>NC_141695.1:1678159686-1680688256 GCF_964263255.1 Lissotriton vulgaris | reverse complement strand
ATAGCAGCCAGTCGGCATCGAAGAAAGTTTTTACGGAAGACTCGGGTGCCCCGAGTGGGGGGAGCAGTCGGCCATGTAAAAGAACTTCGTCGCAGGAGTCAATCCACCCCAATACATTCACCAAACACCGTGGCCAGTCTGAGCGTGGGGCCCTTAGTAAGAGGGGAAGAGTCACATTGTCAATCCACTGTCGGAACCTTGTCGGATTGTTCGAGGGCGCTGCGTGTTCAACCGTCCCCTTCGGCGTTGCAAGTCCAAAACCTCCCGAGTCATGTGGACCTCTCGTAGACCAGATAGGAGTTGTAGAGTTCGGGCCCCCCAGAGTCTCACTGGTGAGTGGGGTATCAAAATCACTGCCCACTGATTTGGAATCAGGCAAATTTTCAATCGCCCTAGATCCGACTAGTGTCTTCCTCCTCGGGGCGGCAGTAATGGCGTCTAACTTTTCACCCAGGGTTCGTACGCCACAGCCTAGGGCAATGCGCAGCGCGCCGAGAGCCAGCAGATCACCAACCATTATCTCTTCGCAATGCGCCCAGACCTCAGCGTGTCTCCCTGCACCGAGTCCCCCATTGCCTTGGGATACATGAGGCAAGGTATTGCTGTCCCAAATGGCGGCTCGTCCTGCGTCCAGCCCTGTGCAGAGTCGGGAGCGGGCTTCAGACAAAGGAGTGGGGGATTCCATGGTGCCACTTCCAAGCCTATAGGAGCGGGTTCATCAATCAGCCCACCGGCGCCCCAGGTATATCTCTCCATGCACAAGAACAATCTCCTTCACATTTCGGGAGACTCCTGCAGTTATCGGGAGAGGCAACACTCCACGTCCGAGTTCCACACCAGCAAGCACTCCAGTTTCGGGAACTGGTGTCGATGCGACGGTGGTCCGGACCCTCTCAATGGCACCGCTAGTGGGGCTGAGCCGCCGCCGGTGGAACAGGGCAAGTCATTCTCCCGCTCCGGGTGACCGATCAGGCTTCGTCACTGGTGGCCGCCATTATTGTATCGGCGGTCAGCGTAGTGTCTCACTCAGAGCCCCGGCTCTGGCGTCATCACAGGCCGCAGTTGAAAACGGGATGTATCTCCGGCATCACAGCTGATAGAGACCTCGGAGGCACACGATCGGTGGCCCCGACAACTCATCCGCACAGATCTATCGCGCAGGCACAGGATATCGGGCAGGATATACTCGCGGGCGTAGAGGTCCATGGAGCCGGGCGCCTAAGCGGCCATCGCGGTCGCCAGCCTGGCTCCTCCCCCCCCTGCACAACTTTCTTAATGCTTTTCCCCCCCTAAAAGTCCACCCCTCGCCCACAGCTACTCTGCTGCTCCCACACCTCTCTCTCTGTTCAGACTTGTTAAATCATGATGTAATCTGCTACATGCCGCTTTTTTCTTCATAATTCATTTTTGTGCACCTTTCCTCGTGTTTTTAAATTACAACTGCAAAATGGGAGTTTGCCACATTGTTGAGACAAATGAGTGCGAATAAGTTATCACGCTGTGGCGAGCATTTTGGTTTTGTGCCAATGCTGTTTAGCATCAGGAACAAGCACAAGCAAAAGTTAAAGAGTCAGTTAACTTCTTTAAAAGGCAAGACCTGCTGGCTTTGCCAATGTTTGTTGTTATACCTCCAGTACCTTTAGATGCGGATGCTAAAACTGGAGACCAAAAAAACGAAGCAGACCAAGAAGGCTAAGCAGGAGCAAAGAACTATACAAGAATGACTTCTGTTCATCCCAGTAGTCACTTAGCCCATGATGGCAGGTCAAGTTTCTGGTGGGTCAGCTCCGAGAGGCGGTTAAGAACAAACAGGCCAAGTGTTTGGGTTGACATGTTCCTATGGAGTGACCAGCACTAAATTATAATACACCATAGCATTATCCAAGATATACCTGGAACACAGATAGCTCCTGTGTGCCCCCCCTCCATATACCTCTGGTTGCAGTGCGGACAACTCAACTGTGGACTCCTGAGCATGCCTTGTATGGGCTGCTCCCTGAAGCTCTGCGCGGGCAGTGCCGGAGAGGTCTGAGCGGGCAGCTTGAGGAGCTCTGCCCGGGCAGCTGTAGAAAGGTTGTTGACAAGCTCAGCATGGAGTGCTCCATAAGGAGTCATTTTGGGTGCCTGGAATCAGCAGCTCCACTGTGGTGGACTCGGTGGTCCAGCATGGGCCGCTCAAGAAAAAGCTTGTCATGGTGCTCAGCATCGACTGCTCCACAATGACTTACTTAACATCCTCAGTGTGGAAAGTTCCTCTTAGTGGTCTTCAGGGACAGGTCCAGAGTGAGCTCTTCTGGTAATCTTCATGGGCTGCTTGGGAGCTCATAGCATGGAAAGCATGACCATCTCTGAGGGAGCATATGGAAGTGAACATTGGTTTGACAGGATGCAGTGAGCAACTGCAGAAAGGCAGGCTCGAGACGTGCGTGAGGCAAACCGAGATCCTGACGCAAAGTGGGTATTTGGATAAGTGTGTATGAAACAGTCAGAAACCCTACTTATTTCAATTAGCATTACGTATGAACTTTTTGGTATGTTGTAAAAAATACAGCGAGTGTAATGTGGTTTGATTAGCCTGGCTTTGAATTATTGAGAAGGCGGTTAGCATTGCATGCAGATGTACCTTTTTTCTACACAAAAAAAGTGAAAAATGCGCTCAGATCCTCACAAGTGATACTTTTCACGGTACTCGGGCTTACCCAATACACCTCCCTTTATTTTATGACCCCTTTGGTAGATCCCCAAAACGAAACCCTGGACATCTACGACGACCCAGGACAAGCAATACCACTTTTTACGAATTAGAGCTGCCAGATTTACTCCATATTTGAGCAATGTGCACTGGTCTAGTGGCTCTTAGCATTAAGTGAAATCATACGTGTAATGGATGCTGAGCACGCTATAGACAAACATATGAGCAGTAATGTAGCAAACTTACTAAAGGAAGCTTTACAACACCTTATTGCACCCAACAAAATACGTGATCCCTAGTTAAAGGGTTATATGGTTTACTATGTGCAGTGAGCATGATGTAGATAGTTTGTAGTGTGACGGGGATCAACTTTATGTTTATCGTTCAGTAGGATAGACGCCAAAGAGTATATGCTTTTCAAAATAGGTCTAAAACAATGGATTGTGGCGAGTTTTGCGTAGTTAGTATGTGTTGTACTACTGCAAATAAACTTTGATTTGATTATTAAGATCGCTTTCGAAACTTCTGTTATCTGGGGCGACTAATATCTGCCTGCTAGAATTGGTTTACGCCCCCCCTTCTTCGAACGCTTTTAATGCCCACTGGAGGGCAGTCTGGAGAGCTTCCACCAGCAAGCATGCAAGAAGGTAGCGATGGCAGTTCTCGCAAGAATTAGTAGGGCAATACAATCTGTAAACAAAGGAGTTTGAAAGAGCCACGCTGGTGGGAAGTGTGGCGAGGTGGCTATGGCGTTGTGGGGAGCTGGTACAAGTGGGCAGTATAAGTAGCCAGCACTGGCAGGAGTGTGTGAAGTATGCACTAGTAGGCCGGTTGACTGGCTTTTACTGCTGCGCATCACCTGGAGAACCAGGTTCGGATTTCGGCCTCCGCTCAACATCCTGTGATTCTGGGCAAATCACTTAATATCCCCATAAATGAAGGTGTCTTTGCTGGTGCTCATGGATAGCGCTGTTGTTGATTATTAAGTGCCGGTGCTGAGCAACGGAAACCACCAGCTCAATTTAAGCACTGCCCTGAACCATCCCACAAACTGCTTCACTCTCGTTTCCATTGGAGCCGCTTCTCAACAAGCATGACTGAGCGAAAACTGTCAGAAAGGTGGAGAAACTGTTCTTGTAGATGGATCTGGTGCCCTTCACCAACTAATTCTCCAAGAGCCACCAGTCTGAAGTCTACTGAACTAGCCTCCACCATGCCATCCAGGCTTGGCACTGTCACTAGACAGGCCGCTCAGAATCTTTTCTACTGGAAACGAGAAAAGGCATCAGCTGCTTTGCACACAGCAAGCGGTAAGTCAACACTGCTGTATGAACACGTCATGACTAATACTCAGAGAAGTCTTGGCATTACTAGGCATTTGGCTTGGATAATGCACTGCTTGCACTACCTTTATATATTGTCAACCAAAAAAAACTGTCCCACTGCAGCACTGACCTAGCTGCTGTGACATGGGATTCAAAAGGGTAGTGTTGATTGACCCTCTAGGACTCATTGTCTGTTTCTGGGATGATGAAATAAAACTCACCTGCCTTGCATAACACCATGGGCTTCCACCACTGAAACAGGAGTATTTGTGTGAGGACTTGCTCTATGCTGCAAGGCAGGGCCAGTTTATCATTGATGGGCCCCTGAGGTGCGAAGAATTGCCCTAGTAGAGGGTCTCAGTGATATCAATGGTAAAGTTGCTACTACGGGAGACAGTGGAGTGGGTGGGTGTGACCGGATGTGGAGTTAGAATAACAAACACATATTTCACAGAAGTTAATGGATGGTCCTTGTACAGTCTGTGTCAGTGCATGTTTTATTGGCAGGTGCAAGTGGACAGGCCTATGGCAAGAAAACACTATTTGGTTAATAGCTAAAGGTCTTTGAAAGCCGAACTAGTCCTCAGCCCACCATCAAATAGAACCTATTCTCTCAGTCTCACCAGAGTTCGAATGGTTGATCTCTGGTAAGAGGCTTGTATGGCAAATGCCTGGGGCTAAAAAAGGACTTGACTGCAAGTGCAGGTGAATGCGAGAGTCGGACAGAACTAAAGAGATAATGCACTGTACTGAAGCAGTGCTGAGATCCGGAAATGTAATAAAATGAAATCCCTAGTTGTCCACAAACTCTCCATGGAAGTGTTGATGGAGATCCGGGTGTGTCCCACTCATATGACGGGTATAGTTTATGAAGGAATTTCAGTGAAATGAGAAAAACAATTAAACAGAGAGCTTGGATGCAATAATACTATGGGAAGCTAGAATGATTATATAAAAAAAAAAAATAAGAACAGCTGCAAAATATTCACAGCTGACCACATCACATGAAAGCTTATGTCCCCACAGTCTATCACACGCTCAAACTGCTGAAACTGCATAACACATTTGGCTGTATAAATATCCAAATACATCAAGATGTCAAACTCAGCATCAAGTCCTTCATCAGACAGGAATTGATTAATATTTTAGGAGAAGTCTGAGCAAATGGTACCAACTGGAGAAGGTCTTCACTGCAGAAAAGAAACTGTGTTACACAGGGGCTTGACTTGTCCTGGCCTGTGTGCCTTAGGAGCAGCGGATCCTCGTCCATACTGCTGCACAGGCACCCGCTACAGAGACTTGGATTAGACTCGTTACACAGGGGCTTGACTTGTCCTGGCCAGTGTGCCTTAGGAGCACAGAGACTTTGTCCATACAGGTGCACAGGCGCCCGCTACGGAGACTTGGATTAGACTTGTTACAAAGGGACTTGACTTATACTGGCCTGTGTGTGCTGCACAGGCACCCGCTACAGAGACTTGGATTAGACACGTTACACAGGGACTTGACTTATACTGGTCTGTGTGCCTTAGAAGCAGAGATACTTCGTCCATACTGCTGCACAGGCGCCCGCTACAGAGACTTGGATTAGACTCGTTACACAGGGACTTGACTTATACTGGCCTTTGTGCCTTAGGAGCAGCGGATCCTCGTCCATACTGCTGCACAGGCGCCGCTACAGAGACTTGGATTAGACACGTTACACAGGGACTTGACTTATACTGGTCTGTGTGCCTTAGGAGCAGAGATACTTCGTCCATACTGCTGCACAGGCGCCCGCTACAGAGACTTGGATTAGACTCGTTACACAGGGACTTGACTTATACTGGCCTTTGTGCCTTAGGAACAGCGGATCCTCGTCCATACTGCTGCACAGGCGCCGCTACAGAGACTTGGATTAGACTCGTTACACAGGGACTTGACTTATACTGGCCTTTGTGCCTTAGGAGCAGAGAGACTTCGTCCATACTGCTGCACAGGCGCCGCTACAGAGACTTGGATTAGACTTGTTACACAGGGGCTTGAACTTATACTTGCCTGTGTGCCTTAGGAGCAGAGAGACTTCGTCCATACTGCTGCACAGGTACCCGCTACAGAGACTTGGATTAGACTCGTTACACAGGGACTTGACTAGTACCGGCCCGAGTGCCTTAGGAGCATTGGGTCTTCATCTATACTGCTGCACAGGCACCCGCTACAGCGACTTGGGATAGATTCATTACAGAAGGTTGTAGGCAATAGAGTGATGCGCGGGTGCCACAGACTGGCTGCAGAGGCAGGCATGCTCCGTAAGGGCCTGCCCGGACTACTGCAATACACAGTCAAAGAGGGGTCTGGTTTGTACTATTGCATATCCACCCCACTCCAAAACCGGTCAGCGTGTAGTATTCAGACACCAGCTAAGACCTCCCTAGAGCTCAAGACTTACACTCTCAAGAGGAGGTTGCAAGTCACGACTCACCTAATACTATCTGAATTAAGAGCATGGGTAAGAGGATGAGGGAGGCTTTCAGCCTGCCAGGACTGTGCATCACTCGGAGAGGCAAGAGGGAAGGATAAGTAAGGTCCCGGCTCCAGAACCTGTGAACAGATCCCATGAGACCTATCCCGCTCCTACACATGAACACAGCACTCATTATACCCCATTTAACTCAGCAGCAACTTCAGACCTGGCACAGTCAGCAGAGCTCTTCTTAACAAACCCGCAGCATAATGCACACATCCTGCATGCTTTGATAAACACGAGGGTTTCAAGGTGATTTGGGACAAAAGGAAGTGTCAATTTCGGCAAACAGTAGAGAGACTGGGAGCAAACATGGACGTTTCTAAAGGGCCCATTACCTATAATACTCAATAAAAGAGGACACTCCACAAGACCAGCGCCCACAGCACAGGCTCCTCCATCCACTCAACTGCATGTCTAAAGGGACTCGGACTTTTGATCGTGACATGATCCTGGGTTAATGCCTGACGTCACTGCAGCCAGCGAGTGGACATTTCCTAGTGGGAATCTGCATCACTCCAGTTTTTTGCTCACGTCTCGATTATGGAACCCCGGATATAAGGTTCTGTGGTGTGGAGAGGCGCTCAGGAGAAATGCTTCTTCCATTTCACTTAAGAACAGATGCTCCCAGCCTCTAACCCCCACCTCTTTTCTGCACACAACAGAATGGTCAAAGTTTTTGTTATTATTTCACTAATTAATGTTTAGCACTTGAGAAAGTGTAATGAGAGCTCAAATGATCTACTTCAGATGGTAAGCATCCCCGCAAAGCCCGAGAAGAGGGCGGATGCGCACAGCCAAAATATTCCATCTGGGGGGAAAAAGAGACAAACTAAACTAATGGAAACTAGTGCAACAAATAGAGTTTTGGTCAGCTTCCAAAATGCAGCTTTGTTTGAAATATTCAATCCATATGTTTGAAAAGGAAACACGGCGTGGCAGCAGTGGCATGTATGTGATGCTGCAGAATGGAAATCCTTCCAAAGCACTTAACCACCAGGATTTTGGACCCATTCCCTTTCCTTAAGGTTTACCAGGTACCCCCGTCCTGCCTATTGCTGTTCAATCCTGTTCCGTTTCCTGAAAATAAATGTTTTGAGCCTACTCGGGGTGCTAACCTTTCGACCACCTATGAGAAATAACTGCAGTTGCATCTCAAAAAAGAGCTCCAATGAAATGGGGACTTGGAAGGGGTGGGAGGGGCAGCGAGCGTCTGTGATACCATTTTTGTGAGGTCTTAATATGGGAGATGCTCGGGGCTAAAAATCGCAACCTGTCTATTAAGATCATGAATAAATGAATAACTACATAGCTGATTTTCCAGACTAAAAATAATCACTGGTGTATAAAAATTGAAACCTGCACTACGGAAATGTAACCGGTTTCACACTGCGTGGCAGGGGCAGTTGGACACATTGTACTGGTTTTTGTAATGCATAATATAGCTAACAGGTTCTAGACTCTGCTACATCCATTGCGCAGTTGGGTCTAAAAAGATACTTTTGCTATCCTAACAGTCTTTTTTTTTTTTTACCTGAATAGTGAATCACATTGCGATAGTTTAAAGTAGGGGATGGCGAATAATTTCGCTCCGGAATGCGGCGTTACAGCAAAACTCCGCAAACCACCATGCTGAGTTGTGCGAGACTCATAAATGTTAAGCTGGCAGGAACGAGCGAGAATTTGTGCCCCAGCGTAATTTTTCTGCGTTGAATTCCTCCCAGGAACACTTCTCAAAGCAGGCAGTTGCAGCAGGATGCGACCGTTCGCATAGAGAAAGCGGTCGCTCGAGTAAAAAATCTACTTGAGCTGCAGAAAGAAGCAGTGCCATCTGGTGCACTGCATGGTGTTGTCCATGCTGATTAGACAGCGCGGAACAAACTCCTGGAGATAAAAATCAACATGAGCAGCGTGACATGCCGAATCCCGTCCACACTCAGAACTCTGCAGAATCTCGCAGAGTTTTTATGCAACTCCGCAGAATTCCATGGAGTGAAATTCTGCGAGTAGTGTACCACCCACCATCAGTTTAAAGGACTGCAGCCGTTGTTGTATCCACGGTCTACATGGCACAGTTTGGAGTTCATGACCTCTTTTCGGTGTGGAGGTGCATGGTCTGTGTTTCATAGATCGGTGAATGGACTGGTCCACTCTGTGACTTCTGCACAAAATGGTGGTTTCCTTTGGGTTAAGCTTTTGCTGTCCAGGACATTCAGGTCTTCACCTAAACTCTACCAGTTATCCCACCTCGAATGTTGATGTACCTGGTGGGCGTGCGTAGTATGCATACCATCCCCTTCTCCAATGTGTGTAATGCTCGAACATTCCCGTTTCCAATTTTGTGACCATTTCCTTCAGTAACACAAGCACAGGCGAACTTCCTGAAGGAATAAACATCACACCACAACTCATAAAAAAATTTCAGCCTGTGGACTCAAAAGCCTATAAAATATGGCCAGTGGCAGAGTACTTCTTCAGGGATGGAGTCAATCAACATTTAATATGGTACACCCTCTGCCTGCTTCTGTAATCCCATCGTAACCATCACAGGTGTATAAGGACTGGAGACTACTCACATAATACTTGGTTGAAGGTTTGACCTGGCCACTCAAAGACCTGCACAAGCCTTATCTGCACAAGCATGAAGACAGTTCAATGGCAAGAGCCTGCCCAGGAGATCACCAGTCTAGCTGCCCAGGAGGAGGCAAGTAGGGCAGTCAGTCATGGAGATGTTGTAACACTTGCCGATGCAAGTATGAGTCTACACTGTCCGCAAACCATCCTACGCCAGTATTCCCTCTCCTTATGTCCAGCATAGGTCTTCATACTCTATGATGTTAAGTCAGGGGCCACTGGCTGGAGGAGACTTCCCCAATGACAACCATTTGATCAATCTTTCTGGACATTATGGTTTCAGAAACATTGCTGTTTAAAGTTTCAGAAACTATCTTACTCAAGGAGACCGGTTCCATATCTCGGACTAGTGATCCTAAGGACTTCACTTCATCTCCCAGCCTACCCAGTCAGTGTTTTCCTTGTAAATTGAGGAGTGGGTGAAGTGAGCGACCCAATGACATCTCATTGCCATTGCCACAAACTACGGATACGGCGCAATTAACCTTTCATCACGCAGGACTCAGTCTAGTGGTAGATTTCAGGTCCAGGCTATGAGCCCATTTTCTGTGTTTCCTACTAAGTTAAATTCAGAATACCATTATGTTCCCTGGCATGCTCTACGGTAGCTAGCGGTGCTTCAACAGCCAGGCTAATTGTAAAGAATACAATTTTGTCTGATCTTGAAGCCACTGTATTAAAGAATATTTTTAGGAGCTGGTATTTTAATGCAGGTTTTTAGGGTTGACATTAGACCTTTTGATTTTGGTAAAATAATATTTATGATATACTTATAGGGGCTTTCTATCGTCTCTCCTCAGCCACTGGTCTGTTGCTATGCTATTCAATTTTACATTTGACCACTACAGCATGTGGTAATGGGTCAGCACAGTTCAGCCAGTGACAACACTCTTTTGCCACAAGAAGCACACTCGCACAAAAAGTAGTTTTCTTCATGTCCAGAGGCTGCTATTGCAAGGTTTGCTGTTTGAGACAAAAAACAACGGTTTTGCATTTTTTTTCGTTTTCATTATTATATTGGTGAGTGCCTGGCAGCTCTTCTAAAGTAAAGTTTTGCAAAAATCATGACAAAATAAGCACTGACAAAGCCAACATGATGGCAACCAATGCCAAATCCATTGGCTTTGCCATTGCTTTTTGTTCCTCGTTTCTTACTGCATAGATCAGCCATGTGCAGGAACTGTGCGAGTATGTTGTGAAGTCTGCCTCGCTTGGGTCATGAGACTCTAACACCATGTCCTAAGCCCCGGATACCCTAGCCTTATTAACCCCTATTCCTAGGGCGTCCTGCCATATATTCTTGTTAAGGGCATCTCCTCTGTTTGGGCGTCTTAGGGTATAGCAGTGTCTAGAGCTGCACCCCCTGCCCTATGTATACCCCCTCACATGCTTCCTTGAACCACACACCCTGCTTCTCTCTCTCCCGTTTAGTCACCTACCATGCCTGGTAGTACAATCGACCAGATGCATTCCCTCTCACACATCTTTACACAACCCACCACCAATATTATTCGTTATAACTACGTGGCATCTCCTCTCCAGGCAACATCACACCACCCAAGTCCTCAAAAATGTTGGTTAAACCTTCGCCCCAAGTGCAATTCATCTCAAACGATGGGTATTGAAGGACAAGTTGCAGTCATCCTCAAGAGTCATTATACCCATGCCAGAAAAACTATTATAGACCAGACCGTAACTAGCCTCCATACAAAAAAAAAAACCTTTTAAGTGGCCGATATAGAAGACATGACCACCAGTTTTGTTAAATCTCAGCAACTACTTATTCCACCCCTCTTAAAGGTTATCTGCATACAACCTGTACTATTCACGACCCTGTACCAACAAACAAGAAATCCTGAGTCCTACAAACCTGCAACTAAATCTAGATAGATAGGTTGTTTATAAACTCCATGGAAGCAAACCTGAACTTCTGATCACAATACCAAAAGCATGGCCAATATCTCATCCTTCCAGCACAGCTGATAGTGATAAATCACCCAAAGCACTGGAGGTTTAAAACCCAAAGAGTAAAAGTTGAAATCAAAGTGACTCAATCTAAAGATGGGATCAGTAGTATGCAAATAATATGGTTATCTTCACATACTCTAACACCCTGACTTAATCTTCACAGAGGACATGAGCTCCCCATACCAGCTAAGGAAATACAGATGGAAAATAGGACACCCCGTCCACAGCCTTACCCACCAACAAAGCTCATAGCTTATCAAAACTGGCATACTAAGTCACTGACCACACTAAACTGAGTCAGACTCAATTAGAGAATGACATGGTTTTATTGTCATACCCTGAAATACCAAAAGGCACTGTGATGAAATACTAAATGCAGATTAAAGCACCCTACAATCATAATTTATCATGAACACGAACAATCAATTCCCGTCTTGAGTATGCCAATTAGCTATGCAATATTCTGGTAAAACACCAGGTCTTTCATATCCGGCTGGCTCCAAACGCAGCATTTAAAGAAGTTGCCAACAAGATAACCTTGGACTCCCATTTTCCTGAAATCGAAATCACACCACTGGCTGTACATCAACATTCTAGTCAAATTCAAGACTCCGTCTCCAAGGCAAACATAGATCCCTGAAAGGCCTTGAAAACACACAGCAGCATGGTAATACACAGCTCATCTACCACAGACGTGCCTCGGATACCCTGCATCTGCTACTACTCAAACAGTGGCAAATGCTTTTAAATCACACAAAGCGTCTTTGTAATGCACTTCCTATGATCACCACGCCTAGAAAAGCAAGACTTTGTTTTTGTTTTGAAACCATCTTTTCTGAAACCGATTCAACAAGCAGTGCCATGGGGTGATTCAGCAGACAACCCCTCTCTATTCCATCCATCCATCATGTCTGGGGAAGGGCGGGCTTCTGGACATTCTCATCAGGTGGCCTCACTTGACCAGCAGGATGACGTGCCCGGGGGTGAATGTCCTGTGGGGTAGTCAAGGATGCTGGCAGAGACGTTTTAAGGCATGAGCAATGTAGGCTGCAGCCCACAGCCACCACCCTTCTAGGGGCCCATCATTAGGCTTTCAGGACAGTCCCAGTCAGTGGCACAGCGCAAAAATGAAGGGGCCACCTTCACAATATGAAAAGGGGCTCCTTGGTGTCCAATATCTCATAAATATTTAAAGACTTTGTACTGACTGCGCCCCCCCCCCCTTCCCGAATGACTAGGGTCCCCTTAAATAATTGGGGACCAACAAAGAGGTGTGTCAAGGATGATCAGACCATAGTTGCTTAGGGCACAAATAGGCTGAAAATGGATAATAAATTCAGAGTGGTTACATTTTCTCATCGCTGGATGCCAATAAATAACTGAGCGGATAGAAGCTTGGCTTGGACACAAGATCTCAAGGGGGAGGGGGTGCATCCTGCCACCATTTATAATCTTAGTTAATAGGCACGTTTTCTACACATGGAACGCGGTTCCGGGCACTAATCCAGGAAGTCATTCTGATCCATTGAAAAATACTAAATAGCAGAAAGAAGGGCGCGGAGTGTTTTGGTGAACAGGTTCAGCTGAATAAGGAACCAATAGCGATGCAGAGAGTGGGCTGCTGAGCATTAGAACGCAGTATTCGCCCCATGTGCGGCTCTATGAATGCAGCCCACGTAGGTCTACTATGCAGGGACCTCGTCAGCAAAAACTCGACGATCCCCACATAAACCCTGTTTTTTTTAACGTTTTATTGGATTTTTACGTTATGATATACATGGTGTACAGCAATCCGGTACAATTTTCAGTGTATTACATGTGGTATCAACATTTCAACAGGTCCCACATACACCCTGTCAATGCACCTTTACAGGTCCTGCAGCGCCCCCTCCCGCTTAAATAATGGGGTCCACAAAGAGCTTTCGCAATCTACCTTCACCCTGACCCCAGGCGCAGCAGCTCACATAGTACTGACAACTGCGCATGCGCCAGCGCCCTGACTTGACGCACTCTCTGTAGCTCTGCAGTGAGCTCCCCACAGAGGTCTGATAGTGTACCCCAAAACACCCTATTATTTCAGCACCGAAGCCCACGCGCCGCTCTGCTAGTCAGCCCTGAACTGTAGCCGCCTGGGGTATTCCAACTCTGCCCTGGGGTCTGTCAACAGCAGCTCGCCTCTGACTCACAGAAAACGCCCCTCTTTGCTTTTCTGGAGACAGGGCGCCATGCGTGACCAATGTACAAATGGAGTCGAGGAGGAGCAGTAAGCCAGGGCACATTAACCACCCCCTGGTAGGGACGGTTCAGAGGCAGGCAACCATGAAAATACCGCATTTAAACACTATGGCCATACGCAGTTTAACGCACAGTATCGACAGTGAACTCTCTAACCTGCATAGACAGCTAACTGGTGCTGTATGCACCGTACTAACAAGCATATTTACCGGTACAGACGCACACATGTATTCACCATACCACACACTGGGTTTCCTAAAGGCAGTGGGGCTGTTCAGGGTAGGAGCAAAGATTAAAGTCAACAAATAATTGAAAACGCAGCTGGTCTCGTGGAGCAGAGGTGGGCGGTTAATGCACCCTGATGTAATGTTCTTTAAAGCTGTGCGTCATGGGCTTTTCCCTAGATTGGATAAAGGTGGGGCAGTCCTGATGGATGCACAGATGTAGTAAATCCTGGGTACATAGATGGAGAAAGCCTGCTGCTTTGTGTATATATATATATATATTTTTTTTTTTTTTACACTTCTGCCTCTAGTCTGATGGTGATCTTGCTGCAGGTCTGCCGAGGGATGCCAATTATGGTGCCAGTTAGGAGAGAGTATTGGTTGTGATGCTTTCACAAATGACGAAATTGTAGACATCCATGTTGCTATTTTTATTTTCTAGAGATGATCGTTGTGATGTTAAGCCTATACGTTTTCTATGTTTTGTATTGGAGTCCTGCCTGTCTACACTCTATCGTTTTGCTGAGCTTATGTTGTAAACAGTGGGTGAATGGGCAAACCATAACAGAGTCAGTGTAGACACGCCACAAGCTACAGTTCACCTTACACAAAAGGCAGTAAGGGAAGCGGGAGGCAGTGTGGGCCCTGCCATGGTATACAAACTCCCTCAAACTTACAGGTCTCCAAAGATACTAAAAGGTTGGGAGTAGCAAATGATATGGTGGAATTTAAAAACCGAATGAAGAACTGGGCGAACCGAGTACAAGTATTCAACACACCAGGGACACCTGCAAATAGTAACTCCTCATTTAACACCCTCTCAGTTAAGAATAATTTTTAGGTACAAGAAAAGCTGTTTTAAAAAAAATGCAACCCGAAAATGTCAAGAAGGAATAATCCTTAAATAGTAGTAAGAAGCACAATCCAAGAGGACTCAAAATCATAACATTTCCTTTTGAGAAGCAACACATGCAGAGAAAATCAAGATATGTGAGACCAACATCAAATACTATCCTGTAACAATGAATACAAAATGCGGAAGAGGACAACTTGTACTGCAAAGAAGAAGCGGATTACAACACAAAACAAACTAAAGAAAATAAGAAGGATGAGATCACAAAGAAAAACTATGAAATCCTCAATAAAGTGCTACATGACTTTGAAGATTTAATTACATTAAAACACCAAATACATCAGAGATTAAGTTAACTATTGTTGCACCTGGCCCTCTCTGCAGGGTCATCCTCAAACCTTTTGCATTTGAACCTCCACTTTTTGCTGCATATGTTTTTGTTGGCCTTAGGACTCTCTGCACTTTGCCACTACTAACCAGTGCTAAAGTGCTTGTACTCTTTCTCCCCAAAACATGGTAGATTGCATTATACCCAATTGGCGCATTTCATGTACTTACATGTCCCTAGTGAAATGGTGCACATGCACCCAGGGCCTGTAAATTAAAAGAGTCTGCAGCACTGATTGTGCCTCCTACTTAAGTAGCCCTTCAAACGTGAGTCAGGCCTGCCACCTCAGACCTTGTGTGTGTCATTTTAAACTGCCATGTCAACCTGGCAAAATAACCGTTTTGCCAGGCCCAATCCTTCCTTTTTAATACATACAAGTCACCCCTAAGGACATGTACTTTAAAGTTTTACATGTCCGGTTAGTGAAAAACTCTTAAAACCGTTTTTTACTACTGCAAGACCCACCACTGTATAGAATGACATTGGAGTTACCTCATTACATTTTAGAAGTGTAATTTCCAAATGGGAATAGGTAACTTGTTTATGTTTGGTGTCTCTGGAATCACAATTTAAAATCCTACCTTTTAGCAAAGCCCGATTTTAAATTGCAATTCTGAAAATGCACTTTTAGAAAGTTGACATTTTCTTGCCTCAGCCTTTAGTGCCTACTGCATGTCTCTGGGTCACATGACTGGGTGTAGCTGACAGCTGGGTTTTTTTTAATCTTAGACAGACGCACACAATGGGGAGCTTAGGTGTGACTGGATGGGCCATCACTGGCAGGATGGATGGGAGGAGCTGGGTCCAGCCCAATTACACTTGAATAGGCTGTGTCCTGCCTCCACACAAAGGGCTGCATACCCCCTGTAATTAGTCTGGATCCAGGGCCAGGAGGGCAGGGCATCTTTGCACTTCAACAGCATTCCCCTATAAGCTACTTCCCACTTCAAAGGCACAACTGTCTATAAATACTGGACCTTGGTCATCAAATCTTCAGCTACAAGGACTGCCAACCTGTAGGACTGCTGCTCTGAAGGAACTGCTGCCTTGTTGAGTTGACCTACTGCACTCTTGCCAGGGGAAGAAATGGACCTGCGACTTCATCTTGAACACACAACCCCAGAGTGATTTGAGGGCTAGTCTCCTTGCCTCTTGATCTGTGCCTCAGGGACATAAAAAGCTACCCAATCAGCTTCTGGGGCCAGCTGTAACAGGTTCCTGATGCCCCCCTTCATTTTCCATCCCCTAAGTGGTGCCTCACAGGTTCTGGACCCATGGTTTGAGTCACAGGCTCTTTAACTAAAGCTTAAGACCCTTCTCAACCAGGCCCGTTTGCACCGGAACCGCACCGCTTGCACTGAAGTTCAGCTCGAGCTGCTACTAGCCCGTCTCTTCGTACAGCATGCATCAATCGCCCACAGAGGACCACCACCAAGAAGCTGCTGCCTGCCCGTCCGTGACCACTGGCCTGCTGTTCACGCTACGCCTAACACCGCCTGCGACACTCTCATACGGCCCTCTCCAATGTGAACGGTACTCTTGGCACAAAACATGAGAAGGTAAACCTTCAGCGGGACTAGTCTGGGACTGTATCCAACCTGCGCTCTATTGCAGTTGGCTTGAACTTTTGACTTCGACTCAGTCCAGCACGACCAGATATCTCCATTTGGTGCTTTAGGCACAATTCCACAGGTTACAGTTTGAAAATTCATTAATTCCACTTCTACCGATAGGATTTGTGTGGTTTTGGTATTTTTAGATTTATTAAATTAATCTCTAATTTTCTAAACTGGTGTGGGATCTTTTTGTGCTGCGTTTTTGCTGTTTTACTGTTTGAAGAGTTGCACAAATACTTTACACATTGCCTCTAAGTTAAGCCTGACTGATCTGTGCCACTCTACCTGGGGGGGGGGGGGAGCACAGGTTACTTCAGGGTTTGCTTGTGCCTTACCCTGACTGACATTGTGGTTGCTGACTGATTAGGGCTCACAACCCAATCAACCAGTAAACTGATTTCTAACATTAGCTGAAGCAGATTACAACACAACACAAAATAAACTGAAGAAAATAAGAGGGATAACATCGCAAAGAAAATTTGTAATCATGAATAAAGTACTAGATGACTTTGAAGACTTAATAAAATGGAAAAAACAAATAGCACAGGGATCTATGTATCTATCCATCCAGCTATCCAGCTAACTAGCTATCCATCTTCAGGGTAGAATAATCAGATAGTTTGGTAGAAGATACAATTTCAAGAATATAGACTTACAGCCCGCTGCTGATACGCCAGTTGTTTAAGGCCATGGCCTACAATGATGGAGAGGGACTTTAACAAATGATATAGACCGAGGCTATTTGAACATTCCTCCCACTGAGGGCAGAATGTTCTAATTTAGAAAGGGAGAAACTGAAAGACAAACATTGGAAAGTTGGAGCAGAAGGTTTATACCAGCCATTATAACTCCTGAGCCACTCCACTGTCTTCAAAGGAGCTGCTTACAATCCTATGTTCTAATATATCCCTATAGCCTGCCATAGCAGGCTGTAACAGCCAATAAAGGCCTGCTCCAGCGTTAAAGGCTCGAGCCGAAGGTGAGGGCCTTTAACAGGGGAGCGGGAATAACAAATAAAACAAAGGCCTCACAGAGCCCTAGGACTCCATGAGGCCTTTGTTCACAGCAAAAGCTGTGAAGGACAATGTTGGAGCTCCAAGATTCTACCGGAATTAGAAGCCCGGAGCACTCCATTATTTTCAATGTAGTTCCCAACATTTTAATGCTGTAATACCGGCTATAGGAAACAAGCATTGGAAATGCAATAGGTCTCGCACCATTAGAGTTAGTGCTTTTAGAATTGTTTATGGGTTTTTTTTGTAAATGTTTAGCATTTTTGTTTCCTGTAGCCAATGCTAAAGAATTACAAATAAAAAAAGCCATAAATATTTCTAAAAGCTCTAACTGAAATGGTCTGAGAGCTATTGCACTGTGTGAGGGTGAGGTGTTGAGGGTGAGTTAGGGTGAGCGTGAGGGTGGGTGAGGGTGAGTGAGGGTGAGGTGTTGAGGGTGAGTGAGGGTGAGTGAGGGTGAGGTGTTGAGGGTGAGTGAGGGTGAGGGGGAGTAGTTGAGGCTGAGTGAGGGTGAGTGAGAGTGAGTGTGAGTGAGGTGTTGAGGGTGAAAGTTTCAGGGTGAGGATTTTTTTTTTTTTTGTAAATTGCGAAAATAATTGCTTTGTTATTTACAATGCCAATAGTTTTATGTTTCGGAAATCTGACACATATTGTAACACAAAATGTGTTGTAGCATTGAGTGGTGTGAGGGTGAGTGGTGTGAGGGTGAGGGGTGTGAGGGTGAGGGGGGTGAGTGTGAGGGGGAGGGGGGTGAGGGTGAGGGGTGTGAGGGTGAGGGGGGTGAGGGGGGTGCGGGTGAGGGGGGGAGGGCGAGGGTGAGTGTGAGGGGGGTGAGGGTGAGTGGGGTGAGAGTTAAGGGTGTTGAGGATGAGGGGGGTTAGTATGAGGGAGTTGAGGGTAAGGGGGGTGAGGGGGAGGGGAGGGAGGGTGAGGGAGGGTGAGTGGTGTGAGGGTGAAGGGTGTGAGGGTGAGGGGTGTGAGGGTGAGGGGTGTGAGGGTGAGGGGGTGAGTGTGAGGGGGGTGAGGGGGGTGAGGGTGAGGGGTGTGAGGGGTGTCAGGGTGAGGGTGAGGGTGAGGGGGGTGAGGGGGAGGGGGAGTGGGGTGAGGGTGAGGGGGGTGAGGGGTGTGAGGGTGAGGGTGAGGGGGGGGGAGGGTGAGGGTGAGTGTGAGGGGGGTGAGTGTGAGTGGGGTGAGTGTTAAGGGTGTTGATGATGAGGGGGGTTAGTATGAGGGAGTTGAGGGTGAGGGGAGGGAGTTGAGGGTGAGGGGGGGAGGGTGAGGGTGAGGGGAGGGGAGGGAGGGTGAGGGAGGGTGAGTGGTGTGAGGGTGAAGGGTGTGAGGGTGAGGGGTGTGAGGGTGAGGGGTGTGAGGGTGAGGGGGGTGAGTGTGAGGGGGGTGAGGGGGGTGAGGGTGAGGGGTCTGAGGGGTGTCAGTGTGAGGGTGAGGGGGGAGAAGGTGAGGGGGAGGGGGGTGAGGGTGAGGGGGGTGAGTGGTGTGAGGGTGAGGGTTGTGAGGGTGAGGGGGGTGCGGGTGAGGGGGGGGAGGGTGAGGGTGAGTGTGAGGGGGGTGAGGGTGAGGGTGAGGGTGAGTGTTAAGGGTGTTGAGGATGAGGGGTGTTAGTATGAGGGAGTTGAGGGTGAGGAGGGTGAGGGTGAGGGGAGGGGAGGGAGGGTGAGGGAGGGTGAGGGGGTGAGGGAGTGTAAGGGAGAGTGAGGGTGAGGCTGAGCGGGTGTGAGAGGGTCAGTGAGGGGGTGTGTGAGAGAGTGAGTGAGGGGGTGTGTGAGGTGGTGTGTGAGAGCGTGAGTGAGGGGGTGTGTGAGGGGTGTGTGAGAGGGTGTGTGAGAGGGTGTGTGAGAGGGTGTGTGAGAGGGTGAGGGTGTGTTAGGGTGAATGAGGGTGAATGAGGGGGTGTGAGGGGGGTGAGGGTGGGGTGTTGAGGGAGTGTGTGAGGGTGTGAGGGGTGAGGTTGAGGGGGTGAGGGTGAGGGGGTGAGTGTTAGGGGGTGACTGTTAGGCGGGTGTGAGTGTTAGGAGGTGTGAGCGTTAGGGGGTGTTATTTTTAGGGTGTGTGAGGGTGAGGGTGAGTGAGGGTGTGTGACTTTTCGGGTGTGTGACGGTGCGTGAGTGTTAGTGTGTGTGAGGGTGAGTGAGGGTGTGCGATGTTTTGTTACACAGAGGGTGTGTGCCGGTGTGTGAGGGTGAGGGTGTGTGAGGGTGAGTGTGAGTTATTTGGAGTGAGTGTGAGTGAGGGGGTGTGAGGGTGTTGTTGTGAGTGTGAGGTGAGTGAGCGTGTGTGAGTGTGATGGGGTGTGAGGGTGAGGGGGTGTGAGTGTGTGAGTGTGTGTAAGTGTGAGGATGAGTGATGTTGTTTGCGTCTGAGAGTGTGTGAAGTGTCGTGAGTGTGAGTGTTGTGATGAGTCTTAGGGCAGCGTGTGTGAGGGTAAGGTGTTTGAGGATGAGGGGGGTGTGTGTGTGAGGGTGAGTGAGGGTGTGTGAGGTGTTGTTAATTAGAGGGTGTCTGACGGTGTGTGACGGTGTGTGAGGGTGAGGGTGTGTGAGGGTGAGTTTGAGTCATTGGGAGTGAGTGTGAGTGAGTGTGAGTGAGGGGGTGTGAGGGTGTTGTTGTGAGTGTGAGGGGTGTGAGCGTGTGTGAGTGTAATGGGGTGTGAGGGTGAGGGGGTGTGAGTGTGTATGAGGATGAGGATGAGTGATGTTCGCGTCTGAGAGTGTGTGTGGTGTAGTGAGTTTGAGAGTGTTGTGATGAGTTTTAGTGGAGCGTGTGTGTGTGAGTGTAAGGTGTTTGAGTTTGAGGGTGTGTGTGTGAGGGTGAGTGAGGGGGTGTGACGTTTATGGTGTGTGACGGTGTGTGAGTGTGAGTGTGTGTGAGTGTTATTGAGGGTGTGAGAGGTGTTGTTAGGCACAGGGCGTGTGAGGGTGTGTGAGCGTGAGGGTGTGTGAGTCTGAGTGTGAGTTATTGTGAGTGAGTGTGAGTGAGTGTGAGTGAGGGGGTGTGAGGGTGATGGAGTGTGAGGGTGAGGGGGTGTGAGTGTGTGAGTGTGAGGGTGAGCGAGGGAGTGTAAGTGTGAGTGAGTAGTTGCGGCAGAGAGTTAGAGTGTGTGAGGGTAATGGTGTGATGGTTATTGTGCGTGTGTGAGGGTGAGGGGATGAGGCTAAGGCTGTGTGAGGCGGAGGGGTGTTGATGGTGATAGAGTGTGAGGGGTGTGAGTGGGTGCGGCTGTCCGGTGTAGTGAGTGTGAGCTTGTTGTGAGGGGTGTTATTTTTTGAGGGGAGTGAGGGTGTGTGAGTGTGTGTGAGTGTGAGTGGGTGTGAGTGTGTGTGAGTGTGAGTAAGTGGGTGTGAGGCTGAAGGTGTGTGATGGTGTATGAGGGAGATGTTGTGTTAGGGTTATTGAGGGTGTGTGAAGGAGTGTGATAGTTTTGGTGTGTGAGGGTGATGTTATGAGTGTGTGTATGTTAATATTAATTAAGTAATATGTGTTGTGTTTTACAAAAGGTGTTAGATGTTCCCTTTGTATTCCTTCTGTCTTATGTGTATATTTCTATGTAATGTAACTGTGTATGTTTTGTACTAACTGTGTGGTGTTATGTGTTTAACATGTTTGTGGAGTCCCGTTTTTTATTTTATTTTTTTTAAAATGGCCGACGCAATGTGTCACTTTGACGTTGGCTACGTTTAGCGGTCTAGTTTTTTTTGTGTTGTGTGTGTTTATTTTTTTTGACGTTTATTTTTAGCCAATCGGAGCGTGACGTTTTTGACGTAGCGTTCCGATTTGCATACGTCAACGGTGGAATTCCCCAGAGATCGAGAATGTTGGTGCGCGGAAGGCGTGTTCTTGTTCTTGTGGTGTTGCTGCGTCGTTTGACAGGTAAGAATGTATTCCAAAGATTGTTATTATGTAATGTAATGTAGTATATATACTATGTTTAAGTTAAAGACTTGCGAAATGTATTTTTTTCGATAGTAATATTTGTAAATGTTTGTAATGTAACGGAAAGTTTTGTTTTTTATTGTTGATATGTAATGCATATGTTTTGTTAAACTGTAATGTAATGTATTTTTTGCTGTTTTTTGTTATTTGACGTACAAAAGCTGTTTTTCGAACTTTGTAGTGCTAATATTTTTTTAATATATTGATGTAAGTTGTGTTTGCATTATTTTTTCTAGTGATGCTGAAGTAGCCGGATTATATGTTATTGACGTACTTGATGTATGAAAGGAAACTTTGTGTATTTGCTGACTTTATTATTTGTAGCAATGTATGAAGTGGATGTACAGTGATGTAATGTTATTTTTTTTTGCTTTTTTGTGAAAGAATAGTTCTATTTTCGTAATATGTTTCTTATATTCGAAGTAATTACGTGTGAATAACTGCTATTGTTGTATGCGTACGGCTTTTAGTGTAACTGTTGACCATTGTCTTTAATCCGTCCCATTCTCCGGATGAATAGTGCTTGTTTATTGCCCCCAGAAAAAGTTGGCTGTTTCAGAATAGTTGTATTTTCGTAATATGTTTCTTATATTACATGTAATTCCGTGTGAATAACTGCTATTGTTCTATGCGTACGTGTTTTTGTGTAACTGTTGACTATTGTTTTTAATCCGTCCCATTCTCCGGATGAATAGTGCTTGTTTATTGCCCCAAGAAAAAGTTGGCTGTTTCACTTTTGTCTTTGTACATCCTCGTCCTCGCTTCCTGCCACATATTTGTATTTGTTTTGTTGGTGTAATATTGTTGTAATATTGTACGATTTTTATTTGCTTTTTGGCCCGAAGCCTGATTAACATCCTTGCATCCTGTAGGTCACTTTTGGGAAGTATATTTTGTGTATAACGTATCTGATGCACTACTCCGTAGACACCCTTTTTTTCCCGTCGTAAAAGTTGTTTATGTGTATGAAAATGGCATAACATTCATAAATTTGCAGAGTGGGTGAATGATGGAGAGTGGGTGACTGAAGCAGAGTGGGTGACTGAAGCAGAGTGGGTGACTGAAGCAGAGTGGGTGACTGAAGCAGAGTGGGTGACTGAAGCAGAGTGGGTGACTGAAGCAGAGTGGGTGACTGAAGCAGAGTGGGTGACTGAAGCAGAGTGGGTGACTGAAGCAGAGTGGGTGACTGAAGCAGAGTGGGTGACTGAAGCAGAGTGGGTGACTGAAGCAGAGTGGGTGACTGAAGCAGAGTGGGTGACTGAAGCAGAGTGGGTGACTGAAGCAGAGTGGGTGACTGAAGCAGAGTGGGTGACTGAAGCAGAGGGGGTGACTGAAGCAGAGGGGGTGACTGAAGCAGAGGGGGTGACTGAAGCAGAGGGGGTGACTGAAGCAGAGGGGGTGACTGAAGCAGAGGGGGTGACTGAAGCAGAGGGGGTGACTGAAGCAGAGGGGGTGACTGAAGCAGAGGGGGTGACTGAAGCAGAGGGGGTGACTGAAGCAGAGGGGGTGACTGAAGCAGAGGGGGTGACTGAAGCAGAGGGGGTGACTGAAGCAGAGGGGGTGACTGAAGCAGAGGGGGTGACTGAAGCAGAGGGGGTGACTGAAGCAGAGGGGGTGACTGAAGCAGAGGGGGTGACTGAAGCAGAGGGGGTGACTGAAGCAGAGGGGGTGACTGAAGCAGAGGGGGTGACTGAAGCAGAGGGGGTGACTGAAGCAGAGGGGGTGACTGAAGCAGAGGGGGTGACTGAAGCAGAGGGGGTGACTGAAGCAGAGGGGGTGACTGAAGCAGAGGGGGTGACTGAAGCAGAGGGGGTGACTGAAGCAGAGGGGGTGACTGAAGCAGAGGGGGTGACTGAAGCAGAGGGGGTGACTGAAGCAGAGGGGGTGACTGAAGCAGAGGGGGTGACTGAAGCAGAGGGGGTGACTGAAGCAGAGGGGGTGACTGAAGCAGAGGGGGTGACTGAAGCAGAGGGGGTGACTGAAGCAGAGGGGGTGACTGAAGCAGAGGGGGTGACTGAAGCAGAGGGGGTGACTGAAGCAGAGGGGGTGACTGAAGCAGAGGGGGTGACTGAAGCAGAGGGGGTGACTGAAGCAGAGGGGGTGACTGAAGCAGAGGGGGTGACTGAAGCAGAGGGGGTGACTGAAGCAGAGGGGGTGACTGAAGCAGAGGGGGTGACTGAAGCAGAGGGGGTGACTGAAGCAGAGGGGGTGACTGAAGCAGAGGGGGTGACTGAAGCAGAGGGGGTGACTGAAGCAGAGGGGGTGACTGAAGCAGAGGGGGTGACTGAAGCAGAGGGGGTGACTGAAGCAGAGGGGGTGACTGAAGCAGAGGGGGTGACTGAAGCAGAGGGGGTGACTGAAGCAGAGGGGGTGACTGAAGCAGAGGGGGTGACTGAAGCAGAGGGGGTGACTGAAGCAGAGGGGGTGACTGAAGCAGAGGGGGTGACTGAAGCAGAGGGGGTGACTGAAGCAGAGGGGGTGACTGAAGCAGAGGGGGTGACTGAAGCAGAGGGGGTGACTGAAGCAGAGGGGGTGACTGAAGCAGAGGGGGTGACTGAAGCAGAGGGGGTGACTGAAGCAGAGGGGGTGACTGAAGCAGAGGGGGTGACTGAAGCAGAGGGGGTGACTGAAGCAGAGGGGGTGACTGAAGCAGAGGGGGTGACTGAAGCAGAGGGGGTGACTGAAGCAGAGGGGGTGACTGAAGCAGAGGGGGTGACTGAAGCAGAGGGGGTGACTGAAGCAGAGGGGGTGACTGAAGCAGAGGGGGTGACTGAAGCAGAGGGGGTGACTGAAGCAGAGGGGGTGACTGAAGCAGAGGGGGTGACTGAAGCAGAGGGGGTGACTGAAGCAGAGGGGGTGACTGAAGCAGAGGGGGTGACTGAAGCAGAGGGGGTGACTGAAGCAGAGGGGGTGACTGAAGCAGAGGGGGTGACTGAAGCAGAGGGGGTGACTGAAGCAGAGGGGGTGACTGAAGCAGAGGGGGTGACTGAAGCAGAGGGGGTGACTGAAGCAGAGGGGGTGACTGAAGCAGAGGGGGTGACTGAAGCAGAGGGGGTGACTGAAGCAGAGGGGGTGACTGAAGCAGAGGGGGTGACTGAAGCAGAGGGGGTGACTGAAGCAGAGGGGGTGACTGAAGCAGAGGGGGTGACTGAAGCAGAGGGGGTGACTGAAGCAGAGGGGGTGACTGAAGCAGAGGGGGTGACTGAAGCAGAGGGGGTGACTGAAGCAGAGGGGGTGACTGAAGCAGAGGGGGTGACTGAAGCAGAGGGGGTGACTGAAGCAGAGGGGGTGACTGAAGCAGAGGGGGTGACTGAAGCAGAGGGGGTGACTGAAGCAGAGGGGGTGACTGAAGCAGAGGGGGTGACTGAAGCAGAGGGGGTGACTGAAGCAGAGGGGGTGACTGAAGCAGAGGGGGTGACTGAAGCAGAGGGGGTGACTGAAGCAGAGGGGGTGACTGAAGCAGAGGGGGTGACTGAAGCAGAGGGGGTGACTGAAGCAGAGGGGGTGACTGAAGCAGAGGGGGTGACTGAAGCAGAGGGGGTGACTGAAGCAGAGGGGGTGACTGAAGCAGAGGGGGTGACTGAAGCAGAGGGGGTGACTGAAGCAGAGGGGGTGACTGAAGCAGAGGGGGTGACTGAAGCAGAGGGGGTGACTGAAGCAGAGGGGGTGACTGAAGCAGAGGGGGTGACTGAAGCAGAGGGGGTGACTGAAGCAGAGGGGGTGACTGAAGCAGAGGGGGTGACTGAAGCAGAGGGGGTGACTGAAGCAGAGGGGGTGACTGAAGCAGAGGGGGTGACTGAAGCAGAGGGGGTGACTGAAGCAGAGGGGGTGACTGAAGCAGAGGGGGTGACTGAAGCAGAGGGGGTGACTGAAGCAGAGGGGGTGACTGAAGCAGAGTGGGTGACTGAAGCAGAGTGGGTGACTGAAGCAGAGTGGGTGACTGAAGCAGAGTGGGTGACTGAAGCAGAGTGGGTGACTGAAGCAGAGTGGGTGACTGAAGCAGAGTGGGTGACTGAAGCAGAGTGGGTGACTGAAGCAGAGTGGGTGACTGAAGCAGAGTGGGTGACTGAAGCAGAGTGGGTGACTGAAGCAGAGTGGGTGACTGAAGCAGAGTGGGTGACTGAAGCAGAGTGGGTGACTGAAGCAGAGTGGGTGACTGAAGCAGAGTGGGTGACTGAAGCAGAGTGGGTGACTGAAGCAGAGTGGGTGACTGAAGCAGAGTGGGTGACTGAAGCAGAGTGGGTGACTGAAGCAGAGTGGGTGACTGAAGCAGAGTGGGTGACTGAAGCAGAGTGGGTGACTGAAGCAGAGTGGGTGACTGAAGCAGAGTGGGTGACTGAAGCAGAGTGGGTGACTGAAGCAGAGTGGGTGACTGAAGCAGAGTGGGTGACTGAAGCAGAGTGGGTGACTGAAGCAGAGTGGGTGAATGAAGCAGAGTGGGTGAATGAAGCAGAGTGGGTGACTGGCGTTTGTGGATGTGTGTTGCAATAGGTCTTGCATTTGGAAAGTTTGTGCTATTGGTATTGTAAAGGACAGCATTTTTATTTATGTGCTTGTTTTGAAAATAGCGAATTAATATGTTTGTTATTTACAATGGCAATAGTTTAATCTTTTGCCAATGTGATACCAATTGTAACATAATATGTGTTGAGGGTGAGTGAGGGTGATGTGTTGAGGGTGAGTGAGGGTGAGTTGTTGTGGGTGAGTGAGGGTGATGTGTTGAGGGTGAGTGAGGGTGAGGTGTTGAGGTTGAGTGAGGGTGAGGCGTTGAGGGGGAGGGGTGGAGGGTGAGGTGTTGAGGGTGAGTGAGGGTGAGGTGTTGAGGGTGACTGAGGGTGAGGGTGAGTGAGGCTGAGTGCGGTTGCGTTTTTGAGGGTGAGTGTGGGTGACTGAGGGTGAGTGAGGATGAGGTTGAGTAAAGGTGAGGGTGAGGTGTTGAGGGTGATTGAGGGTGAGTGAGGGTGAGGGTGAGGTGTTGAGGGTGAGTGAGGGTGAGTGATGGTGAGGGTGAGTGAGGGAGGGTGATTGAGGGTGAGGTGTTGAGGGTGAGGGTGAGTGAGGGTGAGGTGTTGAGGGTGAGGGGGTGAGGGGGGGAGGTGTTGAGGGTGACTGAGGGTGAGGTGTTGAGGGTGAGTGAGTGTGAGGTGTTGAGGGTGAGTGAGGATGAGTGAGAGTGAGGGTGAGTGAGGGGTTAAGGATGAGGTGTTGAGGGTGAGTGAGGGTGATGGTGAGTGTAGGTGAGGGTGATGTGTTGAGGGTGAGTGAGGGTAAGGTGTTGTGGGTGAGTGAGGGTAAGGTGTTGAGGGTGAGTGAAGGTGAGGTGTTGAGGGTGAGTGAGGGTGAGGTGTTGAGGGTGAGTGAGGGTGAGGTGTTGAGGGTGAGTGAGGGTGAGGTGTTGAGGGTGGGTGTGGGTGAGGAGTTGAGGGTGAGTGAGGATGAGTGAGAGTGAGGGTGAGTGAGGTGTCGAGGGTGAGGTGTTGAGTGTGAAGTGTTGAGGGTGAGTGAGGGTGAGGTGTTGAGGGTGAGTGAAGGTGAGGGTGGGTGAGCGTTAGTGAGTGAGGGCGAATGAGTTGTTGAGGGTGAGGTGTTGAGGGTGAGTGATGTTGAGGGTGAGTTAGGGTGAGGGGATGATGGTGTGAGGGTGATGGTGAGTGAGGTTGGGCGAGGGTGAGGGTGTGAGCCTTATTGAGAATGTGTGTGGGTGTGTGAGGATGTGTGAGAGTTTGTGAGGGCGGGTGTGTGCGAGGGTGGGGGTGTGTGAGTGTGGGGGCATGTGAGGGTGTGTTGTTGAGGTCATGAAGGTGAGTGTGGGTGAGGGTGAATGAGGGTGAGGTGTTGAGGGTTAGTGAGGGTGAGTGAGGTTGAGGGTGATGGTGAGTGTAGGTGAGTGTGAGGTGTTGAGGGTGAGTGAGGGTGAGGGTAAGGTGTTGTAGGTGAGTGAGGGTGAGGGGTTGAGGGTGAGTGAGGGTGACGTGTTGAGGGTGAGTGAGGGTGAGGGTGAGTGAGGGTGAGGGTGAGTGAGGGTGAGGGTGATTGCGGGTGAGAGTTTGAGGGTGAGTGTGGCTGACTGAGGGTGAGGCGTTGAGGGTGAGTGAGGGTGAGGTTGAGTGAAGGTGAGGGTGAGGTGTTGAGGGTGAGGGTGAGGTGTTGAGGGTGAGGGTGAGGTGTTGAGGGTGAGTGAGGGTGAGTGATGGTGAGGGTGAGTGAGGGAGGTTGATTGTGGGTGAGGTGTTGAGGGTGAGGTTAGTGAGGGTGAGGTGTTGAGGGTGAGGGGCTGAGGGTGAATGAGGGTGAGGTGTTGAGGGTGAGTGAGGGTGAGGTAGTGAGGTCGCACTCTGATGTTTATTTGTTCTCTGACTTTGCTTTTTTTTGTGTTGTTTGGACCCGTATGTGACTTGTTTTGCCGCTATGCTTTTTTTTTTTTGTTTGTTGATTGTTGTAGTTAAAAGTATTATGTATGCACTGTTTATGTTCTGTTTGTGTGATTTTTTTTTATATTTTCTACATTTCAGGGAATGAGCTGCTACGATCGACAGGTAATGAGAATTTTATTTTCATATTATTAAAGAGTGCCTTTGTGAGTTGTTATACTTTTGTTTATGCATTTCCTTATTGTGATGTTAATCTAATTATTGTTTTCGGTCTTGCTTTGCTCGCACTTACTTTCTGTCTGGCTCCTTTCTTTAGAGTGTGTTTTGGATTTTATCAATGGCTGCTATTTAGTTTTATTTTTTGCCATGGATTGAGTTCCGTTTTGCCGTACGTGTTTTTCGGTCGCACTTGCCTTGTGTTTGGTATTTTTCTCTTCCACGGCCTCCCTGATGTCCATTTATGCAGCACGCAGCAATAGCACATTATAATTCGGCACCCCCACAGTACCATTGAGCAACATCAGATAATCACTCTGCCCCACTAGAGCCGTATTTAGCACACCCCCAGTCTCATTTAGACATACTACTGCAGTACTGTACAGCACCAAAGCATGCTTGTATAGCTGTAATTGTGTGTGCTACGTAAAAAAAGTTGTTAGAAAGCGTGCACTTCCGGCTGGTGGTGTGTGTGACTGTTGAAAGCGTGGACTGATGCCTGTTTGTGTGGGTGTATGCATGGTGAAAGGATGCACTGATGACTGTTGTGTGTGTACGCCTGGTGAAAGTGTCCATTGCTAGCTGTTGGTGTGTGTGCCTGTTAAAAGCGCACATGTTTGGATTGTATGACGTTTGTCTGCTGAGTAATGCTGTAGTGGTAATGAGTGGTGCTGTGGTGGTAAGTGTTTGTGTGTGGTTGTAGTGTGATAGTGTGTTGTTGTTGAATGATGTGTTGTGGTGGTGCAGAGTGATGTTGGTGTGTTGCTGAGTGATGTTAGTGTGGTGCTTAGTAATGCTGTTGTTGTGATGTGTTGTTCTGTGCTAGTGATGAGTGGTGCTGTGTTGGTGTTTAATAATTACCACCACAGCATAACTCAGCACCACAACAGTTGCACTTCTCCCAACAACGGCATCACTGATGTCCACGAATGCAACACGCAGCAATACCACTTTATCATTCTGCACCCCCACAGTACCATTGAGCAACAACACAGCATCACTCTGCACCACCACAGCCGTATTTAGCACATCAACAGTCTCATTCATACATACTACTGCAGTACTGATGACTGTTGTGTATGTACGCCTGGTGAAAGAGTCCATTGATAGCTGTTGGTGTGTGTGCTTCTTAAAAGCGTCCATGTTTTGATTGTATGACGTTTGTCTGCTGAGTAATGCTGTAGTGGTGATGAGTGGTGCTGTTGTGGTAAGTGTTTGTGTGTAGTTGTAGTGTGATAGTGTGTTGTTGTTGAATGATGCTGTTGTGGTGGTGTAGAGTGATGTTGTTGTGTTTCTGAGTGATGTTAGTGTGGTGCTTAGTAATGCTGTTGTTGTGATGTGTTGTTCTGTGCTGGTGATGAGTGGTGCTGTGTTGGTGTTTAATGATTACCACCACAGCATAACTCAGCACTACAACAGTTGCACTTCTCCCAACAACGCCATCACTGATGTCCACCAATGCAACACGCAGCAATACCACTTTATCTTTCTGCACCCCCACAGTACCATTGAGCAACAACACAGCATCACTCTGCACCACCACATCCGTATTTCGCACACCAACAGTCTCATTTATACATACTACTGCAGTACTGATGACTGTTGTGTGTGTATGCCTGGTGAAAGTGCCCATTGATAGCTGTTGTTGTGTGTGTGACTGTTAAAAGCGTACATGTTTTGATTGTATGACTTTTGTCTGCCGAGTAATGCTGTAGTGGTGATGAGTGGTGCTGTGGTGGTAAGTGTTTGTGTGTGGTTGTAGTGTGATAGTGTGTTGATGGTGAGTGAGGGTGAATGAGGGTGAGGTGTTGAGGGTGAGGGGATGATGGTGTGAGGGTGATGGTGTGAGGGTGAGGGTGAGTGATTGTGGGCGAGGGTGAGGGTGTGAGGCTTATTGAGAATGTGAGTGGGTGTGCGAGGATGTGTGAGTGTGTGTGAGTGCGGGTGTGTGTGAGGGTGGGGTTGTGTGAGGGTGGGGGCATGTGAGGGTGTTGTTGAGGTCATGAGGTTGAGTGAGGGTGTGTGAGGTTGAGTGAGGGTGTGTGAGGGTGAGTGAGGATGTGTGAGATTGAGTGTGTGAAGGTGTGTGAGGGTGGGGGTAGGTGAGGGTGCGTGAGTGTGATTGAGGGTGAAGCGTTGAGGGTGAGTGAGGGTGAGGTGTTGAGGCTGAGTGAGGGTGAGGGTGGGTAAGCGTTAGTGATTGAGGGTGATTGAGTTGTTGAGGGTGAGGTGTTGAGGTTGAGTGAGGGTGATGTGTTGTGGGTGAGTGAGTGTGAGTGGTTGAGGGTGAGTGAGGGTGAGGGTGAGTGAGCGTGAGGTGTTGAGGGTGAGGGGGTGAGTGAGGGAGGGTGATTGTGGGTGAGGTGTTGAGGGTGAGGGTGAGTAAGGGTGAGGTGTTGAGGGTGAGGGGCTGAGGGTGAATGAGGGTGAGGTGTTGAGGGTGATTGAGGGTGAGGTGTTGAGGGTGAGGTGTTGAGGGTGAGTGAGGGTGAGATGTTGATGGTGAGTGAGGGTGAGGTGTTGAGTGAGTGAGGGTGAGGGGTTGAGGGTGAGTGAGGGTGACGGTAGGTGAGGGGTTCAGGGTGATTGAGGGTGAGCATGCCTCCATTAATGTGTGTGTGGCAACGTTAAAATACAGTGGGCGAATTAAAAAGATGGTAGATAATTTTGTTTGGCAATACATAAATGTAGAGACAGGTGTGGCGAAATGTTATGAGCTGATGTATTTGCCATCAAAGTTGTGTTGTTATTTTTACTATAAAAATCGTGAGCATTGCTGAGGATGCGGCCCTTGAATGTGTCTGTGGGTAATTTTAAATGCTGGGATTGTTGTCGGTGTGTGTGTACGGCATGGTATGTAAACTATAGGAGTTTTGTTAAAAAAACATAACGTTTCCAGACGCCATTTTCTACCTTACTGTAATTCGACTTGAACTGTCTGCTCCAAGTTACCCTTAAAAATGGCATGAGGGGTTGAGGGTGAGTGAGGGTGAGTGAGGGTGAGTGAGGGTGAGGCTGAGGTGTTGAGTGTGAGTGAGGGTGAGAGGGAGGGTGAGTGAGGGGTTGAGTGTTAGTGAGGGTGAGGTATTGAGGGTGAGTGAGGGTAAGGGTGATTGAGGGGTTGAGAGTTAGTGAGGGTGAGGGGTTGAGGGTTAGTGATGGTGAGGTGTTGAGGGTGAGTGAGGGTGAGGGTGAGTGAGGGTGAGGGGGAGGGGTTGAGGGTGAGTGAGGGGTTGAGGGTGAAGTGTTGAGGGTGTGGGTGAGGGGTTGAGGGTGAGGGAGGGTGAGTGAGGGTGAGGGTGAGTGGTTGAGGGTGAGTGGTTGAGGGTGAGGGGTTGAGGGTGAGGGGTTGAGGGTGAGGGGTTGAGGGTGAGGGGTTGAGGGTGAGGGGTTGAGGGTGAGGGGTTGAGGGTGAGGGGTTGAGGGTGAGTGAGGGTGAGATGTTGATGGTGAGTGAAGGTGAGGTGTTGAGTGAGGGTGAGGGGTTGAGGGTGAGTGAGGGTGAGGCTAGGTGAGGGGTTGAGGGTGAGTGAGGGTGAGGCTAGGTGAGGGGTTGAGGGTGAGTGAGGGTGAGTGAGGGTGAGGGTGAGTGGTTGAGGGTGAGGTGTTGAGGGTGAGGTGTTAAGGGTGAGTGAGGGTGAGATGTTGATGGTGAGTGAGGGTGAGGTGTTGAGGGGTTGAGGGTGAGTGAGGGTGAGGGTAGGTGAGGGGTTGAGGGTGAGTGAGGGTGAGGGTGAGTGAGGGTGAGGGTGAGTGAGGGTGAGGGGGAGGGGTTGAGGGTGAGTGAGGGGCTGAGGGTGAGGGAGGGTGAGTGAGGGTGAGGGTGAGTGGTTGAGGGTGAGGTGTTCAGGGTGAGGGGTTGAGGGTGAGGTGTTCAGGGTGAGTGAGGGTGAGATGTTGATGGTGAGTGAAGGTGAGGTGTTGAGTGAGGGTGAGGGGTTGATGGTGAGTGAGGGTGAGGCTAGGTGAGGGGTTGAGGGTGAGTGAGGGTGAGGCTAGGTGAGGGGTTGAGGGTGAGTGAGGGTGAGTGAGGGTGAGGGTGAGTGGGTGAGGTGTTGAGGGTGAGGTGTTGAGGGTGAGTGAGGGTGAGATGTTGATGGTGAGTGAGGGTGAGATGTTGATGGGGAGTGAGGGTGAGGTGTTGAGTGAGTGAGGGTGAGGGGTTGAGGGTGAGTGAGGGTGAGGGTAGGTGAGGGGTTGAGGGTGAGGGTGATTGAGGGTGAGCATGCCTCCATTAATGTGTGTGTGGCAACGTTAAAATACAGTGGGCGATTTAGAAAGATGGTAGATAATTTTGTTTGGCAATACATAAATGTAGAGACAGGTGTGGCGAAATGTTATGAGCTGATGTATTTGCCATCAAAGTTGTGTTGTTATTTTTACTATAAAAATCGTGAGCATTGCTGAGGATGCGGCCCTTGAATGTGTCTGTGGGTAATTTTAAATGCTGGGATTGTTGTCGGTGTGTGTGTACGGCATGGTATGTAAAGTATAGGAGTTTTGTTCTAAAAACATAACGTTTCCAGACGCCATTTTCTCCCTTACTGTAATTCGACTTGAACTGTCTGCTCCAAGTTACCCTTAAAAATGGCATGAGGGGTTGAGGGTGAGTGAGGGTGAGGGTGAGTGAGGGTGAGGCTGAGGTGTTGAGTGTGAGTGAGGGTGAGAGTGAGGGTGAGTGAGGGGTTGAGTGTTAGTGAGGGTGAGGTATTGAGGGTGAGTGAGGGTTAGGGTGATTGAGGGGTTGAGAGTTAGTGAGGGTGAGGGGTTGAGGGTTAGTGATGGGGAGGTGTTGAGGGTGAGTGAGGGTGAGGGTGAGTGAGGGTGAGGGTGAGGGTGAGTGAGGGGGAGGGGTTGAGGGTGAGTGAGGGGTTGAGGGTGAAGTGTTGAGGGTGTGGGTGAGGGGTTGAGGGTGAGGGAGGGTGAGTGAGGGTGAGGGTGAGTGAGGGTGAGGGTGAGTGGTTGAGGGTGAGTGGTTGAGGGTGAGGGGTTGAGGGTGAGGGGTTGAGGGTGAGGGGTTGAGGGTGAGGGGTTGAGGGTGAGATGTTGATGGTGAGTGAAGGTGAGGTGTTGAGTGAGGGTGAGGGGTTGAGGGTGAGTGAGGGTGAGGCTAGGTGAGGGGTTGAGGGTGAGTGAGGGTGAGTGAGGGTGAGGGTGAGTGGTTGAGGGTGAGTGAGGGTGAGGCTAGGTGAGGGGTTGAGGGTGAGTGAGGGTGAGTGAGGGTGAGGGTGAGTGGTTGAGGGTGAGGTGTTGAGGGTGAGGTGTTGAGGGTGAGTGAGGGTGAGATGTTGATGGTGAGTGAGGGTGAGGTGTTGAGTGAGTGAGGGTGAGGGGTTAAGGGTGAGTGAGGGTGACGGTAGGTGAGGGGTTCAGGGTGAGGGTGATTGAGGGTGAGCATGCCTCCATTAATGTGTGTGTGGCAACGTTAAAATACAGTGGGCGAATTAGAAAGATGGTAGATAATTTTGTTTGGCAATACATAAATGTAGAGACAGGTGTGGCGAAATGTTATGAGCTGATGTATTTGCCATCAAAGTTGTGTTGTTTTTTTTACTATAAAAATCTTGAGCATTGCTGAGGATGCGGCCCTTGAATGTGTCTGTGGGTAATTTTAAATGCTGGGATTGTTGTCGGTGTGTGTGTACGGCATGGTATGTAAAGTATAGGAGTTTTGTTCTAAAAACATAACGTTTCCAGACGCCATTTTCTCCCTTACTGTAATTCGACTTGAACTGTCTGCTCCAAGTTACCCTTAAAAATGGCATGAGGGGTTGAGGGTGAGTGAGGGTGAGTGAGGGTGAGGCTGAGGTGTTGAGTGTGAGTGAGGGTGAGAGTGAGGGTGAGTGAGGGGTTGAGTGTTAGTGAGGGTGAGGTATTGAGGGTGAGTGAGGGTAAGGGTGATTGAGGGGTTGAGAGTTAGTGAGGGTGAGGGGTTGAGGGTTAGTGATGGTGAGGTGTTGAGGGTGAGTGAGGGTGAGGGTGAGGGTGAGTGAGGGTGAGGGTGAGGGTGAGTGAGGGTGAGGGTGAGGGTGAGTGAGGGTGAGGGTGAGGGGTTGAGGGTGAGTGAGGGGTTGAGGGTGAAGTGTTGAGGGTGTGGGTGAGGGGTTGAGGGTGAGGGTGAGGGTGAGTGGTTGAGGGTGAGTGGTTGAGGGTGAGGGGTTGAGGGTGAGGGGTTGAGGGTGAGGGGTTGAGGGTGAGGGGTTGAGGGTGAGGGGTTGAGGGTGAGGGGTTGAGGGTGAGGGGTTGAGGGTGAGGGGTTCAGGGTGAGGGGTTCAGGGTGAGGGGTTCAGGGTGAGGGTGAGATGTTGATGGTGAGTGAAGGTGAGGTGTTGAGTGAGGGTGAGGGGTTGAGGGTGAGGCTAGGTGAGGGGTTGAGGGTGAGTGAGGGTGAGTGAGGGTGAGGGTGAGTGGTTGAGGGTGAGTGAGGGTGAGGCTAGGTGAGGGGTTGAGGGTGAGTGAGGGTGAGGGTGAGTAAGGGTGAGGTGTTGAGGGTGAGGGGCTGAGGGTGAATGAGGGTGAGGTGTTGAGGGTGATTGAGGGTGAGGTGTTGAGGGTGAGGTGTTGAGGGTGAGTGAGGGTGAGATGTTGATGGTGAGTGAGGGTGAGGTGTTGAGTGAGTGAGGGTGAGGGGTTAAGGGTGAGTGAGGGTGACGGTAGGTGAGGGGTTCAGGGTGAGGGTGATTGAGGGTGAGCATGCCTCCATTAATGTGTGTGTGGCAACGTTAAAATACAGTGGGCGAATTAGAAAGATGGTAGATAATTTTGTTTGGCAATACATAAATGTAGAGACAGGTGTGGCGAAATGTTATGAGCTGATGTATTTGCCATCAAAGTTGTGTTGTTTTTTTTACTATAAAAATCTTGAGCATTGCTGAGGATGCGGCCCTTGAATGTGTCTGTGGGTAATTTTAAATGCTGGGATTGTTGTCGGTGTGTGTGTACGGCATGGTATGTAAAGTATAGGAGTTTTGTTCTAAAAACATAACGTTTCCAGACGCCATTTTCTCCCTTACTGTAATTCGACTTGAACTGTCTGCTCCAAGTTACCCTTCAAAATACCATGAGGGGTTGAGGGTGAGTGAGGGTGAGGGTGAGTGAGGGTGAGGCTGCTGCGGATGCGTCCCTTAAATATGGTGGTTATCCAAAAGAAGGCAACATCGGAAATGTTTCACTGAAGGCAACATAGGAAATCTTTAGTCTGTACAAGCGTCGACGTAGAATAGGCCGATTTTACATACCACGCTGTAGAGGGAAGTTGTGAAATACTAGGCATGGTTATGTAAAGTAAATAAGTTTTGTTAAAAAAACATCACGTTTCTAGTGTTAGTATTTTAGTTCAGTGGGATTGTTTAAGATTTGCGAAAAAGCATCACGTTTCTAGTGTTAGTATTTTCTTTCAGTGGGTTTTTTTTTTTTGGGGGTTTGTTGTTGTTCTCGAGCTAACACCCGGCTCGCATCCTGCTGTTCTAAATTAGCACATCCCCAAAGGAACTTCACAAGTGATTACAATCTTGACGACGGCGCTTAAAGTAGTCTAGCATCCTGTAGTTTTGTTGACGAAAGCCTTGGAGTCTGTGGCCTGGCTTTGTGTTCATGTAAATGGTATTAAAGAATGGTCCCAGCAGGTCCGGCGTATTGTTGGGGGTTATGGCGGGTTGCGAGGACTGTTTAGTCACGTGGATGTGCTAGAGGCTCTGTGATGTCACGCTGTGTCGGAGGAGGGAAATAGTAGGCCCGTTGAATTGAACTGACTCTGTGTGTTTCATTTCGTTTATAAACATGTCAAAATATTAAATGTTTTTTAGGTGCAATGCTATAGATACAAGCGCTTATTTTTGCCTTGCACGCTGTAGAGGGAGGGGTGGGAATAGTAGGCCTGCTGATTGGGGAATGTACAAGGCGATGTAGCTTGTAATGCGTCTGTCATTATTTATTTTTGTCGACGATTTCAGTTTCAAGTCTTTTTGTGTTCTGAGAGCCTGGCTGTGTGCAGGGACAGAGAGGGGAGGTGCTGGGGTCTGGGGAGGGGGAGTTGAATTGCGAGCCTGGCTGTGTACGGGAACAGAGGGGGGAGGTGCTGGCGTTTGTGGGTTGTAATATTAACAGTTTTTCCGGTGCAATGCTATACATACTATCGCTATTTTTTGCGTAGCACGCTGTAGAGGGAGGGGTGGGAATAGTAGGCCTGCTGATTGGGGAATGTACAAGGCGATGTAGCTTGTAATGCGTCTGTCATTATTTATTTTTGTCGACGATTTCAGTTTCAAGTCTTTTTGTGTTCTGAGAGCCTGGCTGTGTGCAGGGACAGAGAGGGGAGGTGCTGGCGTCTGGGGAGGGGGAGTTGAATTGCGAGCCTGGCTGTGTACGGGAACAGAGGGGGGAGGTGCTGGCGTTTGTGGGTTGTAATATTAACTGTTTCTTAGGTGCAATGCTATACATACTATCGCTATTTTTTGCGTAGCACGCTGTAGAGGGAGGGGTGGGAATAGTAGGTCTGCTGATTGGGGAATGTACAAGGCGATGTAGCTTGTAATGCGTCTGTCATTATTTCTTTTTGTCGACGATTTCAGTTTCACGTCTTTCGTTTTTGTTGTGTTCTGAGAGCCTGGCTGTGTGCAGGGACAGAGAGGGGAGGTGCTGGCGTCTGAGATGTCGAAGGCTGTAGAAAAGTTTGTTAACAAATAAGTATGTTTCATTGTCCCCAAAAATAGATTTGGGGAAGTTAGAGTTGAAGACGAAAGTCATTTCTGATGGGCAATAGGTCTTGTTAATGGTAAGACTTTCGTGTGCCAGACAGTTTCACGGAAGACAACCAGTGCTAGAGTGGTGGTAGAGAAAGTGGGGAGGGGGCGGATCCGGAGGTGCGTCGTGAGGGGGAGTGGAGGAGGAGGGGGGAGGAGAGTAGGGGAGGCACGGCCTAACGGCCGTGCAATCAATAAGTGAGGAGGCGGAGCTGGGGGAGGCTGTGACAGAGAGAGCAGGCAATGCAGGCGGCTGGGGGCATGTGCACGCGCTTTTAAGCTCATTGCGCATGCGCATTGACCTTAAATTTCTCGTGCACTGCAAGGAATCGCCACGATTCCTTGCAAGTTGGATAAAGAGTGGTTAAGCCCCCATAGTCTCGCAAGCTCGATGCGCATGCGCATCGACAGGCGAGACCTAAAAAGACAAACTATTACTTGCAGAGGCTCACAATAAGGAACAGGAGTACAAACTTGAGGCTGGTGAAACGAGCAAGAGAAGAACAACCCTTACCAACAGGTGCTTAATCTGGACCCTCATAACTATTAACTTAACTGCAAAAAGAAGCCTTCTAAACAAATGTCTAACATTTATCCCATCCATATCAAAGGAGGGAGTGGAGAGAGGGAGTGTCCGGCGGGACACAGGGAGTGGATTCAATCTCCCCTTACTATAATTCATAAACATAAAGAATCCACCCACAAGGCATTAGGGGCCCGATGTAGGTAGGGCTTTACCGATCGGTATTGGCCGAAAATACCGATTTTTGGCCCTTACCGATCGGTAAACAGCCATCGAGATGTAGGGAACCAAAAACAGAACGAATCGGATAGAAAACCGATTCGGAATGATTACCGAATGGGAAAGAATCCGATACGTACATACCGAAAATCGGATATGTAACGAATCGGAAAAACACCGAATCGGTCACTAAGACCGAATCGGTCCTTGTACCGATTCGTTAGTGACACCGATTCGGAAAATCACCGAATCGGTCCTTGTACCGATTCGTTAGTGACACCGATTCGGAAAATCACCGAATCGGTCCTTGTACCGATTCGTTAGTGACACCGATTCGGAAAATCACCGATTCGGTCCAAGAACCGAATCGTTAGTGACACCGAATCGGAAAATCACCGATTCGGTCCATGTACCGAATCGGAAAAAATACCGATTCGGACATGAGCCGAATCGGAAAACATGCCGATTCGTATGAATCTCCGATCGGGAAATTCCCCGATTCCGACAGTTGGGGAGATGTAGGGAGGCACAGAAACACCGAAATCGGCTCAAAATCGGTAGAATTCACTCGGTATTTACCATGGATTGCAATCAGGTGGTAACCAACTCCAACCCATATAAACAGTCCCAAAATGCATTGCAACTTGCAGGATGGCAGCTTTCTATGTCATTGCGAGGCGGCTACGGCTACAGCAGGAAGGACAGAGGGAATGGCTAAGAAATGAACAGGTCTACAGACAGAGGATAACCCTGTTCATGCTCACTGAGGCTGAGATCCTACAGAGATACAGGCTGGACTCTGACACCATACTTGAGCTCATCAGGGACCTTAAGCCATACTTGGACCACCACACCCCAAGGGCACACGCCATCCCTGCGCACGTCCAGGTGCTATGCAGCCTACACCTGGTAGCGTCTGGCAGCTATCAAAGTGGAGTAGCAGCAGCAGGAGGGGTGAGCCAGAGCAGCCTGTCAAGGTTCTTCCACATATTCCTTGACGCCATGATAGACAGGATGGACCAATACATCTCATTCCCTGCAACCCACGCCGAACTGCTACAAACCAAAGCTGACTTCTACCAGATGGCACAATTTCCCCAAATCATCGGTTGCATAGATGGCACGCATATTCCGATTTGCCCACCAGCGGACACCGAATACATATACCGCAATCGGAAATCTACACACACCATCAACGTGCAGGTGATCTGCAATGCCAAGTGCACCATCACAGACCTGGTAGCAAAATTTCCAGGAAGTACCCATGACTCCTATATATTCCAACAGAGCGGCATATATGCACGGCTGATGGCTGGCGATTTTGGAGAAGGATACCTCCTAGGTGAGCCACATCATCAGACCCCCATAACACATAGTAGGTAGGTGTAATACATGTATGCATGTGTCTAATGTGACCCCTTTCTCTTCCAGGCGACAGTGCATATGCCCTCCGCTCATTCATACTCACCCCCTACCTCAACCCCTCCACACCCAGCCAAAGGAGGTATAACCGGGCCCACATACGCACCAGGAATGTTGTTGAACGGACCTTTGGCATCTGGAAAAGTAGATTCAGATGCCTGCACAAGAGTGGAGGTGCAAGGCAGTATACCCCCATCACCTGCTGCAAGATCATAGCTGTATGTGCAATGTTACACAACCTTGCGGTCAAGAAGGGCACTGAGGTGGAGTTGTCTGACTACGAGGACTATGACGACGACGAAGCTGTGCCACTGACACAGCCAGCTGGGGTGTGTACGCCAAGTGATGGCAGATACAGACGTGAGGAGATCACTGAGAACTATTTCTGACTGAGTACAGATGCAAAGACAGCTAAATGTTGTTTGGAAAATAAAATTTTTAATAGTGATGCACCACAGTTACAGCACTGATGTGCATCAAAAAATGGAGATTGTAAACTCAAATAAAGTCCAGGGTTCTGGTTTGCTCATCCCCCCTTGCCAGGCTATTTTTTGGGCCGCTTTCCAGACCCACTGGGGTGTCCCTCGGCCCCCTCCGAATGCCCAGCAGCATCAGCGGATCGCCTGGTGCTCCTCCGTGGTTCAGGTGCTGCGCTGGCCGGGCTGCTGCGGCTGCTGCTGTCTCCAGCATCACCCAGGTCCAGGGCAGGATTGGAGGCGGCGTTTGATATTAACATGGCCTCCATGGCCGTGGTGATCCTGGCCATCCCCCTAGTCAGCTCAGCCGTATGCTGACTGAGCACAGATTCTTGATTTGAGCTGCGATGGCACAGCTGTGCGGTCGCCGCTGCAAGGCGGGCCATGGCCCGGTTGAGCACCCGGGCATCCCTCCTGCGCGCAACCTCATGCTCCTCCTGCCTGGCAGATGAGTGGGTGATGGCAGTGGTCAGCCTGCCCAACCCTGCTGCCACCTCCTTGTTGCTGTCCACAACAGCCTGGAAACCCTTCACCAACTCCCCCATCTGCATGTTGTGCTGCAGGAGCTGGCGTTGGCAGGCCATGGTGGATCTGGCCTGTTGGCGCTGGATTTTAACCATTTGTCCCTCCAGGCCCAGGAACACACTGCCCTCCCGTGCTGGTGCAGCAGTGGTGGTGGTGGTGGCACGGCGTCGGGCACTGCTTCTTCCGGCCTGCTGACTGGGCTGGGGTGCCACTGGTGGGGGTGTGGTGCTGGCAGGTCCCTGAGCCCCTGCTCCCGGGACTGGTTGGACAGGTGGCAAGGCCACGATTGTGGCAGGAGCTGGTGTAGGCGGAATGATCTGCCTTGTAGGGGAGTTTTCGGGTGAGAATTGCAAGGGGGGTGTGCTGCACAGTGCTGGGGAGTGCACTGCTTGGAAATCAATCACCAGGACTCCCTCCATTCCAAGCCCTGGGGTGTCTCCTTCCTCATCCTCATCCTCCTCCTCCTGGCCAGCCTGGCTGGTGCTCGGCCCTGCGACTGCAGTGTTTGACGTTGATGGTCCCTCTGCTGTCACAGTGGTGCCGCCTGATGGTGCCCCTAGGTACAAAGAAGCATTTGTAAACTGAGTGCCGATGTATTACAGTCAGTACAATTATGGCATTCCACATGTCCTTGCATCTCCTTACACCGTGTCACACTGTTTCCTGTCTTGTGATTCTGCACTGACATATTTGGCTAACTTATGCTGACTACATGTACCATGATGCTTGTCTCTTGTATGTTGGTGACAGTACAGTGCTGGTGTTTGCCTATGCATTGTGTCTAATGGGGAGGTGTCTGGTAGGGTGTGTCATGATGCGCATGCTTCTTACCTGTAGCTGTGGCTCTCGCAGTGCTGTCCAGGGTCCCGATTCCTACGATGCTCTCCCTCTCGATGGTGCTGGAGACAATTTCCTCCAGCTCGGTGAGGGGTGGCGCCGGGTTGTTGCCTCCTCCGGTGAGTCCAGCCTGCCTTTGAATGTCAGCCAGCTTCCTCTTCGTGAGGCTGCGGAGGTCGTAAAACCTTTTCTTCAGTTCCTCAATGGACCTGGGGGTGACACCAGCAGCATTGACCTTCTGGGCGATGTCGGCCCACAATCTCCTCTTGGTGCTGTCTGGCACGTTGAGGGACAGCTTGCCAAAGAGCTGGCGGTGCACCCTCACCACCTCCTCAACCAGCACCTGAAGTTCGGTGGTGGTGAACTTGGGCTTCCTCTTTTGGGAGGACTTCTGGCTTCCTGCCTGATCTGCCATTTTCTCCTGCTCAGTTTGCAACCTCCTTCTCCCACTGCTGCTAACTGTGTGTGTTGGGCTCAGGCAGGCTTTCCAGAAACTTCTAGAAACTTCTTAATTAGCTGCACCTGCCAGGGTTGCCACTCCCTGTTTGGGTGGGGGAGGGGGAGCCACCTCATTGGCTGAATCGCCTATTGCCGAATCGGATTTTACCGATTCGGTAATATCCGATTCGGTAAAATCCGATTCGGTATTATCCGATTCGGTAAAAGCCGAATCGGTTCATTCAATGCATTCCTATGGGCTTTTTCGCCATGGGTCTATGATTGCCGAATCGGTTTTTACCGATTCGGCTTTTACCGAATCGGTATTCGCCGATTCGGAAATATCCGATTCGGTGGTAGCCGATTCGGTGAATTCCGATTCGTTGTTGGCCGATTCGGTAATTTCCGATTCGGACCGAGCTGAATCGGAACGTACCGAATCTCATTACCGATGCCGACCGATTCGGTATTCATTCGGTATTTTTTTCCTACATCTCGTTTTCCGATTTCAGAATACCGATTCGGCCCGCCTCGGTATTTTGAAATCGGGAAATCGCGTTTACCTACATCGGGCCCTAAGTGAAGACCCAATGGACGATCTTTATGGTGATGTGGTTCCTACTTTGGTGGGAAGCACATCGTGTTGTTTAAATAACCCTCACACACCAAAAGGGCCCTTGGTGTCATGCTTAATCATAAGGGGCTTCGCACCCCTCTACGGAGAGCGGCGTGCTGCTAACCGGAGAAAACGCGGGAGTACTTGATGTAACCACTATGTGTAGTGTGTGTGAGGGTGTGAGTGGCAGGGTCAGAAGTGATTAGTGAGTGAATGTTAAAAAATACCTGACAGGTAGGACTACAAAGAATTTTAATAAACCCGCTGCTGGTATTGTTAAAAAACGTGAAGCGGAGGTTTTTAATGTACTAATGTACAATGCCTCCTCTGTGTCTGTGTCAACATGTTTCTAAGTCAGATGCTTCTTCTTCAGGATGGGTATACAGATCCCTACCCTGCTCACAACAGGCAGTAAAATACAGTCAAAACATAGGGAATACTATGTGATAAATTAATGGTATTGTGCCTAATCAGCTCAATAATGTGTGGTGACAAAGTTATATCTTTATCTCCTCTTGTAATCCAGTAGTCTTAGGCCTCGTGAGCCTTCGGGGAAAAAAAGTAGGGGCATAATGAAGCACTATATGGGAGAATATAACCTCACCCGACCATCCCCTCCGCGGCTCCGTGGAGGGGACAGTCGGGTGAGGTAGTTAAACATTCAGGCATGTACTCGCCCCCCCCCCCTATTTCTTGCAATATTCGAACAAGGCCCAGTAGGAAGTATATGTTAGCTTACGGCCCCTACCTTTAAGGTAACCAGAAAATGTAAAAGGTGACTAGTTTCTTAATCTAGCAATTAATAACTTGTGATCCAAGTATCTGCTCAATACCTGAACTAGCACAGGTTGCATTCACCCCATTATCGGCTGGAGTGCAAAAACAAAAACAGTCTGCTCTTGTATCAGCAGTGTGAACAGGGTCGAATATCTCTACAAGAAGGAATAGGACCTCAATGTACCAGCAACTCCTAATTTCAGTTATCAGCGCCATTGACTGCCCACCTAAGATACCCGTTACTGGGAGGCTGTAGGCAGAAGTTGCAAGGCTGCCTTGGGCAGCTGAAGAAGTGACGGGATCAAAACGTCGGTGAAAGCTTCCAGATCCTCCTGCTATCTAAGCACCCAGGATCTGTAGGTCACTGTCAGAACTTAATAAAGGCGCTCGTCCATGGTTCTTACAACAGCTTACCAATGCCCACCACATACACTTCTATATGCCACAATTGCCAACTATTGATTGCTGCCGCTGGGACTATCTAGGACCATTGCTTCTAAAGAACACCAGCACCTCTCAAAATGTGCTGCCGGTGGTAAGCCAAGAGCTTCTCCTCCAGGCTGTTTCATTGCATCTACAATCTGGTTGCATGACTTGCTAATTCACTTTGTGATCGATATGCTACTGAGTAAGGAATAAACCAAATACTACAGAGAGGAAGAGACGACCTTGAAGGAGGGGAGTTTTTCTTTACAGCCACACTAAAATCTCGAGCTTGGTTTCGAGCAGGATTTAATGCCTGGCTTCAATGGAGTTCATACAAGGGAATTCGGTGCTTGGCCTGTGGTATGACTGAAGAGATGAAAGTTGCGGTACTAAGAAAACTTTACGCCACTGCCCCTTTCTAACTTCTTCGGCCTACTATGTGACTTGACAATCTGCAAGTCCAATGGCAGTACCACATCTTTTGCTGACAGACTGCTGGATGGGGATTGAACCCACTGGCCTATCATAGTTGAAGGTGGCTACAGCCTCATCATAATTTGTTATGGTGTGACCCAAGGATGCCGACTGCAGATTTTTGGTTCATAGCCACTGGCCCTTTAGCATTCACCTTTGAGGAAGAGTTCTTCTAACCATCTATAGTGAAATCTTAATCCTCCATTAACTGGGTCCCTTACTCCTCCCCATGGTCTGGAATCGGATAGAACAGCATGCGAGACACAAAAAAGCCAGATATCAAATAAAGGTGGGAGAGAGGAAAAGGGAGCGACAAATTTCTAAACCTTCGACCATCTTCTGAGGTAAGTCCAGATTGGTCAGCCCTGGTACACTGTGAGAGAGACGTTAAGTATACAAAGGAAGTAACATTGCTATTCAATTAGATTACAATGGTAACCGAGGCCCTGGAAACCAATTATAAACAAGAGACGTTTCCATGAATAAGGCCCAATAACCACTGAATGCCTCAGAGCAATGCAACAAATGCAGTTACAATAGAGCACGCTGCATTATGAATACGAGGATGGAGTTTTAAATGTACATACTTTAACCGTATGTTAATATTATTTAATTTACATATATAGGGAAGTTTTGAAAGGTGACCTCTCCACAGAAGAGTGGAGGCAGTATACCCAAACTCCTTGTACCCACACAGCATCCACAGATGAGCAGAAACAGTGCTAACCACACAATCTCGCCAAAGACATTGCTGCCTGCACCCGTTACATATGGAAGACTGCAGATAGTGTTGCTCACACCACATCACCCATAGCAGATTGGAGAAAGTCTGTAAGAAAGTGGGTTATGAGACTCGAAGGACATGGGTCCGTCACAAGTAATTAAGTTCGCTATCTCCCCATAGAGGGAGCCAAGTACCCTTCTGTGGAACTTCCCACTTTGGGTAGGTAAAGCAGTCCAAGGCTTACTCAGCAGAGGTGGTGGGGCCAGTACGCCAGACCCCAGGGACACCCAATAAACCATTGTCCAACTAGTTCTTTTACTTATAAAAAGAAAATGTACTTTATTAGGCACACCCTACTTAATAGTATGCAATCATTTACAAATACATACAGGTGAAATACCTATGGTGACAATCTCTTTAACAGTTAACACCCCTAGACAGCCCTGAACCCTGGGACCACAACAACAGACACATATACTAGACACAATATAAGGGAGCGTTGTTATCAAATATCAGTCCTACTGAATGTCAGCGTGTCACCCCGAAAAATAAAAACAGAAATATGTATTGATAAACTAATGTAAAAACATTAAAACCTCCGTGGGTGGCACAATCTCATTCATCCTCCCTGTCAGTGAGGGCAGGGTGCTGCAGACCTGTGCACTCCCCACATGCCCACCTCCTGGACATGGGGGCAAAGGAGATACCTCCTTCCTGCCTGGTTTTTACCCACTCGGAGACGCAGTCTTCAGTCCCCATGGAGATGGTGGCCCCATGGGACAATATAGTGCAACAGGGCTCATTTTGTTACCTTGTCACATAGATCTTTAGAGAATGGCGATCCCTGGGGACAAATAAGAATATAAGCAGGGGGATTCCCCCTCAAGCAAGCTTCTCTCTGGGCTCTGACCCTCTGAGGCGAACATTACATTTTGCAAAGGGGGAGCTATGTGCACCTGAATAGATTGGCTCCCATGGGACCATGATCCTACCATCGACACACCGGCAGCAGCAGACAATGCTTTGTCCCGCAGCACTGAGACCACCAGGCAGCCTGCCATGGACAGGCAGGAACACAGCCCGCTTCTCTGGCCCTGCTGAGTAGGTACCCGTGGAGTAAATAGAGTTTCGCTCTCGGTAGTGTACATCAGCCAGCAGGAGTATTTGTTCCAGGCCTGCTGAACTCTTCAGTTCACTGGGAGTTTGATTTTTCACTGCTCACCCTCTGATGAGGGTGAGACCATTCCTGTCCTCCTACCATTTCGCTCCTTACACATGACCTGTGTCTGTCTGAGCCCTGGATCTTCCTCAGCAGCACCCGCTGTTCCCCAAAGCTGAGAGCTCTCCCTTCCTTCACCCACAGGTCCCACTGGCCACATGCAGGGCACCTGCACCAGCGGAGGTCATGAAAATCATACACCTTCAGGACCAGCCAACAAAGAAGAGGAAGTAGGAGCCGAACGAGAGGGCTGCTCCCTGGTGAACCTCTGCGGATGCTCCAGCTCCCCTGGGGACAGAGGGAGCCTTAGTGAAGGATATCGGTCGTGTGGGTATGCAGCTGCCTGCTGCATCGAGTGGGGCTTAATGTTCACCCCAGGGACTCTGCAGCTCTGTACCGGCCCATGACGCAAAAAGGTGAGTGAAGCAGTGCCCAGGATAGAGGCCTGATGCCGAAAGCCTAGGAGAGGTGAACTCAGACCGCAAAGACCAGACAAGGCAAAACTCAACATGGGAGTTAGATTTTGTATTCTGCCAATTTCAACAAGCATTTGCAATGCAATGGTCTCGGCATCATTAAAGGTAGAGCTATTGGCATTGCTCATGACATTTGTTTTTTTTTCTTTAAATCATAAATAAATGGCATTGTCATTTACATTGCCAATACACAGCACTCTGCACTCAACAGCACACACCACTCTGCACCTGCACTCACTGCTCTGCACACTCACTCTGCACTCACTATTCTGCACACTCACTATTCTGCACACTCACTATTCTGCACACTCACTATTCTGCACACTCACTATTCTGCACACTCACTATTCTGCACACTCACTATTCTGCACACTCACTATTCTGCACACTCACTATTCTGCACACTCACTATTCTGCACACTCACTATTCTGCACACTCACTATTCTGCACACTCACTACTCTGCACACTCACTATTCTGCACACTCACTATTCTGCACACTCACTACTCTGCACTCACTACTCTGCACTCACTACTCTGCACTCACTACTCTGCACTCACTACTCTGCACTCACTACTCTGCACTCACTACTCTGCACTCACTACTCTGCACTCACTACTCTGCACTCACTACTCTGCACTCACTACTCTGCACTCACTACTCTGCACTCACTACTCTGCACTCACTACTCTGCACTCACTACTCTGCACTCACTACTCTGCACTCACTACTCTGCACTCACTACTCTGCACTCACTACTCTGCACTCACTACTCTGCACTCACTACTCTGCACTCACTACTCTGCACTCACTACTCTGCACTCACTACTCTGCACTCACTACTCTGCACTCACTACTCTGCACTCACTACTCTGCACTCACTACTCTGCACTCTGCAGAGTGCTGGGAGTGGGAGGGAAGGGTGGGGGGAGTTTGGTTTCAAGTAGTTGGAATAAATGATAAAATCAAAACGTAATGTTACTAGACGCTTCTACACTTGTAGTAACTGTGTGTACGACTCAAAACGCTTGCATTGTGTTTTTTGTTAGTATATTCTGTAAAGTACACAATGATATTGCTAATAAAAAGATTGTCAAATAAAAATATGAGTGTATATATATTCCCTACTTTGATATCCTATTACCTTATCTCTTTTCGTCCTTCAGTCACTTGTTTATTGTTTTCTTATTATTATATTTTATCTTGCGATCTCTTTCTTCTGTAATACACGCCCTTCTTCTGTGCAATTCATTCTTCGTTATGTTCTCCTTTGTCACCTCCATTGCTTATTTTGTGCATGACTTCTCATACTGTCATGTTTTTTTTTTTTTTGTACTGCCTACCTTTCGACCATTGTAGGTTTTAACTGGCTACGTCGTTTGGTTTTATTAATTTCCTTTTTAGCTTTACTCTCCTTATTTATTTATTTATTGTTTGCTCCTTTCTTTCTGAAATCTGTTCATTGCAGCATCCTTCTCTCTTATGTCTCTACATTTCTCCTTTATCACCTTAATTGATTATTCTGTGTTTAACGTCTCATACTATTGTCATATTGTTTTTATTCTGCCTTCCTGGCATTACTTGTACATCTTAATTGTTTACTTGTTTCGGTTTTATTCATTCTTTTCATTTCAATCTTCTTATTTGTTAATTTGGCTCATTTACTTTCTGAAATCTGTTCATTCCCGCATCCTGCTCACCTATTCCCCGCCCCTACATTTCTCATTTGTTTCCAATCCTCCCGGTTTCCTTCTTAATTTCTTCATTCCGCACGCTCTCCGTTCTGCCATCCTCCCGCCCGCCCACTCTCCTCTCCGACTTTGCCTTCTTTTCGTCTGTCCTGCCTTCTTGCCTTCATGCTCCCTCTTTGCTTCCCTTACGCCCCCATCTCCTTCTATCAGTTCCCGTACTCCTTCTTCTCTCCCTCTAATCGTCTCGTTCCCTCTCCTTCCAATTCTAAAAAAAACCTCCTGCATTAGGTCCATCTGACAGTAGCGTGGTTCGAGTGTCAGATTGAATTAGGGAGGGGATGAGGTTCCTTACATGCGAGATTGAAAGCAAGATGTGCTTTCAAAAGGAGTTAATTGCCAGTGCAGTGGCAGAGAGAGACGCCCATCCTACCTGTCTGCTGCAAAATACAGCCGCAAAACATGGTCGGTTTAAAGAGGGGCTCAGAGGTCCAGGAAAGAACATTTCTAACAAAAGTCCAGAATTCAGTATCCGTTTCGTTCTTTAAATGAAAAAGAGGGAGGAGAACGATTCAGGAAGGAACAGATATAATATCTATATTAATATGCGAGTGTTTACGTGAAATGAGAATTCAGTATCCGTTTCGTTCTTTAAATGAAAAAGAGGGAGGAGAACGATTCAGGAAGGAACAGATATAATATCTATATTAATATGCGAGTGTTTACGTGAAATGCTTATATTAGCTGTAATCGTGTGTGGATAACACGTGCGCGCAGTGTACCAGTTTATCTCCCAAATTACGCCACTTGTGTAAATAACATTATTATGGTCGGAATATACATACTACGAGCTCACGTGCACTCTCGAGGGGGGTGGAGTAACTCCCACTGCCCCCGGAATTCCGCCGCAGGCGCACCGGAAGTCAGGCAAGGTTGCCTGTGACGGGGGCGGAGCCGCGTCCGGACCGGAAGAGGAGGCAGGCGGAGGAAATGCGTCGAGCGGCCCGGGGCTCCTGCGAGCGTGGAGAGCCCCGGGGCCGACAACAGGACGATGCACACGTGTTGCGGGGCTCCCTTGACCAAGAGGGAGTCCCGGGAAAGGAGCTACCACCTGCCCGTGCGGAGAGCGGAGTCCCCCAGATTGCAGTAAGTTAAAGGGGGAGGGGGAGGGCCGGTGCACGTGTGTGTGTGTGTGTGTGTGTGTGTGTGTGTGTGTGTGTGAGTGGGGGGGTTCTGTATGTATGTGCGTGCGCTCCTGTGTGTGTTTCTATCTCTGCGCATGCGTGTGTCGTGTGGGATACTTATGCGCGTGCCAGTTTAGCATCGCCTGCGCGCGGCCAGGAGTGTCTCCTGGGGAGCACACTCGCCGACAAAAGATCTCGGCGGGGACGCGCTTCCGCGCGTCTTTAGCCGAGACCTAAAAAGCACTGGCGATGCCCGTAGAAATCATGCCTTTAATGTTGCTCCTCACCCTATTCTGCTTTCCCTCGGTCTGATAGACGAGCGGGAGAGTGCTTCATCATGGATATTTCTGGAGATAGCTTTGTGTGGGGCCAGGCGATTGATATAATGCAGTGGGGCCTGATGGAGTGAAAACAGCACAGGAATCCTGGTTCTGCCCGCACCATCACTGTGATTGTGAGGCTAGATGATACCGCTATGCTTCTGGATGGCATGCCATTGTATACGCCAAGCAACCTCTTTGAGATTATTCTCAGGGGTGCCAAGATCCACATTTGAGGTACCACAGCTGCTGGCGGTCCTGATTTGTGCAGTCATAACTGTATTGCCCAGTCATCTGAACCTAAAATTCTATGCAGCATTGGATACACTCTACCGCACAGGTACGCATTTTAGAGTTTCAATCAATTTGGTGCTTAGAACCCAGTCTTGAGTTGCCCTACAACACCCTTAATCACACAAAAAGATAATCACATAAAAGGGAAACACTGAAAAAGTCCAACTCCATTTATGATTTGCAGATAAGATCTATAAAGTGCCATGCCCATTGTGCAGATGCAATGTTTCCAATATTCTGCCATTCTAATGAGGAGACTCAAATGCGGACTCCTTCACTTGCAACTCATGGAACCCATGGATTTCAGAGGGTCCATCTCATCAGGTAGTGTGCTAAGCTATGAAGCAAGAAGCTAGCTGTCGAGATCCTATAAATCAGCCCCACAGGTGATCTATACACTATGATGTGGTGCAGAGTGTCCCCACGAGTCAGCGGCGGGTGCCTAGGAGCACTGCCTGAAACAAACTATCGAGGAGCCGAGGGGAGCCGTGTGCATACAGTGGGGTTCCGACTACGGTCGTGAACAGTGCTGCGGCTGGTAACCCACACACTAAGAAGAGCCGCGTGGCTGGTGTCCTCCGCTCAGCCCAGATCTCGCTTCGCGGAGCGGGAGGAACCTCTCGTAGCAGCAGTGGTGTCGACCATGCGGTGTGGCCTGGATCACAGCGGGGTCTGCAACCATTGGGACTGGAAATGAGTGGACGCCGCTCCGGGGATGACAACGTCCGCCATTGCTGACTCCCACTGCGAGACGGAGAACAATGAGCTGGGGGGCTTTTTGGTCATCGCCGGAACCACCGGGTGACTCATTGGTGTGCCTCGGTAGCGGGGACTCCTGATTATTTTCGGTCATAACCCTCTGGGCATAGCCAGCAATTCTAATTCCTTGAGTTTCCCTTCTGAAACGCGCCTGACTTCAAAATGGCGCCTTCCGCCGATCGTCACCAGGATTCTAAATTACTCCCCTTGGGATGCCCTGTTGTCTGCTTCCTCAGCCTAAAGACTGCAAAATAGATTGAAACAACAATCATTGGTTTCTGACCTACTGGGATGAACCAGATCAGCCTGAGGATTAAATAAGAATGAACTTTGCGTGGCCAAAAGATGGCCGCCACAGCCAACCTCATCACGATGTACTGCGAATCCTGGACAATCAAAAAACTGGTCATCAATGTGACCTGATCTTCCCCCTCTCTCTTCCCCCCACCCTCTCCCCTCTCCGCTCCTACTCTTTCCAGCTTATGTCCTCTGTCATCACCTGCCCCTTGTCCCCACCCTGTTTCTGAGTGAACCTCTTCCCTCGACACTTGAGACCAAACTATTTTGTCTGATGCCCGATGGAGCTTCCTGGTTTAGCTATAGAGGAGATGGGCCATGGATTCCCTCCTTGGTCATCACCTACCCAGTCGGTCTTTAGACAGACTTCCTTTCCTCTCCACAGTTGTCTCTTCCCTTATCCTCACTTTCTCACCTTTCCTACCCCCCACTACTTTTCTCTCTCCTTTCTCTCCTCTCCTAATGTATTGCTGATTGTCTGATGTAATGTTTAACTGTCGATCTTTTTCTATTATATTGTTGAATCCACATTGTTCCACTTCCTTTCGTCTCTCCTGTCCTCTCCTCCCTCATCCTCCCTCTATTTTATGTCTCTCCTCTCCCCTCTCAATGTATTGAGACTGAACTATTTTGTCTGACGCCCGATGGAGCTACCTGGTTTAGCTATAGAGGAAATGGGCCGTGGATTCTCTCCTTGGTTGTCACCTACCCAGTCGGTCTTTAGACAGACTTCTTTTCGTCTCTCCTTATTGTCTCTTCCCTTATCCTCCCTTTCTCACCTCCCCTGCCCCTCCACTACATATCTCTGTCCTTTCTCTCCCCTCCTAATTGTATTACTTATTTTTTTATGTACTGTGTAATCTGTTGAACTTGTTCTGTTACATTGTTGATTCTCATGTAAAGCGCTCTGATACCTTCGGGTCTAACCAGCGCTATATAAAACTCTTTAAATAAATAAATAAACAATCACAGTATGTGTTCCATGTCAACAACATACCAAGGACATCCTCATGGCTGCGAAAATGAACAGGGGTCCATTCATCTATGTGGGTAATACAATTTTCTTCTGGTAGATTACTCAGGAGACACAAATATTAAGTGCAAGAATGAATGCATTCCGGCTTAGGTTTAAATAGTGGGACCTCACAGATGGACTACTAGACCTTGCATGTATGATTGTAACCTTGGATTACAAGGCAAAGGAATTCCTGCATCCATACAACCTAGAAACTTTTCTTGATATGCTGGTTGACTGTACAATGGACACTGCTACTCTGTAAGATCTGCCCACCCAGCACAAGGACAATCAAATGTCTTGGACTCATCACTGAAACATCAAAGAATGACTTGTCCATTCTGCCGTGAATCTGATCAGGCTGGTCAACATCAGATTGTGGAGACACTTTACAGAGACAGTGATAAAATCTGCTCACCACAAACGACACAACTGACGAGGTGAGGTCTGATCAAGTACTTGCTTCTGCAACAGATCCCCTGATGCGGAATCCTTACAAGTGGTGATGTTCTCTCTTTATTGTTTATCTTGTCCCCTTCGCTGCCATCGTTACCAATGATGGAATAATTTTAGTCCACTATGCTATGTTATTATTAATTGACTAAGATATGGATCTTATTGTTGCGGTGTCTGGATTCTACTGTCAGGGTTTATTGTTAAACAGATGTTCTAAGGGTTTGTTTTTTTCTTTTCCCCAGGGGGTCGCAAAGCATATCACCACACACTGCGTACCCGTTTAGAATGGCTAGACAGCCCACACAGCTCTTACTTGACATAATACGAACACAGGTAGGATGGGTGGTAGTATGGTGTCAAGAGGTGCAGGTGTTAGCTCGTGCCACACAGTAAGAGGTTTCTATCCCCTACCTGGTTCAGGACTACTTTGGTGTTACTGCCACGTATTTGATTGGCTTAGCTCTGAGTAGGCGGGCACACATCAGGTTAGATTATATAAAATTAGGTGACTTCTGACGTCTCCACCAGTCAAAAGATGCATAAAAGCTTTGGCCTATAAATTTCTAAAGGATAAAGAAAAGCCCACATATGTTCCTACTTATGTATAAGTATAAAAAAGGTTCTGTAGCTTCTCATTGGGCGCTATCAGCTGCTGGTAAAGCATTGTTGAGGGGAGGCTAATGAGGGATACAGCGATAGTGAATTGCAGGATTCTTACACATCAACAGATACTAGACAAAACAATTGGAGGTCTTAATAAACTCATACAGATATACTGACGCTACGGATAAACTGGAGGTAACCAGATTGCACGTAAACAATTTTTGTTTATTTACCAACACAGCAGAGAAAGGCTGATGGTGGTGGTATGACCAAGTGGAGCAAACGAAGAGGCATCCGGAGGCACAATTACACCAGATAGAATCACAGATGGCTTTTCTGGAAATATGTGACACTGGGGATGCCTATTGATGTACGTCCGCAATATTGTGGTCTTTTTTGCTACTCATCAAACTTCCTTATATAGCTAGGAACATCAGGTATTGCTTAATCAAATGATTACTTCTCTCAGTCCCCTACAGCTCCTTTCTCTATCAGATGAGGGATGGGTGCTCCTGGAGTGAAAGCTAGCTGAAGAGGAAATGGCTGATGCCATCTTGGCCTTACCAATGAACAAAACAACAGGTTAACACAGGCTCCCTGGAAAGCATGATGGGGCTTTCAGATATACTGTTGAAAGATCTTCTAGGAGAGCCTAAGCCTCAGCCCTACTTGCCACAGCTGCCCGGTCCCTTCCCTGTAAATCTTCAAAGATGAACCCCTCTTGTGACTGGCTACAGAGGTCTGGATATCTGCCTTCGTTTCAGTGGGGTTGAGACTTTACAAGCCATGTGCAGTGTGAGAAATAATAAGAACATGCACATTCTGTCCCCACCCTTTCCTCTACCAGGAACAGACTTAAATCGCTGTCAAAGGCCCCTACTGTGTATGGATGCCGTTGAACCTCCTGTTAACCAGCAGGTTATTTGTGTGGTCCAGAAAAGTGGTTCAAAGGCAAAGGTCTATTAGGAGAGGAGTCAGAGAAAATGTTTACATCTTAAAGAACCAGAAGGCGTGCACATATCTGAAAATGTATTTCAGATCTGCATTCCAGATCCTGGTTTACCATAATATTGATATGTGAACCTGGCATCTAGGCCTAGCCATGGCCAAACTTTAGTTTGGTGTAGATTCAACTCACTGTGAAGCACACACACTTTTCAATTAATCACTACAGATACACATACTCATATTATGAATTTCTAATCCTATTACATGGCCTCTACAGCTCCTCACTAATCCATAGGGGGTCCTCCCTGTGAAAGGCTACCTGTGTGACGATACCTGGCTGAGTTACACAGCAGTCTCACTTGCTCAGCCCACACTTGTGCGCATACGTATTCATATGCTACCATTCCAAAGCCTTTTATCCCATCTGAGCAGCAATCTTAAAAGCCAGACGCTGGCAGTTAGCACTCCCAATTAATTTTGACAGAGTTTACAGTAAGACTCAGAAGTCCAAAAACCGAGCAGTCCAAATGCAACAATGCAAGGGAAATAAATGGGTCAGAACCCACTTCCACAGTGTGGTACTCGCATGACATCACCCATAGAATACTGGAAGCAATACAACCCACCACTAAGGGCACCCGCGAGTGTGATACCTACTAGAGATTACCAGAGAACACTGCAGACAGTCCTAAGCACCTCATATCACCCATGTAGGAACGATGATAGTACTGCCGCCACCTGGTCATACTTGCAGTGTTAGCCACAGCAGGTCACCTTTTGAAAACCGATCCCGTAACATCTGCCGAAAACATTTAGGCAATACTAGCCACACCACATTAACTGTCGAGAGCAGTGACCGTGCTTCATATATCTGGTTATTTGGGAAATAATAGACACTGTTGCACTCAAAGTAAAACAGATTTGAGACTGCCCTGTCCACATCATATCAACAGTAGAGTACTGAAAATAATGCTACTGATGTCACAAGGGGAAAATGGAGATGGTGTTCCACATATTCCCTATTCCCAATAAAGGGGTTCCCTATCTCACAGACTTCAAATCACAATCCTCTTTTCTAGGCCATGGACACATGTTTTGGAAGCCTTGTGACTGGTGCTCCAACGCAGTGCCTGATGTAGTCTGCTACCTTATTTACGTTTGAGGACACTGAGCATCTTCTCCAAGCAACGCAGTTAAAGCAGTGCTTGCATCCTCCTAAGGAGGATAGGAGTCTACGGAAGAGACCTATTGCTGGCCTCTGGGAAGAACCGATTTTCTCCCTTAAAGAATTTATTAAAGATGATACGTGATGCCCCAACATGCACTGATTTATCATTTCATGTCCAGTGGTTAGCTGCACCCGCAGTGTCAAACTTGTTAACTGTAATCCTTTCTTCCTGTTTACAACAGCCTGCCATTAACTTCCAACTACGAATTAGCTAGCTTTCTATCAACACTGCAGATGCTCATAACGGAGTCTTCACCAGGCCTAACACTGTCCCGTTAAACCATCTTTTCACAGTTAAGTTTCAAATTAGTAATCTCTTACTCCACACGCATAATTGTATACAATGAATAACACTTAGCATTGGTTAAGTCATGGTTGTCATGATATGAGTTTCAAGATAAGCTGTTCACTAACTAATATATACAAATTAGACGTTGTTTTTTTAAAAATACTGTAACTTTACCAGGTCAACTACCCTATTCCTGTGCATTACAACACTTTTAATTCACACAAAAAGTCAGTTCCTGCACAAAAAAATAAATAGAAACCAGGAGAGACTCCAGAAAGATGAGAGCAAAGAACAATGAATCGGATGCCACAACATTCCTGAGATCAAGAGCTGCAACCCCTCTCCCCCGAGGAATTAAGTATCTGAGGATTCCACCATCTATATGATGAGAAGCTAAACAGGAGTGGATTCGCAACAAAGATATTTGCAATTCCTCATCACGCTCAAGCAGTAACCAGACTTCTTGAAGTTACTGTACTGTGAATCCTCCACTCTTTATGTGAAGATTATTTATTGTATGTGGGGTTTGTTTTTCCAACCTTGCATCGCGGATTCTAATAAATATATATAAACTCAAATGGATGCCGATAATATTAATCTACTCTTCAGGAAACAATCCCAGAGTGACACAGAGATCATGTATGTCTGTGTACAGGGGCGGGAAAGGGCACAGTGACCAGCAGATTCCGAGTGGGCCCAGCTAGCTTGCCCTAATGGTATCAAGGCTACTGCCTACTAGAGTTTCAAAGTCTGTGTTAGACTAAAGAAGCAGGGTCACACAAACCAATGGCGGTCTGAAGGGATCAATCACGATGCTGAGTTTGTAGCACGAAGAGGTCCAGATAGCGAGAACAGAAAACAGAAGCAAGACAAGTGGAAATTACTTTCAGGCAACTATTACTTGTCCAGCCAAGGGAGACTAGCCAAGCAACAAGTGCAATCCAGATGGACCAAGTCTGAGGACAAAGACAGGTCCTTGGTTGAAATCAGAGGGGCTCACAGAAATAGAAGCCATAGTGATCATAATGTATATCAGACACTGAAATGAAGAGAGATCTGCACCTTTTCCTCAGTGCAAGGAGCGCAGAGCCAGGCGGAATAACGCAGACCTCAGAGAGTATGAACATTTTAGGAATGCAAGAGGGAAGGAGAGGGGGCCCTGGAAGCCTGCATTATAGTGTTCTGGTAGAAAATGAACCCAGCAAGAGAAGAGAATCTAAGTGCGTGACAAATTCTACTCAGCATCTGCATAGATGAATTGAGGTTGGAGTCTACTCCAAACTCTTAATACCCAGGTGTCAGAGACTCCCTAAAACTATCAAGCTCAATCTATCTGTAAGAGAGCAATGAATGCTGGAAAATAATGTGCACCAGACAACCACCTACAAAGACTACCAGGCTTGGGGTAGCCTATGAATACTAAAGGTTGCACACATTATAAAAGTACAAACACGGAGGGAGGAGAGGACAAAAACGAATAGCCATGGGGTTCAAAGCTGCCAGGAGCGAAAACCAGATCCAAGGTAAGAGCAGAAAAAACCTCACTAATATTGTAGTGATGGCTTTGAGTAGATCACTAACCAAAAGAGAATTGGGGCATTAAATAGAGTTGTATCCTTTGCAACCACCAGACATTGGGACACCTTTGAAACTAAAATCAACCAATCTCGGTTTTCGGAAAAACTGACATTTTAGAAAGGGTACTGGATAGTTCCCCGACAATCTGTAAGATACAAATCTATACTACTCACTATTAAAGATTCAGAGGACATAAAAGCAGTGATAAGTTTAGAATCGGATGAAGTATGAGACATAGGAAAGACAGAAGACCACATAAAGATGGAAAGTGGATTGGAAAAAAATATATACATTTATGCTAACGTTGCCAAATGAAAATATAATTGCAATTTTTTATGATTTGGTCTGTAAATAATGTAAAAAAATGTATAAGAACAAAACAGTAAATAAAATGTCAAATAAAGAAACTGATGCACTCAAGTCTTCGAAAAGTGATAATTCTATAATCATTTACCAGGCCAACATGTGGTCATCTTGTTAAGACCTTTGTCTCCACTTGTGCTAATGCAACTCAGTTTACCCAACTCTATCTTTAAACAAAGCGTGATTTGATTTCCTAATAGAAATGATGGATTAATAAAAAGTAAAGTTAGAACAGGAAACTGGTGTGGGTATTATATTAATCTATTTGATAGTAGTAGAAGCCTCTTTAGATCTCTTTCGTCCGATTGGTGCTGAATTGTGTTGATAGAGCAATGCAAGATCAACACGATTCTTGAATACCACAATTTAACAACACACACCAAGCCTCCTTCAGGTGAGACTGAACAGCATCCCTTGATCTGATATAACTGAACTTTTTCAAATTCATTTGATTATGTGGAACCTCCATTAAAAAGACCTTTCAACTTTACATGGAAATAACGGCAAGTTTAACCATTCTGTGGATTAGGCTTGGTCCCCACAAAGGCGCCTGCCTAAGCACTGGGGAACTCCAAATTCAGAGTGAGCCTGACAGAAGTTATGAAAGACCCTCTTCCTTAAATACTACAGAGAACTAAAGAACGACAACATATGAAACCTCTAAGAGGGAACTGGACCCTGAAATGTGTGTAATCAACAAAAGCAGGAGCCTCAAAGAGGAACACGACACAATCCACAAGACCAAAAGCTTCAAAAGTGTGCTCCCACGACCAGCAGAAAAGCCACACCCCTACAAATCTGAAACAGGTGACTACACTCAACAGCACACAGTCCACACAACTGGAAGCGCCAAAGAGAGGGCTACTACTGCAAACAGTACATGCTCCAATCAACACGGAGCCTCAAGCTTCGTTTCTGGAACCGCCTGCCACCGTCTGATGGGCAGGATAGCCCGGCAGGTGGCGGAGGCTTGGGAGCAGGTGGTCATGCATGTGCTGCGTAGAGCTCCATACGCCAGATTGCTGCCCCTTAAGTGGCGGCAATGCTTCCGGCAGATACAGTCCGTGATAGGTCTGTCACAGCGGTATGACGGAGGCCGCACCACAGTTGTCCTCAATGGCACTTTCCTCACCATGGGGGAGGCGCAGAAACTATTTTAGCTACAGCAAGGTCAATTTTTCCAATAAGCCAAGGTGTCCGCATGGTACGCGAGGTCTGGATAGATTTTCCGGTGGAAACACAGACACTGCGGCTACTGCTGGATTCAAGTTCCACCAAAGGCCTGATTTCCCGCGTTTATAAGGCCTTGAAGGCTGCCCGTAGGATAGAGAGGTCAGTGGTCTGTGGTAGATGGATGGGTGATTTACCTGAACATCTCAGGGAGGGAGAGTGGAAGCAAGCCTGCGCCGAGGTCTGGGACATGGATAGTAATGCACAGTTCAAATTAACCCAATGTTATTATTTACAGCGAACCTACTTAACACCTCTACGGTTACATAGGTCTAAAGCAGCACGATCGGCTGCGTGTCCCCGATGGAGGGTAGAGCCGGCAATGTTCCTGCATATGACGTGGGAGTGCAGTAAGCTCCAGAGTTACTTGGGGGGGGGGGTACAGCAAGGAATTACGCATGTTGAAGGCCTTGATCAAACGTTGTCTGCTGGGTGTACTCCAACCCCCAAACGAGGGCCTAAGATGAAGCCTAGATTTCCCCTGTTGGGATTGGTGCTGGCTAAACGACGCCTCGCCATCCACTGGACACGGTCCATGCACCCACAGCCTACAAAATTTGGCTGATGCGCGTGAGAAGGGAGCAGCAGCTATTGATAAAGGCCGGTGAGGAATGACCTCTGCTCCCCGGCACATCTCCATCAATCTGCCGCAAGCGATCGAGTCCGATCAGCAAAAATCAATCGGACGAAGAGCCTCATCTGCCGCCGATCCAACACTCAGCGTTTCTCCCTCGGGCCCTGCAGACATATAACACCTCACGCTTTACCCGTCAGCTCTCGGCACTACTGCAGCGTCAGTCCGCGAGGCCCTGGCAACAGCGGATCCCACAACGGGCAACACGGAGAGGGGCACAGGGCCTCTCCACCGCCGGGGCCCTCCCGGAGGGAGAATAGACCCTCCACCCCCCTGTCTCTCACCACAGAGAGGAGAACAGGGCCACTCCGCCGCCGGGGCCCTCCCTGAGGGAGGATAGAGCCTCCACCACCCGGTCTCTCACCACGGAGAGGGGAACAGGGCCTCTCCGCCGCCGGGGCCCTCCCCCAGAGGGAGTATAGACCCTCTACCGCCCCGTCTCAGTATTTGGGAGAACAGGGCCTCTCCGCCGCCGGGGCCCACCAGGAGGTAGAACAGGCCTCTCCGCCGCCGGGGCCCTCCCTGAGGGAGAATAGACCCTCTACCGCCGTCTCGCACTACGGCGCGGAGAATAGGGCCTCTCCCGCGGGTCCCACCAGATGGGGGATTGGGAGAACAGACCCTCTTCTATTTGGTTTCACCATTTGCGAGAATGGGGCCCATCTTCCGCCAGGTGTCACCTTGCGGGAGGATCGTCCGCCGCCGGGCCTATCATAAAACAGGCGCACCCGAGACGGGGCTCGCTCTTGTTGCAGAACCGGGCGTCTCTGCCGCCGGTTCTCACCATGTGGGGGTGCACAGGGCCTCTCTGCCTCCGGGTCTCACCATGTGGGCGTGCACAGGGCCTCTCTGCCTCCGGAGCTCACCATGTGGGGGTGCACAGGGCCTCACCATGTGGGCGTGCACAGGGCCTCTCTGCCTCCGGGGCTCACCATGTGGGGGTGCACAGGGCCTCTCTGTCTCCGGGGCTCACCATGTGGGGGTGCACAGGGCCTCTCTGCCTCCGGGTCTCACCATGTGGGCGTGCACAGGACCTCTCGGGGGACACAGGGCCTCTCTGCCTTCAGGTCTCACCATGTGGGAAAACAGGGCCTCTCAGGGTGCACAGGACCTCGAGGCCGCCGGGTCATTCCATTTTGGGGTGCACAGGGCCTCTCTGCTTCCGGGTCTCACCGCGTGGGGGTGCACAGGGCCTCTCTGCCTCCAGGTCTCACCGCGTGGGGGTGCACAGGGCCTCTCTGCCTGCGGGTGTCACCGCGTGAGGGTGCACAGGGCCTCCCTGCCTCCGGGTTTCACCATGTGGGGGTGCACTGGACCTCTCGGGACACAAGGCCTCTCTGCCTTCAGGTCTCACCATGTGGGAAAACAGGGCCTCTCAGGGTGCACAGGACCTCGAGGCCGCCGGGTCATTCCATTTTGGGGTGCACAGGGCCTCTCTGCTTCCGGGTCTCACCGCGTGGGGGTGCACAGGGCCTCTCTGCCTCCAGGTCTCACCGCGTAGGGGTGCACAGGGCCTCTCTGCCTGCGGGTGTCACCGCGTGAGGGTGCACAGGGCCTCTCTGCCTGCGGGTGTCACCGCGTGAGGGTGCACAGGACCTCTCGGGACACAAGGCCTCTCTGCCTCGGGGTTGTGGAGTGCGAAGGCAGGGCCTCGCACGTGGGTATTTAGCGGACTAATTAATACACAGGCATGCAGGTTAGCGGTAAGCCGGAAAGACCCCGAGCGGTCTTCAGCTTGTTTATTATATACCCCAGAGCGAGCGCGCCCCAGGGGCGTTAGGATGCGTGTATAAGTTGATACAAAGTATGTGTGAGGCCGGGTGGCTCTCTACATCCCTCCTTCAATTTAATTTGTCCCTAGGGTTACTCTCTCACTATGGTGAGGTCCAGGCAAAGTCTCTTAGTCTCTGGCTCGGACCTGGATTGGGCCTCAGATGGTATCGGCGGCTTCTGCATGAGGGGGAGCCGGCAACCCCAGCCGGGGTCACCTCGCCACTCCGCGCTTGAGACGGGGGGCCTGCCAGGGTGTTTTGGGATGTGTCAGCTTGGCTGGCTCCTTCGTCCGGCCCTCCTCGGCTCGGTCGCGGGGCTGAGGCCTCAGCCCATGGTCCTTCTTCGTCCTGATTGTATGCCTCTTCAGATGACCCTTCAATGATGTTTGCGGGAACGCCAGCCGGCCCTCCCGCCTTCTTGAAACAGGATATGTTTCGGGTGACTGTCTGATGGCCTCAGCGCGCCGTCACCCTGGTTCCTTGGATTTTCTCCACTGTCCATCTCTCAGGTTCATAAGGAGTCCGGAATTTCCACCCCGGATGACGGTCCTGGACCACCACGGTGTCTCCTTCTCTTATGCCCGGTTGTTGGGCATGCCGAGCCGCACTCGCCATCCGGTTGGTTGTTAGCCTCCGTGACTGAATGGCTTCACCGTCCCTTGTCTCGGGTGTCCAGGTAGGTGCTGTCGGTATATTGCCTCGGGGTGCCTTTTTGAATAGCACGTGCGCTGGAGCACATTTTGTTGTGCTATGTGGAGTCTGTCTGTAGGCACTTAGAAATTGATCCAGGGCAGCTTCCGGGTCATTTCCGCTGTCTATGGCGATCCTGAGGGCTCTGTTGAGTGTTCTCATGAGTCTTTCTACTTCCCCCATTGGCTTGGGGCCATAGCGATGTGATCTTTCTATGTCGTATTCGGAGGTTTTCCAGATAAATTTGAAAGTCTCTTCCTTGAAATGGTGGCCCGTTGTCAGATTTTATCTCTTCAGGGAATCCCATCCTCGTCGCCAATGTGGAGTGCGAGGGCAGGCCCTCGCACGTGGGTATTCAGCGGACTAAATAATACACAGGCATGCAGGTTAGCGGTATGCCGGAAAGACCCCGAGCTGTCTTCCGCTTGTTTATTATATACCCCGGAGCGAGCCCGCACTGGGGTGTGGGGATGCGTGTATAAGTTGATCCAAAGTATGTGTGAGGCCGGGTTATCATAAAACAGGCGGACCCGAGACGGGTCTCGCTCTTGTTGTTAAACCGGGCGTCTCTGCCGCCGGTTCGCACCATGTGGGGGGCCCACGGCCTCAAGGCCGCCGGGTCTCACCATGTGGAGGGTGCACAGGGCCTCTCTGCCTCCGGGTCTCACCATGTGGGCGTGCACAGGGCCTCTCTGCCTCCGGGGCTCACCATGTGGGGGTGCACAGGGCCTCTCTGCCTCTGGGTCTCCCCATGTGGGCGTGCACAGGGCCGCTCTGCCTCCGGGGCTCACCATGTGGGGGTGCACAGGGCCTCTCTGCCTCCGGGGCTCAACATGTGGGGGTGCACAGAGCCTCTCCGACTCCGGGTCTCACCATGTGGGCGTGCACAGGGCCTCTCTGCCTCCGGGGCTCCCCATGTGGGGGTGCACAGGGCCTCTCTGCCTCCGGGTCTCACCATGTGGGCGTGCACAGGGCCTCTCTGCCTCTGGGTCTCACCATGTGGGCGTGCACAGGGCCTCTCTGCCTCCGGGGCTCACCATGTGGGGGTGCACAGGGGCTCTCTGCCTCCGGGGCTCACCATGTGGGGGTGCACAGGGCCTCTCTGCCTCCGGGTCTCACCATGTGGGCGTGCACAGGGCCTCTCTGCCTCCGGGTCTCACCATGTGGGCGTGCACAGGACCTCTCGGGGGACACAGGGCCTCTCTGCCTTCAGGTCTCACCATGTGGGAAAACAGGGCCTCTCAGGGTGCACAGGACCTCGAGGCCGCTGGGTCATACCATTTTGGGGTGCACAGGGCCTCTCTGCTTCCGGGTCTCACCGCGTGGGGGTGCACAGGGCCTCTCTGCCTCCAGGTCTCACCGCGTGGGGGTGCACAGGGCCTCTCTGCCTGCGGGTCTCACCGCGTGGGGGTGCACAGGGCCTCTCTACCTGCGGGTCTCACCGCGTGGGGGTGCACAGGGCCTCTCTACCTCCGGGTCTCACCGCGTGGGGGTGCACAGGGCCTCTCTGCCTGCGGGTCTCACCGCGTGGGGGTGCACAGGGCCTCTCTACCTCCGGGTTTCACCATGTGGGGGTGCACAGGACCTCTCGGGACACAGGGCCTCTCGGGGTGCACAATGTGGGGTTGCATAGGGCCTCTCTGCCTCCGGGTCTAACCGTGTGGGCGTGCACAGGGCCTCTCTGCCTCCGGGTCTCACCATGTGGGGGTGCACAGGGCCTCTCTGCCTCCGGGTCTCACCATGTGGAGGGTGCACAGGGCCTCTCTGCCTCCGGGTCTCACCATGTGGGCGTGCACAGGGCCTCTCTGCCTCCGGGGCTCACCATGTGGGGGTGCACAGGGCCTCTCTGCCTCTGGGTCTCCCCATGTGGGCGTGCACAGGGCCGCTCTGCCTCCGGGGCTCACCATGTGGGGGTGCACAGGGCCTCTCTGCCTCCGGGGCTCAACATGTGGGGGTGCACAGGGCCTCTCTGACTCCGGGTCTCACCATGTGGGCGTGCACAGGGCCTCTCTGCCTCCGGGGCTCCCCATGTGGGGGTGCACAGGGCCTCTCTGCCTCCGGGTCTCACCATGTGGGCGTGCACAGGGCCTCTCTGCCTCTGGGTCTCACCATGTGGGCGTGCACAGGGCCTCTCTGCCTCCGGGGCTCACCATGTGGGGGTGCACAGGGCCTCTCTGCCTCCGGGTCTCACCATGTGGGCGTGCACAGGGCCTCTCTGCCTCCGGGTCTCACCATGTGGGCGTGCACAGGACCTCTCGGGGGACACAGGGCCTCTCTGCCTTCAGGTCTCACCATGTGGGAAAACAGGGCCTCTCAGGGTGCACAGGGCCTCGAGGCCGCTGGGTCATACCATTTTGGGGTGCACAGGGCCTCTCTGCTTCCGGGTCTCACCGCGTGGGGGTGCACAGGGCCTCTCTGCCTCCAGGTCTCACCGCGTGGAGGTGCACAGGGCCTCTCTGCCTGCGGGTCTCACCGCGTGGGGGTGCACAGGGCCTCTCTACCTCCGGGTTTCACCATGTGGGGGTGCACAGGACCTCTCGGGACACAGGGCCTCTCGGGGTGCACAATGTGGGGTTGCATAGGGCCTCTCTGCCTCCGGGTCTAACCGTGTGGGCGTGCACAGGGCCTCTCTGCCTCCGGGTCTCACCATGTGGGGGTGCACAGGGCCTCTCTGCCTCCGGGTCTCACCATGTGGGGGTGCACATGGACTCTCAGGGGACACAGGACCTCTCGGGGTGCACAATGTGGGGGTGCACAGGGCCTCGAGGCCGCCGGGTCTCACCATTTTGGGGTGCACAGGGCCTCTCTGCCTCCGGGTCCCACCGCGTGGGGGAGCACAGGGTCTCTCTTCCGCGGGGTCTCACCATGTGGGAAAACAGGGCCTCTGCATCTTGTCAGTACATGTTCACCGCAAAAAAAGCCAGGCAGCGCGAATCGTTATAAATATAGTACTTATGCTGGTGTTTCTTAGTTACTACCAGTTTTCACAGGTGGATTTCACACAGTGGCGGCGCCTCTTATCCACACCGCTACAGTTCACTTTCGCATGTATTAGCCATCGCACCTCCCATTTTGCCATCCTCTCTGTTCTTTTGTGCAACATTTCTTCTCCAGATATGGCTGATCAATAAATATTTAACGAGGCAGCATGTTAGCGCAGAGGACTCATGTACGTGGGGCATGTGTATGTGTTTGAAAGAGAAGTGCTGGAATCCAACGGAGTCGACTCTGCCGTTCATCCTTCCGATTCTAATATGAGTACCGTTAGTAAAGGAGATCTAAGGATCCTCATTTACAATGTCAAAGGCGCCAAAAGATTGCCAAGAAACACTATGAACAAGCTATTAGGCACTACAGACTGGTTGCGGGTGCAAGCCAGTCTTGTCTGGGGATTCTAGTGTGTGCCTCAAAGGCGATTAACAGAAAAGGCTCCGCATCCATTTAAATACAAACTATGAAAACTTCAGTAATGTATTACCATATGCAGCCGCCAGGGGCACTCGAAAGGCAAGCCCGTCGGAGCTGCCAATGCTGCAGCAGGCAGGCATCACCTGTGCACAGGAATGTTCTCACAAACCCAAGTACCCCTAGGACTAATCTCACAACTCCGGTACTCACAGGACTTGTTTCACAAGCCCAGGTACTCACAGGACTGTTCTCAGAACTACAGTACTCGTAGGACTGTTCTCACAAGCTCAGGTACTCGTAGGACTGTTCTCACAAACCCAGGTACTCGTAGGACTGTTCTCACAAACCCAGGTACTCGTAGGACTGTTCTCACAAACCCAGGTACTCGTAGGACTGTTCTCACAAGGTCTGGTACTCGTAGGACTGTTCTCGCAAGCTCAGGTAATCTTAGGACTGTTCTCACAAGCTCAGGTACTCGTAGGACTGTTCTCACAAGCTCAGGTACTCGTAGGACTGTTCTCACAAGGTCTGGTACCCGTAGGACTGTTCTCACAAGCTACGGTACTCTTAGGACTGTTCTCACAAGATCCGGTACTCACAGGACTGTTCTCACAAGCCCAGGTACACACAGTTCTGTTCTCAACTCCGGTACTCATAGGACTGTTCTCAAAAGCTCAGGTACTCGTAGGACTGTTCTCACAAGATACGGTACTCACAGGACTGTTCTCACAAGCCCAGGTACACACAGTTCTGTTCTCAACTCCGGTACTCATAGGACTGTTCTCAAAAGCTCAGGTACTCGTAGGACTGTTCTCACAAGCTCAGGTACTCGTAGGACTGTTCTCACAAGCTCAGGTACTCGTAGGACTGTTCTCACAAGCTCAGGTACTCGTAGGACTGTTCTCACAAGGTCTGGTACCCGTAGGACTGTTCTCACAAGCTACGGTACTCTTAGGACTGTTCTCACAAGGTCCAGTACTCACTGGACTGTTCTCACAAGCTCAGGTACTCGTAGGACTGTTCTCACAAGCTCAGGTACTCGTAGGACTGTTCTCACAAGCTCAGGTACTCGTAGGACTGTTCTCACAAGCTCAGGTACTCGTAGGACTGTTCTCACAAGGTCTGGTACCCGTAGGACTGTTCTCACAAGCTACGGTACTCTTAGGACTGTTCTCACAAGGTCCAGTACTCACTGGACTGTTCTCACAAGCTCAGGTACTCGTAGGACTGTTCTCACAAGATCCGGTACTCACAGGACTGTTCTCACAAGCCCAGGTACACACAGTTCTGTTCTCAACTCCGGTACTCATAGGACTGTTCTCACAAGCTCAGGTACTCGTAGGACTGTTCTCACAAGCTAAGGTACTCGTAGGACTGTTCTCACAAGATCCGGTACTCGTAGGACTGTTCTCACAAGATCCGGTACTCACAGGACTGTTCTCACAAGCCCAGGTACACACAGTTCTGTTCTCAACTCCGGTACTCATAGGACTGTTCTCACAAGCTCAGGTACTCGTAGGACTGTTCTCACAAGCTAAGGTACTCGTGGGACTGTTCTCACAAGCTCAGGTACTCGTAGGACTGTTCTCACAAGCTCAGGTACTCGTAGGACTGTTCTCACAAGCTCAGGTACTCGTAGGACTGTTCTCACAAGCTCAGGTACTCGTAGGACTGTTCTCACAAGCTCAGGTACTCGTAGGACTGTTCTCACAAGCTCAGGTTCTCGTAGGACTGTTCTCACAAGCTACGGTACTCTTAGGACTGTTCTCACAAGCTCAGGTACTCGTAGGACTGTTCTCACAAGGTCTGGTACCCGTAGGACTGTTCTCACAAGCTCAGGTACTCGTAGGACTGTTCTCACAAGATCCGGTACTTACAGGACTGTTCTCACAAGCCCAGGTACACACAGTTCTGTTCTCAACTCCGGTACTCATAGGACTGTTCTCAAAAGCTCAGGTACTCGTAGGACTGTTCTCACAAGATCCGGTACTCACAGGACTGTTCTCACAAGCCCAGGTACACACAGTTCTGTTCTCAACTCCGGTACTCATAGGACTGTTCTCAAAAGCTCAGGTACTCGTAGGACTGTTCTCACAAGCTAAGGTACTCGTAGGACTGTTCTCACAAGCTCAGGTACTCGTAGGTCTGTTCTCACAAGCTCAGGTACTCGTAGGACTGTTCTCACAAGCTCAGGTACTCGTAGGACTGTTCTCACAAGCTCAGGTACTCGTAGGACTGTTCTCACAAGCTCAGGTACTCGTAGGACTGTTCTCACAAGCTCAGGTACTCGTAGGACTGTTCTCACAAGGTCTGGTACCCGTAGGACTGTTCTCACAAGCTACGGTACTCTTAGGACTGTTCTCACAAGGTCCAGTACTCACTGGACTGTTCTCACAAGCTCAGGTACTCGTAGGACTGTTCTCACAAGATCCGGTACTCACAGGACTGTTCTCACAAGCCCAGGTACACACAGTTCTGTTCTCAACTCCGGTACTCATAGGACTGTTCTCACAAGCTCAGGTACTCGTAGGACTGTTCTCACAAGCTCAGGTACTCGTAGGACTGTTCTCACAAGCTAAGGTACTCGTAGGACTGTTCTCACAAGATCCGGTACTCACTGGACTGTTCTCACAAGCTCAGGTACTCGTAGGACTGTTCTCACAAGATCCGGTACTCACAGGACTGTTCTCACAAGCCCAGGTACACACAGTTCTGTTCTCAGCTCCGGTACTCATAGGACTGTTCTCAAAAGCTCAGGTACTCGTAGGACTGTTCTCACAAGCTAAGGTACTCGTAGGACTGTTCTCACAAGCTCAGGTACTCGTAGGACTGTTCTCACAAGCTCAGGTACTCGTAGGACTGTTCGCACAAGCTCAGGTACTCAAAGGACTGTTCTCACAAGCTCAGGTACTCAAAGGACTGTTCTCACAAGCTCAGGTACTCGTAGGACTGTTCTCACATGGTCTGGTACCCGTAGGACTGTTCTCACAAGCTACGGTACTCTTAGGACTGTTCTCACAAGGTCCAGTACTCACTGGACTGTTCTCTCAAGCTCAGGTACTCGTAGGACTGTTCTCACAAGATCCGGTACTCACAGGACTGTTCTCACAAGATCCGGTACTCGTAGGACTGTTCTCACAAGATCCGGTACTCACAGGACTGTTCTCACAAGCCCAGGTACACACAGTTCTGTTCTCAGCTCCGGTACTCATAGGACTGTTCTCAAAAGCTCAGGTACTCGTAGGACTGTTCTCACAAGCTAAGGTACTCGTAGGACTGTTCTCACAAGCTCAGGTACTCGTAGGACTGTTCTCACAAGCTCAGGTACTCGTAGGACTGTTCGCACAAGCTCAGGTACTCAAAGGACTGTTCGCACAAGCTCAGGTACTCAAAGGACTGTTCGCACAAGCTCAGGTACTCAAAGGACTGTTCTCACAAGCTTAGGTACTCGTAGGACTGTTCTCACAAGCTCAGGTACTCGTAGGACTGTTCTCACATGGTCTGGTACCCGTAGGACTGTTCTCACAAGCTACGGTACTCTTAGGACTGTTCTCACAAGGTCCAGTACTCACTGGACTGTTCTCTCAAGCTCAGGTACTCGTAGGACTGTTCTCACAAGATCCGGTACTCACAGGACTGTTCTCACAAGCCCAGGTACACACAGTTCTGTTCTCAACTCCGGTACTCGAAGGACTGTTCTCACAAGCTAAGGTACTCGTAGGACTGTTCTCACAAGCTAAGGTACTCGTAGGACTGTTCTCACAAGCTAAGGTACTCGTAGGACTGTTCTCACAAGCTCAGGTACTCGTAGGACTGTTCTCACAAGCTCAGGTACTCGTAGGACTGTTCTCACAAGCTCAGGTACTCGTAGGACTGTTCTCACAAGCTCAGGTACTCGTAGGACTGTTCTCACAAGGTCTGGTACCCGTAGGACTGTTCTCACAAGCTCAGGTACTCGTAGGACTGTTCTCACAAGATCCGGTACTCACAGGACTGTTCTCACAAGCCCAGGTACACACAGTTCTGTTCTCAACTCTGGTACTCATAGGACTGTTCTCAAAAGCTCAGGGACTCGTAGGACTGTTCTCACAAGCTCAGGTACTCGTAGGACTGTTCTCACAAGGTCTGGTACCCGTGAGACTGTCCTCACAAGCTACGGTACTTGTAGGACTGTTCTCACAAGGTCTAGTACCCATAGGACTGTTCTCACAAGGTCCGGTACTCACTGGACTGTTCTCACAAGCTCAGGTACTCGTAGGACTGTTCTCACAAGGTCCGGTACTCACTGGACTGTTCTCACAAGCTCAGGTACTCGTAGGACTGTTCTCACAAGGTCCGGCACTCACTGGACTGTTCTCACAAACCCAGGTACTCCCAGTTCTGTTCTCAACTCCGATACTCATAGGACTGTTCTCACAAGCTCAGGTACTCGTAGGACTGTTCTCACAAGCTCAGATACTCGTAGGACTGTTCTCACAAGGTCCGGTACTCACTGGACTGTTCTCACAAGCTCAGGTCGTAGGACTGTTCTCACAAGGTCTGGTACGTCTGGAGTGTATTTTAGTAAACTCACATTTAAAAATGTAAAAGCTTGCTATACCTTTCTTGGTGCATGCTAAACTCATGGCATGGTCTGGACACTCTCTGTAACCTCTTTAACGTTACCTAACTTGGACAGACGATCTCTCTCCTATAGGGTGATTTTTGAGACCTCAATTATGGTCCTGCGCTGATTTGAAGGATTCACGCACCTCAAGAGCATGACTATTCATCTCATTTGAGACACACTCCCACTTCACAGAATTAAACACTTTTGATGGCTATCAACCCTAGGACAGTTCTATGTGTCTTCTACAAGAGACACCCTTTACCAAGCACCTCCTCTGAAACGTTACATAAATAGATGCACTTAACAGCAAATGAATGACAGCCAATCCCCATGGCACTCCTGCCTTTTGTTACCTCCATTCCTTCAGAAAGGCTCAATTTACCAGTCTTTGTTCATAAATGCACACACATACATGTATTACAACAGCACAAACGTCAAGCCGGAGTACAATGCAAATACCTTAAGAAAAAACTGCTCCCTTTCGCCCACAAAACAGGTTAGAATGACTTGGCAGAAGAAAAAAACTATGCTACACGCAAGGCTTAGTCAGGGTGATTAAACGCCTTGAATCCTGGTTCTGGTTAAATACCTTTGCTTGTAACTAAACTACCACACACAGCAAGACAACATGACACATACGTAGATACACATTGAGTAATATGCTGTTTATTACCATTTTTTGAGGGAGAGAAGCAGCCGTAAGAACCAGTGAGTCTTAGCACCTCATTCAGCCATGGCCCTCTCCACGCTCAACAAAGGTAATAAAGCTTACTACGCTCTTTACATATCCTGCCTACTACGTACAGATTTAGGAGCCGTCATTGTCTAAAGGGAGCATTTTGGACAATTTCATTGCAGTGATATAACGAGTCCCATTTCATATGGACCAGTGACATATTTTCCATATTCTGAGGAAATTGCATCGTCCTTTGCAAAGCTTCACCATTGCTCGTTGTTTAATTAATACAGTCTTCATGAAATCCAAAGCAAAATCCAAGGATCTAAACTCTAATCAGGGTAAAATATCTGAATATTAGAAGAGAAGCTTCAAAAATCTCCAAGCTTAGCCACTGCTCACTGCTAAATGAGCAGTCCATTTGTTAAGGCTAATAAAAACCTAAACATTCTAAATGCAATGCAAAAGCAGATTAAAAAATCTGAGCAAATATATATATATTGTTTATTAGGCAGTTTATTCATGAAAGCTGAACATTAGATTTGCAATCAGGACCCATGATTAGCTCTTCCTTTCTAGCCTTAGTCTCTGTAATCTTCGATAGCGACAACTAGTGAGTGCGTTTTTTTAAGAAACCAAAAAGAGATCAAAAATGTCATCCAGTATGAAGTTGTCAACTAGGAGTACACCAAGATCTATTTCCTTGGCCCCACAGCAAATAGCTCAATTACATTCGCCAGATATATTTCTCTAAATAACCATTTTGCTGATGAAATGATCCTAAACTCATTTACTTTAAAGGCAGTGGACTGTTTGTTACCATATAAGAGAATGCATTCTTTCTGTTGCCTCACTGCACCCACTCGGCTCAGCGATCTCAATCCTTTCAAATCTCTAGAAAATCAATGCACAGGCTCGATAGAGGGATGTCAACGCCTCCTCTAATTTCTAAGTATATCCCATCTGGTCGTCCTTCATGAGGCACCTTAAGCTAATTGCTTCAGCTGAGCCCATTCTTTAGTAAAAGGCGTAGCACTCACCCTTTCCCTCCATCAGTTATTTTTTAGCTCACATATGGCTCATCAGCTACGCTTTCCCCTGAAAGTACTAAGCATGTATTGCTTCAACAAGTCAGCTTTTTCAGGGTCGTTTTATTGCTGCACCAGACCCAAAGATCTGGCCATGATAGTGGAGTTTCCCCATTTTTTTTTTGCAACACATTCAATCTATTTTTTTTAAGGATAAGACTTGCTTTTGAAGGGTTACCAACACGTATCTACAATAGATTTAAAAGGCTTCCAGGCAAATCACTGAACATACTATTGTCCACAGACATCAAAAACATTCTCCTGTGGTCGTGGTCTCTCTGAAGTGCCCTTCCTGCTTCGCCCTGCTTTCCAAAATATGCACACTAATTCCTCAAAAGTAACAGGAAAAAAATGGTTCTTATCCAAGATTACAAGCAGTGACTTTCAAAAAGAAAAGCCGCCACCTTTGCCAATCTTTTCTATTTAAAACAAATGGTTCTAAAAGATCACTAGACTCCAGGTATTTCCCCCAATATAAAGTCTCAGCCGTAAAACTGCCAGTCAGTCTGCTCGGTTATTTCGTTCTGGAGAAATATTGACGTGTATTCCTGCAAAGTCAAGCACATCTGTCTGCCTAAGAGGTTCCCCGTATTTTATCACTTGGGAGATCACAGGGCCCTGGAATGCCGAGGTGTCCCTGAAGACAATGGAGAGCACTGCAGGGTCAATGAATCCTTGTGGCATAACCCAGGGTAGAGAAGGTGCTCACCCCAGAGCGGAGAAGAAATGGGCAAAAGGGGCAGGTCCTCATACTTTATGCTGCACTACTCCTGTAAGCATTGGGCAATCCAAACATCACTGGGGGTTGGTCACTCATCCTAGCAGCTGCAGTACAGCATCTCCCACAGGCAGGGAAGGTATTTTTTGCTGTGGCCATCAGCAGTAGTTGTAGTTCTAGTCTTGTCCCCGCATAGTCCTTGATTGAATCAGAGAGTATCGACCCACAGAGATTCTGTGCCAGGATCTTCTGTTTCCTCCTTGCTGGTGCACAGCAAACTCCTCCTCACATGCACAGTTAAATACTTAACCAAGTAATTTTTTTGTGGCCCGGTACTTATTCTTTTTAATCCCCAGGCCTGGCCAATCATGAGAGTCAACTTTTGAATTTCCAGGGGTCCATCCAAAACTTGAGTGGCATGTTTTTGGCATGTTCATCTCCTGTCCAGCTTATGTAGCATGGCTGACACCCCGGAGCCCGTTTAGAGAGCCTCAGGTGGAATGGGTATTGGACTTAGACAGGAGGCCACACACGAAAGAACTATAGATCTAGGACAGGAACATGCCGAGGAGCAGCAGCTACTTTGCAGGGCTGAGGGTCTACCTCCACCACCCACAGAGACAAATGGGGTTCTGGGAGAGGGCCAGGAGAGTGTGTAAGGTTGATATCCAAGATGGACCCTGAACAGGAGGGAGGCTAGGGTACAGAGTTCAGAGGACAGTATAAACGTTACATGGAAGAAGCAAATACGCCTTACCTCTGTAGGGGTACAGAAAAAAGCCCCATGCCCTCAACTACTGATTAAGTAGCCACCTCTGCCAGTCCATGCATAGCCTAGGTTGGGAGGGACAGTAGTTGACAGTAAGAAATTTGGTTACTGGTTGATGGGGTAAAACACCACTGAAGCAGGAACCACAAACCTTGTCAGGTTGACCCAAACAAACCCTAAATTAACCTGTGCTCAACCCTTCGGTATCTTGGCACAGAGCAGTCAGGCTTAACTCTGAGGCCAAGTGTAAAGTATTTGTGCAACTCTTCAAACAGTAACAACACACCACAAAAGGATCCCACACCAGTTTAGAAAAAAAAAAGAGTAGATTTTAATAAATAAAACAAGCCCAGAACAAAAAGCCAAATCAGTAGAACCAGAGGTATGCAGGCCTAAAGATTTGAGCAAAAATTGTGTTAAAAGCACAAAGTGACAACTGTGGATATCAGTTGCACTGGACTGGGCCAAAGACACAAGTTCAGGCCGACCGTGATGAAAAACAGACCAGCTACAGGGACCCAGTTAGGCCCACTGAACAAAGTACCTTAGGTCCTGGTTGCGGATTGTGACGCGGTTCCATGACAAGGATGCGTCGTGCAGCCAAGGCTGTGTGTCAGTTCTAAGATGTTGCGGAGCCGAGATGTATGGTCCTGCATCGTCATAGAGGATCCTGTTGATGAGGGCTTGTGGTACAAAGTTCGGGGATGCGTCACTTAGTCGAGGCACGTTGGTTTAGAAGAATCTGTGGGGTTGCGATGCGAGAACCTGCATTGCCGTCGAGGCTGCCGTTGACAAGGGATGTGAGGGCCTACATCAGGAAAACTTTGCACAGGCGATGGTTTCGATGTGGTTGCAGGGCATCTGCGTCAGGGGAACACTTGCAGCAGAGGTATGCACTGGTTCCGCTCAGGTTTGCGCTGCAAAGCAGAGAAGATGCATCTGTTCTGCTGGGTTCACAGATGGGCTGGAAGTGCACCTTCAGGCCCATTTCCAAGGGTCCAGGACTGGGGTGACACCACTTGACAGGGTAGGACTCACAAATGGCAGAGTCCAGGTGCTTTGTTCAAGCCTCCTGAGGCCCTAATCAGAAGGCCAGCCAACTAGCCATTGGAGTCACTTTGGGGTCCTGGGCCCATCAGGAGCAGGTCAAGTCCTTCTCACCCAGGCAAGAGGGAGGCAGGCAGCAGGTCAGACCCACAGAGCAGCAGTTCCTTCAGATCAGCTGTCCAGAGGATTGGCAGTCCGATTGGCAGCACAGCAGTTCTTCCTGGCACACTATCCACAGGTCCAGTAGGGTTCTGCAGAGGTGGTGTATCAGGTCCAATTTTTATACCTGGTGCTCTTTCTCTGGAAGGGAGAAGCTTCTAGAGGTTTCTCTTTCAAGTCCACAGGCATACGATCTTCCCCTTCCTGGCACCAGACTAACTAGATGGGGTAAGTAGCCCTTTGTTTGGAGACAGGACATAGCTTCTTCACGTGTAGGTAGGGAATTTTCCAAGCTCTGCACTCCCATCCAACCAGTGATGGCCCATCCAGGCACACCTAAGCTCTCTATTGTGTGAGGCTCTCTAGCAGGAATACACAAAGCCCAACTGTCAGCTAAACCCAATCATGAGCTACAGGCTCTAAATAGCTAAGGCAGAAAAATGAAACTTTCTAAAATTGCCATTTTGAAATCGTAAATTAAAATCTGATTTCATCTGTAAGTTAGGATTGATCATTACAATGCCAAAGACACCAAACATGAACTACTTCCCTCCTCCCATTTGGAAATTACAGCTTATTAAATGTGATAAGGTAACTCCAATATTATCTAATGGGAGAGGTAGGCTTTACAGTAGTGAAAAACGAATTTAAGAGTTTTTTATTACCAGGGCATGTTAAGTTTAAAAGTACATGTCCAATTTTTTTAATACACTGCACCCTGCTCTCTAGCAATATTAGGTGTAGTGTAGTGGCACAGAGTAGATTAGAGTGGAGCGGCGTGGGGCGCAGAGTGGAATGGGGTGGCGAGGAGCAGAATGTGGTGGCACAGAGTAGAATGTGGTGGCACAGTGCAGAATGTGCTGGCGCAGAGTGGAATAGCATAGAGTGAAGTGGCACAGAGTCTTGTGCCCACATCATGAACTTCCGTTTTAAATGTATTTTATATGTATGATGGTCTTGTATGTGCTTTTATGGTTATATATTTGTGGAACCGAATAAAGTATTACATTATATTACAAATGGCACATAGTAGAGTGGCATAGAGTAGGGCGGGTGGCTTACAGTAAAGAGTTGTAGAGTAGCAGAGTAGAGTGGTGTAGAGTACAATGAAATGGAATGGAGTGGCATAAGGTTGAATGAGTGGCATAGGGTGGAATGGACTGGCATAGGGTGGAATGGACTGGCATAGGGTGGAATGGACTGGCATAGGGTGGAATGGACTGGCGTAGAGTGCCGTCGCATAGAGTAGATTGGAGAAGAGTGGTGTTGAGTGAGCTGGTGTAGAGTGTAGTTGAGCAAAGTGGCATATAGCAGAGTGGAGTTGCGTAGAGTGGGGTTGTGTGGAGTAGCAGAGTGGAGTGACAGACAGAGTGAAGCGGCATAGAGTGGATTAGCATACACTGAAGTAGAGAAAGTTCCACCAGGAAATAGAGGGAGAGGTGGGACAAAGGTCCTAATTAGAAAGAACATCAACTACTGACAGAAGGAATGCATGGGTAAACTACTGTAAAAGACATTTGTATCCATACCTAACTAATAAACCGGTTTACTTCTACCTGGAACGGGTGGACTTGTATTTTTATATGTCTGGTATGGATTTGAGCTCTACAGAAGCTCTAATTCTCTCCTTCGGACAGTTTTTATAGCCACAGCTTACCTGAACACAACAACTGGAATTACGAGTGTGAAACTTCTCAGGTGGGCCATTGTGCTCAAAGGTTCAAGCAGTCTGTTGACTATCAGGAACAATGACTTCTGCATATCCAGAACGTCAATCATCAACATTTACTAAAAGTAAAAGAACTATAGGGACCCAAACTCTACTCCGATATATTTACGATTTGGGAGGTGTCACAACACAACACATCTGAGTAGCGGGAAATGACTATTTTTCTTCTGGTCACTCTAGCACATCTCTATTTTTGGGGGGCTTTCCTCTTTATATTCAACTCACTTGAACACACAAAACTTTCTGGACTGTGTGTAGTAAGTCAAAAAACAGGAGAGAGCTCACCAGCCGATGTGAAAGGCAAGGTACGCTCTCAATCTGGGCGCAACAAAGCAAATGTGATGCATTTTACTAATTGCACAATGCATGGTGCAAAGATATGCTTGGCAGGATACAAGGTACTGTGGTGACGTGGAGGCCTGTTTGGGTCAGCGTCTTTGAACAATGTCACTGAGTGTACACAGCTTCATCACCTCCACTTTGTCTCCATTTGTTTGTGGAAAGCTCTCAGCTTACCCTGCCACTACTCCCTCCAGATAATGTTTATCCTTTACCTTGGATTTCTCCCCGAGTTTTGCCCTCAGTCCTGTCTGCTGTTATAATTACAATTACTTGCCTCCTTGACCCTACTCCCTTAGTGATGGAAGACAAAGGATGCCACTACACACAGAGGTGCAGTCGGTCATGTGAAAGTCCAATGGAGATTTCTATAACCAAGAAGAAATATTTCTCTGTTTAGCTGGAAAGCCCTCACCCATCCTAAGGTGACATGCTTCATTATTGGGCCCGTCCTCACAAAAAGATTAACAAGCATTTGTAATGCAATCAGTTTTGCATTAGTAAAAGTTAGAGCTATTGGCGTTGCAAATTACGCCTTTTTTAGTTATGCTTTTTGGTTTGCAGCGGAATGATCATTTGACGTATCCAAAGAGATAGGAAGGAAAGGGGATGGAGAGGAAACAGTGGAAAGCAGGGCTGGTAGGAGTAGTGCTTTGCAAGGATGAGGAAAGACGGAATTTGTGCACATGTAAAATGCCCCCCAGCACTGCAAATACACCAGTGCACGAGACAATAGGGAGAGCACACACAGGCAAGCACTTACCTGAATATTGTATGCATTCTCTATTGTTCGCAACTTTGCAGATATTAAACTATAAATAGGATATGCCTTTCATGTCTATGTAAGCGCTCCGCCGTCCTTTTGGAATGTGTAAGCTCTAAGAGCGGAGCTGAAGGGGTGTGAAAACAGCAAAAGGAGGGGGTGTGGGGACAGAGAGAGTTAGCAGGTGACAGGGTGCCGTGATAGCAAACCAAGGCAGCTGTTCCTTTGCACATGGTGTCCGCACTCTCTTCTTCAGAGACAGCAATTGAGTGAGTCAGCCGATCCCACCACACCCAGAGTAGTTTATGATATATTGATAAACTCTGTGTCACAAAATTAAGCACCTGGGACTTTCTCTTTATAATGGAATGCATTTATACTGTTGCCAGATGTTTATTATAATTTTCTGTAATGAGGGAAAAAACACAGAACTATTAGTATTTAATTAACTAATTAGGGGGCATAAAAGTAAATTACGCAGGTGGGCGGCCACAGGCTATTTGAACATGCAGGCTGCAGGGAGAGATGGAGACTGTGCTATGAAGCTAACACTGCACCAAACTTCACTTTACCCAGTGCGTAGCATGCAAAGCACAACGGTAGTGAGAGCCTGGAAATCCCAGCTCATGCAGTGGCAGGAGGGGTGGGGGGGGGGGGGGCAGAAAGAAGAAACAAGCATTAGCATAGCCAATAGGTCTCGCCTTTGGTACCTTATAAGATAAATTAAATGCTTTGTTTTTTTAAATAAATAAAATGAACAAACCTCGATTAAAAAATGCATTTCCCGTTTTTCTAGCACAAGTTGCCTGACTGTTTATTCAAAGAGCTCTGTGAAGGGAGGGCTGAGCTTTGTATAGGATAACAAAGTCTACAACAAAAAGTTAGATATGGTGGACAGCTGCAGTCCAACATGGATTATCCTCTGGAAATTAAGAGTTTCTGGCTTTTTCCGAATTTCAAATAGTATCCTTTTGAGTCAGATAAACGGTCCAAGTGAAATACATTGGAAGCTTGGAACGCATGGATTTTGTACCACAAAATAAGGGTCATGGCAATTATGTAGAAGCTGGAGGTCAAAATTGAACGACAGGGTCGGTCATTTGTGGCAAAACAGTGAAATTATGCATTTTATTATGATATTAATGGAAAATAATGCTAATTATGTGAAACGGTCTAGTGATTTTGACGTTTTAATATAGCTGATAAAACCTCTATTAATGTTCCAGCGCCTCTTCAAAATGTTGTCCAACAACACTTCTATATTTTGGCTAGCACTGAAGTACAGGCAGGCCACTTTAGTATTGATGGCTTTTCTAAATCACAGAAAAAAACATACTTAATTGAATGCACCATCTAAAACATTGCACTGAACAGAAAGCAAGTCTAAAAGTACACATGTACGTAATGAAAGGTGTGCGTCATTTGCTCGCACATTTTTTACAATGATTTCCGATTCAGGCTTACCATGTGTTCACTCAAAAGGGGCCTATGGAGCATCCCTGTCAATTAAAAAGCAGCACTGCAGCAGAGTATACCATACTGTGTATTAACCTGCCCGTGAAGCCTAAGAGGTACTTTGAAATATAAACATTAGATCTTAAGGAGTCAACTTGTCAGTGGTATTCAAATGAATAAGTTTTTTCTATATTGAAAGACTCTGCCGCTTTATTTCAGGGCCTCTTCCCATGGAGGACTGGAGCAGTGGGCGTCAGTAGCTGTGGGCGACTAATAATGATGTCTGAACATATCATCTCTGTGCATCAGCGAGGGTACTCCGCAGACTGTACAGTCACCTCTCGTATCCCATGGGGCAAGAATGTAATGGAAAGGTGTCGCCTTTGAAGCATCTTATGTAATAACTAGGATGTGGACCCCATAAGGGGGTGGCACAAGTGACAGCTGGATGTGAAATGGTATCTCACCTGTGCTGCAATGTAAAGTGCATACGAGTGTAATGAAGTGTCACTTCTTTAGCGCCCCACGTGAGTGGGCCACAAGCGATATCTGGAAAATATGTAACTGGAGCCATACCTCTCCAGCGCCCAAATGAAAACTAAACAGCAATAACCAGCGATGTATGTGCAGAGTCAGGGACCACTGATGCGCAATCAAGGCAATTTACCTCATGTACTATTTGGATTGAATGGATAATTCGAGATTTACATGTATAAAGTGCCAAAACTGCACTTGCTCAAAAGGAGTGGGTGTATTGCAGTAACTACAAATATGTACTGGGGTGTCACGTTTGCGGAGGGCAGTGTTAGTGTTAAGTGCCTGGTGATATATGGTGAGCTAAATGTCACTTCTACAATGTTTCAGTGGAGGGCATGTCACTTGCGATAACACGTAAGTGAATGTCACCTCTGCGGTGCCCCGTTGTGAGCAGTAACTTGTAACGGGATGAAGTCTAATGCGCAAATACGAACAGTAATTCCGGAGTCAGTTGGGGTGCCAATCGTGTCTGGTGATGGAAAAGGGACGGATATTGCCAATAACCAAACTTGTATTACAGATCAGGCCTGCGGCGTTCTGGTGATGGCTCAAGTGACTAAGCATGGCCCCTGTAATGGGGAGCTGCCGAAAGCCTGCTTAGGTGTTTGGGGCGAGTGATTGGTGGCTGTACCTATGACCACTTGAGACGAGTTGCTGGCTGGTCAAATCTAGAAGGGGGCTACGTCAAGCCATTCAATAGGAAGTGTCAGGCCTTCTTCGTAGGTGTATGCCATGCTGCAAGCGGTCGCTTGGTCTAAGTGGGCGTGGCAAGGAGGCCCGTCAGTTACCTAAGGACAGGGAGCACACTTTCCTACCAACTAACGTTTTAAGGGAAATTTAACCAATAACCCATCCATAAGTTCCCATAAAGAAATTAAACAACAACTTTGATGACAACACACGTTGGTGTCCAACACCAACTACAGGGTTGCAGGCGGTCACACACATGGCCTGCAGGACTGGAGGTGGAACTCACCTTGGGCGTGTGCGGGGTATCGAAGAGCTGTAGCTTGCGGAAAGTCTTGTGCGGGTGATGGGGCCCGCAGCAGGGAAGGAGATGAACTGCGCACAAAGCAGATTGGGGAGCCGTCCATGAAGTACCGGCCGGGAGACTTGACGGGCAAAAAGATGGCGGTCAGCAAGTAGTCGTGGGGGGATTTGACGAGCGACGAGGATCCAAAGCCTTCTTCCTCCCAGGAGTCAGCCTCGCATATCTCGTCCTCCTCCTGGGCACGCTCCTGCGTCCCCGGACATAGCGGAGTGTCTGACTCCTGGAAGGCCGAGTCCTCGCCAGTACTGCTGCCACCGGCGTGTTCGTCATCGCTGGGGGAAAAGTGCCGCTTTTGGCGGATGGAGGGCGCTGCAGTCCTAGTTGAAGCCCGGCACCTGTGAGCGAGGGGAAAACAAAGCAACAGAGGTACGTGCATGGTGCGCGCCGGACTACTTAAAAACAGATGGTAAAACAGATGGCCCTTGCTCGTCACCGCGAGAATAGGCCGTGGGCGGATACATGCAGAGATGCCTTTGACCAATTGCGTGATGTCTTTTTGAGAAAGACACACGCAAAGCCCAATGAAAAAACTAAAACACATGCATAAGCGTGTGGAAAGCCTAGAGCGATTCCAAGAAGTTGTTTTCCTAGAGTAGCACATTCGCCCTGCACTAGGCTCGACCTAAAAACAAACAAAGAGGGAAGGGAGGCCAGGCGAGGAACTGGAACTGAGGAATGTGTGAAGAAGAGAAACCATCGAGCGGTCTCCCCTTCAATCTAAACTTTGTCAATTAAGTTTTACTTTGCAGTGCAATTAATCCATCCAGGTAGATAAAATAAACATATTTAATAACTGCACCGATTGACTAAGCGCCCAGAGACCCAGACCATAACGAATTTTTACAAAGAACGCATCAAAACATTAAGTCACATAAATGAATGGATTTCTTCGAATACCAATTATTTTATACAGATGTAAGTTGTGGGAACTCGCATGTCCTTTCACTGGAGATAAATGGGCAGGCCGCACTCTGGTTTAACGCACTGTCTGCAGAGAGTGTTGGAGCAGCACTGCTTAGCGTCTGAATCTCCTATCCGAACTCCGCCTTTGATCTGCTGTGGTCCCGATTTATATAGAGACACATACACGATGAATCTTACTAAAGCTTGAGATAGGATTTTTATTAAAACTAATGCTATAACAGAGAGTGACTTAGTAAATAAGGATTTTTATTAAAACTGATGCTATAACAGAGAGTGACTTAGTAAATAAGCAAACGTGTAGTGTGATCATTAGAGCTTTGAGATGCCCACTGATGCCCTTTACCTATACTTTAAAAGTTGCGTTAACCCACTCGCACACTTGTTACTCGTCTCAATCCCTCTGCCTCAGACCCCTCTCCTGCCCCAGAGAAGGTCTGTCAGTGACTACCGGCTGCATTACTGTGACACCCCCTCACACATGTACAGAGGCTGGGAGTCCCACAGAGCCGTTGTTCCACGAAGTGTGAATGCTATGGAGGTCTGCCATGACGACTGCCTCCAGCCCAACCGAACATCTCCTTGGGGTCCGGTGCCGCCAGTATAGCCAATTTCCTATTGTTACTTCAACAGCGGATAGTACTGCGATAATTCTCTGCCTCACTTTCCTAGTGGTTATACGGAAAATAGGGAATTCGACAAGGACATTTCAGAAGGTATATTACCACGCTGCTGGTACAGTTATGGCATTTGAGAACCCACTGTGTATTCAGCCCAAGATCTATAGATGTTGCTGTTTTTGTGAACTCACATATCAAGCAAGAACCACAAGGGAAATGTCATGTTACTCTAGGCATAGCCCATAGAGTGGTTTGAGTGCTAAATACTGGAATCTTCTGTCTAGTATGAACCTAAGTGCATTTCAGGTACTTGCTGCGCTTAAAGGCGAACCTGGGCTTACAAATCTCCATTTCACCGGACGTTGATAAGTCTCCAAGAGAGCATCTCTGTTATTATTCTGTGCTCTCTTCTTAGCTCGATTAACCATCTGATGAGAATATTTTTTGTTTACAAGCGGTTCCTTTAAAAGGTCAGAATGTTGGTTGAAATTCGCAGTTTCAGAACAATATGTTCTGATTAGCAAAAACTGCCCAACCGGCAAGTTATCCCATAGGGATTTAAGGTGGAAGCCATGATATAGCAAAAGTGAGTTTCATGCAATATGTTTTCTAAATAATTCAGAATGTACCCTTGCATCTTTCAGATACAGTAATAAATCAAGGAGGAGTCATTTCACTTTACTGTATTCACAAGTGAATATAATATGTTCATTTCTAGTACGCAACCGTACGTGAAAAGCAAGAATCTCTTCTGAGGTGCATTCCCACACTAAGAGCACGTCATTGATGTAACATTTCCAACGTTTTAAATTCTGCTTGAAGGGATTCATATCGGAGTAGACATGTAGGCATTCGAAATTATAAATGTAGAGATACGTCATACAAGGAGCAAAATGATTCCCTTAGAAGGACCGGTAATGTGAAAATACAGTTTGTCTTCAAACAGAAAAAAGTTCTCTTTCATCGCTAAATTCACACACTCCATTATAAGAGATGGGTGTCCTTCTCATCAGTTAGATTATCTTATAAAAGCCTGTGGATTGTACTGAGTGTCTCATCTTGTGGAATGGCTGTATATAAAGATTCCACATCAATAATAAACTAGATAGTTTGTCTTCAAATCAAATTGAATGTCTTGGAAAATGTCGAGGACATGTTTCGTATCTTGAAGATAAGAGGGCATCATCCCAACAATTGGCCTCAGAAATACTCAGTAAACTATGACGATGGTTCTAAAATGGAACCAGTACCCGAGACAACGAGTCTAACAAATTGGCTTAATTCAGTGTAATCCACTCTTCTTCCTTTGCTCTTGAAACAAACCGTCCAATGACCTTCTGTAGACCCTCTGTACCTTCTTGATTCTGGTTTAGTGAAACTTTGAGGGCGATTTAGGTCTCAGAGGGATTTTGTGCACAGTGAACGCATCAGGGGTTGCAGTAACATAGATGTGTATCACTGGAGATGCAAGGATCACACATTGCTCCTTGTTAAAATCTAGGGTAGCCCTATTCAATTTCAGAAACAGCTTGGAGGCCCAAAAAACATCTGTCAATGGAAGAACCCCATTTGCATTAGCTGTCCTTTAATCACGATCTCACTAATGGCATAGGTTAAAACTGTATCCAGCTCCTTCCTGCCTCTGCAACAACATCTTCCACTTCATTATTGCATGTAATGCTTTCACGCTATCAACATGAAGACTAGGGCCACTTCTTTCTGAATAACGCCTACACTAAATTGGCAATGAAATACCGCAACTGCAAAACAACTTGGAAAAAAGCAACAAAACCAGGGTCATCCTCTGGTGGATGACTTCCAAATGGTGTATTTTTTACTCCGTTCACTTGTTGACTGCATTTACACTTGGCTTCTTCTTCCACCATTCAGCTGCAGAACAGTCATGATCTCGGAGAGTCTCAAAAGAACTCAGCTGGTATACAGTTAAGGAGGTTATGAGCCTACGTGTAGCATTTGAACACGCTGCAAGTCAGACATTCAAACATCAGCAAGCTACAGCCAGCCTTTTACCTTCAGAGACTACAAGCACAAGTACCATCAAGCAGGGTAATAACATCTTTTAAGTTCTTCAAAACTACAAGCCTATGCTGTGAGTGCTATATAAATACTGTTTTGTCATTATTATTGTCATTATTAGTCTAAAGTGTTGCCAGATGCGAGCGTATAACAGGTTCCTCGTCACCTGCGGAAGTGAATGACTGGTGGCCATCACGCACACTGTTTGAGAACCGAAAGCCATCATTAGCACCCTGGGCTAACTCTTGAATGAGCCATCTGAGGTAAGGAAACACAATTATGACTTTTGCAAGTGCACTTTATGAATGATATGGTAATAATGAATGAATAAATGATTTTCACTTGGATAGTGCACCTTAACGAGGCTTCTTGGTTCTAAGAGGAATGACCTGGACATCCAGTGTGCTTATTCAGGAAAAGAAGGAAGAGTTACACAGCGTAGTTTAACAGCATTGCAGAAAGTGAGGTGGTTTGAAATATTACTACAAGTGTGGCTGGCAAACCAGCTCTGGGCTGAGACAATAAAAAAAGATTGCTCTCCTAGACTAACCTACTAAATGTGGTTGTGAAACAGTAGGTTAGCAGATGAAGTTCAAAGCAGGAGTGGCGTATAGTGGCAAAAATGACAACGCTAAGGCCAACATATGTCAGAATGCAATGACCAAACCAAAGTGCTTAAACAAAAATGATATACTCTTGTATCTCGAGCCACTGAAGAGTATACACATGCTCACAACAGGGTAGATAACCAACAACCAGACGTACAGCCATGTTCTGACTGACATCCACATTAGGTTTCATCTTGGCGTATCATACACTTTCAGAATTACTTAGACAAGCTAGTTGCAATTTTTGGCATTTTGTTTCCTCCAAGGGGGCGTAAATCTTTGTCTTAGGAGACTTTAATGTTAGGGCTGTCAACTTGTTAATAGCTCTGTCAAGGAGTTTCTAGGCTCAATGTCAGCTTTTGGTCCTACCCAGGCAGTGTAATGTCCTCAGATCTAATTTTGTCTCCTCATGGACGGGTTCCAGTTAGAACCATACTTACTTTCTTTAGGACAGATCTAAAATTGAGTTTTCAATCTGATCATTGTTCAGCTTGGTCTGAACCGACATTCACTGCAACCACCCCTTGAATCCTTCCTACACACCCCGAGCCTGAAGTACACTCAATCTAAGTAAGCTTTGGAAACTTTTGGAAAACCGTTGTTTCAAAATCCAAAGACTTATCACAGTTTAATTCTTATCTTTTGAAAACCTTTGACTTACTTCTTCCCCCTTCCACTAGAAAGATGCAAAACTTAATGCCTCTTGGTTCTCACTCGGATTAAAAAAAATAAAAAAGAAGGTTGTAAGGCCAAGAGGACCTGGCGCAGTTCTTACTCGGAGGATGTGCATTTGGAATTTCGTCTGCAACCAAGACACTATAAACAATGTCTTATAGCAAAAACCACCATCTTTCAGGATCAATCAGGCAGGAAATTCATCTAAAATCTTTTTTCCAATAATGTCTAAACCAGCTAACCTGGAGAGTTCAAAGAGATGGACTCTTCCATCAGAACTATTAAGTGATAACCTTGGTGAAAATATTGAGACCAAGGACAATCTTTAGTATTTTGCAGAACTTAGACTACTTCTCCGGGGATCCGCAGGAGAAGGCACTCATTCTTAACTCTTTGGTGTCAGTTGTAGTCTGCGATTAAATGGCCAAGTAATGTCAGGTACTAGGTATCTGTGCTTCGTTAATTTGCAAGACAGAGTACCAGCACTTGTCAATAGGGATGCAATACTTTTAGTGGGGAGTGCCTGAAATTTAGTACCATGCAGGTACTGCTCTAGTAACTGCACCTTTATATTGCTCTTTGAAGGACCGGGGGTAGTATCCGTACGCTGTAAGGAAGCAGTTTTTCCATCCTCTCCTTGAAAAATCTAACCCGGACCCTCAAATCGATTCCTACTGGAGACCAAGCTCTCTCCTCTTAGCGGTTTCTAAAACAGTGGAGATGCTTCTTTCATGCTGGCTGGCTAGTTCTCTAGAAGAGAATCTCCCTCTTTTTAGGCTCCAGTCAGATGGGCTTCAAACCATGGCTAAGCCACGAAATAATAATAGTTAATAATATAATGTGGGATCTAAATCTAAATGCATCTACCCACCTCATTATACTTGACCTGTCTGCTGCATTTGATATGGTAGATCACTCCATATTGGGCAAGCACATTCAGTAGATGTAAAAAAAAGTAATGCAGGATAGTGCTTTGCTTAATTTCTCTGAATGAGAAGTCCATCTCCAATACTTCCTTTCCATTCAAAATTCCACTTGCTTGAACATGGTGTCCCCCTGGGGTCTACACTTTCCCCCATTCTCTTTAACTTTGTTTACATCCTCTTGATGCTCTCCTGTGCAGACAACACTCAACTCATTTTAAGGCTTTATTGATTCACATCTGAAACTCAAAATAACATATAAGGGCGTGTATCAGCAGTTCTACATTGGATGACCAGCAGTCTTCCAAGACTCATCGCTTTCAAAACAGGGATGGACCAAATGCCTCTTGGCACCCATTAGACATTTACTTTGGGAGAATTTAATAACCCTGCAGATTATTTCAAAAGCCAAAGCTTCTGGATCGAAAAAATGTAACGTGATCCCACCAGATCCATTTGGTTGTTTCCTCCTGCCAATTTCAAATGACAACCTTAAGTAAAATCTTGCTTTTTCATTCCAGATCATTTTAGAACTATCAAAGTCAAAGCTGTAGTCTTCTCCAGTTACACTAGGCAAATGTCTATTATCCCTGGCTTCCTGTTGCCTCTATTTCTGCCTACACTGAGTATATATAGAATGCAGATGTGTGCCTTATTCGCAACCTCATTAAATGTACCAGGATACAGGAGACCCAATGCAACTTACAACAGCTTTCAGTCCCCTAATAGTCCTGGCCCCTTGATATACCTTCATAAACAATTGTTGTCCAGAGATTTTCATTTTTGATTTGTGTTTTTGGATGATTAGAGAGGTAATTTAGCTTGGGTAGATATTGCTAATCCAGGCCAATTTTTTCTAGATTACATTTTTAGAAATGGTGGATGTGTTGCAGTGAAGATCAATCAATCAGTAATCATTTGTAAAGCGCACCGCTACCTCAATCAGAGGTGTAGGACCTTCCTAAACTCATGTTATGTTTCTATCTGGTGAAAATGAATTGGCAGAGAGTTACACATTTTAGCGGTCCTAACCGATAAAGGCCTGCCACCTTGTCAAGGGTTGGCATATCGTGGGACGCAGAGCAGTCACTGGTAATTGGATCTTAGTGTCCGCTCCGGTTGATATGGGCTGAGCCTTAGCTTAAGATAGCCATGGGCTCAAAAAGCAAAGGTCAGCGCCTTAGATTCTATCCTCCTAGCCACCGGGAGCCAACTGTCTCAGGTGAGGAGAGATATGATGACGGAAGGGGACCTGACGAATTAGCCTTGCTGCCGCATTCTGGACCATCTGAAGTCTATGAATCAGGTAGGCTGGCAACCCCAGATATAGGCTGTTGGCATAATCCAAGTGGGAGGTTACCAATTCATGGACCGTGATCCTACGGCTCTCCTCCGGCAGCGAATGTAGGAATTTCCAGACAATTCTCAGCTTCCCCTAACAAGCCGACGAGATCTGCCGGACTTACGCCGTAAATGTTAGATCCATCTCCCACCTGATGCAAAGATTTCTTGCTGACTCCATCAGAACAGGCAGGGGGCCCAGCTCTAAGGGCAACCAGAGACACGTCGGGAGCAGGGAGTGAGGTGTGTGGGGTGGGGGGGGGGGGGGGGGGGGAGGCTCCAGACTAATAAACAAGACCTCAGTCTCATCTGCATTTAATTTCAGACATTTACTGGTCATACACATGAAATATCTTCCAAGCACTCCTTGAATTTATGGAAGGCAGCAGCAAATTGTTCTCTAAAAGAAAACACCTGCTGAGTGTAATCCGCCTAGGACACCACCTTCACCCCTCACGATGCAATGAGAGTAGACAATGGGGCAAGGTAAATGTTAAAAAGCAGAGGGCTCAAAGGGGAGCCCTGAGGCACTTCGCACAGTAGTTGTTTTAGTGAGGATCGAAATGGACGGCGAAAAACCCATTGAGAGCGGCCTTCAAGATAGGACCGAAACCAGGAGCGTGCCACCACGGACACCAAGCTGACTTTATCTTTCACGCAAGATCGGGTGTGTGACCATGTCAAATGCTGCTGACAGGTCTAACAAAACTATCATGGCAGATGCGCCACCGTCAACAGTCTGATTCGGCCACTTCCATCAAAGCGGTCTCTGTGCTGTAACCAGATTAAAAGCCAGATTGGGAGTTGTGTAGAAGGCCATTTGCCTCTACGAAATCAGCTGGCTGTCGCTGAGCCAGTTTCTCTAAACTTTTTGCGGGGGCAGACAGAAGGGAAATCGATCGAAAATTGCTGAGCACAGCAGGGTCAACATTAGGTTCTTCAGCAATGGTAATAAAAATGCCGGTTTCCAAATGGCCGGAAAGGTGCCAGTTTTAAGAGAGGAGTTCCAGATTTGGTACAGTACAGGATTTAACTAGGGGGCCATCGATCTAAAAAACTGGGAAGGACAAAAGTCCCCAGGAGAGCCAGGCTTGCATCTCAGATGTTCAGCCAATGACCCCTCAGCTGTTATAGGGAGAAATTCAAAGAAAGAAATAGGGGTGTTGTAGGTTGCTAGCTGCCGCTTGGCAGCAGTCCCTGCCACAACTGGAAACGAGGAATACTATTTTAGGATTTTTTCTTCACAGAAATCTGACAGGCTCGTGACCAGGGTGGGGAGGGATGAATAGTGCTGTCCATCGCTGCCAGTTTGGTAAGGGATTTAACAATCTTACGAATTTCCTCAGCAGATTTCTCAGAACTCTCTATGCATCTAACCAAATGTAGTCTCTCTAACTTCTTGCAATCTGCACTTAACCTTTCTAAGTTCAGCCAAGAACCAAAGGACCGAAGGTGTAGCTCTGGAAGTAGTAACTGACCAGAGTGGTGCCACTATATTTAAAGCAGTCGTGATCCATGATTTAAAACTGGAGGAGTCACTGTCGGGACTGCCAGACAGTTGTGGCTCAGTTGCTTGTAGGGCTGATGTAATATTTTAGAAATCAGGCGACCTATATACTTCATTTTGGTGTTAAAACATAGGTTTTGGGGGTTAAGTAGTCTTATAGATACAGGAAATAACTCCTCAAAGCAATTCTTCCACCATTTTTTAAAACGGAGGCTCTATAATGATGTGTTTTTAGACATCATATTAGAAATGTATTTTAATATTGTTTTTGTTTCAGGTTTTCCGTTGATTCAAATTCGTAAACATGAAGTAAGCAGATGGTAGCAGAGGATTTATCATCTCCTGGCAGTTTTGCAAACTACAAAATCGAAGGACTCCTTCAATAAAAAAAATGTCTCATATGGCAAACAAATCGAAAGAAAAACTAAACTCAACTGCAGCTGGACAGAAGAGAGTTGGAGATGCTGCAGAAATACGGTAAGACGAAGTTCACAAAAGATTGAAACTGATGGGTGAACAAGATCAAATATTTTAACATTGTAACAACACATGCTACACATTGTATACAATGCAAAAAAGCCTGGACATAATTTGTAAAAAAAATAGCAGAAACAACAAGAATCAAAATATTCCGAGAAAGTGACAACAACTAAACCCAGTGCTCATCTACTTAGAAGATTGATGGCTACCCCTCATCCACCTCCAACAACTGGTCAAAAAGCAGAGGATCTTCTATGTGTTATCTGTGTTTTACCCAGAACAAGGGCCAAAGGGATTGAAGAAAGATCGAAGTACAGAGTATTCGAGTCTCATAGGGCATACATGTTTTTATCTGCATCTAAAGTCTTCCAAGGGGACGTTTTCAGTCGTGTAGCTGATCTAAACAGCGAGGTGAATATATTTGCAGCGAATTTGTATGCCCACCGAATAGCCTGCGTGCATACATTTGAAAATATGAACGTACAATGACCTCCCAGCACTAACGTAACTGCCGGCCTTCAGTTACGTTTTTACTCTTTGAAAAAGCAAATTAACTTTTAAAGCCACTTTTGAGTGCGGCTACAGGTTCACACTCAGTGAGATCAGAGAAATAATGGTCAACATTGATATTGATACATAATAATAAAAATTACGCTTTTTCTGGTGAGAATGTACAATGAAAGAATTTTTTTTGGTCAGTCTAACAAAAAGAATGAACCACTTCTGGTGTTCTTAGCTGATTTAACTCCTGAAGTTCTTGCTGCCAAAATAAAATCACAGGATGCAGTAAAATCAGCAGGAGCCATTTTAAGAAACGTATTTAAAGATATCAATTTTGGACTCAATGACACATTTTGTGATGCCCCAGAGCTCCTCAAATCATGGGAGTCAACAAGAATGGCTGATGTCGTCTTAACATTTTTTACATCATTGAGCAAAACTGTTAGAAACTGAAGTTCTTGAGTTCGGAACAGAAGCCAACAACATTGATGATGGCTTTAAAGATATAAGCGATGATTTGGAAGACAATCCCACGAACCGACAAGCTTATGCTGCGCAAATGTACTGTCATTTCCAAACCATGTTATATGAATTACATCATGGCAAAAAGAAAACTCAGCTACACATGACTGCCCACGCAATCTAGAACAATTGCAAAAGTACAGAGCTAATCACTTCAATGAATAGGATTGGTGTAACAGTTTATAATGACATAGTATGGAGCATGAGCTCATTAGCAGCTCATGCTGTAAAATCTTGTGAATCTGACAGCACACCACTTCCAGGTCACTTTTCCAGGAGAGGATTACTCCCCACCTAGACTATGGGAACTCACTGTATATTGGTTTGAGCAAAAAAGGAGTGCATCAACTTAAGTGCATGCAAAATGCGGCCGCCAGGTTGGCACTGAATCTTACCCGGAAGTCATCCGGGAGTTGTGCTTTAGCCACTTTACATTGGCTCCTTGTCCGTGAACGTGTTGTGTTCAAAACAATGTGCATGGCAAAGCGCATCGCACAGGGGGAAGGGTCCTATCTATCTACAAAATCTGTTGACCATGTATCGCCCTAGGAGGCTACTGAGATCCCTAGGTAGTATGCTCTTTAGGGTTTCGCGTATTTATAGAGCAAGGATGGGCGGTCGCTCTTTTAGATACCTGGCTAGTAAACGATGGAATGCTCTTCCGATCGAGCTCCGTATGGAACCGTCTGAGATGAGGTTTCGTCAGAAACTGAAGACGTACCTATTTCCTAAATAGTTGAGGTTTCTGATTTTTCCTTGGCCCTTCTGCTCTCTCTATCGGACACTTCTTGTAGCTTTCTTTTTATGTATCCACAGCGCGGGGACAGACTGTTCTAAGTGTAACCAGGCGCTTTATAAGCATTATTATTATTATTATTAACAATTATTGCTCTGGATAATTTTGATTTTGAAGACAGCTCTTCTTTGTTTGGAACATCCAGCACACGATACTGCCATGGTGCTTTTCACAAGACTTTACCAATGAGGCAGCTACTGGAAAACAAGCTGTGTCAGCTGTAGGCATAAAGAAACAAAGCTGCAAATTTATAACCCAATTTCCTTGTCAACTTGTGCAAAATTACAACACGTTCCAGTTTCATAGAAAGTTTCAAAGTGGCTGAGGCAAGGATCTTCATCTACCTGATGCTGCAGTCCGCAAAGCTGGTTTAAGTGAATTTATCATATTGATTATTCAGTGCAGATAAAGGATGAAGAAAAGCCAGTTCCTCGTGGGCTGGAATTCATGCTCTGATCTTTCAGAATACTGCCCCACTGAAGGTTTGTTTTTTCCCAGTAATACCATCCCCAGTCACAAACTATGCAACAGTATACACAGCACAAAAAAACTTTCCAAATTGTGCATGCTCAGCTTGAAGATCAGCCTATCCTGCCAATTTTCTGCGATTAAGGTGTTTTCCGTGTTGTAGCTGACATTTTCTGGAGCAATCCAGTATAATTTGGTGATCTTTATCCAATGATGGGCGATTTCCACATGACAAAAGTTGTGTTGTGCAGGAAATTATCGCAGTAAATTGGGCATAGATGATGCACTTATTGAGGCTGAAATCTTTGGAAGCAAAACTGTCCAGTCAGCATGGAGTGGAACTCATTATGTTAGTTAGTGACAAGGTATGTTCATCATACCTGAGGCTATAGAAATATTGTGTTGGAATGCTTTCTGGAACAAGAAAGACAAATTAGTTTTTGCATATCTTATCTCAGAAGTGAACAAGGCACAGGATGCTCTTCATTCAAAAGACAATGGAAAGCCAGGCAATGTTCAATACACTCAGTTGAAAACCAAGTTCGTAGAGTTTGTCAAAGAATGTGAAGAAATGTCAGAACTTTGCAAGTACTGAGGAAATGTTTTACACATAGTAGATCTAGTGAAGAATTTGGTACATGCTGATCAGGAATGTGATTGGGAGGTGCACATGAAGACTGTCGAGTCACTGATTGCTGTGGTTTGCAAATATGATTGCCTAGACTAGCTGAGATATGGGTCTTGGTATTTGGAAAGAGTGAAGAAGCTAGCGGTGGAAAAACCAAACCTCTACAGAAAATTTAACCAGACATTTTTTGATGAAAGAGAGAGGGAAGGTTCAAAGCTGTGGCTCCAGATATGAAACTGGAACAGACGATCCAGAGATCACAAAAAAGCTCCAAGGGAATTGTTGGTCAGACACATAAAAGTGAATATGTTTCTCAATAGCAGCTAGTTTACCATGAAGGCCTTTTCAATTTGCAATGTTTTCAGAGAGATGACAAATTAAAAATTGATGGACCATCGCAAACTGTTCCTCCCCACGAACTTGTGGGAAAAAGAGTGGAAGGTTTTCATATACATTTGGACAGCCTTCTTTATTTCATGCAGCAGCAAGGAAACCCCTTTGAAATGATTGAGCCAGTGGAACGACACAATTTTGTGACCAAACAATATGTGGATAACAATATGAAGACACATCTACAAGATGTCCTGGAACACGGATCCAAACTATACGCAGAACTGAAGCAGGAGAGATTTGTATTGAAAGAGAAAAAGCTTTTAACATAATTACTAAAGCTGAACTTCCTCGCTTTAATTGCCACAGTAAGAGTTTCCTCCAACCAACTACTACAAAACAGGTTGCAAAAAACCAACTCTCACACTTACAAAGAGAGATGGATGTGGCAAAAGAAAGGAGGGAATTTATCAAGGACATTTTTTTTTGTGGTCCTCATCCTGTCAATTAACTTGTAGGCGATACTCCATTTCCCTATCCGAGGGTCGGATGAAAATAGAGTCTTTCTGCACAAGAAATAGCTGCTTCCACTCCCACCCCTCACACACATCGCATGAGGGGGATCAGGACTGACAACTATTAATTGACTTAATCATTGGACCCCGTTCCTCTGACACCAGTCAACCAACAGACCCCAAACCTTTTCCTGACTTCTAGAGTCACATGCTATATCTGATAAACTAGTTCGTATGATATTGTATTTACACTCAGAGAAAAGGGGTGGGGCAGCCAATTTCCAAGCTTTACATATTTCTCGCCTACCCAATAAAACAACATAGAAGATTAATCTAGCAGCCCTTTTGTTCGAAGCCAATATATTATCTTGGCATAAACCAAAGAAAATAAGTAACAGTGTGATTTCTAGCTGAATTCCTGTAACATCCTTCAAAAATTCAACAATATCAACCCAAAATTTAGCGATCGCTGGGCAAGTTAAAACATATGGCAATCATTTGCCAGGTGATATTGGCACCTCGAGCATACATACGGAGTTCCAGAGAATTTTGTCAATTTCGCTGGGGTCCTGTAGACCCGATAAAGAGTAAAGAGATGATTACGCTTAAAATAAGCAGGTTTAACTATCTCACGAAGCAATGAAAAAGAAGCCAGCCAAACCTCACTCAGGTTTACATTTTCTAAAACATTTTGCCATAGCTTTTGGATATCATCATTTATATTATCCTCTGCTTCAATTAAAAATCGATACCACAAAGCTACCTCTTTGTTAATTTTCCCCGTCTTCATGGCCTGAATTAACAAAGTATCACCCTCATGCTCTACCCACCGCTGCCTGGCCCACCAAGCTGAAAGTTGATAGTATTTAAATCGAGTTAATTTTCCTTGAGTACATAAAATCAAAGATTCCCATGTTATCAAATCTACACCCGATTTTAAATCACCCCAACGAGAAAAACCTGCTGGCTTCAATGGTAAACTAAGCACATCATCCAAACATTCTGGGGTGCCTGGGGAACCCCAAATCGGAGAATAGTCTGAATAATAAGAAACTCCCATTTTATTTCGTATATAAACCCTCAGTTTTTCACTGCCTGTAACAAGATCTTAAGTCTAACCTTTTTTTAAATGTTGGGTCCCCAAATTTAAAAAGGAATTGCCCCTACCCGTCCCCTAGTTCACTCAACATTGCTCCATAGATAAGGCCCAATGCAGAATCATCTGGCTTATTTAATAGCATCCTGAAATTTTTAAAGTGAAACACGTGTGCATAAGTCCATAAGTCAGGTAGAGCAAGGCCCCCCTTCTCCAACCTCCTCCTAAGCCTTTTCCATGAAATACGGGCACCCTTTGATGCCCAAACAAAGCTACCGATCAAGGACATTTTGTCCCATTAACTTCTTCCAACAAATGCATTATTTGATGGAGATGCTGCAAACAAACCATGGAAGCACAAACTCATACAAGAGCTCAAAAAAAACTTACACTTGAAGAATTTCAATTTGAAAAGGTGTCCTCATTGAAAACTACTGTTGTTGTGGACTATATGTCGCAACTGTGTATGGTCAAAATTTCATCCATGCAAAGCTGCGGAGAGGTCATTTAGACTGTTCTACAGCAAGAACTGCTCATTGTCTTCGACAGTTATCTTGAACTATCTGTCAAAGAATGTGAGACAATCAGACGAACGTCTACAAGCGGAACAATTGACCTTGCCTGCATCAAAAATTCAGTACCTTCGCCTGTGCAACTTGATAAATTCTGGTCATCAACATCTAACAAGAAGAACTTGGAGATGTTAACTCGCCAAAACATTGCTGATGCTTCAGTAATTAGTGAATTCCCAATTATTGCAAGTTGAATGATTGTCAATGAGGAGGTGGTGCCTGCAAAGATATATTCAAATGGTTTGGGCCATATTATTCAAGAACTTAACAGCAAATTGAAGGAAGCTGACCTTCCTGTTGTGCCACATGTTAAGTGGACTGTTCGAAATGGATCCAATCAAGTCATTGTACTCTCAAATTACATAGATTTTATTATTGTGCTCCTTAGATTTATTACAATGTTCATAAGTAAACGATTGTCAGAGTTATGGATAAGTTAGGGAACAAGCGAGAAAAGACAATTAATCCCGCTTCATATTCTGTACAAGAAACGTGACCAAGAGATGCTCAGTGTTCTTCTCAAGGCACATATTCTTACAGGTGAAGACACTGTGATTAAATTGTAACAAAGCTTGGATCTTTAACCAGGAATGGCTTTAGGGAAGTGCGACCAGTGCAGCTGCACTGGATGCTGACCTGTGGGGGGGTGTGCCGACCTCAGTGGGGGTGCTGTGTTTAGTAATAACTTATGATTGGCAAGATGAGGGGCACTTTTGCCCGGTGGTTTGTGAGAGAATCCGAGGAGGCGGTCATGGGGTGTGCCAAAAATGATTTTCGCACAGAGCACCATCAGCGCTAAAGCCAGCATTGTCTTTAACTGCTGAACCTGTGAAGTTTCTAAAAGGATTTGGAGAGACAGAAGAAGAATGGGACTTTAAAGACTTAAAAATACCTTGTGCGTGTGTGGAAATTGGGTTCTGATTGTCACACGTTTGACCATCTTCGGTACAGTCAGTTCAAGTGATCAGTTCTGCTAAGTGACCTTCCACCGACATCATATTCTTTGCATGGACACATTAAATGAGTGTTCTACTTGATCAGAAGATGTGTAAATGCTTAGATCATGCATATGTAGAGAAAGATCAGTGTGAATTTGGTTGTGAAAAAATTGATGGAGTGCTAAAACCTATAAAATGTCTAAAGCCACTACTCGCAGAACTTACATGTACTTGCAAAACCTGTGCTAAAAACGATGTCCCTGTCGATATGCTATGCCTCAAATGTTCAACATTCTGCAAATGAGCCACAAACGATTGCCGAAACAAATAAAGTGAAACATGAAAATGTGTCTAAAACAGGAGTGATAACCATTATCTTTTTTTCCTTTTCAGATCATAAACATTTTTGGCGTAAACATAAAAGGATTAAAAACCATTATTTATTTAATTTCTATATATGTCTCTTCTTCCTCTATTATAGCCACCATTGTGGAAAATGGCAGAAGGGTTTCTCTGAGGAGTTATTTTCGGTCTCTATAAAACTACTATGTACTTGGTCTACACATCTCTTTCCTTCTTGGTTTCCAACACTAGGGTGATATGATGTTTTCTTCTCTAAACTGGCTTAATCTACTTGGTGGTTTTTCATCTGATACAATAAACATGTTCTCACTCTGTTTCAGGAGGCTTTCTTCATTTCACTAATATTTTTTTGGGGCGTCCTCATTTCTGACTGAAAGCGAAAACTCAAGTGAGATTCTAACTACAGCCCATAAGTGCATCACCCTTATCTCATCCTCAGCATCCCCTTCTTTTCAAGACCACTTCCAACATTTGGTAGGATCTCAGATTTGGCCCTGGTAATCCTCACTTGGTGGTTCATCAGTCATAATCATCATTATTTAGGTCCCTGTCTTCCCATCCACCATTCCTCCAGAAGTCCCCTCATTTCTGTCCTTTTGATGGACATGCATTTACGATCAAGTTTGCCTAATCTCTGCGCATAAATCACTCACTCCCAAAACCCGGGTGATATGTGAGAAACCCATTTCATGCAGATCTCCCGCCATGCAAGTAGAACCAATGTGAATAGAAGTGCTGTCTGTTTCTTACGAAGCCTTAAACTAGACCCCATCACCCTCTAAGATTCCGAAGATCACCAGTTGTAAGCTTACCTTGATCTCTCTTCCCATTATATCTGATAGGGCCTTACCCACTTTCTGCCAAAAGAGTTAGATGCCAAAACATATGGACATCGGCCATCTCTAGACCGCACCTACTACAAGTTTTCTTTTCTCAGTCTCCCAGTTTGGCCAGCTTTTTTGGAGTCCAATACACTCTGGGTGGAGTGAATACATGGTTTTTCTTAAGAGGTGCAAAGCTTACTGTACTCCAAAGTATAGACATTGGTACTTGCCATTAAGGATGTCACTTGCAGCGTCGGCAGGTCCCTTTTCAATGTCTCTTCTGAGGCCGAACGCTCCATCACCCACTGCACTAGCCTCCAAAACCAATTTTCCACCTCTATTTTGTGTGTGTGTGGGGGGGGGGGGAGAGGGGGACATGGTTTGGGGGGGCGCAAGTTCTCTTGTACTTTTTTCCTCCTATTCTAGGTTACCGTCTCCAACTTTACTCAGCCTCCGTATACCAATGATCATCCGATAATATTTAAATCTAGACAGCCTATAGCCTATTCTCTGTAATTTGGGTAATCTATTCCCAAGGTACCAGACTACCATCCCGATTTGTCTATACCAGCTTCCACCAAAAGTCTTGCCAGACTGTCTTGCTAACATTCAGGAGTCCCTAGTTAATTGGAGCAACATCACTATAGTATTGTATCCCTAATAATCGTCTGATCTGGACCCAAAATGTACAATCTGCTTTAACAGTCTTCAGCCTTACCTTTTGTAGAACTTTGGGTGACCACAGTTATATAGAAAATGGGAACCTTCACATGGCACACTAAGCAGCATATCTTGCAACATACAAATACTTTGCTGGGTTTTGCCCTTCAACATTACGCTTACGTTTTTTAATTGAAAAGCCCAGCAATAGTATCGGAAGTCTGGGGCCCCTTTACCACCTTCGGACCGGTTCCTGATGATTTTTTTCTAGGAAGAGTATTGAAGACAAATGTAAATTGTGAAAGTCTACCATTTTATAATATTGGTTCTACCTAGAATTGTCAGTGGAAGCCTGCTGCATTATCTCAGCTGCTTATTGATTTTCGGTCATTATTTTATTGAAGTTAATTTGTGGCATTTTATCTAAATCTTGTACCACTTGGATTCCCAGATACCCAATTTCCTTCCTGGCCAGGGGGCTGCTGGTTTGGGTGTTCAATTCGATAATCTCCATCTCTTGTTGCTTCACCAGATAAACAGAGATCTTTACAAATTGTACCAAAGCCTGATGGATGACCAGGTAGGAGTACACCAAATCTCTAGTGTATATCAGTAGGTCATCTGAGTACAGTGCAACTTTCTTTATCCAGCTGTTTTCAAAGGGGAGTAAATTAGGGTTCGTTCTTAGTTCACTTGCTAGTGGCTCTAATTATAGATTGAAAAGCAGTGGTGACAGGGGCACCCTTGTCGGGTTCCTCTTTGTATCATTATTTGTTTAGTTTCCCATTCAGCACTACTCTTGCTGTTAGTTCCTTATAAATTTGTTTGATTGCTCTTGAAAATTAGTTTCCTAGATCTAGTTGCTTAATCACACCATGTAAAAAGCACCAGCTCACTCTATCGAAGGCTTTAGCAGCATCGAATGTTAATATTGATAGTGGTGTTACTCCCTTAACTGCCATGTCTATTGCTCCCACCAATTTGTGAGTCAATCCATATAGTTGCCGTTCTTTGACAAAGCATTTTTTATTTACTCGGACTAGACCTCCCATTACCTTTTGGAACCTCCTAGCTAGTATGCGAGTATAAGAACCACGTTAGAACTATATGCAGGCATTCCTCACCCCGACCACATTGGCAAACATAATTTGATGCTTACCGAAGAAGATACGTAGACACATTATGGATAACAACCTAACAATGACCCCGGGGATCGCCACTCTGGAGACTGTGCTGGAAGGGGAGGGAGATCGATACCCCTATATTCAGCCCATCTGGACCAAATCTTCCTATGCTTTTGAGGACAGCCCCTCACTTGAACGACAGCCTGTTCAGCGCCCATGCACTTATCAAGCTCTCCCCGCTACTTTCTAATTGTCAGAGGGAAGGTGGTCTTCCACAATTGGGCGATATCCAGTTTGGCGATGGTAAGTGCAAGGAAAAGCAAGTGCTGTTTGTACAGGTTGCCACCGATGTCCTCTGTACCATGGAGGAGGACCAAACGGGTGTCAAGCGGCAAGTCCCAGGCAAACACCTCTTTAAGACAACACAGAACCTTGCGCCAGAACTGTTGCAGAGCTCCACAGCTCCACACTGTATAGGATTTGTAATTTTATTGAGTAAGATTTGAAGTTAATCAAATTTTTCCTCTGCTTTTTCTTATTTGGATTTCTTTTGAATGGATCTCAATGTATTCTTTGAATATGTACCTCTAGCTCACTGGGGTCCACAGATGGAACACATTCCTTACGTAAATAATCATGTAGCCTTAAAGGTTATCTCCTTCAACTCCCTCAGGGATATTGGATATTCGTATATAATTCCGCCTTGAGTTGTTCTTTAGAGATTCTATTTTTCCTCAAAGTTCTTTTTCCCCTGTCCTTAGTGTTTGAATTTCTTTACTATTTGTTCCAGCCTCTTCTTTAAACTTTTCAAGTGATGTCTCTGAAACTTTTGGCCGCTCAACTAGGGAATCCATCTTACCCTCTAGGGTTTCACAAGCACTTTGAATGTTTGCCTGTTTTTTTTTCTGATGTTTCAAATTTGACTTTCATCACGGTCATCATGACCATTAGGAGTTTCTCTACATCTTTCTGCAACCCAACTTCTTGTTCCTACCACGCATTTAAGGATTCTGATTGTGGTTCCTTTTCCTGGTGTGGTGCTGAAAGCTTATCAGCAAGTGTCTGAAACATATTTTCGGTATGTATAATTGCCTTGCCTCCCTCCACACCATCTCTGGTCCCCTCCATTCCAGATTTGACCTCTTGCCGATAATCTGCTGCATCTCGCAAGGGGGTTATGTGGATTCAGATTTTTTGCCTGCACTTTAAAAGACCTCAAGGATGGATTGATCTTGGTGCTATGTAATGGCTTAGCCCCTCCTCACTGTTTCTTTCTTTATTTACTTTCTCTTCCCCGAGGAGGCCAGTATACTTGAGGCTGAAACAGGGGCTTGACCACCAGAACTAGAGGATACTGTGGTCCCTTCAAAGATTGTATGTCCTCAAAGTGTATTTATTATGGGGGAAACACTCAGTTTTGAAACTCCATCTGAGCCTTATTTTTGTGGGTCTCTTTCAGTTTTCAAGAGGGTTTCTGACTATAAATTGCTTTTGTGTAAAGTATGTCTCCCCTTGCTCTTCCCAGTCAGCCCTCGAGGCCCCCACCAATTGCACTGACCTTATACCTTTTTATCTTGGCTTTGATGCAGTAGCAGTCAGGGATGCGATCTCTGGTGTGGGAGCTCCTTGCGTTACATTCATGAAGCATACATTTGTGACTGCCGTCTCTTTCTGGTCACCCCGATTGCCCTGGTTGCTCTGCCTTCCCTCTACATGCTCAGCAGGCTCCTTACGGTGCCACCTCCAGCTTGTGCTGACTTCACCTGTCAGCCCCCTGAATTAAATCTGGGCTGACGCCTACCATTCCTCATGCAGACCACCGCCCCCGTCGCCCTCTTCCACAGTGCGATCCCACTTCAATGTTCTCTCTCAGCCGTCTCTCTGACGGTCATGGAAACCAGAAAGAAAATATAAAGAACAAAGTTCGAAGGAGCGATGCTCGCCACGGGTAATGGAAATATCGTCTATCTTATGATAAAATCTACCTAGTTTCATGCACGCTACATTAAGTTCTGCCACACCCGATAAGGAGAGCTGCCGGCCGGCTAACTCGGCTGGCTGCCATGTTCCCCCACTGCACTAATATCATGAAGAAATAATTCCTCTGTTTTTACAGAGTTTTATATAGCGTGAACATGACCCTAATCGGGTATCAGAGCGCTTTACATAGCACCCGTTGCATTACATGAGGACACATTCAATTTTTTTTTATTATTTTGTTAGGCACGGGAAGAATACGTGATTTGCTCAGAATCACAGATGTTCAGCGTCCTTGCCGAGACTCGAACCCAGTTAATCAGATTCGAGGGCGACCACCCTAGCTGTTAGGCCAACTCCTCTTCCCCGAATCTTTCAGTTTGTCTTGAACAATTATTGGGAACTACTTATGTTGTTTACTGTCTTAGATGTAACTGAAAGCATTAGTTATACATTTGGGTTCTTACTGAACACATTTATATTACCAAATTGTACTATTATAATAAATGAAACTTTTGAACACCAGTTCCAATGCAATAAACACATTTTTACATTACTGTTAAACATCATCTGCTAATTGTTATAAATTACATTTTGTGTGCATTATATAACCTTAGCAAATCAAATAAACTAAAAACAGTTTTTTCCTGAACGCTGAGACCTGAGCAACATGGCTAAGGACCGATGGTGCTGCTTGACAGCTAATGAGGAGATGGGCCCTGGTTTCCCCCTTGACCGTCACCTACCCAGCCGGACATTGGGCATGGTTCCTCCTCGTCTCCCCGCTATTACTCCTTCCTCCCCTCCCTCCTATGAATTACTGAAACATTGTTTATGTGTACTTTAACTTACTATGCTCTTGTATCTGATGTAACTTGTAACACAACAATCCTAAATGTAAAGCGCTCTGATACCCTCTTGGGTCAAGTTTGCGCTATATAAAACTTTATAAATAAATAAATAAATAAATAAATAAATAAATAAATAATGTTCGGTGTGTTCCTGCCAAACTTTACAGGGGGAACACAAACAACTCTAGTCGAGTTTCAGCCTTGTTAACCTAGTCAGTGAGATATAGCTTGGATCCAGAGGCACAGAAAGCAAAAAGCATACACCTGCGGCCCTTTAAGGCATTACATCAATCACACAAAATGTGATGGACTTGATATCATCCTGGAGTAATTACCAGTGGTTGAAATTAATTCTAGGAATCCACCCATCAATTTGTTTTCCTCAGTGCAAAGGGTATGCCGAGAAGTGCGTCTCTTACTGATGGTGCCATTGGACACACGCTGCACCCTTATAGCGAGGTCCAATAGGCTGAACCTTGTCTATGGTTGCTTGTGTTCTTGTTCAGAGAGGAACAGCCTGGTAGTTTAGGTTGGACTGTTCCTACTGAAGCAGGACCAAGGTTAATTTGTATATGGCTAGTTCGGTTCAGAGGTGACAAGTTGGGGAAAAAAAAAAGATGGATAGATTGCGCCCCGGGTAATTGCCAGTGGCAGAGATGAATTAAAGCAATCCGGCCATTACTTTTGATTTCCTTAGACTGTTACGCAGACAGATAGAGACTGTGTCTGCTGTAAATGCAAGGTATACATAAGCATAATTATCAGCCAGTGAGGCGGAATGTGCGCTTACCTCACTGGTGAGGCGAGGAGAGAAAGAGTTATTAGCACTTAAGTAGCTGTATCTTTCTGTTTGCATTTACACCTACCCAGCGCCAACAAGATGTCTATTTTTAGCTAGTGTCACACTAATCTTGGCAACTATGAAGTTTTTTCTAAATGTTTCACAGGCAACCAATTCCTTCGTGTTCTTTCATGTGAAGGTACTCGTTTCACACTTTGGGTAGTGGATTCCTGCCACCAGGGCACGTCCCTGTGATAGTGGCATACATTTGTACATATGTGCCCCTCCTCGATGTACAATAACACAATGCACACCCTCCTGTGGTAGATGCACACGTTGCCCCTCCATATAGAGCCTTCATACGTTTAGCAGTCTTCATGTACATGCTTTCTAGTTCTCCTATGAGCAGTTTTACTCTCCCTTCTCTAGAGTTTACTTATTTCATGGCACATTGGATTTCGCTAACAATTTTCTGACACTCACCTGTGACTACTACCTTAATATTCTGACATTCATAGGTCTTATCTTCTACTGGGTTTTGTTTTAAATTTCAGACTCTTACGTACCCTTCCCTCCTTTACTTTCTGTCTGATTCTCTTATTTATTTTGTGTTCGTAAATTTTGACGATAATTTCCATTTCTTAAGTTTTTTTCTTTCATGTTTGCCTTTTTTTTCCATTTTCTAAAGGAGCATGGAAAGTGCGCAGTACATTCCAGATGTATGAGTCACTGCCTTTGTCTTGCTATTCGCCAGACATCAATTTCTAATTGCGGTTTACAGTATGACCTGATGTCCAATCCAGTTGGTTATATGTACAGCGCACTTACATCATAGACTGCGCGCTTTTAAGAAGTGGTAATTTAGAATTTCACCAGGATGTAGAAGAGCTTTGTACTCCTGAAGACATAGTCACCAATAAGGCGACTTTTTGAATGTTTGTAGGCTACACTTGGCCAAGCTGAAGGGTGCTCAAACGCTGCAAGGGTCCTGCGTGTTCTAGGTGTTAAGATTATACATTGTGGAGTGGCCAACGCCTATAACACCGCACTACAATTGAGGAACCAACAACGCGCAGCTACTGAAAATCTAAAGTCGTTGTCAGGAGAATGAGGCTCAGCCAGATAAAGAACATTTAAGGAAGACTGTAAGGAAAATAAAAACATCATACATGAACGTGCAAGTAGTATAGCGAATGGTACACAAGACCAAGCCATCTAGCTTGCGGAAACATGAGTCAATACCTGGAGGTGATAAAAATGGTCCATGGTTCCCAAATTATTAATTAATGGATTTAAATAGTCAGTTCATTTCTAGAGATTATGGCAACTTTTAGATAAAACAAAAGATGGCCCCACAGCGCGGACGAGCTTCCCTGTAGGACAGAAGGTTCTTCCCAGGACCCAGAGATCGGAAGCAGTAAGTTGCTTCTGTTTACAAAGTGTAACCCTACTGCAGGCCAAATTCGAGATGAAAGTTGTTTTGAGTCATCCAAATTGTAAAAGCCGTAGGGATGCTGTAGAAAACTGAATAATGTTGAATGAGTAGTTTAACCTCTTTGGATGCGTGTTATCCACAGAAGAAGGAAAATCGACAGCGAGGCACTAGGTCGAAAAGGTCATGGGTCAATGGTCAAAAATCACAAGAGACCGTTAGAAAGAGAAACTTGAGGTGAGCAAGATCCCTGTTTGAACAAGATACATACGAGGTACTCAACCACAAAAGGAATTATGAAGAATTATGAGACCGGGGGAAACGACGAACAACTATGAATTCTTATTCTAGAGTCTAAAATGTGGGAAGATCAAAGAAAGAAAGCCTAGACCTAAAATCTGGTGCAACCAACAGGGTAGTTCCATACAGCACATAGGGCTGGAACCCAAGGATGGAAGGCCACAGACGAAGACAGTTTGAAAAAACATACCTAGAGCAGCAGGTTACGCAGCAAAGGAGACTGGAAAAAGGGAGTTAAGTACGACAAACATCACGGGTTCAGTGTGGATTTCGTTTTTTTAAAACAGGGCAAACAAGGTATTTCTGAAGGACCTGTGGAACAGGTTTTTCCTGCAGAGGGGCATTCTCAATGTCACAAACGAGAGGTGCAACCAAACATGCCAATTCTCCCCAGAAGAATGGCTAAAAGAGGGTCCTGGGTGAGAGTGAGTAAATGACAGCTTAATGTATCTCAGAAAAAGGAGATTCCTTGGGGATCATGGTCTGAAATGTGTGTGTGGGGGGGGGGGGGGGGGGGGCAGCTCTGTATTAGCCTGAATCACACTGAAGGATACAGTGATAGCACGGTCCCCGGTAATGAACACAATGGCAATGAAAACAACTTCTGTATACATATCACTAGAATCGATTTTACTTGCATAATTTTTGGGCCATAGTAGTAAATGTAGGGTAGATAATTAGGCTGTTCAGATGTACCTTGTCATCGTCTACAGTGGCTTCAATGAATCTACATCACAGGGGTCCAATGTAGGCCCAGAGGACAGATTCATACCTCATTAGAGCATCCAAATAAAATATATCTACATCAAATTAAGCTAAATGAAACTAATTTACATGTTCAGTGGTTATCCTGAAAATCTGGCAAGGAGCTAGTGTTCAGAAACACACGTTCCACCCTTTTGAGAACTGAACATATGACTTATTACAGGGCTCACTGTGCCACTGGATTCAAGCTATCCTGGCTGATGAGGGGTGAAACCCTGAAACCGGTCCTAGGCTGCTTGTTTCCGGTCCATGGAGGACCTGGCTTGGCAGTTGGGCTGGACTGTTCCCATGAGGCACAGGGTCAAGACTGATTTGCAAATGGCCAGGTCTCAACTGGGGTGGCATGGTGAGCAAAAGAATGATGGATTTAACCTAGATCTCTTGACTTGGGGTGAAAAATGTTATTTGTTCAGCATTCCTACCATCAATTGTTTGTCTTTTTATTATCATGGTACCCACAGCAGTGCCCAGAAACCTTCTGTCTTAGATCATATTGTGCACTCAGTAAAACCACCCTCTTGTACCCACTAGCCAGAGCCTAATCCATGCCCTATGGGCATGGTCTTTGTCCATTCCCATTGATTAAGGTTGCAGAGCATGACCTTTGGTCGTGCTCTGTGCTCAGTTTGACTGCAGAGGGCTGCTCCTTTGCTAAGGCGGAGGAGGGTCGCCCCACAGGAAAAAAAAAATGATAATTACAGCATGCCATTATCATTTTATTTTTCAGTACTCCTCTGAAGGGGCGGGCGGGCTGGACTGCCCATAGAGCAGAGAGAGAGTGGTGGGCACTATCTAAGTGCGCATGATGGTTTGGCCGGCCATCTTGGGCCGGCCAACCGTCATGCGCACTTGGATGTTCTCCATGACCAGGCTCCCAGTCCCCATCTGAGCGCCGAACCACGGCGCTCAAAACAATTACAACACTATAAGCAGCTTCGTGATTGGGTAGGATAGTCTGGAAGCCTTGGTGCTTCCTGTTCCTGCATCGACAAAAGAAGAAGAGGACAGAGGAAAAGCGACAACTAGCAAGTAAGCTTAAACATTTTTTTTCTTTATTATTTAACTCCTTTCTCCCGTGCCCCACCACTACTGCCCCATAGCCTCTAAGAGGGTGGCTTTTGTCTATGTCCTCTACCATTCCCTTATTATCTGGCCCATGCCCAGCTAGTGCAGACTACTAGGCACAGCCTCATCACCCTTCTCCCAGTACCCACTGGGTACAGCCCACTTCTGGATGCAGAGCATGGTAAATGTTCCTGCCATGATCGATTTCTATGGATGTAGCCATAGTAGGACACTGGCCGCAGGGCCTGGCTACAGAGCGCTACGTTTCCCAGCTTCCCGTATGGCAGGGTATGACTGGAAATGTCGGGCACAGGGTTTGGTCATGATCTGTATCCAGTGTTGCCACACCAGAAGCCTATAGGAATGGCCTTCTGACTGTACCACGTAAAGGGTGTGGCCATCAGCCATACATGGACACAGTATTGAAAGACCCAGTTGTTTATACATTACAAAGTTAAAGTGCAGAAAGCCACAGCACACATTTACATCCAAAAAATGGGTGCACTCAGTTTGGTTTTGCTTCGCCTAGTTGCTTTTACTGTAGCCTTTGTGAATGCACATCAGGGGTTAAAATAATGGAATCATGTTTTGTACCGTGACCAATCTGTAACAGTCCCTAAATATCAAGCAAAGGTGAACTGGAACATTTCTGCAAACAGCATCCAAGCCAACAGCAAAACAAAAAGATTTTTCCTATGTAAAGTGAGATCTAACTAGAAAAAGAGGCACGCTATCGCCATCTGTGTGTTTATTTTTAGCTACTGGGAAAAATACAGTTAAATACTAAGATCAGTAACGTCGCAATATTATAAAATATAGAAAAATGACATAAAAACTGAGTTTATGGAAAATAACGGTATTGATCTAAAACAAGAATAAAAATGTCTGAAATTCATCAATTATGATCTATGCAACCATAAATCTCTCCATGCACAGGTCATGACATTACAAATGAAATCACGGATGACATTAGATAAGTAGCCTGACCCAATTCCCTTGTCCCAGGTACAAAATGGTCATTGTCGTAAGCCCAGTCCTCCCATCACAAGTGCCCACTCCGCATTGGTTTCCGACATAACCGGGAGGCATTCTCCTAACACCAGCACTGACTTGGAATGGTCCTCGGGCAAAGAGGAGTGATCTTGCAGGGTATGTCCTGCTTCCGTTACCCAGTACATGTTCAGCAGTGCCTTTGTATGTGCTAAACTGGCATTGGGAGTGGCATTCACTCTCACATACTGTGGACAATCTGAGTAAGTGCACTCTCTGACCACGCCCAGTGAACCGTGGTAGTGCCTGTGGTTATGCGCATTTCTACTTTGTAGTTTCAAACATTACAAGCAAGAGCAGAATAAAGTCATAACCTTAAGTCAGCACAGCTTTATATGTGATTGCCCGAGATGTATATGCGATTGTGCAATATCGAAGTGCCATGATTGCATTGGACATACAAAGGGGAGTTGAAAATGAGCTAATATCTCAATCAAGTTTTCTACAATTCTCTGTAGATGCAACCAATTTCTTGGATTGACAGCCCCACAATAACTGGCAGATAGTCTGTCAGGATGAGAACTTTAGCTATCAGTGAACATCACCTGAACACAATGGGCTGCAAGAAAGAATACACAGTGATGGACTGCAATGTGATTATAATCAAACCCTTTTCCCGGACCTGCTAAACAGCTGAAAGGCCGAAACTGTGGGCGTCCACCACATCTCACTCCGTCATTTTCAGATTTGGTTGTTCACCTCATGGTTATAGGGTTTAATAGACCGGACGTCTTGAAATCTTTACTTCCCCTGCCAGTCAGAGTATGCTGTCAATCGTTAGTGGCAGTGGCGTAACACAAAATGAACCCCCCTTCCAAAATGCGATGAGGGGCCCATGAGTCGCCCATGTCTCTTTTATTTGATTTATATAGCACTGACAAGACCCGAGGGTATCGGAATGCTTTACAACATGTACACAGGTAAATAAGACAGATGTATTCTTTGGCGTTGGGCTGAATGGGGGCACCTGGAAGCCCCCTACGCTGCAAGGGCTTGCCCTACGCCCCTGGTCAGGTGTTTTCACTTACGTCATCACCGGTGGCCCTGCTGTTCTCGAGACACCAGGCTTCTTGCATGTTGTACGCGCGCGCAGAGCGCCACAAACGGTTGCCTGGCGTTTCACATGAACCCTAATATCATCTCTTGGGGGTGTCCCCTTTGAGGGAAACTGACAAATCAATCTTTCTGAGCGGTTCAACTCCCACAGTGTTTATCTAGGTTTCAGTACAGGCACCATTCATCTTACTGTCCTCCACAAAATCTCTGCCCCTGTGACATGGCAGCAGTCACACTAACCTGCTAGTGGGCTCAAGCGTTGCATCTCGCTTTCACACAGTGTCACTCAACATGTGATATTTTACGATGCTACGACGCGAGTCATGAGTCACTTTATAGAGGTTACATCTGCCCCAAGGCGGTCTATATTCGCACCCCGTCTGTGCACTCAAAAACAGCCTTTTCTTAACTATGCTCACTTTCGCGGGGTTGCTTGCCATCGTCCTCGCCTGAGAAGAGACTGGCACCGTGTGTGGCGCACCTCCACCATCCGCCCCCAGGCCCGGAGGGCTAATCCCCTGGGAGGGCACAGGAGCGAACAAAGGCGGGATCTCGCCATCTGTCAGGCGCAGAGGGACCGTGAATCAGCAGGGCCCAGGCGACGCGCTCTGCTTTTAAAGAAAACTGCTGAAGCCACGGAGCAGACCGGGGGTGGACCCCAGGCTCAGCAAAGAGCCCGAGGCAGGGAAACCGGAGAACTGAAACGCGTCGGTGGCGTTCCAGGCTGCGCCCTGAGCAGTGGGATTGACGGGTGCCCTTGTACAGTAGCTAGGGTAACAGGGTGCACTTTCAAAGATGCTGAATCACGAAAGGCGGCCCGAGAGGCACGGTGCGAATCCTCAGAGAAGCCTGCGAATAACAGAGCTCCCTGCATTAACGCCTTCATATTTGAACTACGGCCTGGTTAATTTCCAGGTTATCCATGCTATGGCCTCCAACAATCTCGGTTTGAAAATGAGTCTACGCCAGAACTCTGGACCTCACCAGTGTCCCACACTCACAAATGGGTCACTTTAAAAAAAGGCGACTGCGTAGAGGCCGCAGCTTTACTTGCAAACTATGTGTTAGGATGGCACCTGCATTGAGCTACCGCTGGCCCTCTGTGGGAAACCAAACCCCATAGCAGTGCAGGGCTCTGCTATATGGTACCCAACATTGGTCCCTTTACCACATGAACGACGCACAACTTCCTTCCACGGGTGAGAATGGCTCTCCAATTGAACAGCTGACTTAACACGCCACCTTCCAATGTGATTCTGGACTACCCGCCTCCAGCGTGTACAGCCCCCCCACTGGGAAAGGAAAGCCCCAAATCAAGCAGGCATTTTTCTTTCCAGATGCAGAGCTATCAACAGGCTTATGAGGGATTCCCCTCTACCCCTACATCCACCCCCGCAGCACAGTCAACTAGTAGCCCAGGCTCCATCATGTAACCTAGACGGGAGAGTTCCCCTACGATGCGCAAACAATAAAGCACACATGCCAATTCCATACTCTGCTCTGATGACCAGGCATTCTCAGCCTGCTTCAGCGCAACCTTACTACTAGCTTCCTAATACCCCTAAATCTAGGCAGCACACGCAGTGCAGCATTTATGGTGCATCCTGTCAAACACATTTTAATCTATGTGCCTCAGACATTTCTGACGACAGATTGACAAGGAAGGTCCTCAATTGCTGCCAACATACCCAATAGTCCCAAAATTGCTGAGCCTCCTGCTTGAAAGTGTTCAGTGGGTCACCACCTACAACTGTGGACAAGCCCGACTGTTGGCCATCTACCATACCATGGTCTTCATGAATGTACCTTCCTTGTAAAAGAAGAGTAAGTTGGCAGTGGGCCATCCAGTAATTGGCTGGACCAAGTTGGCCCATATTACTTTTTGCATGTAGAAGAAATTGCCTTGAATTTAAGCAAATGCTCCCTACAATCAGTGAGACAGACATAGTGGAAAAGATGTTTGAGGCAGGACAATCCAGTTGGGGTTTGAATGAAGGCATACAAAGCATGTTTTGATGGAATGTATTAATCCTTGTGTAATTTGTTTTCTGGGGAGTAATAACTAATAATCACCTTAGAAGAAAGGGCTTGTTAAGGGTATCCAGGTGAGAGCAGGGTTTAGTTTGGATGTTCTGTGTTTCCGATTTTCTTCAAGTCCAGGTAACACTGTTGTTGCGACCAATGGCTGGAAAGATCCATGGAGAGGTCACAAAAGATGGGCAGACAATGTTAAGGATTACAGCTGAAATGTTAGCTGCTTGGTTGATCATAAAGGAGTAGAAACAGTTTCAGAGAGCGGATTTTTCTTATGTGGACGTTCAACTGAAAAAGAAATTCCACTTGGTTTAGACTCATTTCTTTATTCCCTCCAAATGCTTTCCTTTTTGTGCAGAAAGCACTTGGGGGATGTTACTCTGGTTGAATCAAGCAAGGTCTAGTCAGTTTTAATTAATTCTTCAGGCACTTCTAAGGAAAACAAATCGTCCAAAGCATTAATGAGTGTCCTAGAAAGCAGATAACATCTAAGGAAAAGAAGGAGCAAGTGGGAGAAATTGACGAAGAGGTTACTTTAAATAAAATGTATGCCTGCAGTTTTTCAATCAAAAGATCAACACACAGGTATCGGTTACTATTAACCTTGCTAAGACGAGGGAGGAAGGAGCAATGTCAGCACATCAGCATAAGACATCAAAAGATTAAAATGGTATAAATCATGCTTTTCGAAATGTGTAGGCGGGTACATGCTCAAGTTATTGGAATACTAGTGAATAGATTTCAGCAAAGGCTTAGTAGGGGTAAAAATAAAGTTACTTGAAGAGGTTTAAGTTTCTTAGGATGAGTATTTCGTTTCAGAGATGGAGCAAGGATGTCGAAAAAAGTCAGTGAAGTTCTCCAGGACATGCAGTAAATGAAAACGTATAACATTATGGAGTGAAATGGCGGAAAATAGGCAGGTCAGTCAGCTTATACTAGGCTTTGGGAAACATACAAGTTTTGCCTGGTGATCCAGAGCACCCTGACGCCCCTCTTTGATTAATAGTGGGAGTTGAAGCATCACATTCAAGAAGTGACTGTTCCATGACAAAAAGGTAGTTGTACCCACAAGCAAAGGGGACCATCACAAAAAGTTACCTGCTGATGTTCTCTTACTGTGGCTGTGGTAAATGCTCACTTTCAATAACCGTAGCTACTTGAAGACACTGAGAGGGGAAACCACCAACTGCACAGGGTGACAACTTCCCAATTAACCTAATCATCCTTTAGCTTAAAGTAATAACTGACGTCACAAACTTGATAAGCAAATAAAGATGCAGCATGAAACAGAACCTACTAACAGGAAAGTGGCACACTGGATGGTATATCGACGGATACTAATAAGTAGTCTGCTGCACCAATGGCCATTCACTCACACTCCCAATTTTCCAGAAATCAACATATTTGATTCCTACCCATTGTATATCCACTTGATGGGAAAGAGATAAAGCCAGTGGACAGGTTTAGAGCATTAATAAATACTGAATATTGCCCTGGTCAATTAGATTGTATTTGAAAATGATTGTCTATTTGTACTGCACCCTGGAGCTGGCAGAGACAAAGAAAAAATACAAGCATTGGCGAAGTCATGTGGTCTTAACTGTAAGCAGAAGTAAAGATTCTGACTGTCATGATGTAAACTCTAGTGGTTGAATGAGGGAGGAGCAGCAAGGAGGCTACACAGAGGAAGGAGGGAGGGATGGGGAATGCATATAGACACAGACAAGAAAAATAGGGAGGCTGCGCCCTCCCATCAAATACTAATAGTCAAAGCATACAGAAACATGCAAAAGGAAAAAGAGTTCCCCAAAATTAGCAATGAAAATATATAGTTCATCTAATCAAAACACTGTAAGATCAAAATGTTCCTGGGCAGGACAAATACTAGAGTAGAAAGGTAAGGCATTGAATCAGGAGAAAGACAGCAAAGCCACCCATTCATGGGCACGGTATGACAAAGTTCATTTTAAGTATATGTAATGTATTGGAAACGTTAAGTATGTCAACAGATAACTAAAGCCATCCTAGTTGACCCAACAAGAATAATTTAGAGCATAAAAAGATAGCCTGTTGAGCAGAATGAGATGTGAAAAAAGTTTGCCACGTCTACGTAACTTCATGGACACAAGCATAAACTTATGGATCCACTGTTCTGTAGTTGTACAAAGCCATGTAGGGACAATCCAAGTTGACTGGTGGTGCAGTAGAAATTGAGAACTTTGGCTTGGGTTTTGCTGAGTAAGACATGTTCATTCTCTTTGTAAAACTGAAGACGACAATAAGCGTAGGAGGTAAATTCTGAAACTTCTTTTTTTTTTAAATGGGCCTCAAAAAGAATAATAATGCACATTCCTTACCCCATGTGAAGCCAAAATGATCTATCAGGTTTAAGATCTATTATTAGGTCTCCTACCAGATAGCGTTTAGATGTTTGCAGTCGAACGTCTCTTGTGGACCATACCAAAAACTTACAGTGGGCTTACAGCACTGCCCATTACTTACTGCTGGCTGACTTTATTGTCACTCATTTGATTGCTTCTGATTCAATGGTTCGCCTTCCTCATCTTTTGTTTGTCCCTCCCCTGAAGCATACCCTCTTTACCTGCTTTTGATTGGCTGACTAATAATCTTCCAATGCTCACTTTTAGAGAACTACTTTATTCTTTTTTATTTCAGCACACCATGAGAGGGAATGTGTTTCTAGCTCTCTCGTTTGCTGGTTCCCTCTCCCAGACAGCTGTGGGCTTTTGTTGCTCCCTCTTCCCTCCCCGTAAGCTGGCCCCTTATCCTAGACCTCCCTAGCCTTTTTATTATTTTTTGGGCCCTTCTAGGCCAAACCCCAACCACCTCCATTGCTCCCTTGTCCACTACCCGCTGCATCCACCTCAATGGGTCCCAGAATCCGTCACGGTACATAACATTTTTTAAATTATTTTTAGTTGTTTTAAAGGGCGCAGCAGCTGCCATTTGAAGCAACACTACTCTCTCAATTGCCACAAGAGAGACACAAACTCCTGCATTCTTTAAAATTGAAGTCTTGGATTTCAGTCATGATGATATTGCAGGCGCTGATGTGCAGCAAGTGCAGAAAAACAGCTAACGTGTTTCGGCATTCATGAAAACTTATCGGGTGACTAGTGAAAGGCGTTGTGTGTTTTTCTGCACGTCGGTGCCTGCATTATTATTATTACTTAATAAATCAGAGACTTCAATTTTGAATACCAGAATGTGTGTGTCTCTTGTGGCGGTTGAGAAAGTAGTTTTGCACACATACATGGTGATGCAAGGGCACAATACAGTATCACTCATGTACTAGGGAATTAAGAGGCTGCCAGAGGTGATTGTGTCATTATGAGTTTTTACCAATGCTGTACAGAAAGAGCAAAAAGCATTTGCAAAGCTGGTGAGCCACAAAGGCGAAACCTACTGGCTTGGCTAATGCTCGTTAAACAAACTAAGCATGTTGGAAACTGCAACTGGGGAACAAGAAATTGTAGTGACTGTACAATAACGTCATTCGATGTTAAAAAAGGACTTGTAAGCCTATCACATTTTTTCTAATTATGACAGTTCTTTAACACTAAGAACCTGCAAGGTTCCTGACTTTACCTACGTTTATTCTATCATAACACTGGAATGCCGGGACGTTAATGGCGGGAAATTGAGTGGGCTGAGGTGAATAAGGTCTGGTACAGCCCTTCTGCTCTAATATTCAATTGTGTGCCTTTCTGTTTCCCCCTGTTTAATTTAAAACATTGTACCCTCAGTGGGTGGAATGTTCCAGTATCATTGTAGCACATCCTTACAAAGGGTTGGACTGGGACAGAAAATAGGTTCGGGTGCCAAAATAAAAGTGGCCTCATTAGTGAATTAAATAGCTACAAAACTGACCAATGTTTGTAAACTGGGAAATTGTTGTACTTGTAAACACACACTGTATAAGGTTTGTACAAGGTATGAGAGACTGCATAGATTTGTGCTTGCTGCCAGCAGTATTTGTTTTAATATAAGGGAAATTAAATGTACAAACCATCCCACAATACTATAAAACAGGCCCACAATTTGGCCTACAGAAATGAATACTAGTCTACAGACGTAGCAGCCAAAACTGGATACATTATCACCAAATCATTCCAGAACGGGACACAATATCTCCAATGATATTGAAACAGTTTCCTTTTCCTGGAGTGCATTACTCTCTATGCAGACTATGCTCCATTTTGCTCTCCTCACATTTCTCAGCTACTTTGCAGGAACATGTTTAAAGTAATCCCAAACATCCCCACCATTATGCGACATTTCAAATCTCATATGCCATGTTAAGTATTGCTAGGGCTTTCTATTGGGTTCTTTCAACCTAAACTGCTATCTCTCAGACTTCATTTCGATATCACATAAAATCCATAAAATATTTGCAATACAATTCGGAAAAGTAAACTTTGTGTCTCTTGCAAGAGGTCGTCAGTAAACTAATTACAAGAACAGGAAAAGAATGCACCAAATTTCCCTAAATGCAGAACAATCTTAGTAAAAAAAAAAAAATCCTAGCCAAGATACAATGCGAACAGAAACAAGTAGGCATACAAAAAATCTTCTCTGTCACTTTACTACAGAGAGACTACACTGCATAAACATTAGTCAACCAGGAAGAGTATCTGGGAGGGTGGTGGAGGTACAGATGGCATATATAATAGAGTATCACATACAAGCTTGTCTGGGGTGAGGGGGAGGTGGTACGGGTATCATACCATGGGTAGAAATCATTTTAGCTTTTTGGTGGGGAAGGTATGCAAGTCTTGTGTGGAGATCAGAACCATATTTCTTAGAGGTGAGTAGAGTAGATGCACTTATACCTTAGCAGTGGAGTCCTTCTATATTTAAGGGAAAGGGGGCTTACTGGTGTCTTAAAAGCGACATTTCAATTGTGAAGGTGCCATTAAATAGGGGGCTGCAAAATTTAATGAATAGAGTGGACGGAGGATTTATAATAGAGTTTATTATTCATAAGAGGTATACATGTGTGTGGTTTTATGTGCGAGGGTTCTCGGACATGGAAATGTGGGGTTAGCTTGAAATTGAAATAGGTGTATCATGGCTCATAGGAGAGGAGGTACCTTCTATGCCCGTCAGGCAAAAGCATATGTGTCTAGGGGGACCGAGTAGATCTACTGTGCCTTAGAGAAGGTGGTTTTTACAAAAGTGGCAATATATTCGGGGTGGGGTACTCCATCCAGCAACATTACACTGACAACAGAAGAGGCACGGTGCATGGGTATAAACACATATATTTGGACGGGAGACAGGTCACCTTATATCTAGGTGCCAATCACTGTTATTTCTAGGAGCGTTAATTATAGTTAAGGAGGATATTTGACCAATGATTTTAGACACAGATTTCAATCTGTCATAACTATAAAGAGGGCCCACTGACACTAAAATGCCGGCCCCACGTTCACTTTACATCCTAATCGTTGAACTGAAACATTTTGTACAGGGTTAAAATAAGAAATTTTAAAATTTTCACACAAAATATTAGTAGGTGGGTACCGTCACCTGAGCGCTGTCCAGGTTACATAAACACCCTGGCCCTTCACTCACCTTTCGATGGGGATGTTAATTAACGGGGCTAGAGGGGTCTGTAGAGGCCGGCAGCGGCGGTGCTCCGGTTCCTTGTACCCTGGATCTTCAAGTGCCCCGCTGGCACCGTCCTTCAGTCTCCGCTTCCCCGGTGCTTCGCTTCCCCGGTGCTTCGCTCTCCCGGTATCCCGCTACCCCCGATGCTCTGCTCCTCCCCCTCACATAATCTGCAGAGCCCAGATTGAGAGACAAGCAGGGGAGGGGGCAACGTGCGCGGCCACAGAGTGGGGGAGAAGCCGTGCGCGCTCACAACCCTCGGAGCGCGCTGCGGGAGACCCTTGCGGTGCGGAGGAGCTTCTGGCGGCCATCTTGGAGCGGTACTTTCTCGCCGGTATGACAGTGCGACTCTACTACTCTGAGCACCTACGTGCGCGCCGACGATCTTATTAAAGAGCACTCTGTTTTTTCATTGGCCTTTGACATATTTTTCCTGTTGCCTTTGAGCTTTGTTTTTGCTACCCAGGACACACACTTCGTTTTTTTTTAAAAATCACTGTTTCCATTCTGCGCACTGAGCGCTCTTGCCGACCTTCTTTCTATTTCTTTCTTGTCCTTTTTCCGTTTCTTTTTTTCGTGCTTCTACGGCGAATATAGGCCAATCCTAAGAGGCCTTCGGGGTTTCAGAAAGTGACGTAATTGGTTTAGCGTTAAGCTTTCGTGTTTGTCTCAGTTGTATTATTGAACAGAACGGGAACAGAACCGCATCCTTTACAGTCCTGTTATATTTCAAGCGGATGAGTAACAGCAGTCCAAACTGATGAAATAATAAACATCTTCATCATGTATACAATATGTGATAGAAGACTTCTGTTCAGATGTATCCTATAGCTTCCCTGGTGGTCTAGTGGTTAGGATTCGGCGCTCTCACCGCCGCGGCCCGGGTTCGATTCCCGGTCAGGGAACGGCAATCTTTTTGCTTTAAAAAAAATCTAGAACGCTCATTTCACTTTTAAAATCGAGGACGCTCATTTACAGGTCTTAATGATGATCTCCCAAAAATAGATTTCAGTCACAAACGATGTCCTATTTTAATTGTATTAAATGATGGATTTACCCAAAAAGTTAACTTAGATCCAAGAGCCACAGTACAGGTTAATGGAGCAGTCTTTTGTGTTACACAGAGGCACACGGCAGGGGTGCCCACTCTCCCCAATAATCTTTACTATGCAGCTTGAGGAACTCGCAGCATAGATCCTGGGGGACCCAATGGTCCGTGACATAGACGGGGGGGGGGGGGGGAGGATATGGGTAGTGCGTATTTCTCTATACGCCGAAAATGTACTACTATACACATCCAGACCAAGAAAAATGTTTCACAGGTTCATTAATGTACTCTGACTCTTACCCTGGGTACCGGATAAACTGGGAAAAATCCTTAATTTATACCCTATCAGCGAAATTCCAACTGCGTGGCCATGGTTCAACACAAAAAGTTCATAAGTTCAAATACATAGGCATATGGCACACGGGGTCGGCAAAGGAATTCCTACGCCTAAACATAAACGCTCAACTGAGGAGACTGCGCAAGGACGTGGTACAATGGCGACAACTGTTTTAGTCTCTCATAGGTAGAACAGTTCTTTTTAAGATGATGGCCCTCCCGTGCCTGCTCAAGACCTGCAGAGTACCCCATACAAGATTCCGAACACCTTTCACCGAGCCATAGAGGGGGAACAACGTAACCTCCGGTTGGCTGGAGGTAAACCATGCATACCACTGTGCAAACTCTAACGCAGAGTCTACGAGAGAGGTCTACTAGACATCCAAAACTACTACCTAGTGGCCCAACTTATTAACGTCAATGGGTGTGCCTTTGCACCACAATCCGAGCTGGCGTACCAGGTGGACGATTCACTATGGGCAAAGGTGGACCTCTTGTGGCCCTATATCGTAAAAGCAGACAGGTCCCTATCCACACATACACAAGCGGTGGTGCGGGCATGCAAAGGCCACAAAACTGCTGGGATGGCAGTCCAGGCTGACTCAGCAAACGCCACTCTGGGAAAGTGACTTACTGGCCGAAGTGGGGTACCTCTAGGGATTTCGCAGATGGAGCCTCATTGGTATAGACTTTCTCGAGGACATATGGAGAAATGGGAATATGATTACCTTTACTGAGCTACCGACTGAATATCAAATGGCCGGCGGCGAACAGTTTTGCGACCTACAGCTAAGACACGCCCTAAGACACCAAGTGCCAGAGGGAGAATTGCTGCCCGAATATTCCTCTGTGGAGGACTGACTCCTACTTGACCCGATGTTTGACACAGGAGTCTCCCCACATACCGTAAGATAATGAACATCCTCCGTTACCCTTTGGGCCCGCTGAGAGAGGCCTGGGAATCAGACCTGCGGTTGCTCAAAGATGACGACTGGCAGGAAGTGATTCAGAGACCACGAATGGTGGCTATACGAGCAAGATTCAGACTAATCCATCTTAGAGTCCTACATAGATCATACACCCCGACCTCTTCACCACAGACTAGGGAGATCAGACACAGACCATTGTGCCAGGGTGTGAGGGATGGTGGGAACCTCCTTCCATATCATATGGGGAAATCTCAAAATCCAGCGTTACTGGTCAGAAGTGGCTGGAGTGATATCTGAGGTGCTAGGCCTCCGCATACAGCTTGACTCACAATGGCACCTACTGGGAGTCAAAGGGGAGTTTGCATGACCCACACACATAAAACCCTCTCATGCTAACGTTGGGAGTGGCAAAGCGAAACATTGCAAGGCTGTGGGGGGCTCAGGAGGCACAGAGGTTTAGCAGTTGGAAGTGGGATATGGACTGGTGCCAACTTGCAGAGGAGGTGGTGTATGAGAGCAGAGGATGTGCCAAGAAATGGGACATCTGGACTTCATGGGGGAAATATAGGAACTAGCTAATTGGCATGGCCGAAAGCAAGGGAACAACGGATGAACACTACAAGAAGAGTCAAGGGCTATACTAGAGATGTCTCCCAAGCGCATGATACACTGTACCTCATGTCTTGAATCCGGATGTACGACATTACAACGCATGCTTTTACATCACATGCTTTTACAACGCGGGTTTTACAACGCATACCATTACAACGCATAGTGCTTTGGGGCGCTGGATAGTGAATAGTTTAATTTACTATTCCAACTCCAGTCCCCGTGGATAGTAGGGAAGGTGTTGGATAGTACATTAAACCTATTCCTATCCTAGAGCGCCCCCCAGTGCAATGCGTTGTAATGGTTTGCGTTGTAAAAGTTGTTTCGTAAAGGCACTGCGTTGTAAAAGTTGCGTTGTAAGTGATGTTTCCCCTCGAATGCTGTTCAAATAATGTTATTCAATGATCATTGGTTATAATGGTGGATCGAACACGTTTTAATAAAAAGATTGTTTTAAAAAAAGTTTACTATGTTATTATTAACACTAGTAATATGTTCAAGTAATTATTTTTACCATAAACATAAGGGCTGGCTTTTTCATTCTTTAATGATTTGGGGCAAAAATGGTACCTTGAGTTACTATTGGGACGTATTAATAGGGCCATTGAAGATGACCTTGTAGTACTGGGTTTGTAATTGTATATTGTGTCTCCTTTATTAGAATGAGAGACATGGTAGAATGTGGTGATAGCCTGTGTGTGTGTGTGTGTGTGTGTGTGTGTGTGTGTGTGTGTGTGTATATATATATATATATATATATATATATATATATATATATAGTCATAGAATGTGGGTAGCATAGATACTCGCCTGCTTACTAGATGGCATGGCACATCCCTGTACGGAGAAACTTGGAATAAACAGTATCTTTGGATTACAAATGCGTATGAGCAGTTACTACATTGTTTTGGTGACAAGCAGGAGTTAATTTGGACGGACTTGGTCGGCATGGAATTTCTGTGTGAAAACGTTTTGGCACTTGCATTTTCAAGACAGCACGGAAGATACAGGCAGTGCACAAACTATTCGATGGACATGCTTTTGGCACTCTTTAGACGTTTAACTGGTATGGGTGACATTTTTAAGTTGCATTCTTCTGGAGGTTCTGGAGCGTGAGTGTCGGAGCACAACGACGAATGGAGCATTCTGACGTGCACACTGAGGACTGCAATGCACACCAGATTGCACGCATCGGGAGGTCACGTCTACGTGCGACAGCCATATTTACTAAAAGACTACAACAGGTTACAAGTAATGTGAGGTCTTGACTTCGTACAATGGCCATATTTGTTTTATTACATGGATTTTCTCAATAAATCTGAAGCGTTTAGGCAAAAAAATAAAGATCACAGGGGAAGGAAGTTTTGTCAGCCACTCAGCAGCGAATGTACACCCAAGTGTTGCTGTCTTATCAGGGATGTATGCAACTTGAATCAGATAAATCCAGGTAACCCGATTTTTGTATGTTGTTTTTAGTGTGCTGGTAAGAGGTACTCCAGTGAAACTTTAGTTGTGGCAAGCAATGGAAGTAATGGTAGTGGGCATCCGGTACATTTAAGCTCACCTAAGGAGTTTTTGGCAACCCCTAAGGAACCGGCTGTACAACGGAATGAATGGAAGGAATATTTCTTGAACTACATTGCCAATATGGAAGACAGTAATGGTTCTTTTACTGCAGATAGGAAAAAAGGATTCTAATGTATTGCTTAGGGACTGAAGGGCTTCGAATACACAATCAACTGCAGAGACCTGAAAGACGAGGGGGTGATATGAATATATTCAAATGTGCAATCATGGATCTTAATGATCACTGAACAGTTACTAGACATGCATTTTGTCAGGAGATGCAGGAAAAACACAAGAGCATTGAAGTTTATGTTTCAGCATTTAAAAAATTGACGATCACATGTAGATTCGGAAATCTACATGATGAACTAGTGCGTGGCCAAATTGTAATGTACACCAAGAGCAAGTCTATTCAAGAGAAGTTATGGGTTGGAGGGGAAAACCAATCTGAAAGACATCATAGCAGTGGCGAAGAAGGAAGAATTATCAGAACATTGCACCAAGGCAAAGTTATCTCAGGAAAAGGATGCAGGTGACACTGTGGGTAAAATATCAGACGGAAAACAACGGAGTTGACCGACTAGTGGGCGTCTCAACGAACAGAGGATGGATAGGAAAAAAGGAGATAACATGGAATGTGCAGCAAATGCAAACATTGCATGTTTTCAGTGTGGCAGTTTGTCACACTCAGCAAAGTTTGCTAGATACCCTGCTAAAACGTCTAAATGTTTAGAGTGTGGCACAGTAGGGCATTATGCCAGAGTATGCATGAGAAAAAAGAAAAATACTGGCTAATGTAGTGTGTGTCAGAGAGTGAGGAGGAGGAGGACTTCTTGGATATAAGTGATGAGGACAAGGATATGAAAGGCATAAGACGTAAACAAGTGGTGTTTAACATCACTGATAATGGTACTACCAAACCGTTATGTAGGTTCTGGGGAGACGCTTTACGCCTACCAGTTTGGAGGAGGGAGAGCCTTCTGTTCCGGTTTGCTGCTGACTGCTTTGCTTAGTGCTTCGCTGCAGAACCTCACGGTACCCGCTGCGCGGGTCCCGCATCGCCCGTCTGCCTGGGCGCTTGACTCTGCTTGTTGGGGCTATTAACTTTTGACCAGTGACCAGTGGGACCCGCAGGGCTGCGAGCGCCACGTGAGAGACAGGGACTCCATTTCCCAGGAGTCCCTGCGTTGTCATCACCTGCACCTGGACGCTCTCCCTGCTTGACCCGCCCCCCGAGCACCGAGTAAAAGGTGCCTGTTCGCTGCTGTTTTGTTGGGAGACGCTTTACGCCTACCAGTTTGGAGGAGGGAGAGTCTTCTGTTCCGTTTTGCTCCTGACTGCTTTGCTGAGTGCTTCGCTGCAGAACCTCGCGGTACCCGCTGCGCGGGTCCCGCATCGCCCGTCTGCCTGGGCGCTTGACTCTGCTTGTTGGGGCTATTAACTTTTGACCAGTGACCAGTGGGACCCGCAGGGCTGCGAGCGCCAGGTGAGAGACAGGGACTCCATTTCCCAGGAGTCCCTGCGTTGTCATCACCTGCACCTGGACGCTTTCCCTGCTTGACCCGCCCCCGAGCACCGAGTGAAATGTGCCTGTTCGCTGCTGTTTTGTTGGGAGACGCTTTACGCCTACCAGTTTGGAGGAGGGAGAGCCTTCTGTTCCGTTTTGCTCCTGACTGCTTTGCTGAGTGCTTCTCTGCAGAACCTCGCGGTACCCGCTGCGCGGGTCCCGCATCGCCTGTCTGCCTGGGCGCTTGACTCTGCTTGTTGGGGCTATTAACTTTTGACCAGTGACCAGTGGGACTCGCAGGGCTGCGAGCGCCAGGTGAGAGACAGGGACTCAATTTCCTAGGAGTCCCTGCGTTGTCATCACCTGCACCTGGACGCTCTCCCTGCTTGACCCGCCCCCCCGAACACCTTCCTCCTATAATAGGAGTTGTTATTTCCCCTGCGCGGGAGAGCCCCGGGAGAAGCCTGGGACAAGGGTGGGACCGTCTGTGGCCGTCAGGGGCTGAGGGAGGCCGGGCTGGGGCCCCCCCTCTTTCATTTTGTATTTGTGACATTCTGTCTTCCCCCTATGACTTGGTGTTTAAAACGATCTTAGGTATTGTTATTTGTGGAACTTAGTATCTTTCTTTACTTGGGTTACCAAACATGTCATCTTCTACAACCCCCACCACCGGTATCCCTCTTCAGGCCGAGGTGGGGCCAGTAATCTCGGGTCCTTTGGATAAATATTTTCCACTGGTAACTAACGATATTGACAAAGAGATCGCATTGGCGGAGAGACGCGCTGAGCGTAGGTTGTCAATCGAACTCCTCAAAATACCCTTGGAAAAAAGACAACAGCAGGTTTTCCCGGCACTGATTCCCCCGAGGTCTTCTCTAACCCTGCCAGTGGTAGCAGACACTTCTTATCCTTTTCCGCCTACGATTGAGTTGTCGACCGACTCGCATGTGGATCCGGGCATTTGCTCTACCCTTGTAAGTACACCTCCTTTACCCACTGATCCATCAACAGGGCAGCCGATTTCGGCCCAACGGAGTGTGCTAAATCAAGTGGTTAGAGCAAAGTCATGCTCCAAAAGGAAGAGATGTCCCAGCCTAAAAAAGTGCTACTTGGCTAAACCCCCCCCAAAAAATTATGGAAAGTTGTAGCATGCTCTCGCTCTTCCCAGGAATCTATTGAGGTTGGCCCAGATGGGGAAAAGACATATGAGGTGGGGGCAGCTCCTGAGGTGGTTAGTTCTGGCTCGAATAGCACTGATCTACTATCTACAGGGTTGTCACAGTTTCCACCTTTAGCCCTTCCCTTGTCTCTCGAGGGGGGTAATGTGCCAATTAGTCCCAACTTCATGACCAATGACCTCCCACAAATGGGAGTGGTTGAGTCCTTACATGTCACCCCTACCCTGCTACTCGAGCTGGAGAAACTAATGAGGTCTCTTTTGACCCCGCTCGAGGAACAAGTTAAAAAACTAGCGGATAGGTTAGACCACTTTGAGCAGGCAACCACGGATAATTTTTATACCACAAAATCACTAATAAAGACTCACATAAGGCTAGGGGAGTGTAGTAATCCCCATCAATCTAGTGGGCAGGGGAAAGGTATGTCGGCCGCTGTATCCCTCCTACATGTGGTTGGCACCCCAAGTGGGCTTCAGGGCAAAGGGAAAACTAAAAAGACTAATTTAGAGCCAAAGAACAACCCAAGTAGTAAGACCACCAAAATAGCTAAGCCTCCTGCCACAGTTGCCAGGGGTTCAAAAGAATGTTCTAGTACTGTTGCCCCTCCAACTATCGCTGATCAAGCCCCATTGACCAACCCAACACCCTGTAATAGTACTACAGTTAGTAGCAGCAGAAACGTTCCTGGGAACAAAAATATTCTATCAAATAGTTCCCAACCACCACATGTTATCTCTTCTGTGGCTCCTGCTAATAGTCTACCTAAACCACCTCCAACGAGGGCACCGCGCAGGATACCCTATATGAATCTTACCCCAGATTCCTTTCCCTACGTGGCAGTCCTTATAAATGTACCACCATTATTGGCCGGGCAAAAGGAATCCTTCCAAATGCTAAAAAATAAGGTTATGCATTGGTTAAAGGTAAATAGACCACTGCCAGGGGGAGTAGATGGTATGATCGTTGGGGTAAGAAGGACGGAGTGGATGGGTTGTACTTCTAAGAAAGTGGGGGGTGACTGTATAGTTGTCAATTTTCAAGACCCTAGGGTGGCAAGTTTGATAACGAAGCATGATGGGAGTTCAACTTGTGGGGAAATTGGTGTTGTAGATCTTACTTTCTTTTATCCGAGACCAACGGGTGTAGAATCTGTCATGACAATTCACCCAAGATCCTTATTCAGTGTCCCGCTCCTAGGGCCTGCCCCCTTCACTGTGCCTTTCACTGTGCCATTCCTACAGAATGGTTACTACGGTGGCACAAATACCAATTGTTTTGGAGCACCGAGGGACCCGGGGTGGGGGTATTGACAGACGCTTGATGGTTGTAAGAATAAAGTAAAGGACATCATTAGCCGGAACCCATGTGGGACTTCTGTTAAACTTGTTAAGAACCAAAATGTGGAACCAAATGAAATGCACGTTGGCTTGGGGTTTGTGACTTTGGAGGAAACATGTGGGAAACGTAACCAAATATCTGGGGGTGAGGACTCAACTATTTTTAGTAATTTAAGTAACCAGGGGGTTGAGTATAACGATGCAGTCGTAACAAGACATAGGGTCGGAGCAGATGTAACTCCGAAAAATCTCCCAATGAGGTCTTCTGTAGAACCAGTGCCCAGGGACGGCCCAAATACAGGGAAGTTCTTCTCGTGGAACATCGCCGGGCTGGCCGGCAAACTGATGACCCAGGATTGGATAGATTTTGTGAATGGTTTTGAAGTCTGTCTATTCCAGGAGACATGGGCATGTGACCCTATCTTTTTTCCCGGCTATCTAAACTTTTCAGTTCCGGCAAGTAAAGGTCCCAGGGGTCGACCAATGGGTGGCCTCACAATTTGGGTGAAACAAAATCTACAAATTAAAGTAAAAGTGGTAGACCTGGGCTGTAGGGACATCCAAATACTAAGATTGACTCCACAAAAGGGGGGAGTGATAGATATTTACAACATCTATGCTAGGGGTACTAACTCAGGTAGCTCCCCCATTCTAGAGGCCCTGTTCACCTCACTAGAGTCACAGTCTTTGGGGAATAAAATTATAGTGGCGGGCGACCTAAACAGGACCTTTGAGCCATTAGATAGTATAGACGATCCTCTGGGGCAGGACGAGGACACACATTGGGGAGTCCCGATCCTAACCCTAGCTCCTGTTAAACGATGGACTAAAGACATCTTGCTAATGAATGCAATCTGCGGGGCGTGGCTTGGACGCCGATGGCGATGGTCGCCTGAGAGCTCGGCTCCGGGACTGAGCCCACTTTGATCCTGCAAATCGGAGTCTAAGGGGCACCCTAACCCCTGCAATCCGGAGACCGGACCGATGGGGACCCTCTGGGACACCCGGTAACACTCGAAAGTCGGCTGTTCCGACGGAAAACCGAAGTTGAGGTGACCCGCGGAGTGGGACCCAAGATGGCGCCCGGACCTTCTAGGCTTCTTGGCCGAGACCCTTGATCCGGAGGAGCACAATAGAACAACGCGCGCCCTCTCCACCCTGTCCCCCTGGAATGCTATACTTGGGGTGACGCTTGGGACGGGTCCGGACACGGTGGCCATCCCCTGAAGGGCCGCTGGCTGAACTCCTGTCGTTCTTGGGACGCGGACGCCCGGTGTCCCGGGGTGTGAGGACGACCCCCGCGGACCGCACCGGATTGCCCCCCACCAAGTGACTGAACTCCATGGGCAGCACTGCACCCCGGCGCCACAGAGTCTCCGGCGGACCTGGTGACACTCACTCCAGATCCTCATCGGCCAGACGGGCCTGCCCAACCTGGCGCCACTCATCCCCGCCTCCTCCTCGTGGGCTGCCGACGACACGGTGGTGGCGCTGCCTGAGGTTGCGGAGGGACAGCGGATCCTGGAGGCGGCGATCGACGACTTGCACCACAGCGACAACGTGCCAGGAGAGGCATAACCGGCGCCCGCACCTAGTGGCGACTCGGACGGACCTCCATCCGTGGGACGCAACCGCCATGGGGAAACCAAGGGGCCCCAAGGCGACCACCCCAGCCGCCTCGGATTCGGAGGCGCCGGACAAAGAGGATCGAGGGGACCCCGGGGGCTCCGGGGGTCCCCACTTGCAACAACAGTTTGACCGAGTCCTGGAGGCGATCGCGACCACGCGCTCGGCCCTGCAGCAGGATATTGCCCAGGTCGTGACGAGTTTGGGCCTCCTCAGGGCGGATCACGGAAAGCTCTCGGATAGAGTCAAGGAGGTGGAGAGCTCAGTGAAGACCTTGGAGCCGGCACAAAAAACCTTGGCCGCGACCGTGAAAGATGCCCTATCCCGGATTGATGTCCTGGAGAGACGGGCGGAGGACGCTGAAGGACGCAATAGGCGGAACAACATTCGGGTGGTCGGTCTGCCGGAGAAGATCGAAGATGGCGACATGGTGGCCTATCTGGAAGCGTGGCTCCGGGACACGGTAGCCCCTGAAGGCCTATCCTCCTTTTACACCCTGGAACGGGCGCACAGAGTGCCGGCGAGGCCGCCGCAACAGGGCCGCTCCCCTCGGCCGGTGATTGCACGTCTGCTGCACTTTCGGGACAGAGACCTCATCCTTACCACCGCAAGACATAATGGCCCTTACACGGTTGAAAATAGCCAGGTGAACATTTTCCCGGATTACACATACGAGACTCAGCGCAGGCGGGCCTCTTTCCTGGCGGTCAAGCGCGAACTCCGGAGCGAGGGCATCCAATATTCGCTCCTTTTCCCTGCAAGGCTCCGCATCATCGTTGATGATAAGACTCAGTTCTTCGAATCCCCGGAGGAGGTCTGCGACTGGCTTGAACTTTATAGAGCGGGTAAAGATGGCTTCAGCTCGTCCTCACAGTTGACAGTGGAACCTGAACCTGGGCAACAACGACGATCTAAAAGAATTCGAAGCCGCCGTGGTAGGGCGGGCAAGCCTTCGACAGTGGAGACAATGGCGGAGCGGAAAGGAGTGCTGGAGATGGTGTCTACTCTGTCGGGATCACTGGGTGGCCCCATTCTTGAGGAATCGAACCCTGGAGGCGTGGGAGCACCGTCAGAGACTGAGGACTCAGATACTGATAGCACCCACACACCGGTGATAACTCCGAACTCGGCTGAGGACATTTTGGATGGTCAGGGATAACGGGGTGAGCTGTTTCAATTTGGGTGGGGGTGGCGCCCGGGACGGTCGGGAAGGCGGGTGTGTGTGAACTCCGGTGAGGGGGGGGGTGCCCCGTTCGGGACGTGGCTTTTTGTTTTGGGCTCATTGTAGTCTCGGCAGCCTGGGCATCGAGGGCCCATTACCGGCGCCCAGCCCGCACCTAGCCCTTAAGGCCTTCCTGTGGTGGCGACCGCAGGATTAGTCGGGGATCGTGGGATAGTTTGGGGTTTGGTTTGGATGGGAACTAGGTGTCACTATTTGGGTCCTGTTCTGGGGAGGGTGGGTAAGGGTTTGTTTCAATCGGGGGTTGTTGTTCTTTTGTTGGGGAAAATGGCCGCCATCAGTGTTGCATTGACTGTTGCTAGCTCGTCGTTGGAGCCTTGGAGGGGGGACCCGGAACAGACGGTGTGGGACAATGGCTGATGTTGCTAATGTGAAATGCATTACTTGGAATGTGCGGGGGCTCCACACTATGTCTCGACGCCACAAAGTTCACGCTTATTTAGTGCGTAGAGGGGTACAGATAGCGCTGCTGCAGGAGACTCATCTCAACAAGGCGGAAGGGGCGGCGCTACAGCGTAGATGGAGAGGACAGGTCTTCTGCACCACGTACTCAGCGTATGCGAGGGGGGCGCTCATATGGATCAGGGCTGGGGTCCCCTTTCAGGTCACGAGGACGGTGGTGGATCCGGAGGGGCGCTACGTGGCTCTTACAGGCACTTTGGGGGGTAGAGACTTGAACATTTGCTGTATCTATGCGCCTAATGTGGACCAGCTTGCCTTCCTCTCTAGGTTATCGGGTTCGTTGGCCCACTGCTTCTCAGGACCCCTCTTACTCGGGGGTGATTTTAATTCTGTGGTGGACGTGGAGGCCGACCGCTCGCACCCGCCCCTCCCGGACTCTCCAGTTCGCCGGGTAGCGAAAGGGAGGAAGGAATGGCAGGCGCAATGGGGGCTCACGGACGTCTGGAGGGTACAACATCCCGACACTAGAGACTACTCCTATTTTTCGGGCCTACATGAGTTGCACGTGCGTCTAGATGGGTTCTTGGGATCGGCGGAGCTGGTGTCCGCGGCGGTCCGGTCTGAATATTTGACCAGGACTATCTCGGACCACAACCCTCTTCTGATGGACCTTCGATGGTTTCCCGGGGTCTCTGCTGTCCCCACCTGGAAACTGCGCCCGGAGATGCTAGAGGACATAGTCTTTAAGGCGGACCTGGAGGACAAAATCTCGGAGTACTTCGCCTCTAATGGGGGTACTGCGGGATCGCGAGCGTTGGCTCCGCTGCTTCGACTACAAGGCCTACACCACCAGGTCACTCGTGGAGGGGGATAGGTCGGGCGCACTGTTGGCGTGGCTAGCCAACCCCATGCGCCGGACCTCCCCGACGACGTCCATGCATACGGCGGAGGGCGTTGAGGTGCACACCCAGCCTGAGATCTTGAGCTGCTACCTCCGATACTATGAGCGACTATACCGTAGTGGCTCTGCTAGGGACCCCGCTTTGATTGAGGACTACCTACAACCCCTGGAGTTTGCCAACACTGGAACCAGAGGTGGCGAAGGCGCTGGGCTCCGACATCGAACTAGGCGAAATTCGTGGCGCCATTAAAAGGATGGCAAGGAATAAGACCCCGGGCCTGGATGGCCTCCCAGTAGAATTTTACTCCGCTTACGCTGACCTCCTGGCGCCGCGGCTGCTGATAGTTTACAGAGAGGCGAAGCGGTTGGGACGCCTCCCCGGCTCGATGTGCGAGGCCCTAGTGGTTCCCCTCCTCAAGCCTGGCAGAGACTCGTCTGACCCGGCATCCTATCGGCCTCTGTCAATGCTGACGGTCGATTATAAGATCCTGAGCAGCATTTTGGCATCGAGGCTACTGGGGCACATGCGCTTCTTAGTTCATGAGGACCAGGCTGGATTCATTCCCAAGCGAAACACGACCATGAACATTCGCAGGCTGTTTCGCATACTGGGGGAACGGCACCTGGAAGCCCCGTGCCCGGTGATCCTTTCGGTGGATTTAGAGAAGGCCTTTGATAGCCTGGAATGGGACTACCTGTGCAGTGTACTGCGGCGGTTCGGTCTGGGTGAGGGCTTTGTCAGGTGGACCATGGTATTGTACGCCGCTGCATCGGCTAGGGTGAGGGCGGGCCCTCTGATCTCCTCGCAATATTCGGTGGAGAGAGGCACGAGGCAGGGTTGCTCGTTGTCCCCACTGCTCTTCGCGCTGGCGGTGGAACCCCTGGCGCTGCGGCTCCGGTCCGGTGCCCACTTTAACGGATTGCGAACGCAGTCGGGCCCGCATCGAGTCTCGCTTTACGCTGACGATTTGTTGCTCTTCCTCGAGGACCCAGTGACCGCCCTGAATGGGGCCGCGGAGGCGCTCACGACTTTTGGGGAGGTCTCGGGCCTCCGAGTGAATTGGGCCAAGACTTGCCTGTTTCCGGTCCGTAGGGGCACGTCCAGCCCTGACATAGGTGGGGAGATCAGATGGGAGCCTGACTGTTTCAAGTACCTGGGGGTATACGTTTACCACGACCCAGCTGACCTCCTGGATGGGAACATAGCTCGCTGTACTCGCGCGTTACGCGGTAGCATGGACTTCTGGGCTACCCTGCCGCTGTCGGTGGCAGGGCGGATCACCCTACTGAAAATGGTGGCTCTCCCCCGGCTGCTCTATTACTTCCGCGCGCTGCCGATTTGGATCCCACCGGCTACCTTTCGTCTACTACGATCTATGGTGGTGGGCTTCCTCTGGGGCTCGGGCCGCCGGAGAGTGGCCCTCAAGACCCTGATGAGGCCGAAAGCTGAGGGTGGCCTTGCTGTGCCGGACTTTGAGAAGTACTACCTGGCGGCGCAGCTGCAGACCTTTACCCAGGAGGTCGCTAGGGAGTTCCGGGGCCCGGAGGCCGGGAGGGGCACCGGGATGGCTAGGCACGTTATCTCCTTCGTCACATTGCGGCAGCGTATGGCATTGCAGGACCTGACGCTGGAAGAAAGGACCATCCGGTTATGTTGGAACCGAGCCCACGCCCGGGGTCAATTACGGTTACCATATGCACCCGAGATACCACTGGGTATGTTGACGGCCCTGCCCCACGGGGGAGATTGGTCACGCCTGGCGCACTGGGAGGAGGCGGGGCTGCAGCTAGTGGGGGACCTCTATGAGGATGGGGCGCTGTTGCCCTTCCAGGAGCTTATAGACCGCTTTGACGTCCCTTGTGGCGACTTCCTTTTACACGCGGCTCTGGTCCGAGCGATTCAAGCACACTGGAAGAAAGGACTGGAAGAACCACCTACGTCCCCGGTGTGCCAGTATGTCATGATGTCCGCAGGGACGGTTAAGGCGGTCACGTGTCTCTATGGTAGGTTGATTACCGAGGAGTTGACCCCCCTCACCACTCTACGAACCCGCTGGGAGGCGGATATAGGGAAGGTGATCCCGGAGGCGACCTGGTCACAGCTTATGAGGCGGGCCTGGAAGGGCACACGCCACGCCCACTTCCAGTTAGTCCACTTCTACGTGCTTCATAGGGCCTATCTGACCCCGGCGAAGATTCAACAGTACTTTGCCGTGGATTCGGCGGAATGCCCCAGGTGCCGAGCACCCGGGGCGGACTTCATTCACATGCTATGGTCCTGCCCGGCGCTGTCCTCCTATTGGCTCGGAGTGGGAGATACCTTGACTGGGGTGACGGGGAGGTCCTTGTCGGTTGACGCGGCGGTGGGGCTCCTGCACTGGTTCCCTCACACCCCCAAGAATAAAATCACAAGCAAATTTATTGACCTGGGGCTGCTCCTCGCAAAACGAGAGGTGACCAGGAATTGGAAGGCAAGGGTTGGTCCAACGGGGGCTAGGTGGCACGGCGAACTGTTGAAGTGGGCGGCAGGAGAGAGTACACTGCGTTACCAAGTGGCCAGGAGACAGCATAATGAGAAAGCGCAGGAGGCAGCGCTAGAATGGGAAACGTTAGTGCAGGCCCTCAGAGAGTATTGCGCTCTCAGCGATTCCGAGAGTGAAGATGCGACACGGCCCACGTCCCGTTAGTCCACTATAGATCACCTATCCATTGCACTTTCCCATAGGTCTCCCGTAGGCTTTCCTACACGCATTGCGACACACTGATGGTGGGGTTGGGGGGGTTTCCATTAGACTTATTAGTTGTTGGGGGGGGGGGGTTTCCTTTTGTCCTGTTTGTAGGATGATTTAGAAAAGCAGATGGCGTTCTTTGGATCATCCGGACCGGCTTCGACATTCCAACGGATCCCCATTGGTGTTCGCCGCCCGACCTTCGGGTTGTGGGCTGAATGGCTGTGTACACTTCTGACTTGCGAGGGGGGATGTGTCTGGTACCGTTTTGATTGATTGGGTTTATATTGCTGGTATACTCTGTACTTTTGACTGATTCCTGCAATAAAAATATATTTAAAAAAAAAAAAAAAATGAATGCAATCTGCCTGGAACATGGGTTGAGAGCTCTCAATGGGAGAACGAAAGGTGATAGGGAAGGGGCTTGTACCTTTGATAATGGTCTTAACCGTAGTAGGATAGACTATGTCATTTGTAGCCTGAGTCTGTGGCAGTGGGTATGGGACATGAAAGTAGAGGGCAGATTGGAAAGTGATCACAATCCCCTCTGCGTGACCCACAATTGGTGGTCAACCATGTCAGGTAGCCACAAATTGAATGATGACCAAATGCCCATAATGATCAATGACATGCGTAGACTTAATTGGCCAAGTGTCCTGGCGAATGCGGATTCAATGGAATTTATAAGTTCCGAGTTGGATGCTGCAATCGCTGCAATGGAATCCAAAAATTCCGTTAACCCAGGGTCTAGGGAAATAACGGATATACATAACAAGCTCTTTTCCATTATAAAACCATATTTTATGAGAGCACGTAAGACAAACACGAAACAACCACCTAAACCAGCTAGGTGGTTCAACCACCAGTGCAGGGCAGCCAGGCTAGCTTTAGGTAGCGCTATTAGGAATAGGGATAGGGAAGCTATTAGCAAGGCCAGGAAACACTACAAGGCTAGTACACTACTAGCGAAAAAAATATGGGATGAAGAGTATTGGGCAGAGTTGAAGGAAGCGTCAGGGGTCAAGGACTCCAGGTTGTTTTGGAGATTATTAAAGTGGGGTAGAGGTGGCACCCCAAATAAACCTGATAATAATGTTGCTGAAGGTGCCTGGGTGGAATACTTTAAACCTCAATATGCAGAGTCCAAGGAGGTTGGGTCTGTGAAAACGATTCCAGCTGTTTTTGCAACTGGAAATCTGTTCTCTTCTAAAGAAACTGAAATTGCAATTTGTGCTGCCCAAGGGGGAAGGGCCCCGGGTCTTGACGAGATACCCTCTGACGTCTTTAAAAATGACATGGGTCGGTGGGTCAGGTATGTTTCCCTCCTGGGAAATTCTATCGCAAAAGGAGCTGAAGTCCCAGAAGTATGGAAGGGGGCAATCATTATACCCATTTATAAAAAGGGGGATAGGTCCCTCCCGGCCAACTATAGGCCGATAAGCTTGATTGCCACCATTCAGAAAGTGGTAGGGAGAATGGTGGTAAACAAGCTAATGGATTGGGTTGAAGAGAATAGCGCATTGTCCCCTTACCAGGCAGGTTTTAGGCGGGCCACAAGTATGGTTGACCAGGTGTTTTGGTTTACCCTACTCCAATGGAGGACGGTGGTGCTTGGCGAGGGCAGCCTGTATGTTGCTTTTGTCGACTTGTGGGCTGCCTTCGACCTGGTCCCAAGGGGAAAACTTTGGGCAGTCCTGAGTGATATTGGTCTCCCAGCCGAGCTACTCACACTAATTATGAGGCTGCATGAGGCTAATTTTGCCAGGGTTCAATGGGGCAGGAACGGTGAATCCTCCGCCGACTTCCCCGTCGAGCGTGGTGTTCGCCAGGGATGTGCAATGGCACCCTTGCTCTTTTCGTTATTTATTAACGGTATTGTGGCTAGGATGTTGGATGCCTGTGTCGATGCACCCTCGTTGGTGGGCATCAGGGTCCCGATCCTGATGTTCGCCGACGATACATTGATTTTGTCCAAAAGACCGGGTGGTCTGCAGCGCGCCCTACATATTTTTGACCATTTTTGTGGGGAACAACGGTTTGGAAGTGAATGTGGGCAAGACTAAGTTGATGACTTTCTCGCCCAAGCGGAGAGTCTGCCCAAAAATACTTCTGAATAATTGTGAGTTAGAGATGGTTAGTGTATTTACTTATCTCGGGGTTCAGATCACTAACAATCTAACGTGGTCCCACCACATAGAAAAGGCGGTCTTGAAACATCAACAGATCGCGGGAGCATTAAGGGTTGAACACAGCAAAATCGAAATCTAAACCTATCAAACCAGTACTGGTAGTTTACGACGCAAAGGCCATTGGTTCTGCCCTGTATGGGGCGGAACTATGGGGCTTTGACAAGGTTCTCCCCTTGCAGACATCAGAGAATAGGTTTATTAGGGGTATAACGGGACTTCCCCGGAGTACCCCACTAATCCCGCTTGGTCTTGATCTTGGGAGAAGATCACTCAGTGACCGAGTAAGATTGCGCCCAATTCTTTATTGGCGACGCCTTTGGACCACCCCAGAGATACGGCATTATGCCGATGGATTCCTTGCAATAATTAAAGCAGACGTTTTCCACAAAATAACATGGCTTAAACACCTCAGGGCTGCTCTAGGAGAACTCGGCCTTTCCAATCTTTGGAATAATCCCTCTGGGGAAGTTTTCCCTAGTAAAAGTGCCATCAAAAGTTTATATTGGGATAAGGTTGATGGCAGACTCTGGAGCAGAACGAGATCTGACACGATGGGGGGGCGCTTCTTGGAATTTAAACAATGTCCTTTGTTAGAATTATACTGGGACAACATCACAGTCCCAGGAGACAGGAAGCTAATGTTCCAGCTAAGATCTGGTTCCCTCCCCCTGAGATCTTTGACGGGTAGGTGGAGGAGTACGACCAACTCGTGCTGCCCGGTGTGTGGTGCAGCCAAGGAAAGCATAGGCCACTTCTTATTAGTTTGTAAGGCATACGCAACTCCTCGAAGAGTATGGCTAGTTCCCGTTTGTAGGAACTTAGGGATATCTAGTGGTGTTGAGGCGCTAAGAATTATTTGCACTGCCACTGAATTGCCTATTGTATTGGGAACAGCTAAATATTTGGGGTGGGCATGGTCTATCAGACGGAGGGCTATCTCCTTTAATGAATATTGATTTTTAGTAAATGTGTTATTAATTGTTTCTATCTTTCCCTTGTTAAAGCTTGCACAACAGTTTTTTATCATTGATTGTATAAAATGGCTAATTTCTTGTTTTGTATTTTTTAAATGCATGTTGTGCTTTTATGAGTATATTGCTCGAATAAAGCTTTGAAATTGAAATTGTAGGTTCTCTTTTGAGGGGTTTCCTTACAAGTTGCAGCAGACTCGTGGTCCCCGTATACGACCATTGCTGAGAATGTATGGGAAAAGCACTTTATTAGGAAGATAGGCAATCCTTTGGAACCACCTGATATTTCTCCTGAGAGTTACACAGGGGAAATAATTAACAATGTGGGGTTTAGGCAATTGGTCTTCAGTTTCAAGGACAGACGTGCAATATGTAAGTTGTACTTTGCAAAGATTGGACAGGCAGTACTTGGATGGAAGGATCAGAAGAGTCTTAGTACGATTTTAGATCTTAATACTGTGGAGCAGGTCTTAGTGGCCTGTGATGGAGAGGATACTAAAAAGGGGGTGTTGCAACATTTTCTGTCAGTTTTTAATGGCAAAGAAGGGCAACAGAAAGGATTTACTCACCGGATACAACTTCAGAAGGGAGCTACACCTAAAGCACACAAAGCGCGTAACATACTTTTGTTTTTAGGAAAGATGTAAAGAAGGAATTATAAAAGCTGTTAGGTCTCAACATTATTGAACCCATGGAAATTTCAGAGTGTATTTCACCATAGGTCATGGCCAGCCAGGCCAATGGAAAAATGCGTCTTTGTGTGGATATGAGGTGGTTGAATGGTAACATTTTGGTGGACCTGTTTCCGCTGCCTAGATTGTTGTTAACTAGGCAAGCTAAGTTTTTTTCTACAATCAACCTGTCTTCTGCATATCATCAGGTGGTGTTAGAATCCAAAAGCAGACATTTAACTACATTTTGCACACCCTTTGGCTGTTACCAGTTCAAGCGCATGCCATTTGGACTGGCATCAGCTGCCGCGGTATTTCAACTGCTTATGTCTCAGTTATTTTGGCATTTACTAGGGGTTACATTCTTTCAGGGTGTCATGCTGGTTATGGGGAAGAGCAAACAATATCAAGATGTGATCTTACAAGAACTGTTGTGTATTTTGAGAGAGAAAGGATTGTCCACAGAAAGTATGAAGTACAAGTTTTCAAGAAAAGTGTTACATATTCGGGTCGTGAGATTATTGATGCGGGTACAAAGCCAAAGATGAAACTAGTAAAGGCCATTATGAATGCACCATTTCCAAAATCAAAGGAGGAACGCAGATCATTCCTTGGATTGGCTGAGTTTTACGCAAAATTTGTAGAAAACGTTTCACAAAACATCCATGGAATGAGATTATTAATGAATGTAATGTCCAGTATTTGTAAAGAATAAATAATTACCCGAAGGTGTCAAGGCGCTCGGGGCCCATGAAGAAGATTAAGCAAGCTATTGTCCAGAGTCACATGGTGTTGGGCTGATATGCTGCCGGCGAACGAACTGGGAGCCCCCGGGTTCCGGAGTCAGTCGCCCTGGCCGCTGTGACACACCTCTTCCATGAAAAACAAAGTTACGTTTGTGTGTGATGAGGGGTGTCAGAAATCTTTTGAAGAAATTAAACATGCTGTTAGCAATTCCCTCACGTTACAAGGATTTGATTCTTCTGCAGACACTTTTATTACAACGGATGCCAGTGGTACAGAGTTGGGTAATGTGTTAACCCAGAAATCTGTACAGAGCAATGAGGTGGTGAATGCATTTGCATCCCTCTTTATCACCCAGGGAGAACAAATACTCCATGATTGAGAGAGAGACGTTGGCATGCATGAGGGCCATGGAGCATGTATTTGGGGAAGGAATTTTATATTATGTTCAGACAATTAACCCTTAACCAATTTGCTAACGACAGAAGGACTGTCGAGGGTACCAACAAGAATTGCCCGATTATTAATGAGGTTGCAAGATTTTGTATATGAAGTGCAATATGTTCCAGGTGTTAAACATGTAACAGACGATTTCTTGAGCAGAATGTCACTAACACTCACAGAAATTGACCAAGATCCATGGAATGAGTATTGTGTTGCGGGAATTTTTTTCAGATGAGTTTGGCTGCAGTTTACATCATGAAGAGTGGCTGGATGCATTCGGTAAGGATGGGGTTTTGAAGGTGGTTAAAGACAAAGATCGTGAATGGTTGGGGACACTCACATAGAGGGGGAAATGTTGATGAATTGAGAGCTTACTGATAAGTGCATGATGAGCTAAGCGTGAATGGTGAATTTGTTTGCAGATGGAGAAAAATTATCCCACCTTGTGGTATGCAGGAGAAAATTATCTCAAATGGTCATGAGGGAGATTCCAGCATTACACACAACAAGGGCAACATAAAAATGCTGTACTGGTGGCCCAGGGTGGACTTAGAAATTGAGAGGGTTCTAAGGGTATGTGTTGATTGTGTGAATGCTGATAAATCTGAGAAAACCCTAAATTCCCATATGTCATCTTTGGGGTGTCCGAGATTGCCTTGGGCACTGAATATTATGGGGCCAGTTATGAGGTCGTAATTCACTTGCAAGTACATAATTGTATTGGTGGATATGTTTCCCAGATGGATGGAGTTAGAAGGGATGTACGTTGTTACAATGCATGCTTTTACCACGCATGCTTTTACAACGCAGTTTTTTCAACGCAAGTCGTTACAACGACTTGCGTTGGGGGGTGCTGGATAGTGAATCGTTTAATTTACTATTCCAAATCCAGTCCCCGTGGATAGTAGGGAAGGTGTTGGATAGTAAATTAAACTATTACCTGTCCTAGAGCGCCCCCCAGCGCAATTCGTTGTAATGACTTGCGTTGAAAAACCTGCGTTGTAAAGGTACTGTGTTGTAAAAGTTGCGTCGTAAAGGATGTTTCCCAGTTAGAAGTGGTGAGTAAAGTGGACACAGTTACTGTGATCATATTTTTGGAAGAGGTTTTTCTGAGAGAAGGGTTTCTGCTGTGATTTTAACCAACAACGGTGTGCAATTCAAGCACAGAGACTTACTGCATTATATCATCCATGGGGAAATGCTCTTGTGGAAAGGGTGAATAGAGTTGTGAAAGGTATAATTCAGTTGGCAAGCAAAGGGAAGAAAAACTGGGAGCATGAACGAAAGAGAATGGTTTGGATATATAGATTGACACAACATGGTGCAGTTGTTGAGATTGCTTTTGAATTGATGAGAAGTCGTTTACCACATTCCATGGTAAATCCTGGTTGGATGGGGGAGGAGTATGAATTTGGAGTGGAATGTTGAGGATAAGAGAAAATGTATCCTGACATCTCAAGACAGGAACAAAACGTTTTTTGATATCAAACATGGCACGAAGGAAGTGTGTTTGGACAAAGGTCAGTGGATTAGGGGGAAATCTGCTGGGAAAGTAGCTAAAGGAGAGAGCAAGTTTAGCAATCACAGGCAGGTGGTAAGAGTAATGAAGAATACAGTGGAGCTAGATGGTGGATGTATTTGCCACATGACTCGCCGTGTCCTTGCCAACGAAGATAGAGGTAAAGAGAGACACAGGAGTGATCATGTGGATGGTTACGGCAGTAACAGATACTGGTGGTTATTGGACGTGTATAGAGTACTGAGCAGGATGGTGTTGATAAGTGTGAATTGGAAGAGGACAGGCGCGGTGCGTCCATAGGGGCGTAGCCCCACTAAGCCTCGTGGCGGGCACGTACCGCGCCTGCAACGCAGCACAAACAGGACATTGTTGTTCTCCTGTTCTCACCTCACGCCCGAAAATCGGAGTGCGAGGCGCCAAGGGGTGGGGCTGGGCTGAGCTGCTGCAGCTTGAGTGACAGTTCAATCACTCAGCTGCAGCAGTAGTGCGCAAACTGCGCATGTGTATTTATGGGCTTTAGTTAGCCCGCGCATGCGCTTACTCTTCCCCCTTAGCGAGGGACCCAAGGGGGGTGCTGTTTTATACATCACCCCCAGGGCCGCAGCCCCCAGGGTTGAAAGGGGCGAATGGTATCTGTGCCCCCCTAGCCAATCCTGGCGCTGCATGCAGCGCCAGGATTGGTTGGTCCCAATGGTCCACCGCGCAGCAATCCATTATTGGGTGCCACGCGCGTGGGTGGTGCCATGCCCTATCAAATGCCAGGGTGCAAAGAAGTAAACAAGGGTCAGCCGCCTCCCGTCGCATCCAGTCTCCTGATTTGGCCGTTTAGAATTTGCAAAAGAAAAGAGCGGGGAGAAGTTAGTTCCACCACGTTGCAAAGCAGAGGAAATGCACGGGATCGGAGGAGAATGGAGATGCCCAGTAAGTTTATTTTTTTATTGTATTCATTATATTAAGGGCTATAAATTGCTGCCACGCACTCAGTCTACTCTAAGTCTAAGGGCCGTCATTAGTAGGGAACTCCATACCGCACTCGGGAGTCTAACTGAAGGAAGCACGATGAGGATTCCTTTACTTTTTTCGCTACACAGACACTGATGTTCGCCACCAATCAGATTGCAGTAGTAGGCGAATGTTCCTGCAAATGACTGTGGCGTGAAGAGGCCCCTTGTCACCTGGACATTTCCAGGTTCGACCGGCTCAGCAACTTCCGAGGAAGGGTGAAGAACACAGCAAAAGCAGAGAGGGTTCTGTGCGTTTGAAAATAATATTTTCCCTCCAAATCTGTGTAGTCTCGTCATTTTTACGTTCGCTCATTTTTACTTTCAGAATAGTTGTGTGGCAAATTCTTGGGACTCTGGCGTGTCATTCGCATGGCAAATTACAAATACGAATAGATGACGTACTTTTCTGCAATTCATATTAAGGCAAAGTATTAAAGTATCTCCTATCCCATGTAAATGTAGCATACTTTTACAAGGTTTCTGAGTACTTTGACCAAAAACTGCACAAAGCTCAATTTTCTAACCAAATAAGTACACATTTCCATAAATGAACATTATCTTTGCTAGAGCTGCTCACTGTGGAATTGAGAAATCACTCAGCGTCATGGCCAAATGTACTTAGAGCTATTGGGGTCACAGACGTTTTGATTGCGACTGAAAGTTTACGCCCACCACTTTCAAATGTCACCAGCCACCACTGGAAGAGGAGAGTGCACATGAGATGGGTGAAGCAGATGTGCAGAGAATGTGTGAGGAAACTGGATCAGGTGTCGATGTGGAGAATGTAGAGTGTGAAATAGAACCAGTATCTTCGGAAGGTTATTAAGAAACCAAAGAATTTGGATACCTCTGTGTGTGAATAAATTGCTTTGTTTATTTAAGGGGAATTGTTGGGTTTTTGTTTAGTTGTAAGTTTATGAATTCTTATTTTTTAATTTTAGGGAAAGGGGCGTGTAGTAATGGGGTGTAATATTGTAATAGTGTATTGGGTCTCCTTTAATAGAATGAGGTACAAGGTAGAATGTGGTGGTAGCCTGTATATATATGAGGTCATAAAATGTGGGTGGCATAGATGCTGGTCCACTTACTAGATGGCTGTGTACATCCCTGTATGGAGAAACTTTGAATAAACTTAATCTTTGGATTAAAAATGCATGTGAACAGTTATTACAGACCTCTAACTGCAATTTGGTAATTTCTTTTATCTACAGTAAGTGTGCACTTTTTCTGTTACTTTCCACGTTTTTGTGTATTTTTATGCTATTGAATTAAAAATATAACCAATATTGTTTAGTCCCATCTGCCCCCAATCCTTTTATTGCCCCCTTTGCAGAGCTGCTGGGATGTGTGTGTATGTGTGTCTCCCCAGCCCACATCTTGACGTCAGATGCAGACCTTGAATAAGATCATCATATTCCTTCAAAAATTCAAAATATAATAAATAAACAAAATATGACAGTATTTGGAATGGTGTGTGGGAGTGCACCAGCATGGCAAACAGGCGTGCGCCCCTGGGGCGTGGCCAAGATTGCAACCGGGACGGACATGCAGTAAGGAACTCCACGCTGTTCGCCCACCCAACAGCATCCTGCAGACCAGCGACCCTCTCCCAAACAACACAAGGGCTACCCTGACTGGCCGGCAGCCAATCACTCTTGAACCACAGAAGAGGTACAACAGATCGTCTCAGCTAGCTAAGAACTTGGGGATTAAAATCGACAATGGCCTGACTTTAAGATCCCAGATCCTCGCCCTCACTGGCACCTGCTTTGGCCTGCTCCGTATGCTTCGGAAGTTTTTTCCTCTGCTTTCTGAGGACCACAGGAGGACTACGGTACAGGCCTTGATTGGTTCAAGACTGGACTATTCCAACGTCCTATATCTTGGCCTGCCGGAATATCTCCTGCAACGGATGCAGGTGGTCCAGAACGCGGCAGCGCGTGCCATTTTTGGCCTGCATAGGCGTGTCAGAGCTTCTGGCTTGGTGCAGTCGCTTCACTGGCTGCCTATCCGACAGCGGATAGTTTTCAAAGCCTTAACTCTTGCACACAAGGCCTTCTATGCCACAGGGGCTAAATATCTTCAGAAGAGGCTTGTCTCTTATCGTCCTTCCCGATCTCTGAGGTCAGAGTCGCTGTTCCTTGCCATCGTCCCGCGTGTGAGGAAGGCTCATATGGGAGGTCGTTCCTTTATGCTCCGGGCTTCACAGCTTTGGAATTCCCTACCCCTTGCACTACGTAGCACCCCAAATTTGTTGGCTTTTAGGAAGGGCCTGAAAACTTGGCTTTTTGCGTCCTAGATTTCTGTATTTTGCTGACCCTGTTCTTTTAATCTGTGTGTTGTGTTTGTCTTTTTCAGGCTGTCAATAAAGCGCCGGGACACTCTTTTGAGTAGCCGAGCGCTATAAAAGACACAAAATAACATAACATAACATAACAGTAAGCGCAAGGCGGCCCCGAAAGTGTGGCAGGGTCTTGTGCGACAGGTCACAGCCTTGACCTCACATGATCCTGCGATCTGAATAGACTGCAGGGCTGTGAAGAACCCCGAGTGGCAACACAGTGGCCTCAAAGTCTGCAGTGGCACCCCTATTGTCCCTATTGTTGAGCGATCTCCTTAAATGGGCGACTGCCGAGAAGACCATCTGGCGCTCACTCCCACGGCGGCGAGGGGCAGCAACTCAGTGGGACACACCTCAGCAACTTATCAGCAAAGACAGACTGGAGACCACCCTGAAACCAGCCACAGACGGATTGACGTCTATTGGCAGGGTCTGGGAGAAATGGCAGAGGCATACCCCTGGCTAGTGGCAACATACAGACTATATACCTTGCCGTAACCCTGCAACACTTACCCCCACACACATGCCCTAAGTGGGGCATGGAGTGTTATTCTCTCCAGGACCCCTTGAGGGCTCACCTTCGGGCCCTCCCTTCCCCCCTCCCCACTCAGTCGATGGGGCACTTAGAGATGAGGTGCTCCTTCACGTGACACCAATGGACTGATTCCACACTATAGACATTTACGGTTTTACACGATAGGTAAGTTGTTGAAATGTTATTGCTTTATCTCTTTCGCTACTGTGAAACACTGTAGTAGTTCTACAAGGACACAATACATGGCCGCCTTACACCTCAATTACCTGGTGAACGGAATAATCCTGGGCATGGGAGTGACAAATTAAACACACCTAAGAATATGAGAGGTACATTAACCCAGGGGGTGCCCAAAGTCCAAAACTGTACTGTAGTTTTTGCAACTTTTATCACATTACACCTAAAGGGTCCATTATATGTATAACCTTAATGAAGAGTACCTGTGGGTGGAAAACAGATGCATACTCCTGCCCTGACTGCAGGTAAAACCTCTATCCTGCCTGCATGTTTAGTTTGTGTGTTGTTGATGTATGGTAGTAGGACTTTATTGTATGAGCCGGAGTACTGGAGTCTGTGATCTCCATTCTGGATTCCTCTTTTGTGGCATGGCACATAATGGAGATCAAGGATAGTTTCCTCACACAGTGGAAGTGTTTTGTTGGTATCCCTGTGGCTGAAGTGTGGAGACCTAGACTATGAAGTGGAGAGAATAGAGACACAGCTATATCTAAAGGCTGATGATGTTATGTTTGAGTACTGACATTTGATAGATTGTAGGAGTTGGGGTGGGACAACAGTTTCTATAGCTCAAGGTGAGAAAGATTCTAGGCAGGGCCTCCATTTTTGTCTGTCTCTGATTACTACTTCATGAAGGTGAGGGAAGCCAGGTGCAGCGGACCCACACTTCACTTCGTCCCGATTTTGGGTGCTCCTGCTTGGAGCTGGCCACATTGCTACCTGCTGTGAGAACCATCACATTGAACAAAGGATGTGCCTGGAGAGCAGCCTTAAGTGACATTTGAAAGAGAACCAGCTCATACTGGTTCTGAAAGCTGATACAGTGGATCCACATACCCTGTCTGGAAAATATGTTTACAAGTAGGATCCAATCCACTCCAATTTGTTCCAACAACAAGTCCTTTAGGATCAAGAAAGGCAGTGTTCTTCAGAGTACCACTGTTTGACTAGGGCTAGTATTTGCATGGCAGCCAGACTCTGAGAGCTAAGGGGACAACACCTGAAGTTTGCAACTTGCTGGAGAAGCTGAAGGGCTATGCAAAAACCACAGTTGATGGACAGAATGCAGAGTGAGCTAAAGGTCTCGATGGATTAAACCCAGATCAGTCGACTGGGGGTGAGTGTTTGATTTGTTCAAACGCTCCGTCCATCATCCCCTTTTGTTTCACTTTGTTCGCCCTAAGTTGGCAGGGTATGCTCAGACGTGAGTCCCTTGCTCACTTGGCCACTGGATTCAAGATAGCCTGGCTGATTAGGATTATGAATCCGAAACCGGTCCCAGGATGCTTGTTTCCGGTCCAGGGAAGACATGGCTTGGCAGTTCGGGCTGGACTGTTCCCATGAGGCACAGGGTCAGACTGATTTGCATATGGCCATGTCAGAACTGGGGTGGCTGAGTGAGCTAAAGAATGGTGATGGATTAAACCCAGATCAGTTGACTGGGGGTGAGTGTTTGATTTGCTCAAACGCTCCGTCCATCATCCCCTTTTGTTTCGCTTTGTTCGCCCGAAGCTGAAGGGCTGCCTAAATGCCTAGAGCCTGCCTGCTTGTTGGGCTAGAGAGGGATGGTGAGTGCCTGCCCTGCAGGAGGAGAGCCTCTCTAGGAGAACAAACCCAGTGTTGCCTTGGTGCAAGGCAACCAGAAGTAGCTGAGTAGTGAGCGGGAGCAAGGCTGGTCCTGATCTGAAGTCTGAAGGGTTCACCAGTCTCCCACAGTGAGCAGCATAAAGAAGTATTCACCAAGTTGTCACTGTGTGGCCTGCATTCGTACAATTAACACTGAGGCCAATTGCTACCCAAGGTGCTTACTAACAGGAGCTGCTTCCTTAGCCTTCAGGGCAGCAACTGGCAGAGACAAGCACCTGTCTGCATCCACTTCTAGGGCCGCAACTCCTGAAGACAAGCGTCTCCCTGCACCGTACTCCAGGGAAGCAACTGCCAAAGAAAAGCCTTCACCTACACCGGCCACAAGGGCCACAACTGCTGAAAATTAACATCTGCTTGCTTTGGCCAGAAGGCCACAAATGCTGACAAGTATGACAACGCCTGGCCTGTATTTTTATGTGCCTGCCTGTAAGAAAAAATAATTGGAAAAAGTAATGTTATCTGGTATTTTTTACCCTTTGAAATCTAAACCTAAAAAAATGCATGAAGAAACCACTTTAAAAGTGTTTTGAGAGCTGCCTAAACAATGTCTCAGTGATTAGTTAAACAAACTGAGGGATAATTTGTTCCAACAACAAGTCCTTTAGGATCAAGAAAGGCAGTGTTCTTCAGAGTACCACTGTTTGACTAGGGCTAGTATTTGCATGGCAGCCAGACTCTGAGAGCTAAGGGGACAACACCTGAAGTTTGCAACTTGCTGGAGAAGCTGAAGGGCTATGCAAAAACCACAGTTGATGGACAGAATGCAGAGTGAGCTAAAGAATGGCGATGGATTAAACCCAGATCAGTCGACTGGGGGTGAGTGTTTGATTTGTTCAAACGCTCCGTCCATCATCCCCTTTTGTTTCACTTTGTTCGCCCTAAGTTGGCAGGGTATGCTCAGACGTGAGTCCCTTGCTCACTTGGCCACTGGATTCAAGATAGCCTGGCTGATTAGGATTATGAATCCGAAACCGGTCCCAGGATGCTTGTTTCCGGTCCAGGGAAGACATGGCTTGGCAGTTCGGGCTGGACTGTTCCCATGAGGCACAGGGTCAGACTGATTTGCATATGGCCATGTCAGAACTGGGGTGGCTGAGTTAGCTAAAGAATGGTGATGGATTAAACCCAGATCAGTTGACTGGGGGTGAGTGTTTGATTTTCTCAAACGCTCCGTCCATCATCCCCTTTTGTTTCGCTTTGTTCGCCCGAAGCTGAAGGGCTGCCTAAATGCCTAGAGCCTGCCTGCTTGTTGGGCTAGAGAGGGATGGTGAGTGCCTGCCCTGCAGGAGGAGAGCCTCTCTAGGAGAACAAACCCAGTGTTGCCTTGGTGCAAGGCAACCAGAAGTAGCTGAGTAGTGAGCGGGAGCAAGGCTGGTCCTGATCTGAAGTCTGAAGGGTTCACCAGTCTCCCACAGTGAGCAGCATAAAGAAGTATTCACCAAGTTGTCACTGTGTGGCCTGCATTCGTACAATTAACACTGAGGCCAATTGCTACCCAAGGTGCTTACTAACAGGAGCTGCTTCCTTAGCCTTCAGGGCAGCAACTGGCAGAGACAAGCACTTGTCTGCATCCACTTCTAGGGCCGCAACTCCTGAAGACAAGCGTCTCCCTGCACCGTACTCCAGGGAAGCAACTGCCAAAGAAAAGCCTTCACCTACACCGGCCACAAGGGCCACAACTGCTGAAAATTAACATCTGCTTGCTTTGGCCAGAAGGCCACAAATGCTGACAAGTATGACAACGCCTGGCCTGTATTTTTATGTGCCTGCCTGTAAGAAAAAATAATTGGAAAAAGTAATGTTATCTGGTATTTTTTACCCTTTGAAATCTAAACCTAAAAAAATGCATGAAGAAACCACTTTAAAAGTGTTTTGAGAGCTGCCTAAACAATGTCTCAGTGATTAGTTAAACAAACTGAGGGATAATTGCAGTTGTATAAACAAATAATATGAGAGAGTGGGCACCTTATGGACATTTGCATTTCATTACATCCTGTAAGGGGTATACAACCCTGCAACTGAGCCTTCTTTGGAATGTGTAGTATTTAGTAATGCTCTGTGATTAAAGTACTTTCTTTTAATTAAAAGACTAGCACTGGGCTGGGTAATACTTTCAAATATCTGTTTGTGTGCTGGCCTGAATTCTTCACCTCTCCCCCCCCCCCCAAAAAAATGTACCCATCTTTGCCAAATCGCCCTCACTACCCTAATAGTCAAGTGCAGGAAGGGTTGTACTTGGCACAGTTTGCAGAGCAGAATGGGGTTATTGCCTTGGAGCTTCTGTAACATGTACATGTGGGGTTATAGCAGTGGCGACTCCTCTGCTAAGGTAGAGGGGCGTTGCCCCACTGCTTTCAGCGGTGCAAAAAAGGAAAAAGAAAATGATAAGAACACAATGTTATCATTTTATTTTTCCCTGCTGAAGCAGTTTTACGTGGCAGGGCTCGGCGGCTCATATAGCAGGGGGAGGTGTGGTTGGGGCCTTTTCTAAGTGCGAATAACGGTTTGACCAGCCATCTTGGGCCGGTGAAAAAGTCATGTACACTTTGAATGTTCTCCACCAGTCTGTATTACAACCTGGTGGAGAACATGCACAGGCTCATAGTCCCCGTCTGAACTCCGAGCCACGACGCTCAGACCAATCAGGACTGAGCACTGCTGTCATGGTGACAGCAGCATCGTGATTGGCTTAGGGGAGCCTGTGTGCTTCTTGCTTCCGTTCCAGTACTCGTCGGAAGGGAAGCCGAGGAGAGACGCAGCTGGCCGAAGAGGTAAGTGATTTTTTTTTACAAACCATCCCCTTGCCCTGCCCCCCCCCCCCCCCCCAATCCATGCCAGCCACCACTGGGTTTTAGCACTTTCTTAAGTGCCATTAGGGTTCTCTATTCACATTGTTGAGGTGGGGTGCTATATCAAACAGGTCTGGATTGGCCCATAGTTCTAAGGGGCCAATGTCTGGTCCAAAAGGGGTTGCTGGTGCATGGATAGCATTAGACTAAATAGTGAAGAAAAACATGCTGGTATTCCTATTTTCTGCCTGGTATTCTTTCTCAATTTGCGATAACAAGGTCTCAATGAAAGTGAGTGCCCAGGTGGGAAATACGATTGATACCCACTTGTCTTTTGCTTGTGCCTACAGGAGTATGGCACTTAAACCACATTAGCTTGAATCATCCACCAGTTCAGTGGATTTTGCAGGGTTGAAATACTATATGGTAGCTTCTAGCGGTAGAGCGTCGCTTTAGCTGGAAAGTGACTTCTTCTTTCCTTTATCTTCTCTGCTTCACTGTGAGAAGTTGGCCTGGTATATGATGTTCACTATTCTAGTGAGCACCTTGCACCAGTCCAAACAACCCTTATGGTGATGGTTGTAAAGTCAACCTTATAGACCAGCTATCCTAAGGGTAGCATGGACAAAGCAGTCTTAGGCTAAACTCAAGAGGGCATGTGAAGCCAGCTGTTTTACCATATGCAATCTCTTTAATACCAAATGAAAGGACACCACACAGGATATATATTCAAAATATATATGTATTTATTTCTAAAGAAATCCCCTGAACTCTTTATGAGCACAGAAGCACAAGCGCATAACAAGTAACTTAATATAACATACAAAAGTTGCACAAATATGGATAGGGCCGGGTGGCCTAAAAAAATGGTATAAGTACCATGTCACGAACAATGGTAAGGCCTAGGGCCTTGGGAATCGCTGGGGCTACACTGGACTAACAATGGTTAGGGAGCAGGAGGCCCAGGGAATGCATGTGCAGAGTCTAAAGGCACACATGTGCACACATAGAAGTCAATGGGTGCGTAAAAATGGAAAGTTAAAGGTTTGGGAGTCTTCCGACTGGACTAGAACCTAACCACTTGAAACTAGGACACTAGGAGAGTTACTCTTTACAGGAGCACCGCAGTACTCGCGTTACCTAACCCACAGGAAGCGGGTGCATAGGTCCCAAAGTGTGTCAGGTTTCTTCGTGGAGTTCTATGGAGCCTTGGAGAAAAGATACTGCAGGCGGCCAGAAGAGAAGAGTCCGGGTGTATCCAAGGGTGGATCGAAGATGTAGAAGACCTGAAAGCAGAGGGGACAGAGTCTGGGTCACTAGCCAGTGACCAGGAAGGAACCAGGCGATGTCGCGAAGCAATCAGGTGGGAAGCTTGTCTCTGCAGCCACGTGGACCAGGAGGCGTCGACAATGACCAGGAGTCAGGCACGGACTGTCCCACAAAGGCTCTCACTGTCGGCGGTGTCGACTTCAGGATTGGAGTCAACAAGCCTTGGCAAAGGCAACAAACGCAGGATACGATGTAGGCTTCTTACTCAGACCAGCAAGGTCTGAGGGGCTGCTTCTTTTGAAGGAAGCAAGGGCCAGTCTGGAGCAACCAGACCAGTGGTGTAGTTTCAAAGGATCATCGCCAAGATGGCCACTAGCCAACGGGCAAGTGACCGGGCAGACGGGTCGAGCAGGAAAATGCAAAAGGGCCCCACGCAGAACTCATGGAGGGTGCAAGGCTGATCTTTGGTGCAGATGGTGCTCGGGACTGGTGCTTCTCAATCCCCAATGCACAGCTTTGAGGAGGCCTCGGGCCTGCACGGTTAGCAGGTCGCAGACTTTTCAAGATGGCCGGTCCCATGTCTCTCGTCGCCCACACGGGTCTCAGCTTTGCAGGGACTGTGGATCGGGCTGTTGGATGTCTGGGAATCTGGTTCTTGTCAGGCTCTGGGCTTGGGCTCCGGTGGGAGGCAACGGCAAAGCAAGTCATTGATTGCTGGATGGTGCCTGCTTGTGCAGGGTGGTCTCTCCTTGACCACAAGGGAGATCTTTCCGTCGTCTTCTTTCAAAGTAGAGTGATGAAGGTCCAGAGTTTCGTTTCAGAGTTTCAGTCAGGATAATCTAAAGTCTCTAGACTCAGCTCCTACCTATATACCAATCTTAGGGGCTGGATTACCTGCTAGGTCCCTCCTATGGGTGGGACCAGGGAAGGGGGTGGTTACACCCCTTTCCCTTTGTCCAGTTTCGTGCCAGAGCAGGGGCTGGAGTGCCCTAGCACCGGTTTGAACTGGACTATGCATGGGACACCTTGTGTGCCCCAGGCAGTGTCTCAATCCTTTCAGCCCTCCCTGTCCCAATACACAAAATCCTGTCTGGGGTGGTGCTAGCACCTCCCAAGGCAGGAAACCTATTGTCCAAGCCTCCCTCGCTGGAAGAACTCCCAGCAGCAGGAGGTCAGACTTGTGTCTGTGGCAGCAGCATCCATTTTGTGATGCTAAGGCTCTGGTTAACTTTAACCGGGAATAGTACGAACAACATGTCTTCTCCCTCTAGAAGGGTGGAATGCTACCCCCGTCGCCAGGACTGGCGAGGGGGCGGTATTCCAAATCGTATGACACCTTACTCGACATGTTTTGATAAAGCCAAATCAGAGTTAGCATTTAACCGGGAGGTTCATAATGCACTTAAGAGTATATGGTATGGCAATATCCTAGAACAGCTATAAGGACATGGTTCCGAAAGCTGCAGACAGGCTCAGCTCATGCTAGAGCACCATCTCACATAAAACCAGACACTCTGCCTCCAGGATTGTTAAGGCCTGCCATAGGAGTGACTTATAGGTGTATATGTGTCTAGATATAAGGTTAGATATAGGTATACTATATCTAAAGCAAAGGGTGATTACACCACCTTGCCCCAGCTGAGTGATCAGCCAGTTGTGTCAATCTGGGTGGCTAGCCAGGGGTGGCATAATACATGCTGCAGCCCCTGGTAGGCCTTGGATGCACCTATGCCCTGGGTACCTATAGTACACTGTACAGGGGCTCATAAGGTGACCCAGTATCCAATTGGAGATGTACCTAGGGTACATGCAGTCCATTTTAAAGAGAGAGCAGATAGTCTGGGGCCCTGATTAGCAGGATCCCAGGCCAACCAAGTCGAAAACCAGCTAAACACTAGCCAAAAAATCTGGGGTAACCATAGTCAGGTATCCACCTTCCTAAATTCACCCTTTGTTTTGTCAGTTCGCGGAGTGATTCACCGATAGTGGCTAGTTTGAGGATGAAATAACTGCAACACATTTCCATGCCCAGAAAACCGCAAACTGCTTTCGCTCTGTTGTGAAGAGCTTCTTTTTGTTGCAGACCTTTTTCAGGGCGGCAGCTGGAAAAATGTTAGTCAAATTCAGTAATAAAGACCTTGGTAGGCAATTTATTGCCCCCTGGTCTGAATTCAATTTTGAATACTCCTTTGAGCGACAGGGCTTCCTGCTCCCATTACATTAATATTCTCATGTTGGTGTGAATGAGCCTAGCTCATCTTTCAGTTGTCTGTACTGTCTTTTGTCCATCACATGTATTGACTTTACTCTAGCTGTTTGGGCACCAATTGGAATTGCAATTTGTCATGGGCAGACCAATCTTTTTAGTTTTGAGTGACGTTCAAAAAGCGATATGGGAAACACTTCATTTTTATCTCCCGGGTGTCGAAGACGGGGTTTGGGCATCATTGTAGCATTTTGCCATCTGCTGCTTCGAGGTTGCACTTTTCCCAGTGAATGTTTTCTGGGCTGCGGCCCATCTAGTTTGGTCTAGTGCTGCATCCCACTGACCTAAAATGTCTGGACTTACCTCCTTTCTCAAGATTTTGGCATGCATAACTAGCATGCTCATCACTATGGAACCCCCCCAGAGCGCCTTTATGAGGTTGTTGGTTGGATCCAGTCGTTGATCTTGGATTACCAACCGCCCTGGACAAATAATATTGCCCAGGTGCTTCTGCAGCTCTCCTTTTGGTTCTCTTTTAATGGCCATGTGGGCAAACGTAGACTTCATTTTGGATGTCCATGTTTGTAACCATGTGTGTGATCTCCTCAAAGTCAGGATGACCTCAAGGTTCATGCAAGTCTCTCGGTAAGTCAGCCAGTTCAGCACAGCTAATTGACAACCCTTAATTATTTGCACAATCACTGGTTTGGTCTGATCATCACTAGTGCATGCATAGTTTTCTATGTCATGTATGGAAGTTGTATTATGTTTCTTCTACTCGTTACTGTGCTTGATATGGTACGGAGAGTTGATAATCTGGGGTTATTTGGGTTTTATATTAGGTTTCAAGTGCTGCCACTTCTTACGCGTGATCTTCATCATAGGTGTCATGGAGCTTCTGAAATAACCTGTATATTCTCCTGTTTAATAAAGGGAAGCAGCACATTAAATCATGTGCTATTAAAGAATTTGTGTAAGTGATCAATCCATATTTTCCATTGTATGGTGGTTGACACGCAGGGTTGCAACTCACTAAACTGTGGGAGGAGACATGAAGTGATGCTTATTGGTCTTTACTTTTGGTCTGGTTCTTTCACCAGTACTTCATCTCCCATCATGCTCGTTGGCATGCTAATGAATGCAGCGATGCATGGTGGTGTAGCACGGGAAACATCCTTTGCAACGCAGTGTTTACACCACGGGACCTTTACGACGCAGCCATCACAACGCAAATCATTACTACGACTTGCGCTGGAGGGCGCTCTTGCTTAAGGAATAGTTTGATTTTCTATTCCAACACCTTCCCTACTGTTATGTGGGCTGGAGTTGGAATAGAAAATTTAAATAATCCACAATCCAGCGCCCTCCAACGAAATTCGTTGTAACGACTTGCTTTGTGAAAACCGCGTTGTAAAGTACCGCGATCAAAATGATCGCGTTGTACTAACATACATCCCGTAGCACTGGTACCATCAGCAATTTTTAATCTAAATCCTTTTATTGCCACCACCCGGCAGAGCCTTGCCTGGGTTTGTACATACTGATGAGTATTATATGGCCGCTTTATTTTGCATGAGCTCATTTTGCAGGACTTGCTTTGAGAGGTGCAGCTGAAGCGGAGGTGTTAACATTATCCGGTTGGCAAGGACGAATGTCCTGAACAAATATCAGAAAGTTTTCCAGGGCTTGTGGAACTCGGTGCAATTAGGCAATCCTTGTGACAAGTACTGGAATTGTCTGTAGAACCTCAGGAGTGAGGTTCTCCTACACAAATACGGAACTGCAAACTACCTCCTCCTTGGGCATTGAATGTCAGTGGATAGCATGGTTGGGGTGTTCTGGATCACTGTGTGAGGGTAGGGTGGGACAGAATGCTTGTTTCAGTTTAGTACTTTTTTAAGTGGTCAAAAAAGATTAGATCTAAGTGATAATTAGATGATTTTATTAGCTGAGGTTGTTTAAGGACAATGTGAACCAACTAGATTCCTATGCTATGAACAACTAACTGGCAAAGGCATTGTGCCCAGTATGTCTTACCACTGGAGAACCAGCCCACTGGTAGATAATATACCCCGCTCGAGTATCGATCGCAGCCATACCTCCAGTCTGTTGTTTCATCCACGCCTGGAGGGCTTTGACGCAGGTGAAGAGAAGCCCTTGGTGGTAATGCTCCTTCTTAGCTGTGTCCCCTCAAAAACCCCATTCAAGCCACCGACAAACTGAGTGTATCTTGCATAGACCTGGAATCCCAGTTTGAATAACTTTATACATTCAGGCAGGGGTTACATGCAAAGCTTTATAAGTTGAGAGGAAACCGAGGGCTCTTGTATTATCCTTACATTCCAGGGCATCAACGGAGGAAGAGAAAAGATGCTCATGAACTCCTGAGATCATTCAGAGTTTAAATTGCTACATTAGTCTAAGGCCATGAGTGACACTTTGCTCAGTGTTTCAGGATACTCAAGAGCACCTCTTGCAATGCAGTAAAACCCAGGGGAGTTGAAGGAGGTGATTGAATGCCTGCTCATTTCATTTCCATACATACTTAGGGTAACCTTATTCAGAGTGATGAGTTTGAACTCAGGCCCCTTTTTCTTACATACTTCATTAGGCATCCTTGTGTAACTAATAGAATTAACTCCTAAATGTCATGGGCGTCATTCAGGGGTTGCCAGGGGTCGCAGCTGCGACCTCTGCCTTGCCTCTTGCTACCCCTAGCACTGATTTTGCGACGCCTGGCCTCAGAGAAGGCAAATGTAGTGCCAAGAACACTGGGGCAGCTGGGGCTCCACTCTCTTTATTTTTTGTCCATTTTCTATTACACCAACAGTGAGTAAATAAAATATATTATTCACTAATAGCGTAATAAAAATGGAGTACCATAAGCTGGAATATGCCCTTCCATGGCAGCTGGGGTAACTAAAAAAGGCTTTTAAATGTATGTTGTGTGAATGCTTGTGGGTGAGAGTGTGTCTATGTGTGAGAGACTGTATAGTGTGTCTTTGTGGGTACGTGTAAGTATGTGTGTGTGAGTGAAAGTGAAGGTCAAAGGGCGTGTGATGTCACTTCTGCCACCCCTGGAATTTCGGTGAATTGACGTCCATGCTGAACGAACTTTGTTTCAGGATCAAGGTCAAAATAAGATTACTTGAAACTTAGTGTCTAGGAAAAGAAAACGCCATGCCACGTGCCCAGGGATCACTGTTTTAGTTGTCCGCAAATACAAAAACATTGTCTTGCAAACGTAAAGGAAAAGAAAGGTTATTCCAGGATTCTACGGAATATTCATATCGGTAGACTGCAATCACAAAACATTATTTTACAAGGGTTAAGCAATTATGAGCTGCTTTTATAAGCAGCTATAAGTCAGACCTACTGGAATACAAAACTGTGATCAACAGCTGGTAGAGCAGAAATCATGAGGTTCTGGAGAAGAAACTATAGATATCCGTCCTGGAAAACTGATAGGGAAGAACCACTGCACAACATGCATCCTCAGATGGCACACTCAGATTTAGCATTACATAATATTAATATTTCCTTACCCACACCTCCCTTATCGCCATGGTCTGTATGACAATCGCTGCAAAACTCTCCAGCCCAACACTAACCACTACAAATGGAGACATGAGGCGACTTGACATGGTAGACCTCTTTGCCAAATAACTTGACGTGCCTGTGACTCCTCACCTTCCTGCTTTGCGATAGGTAAGCACTTCCCTTGGTAGCTTTTAATGGATAAACAGGCACATGCATCAACCATTTAAGAAATCGCAAAAATGGCATTTGCGATCGCAATATACAGTGTAGCAATGCATCAACGTTATTTTTGCGAAAAACAGTGATTTTTGGCAAAAATAAAGAATCGCAAAATAATTCTGAGAAAACATTTGCGATTCTTTATTTGCGCCTCCCAAATAGAGAATCACAAATGAAATGCATGAAAGATCGCAAATAGCGATTCCCTTGAAAATCGCACAATTGCAATTGCAAATTAAGAAGGAACACACCAGGTGGTAATCATGAGTGCAAATCACATACAGCTGCAAATCAACTCAAACTGATTTAAACACACCCAGAATGTGCTACCACAAGTCACAATGGCAGGGCTTTACCTGATCGCGAGGAGGATGATGCTGCCGGCTGCTGGACAGAGACGGAGGCCAATCAATGAGCGCATCTTCAGAGTCCGCATAACTTTGCTAGAACAGCATGAGGACGAGATATACGATAAGTATAGGCTAAATGCAGCAATGATCCATGATCTCATCAATGAATTGGACCCCATCCTGCAACGACAGACACGTAGGACCAATGCCATCCCAACGCATGTTCAGGTCATGTTGCCTACATCTACTGGCATCAGACAGTTTTCAGGGAGTAATCGCAGTAGCTGGAGGTGTATCGCAAAGCGCAATTTCAAGAATATTCAAAGCATTTCTCGATGCCATGATGGTCCGGATAGGCTCACATATCAATTTCCATACCACAGCGCATGACATTGCCAAGACTAAACAGGAGTTTAACCAGATTGCAGGCTTCCCACATGTTTTGGGTTGTATTGATTGCACCCATGTGGCAATATGTCCCTCTGCAGCACATGAATATTTCTATAGGAATAGGAAATGTTATCATTCCCTCAATATTCAGGTTGTCTGTAATCCGAAAAACATGATAACTGACATTGTGGTGCAATTTCCCGGCAGTGCACATGATTCATATATATTCAGGCAAAGTGGCATTCACACCCGTCTTGCAAGGGAGAATTTGGAGAGGGACATCTGCTAGGTAAATATGTGCAATACAGTCTCACATTCCTTGTACGTATGTCAATGTCAAACAACCACTGACCCCCTTTGCTTCCTCACATGTAGGTGACAGCGCATACGCCTTGCGGAATTACCTCATGACACCTTACCTCAATCCTACAACTGCCAACCAACAGAGGCACAATGCAGCACATATATCAACCAGGAACGTTGTAGAGCACACATTTGGGCTGCTGAAGAGCCAATTCAGATGCCCCCATAAGACCGGCGGAGCACTGAAATACAACCCTGAACAATGCTGCAAGATAGTGGCACAACATTGCGACCAAGGGAGGAATGGAAATGGAGCTGTCTAACAGCGACTCAGAGGATGGGAACCAGCAAGTGCAACACCACCGTGCCCTACAAGGATCAGGCGCAGCAGAAGGGCGCAGGAGAAGATTGGAGATCACACAAAATTACTTCTAAGGTGAGTAATGATGACACAGAAACAGTATTTTGCAAGCAAAGTAAGCTTTATGTAAGGAAATAATGACAAGGGTGTTAAATCACACTTTCAATGGGACCAGTGGCACATGAGTCTTGGTAATAAACATGTATGGATGAAAAGTAACAAAAACTTGAATGTCAGTCATAAGGTCACATTGCAACAATGGTTACTTCACCATCTTTGTAGATAATTGTACATGGGAGCCTAGCGCTTTCTCCCACGAACACCCAGACGCCTGTCTGTGCCAGCATCTTCATCCCTCACGTTGGGAGTGGAGTGGGGTACTGCTAAGTGTGTTGCGTCTCACTGCAGTGGCAACTGGCAGTGTTGTACTGCTCATGCTTGAGGCACACTCACAACCCTCTTCCTGCGCAGACATGTTGCCTGCACTAGTGGATGCATTCATCCTCTCCACAGCATTGGTCACCTGGTCCAGGGCTTTGGCCACATCTCCCCTCCAATGGCACATTTGTGTTTGCATGGTCACAGACCTACGTGCCAGCAGTGCAGTTGTAGAGGCCAGCCTATTGTTAGATTTAACATACATTTTGAGGTGCTGCATAAGTTGCTGCATAAGTTGCCGATGGTGTCTATTCTGAGATGCATGTCCCTCCTGCATGACCCTGGTCAGTTGCTGCACACTACTAGACAGTACTGCTATGTTGTCTGCCATCTTTGCAATTTCCATCTTCACTAATCTTGTGTTCTTGCTCTGCAGGTGATGCGTGCGAAGCATCTGTCCCTCCAGGCCACCCCAGACCTCATTTGTCTGCTCCGCCTGCTGTGGTCTGCGTGTTCTACGTCTTCAACGCCGGACTCTGAGATTGCCTCTGCTGACCTGTGTTGGTGGAGTTGTGATGGTAGTACTTTGGCGATGGCTGCCCTCAGGTGTTGCATTGCCCTCATCATCTGACGCCATGGGAACCAGTGTTGGAACAGGTGCCCTGCGTGAATTTGGTGGACGTGACTGTTTAGTTGGCAGAGCTGGTGTGTCCTCATGTTCAGATGCGCTGGAGTGCTGCATTTCCTGGACATCACTATCCCCAGCCTCTACACGTTCTGCATCTGTGTGGTTAAACAGTGCAAAACAGCATTAATTCATGCTTGTGAGGTCATGTCACAGTTATCAATTATTACATTTTCAATTAGGTTGCACATCTGCTACATTATTTCTAGTCATTTCTTGGCATGTTTGTGTGTCTGTCATTGTAACTGCTTGACCTGCCTACATCTCCCTAATGCACTTCCCTTTATGTAAACATTGTGTAGTAAATGCTTTACAGTGTGCACTTGTGCTGTACTGAGCTCAGGTTGTGACGTAAGTAATTTGGACAATGGCAACATGCATTCATCTTACCTTCAGATGTGTGTGCAGTTCCTGAGGTGTCTAGCTGTGTCACACCAACAACAGCTTCAGGCTGGATTGTGGATTCCACCAAGTCCTCCATGGGAGTGTTCCCAGTGTCTGTTGGTGTTCCCCCTCCTGTCTTCATTGCCTCCTTCAGCCGGTCTGCAATGCGCACCATTGCCTGACTGAGCAGATCGTACCATCGCTTTTTGAGCTCTTCAGTGGTGCGGTGTGTCACCCCAATGGCATTTACTGTGTTCTGGATCCGGATCCATATTTTACGTTTCTCCTGCTCTGGTACTTTTAATGAAGCTTTGCCAAACAGCTTCTCATGGCTGTGGACTACTCCCTCAATGAGTGTTTCAATTTCTTTCTCAGAAAATTTCAATTTTCTTTTCCTGCCTGTTTGGCTGTCCTCTGCTGTTTGTGCAGCTTCCATTTTCAGTTGGTTGCCAGGTGTTTGCAATCTCTCTGTCCCACTCCTGTTCTGCTCCCAGAGCCAGCTCCCTCCTCTACCTGAGCCTCTGCTCTGAAAATGAGGCTTGGAGTGCTCACTTCCTGGTTCTGATGTCATCAAAATGCATCAATGTGCGACTCCGGAAATTGCGATTTCGCAAATTGCGAAATCGCAAAAGCCGGAATCGCAATTTTTTCTGCGGTTTTTAGAGATTCTTTAATTTATCTCTATTTTTATGTTGCATCGCGTTTGCAATTCCTTATTTGTGATTACTTAAAAATCGCATATTTATACGATGATGCATGTGCCCCTAAGTGTTTTCCCTTCAGACATGTAGGTCTGAGTTTGAATGTATTTTGAGGGTTGGTCATCAACTCCTTCAGAAGAACGGCCCTTTGAGCGGTTTGGTTTGCCTGCTGTGAATGGGAGTTACATCCTTTATTTTTCTCCTTCGAATGGATTTGCAAATACAAGACCGCTGGGTGCAAGAAGAAACTGGGAGACATGGGGAGAAAGGCCTGGTCATTTAAGCATATGGAATATAGCGCGTTACACCTTTCAGGGGACTTGCTTTGTCCACTTTGAATAAGACTTAAGTCCACATGCCTTATAAAATGCAGAAGGGATTTTGTACTAGTCACTAAATAAATCTACACATATGGAAATATGCCTACACACAAACACATAGCTACTTCAAATACTCCCAGAAGTATGCATGCAATTTCCAGGCACATTTCTGGGAATATCATGTGACATTATGTAAAGGTTCCTATTCCCGTGTGGAATTCTTCATAGCGGAGACCATTCCCCCCCCCTCCCCACCCCCATCCCCACCCCATTGGAACAAAGCCTCTTGTGCAAATGAACTTTTTTCAACCAAGGGAACATCCTATTTTCTAGTATAGAATTTCACCCCAGAAACATTGATGGGGGGAGGAGGGAGTGGAATCATTACCCTGCCAATCCTTCAAGCGGACTTTACACCAGCCCTAGGCTGGAGTAAATCTCCAAACATTTTCAGGGTGGAAAGGCAAGACTAATGAAAGGCCTTTGGGAGTGGAGTTCATACACCCAGAGACCTTCAAAGAAAAGAAATAAAAAAAGAGCAACATTTAGCTACCGGCATTTTCCCAAATTTGTCACATGAATTGGCTTGTGGGTCTGTGGTAAGCTTTTCCACTAGGTTTTGTGCACCCATCACTGCACACTTACCACAGCTCCCTCTTAGGTGCCTCAAACTAATGGGAAACATCCATAACAATGCGGGCACTACCTCGCACTGCTATTACAACGCTGCTATTAGAACGCAAGTCGTAACAACGACTTGCGCTGGAGGGCGCTGTAGGATAGGGAATAGTTTAATTTTCTATCCAACACCTTCCCTACTATCAACGTGGGCTGGAGTTGGAATGGAAAATGAAACTATTCCACTATCCAGCGCCCCCAACGCAAGTCGTTGTAACGACTTGCATTGTAAAAACTGCGTTGTAATGGCATGCGGGGTAAAAGCGCGCATTGTAATGCCGTACAACCAAACTAATTAGTGAGAACTGCATTGCAAGTGTCCCAGGGTTTGCACACTACTTCCTGTTTCATACTGCAAAGAGCGCTCCCACGTGGCCTTGTCACTTCTTATTGCAGGTTCCTTTGTAGCTACATCCCAGTGGGACCAACCAACACACATTTCTCAGTGGTAATCTTTGGACAATAATGCATCAGTCTTAAAATAGTGCTAAGCGGCAGACCCTGATGCAGAGGTCTAGCCTGGGACCAGGGTTCAATTCCCCGCCTCGGGGGGTCTTGGGCTCAAAATTCCACGGACCTGATAATTCTCGCCTCGGGGCCTATTCCAATCATGGAGTCCCACTCTGCAACTCTGGGCAATAGCTTGTTTAATCTCCACAACGGCCCCCACAACGCTAAGGATGCCTAGCCTCCACCTTGGGGGTGCCCAGGAGTGGACGCCTCACAGGGAAAGCCAGGATGGGTTCCACAGCGGTATTCGTACAAGCGCCTTGAGACCCTTGCGGGTGAGTAGTGCGCTATACAAGTATCAATTTACAATTTTAATCCTTAGGGCTGTGCTGAGCGTTCTGGTCCCTTGAGCCTAGAATCCCCTTACCTAAAGTGGAACTATTAACAGACGTTAAAGTTGATAAGCTTTGTGACTCCTTTCCTCGCGACACAAGATCTACTCTCTCCTGTTTTGCTTCCAATTCTAAACCTAAGCTACGTCTTGGTCTTTAGTATGGCCACACTGCTGCTCCAAGTGATACACCACAATTTCAACAATTTCCTGTCTATCCTTATCTATTACCCTACCTTGATTCACTTTTTAACCTATCTCTTCCTGTCAGTTTATCCATGCACTTGTTTAAATAGTCTATCATTGAGCCAATTCTGAAATGAATCTCTGAAGAGCCACCATCACCTGGTAGTTTCTGTCAATCCTTTTCTTATCTCTTCAGATTCCTGGAACAGGTGGTGGTCTGGTATCAACAATCACCATAATTTGGGCACTAACTCTCATCCTGCCCCTCCTCACTCTCCCTCCATATCACTCCCTCAATCAAATATCTCTTTCTTGTGTCAGTCACACTATCACTACAGATGGAGGAAACCATAGGAGGTAAAATACCTTAATTAGTTAAATGCTTGCAACTGACATCTGTACATCAAGCATTTGAATATCGGCAAGGCCCCTTTGTCTTCTGTCCTTCGGAGGCGGTAAATCGAGTTCAATTAAATTAAGTCATTCTATTTATTACTGCAAGTTACCCATAACATTCCTCTGATCAGCACTGCTATTAATCAACCAGTGTTTTTTCCCATCACTCAGCACTTCCCCAGTTTACCTTGGCGAGACGGTCAGTCATCTGCCTTTTCGTCTTGCAATATATGTTCCTCTGTGTTCAGATCTAAGTCTTCTAATTTTCCATTTATGTTCTATCTTCCTTTCTTTCAGAACAACTTTGCTTCCTTTTCATCCTTCCCTACTCATGCACCATTCCAGCCTGTTTACCTGACACTCAAACCTAGATAATAAGACGTTCACTTTAACTGCAACATAGCTGAAACATTTATATTACTGCTGCATTTCCTTATGTTTGTCCAGCATTGCCTTTCCTTCCTGTCACTTATTTTTTTTCCTGCAAGACTTGTACCCTTCGAGTAATCTTTTATTCTTCTGACATTTTCTTGTCTCATCACCAGTTACTCAGTTTGCAACTTTACATTTGCTCTTTTGCGCATTCTTGATCTTTTAAAACTCACTTACAATTATTTTTGCATCAGGAATACTGACAGAGCCTATATATTTTTCAGCACATCTGTTCAAGTTTAATCCTACAGCTCCCATTTTTTAAAAACACATTTTTATTGGTTTTCCATACATCCGAAGAGGCCATGAAACATGGAGAAAAACAAGGGTTGCTCTTACAGCTACCATATCTGATTTTATTCCTTTTCCTCCATGGTTACCTTTCCAGACTCATCTCCTTCATCCATTTCCTCTGTATTGTTTGTTCTAAGCACCTGCATGATCTCCCGCATTCTCATCTTTCCTCTCTTCTTACAGTTTATGTTCGGACTGACTCCATTTGCTGTGCCATTCAGATCCGGTTGGCTTCCTTGCATCCGGTTTGCTGACAGTTTTGCTTCCATTTTTTTTTGCTCTTTGAAACAGTGCCAGATTAAACCCAGTAGCGGCCCGTGCAGGTAAGAGCGGTGGGGCCTGGCGGACTGGAGGATTTCAACAGACAACGAGGGGCAAGAACAATTGTTACTTACCTGTAAACAGGTGGTTCTCCAGTATTGGTGTCTTTCATAGATTCACATGCTTGAATATCCCCCGTCGTCAAAGTGGGAGTCCCACGGTACATAAAGATAGCAATAATGCTAATAAATATATATGTAATAATATAATACATAATAAAAATAGAAATAATACACACTGAAAAACCTCTACAATGGTTCCTCCAGAGGAATGCATTATAAGGAGAAAAACTCATTTGTAACATATCAGTGTCATTATGTTAGTCCAAACTGCGGCCAATCAGGCTCAAGCACCCTCTAGAACCTTCTCCTCAGAAGCTCCAGTCCTCAGATTTTCGTAGCACCAAAGTGAAGTAGAGTGCATGAGGAGAAGAGAGCCTCTGAGGGGAGGACGGGTGGGTCGCATGTGAATCTATGAAAGACACCAATACTGGAGAACCACCTGTTTACAGGTAAGTAACAATTGTTCTTCTCCAGTATTAGGGGTGTCTTTCATAGATTCACATGCTTGAATAGAATAGATAGCAGTAACCTCCTAGAGCTGGGATTGCTAAATACATTCTCCAACTTGAAGACAATAAATACAGCTTAAAAGCATATAGCAATCACAGAAAGAAAGGAGGAGGGAACAGAGGCTCACCTTATTTAAAAAGATGACGAAGCACTGCTTGCCCCACTGCGGTATCCGCTTCGTTGATGGCCTCCAAACAGTAATGTCTGGTAAAGGAGTGCCTGCTGGACCATGTCGCTGCTCGGCAAATCTGGTGTAGAGGCACCCCAGCAAACAAAGCGGTGGATGACGCCATCGCTCTCGTCGAATGTGCCTTCACTGAACACGGTAAAGGCTTGCCAGCTTGCTGATGACAAAAGGATATGGCTGCTGAGAGCCATCTTGCAACTGTTTGTTTTGTCACTGAGTGTCCCCTCCGCATCCGTCCATATGCTACAAACAGTTGATCGGATTTACGGAAAGGGGTAGTCCTTGAAATGTAAAATTTTAGGCAACGTTTGATGTCTAAAGAATGTAATCGTTGTTCCGCCGGAGATTTTGGATCCGGGAAAAAAGTCTTTAAGAAGACAGGTTCGTTCAAATGGAAATCAGTAGGCACTTTGGGCAAAAAAGAAGGATTGGTACGAAGTGACACTCCATCGGGCTTGAATTGCAAATATGGAGGCTTGATCGTGAAAGCGTGAAGATCACTTACACGACGAGAAGATGTTAACGCCAAAAGTAAAGCAACCTTCCAGGTAAGATACTTGATGTCTGCTCTGTGGATAGGCTCAAAAGGAGGCTTCATGAGCTGTGACAACACCACGTTGAGGTGCCATGCTGGAGGAGGGCGCCTAACTGGAGGAAACTTCCTGAAGAGACCTTTAAAGAACTGTCGGATTATGCTGGATGAACAGAGAGATGTTGAACCATCGTGTCGAAAGCGTTAAATAGCTGCCAGGAAAACTCTCAAGGTGGCATGAGAGAGACCAGACTGAGCGAGGCTCAGAAAGAAAGGCAAAAGCTGTTCCGGAGTGGCATTGATTGGATGGATATTGGATGCAGCGCACCAATGACAAAAACGCTTCCATTTTAGCTTGTACGTCTTAATGGTTGATGGAGCTCTAGCCGACGCTAGAATGTCTCTGCATTCTTGGGGCATATCTAAATTTGCAAATTCAACGTATTCAGGTTCCATGCCGATAATTGAAGTGTTGATGGGTCTGGATGGCAAATTCGACCTTCGTCCATCGTCAGGAGGTCTGGACGTGGATGCAGATGAATGGGTGTGCACTGGGATAACTGAAGCAGTTCTGAGAACCATGCCTGCCTGGGCCAACGAGGGGCGATCAGTATTAAGTGGCAGGGTTTCCTGCGCATCTTCCACAACGTCCTCGGTACCAACGGAATCGGTGGAAATGCATAAGCAAACAGCCCGTTTCAATCCATGAGAAGGGCATTTCCGCTGGACTCTGGGTGTGGATGCCAGCTTGCGAAGGATCGGCACTTTCGATTTACTGGGCTTGCAAAGAGGTCTATCATGGGATGACCCCAACGGCGGAACACCAGGTCTAGGGTCGGCTGGTGTATCTCCCACTCGTGAGTTGATGACGTGGACCTGCACAGAGAATCCGCCAGGATGTTGGATACTCCTGGCAGATGGACCGCCGTTAAAGAAATTTGATGACGAAGAGCCCAGTCCCAAATCCTTTGAGCCAGTTGAGACAGTGGCTGAGATCTTGTGCCGCCCTGTTTGTTCATGTAGTGCATGCTGGTGGTGTTGTCTGTCTGAACCAGCACCGATTCCCCCTGCACTACGGGCAAAAATGATCTGAGCGCTAGGAAGATAGCCATCAACTCCAGCCAGTTGATATGCCAGGTTCGTTGTGTCGCCGTCCATTTGCCTTTGATGGAAAGGTCCTGGAGATGAGCGCCCCAACCCTCCATAGACGCATCTGTAGTCAACGTCAGATCCGGAGACTGGGCCAGAAACGAAGTTCCTTCGCCCAGATTGGAAGGTTGTTCCCACCAAAGCAAACTGTTCTTCATGCGGGACGTTACCCTCACCAGGTCGTTGAAAGACCCCGACACCTGGCGCCATTGCAGGTCTAATTCTTCCTGTATAGGACGAGTGCGCAACCTGAAATTCGGGATCAGGGCGATACAGGACGATGCCATCCCCAGAAACGACTTTAACGTCCGCACAGAAACTGACTGCTTTGACCGGATGAGAGAGACCAGACGAACTATCTTTTGAAGAAATTCGAGGGAGATGAAGGCTTTTGACAGGTCCGTGTCTAGAATTGCTCCCAGGAAGTTTCTTCTTTGCAGCGGTGCAAAGTGTGACTTCTCCATATTGATGGTTAACCCCAGTGATTCGAACGTCTGCTGACATAGACGTGTGTCGCGAACCAGCTGTTGAGGAGAGTGGGATTTTAGAAGACAATCGTCCAGATAAGGAAAAATCTGAACTCCCTGAAGACGCAGATGAGCCATAACTGGAGCCAAAACCTTTGTGAAGACACGAGGTGCTGAACGTAGGCCAAAAGGTAGCACCTTGAACTGATAGTGTATTGGACCTACTTTGAATCTCAAGAACTGGCGGTGCCGATGGAGTATTGGCACATGAAAATAGGCGTCTTGCAGGTCTATTGTTGTTAGGAAATCTCCGCTGCAGAGAAGTCGCAAGACTTCCGATAACGTCAGCATGCGGAAAGACTGTTGTTTTAGGAACAGATTGAGAGCCCTCAAATCCAGAATGGGCCGCCACTCTCCCGTCTTTTTGAGAACGAGGAAAAACCGTGAGTAGAAACCTTTCCCTCGCTGAGATACAGGAACCACTTCGACTGCACCTTTTTCTATCAAAAGACGAACCTGATGTTGTAGTTCTTCGAGATGGGGAGGTGGCGGGCCTGAAGGTGGAGAATTTGGAGGAATCTCTGTGAACTCCAAGGCATGACCCTTGTGTACAATGTCTAATACCCATTGGTCCGATGTTATAATAGACCACTGGGAATAAAACTGCGAGATTCGCCCTCCAACTTTCCGAGGAACTAGAAAGTCATTGACGTTTGTTGTTGGCACCCCTATAGTTAGATTTTCCTCTATAGGGTTTTGACTGCTGCTGACGAGTGGACTGCTGGTTGGAATAGCGCTGGTTTCCTTGATTGTACTGGCGGTACTGGGACTGCCCTCCTCAAAAGGAACCTGAAGATGTGCCTCGTCCACGTGCACCACGAAAAAGCTGCTTTTTGAATTGTAAGGATCCAAGCGACTTTGCCGTATCGGTATCCTTTTTTATTGATTCAAGTGCCTCATCGATGTGAGAGCCGAAGAGAGATTCACCATCATACGGAATGTCAAGTATCTTCGACTGGACCTCCTGTCAAAAAGACGTGGATTTTAGCCAACCCTGATGGCGGAGAGCCGCAGCACTGGCAAGGATACGAAAACCAGTACCCGCAACGTCCACAGCACAGTCAATTATCTCTTCTGATGCCCTCATGCCATCTTGAAGGATCTGGTGCGCTTCTGCTCTGGATGCCTCCGGAATCAACGAGACTAGCGCAGAAATGTCTGACCACATTTGTCAGTCGAAACGACCTAAAATGGCCAACGCATTAGCGACACGGACTGATGTAGACCCCATGGATGAAAACTTCTTGCCAATTGCATCCAAACGTCGACCCTCTCTATCTGGTGGAGTAGTGATAGGAGGTGCAGGGTTACGTGCTCGTCGTTGCGCTGCCTGGGTCACTACTGAATCTGGCTTAGGATGTGAGATCAAACAAGCGGGAGAACCAGTCGGGGCCTTATATTTCTTTTCTATCCGAGGGAGTTGAGCAGGTAAGGAGTTAGGAGCCTGCATGATCTTTATTCCCTCCTTCCACACAAATTCGATAATAGGTATGGTGTGGACCTGTTTCTAAGGCTGGTTCTTAAAGTCATAGAGAAAGCAGTCTTCCTCTCGCTGCGCCCTCGGTAATTTGAAGCGGTCCGCCGCCTTATTTATCAAGATATGGAAGCTAGCGATGTCAACCGGAGGTGAATCACCGGAGTTGCCCGGCTGAGGAGAGGGCGTCTGCATTGGATAGTCATCGAATTCTGCCATATCCGGGTCTTGGTCATCATCTGTGTCCTGGGGAACTTCTCCTTCCTCTCTTTCTGGCTCTGCCTCATCCTCCACCTCTTGTTGAGAATTAGAAAGGACAGCCTGGCGTGGCCTTTCTGGAAGTGCAGTCTGCTTTGAAGGCTGCTGCTGATGTTGAATAGGCTCCGACATGTCAGATGTAGCATGGCTCGGAGTACACTGAGGTGTTGGAGGAAATCTCCTATTGTAATCATCCAGCATATGTTGGAGGTTGGAAAACAGGGATACTGGAAATGTTGCTATAGGAACATGAACATATTGTTCCTCCTGCTGTCCATCGTCTTCCTCTTCGTCCTCTTCAGAACTTGTGTCCTGACACTTAATAATCAAGTCCGATGGACTGTGGGCATCACCAAAAGCATTGTCGTCCGCAATGGACTCTGTGTCCTGGTCATCAGCCAACATCGGTGAGGGAGGCTGGAGAGTAGGAGGTGGCAACTGGAGGGTAGATTCCTTGAAATTGCCCATGGAAGGCTCCGTAATAAGTGGAGTACTAGAAGTGTCCAAAGGCACTAGAGGCATAGTGGTGAAAGACAGTGATCCTGAAGTGGATGCTGCGTGTTCCTGCTGTGCTCCAGAATCTAAAGGCAAAGCTGCCGTCGACGTAGCCGTTGCCGTCGATGACTTAGTCGACGTAGATGTTTTACCTGGAGCAGCCGTCGACGATGATGATGATGTAGTCACAGCTGTCGGAGACGGTGACTTTTTAGATGTAGTCGTCGACGACGAGTGTCTCGCCACATCCGTCGACGGAGCCTTTGTCGACGGGAGCTTCGTCGACGAATCCTTGGATGAAATTTTCTTCGTCGACGAAGGCTTCGTCGACGGGATATAAGTCGTCGACGAGCCGGTCGACGGAACTTTCATCGTCGATGGGACCTTCGTCGTCGAACTCGTCGACGGGACATGTAGCGTCGACAAAGATTTCCTCGTCGACGGAAGCTTCTTCGTCGACGAGGTAATAGGGATCGTCGAAGAGATAGAGGAGAGGGAGGTTCTCGTCGACGTGACAGCCGTCGACGAGACAATCGTCGACGACGAAGAAGCAGACGTCGTCGTCGCAGTAATCGTCGACGAAGCCACAGCAGCCAATTTCGTCGTCGGAATGGTCGTCGACGAGCCCGTCGATGACCGCGCTGTCATAAGTGTAACAACACTTATGGAGGCTGGAAAAGACGCCTGAGAGCCAGGTCTCGTGGGCGTGGACACAGAAGTTATAGTAGCAGTAGGTTTTACTTGGGCTACAGTTAAGGCCAACTTTTTCTTCTTCAGAAAAGGAGATGGTAACTCCTGAACACTGCCACGCTTAGAAGCAGCAGTTGAAGGACCTGACTTGAAACTTTCTGCGTCTGACAAAACTGCGTCTTTGTCCTGAAGGCGCTTCAACCACAAAAGAAGACGACCCTCCCTGTCTCTAAGGGTCTTAGCAGGAAAAGTTCTACAGAACTTGCAGTCAGCCACCTTGTGTTCTGGATATAAACAGTATATACACTTTTGGTGGGGGTCCTTCTCAAATAAACGCAGTTTCCCACAGGAAGAGCAAGGCCTAAACAAAGACTTCTTACTTGACAACTTGAAAACAACTGAAGTAGAAGAGTAGAATGAAGAAAACTGAGCAGAGCTCAGGAAGACTCCCTTCACACGACGTGTGGTAAAAAATCTGAGGACTGGAGCTTCTGAGGAGAAGGTTCTAGAGGGTGCTTGAGCCTGATTGGCCGCAGTTTGGACTAACATAATGACACTGATATGTTACAAGTGAGTTTTTCTCCTTATAATACATTCCTATGGAGGAACCATTGTAGAGGTTTTTCAGTGTGTATTATCTCTATTTTTATTATGTATTATGTTATTACATATATATTTATTAGCATTATTGCTATCTTTATGTACTGTGGGACTCCCACTTCGACGACGGGGGATATTCAAGCATGTGAATCTATGAAAGACACCCCTAATACTGGAGAATTAATTATTTCCTTAATTTCCTCTCGTGGTCGTCTGTCGAATCCACCTCCAACCCGGCCTGGCCGCCTCTCCACTCTTATATGCACAAGCCGCTCCTGATTAAACCCTGTGGAGGCCCCTAGGCAGTCGAAATTTCGCCCCTCGCAAATTATCTCTTAATACCCAATGCACAGTATTATATACAAACTGACAGTTGCCAGAAGATGAGCTTTTAAGAGACAAACTGTGATGTGAATCTGATGTCTCTCATGTACTTCAAATTGTTAATGGGGTCATTACATTAATTTGGTATTTTCTCTATAAAGTCTTTAATGTAAAGTTTTCGTTTCTTTGAGTTGATTCATTTTTTTCTATCTTTCGCAAACAATATTTAAAAAAGCTTTATTGTAATTATCTTTCAAGATCAAATCAATAATATTTTGATCCATTGTCGCGGGACCCTAAAAGGAATGGGGCACATAGGCCGGTCCCTACTTTGCCTATTTAGTAATATGGAACTGCTCTGAAGCCCTAAAAGGTTCCGACCCTTTCTGTCCATGTGGTCTCTACCATTCCCTCCCCTAGGTGATGGATTTAAGGATTAAAGTCCCTAAAATCTGTGATTAGCGGCATTATACAGTCTTATTTCCCATTTCTGGACCATACTGTGAATTTTCCCTCTGTGACCTTGTACCCCAAGACTACTGGGTACTGTGTGTGATGTGGTTGTTACTCCTTAGTGCAGTACTGAGTTCTTCTGAACACTTCAATCACAAACAATGGCAAGGTGAGTGCCACACCAAAGTACACAGTTACATTTAATAAAAGCTATACCCCAAATGCTCCCTCAAAATTAAACTAAAACCTACCAATGTCAACAGAACAGTTGTGCGCCCCACCGAATCAAGAGACAACAGGCGAGCTAAAAGAATGTAGGTAGAGGGAGGCCACAAGTCTGATTTTGGTGTTTCTAACATTAACCACTCGCCCTATTTCTCTTTGAGTGGAGGGTGGTAGTTTTCCAGTCTGCTCAGGTACTTTACTTCCCTATTGTAACTAATGAATGGTTCACTATAGGTCTAGATTCCATATCCATTGCCAGGGGCTCAACCCATCATCACATGACACACTCTACACCATAGGATCTTGTTATGGCAAGTTCACAGAGCTGCATGCTTTGCACTCATCCAGTTCTTCCACATACCTAGTGATGGCTCAGGGCAGAGACTGTCCGTTTATTGTCTCCACCCATATCCCTATGGAAGGATCATCCCTCTGCGTGTCGGACGGTTTACCAGAACACGTGGAACTAAAGATACACCCCTCCCACACCATCATTTACATTCATTACATCTTATTTGATAACCCCACCCATCATCTAAATGCAGAATGGTTTGTGACTTATCATAACAAAAATACTCAACAGAGAATTGCACAGACACCATTCAGACCAATTAAATTTCCATGTAAATGTTCAGGGACAGATTATACTCATGGGGAATAGTGCACTTTACGAATACACATATGGGTGAATACAAGATGGCAGAGCTGGGTATGGTGCCCTGAAGCTGAGGACACATTTTGCCAGCTCATCGTTTGCTGTTCAGTTTGCAATGTCTGCCTTGAAAAGGCTGGAGAAGAGACCAGCCTTAGAATCAGGCTTCCTTGGCAACCAGTTTTACCTTCTGGTCAAACCCCTCCTTCAACAGTTGGTAGCTACAAGTCTGTAGGTTAATCTTTTGCTTGGTACTCTATTTGAGCCACATTCATTATTGCAGCAAAACCAGCAAGATGATGGACGGAATGTTGCACAATGGCAAAACATTCACCCCCATTCACAGATCTGGGTTTTATCCATCGTTATTTTGCTCACCAAGCCACCCCAGTTCAGACATGGCCATATGCAAATCAGTCTTGACACTGTGCCGCATGGGAACAGTCCAGACCGAACTGCCAAGCCATGTCTTCCCTGACTGGTGTGAATGTTTTGCCATAGTGCAAAATTCCGCCCATCATCTTGTGTGTTTTGCTGTTCACCCTATGTGGGAAGGGTATGCCCAGACGTGGGTCCCGTGCTCACTAAGCCACTGGAGTCAAGCTATCCTGGCTGAAGACGGCTGATAGCCAGAAACCGGTCCTAGGATGCTTCATTCCGGTCCAGGGAAGACATGGCTTGGCAGTTTGGGCTGGACTGTTCCCATGAGGCACAGGGTCAAGCCTGATTTGCATATGGCCATGTCTGAACTGGGGTGGCTTGGTGAGCAACATAACGATGGATTAAGCCCAGATCTGTGATTAGGGGTGAATGTTTTGCCATTGTGCAACATTCCGTCCATCATCTTGTGTGTTTTGCTGTTCAGCCTATGTGGGAAGGGTATGCCCAGACGTGGGTCCCTGGCTCACTAGGCCACTGGAGTCAAGCTATCCTGGCTGAAGACGGCTGACAGCAAGAAACCTGTCCTAGGATGCTTGATTCTGGTCCAGGGAAGACATGTCTTGGCAGTTCGGACTGGGCTGTTCCCATGAGGCACAGGGTCAAGACTGATTTGCATATGGCCATGTCTGAACTGGGGTGGCTTGGTGAGCAAAATAACGATGGATTAAATCCAGATCTATGACTGGGGATGAATGTTTTGCTATTGTGCAACATTCCGTCCATCATCTTGTGTGTTTTGCTGTTCACCCTATGTGGGTAGGGTATGCCCAGACGTGGGTCCCGTGCTCACTACACCACTGGAGTCAAGCTATCCTGGCTGAAGACGGCTGATAGCCAGAAACCGGTCCTAGTGTGCTTGATTCCGGTCCAGGGAAGACATGGCCTGGCAGTTCGGGCTGGACTGTTCCCATGAGGCACAGGGTCAAGACTGATTTGCATATGGCAATGTCTGAACTGGGGTGGCTTGGTGAGCAAAATAACAATGGATTACACCCAGATCTGTGACTGGGGGTGAATGTTTTGCCATTGTGCAACATTCCGTCCATCATCTTGTGTGTTTTGACATTCATTATTAAAACCATAGATCACTTTAGGAAAAGTAGTGTCTGACAAACTACTCAATCCATCACTACAGCTCTCCCTTAACTGCTGTCCACTGCAGTAACACCATATATCATCAATTTATTTACATATGCTATATGCATTGCTTGTTTAGAAGTGAATGCTGCAAGCACCCCCAACAGTTCAGGAAAGAGTTAATCTAGTGCCTGTATACTTTTCAAAACTAATTTCCTGAGTGACAGTCTGGCTGGTCACAACCTCTAGTGCACACTGCCAGTGATCTTTTTTTAATTAAGTTTAGAAATTCTCAAATAATCAAATCAATTGGTACCTGTCCTTGGGATCTGGGTACTTCCAGATTGGATTAATGGTGCAGTTAAATTACATCAGTTTTGCGTGATCCGCTCCCACTTTAGAGAGCTTGAGTGAGTGTTCCATATCTGAAATTCTACAGGTCGTACATCAGGTGATGCTTTGAGATATCTTCAGTACATGTTTATTGTTACTTAAGATTGAAATGCTGTCCTAAAACTCATTTGCAACCTTTAAAGAACGCATGCATTAACATTTTAATAGTGCACGCTGGAGACATTGGAAAGCCAAATGGTATATCAAAATACTAAAGCACGCCATCAGTCATCAAAGACAAGAATTGAACTGTGGGTCTCCAATCCGCAAATTGGCCAACATTTCATCCACGGTAATTAACATACAATTATTTCAGGACCTCAAGAATGTGTCGAAAACATTTGCTCTACATTTAAGCGACCACTATATGCGATACGGAAAAGCAATGTTTACGGTCATTTTTCTGCTACTCTGCAGCTGCATTGCCACAGACCTACGGGACAGCTGGGAGGTGGCATTTCCTATCACGTAATTTGAACGCATGTACGCCGAGAGGCGTGTGAGTAGCTGGCGGTGGCGGCGGGTGAGGTTGCGCTGGTTGATCATAGCCGCAGTGTTTGCCCCCATGGCAGTGGACATCTGGTCAATGCGATCAGACAGATTGGCAACATTCCTGCCTGTGTTGTGCAGCTACAGGTGTGTAGCACCTAGGTGTCGTGCCTCCAATTGGTGCACGCGCAGCATGCGGCGCTTAATAGAGAGCCCTGGCACATGCACAGCCATCCCCCTCCTGCCGGTGCGTGGTGTACTCTGCCGCCGCTCCCTGACATGCCTGCTGTGCTGGCTGGGCACAGTGGGTGTGCGTTGTGTCACAGGTCTTGCAGCACCTGATGTTGATGGTGCCACTGGAATGGGTCTTGCTGCTGGCAATGGTGGTGTGTCTGATGTAGCTGGCGTTCCAGGTGGTGGTACGTATGCTGGCACTGGTGCTTGGCCAGATGGAGCTGGTTGTGTGGATGTTCCCTCTTCCTCACCCTCAGGCTCCTCTGGTGTGTCATCTATCTGCAGCCTCTCGCTGTCGCTGCTGGTGTTATCTGCGCCACCTGTGATGGAAAGTGGACGTAGATTAATTACATGTATCTTTGACATGTGCAGTTGCTACATGCATGCTGGCTACCATTCCCTGACTGGCTGTTGCATTGCGTACATTGGGACATGTCTGGCTGCATGGGAGTTTTTGTACATTGTGGTCAGACTACATGTCCCACAATGGAATAGGGATGTTCTGATGTGCATGGGCTGCATGACTGGGGTTGATTATGGGAGGCTATAGGGTCATGGCCATTGTTAGAGGACAGGGTCGCAGTCACATGGCATTTACCTTGGCTGTCTTGGGTGGGTCGGGATGAGTCCAGACGGATAACCCCAACACATGCCTCAGGCTGCAGTGTGTCCTCCACACGATCCTCCAATGGGGTGTTGGGAGGGACTGTAGGCTCTCCCCCTCCAGTTGCAAGGCGCTCACCCAGCCTCTCAGCCACCCTCTCCTTGGCACGACCTCGGAAGTCGTACCACCTCCTTTTGAGGTTGTCTATGGACCTCTGTGTGACTCCTACTGCGTTCACTCTGGCGCGGATGCGCAGCCACAGTCGCCGTTTCTCGGCCTCAGGCACCCTCCTGGAGTCCTTGCCGAAAAGTTTATCGTGGTCTTTGCAGACTCCATCGATAAGATGCTTCAGCTCCTGCTCTGAGAACTTGATCTTGCGCTTTCGCCCTGTGTCACTGGGCCCTGCTGCTACTTCCTGTGCCATAGCTGCAGTCTGCAGTATCCAAAATTCCAAAACTGGAGGTGGTTTGAGAGGAGCTCTGAGTGGTGCTGCTTCAATGTCTGCCTCAGTGTTCTCAATGGGGGAGGGAACTGCCTGCTTCCTGGTTGTGATGTCATCACTGTGCTCGAAATGCGACGTCCCGTTTTTGCGATCTCGCTATTAGCGAGATCGCAATTTGCGATCTCGCTAATTGCGAGATCGCAATTCCAACACGAAAATGGACGGATTTTGCAATTTTACTGCGATTTCGGACAATCGCTATCGGCTTTTGCGACCGGATGCGATTCGCTATATTTTGTCGCAGTTTTACATGAATCCCATTATGCGAATTCTAAATTGCGATTCGGTATTAATCGCAATTTAGAATTCGCAGATTTTGGATTTCATGAATCTGGCAGATAGTATGAAGTACTCCCTGGAGGATAGATAGATGAAAATGTAGTGTAGAGATCTAAAGGGCAAGAATAATTGGCCATTCAATCACCAATGCCCATGTTCTGACCATTCACCATTCCCCTAAATATCAACAGATTTCTTGATATACCAAATACTCTCATTCACACATGCAGTTTTTTAAACAAATTGTAAAAGGATATCTAGAAATATACCTATACAAAATCATCAGGTGTTTTTCAATAAATCCCAAGTGGTGCATTTTGAAAAATCCCACTTGTACAACCAATTCAACTGCATCAATACTCATGATACAACAATCATCAACATTTTTACAAATGCTTAGCATTGCTGTGAACAAACCACTGATATAGATGGTCTCCTACTGTACCATTAATCACACGGCATCCTTGCATTTTGAATTCATATGGACCAGTGCCTGTGTTAAGTCCTGGTTCAAAGAATGGAAGCCAATGAGATGATTTATTGGACCCATATCAATATAGTCCTTAATGCTGTCATCCAGTATCCAAAGTACTATGTTGCTGGCTGTGCGGTGGGTGGGGCTTCCTTAGGAAAATGTTGACACGTTTCAGACCCACGTATTTCTTAAGTTAGGCTTCTTCAGGACTAGTCCAAGGGCAAAAGTCTTTAACATCCAATTCTCCTATTCAGGTAAACTGGTGGTATCGCATCTATAGAGGAACTCGTCCCTGCATAGGTGAAAGTGAAGTCCGTTAGTGACCTACGTAGATATAAGTCTCTAATGGCCTCTATTGATCGACCCATTGATCTAACCCCCAGGGAGCACTTCATGCTTTATTTTGATTTTGTCTCCCATACTTTGAGGGTTATAGGGAGAACCCCACACTTGAGGTGTCATAGGCTTTGGAGGTGCATATAATGGCCCATTTAGTAATATTCCACTTTACTACTTTGTTGCACAGGGCAAGTCAATGAAAATATAAAAGCACTTCCTAAATGTACCCGCTATTTCTAAGTGTTATTAAGAGCCTTAGTGACAATCAAGTTGTGCGCATTTCCCTCAAGAAAGTCTTCATTGAATAGCAGAACAATTATTTCATGAGTTAGATTAAATTCTGATAAAGCATTCAAATTAACAGAGGTGATTCTTCTCCACACCATTTTGTCAGGTTCCATGTGTTCATTTTTATAAAAATAAATTACACTGTGATTAATCTAGAGAGAATAATTATAACGTGATTAATGTTAAATCCCTGTTTTCCATTTGTTTTTGTATTAACATTTGATGAATTCTCTCCTCTTCATCCACAGTTAATTTCGTTTTCGCCTTTAGGTGGCAGCATTGTGCAATCTTCAAGCGTTTTAAAAAATCTTTATTACATATATTTAGTACATCTGAAGATTTGCTGTGCCAAATGCTATTTATTACCATTGTTGTGTGGTGAGAAGCCAAGACCCAGTCGAGAGAGCCTCAGATCTGTCAGGATATCCACCCACTCCCACAACAAGCGCAATATAGAACTTATTACACTCTTCACATGTGTATGTATGTTGTTATGTTACATAGATTTGTATAGCGCTGCTAATCGCCGGGTATGGTATCCAGGCACTCAAGAATGCGAAAAGGCCTGGGACTGAGGGTGTAGGGAGTCAGTCCCAGAGAATTAGTTGAAGAGCCACGTCTTCAGCTTATTGCGGTACGTATGGCTTAGGCCATACTGTTTTTGTATCTACATCAGTGCTTTACATAGGCTGGTACCGAGTACCGGCGCTTTTCATTTTTACCAAACAGAGGACCCGCACTTCTCCACTGTCAAGGAGAGTACCGGTACGCAGGCTCGGACTGATAAGGTGGGCACTGGACTGGTGCCCGAGGGCCAGCTGAGTGACTTTTTTTGGCAGCATGTTGCCCGTTGCCGTCTGTCTGTATTATTCAGTTGTGGCAAGCTGCCGGAATGACCTATTGGAGGCCTGCCACTGGGTCGTCTTGTTAGTGTTTGGGACATTGGTGAGGGCCTGTGCATGAGTAGCCGTGGGGGAACGCAGGTACAAAGGGCACTTTTCACACATTGGCCTCCCAGTGTGGTCTGATTGTCTTTCTCCTCTCTCACTTGCCCCCTGCAAATGAACCCCTTACCCCGCCCGTCGGCTGGGAAATGGAGTCCATGATGGGCAGGGAAGAGGTGGTGACCTCCCTGGTGCCCGTGGTTGGAGTTCAACTGACCTTTCCATTGGAGGCCAGTATTGTTCTACCCCTGACCTCTACCCTGCTGGACTCTGCATATGTTCGGGACCCTGTAGTGCTCACTGTTTGCCACTGCAAGCTCTCCAGCCGGGGGGCCTTCTGCCGAGGGGAGGGAAAATGGGGGTGAGTGAGGGTGAAGAGTGAAGGGGAAGGAGCAGAGTTTAAAGTATGGAAACATAGAGAGGCAGAAGGAGTAAGCGCAGATAGAGATATGTTAGAGATCCAGACAGCTACAGAAAGAGGTAGAGAGGCGCGGAGAGGGCAGATTAGAAATAGAAACAGTATGGTAGAAAGAGTGATAGGATACAGTAGGGGTAAAGAGAGTGGGTCAGAATTAGTTACAAAACTGGAGAGAGAGGAGTGTGGAAGGGATCTCGAGGTTTGAGATGTGAAGACAGGTAGTGTATGTTTGAGAGGAACAGAATCGGGACGTATTTGATGCGCAGAATGCTTGTTTGTATATGTGCACTCTTGAATATAAAAGGATTGCGCCAAATGCAAGCAAGTAGGAACATAAGAATTATTATGATATTAAGAAGCTGCAAATATTGCAAAACAAGGAAACATGAACATTTGGCGTTTAGCCTTCATTTTGTTTAACGAGTTACCATATTTGTTTGGATTGATACATTTCTCACATGTTTTGTTCTGTCCCGCAACCAATGTAAGTGTGCCAGAGTCTCTCTGGCCCTAGAGGACATTGATTATTAGTCTGAAAGTGCTAAAAGTACTGTTGATGGCTCAGCACATTCAGGGTTTTAGATGTTAATCTGCACATATGGAAAGTTTGAGACCACTATCCAGGGAAATGCAAGGGCAAAATGAATACTCAATAGAACTGTTTTTGTATCATCATGTCTTGCTCGGCCTCTAACCCCGCCAACTAGCCACGCCCCTAGCTCAGTTTCATGAGTACCACACTTTTAGTTGCAGAAACACGTATTTAAGCAAAAAGAGAACACAATATCATTGCATAAACAAACAGAGTGAATCAGTAATGGTCGAGGTCCAGATCAAGCAGAATAAATAATAGATAACTATATTAGAGGATATTAAACAAACAGCTATCGAGTGGTTCTGGTGACATCATAAACCACGAGGTAGAATGTAGAGTTGCTTGTAAATGTCATCATAACCACAAGATGGCAGTAAAGGACCATATTACATGTTAACCTTTCTGTATTAATATGTTTATTTTGTGATAGCTGAAGTGTAGCTAACAATGGACTCCGAGTTTGATTAAAATGTTTATGTTTACCTCTAATATTTACAACAAGGGGTGGTGAGGGACAGAGTCTCTGAATTAAGCAGAAAGCCCTCACCCAGTCAAGAGATCAGGGCTAGATCCAACACCGTTTTTTAGCTCACTGCACCATCCCAGTTTCAGAACCTGGCTGTATGCAAATTAGTCTGTTCCTGTCCCAGTGCATGATGGGAACAGGGCAAACCAAACTACAAAAGCCAATTCTTACACTGGGAAGGAAACAAGCTCCCGGGGACCGGTTTCTGGCATTACAGCCGTCTTCGGCCCGGTTTGCTTGAATCCTGATGGTGCAATGAGCAAGGGTCTCACATCTGAGAATACCCTTCCACGCTTAGGGTGGACAAAAATATTTACAACAAGGGGTGGTGAGGGACAGACAGAGGTGTGGCAGGGTATACTCAGACATGAGTCCCTTTCTCACTGCACCATCAGGATTCAAGCAAGCCGGGCCGAAGAAGGCTGAAATGCCAGAAACCGGTCCCCGGTAGCTTGTCTCCTTTCTGGTGAAGAATTGGCTTGGTAGTTTAGTCTGCCCTGTTCCCATGATGCACTGGGCCAGGGACAGACTGATTTGCATATAGCCAGGTTCTGAGCTGGGATGGTGCAGTGAGATAAATAACGGTGATGGATCAGGCCCTGATCTTTGGACTGGGTAAGAGTGGTCTGCTTAATTCAGACACTCTGTTCATCACCACCCCCTTTTCTGAATCATATGTTTACCTCTAATAAATAAATTGTTGGCTCAAAAAACTATAATGGTGAAGCCTTGCGAGTTTATGCAAGTATAGTGTTCACCCTCAAAAAGATTTCCAGCACAAATGGGTGAAAATAATATTGAAAATGAATGTGCGATATAGTTTCCCCTTTTTGCTGCATAAATTAGATAACATTGTCACGTAATCCTAGTGGTCCTGAGAACGACAAGGCTGTGCCTAGCGATTTAGGGTCTCTCATTAATAGAACACAATGCGCATTGAACTGTGGAATGTTTCCCATAATTCATGGCTGATTCCCTAAGAAATATGGGTTTTATATCACTACATTTTGTGCAATATATGCAGCCAAAAATTATGATATAAATAAATGTTTTATATATTTTTAATTTTAGGGGACCGAACTGTAACCCTCCAATCTCCCCATTTAATTAGTTAACAGGCACACCCCATTAATTCTTTTTTTTAAACTGCCTCCCATGGACGGATTCTCCATTAGGACCCTGGGGCTGAGCCCCCCCCCCCAAATTATTTCCTTTACATTCCTGTACAAATATTAAAAAGATCCAATTATTTAGAGATACAATTGTTTTATTTAGTGATACAATCGTATCTCTGAACAAATAAATGTATTTAAGTCTGGGTTGTCTGTCCCAGGCTGCCTGCCCCACTCTGAATCAGGAGACTGAGGCCAGGCAGTAAATAAACTTTCTGAACTGGGACGCACGACACAGGGCTTACTGTTCTAAAGCCCTGCATAATGATTCATTGCGATTGTAGTCTATGGCAGTATTCTCTATAGGCCAGTGACGCTGTCAGTGTCCTAGTTTGGGACATTGGAATCTCCCTCCCTGCATGAGAGCAGCCATCTGTCACTCACAGGCATAGATCCCACCCTTTCCCATTCGTCACACATATTATCGTGTGTTTTGGAGCCTTGTCCTCAGTAATGGTAAGTGTTAAAATGCTAATCTTCTATTATTTTGCTTTGAGACCCCCTCGCCACCCTAATCTCCCCCTACTGTGACACCCAAGGCCCTGGCTGCACATCAGTGGCGTGAAGTAACAAAGGACCCCCTGATACGGATTGAATTCCTGGGTCAGGGCATAGAACAAGTGTGAGAAAAATTACCCAGGCAAATTTCCTGAACCAACTAACACATGAAGAAATAAATCAGTACATATTTAGAGAAAGATACTACACCATTGCATGTACATATAAAGATACAAATTTAATAACATGATATTTGATAAAATTGATGCATAATTATACAAAAAAGATAAAAGGATTAGTGGCATATAACTATATGCATATTTTCAATCAAATGAATAGTTCATTGGATATAAAAGATAGATGGTTTCCTGTTTTTTGTCGACGCGTTTCGACACTTGTGTGCCTTCCTCAGGACTGTACCATCACACTGTAAAAAGATTTTAAAATGATTTTACAATATTGTATTACTATGTACATAACAATTAGTGCCAAGATTTTTCTAACATGTGCTCATAGTTGGTTATTTTCATAGTTGATAATACCGACTTTTATCATATCCTAAGCAATTTGATACATCTGCCCAAAAGCTGAGTACAGTACATCATTAGAGACTCATTTTAATGAATGTTATCTTACTAAAGACAACATACTGTTCATTTCTATCTATTCACAGTATCGTATATATGATATTAATGTCTCACTCCAAACAATGAGAGCAGATAAAGAAAGAAAAGAGAAAAGAGAAAAAGATGCACAGATGGCATAGATATATGGCCTACTAGAGTAGAGAGAACACGGAAGGTATGGATATATGACCCCTTCCAGATATGATTATATGGATCTAACTTTAGATGTTGCACGCTGTTCTATGTAAAGAATGTTGTTTATAACAGGTTAATACGTGGCATAGCAATATATAGCATCGCTATGAGGGTAAGGTTATACTGTGTTTCACCTATATTTCTATTACTATTCTACTTTGGCCATAGTTGTAACATTTATAGTTTTGGAGAAAAGCTTACCTATTATAAGCACAAGAACATATTTGAAGCGAAGAGGATAATAATCAATTTGCCATCTAGGTCAGTTTGCGGATTGATAGAGAACCTGCATAGTGAAAACATTATTTCTTTAGTGTGCGTTTTTAGTTGAGCCAGTTAAGATAGGGTACCTTCTAGTTGTGAGAGCATTTACCTGATTATTGACCGGTGCTCAGAATTGATAGAATATTCAGATAAATAGCTCGGATAATTTCCTTCATATACTAGGCTACTTCTTATCGCCTCGCTGGGACAAACAAGAATGATTTGATTACTTGCACAGTAATAATATTTTGTGTTAATAAAAAGATGGAATACATAGTAAATAACAATATTCTTTCATAAAGGCATCCATTTCTTGCTTCCCAACCCTCTGTTTATATATATGCTTATTGAGGTAACCTGTTTTGTTCTATATGCTGCTTGTTACTAAATAAATATAAAGGTGTTTATCTGTACATTTATGTAATGCCTATTTACTCTATTTGATTTACATCGCTATGAGTACCTATTAGTAATCTATTACTAATAGGTAAATATGATAGTCGCGCTCATCATGTTAAAGCGCATTATATTTTTATGAGCCCATAGCCAATGCTCACTTCATACTTATTACAGATGGGCGACCCATAGCCAGGCATATAGTGAAACTATACACACGGCTTAGGAATCAACGCACACGAGAACTACCTCAATAAGCATATATATATAAACAGAGGGTTGGGAAGCAAGAAATGGATGCCTTTATGAAAGAATATTGTTATTTACTATGTATTCCATCTTTTTATTAACACCAAATATTATTACTGTGCAAGTAATCAAATCATTCTTGTTTGTCCCAGCGAGGCGATAAGAAGTAGCCTAGTATATGAAGGAAATTATCCGAGCTATTTATCTGAATATTCTATCAATTCTGAGCACCGGTCAATAATCAGGTAAATGCTCTCACAACTAGAAGGTACCCTATCTTAACTGGCTCAACTAAAAACGCACACTAAAGAAATAATGTTTTCACTATGCAGGTTCTCTATCAATCCGCAAACTGACCTAGATGGCAAATTGATTATTATCCTCTTCGCTTCAAATATGTTCTTGTGCTTATAATAGGTAAGCTTTTCTCCAAAACTATAAATGTTACAACTATGGCCAAAGTAGAATAGTAATAGAAATATAGGTGAAACACAGTATAACCTTACCCTCATAGCGATGCTATATATTGCTATGCCATGTATTAACCTGTTATAAACAACATTCTTTACATAGAACAGCGTGCAACATCTAAAGTTAGATCCATATAATCATATCTGGAAGGGGTCATATATCCATACCTTCCGTGTTCTCTCTACTCTAGTAGGCCATATATCTATGCCATCTGTGCATCTTTTTCTCTTTTCTCTTTTCTTTCTTTATCTGCTCTCATTGTTTGGAGTGAGACATTAATATCATATATACGATACTGTGAATAGATAGAAATGAACAGTATGTTGTCTTTAGTAAGATAACATTCATTAAAATGAGTCTCTAATGATGTACTGTACTCAGCTTTTGGGCAGATGTATCAAATTGTTTAGGATATGATAAAAGTCGGTATTATCAACTATGAAAATAACCAACTATGAGCACATGTTAGAAAAATCTTGGCACTAATTGTTATGTACATAGTAATACAATATTGTAAAATCATTTAAAAATCTTTTTACAGTGTGATGGTACAGTCCTGAGGAAGGCACACAAGTGTCGAAACGCGTCGACAAAAAACAGGAAACCATCTATCTTTTATTTCCAATGAACTATTCATTTGATTGAAAATATGCATATAGTTATATGCCACTAATCCTTTTATCTTTTTTGTATAATTATGCATCAATTTTATCAAATATCATGTTATTAAATTTGTACATGCAATATTGCACATCAGTGGCTCCATTAGAAGTGGAGATGCAGCATTTGTTCCCCCGTGAAATGGATGCAAAAGATGAGCAGGCCGGGGTTCTTCTTCCCTTATGAAGTTGATACAAATATCAGAGTCAAGATGAGATATGTCCTTACAATAGACAGTAATCTGCTTTATGACAATAAAATTGGCCCAATCTTCATGCCGTTAACAACTTTAATACCAAAAACATGGATTGATTTATGAACAATGAGTGTTAAAAATGTTAAGGCAATGCATGTCAGCGATCTAGTTCCTCTCTAATTTTAAGTTTTACTTAATCTTGCCTCCCTCGAGATTTAGCTATTTAATGATGTTGTGTTTCTGTCTGTATTTTTTTCTGTACACACTTTGAGCTGTGCAGGAGTTTATGAGGGGCTTTTTATTGAGAGCTCTGAGGCTGAAGCTAAAACAAAGAGTGCCAGTCAGAGGATTGGCCTCTCTGAAGAGCACACAGAACAAGGGTCATGTATTCCAGTTGTCATTGCAATTGTGTGAAGGGGTGCACAGATGGCAAAATATTTACAGGGCAAAAGTAAAATAAATTGCTTAAATGTGAGTGATTGCAGTGTATGGGGTGAAGAGCGGGAGATGCAAGGAAGTGCATTCGGGGAAGAGTCCAAAGAGGGTGCTGAAAGGAAAGAAAGGTGGTCGAAGATCTGCAGATCTTTTTTTTTTTTAAATCCTTCTTCTGGAGGATTGAGCCTGGGCTCCATATTTGTCCATTAAGTTTGCCCACGTCGCTCACTACATAAAAGTCTTACCAAACTTTTACGTCTCACCACTTTCAAATGTCTGCAACCGCCACTACTATCTCCTAATCCCTTGTACTCCCCTGCTTTACCTATTAACTACTTTTTTCCACTTATCTATTTAGGTATTATTGCTTCAGTTTAATTTCAATCTCAATTTCTTTGTTGTATTGATTTAATTATCTCAGTACTTTTTTAGCATCCCGAGATAATCAAACTGCAAATAACATGTGGCTGTTTGTCACTATTTGAAGGCAAGTCATGTTCATTTACAGAATGTATAGCTCACCAACCCTTCATGTCACGTGATATCAACTTATAAGGCTGTTTTACATTCCGAGAAGTCACTGACAGAAAACAACGTTGTCTAAAATGGTTACTGCTTTAAAGAATTGAGGACCAAATCATGATGTCACCATGGAGCTAATCTATGTTAGGAAGTAGCATACAGAAATGGGAATTTAATTTCCCCCTATCTGCCTCATCTTCCGGTGGGAAAATATCTGCAGGTTTTGACAGCTGAAGGATCATGTTTAGGGGGGTTGCGCGGGTTCTAGGATCCTGGAATGGGTCTAACAAAATATGTTGACGTTGTTTACGGTCGCCTATAGAGAGTTTAAGAACTTCCAGTTGCAAACATGAAGGTATTTGTTCTTGAATTTTGCCCAGTGAAGTCCTCCCTTCCAGCACAAACAGCAGTATTTGCTTCTGACAGATCCAAGTGAGCATGACCTAGTTACTCAGGAACCAGGCTCTCTAGCTCAGTGGCAGCAGAGAGGGAGAGAATGATTAGTTCTTGCAAGGCTTGGAAACCTGTGGGTCAAATCTTCCTTTCTAAGAATGAGGGGCGTTTTTGCTAAGTTCTTGAGAGACCTCTGAATAAGGCAGGTGAGCAAAAGTGAAAGTACCAAAGAACCTAGATGGAGAGCATCACATGGAAAATCGTTCCTGCTCCCAGTAGGGAGGGACTGTCCACAGTGCTTAATTTGTAATAAATAATAAAATAAAAATACAATTAAAATTAAAACATTCCAGGGGTCTCGTTAGGCGTCAAACCACAGCTTGCACCGCACATTGCCCCTGGCATGCTGCCAATATTTGTAACAACACAACTACTAACCATCACAATACTACAAGTGTGAGAATTTGGACTATTTCAGGCCCCCACAGCTATAAGAATGGTTTGGGCTGCAGGTAATAGTAATTTTTAATGTATATTTAATGAATAATTAACAGTTGTTGTGGTCACCTCTAAATTAGCTAGTTAGCACCACCCTTTCCCATTCGTCACACATAGGACCGTGTGTTTTGGAGCCTTGTCCTCAGTAATGGTAAGTGTTAAAATGCTAATCTTCTATTATGTATTTTGCTTTAAGACCCCCTCGCCACCATAATCTCCCCCACTGTGACACCCAAGGCCCTGGCTACACATCGCTGGCTCCATTAGAAGTGGAGATGCAGCATTTGTTCCCCCGTGTAATGGATGCAAAAGATGAGCAGGCCAGGGTTCTTCTTCCCTTATGAAGTCGATACAAATATCAGAGTCAAGTGCAAAGATGAGATATGTCCTTACAATAGACAGTAATCTGCTGCATTACATTAAAATTGGCCCAATCTTCATGTCGTTAACAACTTTAATGCCAAAAACATAAATTGATTTATGAACAATGAGTGTTAAAAATGTTAAGGCAATGCATGTCAGCGATCTAGTTCCTCTCTTATTTTAAGTTTGACTTAATCTTGCCTCCCTCGAGATTTAGTTATTTAATCATGTTGTGTTACTGTCTGTACTTTTTTCTGTATACACATTGAGCTGTGCAGGTGTTTATGAGGGGCTTTGCATTGAGAGCACTGACACTGAAGCTAAAGCAAAGTGCCAGTCACTTCCTGCTCCCAGTAGGGAGGGACTTTGTTATTGTCCACAGAGCTTAATTTGTAAAAAAAATAATAAAATAAAAAAAAACAAAAAATTAAAACATGCCAGGGGTCTCGTTAGGCGTCAAACCACAGCTTGCACCGCACATTGCCCCTGGCATGCTGCCAATATTTGTAACAACACAACTACTAACCATCACAATACTACAAGTGTGAGAATTTGGACTATTTCAGGGCCCTCACAGCTATAAGAATGGTTTGGGCTGCAGGTAATAGTAATTTTTAATGTATATTTAATGAATAATTAACAGTTGTTGTGGTCACCTCTAAATTAGCTAGTTAGCACCACCTTGTGGCAGATTGTAACAAGCGCTGGTGTTGACAATTAAGTGCCAGCACCAAGCACGGGAAAACACCAGCTCAAATTTAGCACTGTTGTCCACCATCACAAAAGGATCGATCTGAAGAAATTCTCACATGCAGAAGATGGACCGAAGCCCTGATTCATCTGCCTTTCATGTTGCAATCAAACTAGCATACTCACATGGACGTCTCTTCTTCCCCTCTCCATTGAATTACTATGCCGAAGATTTTTAGAACTATCTACCAGCTAACTGCCAAAGAATGTGTTCATCATTGCTTATTCAATAAATTACTGACAGCATTCGACGGGTATTCAGATCGTACCAAAAGGGCACCGTAGCATTTCCAAACTAAGTGCATTTTTATCTTAAACCAAGGTGGTGGCAGTCACAGGGATTGTCTTGAGGACATTTTGAATTGCTGAAACACATATGGAAAGGACCCAAAATCTTGACCATGATGAATTTCTTGGACTATGGTTCTAGTAGTTAGGTCTCCAACCAACTGCTAGTTGATGGCACTCATTACTAACCCATCCACTGGACCCATGTAAATGCAGGAGGCCACAATGTCCAAATGCCTTTGAAACCATTGTATCAGGGCTTGAGGCCTCCTTTTAAAGTGGCTTATATTTGGTGAATAGGCTATTCTGAGAGAAAGCTCATAGAAACTAAATCCATTGACATGAGATCTGAGATCACGAGCATGGAAAAATCTTTGTAGACTGTTGGGCCTTAACCGTAAGTTTCTGTAGTCAGTGTCGGACACCATCTATATAGGTGAACTCTGAAATGTAGAGAGGAAGACTTTACACAAAGTGCCTTAATGAAGGCAGCAGAAGCGGAGTTGAGGCAATGTTGCCAACGTTTGTGCCAGAGGGATTTTATGAAAGGAGTCAAGTGGGTGAAATTTGTTCATATCATACACGTCCAAAGTTTCATACCTCGGTAGTTGTGTGAAGCTTGGAATACAAGTTAAGGACCTTCTCATTTTCTGCAACCAATTTAGTAGCTCTAATTAAGCATTTTCCTGGAGAATGTGACTGCCAGAGGTACTTCGGCCTTTCCTATGTAGATACCATTGTTTACAACTGGTGTCTCCTGGCCAAAATACCATCATACTCCACTTAAAAGGGCAGCACGTGCTTTTTTAGGACTTGACTCTCTCAGGTTAGTAAAACAAACAGTCATGTTTTACTGAAGGATATGGAGGGGTTTCGAAACTCACAAAACGTGTAACATTTATTTTGGATTAAGGATAGGATGAATATTTATAAATCACACTAAAACCAGACGGTGTCAAGGCGCTGGGCGAGACGGAAGAAAGACTAGCACCAACCAGCTAAGAGGCAAAGAGCCAGGTCTTTAAAAGCTTCCTGAAGGTCTGGAGTGAATTTGCCATGGTGGTAGAAGGGGGTAAAGAATTCCAGAGTTTAGCTGTCGCCACAGAAAATGAGCGCCCCCCAGTTTGGACCTACGAAATCTAGGAGAGACAAGTTTTTTCTGAGTAGATGATCAAGGTTCTGCCTGGAGTCTACCAATGGAACAAGGTTTTGAGATGTGATGAGCCTGTACAATGCACAGCTTTGTACGCCACGTTCAGAGCCTTGAAGGTGATGCACTTCCTGAACGGAAACCAATGCAAGGCACGGATTCCTTCCCTGGCGGACTGTTGTTTAGGGATGTTAAGAATTAGTCTTGCCGCAGCGTTTTGCACCTCCTGAAGATTATTCAGAGAGTCTATACGGGCACTGAGCTATAATGCAGTGCAGTAGTCTAATCGAGTGGGAACTAGTGCAATTATGGTGGGCTGATGTTGCTCCGAGGGAATGTACGGCAGCACTTTCTTCAGAGTTTTAAGAATATAGAAGCAAGTACTGATTGTACGGTTCACCTGGGTATCAAAAGACAGGCCCTCATCAAAAAGGACTCCCAGATTTTTGGCCATCTTCACTGGAACAGGAAGGGGACCGCAGATTTCGGGCCACCAGGCGGCAGACCATATCGAGGCTTGAAGGCGAAAACCAACACTTTCTTTTTGTCCGTGTTGATAACACTTAACTTTGGTGTTGCAGTCAGTTAAAATAAAATTTTAAAAAGGCATTAATAACTGGTAAAACAGTAAACTTAAAGAACAAGTTACTTACCTTTGGATACTGTATGTGCCTGCAGATTCCTCACATTTTGAACATCCTAGTTGTCAGCATGGATCCGGAAACTGTTTGATAGATCTCCCAAGCCTGTAGGGGCGCCCGCTCCACCTCAGCACTAGATGTGACATCTTGTGAAGTCATTGGAGCCATAAAGCACCACCACCAGCCTTCTGATGTCGCTTTACCCCCATTTGTTTAGTGCAACTTCGAGGCGAACGGATAATACAACCATCTTCTTCAGGCAGATGCAATTTTCATAATAGGGATCGTATTTAAGAACAGGACAATTAGTATATAGACCCATGGAATGGGAAAGTGGGTTGGTTGGTGAAAAATCTGCAGGTATAAACAGTACCCACAATAAAACCTGTTGCTGTAGGTAAGTAACTTGTTCTTCTGATGGAGGCTTCTACCAGCAGATTCCTCACCTTTTGAATAGATTCCGAAAAACAGTCCCACATCCAAGGTTATACCAAACAGACCTGTAGAGCTGAACGAGCAAAGTGACCATCCCTCCTCAGCTGAAAATCGTAATAATTTTTCGCAAAATTTTATAGGGATGACCAAGTTGCACCTTTCCAAATACCTGCCACTGGCTCCTTTCACCAGTGCCCAGGTAGGGCTTTGCTCTGGTATAATGAGCTTGAATACCTTCTGGATGATCCTTGTGCGCCACGGCATAGCAGCTCATGATGCGCAGGATCACCCACCATGAAAGAGTTTGTTTGTGACTGCATTGCTCCTTCTCTTTCCAGCATATGCCACAGAGTTGATCATCCTGTCTGAACTTGTGTATCCTATCGTGGTAGAAGCGGACTGCTCTCTTGGGATCATGGTGGAGCCTTTCCTCCTCTTTTAGTTGGATATAGAGGAGGATAGAAGGTGGCAAGGGTAATGAGTTGCCCTAAGTTGACAGGGATGACTACTTTAGGCAGGAAGGCAGCACTAGCTCTGAACGTCAGCTTGTCAGGGAAGGAGGAGGCGAAAGGTGTTTTTACACCAGAGGCTTGTAATTTGCTAAATAGTTTTGCTGAAGTTATAGAACTTAGGAAAACAGTCTTATATGTCAGTAAACTAAGGGACAACTGTGTAAAGGTTCAAAAGGGGAAAACGTTAGGTAAGTAAGAACCAAACTGAGACCCCATCGTTGTATAATAATGGGAGGAGGTGGGTACCTCTTTGTGAGACCTTTGAGGAATCTTAGAACAAGGGAAGATTTAAAGAGTGGTAGTTAATGTGGAAGGCATAAGAAAGCCAAAAAGGCTGACAAACATTTATAGTAGCAACGGTGCAGCCCTCCTGGTCATGCCATTTTCACTTTCCAGTAGGAACTGTGCGTTTGTTGGGCAACATAAACTATGGGATGGTGTCAGACTGTTTCTAAGCACCCTGAGGATGTTTTCTTAAAGACCAGCTAGCTCACAGTGCCACCATATGAACCCCTAAACCTAGACAGGTAGCAAATGGTTCTGGCAACCACAGAACATGACAACCCTGATCCCTCCCAGGAATCGTGGTAGTTGATCTAGAACCCTTTCACTCACGCTTTCTTTCTCACAGAGAAATATACAAGCAATACACATAAGGGCGTTTTTCAATATTTATTGAACCATTATGATTCTTGTATACAAAATATGTGCTGCAATGATCCATAGACAGAAGCAGATAAGAGTAATTAGCAGTATAAGGACAGTGAAGAGAATGAAAAGTTTCACCATCTTGCTAAACAATGCATATATGCGAGCATATAAAACAATAAATATTTATAGCGAGCATACGCCTACTATGCGTTTCCTAACATAAGTGCCTAGGGTGTGTATGCGTTTTGCCAAGAATCTCCTATTGGATGATCCACCACCTTATCTGAGGGGAAAGAATGTAGGTCACCGCTTTGGTTGCAAGTTGTACATCCCTCTGCGAGGAGGGATCAGGAAGCAGCTGGGCTAAGGTTTCAGCATGTAGTGACCTCGCAATGACAGCAAGTACTCCTCTGTGCAAAACCCAGAAATGCTTCTTTATTTATTACAAAAAGCATCCTTGCTCCGAGCAGAGACCTTTAGCTAGGCCGCCATTGTTTATGCTCTATAGATAGCTGCGTTGCCCCATGGACAAACATTTGCACAATGTATGTTCAGACCTTGTATGAGATGTTCAAGGTGTAGTGATAATGTTCTTACTAAGAGGAGTTGGTAGCAATGTAATTTCAGAGAAACTAATCCTGCATTGTCACGCATGAAAATGCATGTTAAAAATCATTGATTGAAAGAGAAGGCAACTTAGGAAACGTGTACATGTTTAAAATGGCAGCGTTTCTCCTTGGGCCTAACTAAGACACATGACTACCTGGGCTAGCAAAAGAGCAAAACTGATAATCTGACAGATGAGCTTTAAAAGGATCTGTGGATTATTCTGTACACTATTTACCAAAGTTTGCCTATCTGCCATAATAGACTGCTTTTTTTGGAGTGTCTTCTTGAACATAAAATTACATTCACCACTTCAGGGGGTAATGAAAAATAACTTGGGTTGCCCCACTCAATGTCCAGGCATGTAGGTGAAGTCTCTGGAGGCCATTGTCTAGAATCTGCCCCTGAGACTGCACGAGGAAGTCTACACCATGAAGGGGATGGAGCGAAGGGCACAGGGAGAGGTGAATGTGGTCTTCATACCACACCCTTCGCGGCCAGTCTGGGGCGATTAGACTCACTTGGGCCTGGTAAAGGCAAATCTTCCTCAAGAAGTGAGGAGTGAATGATATAAGAGAAAGCACAGAGAGAAGCATAAGGTCCATTTCAAGAGGAATCCCTCCCCCAATGCTCCCTCTATCCGTTTCTGGAGGCCACGGAATTTCAGGTAGTGAGATTTCTTCTGAGCAGTAAACTGGTCTATCTCAGGATTTCCCCCATAGCTGGAAGATGATCTGGTCTACATCCAGATGAAGATGCCTTTCGTGATCAATGAGATAGCACCCGCTGAGATTGTCCTCTCTGATGCACAGATCTCCAACCACTTGATTTGCCACTATGCAAATCTGATGGTCCTGAGCCCAAAACCAGAGTCTTAGAGCGTCTCTGCTGAGAAGATGTAACCTCATGCCACCTTGCTTGTTGATGTACCACATCATAGTCGTATTGTCTGTAAGATCTTGACTGGTAGAGTGCAAAGGGAAGGGAGAAGGGCCTCAAGAGCCAAATGTTTCTCCTGCAACACAAACATGTGCAACATATGTTCTTCTGGTTGCCAGAGACCTCTGATCTCCAGCCCCCCCCCACCCTACAGGGGTCGCATACATGATCACTGTTGGCACCGAAGAGGGGTCAGGGTGTAACAGCTTTCCTTGAGAAAGATTGCACCTCACGCCCCATCATTGTAGATCTACTGCGTCATCACTGGAGATTTGATACAGGCTTGTAGAGCTCAGTTGTGTTGCAACACCGGCCTGTGGAGGCTTCACTTGAGGGCCCTCATGTGTCAGCATGCATGGGTGACCAACTGAACACACAAGGCTAACAAAGTGAGAAGGTATAAGATAGTCAGGACTGGAAGGATTCCTTTGCCCTGAAACATCAGAATCATAGCCTGAATATTTCAAACCTTCTGAGGAGGAGAGAAGGCTTGATTCCATGTGGTGTCCGGCACTGCCCCTATCAACAGGATACATTCAGAGGGAACTAGGTGAGATTTGGGCTTTTGATTGAAAAGCTCAGGTCAAACAACAGTTTTGTTCTTGCCTGCAAGTGGCAAGACACCATTTCTGTGAACTGACGTTGATGAGCCAGTCATTCATGTAAGGGAATATTGGGATTCCCTCCTGCCTGAGATGTTGTGCAACCACTGCCATCACCTTTGTGAAGACTTGAAGTGCAGAAGTGAAGCCAAATGTAAGGACCAATAGTGTTCAGATCAGACTATGAAGCGAAGGAACTTCCTGTGCGAGTGCAGGATGTGGAAGTAAGCATCCTGCAGGTCATTAGACAACACCCAATCTTCTGATTTCTTTTTTGTGGAACCAGTTAAAAAACGTGAGGTCTAGGTTTGGACAAGGACCACCATCCTAAGGGTATCAAGGAGTATTGAGAGTAACATCCTTGACCCAGTTCCTATTTTGGGACCAATTCCAAAGCACCCTAAGGAGTAAAGACTGAACCTCCTGTTGAAGGAGGAGAAAGTACCTCCAGTCAGGAAGGAATGGGAGGTGACTATGGAAAGGCAGTATGCCCTACCCTTACAACAATCTGTAAGACCCAAGGGTCTTAAGTAATGGTTCTCCAGGTTTGTGGAAAGGTTAACACCCACCCAGTAAAGGGATGATTGTGTTTGGGTAAGAAGGAATTAGAGATGCTTCCCTGCAGTGGCTGGGGAAGATGAGGTAGGAAATGGTAGGGCACAATATCTTCCCCTGCCACATTCACCATATTGCTTTTAGAGGAGGTTTATCTGTTATCGTTGCTGCTGAGAACCATGTTGCCTATTGCCCCAAACAGAAAACCTCACCTAAAGCCTCAAAACGTCTTGAATTATCAATAATCCCTTATCTTTGTCTGCCGGCTGAGGGATCTGGCTGTAGTCTTGCTGTCCCTTTAACCTCTCCATCGCAGTCTTCTTTAGTGCAAAAGTGGCTGGATCCATCAAATGGCAGGTCCATTATCGTGGTCTGGACATCCTGTGAGAAACTGGAGTGGTGTAACCACACATGATGTCTTAAGAAGATTGATGTCCACATGGCCAGTGCCAATGAATGAGCTGTGTCCAGACCTATCAGACCCCCTGTTTAGCCGCTGCTTGACCATCCTCAATAACTTCAGTAAAACAAGAGTGGAGATATTCTGGTAGGTTCGGAATGACTGCCTGTCTAGAGTCATGAAGGGTGTGTACATATCTGCCCAACAGGCAAGTGGCATTTAGGGATTTAGGTGCCATGCTCCCCGCCAAGAAAATCCAAGAACATTTTCTTGGCAGACTGCTCTGTTTTCCTCAACTTCCGATTCAGATGGTGTTGAGGGGAAAATTCCAGGAGACCTCTTAGATGAACAAGAATCCTGCATAACTAGACTCTCTGGGGATGGATGAGCCAAGAGGAAGTCTGGATCTTTGGGTGCGAGATTATATCTCTAGTAATTGTTCTTGACACCACTGTTGAAGGGCTCGTATTTTCCCATATAGCTGAAATGGATTCCTTGAGGGCTTGGTTCAACAGGAGGGGTTCTGCTGTCTGAGAGGAGGCATGCAAGACCTCCATGAGGAGATTAGGCTTGACATCAGTGGATGGGAGCTGTAGGAAAAGAATGCCGGCTGCCCTGATTATGTATAGTGTGGTATGAGGTCACTTCTGGCAGCGGGATAAGTGTGTTGAAAGAGCACTCCCATTACCAGGAGGATTCAAAACCACTTGCACCCTTTAAGCCCTCAAGATCTGGGTACAGCCAGTCTTACGTTCTCCCTCATCACAGCCTTCTATACCTTCTTGAGGGTCAGTGACCTCGGAGAGGCATCTTCTCTCTTCTGATCTTTGAACCTCCCTTCTGGAGCATTGGGGCAATATAGGAAGGTCCTCCACTTGAGGTATTTGCAGAAAACCGTTGCAATTTAGGAGTTGTGGACTGAGTTGGAGTCATGTGTGGTAGCACTGGTGCCATCTGCTGCACTGCGGCGTCATTTGTTGCACCGAGGGAGTCGATCATTGAGCAAGGGAGATGTTAATTTCCAGCGCCGAAGAAGTCGGAAGCAATGATCTCAGTGTCAACCTTGGCGCCAGACCCAATGCTGGAGTCAGGTACACCTAGGATACTTGTAGAAGAGGTAGAAATAGAATAAAGGGCACTGGTTGGTATGGAGTTGCCATTTGAATTTGAATTTGAATTTGAATTTAAAAACATTTGTAAAGCGCGCTTTTACCTAGCGGTTTCTTGGTGCTACGGACTTATTGAACCCAAATAACAGCTGTGGAAGGACTAGGCTGGGAATGCTTGCAGGAAAAGGTAGGTTTTTAAGGCCTTACGGAAGTCGGAATAAAGTGGAATAGATCGGACATTGGGAGGGAGGGAGTGGTAAAAGGTAGGGCCAAGGACCGCAAACTTCACCCCCCCCCCCCCCCCCCATATCACCATCTTCCTGAAGCGAGGGACGGAGAGAAGGGACTGGGAAGAGGAGCGGAGCTCTCTAGCAGGTGTGTAGCTGGAGATTGGCGAATTTATGAAGGCTGGGGCAGTTCCAGCTCAGGCCTGGAACGCAGTGCAGCCCAGTTTGAAAAGAGCCCTCTCCCTAATGGGCAACCAGTGCAAGTTCTTTAGTACAGAGGTGGCATGGTGGAATTTAGGGAGGCCATAAATAAGGCGTGCCGCCTGGTTCTGTACCAGCTGTAGGCGTCGAAGAGCATAAGCGGGGACGCCGTTGTACAGGATGTTTCCGTAGTCCAGCCGTGATAAGACCATTGCCATCACGATGAGTTTGAGAGCAGGAAGAGAGAAGAATCTAGATATTTTCCTGATCGCACGAAGGGTGAAAAAGCAGGAGAACACCACCATACTGATCAGAGTGTGCAAAGTTAGATTCTGATTTAACGTGATCCCAAGTGTTTTAACAGAATAAGAAGGTGAAGGGGAGGAACCAAGTGAAGGGGGCCAAAACATAGAAGTCCAGGGACTGGATGCTCCACCAGTCAAAACCAACTCGGTTTTGTCTGGATTGAGTTTAAGGTGGTTGAAGTTCATCCAGTCCCTGATGAAAATCATGATTGATTGGAAATTAGAAATAGATTCAGGAGAGTGTGAAAGGTTAAAGATCAGCTGGAGGTCATCCGCATAGTTAAAGACGGTGACCTCTCTGTAGAGCAAAGATAAGAGGGAGAATGTAGAGATTAAATAAGAGAGGAGAAAGGGAAGAACCTTGGGGAACACCACACTGCACCTTACGTGGGGGAGAAGAAAACCCTTCAAGATGGACGGCCTGGGTACGGTCCCTCAGGAAGGAGGTGAGCCAAGCCAGGGGAGGCCCCCTGATGCCCGCTGCCTTGACACGGGTGAGAAGGATGGAGTGATCAACCGTGTCAAAGGCAGTGGACAAATCAAGGAGGACCAAGGCCTGAGGCTGGCCCCGTCCATTCCCTCCATGAGGCTGTCCAGGACCGAAACCACGACCTTCTCGGTAGAAGGGCGAGGGCGGAATCCAGCCTGGCAGGAGGCCAGGTAGCCGCTGTCCTCCACAAATGAGCTGAGGACAGTGGCGACGTGGCACTCCAAGATTTTTCCCAGGTAAGGGAGGAGGGAGATGGGACGGTAATTAGTCAGGGATGCAGGGTCAGCTCCGGGTTTTTTCAGAAGGGGAATGATTGTGGCTGATTTATGAGGCTTTGGGACTATACCGTTCTCAAGAGAGTCGTTCAAAAAAGTCACGGGAGGAGAAGGGCAAGCCCGAAAGATTTCTCTCAAGATGAGCACTGGACAAACATCTGAGGGGGAGCCAGATTTGACTTTCACCGCTAGAGAAGATAGAGTCTCTCCAGTCAGTTGAGTGATGTGGTCTAGATAGAACCTATTGGGAGGGGGTTCAGGGGCCAGAGGGAGTGAGGGGGGGGGGGGGGTATGTTGGCTTTAATGACTGCGATTTTCTCCACAAAGTAGTTGTTTAGGGAGTCGCAGAGGGCTTGAGAGGGGGAAGGTTTTAGGGAGGTTCTGTCTGACAAGGCCAACTCATGTACGGTGGAGAAAATTTCTCTGGACTGGTTTCCTGATGAAAGTATTTTGTCGGAAAAGTAGTCGGTCTTGGCTGAGAGTATTGCCTTTTTGTATGCATTGAGCAGGAGTGAATAGTGAGCTTTTAAAATTGGGCAGTAAGAGCGTCTCCATGCGCGTTCCGCCTGGCGGGCAGCTAGCTTCTTTCCCTTGAGTTCATCAGTGAACCATTTGTTCACATTGTGGGCGCGTTTCACAGTAACGCGTTTCAGGGGAGCTACCTGATTACAGGACCTGGAAAGCCAGTCGTTAATAGTGGTGACCTGAGATGACGGGGAGAGTTCCTCCAAGGCCGGGTAAGAGTTCTGAAGAGTGAGACAGAGGGCAGGAATATCGGCCTTGTTCCGGTTGCGGGCCCAGATGTTCCTGGGAAGGGCTGGGCGTTTGGGTCGGTGAAGGTCTAAGGTAAACGAGATCAAGAAGTGATCGGACCACAAACAAGGTGTAATGATGAGGGGGGAAACCGGAATATTCAAGGACCAGATTTGATCTAGAGCGTGGCCCTTTGAATGAGTGGGGGCGGATACGTGAGAGATAAAATTTAGACTAAGGAGGGAGTCTGTAAAATTCCTAGATGCTGCATCTTCTGCGGGATCAGAGGGCCAAAAGTTAAAGTCTCCAAGGACCAAAACAGAGGAGTTGTTAACTGTTAACCTGGCCAGTAGCTCCTCAAACTCAGTTAGAAAGTGAGGGGCGGGGCCAGGAGGACTGTAAAAAAGGACGCAGGTAATGGGGGTTTGAAAAGACGCTGAGCGCATCACCAAGCACTCAGTTCCCTTGATAAACGGACAGGAGAGGATTTGAAAATGAAAGTCCGACCGAACAATCACAGCAACTCCTCCACCGGCTCTGCCCGGTGGTCGGTCAGCCCGTAGGGCATAATAAGTGGAGGGAAGTGATGCCAGGATGTTAGGAAGGGAATCAGGACAGAACCAGGTTTCCGTCAAAAATAACAGATCCGGGTTGTGGCAATCCAGAAGAGTTCTAGTTGATGTTTCACGGCAGATCTAGTGTTTAAGAGATAAGCCGAAATAGCGACTCCTGGACTTGAGGGCTGGTCAGGTTCTGATAAGGGTTGGGGCAAGGGTAAGGTGGGAGGGTGTATGGGGGCGGTGAGGGGGACAGACTGGGGCCGGGTGGATGGTGGACACTGCGGCAGCACTAAGAGAACCATAGTTTTGGTAAGTGTGGAGTTCGTCAGAGGAATAGGATAAAAATTGGGCATAGTAAGGTGCCCCTTGCCCCGGCCGGCCGCGGACGGGCGCAGACGGGCGCAGACGGGCTTGCCTTTGGCGCGCCTTCGGCGCGCCGCCGGCGCGTCCGTTGCGCGCGTCCATTGCGCGTGCGCATGGGGTGTCGCTTATGAGGCCTGGGAGCGTGAAAACTAGAGCGCTGCCCTAGGAACTGGTCTGCCCCGCCAAGATGGCGGCCGCAACCCCGTCAGCCCTCCGGATCAAGCGGCACTCAGTCGTGCCGGACCGGGGCTAGGGGAGCGGTGATGGTAGTTAGGAAGCAGAAGCCAGGTAAGAGAATACCAAAAAGTAACAGTTTTTAAAATTCGGCAAAAGTAAAATAATCAGCGAGCCCACGAACACCGCAGCATCCGCGAACCAGCTGCCACCAGGTTCCACTCAGTGAATTCCACTCAGTGCATATGTAATTGCACCAATAGGGCCAGCAGGCACACCAGGAAAGATGGGGGGACCAGGACTCAATTGAATAAAACATTAAAAAATGCAATTAGATGGACCTATTAGCAAGATGCCTGATCTAAGTGAATCAATCACTAGTCCACCTGGATCAATTTGGATTTATACCCTAAATATCTGGTACCTTCATGGGGTGCGGAGGCAACCTGCTAATCTTAGAGAGCCAGCATTGATGCGGCCACTGGATGCCAAGATGACATTCGGCACAGCATATTTGCTGTGCTGGTAAAACTGTGATTCTGCCCGAAATTTACGCAGTGGTTTTGGCTTCTCAACACTGGCCCTATGGCACAGGCCAAGGTGAACGAAAGCCACTCTAGAGAATACAAACTTCTGACAGGCTCCCGGCAAGGTTGCTGCCTCTCACTGTTAACCTTCGCCCTGTCCCTCATTGGCGGCTTGAATTGGCAAAACCCATTGGCGAAGGGCATGCACTAGAAAGACAAAATATCATTATATGCAGACGCTGTCCTACTGTATGCGACTGACCCAAAAAAGACCCTGGCCAGATTGATGTAGATCCTCACGACGTTCGGTAGATGCTCTGGCTATACCATTAATAGTAGATCTGACGGGCTTCCGGTACTTGGGGATCTGCATCACCTCGGACACCTCTCCCTTTCTTCAGAAAAATGTAACCCTGGTGTTAGAGAGACTGAGACGACGTGAAACACTGGAAGGCATTGATGCTCTTGTTATTGGGCAGAGCTGCCCTGTTCAAACTGATGGCGCTACCTCACTTCCGATACACCCTGCAAAATACTCCCTATGAGGTGCCCACCTACTACTTAAGGGTAATTGAGAATGAGATGCAAGCACTGTTATGAAGTGGGGGTTCAACACGTATAGCCTTATACAAGTTAATATGGAGTTGGTGCGATGAGGGTTTTGCGATGCCCGACATTCAGAAATATTACTGGGTGGCACAACTTAGCACGATTAACTACTGAGCCTTTCTCCCACTGTCAGAGACAGTGTTCTGTATGGATAGGACAGCAAGGCTATCCAAAGGCCTTATATGGAGGTACAGAGAGGAGGGACTGGCCACACCCCTCATGGACAGTAGTACAGCTCTGGAAGAAGGCCACTGCACTTCCGGGGTGGAAGGGCAAGGTCATATAGGTGACTGCTATGGGAAGCAGATATACTCAACTCTCTGTGGGCCAGACGGGATTTGATGAGTGGGATCGATAGGGATCTCCAAAGTGGGTGATCTTTGGAAACAGAGAGAGGTCATCACCTGGTCTGAGCTACGACAGGATTATAATTGACACCCGGAGAAGTCTACAGATATCGGCAAGTTAGACACACACTGAAAACAATCCTTAAAAAAGAACAGACCTACCAGAATCCACAACCTTAGAGGATAAACTGCTAGATGACTTTATGTCTCAGAAGACCACCGCCCTGACATTTAAAATGCTGCTTAATCACTCTTCGGTTGTTTTACAACAGTTACAGGGGAAATGGGAGCGTGATTTAGGAGGCTTTGAGGATGGTGAATAGGAAATGGCCCTGGCAGTCCGCAAAGAGATGGCCATACGTTCCAGATTTCGATTAATCCAGGTCTGAATTTGTCATTGCTCCTACTAGACTAGAAGAATGATGGTACGGGTGGGGAGGACAAGAGGTGACAAAGGCCTGCATGGAAACAGGCAGACGGGTACCTTCTTCCACATTCATTGGCAATGCCCGCTTATACAGAAATACTGAGAGGGCGGGGGGGGGGGGGAGTGCATCAGCTAAGCAATGTATTTTGAGGCAAGAAGACTGATGCCACTAGGACACGCAGGGCATGGATGATCGTAGGTCTCGTGGTGGCAAAGAGGAACATCGTAAAAGCTTGGGGATCTGCTAAGCCACCAGCTATGGAGACGAGGAAAGGTGATATGGACTGGCGTAAGATGGCAGAACAGGTGGCCCATTAAAGTTGGGGTTTCCCTAGGAAATGGGAGAAGATCTGGATGGTTTGGAATACCTATAGGGGCAATCTATGTACAACAGAAGAGCGAGGGGGAGGGGGACCCAGGCACAGAGATAACGTCCTTGAAATACACACTGTATGAGTATTACCAAGGGGTGAAGGGGTATGCAAGACAGGGCAGTGCAATGTTCAACAGTCTTATTTGTGCAGATTGTATCAGTGTAAACACTTTATAATTGATTTATTTAAAAAATGTAGATGGATCCATCCCAGGTGTTGGGAACTTTGGTTCTGGATGAAGGGTCTGGGTGGGGCCTTACTATCGACGCTGCAGATGGTCCCGTGTCTGGAACCAGCACAGAGTCTGTCTGAGCCACAGGTGTCAGGTTCTCGGAGTCTATTGGTGGGGCGGTCTTGATCCAATGTAGGTTGAGACGACGTCAGTTGTCTCTGCGACTTGTTTGAGAGGACAGGCCTTGATATTCTTTCATTTTCTTCTTCTTGTGTTTCCATTTTGAAGATTATAAAGATGGTGGCCAAGAGGCCTTGGATTTTGGGCAGGATTTTTGACAACCCCAATGTTCATCTCTTGCTCTCACAAAAAAATCTTTGCCTCACACTCCGTGAGTGCCCTTGGATGCATTTTCTGGTAGGATTCGCAGGCCCTGACGTCATGGTTGGACTCGAGGTACTTAAGGCAAAACTGATCAATTTCATGAGTATTCGTGAAGGACATTTGACCACTGCAGCTCCAACAAGGTTTGGATCCTGAACATTTTGGCAGCGAAATACCAGTGGAAAACTGCACCTAATTGAAACAAGAATCAAGCAAACATCAAATAAATAAATATTCTCCGAGGAGAGTGGAAGAGCTCCGGAATGCATCGATGACACAGAAAAAAGGGAACTGACATAAACATGCAAGCGGGCTTTATGGCTCCAGTGATGTCACGAGGTGCCGCATGCAGTGCTGAGGTGAGAGAGCTATTGAAAAGTTCAGCAAGCTGACTGACGCCTGGCATATTCAAAAGATGAGGAATCTGCAGATAGGCAAGTAGAAGCATCCAGAAGAAACGAACGGCTCATATGTACGAAATTCTGATTTTGTGATTCCCAAATAGCGAATCTGTAGAAATCGCTATTTGGGAATCACAAAACAGAATGCATGTAATCTGAAATTTCCTAATAGCAATTCCAATGGATTTTCATTTGCTATTAGGAAATCACTAAATTGCGATTTCCTCAAGGGAAATTGCCAAATTTACACATATGAACCATAATGGTCACAGATTACTCTGAATATTTTATTTATTAATTTAGCTGTTTTATAACGCGCTCTATTACTACCAGAGTATCCTGGCGCGAGAAAGAAAAACAAGCAAGTGGCCATCAGAAACAAAAGAGAGAAACTAATGGGCAATTCTAAAAAGATACGTTTTTAATGCTTTCTTAAAAGAGACGAAATTTTCAATTGATCTCAAAGGAAGGGGTAAAGTGTTCCATGTCCGAGCTGCGACAACCGCAAGCGAGTAGCCTCCCAGGCGTACTCGCTGAAAGCGGGGCACCCTCAGGAAATTACAATCCGATGAGCGCAACGTCCGCGTGGGTACATAGCGGCTAAATCTTTTTCTCAGATAAGAAGGCCCCATGTCATTGACTGCTTTGAAGGCTAAGGTAAGGATTTTAAAAGTTATCCGTTGCACGATCGGCAACCAATGAAGTTCCTTCAAATGTGCTCGCATGCTTTATCTACTTGGAATTTTGCACAGCAAACGTGCCGTCGCATTTTGGATAATCTGCAGTCGGGCCACTAGGAAGGCTGGAGTACCGCTAAATAGAGAGTTGGCGTAATCGAGCCCGGATAAAATTAAAGCCCTCGCAACCGACTCTCTTGCAGAAGATGGCAAATAAGGAAAGAGCTTTCTCATGGCTTTAAGGGATCCGAAGCACACCCCTGTGAGTTTTTTTATGTGTGCCTCGAATCTCAGATCTTCTCCAAACCAGACTCCCAAATTCTTTGCCGAGATAGTAACTGAGCCTGGCTGGGGAAAATAAGGAGGCCACAGGAGTTCTCTAAAATTGGGAGGGAATTGGCCATACAGCAAAATTTCAGTCTTGTCTTCGTTGCACTTCAGCTGTGCCACTGCTAACCAGTTAAACACAGCAGAAAGGCACAAACGGACAATCTCTGTATTAGTTGCTGAATCCTGCCAGGTAAATAGAAGCTGCGTATCATCTGCGTACGCTATGATTTTTGCTCCCATTTGTTCGGCCAACACAATAAGAGGAGTAAGGTATATATTAAAAAGCAGGGGACTCAATGTAGAACCCTGAGGAACTCCAGTAGTGAGTGGCCTAATTGAGGATGAAAAAGGAGGGATCCAGACCTGCTGAGACCTGTCCGATAAAAAAGACTTCACCCATTCCAATGCTGAACCCAGTACACCAATCTCAGCCAAGCGAGTCAGGAGGAGTGAGTGTGGGACAGTATCAAACGCGGCAGAGAGGTCTAATAAAATCAGAGCCGCTCTGCCGCCGCTATCCAAACACTCCCCGATTGCCTCAGTAATCTCCACCAGAGCAGACTCCGTGCTATAAGCTGCCCGGAAGCCAGACTGAGCAAGATGTAAAACCTCTGAGGATTCTACAAAGGCATTCAGTTGAGCAAATGCAAGTTTCTCCCCGATTTTAGCCATAGCTGGGAGTAGAGATATGGGTCTGTAGTTACTAGGCACAGTTGGATCTGCACCTGTCTTCTTTAACAGAGGAAGCAGCTTAGCCTGTTTCCATTCGTTAGGAACCCTAGCTGTTGTAAAAGATAGGCACATTATTTGAGCAATCTCAGGTGCCACTACTTTTGCCACTTCGGCCAACACCCTGGCCGGGCAAATATCACCAGGGGCACCAGATTTTAACGATTTAATTGCCACTAAGGTGTCATCCACAGAAGGTGGAGCAAAGCTCTCCATGGTGTGAGTAGGTTCAACCTTAGATCCAACATTGACAGCCATCAAACACCCTCCACCAATTGCTCTAAGACTTTGCTGGATTTTCGCTATTTTAGTCAGGAAAAAGGAGGAGAGACTTTCGCACCATTCAGTAGAGGGTTTCATTGAAATTTGTTCGGCACTGGGAGAAAGGAAACTTTTTACTATGGAAAAATTTTTGCGGCTGTTGTTATTCGCCCTCTCAATTCTTCTGGCAAAATATTCAGTTTTAGCCAGTTTGATGTTAGCATAATATTCACGCTGAGCAGAGCGGTAAGCTGCCTTTGCTTGTGGGCAATTAGCCACCCTCCATGCACGCTCCAGTTTTTTGCAGACTAGTTTACTGGTGCGTAGATGGGGTGAATACCAAGGTTGGGAAGGGGTCGTCCTAATTCTACCAGGATCAGTCACCTTCGATGAGACGGACAAGGCCGCTCGAATCCACCTATCAAAGACCTGCACAGCGGAATCTAATTCACCTCCCAAAAAGGTCCTATTCTGATCAAGCCAGTCAGAAAATTTAACTACATTGATCTTTGGGGGCGCATAATCATGGAGGCTTTAGGTGAGTCTTTCATAGCCGACCATGAAAATCTGATAAGCTGATGATCCGTCCAAGTTAATATTTGGGGAGCCTCAACCTTCAGCGGAAAGTTAGAGCAAATGACATCTAAAATATGGCCGCCTGTATGTGTAGGGGAGGAGACCCATTGGGTTAGAGAGGCCAGGTCAAAGGAGTCAGATAGAAGCTTACTTTCTTGACGTTCCTGACAGTCTACATGAATATTTAAATCTCCGAGCAGTAGAAAACGAGAAAACCTTACCGCTCTGGGAACGAGAGTTTCCAGAAGAGCTTTAGGAAACCGTCCCGAGGGGCCTGGGGGTCGATATATGAGGGAGCCACCCACTGTGAAATGTGGGGACAAAATCAACGAAAAATTCATAATCTCGCCTTCCGCGAGATTATCTGAATCTTCCACACTAAGCACCCAAGAATCTCTAAAAATAATAGCTAACCCTCCACCTCTACCACTAGCCCTATCCTTCCTTCGGATTTTAAACCCTCTGGGAATAGCTAATTCGATGTCAGGAGCACTTGACCCGTCCAACCAAGTCTCCGTAATAAATAGCAAGTCCAAGGTACCATCTTCTAACAAAGAAAAGATCTCCGAGGTATGTTTGCACATTGATCGCGCATTTATTAGGGCTGCTGAAATAGAAGCTACATCCCAGATGGAATTAGATGAAGTGGCGTTATTAACACAACATGCAAAACCACAAGCCGAGCAAGAGCTAAGCCTTACCGGGTCAATAGTAACACAAGATTTAGCCAAGTACATCTCAAATAATCAAAGCACGACTAGGACAAAAACTCGGCTTGCGCACCAGTATAAAATGCCCCCCCTTAGCGAACCGCATAGCTAAAATAGTGGCCTCATTTGCAAATCCGGACAGATTTGTAAAGGCACACTATAAGGGTATTATGCAAGGTATTGGAGATTGCACTCATTTATGTATGCTGGAGGCAATGCTTGTGGTAGTATCATGGAACTCAACAGTAAAAACAAGCATTGTCAATGCCAATAGGCTCGGATTTACAAGAATGTTGTATGGCAATGTAAAGCATTACACATAAATAACATGGGAATAAGTAGGTCTGTTAGTGGAAGCAAAGAGCTTTAGAAAAATAGTGGTGTTGGTTAAAAGGTTAGGTGGCAGGTGCCGAAGGCAAGCCCGTCTGCGCCTGGACTGCTCCCAGCACCAGGAACCCTGGTCGTCCGACCACCCACAGATACTTTGCTGCAGAACTCGGAGCCCTGGACCTTGGACACCACAACAACTACTGCCTCACTTTTCCTCACTCAGTGGCAAGGCTGTTCACCTGCCACTGTTTCTTCACCTGCAACTCAGGACCTCCTGCTTTCACAGATACCTGCACCACTCCCAATTCGCAGACCTCAAACCCCACCCAGAACCTTTCTGATGCATCCTGCCTAACACCCGATCTCTCTGCAAACACACCACCAAAGTCTGGGATACCATCACCACCCTCGCCCCTGACACGATTTTCATCACAGAAACCTGGCTCAACCCCTCCTCCGTCCGTAACATCACCACCGCTATGCCTAACGGCTACAAAATGACACACCCGAACCAATGAAAATTCGAAGGCGGCTTCCCCATCAGCAACAAAGAAACAATCTGATGTACCACCACCGAGGACACCACACAGACCATGGACCACCTCAATTATCAAATCCACACTGGCAACAGAACCACCATCAGAGGCATCCTCGTCTACAAACCCTAGGACCACACACCAGTTTCTGTGACACCATCACTGACTTAATCGCCACAGTAGCCACCAGTTCCAAGCACTACATCTTCCTCAGGAACCTCAAATTCCACCTGGATGACCTCACGTACAATAATTCCACCAACCTCTTAGCACGCATGAACAACATCGGCCTGACCCAGCCGGTCACCGACTCCAAACACTGGACCTGATTTTCACAGCCAGCGACATAGTCAAATATAGCCATGCCACAGAACTCACCTGGACTGACCACTCCATTGTCCACTTCACCATCACAGGATTACCATGCAGTGCCACCAGCTCTACCCCCCCCAGGGCCCATTCAGAAGCTGGAGCAAAGGAACACACACCTAATGGATGGACGCCCTCAACACCACCCAGCCCGACCTCACAACCAACCTGGAACGAGAAGTCCAGAACTTCACTACCTGGATCACCAACGCTGCCAACCTAGTCCTCCCCCCCCCCCCCCCCCCCCCCCCCCACCCCACATCAAAAAAGCTAGCACCTGCAGAGCCACCAAACAAGCCAGCAGGTGCATAATAGAACTCAGGACAATGAAACGCAACTGCAAAAAACTGAAAAGAAGATGGCGCACTAGGGGAGACACCACAGGTTGAGCCACTTTCAAGTCCTCCCTAAACAAATATCACCAGCGACTCAAATACACAAAAAAAGATGCCCTGACAAACCGCACTGAAGCAAGAGTCAAGCACACCAAGGACCTCTTCCGCAAAATGAGGTTTAATGCGGGATACAGCTTTGCTAGCCGAATTGTGTTTGTTAACTGAATAATTTTGTATGATAGAAGCAAGCATGCCATTACCACGTTAGTTTTTACTGCAACTATGCCTTTACCACACATGCCATTACAACGAAAATGTGTGTTTTTTTACAGGTAAGTATAAGCCATTTATATTAAGCCTGGGCGTAGCTCGAGTAGTATCACTCTGTGGAATACCGCGGAGTTACCAGAAAACTCAGCAGAATTTCATGGAGTTCTGCAAATTGGCGGAGTATCTACTTAATGAAGGGAAACATACTGAAGCGGGAGAAATTAAAGGATTAACTCGGTTCAAGTTACTCCTTAAACAGACAGATTACGGGGGGATTAGCTGCTGACAATGTCGGAAGCTGCGCATTGTACTGCAAGCACCTCATACGACACAGCTGGATTTCGCATGCAAAATGAATGAGGGAGGTCTCCGAGAGCACCTCTTCCAGTAGTTTAAAAATTGGATTCAGATTTGGGGCAAGTACCTTGGGACACCTCGTGGGACTCTCTGGCCTACAACTACCGTCCAGTCACCCGTGGGTTCAAGCAACAACAACCAACTCGCTAATACTGATCATTCTTTACTCAATTCTTTGATGGGACACAGATGAAGAACTCAATGTGAACCAGAAACCTCTGTTTCAATATTCTTAATTCTGTTTATAGAAAATTTTTCTTATTTCTTTTTTACTCCAATTGTACAGTTAAAAAAATATATATATATATAACATTACAAGACACCACAGCCACACAATTCAAGAAACACTTATGATACAATATCACAAATTTCGAATGAAAATCAAACAGTTGAACAAACCTTTTTGCAAAACACATTATATAACACATAATCCAAGACAAAGACAAGACATTTGACACATAAAAATTACATGACAAACTAGCCCAGACATTATTCACAGTTTTTTAACCTTATATTTTGGGCTGCTCAAACAGTGAATTATATACAAAAATCCTTAAACTGTTTAAAAGTTGATTACATTTGTTTTTAGGTCAATCTTTTAACATTTGGAAACAGTTTGGGGTGATCACTTTTTGTGTCACTGTTTGAAAAAACACGGTTGACGCGTTTCGAACCCCACTTTCAGGGGTTCTCTTCAGGACAAAAAAACTATAAGAAGAAAGAAAAAGAGAATTAAGCTCTTGTTTCCATCTAAAGAATGAGGTCACTAACAAGAACTTATGGGCACCATATTTGTGCGCCAGCTTCAAAAAGAATCTCATTTTATTAACAGAAGAAGAATTACCTAATTTATGCGATCAACCAATCTCATCTGTTCTGTAGCGAATCAGATAATTTCTTACATGTTCTATTCAATCAATACCCAAACTCTTAATATAGAAAAAAAGAGAAAAAACAAAAGAAAAAGTCAGTCCTCAGTTTGCTCTTTATGAAAAGCCAGTTGCTGATGCTGGAAGGCAGCAGTGTGTTGACTTACTTGTATCTCATAAGATGCCCATTCCTACAAGAATTCTTTTAAGATGATAGGTCTTGGACCAGTGTCTTTAAGAAAAGAGAAGTCCATTGGTTAGGAAAGATTTGCCTAGCTTATCATTAAATACATGGTCATCCTAATTGCTTTCAAAGATCACATGCATTGTTTAATCCTTTAAAAGAGATGGACACTGCCGTGTTTGTTCGACATGCGAATCTACACGGGGAAGAAGATAAATGTGAGATTAAAACGAGCCGTCTCGTTTGCAGGTGTATTTTATGCTTATTAGATGAATGCCATCTGTGATATATTAATCCATCTTTCTTTCTTTATTATAACAACCACATAGGCCCATGAATCTTCCTTCGTAGAGACTTTTTGAAAACTGTCTCTTACGTGTGCAAAACTCAATCAAACATGCAATAACAGTTCTCTGTTTGTAATCGTCCAGATTCCAATACTTTTTTCGTTAAAGGTCACCAAATTCGGCTATTTTTTTCTTTTGCATGAGCTGTACAACCATGGCTTCACATCGTTTCAATAATTTAAGTTTGGGTTTAAGTTCAGCACTTCACTCCGATTAGACAACCTTAAATTTCTCTATTGTGCTGCTGCCATCGCTGCTAAGCAACCTCTGTCAAGATAGTTAACCTCAGTCTCTGCTGTTCCACCCTGGGCGGCTTCCTTCCTTTCCACCCAACGTTCATGACTGTAGCTGTCTGTTCGCGTACTCCCTCAGATATGCGAGTTGTCTTCGTATAGAGGTCACATGACTCACGTCCAAAGGTGTGACTCATTGATTTCTGGTAGTTCTAGTTTTAGAATGGTCCTGCTGTTTCTCCTGTTACAACAATGCCCACAGGATTCATGCAAAGCTAAAATCTTATTGTGTGGACTTATAAGAGTAAAAAGAAGTTTTAATTTGGGATCTGGTCCAAACGAATTCTTCTCTAGTGCTGGGAAGGTGAATATATACCAACGTGAATTAAATCGAACCAATGCAAATTAGTGCTATTTCACATATTAAAGTTACCGGGACCTTGTTACAAAAATGTAATCATATGTCTCCCAAAACGATATGGACTCTGTCAAGTTTTTCATATTCCAGAAATTCTCTAACACCCGAAGTAGATGCTTCTCAACAATTTCCTCAGGAACCACAGAGTTTTTAGTACAATTACCAGGGTAATCCATTCTTGTATATACCATTTGGAACTGCTTGTCAAGATGGCTGTGATGGCTATATAGTTTGAAAAAACGGGGCGTGACAATATAGAATTAGTTTACGGTCCAAGTCACCCCCCTGAATGGTTGTTGTTCGTCCAATGGTTTATTAAGGGGGCAGTCTGCACATATTTTCAGATCCTAGATTTATGTTGTATGACCCTATGGCATTCCTCTTTATTGGTTCCCCAATATAAAGTTTGGGACAGGGACACAAGATACCATAGACAACGTTCTTTGTTTTAAAGTTGGTAAACGTGTTGTGCTTCCAGTTAACATTCTTTTTTTGTCCTCATTTACTACCCTGGTCATACCGTTAAAGTTTAAAAGGGAGTGACACACTAACTCAGAGAACTGGGTGACAGAGCCTTAGATCGAATAGGCTACGCCAATAGTAGTGTCATGCCCACCAAGACCTTCGTACAGAGACCAAAAGGTAAGCTGCATTGCAAAACATATAGCCCACAATCAGGACACAACCTGATTTTTTTGTGGAATATTTTTATTGAGATTTCGACTTATAGTCACAATACAAAGTTGAGGAGGGTAAATGAGAAGTCATCCTTTCAAGTCACGACATTGATCATGCACAGCAACAATATTATACATTACAGTTGTCTCATATCATAGATGTTGATGCGGGAAGGAGAAAAGGTATACATAGATCATATAACAGTTCCTTGTAGTACTTTATACCAAAGAGTGTTTCCCATCTCCACAGAGCTATAAGTCATCAGTTAAAAGGAAGATGGCGCCTAGGAACTGAATCGATGGTGCATGTCACAGAGCCATGGCCCATCGTGTGCGGTAAATGTGTGCCCAGTGGGGTTTCAAAAAAGGGGGCAGGTCGTCGCCTGGATCGGTTATAAATATGGTGTATTTCACATATGTGTGCCAGCTAGGGCCCGGTGTCATTCATGTGTGACGGTTCCTCTCTTCTCTTATCATGTCCAGGAGACCCGTTATGTGGAGTGGTCCCTCAAATATAGGTATGTGTGTTGCTAACCATTTGAGGAACAAACGTGTAACGTTCAATATGGTGGTTTTCAAACTGTTTAACTATCGTGTCCATTAATGAGCTCGTCGGGACACCGCTAACTTGGTCAACTGGGGGGGTGGGGGGGGGGGGGGGGGAGAATGAATATATAGGTTAAATAATGAAAAGGGTCGATAACAATAAAAGGGAAAAAGAATACCAAAGGCGCTGTTCTGGGGTAGGTCTAAAAGGGTGTATAAGCAGGTAATGTGTTCATATGTGTCGATGTATGCACGTTATTGCTCCAAAGTATGGGGGTTGCAATGTGGGGGTGGGTGGATTTATCTTCAGCGTGGTTATGGTGGAGTATCTGTATCCAGTCTTACGTGTAGGGGGGCGGGTCAGATTTACTTATCGGTGGCGTGCGATCGGTATCTTGTGTCGTGTGCGTGACATGCTAGTCTGCTGAAATCAGGTCACCTCTCCTGGGTGCACTACCTTCCTTCTCATCTGTCATCCCAATGACGCTCAACCAAACAGGCGTCTATGTAACTCCCTGCTCAAGACACGCCTGGTGAAAGGTTTTTAAAATGTCATCCCAAGGTTGTGCTATTGGGATAGCTCTCAGTCTCGCTGTCTCCTCCCTGTGAAGGGTTGCGCTTTCCGCTGCCGCCCAGTTATTGAAGGAGGTGCACCAATGTTGGATTTGTGGTGGGTCCCTGCTCTTCCAATGTTTGGTGATAAGCCTCTTGGCGGTGACAAGCCCCAGACCCCAAAACCTGGTGTGGACTTTAGTATGTTTCATTCTTTTAAATAAGCCCAGCAAACATGCCTCCCATGTGTGTGGCAGCTCCACGCCGGCCCCTTTCGTTAACAGCAACGTTATGCCGTGCCAGTATGCCAGCAGCCTGGGACAGGTCCAAAGCATATGCAGGATATTCTCATTTGTTAGTGAGCAGCGCGGACATATTGACGTGTCTATTGCAAAATATTGGTTAATTTTGTCCGGTGACAAATACGCTCTATGTATTATGCAAAATTGGATGATCTTGAAACTCGAGTTGCGTGGGATAATAATGGATCCCTCGAGTATTCTCTCCCATTCCTTGTCTGTCCAGTCTCTGCCCCTATCTGCTGCCCATTTGTCTCTCAGTGGTTGGATGGTGCGAGTTGTGTGCGACAATAGTGCTTGTGCTAACCAATGTATCACATGGGGTCCATTTCCCATGACGTGCAAATATTGCACCAACAAGTGTGTCTGTGGTTCCTCGGTCATATATCCCCAGGCCTTTGTGTACGTGGTATCAAAGATGTGTGTAACAGGAACTGCCCTGCCGGTAGGTCCGTGGTCGCCGCCAATATATCGAATGGAAGCAGAGCGCCATCCGTGTATAGTTCAGCCATCGTGTCTATCTCGACCTGTTCCCATCGTTCCAGGGTGGACGCGGTTACAATCCCTCCATCTTTGGGGGTGCCCAACAGAGGGAGTGCAGGGGTATAGGGCGTCACCGCCCGTGTGAGCCGCAAGCTACGCATATAGCACTTGTGAGCTTCTGCTAAATGTAACTGCGTCGGGCGAGGTAATTTGGCTAGGGGATGAAACAGTGTAAGGACCTGTGTATGGGTCAGGGTTGAAGTATCGGAGGTCGTGTCAGTCAGGTACTTCCCACTCAGCCAACCAACCACCCACTGCAGTTGCGCTGCCAGGTAGTAGAGTTCCTGGTTGGGAACCGCTAGTCCCCCCGATGCCACCGGTGTATAAAGTTTCGTCAGCGCCACTCTGGGTCTGCCGGTGTTCCAAATGAGTGCTCTGACCATGGTTTTCAATTCTCAAAAGATGCGGTTTGGGACGTATACCGGTATATTGGAATAATAGTATAGTAGCCTAGGTAGTACAATCATTTTCGTTAGGGTTACCCGGCTGGGTACATTGAGGGGAAGCGTTTTCCAAAAGGTTATTTGTGCTTGCAGGGAAGAGATGGCCCTAACCAGGTTACCCTCTAACACATCCGCAGGGGACCGGTAGATATGGATACCCAAATATCTGAATGTGGTAGTGTGCCAGGCCAGCTGCACTCTGCAGAGTCGCACCTCGCATTCCTGCATGTCTGGGCTAAAGGAGTACACCCCGGATTTACCAGAGTTAACCGAGAGTCCTGAAAGGGCTACAAAGGTGCATAAGGTGTCCGTTAGTGCTTAAGGCACATGTGTAAGAGCTTTAATATATAGAAGCAAGTCGTCTGCATAAAGTGAGACCACATGGATACCGTCTACCAAGGGGATGCCCCAATCCTCGCCCTGATCAGGACACAACCTGATGAATCAAGATAAACCATGGGTGAAGGCGAGGGCAGCTTAATCATTGGACCGGGGGGGGGAAAAAAAACCCGTCCAAAGCCTCACTGTTGACCCCACCTCAGAAGATGCCAAAAGGCTATCTTATTTCGATTGCCTGATCTCATTAGGTCTAGTCTAGAAACTTGCAATACTGATGTCTGCCAGTCCTGTAAGGAAGGTGGTGTTGAGTCTTTCCACTATTTGCAAATTTCTCTTCTGGCCAAAAGGATGGAATAGAACAGAAGATTTTTGGCTGGACCCGTGACTCCGTCTATCAGACCGAAAATTACATGTACCGGATTCATAACGATTTGCCGATCGAGAGAAATTGACAGTGAACTACTTATAGAATCCCAAAAAGAAAATAAGATAGGACAATCAAAAAACATATGCAAGTCCGGGCAGCAATTTCTCCACAAATCATACAAGATACGGACATATCTTTAGAACATTTTTAAATCGTCTGTGGTGAATAATAGGCCCGTTTAACATCACAAGGGGAACAAGTCAGGGCTGCCCACTCTCCCTTCTATTATTTGATCTATATATTGAACCTTTCGCCCAAAAACGGAGGGATGATTTTAACATCGAATCCTTCAGGTATGGGGAATGGGAGAAGAAGGTAGCCCTGTACGCGGATGACAATCTGATCTTCTCCTCGGAATTGTCTACAGCCCTTCCATCGGTGATTAAACTTGATCAGGATTTTGGAGAGATCTCTCGATATGAGATTAATGCCTCCTAAACAGAGATTATAATCTGGAATAATGAGGAGTCAGTGGAGGGAGTACAGTCTAGCTCAAAAATGAGGTACCTTGGTATCACTATTGTTCAGGATGTTAATAAAATTGCCGAAACAAATTTTTGGGCAGTAGGAAAAGACTGTAGGAAACTTATGAGAACATGGTCCATACCACCGTTGTCCATTCTGGGAAGAGTTAATCTTATAAAAATGTCCATTTTACCTAAAGTCATTTTTTTGTTTAATATTATTCCCTTATACTTTGAACCCTCACTTTTATTGAAGTTGCAGAGCGACATTAATTCATTTATTTGGGCACAACACATACCTAAGATTGACTGGAAAAAACGAAGCCGCCGAAGGGAGGTTTAGCAGCCCCTGATCTTCAACTGTATGCATGGGCATTTCAATTTATCCATTCTCGCATGCTATTGAAGATGCCCACTAACATCTGGATAGGCTGCATGTTCAGAGCTATGCTTAGTGGGGCAAGTCTTTCACAGGAGGGATTTCTGTTTAAATTCGGGGACCCCAAATTTTTTAAGAAAATAAAATTGAAAGTTTTACAAGGTATGGCTAAAACATGGTTTAAATTGCGTAGTTCCGTCCTGCTGGGGTATTTCTCGAGTAAAGCACCTCTCTGGGATTCACCGGGGGGCCAGAGTTGGCTTAAGGATAGTCTTGCTTTACCCATGAGGGAGGCAGGGGTGAAAGTATGGGGCAATCTGTTTGTAGAAGGAGTTCTTTTACCATGGGAATCTCCTAAAGATAGGATTGGCTCAGACCTTTCAAGATTTAAATGACTGCAGATAGTCAGCTGGGCTCACTCCATAACTAAGAGTAGATTCCCAGTAGGTGGAGGTAACCATCTTGAGCTCCAACTCCTTAATAAAATCCCTGCTAAGAAGGAGATCTCCTTTTGGTACCACACAATTCTAGAGGAGATTGATGGCAAATTTCAACTGGCCAACAAGCTCTGGGGGAGCTCCTTTGTGGCCCAGGACGTGACTAGCCTTTGGCTTGATTCTTTCAAGATACTGTGGGACATTGTCAAACCGGCCTGGCTCCGACTGAATCATCTTTTCACATTACAGTTAACATTCTTATGTGTAAACAATGTACCTTCAATTGTTTGATCACAACATACACAGGTATCACACTTGTGGTGTCCTGTGACTGGTGGCAAACATAGTTGTTCGTACAATGTACTCTTTGTTTGAACTTTGGGTAATGCGGCACAGACTATTTGGTTTGCTATACCGCTTTCTTTTTTAGGGCAAACAAGGGAGGGTATGTAAAACACAGTCCAGATTTTGAACCAGGTGCCAGTTTTGGTGGATTACTCACTTCAGAAGGTTCGTGTTTGGACAGAATGTGGTCACACATACTATTTGGTCTAATACTGGCTTCTCCCTCTTCTCTAAGAGGGTTTCTCGTAGTGTCCACCATGCTCTCTTCATGGCATTCTTTAACAGTTTTCTTGGATAACCTCGATCTTTCAATCTGTCAAATTGTTAGCATGAATGGTGTATTCTTTGTAAGAAAAGTTTCTTTTGATCCTTAAAAATTGACCGTAGGGTAAATTATCATGTAAGCTTCTGGGATGGTGGCTAGTATAGTGAAGTGCCTTATTCCTGTCGGTTGTTTTGTTGTGTAACGTAGTAACCAAACTTCCATCAAACACATATACTTCGACATCCACAAATGTCATTCTTTGAAAGTTATAATTGAGACTACATTTGATGTTGTCTGTCCTTGCATTGAGCCATCCATGAAATTGAAGCAAGTAATCTATGTTTCCAGTCCATACCATGAGGATATCATCAATGTAGCGGAGCCAATTTGAGATATATTCACCAAATGGGTAGTTGTTGTAGATGAATTTCTCTTCAATTTTAGCCATATACAACACTGCCCGCTCAGGAACAAAGGGACAACCCATCGCTGTTCCTTTTATCTGGAAATAAAAGTCACCACTGAATTTAAAGTCGTTTTTTCAAAGGGCAAAGTTCGCCAAACACATGATCAATTCTTTTGGGACTCTACCTGGTTTTGATCTTTTCTCCAAGAAGGTCTCAATTGCTAATACGCCATCCTCTTGTGGTATCTGAGTGTACAATGACACCACGTCTAATGTAACTAATGTGTGCACGCCTGTCTCGAAATCCAATGATTCAACATGGTTTATAAAATATGTTGTATCACAAAGGTATAAAGGTACCTCTTCTAAAAACGTGGATTCAAGCGGCACCGCTTCATCAACTGGCTTAGAGCCTCGACATCTATGTGCTCTCAGTCAGGAAATGGGCTATTGGGTGACCCATTACTAGTTTCAAACACATTGCTGTTTATATTGGGCAAGAAAGTACATTACCTGCAAGCAGCTGACGGAATACACAGACATGAACTACAGTGTGAACACCAGCGCACAAATCTTGCCATGCCTCGCCCACCTGAAACAGGCACCAAGCAGGCGTTGCAGAGTAGCCTGACAAGCCTGCTGTAGCCCATGCCCTCCCTCCCCATAGATTGAAGGTCATTCACCACCAATGCCTTACCTGTGGACCCCATGCATCCTCCTCCCAGCCTAGTGCTCACAGCACAATTGCTCCAGCTACTGCGCTATCTTCCAGTTCCTAGCGGCTCTGCATCCTCCTCCCAGCCTAGTGCTCACAGCACAATTGCTCCAGCTACTGCGCTATCTTCCAGTTCCTAGCGGCTCTGCGTGCACCAGGCAGGTGACTTCCATCATCCCCTTCCAGGGACTATATTTCCCACAAAGACCGGCCCACCACAGCGGCTCTTTACAACACAGTCCATAATGCTCTATTGATTGCAAATGCAAATAAGCTGGCTTATGAGATGTGTCTTGCAACTGCAGAGACTTTGATACCAATGTGCACAAAAAGGGGCGCCTCAATCAGAGATGTTTATGGGCAGAGATTCCTTATGCAAAATAGTGTGCTTTCCAATCATTAACAAATGTGAAAAAAACATTAGCAGTGTGCGCAAAATTATCTGCATTAAATTGTAAATATTGATATACATATTTACAGATGCATCGAACATTTCTTTGGATTTGTGTACTGATTTTATTATTTTTGTCTCACTGAAAGTTAAGTTTCTTTGAAGATTTCCACATATTTTTTGGAAGATTTGCACTGTCCCTAGTAAAGACCCCAAGCATCGATTCCACTGCTACAAGAGCTGGAAAACATATGTGTCTCTTACATTGCTGTTAAAGAGAGTTTACTGGTAAAGACAATAAGTACACTGTTAAAATTAAGAGAGATGATGATGACGCGCCAGTAATATCTGTTCCACCGGCGGATAGCGGAGTTTTGTCAAACTTCGCGTTCCAAGCGGAGTGCGTAGTGGCAAAATTCCACCGGTGGAGTGGAGTGTAGCGCCCAGGATTACTTTATAAAATACATACATAGAGAAAAAGGGTTAATACTTACTTGTAAAATATTTACATTATTGTAATTTTGTTAAAGGCATATGAGTTGTAAAAAAACATTACGTATAAAAAAAATATATATAGTGGCATAAATTAAAAGGTGGCTCAGCTGACATTGCCAGTAATATATCTGACATTTCCAATGTATACAGTTTTGATATCGGAGACAGTGAAACACTAGACACCATCATGGAACTCGGTATCAATGATATAGAGGAGGGAACCTCATGCAGTACTACACAACTGCTTTAAGAGTTGGATACATGTATGGATGCAGCAGCTAGTACGAAATTCCAAATCTAGCTTCGTACCGATTTTGCCACGTGATAATCGAGACATTTCATGAGTGTGTCAACAAAAACCTTAATGAACGGAGACATAAACAACAGAAAAACAGGCATAAAGGTGATCAGAATTTGACCTACAAACAAAGACAGGCAAATAACTTGCTGATGGAAGATATGATTATTATTCGCCTTGCAGACAAAGGGGGGAATATTGTTGTCTTGGACAGAGAAATGTATATAGAGGAAGCCAATAGACAACTGTCTGATACCAAGTTCTATGAGTCAATAGAAATGGAACGTTATAACAGAAGTGACCTATGGGACTCATTGTTTGAGTGGAAAGAGAAGGGTATTTTAACATGGGAAGAATTTGAGTATTTGAAATGAGACTTTCCTGTTCTTCCTGTCCTTTACCTATTACCCAAGGTACACAAGAACGCCACTAGACCTCCAGGGAGACCTATCGTGTCCTCACGGGGGAGTGTTTCTGAAAAGGTGTCCAAATATATTGACCATTTCCTGAGGGAATTTGTGATGAAATTAGGGAGTTATGTTAGGGACACAAAAGATTTTTTGCACAAGATCGAGAACTAACAATGGGAGACAGGCTCTGTACTTATAACTTTGGATGTGCAGAGTCTGTACACCATCATTGACCACGACCAGGGCTTAGAAGCCTATGAGGAATTTCTGAAAGGCAGACATATAAAATTCAGAGAACATACACGTATGCTGCTAGGTAAGGTGAAATATTGTCTACAGAACAATATCTTCTTATTTAATGGTGAACTTTTCAGACAAGTTAGCAGCTCGGCCATGGGCTCTTGCTTTTCGCCAAGGTCTGCTAATTTGTTCCTTGGCAAATGGGAAAAGGACATTCGATCTGATCCCACCTTACAACAAGATTTCAAGAAGGCATCGATGTGGCTTAGGTATATCAATGACCTTTTTATTGTATGGAAGGGCACAGTTGAGGAGGCAGACATTTTTATTGACAAATTGAATTGTAATGCCTTGAATATTGTCCTCAGTGGTACTAAGAGTGTGACAACCTATGAATATCTTGATGTCAAACTTGAGATTGAGAACAATAAAGTACATACTTCTCTCTTTTGCAAGGCAACTGCGGGGAACAGTATCTTGCATGCCCTCAGCAGTCATCCTGACAACCTCAAATGGAGTATTCCGTTTGGGGAACTGCTGAGGGCCAAACGTTATTGCAATACTTGCAGTGCATGTACGGAAGAAAGTGAAATTATCTTGAACAGATTTAGAGAAAGGGGTTACCCGAATTGGGTACTCAAAAGGGCGAAAGACAGAGCCAACACAATTGAAAGGTCAGACACCATCTCTGACAAGAGTAAAGGAAGGAGGAAGAGTATGTTACCAGACTTATCCTCACCTACAGCACAGATTCCCAAGACATTAAGAAAATAACAAAAAATTGGGATATACTCAAAACAGACAATGTCATAAGCAAGGAGGTACCTATTAGACCTAGTATCACATACTGACGGGGCATGAGCATCCGTGACATGTTGGTCCGAAGTGATATTACATCGTATCCACCAACTAGTATACATGGTTTGGATGGCTTTTTCCCATGCGGGCACTGTAAAGCTTGTTCCAATAGCAAATCAGTTAAGGAGATTTCTTACAATGGAGTCAATAAAAAGATTGTGCCCTTCCTCACTTGCAGTTCTACATTTGTTGTATATGCAATTGTTTGCACATGCAACAAATGGTACATTGGCAGCACAACGTGTATGGCAAAAAAAACAGATACTAGAACACACAAGAGCCATCATTAATTTTGACCAGAAATACCCGGTGGCACGACATTTTAGATAACATTACTCTATTGTCAAGGACCTGAGTTTCATTATTTTAGAACAGATCGTGAAGAACCAGAGGGGGGGAACAGAGTTCTAAAATTACGACAGAGGGAGTCTAGACTTATTATTGACTTCCAGACTAAGGCCCCTGGGGGTTTGAATCAGGATGAAGAGTTAGCCGTGCACCTCAAGAACTAATCATTATACAGTCATGTATCTATGTACGTTTTTTCCGTAATCTTCCTATCCTTTATGATGTTTTTAGTCCTATGTTTACAATATAGAAAAAAATGTAACTTTGATTTTAATCATGTTGTGTATTTATTTTGTTTCAGGAGCAAAAGAGGGGGCCAATTTCACCTTCACTTCACGGGACTTCTCCCCTTCTCTGGCTCCTTGTCACATGGGTACTATCACGCTGGGAAACTTAGCTGAAACGTGGATGGTAAATGGACTTCTTATTGCGGACTGTGTAGGATAATCAGGCACTTGACAATACCTGTCCTCTTCTCGGTTTTACCACGGGTGGCATTGAAAGCATTTATTTATTTATACCACGGACAATGGGTTCCCTCACGCATTTAGTGTGAGGGGGGTGGAGTCACGTTATACCCTGAGGCACAGACTTCTTAACGGAATCTACATGTAATTGAACCCCATCTAACATTAAAATAGAAATTTGTCATTGTGTTTGACTCTCAATCTAGTATTTTACCATTGAGAGAATTTACACTTTATACGTGCAACCCCTACCGATATATACATAGGGGTAAAAACGTTTTTATAAGAGTTGAGTCTCTGTATAATGTATATAAATGAAGATTATGACTAATTTTGAACAATATATGCAAAAAATGACGATGCTTTACTACAATCATGAGAATGCATGACTTTCGATACAATGCAAGTCCTCTGTCTATGCCCATGTTGATTTCACGTTATATACCTATGTTTTCACAGCAGTATTTCACATGATCAAGCCGTTTGTCGGCGAAACGTGTTATGGAATAAACAGCACTGTTTGGAATTGATGACTACCTCGTTGTGTCCTGAGAGCGTGGTATATGAACTTTTTGATGCATGAGAGTGTATATATATATATATATATATATATATATATATATATATATATATATATCCTAACAAATGGAGAGTCTATATATAGGTATGTCAGACACCTTATTAATGCCACAAAACACGAGCGCCTCTCCGCAACGTGAGACAGGCCACACCAACTGTGCTTGTTTCAGTCATTTATTTGAGACAGGACAAGCATAACGCGTTTCAACTCCAATGAGTCTTAATCATATGCAGGCAGAGGCGCGTGTGTTTTGTGGCAATAATAAGGTGTCTAACGCACATAAACATTCACCATGAATTGCTCTTGAAACTTTATTTTGCGGAATGGATTTCCAATATTATTTTCTAGCTATTAAACAGCTGCGTCTGTTTTCACATTTTATGTTTATCACAACTTTTGTGCTGCAACATTTAGTTTATGTCTGTAAAAAAACTTGATGTGCACGTACCTTTAAAAATAAACACAATGGAGGTGGTGGTCATGTGACCAAGACCACAGACGTGGTCGAAACGAGTCGTCCTTGTCTGCTGTACGAGAATAAACTGCTACAGCTGACCGAGTGGGCTCATGTGATTTCTTTTCACGAAATTCGCTTTCCTGTGGAATATTACGGCGGTGGTGTCCGCCACCAAAGCCCCGACTCGAAAGGAAGGGTACTCTATGTTCCGCCCGACGTTCGAGAGAGATAGATATATATATATATATATACACACACATATACATACATATATCTGCAAAGCACACACAGATGCTGAAGTGCTCCCCTTCCGGACCGGGGCTCGTGTGGCGGCCATGTAAATTTCTCTGCTCCCACCACGTCTCACTCCGGTAAGTAAAAATGAGCCACACCAATGAAGTTACTTCATGTAATTTTACTTGGCAGAATGAGGGAAACAATGCGTTTCGACCAAACTCAGTCTTGATTACTTGACATGTATTTGCGATCAGAAAGTATTTAAAGGGCTACCAACATTATAGACATGACGGAAAGACTTTTGCTTAAACAGTTTGAAAATTCATTAGTGTAAAAAACAAACCTTATTAGCCATGCTTATGGAATGAACAATAATATTGTAAATATAATGAATAAACAAAGAGCACATTGCCAGTTTCCTAAATACATTGGTGTTAGTTGGAGATGGGCACATTTTTACAATTGTAATGAAATATAAAGAAACCCAAATAGGACATCAATGTGTTTTTCAAAGACCATTAAGAAGAAACCAAACTTCAATCATTGGCTGTAGTAACCAAATTCATAAATCATTAACCCCGACTCCTTACTACAAGTAATCACTCCTAATAAATATATACAATGTATGTATGATTCATCCATTTAACACACTGTTAGCTGGAGAGGAGTTCTATTTCAGCAGATTTGAAACAAAATTATGAATTCTACATTGAGATACGTGAGCATTCAAGTGGGATAATAGATACTCCCTACATAGGATTAAAAAGAGAAAGCAATACTCAAATGAATAGGCTATAGTAGCCATATTTACAAGTCATATCACGGAAAAGACGCTTTCTACTAAATCATCATAAATTACATAAAGTAACTTCATTGGTGTGGCTTGCTTCTCCTAACTGGAGTGCATGGGAGAAGATATATATGAGCTCCCAAGATCCTTCCGAAAATGCGGTAAATCTAGCCGCCAAGAAAGAAGAAAGCACTCACGAGGGGGAGGTTTCCAGCATTTTATTGAAACCTTCAAGCACCAGCAAGACGCGTTTCGGCACTTAGCCATTCTCTATTGCACCACATAACACACCGCGGCCATTTTTAAATATTACTCAAGCTGTCTGCGTCATCAGTGTTTCATGAACATAGAAGAGGGACATGATAGTCAATACAGTCCCGCCATCTTAGAACGTATAATTACAATAAACATTCAAACCGCAATCGAGTGGATGTTTACAATTATAATCATTTCATTACATCACTATAGTTAAAGGATGAAATGAAAACATATTAGTCCTTGAATTATAGCCCTGAATGGGCTCAATGATAGTATTTTGCAACCGCAAAACTAATCACAATCTTGCCCATAGATGGGCTTGTATCACAAACTCCAAATGACTATAGATGACAGCTTGTAAGACCTTAAAAATCTATTGCATATGTACATTGAATCAGAAACAACCCAACAAATTCATTTAAGCATTTCATTTTAACAAGTATCAGATGTTAGATATTGCAGAACAAGAGAACAATTTACATTAGCCCAAGTATGATGGGCCAATGCTCATTTCTGACCTTTACCTCGCCTCTTTCTGACCTCTATTTTGCCTCCTTTGGCTCATTTCTGACCTTTATTTCACCTCTTTCTGCTCGTTGCTGACCCTTATTTGGCTGCTTTCCATTAGTTTCCGACCTCTATTTTGGCTCTTTTTGCTCATTTCTGACCTTTACCTCGCCTCTTTCTGACCTCTATTTTGGCTCCTTTGGCTCATTTCTGACCTTTATTTCACCTTTCTGCTCGTTGCTGACCCTTATTTTGCTTCTTTCTGTTAGTTTCCGACCTCTATTTTGCCTCTTTCTTCTAGTTTCTGACCTTTATCTTGCCTTTCTGCTTGTTGCCAACCTTCATTCTGCCTCTTTCTGATCGTTTCCAACCCTACCCTTATTTTGCCTCCTCCTGGTAATTGTTCTGTCTCTTTCTTCTATTTTCTGACCTTTATTCTGCCTCTTTCTGCTAGTTTATAACCTTGACTCTGCCGTTTTCTGCGCATTTCTGACTTTTGTTCTGCCTCTTTCTGCTAGTTTATGACATTTACTCTGCCGTTTTCTGCTCATTTCGGACTTTTGAACAGCCTCTTGCTGCTCATTTGTGACATTTAGCCTCTTTCTACTAGGTGCGGACCTCTATTCTGCCTCTGTTCGTTTCTAACCTTTACTTTGCCTCTTTCTGCTCATTGCTGAAATCTGTTCTGCTTCTTTCTACTCTTTCTGTATTCTATTTTGCCTCGTTTCTGACCTTTATTTTCCCTCTATCTGCTTGTTTCTCACCTTTATTCTGCCTCTTGCTGCTTATTTCTCACCTTTATTCTGCCTCTTGTTGCTCGTTTCCCAGCTTCATCTTGCCTCTTTCTGCTTGTTGCTGACATTTATTCTGCCTTTCTGCTCATTTCCCACCTTTATTTTGCCTCTCTCAGCTAATTTCTCACCTTTATTCTGCCACTTTATTACCTTTATTCTGCCTTTTACTTATCTTTATTTTGCCTCTTTCTCCTCAGCCTGGAACTCAGGGCGGGAGCTTCAAGGCCCCCGCAGTCCCAACCAACTCCCCACCTGGGGAAGCTGGCATTGTTCTTGCACGGTAGGAGCAGCAGGAAATGCAGCTCTGCGCGTGCAAGAGCAATCTTTAATCTCTTTCCCTGGCCACATGTCTGTGGGCAGGGAAAGAGATGAAACCTCCGCTTCCATCAGGCGAGAGAACTTGAACAGTTTCCTCGCGCTGGAACAGGAGTGTTTGCTTTTGATTGCAAGGACCAGTCACCGCTCCTGCCAAGTAAAAGCAAACAGCTATGCCCTGGGATGAGTAACCTGGAACATAGCAATAACTGCCCTGGGAGAGTGGTGGTCCCCAGAGCCATTATAGGCTCTAGGAGAGGCGGCTGCGTGCCCCCCCCCCCCTCTGTTCATCTCCACAGGCTGGTCCCAGGGCTGTATATGGCTCAGGAGGTGGGCCACGCAGCCCCCCTCCCTTTTTTTAAGAAAAAAGGAAATGGCCCCAAGGAGGAGGTAGTCCCCTGAGCTGGGGGCCCATGTGGCACCACAGGTAATTTTTAATACTAGCCCTGGGAGGGGGGGGGGTGTCTCCATGGGGGCGGGAAGTCTGTCCTGCCCCTGCCTAATTTTATCAATTGTCCCGGGGAATGAGCGGAGGTGTCCGCCGACCCCGCTAAAACATAAGGAGGTGGTGGTCCCCGGGGCAAAATAAGACCTTGGAGGGGTGGGCGCCTGCTTCTTTTCTTTCTTTTTTTAACTGCCCCCATGCCCCTGCTATAATGTGTACAAGAACGGGAGACCTTGTCCATCTCCATCGCGTTTGAGCAGCAAAATTAAAAAAAATTGTTTTGTCCCTGCTGTGGTTATGTTATGTTATGTTAATTGGATTCTTCTATAGCGCAACGGCTACTCCAGTAGGAGTGTCCCGGCGCTTTGGCGAAGAAGTCCTTTAGGGAGAGGAAACATAACTGCAGAATATAAGGAACAGCGAAGTTAACTGGTAAAAAGCCAGGTTTTTAATGCCTTTCTGAAAGACAACAGACTAGGGGCCTGTCTGAGAGAAATAGGAAGCTCATTCCAGGCGCACGGGGCCAGGTAATGAAAAGAGCGCCCCCCTTGTCTGGATCGCTTGGACGGAACGACCATTTTAGACAAGGAGGCAGATCGCAAAGCTCTGATCGGCTTGTAAAGAGCAAGGCGTTTCCTAATGTACCTAGGGCCTGAGTCATGAAGGGCCTTGTAGGTCAGCGTCAGGCTTTTGAAAAGAACCCTCTTGGCTATAGGAAGCCAGTGCAGTTCCTTCAACAAGTCAGATGCACTAGCTCGTCTAGGGAGTCCATAAATAGCCCTGGCAGCTGAATTTTGGACTACTTGAAGTCTCCTCACAAGATATTTAGGGAGTCCTAGATAGAGGGCATTGGCATAGTCTAAACGCGACCCAACAAGTGCTTGAACAATGACCCTTCGATGGTTAATAGAAATCAAGGGGAGAAATTTCCTGAGCATCCGAAGGATCCCGAAACATTTCCCCGAAAGACATGATATTTGAGGCCCGAAGGTTAACTCATTGTCAACAATGATACCTAGATTTTTAGCCTTGGTACTAGCATTAGCAGGTGGAAACAGGTCTTGTGACCACCAATTTTTCCAGTTTGGTTCAGAGACACACCCAAAAAAGAGCAGCTCCGATTTATCGGAGTTGCATTTTAAGCCGTGTCTTTTGAACCAATCAAAGACTGCTTCTAGGCAGCCTCTGATGCGGATCCCATCGAACACCTCACTCTTGTTGTATGTGAACAAGAGCTGGGTGTCGTCAGCGTAAGACACGATCTGAGCGCCAAACAACTCCGCAACCTCTGCAAGGGGGGCCAGAAAGATGTTAAAGAGCAGGGGGCTAAGAATAGACCCCTGAGGGACCCCCACTTCCAGAGGTGCCATAGCTGCGGAGTGAGGTGGCGCCCAGATCGTTTGTCGGCGGCTGGCTAGAAATGATTTAAGCCAGTTCCACACCGTCCCCCGTAGACCACAATCCCAGAGTCGAATTAGGAGGGTATCATGGGGAACGGTGTCGAACGCCGTCGACAGGTCCAACATAACCAACATGGCCTTTCCTCCGGTATCCAAGACCTCTCTAATGGCGGTGGTGACTTCAAGTAACGCGGTCTATGTGCTGTAATTCGCACGAAACCCAGATTGAGTATTGTGCAACAGATTGTTATTCTCGATGAAATCAGAGATTGATCTGTGCACATGTCTTTCCGCCACCTTCGCCAGAGCGGGGAGGAGAGAGATAGGCCTGTAGTTGGCATGTATGATGGGATCCAAGGTTGGTTTTTTTATGAGTGGAAGGATGAGAGCACTCTTCCAAGCCTGGGGGACTACACCAGAAGACAGTGAGGAATTAAGAATGGAATTGATGGGGCCATTTAGCACAGGGGCTATTTTGTTGAGGCAAGAGACCGGGCAGGGATCTAGAGGAGAGCCCGACTTCAAACCTGTCAGATGGTCTAATGAAGCAGCAAGGCTCAGCTGCGGGAATTCCCAGAGGGTGGGTTGTGAAGAGGAGAGGGCACCAAGAGCAGCATCCTGAGGCTGTTTAGAGTAAATAGCAAGAGAGGCTTGGATAGATGTTATTTTATCTACAAAATAATGTGCCAGTTCAGTCAGCCAAGGTTCTGAGTGAGACTGAGCAGAGATGCCTAGGGACGGAGAAGTAAAATCCTTAACAATTTTAAAGATTTCCTTACAGGAGTTTTCAGATTCGTCTATCCGACGTTCAAGATAAGATTTTTTTCCACTCCAAATCATCTTGTGGTAGGATCTAGTTAAGTTTTTAAATTTTTCTTTCTCAAGAGGATTGTAGTCTTTCCTCCAGGCTCTTTCTGCTCTCTTGCAGTTTTGGCGGGCTTCTCTAAGCTGAGAGGTGAACCAAGGGGCGGAAGGCCGTTTGTTTCCGGGTTTAGCGGCTTTCTCGGGCACGAGATCCACCAGTGTAGTCGTAAGCCATTCAGTAAAATGAGCTAGATCGATTTCCACATTACCTGACAGGGTGCAGGGTGAGCATGACATGGCCTGTAGTAGCATCTCGTTAGAGAGCAGATGAAAAGGCCTAGAAAGTCGTTTAGCAGAGGTAGTGGGATTTGGTCTAGGGGGAGGGGCACCTAGTAGGAAAAAGGAGATTAAGTAGTGATCCGACCATAATACTGGCTGTGGAGCAAGTACATTAATAGAGACGGTAGAAAAAACTTGGTCCAGAATATGGCCCTTATTATGCGTAGGATCATGAATGAAAGGTATAAGTCCTAATGCTGTTGTGACCTCCATGAGTTTCATTGTGTCAGGATTTGTGGCCTCATCCATGTGTATGTTTAGGTCGCCTAGAAGTAAACAATGTTCCGATTTAAGACATGGGACTGAAAGTGCTACCTGTAATTCATCCAGGAAAGAGCCTAAGGGACCGGGAGTTCTATAAACGAGAATGCCGGTACATGCCTGGTAGGGAGACAACTGAAGTGTGAAGCCGAGCGCCTCGGTATCCTGAATATTGTCAATCGGGAAGGTGGTGCAGTGCAGCTGGTTGTTAACTATGATGGCCACACCACCCCCGCGCCCAGATGTTCTGTCCCTCCTAATGATGGAATAATTAGGTGGGATAGCATTGACTAAGTCAGGGGCCGAGGTGTCACTAAGCCAAGTCTCAGTGAGAAAAAGGCAGGATAGATTAGAGTTATCGAGCAAATTCCAAATATCCAGCGCATGGCAGCCTAGGGAACGTGTGTTAAGGAGTAGGCAAGTGGTAGTGATCGGTTGATGGATCAGTTTCGGCTTATTGTGTATAGGAAAGCGCCATCCGCATTCAGTGCAACCTTTTCTGAGGGCACGGCAGCCAGGAAAGACAAAGTGGCAGCGACCTACTGGAGGACGGAGATTTAAGAGGGTCTCTGGCGAGTAAGAGAGAGACATAGCTAAAGCCGAGAAGAGTAGGGCACCGAACAAATGTAAATGCCAACCAGCCGTCCTGCTCACTGTGGTCACTGTGGGATCCCAGTTAGAGGATGAGGGAATTCCTACCCTGCCCTCTTTTCTTTTTAAAACTTTTTTGGTGAGACTCTGCTGAAGCTGAGTTCCAAGAAGGCTGCCGACACTTCATTGTTGAAGTGTTGGCAGCCATTTAGATTTCAGCCCAGGGACTGTCGGATCCTCAGAGGATCCGCGTACCTATATATCCAAATTTGGATTTCTTTTAATATCTCAAAAACTACCAAAAGGTTGTACACCAATTCACAAAAAGGTCGCTTTCTGAGCCAACAGCTACCTTTCTGTCAAATGTGGAGCAAGTCTGTTCAGCAGTTCGGGCTGTAGTTCTGTCTAAAATCCTTGTGGGAATTTGCACGGGAGAAAACACATTTTGGGACCCTCACCCAGTTTTCTCAGCCCCTGCTTGACAGATCATTCCAAAACGTTCAAGACAGCAGCTGAATTGAACAGCGTACTAATTTTAAAAAAATTGTGAGGATTCGACAAAGGGCACCAAAGTTTTGGCAAAAGAAATAAAACGCTCTTCCTATGGAAACAAGGTCCAGACTATAACTACTTACTGGCAACCACCAGTAGGATGGGTATGTATGTATGTATGTATGTATTGATGTATTGATGTATGTATGTGCATGTATATGCAGCTCCACCCAAAATCCCAAACCTATACTAAAAATTCCCTTGCCACCAAAAACCCAATCCCCACCCTAATCCCTAAAAACGGCCTTGCTGCATCATACATACATATAAAATTCAGTTGCCAGCAAAATACTTAATTTTGTTGTGGTAATGGTATGCATTGTAAAGGCAGGTTGTAGTAGAAATATATGTAGTGATGGTAAACTAGAGGGAATATACCAAATAGATATATACATGTCCTTTCAGGCATTTTAGAAGTTATATTGTCCCTGAAGTGGGAAAGTGCATCTTTCCAGAACGTGAGCCCGCATATTGAATACCAAGTTCAGCAGGTATGTGTTACATAACCTAATGATCACTAGAATAATCAGTCTTTTTGGCACTCATTTGAAGAATCAAGTGTGCCACTTTTAGGGGGGGGTTTCCCTCTATTTTATCTTTAATAATCTCTCTGATATTGACAGTGTATTCCAGCAGCTCTGAATTATTGAAGCGAGCGCTGCACAAAAATTCTCTTCGTCCATATGCTGAGGCATAGGTGAGACCTTTATATCATGTTTGATGACGTATGAATGCTACAGTGTGCACGAGGAGTGATAGGTTTTCAGAACTATGATGAAACAGTTGCAAATGTGATTAGGTTGTTATCTCCCCATTTTGTAAAAATTCTCCTTTTTTAAAAATGTGTTATAAATGGATGTCTAGTCACCACACTGAGGGTGGTTCATAGTACTGTTTAAAAATAATGGGTGACTAAGAGAGGAAATTAGATGTACTTTGGTGGCCATATATAGATCCTGATTTTTTGCTGTTTATTAATTGTGTACTCTCAACTGTTTTAAATTATGCATTTTTGAATAGTTTTATAAAACAATGTTTTTTCATAATAGGTGATACTGTTTTTATTTGCAAGGAGAAATTCATTAGTTAATGTCCTGAAGAAGGCGGTTATTAAATGAATTATACTGCCGAAACGTGTTGACGCTCTTTTTGCGAAGTCAAATTCTGATTGGTCAACCCTTCCGGAGAAATAGGATACTCTAACTCCCAGTTGATCCAAACGTTTATGAATTGACTATCCAAAAGACATAGGGGGCTGTCTTTGTTTACACATTTCTCCTGTATCTTTGTTCACAAACGTTATGCACATGGGTTTTTATTAATTGTTCTTTTATATATATGTGATGTACATCGTGCACTAAATTAATGTGATTTTATTGTTTTTTTATTAATAAAACAGTCTTTTTTTATAGAATGCTATGTTGTTGAGCTTATATGTCTACCTTTGCAAAAGTTTCATTATGGTTGTTACCACTGGTGTCATGCGAAGTATGTATGAGGAAAGTGTTGAGCATTTCAGTATTTGAATAGTAAGTATACCCCAAGGGAACTTTTGTTTTTTACTTGCAGTATTTGAGCTCTATTCCCTTCGGGTTTATAAAGAGCCACTCTCTTTAATTTGGTGTAGAAATATATGTGGTAAAGGCTTGGAGGTGAAGACCGATTTGTAATTGCTGTTTCCCTATGAAAACATTTACACAGAAAAAGCAGATAATACTTCTCCTCTTCCTCTTCTCCGCAAAAAATCCTCATCCTTCTTGCCAGGATATTCAAAGCCGCCATTGGGAATGATCCGGGTACCTTTTAAATAAAAAAAAAAAGAAAAATTTGCACCTGGCTACCATCAGATCAAATTTAATGGTAATTGCATTTTTCCTAAATGCGATCTTTGAAACTACTCGGTATTAGGAGATGCTTTGTACATGAGGTTTCTGATTCTCAAATAGGAAATCCCTATTTGTGATTTCCTATTTTTGCGAATCCCAAAATGCGATTTCTACCAGGAAGAAATCGCATTTTGCACCACTGTGAATTTCCAATAGTCCGAAATAGCGATTCGGACTGTTAGGAAATACAAAATCCATTTGTACATATGGGCGATTAGTCCTCCAGAAGAGTTATTAACGGGATATACTTAAGAATGCTGGTATTGTGAGGCTACTTTGATCTGGGAACCTGTGGTGCCAAGAAATGCTACTAATTTAAACATGTGACCCCCCCCAAAATAATCAAAAGCCCCTAGGTTAAAAACGTAAATACCTAACATTCTAACATTTTCTACACCCAAAAGCCAAGCCCCCATTCAAGGGGCCCACTCAAAAAAATGCCTCAAGAGGCTCTCAGTGGTGTGGTGGATGACACATCTGCCGGTTGAGAAGGTGCAGTCCAGTTAACTGGAGTCGTGCATCCAGCTGGACTCTGTTTTGGGGACAGAGGGAGAATAATCTGTCTATAATCAGTATTTGTCCCTTTAACCACCTTCTGGTTCAGTTGGGCCTCTTCACTCAATGGTAACAGTTAAAATGTTGTGAAGACACTGGGTCACAACTAGCCACAGGCACCTGGTCTGTTTGTCGAGATATGGGGGCATATGTATCAAAAAAGACTTCTAAGATGCTCAAATTGCGATTTTTAGAGAATCGAAATTTGAGAATCGCAAAATGCAATGTATGTAGGATTCACTAAATATTTTGAGAATCCTACATATTCCTTATTTGCGAATCGCGAATTGAGATTCGCAAATAAGGAATACCTTCCCATTCATTCCTATGGGCTAGGAGGCCCATAGGGATGAATAGGAAGACATTCTCAATTTGCAATTACCAATTAGAGAATCGCAAATTGAGAATGCAAATTCAAGGTTGCAAGGGTGCCAAAAGGACAGTGTTGCATCCCTGAAATATGTATGTGTGCACATGAGGCGCACATACATGCCCTAAAGGCTAGTATCAAGTCCTCTAGCTGCAGTATCTGCAGCATCTAAAGCACATCTATAGGATGAATTAGAAATAAGCTTGCATTCTCGCACTATTTCTTGGCCTTTTTTCTTGTCTAATAATTCTTCCATTTCATCACAATGAGCCCTATCAGCCCTAGCTAACAGTCCTCGAGTATTAGCTTTTATCCAAAGACTGGCTGATTGAGCAGCTACTCGCTTTGTGACACTGCTCTTTTATGTGCGTATGAAACTACCAAGGAGTCCAAAGGCAACTGACCCTCAATACATACAGGGTCAGATGGAGGAGCTTTGTATTTTTTATCTATTCTAGGTGTGAGGATAAGTGACCTAACAGGATCTTTAAAGATTTTGTCCATATGCCTCATCATGCCCTTTAACATGAGCAAAGACTGAGATATTCAGTGTGTATTTCCTAAAGTTTCAAAAAGGAAATAATCTTCTCGGTCTTCTTTATGTAAAGTGACCCCATGAGAAGTGGCTGCTCTGGCAATTAACTTTTGATATGTGTTATTCTCATCAGGAGGGGAAGATTTGGCTGGATACAGATCAGGACCTGTGTCTCCCGGTGGATCAATGTTCTAGTAATCCTATGGGTCAGGTGTCTGGATCGGAGTCTGGAGGTGAAATGTGTAATGGGTCTGATGGTGGTATGACAGGTGGTGGAGTGGTTTGAATAATATTAATAAGACTCGTCGCTATGTCCTTTTTCTTTTTCAGAGGTATTTTATACTCTGTGTCTATCTTCCTTGTTAGGTCTCACAGACCTGCGTTGCAGCGCGCATGCGCTGCTAGCTCTGCGAGGCTTCTTGTAATCGACGAGATTTCAGAATGGGGTTTAAGCCCCGCCCATCATTCTTATTGGCTGGCGTCATCGTTTATGGTAAACTCTGGCCTCTGATTGAAAATAAGGTTTCTTTGTTACCGTCCGGTCTCCTTTTTGGATGGCCCATCCAGACTGGATTGTTTACTTGCGGCGTTACACTGTCTCCTTAATTAGTCGGTAGGCACTATATTTTGTTCACAATGGCAACAGCTTGTTTAGGGACCCCAGGCGGTGCCGCGTCCTGCTGTCGCCATCTCCCTCGGGCGCCGCGGGCCGTCCAATGTGTCGCCATTACTTTGTTATGGGAAAGTGAAAATATTTGGATTTTTTTAAAGTTAGAAGCGCTTTGTCTTATGTTGCCAGTAGTTCTGTTTCCGATTTGAACCTCCCATTATTGTTCCGGCTGCAAACATGAAAAACAGTCCGAGTGGTTTAGTTCAGTTGCAGACTTTCTTCGCAGAAAAAGAAAAAGAAAGCCCGCACTACAAGACTGGGCCAGCTTGCCTGTGTTCTTGGGTCTTCTAGGCGCTGCTCCTTGTCACAAATTAGTTTGTTCAGCACTCGCATGAACTCACAAGGATTTCTTTTCTCACAGCGCTTTTAACTTCCATGTAGAAATGCGACCACCCACATTAGTACAACACCCTGAAGAGTAAAATAAAATAAAAAAAATGGTTGTCACTTTGCACTAGGGCTGTGCGCAAACTGGAATATGCATGCAGTTCAGATGTGGATTACCACCATGCGTAGCACTAAGCAGAAGCTTCCCTACCACCTCGCCTCTAAAGTTGGATAAACAGCCTTGGGACTACACTGTGCAGGATTTTGATGTGGTCCTAGATAAACAGACCCAAGCGATGCCATGGTCAACTAGTCTCCGTGGGGCGGTACTGCTTAAATATCATGTATGACATGGGCACCATGAACTAGCATTGAGCTGTAGGCCCAAGTCAGCACATGTTTTCATTCATTTTGGCTTTGAATCTCTGCTCTGTAAGACAGCTGAGAGTGCTGTGAGCTGGGTCTATGGTGGTGCGGGAGTGGCAGGAAGCGTCTGCTGTAGCAAGGTAGTCTGGTGTGAAGCACCGAGTCCCTTCTGTTGAGGCAGGAGGGAGTGGCAGAGAGGCGTCTCCGCAGGCATGGTGTTGTGGGCACCTGCAGTTGTGTGAGCGCAGGAGCTGTCTCTGTGATGGAGTAGGCAGGTAGTGGGTGCCTACTGTTGAGACAGCTGGAAGGAGGGATCATGGCCGTGGAAAGACGTCGGGTCAGGCGTTGCATCTAGTTTCCCTGCCCCCACCATTCTGGCACCAGCTGCCCTTGCTAGTGTCCTCGAGGTGCCGCAGCTGCTGCGGGGTGCTCTGCACACGTCTTCCCTTCTCCCCACCCTGTATCCAGGTCACATTGTCACTTCCTGGACTAGAGTTCGGCAGTCTGAGGCTCCTCTTTCAGGAATAGCCCTGGCCTTGGGGTGGGGGTGGGCGCAGCTGCCCCTGAAGGTGTTAGTCCGGCCACACAGAGCTTGGGCCTGGGTTGTGAAGTGCCAGTCGCCGTGGGCAAAGGGGTGCGGATGCTTCCTTGCCAGTCAGGCTGATCAAGTACTAGAAGAGGGGCGCACCAAGGTACAGCGCTTGATTTAACTAGATGGTTAGATAGCTCCACAAGTTAGGTGTTTGCTGCTGACATCTATCGAGCCTGCAGCTGGGTGACCGTACCTTTCATCCTTTGGAGGTCGCTGAATTCAGTAGAGTTAAGATATTTATAGCACCACTCGATGCTCTTCCAGAGGTGGAGTGGAGTGGCTTGTCGCAGACCCTGAAGGTGTCAGTCACATATCGGACTTGCCTCTTATGTTACTTACTGCCTCTGCGGGCTTGTCTAGTCTCTGACCTTCTCTTGGCCTGCCCAGCCAGCCACTACGGGGCAACCATTGATGGCTGCTTTGGGGAGTTCAGTGTTTCACTCTTACAGGCAGCCTGGCAGTCACAAGGGGAGACAGATTTTCCCGGAATGGGTTGTGCTTCCAGGCTTGTGGTCAGCTTCTGAAGTGATGACATGGCGGCATCCCAAGGAGCTGCCTCGAGATGCCCAGCTCCAGGGCTGTGCACTTTCCTGCTTAGCATCTGTTCTTTCCTCCAGCTAGCCCCGCAGAAGCAGCTTGTTTGGATATATGGCAGGCAGTTGAGTCAAACATAAGTCCCGGCTCCCCTCGCCCGACCAGGATGTAGCTGCATGGTGGGAAAAGCTGATCGCCTTCCAAATCTGGAACAGAAGAAGCTCAGCAGTGAACACTAACATCTTGGGTGTGACCCTCAGATATGTGGCAGTTACTGAGCACGAGTCGTGTGGGTGCGTTTTTCAGCTCTCTGGAGTGTTTTCGGAATCTACCCGTCTTCTGTTGTGTCTGTAAATAAATCAGGGTGGGTCTGTGACTTGGGACACAAAGCAAGGTGGAGCTGGAAGGAATATGTTTAAAAGGGCTCTTTTCTCACCAGTAGGACTCTGTACATAGAAATCTCAATCAATCAAGGCATTTGTATAGCGCACTACTCACCCAGAGGGTCTCAAGGCGCTAGGGGGGAGGGGGTCCGCTACTGCTCGAACAGCCAGGTCTTGAGCTGCTTCCTGAAGGCGAGGTGGTCCTGGGTCAGGCGGATGTGGGTCGGGAGGGAGTTCCAAGTCTTGGCGGCGAGGTAGGAGAAGGACCTTCCCCCTGTGGTGGCTCTTCGGATGCGGGGGACGGCCGCGAGGGCTTGGCTGGTCGATCGAAGCTGGCGTTTGGGGGCGTACAAGTTGAGGCGGCTGTTGAGGAAGTCTAGTTTTCTTTCTAGCGTCAACACATGAACTGCCACTCTAATGTACCAGGAACACTGAGCTTCTGTGCAGTTCATTTACCACAATAAAAGATGATGGAAGGAACGTATGAGTTTACACTGTAAAAGCCCAGTAGCTCCACGCTTACGCCAAGTGACACTTAGTACTTTCTGTATTGAACAAGCATTTGCAATGCAATAGGTCTCGCATTTACGCAAGTTTAAGCTATTGGCACTGTAAATGACAATGCCTTTTATTAATGTTTTAAAAATGAAAACAAAAATAAAAAGCAGTTATTTGCAATGTCAATAGTTGAAACTCGCGTTAATGCAGGACATATTCCATTGCAAATGCTTGTTGGAGGTGGTGTCACTGGGGTAGTGGTAATGTGTCCAGTTTTAGGACTAATGTGGATTATCTTCTGTTTGGGATCCAGCTTGTGTTGCATTTTCTCCAGAATCGGCTCCAGTGGCTTCATAGGAGCATCTTTGTCTTTCGGTGCCAAGCAGGATGTGCCATTTTTATATTTCGATGCCGAATGTTTTGACATGGAGGGGTATGATCTCGGTTTGAGCCTGAACCGGAAGGCTTGACTGTCTGTTTGGATCCTGAGCCGAAAGGCGGGGTGTTGAAATCAGAGGGTCAGTGCCTACCATGGCCTGATGGCTGTGGTGGCCCTGAAGCCTTTGGATTGATTGGAGTGGGTTTCGTGGGCAAAGAGGGTTTTTTACTCAAGGCACCCTGTCCAGATAGAACGTCGTGGGACTTGAGTTTGATCTCCAACTCTGAATCAGAGTCCTGAACGGAAAAGGCCTCTTCCACCGCCGGTGCCTCAATCTCTTCTTGTTTGGCACCTCCGCCGAAGATATCAGGAGTTTCTTCTGTAGACTGTCGCTGCATGTCTCTGCATCCAGCGCGACGGTCTCAGACAGACTTTTTCTAACAGAACGACCTACACGCTTCACAGTCTTCATCTTTATGCTCTAGAGAGAGACAAAGGTTACAGACCTAATAAAGATCTGTGCGCAGGTATTTAGAATGGCACCTAGGACTGAATTGTAATTGTGTCCGTTTTATCAACAGAAGACTGGATGCAGGATCTTCGAGTGGAAACCGGAGAAAATCTAGGCCCAAAGGCCGAGGTCTGAGATTTTTATGGATAATGAAAGGTATGAAGTTCTTCAACATGCAGAAGATGGTAATGAAATCCAAAACAATACCGACGAGGGTAGAGTGAATTGCAAACCAAAGGGATCCCGATTAACGGTTTTAAATCGGAGTACAGCAATATACTTCTGACCCCGATGGCAGAAAAAAAACATTAACAAAGGAGTCCATGCCCGTGTGCACTATCACCGAAAGGAGGAGTCACCTTATCACGTGACTGGAAAAGACTACTTTGAAGGAAAACAACTTACAAACATCTGGACCCAACACTAGATAGCAGGAGTAAGCAAAGCCTGCGTATCTACAGCACAAATGCCTCGAACCAGTTGTTTCCCTCTCTTCAACCAGGCTATCATCCTAGGAATGGCATTAACAATCTTAAAAGTGCCTTAATTGGATTATGGAATGACGGTCTCAGTTTGTAGACATAGGGTTGACTGCCATTTAGTAATGCCCTCAAGCCCATAGATCATCTCATCCTATTGGTCCAGGTCAGCTTGGTGTGGATTGAAACACCCTTAGTTTGTTTTGCTCCTTTTTATTCCACCAATCTCAAGAGGTGCTGCTAGATCTGTTCATCTCTCAACACGCTTTTCCAACCCCTGGAGCCTTTCAAGGATCAACTTTGTTACCAGCATTATTTAACGTCTACATTGCATCAATAGTTACCTTTGACAACACTTTAGTGAAGATGCAGTCATATGTAGATGATCCTCAAGTCTACATTAAATAAATTACCTATAAAAATAGTTAAGAATTCAGAGGATGGCAGAAGACTGGATGAACTCTACCTTAAGCTTCATAATTTCTAAAGGGAAACCATAATTGTTGGTGTTACAGACATACCACACTAACTGGCACTCTAATTCTAGACACTGTTGGATGACAATTGACAACATTATTAAAGGTCAATAACCACGGAATAACTTGATGAGGGACAAGTTCCTTAAAACAGGGTGTCACTCTTGTAGGCAATTGCTATCCCTAGGTTGCTAAATTAAGACTGAATGATCCACCTTTTTCAACTCTGGTCTGTGGATGAAAATTAGAAAGCACACATTGCTGAAGCATCCTGGCATGAAGTAAAAACAATTGGCTATTACACTTAAGCTTGGAATCGAATAAAGAATATAAAAATAACAAGGTTTTCAAATGTTTCCTAAACTAAAGGAGGATAAACTCCACTCAAAGAGTGGAGCAGGGAGTTCAAGGACCTAATGGTGGCAACTGAAAAGGCATCATCAACATAAGTAGCAGTGCATGTTCTAGCAGCAACAAGCACAATTTGTTGGGTTGAAAGTAATGCTCGGGTAGGGACATGGAATGAAAAATTATTGGCAAGGAATTCTGAAGAATCTTGGATAACTGCTTTATGGAGGATCGGTATGGATTTTGAAAATGGCCTTATTTTGAACGTTTAACCAATTAAGTTGTTTCAATAAATTGCTGATAAGTGATGATTTGGGAGTGTGTTTGATAAGTTATTGAATAAGCTAAAGCTGATGAGGCAGTCTGAAGCAGAGAAGTATATAGCATTACCTTAATCCAACCTAGACAGAAGAAAAGTGTTTCCTACGGTCAAGTGATGGCCTGCACAGTGCATAAAAGTAAAGAGTATTTTCAAAATTTGAAGCGGCCTAAAACAGATTTAGGATCTTCTGTTAATCTGTTTAAGGAGAAATTGGCATCAATATTGATGTTCAAATTATGAACAGGAATGGAAGGGGCAGGCACTTGCACATTATACCAGGGCAGTGTAGAAGAAAGGGAACATCAGGTTGAGAAGGCACACGAAATAATATACGATACGCAGCCGTATCAAATTTAAATCATTGTGTATTCTTTACAAGGCACTCAATAACCAAGGCCCCCACTTCCTTAAACATAATCTTCATCACTATATCCCAACCCGTTCCCTTCGCTCCTCTCATCACAATCACCTAGTAGTGCCTCGTACTAGAACAGTCACTTGGGGTGACAGGCGCTTTCTGGTTGCCGCCCCCAGACTCTGGAACACCCTTTCTCCTCACATTAGGACTAGCCCTTCCCTCTTCATATTTCGCAAACAACTTAAGACTTGGTTATTTGACCAATAGTTCTACTTTTTGTAAGGTCTCCTTAAACACTGATCCATCCCTTAAGTCAGCGCCGAGACGCCTACGGGTATTCGCCGCGCTCAATAAATGTCAATAAATAAATAAATAAATAAATAAATAATGATTTTCAGGGCTGTCTAGCTGCTGTTGCCGACTGCATGAACAAATGCAGTCTGCAACTCAATTCTGACATAGCTAAAATGTTAGTATTTGGTACTCCCTTGCTCAGTTGATACTACCAGACTCTAGCCCACCAATTTGGGGCAAGCACCCACCCCCTCAACAGTTGTCAGGAATCTTAGGGTGATACTACAAACTGCATTATCTTTTAAACCTCAAGTCAATGCCACAACTGCCACGTGTTTTGGTGTCCTAAAATCTTTGGAACGTTATTAAAATCTGTCTTTAGACACTTAAAAAGGAATTATTCATGCCTCGATTGCTTCCAGAACAGACTAAGCCAATGTCCTCTATCTGCGAGCATCTTAAGAACTGATTACAGGGCTTCAACACGTTCAGAATGCAGCTGCCCGGCTTGCGTTAAACATTTCAAAAAAACATTCTATAGGGACATGTGAAAAGCAATTGCATTGGCTTTCAATCCAATTTAGAATTAAATTCAAAACTCTTTTGATCATCTTCAGAGCATTCCACAAGTATGGCCTACAGTACATTAAGAACAGGTTAATAAAATACTCACCTACAAGTGCATTGCGTTCTGCAAAGCACCACTTGCTTTTAGCTCTTAAAGTACGGAAAGCACATTCAGGAGCTAGATCTTTTTCCTTTCTAGCACGGAATTAGAACTCTTTACCTCTGTACTACTCACATTGAAAGCCAGTTTAAAGCTCATTTGAAGACTATTTTGTTTCGGGAATTGTAGATTATGTGCTTACTCATATGTTCCTTTAGCGCCAGGACTCTTCTCATGAAGCAGCAGGTGTGCTTTAGAAGGTACCACTCTGTACTTGCTTTAGTGAGTTAACACAAAGTGGCCTATTTTGTGTGCAAATCCTTTCAAGCGTATAGATGGAAAGACTAACTATCACTGAATTTCATCACTGTAACAAAAAAATTCTTTAAATCGAGCTAGGCAGAGGCCCATTGGGCAACTCAAATATCCGTCACTGTAGGACAACAGACTTCTGAAAAGAGACTCAGTCAGACACAGCACAGCTTGTAATGCAATAAAGGTTTCTTTATTATTGGCAGTTACAAAACCAGTGTGAGAAACAAATCAGGCAAATATAGCTGAAATTCTAGTCTATACTTTATATCCCAGACACTGGGTTTTTTCCCAATCTCCCTCAATGAAATAACGGCAAAGATTTGTTTGGGGTGGGTGCGTGCGCAAATAATTATTTAGAGAGGCTAGGGCAGAAAGAAGGTGGCTTTCCTTCATTATCCTGAGTCAGATTTTTGGAAAAAAATAACCATTTAGTAATGTGGCACATTCAGCTTGTGGAAGGGCTGGTTGGATGCAGAAAACCAAGCCGCAACGAATAAACAAATGCACTTTTTTGTCTGTAAAATGATTGCAGCCTTGACAGTGCTGTAGAGTGAGGGAGCATGCTCCCGTTTCCAATCAGATCTGATAAATCAAGCCACCAACCTTCAATTACACACAAAGACCCTACCTACATAAGCAAATATCAATCTGATAGGGAGCACCACAGTGCATCTTGATGCCATACCGTGCATAACAATGAAACCCAATGAAGCTTCCAGAAACCACCCGAGGTGGCGCTGTGGGAAGTAAGACTGTTCCCATCAGCAATTGACTTGGAACAGGGAAGCGGGTCCTGACTGCCAAAGATGTTCCACCAAGCTGTAGTCACAAGGATATACGATGGGAAACGGTCACTAGGCAAGTTTATTCTGCAGTGTAAGAAGGGCTTTGAGCATCGTTTATTGTCCTCTACAGTGGAAGACGAACTACATCATGTAACCCAATGGAATATTCGCTCACCCACTCTGAAGATGTCAATATTTCGATAATGTAAGAGGCCAGCATTCCAAAAGCAGCCAAAAACTGATTGAGGAACATCTTACATAATTCAAACCGACTGTTTCTGCAAAACAATTCTTCGATAGGACATTTCAGCTTGATAATACAAAAACCCTTCCATGGGTTACACTTCCTCCAAAACTCAGGGAGGTCTTTGCCGCTGCAAAGAGTATTCTTATTTTTCTGACTAGGGAAAATAAGTTTTTTATTTACTTTTGAAATCTGAATCTTGTATTACAATGTTTGGAGGAAGTTAAAGCACATCCTGAAAGTAGGAACATTCTCCTTAGTATTATAAACACCCATATAGAGCAGAACCCTGCTGCAACTATGACAAATTCTGACAGAGCTAACAAACAAAACGCAGGACCCTCACAAATTTCTATACGTACATATTTATATATATTATATTTAAAAAGAAACATATAGGAAACCTGTAAAGCGTACGGTAATGTAAGGCTTATGTTCTCATTTGTGTCCATGGATACAATCCCCTAATTGCAGCTTTAAAATCCTTGGTTTCAGCTATCAATTCTCTAAGCTCGGTTACATTAAAAAATGTGGAGAAAAAAAAATCTTAACACATTACTAATGCTTTTGTTAAAGCTGGGGTGACAGCATGAGAACATACATAGCTGCTAACCTCCAGTGGGGTCACTATAACACTACTTGTGAGACATTAGCTACCCATGGTTGTGGACTGGGTGGGAATTAGCATGGGTACGGATGGGGAACTCCTAACACAGGAAGGCTATAGTCAGACACAGATTTCAGGGTCCTTGCACACAGAACATGGAGCTCCGGAAGCCTTTTCTTGCAATGTGAGCAAGCCTTATATGTGGCTGGGAATGTTTTACCCATACCACACATCGCACCTTACAGTCAGTAACCAAGAGTACAAGATTACCAATTCCTAAACTGCATCACAACTCAATTCATGCATTAATCCAATCCTTTTCACTCACGTGTGTTAGGAAGTGCTAGAAACAGGACAACCGGACAAAAAGCAATGTGATGCTTCCATTAATTTAAAATAACTAATGTAACGTTTACCTACTCTTTCTCTTTCCTTTACTACAGCTTCACGTCTTTCAATGTCAATCCCTCCACTAGTGTCTACGTGAACCAGCTCATTTTTTTCTCAGGCTTTCTGGCGCTCAGGAAGAGAAGATTTGAAGCATAGGGTCTGTGTAGGTTAGGTGTGGGCTAGTTTCTGCACCTCCGATGTAGGTTAATGGTGAGTCCTCCATGACACCACATATGCTGTTTAGTAGTGGGTCTACCATACACGCCTAGAGGCAGTTAGCGGAGGGCCCGTTAAGGTACACCTGCTTTGGAGGTTAGCAGTGTGCCCATCACAGCGTCCTCGGAGGAGGTTAGCACAGTGATCCAGGGTCCCTAGAAAGGTTAGTGTAAAGGTAGGAACAGTACAAAAATGGGATTTAGGATAGAATCCAGCAGCAATGAATATGCACAGAGAGGGGACTGAACTGAACTTTATGTGGGGTGTGTGTCCCTTCAGGTTCTTGCACAGACTTCCTGTGGCAGGAGCCTTCATTTGTCTGGTGCGAGACTGTGCAAAGGAATTTGTGCGCCACTGGAGTTAAAACGGAGCGTTGTCCTGTGGGGATTTCTCTCCAGATCCTGTCGGAGACTGCAGGCCGTCTGCACCATTCTGTGTCCCGCCAACCACTTTAGACTGCAGAGAGAAAAAAAAGATGAGGATTAAAAGGCAAGTTCTGGAAGATGTCAATTTATAATCTGGCTTCATAATATTTTAGGGGCACTAATCAAAAGAGCTGAAATATAACAATACATGCCTCACAATGTGTATCCTCTTGTCCTTGGTGATGAATAAATGCTTGCACCCGACAGTGTTTCCCTTTCTATTCGTGGTACTAAGATGGCTCACATTCACCGGAGTTTCTACCATGACTAACTGCTCAGTACATAAATTAAATAGATGAGTTGTAATGGTTTCCTGGAATGGAATAGAGCGTGTTTGCTATGTAAAGCTAGCAGGAGAGTTGTCAATGTTTTTGCTGCCGTAATGGAAAAATATCCATCACTGATGACAACCGTTCTGGCTTTGGGGACATAATGGAATCAGTTGAGTGGATGTTAATGATAGAGGGTTTTATGCTGAAATAATTTGTAGGCCAGAAAATCAAGCGAGCTAAGGAGACCTTTCTGGACAATAAACATTGCCCTAAAAGGACTCCAGTTTAGGCAAAAAGTGCAGCTGTCTTGAGATGGGGGAGATGTTTTAATTTTAGGGCACCATTATTTAGCTGGGCGGTTTCATTTTGAATTAGGTGGAGGTGAAGGATATTTCCGGGTGTGGCAAGACAGGAGTCAAATCGTTATTGAAAAAGGGCATTATTTACAGGGATATGGAATAAGTTTTTGAGGAAAGTAAGATGTATCCAACATTTTCAGCTGAAAAATAAAACTGCTATCTTTGCTGCCTGTCTTTCCTAGGCAAGGTCAGAATCCTTATAAAGAGGCAGGGACGGGAGAGGATCCATCACAGACAGTGTAAGTCTACTACAGATCAGGTACCATGTGCAATATATAGGAGTTCTGTTTTAGTGGGGTTCAAGCTCATACAATGTTGACGCTGCTACGCACTCTACTGTCATCTAGTGCTTGGTTCGGAAGAACGCAACTTGTTTTTCTTCGGTCTTATTTACTGTTTTGAGCATACCTGGAATGACTCATGATCAAGTCAACATCTCCCGCTCAAGAGCGGAGAAGGACTTGAGAGAAAGACTCCACTTTAGACTGGTTTATTTTGACCATCGAAATACTGGTGTCTGGTGTACTTATCAATTTTTGCCATATCTATTTCAGGACAGTGGGGTGGTAGAAGGATTGCCTATGAATCTGCACCACACACTGCAAACTAATTATGCAAATGTTTTAGTTACAGAATGTGGTGTTGTAGGACACAAGATGTGCATAGACTGTAAAGCAGTACCCTCATTGCCTGTAGTTGACGGAAAGTTTTAGAAGCAGTAGTGAAAAAAGTAGTTAATATAGTTTTTGCTGAGTATTATCACAAAAATGCTTAGTAAAAGTGTGTACAGGTAGCACGTTTGCCCACTTGTCAGATGGCCAGTAAAGATTAAGTTACTTAACTTTGATAACGCTCTTTCAGGTAAAGACAAGCTAACCACATATTCCTCAGCTTTTGAACACATCCCCAGGCGTCAGACTGGATCTGGAAAACCTTCAGCATTACCCCTGCGCGCAGTAGCAGGTGGTGCTGATGGCTTCACACTGACAGCTCCACGCCGGATGTGACATGCGTGGACCTATACAGGCGCCAACAATGTGCGCGGACATCTGTTACTTCCTTGAAACTTTGTGCCTGTCGATGCGGAGCCAATCAGATTTGTTTAGACCAGTGTGCAGATTCTTAAACTGGAATCACTTTTAAGTAAAGAGACCAGTTGACAGAACAGGGGGGTGGGAGGGTCGGTGAGAAATCTGCTGTTAGACATTCTCTACCAGAAAAACTGGTAACGAATGTAAAAATTAAAGCTTAATATTTACACAATCTAGCCTGCTAAACTAGATTTCTTTAGATAGCTTTGACCTTATGAGGTCGAGTGAAATTTACAATCAACTCTTGAGTTTTTGTTGGGGCATTTACTTAGTTTTGCCAATATAATCGATCTAATGGTGCGGACCTTCAAAAGTAGGGTAAACTCTTTCAAGCCCACCCTGAGGATTTGCAAAGAACTTTGTTAAATCACTTCCTTGATTTAAGTGAAAGGAAAAAAGGATCTTTAGAAAGACACGGATGGGAGCGTACCACAGCCCTACTTTCGGGCACAGCTAACAGTTTTAGCAGCTCTTTCAAGAACAACGCAGATTTCACCTCTAAAGAATCCTGCGATATGTCACCACTTACACTGAATCTTTAGGACTGGCATGTGAGTGTACCGAGTGGTAAAGTTTTTTCATTGTCACTTGCTGCTTACAATCTGCAAACGGTCTGCTAGCAACAAATGTCCACTTCAATGATCCCCAAAATAACCCTTTCTAGACTCTCTCCTACTCTACCCCTCCTTGCATCACCATACACCTCTTTTTAATATACAGATCCACCAAAACAAACCTTTCTAAACTCTTCCCTCTTTTCTATCCCTCCCCAACCCTTCTCAATCCAAATAAATGACTAACATATCCATCACTAAAATTACTCTCATGTTTCACCATACTAATTCAACACTAATCCTGATGGGTTCCAGAGTAGCGTGCTACTTGCGTTTCAAAACCCCATCAGGGGTAGCGAGCGTTATATACAAACCTCTTTCCCTTCACTATCCCGCTACCTACCCGTCTCTACCCAAATAACTGAATAACATACCCACTACTCAAATTACTTCATATTATACTATTCTAATTTTCAACACTAATGCTTTATGAGTTCCAGAGTGACGTGCTACTCGCCAGAAAAGCGCTTCAACATCCACTAGGGGTAACAAGTGCTATATGAATGCAAACCTTTCTTCCCCTTTTATCCCTCCGCTATCCTTCTCACTCTAAATAACTGACTAATATCCACCACTAAAATGACTTTCATATTTCACCATATTAATTCACCACTAATCCTTTATGGGCTTCCTGAATAGCATGTTTCAACACCCCATCAGGGGTAACAAAGGCTATATAAATACAAACCTTTTTTCCCTCCTCTATCCTTCTGCTATTATTCCAAATCCAAATAACGGATTAACGTATCCACTACTTAAAATGTACTTACATGTTTCACTATACTAATTCAACACTAATCCTCTATGGGTCCCAGAGTAAATGTAATGTAAATTGATACTTGTATAGTAGCGTGCTACACCCCGAAAAATGCGCGTTGACGCCTCGTATGGGGTAGTAAGCGCTATATAAATGCAATTACAATTACAATTGATGTACCTGCACATGTAAAGTAAAAGTGTCTGCATTGTTGCCACCTCGGCATGCCCATATCTTTGCAGAGGAAGCTCTGGACACAACACGAGATGAAAGAAGAAAGCAAGGCTGCAGACCCAGGCAGAATCCAGTCTGTGGATTGGGCAGCTCAAAGAAGTAACAAGAGTGTTGGTGCCCAAAAGTAATTGCAGCCATAAACTAAGCACTCTACTGGGTAAGAATAGTCGAGAAAACAAGGCTTCAATCTTTTGTATGTTAGTAAAGATAGTGCATGACTGGGGGCGTGGCCAAGGAGGCCAACATGGCAGACGCACTTTAACGTCCCGGCGAGCCCAACCCTCGATATCCATCCACAATCTGGGCCAAATGGAGACTATTAGCAGCCCTGCAAACTGGTAGTGATCCACAGATGTCCGGAGCCACGCCCTGAGCCTTCTGTCTTGCACCACGGAGTGGCAGGGTCAGTGATTGTGGCCCTCTGCCAGTGGCCTCTCGACTGCGTGGAGGCGAGGGGACGAGTGATGATTGGCTCGCCCTTCACCCAGGTGGAGCCCGTGGAGTAACGCCTGGCTCTCCGTGCCGGGGACCGATCTCAGGCTGATCCTGTGGTGGCTGTGCATGGCGGAGTTGCTCCGCGCTGGGGATCCACCTAGCCTCCAAGAGGCCTCGTCCTTCAGCTGTCGAGGCGGGCGCGAGGTGAACCAGAGCCTCATTTACGCGGACCCACAGTCCCCGCTGGGGCCTCCTCTCAGACTGACGGCAGAGAGAGGGCCGAATTGGGCTGCGAGCCGCGGGGGTGAGGGCCACAGGCGCACGTTGAGGTGCCTTTCCTGCACACCCCCCTCCTTGACGGACACGGAGTAGGAGACCCACACGAAGAGGAGGCTTGCCCAGAAGGGGTGGGGGCCTGCCTAGGGACCCTGACCCACTTGATCCATTCGCCGGTTGGGAGCTGCCTCTCACCCAGGGCCACCCCTGTTTCCTGGCCTCTAGTTGAAGGTGCTGTCCAGTGCGGGTGCCGTGAGGTGGCTCGCCTGTCTGATTGGCTGCCTGTGGGTGCGTGGCCCTTGGATCCTGGATTTGTCCCCGCTCTGCACAGGCTAGCTGGCCTGCCTGATGCCTACGCTCCTCACCTCCGCTAATTAGAGAATCTATCTTCAAGAAAGCCAGACTCTGCTGCCTTTTACAATACGAGATTACTTCACAAGTAAAACCTGGGTACATCCACACGTGGTCCCCAGAGGCGGCTCCCCCCGCTTTCCTGCCCCCCAGTCCTGATGAAGACCAGCATTGACCCTCAAACTGGGCTTTAATAGGGTCAAAACGTCGACGGCGTAAGCCATTGGACCAGCGGAGAGTATGCCTTAACACAAGCTAATAGAAGTGGCATACAGGAATAACTTCAATTGAGAGCTACAGTGGCCAAATATCCCTTTCTCCCCCCTCCCCTTCGCTCACTTGTACATAAAGTCACTAATTTTATGTCAGCATTGCACAATATGTCACTGCGCACGTAGTATCACGCTCACTTGATTTTGAAGCGCCGTCCTGTGAACATACTCGATTTGCTATTAATTGTAACAGGGTATCTATGAATGCAACTAATTCATAAAAAGATTTGTCTATACCCTATTTGGTTTGGATTTGGAATTCTGTTTTGCATATATTTTTTGATTGATTCAACTAATGACCAAGGAACTATTGAAGGAATTGTTTGGATTTTAGAAGCAATCAGGTTTTGGACGAAAATCCAAGAACAGAAGTGAAATATTAACATCGTAATAAAGCTTGAAAAATTGAAAGAACATATTTGAACCAGTGATGCTGTGGTGGTGCTGAGTGGGAGATGGGGAGAGGGAGAAAAAGGAGAGCAGGGAGAGGGTAAAGAGAGGGAGAGAGGAGAGAGAGAGGGGGAGAGAGGAGAGAGAGAGGGGGAGAGAGGAGAGAGAGGAAAGAGAGACGGAGAGAGAGGAGAGAGAGACGGAGAGAGAGGAGAGGGAAGAGAGGGAGAGGGAGAGGGAAGTGAGGGAAAGGGAGAGAGGGAAAGGGAGAGAGGGAAAGGGAGAGAGGGAAAGGGAGAGAGGGAAAGGGAGAGAGGGAAAGGGAGAGAGGGAAAGGGAGAGAGGGAAAGGGAGAGAGGGTAGAGGGAGAGAGGGTAGAGGGAGAGAGGGTAGAGGGAGAGAGGGTAGAGGGAGAGAGGGAGGGTAAGAAGAGAGGGGGAGGACGAGAGCAAAGGACGGAGGGGAGAGAGAGGGGAGGGAGAGAGAGGAGAGCAAGCAGAGGGGGAGATGGGGAGAAAAAGGAGAGCAGGGGGAAGGTAAAGAGAGAGAGAGAGGAGAGAGTGAGAAGGAGAGGGTGAGAGAGGAGAGAGGAAAGTGAGGGAAAGGGAGAGAGGTAGACGGAGAGAGGGAGAGGGAGAGTGAGAGAGTGAGGGGAGGGAGAGAGAGGGAGGAAGAGAGTGAATGAGGTAGAGGAGAGGGAGTGGAGAGAGAGAGGGAGAGAGAGAGAAGAGAGCCTTTTCCTGTGACTTCCGGGAGAAGTACGGAAGGACCTCCGCACGCCACTGAAAGCGTCCAGCTCTGCAGTAGGGCAGACGGCGTCTACCCTCTGATAATTGAAAGTAGACGGTGTCCACTCTCGACTCGAGCCCGTCTACCCTCGAATGGAGCCCTGTCTATCTGAACTATCTATGTGACTCTGCTGCACTGTTCATTAGGAGACGAATGCATTCTAAATGTTTAATACGCCCGGACCTAAACACACCATGCCGCCATTTAGTTGGCTAGACCTGAATAAGCAAGTACATGCAAAGTCAGCAGCTTTAGCACTCGGATTCAAGTGGTTACATAGACGCCTGCAGTAGGGCAAAATCATTTTAAATACATCATTTGCACATACAATGCACGGATGATAACGAATTAAATGTGTGATGAGAGTGTAGTTTTCAGATGAGAAATAGACCTACTTGCATTCCAGTGGAGGCGGAAGGATACACACAACAGCCAATATAAAGGTGTGATTTAAACATTTCCCGTGGCATGATCCTAGATGCGAATGATGTCCCAAGCCAAAGGGTGAAGGTTCCTGAAGCAAAGCCCTAAATAGACTCCCAATGGATGGTACAAGCTGCACGTCAAACCACAAAATGCTAACTATCACTTGTAACAAGTGTTTTCCCAATTTCAGAATCTGCTTCAGGAGTCCTTGTACATATGCATGCGAGAAGTTTTTATGGTGCTAGGAGCAACAAAATGTTGCGGGTCACTCTTCAGTTCCAGTTCCAAGGAGGGATTCTACTCACCACAGTATTTATTGCGCCATCTAGTGGTGTTGCCGAGTTAGCTGCACAACAACAAAAAATGTCAGGGATGCTTTTTATTGTTATAAATCATAAATGCGCGTTACATACAACAGGAGGGGATAGCCCCAGAATAGCGCGGGGCAGAGGCGGTTGCCCTTCCTTTGGGACAGCCATGCTTGCGAGCCTTGAAAGAACTATCCTGTACTGGCAAGGGTAGAGGGCCGAGGAGCTTGGCAACTCTGAGACAGACACTCGCAAAGTGGATTACCAAGATTTCACAAATCTACACTTAGCGCGCAAAAGGAGCAGCTATAAAAGGGAAACTCCGAAGGTGAAGAGTGCACGGCAACGGTGCGTGGTATTTCCTGGTACAGTCTGGTAAACAATGAGGGGGGTTTCCGGTGACAGTGCCACATCCAGCAAACCAAGTAAATACCAAGAACAGAAATATTCCCGGCAAGCGTCCTCGCGTGGAAAAAATAACGAACACATTACGCAAGTAGACCATCATCTGTTCTAGAAATGCTGGAGAATTTCCTGACTAAATGAAAGTTACTTAAAACACTACATATCAACGAGACACAATCGTTAACAAGAAAAATACAATTGAAGTGGATGGGCAACTCACGAGGAAATGCTATAAGTGTAGCGAAATAAAAACAGTCAACTCCAGACTAAGAGTACCACCGTAACACAAGATAGATCCAGTGGTCGACAGAGGGTGTTATTACCTACACATCTGCAAATCCACATGAAACAAGATGGAGGGAAGACAGAGAAGGGGAGGGGGGGAGGAGAAATGCGACACGGCGGGCAGGGGAGGGGGCCGAGCGGGGAGAGCGGCGAGGAGGGTGATAAGCAGCAGGGGCCTTTGAAGTGAAGCTAAGCTTCACTTCAAAGGTGTGGGAGGAGTGCTGCTGGGAAACAGATGGCGATCTGATGCTGTGCACGCGCATTTTAGGTCAATGCGCTTTGCGCATTGACCTAAAAGCCACGGGCACAGCATCAAATCGCCAGTCAATCGCAGGTCTAGGTAAAGCTTATTTAAGCCCCTATAGTCTCGCTCAATGCGCATGCGCATTGAGGGGCGAGACCTAAAAAAAAGAATCAAGTTAAAACAAAACCTAGTTAAAAGCAGGTAATGCAAGGGCTTAGTGACAACTGTCATATAGGTTCTATCTGGGGAGAGGTTTTTAGCAAAAGATAGGCTTTTGCTGAGGGTTCCGTTAACTCAGTCGTCCCTCTCTCACAACCGACAAATCTAAACAAGCATTTGCAATGCAATAGGTCTCGCATTAGGAAAGTTTGAGCTATTGGTATTGTAAATGAATTTTTTTTATTTATGTGTTGGTTTTGAAAATAGCGAAATTAATAGCTTTGTCATTTACAATGCCAAAATTTTTAGCTTTCGCAAATGTGACACCTATAGAATTTGTAATGCAATATGTGTTGTATTTACGTAACTTAGATGTATTGATATTACAAATAATAATGGGTTTTAATTTTTTAAATAATTAATACTTAAATAAAAGTTATTGTAATTTATAATGGTAATAGCTTTTGTAAATAACTTTTGTGAAGATTATGTTCATTGTATTTTATTGTGACAAAAATTCAAGAACAGAAGTGAAATATTAACATCTTTTTGTGACATTTGTAATAAAGCTTGAAACATTGAGAGAACATATTTGAACCAGTTGTTGTTGAATGGTTGCACAGATTGATGCTGTGGTGGTGCTGAGTGATGTTGTGATGGCGGCGAGTGATGCTGTGGCGTTCAGTGATGCTGTGGTAGTGCATAGTGATGTTGTGGTGCCCCTGAGTGATGCTGTGGTGGTGCTGAGTGATGCTGTGGTGATGCGATAGATAGAAAGAATGAGTGTGATAGATAGATAGAGTGAGGGCGATAGTAGAGGGAGGGCGATAGATAGAGTGGTATTTGGAGTGTATGTTGCATTGAGTGCAGTGTAATTATGTGGCGTATAATTATGTGGCACTGAGTGGTATTTGGAGTGTATGTTGCATTGAGTGCAGTGCAATTATGTTGCATATAATTATGTGGCACTGAGTGGTGTTGTGTGGAGTGTATGTTGTATTCAGTAGAGTGTAATTGTGTGGCGTGTAATTATGTGGCACTGAGTGGTATTGTTTGGAGTGTATGTTGCATTGAGTGCAGTGTAATTATGTAGCATATAATTATGTGGTACTGAGTGGTATTTGGAGCGTATGTTGCATTGAGTACTGTGTAATTATGTGGTGTGTAGTTATGTGGCACTGAGTGGAATTTGGAGTGTATGCTGCATTGAGTACAGTGTAATAATGTGGCGTGTAATTATGTGGCACTGAGTGGTATTTGGAGTGTATGTTCCATTGAGTGCAGTGTAATTATGTGGCATGTAATTATGTGGCACTGAGTGGTATTTGGAGTGTATGTTGCATTGAGTGCAGTGTAATTATGGGGCATGTAATTATGTGGCACTGAGTAGTATTTAGTTTGTATGTTCCATTGCAGAGTGTGTGAGGGTGCAGAGTGTGAGGGTGCAGAGTGTGAGGGTACAGAGTGTGAGGGTACAGAGTGTGAGGGTACAGAGTGTGAGGGTACAGAGTGTGAGGGTACAGAGTGTGAGGGTACAGAGTGAGGGTGCAGAGTGTAAGGGTGCAGAGTGTAAGGGTGCAGGGTGTATGAGGGTGCAGGGTGTATGAGGGTGCAGGGTGTATGAGGGTGCGGGGTGTATGAGGGTGCGGGGTGTATGAGGGTGCAGGGTGTGTGAGGGTGCAGTGTGTGTGAGGGTGCAGTGTGTGTGAGGGTGCAGTGTGTGAGGGTGCAGTGTGTGAGGGTGCAGTGTGTGAGGGTGCAGTGTGTGAGAGTGCAGTGTGTGAAGGTGCAGTGTTTGCAGTGTGTGTGAGGGTGCAGTGTGTGTGAGGGTGCTGTGCTCACCCTGCACACTCACACAATGTTCACCCTGCACACTCACCCACAGCTCACGCTGCACACTCACACACTGCTCACCCTACACATTCACACACTGCTCACCCTACAGACTCACAAGTCTCTCATCCTGCACTCACAGTCCTCTCACATTGTACTCATACGCACGCACGCCTCATTCTGCACTCATCCACCACTCACCCCGCACTTTCTCAGACCACTCACCCTGCACTTACACACCACTCATACACCTCTCACCAACAAATCACTCAACATTCGCACTGCAGTCACCCTCCTCTCACGAGTGTGAGGGCATTGTGCTAATAATTATCAAAGCATGTTACTCTTCAAGATACAGGCATCACAGCATATCACTTTTATCGCCAGCAATCACAGAAAGGCAGAAGAATAAGAAAGCAATAATAAAGAAAAAAAAACACCATTCTTTCAAGGACTGCCAAGTTAAAGTACCTAAAATGCATGTAGATTAGCATAGCCCCAGGCATACACTGCCGATCTCTAATACACACCTTCACTCTTCTGATTGTAAGGAAAGGGAGTGGGGGGGCTAGGACTACAAAAGCTGTTATTTAATAGTATCACAGAAGCATGTGTTTGACCTAGAGGGAGAAACAGCTCCATCTCCTGCGTGCTACTGAGCCTTATCTGGCGGGCAAAAGAACCGGCCGCTCAAGCAGCTTTATAGAAGAAAAAAAGCATCACAACTGATTGGAGTGTAAGCAGTCTTTCTGTGGACACACACAGCCTTTTCCCACCCAAGAGCTGTTCTTCAGCCACCATCTGGATGGAGCCCCAGTCCCTCTCTGAAGTAACAATTAAGGTCAGCTACATCTGAGCTGTCAAGCCAGACCAAAAAAGGAAATGTATAAGTGGACTGTGAGACTTCACCCCTCATGACACATCACCTTCCTACTGCCACGTCCTAACTCACCATTTATGGAATGCACAGGTATTGTTTTTAACATGTCTACAACTGTTTACCGATCAAGCAAATCAACTGTGTCTACATACACCTTTTTGCTATTTTAAAGATGTTGAGGCACCTGTGAAAGTCTACTTAATTGTTTTACTGCTGAACTGCTTGCTGCGAGATTGAACTGTCTCTCGCCGATTAAACTTTTATGACGTTAAGTGACCTAAAGTTAGATGACAATGACTCCTTCTTTATGTCACAATTTATTTTGCCATAAAATAAATACGACATGTACGTATAGCTTCAAGGCCGGACTTGAGTAAAAAACGTGTCTCTTTACAAATTAAGGTTTAGACTCTAAAATACAGTTTTAACACCGAGCCAGCCAGGAGTCGAACCTGGAATCTTCTGACCCGTAGTCAGACGTGTTATCCATTGCACCACTGGCCCCCACTGAGGACTGACGTCACGACAAGTGGTTGTAATGACTCAGCCATGGGAGACACGAGCCTCAATTCATCAGTGTAATCGTGGGGGCTTGCAGTGCTAAGTCCCAAATCAAAACAAGCAGTAGCAATACCGACAACACTAAAAACGTGCTAAGCCGCTGGTGCCCTTGGTGTTTTTGTGCAACACAGTGGGGTCAGGCACGGTGCTAGTGGAGGGTTATTTCTGAACAAACTACGTGTAGGAGCGGAATGTATATTGTACGAGCAGCTGCATAGTTTGTTGACTTGGTGCACAAAGAGAGCGCACCTTCAATCAAACTGCAGTTCGATGGACACCACAAGCAGCAGCAATACCGACAACACCGGAAACGTGCTAAATGTACAAATAGAGTAAAAAAAATGTAACTTTAAGATATGACATGCCCACTATTTGGAGTTGTAAAGACCACAATCAGTAAACAGTAGTAGAGCAAATTGGCACGAAGTCCCACTGCAATAGTAACAAGCCGAGCTTGGGTTATGAGATCGCGGCTCAGCGCACACCAAGTTGCTTCACCGTGAAACGGATGCATTTGTCTTCAATTATCGCATGCCCACACACAAGTCTTCATGCAAGCTCAACCCAGTAAATAATGCAGCTGCTTCTGCCTTAAGTCGGTAACAAGTATAGCGAGTATAGCAACCATGCAAGCCTGCCAGAAAACTGAAGTATCACGGCCACCCAACAAACGTACAAATACAACATCTACTGTGAAACACATCTGCACACAACACATGAAAAAAACAAGTAATTTGCCCGCAATCCCAAGTTACCGGTCTAGGTTGCTGCACGCTTTCAGGAAGCAGAGTTGCTGGCGGGGGCGAAACCAGGAAGTCAGGCATCCTTGCCCGTGACATGGGCGGGGCCTGTGACGCGGCCGGAAGAGGCCGGTGTTGCGCGTTGATGCGGGCTCCCATCATGGAGGGAGAGCGCCGAGGTAGCGTGAAGATCCACAGAAGTGCCCCGCATGTGGAGAAAAGGAGCTCAGCGAGGCGACTCGAGCACGGTGAGTGGAGGGGGGATATGTGTATATGTGTGTGTGCGCGCGCGCGTGCGTGTGTGTGTGTGCGTGTGAGCCCCGTGAGGAGTGGTGGTGGTGGTGGGGGAGGGGGGTGTGTGTGTGTGTGTGTGTGTGTGTGCGCGTGCCTGCCTGCCTGCCTGCCTGTGTGTATGCCTGAGGGGGGAGGGGGGTGAGTGTGTGCGTGTGGGAATGTGTGAGCGCATGCGTGACTGTGTGTGATTGAGTCTGTGTATGCGCATGCGTGTGTGGTGCCGTGCGCGCCCCCGAGGAGGAATCTGAGACAGCGACGCTCGTGCTTGAGCTCCGTCTCACATTCCTTCTAACACGCCAGCAAAAGATGTCTCGCAGACAGCAGGCTTACGCCTGCTTTTTACGTCTGCGAGACCTAAAAATGTGTTTTTACCCACACCAAATCCTCTTTTCTTATTTTGACCGGAAAATCAAAGATCTGGACGCCCTAGTTTATATAAGATTTGCTTAACATGTTGTGGCCACGGGATACAGCTAACTCGCTCCATTGAGACACAATCCCTAATGATCTCATGATTTAAAGTGAATTCTGGATTAATCCAGGTCTTAAACCAACAAACCACAGGTGTCAGCCTCAGCCAATCTGATACATAACTAACACCTAACTCTTGATGTATTACAAAAGTAGAGGTAGTTTGGGAGACCTACAAAAGAGTGCGTAGAAACCTATTTTTGACTGTCTGTAACCCCTTAACCGACTTGTAACCCCAAATGACAGATCCATACATTGCAATGGTTATACATTTAGACCTATAGATATTAAGCATGGATGCGATTGGCCTGGCCCACCAATCGCTGAGCAAAACCATGAACGGCACCCATAGACCTTGCCATCACGTTTTTTTTTAGCTTTCTGTTGGGGGATCCACAAGCCCATCTCGCAAATAGTACACCCAGATAGGTGAAAAGGTCACCCTAGACCGCTCTGCACCTTCACAATAGATGGTTTTTGGCTTCCTTGGTCTCCAACTCTTAGTCATTGTATGGGATTTAGCTATGTTAACTACTAGGTCCAATGATTTCATAAAGGCCCAAAAAAAGTCCAAAAGCCTCTGAAGCCCTACATCTGTACGGGCCAATAATACAGCATCATCCATGTATAGGAGCACAGGGATAACCCTGTCCCCTATTCGCAGTATGTATAAGCTGGCGGAATCTAAAATCTTTCCTAAATTGTTTATATCCTGAGTAAAAAGCAATGGAGCTAAAATGCAGACCTGACGGACGCCTCTTTCGGACCTAAAGTGTTTTGTGCAATTACCTTCTTGGTTGACTCTCACCCTTGCGGAGAGAACCCTATGTAAGTCAGCCAAGAAGTGAACTAAACATTGATCTATTCCCATATCTATCAGAATGGACCATAGCTTTGATCTATTTACCAGATCGAATGCGGGGGAAAGGTCCATGAAGGCCAGCTGTAATGTCCCCGCTTTGGCCAATGTGTATTTCCCTGCGAATAAGTGTAAATTTAAACACTGGTCCAGTGTACACCTTCCTTGTCTAAAACCATATTGGAGGTTTGTTAAAACACCATTCTCGTTCAACAAGTCCACTAACTTAGTTAAAATCACTCTCCCTAATATTTTTACAGCAGTGTCAATTAAAGATATCGGCCTGTAGCAATGTGGTTCCCCTCTCTGGCCTTTTTTAAAAACTAGGATGATAATGGAAGACGAGCACGATGTCAGGAAACCCTGTTGACTGGTGGAGTCACTCCAGGAGCTCTGGTGATTTAAAAAAAAAACATGTTTCAGTACATTGTCGTCGCTAGTTGCACCAACATGTCCTTCACTTTGAGTTCTATCTTGCCTCTATTCTTTGGCACTGCATTCCAGTAGCGTGTTGAGTCTGTGGAGCCTCTTTGTGCTACACCACTTTCCAGGATACGTGTGCGCTCCCCTCACCGCGCTGCCTCTTTTATTGAGGTTGCAATGCCACTGGCCTGTTCTAAGAGGTGTCAGTTTACTTATCACTCTGTATAACACGTCACAACTAAGTCTTTTTGCTTCATCTCCGACAGTTATTCAGTTTCTTCTACACAGCAAGTGCTGAGGCTGTTTTACCTTCTAATAGCAGATTTAACTTTTGTTGGTACTTCATTGGGCATGCTCATGTACACCCAGGCATTGGGGTTCTTCCCCGGTGCGGCTTGTGCCCCTTTTGTCAGTTTAATGGGGCCTTTACTATCTCAGACTATTGGCGAAAATGCTGATCCTAGAAGCCCCCCCCAGGTCATTCACCAATTGAGTACTTTGTCCCTTCTCTGCGTACAACCCTGTAAGATCGATTTAATGAGGGAGCCTGTGGGGTCGGGGTACATCAACACTCAGTGGTCAGCAGTTTCATAGACTTCTCAAGACTGCGCATGTCTTTAGTCTAAATCCGGGGCACTACCCTGTGGTGGGATGCTGATGTACTGCCAGTTCCACTTCAGTTTGGCCGTGGGGGGAGTGGAAGGGGGGTGAATGCCTGGATTTATAGTCATCCCAGTGTGTTACCATTGCCTTCACTGTACTATGAGAGGGCAAGCACATTTTCTGTATTCTGTATGAGCTGGAGCAACGCTTTTAGACCCCAACATCTCTCTCCATGCCCTGCTTGATCATACCCTGTATAAAATGACTGGCAAAGTTCCAAATCACAAGGGCTTTGAACACGGACAGAGACAATCTTTGATCTTGCATATGAATTCAGAGAAGGCATAGTTGCTTTTTTAAACATATGAGAAAGCATTCAACTTGGTAAACAGGGTGTTTCTCTTAACGTTTTTGGACATAATGGGCATGCCACCTCAGTTCAGTTAATGTGTTGGTTTCCCTGCCATTCCATTTTTTTTGCCTGATTTCATTTTAGTTTTGCAAGAGAGGCATACCCAGTGGCTGGAGAGGGGACCCTCTTCTTCTCACTGCAGGTAAGACAATTAAAGTACAATTAAAGTACAGTACTCACTGGGTGGCACCATGATTAATCATGCTGATCAACAGCATGAGCTGAGACCATACATAGTTGTCTAATACGGTTTGTCATGAGAGCTTTTCCTTTGTCTTTTAATATTGATGGCCGCATTGTTCATATTTTCTTCCGGAAAGACAGTGGACCCAGAGCTCATATGGGTCATTGCCTTCCCCACCAGGCTGACCCTTTTTGTGGCCAATTTATCCTGAATTACTGCTAATTTCTTTTTAGCAGAGTGATTAATTTTCCAGGTCCTGATGAATGCTCCTAAACCCCATAGGGGTCAACCATGGACAAAAACATGTTGACCAATCTACAGTAGCATATTTGATTAAATCCCCTGAGTCCTCTCCCTTTAACCCTGTCCTAAAGGACCATCAAATACAGTTGATTTGACTCTCTGGAGACAGTTTCTCACAATTTTAATTGCACTCCGCCCCTCACTGACCCTCTAACATCGCTCATTTTCAAAATACCTCCTCTCCTCCCGGTTGGGAAGTTGTATCCCAGAACAGGGACCTTGCAGTCCGGGTGTGAGGAGGGAAAACCATGATGAAACAAGTCTTCCTCGGGTGGATGAGGGTTCTCGTCCCTTAAGAAGCTCTCCTCTAACAGCTATACAACATGTCATACACACACATACATACATACATACAGGATTATAATGGTGTACGGTGCCTTCTCTTTTATTCTACCAGATGTAATTTTTGTGAGAGTGTTGACCATGCAGTGGTGCCGACCCATTTTCTCTATTATGTCCTCTTTTATTGAACCTTTCAACGCAAAGATATGGCCTGATTCAGAAGTTAGTAGTATTCTCCTGGAGGAGAGCAGGTGGAATATTAAGATATATGCAGATGATGTGGCCTTGCACCTAGACTCATAGGGGACCAATGTGCTTTAAATCTTCTAAACCAATTTTACACCATCTCGGGCTACAATAATAATAATTCTAAAACAGAATTTCTTCTATTTAAAATTGCTGCAAACAGTCTACATCAAGACAAAAGAATTTCTATCCTTAACAGTCCTGCAAATACAAAGCAGTATGGACAGTGCAATCTGTACAAGAAAAAAATACATCCACTTACTATAACAAATTAAGAAGCAATATAGTACCTGGAAAGATCACAATTTTCACTAAAAGAGTCCATATTGTACTACTTCAATGCATTTTTTTAGTTAACATCATGTGATCTGTCTAAATAAATGTACTTAACTGTTCCACATTATAATATATATGGGTGTTGAATAGTAGTTGAGTGAGCAGCACAATTCTGTTTCATGAAGGCTGGGTGTTGCCAGGTGTAGAGCAGAACTATATAGCAGCACCCTTGTGGTATGTACATAGACTAATTAGCGCAGTATGGTCAGGCAATACGGATAATTCTATTCTGGATGTAATGGTCGGACAACATGAGGTATGTGGATTTTCATTTTCGTTTGGACATCCCAGATCCTTGAAGAAAAGTGAGGGTCTGAGTAAATGTTAATCTGCTTGGAATACTTTTGATAATTGTTAAGAAATTCAAGATCCTCGAGTTGAGAGAGAGGACCTGTGTCTGGGACACTGCAATAATTCCGGCTTGATTAAAAGAAGGATTTAGGATGAAGGGCGGGAAATCGCACCTATTGGAGAGCATTTAGAGGAGGATAATATGAAATCCTTTGGTGAGCTGCAGCCACCCTTTAGTCTTTTTAGATCTTCCCAGAGCTGTCAGTTAAGAGGTCTTTTGTTAACTTAAACTTAAAGGGGGCTTAGAACTCGTTCATTACATACCATTGGGGTTATCATAACTACTTTCTTAGCTTCTCTTTAGTCAGTGCGCGCCAGTTTCACTTTCTCTTCATGTGTTAGTCCCTTCGATGAAGCATGCACCAGATTGTGATTAATTGCTTTAGTAGTGTCCTTCCATGGTACATGCTGGGATAGAGGTACCTTTTTTTTGTTCTTCTAGAGTCGTGAACTTTGATTGTTCCCCTATAACCTCTCCTGCCTTGTTGCTTCACTGCCTCTTCTACTCTCTCCTGTTTAGTGTTGTAGAACTTCACACAGGATTTTGTGAAAATCATTTCTCTTCATAAGTCAGCCCCCTAAAATAGAACCAACTACTTACCCGTAAAGTGTGGGGAGGATGTTACGTAAGGAGTAGTTTCTTACCTGTAACTCAAGTTCTGTAATAGGGGTATCTCTGTTATAGTCATAATCTAGTGAATAGTCCCGCTCATGTGCGGGGACCCCGGAGCAATCAAAAATAATCTCTTAAACTGTCTTCTGTGCAGTCCTGCATAGACACTTAAGAGAGAATTAAAGACAAATAATGCAGCCTATACCTGCAAGGCTAGACTGTCCAGTACTTCAACTAGAAATGCAAAGGATATTCCACCAATATCATATGCAGCACAGTCTGCCAAGTTTCACCCATAGAGAAACTTACCCCTTCACAAAATCCTTGGAATGATAGAGAGGAAGGGATGGACAGACAAGCCCCCATAGGCTGCCATTATGTGGCTTAAAAAGGGATACCGTGCCTTTAAGGAAACTTTCCAGAACTCTCGGTATCCCAGAATGTACAGCAACTCCCTCCACTTTCAGTTCTCTTTGGAGGTGTATGAAGCTAGACCTGTAGCATTCAGTATTTCATCCTTTTCTCCACCCGGGAGGAGGGCGGGCGCTTATGACTATAACAGAGATACCCCTACTACAGAACTGGAGTTACAGGTAAGAAACTACTCTTTCTGTAGTAGGGGATCTCTGTGTATAGTCATAATCTAGTGAGTAGAATGGCAAGCTCATCCCCACAACCAAACCGGCGGTGGAGGAAAAAGACAACACCACTACTGTGCAAACAGATTTCGTAACGAAGCCTGCCCAACCTGAGCATCTGCTCTGGCATCGGAGTCCAGACAGTAGTGCTTAGCAAAGGTATGGACCGACTGCCACGTGGCAGCCCTGCAGATGTCTGCAATGGGAACATCACGGAGCAACGCTGTTGTAGCCGCTTTGCCCCTGGTGGAATGAGCCTTAGGCTTACCCCCTAAGGTCTAACTGGATACAGGACACAATCCACCTAGAGATGGACTGTTTAGAGGTAGCAAGACCAGTCCTGACCGACCCATAGTTGATGAACAATTGGTCTGACCTACGAATATCCTTGGTTTTATCCAGATAGAATTTCAACACTCTTCTGACATCCAGGGAATGAAGAGACCTTTCCGCTGGAGTGGAAGGATTCTGAAAAAACGTAGGTAAAGTTATAGTCTGGTTAACATGAAAATTAGAAATCACCTTAGGAAGGAACTTAGGGTGAGTACGCATCACAACCTTAGCAGCATGAAATACAGTACAAGGTTCCTGGCAACACATTGCCTGAATTTCACTCACCCTGCGGGCCGATGTAATGGCCACGAGGAACGCCGCCTTCCAGGACAGGTGCTGCAGCGAAGCCTTCTGAATAGATTCAAAAGGCTCCTTCATCAACCTGGACAGCACCACATTCAGCTCCCACGAAGGCGAAGGAAGCCGAACAGGAGGAAACACTTTCTTCAAGCCTTCCAAAAAATACTTTATCACAGGAATCTGGAAGAAGGATGTCTGTGAAGGGAATTTCCTGTAGGTAGTCAGCGCAGCAAGATGAACCTTAATAGAATGGAAATTAAGGCCAGACTGCGCCAAATGCAAGAGGTATGGAAGGATGACATCTTCCTTGCATGTCGTCAGATCATAGTTCTTGCACGTGCACCAGATGCAGAACCTCTTCCACTTGTAAGCATAGGAAGTCCTAGTGGAAGGATGCTTAGCCTCCTTCAGTATGTCCATACAATCTTCAGGAAGATTCAAATGGCCATATTGCACTATCTCAGGAGCCATGCCGCCAAACTCAAAGACATGAGGTTGGGGTGCACCATCTGCCCCCCCAACTTCGTGAGCAGGTCCGGCCGGCACGGCAGCCGTATGTGAGGAAGGAGAGACTAGTGAAGCAGGTCCGTGAACCACCACTGTCTGGGCCATTCCGGAGCAATGAGGATCATCCGTGCCCTGGGCTGGGACAGCTTGATGAGCACCGCTGGATACATAGGAATGGGCGGAAAAGCGTACAGAAAGCTGTTCGACCATTTGATCCATAACGCATTCCCCAGAGTCCCCTGCTGGTAATACCTGGATGCGAAGTCTCGGCATTTGCTGTTGTTATGAATCACTTAATCGTTTGGATTCTGATGATACATTGTCATCTGGACCCGTATTGACTTCTGTGATTCTGCCTTCTTCTTCGATCAAACTCACTAACTGGCTGTTTGATGACATCTCCTTCTCTTCCTGCCTTAATAGCATTAAATCTGGCTCTCCACGCGACCCATTACCGGCCAAACTCCTAAAACAATTGGACCTCAGCCCACGCCGTGTATTAATGCAACTTCTTAACCGGTCGCTACTGGAATCCACTGTTCCGCAGGAATGGAAGCATGCCATGATTGTCCCTTTGTTGAAGAAGGCTGGAGCAGATGTAGCCAATTTCTCCAACTTCAGGCCTATCTCATTGCTCCCTATTCTTTCTAAGATCCTGGAGAGGCATATTAACACTCAACTAACCCATTTGGTGGAGAGCTCGGGATTTCTACATCCATCCCAGTCAGGTTTTAGAGCACATCATTCTACTGAAACCACTCTACTGGGGGTGACCGAGAGTTTGCGACACAGTGCCGATCATGGTGAAACATCTGCCCTTATTTTACTTGATCTAAGTGCAGCGTTTGACACTGTCGCATTCCATCCTCATTGAAACTCTACGGTTCCTGGGAGTGGAGGGTTCTGCTCTTGCCTGGCTAGCCTCCTTCCTAAGTGGTCGCACTTTCCAGGTCTTTTCTGTCTCTGCCTCCTCTAAAATTTGTTCGTCGGTGTATGGAGTTCCTCAGGGGTCAATACTCAGTCCCCTATTATTTAATATCTATGTCAGACCTTTAGCAACCATCATTGAAGAAGCTGGTCTCACTTTATATTCCTACGCCGATGATACCCAAATTATTTTCTCCCTTTCCAACAAGGAGTGCAATGACATCTCAGCACTGAAAGTGGGTCTGACTCGAGTCTTTGAATGGATGAAGAGAAATTTTTTGAAGCTTAACGGTGACAAGACCAAGGTTGTGATATTGGGCAAGGGTAAGGACCTATGGGGCCCCCATCATTGGCCTACTGATATGGGTTCCATCCCTTTGCCCATGGTTGTAGTACGCAACCTCGGGTTTCTCATTGATGAGGATCTTACTATGAGACAGCAGGCCGTGAAGGTAGCCTCAATGTGTTTTGTCATCTTGAAATGGCTTCAGAAGATTTTGTGGATGCTACCTTCTTCGACACAGAGAACCGTGGTCCAGGCACTTGTGATCCCACGCCTGGACTACGGTAACGTTCTTTATCTTGGAGCCGACCAGAAACCAACTAAAAAACTCCAAGTTGCTCAGACCGCGGCTGCTCGGCTTCTCCGAAATGTTCCAAGGAGAGTTTCTGCTCTACCAGCACTCCACGACCTTCACTGGTTTAAAATCCCTAGCCAAATTAAATCTAAAGCCTTGTGTCATCTTTTTAAAATTAAACATGGCTTAGCTCCCACATATCTACAAGGCTTAGTTCAGGCTTATAAGCCTAGCCGTGAATTACGATCCTCTGGAAATGGAGATTTTTCCATTCCCAGATTCAGGTTGGCTAAAATGGGAGGTCGTTCTTTCTCACATTTGGGTCCTAAGATGTGGAATGCCCTACCCGTGACCCTAAAAACGGAATGTAATCTTCTCCGTTTTCGTAAGGGTCTTAAAACCTGGCTCTTTCAGCAGTAATGTCGGAGGTTCCTCTTATTGAAATGTCACTCTGCTAGTTCTTCTTCAGTCTGTCCCTAGCGCCGTGAAACCCATTGTGGGTAGCTGTGCGCATTATAAGTTTAATAAAATAAATTGTTGGTGGTGGCAAACAGATCCACGTCTGGAGTGCCCCACCAGGCGAAGACATCTTCGAGCACTTCGTCGTTTATAACCCACTCATGGTTTTCCTGGATCAGTCTGCTGAGTGCGTCCGCCTGAGCATTCTGCACACCTGGCAGATGGGTAGCCGTTATGGTCAGTCCTCTGGCTAGCAGCCAGTGCCAGATCGCCTGCGCTGCATGCGCTTCCTGCGACAGTGCGCGCGATCTTGAGCCCCCCTGCTTGTTGAGGTAATACATCGTGGTCGTATTGTCCGTCTGTACAAGCAGAGAGTTGGTCCGGAAGGACGGATGAAAGTCCTTCAGTGCCAAATGAACAGCTCTGAGTTCCAGCAAATTGATGTGGTACGTGGACTCCATCGGGGACCACGTTCCTTGGATCTGTAACTGTCCGGAATGCGCTCCCCAGCCGTGGAGAGAAGCATCCGTCATGATAGTTTGAGTGGGAATGTCCTTGTGGAACGGAACCCCCTTGAGGAGGTTTTCTGCTGAACACCACCATCTCAGGGACTGCTGAGCGTGCAGAGACAGTTGTATCCTGTCGTCCCAGTTCCCTCGCCTCTGGTCCCACTGATCCTCCAGACATTTCTGCAGCGACCGCATGTGTAGGCGTGCATGTGGAGTGAGGAAGATACAAGAGGCCATCGACCCCAGTAGAGAAGACACAGTCCTCACTGTCGTAGATGGAACAGCCATGAGAGCCTGAGCCTTCTGAAGGATCGATAAGCGTCTCTCCTCTGAAGGAGACACGCTTGCTGACAGCGTATTGATGGAGGCTCCCAAGTACTGTAGGCACTGGACCGGTTTATGTGCAACCCCAGCTGGGTCAACAGAACGGCCGTCCTGTTGAAGTGCAATTGCGCTTCCTGGAAGGTGGAGGCTTTGATCAACCAATCGTCCAGGTAAGGGTAAACAAACACCTTGTCCTTTCTCAGGTGTGCCGCCACCACTGCCATGCACTGTCCTGGGCGCAGACTTCAGTCCAAACGTGAGCACTGTGTATTGATACTTCCGGTGTTTCCGCGCAATGGGCACTTGGAAGTACGCATCCTGCAGATCCATTGCGCAAAGCCAGTCTCCCCTTTGCAGCTGAGGGTAAATCTGGTGCAAAGACAGCATGCAAAACTTTTCCCTGCGAATCCATTTGTTTGCTTGTCGCAAATCCAGAATGTGACTGAACTCGTTCTTGTCTTTCTTGCGTACCAGAAAGAAGCGTGAGTAAAGACCCTTTCCCCTTTGAGACAGAGGGACGACTTCTATCGCCCTTTTTCGTAACAGGGTATCCGCCTCCGGCTGGAGCTCGCGCAGTTGGAACTGCGAGCAAAACGGTGTAATCGCTGGAGGCGGGCTGAGAAAACGAAGACTGTATCCATTGCAAACAATATTCAGCACCCACTTGTCCAGAGTAATTTTTCTTAACTCTGCCAAGTAATTTTGTATGCTTCCCCCCACCAGAGTGGGTAACGGAAGAGGGGGAAGTAGCACCTCAGGCCTTAAACCCGGCCAGGCCCTAGTTCACGGAGGAGGACTGCTGACCACCTCTGCCCCTCTAGCGCTTTTGGAATGGCCGCCGCTGGTACTGCTGCTGCTGTTGCTGCAGCCCAGCCTGCTGACCTTGCCCTCTGCCCTGCGCACCATAACGCCTTTGGAACGGGCGGAAGGTCTTCCAGTGTTCCTTCGGCCTCTCCAACCCGACAGCCGTCTGTGTTTCAGCCTCCGCCTTCATGCGGGCCATCTCCTCATCCGCATGTTTGCCGAACAGAGTCGCTCCTGAAAACGGTAGGTTGGCGACCCTCTGCTGCGCCTCTGGCTTCAGTGACGTTAGACGCAGCCAGGCGTGGCGTCGCAGGTTGATCCCATGGCAGTACCCGTGGGCTGCCAAGAGCGAGGAATCCGCAGCCGAGCTTATCACCTGGTTGGAGACCATCATCCCCTCAATAATGATCTCTTGGAAATCCTCCCTTCTATCTTTGGGAAGGTGTTCCAGGAACTGCTCCAGGGACTCCCATAAGGCCCGGTCTTGGAAGGAGTCGATGTCGTCTACTGGAGACACCCTCGTCCGAGGGGAGTCGGACAAAGTAGGTTAATAGTCCCAGGCACTGGACGAGTCCGTGTGGCGGGACCTAGACCTGTCCATCCTGTGGCACCATCTGGACCGTGTGGAAGAATGACGGTCACTTCTGGATCTGTCCCTCCGCCTGGAGTGGGATCTCAACCTCCTTGGCCTCGGTTTGTCCACTGGCCGTAAAGGAGGGAGCCTAGGACGTGGAAGCCCCGTAGGTGGTGTCGGGAGAGGAGGCAAAGAGAGAGACCTTGGCGGAGGAGGAGGAGGAGGAGGAGGAGGAGGTTTATGAGGAGGGGGAGGAGGCGGTGGAGGCGTAGGATTACGCGGAGGAGGGTCCATGGGCAACGCGGGAGGCGTAGGCATCCTAGGCCATGAGGGCGAAAAGGTCTGGGAGTACTCATAGCCCGGAGACGCTACCACTCTCCTTCTCTGCGCCGGCCTTGATGGGGGTGACCTAGAGGCAGACCTCCTCATGGACGAGCGACGGCGCCGCCGCGACCGTGGGCTCGTGGAAGCCGAGGAAAGGCGGACTACAGAGCCCTGGGACTCAGTCCTGGTCTTAGAACGCCCCATGGACATCAATTTTCTCCCTCTCAACCCTGACCTCTTCGACGTCTAGCGTCTCGGCGTCGATCGTCTTCTCGACGTTGATGATCTTCGTCTCAACGACGAACGTCGAGTAGACGCCGAACGGCGGTGTCGCCTCAACGGCGAGCACCGGTGCCTTCCAGACCCTTCACGACATCGATGGCGTCTCGACGACGAAGCGGTCCTCGACGTCGACCTCGTCCGAGGTCTCGACGTCACTCCCCTCGACGTCTAACGGCGACGTCACTTTGACCCAGAGCCCTGGGGAGACTGGGAGAGACGGTGGTCATCCCTCTCGACGTCGATGCTGTCGATGGAGACCCGGGTCGTTTTCTGGCCTTCTCTTTCCTGGGGAGCCCCCCAGAGGCCGAAGTATGGGCAGAGGAAGAGGCCTCTCCATGCCCAGACCCACCTTGATCTTGCGGTCTCCAGTCCTCGGAGCTGAGTCTTCTCCCTGTCCTTCAGGGTCCTGTTGGAGAACTGCTGGCAGATCTCACAATCCGCAGGGACATGAGAAGAAGGGAGACAGAGGATACACACCCTGTGTGGATCAGATTTGGCCTTCTTCTTGGCACACTCAGGGCATTTGTCAAATAAGGAAGGCATATCTGACAAAAGAGTGGCCAAACTCACCAGAAAACTCCAGCAAAAGGAAGAAGGAACAAAAACACGTCGAGTGAAACATTCTAAACACTTGAAAAGTGCAAAAAATAACACAAAACACCCAAAAAGGGAGAGCTCAATGCTCCAGGGTCCTGCTAGCAGGAGCCGGAAAAAAGAACTGAAAGTGGAGGGAGTTGCGGTGCATTCTGGGATACCGAAAGTTCTGGAAAGTTTCTTTAAAGGCCCGGTATCCCTTTTTAAGCCACATGGCAGCCTATGGGGGGCTTGTCTGTCCATCCCTTCCTCTCCATCATTCCAAGGATTTTGTGAAGGGGGAAGTTTCTCTATGGTTGAAACTTGGCAGACTGTGCTGAATATGATATTGGTGGAATATCCTTTGCATTTCTAGTTGAAGTACTGCACAGTGTAGCCTTGCAGGTATAGGCTGCATTATTTGTCTTTAATTCTCTCTTAAGTGTCTATGCAGGACTGCACAGAAGACAGCTTAAGAGATTATTTTTGATTGCTCCGAGGTCCCCGCACATGAGCGGGACTATTCACTAGATTATGACTATCCACAGAGATCCCCTACTACAGAATGGCCAGAGCTGCCGAATTCAGCGCTGGAGAACTAGGTTCGAGTCTCTGCATCGGCTCAACATCCTGTGATTCTGGGCAAATCACCTAATCGCCCAGTAAATGATGGGTCCTTAACTGGTGCTCATGAAAAACACTAGTTGTGATGATTAAGTGCCAGTACTGAGCACCAGAAACCACCAGATCAAATTAAGCACTGCATGTCATGATTTGACACCTGTGGCTGCACAGTGTACAAGCTAATCAACTGAGCAATTTGAAGACTTTGCCAACAGAACTTTATGCTGCTTTTTGTGCAACCATTTTATGAATCACCTGATTTAATCTCATATCTTTTCGAGATAAGAACTTTACGGCACAATTCTTTGGCTAATGATGTGCAGGGATGTCTCCTTTGTGCAGGCAGGGCTACTTGAATTATTAAGGACTTTGCTGTTGGTATTAATCTTAGGGTGCATGTATGAGGAGAATGCCTGATTTGAACAGTTTATCTCTGGCTGTATGTAAGCTGCGTGTGACCAGTTCTTCCTGACCCAGACGGAGATTTATTTATGTGAGGCATTAGATTCCCGGACGTTTATCACCCAAGGATTGTCCTGTGACACTGTGGGATCTTTTGACCCACCGCCATATGTGTTCTGGACGGTCATGCTAAGGTGCTCAACTGCACCTTTATTCACATTTTAGAGCTTTAAGGAGCCCATCCACAGCATTTTCCAGCCGGATTTCCCTCGCTATTTCCAGATCTGGTGCTCCCCTTCTCTGTCCTGATGAAAACCTCCTCCTAAGGACTTAACAGCCTTGATTATTGGAAGGGGTCGAAACGTTGACTTTTGCTCCTTTTAAGACCAGCTTTGACGATAGATTTGTTATCAGCGTCCTCACACTGCTATGTGTTTATGTTGTAGTAATTTGCCTGTCATATGCTGGACAGGTTTCATCATGTAAATATAATGTATATATGGCACATTCCCTTTCCCTCTTTTACAACCCTCGCAATCACACATTTATCCTCCTGAGCACTTTATTCTCTCCCCCCAATCTGAGCACCATTTTTTCAAATGCATAGACAATTGTGATGTGTTTAACAATCAATTGATGTTTTGAGAATAAACAGCATCTATTGAGCTCTTGAATGTGATCCTGTGAATGCTTTCATCTTTTTGTTCTGAAATTGTCGCTATTGTGACCACTTTTCTACTGTACTGCATGTTACAGGGCAGGATATATGTTTTGAAGTTGGGGGGTGGGGCAGAGGTGTTTGCCGTGCCACTGAACAACAGGGCAGAAGCATTAAGGCTCCCGCTCTGCAGTTACTGCAGGGGACATACAAAAGCCTGTTTAATTTTGGTGTGTTCTTACACATATATTGCCATAAACTACCAAAGCGGACATTGCTTGTGTAGCTTGCCCCCTTAGCCTCACAAGGAATTGTCATTTTGACGAAAAGTAGGCCAGTGACTTCACTGTTGATGTTTTTGGGAAAGTTTTGAGTGACTTCCTTCCAAGGGACGGAACTTTGTTTTAAGTAGATAAGACAGTGGTGGGGGAAAGATCTGGGTTGTGTGGGTGTGAGAGAGGGGGGAGTGTTGGGTGGTTCAGAATGACAATCAGATGTTGTTTGCTGATGCAAAACAGACAACCAATGATTGTAACTGGAGTGCTTGCTCGTGATCACGAGTGGGGTTTATCTGCAACATTGCTACTGCTTAAACTTGTCCCCAGTTGTCTATCCGTTCATAGAGACCTCGTCTCATGTAGTGGAAAGATCAACTTGCTTCACTCCTCCTCTGCTAAATAAATTTACTCACCCTTTATTTGATCTATATGTACACGCACCAATGGATGCCATATTATGCCTTGCGTTCATACTCCGGAGGAAAAGGCCTGATCTAGAGGAATTTGACATGCAAATAGCAGCTTATGAGAGCGGAGGTAGAACCAATATGCCTTTTATCGAGGGGCAGTAACGCACTGCACCCACTCCTTAACTGCCCGTTTTCTGGTTGGTTCAGGTCAGGCATGACTTAGAAATTGTGATGTAAGCATTGCTTATTAGGAGCTTCACTATATGTAGACAATGGCGTTGGAAGTGCCTACAAGAAAAGTCATTAGAAGATTAACAATATCATTTTATCAGCAGCCAGAAATAGGTCAGGGCGTATTCCTATATTCCGGCTGTTTTGTACATAACATATCTACATATCGCTATCCACTATTTGGATATGGCAAAAATGACAAAGCCCAAAGATCTTGCTTAGGAAATTGCCTATTAAGTCACTTAGACAACTGATGATCTATTATGGGTTAAATTAATTTCATTAAAATTGTTCAGACTGATAATTTTTTCAACATTTATGAAGCACTACTTTCACGTTTTCATGATATTTGCCGATAGACGATAAATGGAAACGTGTAGCAATAGATGGGACTGTTAGTAAGGCTGAATAAATCTGTGATGCATACACTCTGCAGGAGAGCAATCTCCAACAGTCGTTCTGTTCTACTTTGTTCGAGTTGTATTACACTCCAAATCCACTGATGAACCCCAGGGGCAAGTAAAAACTGTTTAAGCCGTAACAATCAAATTAAAACATCAAAGAATAAGACTTTCTCTGCAAGATATCTAGCATGATGTTCAGAACTGGTTAAGGCAGAGGCGGTTAGCTGGGCGACACTTAATATTAACACCTAAACTGCCCTTAACATTTAAAAACAAATGGTTTAAATTGGATTATCTACTGTTTCTTGGCACCTTAGTAGCCCAGATAATAACAGCGAAAAAATGGAAGGACAAAAATACCTGCTGGGACACAGAAATTAGGACAATTATTAGATGAGACAAATGTTATTATGATACGTTGGACGTATCTTCAAAAAAAATTGACAAGATTTGGGGTTCACTTTTATCTAAAATAACAAGCGCATGAACTTGGACAATAGACACAGGTATGTATTGAAGGCCTTCTTAGATTAGGGGCCCTGTGCTTGCAAAATATATTTCAGAGATTGAAGCACTTTATGTAAATGATACATATGTACTGGCCAAATCCAAATAAATGTATATGATAAATACACATGAGTCAAATCAACAAATTTACATAACCCCGTTAAGCAATTGGATACAGCACCATGCATTGTCCAATCACCTATACCGATACCCGGAAATGTATCTCAGGGCAGAAGCACTATTTTATAGCTTTTAATATGTTGTACTGGTCCGTTGTTATTCCTAATCATTGCAATAGCGTCAGACAGGCCTAAAGTTTATAACTATAACTTTCAGAGCAAAGTTTTTATTTTGTATTGGGAACATTTGATTTGTATTAATATATGTACTTATCTGGACCACAACTATTAAGTACACATTTTGCAAGATTTTGATAGTTCTTATTAGATACATTACTGATTTGTTTACAAAAACTCATTGTATTGTTCTTGATTTAAAATCACAGTACAATAAATACAATTATAATCTTATGAGCATCTGATTAAAACTATTCTGCCCATGTAACATTGGTTATCCACTTAATTTTACCGGAATTATCCAGGGAAGCCACGTCCTGTAGAGCTCTGTAATAATCCTCACGGCCCAATAAATATTTCAACTTCCGCCAAATACAATAGCAGTGTAAGTAGGGCCTGGTGGGTCATAGGCTCGATGCCCATGTCCTCTTGGAATGGTATTAAGAGGGTGTTTTTTGGAAGGTTAGTTAGGGCTCTCAGGAACATATTCTTAGCCACCCCAAGCGCAGCCAAATTTGCATTTCCCCATACTTCAGCCCATGCCGAGCACTACCCTCAACCTTGGCCCTATACACCTTTAACGCAGGGGAAAGACGCCTTACTCTGAAAAACCAATAGTCTTAAAATGGCAACAGAGAGCGGAGTTAGATTCAAGCTGCTCTTCTGAACATGGGGCAGCCATAACATAGATCTAGTGAACTTGATTCCGAAGTAAACAAACTGGGCTACCTTGTCAAACGAACTGCTCACCAGCATCAGAGCCCCTGTTATGTTATGTTAAAAATTCTTGTACTGCGCACGTTCACCGAAACGGTTTCTTGGCGCTCATAACAGATACGGCGGTCACGGGCAGGAGTTTCACTCATATGCTGCTGTACAAAGGAACGTCTTCAGTGTCCTACGAAAGCATTCATAGGGGAGACAGTGACGAAAGGAGGAAGGGAGGGAATTCCAAAAGGTGGGGGCTAAGAAAGAAAAACGGAGACCACCGTGTTTCTTGCGTTGAATTTGGGGGATACACAAGAGATTATCAGCAGAAGAGCGTAGATAGCGAGTTGGTATATACCGCTTAAGGTTGGATGAAATGAAAGCAGGTGCAAGATTGTGAAGGGCTTTGAAGATAGTGCATCCAAGTTTGAAGGTGCAACGTTTGGCCACCGGAAGCCAATGAAGACTCCGAAGTAGTGGTGAAACGTGCTGGTGCTTTGGCTGATGGAATACTAAGCGGGCGGCCTGATTTTGTATCAGTTGTAACCTCTGGAGCTGATAAGAGGGAATCACTACGTATAGAATGTTAGCGAAGTCGATCCTGGAGATGACAAGAGCCAGGATGACTAAGATGAGGGCATCTCAGGATTTATGAAGGCTAACAGCAATAAACTTCGTTTTAGCATGGTTAATCACCAGTCCTCATTCGGAGCTAAAATCCTCAAACTTATCCACCAAGTGTTGTAGGCCACTAGAGTTCTTCGACATCAGAAAGGTGTCATCAACAAATAATAAAAGGGGAATCTTACAACAAGCCAGTTGAAGGGCGTCATTTTGTTCATCCTCTAAATAAGTGACCACATTATTTAGATATAAAGAAAACAGGGTAGGAGCAAGGATGCATCCTTGCCGGACTCTGTTCTGGATATCAAGACAAGATCAAGGTCCTCCCATTACTTCCCTTGAGGGGACTAAATCGAACGCAGTCATCTGCTACAAGAGCTGTTCATCCTCATACAACACAATCGCACCTAGCAGAAAAGACAGTATTGACTCAACCCAGACTACAAACTCATTGTCTTACCTTCAGCGAGCCAACTCGATCTTCAAAAGACTTAAACGTTTGAGAATTCCTATAAAGAAAACGAAGGAAAAAAGACACATGAGGCTTCCTCCCACGAAGACCAGCAGTAGTACAAATCAGGTTACAGTCATAAAAAGTTTGTCCAAGGCCTGGGCAACTTCTTTAGCAAACCTCCCCTTCCACTCAGGGCTGGCAAGACATGGATTCTCATTAGGTGGTCATTCGACCCCTAACGACATAATTTACTTAAGCCTTGAAATACTAACATCTTGCATTAAACATCAATCAAAAATCTTAACTCCTAGGGAGGTTGCAAGTAGTTCTCGACTTGCACCCCTGCATGTAACCGTAACTACCTGGAGACTAGGCTGAGATTCTATGTAGAATTTAAAAGGCAAACATTTAAGTCGACATGTAAAATATATTTCCAAACATATGCTCTGTAAGCTGGGCAGGGATAGCAATCCCATTAGAGCAGGCAGCAATTTTAGATACACCGAAAAAACTAGGGAGGTCACTTCTCTTATGGACATCATAAGAGCGCAGCAGTGAACATTCGGTAAGGGAAAATGCAAGCTACAATTGTACAGTTGATACTCCAGTTGAAAAAGAGCACAAACATGCATTAGTGTCTCTTTTTATGTGCAATCTGAGAGCTGGCATTCTGCATAATCTACATATGGTTAAATAGGTCACTAGATTATTATAGGCCATGAAAATGTTCGGCTCCTTTAAGCTGGGAGCTTCTAATTACCACAAAGCATGTCTCACCACAGTTCCACACACAAAAACTGCTTATATACTTAGAACCAATAACATTGAGCAGCTATTAGACACTCACTAACAGCTATTTCCTAGCAAGACATGCATCACACTATAACAAAAGAACAAACGAAGATGTAACAGGAGAGGGAAAGTTTCTACGACACCCGTTACTCAGTCTGGAACATGCTGAAATAAGATTTTATGGGGAGACAGTTACTTTACCTCATTGCCGGCATGCTTATCGAATGGCGTATGGAGTAGCTGCTACTTGGAAGCATTAAGAGGGTAGAGAAGTAAAGTTAACAATCAAGTCACAGAAGTTATTACATTAAAGCAAGCACCCAGCAGATCATTATCAGATGCAAGAACTGCATAGAGCAGGATAGACAGACAAGTGGACTCCCAGGACCCCCAAGGATAGAACGCAGATTAAATACACACAATCTAGAGCACAATGAAGGAACTCCAGGCCGCTTATGTGCAGTGGAGAAATGTTAGGACAGCAAGAGAGGATGAAGAGAGAGAAAAAAAGCCATCAGAAAGCAAACAGTTGAAATGAATAAGAAAACACCTTGCAGGACACACAAGCAGGGAGAAGTAATGCAAGGACCACTACATTGCACCACACGGGTTATGTTATGAGGAATGCCAGCGACAAGACAAACAGAGTAGAAAGCTTTGGAATACCAGTAAGAACACATTAACAAGGTGGGAAAATATCAGTATAGATAGACAGCAATCACAGCACAGATTAACAGAGGAGAGATGAGCCCTCCGGCCTTTGAAATTCCTGATGAATAAAGGGACCACTGAAGACAGGGCAGACAAAATGAGAGGAGTGGTACCATGGCGAGCAGGGAACTCCAGGCAGGAAAACTAAATTAGGAGAGGTTGGCCACAAAAACAATTGGTAGGAGAGATAACTAGAGTGTGGTAGTACCAAGAACGCTATGGTACATATGGCATCGCATCTGAACAAAGAGGAGTAACAACACGGGTATAAAACACCAGATAGGTCAGCTTACCAGAGACGTGGCCAAAACTTTTCAGACATTTCAGTTTTAGATAAGTGATCGCTAAGGTTTCATGAAGTATACAAATTACTATCTCCTGGGCCAACCCTCACCATTAGGGCTTCTATCACATCATGTAAAAGGAAGACGGCAGTGTAGCTACATCACAGCAGGTCCAGTGTCTTAGCAGGCACCAATACCCGATAATAATCTCTAGCCCATCGGTTTCTTTCTGTAACATGTGGCCATAGTTATAGTGGCAGATTCCAACTTTATAGAATAGAAGATCTTTCTGGATAGTCAGCTGTCCAAACTTCAGCCTTTTTTGGAAGACTTACCACCTCCCAGAGTCAGACCAGTCAGCGAGTCTCCAATGTTGCCAATATATAAAGGGAAACTTATCAGTGCATCCGCCTACAAAAGCGTATATCAACGAAGCTAAAGAAAGCAAAACAACTCTGTAAAGAGTCTTCAAAGAATCAATAGCTCTAATTAAGAATGCAGGGCTTGTTTCACGGAATTTGTAAAACATAGGAATAAAGGAGATGGCTGCAGAATTAGTGAAGGAGGTGCAACAAAAAACAACTTCAGTAGAAGGGAACATGCTTCGGTGGCATCCACAGAAAAGTTATTTTGACAAAGCAAGGATATTACCAATTTAAGTAAAGCTATCATTATTTTATCTGGTTGTTCCATCCCCTACAAGTTACCAAGGCCACTTCAGAGCCTGTTTCGCCTGGGTTGACCTTGGGCAGGATCTGTAAACTAAGGACAATCAAGAAGCCTTAATTTTATTTTTAAAGAAAATCTAGTTCACCATTAGTGGGTGGATCAATGTTGAATCTGTCAATGGCATTGAAGGAAACTGGAAGTAATAATACGCTCAATGATCCGTGGGTAGGGCCAGAGTCTATAAAGGGTTTAGTGAATTACTGCACCAGTGCCTTCTTCATGTGAATCTTCTTTATTAAAAGGTATTTGAGGAACAAAGAATCTTATGAGATAACATCAGAAATGGCAAACTCAAATAAAGTGATGGAAGCACTCCATTGCGTTTAGTTCAGTTCGTTAGTCGGTTAATTCTGGTGGTTTCGTAGGCGGGAGGTTAAGCCGCTACTCTGCTGGTGGTGGTGTTGTAAGATGAAGAAAATGTTTTTAAACTAGAGTTTAAAATTATTTGTTGATGTTAAGCTGTATACAACAGATTTAAACACAGATTTTGAGTCACACATGGTGCACTGGACATTCACAGGATTTTGGTTGTTTTCACAATTGTATTAACTTATAATGTTCAGTAAGATCTGGTTTAAATCACATATAGGTCTCGAGGGATAATTGGTCGCAACAAGTTATGATGGGATTGAGCTGGGGACTTGATTTTTTGACGTTTAGGTTTTATATAAGAAAAATTATTATATGATTTTGTTATGATTTTTAGGTCTCGGCTAGAAACGCACAAAGCGCGTTCTCGCCAGAGAACTATAGCGATCGTTTCAGCCGAGAAAAATCCAACGAGACAAGAGCTGAGCACGCGCGCAGCATTGTGAATGGGAGAGGGAGCGACAAGAGCTGGCCACGGGCAGATTTGATCGCAGGCACGCTCACGGCACCAGCGTCTCCGCCGCGCGCCGATAACTGCTCTCTTCCTGGCCGGCTTCACGGAAGGCAGCATGGCGTGCGGTGCCACTCTGAAGCGGCCCATGGAGTTCGAGGCCCTGCTTAGCCACCAGTCCCAGTACCCTAAGCGCAGGAGGTGCGCCCGCTGCCTGGGTCCCCTGGGGGACATTCCCCGCAGCGGTGTGGTCTGATGTCCCACGGCGAGGAACAGCCTCATGGAACATCACAGCCTCTGCCCTTCGTTGGGGAGCGACGCCTCACCCCAGGTAACTGCAGAGGAGGCTCAGGCCGGGTGGCACAGGGAAAGCGACGACATGGGGGTTATCCGGGGACAGCGATCTGGGTCAACGTGATTGATGGTGGTCTATCAAACTGGGAGTAGAAAACAAGAATTCAATAGTAATTTATAGAAATTAGCATCAACGCAGAAGAAGCTCGAAATTCAATGTGTGTCCGTCTTCTAAATGAGCAATGCTGTTTTGGGGGTGTGTGAGTGCAGGGCTTCACTTTTAGTTAATATTTTGGTGGGGGTAGGTGCACAGAGAGGTAAGTTTCTGGATGCAAGTATCGGCTGCAGTGGAGCTCAGCACGGGACTGACTCAGTTATTCACACAGCTCTGATGATGCACCTCGGGCACGGGGCTGACGCAGTTATTCACACAGCTCTGATTATGCACCACGGGGATGACGCAGTTATTCACACAGCTCTTATGATTCACCTCGGCCACGGGGCTGACACAGTTATTCACACAGCTCTGATGATGCACCTCGGGCACGGGGCTGACGCAGTTATTCACACAGCTCTGATGTTGCACCTCGGGCACAGGACTGTTGCAGTTATTCACACAGCTCTGATAATGCACCTCACGCACAGGGCTGACACAGTTATTTACACAGCTCTGATGATGCACCTCGGGCACGGGGCTGACGCAGTTATTCACATAGCTCCGATAATGCACCTCAGGCAGGTGCTCACAGCTGTTATTATTCACTCAGCTCTGTGGCGCTCTCTAATACTCTTTACTAATAACTCTCTCCTACTCGCTATCGACTTCTCACTCTACTACTTACTGTGTGTGTGGGTGCTAATGCAATAGGTCTCGCATATGTACGTGATGAAGCTATTGGCAATGTAAATGACAATGCCATTTATTTATGATAAAAAAAAAAAAATGATGAGCAATGCCAATAGCTCTACCTTTAATGCTGCCGAGACCATTGCATTGTAAAAGCTAGTTTCATAATGCAGTTACCCCTGACAAAGAGCTGGTAGCTCGAAATGCACTGGGGGAATATATGCATGCCCGTTTAAAGTGAAATGTGATTTCTGACATGCTGTAGATAAAGGCTTGGGTCGGCATATCTCCAGCATTATAATTGTGGAGTCTCGTTGCCTGTACAGAGATTCATGAAATCAAGTATATTGTAATAAACTGATTGAACATGGATTAATTTTGAATAAACTTGGATACTTGTCAGAAATAGTTGTGACTTTCGTTTACGTGTCAGTGCAACTTGAATGGTGCGTGACTATGCACCATAAACGTTGTCATTTGCAAAACTGCCATTTCTAAACAAAAAGGTTAGGCGACTGACAAGAAGGATACACCCACCAAGTCAAAAGGTAAATGGATTATGCTAATTATCCAGTAAGCATCTGTTCTTGGCAAGTAGAGCTGTAGATTTACATGCTTTGCATACTCCTGCCATCTCGTGTTGGGTCCGTATGTTTGTAAGTGGTTTTTCTTAAAAGAAGTCTTTCCTAGTCACAAGGTAAGGCGATTCATCCTTTCGGTGATAGTGCGCATGGGCATCGACTCCATTGTTAGATTGTTTTTCCACAAGAGGGTGAGAATGGAGTAAGTAAGTGTAGTACAGAGATATCCTTGTGTATGTAATGTAAATAAAACTGCAACATCTTCAACTGCCCGTGGAGGTGGGAGGGGGCATGTGAACGTAAAGCTCTACATGCCAGGAACAGATGCTTACAGAGTAAGTAGCATAATCTGTTCGACGCATGTGTGCTGTAGATACACATGCTTTGCATAGACTGTATAGCAGTATTCTCCCAAAGTGGTGGCTAACCGGTGGAGGTTGTAGCTGTTTGGAAAAGTGTATTTAGCACTGCTTGCCCTACATTGGCTTGTAGACCTGCTAACGCATCCACACAGTAGTGTTTGGTAAAAGTGTGTGGTGCTGCAGATTGTTCATACAAAAAACAACAATTGATGGGCAGAATGCAGAACAATGTCATACATTCACCCTAGTACAGAGATTTGGGCCTAAATCCATCGTTTTTTGCTTACCATGCCATTCCAGTATGGACCCTGCCATATGCAAATCAGTGTTGACCCTGCGCCCGATGGGAACAGTCCAGCCCGTACTGCCAGGCCAGGTCCTCCCCGGACTGGAAACAAGCATCCCTGGACCAGTTTCTGGGTTTCACCCTTCTTCAGCTAGGATAGCTTGAGTCAAGTGGCATGGAGAGCACAGGACCCACATCTGGGCATACCCGTCCCATTCGGGGTGACAAATGCAAAAACAACAATTGATGGCAGAATGCAGAACAATGTCATACATTTTACAGAGATCTGGGTCTAAATCCATCGTTTTTTTTGCTGACCATGCCATTCCAGTTTGGACCCAGCCATATGCAAATAAGTCTTGACCCTGCACCCAATGGGAACAGTCCAGCACGAACTGCCAGGCCAGGTCCTCCCTGGACTGTAAACAAGCATCCTAGGACCGGTTTCGGTCCCTTCCTGTACATAAACAATCTGAAATGGTGTATTGTAACTTCTATGTGTGCTGCTTAATGCTTAATTTTTTTTTTAATGATTGTTTATGTGCAGGAAGGGACACCTTCCTGCAGATATACAATCTTCCCCTGCAACGCAGGCCCCCCCTTGCCTGGCATTTTGCTGTGCAGCACACATGGAAACAGCCAAAACGGGGGAAAAAGGAAACATTTCTCCTCGTTGCGCCAGGGTAAGATCAGGTTTTCCCTGGTCTTAATTTCGGCGCTGCCCCATATTTACGCCACCCTTGTAAATATGGGTCAGCGTCAAAATCAATGGGTGTTGCGGTGGAACGCCCACCGCATCACCCATTGCCCACCCCTTTCATGCTACGTAGAGCGTTAAAGGGTGCCTTATTTACAAGGTGGCGTTAAGTTCCGTTAAGTGACTAAACGCTGCCTTGTAAATAAGGCAAAGCCTCTATCCACCACAATGTCAGAAAAAGTAAGAGGCAAGCCAGGAATCATGTGTACCCTGTATGTGGGCTCAATTCTTTTTTGTACAGCAGAGATAGTGAACTTGCATATTGGAATGTGCTCTCTTATGTGATAAAGAAAAAGGTGGCTCCATAAAACAAAATATTTGCCTAGTATCACACAATTTTATATGAGTTCATGGGTCAAGTACATTACTATTAGGTCGAGTAGATTATTAAAGTTACTAGACCTGCAGGTCTAGTAAAATTGTTATGATTTTTCGAGCCCTCGGATGTTACCTAAAAAGGCCATAGACGCTTCTATTTTACGAGGGGAATGCGCTCTAGGAGGTATAGATAAAGTTTGCTTAGCTTTAGTGTAGCAGGTTAGAATACATTTAACAATTCATCTTGCAATACCAGATTTAGAAAATCGGACTGCGTTTGGGAGATGTAGCAAATGTAACAAACAATTGTTTTGTGAAAATCATTTCTGCTGCCAAATCAGGTTTAGGAAAGAATACAGGCAACTCCACAAACTTTGGGAAGGAATTTTAGGTTGGTACGAAGAACTACTCTGTCTAAGGTTAAGGCCTGTAGCTCACCAACTCTCCTCAATGAAGTGACAGCAATGAGGAAGGCCACTTTCCATGAAAGAAACTGTAGCAGACAGTTGTGTAATGGCTCAAAAGGCAGACTCATGAGCCATGTAAGCACAATGTTCATATTCCAAACTGGTGCTGGAGGTACCCTGGGTGGTATTATTCTCTTAAGGCCCTCCATAAAGGCTTTAATTACTGGAACCTTGAACAAAGAGAGATGATGTCTGTTTTGCGAATATATGTTGTTACTGCTGCAAGATGCAAGCGAATGGAAGTGTAGGCTGGACCAGCGCACTGTAAATGCAGAAGGTAACAAATGATATTTTGAGTAGATGCATCTAGAGGATCAATATTGTTAGTACAATATATAACTAATCTTTTCCATTTTTCTGCATAGCATGCTCTGGTAGTAGGCTTTCTAGCTTCTTTAAGAATGGTCATACATTCTGGTGGCAAGTTGAAATAGCCAAATTATATGACTTCAGGAGCCAAATCGCTTAATTGAGCTTTTTGGAATTTGGGTGTCTGACTTCTCCATGGTTCTGCGTGAGAAGACTGAAATTGAGATGCAGCTTTTGATGTGGAACTACTGACAGTTCTAAAAGTGTTGTAAACCACGGTTGACAAGCCCAAGTAGGAGCTACTAGAATCAGTGTGAGAGAAGTTTGCCTGAGCTTGCGAACCAGAAATGGAAGGCGAGGGAGAGGTGAAAAAGCGTAGGCAAATGTCTCTGACCAATTCATCCATAGGGCATTGCCTTTAGTTAGAGTGTGTGGGAATCTGGAGGCGAAATTTGGGCATTTGGAGTTGTCCACTGTTGCGAACAGATTTATTTGTGTTGAATCCCCATTGTTGAAAGAATGGAAGGAGAACCTAGGGATGAAGTTCCACTTGAGTATTTGTTGCTGCCTGCTGCTTAGGAGGTTGGCAATCTGAATGTCCACTCCTGGGAGGTGCTCTGCCAGAAGATGAACTCTGTGATGAATTGGCCAACACCAAGTGGTCTGAGAGAGGCGTGACAGTTACAGAGAAGGGGTTCCCCACTGTTTTTGTACATAGTACATAGCGGTCCTATTGTTCGTGCGGTCTAGGAGAACTTTCCCTACGAGGTGAGGCTCTAAAGCTTTCAGTGCTAGATATACAGCTAGAAGCTCTAGATAGTTGAGGTGCAGAGCTTTGTATCTATTGTTCTAAACCTTGAATTGTGAAGCTGGGCACCCCAACCTGTGAGGGATGCATCTGCTGTTAGCAGGATCTGTCGAACAGGGTCCATGAAGGACCGCCCTTTTGATAAGTTTGGTGTGTTCCAGCACTGCAGAGAATGATGGGCGTGGCTGTTTAGCAACACTAGATCTGTTAATTGACCCCGAGACGGATTCCACTGATGTACTAAGAAATCTTGTAGAGGATGCATGTGCAATCTTGCATGAGGCACTATTGCAATGCATGATGCCATTATCCCTAGCAATTGCATGAAAGTCCTGACTGCTAAGTAGTGATTGGCCTGAAACTGTATTAGCGGAGATTGAATATTTTGAATTCTGGCTACATTGGGAAAGGGTAGAGCTCTGCAAGTGTTTATAGTCGCTCCCAGATAGGACTGCATTTGTGAAGGTTGAAGGGGAGACTTCTGCACATTGACAGTGAAACCCAATTGGTGGAGTAGGTCTAATGTAGTAGTCTGAGTGTGGTGTAGACACTTTTGGTGTGTGATGGCTTTGATGAGACAGTCATCCTGATATGGGAAGACATGAAGCTGTTGTCTTTTGAGATGTGCCGCCACCACTGCTAGACATTTTGTGAACACTTTGGGCACTGGTGCAAATAACATGAGGGGGTCCCCCTGCACGGTTCGTAGACAGGCCCTCTGAAGGTTAAATCAGGAGCTCGCCAACCAGAGTATTAAGCTGAGGCCCCCCCACCCCGGCACCTTGGGGACTGCGGGTGCCTGTGTTATGCCGCTGACTATGGGAGCAGTAGTTACTCCGAACGGGAGTACCTTGAACTGATCGTGTTTTCCTGCTATCACAAACAGAGGTATTTGCGATGAGTTGGGTAAACCGGATTATTAAAAGTATGCATCTTTTAGGTCCAGTGAGGACATAAAATCACCTTGCTGTAGTAGTGGAAGGACTTGTTGAAGCGTGACCATGAGGAAATGTTCTGAAAGTATGTACAGATTTAACGTCCTTGCATCCAAAATGTGTCTTAAGGAGCCACCCCTGAACCTTGGTACTGGTTCTATAGCTCCTTTTGTTAAAAGCGCTTGTTCCTCTTGTTTGAGAAGCTGCAGGTGCTCTGACGAGTTTGTGAGTGCAAGGTGGAATATTGGGTGGATTCCTGGTGAGCTCCAGGCAATAACCATATTGGATAATGTCTAAAACCCATTTGTCTGAGGTTATGGATGGTCAAACGGGGAGAAATTGTTTTAGTCCTACCCCGACTAGTGTTACATGATCGGGGGAAGTGTAGGCAAGTCACTGCTTATTGGGGGAAGGGGAGTTGAGAGTTGGCTTGCTCTTATACCCTACCTTTAAAATGGCTCCTCTGTACCCTCCTCTATAGAAGCCTCTTTCGGAAGAGGGTTACGTGTTGGACTTATATGAGGAAGCATTAGGGTCAGAGGATGTACTTTTAGACCCGGCTCTATAGAATGAGCGGCAAAAGGAGCTTCTGGTTGAAGGAGTCTGAAGTGCTTCTATGGATTTTGCCATGTCAGTGTCTTTTTTCATCTTTTGTAAAGCTTCATCAACCTGAGGTCCAAAAGGAGTATTTAAAATAGAGTGATGGACTTCTGGTTTAAAATCTGAAATTCTAAGCTAGCCATGCCGACGTAAGAGAATGCTGGTATTAACTTCTCTAGCTGCAGTGTCTGCAGCATCAAAGGTCATAGCTAATAGAAGAGTTAGAAATGAGTTTCCTTCTTGAACTAGATCTTGTGCCTTTTTCCTGTGCTCTTCTGGGAAGTACTGAAGTAGGCCTTCCATCTCATCCCACTGTGCCCTGTAATACCTAGCAAGTAGGCCATGCGTGCTGGCAATGCGCCAGTGATTAGCGGCTTGAGCAACTACCCTTTTAAAAGATGAATCAATAAGCTTAGATTCTTTATCTTGGGGAGGTGCATCTCCAGAGGTCTCCAAGTTTGCTCTTTTGAGAGAGTTGGAAACTACTACAGCATCTAGAGGGAGTTGTCCTTTAATAAAAACAGGTCAGAGGGTGATGGTTAATATTTTTCATCAACCTGGGTGTTAAAATATGTGCACGAACAGGGCCCTTACAAATCTCATCTGCATGTCTCATCATGCCTTTTAACATAGGGTGACGGACTAACTCTGTGCGAAGACCCTAGTGTTTCAAATAAAAGGTCGTCATCTAAAGCCTCTTTGTGCAGTGTAACGCCATGATATGCTGCTGCTCTGGAAATTAGCTTTGGATAGGAAACATTATTGTCTGGAGGTGAAGGTTTTGCAGGGTATAGGTCTGGACCATTCTCTATGGATGAATCAATATTATAATCATCTCATGGATCTGTTAGCAAAGGAACATGGTCATCATCATCATCATCTCCATCTCCTAAATCAGGCTGTGTATGAGGAGACCCCTGTGGTGTTATGTGGAATGGATCTGAGCCTGGCAGTACTGGTAAAGGTGAAGATGGTGGAGGGGATGGCAAAGTAGGATGGATAGGACTTGTAGGAATGTGCTTCTTCTTCTTCTTAAGAGGGATCTTGTATCCAGTGTCCTCTGAACTGACGTTCCTCGTGGAAGGAGTTTTGGCCAGTATGTGTCATGTCTGGATTGATTTAAGCTTTTTCTGCTTTGGATCTAGTCTCATTCATAATATCTAAGATCAGTTCTGGGAATCTGAAACATCTTCTTTCGATTTCAACGCCATCATTTTCAGTGCAGAACCGGTAGTCCTTCGAAGCAGAGGATTTTGGCTCCTAACAAGATTGGTCTTTCGGAGCAGAATGTTTGTGGTCCGAAGGTGATCTGTCTCAGCTCAATCCCAAGCCGGAAGGCTTGAACTCTTGTTTCGGTGCCAAGCCCGAGGGCGGGGCGTCAGAAACATCGTCTCGGTACAGACTAAGGCCCAAAGGCAGAGGTGGTGCCAAAGCCTTATGTTTGGTGGAAGATCGTTTATGCTCTGGTGATGAGCACAAGTTGTAAGGGTACCTGGAGTTGGACAGAAATGAAACTGGGGCCATTCCATCAGCAGAGGGGTGGATCGACGTGGCCAGGCCCGAAGGGAGTCCACGATGTTTCCGACCAAAGATTAGTGTCTTTCCGATCTAATGGATACGTGGAGGGAGGAAAACATGTACAATGACAATACCGTTGATGGTAGAGTGGATTACGCACCGAGGGGAACACGAAGAACTGTTTCGAACCATAGCGCACCAATAAATGTCCAAACCAGATGGCGGAAAGAAAACACACAATGGAGACGATGCCCACGCGCACTATCACCGCAAGGAGGAGTCACCTTACCTCGTGACTAGGAAAGACTTCTTCGAAGAAAAACAACTTGCAAACATCCAGACCCAAGACTAGATGGCAGGAGTATGCAAAGCATGTGTATCTACAGCACACATACCTCGAACACACATTCTTACCAACTACTTAATCGTAGAAACACAGGGTATGTTGAAAAACCTAGAAGTACTGTCACCTCCATACAGTGCACATTACCACATTTGACACCATAAGCCTGTGCTAAGGTAGCCAATATCTAATTAAAATATGTATGAATGGCTAAACAGTCCATTTTCTACAGTACTTTGGAATCAGTTGTATATATTGAAATAGCTCATCACAATAATAACCAACATTAATGCACCAATATTGCTGCAACGAAATATGAGGTTGGGTGGAAGGTGCATTACTTTGGATCTGGAGTGTGCAGGCTCAAATTGAAATAGCGAAGCTCATCTTGAGAAGCTTTCAAGACAGACTCAAATAAATGCAGCAACACTGTCAATGTAGAAGTGAGACTGGCATATCCAGCTGATGGGAAATAAGAGCCAGGTATGCCTAGCTTTGGGGCACCACAAAGTTGTCAAGCCTGTGTCTTTGGCAGGGTAAAGCCCTGCACAATCAAAGCAGTCTGATCCCAACTCCGATTCCCTCATGGAATGAATAACACAAACGTCACTGCCAAAAGCAAAGATGTACTTCAATGCCTGGTAGTGCTTATACAGTAGTGGGTACACATGAAAGCTTGGTACAACAGCTTGTTCTTGAAAAGGAGAAGCACGAGGGGCCAGGGTACCATAGAAGATCCTAAAGTTATAGAATTGGATAATTACTTCTGGTACAGTGACAATCAAGGAAAGACGCAGCAAAACACTTAAGACCCCCAGCCAGTCCGATATTCTGGAGTACTGCAGATGGAAGATCTGAGGTCAAATCATCCATTTATAGATAGAAAGCCATGGTTTTGAATCAAATAATGTACTTAACAAGGTCCCCAGAGGGCTTGAGGGTTTACTTAAAGAAAATTTTCTGGTATGTCACATTATAGCGATGTCTGGGGTACCTCTTTAAAACTGAGATTCTACCAGATCTTCAAAACTACTTCCTTTTTTGGAAGAGAAGGAAGGTCGAGGCCCAGCAGAAGAATCCTAGGTGGGTGAACGGGATATGGGAAAAAGGTAAGTTGTTCTCCAAGAAATACAACTAATGACTCACGAGTGGATGTTCACCACTACATAGTAAAAATGTTTTCTCCATCTCTTGGTATCTTTTAGCAATTTGACCAAAGTCACAAAGATCATCCTTTTAAAATGCAGAGGTTCTGATCTTAAGTGCCACAGGACTTGCAGGTACAGCGGCTAAACTTCGAGCATAAGCAACAAATAAGTGGGTCATGAGGACAAAGAGCAGACATCCAGGTGCCTTTGGTGCGGTCTTTATAACTACAGTGGGAAGAAACTTGACCTTACACTACGATTTCTCCAATCCTTTATTTTCCTTCCTCCTGTCTTTGCTTCCGATTCCAAACTTCTGCCAACATGATGCAGAGCTGCCTATGGAGCCATTAAAGTAAGTCTATGGAGGCACAGAGAGGTGTGTAAATGTTGTAGGGGAACACAGCTCAACACAGTTCACAGCAACTCTCATCTATACTTTTCTAGAAGAGAGTGAAGGGAAGCAAAGGTACAAATAACAATAGTATTGCAGCTTGATGTCTGTTATAGTTTGAAAGTGTTTGCATACTGAGGCAGTCTACTGATTCAAACTGTACCAAAATTCGATTTTGGGACAAACCACCTATGGCTAATGGCTTCAGGCCCCTTGTAGTACAATGTCCTTTGAACCAAAGCCATTGTTTAGTTGTCTTTGCTCACACCCATGTTTGGTTCTCGACTTACTTTGACCTCACCAGTCCCTTCGTGCTTCACCACTATATAGATGAATATCTCAGCATCACTTCAAATCCATAAATACTCCCGAGAGTCTTCATGCCAAACCGTTCATTTTTGAATGACAGGATTGTTAATGTTTAAGAGAGGGGGAATGGTGGACACTAGCACCTTCCAAAGAATTGAAGAGGCTTTTTACCAATCCAAGAATGGAGTTGAGGTCTGAGCTGAAGTGGTAAGTTGGAACCAAGAGACTCAATGAGAAAAGAGAACAAAAATCAGACCTATTGCTAGGGCGAGCAAGGGCTATAGGACAACGTGGAACGTGCTACGGTTTAGGAAATTAAGTAGAAATTCCTACACTTTGCAAAAAGCAAGATATATCGCCCTACAAAAAGCCAATAATGTACAACCTATTATATACTGAACTTTGCTAGACCTCATTCTGCAGTTATCCCTAAATAAGTGCTGCATAAAACAATTAACCTCTTCTGTGCGAATGGCCACCGGCCGTCTGACATCACGGGGGTGTGTGTGTCGGACGGCTGGGGGCAGTCCGATTTGCGCATGCGTAGAATTCGCCCGCACAACGGGGAAATGTGCGCCGCATGGTAGCGGTTAAAGTGCCAAATCACAACTCTTGACTTCAGGTAATAACGTCACAGAATTAGACAATAAAATTGAAGGTATTTTACAAACAAGTTAATTTACACACTAAAGCAATACCATAATATTACTGGATCTAAATTATTTTAGAGACTGATAGCCTATGGTGTAACTGAGAAAGAGAGGCTTCGGATCATTCACATTTGGATATTATATCCACAGCACAAGTAATGGAGGGGGGAGTAAGAGGGTCTCATACGGTCCTCACTACTCACCACTCATTAAGAACAGTGGCAGAAAAATAAATATGTCTCTGTTCTAGTGTGAGGTTCAATCATATTTTGCTCAGTATCCATATTATTAGACCGCAAGACACTCACTCACCGAGGTGGCATGCTTCATCATAGGGTCTTTTGCTCTCACAGCCAATATGTCAAGTTACAGCTGGATGAGCTCCAATGTCGGAGCTCTTTCTGGTGATCTTATATAGAGAACTCCATTGTATGTTAAGTAAAGAAAACACACAGCTACCGCCCAAGTACACTTTATGTGAAAATGGCTGAACCGTGGTGCTGGGTGCATGCTGGTTACGTGTAATACCCACAAACCATCCACAACCAATGATTACAGCGCCACCAGTACACTGATACGTTTCCCATCTTCCCATGCTAGCCAAGCTATGTAACCACTCCATCTGATACTAAGGAAGATTAAATGTGCAGAATCTGCAAGGTAATGGAGTACAAATAAAATAAGTGTATAATGTGAATAGGTTTCTCGAGTCTCTTCAAGGGCAGCTTGTAACACAAATCCTATACCTTTCTTCATACACCCACAGAAGCAATTTCCTACAGTACGAACGGAAAAGGAGAAGACCTTTTCTAGTCACTAACTTGAATACCTGCTTTAGAGGAAGTCAACTGCGTATTACAGGGAAGCAGGCAAAACAGGCGACATTAGAGCAAGGCAGACAGCACAACCCTTCTGCTGAGAGCGAAGACACTCAGAGTTCAGGAATGTCCAGAGGGAATGAATGATAAACAGAGTGAGTCACTCTTCTGAAAAATAGGTCCGGAATGCCTTACCTAAAGGAATGTGAGAAGGGATGAGCCCTGGAAAAGATCAAAGCAGAAAGGCAGCAGCAAAAAAGAGAAAGAAATATTTCAGTCCACACAATGCAGCAACATAAGTTCCCCAATTACGATCCAACCTACCCCAAAAACATTCAGTATGGTGCGGCCACAGCCCACTACAAATAGACAGCTAACACACAAATCCATGTTAAGGCTGCCATACATACAGCATGGGACAAGACCAATGACCAGACACAAAGCACATCACATCACATCCAGCCCAGGCTTCCCCATGCAAAATGTGATTTTAGCAGACCAAAAGACTAGACATCAAACAAGTACAAATCTACCCAAAGATGCCCAGTATGAATCACAAAGCATACTTGACAGCAAGGAGACAAGCACATCCACCCCAGGCAGCCACTTGAAGACATTTCATCTCCTCAAACAATTATGAAAAATACACAGCAACCTGCCCATTTCTAGAACATCCACATGCAGGATGCAGACTAGACAATAAGTATATGTTTAACCAGTCTCAATGGCAGGACAGATACATTTCTTGAAATTACTCCTATAGTTACACTTACAACAAGTCTTAAAATGTTGGATGAAGAACCTTGCCAAACCACACATTGAGAGCAAGCACACATCTAAAACAACCCCAGACCACCCCACATGTGGAACAGAGAAAGGGAAAAATCCCATAAGCGAACAAGTACGCCTCTAAATGCACCAGCAGAACACAGACACAAGTAGGTTAGAGACTATGACATCAACAGAGAACCAGCAACTCTCAAAATACACCCCAGCCCAACAAAAAAAACACAACAAAGAACCCACCACTCCAAATAAGTGTGCAATAAAAATACACACCCAGCCTGACAAGCATGCAGGATAAACCCCTTGACAGATGTACGTTATCTAGACAGCAAGCACACCATTTACCCGAAGCATTACCATGTGCAGGAAAGAGGTGGCAAAAACAGGGAGGTATAGACAAGAAGACATGATTCAAAATTCTTTGCAGGCCTGCTCTACATGCAGCAATAGACAAACACTGATGGTGAACCATATCCTTACTAGACAAACACCAAAACATAAGATACCCCAGACACACCACATGTTGGTAAATCAAAACATGCATCAACACTGGCCTTGAGAACACAGACATGCAGCAATGGCCAACCCACAGCACATTTGACAACAAAGGGCTATTTTCTGAAAAGAGTGGAACAAGTAACTTGACAAAATCTGGCAATAACTTAAAGAAAGCAAGCAATAATCCATGCAATTGAACTCATAATGCAGAGACAGAAACAAAGCAGAGAGGTTAGCAGTTCTCCATGTCACGGATAGGGGCAGCATGCATTTAAAAGACACTATTTGCCCATATGGAAACAGTTAAAGTTGATAAGGCTTGCAGCCATTCCACGCTTGAATATTAACAGCAGGCCATATGCTTCCCTTTACCTTCATGCAGACTACCTATCTCAAACCGAGGTGCTACACTAACTGAAATCACTGTACAGAGCTTTTCCTTCTCATCTAAACAAGTCGTCGGGATCCAAAATTCCAATCACGCTATCTTTATCTAACTGAAAGCCATTTAATGGGACTGGTGATAAAATCACAGCTTTGTACCATAAGAATCTCTATAGTGCCCAAAATACAAGGAAGTACTTCTATTGAGCCATGGGGAAAGCTGGCCTTTCCTATGACGTACTCGGTGTAGGTGATGTTTTAGTCACATTTTAAATATAAACATGCCTCCCAGTAATAGTGTCATGTCTAGTAAAGCTCACTTTAAACACATCTTCATTCATGTCATGCCTCAACCTATCAACATAAAAAATTATTATATCTCCAGTTCTGTTGCATCTCAAATGGCAGACAAAGTGCAGTAGAAAAAATAACGCACTTGTACAATATGGGTATTCTTTACAGATTCACATACTAAGACATTCCCTGTTATCTCAATGTAGGATCTTCTAACACATTCTAACTGTAGGTGTTTGTCATCTCTAAAAGGTACCTGTTTTCTGGAGGCTGCCTACAATGAGGCCTATTAAATGATGATCACAATGTTCTATTTGAGGTACATTCTCGAAAAGGAACAGGACTGTGTTCATTTATAGATGGTACATATTGTGCAGAAATATTTTAACACATTCTCTGTAAGCACAGTACCTGCTACACATTTACATGCTAAGCAGGAAACATCAGATAGAGTATCTGAATAGTTTACCACATGAGTGAGGGATGTCACCTACACTTGCAGCAGCATTTACTCTTGCAAACCTTTGTAGAGATGGTCCCTAAAGAACCTAAAACCAGCATTTGGCTTTCCAGTAACTTAAAACAAGCTACTCGTGCAAGGATAAAGACTGTTTAGCTCGAATCTTACAAGTAAGAAGCAAAAACAGAAAAATGACTGTGAAAAGCCAGAAAAGGGAGTGTGAGTGTGTGTATGAGAGTGTGTGTGTGTGTGTCAGTCAAGTTCATCCAGCTTCCTGTGATAGTCTCTGATAGCTGGCAAAGTGTATCCAAAAAGTACTGGAGATTTGATTTCACATTAAGTCAAGATGGAGTAAAATACCCCAAGAATAAAGAATCACCTACAAATGCTTCTAAATTGGCATATTTTCCATCTGAAAGAGTACCGCCATCCATTAACAATTCTGAAAGAGGATTAAGAGAATGCGATATAAATCCTTACGCGATACAATAAACGCAGTGATTACGGACCAAGATCAAAGGACCATCCCCTCCATCTGGCATAGTAGATCTGTTCTCCTGGACAGATTAATATGTAGCACTTAGGAAAGACAGGTCAGAATACTTGGCCCGGCTGCAACCATGACAATCATCTCTCAGCGAATTCCATTCTTGGCGGCATGGTATTGCAAAATATTTGCATCAGCAATATCACCAATTCTCATAAGAGAGACTTATTGACTGAGTTTTCATCGAGTCAGCAAGGCATCCTGACTAACTTTGAAAGGGAGTGTTAAGTTAAACAATTACATTGAACGATGACCCACAGAAGGGCCACCCATGACAGTTTTTTGCTGATCAATTATCAGGGTTTACAATGGGCTCCTGGGAAAATTTGCTTTCCAGGGACACACAACATTTATTGCTGCCTTTCATGACTTTACTATTTGCTTCTGTTTTGCCATTTCACATCTCCTAATATCTCTTCATCTTGGACTGAACGAAGAGTAACATTCACATTATTCATCAAGACATTTGTGCATAAATATGGTTTTAATGGACTCTCTAAAATGTACGTAAAATTGGCCCTGTAACCCAAAGTGAAACTTATCCTACTGTAGTATCTTTGTAAAAAGTGTGTTGGTAGAATCAAAGTATTCCACCACCAAAAATCTGTATTTTCATAAAAGCAGAACATGGAAACCCCTAATTTTTTTAGCATGTCTGCAATGAATATGTAATGGGCAAGAACCGTCAGGGCAGAAGATGCCTAACAGGTGTGATGACAAAATAGAAAGTAAATGCATGCTTATGCCTGTAAACACAAGTGATGCTAAGTTGCACAGTTGCATATTCATAGATATACCCCACAGCAACGTTTATTGGTAATATTTGGGAATGATGAACAATTGAATAAAATCTACCGAAGGGCGACTTAATGCCATGTCAGTATTATTCAGAGGAGAAGAAGCAAAACCACTGTTTTTCATATCTTTTTTTATATGACTAGGGCAGGCAAAAGACCCTTCCCATTATGAGACGTGGGAGCCAACACACAGTGCAAAAGTCTCAGATTAGTAGGTCTTCTACCTGCTGGGCTACAACAAACTTTTTAACATAATCAAATGTTTCCCTTATTCTCCAGTATCCACCCAGGGAGTTGAATATTCGTGGAGTACTAGACACCACCCAGAGGACAAGAAATACATTGCCTCAAAAACACATCTTTAGAATCGGCATGAAAAGAGTAGATTTGCACTTAAAAATCACTGAGTAAAGTGTCCTTTAATTTGTATTCCTCAATAATTAGGGACGTTTGAAGTCAAGGTGCTTTTTTAGTTAGTCTTAAACTGCAAAATACAGCATGCGAACTCCGCTAGTTCAGCGCAGTGTGGAAGGATGCAATCCGCTGGGGATTGTAAATTGCCAAGCAAATAATGTAGAATATGTGCATCTGCTTGCTAGTATGTTTATAAAAGCATAGAAAGGCAATGTGTATTCAGTGGCTCATGGGAATGGGAAATGGAATAATGGAACTTATTTCCAATCTCTTCAAACACCAACTTCCAGATCTAGACGTTGTGCAGTTCGGCACCACTGTCCTATCTATTGGGTGGGGGAAGGAGGGTGTGGGGAACACTGGACACAACCTAACCTTATATCCATGCGAAACAAAGCCTTACAAGTGCACACAATTCAGTGTCCTTCCCCAATGGAAACTGGGATTAAATGGTTGTGAATCCATTAATAAATGTGATAACATACGCTCTTGCATACCGAACATTTCAAAGACCAACACCCATAAGTCGGAGAAGGTAAAACAAGCAACTGTGTAGGACACAGAAGTGGGAAGCTGAACACACACAGCCAACACACCGATGTAAATTTGGAAGGGTGAGTCTGCAGGGGGGAAAAAAAGAGGATGTTGTGCCACAAAAAATAAGAAACAGGGCGCAAGGCTGAAACCTGTATGAGAATTACACAGGAATGAAAGTTCACCTGGAACAGGAGAAAACAGTGGGTGGCGAAGGCCATATAAGAAAGACAGAGAAATGGGAGGACCTTGCCCACAAGGCAAGTTTATCACTCTGAAGAAAAAACACAACATAATAGAAAGTCAGATCACACAGGTTGGGGAAACGACAATCTACAGGTGGAGCCGATGTGGAAGAATTTTTATCTCACAGAGAAGATATCTAGGTGCACATGCATGTGCGCACACGCATTGGTGGCTTTATCCAGACAGGAGACGGAGCATGAATCCAATGACAAAAACACAGGAATGAGAAGATCTTTTCCACAGTGGAAGTCATACCGAAACAGTAAAACAAGGAGTGTGTGATAGCATCAGTGGGAGCACACAGGAATAGGATACCTTTCGACAGGCCACACAGGAGCTTGTAAGACCACATCTATCTGAAAAACATCTAGTAGGTAGGGCACTATCCCACACGAAAAACAAACAAGGCCAGAGGCAGAACCATTTAAAGAAAGCTACAAAAACCAGAATCTAACAGGAGTACATAAGTGCAAATATTGCCCCAGTGTAAAGAAGTTATTTTGGCTCTGTAATAGGATGAAAAATAGAGAGTGTGGACATACTCCGAAGAGGCCACACATCACAGCAAACCCAAGCATCTCTGATCACACGTGGCACAGGGAAGCCTGCAGACGGTACAAAGGCTGTGGAAGATGCACGAAGATAAATCATACATATGGCACCAGTGAGGAATAGGTTCTATTCAAACAGTGGTAAGAGATGCTCTCAAATGACTGCGTCAGATGGGCAAAAGCCACTAAAAGTTTGCACATAACTAAACAGGTGCGGGGGAAAGATTGTAGGAACATCTTGTGGGTCATGGGGATAGACAGACGTTACAGAGAGTAAGGCTACCTGTGATCAGAGATTTCTGCCAATGCTTACCACCCAGGTCCCTCCAGCTGAAGGATGGGCCTCCTGCCCAAGAGTGCGGTCGTCAGTCTGCATTCCAGCCAATGATAGTGTTAGCAATTCATCACACAACTAGGGTACCATCATTATCACACACTCAGTGTCTGTATGCAAAATATAGGAGTGGAGAAATAACATAGGGGGGGGGGGGTGTTCCAAATATATAGGAATTAAACGTTATGATCATTACACCATCAATTTAGGTCACAGGCAGAGGGAAAGTACTTTTTTACCCTATTCCTTGCTGTTATGGCTTTGCATACACCGTTAGCCCACAGCTGAAATTCTGCAACAAATCCTTTGTAAGAAGCACATTTCTATGAAATGTATCCACTACAAAGGTATACAGAGAAACAATGAGAATAGCTCCACATTTCAAGTATATGCCCACATCATCCATGTTCGAGCGTGAATGAGAACTAGTACACACAAACATTAGTCATTTACTCCAAAGTTACTGCCTTTCATTACAGACACACAATTTCCTGTATACTCAAACCCCTATATCTTCAAGAAAAGAAATACTAACTTCCACTTCTACTGTTCGCTATTGATGCAGAGCGGCTCTCCATGGCTACATTTTAGATTTCTACCATCTTAGCTTAATGACTGTAAGCCTTCTCAGCACAGCTTTTAATTCAGACAAGCTTCAGTGTTAGGGGTATTTGAGACACAGGTCTGCAGTTCTACAACTCCCCTTAGTCCTGAGAGAGTCAAGGAGTCTACTGAATCAGGCCTCAATTGCCGCTACTGCCTTTGCAGTGTTTGCTCACCATGGACACTAGCACCCCAATGCTACCAAGCTTCCCAGATACTTTGTAAAATATTTTCTGGTGCTACATTGGGCCACGCATCAAAAGCCTCCCACTCTGATCTCTGTACTGGAAGACTCCCAGGTAGGATGTTAAAAAAAAAAACAATCTATGTACACCTCAGTCTGAAGGTGGGAAAAAAGACTTCAGGTTTCTGAGAGGCCTACCTCATATCACCAAGTTTCCTGGTGATGGCAGTGCCCACAGTAGAAAGTGCAGCAGAGGTCTTCTGTCCCGCCTGTGACAGTGTTTCCGAGGTCTTCTTGTACCTGCAATGAGAAAAGAAACAGAACTCTGAGTGCACTCTAGTGAGTTTCCAGTAAAGAGATGACAAGCAAGTGTTTGTGTGATGGGGAGGGAGTTGAACCAGAGCTTCAGTTTCTCATTTCCAATTAATATATTGGTCTAAATTTTGTATAATAATATATTTCACATTTTGGATCAGCGCACAACTAAGGTACCAAAAGAAATGCTTAATAGGGTCAAGACCCACATCACATGAAACTTGCTTGTCACCTGGTCACAGAGTAAATCCCAGAAACAACCAGGGGGGAAATGAAAGAAATAAGATTAGCATGTTATGAATGAAAAATAATAGATTCACCACCATCCAGCTCTAAATACCCCAGGTCTCAAAGAGTGCAAGCCACCTTCTCACATCCACCACAGATTGAAACGGCAGTCCAGCTAGGATAAGTGTTAGTAACAGACCTCCGAGAGCGAGCAAGCCTATAGATGCATCTCATCTCCCATCATAACAACTATGGGAAATATATCAGCTTTGCTCAGCCGAAAATAAGAGAAGCCACCTATTACATAGATTGGTGCATGCCACTGGCTCCGTCAAACAAAAAGAAAAGGAAAGTGTGGGCAGAAGCCTTTGAGATTTTATGTCCAGGAACATAAAACAATAGATGTGTACATCACACACCAAAAGCAAATGGATAGGTATAGGGACACACAGACACTTCATCTATAGCATACCCCACTCTACCCTTAAGTTGCATCAGGGAGATGTGATCCTGCATCTTACTGGCTGTAGGACGAGTAGACTAGTGTTTTGTTTCTGGCCTCCTATTTTCCTGCAACTTGGTTTGTATATTACAGTAAACGTGCAGGTGCAGAGTAGACAAAGCCATTCAAACCATGAATACAAACATTAATAAAAGGCAAGCGTCTAGTTCAAACTGGCGACCATGATAGCACTAAGTGGTGAAAGGTTTTGTTTTAGGAAAGAAGTGTCCTGATTTAAATCCTGCCCTCCTCCTATAACTGTAACCAACCACCTCAGAGAATGGAGGGCCTTGCAGGGATCCGTTTAAAGGCCATCAAACATAGCAGAACATACAAGAAAAGGACATATGTTCCTTATATAGGAAGGCAGTGTTTATTCCATAATCTGTGACCTTCAATCAGCATCCTTTGCTTCAAGAGTGAGGAAAGGAGAAGCCCATGCAATTGAATGAAAAGGCACGCACTGCAACAAATGAGCTGGAGATTTCAAGTAAGGCAAATGATATCCTGAACAAATTGTCACTTTACTGGCCCACTACACATGGATCACTGTAGTTGGTAGTGTGTAGAAAACCTAAGCTCAACCAGGACTCTGCGAGAAGGGACCAAGGGAAAGCAGGACAGTGAACAAGGAAATCCTCCAAGGGATTTCTGGAAGCAAAGTCTTCAGGGTTCAGATATATGAAGAATTAAGATATATGCATTTGTCTGGGCAGGAAGCTCTTGAGTTGCAGATTTCCTGACACAGGAACTGATCTAAACAGTAAATTACGCATGCTCATGATAAAAGTTCAGCTAAATTCTGCTCCTTACGGTGCTCAGTAGAAGAACCTAAACTCATCTTTATAAAATTGGCTCCCATTTCCTAAACTGTATATAAAGGTTACCCGCATTCAACTCCACTGATCCACTTTAATCTCAACTATCACTTTCCTTACACACATCACTGGCAAGTACAAGCTGTAGTTCAGCTTTCAATAACTATACTCAAAAAAGTTCTGTTCCTACCTCAACATTTACCTGCATACCTCCCAACATTCAACCACAAAGTCCTTTTGCAATTACAAAGACCTTGCTTTGCCGTTTTAGGTTGTGCCTGAACTGCCAAGGCCACCAAGAAAAAAAACTCCAGAACAATAATAAAACATCAACAACAAATACACAAAAAAAGACAACTAAATATTTTAAATAATTTCAAGTGTAAGTGATAAAAACATTACACAACTTAAAAAACAAAACAAATCTTTTGAATGTTTCAAAAGCGTCAAAGGCACAGTCACCCCAGCTGATCATAGGTGATAGAGTGACTTTTAGGAGGGCAATATGCAATGCCGCAGTAAGCATGAAAGTCACTTTGTGCACAACCATGTAATCTGTGAAAAAGTTACATATTTCAAAGGTCCACAATCTTTTGCGACTGATCTTAACTGACTCTGTAAGGAGCATATCAGTTGTCAACAGAAAATCAAATGTTCATTCAGCATTTTACAAGTATGAAAGTGTTTTGACCATATAGCGCCTGATTAAGAGTTTGACGGATGGGTTACTCCATCGCAACCGTGATGGATATCTTGTTCACCGCAATACAAGTTCTACAGGATATAATGGAATTGTAATACGGCGGACGGGATATCCGTCACATTTGTGACAGAGTAACCCTGTCCACCAAACTCGTAATCAGGCCCATAGTCGGTAAAGTCTACATCAGGATACATATTTTTGAATTATTCATTACTTTTAAAAATTCGCCTACATGTATTTCTAATCAAAGTGTGTGTAGCACACTGCAAGGCTACCCATTTTACATTAACTTGTTATGCAAAGATCACATTGTTATGAAGGACAAATTCTAATAAAACTATGGAAAAAACTAGACTTTACAATTTGGTGTATGTATACAACAAAGTTGAAGTCCTAGCATCAGTGTTTCTATATAACTGGTTTGCATGTGATGAATTTTCAGTCTTCCATTTCGTGTACTATGCTTGATTAATGTTCCTACAGCCATTTTAATACCCCCCACTAATGTCATTTATCAAGCTTTTGCCAGATGGCAACAGGGATGTGTGTAACGAACAAAATGACAACAAGCACTTGGTTTTGGACACCTAACTACTCCAGTAGTTAATGAGCTTTGTTTTAAGGCAATAAAGAATATATATGGATTTACATGCATACAGAGGTCTGCTCATTTCACGCCTAGATAATTGTGATATCTGTGCAATAGATACGAAAAACAATCCACCGAAGGGGGAAGCAGCTTGGGGGAGTAACAGACCAGAATCAGCATGAGAATATTCAAAGGATGGTAAACAAAAATTCAGCCTGCCCTGCTGCTGGTAAATTCCCTGTTGTGATGGGAGTAGTCACAAAATGTTTCCCTCAGTCATCATTTTGTGTTGTGCAGCCCGGAAAATAAATGGAACCACTGAGCCCAAAACATGAAGTTAGTTGTAGTAGCCAGAGTGGCTGAAAGAAGCTGGTTTTACCAAGACAGACACTCACGCTTCTGACTGGGCAACTTTCTCATTCCATTCCTCCAGTGTGCTGGTGGCTGACACATATCTATAAACACAATGGGACAAAATGGGGGAGTTAGAGACAATGGTAGCCAAGGGGGCTACCACAGATAGAAACATCACCTCTTTCAAGGCTATCCACAGATCGAAACATCACCTCTTTCATATGCTGCCCACCAGCCACTGTGGACATCAAAAAAGGAACATAATTAAGGTAAATTCAAGATGAAGGCAGGCAAGTGCAGGAAAGATTTGGATTCCCACAAAGGAAAGGATAGTGTCCAGATCCTGGGCCATCTGTGGCTAACACTTCCTTCAGAAATTTCAGGGTGGTGAAGATGGAAACTTATGGGTATCTTCATTTAAAGAGGGAGCACTGCTGTGGGCATGAATCAGTTTGTTTGCTGGCTTGAGCAGCCATGCTGGTTTCTAAAACAGAACCTTGTTTATTATTAACTTTAAAAGTATCCTACTCAAGAAAGAGTAAGGGCTTCTGATTAATATCACAGTTGGCTGGTGCATACGGACCATAACTTGATGTCACCTTAAAAAGGTCTGCAGGAGCTATTTCCAAGAAGGAAATGTGGATGTCAGCAGCTATTCCGGAGTAGCTTCAGCTGTGACTATTCTTGAAGTCACTAGTGTAAAGCACTTTGGGTCAAAGTGCCTGCTGCACAGCACCAGAGCTTCGGCTGAAAGGACATCACAAATTACCCAAAATAAACCAAATGAACCTTAATATGATGTTCTGAAGGAGTTTTTGCTTCCTGTGCCAGAGAATTATTGTAACAGTAACCCCACCGTCAAACATAAAAGTGGAGTATGAAAGTCTAGACCGCGATACATTTTCTATTAAGAAAGACCTGTGAGCATGTCTTCAATCCCAATTAATGAAGGACACCACTCATCCCCAAGCTCTTTGAGAAATAAAGCCACCATAAATCCTCGGTAGGCTGCATAACCAGGGGACTGGGCTAGCCACATTAATAAATAATTTCTGAAGAGTTCTAAGGTGTGAAGCTGGCACACTGAACCACAGAAACTACTGATTGGAGCACTATGGCTATACTGCACATTATTCATAGATTACAAACCATTGGAAAAATACCCCATATTCCAAAATTCCACCCCTAACATTGTAGCTAAGCTGATCTTCAAATGCCTTCCAAAAACACCAGAGTTTGCCATGTTCTTACCTTCTTCAATATTTCTCAGGAAAACTATTTAGTTGTGTGATGGAAACAGCGAGTCATGAATTGCCCTAAATTTTACACCGAATTACCAAAATCAAGCACTTTAAATATCATCGATATAGTGGTACCATTACACCACATGTTCTAAAAAGATGTTGTGATGTACACCATGGAGGCCCCCATGGCTACACCCCAGACCTACTGAAAATAGTGATTACAGAACATGAAGAAATTATTGTGCAAACAGTAGGAAATCATGGCAACCAACATTTTGTTGTGGTCAAACATATGGATAGGCCTCGTCCCCAAATAGTGTTGTACTGCCTTTAAACCGTCAAGGTGGTGAATGCTGGTATATAAGGATGAAACATCCAATCTTATCAGCCAATATTCAGAGTCCCATGTCAGGCCATCTAGTTTCCTTAAAAAGTCACCTGTGTCCTGTACATAGGATGGCAAGGCCTTGACATGTTCTTGTAGAAAAGCGTCAATATACACAGTGGTGTTTTGCAAAAATCCATTGCGCGCAGAGATGATGTGCCTGCCAGGTGGTTTTTCAGGGTTCTTATGGACTTTGGGGAGAAGGTAGAAAACGGGAGTTACTGGATGCTCATTCTTGAGAAACTTCAGTTCGTCTAGACTCAGTAACCCAGAGCTTCTCCAGGCCATCAGTTGTGAATAAAATTCCATTTGAGCTTTTTTAACGGTGACCACACCACAGCAGTTGTAGCAGTGAGGATCATTCAACTGGTTGTAGGCTTCCTCCATGTATAATGATCGAGGCCACAGAACTACGTTTCCCCCTTTGTCTGATTGGCGGGTTATGATGTTATCATCCTCCTGTAGCTTTTTGACAAGTTGGAAATAGCAGCTATTTTGTGCGGAGTATTTACGCTTTTCTCGTAGGGTAGTTGCATAAAGTTTTTTAATTTCCGAGATGGAGAGTTCATGGAAAACGTCAATGTTATCGTGCAACATTAGAGGGGTGAAGGTAGATTTAGGTTTGAATTTGGTATTACCAGGGATATTTAAGACTAGATGTTCTTCTGATCTGCCAAAGCTAGGAATTTCATTGTGGAGATGTTGTAGGTCTTGCAACAGATCTAAATCATTAACAAACAGTCCTGGTGGCATGTCTGCGGTTGGTGTTGAGTTGGGTTTGGGATGGAACTTATTGCACATCAAAAATTTCTGTAACTTTAATTTGCGAGTATACTTGTAAAGATCAATCCTGGTCTTTGCATAATTAAAGTTACTGGCTGGGCTAAAGGTTAGACCAAGCGAAAGGATTCGTAGTTCAGCTTGGCTTAAGGCAGTATTAGTGAGATTGAGAACAGACGGGTCAGAAGTGCTGTGCTCTTCATTACAGTGAGACAGGTTCATATTTTGTTGTTCCATCTCCAGTTGGTGTAATTTCATCTTTTGGGTTTGCCATTTGAGGCCTGCTTGTCTGCGTTTTCTGCGCCTTTGGTGGTTTCTTTTGCGCTGTTCAAGTTTGGCCTTCTGGGTCGCAAGGCTTCTCACCAGTCCTGACGCAAGCCGTCCACCTCTTGCGCCAGGGAAAATCTGGTAAACCCCAAGCGTGAAGCATTCCTGCTGTGCTCAGTGTCTGACTCACTGTCGGGTAGTGAGCTGAGATCCGATAGCGAAGACGCTGGTTGGAGCATTGGGACAGTGGGAAGTACAGATGAAGTCTGAGGCTTTCATGGCGTTAAATTTCTTCGCGAAAGTAAAGATACGGCCCTGTTGGTAGTCAGTCTTATCTCGTTGAAATTTGTATGCCTTCCTCTTTTTTATGATGTCTTCCTCTTTGCGCAGTCTGACTAATATATATATATATATATATATATATATATATATATATATATACACACACACACACACGTGATCAAGACTGGGGTGACCCGGTCGAAACGAGTCATGCAAAGGTAGTTGTGGTGAGAATAAAACAGCACCTTAATTTCACGAGCCAACCTGTGGTCTGTACCCGTTCTTTTCTTCTTCGAGTTTTGAGGGGATATGGATGTTTGCTACAGGAAAATAGTTTTTTGATTGGCTATATCTTGGAGTAATTTAATGAATCTTCGTGACATTTTCCTTAAAAAGTGTGCCGGTGATTCTTGTTGCACGTGGACAGTTTTGGGGGTGATGCGGCAAGCAGGGCCCCAAAAAAAAAAAAAAAAGCAGGTGGGGTGGTAGTTAAAAAAAAAAAAAGGTGCGTTTCCCATAGCCTCTTCAGCCCGAACTGCTGGACAGAATTACACAAAATTTGGCAGAGGTAGCTTTTGGTTCGCAGATTACGCTTTTTGTTATTTGATGTAAATCCATTCAGTAGTTTGGGAGCTATTATGGGAAATTCACATTTGTTTATCTGGGATCGCAAAGTCTTTCCAAATGATGACAAACTCCTGCTTCAGCCGAGTCCCAAAAAGAAAACTGAGAAAAAAATAAAATGAGGCAAGGCAGGAATACCCTGGCTCTCAACCTTCGTCTTGCAAAAAAGCTTTTTTGATTTTTTTTAAAACAAAAAATATTGCAGCAAAATTTCCCAAATTAGCAGGGGGAAGAAGAGAACCACGCAGGGGCTCACATGATTGTTTTGAAATGGGCCCCCAGGTGGGCCAGATCCCAAGGGCATTTGATAAAAAAAAAAAAAAAAAAAAAAAAAGGAGGGGGCATAAGGGGCCACCACCCTACCCTCCTCCCGGGGCGAGTAGAATAATTGTGCCGGGTCACACAGACCTCCCACCACCTCTTCGGTGAACAACAAAGGAGGGAGGGGGCGCATGGCCCCCTTTCTGGAGCCATATATGGCCCTGGTGAATGCCACCCCCCCCCCCCCCTCCCCCCACCCCGGGCCAACTCCTGCTTTGTCCCGAGGTACCTACTCCAAGGACATAGCTGTTTAGTTATGCTTGCCGGAAGCGGACAGCTCCCGCCAAGCAAAAGCAAACACTCCAGTTCCACCTTCTGGAAGCGGAGGTTTCATCTCTTTCCCTGCCAATAGACAAAGAGATAAAACTATTGCTCCTGCACAGAGGAAACTGCATTTACAGCAGCCTCCTGTGTGCAGCAGCAATGCTGGCTCCCACAGGAGTCAGTTGAGACTGCGGGGACCTTGAGGCTCCCACCACCGTCCCCATCATGCACACTGGGTTCCCTGGCTAAGACCAGGACACCCAGAGACACATGGCTTGTCCCCAGGACCCCACTGCATTAAGGCCAGGCGCAGGAGGATGGGGTCCCCAGGGTGAAATCAGCGCAGGGAGAGGGGGCAGCTTGCCCCCAATAGGGCACGCATTAACACTGGTGCCGCCCGATGAGACAACCCCCCCCCCTTCTAAGCAGTAACCCACTGAGCTAGCCACACAAAAAATGTGATATGCATGGTAAACGTTCTTTGCTGCAGGCATATTAACCCTCTGAGATGCTTTATCATGAATAGAAACTGCCACTAGACAAAACTCTGATCTCGTGTCAGCAGGAACATTAATCACCAGCCTGATCTTGGCATTTTTATTGTTGTCTAAAATCTGGTGGACACAAGGAATTCTGCAGCAGGTACTTTTAAACCGATAAGTTATCTCTTGACACCACAGCGCCCCCTCCCCCAAACTTAGCGTTAGACGCGGCTTCACCAGTCGCTCCACCCTAAAGCTGTCCCTGTCCCCCACTGAATTTCGGACGGGCCCTAGTGGATGGGATCCCCAGGGCTTAAATAGGCCTGGGGAGGAAGGCCTCTCGGCCCCCTACCCCGTTGAATTATGGTGGGCCCTGGGGAATAAAAAACGAGGCAAAACGAGGCCAAAAAAAACAAGCAGAAAAGGCAAAACAGAGGGCAAAAACAATGAGCAGAAAAGGCAAAACATAGGGTAAAAAAAAGGCAGGAAAGGCAAAACAGATGGCAATACAGAGAGCAGTCGGACACACACACACACACTCACAGACCCACTCTGACTAACACACTCACTTATAGATTCAATGGCACTCACTTACAGACCCAATGACACACACATGCACCCACTCACAAACCCACTCAGACTCATGCACTCACGCAGACACCAACTCCGACACCAGCACCCACTCACAGACCACCTTACACACCCACTCTGACCCAGTCACAGGCCTACTCTGGCTCACACACTCCCTCACAGACCCACTCAGACTCATCCACGGACTCACAGACCAACTCAGACACACACACACACACACACACACACACACACCCAGACACCTAAGCAGCCACTAACAGACCTATTCAGACACTCATGTACTCAAAGGGTAGTGTTACAGTTAGGAAATCAACATTTTTAAAAACATAGAAATTTACTTTAAAAAAACACCAAAGGTTACAGTAAAGAATTAATAAAAAATAAGAAATTCACTGGGGAAAAAAGTTACAGGGGCATTATATTTAGGCTCAAATTTCACTCACACAAAATCAGTGATATTAAGCAGTTATAGTTACCTTAGCTAAATATAACTTACTCCCCCGCAATGTACTGTTTATGACCTCACATATTACATTACCTCACATATTACATTACTCAGATATGGTCAGTGACATCACTGATGACATATCAAATGGCATCACTGATGACTTCATCCACAGAACCACTCACACCCACTCAAACCCCTATACAACCTCCCACACACACACTCACATACCCACACAACCACTCACATACCCATTCAAGTATTCACACAACCAGTCATCCATACAGTCACTCATACAGCCACATTCTCACCCATATAGCCATTCACATACCCACTCATTCATAGTCTCTCAACAGTCACTCACACACCCACATGTCCACTTACAAACCCATTCACACATCCATACAAGCACTCACATCCGCTCATTCTCCCATACAGCCATTCAGACACTTGCTCTCCAACACAGCTACTCAAACACCAACTCAATTAAGCAAGCACCCACTCAAACAGCCACTCTCTCACCCATACAGCCACTTACACACTTTCACTCACTCATACAGCAACTCAGACACCCAATCACTCTTAGTCACTCCCACATCCACTCACCCATCCATACAGCCACTCGCTCACCCATAGAGCGACTGGCACCCACGTACTCACTCACCCATACAGCCATTTACAAAGCCAAGCTCTACACAGCTAATCACACACCCATTTATTCACCCATACGCACACCCCATTACAGTCACACACACACGGATACACAGTCACAAAGCCACTCAGACAATTTATGTTAGTAGTAGTATCACTCATTAGTAGTACACCTAGTATACTAATTTAACTTTTGTAGTATATATTTTTAACAATCAAACTCTTGGAAAATACTTACACTCACTGGATAATGTCACCAGTGATGTCACTGACCATGTCATCAGTGGTGTAACAGAGAAGTCATAAGCAATGCATTGCGGGGGCGTAATTTATAGTTAGGTCCGGTAAATACAACTGCTGAATTTCACTGGTTTTGTACTAGTGAAATTTGAGCCCAACTACGTCCCTGTAACCTTTGTTTTTCCCCCGATCATGTATATATATGTATATGATCAGCCTACTATGAACATAACTTCTTAATTCTGTGATAGTTACGTATACATGTTATCTCTCTCTGCAATTATGATTCAGTGTCCCTACCATGTATTGTATTGGTTTTTGTGAACTAATCAAAATTTGGAAGGAAAAACGCCCATACAAATTGCGATTCGGTAACCATTCGGAATCCCATTTTAGGAGTCTGTGAAAGTTTACAGACTTGTGAAATGGGATTCATGTAAAAGCAAACCTTATTTTGCAGGCGCAAAGACTGTATGCGACCACAAAATAGGTTAGTACATCTGGCTCCACGTTCCCATGCACAGAACTGAAATGGTCTGTACTATACATCTATAAAGGTGATTACTCTGGTCATCGCACACATGCGAGCCTCAAGACCCTAAATAGGGCTGTCCTGGTCCACATTGGACACCTGCAGAGAGGGTAAAGAAGGAACCAGTGTTCCCAAACACAACTTCAAATAAAAATATCCATAATGCAAATAGTCCATATTCAAATAGTGCGGTCCAGGAGAAATCGGCTTCTTAATTTTAATCAGTTTATCTCAACCACAAATGAAGACTGTAAAGTCAAAAGATGCAAAACTACAAACTTTAACCCCTTTGCTGCTGATGACGAGCTCAGCTCGTCATCCGCTACGGCGCACGTATCCTGATGACTAGCTGAGCTCGTCATGTAAAGTGGGTTTTTAAAATCTTCAGCACACCGCGGTAAATCGTACCTCTGTTAAAGTGTTAAGAAACACTTAAAGAATGAAACATGGGAAGTCATTTTGGCACATTCCATCTACGAGTCCCTTATAGACATTAAACTTTCTTTCACACTGAACAAAACACAAAACTCACGTGGGAGAAGGAGAAACTGAGCTGTAATGAGTACGTCAGGAAGGAGAAAGGCAAGACGGTCATGTTCCTAAACTACCACTTCTGTTTGAAGGTACTAGACAAACAGACTCTACACAAAGGGAAGAATTTCACCTCAAGTTAAAAATATTTGAGGAGGTCCACGCTTTCCTGATAACATTATGCTAAAACACTGGATTCAGCTCAAAGAACTCTTCCTCCCCTACACCGCAAGCAACTGACAACAAGAGTGCTACAAAGCCACTAATAGAAGTTAACATTCACAGAATTAAGATGTAACTCTAGCAACCTCTCTTCCACCACAGACAACCTATTGAAAGTACACTCACATTCCAGTTGCTGCATAGTCTGAAAATTCTGGAAAACTGCAGGGATGGACATATTCTGGCTACCAAGTGAACAATTCTCTGAACAAACTTTCACAAAAATGTAGAACACGGTTGGCTACCATTTAACAAGAAATTTAAAACCAATTTCCTCTGCCAATCTTTAATCCGTGCCAGACAAAATGTATATCACACAAATTCTTGTTTCTGTAACAGTTCCTGGATGAACACACCTTGAAAGCATCCAGGTACAATGCCAGTACCTTCTATGTTTTATAGTGCACTGCATATACAAAGAGAAACTGTACCAAGCCTAGTTCAAATGGAAGGCAAACATCACCAAACACATGGAAGGTGGGTCTATGAAAAAGCTGCAATCCCTATTCTACCCTCTTCCCAGGAAAAAAAGGAACCAATATAGACTAAAAACGTGCCTTAAGGTGGCGCGAGTCACAGGCAAACAATCCTTTCCCTCTGACTAGTTTCATGCAGTATCAAAAGATTTTTTTACCTTTATTGCTGCAATGATGGAATTGTGCCTACTCCATCACTGGAAGGTGATGGCAGTGTCTTGGGAACTGCACTAAAGGGTGGTGGACACCAGAGTTACTGCCCTGCGTGTCCCACCCCTGTACGCAATGCACTACAGCTACTGAACAAGGAAGATCCTTAATTTACTTACATCCCACCTACTGGTAATGGGTGCAGTAGGGGAAGCAAGAAGGCAGTAAACAAAGGAGTTAGAGACTAGAATGCAATGCAGAAAGGGGCAACCTTTTAGGCTCGGTTCCTTCTACCAGAACCTATGTACTGACATTCTCCTCCTACTGCACCCACAGTCCATTGCCCACAAAATGGGCATTTATTCTGGTTGTGGCAGAGACTATGGATTCAATCACCAAATACTGGAAGATGAGGCAGGTGAGATAGAGTCTCTGAATCTTTCCTGCTCGCCACCATGAAGTCATGTCAAAATAATGCCAAAGAAAATTGCCTCAGCTAAAGGTGCAGTAGGGAAATTAATATAATAAACTTCATAAAACCAAAAGGCAGTAGGAAGTCTTGACATCTCAGGCACAAGAGTACTGGGCATAAAAGCTTAGCCGGAGACTCATTACTGACTGAATAAGTATGTGTGCTAAGTTTGGTTATTGCACGTGCGGTTAGTATTAAGCAAAAAGTCAAACTCCTGCCATTCTGCAGCCACAGTCCAGGTAGCAGCTCGCTTGCACTCTACAAGGATACCAAGCCAGGCAGATGTAGAACTCACGCATCAGATTTTGTTACTTTCTCATTCCACGCCCCCAGCGTCTCTGACGTTTTCACATAGCTAGAAAGAAAAGTGTTAACATGAAATGACTGGCCACTGGAAAAAAATGTTGAGAAGAGAACCAATTAAGAATACTCTGCTTAAATTAAACTCCATTAATGTCACTCCTGCTAAGAAGAAAGTAAAGTCGAAAGTCAGTGAATATCAGCTCAGAAGACTGGGCATGAAAGTGAGTCAAAGAGTAATTAAGAGAGATTACTATTGATCAGAAGTTTCATTTATAAAAAAAAACAAGATGCCTTATGTGCATTTCATTTTTATTCATAGTTCTCGGAAGCAGGAAGTCAAAAGGACCTCTGCTCAGCAACATGTTCAGTAGTTTTCAGATGCACGGTGGGTAATCTGCGATGTCAGCTCAGCAAGAGATCAGGGCCTGCAGGACCTTTTGTCACAAAGTATATGGCAGACTAAAATGAGAGGAAATGCCCCACCTAAGCTGCTGGCAGCACAAATGTTAGACAAGTGAGCACAGTTTAAATTGAGCATTACACGTAAAAACAAAACACTTGCGATTCATGATTGAGACTTGAACATTTCCCCCCGAATTTGTGGTTTCTTGGACAATAAAAAATGTCCAAAAAAAACAAAAAAATCGGTAAGTGTACTTAAAAAAAATTGAGCAATAATAGTCCGTGGAGTATCCTCTTTCAATATAGATTGCCATCGGTGGAACATTATTTCCCCATTAATATGAAGACTTTGTAAGTGATAGAGGAATGCGGGTTCATGCGAAATGGTGAAGAAAAGCACCACTTGTAGCAAAACCAAAAGCATTACGTTACTACATGACTGCTCTTCCCCAGCCACCATCCTCATATTAGTAACCTTTATACTTCAAGCAGTCAACGTTCCCTTGAAAATCACTAAAATCAGTAAAGGAGCTCAATGCCAGAGGCTTGCTCTCAAGTTTCCTGCAGTGTTTGGACAAGAGGGTGTTTGGTAGCTTGCGCGCAAGCAGGGCATTGAACAACTATGACTGACATACCCTAAGCCCAACGGGCAAGTCACAGCATGGTGGGAATAACCTGTGGCATTTAAACATCTGTTGCCCTACACATTTGAACATTTTAAAGCACATAACACAGCAGCTCAGAAGATAAGACCCACGCGTTGGACATCTGCACGTCATGAAGACCCTTGGTGAAGTTCTGCTTCAGTTGGTTAAGAGGCGTCTGACCCAGCTTCTTCTTCAGGTCCCAGGCGTGCCTCTCTTTAGCTGCTAGCACCTGGCGCAACGTGGAGATCTCCTCTTCCACCTATCAGAAACACAAGAAAAACACACACTCAAATGAGGATACCGAACTACCAAGGAGTACTGCAGGCCACTTCACATATGTGAAATGGCAGAGGGTTATGCCGATGTCTTCCAGAAGGAAGTTATGTGAGCTGTAGACAGGAAACATCTTTACCATGTGCAAGAATTGCACTCCAAGTGCTTGAGGTATGAAGAATACATTAGTAAATATTTATAGTGAGCCATGTAGTAAAAGGAAGACTAAGTATTCGTTCAGAGTGGGACAAAAAGAGTGTGTTACATTAATTAGGTAACAAAGGACTACACATGATAAGCGCTGGTATCCAAAGTCTTGCATCAATCTACAGATCAGCTGCACGGCAGACAGTTACTGTCAAAGCTTCACAACAAGGGTTCAATGCATCATAAACTAGTTCTGGAGTAGATGGTTAGTTTGTGCTTAGCATTTACTCAATCATTGGAAAAAGACGCTAAATATATTTTTTCACACCTATTTAAGGGACTAAAATAGTTTCACAGGCCACAGAACAATTGAGCAAAAGGAACTTGAAGTAACCTACATCTGATATTATAAGAACCTCAGCAACTCAGAACCTCATGTAGAGGCATTCACAGATTATGTGTTACATTCAAACAGGATTCATGCAATGTGCACACATTTGATGAAGGCAGAGCAGAGTCTTTACAAAGCCATGCAGCATGGCCCATGGCTTACACAGTAAACAGGAGAGATCCCTCAGTTTAAAGAAGTGTGTAAAGGCAGCTGGAGTTTATGAGAATGTTGATAAAGGTTCAGGATTACAATGCTCCAATCATTACCAGAACAAATTACTCTGAAGTACCACTCGCCACTGGTTATCTGCAGTGACCAGAAGGGCACGGGGAGGCCTGGAAGATATTTTAACTACATAGGGCAATTTTAACTACACAGGCGAAATCTTTGCATTATGTGAAATTTAGGAAATTTCACGCTGAACTTTCCCCAAAAAAATGTTTGCAAGCTTATGGTATTTTGCCCAGAAAATATCCAGCTGAGAGATTTTCTTCTTCTGCTAGTATCTCGCAAGACTTTTTTTTAATGAAAAGTATGCATTTGCACGAACAAGTCACTGAAGACGCCTACCAACATACAGCTTGAAAAGAGTAATTTTGTGAAATGATTATGTAATTTCCTAAATAATTACACCATTTCACACAACCCGTGTCATGAACTTCAATACCAGTAATGGTAACTCAACCTTCCAAGTCAGTAAACTGAGCACTCTAAGAAACTGCAACATTATTATCTGGGGTGGTAGATTGTCCACCTACAGGAATAATCGACTCTGGTCAGGGTGAACCCTTGAAGCCACTAAATTAACCTGACCTCAGCCCCATGGGAGTCATAGCACAGGGCAGACATGCTTCATTTAAGGCAATAAGTGTAAGTATTTATGCAGTATCGAAACAGCAATAAAAACCAAAAACCCAAACAATAAAAATGCTAATCCTAATTAGAAAAGAGAAAAATGTCATGAACAAATTGAAATCCAACTGATAAAAATCAAATAAGTAGAACCAGAGATATGAATTTTAAACATTCTAAGTAGAAATAGCCCTACAAAGCACCAATGATAGCCTGTGGAAGAGGTAGCCCAGGACCTAGGTGTGATTTGAGGCCAACAGCGATGGAGCACTAGGCGCAAAGGTTCCAAACTTTCTTCTGGTGCCCAACAAATAAAGGAGCACACTCTCAAGGCCCCGGGACATCAGGGAAGGGCACGTAGAGGTTTCCAGGTTGTCAGGCAGAAGCCAACAGCAAGGTCCAGAACAGGTCAAGTTGCCACTGGTTAGCTGGGTACTTCCAGGAAAAAAGCCTCTTGCAGTCTATGGTACCCCTGTAAGTTGACCAGGAGGTCAGCCATATGACCCTTGTGATCCAAGTCTTTGTCCGGGATACAAGAGGGAGCAGGTCCAATCCTTCAAGGCTAATATCAGGTCACAGATAACAGGCCCAGCCCTCTTCTGTTCTTTTACAGATCCAGAAAGTGTTCTTTTGGAGTGCCACCATGTTGAAGCAGGGCACTAGTTAGTGGGTGAGTTGGACTCCTGGTCACCTACAAACCACTGAGTAAAAGTTTCCAGAGCCAACACTACTTAAAAAAAAATGTTTTTTTAAAAAGGAATGTTTCCAGCATACAGTAGTAAAATAGGTGTTTAAATAAGATCTAGTTTCTCAATATGTTGATTTACACAGAAACCCCTCACTACCGAAAACCCAGGACTTTTCCAGCTTCTCAAGAGAGCAATCCTACTCTCTTTAGGTGATCCTGCCTCTGGACTCACACAAAAGGCTGGTTACAATTACCAGTACACGCTACAGTACAAGCTACTGTACAGGATGAGAACACAGCAACACCACTTTAGCACAGAAAAGTACCAAAACCTGGTGATATAAAAATAAACAAAGACAGCCTCCCTATAAAACCACAAAAACAAACTGCTCTAAAAGTTCAGCAGAATAGTACTTAATTAGCACTACATCAATAAAGCTTATTTAGGTCCTTAAACAAGATGCAAAATTTGCTGATAAGCGATTCCCATGTCCTGTGTCTGAGTAAAAGTGCATTCTTGTAACCTGTAAAGAAAGCTTGAGAGGCTGCACTCGATCACTTCAATGGGTATGCCAAACTTTGTGGTTTTATTAGGGTACCTTGAATAGCTCTCTGCCCTGACCCAAGACAATGATGTGTAACCTTTACAAAGCTGTAAATTCCTTCCCTTTTTGTATGTCATCCACTTTAGAAGAATCTTCAATTTCCCCCTCTTCAGCCAAAACAGGGCATTTTTAAAAGGAAAAAAAACAAACAAGTTTCGATGGTATAAAAAAGGAGCACGATATTGCACTGGTATTATGAGAAAGACAGCCTTAGACAGGAAGTTGAGAAAAGAGTGTAAAATGAAATCCCATTTGTATCATTCTCTTACTTCTATGTATTACAGTATTATTGATTGTGCCTATGGTTAAGAACACAACAATGTTCAATAATCATCAAATATGGATGTTTTACAGCGGCTTGAATCTTCAAGTAGCATTGAATAGGTTTGCTAATTTTCATGGTTCAAGTAGGCCCGGAAGCCGTGTAGCGCAAGGTTGTACATTTGCACATTGAAATATTATAAAGTGCAACCTCGGTTGCGAACCAGGTTAAGTGGAAGCAGGAATTCAGTAGAATAATGAACCTAGTATTGTGTGTATGAATGATATGTAAATGTAAATGTAGTATACTTGTAAATTGCACAGCTGCCCCAGCAACGGGGCGTCCCGGCACTGTATAACGCTGTGGAACCCTTCCTGGCTCTCCCTGTGAGATGCCCCTCCTGGGCACCCCCAAGGTGAAGCCAGGCATCCCAGCGTTGTAGGGGCCGTTGTGGAGATTAAGCAAGCTATTGCCCAGAGTTGCAGCGTGGGACCCATGATTAGAGTAGGCGCCGAGGCGAGAGAATTATCGAGTCCGCGGACATTAAGCCCAAGACCCTGCCGCGTCGGGAATTGAACCCTGGTCCCGGGCCTGATCTCTGCTTCAGTGTCTGCCGCTTCTAACCAGTGAGCCACACTTCTCCACATGTTCTCCTTATGTTCTGTTTCAACCGACCTTTCTAGTGAAAGCCCTGGTCAGTGTAAATGAAAATTGTCTGACTCTTTTACTATACTGCTTGCTACGTTGCATTATATATTAGTTGGAATTTAAGCTTCCCAACATGTGTTTTAGTTTTAACAAGCTTCAAAGAGTGCTTACTTTGCTATGAATTAGGTTTCTTGGGTGTTAGCGTCTTGGAACGAAAGCTAATCAAATCCCATTAACAAACTGTGATCCACCTTCCTTTTTCAACGTTGACTACTATGAAAACAGGACCAGATATGAAACACTGGCCGCATTTTAAGGCATTAGCCCATGAGGAAAGATCAGTTAGCTTCTGTTATGGGCAGTAAACATTCGTGAAAACACAAAAATTACATACAAATCGGGCATCATTCTTTGGCAAATATCAGACTGACTAACTCCTTAGAGTGAGTGTGTATGTGCAAGGCTAAAAGCCTAAGTAACTAATGCTTTGAATGGTGTGGATGGCTGAGAGTGGAAGCGATAAAGCCATATTTTAGTAGCTGGTTGACAGTCACACTAACAAAAACGCAGTGCAGCTGAATCCTCTATTCTGTTGTCCAGAGAGCTATGTGGTTTGAGACCGTGCCAAGCCACCTGGCCTTGCACTGAGTAAATGTGGGAGGAAGCAAAGTTGGATACATTTGCTTGACTTTCAAAGGCGTATCTGACTGAGTCACAGTACAATGCAGGTACGAAAGACTGTACAACTCCTCTCCCTCTTCACACAGCATACCTGGGAAGAAAGGCATAAAGAGACGTAGGACTTTGGGAGGGACATGAGGGAGATGCTGAATGGCCATTATCTGACTGCAGACCCAAAGGCTGTTTAAGGTATGCATGATTAGGTGCATGGTTTGACATACTTTAGTTCGGGAGAAAGTTAATCATGTAGGTTTTATAAGAATTCTGAGGCTGTTACTATATAGATACAGGTATTAGGTAGAGATTAGACCAATTCCTTGCAGTTTGTAGGGATTTGGGATGTAAAATGCTTTTGGTTTGTCTATCCGGGTTCTCCAATGTTGGTCCCGGAGGGCCGGATTTGTGCCAGATTTTTGCATATTTACATTTAGATGAATATAGTTATCTTAAAAATCTGGCATGGGTCCGGTCCTCCAGGGCAGACATTGGAGTACCCTGGACTCTCTCTACAATATGACTTCTGAGTTTACCATAACAATTTCCATCATTCTGATACACAAGGCGTATATACTAATTTCACATGATAAATAACCTTTAAATATGTCACAACAGCTGTGCGACTACTGTTTCCGTGGACTGGAGTGAGGGTTCGCAAATATGGAATATGCTACTTACCAGTATGCATCTGTTCTTGGCATAGAGGGCTGCAGAATGGTACATTTATGAATAGATCGCCATCTGGTGTTGGGCTCGGATGATTGCACTTGTTTTTCTCTTGGAGAAGTCTTTTGTCGTCACGAGACCAATGACTCCTCCCTTGGGTGCTAGTGCGCATGGGCATCGGCTCCATCCTTAGGTTGTTTTGCCATAGTAGGGTTAAATGGAGTAGTATGATAGAATACAGAAAGATGCCCATGTAAGTGTCTAAATAAGATAATGTTGGAACAGACACAGGTTTCCGGGGAGGCAGGGAGGGCATCTACCACTCTGCAGTCCTCTATGCCGAGAACAGATGCATACTGGTAAGTTGCATATTCCGTTCGAGGCATATGGGCTGCAGATGGTACATTTATGAATAGACTATACAGCAGTTACCTCCCTAGCGGTGGTCACCAGTGTCTGTTGCAACAGTTTGAAATAAAGTTTTTAGTACAGCCTGGCCCACTCTAGCCTGTTGTGTTGCCTGCACATCAACACAGTAGTGTTTTGTGAAGGTATGCGGTGTAGCCCAAATTGCTGCTTTGCATATGTCATCTAGGGGAATGTTTCCTAAGAATCCCTAGTTTACGTGTAGAATGAGCTCTAGGAGGAACAGTTAATGTCCTTTTTGCTTTTATGTAACATACTAGCAGCCCGCCCAGACGTTGTCCGGGGCAGAAGGGGCTGGGGGTCGCACCACTGCAGGAGACGTGCAGCAGAGCGGCCATTAGCGGGAGCAGCAGAGCGTACATACCAGCTCCCGCGCCGCCGCTCACCCCCGCATGTCGGGTGTGTGTCCCTTGCTCCTTCCTGCGCTCCCACCAGCATCGCCGCTCCTCCCCGCGCTGGGAACTCCAATGTTGTGCGTCGGTCCCGTGCCACCGCTCCTCCCCGCATGTCTTGTTTTGTTCCCTTGCTCCTTCCTGCGCTCCGGTCCGGACAGCGAACGTCGCGTTGACGTGACGTCACGCCCACACGCCATTGCACCTCTCGCAAGCGTTGTGACGACGCCGAACGCCGCGCGCAATCACTGTATCCATACGCCCATATGGACTACTTTTCCCCTAACGTCCCCCCCTAATGTATATGGTGTGGTTTTCTATAGCCTATGCCCATCTCCTGGACCTCCCCTTTCCAACGCTGTATTGGGTGTTGTGATTGGGGGTGTGCTTTTCGAGTTCACCTGGCTCAAAGGACACAGTTCTCTCTTTATAATAGTAGTATAGATTTGTATACATTTTACAATCCACCTAGCAATGCCTGCTTTAGAGATAGGATTGCCCTTTTGTTTTGGCGAAAACGCTATAAATAGTGGTTTGGTTTTCCTGAAAGTTTGTGTTCTTTCTTTGTAACACAATATTGCCCTTTTGACATCTAATGTATGTAGGGCCCTTTCTGCTACAGTCTGTGGTCTTGGAAAGACAGCGAACGTCGCGTTGACGTGACGTCACGCCCACACGCCATTGCACCTCTCGCAAGCGTTGTGACGACGCCGAACGCCGCGCGCAATCACTGTATCCATACGCCCATATGGACTACTTTTCCCCTAACGTCCCCCCCTAATGTATATGGTGTGGTTTTCTATAGCCTATGCCCATCTCCTGGACCTCCCCTTTCCAACGCTGTATTGGGTGTTGTGATTGGGGGTGTGCTTTTCGAGTTCACCTGGCTCAAAGGACACAGTTCTCTCTTTATAATAGTAGTATAGATTTGTATACATTTTACAATCCACCTAGCAATGCCTGCTTTAGAGATAGGATTGCCCTTTTGTTTTGGCGAAAACGCTATAAATAGTTGTTTGGTTTTCCTGAAAGTTTGTGTTCTTTCTTTGTAACACAATATTGCCCTTTTGACATCTAATGTATGTAGGGCCCTTTCTGCTACAGTCTGTGGTTTTGGAAAGAAGACTGGTAGTTCCACTGGTTGATTGATGTGGAATGCTGAAAGAACCACTTTATTTTGGTGTAACTGTAGGAATGGTTCTTGTATTGTGAACGCCTGTAATTCACTCACTCTTCTGAGGGAGGTAATGGCTATAAGGAAGGCCACCTTCCATGTAAGGAATTGTATTTCACACCTATGCATAGGTTCGAAAGGTGGTCCCATTAGTCTGGTGAGTACTATGTTGAGATTCCAAACCGGGGAAGGCGGTAGTCTTGGTGGAATGACTCTTTTGAGGCCTTCAATGAAGGCTTTTATTGCTGGCACTCTAAACAGGGATAGATGTTGCCTGTTTTGCAGGTACGCTGCTATAGCTGCAAGATGTACTCTAATGGAGGTATAAGCAAGGTTACATTGCTGTAAGTGTAGTAAGTAGCAAATAATATTTTTTGTGGATGCGTCCAGAGGGTTGATGTTGTTACTGTTACAGTATACAACAAACCTTTTCCACTTTGCTGCATAGCATGCTCTGGTGGTAGGATGTCTTGCTTGCTTAATGATTTCCATACAGTTTGAAGGTAAATTTAAGTATCCAAATTCTATGACCTCAGGAGCCAGATCGCTAGGTTCAATTGTTTGGGATCTGGGTGCATTATTTCTCCATGGGTCTGTGTAAGGTGCATGGGTAATATTCTTAACTTTTGATGTGGCACCTGTGATAGTTGCAGGAGCGTGGTGAACCACGGTTGTCGTGCCCACGTGCGTGCCACTAGTATCATGGTCATTGAATGTTGTTGTAGTTTTCGAACCACTAATGGAATTAGTGGGAGAGGGGGAAAAGCGTATGCAAATTTGTTGGACCAATTTATCCATAATGCATTGCCCTGCGACAGGTGGTGTGGGTACCTGGATGCAAAGCTTTGGCATTTTGCGTTCTGATGAGTGGCAAAGAGATCTATCTCTGGTTGTCCCCATCTTTGGAAGAATGGCTGCAGTATTTGGTCGTGCAGTTCCCATTCGTGTATTTGTTCTGACTCTCTGTTTAAGATGTCTGCTATCTGATTTTGAACTCCTGGTAGGTGTTCGGCTAACAGATAGATGTTTTGAGGAATGGCCCATCTCCATATCTCCTGCGCTAGTCTGGATAGTTGTAGAGAGTGTGTCCCCCCCTGTTTTTGAATATAATACATTGCTGTCATGTTGTCTGTTCTCATCAGGACTGCTTTGTTGAGTATCTGCATTGAAAAGCTTTTAATGCTAGAAACACTGCTAGTAGTTCTGGATGATTGATGTGCAGTCTTTTTTGCTGTACAGTCCATCTTCCCTGTACTGTATATTTCTCCATATGCGCTCCCCATCCGGTGAGCGATGCATCCGCTGTTAGGATCACTTGTGGAATTGGTTCTAGGAACGACCGCCCCTTGGAAATGTTTGTTGTGTTCCACCACTTCAGAGAGCGATGTGTGCGGTCGTCTACCAACACCAGATCTGTAATCTGACCTTGAGCCTGATTCCACTGTGTTGCTAGACATTCTTGCAGCGGACGCATTTGTAGTCTGGCATTTGGTATTAGCAGTATGCAAGAGGACATCATCCCTAATAGTTGCATGAACACTCGAGCTGTTAGTGAGTGTTGTGGTTGAAATCTTTGAATCAATGTGAGCATTGTTTGAATCCTGACTGGATTGGGATATACTCTGGCTGTTTCTGTGTCTATAGTAGCCCCTAGATATTGTTGAACTTTGTTTGGTTGCAGGTGGGATTTTGTGTAGTTCACCGTAAACCCTAGCTGGTGCAGCAACTGAATTATCTTTTGTGTGTTTTGAAGACATTCTTTTTGTGACTTGGCCTTTATTAGCCAGTCGTTCAAGTAAGGGAAGACATGTATTTGTTGTCTTCTTAGGTGAGCTGCAACCACCGCTAGGCATTTTGTGAACACCCTTGGTGCTGTTGTGACCCCAAACGGAAGGACTTTGAACTGATAATGTTGTCCTTCTACAACAAACCAGAGGTATTTCCTGTGGGCTTTGTGAATTGGGATATAAAAGTAAGCGTCTTTTAGATCCAGGGTAGAAAGAAAGTCCCCTTTCTTCAGTAAAGGAAGTACTTGTTGGAGCGTGACCATGTGGAAATGTTCCGAATTTATGTATGCATTGAGCGGTCTGAGGTCTAGTATTGGCCTTCGAGACCCGTCTTTTTGGGGAATTAGGAAGTATAGAGAGTATACCCCTGTTCCCTGTTGATGTTGTGGAACCTTCTCTAAGGCATGCTTTTGCAGCAGTGATAGTACTTCCTGTTTTAACAATGTTAGATGATCTTGACTCATTGGACGCTGTTTGGGGGGGATGTTTGGTGGGGTAGCTGTGAGTTCTAGGCAATAACCATGTTGGATAATTTGTCTCACCCACCTGTCTGATGTGATGTTTTCCCAGACAGGTAGGAACTGTGATAGATGTTCCCCGACCGGTGTTATATTGTCTGGGGGGAGCTGTATGAAGTCACTGTTTTGGGGTAGGAGAGTTGCGGTTGTTGTTATTTCCGCGACCTCTACCCTTGTTGTTGTTACCTCTGTAACTGCCTCTAGAATTACCTCTGGGTGATGTTGGTGTAAAAGAGGTGGATTGCTGGCTTGTGCCTGTATTCTTTGATCCGCCTCTATAGGTGGACCTACGAAAGGAACCCCTTTGAGTTGGCTGTTGCAATGCTCCCATTGATTTAGCCGTTTCTGTGTTCTTTTTCATCTTTTCTAACGTCTCATCAGTACCCGAGCCGAAAAGTGTTTTCTCATCAAAAGGTTGGTTCAATAAGGATGTTTGTACCTCTTGTTTGAACCCTGAGACTCTGAGCCATGCAGGTCTTCTTAACATGATACTGGTGTTTATGGATCTTGCTGCAGTGTCTGCTGCGTCTAAGGCGCACTTAATGGAAGTGTTCGTTATTATCTTCCCTTCTTGTATGAGCTGATCTGCCCTTTTTTGATGTTCCTTAGGGAGATGTGTAATGAGTTTTTCTAACTCATCATAATGAGCCCTATCATAACGTGCAAGTAGCGCTTGTATATTAGCTATGCGCCAGTTGTTTGCCGCTTGGGATGCTACTCTTTTGCCAGAGGCATCTATTAACTTGGACTCCTTGTCAGGAGGAGCAGCTTCTCCTGTAGTTAATGAGTTCGCTCTCTTGCGAGCATTTGAGACTACTAGCGAGTCCAGAGGTACTTGTCCTTTGATAAATATTGGGTCCTTTGGTGCTGCCTTATATTTTTAGGGCTCGCCTGCTGTGCGCATGCGCACAGCTGGCAAGCTCTATAGGGGTTTATCCAGTGTTTAACCACCACTGGCGATTCCTTGCAGTGCATGAAGCGCGTGCACAATGCCACCGGCCGCCTGCCTGCCTGCCTCGCATTACCACATCAAAGGCAGCCCTCCCAGCGCATTTGTCAGCCCCTAATTATTCACGGCCTGCCGGCCGTACTTTGTTTAGTCTCCTTTTATAACTTGTTTAACTTGTTGTATTTTGCTGACTGGGTTCCGATGATCAAAAGAAACTTTGAGAAAGCTTTTCCAACTAGAGGAACGAATGGAATGTACCGGGAAGCTGCAGTTTGTTGCTCGACATAGAGGTTATGTATGTGGGAGGAGGTCGCGCAAGAGACTTTGATTTTGCACTTCAGAATGAGAAACTTCCTGACCCATTTTCTTTCTCATGATTGTAGACTCATGGTATGTAACAAAGATGTCTGCACATAATAGGGAAGTTATGTAACTTATCTGAAATCTTTCAATCCGTTTCTTTTTTCCGACACGAAAATACATTAGATAGCAAGGTTATGGACAGCGTGGTATCTGTTTCCCTCTTTCAAAGGGGTTGGCTGGGTGATTGATGGTATGTTTGTTTAAATTCCCTGCCATCGGTTGATATTTAGTTCTCTAATGAGGCGCTTTAAATTCCAGTATGTGTGGTAACTCCTTTCACTGCACATACGTGAATGATGCGTTTTGGTGCAAACCACACACCCACAATTTTTCCCAGGTACTTTGACAGGTCAAACCTGCCAAATGAAATTGCGAGGAAAATGCAGAGACCTGTTGGTTTTGGTGCTCCGAGTCTCAAAATCTACTTGTTACGCCTCAGGGAAAGACCTAGAGTAGATGACCATTATTATACCAAATAAATGCTAAACATATTGGCACAAGATTTTATTGGGTTCGATAATTATGGCTTCCGACAGCAGGGCACTTGTAATGAGCGCCTGAGGTCCTCCCATGCCTTGAGCCGTGTATTGTTTTGATGAGATGATATCATAGTACATGGCTCAATAGTATTGTTGTTTAGGAAATCAAGGTTGGTGGAACGTCTGCTATACATTTTCTCCCTTATTATTCAGATTTCGAGGATTTCGAGGCAAGCACTGAGTCTCGGACTGCAGACCTCTTGCTGGCTCCTGCTCATAAATTCAAGAGGTTGGGGAAGAGATAAGAGTCAGGCCGTACATTCACCATATTTATCCTGTAGACTGCCTCTGCTTGGAATTAAGTGATAAATGTGGATATCTACCTGTGCATTTTGGATGGTGCTCGTCTTCAGCCAAGTGTACAGGTGCATAAACAAGGTTTATCAACTAACTTCAGAATGAGAGATGGGTATTAAATCCGGAGTGGAGCGGTGCCTCGGCCAACAAAGTGTTGCCAAAAGAGAGAAACGTCTTGGGGAGTCTTCTTTACTGCTGCCTGTCTCTTACTCACTCCGCCTGCCTAACCTGTAAGGCTTACCCCAACAGCCTCTTCCATTTTGCATCACAGCTCCACCCACCACACAGCTCCACCGATGCACCCACCACACAGCTCCACCGATGCACCCACCACACAGCTCCACCGATGCACCCACCACACAGCTCCACCGATGCACCCACCACACAGCTCCACCGATGCACCCACCACACAGCTCCACCGAGGCACCCACCACACAGCTCCACCGAGGCACCCACCATACAGCTCCACTGAGGCACCCACCACACAGCTCCACCTACACAGCTCCACCGATGCACCCACCACACAGTTCCACCGAGGCACCCACAACACAGCTCCACCGAGGCACCCACCCCACAGCTCCACCGAGGCACCCACCCCACAGCTCCACCGAGGCACCCACCCCACAGCTCCACCGAGGCACCCACCCCACAGCTCCACCGAGGCACCCACCACACAGCTCCACAGAGGCACCCACCACACAGCTCCATCGATGCACCCACCACACAGCTCCACCAAGGCACCCACCACACAGCTCCACCGATGCACCCACCACACAGCTCCACTGACACAGCTCCACCAATGCACCCACTACACAGCTCCACAGAGGCACCCACCACACAGCTCCATCGATGCACCCACCACACAGCTCCACCAAGGCACCCACCACACAGCTCCACCAAGGCACCCACCATACAGCTCCACCAAGGCACCCACCACACAGCTCCACCTACACAGCTCCACCGATGCACCCACCACACAGCTCCACCGAGGCACCCACCACACAGCTCCACCGAGGCACCCACCACACAGCTCCACCTATGCACCCACCACACAGCTCCACCGATGCACCCACCACACAGCTCCACCGATGCACCCACCACACAGCTCCACCGATGCACCCACCACACAGCTCCACCGATGCACCCACCACACAGCTCCACCGATGCAACCACCACACAGCTCCACCGATGCAACCACCACACAGCTCCACCGATGCAACCACCACACAGCTCCACCGATGCAACCACCACACAGCTCCACCGAAACAGCTCCACCGATGCACTCACCACAGAGCTCCACAGATGCCCCCACCACACAGCTCCACCGATGCACCCACCACACAGCTCCACCGATGCACCCACCACACAGCTCCACCGAGGCACCCACCACACAGCTCCACCGAGGCACCCACCACACAGCTCCACCGAGGCACCCACCACACAGCTCCACCGAGGCACCCACCACACAGCTCCACCTATGCACCCACCACACAGCTCCACCTATGCACCCACCACACAGCTCCACCGAGGCACCCACCACACAGCTCCACCGAGGCACCCACCACACAGCTCCACCGAGGCACCCACCACACAGCTCCACCGATGCACCCACCACACAGCTCCACAGAGGCACCCACCACACAGCTCCACCCATGCACCCACCACACAGCTCCACCCATGCACCCACCACACAGCTCCACCCATGCACCCACCACACAGCTCCACCGAGGCACCCACCACACAGCTCCACCCATGCACCCACCACACAGCTCCACCGAGGCACCCACCACACAGCTCCACCGATGCACCCACCACACAGCTCCACCGAGGCACCCACCACACAGCTCCACCGAGGCACCCACCACACAGCTCCACAGATGCACCCACCACACAGCTCCACAGATGCACCCACCACACAGCTCCACCGATGCCCCCACCACAGAGCTCTACAGATGCCCCCAACACACAGCTCCACCGATGCCCCCAACACACAGCTCCACCGATGCCCCAACACACAGCTCCACCGAGGCACCCACCATACAGCTCCGCCGATGCACCCACCACACAGCTCCGCCGATGCACCCACCACACAGCTCCGCCGATGCACCCACCACACAGCTCCGCCAATGCACCCACCACACAGCTCCGCCAATGCACCCACCACACAGCTCCGCCGAGGCACCCACCACACAGCTCCGCCGATGCTCCAACTAAGCTCCACCAATGCACCCCCCAAACAGCTCCACAGATGCACACACCACTCAGCGCAACCACAGCATCACTCAGCGCAACCACAGCATCACTCAGCGCAACCACAGCATCACTCAGCGCAACCACAGCATCACTCAGCGCAACCACAGCATCACTCAGCGCAACCACAGCATCACTCAGCGCAACCACAGCATCACTCAGCGCAACCACAGCATCACTCCGCGCAACCACAGCATCACTGGTTCAAATATGTTCTTTCAATGTTTCAAGCTTTCACGCTTTATTACAAATCACAAAAAGATGTTAATATTTCACTTCTGTTCTTGAATTTGTCACAATAAAAAACACTGAACATAATCTTCAGAAAAGTTATTTACAAAAGTTTAAGCTATTGCCATTACAAATTAAATAAATTATTTAAGTATTATTTTCAAAAATTAAAAGCCATTGTTATTTGTAATATCAATACATCTAAGTCACGTAAATACAAAACATGTTGCATTACAAATGCTATAGGTGTCACATTTGCGAAAGTTATAACTATTGGCATTGTAAATGACAAAGCTATTAATTTAGCTATTTAAAAAAAAACACAAATAAAAAAAAAATCATTTATAAGACCAATAGCTCAAACATTTCTAATGCGAGCCCTATTGCATTTCCAATGCTTGTTTATTCTTGGGTTTAATACCCTAGCCCTCACTGGATCTTTGAATATGTCTCATGTGTGATTGAGTAGACTCTTAAGCATTGGTAGTTTTCCTGATGTTCTTTGTGCAGCAGGTAGTGTTTCTAAAAAAAAATCCTCTATTTGAGGTTCCGTATGTAAGTCTACCTTGTGGTATTTTGCAGCCCTATTAATTAACTGTGCGAAACCTGTATTATCATCAGGTGGTGAAGGTTTTGAGGGATACAGTTCAGGGTCATTATCATTATCTGACCCTGCGTTATAATCTTCCCATGGGTCTGCGTCTTCTGGGACAGTGTCGGCATCCCTAGGAAGTTCTCCCTCCCCTGTGTCACTTTCTACATCTATTTGAGGTGTAGATGGTCGTGGTGTAGAAGGTGGAGAAATAGCTGGCAGAGTGTGAGGAAGAGGAGAAGAGGGTGTGTGATTAGGTTGAGGGGACAGGGGGGGGGGGTCTGGGCGAGGGCGGTGGTTGTATTTGTCCCCATTGTTCTCTTTTTAGGAGGAGGAGCTTTGTCGTCCAACTGTTCATTCTTCCTCTTTTTAGGTAGTTTTGTCACCACCTTTTTAGGAGGAGGAGCTTTGTCGTCCAACTGTTCATTCTTCCTCTTTATAGGTAGTTTTGTCACCACCTTGCCAGTTTGTGGATCGATAAACAAAGTCTTTTGTTTGGATCGGTCTGATGCTCCTGTGTCGGTACTGAAGTTTTTGGTTCCGAAAGGTGCTTTTGCTTCTGACTGTCAGTGTTTTGTATTTTCGGCACCGAGATTTTGCTCGAATACGATCTTTTCAGTGTTGAGGAAGTCTTCGACGTCGAAGCATTTTTCGGTTTCGACATGGAATGTTTCGACTGCAAGCTTTCCTTGGTATGGAGCTTCGGTGTCGATGTCGACCGCTTCTCGGATTCGACATGGTGGGGGGCCCGAGTGTTTCGGTTTCTGTTTCGTTGCCGAGCCCGAGGGCGGGGCGTCTGAAACTTTTTTCGGTAGTCTGACCGGGCTCGAAGGCGGGGTCGACACCAAGCGGGTCGGTTTTTTGGTAAGGGGACGCCGTCCCTCCCGGTTTGATGATCGTCGATTTCTTGGACGTCAGACTCATCCACTCCTGACCCAGACTCGTCCTCATCTTCTTCTTCTTCTCCCTCTTCGGGGTGCTGGGCCTCAAACAGCTCCGGGATTGCCTCTGACTGCATTCTCGACACCTCGTGTCTTCGGGCTCGACGGTTTCTAATCGTCAACTTGGAGGAGAATGCTGCGCAGGCTTCACAGTCCCTGGATTTGTGTTCAGGTGATAAATAGAGGTTGCACACCTCGTGTAGGTCCTTGTGTGGGAACTTAGCACCACACGTTTGACATCTTTTGAATGGAGTCCTTTCCATGGACTCCGGGTTGGAATACGTCGAGATAGGCCTCCCGGTCTCGTAGACGTAGAAGTTGGAAATTTTTGTTGTTGACGTCGAAACGGAAATGAATTCGCGCTCGATAACAATACCGTTGAATTGGAAAGGGAATACGCGCCGAAATATAACTTTTCTCGAAGTCGATCCGGAGCGCTTCGATCCTCATCCGAACCCAATGGCGGAAAAAAACAATCTAAGGATGGAGCCGATGCCCATGCGCACTAGCACCCAAGGGAGGAGTCATCGGTCTCGTGACGACAAAAGACTTCTCCAAGAGAAAAACAAGTGCAATCATTTGAGCCCAACACCAGATGGCGATCTATTCATAAATGTACCATCTGCAGCCCATATGCCTCGAACACATATAACACCTGCAGAAAAAGATTTTCGCTGTCAGGGTTGTTTGACTCCTAACACTCAATTTAGAAAACAGTAAGAGGCATGCGTCTGTTTTCCTTCTCTCTGAAGGGAGCGAGATACGCAATATCCACTTGGACTTAGGAAATCTATCCGGGTGTGCACCAAACCAGGGATTTTACAACAATCGTATCTCACTGTCTTTATCAAGGACGCATGTCCAGACCCAGAGGATGCACGCTTGGGGTGACTGTCACCACAGCATGTTGTTTTGATGGGTGTTCCTGTCAGCCACTTTTATGTTAGACCTAGAAAATCAGACTGCAGAAGTAAACTGTAAACAAAGAATCACAGAGGAAGGAGAAATTTTATTTTTTAGCGATAAAGGAGGAGTAATATATGAAGCTGGTGTTCCCTAGCTCAGAGCTTGTGTCTTTGTTCTGCAATCTACTTCTAAAGTTCTTGACTTAACCCGTGAGCTTGCCCTAAAGATCTGTGTGTATCATGGGTCTCATTTCAAATCCCATTAGCATGTATCGATCACTGTTTCAACCATCACTGATTATGGCGTTAGGCACCTTGCTTGTGATGGGGAAAAAAATGTGGGCTATTCTGCAAATTAAAATGTACTCTGAGTGACCGCCACCTTTCGTGTCTTCTGATGTCCATGATTCCCCCATCAGTCCACCCGGTGACCTCTAACCATCTCTGTGGCTGCCCAGAATACCAATGGATTGCGTTGCCAACAAAGTAATAATTTTCTTTCAAGAGCCACAATGTTCTCTTCATCTAATGCTATCCCCTGTTGTGTTACCCTTGTCTGTGGCCCTAGGCTGTGTGCCAGAATGTCAGTTCCTGGGCAACCCTAACAATACTCCCCAGTGCCAACACACCCATCATCCTTTTGCCCTAATCTGCACTTCCCACTGCCTCTCGCTATACCATCATTATCATCCGAGACTCTATGCGTGTGCCCAAATGTGACATCCTAAACCCTTTTCTCCCTGTGCATGTCCATTTGACTGTGGACCTTCTGTGTCTTTTTTTGGCCCTGTAGTTGTAAAGTTATGCTCATCTTATGCACCCTCACATGAGCTCCTCTGGCCTACTGAGCCTCTGTGACCATGCTTCATACTGCCTTTAAATTCTGTGTCAAGTTTATGAGCAACCTACTCTGTGACCTCAATACCCGTTTTCCATTCCTCCAGACATGCCACCTTCACGCCCCTCTGCCCATATCCTTGTACAGCTCCTCTGCCTGCAACACTCTCCCTCTTAGCTCTGCCTGATACCCATGCTCCGCCTTCTCCTACATCACTGCCTCATCTTTTGGCTTTTTCACTACCCTATTTTCAATGACTCATTCAACTATTCATCCTCAAGCACCAAACCTGACCCCGCCATATTTGCTTTTTTCATAGTGTGTCCATGCCCACCACAAGAACACTGTCTATGTGGTCACATCCATAAAGTCAACGCCATAGAAGCAGAAATACATCATCAGCCGCTCATCCTAGTATCACAGCCGAAGGGGCAACAACAACTGTTACCAAGCCATAATGGTCTTAACGGTAACAAAGAAGCTATCTCAACACATCAGACAAGCACGGGCCCTCTAAGCCCTCTAAGCCCCTTCGGTACCACACACATGCTGTCGCCGGCCCTACTCACAGACGACCCGGTCAAAGCAATAACCAACAAACATTATTCACCGGAATCTGTCTATCAAAGTAGTATAAAATCACCGCCCTCAAGGCAACAAGATGACATATTTCTTAGTCTAAAAAATCTCGAAAATTCTCCCATGATGCCGCAGTCGCAAAATAGGGAGATAGTACACGAAATTCCAGCCTCTCAGGTTTCCTTGCCTCCAGAGTATACACCTTCACCGGTACAGGCAGCCAGCTCACCACCCTCTGCAGTCTGGTCCCATTTGTTAAACACTTTGGACACTATCGGCAAAGCCATGACCTATCACGCAGACAAATTAGACACCCAAGTTGGCCTGTTAAACATTCTAGCTATCTACGTACAGGGGGTGGAACAAAAGCTGCAAAACCTAAATGAAATGATAGAGCGGGTGCAGCAAGACCGAGAAACATGCTACCTAACAAACCATTGCCATTGCACGCAAATCATAGACCAACTAGCCGTAGTTCCAAATCTAATGTCCGAACTACTGGGGGCCGTCAGGGACATCTCAGCACAGACTAATCCACCAACAAAGAAATTCAGAGAAACCCAGCAGGAAATGGATCAGGTTTACCCAAGTCCCCCAAAAGAGCACAATGTAAAAGCAGGGGGGCTCAACAGTGCTCTAACACCCGAAAGCACAAAAACATTACAGTTAAAAACCGTTTCTGAAAATGTAGCCGTCTCGATCAGCCCATCAGTTGATCTTTGCAACAACCCACTCGCAAAAGAAGCAATTACTAAAGCCCCACTATCAAAGCGGGAGAGGAAACGACTAAGAAAGTCAAGAAAGGGAAAACAAACAAGACATGCACCAACCATAATCAGTACCACAACGGAGCAAAATGTTACCCAAAGCGAAGACGATACACCAACAACAAACACAGAGAAAGCAAGCCTGGTGGTCGACACAGTTCTATCTACCAATAAGCCTACCAACACAACAATTCAAAAGCAACCAAAAATGGAACACTCGCAGCCAGCAAACGTATATAGCATATTCAAACCCATAGAAAAGGTAGTGAATCGGCATGTAACATCACAGCCCACTCAAATCCCAACAAACACTACCAGACGCAACACATTAGTCACATTAGAAACCGTCAAAACCAGCTCAAATGACGTAATTTGGCCTAATGAGGGAGACAGCAAGGATGGGTGCACCGCCGACAAAATATACAGGATTCACAGGGAAAGCAGTGTTCCAACCACTGCAACAAACAATGAAATACCTCCTCTAAACACCGCATGCAACACTCAGAATCCTCGCCCGTCCACTGCGGGACAACCCTCAGAGGGAAATGAACTTAAAAAAAGCCATCACACAGAGCTGGTCCTTTCCGACAGCAATAACTGTTACTACAAAAAGCTGCATTTCATCCCTCATTTCGAATCGAGGGGAACCCATGACATCCTTAATAGAAGCGTAATACTAAAACTGCTCAAAGCACTCCCGTCCCTGCGTCATATTGAGACGGAGAACCTTGAAAGCGTCGAATTCAGCCCTAATCCCGACCCATCCGGTCGAGAAATCACCATAGTAAGCTTTACTGATAACTCCATCACAGAGCAAATCTGGCAGCAGCTGGTTTTATTTGCCAAATGGGGTATAGAACTAACAAAACCAACGCCCGCCCGCTATCCTACCCCACTTCAACAACTAAAGTCATCAGAGAGCTTGTTGAGAGGTGCGAAAGGCCCAGAACACCAAAGCCCAAGAATTGGCAAAGATCAAGACGGGAGGAAAATAACCATAACCTTCGTTCATCCTGAAGCAGGAAAACACACAGGGCAAAGGAAACAGAACCCAGCTGGAACCCGCCAATGCACGGCATGAACAAACCCTTTCAAAGCAAAAATAACAGACAACATTTGCTCTTGGAACATAAATGGCCTGAGCTCAAAACTAGAAGATCCAGACTTCATGGAATTTCTCAAAAAACACGATTTAATTCTTCTCCAAGAGACATGGCAAACAAATCCTTCACCAATAGTAGGTTACAAAGAATATCTTAACCCGGCCCAGAAGGACTCGAAATATGGTAGAGCTAAAGGAGGGCTTTCAATCTATGTCTCGACCCACATCTCCTGGCAGGCCACGGAAGTAGATTTAGATACAACATGGATGCTATGTATCAAATTAACAGCCCCGACCTTCTGTAGCCTACTAATATTGAATATATACATCCACCCATCATCCAAACAAAAGAGATTGAATATTGACACTCTAGCAGCAACACTGGATACATTAAAACTGGCTCACCCACACTCCAACATAATTTTATCAGGAGATTTCAACATGAAATTACAAAATCTAAGGAAAGATAGCCCAACAGGCCATGTTCCACCTAGCAAACAACGTGACACACATGGTAACAGATGTGCCTCTCTGTTGGAAGAAAGATCATTGGGCGTGTTAAACCGACAAGTGACATCAGAGAGCCACCAAGCATATACCCGAGTAACGCAGAGAACATGCTCCATCATTGACTATTCATTATCAAACCTAGACCTTCTTCCCCACATCACAAACTTTGAAATAAAAGATAGGTCAGAAAGCGATCATCACCCACAAACCTTCACTTTACTCGTAAATATGGCCGACCCCGCAAAAGACAAAGAGATGTCCCAATTCACAAAATGTTACAATTTGAAACGTCTAATTTGGAAAAAGGAAAATATCGGTGACATCATGGCCACATGCATAACCCTTTCGGAGAGTTTTAAAGTCAATCCATCATGCATAAAGGCTTGGGAAATCTTTGCTCAAGACCTAAACAAAGATTTCTCAAAAAATGGCCGCAAACCAGGCAGACCAGAAGGGATAGGGTGGTTCACCACCAGTTTAAGGAAACAAAAAAACCAATTGAATAAACATCTAAGGCATCTGCGAACTCGAGGCCCAGAATCTACTCAGGACATTCTCTCACTAATATCAAAAGCAAGAAAAGACCTCAAAAGAGACTCCAAGGCAGCCAAGAAAGCCTTCAGAGAAGAACTCTGGGCAAAACTCCTCCATGCCAGCAACCAAAAAGACTCTAAGCTCTTCTGGGATATAGTCAACCAGCTATCGAACGGCAAGAACAGGCACTTCAACTCTGACGTAATGGAGGACACTTGGAAAGCACACATCGAGCAAACATATAATGACACCCTACCCTCAGGAGCTACAAATCAGGAAATCCCCACTGCAGAAACAGTTGATGATACACCAACAATCGAACTGTCAGAACCACCTCTGCAGATTTCCCAAGATCGGGTCCTTAAAACCATAAAAAATCTAAGGCCTGAAGGAGCCCCAGGACCTAACGGATTGCCTAACGCATTATTCCGGCATGATCCCTTATTCTGGTCTGATATCCTTACTCCATTATTCACACATGCACTATTGTCAGGTACGATCCCAGACTCCTGGAGAGGAAGCATCCTTAATCCTATACATAAATCTGGTCCACGTTCAGATCCTGCCAATTACAGATTGATCGCACTCATCGATGTCGAAGCCAAAATCTACGCCTCCAACCTGCTGGCAGAGTTAGAAGACTGGGTGAGCCACACAAACTTGATGCCAAACACACAAACAGGATTCCGGCCTGGAATGGGCACCCTCACCAACATCTCTGCGGTCACACTCCTTGCCAATCAAGCCATGGCCAAATCCCGCTCCCTCTATGCCTGCTTTATTGACCTTAAAGCAGCATTTGATAAAGTACAGAGGGCAAAGCTATGGGCCAAAATGCAAAGCTTGGGCGCACCAACAAAACTTTTGGATGCAATTATCAACCTTTACTCGGATACATGGGTCCAAATCAAAAAAGGAGACGGGTGCAGCATAACAAGGAAGATCCAAACTAAAAACGGGCTGAAACAGGGGTGCGTGCTGGCCCCCTGCCTCTTTAACATCTACACCGCCGACCTCGAGAAATACCTTCAACAAGTCCAAACCGACCCCCCAAAACTGGGCAAAATACCAATCACCAGCCTTCAATACGCAGATGATATCGTCCTTCTATCACAAACACCGATAGGCCTTCAACGATCAATGACCCAACTAGGAGCATACACCATTGCATCCCAATTAACAATCAATCGCAAGAAAACTAAGGTGCTGTGCTTCTCAAAACATCATAAAAAAGGGTCAAAAGGCAAATTCATCTGGAACCTGGGTGACAAACCAATAACCCAGGTGGAATCTTACAAATATCTAGGGTTTCAACTTGACCAAAACCTTAACTTCAAACACCAGCTGAATCAAGTGAGAACGAAAGCAAAACAACTTCTCTACGCCTTTAAAACCTTACAAAGGAAATTAAAAGGCAGCTCAACAGGCCATGTGTTGAAGGTAATCGCAGCCAAATTTATACCAACCATATCATACGGGTCAGAAATAATGCATACAATAGACGCAGCCGCCCTTAATCAAGCCCAATCAAGCTTCTTCAAGAGGTTGTTCTTAATCCCCCAGCACATTTCTCAAGCCCAGATTCGACTGGAATACGGGTTAAAAAAATCAGAAACCAGCCAGACAAGGGGCGGTCATTAAATACTACTGGCGGATGAGGCAAGCAGAAGATAACACATTAGCCCACTCCTGCTGGGAAGAAATCGAAAAGCAAGCGATGTTAAATAATTCCATCGTCACGGTCCTAAAAGGTTCACTCAAGGACTTACACCTCGAAGGGGTATGGCATACAAACACCCCTTTTTCTGGCTTCAAAAAGGCAGTAAACAGCGCAACCAAACAAATTTCACAGCTAATGGATAAAACTGCATTCTCAAAGAAAAAACACGCTTGGGCAGTGATTAGTTCTTACCAGTCGCTCAAACCACAACCATACTTGTTAGACCATTTTTCACAACATAAAAAACACTATCTGACCATGCTACGACTGGGGTCATTCCCTACGAAGGACCTAACCCCAAAATGGAAACAAGTATGGTCAACAAAAGAATGCCGGCTGTTGCGGACAAGGAGAAGAGAGCCTCTTACACCTACTATGCATCTGCCCTACACTACTAGAAATTCGGAAAAGGGTCCTCCGCAAGTTGCTGAAAAAAAATGAGCTACGGACATGCAGAGTGGCAGTTATACATTGTCTTGGAGGCCACTCCATTGAACTTTCTTGCAAAGCCATTATGCTTTGGAAAATGGCAACAAAGAATTAGACAACAAACAAGAATGAACTGGAGTGGTTCAGTTTAGACCACTTGGACCCTTGTTCATCCCCTGCATTAACACAAATTCTGGGTCCCCGGTGTACAGCATCGCCTCTCTCTGTTCAAAACTTCTTTTAACATGAAAGTTTTACTTAATGTATTTTCTATGGACGATTATTCAGGTCATGACAGCATTGTGTTTTCATTTCTTTTCTGTTAGCTCCTTTTTAACCCTCAACATTTTATCCAATTAAGTAACCTTGTTTCTTTTTTTTTTTTTTTACATGTTTGTATCATTGAACTTTCTCCATTCTTTTATGATTTTTAACGAGATCAAATAAAAGTATTTTTGACTGACTGACTGACACTGTCTATGTCGACATCCTACTTCACCTTTCAGGCATTCTCCCTTACTTTGCCAGTGTGCCCACTTTGCGCTTCCCTTCCTTTGTGCCCACAGCACAAATGCTGTGCACTTGGATTAACTGCCCCATTTAGTAATTTTGTAAGAGTGAAGGATACACTGCTACTTACAAAGCTATGACTTAATAGTTATGAGAGTGAGGGAAACTTACACTGCTGCTGCTCTGGTTGCCTTCTTGTGCGTATGAGAAACCAGTGTCACTGCACACCAAAACACCAAAAAAAAGCCATTGGTTTTGTCAATGTAGTGGTGTCTGTTAATTTTGGTCTTAAAACTTTTGGGCAGATGGTGGGGCACAAAGGGGGGTGGTTAAAAAATGACAAAATTAGGCTAAAAAATAAAATAGAAAGAAATAAAGGGAGGGTGCAGGCAACAAACACGTGGGAATAATAACAGTACTGGACAAGGTCAGGTAAGGAACAAAAAAGGCAGATACGAGTAGGTACAGCAATATCCCCAGTGAACATTGGTCCAAAACTACATTAATAATCCAATGCCAATGTAAAAGCAATTTTTTTTTAAAAATAGGACTCCAAATGTAATCCCTTCCAGTTTAACAGATTATTCCTGAAGTAATTAAAAGGTCCATAAAAATTAACACATGAAAACAATGCTTGTTCATTTAGCACCTGCAATCAGCGTTTGTCATTGTTATTAGAACCAAATGTAATGTTATACTCATCCTTGGAAGGGTTAAAGGCTGAGTCCCATCCCAGCAGACTCAAACCTGTGAACTGTAGGACAGCCAGTCACACACAGACACGCAACAAGTATCTTCAGTAAGTGACTTTTCATTTAAGGGGGGGTAGTTTTCTGGTGACTGCACACATAATCTCTCATCAATAGCAGAAGGCACATTGAGAAATGGGTGTCCACTTAAAATGGGAAATGTTCTCTTATGCCATAGAAGGATATTACAATTCCTGCAGACCACAGCCAATCAAAACTTGGGGGCAGTATTTTACCATTTGAGCATTAAGCCACAGTAATTTGCAATTTGCTCTGTATATTACAAGACAGGGGATCTATAGTTAAGAGATATGAAACCTTAGAAGAGCTTGCGTTGGTGAATTCTACATCACAAGATCCATCATGTAATGAGCAGTTAGTCAGACAAGTTCCACTGCCCAAGTTCGGATGGTGCAAGCTAGATTCCCAGGTTCAGGAGCATACCACAAAAGCAGCTCCTTACTCTGAAAAATAAATGAATGCTGGCTGACTCAGAAGTGAAATCGTTAATCTTTTTTTAACTTGCAGATAACAAAATCTAGGGAATGGTAGTTTTTTTTGTCATTCCGGTTTTTTTTCCATAAAGGGAGGAAGGAACACGGAAGCTTGCTGGCAGATCTCCATGTTCCAGAGGCACTGAGCAGACCTGGTAGCGTGACAGGGAAACCCTTTATTGCAGAGGTGGAAAAACGTAACTGTTGCTTCAATGTTTGTAGGAGAGTAACCCTTAGCAGCAGTATATGAATGTAACCTATAGATCAATGCTGGGCTTTACTGACATGATCAGTCAGAATGTCAGACGCACAAGCACACAGAAGAGTTAGCTGCTGCATGATCAATTAAGCTCATCTTTTCCCCTTCAAACATTTCTATATCATACAAGAAAAGAGTTAGTGGACCAGTCAGGACTACAAAATTGGGTACCTATCTAAATCTCTGAACTCCTGTGGTCAGTAGACTTCAGAGTGTGTAAAACAAATGTAAAAAAAGCTCCCAATGTAACTTCAACATAACCTCCTAGACTGTCACTTGGCCTTTTGTAAAGTATCACTGGACTGCATAAAGTCTATTTAGCTATTTGCAGGGCACATTCTCTCCTGTTCTGCCCAGAGCAGGTTTTCTTGAGCACAGAGTAAACTCTCCCTCAGCTCGGTTCTCAAGTGGATAGTGCCTTTTGGCTGGCAAGTTGGCACTGGGAACAATCACCTGCGCTAAAAAATTTAACTGCAAGGGTGTGGTCTTGTTATCGATGGAGTGAGACGCAAGCCGTGGGAGCTCCGGGCCGCCGCCGGTGAATTTAGCCTTAAAAGCGGCACTACAGCCTTGGGGGCGACCCAGCCTGGGGTGCTGGATCAGGAGAGAGCTTGAGCGATCGACTGGAGACCCAATACTTCGCCAGGTCGGCAGACAGAGGTAGGAGCGTCACCGGCAAAGAGCGCTCCGGCCGCCAGAGGCAAGGCTGCCATTTTGGAGCTCCCGATCCTGTGTTCTCTAGGGGCGACCAGACAGCTGACCTGCACTGCACTCAGCGGCCGGCAGGCCTTGGCAGAGAGGACCAGGACCCACACCAGAGGTACGAGGAGCCGAGGCTCCTCTTCCTAGCAGTCCGTCCGGCCACCATCATGGGTCCCACCATGTCGGCCTCTCGCTGGGCCTGACCTGCATTAACTGAGCCCTGGTGAGGACGCCCCTTGCCCGGTTGGGCCTCAGAACTCCTTCACGGACGAAGCAGAGGGTGCCGGGTGGTGTGCTGCACGGGGGGACCTCTCTTCCAGCGCCTGTGCTCCACCGACAGCGCCCCGGCGGGGAGGAAAAAATGCTACCCCCGTGTCGGTGTCCGTTTCCATACTAAAGATTCGGGGATAGATAGATATTTTACTTCAATAATTGGTATTGTTAGTCAAGATCGCCTATGTGGGCCCACTTGAGCTGTATTCAGATGGGAAGCTATCCTGGCTGATGAGGGCTGAAAGCCCGAAACCGGTCCTTGGATGTTTGTTTCCAGTCCAGGGAGGACCTGGCCTGGCAGTTCGGGTTGGACTAGTCCCATTGGGCACGGGGTCAGAACTGATTTGCATATGGCTGGGTCCAAACTGGAATGGCATGGTGAGCAAACAAATTATGGATTTAGGCCCTGATCGCTGTACTGGGGTGAATGTATGACATTGTTCTGCATTCTGTCTATCAATTGTTCTTTGTGGAGAGGTGTAGTGCAGCAGCCAGGGTAGCTGACTGTGGACCACTGGGTTCCAGGTTCGATCCCCGGCTCCAGCGGCAGTTCAGCACCATGTGACTCTGGACAATAGCTCGCTCAATTCCCACGACGGCCCCCAGCGCCTTGAGACCCGTAAGGGTAAGTAATTTGCGCTTTTCAAATACGGATTTACAATAGGGCTTCCATACTGATAGGGTGATTTTGATAACCTTTAGAGTTATTCTTCAGTTTGCAATTACACAGATTACATTATGCAACCCTGTTTTCATTTTGATGTAAAATCTATTTCGATCTATGTAACTGTGTAGTACACCGATGATATTCGAGTGGGTGCTTGATTCAGCTACTCAATTGTTTTACACATTCACATTTATTTTTACTTTTTTATATTACATATCTTGAAATGACTCGTAACTGTCTTGGAGGGTGAGTAACTCATTATCTCAGGCATATATTTTTTGACTTGTTAGGTCGAGCAGACCTACGCTCAATGCGTGAGCATTGAGGGTGTCTGCTTCAGACCTATTGTGGCCCGTATTTAGGAATGTGGACAGCTACCAGACGCGCGCTTTGACGAGGTCAGATTTCACCTCGGGAGCGAGCGTCTGGTAGCTGCACATGCGCGAAGCAAATCCCTTGCTCACACACAGACACAGGCAGCCCCCACCCCTCTGCACGCACACACACACACACACACACAGGCGCGCGCATGCACACGCAGGCATACGACACACATACAGGCACACATACAGGCACACTATCCCCTACCTCGCATTCTCTCTCAATCACACACAGTCACGCATGCGCACACACGCACACACGCGCGCACACACTTCCCCCACCCCTCCCAGGCATACACACAGGCACGCACGCACTTCACTTCAGCCCTGGGGCCCACTCACCGACTGCGCTCTTCCGGCGGGCTCCTCACGGCGCGGCGCGTCTCGTCTCCTCTTCTCAATCGGGCTCGCGGACCTCGGGAGGCGGGACTTCCGGTCGGCCGCGACCGGATTCGCCGGCCGTCCAAGAGCTTCCGGGTCGCCGCGGGCAGCGCGGCGGCACTCCTTAATATGAACTGGTTTCGATTGAGTTGTTCACGTTTAGCGTTTCAAATGAGAATACCACATGTGAAGGCATCACGGGAATCTATTTTTCCACAAATGGTTCTTTTTGCGGGGGCTGGTCTGGGGGACTTTGATGCGAGGGCTCCTTTGATTAGTGTTTTTATATTTACAATAACGCGGTTATGTAAAAAAAAATAACAGGTATATTTGTAGGATATAAAACAACCTTTCAAGAGACACCATAACACCCCGCACGGCCCTTGGCTGCCCCAGGGTGGGGAGCGGGCGTACAGCGTCCGGAGAAATGTGTGGCCGGAAGTTAGAAGCAGCGCCTCACTCCACTTCCTGCAACAGGTTCCTTTTTACGGTGACTGTGGCCCTTTCTACTGTCTGCCCCGGCGTCCCTACACCTGCTACACGGATACCTATGTCCCTGTGCTCTGGTATTGTCCGGGCAGCGGCTGACGTGCCTCAGTCCCAGCACAGAACACAACTGGTTGTGGTTCGCCCAGAGAGCAGCCCGCCACCTCCCCCACTCAAGTTGTGCGCTCTGATACTGTCTCATGTGCCCGGTCCCAGAGGTAACCCCATCCTGCCGGCTGAGACAGGTGGCCTTCAGGTCCGATGCAGATCCCCGCGGTCGGTGCATGAACACTCCGAGCTGCTCAACCGGCTGGCTTACCACTCCCCGTTGTGACGCCTCCTGGGCGGCTGCACCTTCTCGCTGCGCCTGGCTCGCACTGACTGCTGTGTACCTGCTCAGGGCGTTGCAGCGGCGCAGGTGAGTGTGTGATTCCCAGCTCCGTCATTCCAGCTCTGGAGCCGGCTGCGGCTCGGCGCGGAGGACGCGGAGGACGCGGGCTGCCAGGACCCTAGCGCCTCCTTCCTGCTGCGGACCAGGCGCTGCCAGAGTACACAGGTGGGTCCCGCGTCCTCTTTCTATAAGACTTCAACAGAGGGGGTGGCGGCGGGCCTACGGTGTGAACGGAGAACCCACGGAGCCCTGGGAGTGAGTGATCGAGCCAGACCCGACTCTACAGAAAGACGCCCTTAGATTGTCGTTTTGTGCCTATTAGTTTCCAACGTAACCATAAAACACACAAAGAACTTGCACTGATCCGTGTGGGCAGCGGTTGGGCTGAATCCAGGTGCCTCATCTTGACCAATCTGTGCCGTTTTGCTAGGAGAACAGTGATGAGTTCTTGTATTCGTTTTGAACGTTGAATTTATTTCTTGGAGCGTGTACTTATTTTTTATTAGTTTAAGAGCATTGGCTCAAGAAAATTTACCCTCCCGGCTATATAGTTCTGCTTGTATACAAGCAGCCCTGTGTTCGAGGTATTTGTGTAGCGCCTAAGACGGGGTTTCCGAGCGCTTGGCGATCAGGGCCTGGACGCTGGTGATAGATGAGTGATGCAGCTGGGTGGCAAAACTGTGTAATGTGTAGCTTTTGTACATGTATAGTGCAGGTGCACGGGAGGCATCAGAAACTGGATGCCAATGGGCGCCCTCACCCTCACACGCCCTCACCCTCACACACCCACACCCTCACTCACCCTCCCTCACCCTCACACACCCTCACACACCCTCACACACCCTCACACCCCCTCACAAACCCTCACTCACCCTCACCCACCCTCACCCTCACACAAATCCGCACACACCCTCTCACCCTCACACACATCCTCACACACCCCTCACCCTCACACCCCCTCACCCTCACAAAATCACTATGTGCTACCACAGCATCACTGAACGCCACAGCATCACTCGTTTGCCATCACAACATCACTCAGCGCCACCACATCATCAATCTCTGCGACCATTCAACACCACCTGGTTCAAATATGCTCTCTCAATGTTTGAAGCTTTATTACAAATGTAACAAAAACATGTTAATATTTCACTTCTGTTCTTGGAATTTCGTCACAATAAAATACACTGAACATAATCTTCACAAAAGTTATTTACAAAACTTTAAGCTATTGCCATTATAAATTACTATAACTTTTATTTAATTATTAAAAAAAAATTAAAAGCCATTGTTATTTGTAATATCAATACATGTAAGTCACGTAAATACAACACATATTGCATTACAAATGCTATAGGTGTCACATTTGCGAAAGTTATAACTATTGGCATTGTAAATGACAAAGCTATTAATTTAGTTATTTTCAAAAACAAAATATAAATAAAAAAAAAATTCATTTACAATACCAATAGCTCAAACTTTCCTAATGCGAGACCTATTGCATTGCAAATGCTTGTGTTATTTATTGGAGCTTGCATGAATTACTCATTTAATTGTTTTCTAGGTGTTTAGCCTACTCCAATATGCCCCGGCTTGGATTTATCACAAGTCCTTTTTTTTTTTTTCTATTACTATATCACAGGGTTGATTGTTCCGGTCGTCATGTGATCAAGTTCGTTTGTTGAAAAGTTTCTTCTCAGAGTCCCCAAGTGTCTTATCAGAGACCACGATGAAGGATATACTGCATTGGAGCCGCAGTTCTGATTGAGTGTTCTTCTACTAGCCTCGTATGGCAGTTGGAGGTGGCATCAAACTCAATGTTTTTGACTCAGTTTCATATTTTTTAGGGCAGCAGAGAAAGACTTAAGGTACATTACAGGAGACACACTAACTTACAGACAAAAAAACAAGCGTCAGATAATCTAGTTCACCTCATCTCATGGTACTGGAAAGATTCCAATAAGGCATCTCTCAGTCGTGGGTTCAAGAACAGTCACTCCATTTTAATTTCATTTCTAGCCTGGAGGGCTGAAACTATCAAGCCATAACTTCATGTGCTCGCTCTTCTTCATTGTCTTAGGTGCTCTATCCGGAAGAGTAGTTCCTTTTATTACAAGTGGTCCTAGACATTAACTACAGCAAGAATTCTCACCTCATATCTAGGTCCACAGCCAAAAATACTAGAGTGGGCTGTCCCCTTGTTTCTAATCTGCGTCCCTACCACAGTCTTCACTCTATCAACATAGTCTTCAACATTCATATCTACTTTCTGGAATCCATGTGGGAAAACCATTTGCCCCATGGAAGGTACCAAACTTATTGGCTACAATCTCCCCAATATCTCTGGATACAGTGTTCCACCACGGAGTGCTGCATTCTTCTTTAAGGTAGTTATTTTAAGTTCAGTTTTGTCATACACTCTTTTCATTTTTCAGGTATGCAAACCAATAACGAAAGAGCAAAGGTAGTGAGTAATACAGCTGGAAAGAGGTTTCTAAAATACCAAATGAGCGAATAATGGATATGAAAGGGGCCATGTACAGGTTAAACAACGAAGAGCTGAGTGAGGAGCCCTGCAAGACGCCAAAAGGGAAGGCTTTATCCTCAGATGAGAAATGTCCAATGGATACCATTTGTTTTCTGTTTGCAAGAAAAGATTGGAACCATGACCAGGCATTGAAGACAATGCTAATTTCCAAGAACATGTAAAGGCGCATTGAATGAGTGATGGCATTGAATGCTGCTGAAAGATCTAACAGGATCAGGACAGCATTATGTCCGCCATACAACATCATTTTTATAGTCTCGAAGAGCTGATTCTGTCGCATGTTCAAATCTAAAGCCGGATTAAAAGGGGTTAAGAGCCTTCCATTTTTCTAGAAAAGTCATCAGTTGTTCATTTACTAGTTTTTCCAGACATTTTAAGCACGGGAAGAAGTAATATAGCCCAGAAATTCGTAAAGATTGATGGATCAGCTAACATTTTTTTTGTTATGGGTTTTTATCCCTGCCACTTTCCAGGGCTCTGGTACTGCTTCTGAAGATAGAGGGTTGTTCAAAATGTGGTTAATGACCCGATTGACCACTTCCAATTGCCTTCTGGAGAATTGCAGGTGGGCAGCGGTCTCACAGCAAGCCAGATTTACAGCTGAGAGTAGCCTGTTTCGATTTTACATGGGAGATGGGCTAAAAGTCCACTAGCAAAAATTTGTGAGTGCTCTACCCGAGTGGTCTCTAGAGGATGAGTAGTCTCCGGTCTAATTTGTAAAGAGCCTTTTTGGATTTTTAACATTTATTTTAAATTAGACAATTTGTTACAGAGGAATTGCTAGGGAGAATCTCTCTTGACAAGGCTTTAGGAATTTGAAAGAATTTCCTAGGATCAAAATTGGCAAGCTTAGCCTGAGAAGGATAAAACTTTTTTTTGCCTCTCTTATCGATTTACAGTAGATTTCCAAGGCAGTTTTAAATTTGATCCGATCGTCCGGTTTATAGGCCAATCGCCATGTGTGCTTCTTTTGCTTATAAGTGAGCGTTTTGTTTGCAAGTGAGGGCGTGAACCACCGTGATGAAACAGCACCACGTTTTCTACTGGGTCGGGCTAAGAGAGCTAAATCGACCGCCCCCAGTATTCACTGGTTGAATGAACTTAAGTCATTCAACAACTCTCCTATGAGGGCTGGGAGCTAAGACTAAACGATTTGTCAACTTATAACCAGTGATCTGCTCCCCTTGCGTGTGTTTAAAGACGCAACCGCTGGCTGTCGATTGGAAGTGGCTGTGGGGGCGATTGTTAAGACACTGCAAAGCATTGCAGGAAACCAGAGCATGAACCAGGCGGACGATAAATAATAATGGCTTTCCCCCCACATTTCCCCAAAGGTCTATCCTGCCCAAGAATGGTGTTGCGAAGGAGGAGCGTGGCTACAATATCAAGATTCAACCATGCTTTGAGCATGGACACAGCACTGACCATGAAATCAAGATGGCAGTAGCTAATAAGGTCCTGCATCTCTTGGGAGCGTTTGGGAAGCGACCGTTCATTAATGAGCCCACCAACAGAAAGAGATATATCGTGTAAGGGGACTCTGAGATTATCATGGGTGACTGTCTCGTATGCCAGCAAATCTGACTTTACAACAAACGCAAGAGAAAGGGCCGTCAATTTGATCGAGGCCGACTACATTATCTCAGGAGGGTGTCTTACCTCCACGTTCTCTGTAGAAGCCTGTCAACTGACTGCTACCCGACAGAATACCTGCTGGTAGCAGAACGGATTTGAACGGGCACAGACGGGCTTGCCTTTGGCACACTAGCGCTGCACCCACTGCGCACATCAACGACGCGAGCACACTCATAACCCTCTTGTCCCCCTTAAGCACCGCCTCCCAAAGAGCAACTACACCTCTAACCCAGCGGCAGGAATGTCGGCATGTAAATGGCCTCAAACGGGAAGGCCCCAAAACGTCACCCTACCCACCGCCAAGAAGGCAGATAATCAGGGCATTATATTAAGAATAATTCGAACCACAAAACAATGCTCACAACTGGAGCAAAGTAGAAAGTGCAACATTGAAACTCTTATAATGTTTAAGTGCAGCGTGCTATTAAAGAATGCAGGATTAAAACAGTTCCAAATTCATAGACATTTTTAACTAACATGACATACAACGAACTTGTTAAGACAGAAAATGTGTTAGAGCAGTCTCTTTGGGTTCTGTGCGACAGTAAAGATCTCAGTGGGCAGGGGGGGATAGAGTTGGCTTTAGGCCCAACTTTTTAAGAACCTAAAGAGGCATCCAAAATGTTAGGGTCTCACTAAAAGAAGTTCCAGTAACAAGGCCTCCAATGGTTTCAAACAACCCATGCTCATTTATGGGATAATTTATTATAGAGGAAGAATATAAGCCTAGGCTGAAAGTGGGCTTTAACCTCAGGGTCTCTCAATTCAGGGGTAAGATATTTGATTCTGGTGTCTTTATGGTCTCCTCCACAATGGGGGCACTCTAAGCTTAAATCAAATCCAAATACTCAGTTGGTCCGTGCAGGGGCTCAGAAGAACGCCTCAGTGTCTCATTCACTAACAGGCCCTCCCTAAACCTACCGCAATGGAAATGTAGGAGAGTTTAACTTGATGGCCCCAACAGCGTCTCCCTCCTGTACAGCTAAGCAAATATGTAAACAAGCATTGGCATAGCCAATAGGTCTCGCACTTGGGACCTTATAAGTGTTTAGCCATGCAACAGTTGGTGTTGTTACACCAAGGAAATTCTGCTGCATAACTAAATACTTATAAGGTCCAAAAAGCGAGACCTATTGGCTATGCCAATACTGGTTTGTTTTTTGTTGCTGTTTTGTTTAAGTTGCCAGATCTACAATATAGCTGGGCATGGTTTTTGTTAACCGTTCTTTGCATCAAATGAACTTGTTTTCATTGCTCTGAATGTTGTTTCCATTCTGGTTGTAGGAAGCAGTCATTCCCAGGGGTGTGGGGGCTGCCTAGCTGTGCGCATGCGCCGAACTTTGCAAATGAGAAAAAGCCTGGCGCAGGCGCAATTTAAAAGTGTGGAGTGAGTGAGCCCCAGGCAGCATGACTCACTCACACAGGAGTTCATGCACTGCACCTGCATACTCAGCATGGTTTAAGGATACTCGACCCACTCCCTCCAAGGCATCGAACACATATTTACCAAGAAACTCTGAGAAGAGCCTGCCTGCTGCACCGACAGCTGGTGGCGTGTGACTGGTGAAAGCGTGCACCGATGGCTGGTGGTGTGTGTGCCCGGTGAAAGCGGGCACTGACGGCTGGTAGTGTGTGTGCCTGGTGGAAGCGTGAACGGACGGCTGGTGGTGTGAGTGCCCGGGGAAAGCGTGCAATGACGGCTGGTGGTGTGTTTGCCCGTTGAAAGTGTGCATTGACGGCGGGTGTTGTGTGTGCCTGGCTTTAGGCGTACACTGATGGCTGGTGGTGTGTGTGCCTGGTGAAAGTGTACACTGACGGCTGGTGGTGTGTGTGCCTGGTGGAAGAGTGCGCTGGTGGTGTGTGTGCCCGGTGAAAGCATGCACTGACGGCTGGTGGTGTATGTGCCCGGTGAAAGCGTGCACTGACGGCTGGTGGTGTATGTGCCTGGTGGAAGAGTGCACTGATGGCTGGCGGTGTGTCTGCCTGGCAGAAGCGTGCACTGACGGCTGTTGGTGTGTGTGTGCCCGGTAAAAGCGTGCACTGGCGGCTGGTGGTGTATGTGCCTGGTGAAAGCGTGCACTGACGGCTGGTGGTGTATGTGCCCGGTGAAAGAGTGCACTGACGGCTGGTGGTGTGTGCGCCTGGTGGAAGCGTGCACTGACGGCTGGTGGTGTGTGTGCCCGGTGGAAGCATGCACTGACGGCTGGTGATGTGTGTGCCCGGTGGAAGCATGCACTGACGGCTGGTGATGTGTGTGCCCGGTGGAAGCATGCACTGACGGCTGGTGGTGTGTTTGCCCGGTGGAAGCATGCACTGACGGCTGGTGGTGTGTTTGCCCGGTGGAATCATGCACTGACGGCTGGTGGTGTGTGCCTGGAGGAAGCGTGCACTGACGGCTGGTGGTGTGTGTGCCTGGTGGAAGCGTGCACGGACTGCTGGTGGTGTGTGTGCCTGGTGGAAGCGTGCACTGACGGCTGGTGGTGCGTGTGCCAGGTCGAAGCGTGCACGGACTGCTGGTGGTGCGTGTGCCAGGTCGAAGCGTGCACTGACGGCTGGTAGTGTGTGCCGGCTGGTAGTGTGTGCCTGGTGAAAGCGTGTACCGACGGCTAGTGGTGTGTGTGCCTGGTGGAAGCGTGCACTGACGGATGGTGGTGTGTGTGCCTGGTGGAAGCGTACACTGGCGGGTGGGTGTGTGTGTGATCCTGGTGGAAGCGTGCACTGACGGCTAGTGGTGTGTGTGCCTGGTGCTAGCGTGCACTGACAGCTGGTGGTGTGTGTGCCTGGTGGAAGCGTGCACTGACGGCTAGTGGTGAGTGTGCCTGGTGGAAGCGTGCACTGACAGCTGGTGGTGTGTGTGCCTGGTGAAAGCGTGCACCGACAACTGATGGTGTGTGTGCCTGGTGGAAGCAGGAGCATTCACAGTGAAAGAAGACACAAATGAATCTGACGAAGAGGAGGGGGGAGAAGGAAGGGGGGAGTGCGAGCAGAGGAGCACGATTCATAGCTAGAAGACACAAATGAAGCGGACCAGGAGGGGGGGGGAGGAAGGGGGAAGTGCAAGCAGAGGAGCCTGATTACAGCAATAAAAACACAGATGGCAGATGTGCACGTGCTCGTGAACGCAAGCTGTAGGCCAACAAAAGCCTCTTGTGGCACTTTTAAATACTACTTACTAAATGTCTCGAAGAGACGGCGCATGCGCTGTCTCAGGCGAGACCTAAAAAGGGGGGGGGGAATAAAGATTTTTTATTTAGCACACAGACTTCGAAACAGTTGTTGCAGATGTCTATAGAGCATAGTCTGCCTGAACAACACATTCCAGCACCAGAGTTGCAACCAGTGTTGAGCATTTGATGAAAAGGTCACAAATGCAGACGTTTCCAGTGATGAGGATCGCAGTGTTATGTATTGGCCCGAACAAGCCAGGAAATCATGGAATGACAGCAGACTGTGCACAAGTGAATAAGGATAGATTGCAGACCGTGCAATGCAATGATTTAGCTTGGCCAAAGTTAGTATGAGGAATTCAGAGATGAGCTGCCTAATTCTCAATAGAAGTTGTGACTTTTGGGCAGAAAGACACAACTGCCTGAAAGGAAAGGTCTGTTTTTCACTCCTGAACCCCTCCTCGCCCAAAACCCAAAAACACACACAACTAAACTGCTGGGAAACAATAGAGAATTCCTCAACATTGTTAGGAGCACAATTTGTTTACACTTCCTCATTTAAGGAATATTATACCCATAAATGAAATTGGGGAGAGCGTGGGGCCGAAGGAGATTTTGCAGAGGGAACATGACAACCAATGGTGAGAAAAACGGTCTTAGTTGTACAGACAGGGTAAACTTAAATTCATCAACACCGTTCCCTTATGTGGTGCTCAATGAGACATTAGCAGGATTGACAAAAAAACCAAACAGGGCAAGCTTTCATTTGCATGCACTCCTGTAGCTGAGGCTCTCAGAGTATCACACAAAGGTGTACATAAAATCAAAGAGTGTGGAACACCCAGTTTAACAGCATCTTCAGAGCAGTCTGTAAATATGCATAATGCGTCACCTATAGGATCGCCTGTAAGTCCATATAACATGTAGGTGACAGCAGTATCCAATCTGAATGGGTGATCATAAGAGCTTAATGTCTGCCTCCAGAGATGCTGCTCACGAAAAGTGAAATATTCAACCAAAGTGCTTACATGGCCCAAGGATAGTCTGGCAAGAAGGCAATACTGAAATTCAAATTTATATAGACCAAGGCAAAAAGGTAGTCTAGAAACAAGGCAATTTTGGTATTTGCATTTTACTGAACGTGGCATCACTGAAGTTAGAGAAAACTAATGGTTCAAGATCTTACGATGCATTACCCTGCATCAGAGTAAGATTTTTAAGGTCACTATTTTTTTTTTTTTACAGTGGATACTGTTCCTAGACACTGAATCAAAAGAGGCTAAGTGCCACCACAGTTTGACAGGGACCATAGTATGACTTTACCTTGCACAGCTCATTCTTTAGCTCTTCAGCTTCGGCTTCAGTCAGTCCTTCAGGAAGGGGAGGACTCATAGGGTCACCAGCAGCACCACCAGCATCCACTGGAACATCCGTCATAGTGTCAGCAAGCAGACCTTTGTTGGGAGAGTTAAGGTTGATATCTGTCACAAGGGAGAAGCGGGACATGGACAGAAGTAAGCAGCTGACAAGCAGCACAACGCACAGTCTGTGAGCCAATATGTTCCACAATGTGGCCATGGGGAGTAGAGGGACAGAGAAATGTTGGACCGCACGTAATGGGACCCAGAATTTTAAGGGGATTTTAGATTAAAATGCAGGTTCCTACTGCGCGTCTCACAACATTAACTTAGTAGAAGGTGGCAGAATAAGTGCAATACTGGCTCTGTCAACCCAAGTGCCCCACAAGTATTATATAGCCATGGGGGGCTGGAGAAGGCCAGGAATACCATGCAGACTGTAACAACTGAACTGACCCTCCCTCATATTACTAGAAATGTCTCGGTGGGGGGGCCTGAGAAAAGAATGTGAAGCGGGAAGGCACACTCAAAGTATAAAATGGAGGCTGTAAACATGAACGCTTTAACCAGGCTGGGAGCATGAGGGTACTGTGATAGTCCACAGGAGTACCACTGTAATCTCATGCATATGTATTCCTGTAAGCAGTTTACAGGACAACCACTGTACCCTCATGTACCCAAGCCTGGTTAAAGCATTCATGATTTCAGCCTGAATTGTTACATGGAGTGCCCTCTGCCGCTTCACATTCTTTACAAACAAACAGATACTGTTTGGGAATGGCGCACTTTTCACATGCCCCTAATGGGTGCAAATATCTGAAACATCATTGTCCTTATACACATCTGCTTTTTACAAAGAAATAGCTGAAATTTTTTCCCCAAATACAATATTCCTGAAGAAGTTTGTTGTGTCCACAAAAACAAAAGTTCTGTTTCTTGAAGACGTTGTCTTTTAATAACACGCTTCTTGCTTGATTTTTCTGCACATTACATCATGTACATGTATTGATCACAGCATCATATCCAGTCATTCCCAATGCATTTCGGTGCAAAATACCTTCGTCAGGGGAATACTGTAATTGAAACCAACAAAAGCATAAGTTATGCAATCATAAACCTATATTGCGGGATGTCCACGACCAACCCCGTGTTCATGCTGACATGGTGTGATTTTGTCAAAATGAAACCAAAGTCAAAATCAGTGCTGCCATAACTGTGCTCCTACCATGCAAACAAAGTAGTGTACGACCTGCATTCCAAACTGCCCGATATCACTAAGGAGCCTGTTGACAACCGTAACCCAACATGCCATGTTCTCACTGAAACTATAAATGTTCATACCCGAACAGGTAAACCGTATGTGTTCGTTGTGCTAAAATTCCTGTCTAAAGAAAACGGGATCATGTCAGTATTAAATAAACCCGACTCTCGTCGATACCTTGCCTACAGATGTCTGCCTACCTTTTTAATCACCGGAAAAGCCCTCTAACACTTCGCTGCTCGACCGTTGTGCACCCTCGTGTCCACTCGCTTTGTAACTCTGCAAATAACAGTAAAATAACATAACTATCCGCTCTTGAAACCATGTCACACTACGTAGCGCTCTTTACCACCACGCGACAACTGCCGCTTACCTAACTCCAAATGCACTCGAACCGGCATCCATACAACTCGGACACCATGCTCCAAACTTCCTGCCTCATATGAACAGCCACCTCCTTCGTAATGAAAACTGAAAGCAGACTACGGACGGAAAATGACAGGCGCCATCTTGGAGTGGGTAAACCGAATCTATACTGTAATGAAGTGTATACAAAAACGCTCTGTGTGGTGCACAAGATACTACCAGTGACCAGTGTAACACTGTTATCTTACCATCTAGGTTGAAGCCTGATGAAGTATATACTGAAGGTGCTTTTATACAATAGGTACCTATGCTAAAATGTTAAGGGTTACCCAAGACCCCATTTGTATAACAATATGGTGTGATGCATACAGTTGTTCATAGTCATAACTACACTATTTGCTAAACCTGCCCTTACATTCTAGCTCATTAAAATAGCAAGATTTGTTTGGTTTATATTTTGACAAAATTACATTACAAAACCAAGTACAGCAACTCATTGGTACACATCAAGTCATAAAAAACATATCATTTCTATTTTGTCATTAAGACCACATGGTTCAAGCGTATTCAAACTACGGATCCAATAGGTTTCTCCTTGAGACAATTGGCGGTTGGTGTCAACATGTAACCTTTCATCAATACTTTCTGATCATGCTCTTATGTTCCGTGATGCGGAATAAGAGCATGATCAGAAACTGTAACCCCAAGACTAATCTGGCTATGCACTGGAAAGAGAGACAGCATTCCATACCACAATTACGATTCACAGTGTTGGAAAGTATTGATGAAAGGTTACATGTTGACACCAACCGCCAATTGTCTCAAAGAGAAACTTATTGGCTCCGTAGTTTGAAAACGCTTGAACCATGTGGTCTTAATGAAAAAATAGAAATGATATGTTTTTTATGACGTGATGTGTACCAATGAGTTGCTGTACTTGGTTTTGTAATGTAATTTTGTCAAAATATAAACCAAACAAATCTTGATATTTTTATGAGCTAGAATGTAAGGGCAGGATTAGCAAATAGTGTAGTTATGACTATGAACAACTGTATGCATCACACCATATTGTTATACAAATGGGGTCTTGGGTAACCCTTAACATTTTAGCATAGGTACCTATTGTATAAAAGCACCTTCAGTATATACTTCATCAGGCTTCAACCTAGATGGTAAGATAACAGTGTTACACTGGTCACTGGTAGTATCTTGTGCACCACGCAGAGCGTTTTTGAATACTCTTCATTACATACCGTATTTTCCGGCGTATAAGACGACTTTTTAACCCCTTAAAATGTTCTCCAAAGTCGGGGGTCGTCTTATACGCCGGGTACCAAATTTTTAGGAGTGGAAGCAACGCTCCACCGACTTTGAATATCGAGAAAAAATCAAGTAGAACCAAGTCAGCACCCACGAGCTCTCCAATATGGCCTCTGGGCTCTTGCTTCACACTCCCTGTGCCGTAGGGCCCTGCTACTGATCCCCCTTATATTTGTGCTTACAGTACAGTATGTGAGTCATACTACAATCCCCTCTAGCTGTACTTTATTTACCGGAAGAAATGTTATATAGCGCAGACTTTACCCGAAGAGCGCTTCACAACAGTCCAGTAATGATACACGAGGAGAAAATTACAACAAAACAAACTACAAAAGCAAACTTTAAGTTAAGTTACGGTACATGAATAAAAAAATGTACAGTCTCTTACAGTCTTGTAGTGCCGATGGGAGCAGGCTCAGTATTTTCGAACTGCGTATTCAATGTAGAGCTACAGCGGGCACATGCGCTGATCTGGCGTCTCTCTCTCCTTCTGATGTGGCCATAAATCTCCCGTTCATCGGAAGGAGAGGAGCGTCAGTATCGTACGTCATCTCCTCAGTTCATGGGCATTGAAAGGGGACTGTAGAAAGTTCCCGTCGGCAATACAGTACTGCGCTGGAAGTGGGGGTAGTCTTATACGGTGAGTATAGCATGAAACCTACATTTTATCCAGAAAAGTAGGGGGTCGTCTTATACGCCGGGTCGTCCTATACGCCGGAAAATACGGTACATAGATTCGGTTTACCCACTCCAAGATGGCGCCTGTCATTTTCCCTCCGTAGTCCGCTTTCAGTTTTTATTACGAAGGAGGTGGCTGTTCATATGAGGCAGGAAGTTTGGAGCATGGTGTCCGAGTCTTATGGATGCCGGTTCTAGTGCATTTGGAGTTAGGTAAGCGGAAGTTGTCGCGTGGTGGTAAAGAGCGCTACGTAGTGTGACATGGTTTCAAGAGCGGATAGTTATGTTATTTTACTGTTATTTGCAGAGTTACAAAGCGAGTGGACACGAGGGTGCACAACGGTCGAGCAGCGAAGTGTTAGAGGGCTTTTCCGGTGATTAAAAAGGTAGGCAGACATCTGTAGGCAAGGTATCGACGAGAGTCAGGTTTATTTAATACTGACATGATCCAGTTTTCTTTAGACAGGAATTTTAGCACAACGAACACAGTGGTATGCATACGGTTTACCTGTTCGGGTATGAACATTTATAGTTTCAGTGAGAACATGGCATGTTGGGTTACGGTTGTCAACAGGCTCCTTAGTGATATCGGGCAGTTTGGAATGCAGGTCGTACACTACTTTGTTTGCATGGTAGGAGCACAGTTATGGCAGCACTGATTTTGACTTTGGTTTCATTTTGACAAAATCACACCATGTCAGCATGAACACGGGGTTGGTCGTGGACATCCCGCAATATAGGTTTATAATTGTATAATTTATGCTTTTGTTGGTTTCAATTACAGTATTCCCCTAACAAAGGTATTTTACACCGAAATGCATTGGGAGTGACTGGATATGATGCTGTGATCAATACATGTACATGATGTAATGTGCAGAAAAATCAAGAAGCGTGTTATTAAAAGACAACGTCTTGAAGAAACAGAACTTTTGTTTTTGTGGACACAACAAACTTCTTCAGGAACATTGTATTTGGGAAACATTTTCAGCTATTTCTTTGTGAAAAGCAGATGTGTATAAGGACAATGATGTTTCAGATATTTGCACCCATTAGGGGCATGTGAAAAGTGCACCATTCCCAAACAGTATCTGTTTGTTTGTATAGTTTGCCACTGACCAGAGCCAGTCAGTTTGAGTGGCAGCACCGTTTTTTCACACAAGGATTAAGAATGAACCTTGAAAAACTAAGTACAGATAAAAAATAGGTGTGCAGGGTGTCACATTCTTTTTTGTGCTTCACATTCTTTCCCACACCTCTCGAAGTGTCCATGGGGAGCAACAGCAGCAAGAAGACAAGTCTCACTATATAGTCTGCCTCTACATTAACAGAGGGTGAAAAGGTTAAGGGAAGAACATACGTAGCTATTCAACTTGGAGAACCACACACTATTAGGAGGGTTAGAACACAAAGGTAAACAAGCATTTGCAATGCAATAGGTCTCGCAGCAGTGTGAGGCGTGCAACAGTGTGAGGCGTGCGGCAGTGTGAGGCGTGCGGCAGTGTGAGGCGTGCGGCAGTGTGAGGCGTGCGGCAGTGTGAGGCGTGCGGCAGTGTGCCGCACGCCTCCCACTCCCACTGCCGCACGCCTCACACTGCCGCACGCCTCACACTGCCGCACGCCTCACACATTTATCCCTGTGGGATAGAATAGGCGAGACCTAAAAAGGAGTGTGGAACGGAGCGTGGTGATGCCAGCCAACAGACCTTGTGATACTAGGTACCAGGGGGCGACTGGGTGCATGCAGAATCAACGCAGACTAATTAGGCATCTTTCCCAGAGTTAAGAGTTTAAAGCAGTGCAAGGAGAGTTAATATGAGTATCAGTATATGAAAGGACTTATCCCACTATATCAAGTGGAGTTGAAGGGGTGTAATGAGAGATGGGAGCCATAGCCTAACACTGGGCCTGTGAGCTGCCTGATCCACAACTTTAAAAGAAGTAGTGGGTATAATATCTTAACCCCTTCCACGCTGATGACGAGCTGGGCTCGCCCAGCTCGTCACGTAACATGCGTTTTAGAAAATCTCAGCGTGCGAGCGGAATTCCGCTAGCACGCATGAGGTTAAGTCGGAGAGGGGGCCTGAGGCATCTGAAATATGACACAAACGCCACAATTGTAAGAAGGCAGTTAAGTAAGCTTAAAACACTTGACTGAATGTGCTGCTTCCCCTTAAAACACCACCCAGTTACCCTGCGCTCTAAGAGTTGCTCCCTTTACACCTCATGCCTGGCTTTTGTTTGCTTTTTCATTTATTTATTCTTTATAATGATCAGCCTAAACATCACCCCATCCGTGGCTTCTTCCATATTTACTTCTCCCTACAACCAGCTGGTCCTCTGCTCCCCACCCCTAAATCGTGGTCATCAAAATAGGTTTTTGCTTTTTTTTCGTGGGGGTGGGGGGACTGGGGGGGCTTGGGCAGCTGCTATTTTCTACCAGCCTGCTTTTCTAAATTTTCCGAGCCAAGATTGGTACCCGGCATCTTGGAACGGTAAATAAAACAAGCACAGGCAAAGAAGAAAGCATACAAGACTGACAACAGAGCCAACCAAAGCTAAATATTAGGGGGTCCCAAAGACCAATGTAAGTTTTGGAATGCTCCACATCAGAACTTAGTAGGTGAGACCTAAAAAGGTGTTTAACCTTTCTAATCAAAATAGCCTTAGAATCCATGTAACTAAGGATATTTTTCTTCATTTCCCCTAATCTATCAGGGGTCTTCCTACAAGCATGCTTTATGGATTATGATAAAGCCAGTGTGGACAAAGCGTTCATCATGGGGCACTGCACATAGTCCATTAAAAGCAATTTAGGTCACTCTATGAAAGGATGTGAGTGTGCAGGGTCACTACAGTTTAGACACTATGCCAATAAATAAAGGATAAAAGCAGGGGTGCATGTAAGCTTCTCTGCTGTTTAGCCTGTATGCGGCTGAACTAGGCAAGCTCAGCACTAGGCAACAAGTTTTCACAAAAAAATGGGGAGGTGCATATTCAAAATTTTGCAACAAGAGGATGATCTTGCCATTTTTCTATTTTTAACCAGACCTGGATTTGTCTGGTATGATATTTGAAATAAGTAGGTGATTAGAATACTGGTATAAAATTGCAGGCAATTTCATGCAAAGGTACATATGAGTCTTGAAAAAGGGAGATTTTACGAACAGCCTTTATTTAGGTGTTTGGCTCAATGACACATGCATAACCAGATTTTAATCAGTCTCTGACAAGACGTATTCTATTTCATTATATGATGCCTTCAGTCTTTAAAATAACAAAAATGTTGAATCCCATAGCTGACCGCATTCTCAAAGTTATAGGAGGTAAGCTTATTCCCACGCAGGGTCATAAGCAGGTAGCCTAAATGGACTGATACATGGTCCTACTAAAACTGTTGCAGTGCAAGACATCCTATGGACTACCTGAAGAAATGGAATCTAGGCTATATTGAATTCTTACCGGAATTTCTCTATAAAAAAAAGTGCCGACCCTCTGCTTTCTCTTAAAGGTTACAGAATGAAATAACCAGGCTATGATTTTTCTTATTCCCCACGGAGGATATTATAAGTTTATGGTCTTCATTTGAGAGCAGGATGGAGATGATGCTGTGCCTTTAAAGGCCAGCAGGATGGAGATGATGCTGTGCCAATAAAGGCCAGATTAATTACATCTGATTTTCTCTTATAAGCATTTATGAAGCAAGAGAAAGCTTTAGTTGCTGCTTATGTTCATAGCACATGGTATCAAACGTTGTAAAGATGTTGTAAAGATTAGTCTGAATTGCCACACCCCCCAGGGTTGATGCTGGTTTGTGAAATTTGAGTGACACGTACAACATTTAAAAAAAAAAATATTTACTATTGGTTTTATTTTAGTATATAATTTGACAACATTTTGATTTTCGCTTTTATTCATCAATTAATAAATTGCATGACTACTGTAACACTAATATTGAAGAATATTAATGGGGTTCTACTCTCTCTCAAATCACAGCTGTATGCAACTTGCGCTCTACTAACCATAACCTACTTAACAACCCCGAATTACCATGAACTAGATCCACATAGCAATCATTCAGCCTTTTAGCTACCTTTTACTTGCTCTCACTTGCCAACAAAATCAAAGCAAACACCCTGTTTCTTCTCTTCAAGCCTGTTTCTTCTCTTCAAGGCTGCCATAAAAGAGCACCTTCTTCAAGGGGAAACAAAAATAGCAGAAGTCCATACTGAGCACAAACCCGCCAGTGGCCAAGCAAGGCAAAGGGATCAGCAAATTAACGGTAGTGTAGTGATAAACTCAAAGTGTATTTTGTTAGCAATTTTTATATCATCCACTGTATGCATCTCCATCCACAATCTACAAATATCTTCACCACCTAAAGTGGTGTCAACACAAATGATGCAGGCCTCTCGCACTTTTTTTTCTCGGATAGAAATATTTGTGACTGTTCATCAATAAAACAGAAAATATCCAGGAATAATGAAGGAACACTAAACCGTGCCTTCAGGAAGAGACATGTTTCACCTCCTATGGGTCTTCTGGTAACCATCAGTGACGTAAAAAGTAATAGGCGGTACTCCTACAGCTTATCAGATGCTGCATTCCGTCTGCTAAAAGGAAATGTTTTCAAACGTGGTGTTATGCTGGAAAGGACAGTGCGCCTGTGTGCCCATAAACAGTATGGCCTTGAACTAAGCGAATCAATGAAGAGGCAATCGCACAATGAAGTTATTCACTACTCTATGTTCAACAAATGAAGCAAAGCTACCATCTCACGAATAAAACATATTGGTGTAAAAGGCAGCAGTGCTGTTAAGTCACTTGACAAACTGCTACTTCTGTGAACACGTGTTAAGATTGCATACAACAGACTCCTCTACACGCAAAACTTGTGAGTCCAACTAGTCACCGAGTACTGTAGAAATACATATATTGATCAGACAACAGATTTCGCCATTAGATTTTAGGAGTGGGAACGAGGTTGAAGTGACCCAAACAATTAAAACATTCATATTAAAGGAAAGCAAACATGCTTTTTGCCGCACTGCAGCTACCGGTATGGACCGTCACGAAAATGCCTCTTTGCTCGTACTTTAAGAAAAGAGCCACAATGAAAGAAATACCTCCTAAACTGTTTCTAAGTGCAAAGTCACCTTGGACTTTATTTTTTTTCTAGCAGCGAATAATATAAAGCACTACTTTGTAGTCGGATCCAGGGGTTATGATTTGGAGCATTTGCTGAGCTAGACTCACGTTAAGTAAGTAACATTTCTTATTAAATTTCACATATATTATGGGACATTATCTATTAAACAGCTCGTAATGTAATTTAATATGCCTATGACAACTCAATTTTAAAGGCACGTCTTTGACACAAAAGATGGTGAATATGCAGAGTGAAGACAATGACCATAAGTGACATTTAACCAGGTATTATGTAACTTCATAACCTCTTAAGAGCATTTCACTACTATTTCAACTGTCTAGATCAAATGTGATTTAAGAACAGATCCAAGTTAATCCTGTTGTAATAAAATAGCTGTGGGAAGAATCTAACCAAAACTTATATCGCAATAAACAAAGCCATACATAATTATGGAAACTGAGTGCTTTCCAGGTTTTAACTGGAAAGCTGCGTCCTTAAATAGAGCACACCTACAACACCACGACACTCTAAATGTGCACTCTTCAAAAGTGAGCAAATCTAGTGTCAGCGGTACTGCTGATGCAATAGAGTCATTCTGAGTTTTCAGGCAAAGATATAGTATTTTTTGATCATCACCTCGCCAGATACATTCAATGATCCTTCGACAGCCCCAACCTGCACAAATGTCATATGTTGCAGAGACAGTGTGAATAGGTTTCATTTCTGGCCCATGCACTCTCCCATAGTTTGAGTGATTATCTCGTAATTATGTTTTTCGGTCTTAAAGCACACTAACAAGGACCAAGTAGCCCAACTGCATAAGAACTCTTACTTGAGTACCTTTGAAGTGCAACCTTTTCGTTGGACACCTTTGCCTACTTTCACCACCACTGCAATGTGTCCCCAGTCTGTGTTGACAAGGATGGGCTAGCCCGTCATCAAATGTCCTGATCTATGGTCTTGAGGGTTCCGGCATTCATTACTACTAGAAAGGCTAACAAAGAGGAGAGTGAGACGTGAGAGCTTGCTCACCTTCCCAAATCAATAATCAAAGAGGAGCGAGCAAGCTACCAAGTTCCTTAAAGATGTACCCGGACAGGTCATGACTGTGCTTTATAAATCTCCAAACTAAATAAATAAGTAAATAAATGAATGTTCCTCACACACAGCATGAAAAAAAACTGCTTTCGTTATTTTTTTTGTAAAAGACCCCTCACCCACCATCCTAGGCGGTGGCATGCTTCATCATCGGGGTCCCACCCAAGACACTTGGCACGTCAAAGGTGTGCTTCAATTCGCTTTTTTAGCGGGCATTTCTTTACCTCTAATGAGACGAGGGAGTGAATTAAAATTGTCTTCTGGGTTGCTCACCAACATGGTGTATATTTTTTTATAAAAATTTTTGAATAATGTTTCCCTTAGACTAGGATTAAAATATTTGGTTGATTTGTGGCAAGGAATTAGTGACATTTCACTTCCTTCATAAAGGTCGACATGTTTCAGCCATAATGTCTATGCCGCCAGAAGGGGTCAGTATGGCTTTCCTCAGGACCAAGATTGCGTGCGCGCTAAGGCAAGCAATCGTTTTATAGAGCGTAACTTACGGATTTATGAATTACTACATTTGAGGTACTGTATGAATTAAAAAGAGAGCGACACATTTTGTACTTCAGTAGACAATACAAACAAGGGTCAAAGGATAAGCACTCAGCGCACTTACGCCATCTGGCAAACAGTCCTATCATAAACGGAACAATCGTGTCTCAAACTGAAACGGCAGCGTGCTACTGTACATGGTTCTGCATTAACTTGGATGCGGACTATTCAAACTTATCCTGCTTCGTGATACTTTCTGTGCAGTGCCTGGTGACTCAACATGCACAGCTATATATCAGCAGGCGTGACTTGTCTGTGGCAAGCATCACTTATAATAACAAGGCTTATAAACAGAAATTAAATGGAGATGTGTACACAAAGCAGCAGGGATTGGAGCATGCATCATGCTGTTTTTGCGCAGTGCCAGGTGAAAACAACATGCACTGGTATGTATAGGCACGGCAATGTCTGTGGCCTGCAAAGCTTTTAGTAATCAGGCGTGTGTTTAATGTTATAACAGTGATAACCACACGTATTGCAATATATTATAAAGACTTTGTTAACATGCTTGTCGACAGGTAGTTTGGCATATCAGAAAATATAACTGTAACCCAGCCACTGCGGTTTACTTAATAACATGCCCATGTAATTTATGTTTTATTGGCATGACTACAAAAAAAATCAAGACATGTCTGCAAACATCGCAGCAACATCCGTGGCAAACAAAATACAAATAACATCACTGTTTAATTTCTATGTATGTGGCTTGTTATTATAAGCGATGCATGTCACAGACATCGTGCCTGCCGACATAATGCAGTGCATGTTAAGTCATCAGGCACTGCACAGAAAGCATCACACTGAAGGATACCACCTGCACGTTTCATTAGTCTGCATGAGAGTTAATACAGAACCACATACAACAACATGGTGCCATTTCAATTCAAGGACACGGTAGTTCAGTTTATGATGGGACTGTTTGCATGATGGCGTAAGAGCACAGTGAGTACTTAGCCTTTGGCCCTTATTTGTATTGTCTACTAAAGTACAAAATGATGCATCTCTTTTTATTTCACAGTGAAACTCAGAAGGAGTAATTCAGAAATCCTAAGTTACGCACTGAGAAACTATTGCATGCCTTAGCGCGCACGCAATCTTGGCCCTGAGGAAAGCCATATGGACCCTCTGGGGCAGCATAGACATTATGACTGAAACATGTTTACCTTTATGAAGGATGTGAGAGGTCACAAATTCCTTGCCATACATCCACCACTGATATTCCTCTTGGCTAAGAGTACCATTACTTAAAAAAATAAAATTTAAATTAAAAAGACACCACGTTGGTAGGTAACCCAGAAGACAATTTTAATTCACTCTCTCGTCTCATTTGAAGTAAAGACACACCCCTCCCCCCCCCCCCAAACAAATATAGCTCCACCGAAATCAGGCGTCGAACTGCAAGTCTCAGGTGGGAGCCGCGACTAAGCTTTTTTTTATTTTATTTTATTTATTTATTTATTTTTACATTTAAAGGCGTTTTTCCAAACTCTTCTGTGAGGGACGTCTTTCAAGAACTAGGTAGTTTGCTCACTCCCCTGATTAGGGGTACAGTAATATTTATCCACTTTTTACTCACTCATAGCTGGTCTCATTAATATTACTAGTAGAAGCAATGAACTGAAGAAGCTATCTAACAGCTTCTGAAAAGACTGCTAGGAGTAAACAAAGGGTCTGAAAAGTATTTACAGTTCTGCAATCCTGGGCTTGCTCTTTGCTACATGTTGGTACATGTGATTTAACTGAACTCTGACCATGCCTCAGCCCTGGAGGACAGAGCTGCAGCAGTTGTATCGTAATGGCATTTATTGCTAATGCATTAATTGATGTAAACCTTTTTCCCATCCTTTTGTAGACATGTTTCACGTGTTGGCACAAACATCACCGAACTCTAGATGCAAAGGATAAAAACTTAAGAGACTCAATAAAAACTCAACTCCCACCAAACACAACAAGAATTGACAAGAGTCAAACTATCTGACTCTAACTCCTTCGCTGCGGCCGCGATTTTATCGCTGTGCGATAAACAAAAGAACAGGGCGGGGCCGTGACGAACACCAGCCGTCATCAGCACACGCCCACTGCGGGCGTGACGGCTGGGGTTCGTCACCAGCATGGGAGGGGTTAATGTGCTAAGGCACGAGCAACAGGCATGCACAAGTGCTCTTCTCATATTATGTCAACCCTATCCCCTTTGTCAATGCTCATTTTACATAGAGCTTAGTGACAGTCTTGTGGTTCTGTGGCACTGTAGGTAAGTTCAGCTGTCTTTGACCAAGTCAGTGTTACTTAGTTTATCAACCTAAAAAGAATGAAAGGCTAAGTTGCAATGATCAAGCTCAAACGTATTGCCAGCAAGTGCATATTTTACAGATTTTCTCACCAAGCCATTGTAATATTTTAACAGGCTTGCTGCCATGTGCATAGGCCTCAGAGTTGGCAGTTCTCAGCCAAGAAGATAAGTGAGAATTCCTCAAGTTATACCAGCAGCATCTGCTCAGTACAAACAGAAGCTGTGCTGTCCATTGTACTTGCATATATGCAACACTTGATATCGTAATGAGGCCCTAAAGTGCATTTGCTAATGGCAAACATGCTACTCCATTTGATTGCTTGGATGAAAAGTGCTTCCCAAGTGGACTATTTGGGTAGTATTTCTAGGTTGTGCTTGAGCACCAGAGGTGTACTCTTCAGCTGTCATTACAAGTTGGGCTGGACAGGGTGGGGTATTTACTACAGGTGATAAAAAACCATTACGGTAGGTTAAGGTATTTAAAATACTTGGTAAATGCCGCTTAGTCCTACTTTTCAACAAGAAAACAACATACAACAGAATCTATTTCCAACACAGCAAATTGCAAATGTTTTGCCTTTTTCCCCCCCAAACATTTTTCCATGATACATTTCAGCAGGTTGACTTGTTATTGTTTTTGGTGTAATGGCTAAAGTACAGCTCAAATACTGTACTCGAGTTAACCAACATGGTTGGGGCAGAGCCAAAGCATAACTCTCAGTAGCGTTGCTAAGGCGATTTCGGTTGATCCCACAAGATGTGAAGACAGCTGTGCTGCCAAGAGAGTCCCCAAAAAACTGAACTTTTCTGGGGCCCCTCAATATACACTAGAAGATTCTACCAATATTAGACTACCTCAACACCTGCATAAACGCGGAGCGATTCTGAAGCTGCTGGTTTAAAAAAGTAGTATAAAACAACAGTGGTCCTCGATATATCTTCAAATAGCAATGAATGTATTACTCGTTATTCATATATTAAGGAAATTAATCCACAGCAAAAGACAGGAAATATCGCTATTTGCAAGGCCAGTATTACATATCAGTATGTTGTACCCAACATCTATCAAACCAAAAGACAACCAATCTCTTTCGTCAGTAAATATATATCAAATTTATTTACAACATTCATAAAAAACAATTGGATAATGGAGAAAGAAGGACTGCAAGAATGCAGTAAGAACAAAAGAGGTGCTCAAGTGAATTGAAAAGGAAGGAAGGCTCAAGAAGCAAGGATCAAGTTGTATATACAATTCTGTTCGTTGAACAAAATACAAGGGCCTACCCACACAATTTTATATACAATGATGGTTTAACCAAGGAGGGGAGGGAACATCAAAGATAAGGTGTAGACCTCAAAACATGGGGGTAAAAACCGTCGAGTATGCAGACGCGCCAGATACTCTTGGGAAGACGCTGGCTCTCCTGTGGCCCCTCCGATTTGATTGCGGCTCCGTTAACTGATAATTGAACAGTTACATTCTAAAAGGACGCTGGGGCAAAAATAGTACCGCCTCCTTCTGACCTCGCTCCTATCTTGCATAACAGCTTGGATTAATATTGGAATTAGTTCCCTATTTTGAATGGAATATACATCTTGAACCAAAATAATGGATTAACCTTGCGCACACCATTGACGGCTTGCCCTCATTCATATAGTGTTGGGACGAGACCGGCTTATCAGTTTTTGGTCCTTCCTGTTGTTCTACACCCCCCCCCCCCCTCCAGTCCTGAAGAAGACCCGCAGCAGAGGCATTAAACTTCCCCTTATTGCGCCAGGGTCGAAACGTTGACGGTTTTTACCCCATGTTTTGAGGCCTACACCTTATCTTTGATGTTCCCTCCCCTCCTTGGTTAAACCATCATTGTATATAAAAGTGTGTGGGTAGGCCCTTGTATTTTGTTCATCGAACAGAATTGTATATAAAACTTGATCCTTGCTTCTTGAGCCTTCCTTCCTTTTCAATTCACTTGAGCACCTCTTTTGTTCTTACTGCATTCTTGCAGACCTTCTTTCTCCATTATCCAATTTTTTTTTATGAATGTTGTAAATAAATTTGATATACATTTACTGATGAAAGAGATTGGTTGTCTTTTGGATTGATAGATGTTGGGTACAACATACTGATATGTAATACTGGCCTTGCAAATAGCGATATTTCCTGTCTTTTGCTGTGGATTAATTTCCTTAATATATGAATAACGAGTAATACATTCATTGATATTTGAAGATATATCGAGGACCACTGTTTTATACCAATTGACACCCAGGTCCTTTGATTTATTGGGGAACCCCATTGAATTAATGGGCTGGTTTAAAAAAAAAAACGTTTTAGAATGGTATATAGGATTTCAATTTAAAGACATCTTTATCACTTCGGAGGGGATTCGAACTGGCGAACGAACAGTGCTGTGGCTTTGTGGTGGTGCACATGTGAATGATTCTATCTACAAGGTTATTTCGAAGCAAGAGCACTAATTGGAAGTTCTGTAACATAAATAACACCTAACCTTGGGCCACTATGACCATCTCACAGTCTGAGATAAGCTCGCCAGGGTAAAAACCTCCAACACAATTGATTCTGAATCTACAACCAAACCTTTAACCAGCAAAAACATGCCACTGATTATAGAACCTTCTCATTTCAGCAACAAAGAGAATAAGTTCCTTGAAAGGACCCATGAATCAATCTTATTCCTTCAATAACCCAAGTCTCAATCTGCTGTGGAGAAGCCTGTTCGGATACTGTCCATGTTTGGAAAATAAGGAGTACATTCCTATTACACAAAAAGACAGTGCACACAAAAAACAGAGGTTGTGTGGTTACGGTCAGCAGTGGAATCAACTGACCAACATTAAAATTGTTTGTTCCTAAATTACTTAACTGTGTAATCTTAGATACTGATCACGCAGTCATTCTTCCCTAGTTCACAGAACTATCAGTAACTGTAAGGGCTTATCCATGAAGCCAACAGAAAACTGTGCAAAAGTGTACCTTTAAATATGTGTGAGCTGTCTCTGGCCAACCGGGGGAGCAAGTTTAACTGCCAGTTTACAGACCTAACCAAATTAGCTATTGAAATGCGGTTGAACAAAGAATTGCTCCAGGGCTGGCAACACAGAGAAACAGAGAGGTATACCTGAGCCTGTGGGTGCAAAAAAGTATCGGGAATGCTAGTCTCAGCTGTCTCCTTGCTTTAACCTTAACCACTCTGCAAAATTCCTGCTGCTCAAGCGTTGAACACTATGCTCCTGCAAGAACGTTACCTACTCTACCTGCCTTTTTAACGTCTGGTTTGACAATGTAGCTGTCGCCAGACAATTATGTGGGCATCACTAGAGAGGGGCTTTGGCTGTGACAACATGTTGGGAGCCAGGAATACATGTTTTGATTGAGCAGCGGGCATTTGAGTCCACAAAAACGTGCTTGTCCTCCAAACAATTGTTATCATTATATTTCTCCAAATGCCTGAGCTTGACCTTTCAGTGGCACACACATGACATTGTAATGCTGTAACTGCAACAGTGCCTTAGAATGATAACTAGATCATTTATGGTACTGTTCTCTGGGAGCAGCACAGAGGGAAAGAGGGCAGTCATTAAAATACATGGATTTTTACGCCTGGCTTGACAGTGCATTTGTCAACTAACCTTTTAACCCACAGCAACATTAGTGTACAGTTATTTGCTTTCACACAAATACATATCCATCCCCATGCTATCTACATTTAATGCTTCACATCACCATACCACATTGCTTTAAAGTCAGACGTGCTGGCATTGTCAAAGCTTCTGATAACGCGAGAAGCCGGCTGGGATTCTTCAGCCTTTTACTAGAAACACTTCCACCAGACTAATGATCTGCTCCATGTTATACCCTACGTCACGGGCACGCCCAACTGGGAAACAGCTCGTTTTTCCGAAACGCATTATATATATATAGCCCGTTCAACAGGTAGGGGTCTCCGGGTAAACCATGCCGACATTTTCTTGGAAAACATATCATTTCCCACTTGCCAAGTGTGCTACCTACCGAGCAGGAAAGCCAGAAGAGCGGCCCCGAGGCGTCGAGCTCCACCTCAGCTGCTGAGGAGGGTGACCGGCGCGGCCTGAATTCTACCTGCGCCCGAGCACAGGTCTGAAGCCGGCCTGTGGGCACAGTACGTCACGGCACCTCAACCAGCACCTTCTCCCATTCATGCACCGGGGGCGCGGCCCACAAGACGCCCGGCCGTTCTGAAGCGCTTCGAGGCCTCCACAAGAGGCAGGAGGGCGTAGGAAACACAAGGATACCTGCGGGTCAAGCACAACAGGCCCGCCCGAGGGAGCGAGCGGGTGATGAAACCGCGCAGGTATGCGCCACGCCCCGTACATACCGAGTCTCGCCGCCACCGCTCCCGCAGGCCTCGGGGGACCACGCTTAAAAGGCAGCTGGAAGGCGCCTGCCGAGCACAGGCTGCGCGGACGTTAGGGGGAGAAGGCCTGCAGCTAACACGCCCTGGCAGGAATCACCACAAACCCACCTCCCAGCCCGGCCACATGCACAGACATGCCAGCATACGCAGACCAAACATCTGGGTAAAGGGATTAGGGACAGTAATCTCCTGTTCTGCAGATGAAAACAAGGCACGGCCGTCACTGCCCGTCACCCACGCCCTCTGGGTGCACCATTATCGTCCCGTTTAACAAACAAGCTAGGTGCTATTCCTTTAGGGATGCCCTTCTGAGCCCCATTTGGCAGTACAACTTCTATCACGTGTGCCACATTAAAGGTGAGGTGCTGCCAAGGCCTACAGCAAATATCAGTCAGCTCACTCACAAGACCCCTCGAAGCGCACTGGGAAAACAGGTGCTGACGTACATCCGAGAACTGTTGTAAGGGCAGCTGTGACGCAACCCCACTGCCCTACTTACTGGGGCAGGACCTTTTACTCTCCCGAGGGACTGTCCCTCAAAGGCACCGTTGAGACCACAGACGAGCACAAGCACTGGCAGATAGTGTCCAGGATATAACTTACTTCATTTGTCACAGATGCTTAATGAACGTGAATGAAGTAATGACTTCTAAGTCTGTGTATGCAATGACCAATAAAATAAAAACAAAGAGCTGGAGCAGAAAACTAAAACTTGAACCTAAGTGGCTGAAAACCCAAACATATATTACACATCCCAAAAAGGAGCAGTGGCTAATACGGTCATAAACCCTCGCAATGGAAAATCCAAGCATACAACCCACAGTCATAAAAACCAGCAGATGAAATGGCCGTGAGCTCACAGGAGTCCAAAATTCAATCAGAAATCTATATACACATAAAGCAGTGGTGGCTAACAGTACTAGGAGCTTTGTGACAAAAGCAAACCCATACATCCACAAACTATCAGCAACACAAAATGCCACAACGTGCCTTTTCATGCAGTGCACCCCTAAAATGAGCCACAGCAAAAGAAGGCCCTTCATGGAAACCACAGATGTGTTTTGTGTTGTTCCAAGAGATTTATGACCTCATGCTAGGCTCCCGAATGTGCATTGTTGCCACACACACACACACTTCTTTTTTATTTTTAAACACATTATTTCTAAAGGAACGTAGAGGTGATCTCCGATTGACAAAAATTGAATCAGCTGTAGATACAGCACTTGCAAGGCTGTACTGCCAATTCCAGCTCTTTTTATTTGGACAATTCCCAGTGAATTCATACTAGGTTGTTCTTTAGCTGTAAATAAAAGTAGAGGTATTTTTATTTCACAAGAGGTTTCAAGGGGTTTATAACTTTTAAAAGAAATATTAGTAAGATAATGTACAAACTGTTGACTGCACTCACCCAAGTAATTACTCCTATATCCATGCTACCTCTGAAGCAGCTTCAGCATCCATTACATTTTTTACGTCATTTTCTATATATTGTTGCTGTGTAATGTTGGTATTACAGTGTTTTATATCGAACATAAAAAGGACTGCATAAGGAAAAGAGAGAAAGAGTATCTAATTATGGTAGAGAAGAATGATATCATTGTAGATTTAAGAGCATAGAACACAATAGTGAGAGCTGAAAAGAGTAACTAAATAAGTCTGTAATAACCTGAAAATCTGAGTGTTCCAAGTATTTCGTGAGCAAGCTGTGTTTTTTTCAATGAGGTGCCAGAGAAATTCAGCACGTAGCCGTCCACAACAAAGTCTGATTCTATGATTTGAATTAGTTGGATACGAACTTGTAGATTTCAGGGCGAAACAAGGCCTTGCTTCAACATCATCTTAGACCTCCTCAAATGGTGAGCAGGTCTGTTAAATAGGGAGTATCCTTTAGATAAAGTGACTCATAATAACCAGGACACTAAAACTTACATTCATTTTTGGCTCCCAAGAGTAACTAGTGCTGGTCTCTTCAAATTGGTTAGATGTGATCAAATTTATTTGGGTATGCTGGACGGCTAGCCATGGAGAGTACCACTGCTTTTAGAGATGCCCGTATGGACTGAAGTATCATGCCAATACGTTTTACCAGAGTGAAGACAAGAAATGAGAAAGGGTAGTTGCACTTTTAAGGCGGGGAAGGCACGAGTCAGATTTTTTTCTTAGTGAGTGAAGATTATACTTGGCAATTTTTGCTACTAAGTTAATGTGAGAGCATAGTGGCAGGGAGGAGTCTAGAGTAAAGCACACTGATTTTACTGAGGAAGGGAAGAAGCATTTTTATTACATTTAGTCTGTCAACGGGTGAGGGGTTGAAGTTGTTTTTCTGTCTAGGCCTGGTAGCTAGAAGTCCACATTCTAGTGGATTTATCAGAAAGTTGTAGGACATCCAAATTTCAATTATTGACAAGCCTGAGCGCAGGTTGACAGTGTCAAAGACAGAGGAAGGTTTCAAGTAGATTTATTAGTCAAAAACATATTGCTGGATTGAGGGACCATGTCCCCCAGCATATTAAGAGGGGCTGTTTCAGGGCAGAAGTTAGTACAGAAACCAGATTGATTGGCTACTGGGAGGAGGGGAATCAAATAAATTGGTTAGCAACGCACCTTTTGATTGTTTTCTAGAGACATGTGTAGGTTTAAATAAGACTAAATTATGCAGCAATAAAAAGGCATGCTATGTGGGTAATGAGGTACATTTTGCAATAGTATTAGTTCATTATTTTGTCATTTTTAAACATGTTAACACTGTCTGGGCAACGTTTCTCCTCAGTAGTACCAGTTTAAGTCCCAAATACAGTAATAAGTAACACAAAGATGACCAGTCACACTTTGGAAAGGGCCTTCCACTGCACAGAAACAGATTTCACTGTGTTTTAAGTACTTTTGATCCATTTGACCTAGACATCTTTTAAGTTAAAATCTGCAGATTATGCAGCAGATGATGGATTAAGTGACAAATACAGACTTCCATAATTATGCAGTAAACGCTGCAGCCCCAAAATTGCATAATTCCAGCAGCTATGATGATAATATTTATGGGTAGTAAATGGTGAATTTCGCACCTTGCAGTGTTGGTTTTTGGTGATTGTGAAGAAGGAATCCTAGGTGTTCTAGTTATGAGGTATACTATTGTTGGTTAAATTGGATGTGATATTTTCCATGATGCCTTTGACTTTATCCGTTAAGTGGAACAGGAATTCAATGTATTTAGCAGAAAAAGGTTGCCTACAGATTTTCATATAGGTATAGTTTGTGTGCATGTAGCTCAATATTTTTCTACTGGGGCTGGGGGACGTAGATGGTTGTTCTTGGAACAAATTGGACTTGATGACAAGAACAACTTTCTTTCAGTCTCTCTCAAGAGGTTTCATAGCCACATGGCTGTCTTTTGTGGTCCTTATATAGCCCTGAAGGTAGCAGTCAATCAAACATCAAATTGTAAACCGAACAGTTGGCAAGGTGAAGTGGTAAGACAGTTAAAATAGTGAATCATAATAGAAGAGGAAAATTCCAAGGAGACCGATGAGGATTTTTTCTTCCAAGGTAAGGGAAGACAAATTAAGGAAATCAAACTAAGGATGAAAAAAGCAGAAGAACATTTGTGACAGGAAAACTTTGAAAAAGACATGCAGATATAGCTATACTTTTAACCATTCCCCAGGAATACTGAGATGCTCACTATGCCCTGTTGACCACAGAAGCAAGTACACTACGACGCCTTGGATGGGCTGGTGGAGGCACAAAGAGCAGCAGACAGCGAGAAAGAGGTGGACAACCAACACTGAACTTAACACAGTGGGTTAGGAAATACCACCCACTAATAGAATCCAAAAGACAGAAATTTGCAAGACTGCAGGAGTTAAGCAGAAAAAATACTTCAAGTCACTTGAGCAGCACATCTAAGCCAAAGCAAGCAATTATAACAATACTTTTAATCTTGCAGTTATAGTCCAAAAAAGGTCAACTTCCTATAGTGCTACCACAGCTCCATCAATGTTTCGTTCAGAGCACTGCCAACATTGGAATAATGTTTGTGCATGATCCCACTACTGTACTTATGAGTTTGCAAAACCTGAAATGTATCATGACAGGGCAGAAATTCCACACACAAGATGGAAGCATACTGTATATAAGGTTTTCCAGATCACTTTAGTACTCCCTGCGAGAGAAAGTATCTTCACTGGGTTCCCACACCACAAACATGGAAAACGTGACATATAGCAGTCCCAAATAAACTACTGGCATGAGTACAACGCCTTTTCCAAAGGCCTCAACAAAAAAATTAGCAGACACAATTGGGAAGTGGGGCAAATATTCTTGGTTGGTTAAAGAAAAATGTGGAGCCAAGGAAACACTAGTCGCAAAATCAGAAGTTCTAAAAAATAATCTGGAACACAGAACTGGAGCCAGCGCACAACTGAATTAATATTGTCTGTAGAAAGAGACAGCTTCCCAAATCTCTGAAGATCTTGTACTCTCTCACTAGTCCTAACCTAATTCTTAACTCCTCTTTAAACCAAGAGTGAGCAATCCAAAAACTTATCAGTGAAACTCAAACTAACAAGTGTTTTGAAGCCAGACCTGAGCACCGTCACCTTACCATGAGCCTCTGAATATTTTTCCTCCATTGTTAAACACCAAATGTCAATTAATCGTCTATTTGCAAACTTTTACGCATATTTATTTCATAGCTTGTATTTTTATTGTATGCTGTGCACCAAAGGACAGCAAGTTGAAATCTGCAAAATAAAACGGAATCTCTGGATTTGTAACCACCCCCTCCCTTTCACATCCTTTTTTCAAGACAGCAAAATTAATGACTGCCACACCAGGACATCAGCCCCAACAGTTAGTACTCTGGTATTAACAAAGTACCAAAATATACAATTCTTAAAAGTACTATTACAAACTATGTAAAATGTTTAAAAATAGTTTCATATTCAGCAACCTCCTTACAGAAGTCTTGCTTTATGCACATCAAGGTGAGCATGAGAAGATGAAACTCACGCTGTGGTTGTGTTATATAGCCAACTAATTATTTCTGATAAACCAATGTTAAGCTTCCAAGAAGAACAATGGGCATGAAGAGAAATCTGGGCTCGATCAACTGCACCTCAGAACCTGGAGGGTTCTACATAAAATAAGATATCAAAAAGGAAGTGCAACCAAAGAGAAAAAGCGGAAAAGTCCATGCATAGATAGGACAATGCAAAGTACTGTCAATAGTGGTAGTATGAAATACTACCACTATAATATAGTAAGGGATACCTTACTATAACTTACAAGCCCCAATTTGGGACTCCCCTGGCACCCTGGAATGTCTTTTAGATCAATTGTCACTACTACTCAAAGCAGCCGGTTTTAGAACGTGGGGCGACTTAGTATTAATACTAGGCTGATGGATTGGGAGTCCTTTTTTTTAATTTAACTAATGGGTCCCTTACAAGATTTAAGTATTATCAGTTGTCTGCCTGGTGGGCAAGACAAGCGTGGGGGACTGGAGAGGATACCCCGTTTCTAGATCTTATTGGGAGGGAGAGGGAGAAGCTGGAAAAGGGAGGTCTCCTTCTGGTACAGGACACTTGTGGGAGTAAAAGACAGCTTGGACTCTGAATTGGCGAATCTTTGGGGCAATGTTTTTACTGGGATTGCAGAAGAGTTACAGAGTATCTGGACCGATGCATTCGCTATGTCTCAGAAGATAATTAAACCAGCTAATCTCAGAAGAAATCATCTGTTTACAGCCTATAGGGAATATTGGACACGGACCAAATTATCCAAGATAACAGCTGAGATCTACGATTGTCCAAGATGCAAATTCCCGGCAGCGGATGATCAACGTATGTTTTTAGACTGCCCAAAGATTGCTAGTTATTGGGCTGCAGTTTGCGGTTTCTTAGATGAGGTTTTGTTAACGCCAATCACATGCTGTCCTAGATTGGTCTTTTTTGGCTTACCACCAGGGTACTCGATGAATGATATGGCTTCACAATTTCTGTTCTATGTGGTCGTCATCGCCAGGAGAGAAATATGTAGAGAGTGGAAGGCGGAAGCCCCACCTAGATTTGCTGATTGTCTAAAAAATATCATGATGGTCAGCCAGTCAGACATGGCTTGCGGCGGTGGCGGTGAGAGTGCTAATAAAATCTGGTCTGCACTAGAGCTCTGGTCCAGGAAATAACTGCAGTCCAATGATTATGCCAGAGGTTTGTGGTCCGGACCTCCCTGGTTTCTAGGACGGTCCATCGAGGTTAACGGGAGTTGGACAAGGAGACAGCCTACCTCTGTATGCCGCACACACTCCCCAGGGGCGGAAACCAAGTTTTATGTGTGTGAAAGGCACAGAGAGAGATCCTGTCTAGAGCAAGCATTTTCTGGTGGCATGTATGAGGACAAAAAAAAATAGTGGTAGTATGACATGATGGTGTTGATGGGATGATACGTCGAAATTACGCCTAACAAACTGGAGGTTAAATAGAGCAGATAGTTCCATGAACTTGAGTCTACTTTACAAACAGGATGACATCAGCATTGAGTCTGCCAGCCAAGTTCACCAACTTTAACTAGTTTAAAATGTACAAATATGAATGTTTTATAAACAGCACTGCTGTACTAACGAACTATTACGGACAGCTTTTCGTCCCATGCATTCGGGCCCATGGCACTCTTGCTTGGCCGCTATTACATATGCACACGGGAATCACGTAAACGGGACAATCGGGCCGTGTAATAAGTTAAATCATATTTAATTCCTCAAATAGGTCAGTCATTCATTCCAGTCAGCTCTCCCTTTTCTTAGATTGTTCTCCCATTCCCCGTCACTCGCCCTATCCTCTCCCCCACACTCCATTACTCCCCTCCTCCCTATTACTTCTACTCCACCTGTCACCCACATTCCTCCACTCTCTTTCACCCCCTCAACCCTAACACTGCTCCTATCGCTCGAATGTATGATCTCCTACCCCATGACGTTGTACTTTCGCCACACCTAGCATGTAAATTCATCATATTCCATAGGCTCGCCCTTTCCCGTCATCCACACCCGCTCCCCTGCCTTTCCCATCCTGGCAACGTATCGATCTCCCCCATATTCATGCCCGTATTTCCAATTGCCCACAGTTTAAGATTATATGCCACCATCTCATTCTCACATCCCCATTCCTTCCCCTTAAAACATCCCGTGACCCTCTTACCCTGCCCCGCGGGCTCCATTTCTCTCCGGTTTCGTAAACCGCTCACACACAGTGCTGACAGTAACCGGAACCAGCAGAGCGAGCAACGTCAGCGCGCGAGACGCAGAAACAAGACTACAGCGAAGGGTCGTGAACACAGAGGTAGGACACTTCAGCCCTACGAATGCTCTATATTCATCAGCCTCTACCCCACCCCACCCCACCACACCACAAAATATAACAAAAGTAAAGGAACGTTTCCAACAAACAAAAACAATATTCTCGAAAAAAAGAAGTGAGGTATGAAAGAGAAATCAGAAACAAAAACGTAAAAGGAACAGATGGCTATATGATCTACAAAAGAGAAGCATTTATAACGTGATTCATTGCTATAAAACATCATATATTATTAAATAATTTACGTTTTTACTTTCGTTGCTATTTTACTTGATATATTTTACAAAATAAAGAGATATATTTTAGTTTTTTTAACAATCTTCACAGTCTAACTGCTAAGTATACAATTGAAAGATGGCGCTTAGTGTAGTACAGCTCACAAATGGGCGTCCATAATTCCCCTTGTCCGTCTTCTTTGTAGATGGCTTGTTTATTAAAGCCCCATTCACGAGAGGACTGAGCGTGGATGTATTCTAGATGTTTATTTATTTATTTATTGGGCGAGCTAACAAATTAACATAGAAAGCCGAGCAAAGGGAAACCCCCCCCGCAGGAGACAGAAAATATTTGCCATGTAAATTATGCAATAGAACAGACTTCATGTAAAAAGATGTGAACTCTCTCCCAAATTGAAGATGTTTACTTATTTGACACACGAAAAGATGTGTTTCACATTAGCACATCTGATTATTTATTATTGAAAGTGTTAGAATTTTAACATGATCTTATAAACATTCTTGTGCACGGGTTATGATGCCATTTGTGGATAAAGAGGCAAGTTACTTGTTATCTGTGCTATTTTTTTTGTAGATGAAGACACATGTATGTATGTATGTATGTATGTATATATGTATGTATAGGCATTTATATAGCGCACTACTTACCCGGAGGGTCCCAAGGCGCTTCGACCGCTGCAAAACCCTTCCTGGCTTCCCTGAGAGATGGTCCCTTAATAAATCAAACACAAAAGGTTTTTGTACATCACATATCCAGACAGCACCGTATTTAAAGGTTTTGTCATATGTTTTAACCGAGGAAAAAGGAGGCTAGTTGAAGTAATATATTTGCTTGAGATCCCACAGTATGGTCAAGCGGGGAACCAGGATTGATCTTAGGTTTTTTGGTTTCACATTTTACAATTCAGCCACTAGAGGTGTATCTCTTTTTTTCTCATTTTAACTTCAAATGTTTATGCTTTGTTTTCAATTCTTGCCATATGAGGGTAGAGCGTGTGTGGCAGGCAGAAGTCATATGAAAGCTTGGATGGTTTTGGTCTTGAGGGTCCTAGAGGACCTTGAGCTGAGCCAAAGCCAGGCATCAGGCGCATGCCTAGCTTAAGCAAGCGTTCAATGACGATAGTCAGAACAATGTATGACCTCCTACATACGGTGCCTAACCAATCTGGTCTCTGTTGAAACCATGATACTCTGGCATTACTTGAGGCACAGTACCTTAAAAATGGCATTGTGTACCTCCTACAACCAAAAGACACTAACCACTAGGCCCATTACGATATTTTATTTCTATGCATAATCATTTTGTACCAGTACGGCCAACACATTCAAACATGCAGAGCTGCTTACTCCCTAGCACGCCTTGCATTATATCAGTATCAGTGGGGGTAGAGATTTGCCATTTCTGAAATGCTTATCATTGATGATGCCGACATACGAATTGCATCATTTTTCCTTATGACTATGTGTACTTAGTTTTCAAAACGTTTTTATTCTTTTTAACCATTATATTAGTTGCATTCTCATATTTAGAACACATTAGCAACAGGACAGCACGCATCACTATTTAAATATTTTCACCACTTTTGTTGCAACATATTTTCACAAATGGAACGGTGACCCAATCTCTTTTCTTTTCTTCTCCCCTGTTCCTCAAAACAGTTAAAGGTACTTATTGGCCAATGACTTACTTTAACATGGTCAGCGAATGAGACACTCACCCAGGCTGTGACATTGCTCAGCCTTAACATTCCTAAGTCCTGAAGAAATCTCCCCGACCCGTCAGGGCAGTTAAATGGGGCTGAAACATGTCAACCACACACATGGACACAAGAGTGCATTAGACCAGTAACTTGTCTACTTATGCACCGCACTGTTTATACAGTTCTCCACATACCGAACAGAATAAAGCTGCAGTTCAGGCATTGTGGACATTTTAAACTCCCCTCGCTTGAGAGCCCCTTCTTTTTATCTCTGATCACTACTGCTATACCCAGCAGGTCTTCCTGCGGGTGGAGGATAGCATATCACAAACAAACCCAAAGATGATGCTGTCAAGTTTGTAACCAGGCGGAGAATCAAGATATACCACCAGACGGCCTATGTACATGAATGAGGGTTTTTAAGAGATGGTATGAAAACCTGACCCTGGTTACACAGGTACAAGTGATTCATTCCCCATTGATAAGAGGTGACAATCCTTCGCCAGTGTCTTGTTCCTGACATGTAGCTCACTGGGTGTAGCATTTTACTTTTCAGTTACCTTTACGTTCCGTTCTGCACATTTTGCATATATGCTCCATATTAAAGGTGAAAGGGGATTCCAGGAAGGGTGGTCATGGAAGAAGTCAACCATGATGTGCCACAGGCACAAGCTTGTTAGGAAGCAGTGAGTGGTAGAATGAGAACTGTTACAATATTAACATGTGTATGGCGCTCATTACGAGTAGCCCAGCACTTTGATGTGACTTACCTTTGGTAAGGCCTTATCTGGTAGAGGCTCCATTAAGCCGCAGATTCCTTGCCATAGAATATCCCCTAAGGCGTCACACTGGATTCAGAAACTTTTGGTGAGCAGTACCCCTGCAGGCCGGTAGGTGCCATCATTTGGCTCCGCATGGCATCATCGGCGTTGAATGCACCTGAAGTGAGATAGGAGCTATCCCAGCGCACTGACATCAGCTTCTTTCTGCAACTTTCCATGCCAGAAGTGCAGAGCAACAAGGAACACTGACCACTGGTGCTTTAAGCTAGGGCCCTTAAAAGGGGAACAATCCTTAACTCTGAAATCCGTTCACACAGTGTGGAAGATGGGTGGGTCGGTTAGGAATCTGCGGCTAGATAGCGTTTCTACCAGATAAGGCGTTAATGAAGGTAAGTAACTTGTTAATTTGATAGAGACTTCGAGCTGCAGATTCCTCTACCAAAGCAATACCTCTCCCGAAGTGGGGGCTGCATTATGGACTAAACTAAGAAGTCCTGCAGGACCGAATAGGCAAAGTGACCGTCATGCTGGACCTGGCTGTCCAGACAGTAGTGCTTTGTAAACATGTGCAGGGAAGTCGATGTTGCTGCCTGACAGATATCCGGGACAGGAACTTCACGAGCTAAGGCAGTGGTCACACCCTTGGCTCTGGTAGAATGAGCTCACAAGCCTCAGATGGGTTGTTTTTTGCCAATGCGTAGCTGATCTTGATGCAGAGCACTATCCATCGTGCTCCATTTCTGCTTGCCTTCCCTTTCTTTCCTCTGATGTATCCAACAAAGAGTTGATCGTCTCATTAGGAACTCTTCTGTCCGGTCAATGTATGAGGACAACTCACTTTTTGGGGCCGATGGAGTCTTTCCTCTTCTTTAGAGGGGTGAGGCTTAGCATAAAAGGTAGGCATAGTGATGGATTGGCTACATTAAAGGGAGTTACGATCTTCAGTAGAAAGGATGCTCTAGTTCAAAGGACCAGCTGGTCTGGGTAGATGTTGTGATATGGAGGATGTGTAAAAAGTGCCTTTAACTTACTGACCCTCTAGGCTGATGGTATTGCCAACAGGAAGGACGTTTTTCTGGTGAGAAAACTGATTTTACAGTTGTGTAGTGGCTCAAAGGGAGCACTGAAAGCTCTGACGACCTAGGAGTACCAACCAGTGAGGATTCCAATAATCAAGGCCCAAATAGTTATTTAGGCCAGGCACAAGAGGTACAGGCAGGGGGAACCGAGGCAGGACATGGAACAATTCATTTGGAAACTTCCAATCCTAAACACAGTGAGATAATACCCCCTTCACTTAGTATCCCTCGTTTAACATGCAATACTGGATAGTGCTACAAAATTGTATCCTCCTTTTCAAATTAACAAGGCTACTCACCAAACAAGCAATTGCCCATCTATGCTGAACCCTGTGAAAAATCACGATGAGCCTTAATTTAAATTCCCATGCACTCTCCTAGTTTAGCTTCTTCGCACTTTATCAGCATTGCCTTTTGTAACTAGTTAATTATTCATTTTACCACGACTTGCGCTGTAGGGGTGCGGACTTAGGAATAGTTTAATTTACTATTCCAACACCAGCCTACGTACAGTAGGGAAGGTGTTGGAATAGTAAATCTACTATTCCTTGTCCTTTAGCGCCATCCAGCGCAAGTCGTGGTTACGACTTGCGTTCTAAAATACGCGTTGTAACGGTACTGCGGGGTAACATCCGCGTCGTAAAGGATGTTCCCCTGCCCACGTTGGTCCCCAACTGGTTGGACTGAACCTTCTACCCAATTACCCAGTATGTATTGTCTTATATTTTCCCGCTCTTTTTGTGTCCACCAATTAACATATTCAGTTATTTAGCCTTATAATCTCTTGCATTTCCTTAGTCCCCAGGTCATCACAGTCTTCATCAGACCCTTGTACTGGATTTAGGGTCAAAACGCGGTCAACACAATTTCAAAGACAAACTGTACCTTTGTATAAATGGCACACTGACAAACTCCTCTGTGCCTCTCATTGTACTGAATATAATTGGCTATCTCTTTGATATAATAACCAATATACCATTGCCATTCATATTTTTCACCACCTTGTTTCCTTTTGGTTTGGTTTTGGTTTTCTTTCACCTGGGCCTCACTTCTCTTTGTTTGGAGAAATATATTTGATCACCAAAAATTTCTTTGACAAATGTCATAGATTGCATACTTGTTTTTCCTAAAAAATAAAAAAACCTCAGTTCGTCTGAATCGAAGTGCACTCCGAGATACTGGCTTCTCTCTGTTTGAAATAATGTTGATTAAGTCAAGACATGAATATTTCTGTGACAAAATAGTTTAGTTGGAATGTGTATACAGATTAATACACACAGAAACTTCTGTGTCGCAGCAGATTGTTTTCTAAATGAGGTCCATGTTTATTTTATTTATTTATTTATAAAGTTTTATATAGCGCGAACTTGACCCAAGAGGGTATCAGAGCGCTTTACATTTAGGATTGGTGCGTTACAAGTTACATCAGAAACAAGAGCATAGTAAGTTACAGTACACATAAACAATGTTTCAATAATTCGTAGGAGGGAGGGGAGGAAGGAGTAATAGCGGGGAGACGAGGAGGAACAATGCCCAATGTCCGGCTGGGTAGGTGACGGTCAAGGGGGAAACCAGGGCCAATCTCCTCATTAGCTGTCAAGCAGCACCACCGGTCCTCAGCCATGTAGCTCAGGTCTCAGCGTTCAGGAAAAAACAGTTTTTTTTTTTTTTGGTGTAAGATTTTATTGAAATTTGCCATCAATACAATGTCAGTACATCATTTCACAAGAAAATATTTCGCAGTCAATCACTGTTCCGTACTGTTACACAGCTATTTAGCCGACAACCTTCCGGTCCGGCAGCAAATGTTTGGCATGATGCAAAGTGCAATGAGGATACATGACAGAATACGTGAAATCTTACTTTTATGTTATTTTTTGCTATAAATTAACAAGAACAGAAAAAATAGACTCTTACTTAATGTATAGTCACAGTGAAACATCACAATTAAGTTCAATGTCAGTTGCCGATTCCAGGTTCCCAGGCTAGTACCCTTCCCTCTCCGAGCACCAAACGAAGTAAAGTCCCCATCAGACAAATCCTATCCCTCCACCCACTTCTATACAGTTCCCTCTATCTCATTCATCCATCTCCTCTTCATCGTCTGAGCTGTCGCCCTCATCTTCCGGCAGTGGCTCACATAAATCCCCCCTATATCTGTTCCATGTTTCCCATACCTTGTTCCACTTGTTGGGGTTAGCTCTCAGTTTATACACTGTGCGTTCGGTCAACATCAGTTTATCCATCGTCCTACACCACAGTGCTAGAGTAGGTGTTTCCGCCACCCCCCACCTCTGTGCAGTGTCACGTTTGGCCACCATAGTTCCAATAGTGACCCACTGTTGTTGCCGGAGTGTCAAATCAGTCCCCTCCCATATATTCAGCAAGCACATTCGTGGTTCCGGTGTTAAGGAAGTATCAAGGGTCTGGGAAATGGTTCGCATGACTTGCTGCCAGTAACTCGATATGGCCGGACATTCCCACAGTGTATGCAGTAGTGTTCCCTCCTCCCCACACCCCCTAAGACAATATGGGGTTTCCGCCCTGTGCATTTTATGAAGAGAGGTCCTGGTGTAGTACACTCTATGCAGTATTTTAAGTTGTATGAGCCTAAACCGGGCTGAAACCCCTGCCTCCCTTGGTGACGCTAGTGCGGCATTCCAATCTGTCTCGTCCATGGCACCCAATTCAGTTTCCCATTTCTCTTTCAATCATTGTAAGGGGTCTGGGAGGTTGTTTAGTAACTTGCGGTATGTAAGAGAGGTAGCGCGTGTTTGCATGAAGTCTGTGAGAAGTCGGTCTTCCAAGGGTGAGGACTCTGGAACAGTGGATCCTGGCTCAAGTACTACCATTAGTGCGTGTCTTATTTGTATGTATCTGTAGGTTTCAGTGGGGCCTAATGCATATTGTTGCTGCAGTTGCAGGAAAGGGATCACCCCTGCAGTGGTCCATAGGTCCCCCACCGTTGAGATTCCGATATTATCCCATTGGGTAAAACCTTTACTGGACCTAAGACAGCCTAATTGTTTAGTGTCCCATAGTGAAGTAAGCTTGGTAATGACTCCCCTCCATTTGAGCCGTGTGAGCGCCCTATACCATATTGTTACTGTGTGTTTGGTTGGACCGAGCAATCGCTTTAGTAGGCTTGGATTATACAGTGGGGCCAGTAAACTATGTGTTCCTAACTGCGCCCTATCTGCTAGATACGCCGGGTCGTCATGCGGGGCGTGGATCCATTGATTAATTACTTTGAGCGGTGACGCCCAATAATAAAGCTGCATGTTTGGCAAAGCTATCCCTCCGTCATACCACCCACGATTGAGCTTAACATGTGCTATCCTGGGCGGACGTTCTCCCCATAACAGATCGGTCACTACTGCTGTCACTTTTCGGAAGTATGAAGGCGAGATCATATCTGGGGTATTCTCTAGTACATATAAGAGGCGCGGGAGTGCCATCATCTTAAACAATGCTGCGCGCCCCAGCAGCGTGAGAGGCAAGGCTTTCCAGTGACGGACATCCGCCTTCAGGCGAGTGAGCGGGGGTGCCAGGTTCTGATCGTAAAATACACCCGCGTCACCGGTTACGTGTATGCCCAGATATTTAAAGGAAGTATCGGCTACTACCAACGGGCAGTTTTCGGGGAGGAGCGATGCAGGACCTTTCAGTACGTAAAGGACTGACTTTGTCCAATTGATCGTATATCCGGAGGTCAAACCATGCTTATCACAAATTGCTAACAGTATTGGGACACTCGCCTCTGGGTTAGATAGATAAATCAGCATGTCATCAGCATATAAGGATATTCTATCTTCCCAGGCGTCACCCCACGTTATTCCTTTCAGCGGTGGCGTGGTCCTAATAACAGTAGCGAGCGGTTCCAACACCAGTGCAAATAGTAGAGGGGATAACGGACAGCCCTGACGCGTCCCTCTGGCCAGAGGGATCGCTCGGGAGATGTGGCCATTGGCTGCTATATGAGCAACCGGGTCCGTGTACAGGAGTTTAATCCAGGAGAGAAATTTGGGGCCAACCAGGACTGCGAATAAATATTGCCACTCTACCATATCAAAAGCCATTCTGGCATCTAGTGACAGAATGACTGCCGGCTCCTGTAGCAAATGGGCGCGGGCCAATGCTCCATGCACACGCCGGAGGTTTAACGCCGTGCTTCTATGTGGCATGAAGCCTGACTGATCCGGGTGGATCAGGTGTTTTAAATGCGGGGTCAGTCTATTCGCAATCAATTTCGCCAGAATTTTTGCTTCTGCGTTGAGAAGCGAGATTGGGCGATACGATGCACAGTCTGTGGGCGGTTTGCCCGGCTTTGGAATGGTCACTATAGTCGCCTGTCGTTGATCCAAGGGCAGAACCCCCGTTTCTCGACACTCTACCAACATGGCCAATAGCGGCGAGCTCAGGGTGTCTGACATTGCTTGGAACCACTCAATCGGTATCCCGTTAGGGCCCAGCGCCTTACCCGTGTGTAGCGCACCAATTGCCATTCGAAGCTCCTCCTCCGTGAGGTCTGCCTCCAATTCAGACACCGCCTCCGGCGATAGCGTCTCAACCTCTACATCTTGAAGCGCCATCACTGCCGCTTCAACCGTGACCACCTCTCTTGTAGTATAGACTGCTTGGAAGTGGCCTGCTAAGATGTCTATGATCTCAGAGGGGCGTGTATGATATGTCCCCTCCGGATCCTGTAATTGTAGAATGTGTCTACTGCCTTCACTTTTTTTATCCAACCAGGCCAACAATTTGTTGGCCTTGTCACCTATATCATAGACCCTATGCGCAGTCGTCTCAATATTTTCCAGTGTCCTCCGTCTGCGAAGATCGTCATGTTGCTGTTGGCAGAGGTGGAGTGAGTGGCGTGTGTCTTCCGATGGAAGTGCCATATGGGCCGCATTAGCCTGTTCTACTTTCAATTCTAGTGCTAGTAGTTCCTGTTTCTGTGTGCGTTTATGGTTTGTGATCGTCGCAATCACCTGCCCTCTCAACACTGTTTTGTATGCTTCCCACAGGGTCGTCGGGGAAGACACTGAACCGGCATTTTCAGTAAAGTAGTGTTTAGTTGCTTTTTTTAAGGCTTTGCGGACAGGAGGAATTTTGAGATAGCCAGGGTAGATTGGATAAATTCTCTTACGCGCTGTCGCTGTGCAGGACATGGTTATGGTCAAGGGGGAGTGATCTGATATACCCCGGGGTCTTATCTGTACATCATTGATTGTGAGTCGGCCACCCCCCAGTGTAAGAAAATAGTCAATACGGGACAGGCAATCGTGTGTGGCCGAATAGTAAGAGTACTGCCGATCCTCGGGGTGTAGATGCCGCCATATGTCAACCAATCCCTGTGCCTCCATGAATTCACTGAATCTGGTCGGGCCTGTGGAGTTCGTTCGATTCGGGAACCTATCCTGTGTGACATGAGCCAGTGCATTAAAGTCTCCTCCCACCACTAGGTCTCCGTCCGGGAGTTCTAGAAGGAACTTTCCCAGATCCGGAAGTGCCGATGAATGTAGTGCTGGCGGGATATACACGGACACCACATTAATGGAGACGCCTTCCCACTGCCCACAGACCGCAGCAAAGCGGCCATAGCCATCTGTCTTAGTAGCCTGTTGTATGAATCGTGACGCCTTCTTCACTAAGATGCCTGTCCCTCGGGACCCCGAAGTGAAATCTGAATGTGTGACCATGCGGTATCCTCGCCTATCTAAGGCCCTGCTAGCTGCACCCACTAAATGCGTCTCTTGGAGAAGTACCAGGTCGCAATTTAACCTCCTAATACTCTGGAGAACCAACCCTCTCTTCACCTTGTCTCCCAAACCCCTGACATTCCACGACATTATTTGTAGCGGTGGCACAGGCCCTACCTCGGGACCGTCCGTAACGTTACTGGGCTGTGGTGGTCCTGCCATCGCGAGATTGTGAATACAAACAAGGACCCATAGGGCGAGGCAGTAGTGTGTCCGATGGAAACCCATCCCCCATGTGCCTCCATCCACATGCTGGAACGAATTTAGTGTCGTCAGATCAGTACCGGTATGCCCGGTGTGTGAAATTCGGCATAATGTGACTATAATGATTGACATTGTAAACAGTAGAGCCAAACAATACAAACTAATAAACCTTAGAAACCCCCCCATACCCCGAACTCCCACCCGCCCTGCTTCCCTGCCACACGGACTCGAAACTGCCCGCCACCCCAACTTAGCAGAGTGCTTAAACCCACCCAGATAAAAACACAAGGTTACTTGCTCGTTGGGGGTGAGGAATACTCCGGAAACAGCGACCCCTCATACCCTCTGCAGAGGCCTTCGGCCCAGTGTCCATGGCAGTCCCGGCGGCAGTCCCATATCAAGAATGTCTCATACCTGCCATGTTGTTATATATCCACCTCCTGGTCTGCATCAACATTGTCTCTCATCGGCGAGCTTCTGTCGTTGTCTAAGTCTTCCTCCCGGACGTCGTCACGATCCTTCAATTGTTGGCCATTTTTAGTTCGTCCCGGGCGGCGAGATTGAGAGGCAGGACGCCAGCCATCCAGCCAGTCCCGGGCAGTTTCTGGGTTATCAAAAAACCATGTCCTGTTCTCCGCCACCACCCGCAGTTTAGCCGGAAAGATCATGGAGTATTGAATCTCTCGTTTCCTGAGTTCCTTCTTTACGTCCAGAAACGTTTTTCGCCTTCTGGCCACCTCCGCCGTGTAGTCCGGGAAGAATGCCAATGTGGAGTTCTGAATCTTTACAGGTGGGGAAACCCGCGCTGCTTGGAGGATGGCATCCCGATCACGAAAATTAAACAGTCTCGCCAGGATCGGTCTGGGGGATGCCCCTGGTTTAGGCTGGCCGCCCAGGACTCTGTGTGCCCTTTCGACTGAGAAGAATGCTGATATTCCTTTGGGTTGAAGGTGCGATTTGATGAGGTCCTCCACATAAAGATCCGTTGCTCTTGTACCTTCCGATTCCGGAACTCCGAGAATTCGTATATTATTTCTTCTGGAGCACCCTTCCTGGTCGTCCAGCTTGTCCTTTAGGAGTTTGTTCTCTGCGACAACCGCCTCCATAGCCGTCTGGAGTTCTGACACGTCCTCCACCAGCGATTTCGTGACCAGCTCAAGCGACCCCACTTTTTCGGCCATTTTGTGGAGATCTGCCCGAATGAGAGTTATTTCGGTCGAGATGGAGCCCACCGTCATCTGGACCTGCGTGAGTGCTCTCATTACATCATCCAGGGTCGCCTTCTTCGTCCCCATGTTGTCCGCCGTTTTCGGGGAGGTGTGCCGTCCATCTGCCGGAGGGGACGCGGTTTTATCATTAGTGTACCGTTCGATACGGGTTTGGGTCGTGCCGCCTTTAGAGCCCTTTCCCGCCATAATGTCCTCTTAGTTGTAGCTCAGGCCTTCGGAACGAAGGGATCAGGAGGAAAGGGAGCGGCCACCAATATGATGCGGCCTGTAGTCCGATCAAGGGAAGAGCCCCAGTGTGGATGGGGGTTATCGCCACAGTATACTTGCCGTACCAGATGGTCCGCTCTTTCCGGCCGTACAATATCGTCCCGGTGTCTCAGGGTTACTGCTGCGAAATCAGTCACCGGATAGTCCCTTCGCCCCTCCGGCAGTGTACAGCCCCCTGCTCTGGCTCACGTCGCTTCCCAGGACAAAGACCCTGCTCGCTGGTCGTTTTGCGGGATTCTTCCCCAGTCCCGACCACTTCCGGTCCTTCGTTGCCGGTCAGGTCGCACTTCCGGTCGGCTGCACTCGTCACTGGTTTCCCCGGATTCAGGCCTGTGTTTCGATCACACCGACAATCGACGGTAACTCCGCCGTCCGGCCTCCGATTTTCGTCCGGGTGCTCGCCGCCAGTCCCGCCCGGTCCCGGGCGTTCGGTGCCTCCGTCTGAGGTCTGATTCAGCCACGGATTATAGTACGGATAGTCTGAGAGGCCGCTTCCCTGCCGGAGCTAGTCCTCTATGCTGCCGCCATGTTCGGCCGCTAGCCACGCCCCGAAAAAACAGTTTTTAGTTTATTTGATTTGTTAAGGTTATAAAGCATTATCTAGACCCAGGGGTATCAGAGCGCATAATCAGGGGAACGATTAGAAGGTACATCAAAAGGAAAAGCACTGGCTAGACCCGTAGGTATCAGAACGCTATAACAGAGGAACATTGTGTTACAAATTACATCTGTTACAATAGCGTAGTAAGGTACAGTAAACAACAAGGTTAAGAGAATTTATAGGAAAGGAGGAGAGGAAGGAGCCATAGCAGGGAGACAAGGAAGAACTGTGTCCAATGTCCGGAGAAACAAATAGATAGGGGAAGGGGAGAGATGGAGTGAGAGGGGAGAGGACGAGGGAGAAGACTGAAAAGAAATAAAGGGAAAGTCAGCCCAAAGACCGAGTGGGTAGGAGACGGCCAGGGAGATAATCCAAAGCCAGCCTCGTCTATAGCTCTCTAGGAGACTCCAATGGGTATCGGTCCAAAAGCTGGACAGAAAGATGACGATGAGGAGAAAGCAGAGCGCCAGAAATACGATATGGGGGGGTGGGGGAGAAGGGGAGAAACTGCGCCCAAGGTCCGGCTAGGCAGGTGATGGTCAGGGGATGAACCAAGGACGATATCCTCATTAACTGAACACAGCAGCTCCACCGGGCGTCGGACAAAATGCTCGGACTCCGCTGTCAGGGTAGAGATCATGTGAAACAAGAAGAGAGGGACGGAGGAGAGGGGGAGTGAGAAGGGAGTGGACGAGGGGAAAGATGGAATAAGAGATAAAGGGAAAGTCTGCCCAAAGACCGGAAGGGTAGGTGACGGCCAGTCTTCCCTATAGCTATCTGTGACTACTTGTTCCAAGATTACAAGAATGACTTTGGGCTGGTTGTTCCTGATCTTCTTTAGAACTCTGGGCAGGAGTGGTATTGATGAAAAGGCATACAGAAGACCGGATCTCCACTCAGGATGAAAATCATCACCAAACAAGGGCAGCCTTGGAAACTCCATCACCCAAAACTGCTGACTTTGCGCTTTCTCAACAGAGGCGAACAGATCTAACCAAGGCTCTCCCCACTCTTGGAAGAGACCTTGTGCCACCTCCAGATGGAGATGCCATTTGTGATCCGCTAAGCATCAACAACAGAGTTCGTCCCCAGTGGCTTTCAGAGACCCCTCCAGGTTTTGAACCACTAGGGATATAATCTAGTGTTCCAGCCAAGTCCAGAGGTGCAAGGCCCTTTAGCAAAGGATCCACATCCCCACACCACCCTGTTTGTTACAATACACCATGGCAGTGGTGTTGTCATTGAGCACTTGGACCAGGCTTCCCCTGATTGAAGGAAGAAAGGCTTTCAGTGCTAATCAGATCACCCAAAGCTCCAATAGATTGATGTGGAGCTCGGATTCTGCTGGACACCAGAGTCCTGTGATCTCCATCCCTACCAGATGGCTGCTCCAGCCCAGGAGTAACGCATCTGTCACTAAAGTCACCTCTGATTGTGGAAGGGAGGAGGGTCAGCCAGTGACCCAGTCATGTTTCATTAGCCCCCACTGCTGTTCTTTTGCAGTACCCTCTGAAATCTGGACCATGTTGGAAGGATTTCCCCGATTCTGCACCCACTGGAACTTCAGGTCCCATAGCAGAGCACCCTCATATGCTAACGGGCATGTGTTTCTAGTAGAAACAGGAGGCTTAGAGGACCAGCAGCCTCAGAGTCAGTCTCACCGAAATCCAGGATAGAGGCTGAAACATTGGTATCATAACCTGAATATCCTTGACTTGCCTCTTGGTAGGATAAGCCCGAAACTGCACTGTGTCCTGAGCAGCTCAGATGAAAGGGAGAGTCTGAGAGGGAGTCAGGTGTGACTTTGGCACATTGATAGTGAGCCTCAGTGAATGTACAAGGTTCGCCATAGTCTGGAGGTGGGAGGCGACTGCCTGTGTCGAGCCCGCCTTCAACAGCCAACTGTCAAGGTACACGGCGTTTCTATGGCTTAGATGTTCATGACTGGGATATTTTGGAAAAGGTTTGTCACACAGGCGAACACACTTTGTAATTAAACGGAAGCTGTGAGGAGACTTCAATACTCATAGTTACTCTATGCTGTTTAGCCTTGAAAAAGTACAGGAGGACAAAACACTCGTCGGCTGTGGTGTTTTGGATCTCCTAGTCTGTAATCCTGGATTTGAAGTAAAGGAAGAGTTAGACTTCAGTGGACTGGATTTATTCTTTATCAACGGCCTATCACTTGAAACAAGTTAGACTTCCAATGATGGAACTTTTGTGTGCTTGAGTGCTTGGTTTTGCTTTGGACAGTGCAAGCACACATTGTGTGGTTTGTTAACCAGTACCTAAGGTGACTAGGTACTTATCACGATGGCACCATGTGAATACTGTTTACTCATTGGCACTGTGCTTCCTACTACAGTCCATGACTTCTAATAGATGTGCAGTCACTCATGCCAAGTCACCAATGTTTGTTGTTTGACTGTAAAGGTAGAGGAAGACTGAACCCCCTAACCTCTGGAGGTGAGTTGCAAGCACCACCATCACTTTCGTGAACACCGTAGGGGTGCTAGTAAGGCCAAAGGGAAGCACGGCAAACTGAAAGTGCTCTTGGCCAACCGTGAATCATAGGTAATGCCTGTGGTCAGGCAGAACAGGGATGTGAAAATAAGCGCCATGCAAGTCCAGCAATACCATCCAGTTGCCTGGGTCTAAGGCAGACAGGACTTGTGCAAGAGTGAGTATCTTTAATTTCTCCTTTTTCATGAAGAGATTGAGAAGGTGCCAGACTAGAATAGGACAAAAATCTGCGCCTTTCTTGGGAACCAGAAAGTAGTGTGATTAGCAACCATGACCTACTTCTGATGCCGGCACCTCCTCATTAGTTTCTATGGCAAAGAAAGCTAACACTTCCTGACAGAGCACAGAGAGGTGGTCATCCGTCTGCTTGTCATAAGTAGGTTGAATGGGTGCAGGAGTGGTCACAAATGGGAGGGTGTGGCTCCTTTGGACGGGCTGCAAAACCCAACAGTCAGATGCTATTGACCTCCAGTGGTACAGGTTATTGTGAATCCTGCCACCCACTGGATGCTCATGAGGGTCTGAGGGCACAGTAAAAGGGTTTGGAGGCTGCGGCTGCTGGGGGGTGGTCAACTGGCTCAACTTCTGGCTACCTGTCCCACGTGGTCTGTGGCAACCGGGCCCTCGGCCACAAAAAGGTTGTGAAATGTGCTGGCTGTGGTGGATGGGTGTGTAGAGATGCTTTTGAAAGCCCCTTTGTGGCCACGAAATGGGCATAAGGCTGACTGGGGTTGACGAGTGGTCATAGAAATAGTTGTAGCTATGCTGTCCTTTAACCACTCCTCCTCTGAGTCTGCCTTCTTTCAGAAGAACCAAGAACGATCAAAGGGCATGTGCATGAGAGCAGCTTGGAGATCCCCCAAAAAGCCAGTGGTACTCAACCAGCTGTGGTGCCTAAGGGCCACCCACAATGAAATTGCGCTGCTCAGTGAGTGTGTTATGTCCAGCTCACATCTAAATTGAACTTGACTGCATCCCTCCACTCAGCAATTGCTTGAAATAGTATGACTCAGGCCACCTCTGGGACCATGGGCAGCACTTGTGCAACCAAGTCCCAGATTGTATGGGAGTATCGGCCCAATAGGCACACAGTGTTTACCAACTGCAGTGGCAGGCTGGCAGAAGAGAGCATCTTTTCCCATAGGTATCTAACCTTTTGGATTCCCTATCCAATAGAGTGGTAGGGAATTCATCAGCATCTGACTTTGGAGGTGGAGGCCTGGACCACCAAGCTCTTTGAGGTGGGGTGCTGGGTTAGGAAGCTGGGGTCCCCTGTGGCAGGGCGATTGTCCTACACACAGGAGCCCCTGTGCAGGGTTGGACCAGGCTCCGAGTAGGATGTCAGTAATGGCTTCTTTGAAAGGAAGCAATGGTTTGATGGGAGTAACACTTGGCTGAAGCATTTCTGTCAAGACGTTCGTCTTGACTGCTGAGAGTAGTGTAAAGTCCGGGACCTCGACCACCCTCAACACACCAATTGCAAATGAGGCACCCTTCTCCGTGGCCATAGTAGGGAAAGAGATCAGGCCAGTGTCTGGGGAGGGGTCCAGTCAGATCCTTATACCAGATGACCTCTTGTTCTTTTAATGTCTGGTATCCATAAGGGTCCATAGACCCCTCCCAATAATCACCTAATCCAGGCCTGTCACATGAATAAGCCACTAGCTCCAATATGGGGAGGCTACCGCTGGTCGACGCTGGAGCCGGTGTTTTACACCAACTGTCTGCTCTGTATCGTAGCCAGAAATGATGATGGGGAGGTGCCATCACTGGGTGTTGGTTGCGCTAGGGACATCAGCACTGGAGCGGGCGCCGGGGAAGGTCAAGGTCGCTCGCCCATCATGGCTCCTGATCCATCCATGGACTCTTGGGGTCAGACTAGCGCTGAGGGCAAACCTGCTGGCGGAAGACCAGTAGAGGCCCCTCCCAGACTTGTGGGGCCCAAGGGCCCTCAAGGGTGGTCAGGCAGCCAAAAATGGGGCGCATGGCCTCATAAAATTCCTTACGTTAGGCAGGGGATCGCTCCGGCTCCCAGAAATTCAGGGAGGCATGGAGACGGCCCAGGCGCAGGTTCCACAACTGAGCTAGGGCTTGAGTGCTGACAGTCCAGTGGCTCGTCCAAAGACTTGCGCTGTGAAGTTGAAGATCTCTTTGACTTCTTTTTCTTCTTGTGAAAGTTACCTGACTTCCCCAATGGCTTGGAGTAGGACAAAATTCGCTTGGTACGACTTCAAAAACAATCCCTGTAACTTCCTCAGGCCCAAGACCTAGAGCATTGCAGAGGGGTGGCAAGGAGCTTGAGGGGCACTTCTCTCAGTGCCTTAGGGTGCCTGGCATTTCAGTCCCTGCATGTCTTGGCTTTGTGGTCTCTCCCAAGACATCAGAGACAAACCAAATGCAGGTCAATCACCGACATGTGCTGATGACAGGCACCGCATGGCTTAAAACTTGTCTTTCTGGTGGACATCCTGCTCTCTAAGAGAAAAAAGTCTCAAAAATCTTCGACAAAAGGTCAGTCAAAAAGTGACTAGGCGTAGAGCTTCACGAGATCTGTGCTGACTGGTGCGGAAAGAAAAGAATTGGCGTCAGCGTGCTGGGGTGGCACCTATATAGGCACCACGCACATCACTTCCAGCATGGACAACACCAATCATGCCCCACTGAGTCGAACAACACCACCTTCCTGCATACAGGGGTGCTAATCACAAAAACCTTTCAGATCGATTCTAACATCTGGGGAATATTCTGAGGTAAGGAATGTGTGTCTAGAAGTTTCTATCAGATAAAATCCAACACCAATGCATTCGTATTTTATCAGAGGCAATACTTATTGCATATTCTGAGTGTTTGCTGAATAAGATGCAGATTTTGGTGGTTGCTGCACCAAAATGTACATGTCCCAGTGAAAACCCAGTCCTTTCTCCATGTTTAACTATGGCACGTCTGACAAATGGTACTATCTTTATTGCATTTGGTAATTAGCGGGTGCAATAAACATCATACCAATTGTAATTGCTGTTTGGGAACAGATCGCAATTTAATTGGACACTCATAATTATGGTCAAAGGGACTCTTCAGGCATGTGCCTTCTACATGAGCAATACAAATCACTTTCGTGCACATGCATCAAACTTGGATTTAGCAAATCCTTAATAGTGATTTTTAAGGAATCGCTAATATGAAACCGCTAAATCCAATGCATGAAAGTTTTTCTGTAAAAAGTTGCGAATCGGTAATATTCGCAATTGCAAATAGCGATTACATAGTACCGAATCGCTAATAAAGAAATCGCAATCTGCAATATCGCTATTAGTGTAATCGCAAATAGCGAAATCGCTATTAGCTAAATCGCAAATTGTGCGTCGCATTTGGTGCATGTTAATGACATCACAATCAGAAAGTGATGCATCCCATGCTGTTTTCAGTGCATTGAGAGAGTTAGAGGAGGAGGCAGAGTGCAGTAGTACAGCTGGAGTTACATATCTGTGCCTTGCAAATACTGTTCTGTGGCAAAAAATTGCATCAGGAGCAGCAGGGAAGAAAGCAGCTACAAGAAAAAGAAAAATCAAATTTAGTGAGAAGGAGATAGAAATCCTCATAGGGGAGGTTGTGAGGGGCTATGATAAGGTGTTTGGAAAACTATCGCTCCATGTCCCTGAGTCAGAGAAGAGGAAAAAAAATGGCTCAGGATACAATCATAAGTTAACGCAGTGGGGGTCACCCACTGCAATACCGACAAACTTAAAAAAAGTTGGTATGACCTGCGCAGCCGTGCCTAGGAGAGGATATCGGAGAGGCTCAATGAGGCAAAGAAGACTGGAGGGGGGAGTGCAACACTGCCTGGGAACATACCCCTGGACTACCTAGTCGAGTACACACTCCAGCCTGAAGCTTTAGTCAGAGTGACGCAGTTGGACAACTCAGCAGCAGCAAGTCTTTCACAAGGTAAGATGCATGCAAATGTCCATTTAAAGCAGAATATAAATTGTGAAACATCAGGCCAGTTCAGCTCTAGTGTTCAGAATTAAACTCCAGTCCACATTTTACGTGCAACACCCAGATGCATTATGGGAGTAACAGGTAGGGAAGGCAAGTTGGTAGGCAATTATAACTAGGGAGTAAAACACGTGAACACTGTGTGTCACATAGTCATTTAATGAGACAAAAAAATGCTGAATGTGACCCTACATTCATTTAAGAATAACAAAAAATTGCACTGTTTAACATCACAGATGCAGCATGGAGGAAAGTGAAGGCAGAGACACACAGGAGACTCTGGCTGAGGCAGATGTGGAAACACCTGTGGCCCCACAGACCACAGACCCTGCACCCACGAGACGCAGGTCCACAGCCCCACCACTTTTATAAGCCATGGATCTTGAGGAAGAGAGCGATCATGTTACCTAGACATCCCAGCCTGGAGGTACAGCCATGACAAGATCCCAGTCACAGGTCCGGCGCAGCACTAACCAGAGCCGGAGGCGTAGGTCAAGAGCACAGAGGACATCACAAGAGGACGAAAGTCCAAATGTCTGGGGTGGGCTGGCGAGCCAGATGCTGAGGGTGCAGCGCCTGCAGACAAGACACATGAGACCAATGCAGGCACAACTTAGCAAAATGGCAAACAACATGGCAGAAATGAGAGACTGTGTCAAAGAGCTGACTACAGCAGTGGTGGACGGTATTAGGCAGTCCAAAGAGTCCATGCAGGAGCTATGCAGGGTGATGCAGGAGGACCAGGTATTCCCAAACAAAAAGACATCGCCAATTATTAGTGCACCTAGATGGCTACACGAGATCCAACAACCGCCTGAGCAACAACACAGCTCTGCGGTCCCGTCGGTCTGTGGCCATGCAGCTCGAAATGTGCCATTGTTGTGGGGATGTGGCCAGGGCACTGGTCCAGGTCACAATGCTGTAGAGCAAATACAGATGGCCTCTGCTGGGGGCAGCAGTGCAACAGGGGGAGGGGGGAGTGAGGAGGTGTCCAGCCACAGTGGTCTGTTGGTGCCAGTGACAACATCCAGGAGGCGCATCACTAAGAGTACCAGACCTTCCCGAAGCCTCCATGAGGGACGTGAATGAGGCCACCGAAAGGGTTTGGGAGTGCGTGCTAAGCTTGCGCCAGCTGCTGCTCGTAGTGGTTGCCCTGGCTGGTTGTCCTCCACAGAATCGCTATCTGACAGTTTCAGGGGTATGCCTCTCCTAGTAGCGATGTCGTGCAACATGGCACATGTAGCCACAATTCTGAAGCAGGTGTCTGGTCGGTACTGCAACGCCCCGCCAGTCTTGTGGAGACTGCAAAACCTACTTTTCAGCTTGCCAAAGGTGTGCTCTATGACGTTTCGTGTTGCAATGAGCGCTGCTTTATATCGCTGCTCACTTGGGGTAGTTGGGTTGAGGTATGGTGTCAGGATGTAGTTGTGCACAGCGTATGCGCTGTCACCTACAGGGTAGTAAGCAAACCGTTAGTAACAGATATGCATTTCCATTAGGCCATAGTGTCAGCGAAAATTTTACATATGTTTACCAAGAAGATGTCCTTCTCCAAATTCACCTCAAGGAGACGAGTGTGTATGCCACTGTGTCTAAATATGACGAGTCATCTTTGCTGCCCAGGTATTGTGTCAATGTCAGTGAGGATATTATTGGCATTGAAGACTACTTGGATATTCAGTGAGTAATAGGATTTGCGGTTCATAAAGATGTACTCATTCACTTATAGTGGACAAAAGGCAACATGAGTCCCATCTATGCAACCTATTACATGGGGAAACCGGGCTACCTGATAGAACTCTAGTTTAGTCTTAAGCAAATCTTGGGGGATTAGGAGAAGCTAATGTGGTGGTGTATCCTTGTCAACATGGCCTGAAGGAATGCATTAAAGAAACATTACAGGGAACTTTTTGAGACCCCTCCAGCTACAGCTACTACACCTTGGAAGCTGCCTGATGCTAGTAAGTGCAGGGAACATAGGACCTGCACATGAGTGAGAATGGCATGTGTCCTGTGAGTCTGGCGCTTCAGTAGGGGATCCAATTCTGCAATCAGATCATGGATGACGACAGCCTTTAGCCTGTACTTGTAATAGATCTCCTCTTCAGTCTGCCCCAGCAATGTTATGTGCACTCTAAAAATGCGCTCCTGTAATCTCCTTCTTTTCTGTGCTGCTGCTCGTAACATCCTCATCCTCCTCGCCATGACGTAGAGCGCTGCTATTGTGAAACATTCTGAGGCCTCCTGGGCCTGATTAAATACTTTGCTAATGTTCTGCACCTGCAGGGATTGTTTTCACTTGTTTACCCCCTGCCTGTAAAATTCGGTAAATTGCGATTGCAAAATTGTGATTTTCATGGAAATCGGTAGTTGCAAATTTACTTCCATAGCTTTGCCATTCTTTAATTGCGACTCATAATTAAGGAATCACAATTTGGGTACTCGCAAAATTGCAATTATCTGACATTTTGCAGAATTGTGTTGATGCATTGCAAAGGCCTATTTTGCGATTGCAAACAGGCTTTTTTGCGATTCGCAACGTTTGCAATCGTAAAATAGCTTGATGCATGTGCCAGTTTATCCTTTGTTCTCATAAAGTATTCGACTTGTCCCTCATGAAGCCTTCATGGGAATGATCTTGATATGTTTTATGGCAAGAGAAGCCAGTTGTTCAGCTACTTCCCTTCCTTGGAAAGGTGGACCGTTGTCCATCTAAAGTTTTTGCCAAGGAGGATATAATGTCATATTTTGGAATGACTTCTTCAGCAACTACGGAGCTGACAAATTCGACCTGTGGGTATTTTGTAAAGTCATCCCCAAATACCAGGCAGTATTTTCCATTGGGGGTCTACTAAATGCAATGTCTCTGGCCCGGATAATAGGTGATGTCTGATTGGTTATTATTGAAGATGGTGGCCCGCTCTGCCTGAGCTATAGCTCTTGATCAGGCCTTCCACAACCTTTTTGAGATGGTGGTGTTACTAGCCTTGTAGAAGTATCCCATTGGTCGATAAATAGAGATCTGTTTGTATATTGTCAGTGTGTTGATGGCATGAAGTGTGGTTGGCGAAGGCACTGACTTAGAGTTCGCCACAAGTTATTCTAGGTGACTTACCTTGTCAATTAGAGGTAGCCATACGCTTTGATTCCTTTATTAACCTCAAGTGACATGGGCAGTTGTTGAGACCCTTCTTTTGAAGTTCTAATGATTTCTTTGGCCTCTGCAGCTTTGGATGCTTCTATCTTTGTTGTCAGTCTTTAATGACATAAGAGGCTGCCTGATAATACTGTATTCCTAGCTTGTATACTACCTGAAACTATTGTTTTTTTCAATGTATGTGTGGTGGTGGTGGTTTCATTGCTGATCCCTACAATAGTGGATTGAGTGATTTATATTTGACAGACATATGAAACACACCACCAATAGGGGTAACGTTGGAAATGGCAATACCACTGTGAAGAAGTTGCTTTCTTCTCTTTGTGAAAGTAGTGCTTTTCTTTGTCATAATTGTAGAAGGACTGTCCCTAACCTGGTGGCCTGGTGTCCGCGGCTAGTTCAGTTTGCTAGTTTTTGTCAAAGTACCTCATTTCATGGAGGTTGACGGTGCATTTTTTATGGTTAGGAACACACTTGTTTGCTTTGTCCTCCACACCAAAAGTACTTGAGTCAGCAGCAGTTCTGGAATGGGGTATGTCATTGTGGCCAAATCTTTAAGAAAATCTCCCCCTGTAGTGGACCATTCCAAGAAAGCTCCTTGATTCTGAGATGGTCTAAGGTGTGGGACATTGCTCACTTTGGTGGGCGTTGATGCCACATCAGTGCTTGAGAAGCATTATCTATAAATTGCAATAATAGGCCTTAATAATTCACACTTCTGCCAGTTGTGCATGAGGCCTCAATCTTTCCGTATCTGTTGTATTGCTCAAAGCAAATGGTTTGGCTGTCGTAGAAAGTTGCATGGACCAATATGTTGATGCTGTCAATTATGGCTCCCACTACTAGGCTAGTTAGGACGTATCAGATGCTGTTCTCGAATGCCTCTGCAGTGCTAGATATTCTGATATTCAATCTCTTGTATCTGAAGTAAGTGGTTATCAGGGGTGTAGCTTAGTCAATGAGATTCAGGTGGCGTGAATCTCAAATTTCCCAACTAAAAAGGCAATGATATGCAAGGTGTATGTGTGAGATAACCAAGGTCGGGATGGCTGATCCCATGAGAAGCAGGGGCAGTCCTGGTTTGTATTATGTAGGCCTCTGGGGCTTCTTTAGAGTTTGTTTGACAGGGTACTCTGTCTCCTCCTGATTTTGAGCACAGTAAGCGGACTGAGTAGGGTTCATCAGAGGTACACTTCTGACTGTCCATCCTGTTAAGAGTGGATGGGCAGATGGCTTTTTATTTTTATGTCTCGCTGGTACTGCATCCGAAGGATGCGTCCAGCTGGAGGCTTTTAGTTGCCCGTCTCGGGGAATGAGGGACAAGAGGGTGTTACGAGCTTTTGCTGCCAGATTTGGGTGCGCGAACGCGCACGTCCGTCCCGCGCCGTGCACATGCGCGCGCATATACACACACAGACAGACAGACACTCGCTCACACACACCCCCTCCCCCCCCACAGTCACACAGACTCCAAGACACATACACACACGCATGCACGCTCACACACATACACAGCCCCCCGCCGCCGCACGCGCACACACACATGCCCCGCCCTCGCAGCTCAGCAACAAGGCGAAGCCCCACTCACCGGCTTCCTTGGTGCGGCGGCTCTCCTCTCATCGGCAGCTGCAGGGCCCGGCAGCAGGACTCTTCCTCCCTCCTTCGGCACCGGGGCGCAGGGTAGGCTCCTGCCTGCTCCGGTGCTCAAAACAGCTGCGGCTCTTCCGTGGGAGGCAAGGTAGGCTCCCGCCCTCCTACTTCCTGTTTCCGGTTGTCCCACCCGTTCTGCCTGACTTCCTGGTCGCAGGCCGGCGGCAATGTTCGGTTTGTACCGGGCTGCGGCGGTGATGCGGGGGGACACACGAGGGGTAGGCTCCCTCCAGAATTTAATTACTTAAGGCGCCAAGGCGGCCGCAAATTATGGGGCGGTGGCGCTTTTGCTCGCACGTGATGGCCCGGCCACACACTACTCAGTGCTGTAGGCCATTATAATCAGGCCGCCGCAGCATTCATTCTTCAGTTAGAATTTCCAAGCCGGCAGAGGGAATAAGTGCAGTGGACGGGTTAATGGAAAGCCATGACTGACCGGCGTCACTGTCGGTTTACAGCGCCGGCTGCCAGGACTCCGTGAGGACAGCAGCAGCAGCCTGGACAGAAGTCTGCCGTAGGGGTAGCTCACTCGTGGCATGAGCACCCAGCAGCCCAATTGCAGTGCGAGTCACTGACGTGCCAATCACGCTTCTGGGTGAAAACCATCACTGTAAGTAGACAGTAGTTTCAGCCACTTACTACCCTGTTTGTCGGTGTTAACCACCAGTGTCACACACTTCACAGATTGGCCTCAGATAGACAGAATGACGCCGGGCGGCATGTTTGTTTTTCATTGCAGCGCCGCCATCCGCAGTCTTTGTGCCATCTGAACCGACCCTTACAGTGTTGTGGGGAGGGTCATGGTGGAGGGTATTGGTTTGCAGCCTGCTGGGCCCATGCCTTCCTAAGCCCCCACAGATTTACCTCAGATTGTTGTAAAAAAACGCTTCACAACTCTTGCCCTCCGATCACATATTGTTTCAGGAACGGGGGCACAGCGTTTGTTTATCCTCCCGATCCCGGGCCTTTTTCGGTTAGCAGACAGTACAAGCGTTTAAGTTTGACCTTGACCAGCCCAAGCTGTCAACAGCCCCAGTCGAGGCTTGTGACATATGTACTGTAGAACCTGGGAGACAATACAACCCAGCGTGAGGATGTGGCCAGCCAGCAGTAACAATTTGGTTGGGAGCAGTGATAAATGTGCAGCGTGCTCACTGGCAGATGGCAGCTAAGTTTTTCAGAGATCGCAAAACTGCTGTCATTAATTTAGGTAATGGGTATCAATTGTGAAACTGAATTGAAATACCAAACTAGTGCAACATTTTTTTACAACAAAATGTATTTCTAACTTACAGATCAAAAGGGTATATACAGGCCGACACTGAGATAAGACAGCTGTTATTTGGTATAGATTACCAGCTGAATTTTATTAGATGCTACTAAAAGATTTTACAGGAAAGTATGGTATGGTATGGTTGGAAAGGGTCAGGGCAACTTCACAAATCACGTCAGGTGTGAGTGGTGTATTTAATCCAGGTACCACACTGCACTTACTAAAAAAAAATTTTTTCGTTTTGTACCATACATTTTCTTAAACCACTGCTCTTTATAAGGTATCACTAAAGGTGTTGCACAGGATATGTGAAAATCACTTATACCTGTCTTGAAAACAGAAATGTTACTCGTGTGTACTAAAAACTTGGCATGCTATGTTTGGGCCGCGCTGGTGATAGTCGGGTGACACTAGTCAGTGGGGACGGAGCAAGTGTCACTCACAGTCATTGAAATGTCACTCATAATTACACTGAAATTATGAATATGTCACACATAGCAATCTGAAACCTTGGCAGCTATGGCGCTAGGCAGGTGAATACAGCACTCCCAAGCGCTATAAAACTTGTCGTTTCAGAGCCCCCACATCCTAAAAATCTCACCACACACTGGAAGGGAGCAGGCTCTGGGGTCATCGGTCTAAAGCACTTTTCTAGTAAAAAGATTATTCCACACAAACTGTCATCCAGAGACCCAGAACCCCTGATACTCTCCTGCAGCACTCTCACCACAGTGAGACTCGTGTGAAACCAATGACGTGTCAGAGGGAGAATGACACCAAAGGATGAAAGGCAGAGGCTGCCCAGCAGAGATGTGAACCTATAATCTGCAGAGAAACACACACACACACATACATACATACATACATACACACATACATACACACACACACATACATACACACACACATACGTACATACAAACACACACAAACAAACCCAAACACATAAACACACGCACACACACATACATATATGCACACGCACGCATGCACACAAAGTCACTGAAAAAAAGGACAAATTAACACTAGGTAACAATTACATTAAACAATGTTCCATGTGTAGCGCTTAACACAAAAACGAATGAATAGCCCCTGACAACTATCCAACACTGCCAGCTCTTTCCTGTATACCCGAGCATATTGTATAATGCTATTAAAACAGAGACTTTTTTGGTCAATCCTGAGCAGCGCATGTGCTGCTCTTCGAAGCACGCTGTATTCAGGTATGGACTTGCTAAATGTGTAGCGCTTAACACAAAAACAAATAAATAGCCCCTGACAACTATCCAACACTGCCAGCTCTTTCCTGTATACCCGAGCATATTGTATAATGCTATTAAAACAGAGACTTTTTAGGTCGATCCTGAGCAGCGGATGTGCTGCTCTTCCAAGAACGCTGTATTCAGGTATGGACTTGCTAAGATAAGCTTGCAGTTTTGTCCTATCGCTGAAGGTTGGTAGGTTGGGGAAGAAGTGTCTGGGGCGTCCTTTAAACAAGCATTTGCAATGCAATAGTCTCACTTTTGAAAAAGTTTAAGCTATTAGCATTGTAAATGACAATGCCTTTTATTTATGTTTTAAAAGCAAAAACATAAATAAAAGGTATTGCCATTTACAATGCCAATAGCTCTAACTTTAATAATGCGAGACCTATTGCATTGCAAATGCTTGTTTTAACTATGTTTTACTGCCCAGTATATCCAGATGGTAAGATAGAGTAAAACAATACACATTAAAAATAACCCCTACACCATGGAACCTACCTCCCATGTTGTGGAACTCTTTAGTGTTTTTATTTTTCAGATAGAAACTCCCACTTTAGGAGTTTGTTTTCGAAAAATAAATTGTTTTGAAAAAGTTTGACAGACAGCCATTATGTTGGACGGAGCTGCCCGTCAAACATTTCCTACATTGATGGGAACTGCCATAAAGGCTATTAATGCTAGAGTATGGAAATGTCTGCTGGTTTTGCAGACATCTCAACATTTTATTGGCAGAGTAAAGGCAGGGTGGCAGATGTAAAATCTGCACCCATCCCGGTCTGGCTTTACTGCGCCAATAAAACCCTGAATCATGCCCTCTGTCTGTGTGACACAGTGGCCGAAAAACAATAATTTGGAATCCTACCCTGAGTGATTGCCAGTGGTTAGACTATTTACAAGCATTCATCCCACTAATTGCCAGTAGTATGCCAGGAGACCTGAGACTGGCACAGCTTTCCAAGCCTACTATCACCAACGTATATGAATTCCAAAAAGTAGTACCTTTGCATCCATTCAAGGAATACTCATATGGGTGCAAATGTAATACTTTTTTGGTAAACTGGTAACTATACATACGTTACAGTTGCTGATCCAAATATGAACAAGTTAAAACCTCTTAGTGAAACAAAGACAATGAGAAAAACCAAAACAGACATAGCGGACCCTACTCAGGGCCTCTCCCCAGTCCAACTGCCAAGCTGAGAAGGCATTTATTTGAGGGGTGTCACACCCCAAACATCACCCTGAAGCTACTCCCCTGGTTCCGCCATTTGGTTGTGGACTGTTTGATGTGGTGTTCACTGGATTCTGCAGATTGGTAGCCTAATATCAAGGCGGTTGCTGAACATGTCAGACTGCTTGGATTTTCCTTGTGATGGCCATCAGTGAATCCTGTGTTGGAGCGCAATGTGTATCCAAAAATGAATTGTTATTACTTTGGCCTTCACAATCCATTCCAGAGAGTAAGCACACATATTCTTTCAAAAACGTATCAGGTGTACTTCATTTTACCCTCATGGTTAATAGAATGCATGCTTGTTCTGCTATTTGATGCCTGAGGAATGTGCCGGCGCCTTGTAGTGTGACACATATGTTGGATCACCAGTGCCTATGGATTGGCAGTCTTCCGCCAAATCGTTCAACACACTACATATGGAGCATTTTTTATGTTTTTCTGGGCATGTGCAGAGTGTGTTTGTGTGTATGCATTTCCACAGTATACACATTGAGGTCTGTTTTGCACGTGTCCTCTTCTCAGACTCTTATTTCTGCATCTTTTTGGGAAGGTTCTGTTTTGATGTGTGTGTTGAGTCTGTCTGATTTCATATCTGAACCTATTGCTTCTGACAGTTTTTGGGATCTCCCCAGTGGGATTGACAATTCCTATAGCTTGAGTTGTGGAGGGTTTGTGAATTGGAAGTTTTGTATAAGTTTTGGTCTGATTTCATCACTTTCTTCGGGTATACACATGATTGCTAGCTCTCTGTCTGGCATGGGATGCATTGGTTGATTCTTTTTCTCTCCGAATGACTTCTTTTAACAAATCATTCATATTTAGGGTCTATTAGTGATTCAAAATAGTTGAGGCTGCCAGTGTAATTGCATAGGTAGTGCCTGTGTTAGTCAGTGATCTAAACTGTTTACGCTGTTCATATCCTGCTTGGTGAAGTAGCAATGACCATGTTACTTTATCATCAGTCTTCACAGTTCCCTTTAAATAGTTTTCCAGCCTTGTTATCTTGCTACCCACTGCTTGCTACCATTTGAGCATGAGGGCTGCATGTTCACCTGACCAATCAAAGTTCTGCATTTGATTGAATTCTGTCAATCTGAATTGATACATGTTTTGCTTCTTTGTGTCACCTTGAGTTTTCTTATTTAGTTGCTTCGGCATCATGTATGCGGTTTATTGCACACATTGTTGCTCCATTATGTAAGTTATTCCTTTCTCATTGCACTTTTTATCTCCATCTTCTTCTACTGTCATTAATATCCTGACTTTGTGTCTGATACATGCAATGGAGCTCCGGAGACTGGTAGTTCAGTTTGCTATTTTTATGTGTTTTGGGGCTCTGTTGTGGAGTGGTAGTGAATAAAGTATAAGTATTAAGTTCTATTTGAATAAAGACAGATCGCAACCATGAAGGTCCAATATCTGAGTCCACCACTCTCTAGCTGCCAACCAGAAAATCACAGCACCAAAACCCAGATGACTGCAAGAGTGAAAAGAACATAGAACTTATTTTGTATTCTTTTATTTTACAGAGTTTTATATAGCGCGAACTTGACCCGAATCGGGTATCAGAGCGCCTTACATAGCACCAATTGTATTACATGAGGACACATTCATTTTTGTTAGGCACGGGGAGATTAAGTGATTTGCCAGAATCACAGGATGTTCAGCGTCATTGTCGAGACTCGAACCCAGTTCCCCAGATTCAAGGTCAACCACCCTAGCCAACTCCTCTCCCCAACTCCCTGGAACTCAACACCATACTTACAATGTGTAGCAAAAGATCAACTACCAATAGATATCTAAAGATGTAGCCCCTCCAGATCCATATATAGAAGTTACATAATGAAAACTATGATGATAAATAATGAACTAAGTTCAATACATGTAAATGTAAATCCAGTACTTGTATAGCGCACAAATCACCCCCGAAGGTGCATCTCGGCGCCGTTGGGAAGATTAAGCGAGCTAAGTCGCATGGTGCTGGGCAGTCCCCTGCCGCCGGAGCCAGAACCTTGATCCCCAGCATCAGTCGCCCTGGCTGTGGCACCACACCTCTCCCCTACATGACATAAACATCAAGTTATTTTGGTAGACGTCCTTCTCTAAGTTTCAGAATTGCTTTGATCTGGAAACGTTGGACTTGTTTTCGAGTATATCAGTTGTACCCTGTCATCAGGATGAGGTGATGGCATTGCATTCACCACCATTTAGTGATCATCACCGGCCCAGGTGTGATATTTGTGCATTCACAGATGTCCTCACCTCGTTGGCTCCAGTGAAGGTACTGAAGGTTTGGAGCGTGTCTGCCATCTAGTTAAAAAATAAATACCCAAAGACTGAGTTTGTTTTTGAAAAAGAAAGAAATAATGACCCTGATACACTGAGAGTTTTATCCCAAGTTGAGGGAGTTATTTTTCTTTCTGTTTGTGACCACCAGACTTTCTTGCACAGTGACAGCCAGAAAAAAGAACAACACACCATACACTTTAAATTGAGTGGTTGGTCTGATGGCCTTAGAGAGACATCCTCTATTCCAAGAGTAAGGTTTCCAACGGAGGAGGTAGCAGAGCACAGACACGGGAAAACTGGCATGCTGCCCAATTCAATACAGAGTGGAGGGGCCGAAAGTTTGCTTGGCCGGGTTCTCCTTCGTGTTTGTGACGAAGTACCCTGTCCCCAAAACTCTAAATCAGGTCTTTATTATTCACAGCTGTCATCTAACAGTTGCAGTTGTTGCTTCACTATCATCAGCGACATGTTGACTTTTCACATCTCACCACTCATGTCATTATCTACCCCAACCACTAAGCCTAAGTCTGTATCCAGAGAATGGCCAGCCACTACAGCATCACACACCACTTTCAAACCAATTACATCACCATTCACAGTGCTGGAATTAGCACCCCTCTCTCGTTCTCTATCGCATCTAGATAGACTGCCTTTATTCTTGATTTTCGCAACGCTTCTCTCGCCCCACCACTTTCTGATGAAAACTTGAATTAATCCCTTTGACATATTGGGCACCCTGGGTATTGGATAAAACTAGGAATTGTATTTTATTCAGGTTTTCGTACTTTAATATTTATTTATTTTATTTATTTGAAAGTTTTATATAGCGCGAACAAGATCTTTGCAGATATCAGAGCGCTTTACAAGGTAGGGTATGGAGTAATAGCATGTAATAGTTGAGGTAGTTAGGTACAAGGTGCATAGTTACATAAGTAGGTCAAAAAACCGGAGGTAGATAATAGGTGAGGTAGTACAGGGTGCATAGTCAAACAGTTGCGCCAATAATATAAAAGTACAAAAATAAGCATATACTTGTTTAAGCGTGCTACAAGTGTTTTTGGAGATAACATCAAGGTGGGCATAGTTGAGGTAGATGCGTGCAGGATGTAAAGTCACACAGGTGCATCAGTAGTACAAAAGTAGGGAAGGTTGAGGTGCATCAGTAGTACAAAAAATAGGGATGGTTGAGGAGGTGTAGGTACAGTGTGCAAGGTCAGACAGGTGCATTAACAATACATCAAAATACAAAGAGGGAACATATACAATCAAATAAGTCATGATACAAGTAGTACCGGTAGACCAAGGGGTCAGGCAGGTATTACGGAGCGGATTCATGAGCGCTACAGGATAATAGATCATGTGTATTTAGCCATGAGGATCGCTTTTACTTCTTTCTTAAACAGTTTGTTGGAGGAGATGAGCCTCGTTTCCGGAGGGAGTGAGTTCCAGATCCTGGGTGCCATTCCTGAGAAGGACCGTTTATAGGTTTTTTCCTTCCTGAATCTTCGAGGTTTCAGCAAAAGATTGTTTGTGCTTCTAGTAGTTTTAGATCCACCCGAGATAGTCAGCTTTTGAGTGAGGTAGGCGGGTGAGTTCATGTGTACAGCCTTGTGAGTCATGCAGGCGATTTTCAGATGTATTCTGGCTTCAAAAGGTAGCCAGTTCAGGGATTTAAAGTCAGGGGAAATATGCGAGTGTTTTTTGGAGCCAGTGATGAGTCTCGCTGCAGCATTAAGGGACGCTCTTAGGGGTGCCGTTGTAGTTAGGGGGAGCCCGCAGAGGGCGGTGCTTCCGTATTCTATGTGCGGTATGACTATAGCTTGTACTGCAGTTTGGAAGTCTTTGGCTGGAAGGAAGGCTTTAAGTTTTCTCAAGGTATTGATTTGGAAGTTCGCTCCTTTGGTTGCCTTGCTGATGTGCTGCTGCATGTTGAGATTGGCGTCAAGTGTTATGCCTAAGGATTTTGCTGAGTCTACGACGGTAGGTTGTACATTTAAAGCCGTTAAGTGCTTAAGCCATGCTTGAGCCGTAGAGATTTTTGCAGGAGGTGAGATTAGGAGGAACTCAGTCTTCAGAGCATTGAGTTTGAGGTGATTCTCTGCAAGCCAGGATTGGGTGTTTCTGATCGTGGTGTTCAGAAGCACGATGTCCTTGGGGGATTGTATTTTGAGATAGAGTTGGGTGTCGTCGGCATACATGTGAAAGTAAACGTTGGATGTCTGTAACAGAGTAGTGAGCGGTTCCATAACTAGGTTGAACAGTGTTGGGGAGAGGGAGGATCCTTGGGGGACGCCTAGCTATACAGGTACCGGAGAGGACATCAGGTTGTTGCTTTTGAATCTTTGTGAGCGGTTGTGTAGAAAGGAGGTGAACCACTTGAGAACAGTCCCTGATATGCCCATTCTTGTGTTTAGCAGTTCGAGTAAGTTCTCATGTTTAACTGTGTCGAATGCTGAGGAGAGATCCAGAAGTATGAGGAGGCAGGTATCATTTTGGTCTAGGATTTGGAGGGCGTCGTCCACAATGTGAGTCATGGCTGTTTCGGTACTGTGCCCTGCACGGAAGCCTGACTGATGAGCATTGAGGAGATCAAACTTGTCTATGTGTTTAGTCAGTTGTAGCTGGGCGCATTTTAATATAATCACTAACTTCAAAATGACTAAACTTGACATGATGATTCAAATCGGATGTACATCTTCTCTTCTCCTGAGAACTCCTCCTCTCTTTCCCATTGCCTGCATATTAACTGAATTACAATTGCCACACGTTTTTGGAACCAGTTCAAAGGCAACTTCGGCACTGGCTTTTTCATTCTTAACAGTTGTCTCTGTATTAGACTGAGGTGTGATGTAATATTAACAGAAACATCTCATCATCTTAAAAACATCCAAACCTGATCTCATTGCCAACATAATAGTCTCTTTTACAATTCTGTTTACTTTCTCGCCTATTCTGTTAGCTTGAGGCCCATACAATGATACAGTCAAATGTTTCATACATGCAGACCCCATATAGTTTTCATTATGTGTGAGGCAACATTTTCCCCTGACTGTAAAATCTCCGTATGGTAGAGAAAAGTAAAAGCGTTTATTTAAATTGGAAGAAAAGTAAAAATACTTTTTTGTTCAATATCAATGTGAATACATGTCATATTTATTTTAAATGTAAATCAAAATAAAAAACTCTACAGTTCTGTTGACTTAATTTTGATTAAAATCTTTATTTAATTTAAATATGTTAAATTTAATAAAACATATTTTCTGGTTTAAATGAAAAAATACATTCCCAAATACAGTAAATACATTACATTTTTATAGTGCATTAATGATTTTATAGAGTGATTTTTGCAAATAATTCAAAGTAATTTAATTTTATTTTAATACAATGAATGTCATATTAATTTATAAATTCAAAAAGTGTGTTCAAATATTTTATAATTAAACAATACATGTTGTTTTAGATATTTTCAATATTCACTTATATTTATTTATATTTAACTATTTTAAATATTTCAATTTAATTAAACATTATTTGATATTGAATTTTATTTTAATTTCCTACCACCCTTATCTTCAGGAGTGTGTTGCAGTGCAAGTGATTGGCCAAGTGTGCTGCTTGACTTACTCCAGCTCTGAGATGGAGTAATTACTACTGTTTTGAGTTCCTTTTTGGCTGAAGAACATTTAGAAATGCAATTCCTGACTAGCAGTGGGCTTATTCTTTTGTAGATGGGTGAATGTCCCTCTATAAGCCCTTTATTTACCCACCTTAAATACCTTCTTTCTTCTCATTAAACTCTTCCCATGTAGTAGTAAGCTGCCCCCCTGTTCAGTCACTCCCACTGGTCACTTTCACATTTACTGCTAAATAGTAAACTTACATCTACGAGGATCTCCCCATTGAAAAGATACCAGAGGTGGAGCTTTACACTCATGGGTTTGTGAAAAGCATTTTGTACTACTTTAGAGGTACTATTGCAGTACTACTAAACAACTACAAAATGCAGCTTCTGAATTGGCCCTTTACCATGGACTTTACATTATGGCTGCCTAAAATGTCCACGGAATGAAGGAATAGTAATTCAGACTGTCGAGCAGGCAGACTTTTGTACTTTTCCAAAGGTAAACAATTTAGGTTTGCCGTTAACCAAGACCTTTTGATTTTAGTCAATTGATATATAGAATATATTTACTAATAGGAGTTTTCACCCAGCCCTTTTCATCAACTAGTCTGTTCTTACGTCATTCACATTTGTTCCCGCCCACTATAGCATAAACCATGGGGCAGTGGGTCAGCCCACTTTCTCCACTGGATAACTTCATTGTAGGTGACAAGGAGCACATCCACACTAAAATGAGTTCCCTTCCGCGCCAGGGACTTCTACGGCAATGTGTGCTTTTCAAGACCTAACATTTTTTGTGCTTTTAGCTGATTTCTATATTTTTATTTCTTTATTTCTTTTGGAGTTTTATATAGCGTGAATAAGACCCTTTTGGGTGACAGAGCGTTTTACAGATAGTGTACAAAAACATGGGATAGGACAGGATGAATGATATGGCACTAGATAAAAAGTACAATATATACACACATATATCCATGCATTAATGATGAACAGAGAAATAGGAGTACATAGTATAGCATAAGTCCAGGCTTGAAATATATTCCAGTGTGACAGGAGGCAGCGGACAAATAGTCGGGAGGAATCAGTCAAGGGGCGAAAGAGGCGGGTTCTCAGTGATAGAGAAGTTTGCTGGATATTAAGATTTGCACTTCTTTCCTGAAGAAGGATGTGGATGGGTTGCATCTGGTTTCAGTAGGGAGAGAGTTCTACATTTTTATGGCAATTCCAGAGAAGGATCAATTGTATTTTTTGTTGTTTTTGTGGCTTAAGGAACAAGCACTGGCGTTGCCAATAGGTCTCGCAGTAGGAAAGTTGGAGCTATTACAATTGCAAATAACAATGCCTTTTATTTTTGTTTTCATTTTAAAAACATAAAGGGCTTTGTCATTTACAAAACCAATAGCTCCAACTTTCCTATTGCGAGACCTATTGGCAACGCCAGTGCTTGTTAATCATTGCAGCCTTGAAAAAGTTGAGTTTAGATGAAACAGGTACCGGCTGCAGATGTTGTACAAATTCAGAATCAAGATCTGTGTGAAAATTTTGGACAATTTGGAAATAAACTAATGGAGCTTATGAACCAATTTTGTAACAACTCTTCATGTAACCACATAGACTACACTTTGTGTACGCTTCGGTATCATTTGTTTTGTGTTGTTGGATTGTGAACTTTCTAGTTCATGAATCAGCTTACACCCTATTGGTAGCAGGCTGCAGGATACCATGTGTGCACAGTTACTTTGTTACTGACTGTTTGTTGGAATTTGTTACTTGACCCCAACGTTGGTTTGTTTGGGATGTGCGATTGAAAGCGTCCTCCTAATATAAACAAGAATTACTGCTGTTGGAGAAAGGGGAGACAATTAAAAACAACCTAGGACGCTTGTTGTACAGCTGTTACCGTTGCGGCTCCAAATGACCTCGGAAGACGGTGCTTGCTTGTTTTTTTTGGCCGAGGCATTTCGCTAAGCCGAGCTGACATTTTACTTATTGCGTTCAATACTCCGTTTCAAGCGGGGAGCAGGCTTTCTCATTTTTAGAGTGCGGGGTTAGTGGAAAGTGGGAGCGGTGGTTTTGGGGCAGGGGTTGGAGAAGTGGTGGGGTGTGCGAGGAGAGCGAAAGTGGGGTAGCTAGGAATGGTAGGAGAGGGGGTCGGGTGGCGAGATGTATCGAGCGCCAAGAAGCAGTGGTTAGGAGCGCTACACATTAATGAAAACAAAGAGGGACTCCTGCATTGTAACCATGCGCCGGGGTTAAGCACGTGACCCCGAAGTATGGCGCGCTTCTGCTGCGCGGAAAGCGTCCTCCTAATATAAACAAGAATTACTGCTGTTGGAGAAAGGGGAGACAATTAAAAACAACCTAGGACGCTTGTTGTAAAGCTGTTACCGTTGCGGCTCCAAATGACCTCGGAAGACGGTGCTTGCTTGTTTTTTTTGGCCGAGGCATTTCGCTAAGCCGAGCTGACATTTTACTTATTGCGTTCGATACTCCGTTTCAAGCGGGGAGCAGGCTTTCTCATTTTTAGAGTGCGGGGTTAGTGGAAAGTGGGAGCGGTGGTTTTGGGGCAGGGGTTGGAGAAGTGGTGGGGTGTGCGAGGAGAGCGAAAGTGGGGTAGCTAGGAATGGTAGGAGAGGGGGTCGGGTGGCGAGATGTATCGAGCGCCAAGAAGCAGTGGTTAGGAGAGGTGGTGGAAGAAGAGCAAAGCAGAAGCCATGTGACGGAGCTGGGTTGTGTTGTTGGGACAGGCAAGCCATGTGACGGAGCTGGGTTGTGTTGTTGGGACAGGCTCGGCAGTGCGGCAAGGCTGTGATTGCGTGGAGAGAGAGGGGAGGTGCTGGTGTGGGAGGGGGGAGGTGCTGGTGGGGGAGGTGCTGGTGTGGGAGGAGTGCTGCTAGGGAAAGGCTGTGATTGCGTGGAGAGAGAGGGGAAGTTCTGGTGTGGGAGGGGGGAAGGTGCTGGTGTGGGAGAGGGCAAGGCTGTGTTTGCGGGGAGAGAGAGGGGAGGTGTTGGTGTGGGAGGGGGGAGTTGCTGGTGTGGGAGGAGTGCTGCTAGGGGAGGAGAAGCCTGATGCCGGATGGGGGCGGGAGAGCCTGGGAATGCGAGAGGCTGGGCTTGCGAGAGGCTGGGCTTGCATGCGATGCGCGTGCATGTACACGTGAACTGCATGAAAACCGCGGGGCTGAAAGCCCTTTGGTTTGACGATGTTTTCGCCACTTGAATTCTCGCTCCGCTCGATGCGCTTGCGCACATCGATAGGTCGCGAGACCTAACTAGTATTTCTGGAGGGTCTGTTTCCACTCAATAGGGTCGGTTTCTGGCCCAAGTAGGAGGGGGTGTTGTGGTGCAACGCTTTGTGGGCCACACAGGCAATTTTGGGAAGAATTCTGGCCTCAAAGGGGAGCCATTTCAGTGATTGAAGGTCGGGGGTGATATGATCCCTTTGTTTGATCCAGTGATGAGTCTAGCTGCTGCATTCAATGTACCCTTCAGTGGTGCAAGTGAAGTTATCAGGAGACCAATCAGTGTAGTGCTGCCGTAGTCTAATTTCGATAACACATCAAATGCATGTACCACCGTTGTGAGGCTGCCATGACAAGCCTCAGTAGTTCCACTAACAATAAAGTTTTACAAAACTATGACTAGGCAAAACAAGCATTGACAAAGTCAAAAGACTGGCCGGTGACGCCAGACCTACTGGCTTAGCCAATACTTGTTTCAGCTTGATATTACCCAGGGATAGATTAGAGGCTCCACGCAAGCATTCTGATGTGTTTACCAGGAAGCTGCAAACAATGGGTTATATGTGAGTCAGGCGTGAGCAAGCTGAAAAGCCTCAAGGGGCCATACTACAATCCTCCTCGCACAATGAGCAAGAGCTGCTTGCAAGACGCCTGCCTGCAATACATGGTAAATGAGATTAAAAGACTGCAGTGCAACCAGAAACTAGCATGGAACTGACTGAAAATCTTTACATTAGTCTACTTGAGTTAATGGCCAGTCAAGGAGATGGTCATAGAGACTGAGTGTGATCAGTTTTACTGGCAGTGAAAAAAGGAAACTACAGATTTCTACCATCAGGAATCCAATTTCCACCACTAAGGGATATCTTGAATGTTTCATAATTCCACACAGCTCGATCATGATCATAATGTAAGAGAACAGACCGCGTTTAGAAAAAAATAGTAATAATTCCAATTTTTTTGTATAGCTCTCAATACAATTTCCAAGCGCTATAGGAGAGAGATGTTACCTGAAACCAGTTTATGTTTTTACTGACAAGGTTCCGACTCCAAACTATACACTTCAGGGTAGCCTTTCCCACCAAAGGCACCTGGTTTTCTTCATTCCCCCATGCCATTGTGAAGTCCCACCCGAACAAAGCACTCTGCACTTTATTTTATTTTGTACACTTTATTCTTACCAAAACAGGCAGTTCCTACGCCCCGTACTGCGTACTCTGGATTCTAGATCCCACACAGCTGCTTTGTCTTACTCGCAATGTATGGGAAATGAAATTGTCATTATTGCTGTCTTGAACTACATCGAAAGGTATTTGAGATACAGTTCTAAATCTTGAAAATGTTATTGTATTTTGCTGCTCCTATACTGTTTAAGTGATGTCTGTGATTTTATTGAAGGCTTCATAATCTATTTTAATAGCACTTTTTTCTTGACTTTTTAATTATTTATTAATTATTGTGTATTTCTATTTATGATGTGACTTTTGTTGCTCAGTAGAGCCGAATAAAGAATTTTGACTGTCACTCAATGCAATTTCTAAGCGATATAAAAAAGAGATGTTCCCAGAAATCAGTTTATGGGAATCAATGTAGTAACCTTGGAAACATGGATGGCTAAACACGGCTTGTTGGGATTAAAACTTCTAACATTCTGTTAACCATATACATAAGCGGTGAGTGTTCAACTTGGAGAAGTCTTTTTACGGATGAAATCACACATTTTCATTTGAAACAATCATCTAGCATGTTCAATGATGGTTAACATAGTGCTGCACTATGTTGCCTGCTTATCTAATGAGCTTCAAATGGTTGCCAAGCACAATCTGCCTATGGATGAAACATCAACAAAAACATGAACATAAAACCTACATTTTCTGATTTCAATATTTCCAGCTTGCTCCATAAACCACACCTTGGGTGTGTTGGCTCAAATGGTGAGGACCAGGGACTGCCCTCCCCAGGGAAATAACACTGTGTTGGGAACCCTGTTCAGATTTTTTCTAAAGAGCCTAGTACTAACATATGTTTAAACAGTGGTAAACTAGCATTAGATGTCAGGTCTCTTGAGGAGGATCTAAAACCTACCTCCTGGATTGCATGTGGTACTGGTCAGGTGGAGCCAGCCTCATTGCACTGCTGAGCCTATTGTAGTCTTGTCAAGTTTTTTTTATAACTTAATTGATTCTTTTTTCTAGGACTCTGGCAGGTTTCAGGCTGAGCAAGGTCAGAGAACCACATGTAGGCTGACTGACACGATTCGATGTTCACTTCCTGGTGTATAGTTCACTTCCGGAGCACTTGGGGCAGTGACAGTAGGTGAGGCTTCTTTAACATGAAGACATTGCCAGACAACATGAACAAAAGTCCAAGAAACAAGCATTTGCAATGCAATAGGTCTCGCATTAGGAAAGTTTGAGCTATTGGTATTGTAAATGGCAAAGTTTTTATTTATGTTTTTTTTTTAAATACCTAAATTAATAGCTTTGTCATTTACAATGCCAATAGTTATAACTTTCGCAAATGTGATACCTATAGCATTTGTAATGCAATATGTTTTGTATTTACATGACTTAGATGTATTGATATTACAAATAACAATGGCGTTTAATTTTTTTAAATAACTAATACTTAAATAAAAGTTATTGTAATTTATAATGGCTATAGCTTAAACTTTTCTAAAGAACTTTTGGGAAATTATTTTCAGTGTATCAGAGAGCGCAATAATACGAGATCAGTGTGAGATCCTGAACACACCTGCTGCCAAGATGGATACCGCCCAGGCTCTCTGTGACTCCATCCACAAATGTGTGAGGGGGGTCTCAGTGTGGGGAGCTCTAACCAGCTGAGGACAACCAGCAACAAGACTGGGCTAGTACCAGATATTCAGCCTCTCACACCATGTCCTATTCCCACAAAAACCTTACATTTAGATTTAATCTGAGGGTGGGAACGGGGTGCTCTTTCACTGTGCCTGGGCCAACCCTCAGTCTTTTTGCTGAGAAGAATTTGGGAGGTCTTGTCCTTTTTTAAAGCTTTGACAATCTAGCTCTTCACTGGGACCCCTTCTGGGGTGCCCCAGCATTTTACATAAAAGTAATGACATAACTTGGGTTTGCAACATCACTCACAGTTGTCAGAGCTTGGAGATTCCCTCCAAGTGGTTATTACAACTGCATTTGTTTATACATAATATACAACATAGCCACATTCTGTTTACACTGCTTAAGTGTCTAAGCTCTCGTTTCTGTAGCAGGATGAGAACTCAAACTCAAGCTCAAACATGACAGGAAAAAGTAGGTACTTCAAAAGCAGAACATGTGGACTTCTAAAACAAGCATATCGTAGCGCATTAATAAGATACAATCCACAGTCATCTAGAAACATCCTCAAACTGAGTCTCGGCTGTCCATGCATACGAACAATTGATTCTTCCAACTCTCACATTTTGGTGCGCCTCCGGAGAAGCTTCAATAGGTTAAACTACCAACCTGGAGGGCACCAATATGTAAATTTCTTAACCTCTATTAATAATTCACAACATTTTCTCCACACGCCCTTAAATATGAGGCTGATACTAACCTCGGGCCAAGCATGACAGCAGGATCTGTGATTGTTGACATAACTTAAGCGCGTGCTGCAGTCCGCCGCCGGCCTGCGACCAGGAAGTCAGGCAGGCCGGGCGGGACAACCGGAAACAGGAAGTAGGAGGGCGGGAGCCTACCCCGCCTCCCACGGAAGAGCCGCGATTGTTTGGAGCACCGGAGCAGGCAGGAGCCTACCCTGCGCCCCGGTGCCGAAGAAGGGAGGAAGAGTCCTGCTGCCGGTGAGAGCCGCTGCACCAAGGAAGCCGGTGAGTGGGGCTTCGCCTTGTTGCTGGGCTGCGAGGGCGGGGGGCATGTGTGTGCGCGCGCGCGAGTGCGGCGGCGGGCTGTGTATGTGTGTGAGCGTGCGTGTGTGTGTGTATGTGTCTTGGAGTCTGTGTGTATGCGTGTGTGACTGTGGGGGGGGGGAGGGGGTTGCCTGTCTGGGTGCCTGCGTGTCTGTGTAAGTGTAAGTGCGTGTGCGCTTGTGTGTGCATGCATGCGCGTTAGGCTGACTTGCTGGGAGTATGGGAGGGAAGTGCACAGCGCGGCGCAGGACGGAACGTGCGCGTTCGCGCACCCAAATCTGCCTTCAAAAGCTCGTGACAGTTTCTTGTCCTCATTCCCCCGTGTCCGATAACTATAAGTCTCCGACCCTGGACGCATCCTTCGGATGCGAATTCCAGGGCGAGACCTAAAAAGAGGATCAATAGTGACCTCGAAATGTATTGTGAAAGGTCGCACTAGAAAGGGCCAAACGGGTAACATAGTTGCTGACACTCACTTTAGAAACACACTATAGAACATTAACATTCTAAATGTGAGCTGGGGGAATGGACCACAGGTGAGGCGGGAAAGAGGAGGGTACATAAGAGGGCAATGGGAGGAAGAAGGAAGGGGTGACTCTAAACACATTTCCCTCTCATATGAAACACAATAAACGAGACAATACGTAAAATTGGTAACAAGCATGTGCCACACATTAAAGGGTGAAACTAAGCAACATCAGTTGAGAACCATAATTAGGAATAACTACAGCACAAGGTGTAACCTAGAGAAGTGGGGACTTTATGCTAAATTAAATCCTTTAACCAATTCTCTGGTTGCCTTATCCGCAGGGACCTCCATTTATGCACCTTTTTCCCCATGACTGGTGTTCTTCTCACCCTCTTCTTGGCTTGAGGGTTTCACATTTTGGGCAAAGCAGAGTGCGCGGAGGGGCGACATAGGTTGATGGTCGATGTTGAACATCAGAAACTAATATGTTTCGAGCTTTGTGACCTCTCCCCTCAATCCCCGTGCAGCCAATTATCCCCCATTGAGGAGTTTTCTGCATTTTAATGTAACCACCTCTGGGTTAAATTTTTTCACCCTCATAGCAAATTGTTATTTGGGTCCAAAAAGGGTTGCAGGTATGGCAGGGTGTTAGTGTACCCTGACCACCCAATTCCTTTTTATTTTTATTTTTTGGTCCTGAAGAAAAACCAGTAAATCCCCTTGTTGGTTTGAAACATGTAGAGCTAACACATATCACAGATACATTTGGTCCTAATTAAGCCTTCATTGTATCGACATACACTGTTTTTAGCATTGTCCAGTAGTCTTAGAATAAATAATCTTTGGATAAGTCATACCAGGACAATTTTTAACTCACTGACTTTTTTTCTTTACATTCATCACTCACATACCCGCTCCACTGTATCCCAGGTGTTGCAGCACACCTTGACGGCACTCGGCTGTCAAGGTGGCCCCGATGATGAAGCATGTCACCGACCAGGTCGGTGAGTGAGGGGTTCCTTAAAAACAAAGAAGGACTTCTTCTTTTTCTACATTAGAGTCTCATCCCACCGATATCGGTTTCTAGCCTTATCTTTGGTGGTACTCCTTATTTTGTTATACAGTTACCTAACCTGGGGATCGGGAGTACCCTTCCGTCCACCAAGGTGGATAAAATCCCTTTGCTCTCCAATTTTGTTTAGAATATACAAAGCAGATTCTATCCATATCCCATGCCTGTCTGTTTTCAAGTCGCACTATATTACGACTTACCCAGATAAATTTAATTTCGCGCGCAGAGTGAAAAAAGATGCTTTACTACCTTGGGTTTCGGGTTCCTGACTAGCATTACTTCTGCTAGTCTTTATCGTTCCCGGCTTTGTACTTGATCTGGTGGATTCCTACCTTAATCATAACATTGCCCATATCATCCTCAAACATCTGGTTCAAACCCAACCAGGGATGTGCTGATTTTGTCCCTGGTTGTGTCCGTTTTAAAGACATTAATACGATCTTGGAGTTTAAACAATATTGGTGAAACCCTGGACAAATGTAAAGAAGAATTCCATGATCCTTAAAAAGGATCATTCTTCATCTGTGTTTTCTGGGGCTGGGGGGCTTTCTTTATCGCTTCAACCAAGTCGATATAGGTTAGGTTTCACTCCAACCTTGGACAGCGTGTGCCCAGACTGGTGACCAACCCCACACCAGTTTGATCAACTTTCGACAGGTAAGTATAGATTTTTCATACCTAATTCCAGAGTTAAGAATAGGAACGCCATACTTCACTATATGCACTTACCTTTCAATATGTTTGCCTTCAATATTTTGGCTATGATATTACGGTATAACAATATTCCCTACTCAGTATTCCAGACTACAACCCTTTGCCAACCTTTTAATTCCAATTTCAGTCTTTTACACCATAAACTGGTTGCTTCTGCTGGACTCCATTTTCTTGCATGTATTCAACTGTATGTTCAACTCTCTTGGTGCTTTCCAGAGCTTTCCTTAAATTAGGGGTTCCCCAGCACGTGGGAACACACCTTGCTGCAGGGCCTGAAGTGGCAGCAGGCCCCATAGATGCTCGCTGGCAGAATGGTCCAGGGACTGCGTTAGGGACGGTTCGGCGGTCACAGGCTGGATTCTGGATGGATCTTGTTCCATCACTCCTGCAGTCCCTGTAGCTTGCCCACCCAAAGAGTGAGCCAATGAGAGGCAGCACAGGCAGCGCAGCGTAGAGGCGAGGAGAAGCACGGCTGGCGTGAGGGTAAGTACCGCTTCAGTTTCTGTCATTGAAAAGCCTTGTGGCAAGCCTGTTGTCCTGAGGAAGTTGGCTGGGGCAAGGTAGCGCAACCTGGGTGGAGTGTGGCTGTAGTGATGGTGACTGAGACCAGTCACAGGCAAGGATAACACTGTCCATCCACACTTCACTTCTAGGGCAAACAAGGAGGCCAGCCCATTTACACCACTGAGAGGGAACGTCGCTTCCAGTACAGTCAACAGGAAAATTAATGTCCAAAAGTGGGTACTTTAAGAGGTGTTGGTGGTCGTCTGGTTGCCTCTCCAATCTTCAAATGCTGCTGCCAAGAGAAGGAACTTCTAAATTAATTGTGAAATTGAGGCCCATCAAGTATCAAACAGGAAAAGCAGTTGCTTACAATAACTTTAGGAAAAACATCTCAGAACACCAATATTCTAAAAGTGGGTCAGGGGAAACAGACTATAAATGAGGCAGGCAGGGGAATATAGAACAGGGCAACGAGAAGAAAGATTAAAGGAAGAGAAGGGTAACAAGGAACCTAATCATAACAATGTTGTTACTTGTTGTGACTTTCCATTTTGTTCCATTCACAATCGCTTACCCGTCCCTAACATTTGTTGCTTTTTCCCTTTTGGGTTCCTTTGCGTTAGGTGCCCTCTAATTTTGGTTGTTGTGCTTGATAACCTTGGGTAATCTTCTCCTCTTCCCTTCCTCAGCTCCTTGCTGGTTTGCAGTGGCATCCAGTGACTCCTATCTGGTGTGCTGGTCTGTGGAAGACTCAGTTTCAGTTGTATGTATTAACGTGCACAGTTAATTAAAACTATTGCATATATAAAACCAGTTTGATAAAACCTTGTTGGGACAAAAGCATAAACAGTTACCCATGATGTTTTAAAAAAAAGCAGTTTTAATGTAAAAAGACATAGTGCAAGATGTTACAGCGAAAAAGTGCATGTTGTGATGGATTGTCTGTAGGATAGAAAGTGCAGCAGTTGAGCTTAAGCTGTCCGTAAGTGTTTGAGTGGCGTTGCAACACAGGTGTAAAAGCAAGACGTGTGCAGAGCTTGATAAAGGCACTTGAGTAGCTGTATAGGTCGTAGATTCAGTTAGATGGTTGATCTTTTGATCAAGTCTGATCAGATGTTTTGTGAGCCTGCAGCAGAACTGGAAGTCAGTTGAGTTAAAAGCAAACTATAATCGCAGGTCTGCAGCGACATAAGCTCCTCTCGATCCAAGCTGGTCTTAAAAGGGTTCTTCGTTTTTTAGGTCGAGGGACTGTAGGCTTGGCCGAAGGCCAAGACCGGAAGTCAGGAGAATTAATGCTACTTAGAGTGGCTCCTTTATCCCACCTCTCTTTTCGTCTCATCTCCATTGGCTGGCTTCCTAAAAGGAGGCCAGCCATTGGAGGAGAGAGCCGTCCCTCCAAAGAAGCTCCGTCTTTTTCGGATTCGGGGGCGTGATTTTTTGCATTCTTTAGCCCTGTGACGTCGTCTGTCACTCAGGGCGCAAAAAACACGCCCCCGAATCTGAAAATGGCGGCGCTTTTCTTCATGCCATTTCGCAATGACCGCCGCCCCAAGAAGTCGCAGAGTCCTCGCCTCTGCTGCTGCCACTGAGACAGGTTTGGTTTTCCATGTACTGAGAAGTTGTCGCATGTGTGTGCAACCACCATCGCTCATAAATGCACACGCGTCTGACACTTCCACACCCGACGCTCGAGCAGTGCCTCCGCAGCAAACACTCGCTCCCCAACAGCCAAGAGCTCCATGTCCGCCCCGTTCCCTACACCCGTCAGTGGCACAGGCAGCCCATAATACTCTCGTGACGTAACTGTCTTTGCCAGCGCCGTTGCTAAGGTCTGGGCTCCGTGCACAGCTTTACATTTGGTGTGTTTTCTTTCTCCTACCTGCTCACTCTTGTCCGGGACAAGACGGGAGGGGGGAGGTGAGTGGGACAAGTTCTCCCGCTCACCCCCCCAACCCCCCCATCCCATTTTCCAACACACCCTCAATTGAAAGCGGCAGGTGGGCAGGGGCCAGATTTGCTTTCGCCCAGGGCGCTCTCTTTGCAAACTCCATCTCTGAGAGTGTCGACGTACATAAAAGTCCAGGGAGTTCCTTCCCTGGAAGACACACCTCCCCCCAACAGAAGCATATTTATTTGCACAGAAAGCTCATCTGAGGCACATCTTTTTAAAGATTTTTTTGCGTGACACTCCTGCGTTACTTTCTGTTTCCAGGGGGAGAGTCTCCTCGTGACGTCACCGGTGTTGGTGGTTACTGCCCCCCCACACCCCCCAGCACGTGCCCGCCTATCTACGTCTGTTTGTGGCTTGTAGTCCCAGCAACCGCCCAATCTCCTCAACTGGTTCCTCTCACACACGGTGTTGACACAACAACCCTCGGGAGTTATCTGGGCATCTCGGCTTCGCTTGGAGGGAGTGGCGACCCGGGGCTCCCGGCTGGCGAGCGCCCTCCCTCGGGCCCAGGCGGCGGGAGGAGGGGCGCCCCATCTCCTGCCCGTTGTCACTTCACACACACACGGCCATGAAAACAATGCATCGGCAGTGACGCCATGTTGGAGTCATGTCTCCCAAGATCGCGTTCTTTTAACCCTCAGTTGACCCTCAGGTTCTTTCCCTCTCTTGGGCCTTGTATTTCTCAGAGAGGAGTTCCAGTTGCCCAGTTAACAAATGGCTCCCACTGGATGACGTTGCACCACATGCAGTGATGAACATTGGATTTGAGTTATATTGTGCGAATTCATCTACAAATTAAAACCAATGTCTTGTCACCAAACAACAAATGCAAGGTAAAATCACTGAACAACATTAAAAAAATGTTTCCAAGGTAAAAGAGGCTTGGGCAGGAGTTCCATCCCAGATTGACCAATCTTAAATTCTTTAGGTATCTTTAAAAACAAGCATTTGCAATGCAATAGGTCTCGCATTAGGAAAGTTTGAGCTATTGGTACTGTAAATGACAAATTTTTTATTTATGTGTTGGTTTTGAAAATAGCGAAATTAATAGCTTTGTCATTTACAATGGCAATAGTTTTAACTTTCGCAAATGTGACACCTATAGCATTTGTAATGCAATATGTGTTGTATTTACGTGACCTACATGTATTGATATTACAAATAAAAATGGCTTTTAATTTTTTTAAGAATTAATACTTAAATAAAAGTTATTGTAATTTATAATGGCAATAGCTTTTGTAAATATTTAACGATTATGTTCATTGTATTTTATTGTGACGGAAATCCAAGAACAGAAGTGAAATATTAACATCTTTTTGTGACATTTGTAATAAAGCTTGAAACATTGAGAGAACATATTTGAACCAGTTGTTGTTGAATGGTTGCACATATTGATGCTGTGGTGGCGCTCAGTGATGTTGTGGTGGTGACGAGTGATGCTGTGGCATTCAGTGATGCTGTGGTAGCGCATAGTGATGTTGTGGTGGCCCTGAGTGATGCTGTGGTGGCCCTGAGTGATGCTGTAGTGATGCGCTAGCTAGATAGAGTGAGTGCGATAGATAGAGTAAGTGCGATAGATAGATAGAGGGAGGGCGATAGATAGAGGGAGGGCGATAGATAGATAGACAGATAAAGTGAATTTATGTTGCATTGAGTAGAGTGTAAGTATGAGGTGTGCAATTATGTTGCATATAATTATGTGGCACTGAGTGGTATTTGGAGTGTATGTTCCATTGCAGAGTGTGTGAGGGTGCAGAGTGTGTGAGGGTGCAGAGTGTGTGAGGGTGCAGAGTGTGTGAGGGTGCAGAGTGTGTGAGGGTGCAGAGTGTGTGAGGGTGCAGAGTGTGTGAGGGTGCAGAGTGTGTGAGGGTGCAGTGTGTGTGAGGGTGCAGAGTGTGTGCGGGTGCAGTGTGTGTGCGGGTGCAGTGTGTGTGCGGGTGCAGTGTGTGTGCGGGTGCAGTGTGTGTGCGGGTGCGGCGTGTGAGGGTGCGGCGTGTGAGGGTGCGGCGTGTGAGGGTGCGGCGTGTGAGGGTGCGGCGTGTGAGGGTGCGGCGTGTGAGGGTGCGGCGTGTGAGGGTGCAGTGTGTGTCAGGGTGCAGTGTGTGTCAGGGTGCAGTGTGTGTCAGGGTGCAGTGTGTGTGCAGGTGCAGTGTGTGTCAGGGTGCAGTGTGTGTCAGGGTGCAGTGTGTGTGCGGGTGCAGTGTGTGTGCGGGTGCAGTGTGTGTGTTCGGGTGCAGTGTGTGTGTTCGGGTGCAGTGTGTGTGTTCGGGTGCGGTGTGTGTGTTCGGGTGCAGTGTGTGTGTTCGGGTGCGGTGTGTGAGGGTGCGGTGTGTGAGGGTGCGGTGTGTGAGGGTGCGGGGTGTGAGGGTGCGGGGTGTGAGGGTGCGGTGTGTGCGGGGTGTGACGGTGTGGCATGTGAGGGGGTAGTGTGTGTGAGGGTGCAGTGTGTGTGTATGGGTGCGTTGTGTGAGGGTGCGGTGTGTGTGTGGGTGCGGTGTGTGTGGGTGCGGTGTGTGAGGGTGCGGTGTGTGTGAGGGTGCGGTGTGTGTGAGGGTGCGGTGTGTGTGAGGGTGCGGTGTGTGTGAGGGTGCGGTGTGTGTGGGGGGGGGGCGGTGTGTGAGGGTGCGGTGTGTGAGGGTGCAGTGTGTGAGGGTGCAGTGTGTGAGGGTGCAGTGTGTGAGGGTGCAATGTGTGAGGGTGCAGTGTGTGAGGGTGCAGTGTGTGAGGGTGCAGTGTGTGTGAGGGTGCAGTGTGTGTGAGGGTGTGGTGTGAGGGTGCAGTGTGTGTGAGGGTGCAGTGTGTGTGAGGGTGCAGTGTGGCTATAGACATGATCTATCAGCCATAAACAGGACCAGGCAGCTGTGCTCAGATCTTAAAGGGAGCAAACTTTCCAATGAATGAAGAAAATAACAAATAAGCTGTGTGTGAGGGTGCAGTGTGTGTGAGGGTGCATAGTGTGTGAGGGCGCAGAGTGTGTGAGGGCGCAGAGTGTGTGAGGGCGCAGAGTGTGTGTGGGTGCGGTGTGTGTGGGTGCGGTGTGTGTGGGTGCGGTGTGTGTGGGTGCGTGTGTGGGTGCGGTGTGTGTGTGGGTGCGGTGTGTGTGTGCGGTGTGTGTGTGTGTGTGGGTGTGGGTGCGGTGTGTGTGTGTGGTGTGTGAGTGTGCAGTGTGTGAGTGTTCAATGTGTGTGAGGGTGCGGTGTGTAAGGGTGCGGTATGTGAGGCTGCGGTGTGTGAAGGTGCAGTGTGTGTGTGAGGGTGCAGTTTGTGCGTGAGGGAATAGTGTGTGCGAGGGTGCGGTGTGTGAGGGTGCATGGTCTGTGAGGGTGCAGTGTGTGTGAGGGTGCAGTGTGTGTAAGGTTGCGGTGTGTAAGTGTGCGGTGTGTGAGGGTGCGGTGTGTGTGAGGGTGCAGTGTGGCTACAGACATGATCTATTAGCCATAAACAGGACCAGGCAGCTGTGTTCAGATCTTAAAGGGAGTAAACTTTCTAATAAATGAAGAAAATAACAGATAAGCTGTGTGTGAGGGTGCAGAGTGTGTGAGGGTGCAGAGTGTGTGTGTGTGAGGGTGCAGAGTATGTGTGTGGGTGCGGTGTGTGTGCACTTTGTACCTTTCATTAATCTCCTGGGCTGGTATGGTCAGTGTTTTCTCTCAGGTGGAGGGGGAAGCTGTTGTGCCGTTCAATATTCATAAAAACGTATTTATTTCAAAATTCTGTGACCCCTTTAATATATTTTGCATCATTGATATTATTTGTTGTTGGTTTCAGGACCATAAGCCGTGATTACTGCGAGGCTCCAGAGGTTGATATCTTCCTGCAAAATCTCTAAAACATTTTAAACTAAGGCCTGTGCTTACAACCAAAATCCTAATTAATATGCTTGTTTAACTTCAGCCTGGCTTATAGCAAGTAGATCTTACGAGCTCGCGCCCCGAAAGCAAGTGGCTGGAGTGAATAATCATTTGAGTGCATTAAACCAATTTGCCACAAGATGTCGCTAGAGCAAGCGTTATGCACAAGGGTCTCAGTCGGTTGAAAATTCATGCTACAATGGCGAGCACATAAAGTGAGCATGTGAAGGGCTAATTTAGGATATGTCTGCACCAGCGTTTTGGGCTGGTTGGTGTCTAGCTTTGCATCAGCGTGCAAACAGTGAGCTGTGATGCTGCGAGCAATGGGGGCGGGATCAGTGAGCTAGAGGTGGTGGGGGTCAAAGACGTGGCAAAAATACGTTTTTAAGTCTTTCAACTTCAATTAACTACTTATAACGCACACCTTAAATTAACAAGTCAAAACGAAACCTAAGAGCCGCGCGCGTGAGCTTCTACCATAGACAGCTCACGTCCCGCGGCTCTTAGGTTTCGGTTTCCAAGGCGCATGGCAGAGTCGCGCTCGCACACATTCACAGCAAACAGCCAGCAGCAAAAGCGCGCCCACGAGGCCAAATCCAAGTCGGAAAATGCGCACCTCCGACTCGTGTCCCCATATATGTATACTAAAGTATACATGGAGGTCCATCGCTACGCTCGACCTAAAAACGACTTTGTAAAATTTAAAACACAATAGGTTCTGCTCTTTAATACCCCACCCTGCCCACCTCTTTTCAAATTCTACATGTTCATAAACAGCAATGCTCTGAACAGACTTGTTATCTTTGATGTGAACATTTTCTGTTGTAAAGCGCTCTGATGCCTTCGGGTCGAGCTAGCGCTATATAAAAATCTCAAATAAATAAAGTAGCTTTACGTCATGAGGCACCTCTTTGCTACGCAGTTCACATCCTTAAGTACACAGTAGTCATTGCTGAAAGCTGTAAGTGGCAGCGAAGAGGTCTGCCGGCCACCTTGTTCTCTCTGCTTATACCCTTGCAGCAGGGGTGTCCAAATAGGGAACCAGAGGGCCATATCTATGACAGATTTTCAGGCTATACATATAAAGAGAACTACATACAGGGAAATTCAAGTGAACTAATTTACATAGTCAGAGGTAGTGGGTACAATTGTAGGTAGGCTTCCAAGAACAGTTTCAATCAACCCTCCTGGGCCCGCATTGGACACCCCCGCCTTCAGGTCCAGTGGTCTCCAGACATACGCGTCCACAAAACTATCACTCTGGATGGGATGGGTGAAAGAGACTATGCCTTCTCAAAGGGACTGTGCTGCCTCCCTTCTTACTGTGTGTTAGTTGTACAACAGTCTCTGCAGTAGCAGCTAAACCCGCTGGGCTATCTTGTGGCCACAGAATGCATGGAGTGCGGCTCAGTGGACCTACTGGTGACACTCCAACAGGTATACTATAACCAGATGAAATCTAGGCTTTTCAGGACTCAGTTTCCCACTTCCAGCTCTAGAGCCTAGACCCAAAATTGAGATGGTGATTTAAAAGGCAACATTCTGAGAGGACTATTTTGAAATTGTGTATCAAAAGTGAGACTTATTGCCACATTTATTTAATAACTAAAAGGGACAACTGGTAGGAGCATCTGCAACCCCCCCCCCCCCCCTCGCCCCCAAGCAGTTTATTTGTTTTTAAAGTTCATTAGGCATTCAAACACATTTTGACAAGCAGAGGTGTAGCGATCCATAGTACAGCAAGTGCAGTGGCACCAGGGTCCAGGGCTGTGAGGGTCACACCGCTTCACAATTATGGATGCTTTTACTTCTCGGCACGGGATCAGAGGGCTCATGTTCCATGGTTCCAGTGGGCCCTATGGCACCCTTGCTACTCCGCTGTTGACAAGCCCATGATTGTTATGTTAAGTTGTGTTATGCAGATTCGTAGAGTGCAGTATCACCTGGGACGATATCCTGGCGCTGAGCAGCTGCGAGTCTAGACACACCTGGAGCCTTGTGGGACTACTCGAAAAGCCAGGTCTTCAGCTTCTTGCAGAGTGCAGAGTGCAGAGTGCAGAGTTCAGAGTGCAGATTCAGAGTGCGAGGGCAGAGGGCAGAGGGCAGATTCAGAGTGCAGATTCAGAGGGCAGAGGGCAGAGGGCAGATTCAGAGGGCAGAGGGCAGAGGGCAGATTCAGAGGGCAGAGGGCAGAGTGCAGATTCAGAGTGCAGATTCAGAGTGCAGATTCAGAGTGCAGAGTGCAGATTCAGAGTGCAGATTCAGAGTGCAGAGTGCAGAATGCAGATTCAGAGTGCAGATTCAGAGTGCAGATTCAGAGTGCAGAGTGCAGATTCAGAATGCAGATTGTGTGGGTGACTATGTGTGTGTGGGTGGCTTCGCGTGTGTGGCTCTGTGTGGGTGTAAAATGCAATAGGTCATGCATTTGCGAGCGATTAAGCTATTGGCATTGTAAATGACAAGGCCATTTATTTAACGATTACGCTATCGGCAATGTAAATTCAGAGTGCAGATTCAGAGTGCAGATTCAGAGTGCAGAGTGCAGAGGGCAGAGGGCAGAGGGCAGAGGGCAGAGGGCAGATTCAGAGTGCAGAGTGCAGATTCAGAGTGCAGAGTGCAGATTCAGAGTGCAGAGTGCAGATTCAGAGTGCAGAGTGCAGATTCAGAGTGCAGAGTGCAGATTCAGAGTGCAGAATGCAGATTCAGAGTGCATATTCAGAGTGCAGATTCAGAGAGCAGATTCAGAGTGCAGATTCAGAGTGCAGATTCAGAGTGCAGATTCAGAGTGCAGGTGCAGAGTGCAGAGTGCAGATTCAGAGTGCAGATTCAGAGTGCAGATTCAGAGTGCAGGTGCAGAGTGCAGAATGCAGATTCAGAGTTCTGGTGCAGAGTGCAGGTGCAGAGTGCAGAATGCAGATTCAGAGTGCAGATTCAGAGTGCAGATTCAGAGTGCAGAGTGCAGAATGCAGATTCAGAGTGCAGATTCAGAGTGCAGAATGCAGATTCAGAGTGCAGATTCAGAGTGCAGATTCAGAGTGCAGGTGCAGAGTGCAGAATGCAGATTCAGAATGCAGATTCAGAGTGCAGATTCAGAGTGCAGATTCAGAGTGCAGATTCAGAGTGCAGAGTGCAGAGTGCAGATTCAGAGTGCAGATTCAGAGTGCAGAGTGCAGATTCAGAATGCAGATTGTGTGGGTGACTATGTGTGTGTGGGTGGCTTTGCATGTGTGGCTCTGTGTGGGTGTAAAATGCAATAGGTCATGCATTTGCGAGCGATTAAGCTATTGGCATTGTAAATGACAAGGCCATTTATTTAACGATTACGCTATCGGCAATGTAAATGACAATGCCATTTATTTATGATTTTTTTTTAAAACACCCCAAAAAAAATGTCATGAGCAATGCCAATAGCTCTACCTTTAATATTGCCGAGACCATTGCATTGTAAATGCTTGTTTATGTTTGTCTCGTAAATACAGATTTGGCGAACCACGGTCTCTGGAGCTTTTCCACAGAGTCGACAAAGCTCCTTTGCGCCGGTTCACTTCCATGGTCGCAGGTCGCATGGAAGACAGCCCAGCTAGTAGGTTAGGGACGATGTTTTAATCTGGCTTTGATGGCGGCGCCCAAGTACGGTTGCGGTGCTAGCTTGGTATAAGAGGCTATTATGAGCCAGGCGTGGCGCCTCAATGCAAATGCATCTTTGTCTGCCAGTAGCGAGTTTGCTTTGACTGTCTTATTTACCAAGGCTTTGATTTGAGAGAAGGTGGAAGTTGTCTTCCATTGGCCTGCAAGGCCAAGGACTGCTACAGAGTTGTTGAGGTAGTCTCTAGCCGGAGAGTGGGCTCTACAGATGATTTCTGCCCAGAAATTAAAATTCAGAGACCCACTGTTGGCTTGTTTTATCTTGAAGCAGAGTTTGATGAAAGCACCTTGACTTGCTATCAGTTGCTTAATTAGGCCAAATTCAAAATGCAGCTGGGCTGGGGACAAGTGTCCTAGCAGGGAGTAGACTGACTTGAAGAGTTTGGTGATGGCTTTATACAAGTGTAGAGCGTCTCTACCCCTTAAGGCTTCACAGAAAATGGTTGGAAACATTTAGCCTGGATTATTTTTAGAGGGGGAGATATGTGGAAAATGCTATGGCTGCCTTTATGCGCCTGAAGGCTTCTGTGAAAGCTGTTGATTTATGGCGCATAAGCTCCAGATGATGTTTGAAGGAGCCGTGTCTGTCGAGAAGCTAGGGTGACCAACCGTCTGTAAGTTTCACGGACCTTCTGTAAATTGGATCTCACATCCCTGTTGTCCGTGAGGATCCCTTTTACGGACGCCTTTTGTCCGTAATTTTGGGCCTTTCAGGGAACAGAGCTGTTTCACTACGAAAGGCCTCAGCTTCCTGATGGGGCCGCCTCGCACTCCTCTGAGCACCAGAGCAGCCCCACCCTGCCCATTGTCTTTCTGTCTGCAGCTGATTGTCACATACAGAATGTCAATGGGCCAGTCTGGGCTGGTACAGCATGTGGTGGCCTCCTCCACCAGTCTCGGTCTAGGGCAGGGCATTCTGTCACATGTAAGTGCAAAAACGCCCATGCTGCTGCTATGTGAGAATCCAGTTCATCAAAGGAAGTCAGTGAAAGAAGTTCAAAGGAAAGGATTATAGTTCTTTCAGAGTGTCTTTATTTTAGAACTGACGCATTTTCAATATTATATTTAAGTAAGCCATGGTTACTGCTTTTTATTTTATGCAACTAACAACCATTGACAAAGCCAATAGTTCTGGCTTATTGTAGGTGTAACATTTATTTATTTATTTATTTATTTATTTTGAACGTTTTATATAGCGCGAACCAGATCTTTGCAGATATCAGAGCGCTTTACAGAGCATACATAAAAGCCATTAGATATGACGTAATTGTAGGTAATAAGTGGGGAGGGGTAATCATAGGAGGAAGCACAGTAGAACAGTTACGTCAATAATGCAAGTGGTACAAAAAAGTGAAAGCATAGGCCGATAGGTAAATCCACAACACAAGTAATACAAATAATCGCAGGGATCGACCAGATAATACATATCGGTGCAGCTACTTAGAAACCAACGTCTATCCTTGACGTCAATAGCTCAGGTGTATTTAGCCATGAGGATAGCTTTTACTTCTTTCTTAAAGAGTGTGATGGATGATATGAGCCTGGTTTCAGGAGGGAGTGAGTTCCAGATCCTGGGTGCCATTCCTGAGAAGGAGCGTTTATAAGTTTTTTCCTTCCGGAATCTTCGAGGTTTTAGCAGAAGATTGTTTGTGCCTCTAGTGTTTCTAGAGCCGCCAGAGATTGTCAGCTTCTGGGTGAGGTATCCGGTGAGCTCAGGTGTAGAGCCTTGTGTGTCATGCAGGCGATTTTCAGATGTATTCTGGCTTCAAAAGGCAGCCAGTTCAGAGATTTCAAGTCAGGGGAGATATGCGAGTGTTTTTTTGACCCAGTGATGAGTCTCGCTGCAGCGTTTAGAGAAGCTCTTAGGGGTGCAGTAGTGGTTAGAGGTACTGTTCTAGGTGTAACATTACTTATTGTATTATATATCTGGATGCAATGACAGAAGCAACAAAAATACCAATCAGGCGGCATATTATACTAAGCACAGATCTTTAGCTTAGGTGTTTTAAGCCACGTCCTTAATTACATCAAACAACCTTTTGGAAAGACCCCCTAGTTTTTTCATCCCACTTAAAGCTCTGGAAACAACACCATGTCACAGTCGCCTCACGTCCAGGCACTGTGCATCATGCACGACTCATGCCTTCCACTTTTTCAGAATGCCTATGTGCAGGAGCAGAGTGAACCCTGCCCAACCCTTGCTTTAGGAACTACAGCACGGGTGGAGTTCTTGATGGGTGTTTTCTCTAGGAGCTGGAAAGGTGGGGTGGGGCGGCGGTTTTGTTACCACAAAAAGACCTGCACATTTACTTATACTTAAGTGCTTGTCTATTTACTTTCCTATATACTATTGCACAACCTCCTCTGATGTGTCTGTAAAAACGTACCCTGTGTCCTGAATTTTGACCCTTTGTCCTGAATTTTTACACTCACTATCCTGAATTTGCACCCATGCCAGTTGGCCACCCTTCAAGAAGCATGCCCAGGTACTGGCACTCTCTTACCTCCTCTACACTGTCCGAGCCCAGGGGCCACTCATGAGGGCTACACACCAGTTTTCCCAGAGTCATTATTTTTTATTTCTTTAGATTCATTTCCATTGCATTGGCTGTAGAATATAAAGCTGTGACGCAAAAAGCCTTTGAAGGCCGATCCTTGTTCGGCCGAGTAACACTAGTTCATTAGCGTACATCAGGCATGGTAGTAGGACCATTGGCGGTTTTGGCCCATGGGAATTAACCTGAGCTAAGCTTTGCAGGACCCGTCATAGTAACATCCACTACCATATCCAGAAAGCTCACTTTGCTCATACTGTTACATAGTTCGATCAGGTTTATACCGTTTTCTTACCTGTGGTCTCCTGTTTGCCCTAGAGCCGGTGCAACGAAGTACCATCCCACCCGCATCGAGTGTGTCCAATGCTCTTCCCAGTCTGTGATGATCCATCCATCCCCAGAGTGAGCTTCAGCCTGGTGTTTCTTTCTCACTCTTTGATTCCTACAGATGGTGTGTTATCCAATTTTCCAAATTCATAGTGGTTTAATGACAGCCAGGGATTTCAGTGGTTCTTCTCAACAGGAACCTGACACTCTCCCATCATTTGGCGATGAGGAAATAAAAGGGAGGAGATTATGATCCCTTTACACTGGGTCCTAGAGAAGTAGATAGTTAATGGACAGCACCCTTGGTGGACATTGTTGTGCAGCATTGACATCCCAACACTATTTAAATGAATCCCCTTTTATTTAGGGATGTGGAGAACTCCAGATCACCATAAATTGTTGCTTAACAAGTCTACAATGGAGGACCTATCCCCTCAAAACATATTATTCAACCCCTGGCCTGCCCACTCCTATCAAAGAGAAAGTTAGGTGTAGGAGAGAGGCGAATCATACTGAACATAGGTCCCACAACCCCTGTGAAATGTCACATACTGTGACTGTAATGTGTCACACATGTGCAAATCATGTTGTTATTAACAACACATCCACAAAGGACAAGGGTCTAAGGGAATGTTTACCGACCACAGAAACCAGATTCAATCCCCAACTCAACTAATCAAACTACATACAAATCTGGTGGTCCACACTAATATAGAAAAGAAAGGGAGCCTAAGTCAAGCGTGTGCCTTATAATGTTAGTAAGGGTACCGAGAAGACAATCACATGCCTCATTCGGACCATATACCATCAATGTAGATCTATATGATGACCAATATAGAGACCAGTACGGACTAACCATATCTCCATCAACTGCCCCCTGTGGCCAGTGTCATCATGTGGATATCTTGTTGTCCCTCTGCACTCAACACTCTTGATGCAAAAGGGAGTGATAGGGGTACAAAATCCGTATGGATATCTATAACCGGTGTATGAAATATCAATGGTACTCAAGTCAACACCTTTGTCATCCAATTGTTATACACCAAGTCTACTGGCTGTGTGATGGAGAAAGAAAACAAAGAAAGTGCAGTGCATGTGATAGTGTGATTTAAAAAGGATATGTAGGAGAAAAGGTTCTTCATTCTAGGTTTCTCTCCCAAACCTAATAAAATAGTTGCAGTGGTGGCGTGAAAACAAATATGCCGCTGCTCTTGAATGAAAAATCAATCGACTAGTTTCAGCCTCATGGGTCACTGACCCCAGCTTTCTTCAGGACCATATTCAGCTACTGCATGTGTAAAAACAATAATTAATATATAATTCTCATATTACCTCCATACAGGCATGGTGAATTTGGCACACCTGTCCTATATGTGGTATTGGCCTCACCTCACCCGGTGCACACTCAGGTGTATGTTGTTGTCAGTTTAAGGAACCAAGCAGCTACATAAATGTCTGAGGAGTAAGACACAGTTGGAGAATCTGTCTGAGTTTGACGAGATCGCTCAAAAGATATAGAAGACTGAGCTATGCATAGCCAAACAACAGATACAGAGCACTGCATGTGCCTTGACACACACCCTGGCAGTGCATAAGGAAAGAGCATAGCACCAGTGGTGTAGTCTTTTGTATACATGGAATGTAACTTCTAGTATTAATCAAATATTTAATGGCAAACGACCATTGCATTGCTCACCATGTCCACGCCTCTCTTTACATATCATACGATTCAGGACACGACTAAAAGTGTATTCTCCTAATCATGATGTGCATGACATACCAGCATTTCCTGTTGATGCATGGTCTCCTTCTGCTAAAGCGGACCCACAACAGCAGATGATGCGACACAACCCCTAGATGTCACCATGACACAGAACCACCCATTGTCATGCCGTAATGATGACCATGATGGAGCTGCTAGAAGATGTTACTGAAGTACCACCACAGGTAACTACTGACAGCATGGGTCATGGGAACATCAACCAAACCATGACCGCCTCTGCAAAGGCCAAAGACACAACCTGTATGTCAACACAGGCATGGTGTACTTGACAAGGAGGATGAGATCCTACAGAATCACAGAGTGTCAAACCCATACAGCCAGGATCCTAGACTGTGTGACCGATGCCATTCATCCTGACCTCCAAGAAATCCAAAACAGCATGAGGCCCTTGAGTGATCATGCAGAGAACATGAAGCACTATCTGACAGGCACAGATGACACCTTGATGGACAGCAAGAAGGCCCCTCTGCACAATCCACAAGACACTTCTTGAGATGTCTGCAGGGCTGCATCAGTCTGCCAAGAATGCCACTGAGGAACATGTGAGGTAAAAAAAGAATCCACGGGCTCCATAGTGAAAGATGTCTACCTAATTACATGGACGTCATTTAGGGGTCCCCAGGGTTTGCAGTTGCAACTCCTAGCTTGCCCCTTTCTACCACTGACACTGCCTTTGCAACCCCTGGCCTCAGAGGTGGCAAAATCATTGACAAGAACGCATGGGTGTCTCGCATTATCAGAGTCAGGCGCTAATCTTGTTTTCAGCTCATTTTTATTACATTAATAGTGAGTAATAGTTTATTATTCACTATTATTGTAGCAAAACATGGAGCAGCAAGATCTGGACTTTCACTGGCATCTGAAAGTCTGAGGTAAGAAAAATTAAATGGCTTTACATGTATGTTGTGTACATGTATGTGGGTTAGAGTGAGTTTGTGTGAGAGGGTGTGTATATGTGTGAGCATGTATGTTTGCATGTGAGAGTGTGTGTGTGAAAATGAGTGAGCAAGTATAAGTCAGTCAGAGAGATTGTGAATGAGTGATTCAGGGTGAGAGTAAGAGCAAGAGACTAGGCGAAAATGAATGAGTGCAACTGAGTGCCATTGAGAGAATGAGGGTGAGTAAGTGAACCTGTGTTGTTATGCTTGCAGATCTGCTGTTGGGCCTGGCATGCGTCTTGATGTATAGAAGCACCCTTGGCAAAATGTTGGCACTGGCATACTGGAGACAATACTTGTATATGGGATATCCTCAGCAAAATGCTAGTGCTGGCACACTATAAATACATTTTGGCATGGGGCACCCATGAAAAAATGCCTGTTTACAGGAGGAAATCCTTGGCATAGGTAGCACCTATGGCAAATTGCTGGTGATGGCACATTGGAGGGAATTCTTGACATATGGGAAGACAACTGTGGCGAGGTCATGGGGCCATCCATGACAGAATGTGGTCCACAACATATTAGACATAACCTTTGACATAAGGGGCGTCTATAGTGCGAGGGAAGCAGTATTAGGAAAATTCCGGCACTGGCATATTGTAATGTTTGGGCAAAAGGGTATACCATAACAAAATGCTGGTTCTAGCAATGGAGGTAATTTTTGACATAAGGGGCACCCATAGGACATTTTGAAAGCATAATGAGGACCGTCAGGTTTCATTAGCTAGGCACGCCATGAAAGGACTTGAATATTAAGTGATTGCTTTTTTCGGAACCTATGGCTGTTCTCCCCTAGAAGAATAAAGAATATTCATTGTGCAATTATTATGTAACTTCAGTAATGTTAAATAGTGTGATTTCATCAGGATTAGGGTTGTGTGACATCACTTCTTGGGATGATTCAGGGTCAAAAGTCATATGATGTCACTTCCTGTGACATTTTTAAGGTCAAAGTGTATGTGATGTCTCTTCCGCTACCCCTGTGATTTTGGTGAATCGACATCCATGCCTAACTAACTACATTTATATAGTGCATAAGGTTTTTAAGCACTGGTCAGCGACCTCTCAGAGACAAAAGTGTGGGAGCAATAAGGATTTTTATAACAAGAATGTTTTTTAACCCCTTTACCGCTGCAGAAATTCCGCCGTGATGCGGCGGTTTCGAAGAGTGGGAGGGGCCGTGTCGGCCAACGGACGTGCACAGTACTAAGGAGGTAGACCTCGCGACGGCCGTTGGCCGACAGAAGCAGCGAACGGGTTAAATGTCTCAGAAGGACTGCTCCATATTTTAAGTTGTTGGGAAAGGCTAGTCCATGGTTTGGCGGCAAGAACAGAAAAGCAACAGCCTCCCTTTGATGGCAGATTGAAAGGAGGAATTGCTACAAGCAGATCATTAGAGATTCTTAAAGAACGGGTTGGGCATAGAATGAACTGCTGCAGCTAGACAGGCGGGTGCCAGGTTAGAGATGCATTTCAAAGTCAAGCAAAACACTTTGAACAGAACATGCTGTTTAACAGAGATCTACTGTAAAGCGTGTCTGTATGAGGGGTCATCTTCTTGTTTCCTCAGGGAAAAGATCTGTTGAATGGCAGTGTTCAGTACTAACTGGTGTCTGTGCATTGCATTGGAAGCCAGGCAAGCATATGCTGCATTACAACAATCTACACTCAAATTAATTGCAGCCCCTATGACAAATGTTTTAAATTATTCAGTTTATACATTAGAGTGCGCTTATAGGTTTCTTTAGGAGACAGAATCAGAGTTATTGATAAATATTCACATCATGAGACACTTGCTTTCATGGCAAAGCACATGAAAGTGAAAGAAAACAAAACCCTCAATGCCAAAATGGGCAAGTCTCAAGGTGAAATTGCATTGGCTTTAAATAGGATGTTATTTTTTTTGCTAACACACAACAAAATGTAAATGTCTGTAAATGAACTGTGCTGAGGATCAAATGAGTACATTGGGTGATGCCATTTCCTCACAGTATCGTTTGTTTGCTGTAAACCTTTATCAGCAAAACTGTATGTGAGTGCGGATGTAATGGTCATTTCAATTGAAAATGTCTTGTCTGTAATGACAGTACGGTACCATCCCATGCATACTCCACGTTACCCCGCTCCTCTCTACTCTGCACCACTCCATGCCACTGCACTCTATTCTGCACCACTCAACTCCAACCTACGCCACTCCACTCCACACTGTGTCACTGCACTCTTCACTGCACCACTCAACTCTTCACTTTTCTACACCATTCCACTCTACTCTATGCCAGTGCACTCTACCCCACACTACTCTACTATGCACAACAGCACTCTTGGCCACTGCACTCTACACAACTCTGCGCCACACTACTATGCAACACTGCACTCTATGCCACTACGCTCTACACCAATGCACTGTACTCTGTACCATTCCAAGGTACGCCAGTGCACTCTCTGCCAGTACCCTCTATGCCACTCTAATCTACTCTGCACCACTTCACAATCTACTCTACGCTACTGCACTGGGTGCCACTGCACTCAGCACCACTCCACTCTACTCTGCACCACTCTACGCCACTACACTCTATGCCAATGCACTCTATACCACTTTACTTAAAACCAATGCACTTTACGCCAATCAACTCTGCACCACTGCAGTCTACACCATTGTACTCTGTCACTGCACTCTATTCTACTCTGCACCACTACACTCTACGCCACTGCACTCTACGCCACTCTACTATAAACCACTGCACTCTACGACAGCATACTCTGCAACACTGCACTCTCTGCCACTCTACTTTATGCAAATCTATGCCACTGAACTCTATGCCCGTGAACTCTGCATGGCTCCACACTACACCACTGCACTCTACACCAATCCACTCTGAGCCACTCTAATGTTATCCACCACTGACACTAACTACGCCACTCTACTCTATAACCCCTGCACTCTATGCCACTTCACTCTACTCTGAAACAATCTAATCTATGCCACTACAGTCTACAACACTCTATTCTAGTCTGCGTCACTCCACTTTATGCCACTCCATGCTGCGCCACTCCACAAGGCATCACTGCACTGTGCGCCACTGCACTCTCCACCACTTTAATCAAAACCAATACCCTCTGCATCACTGCACTATATGCCAATGTGCTCTCCACTACTGCTCTGTGCGCTACTATACTCTGCTCAGTGCCACTGCAATGTATGCCACTCTACTCTACACCTTTCCACTCTACATCACTTTACTCTACACCACTGTACGCCACTGCACTCCACTTCCTTGCACTCTACGACACTCTACTCTGCAGCACTGATCTCTCTGCCACTGAACTCAATGCCACTCTATTCTATGCCTCTCTACTCTGCGCCACTTTTACTCTGCACCACTCTACACTTTGCAACTCTACTCTATGCCTCTGCACTCTACTCTGCATCTCTCTACACATTCTACTGCACTCTACGCCAATACCCTGGATGCCACTCTAATCTACTGTGCCGCACTGCATTCTGACACTGCACTCTACCTGATTCACTCTATGCCACTCTAATCTATACCACTCAGCTCTATGTCAGTGCACTCTACCCCACTGTACTACACACCACTGCACTCTTCACCACTGCACTCTACACCACTCCAGTCTAGTCAACTCCAACCTGCACCACACCATTCTATGCCACTCCAGTCTGAAACACTGCACTCTACACCAATGCACTCTACGCCACTATACTATACCCCTCCAGTCTACCCTGGACCACTCCACTCTACGCCACTTCACTCTACTCTGAAACAATCTACTCTATGCCACTGCACTCTAATGCACTGCACTGTACGCAACTCTACTCCACGCTGCACCACTCCGCTCTATGCCACTGCACTCTATACCACTACTCTATGCCACTGCACTCTACCCTGCACCACTATACTCTACCCTGCACCACTCCACTCTACTCTGAAACAATTGTAACAATTCAAGATATCACTTTGCCAAGAGTTGTTGAGGCAGAAAGTAACAAAGAAATCAGTTGTAGATTGAAGATCCTTTAATAACAGAAGATCCCAGCCATTCATCAGCAGGGCTGCTTCCAACTGACAAGTACATTCAAGTAATTACATTCCATCACCATAGAAATCCACAGTACATGACATCATAGTGACTCTCCCACAGGTGTGCCTGTTCAGGACACAGCTGTGATTATCCGAGAACCATGCTTATGAGGAATACCACACTCCTCACTCCTCTGAAAACCAAGAAAAACAAAAAACATCAAGAGAATAGTACATGTTGAATAAGATTAATACCTAAAATAATAACACCCACAATGGAGGTCAGACAAAGTCTTCCAAATGCTTTGGTTTTTAACCACTCTGCCAGACTTTCTTTCAACAACAATGCCCTATGACTCAAGTAGGTTATTTGCATCACCATCAGCCGCTTTGTGTACAGCACTCCTGTTCATATTCCAGATACGGTGATCTTGCCTGCGTACAGCATTGTTGAAGGTCTTGACAACAAGAATGGGTTTAGAATATTTCATAGCACCATCCAAACCTTGGCGTTTGACCATGACCATATCCCAAACCTGCACATTAAGCTTTTTCACAGAATGTTTATCATCATAGTATTTCTTCCTCTGCTCAATCTTCTTCACTTTCCTCAAGCCCCAATTATCATCATCACAACAAGCTTTGCCAATTGCACATTCAAATTAATTGGCCCAGGGAGGTTCCACAAACATGTTTGGTAACCTACCTCTAAAGAGCTGAAAAGGTGTTTTCCCCGTAGTGCAATGAGTGGTGAACCTATACATCTCAATCTGCTTAAGCAATTCTTCCTTCCAGTTAAGCTAATTAGATTTAACCAAAGAGATTGTTTCCTTAAGAACCCTGTTCAGCCTTTCCACCATCCAATTTGTCTCTGGATGATACAGACCTCATGTGATTAATAGATCTCTCAGAAATAAACTTACTCATCTCTTTGGAAACTAACTGCACATCATTGTCAGTGAGGATCGTGCGAGGAAACCCCTCACGACCAAAAAGAAGATCTAAGAATTTGATTACATCTTTGCTATCAATGGAATTTGAAATACAGACTTCTGGCCACCTGGAGAACATGTCAATAAGAACAATGACAAATCTCTGCAAGCCTTCACCATGAATTGGTCCCAAAATATCTAATGCAATCTCACACCAGGGACCTTCAGGCAATTTCCTAATCTCCATGAGTTAAATCCGAGTTTGTTTGTTCTTATCACAGAGTGCACACAACGAACATTCTCTGACCAGTCTCTCAATCCTCTTATCCATGCAGGCCTCCAGTAGGAGCAGCAAAGCTTTTCTTTGCATTTGGACATTCCCTAGTGAGACACATGAGCAAGTTCAATAATTGTGGAGAAGTGTGGCTCAGGGGTTAGAGGCGGCAGACCCGGAAGCTGAGATCGGCCCTGGACCAGGGTTCAATTCCCCGCCTCGGCGGGTCTTGGGCTCAAAAACAAATTCCACGGACTCGATAATTCTCGCTCCGGTGCCTTCTCAACTCACGGGTTCACACTCTGCGACTCTGGGCAATAGCTTGCTTAATCTCCACAACGGCCCCTCGCGGCGGGATGCCTGGCTTTCACCTTGTGGATACCCTGCCGGGGTTATCTCACAGGGGAATACCAGGACGGGTTCCCTAAGCAAGCGCCGGGAAACCCTTTGTGGGTAGCTGTGCGCTATATAAGCTCAAATACATTTACATTTACATTTACATAAGCTCTTCCCTCAGTTTTGCTGGAGGAATCAACTTGGTTCCTCTAAAAAGCGAAACCTTAATGACACTCAATTCATCCTTAACCTTCCAAAAGGATTCACACCCAGCAGTACTAGCTTTCTTTGTGTTCCAACCACACTGCAACAAACACATCACTTCCTTGAGAACAGCATCCAACGATAGCGCATTATGCCACATATCCTTTGAAATTGTTTTGCAATCAACCAGACACAAAAAATTGGTTTCATCATCAGGACACTCCCCATCATTAGGCACTTCATGCTCTACGGAGACCAACCTGGAGAGGGTATCAGCCACTGTGTTCCTCACCCCAGGAAGCCACTCCAGGTGGAAAACAAACTCTTGGAGTGCAAGTACCCACTTGTTGATTCTACTGGAAACCAGATCCAGACCCTTCTTTGCAAAGACTTCAATAAGTAGCTTGTGGTCAGTTCTTACCATAAACTCCGATCCCCACAATAACTTTTTGAGTTTCTTGACAGCCCAATGCACAGCCAAGGACTCCCTCTCAATCACAGAGTACCATGATTAAGCATCTTTTAGGCCATTAGCGATAAACATAATGGTATTAAAGCCATTTTCTCCCTTCTGTTGTAAAACAGCACCATGGCCCTTTAAGCTGGCATCAGTGGTGACAAAAGACAACGTTTTTGTATCAAAACGCTTTCGTTTCATTGCAGCACTCAGAAATGTTTGAGATTGATGAATTCTTCCTCACATGCCTCATCCCAAGTAAAGCAATTCCTTTTCTCAAGCGGCTCCTCATGTTGACACTCATGTCAGCAAAGTTTTTAAGAAACTTGCCATAAAACTCTAACATAACCAGAAACTTCATTAATTCTTCTTGTGAAGTAGGTGAAACCATCTTGGAAATGGTGTCAACCAACTCTGCTTTAGGAAACACACCATCACCAGAAATGGTGTGACCCAAGTAGTCGACCATCCTTGCGCCAAACTTACATTTTTCTGCTTTAGTGGTGAGATTAGCCATGGTCAGCCTGCTCAAAACATCTCTCATGATCAGCCACACCTATACCAAATACCAAGATGTCGTCCTGGTATACACAGACACCACGAATACCTTTGAGGACTCGTTCCATGACTCTTTGAAAAATGGAGGCAGCTGAGACAAGGCCAAAAGGGAGTCTAACAAACCTGAAAGTGCCAAAGGGAGTCACAAAAGCCGTCAAATCCCATGACGACTCTTTCAATTTTATCTGGTGGTATGCTGAGGTGAGATTGATGGTACTAAAAACAGAAGCATCACCTAGCAAAAGAACAAGTTTAGTTATGTTCGACAGTGGATACTTATCAGCGATAACGCACATGTTGAGGTGTCTCAAATCCACACAGAGGCGAAGGCTACCATTGGCCTTCCTGGTAGCAACGACAGCAGCCAGCCATTTGGTGCCCTCAACCTCCTCTATGATACCACCTTCCTTAAGTTTTTCAATTTCATCACGAACAGCAATGGTACCATTTCTCACCTTACAGTGAACAGGTTGTGCATGGGCTACCAACCGTATCTCATGTTAATAATATACCAGGCATCACAATTCCTTTTTTACCACCTGAGGGAACTCACACTTCATCCGCACAACCAAATCAGAATCATCTGGAACTCCATCAGGTCACACATCATCTCTGTTTTTTAAAGGAATGGGAACAGGACCACTAGGATCCAAGATAACTCCCAAATCACTTTGATGTGACCAACTTATGACGCGGTCGCCTTTCTGAGAAACGTACATTTTCCCTGAAATTAACCTCTGTTTGTATTCAATGACCCCATCAAAGAAACCTTTCAATTTGATAGGCTGTCCACCCTAGGCGCATGGCTTGATATCAGGTTGATATAATTTTACCTTACCAAGAAGAGACTTTTGATAAAAAAGTGTTTGAAACAATGGTTATTTTTGCCCCAGATTCAAAAAGGACATTGGTAGTCTCACTGTGAACCCTAATGGTATCCACAGGTGAGCATTTAATCATAGCATCCCCATGAACTTGCAACACAATTTGAACACCGACAAAGTCAGTATCACCCTCATCTTGCACAGAATCAACTTCAACAGACACTTATTTTACATTTTGGTTTTGCAATCTTAGCTTTGCATGCAACCATGAAATGTCCCTTCTTTTTACACTTGGTAAAGACTGCTTTTAGGGCAGGACAATTTCTGTCATTAGCTAAATGCCCAACTTTGTCACATCTGTAACACCTCCTTATGTTAGCAATAACCTTGGCCATATCATCTTCTTTCTTTCTTATACTTTCTTTACTCTTTTCTTTGATGACATGGACATTTGCAACATCTTTCTCATTTGCTTTCTTTATGGCCCCAAAGCACTCCATTAAATGCTCAACCTTTTTCGCATTGACCAAAACTTCATCTAATGATGGATCGTCTTTCAGCCAAAGTTCATCATGCACTTTTTCAATGATGCAACCCACCATGAATTGATCAGGTATGCGTTCATCTACCAAGCCGCCAAAGTGTAACAGTTCAAGATATCACTTTGCCAGGAGTTGTTGAGGCACAAAGTAATAGAGGAAGCAGTTGTAGATTGAAGATCCTTTAATAACAGAAGATCCCATCCATCCATCAGCAGGGCTTCTTCCAACTGACAGGAACATTCAAGTAATCACATTCCGTCACCATAGAAACCCACAGCACATGACATCATAGTGACTCCCCCACAGCTGTGCCTGTTCAGGACACAGCTGTAATTACCAGAGAACCATGCTTATGAGGAATACCACAACAATATTCTCTACCCCACTGCACTCTGTCACTGCACACCACTCGAATCTATGCCACTGTATTCTATGCTACGCCACTCTACTCTAAACCACTGCACTCTACACAGTTCACTCTACACCACTTTACTCAAAACTAATGCACCCTACGCCACTGCACCTATGCCAGCTACCTTGCAATACTGCACTTTTTCCTACTATACTCTACAACATTCTACTCTATGCCACTGCATGTTACGTCACTCTACACCATTGTTACTTACATCACTGCACTCTACGCCACTCGATGATTCTGCTCTGCACCACTATACTCTATGTCACTGCTCTCTGCCCCAGTCTACTCTGCACTACTCTATGCCACTGCACTTTGCATGACTACTCTCTACTCCACTGCAATCTATGCCACTGCACTCTATACCGCTTCACTCTATATCACTGCACCACTCTACTTTTTGCCAATGCACTCTATACCACTATACTCTGCATCTCTCCACTCTATGCCACTGCACTGTACCCTGCACCACTTCACTCTACTGTGCACCAATCCACTCTCTGCCACTTCACTCTACATCACTCTACTATGCAACACTGCTCTCTCCGCCACTGAACTCTACGCCACTCTACTCTGCATCGCTCCACTCTTTGCCTCTGTGCTCTACGCCAATCCACTCTAAATCACTTGAATCAACTCTGCACCACTGCACTCTACTCTACGACACTGCACTCTACTCCACTTTATTCTACTCAACAATCTAGTCTATGCCACTGCAGTCTATGTCAGTGTGTTCCACTCTGCACCACTCCATTCTGCATCAATCTATTCGACACAGCTGCACTCTATGCCACTGCACTCTAAACCAATGCTCTCTATACCACTTCTCTCAAACCCAATACACTTTAATACACTTTACGTCACTGCACTGTATGCCAATCTACTCTGCACCCTGCACTGTATGCAACTATACTCTATGTCACTCTACACCATTGCACTCTGTCACTTTACTCTGCACCATTCTACGCCACTGCACAGTCTACACCAATGCACTCTGCCACTGCACTCTGTACCAAACTACTCTAGGCCACTCTACTCTATGCCACTCTACTCTATACTACTCTACTTTGCACTACTTTACTCTATGCCACTGCACTCTACACCACTCTACTGCACTCTACTCTGATGCACTCTACACCACTCTAATATACTGTGCACCACTACACTCTTTGACACTGCACTCTATGGGCCCGATGTAGGTGGCCATTTCAGGCCATTTACCGACCGGTAAATGGCCAATCGGTATGTAGGGGCCTAAATCCAAGGCCACATGTAGGTAAATCTACATTTACAGAATCGGTAAAATTACCGAATCGGTAAAATACTGAATCGGTAATTTTACTGATTCTGTAAATTCCATATGTAGGTGGGACTCTTCTGAGTTCCAAAGGCCTTAACGAATCGGTATTTTACCATGAAATCCAACTTCAGGGTAAAATACCGATTCCGGTGTGCATGCACACCTATGCCATGTGGCAGGCAGACCTGCCCCTAGGGCTTGTATGCCTGCCACATGGCACCCAATCCTGTTTAGGGGGTGCCAGGGGGTGTCAAAGTGACACCCCCTGCACCCTTGTGAAATTCGGTATTTACCGATTCGGTAAATACCGAATCGGTAAAGCCTATTGATTCCTATGGGCTTTGAAGCCCATAGGAATCAATAGGCTTTACCGATTCGGTATTTACCGAATCGGTAAATACCGACTTTTACTGATTCGGTAAAAGGGAACATCTGGATTCCCTACATACCCACTCCTCACATTTACTGATTCTTAATTACCGAATCGGTAAAATTCGGTAATTTTCGGTAATTAAGAATCGGTAAATGTTACTTACCTACATCTGGCCCTATGCCACTTCACTCTAACCTGCACCACTCCACACCACTTCACTCTACTCTGAAACAATGTACTCTGTACCACTGCACTATATGCCTCTTTACTCCACCCTGCACCATTCCACTCTACGCCACTGCAATCAGCGCTGCACCACTCTACTCTATAACACTGAGCTCTACCCTGCACCACTACACTCTACCCTGCGCCACTCTACTCTATTCTGAAACAATCTATTCTACACTACTGCACTCCACCATGCCACTGTCCTGTACGCCACTCTACTCCACGCCACTGAACTCTATGCTGCGCCACTCTACTGCTCTTCAGCCTACCCTATGTCACTGTACTCTAAACCACTGCACTGTACATCAATGTACTCTACACCACTTTACTCAAAACCAATGCACCCTACTCCACTACAGCTACACCAACTACATTGCACCACTGCTCTTTACACCTATATTCTCTACAACATTCGAATCTATGCCACTGAACTCAATGCTACTGTATGCTACGCCACTGTACTCTACATCACTGCACTCTACTCCATTCAATTCTAATCTGCAACTCTGCACTGTACCCCACTCTATTATACTCTTCTTCACCACTGTACTCTACGTCACTGCTCTCTGCACCACTCTATGACCCTGCACTTTGACACTCTACTCTGCATGACTGCACTCTATGCCACTGCACTCTATGCCATTGCACTTTACTCTGAACCACTCAACTCTACGCCATTCTACTGCACTCTATGCCACTGCACCCTACCATGCACTACTCCACTCTATCCTGCACCAGTCCACTCTTTGCCACTTCTCTCTACGCCACTCCACTCTATGCCATTGCACTCTATGCCACTGCAATCTACTCTACACCACTCTACTCTATAACACTGCGCTCTACCCTGCACCACTACACTCTACCCTGCACCACTCTACTCTATTTTGAAATAATCTATTCTACGCTACTGCACTCCACCATGCCACTGTCCTCTACGCCACTCTACTCCACGCCACTGCACTCTATGCTGAGCCACTCTGCTGCTCCTCAGACTACACTATGCCACTGTACTCTAAACCACTGCACTGTATGTAAATGTACTCTACATCACTTTACTCAAAACCAATGCACCCTACTCCACTGCAGCTACAGCAACTACTTTGCACCACTGCTCTTTACATCTAGATTCTTTACAACATTCTACTCTGTGCCACTGCACTCAACGCCACTGTATGCTACGCCACTGTACTCTACGTCACTGCACTCTACTCTATTCAATTCTAATCTGCAGCACTGCACTGTACCCCACTCTATTAGACTCTTCATCACTGTACTCTACGTCACTACTCTCTGCACCACTCTATGACCCTGCACTTTGACACTCTACTCTGCGTGACTGCACTCTATGCCACTGCACTTTACTCTGAACCACTCAACTCTACGCCACTCTACTGCATTCTACGCCACTGCACTCTGCACAACTGCACTCTACCATGCACTACTCCACTCTACCCTGCACTAGTCCACTCTTTGCCACTTCACTCTATGCCACTCCACTCTATGCCATTGCACTCTAAGCCACTGTAATCTACTCTACACCACTCTTCTCTATGCCACTGCACTCTACGCCAATGCACTCTACACCACTTTACTAAAAACAAATGCCCTCTACGCCACTGCACTCTATGCCAATCTTCTCTGTGCCACAGTACTTTACGCCACTCTCTTCCACTCTACGACACTCCACTCCACGACACTTCACTCTATGATCCTCTGCTCCACTGACATTCTACTACACTCTATGCCAATCCACTCTACAGCACTCTACTCAACTCTATCCTATTCTATGATACTACTCCACTCTATGATGCTCTACGCAACTCCCTCTACGCCACTCCATGCCACTTTACTCCACTCTATTCTATGTCACACTACTCCACTCCACTCTACTCCATGCCACTCGACTCTATGACAATGTGCTCCACTCTATGCCACTCTACTCTACAACACCCTACTCCACTCTACACAATACTCTCTATGTCACTCCACGACACTCTATGCAACTCCACTTTACAACACTCTACTCAAGTCTGACACTGTACTCTATCTACTTCACTCAACTCTACGCCCTTCTAGTCTAGAACACTTTACTCCCTCCACGATGCTCCACAACACTGTACACTACGCCATGACACTCCACTTTGCTCCTCTCCATGTCACTCAACTCCCCAGAAGACTGGAAACACGCTGAACTCACCGCCCTTCTGAAAAAACCAACAGCAGACCCCACCGAACTCAAAAACTACCGCCCCATCTCGCTTCTTCCATTCCCGGCCAAAGTCATCGAGAAAGCTGTCAACAACCAGCTCGCCACCTTCCTCGAAGCCAACAAATCACTCGACCCCTCACAATCTGGCTTCCGAGCCAAACACAGCACTGAGACCGCCCTCATCGCAGCAACAGACGACATTCGAACTCTACTGGACAATGGAGACACAGTCGCCCTCATCCTCCTCGACCTCTCTGCAGCCTTCGACACAGTCTGCCACAGCACCCTTTTACAACGCCTCAGAAACATCGGAATCCAAGGAAAGGCACTGGAATGGATCACCTCGTTCCTCACCGGAAGAACCCAGAGAGTCCGCCTCCCACCATTCAAGTCCGAGGCCTCTGAAATCATCTGCGGCGTACCACAAGGATCCTCACTCAGTCCCACCCTCTTCAACGTATACATGAGCCCCCTCGCGGCCATCGCCCGCCAACACAACCTCAACATCATCTCTTACGCGGATGACACTCAACTGATCCTATCTCTCACCAAGGACCCCAGCACCGCCAAAACTAACATACACGAGGGAATGAAAGAAGTCGCCGAATGGATGAAACAAAGCCGTCTGAAACTGAACTCAGACAAAACAGAAGTCCTCATCTTAGGTAAATCCCCCTCCGCATGGGACGACTCTTGGTGGCCGGAAGCCCTCGGAAAAGCACCCACCCCGACAGACCACGCACGGAACCTAGGCGTCATCCTGGATTCTTCACTCTCAATGAACAGACAAGTCAGCGCCGTATCCTCTTCCTGCTTTAACATTCTTCGCATGCTCAGAAAAACATTTCGCTGGATCCCCTCCGAAACAAGGAAAACAGTCACCCACGCTCTGGTCACGAGCCGACTGGACTACGGAAACACCCTCTACGCAGGTACTACCGCAAAACTCCAGAAGAAACTACAACGAATCCAAAACGCCTCAGCCAGGCTCATATTAGACATCCCACGCAACGAACACATCTCTGGTCACCTTAAAGACCTCCACTGGCTACCCGTCAATAAGAGGATTACTTTCCGACTGCTTACCCACGCACACAAATCACTCTACGACATCGGACCAGAGTGCCTCAACTCTCGACTGTCCTTTTATAACCCCTCCCGCCAACTTCGCTCTTCCAGCCAAGCCTTCGCCACTGTACCTCGCATCAACAAGACCTCCATGGGAGGCAGATCCTTCTCATACCTGGCTGCCAAAACATGGAACTCACTCCCAGCTTACCTTCGCCTCACCCAGAATCACCTAGCGTTCAGAAAGCAGCTTAAAACGTGGATATTTGACAAATAATCCTCCTCCCCTTCCTAAGCGCCTTGAAACCCTCTGGGTATGTAGTGCGCTATATAAATGTTATGACTTGACTTGACTTGACTACTGCACGCCACTCCACGTCACTCTACGCCACTCCATAACACTCCACTCTACTCCACTTTTGGACACTCCATGCCACTCTCCTTTACCCCATTAACCTTTAGCCATCCTGGACAGCAGCCACTCTGGTGTACAACATTGCTAAAAAATTGGCAAAGCCGATAACTCTTGCAAAGGCGCAACCTATTGGCTTTGCCAGTGCTTGTTGACACGCAGAAGCTTTCAGATACACTGCAGCAGGTGGTGAACTCTCCTGTTTCCCCCTACCTACACATAGAGAGCTCCACTTCTGTCGTCCATAAGAGCTCCTTTGCTACTGAATAATAGCTGTTCGGTGCTGCACTGCTGCTCCTGAGCCACAAGAGGGTGCTCTTCTGCATCATGAGGGAAGTACTCTCATTCCACTGAGCCATATGGGATGCTATGTTGCCAATCTGCCACAAAGGTGTCCTAGCAGAAGCTTGTGAGTGTTGTTTGATGGGATATGGTGATTCCAAAGCTCTTATTTGGCGTTATGACTCTGTTAAACCACAAGAGAGCGCTGCACTCCATCCATACTGCCTGGTGCTCTTCTCTAGCTGGCATGCCACATGTTGATGCTCCGCCTTTACCACTCCACGGTAGGTGCCTTCCTGGTAGTTGCGTTGTCAGGGCACTTCACCCAGAAGCCCCAGAGTCTAGTGGGGCTCCTCCTCCTTGAATGAGCAAAGGTCTTCAAACTGGGGGGTGGGCCCCCTAGGGGGGCCTCAAGTGATCGGAGGGGCGCCAAGCTCTGGCCAAATGAAGCATTATACTGATAGCAGTGCTTTGTTTTAAGCTGTGGGAAACATTTGTGGCAGTAATCCACTCTGTAATTGGCCCTCACTAGCTTCTTTTGTCATATATATCCTAGCTGGGAAAAATGGTAACAGAATTTAACTGCTATGTAAAAATATGTCTTGTGTTTAAATAAGTCGAAACACATTTAAACATTGCCAGTTTAATAGAATAATTGTGAAAAATCTGAAGGGGGGCCGATGAATGTTATTACTTTACTGGGGCGCAGCATTAAAAAGTTTGAAGACCACTGGTATATAGCTAGGCATGTGGGTGGGGAGGGACAGCAGGGCATCACCTTCTGGACTCCAAGGCTCCAGGGTCCCTCCGTCCCCTGGTATTGTCTGTCAGCAGCTGAAGGGTTCTCAAGTGGAGGTGAATAGCGCTCTCGTCACTGTGTTGTGTCCAGGAGGGGGGCGCTCAGTGGGGTATTAACACTTGCATTTGAAAGAACATCTGCACCTTACCTGCAGTGATGCTGTGGCGCTGAGTGATGCTGTGGCGCTGAGTGATGCTGTGGCGCTGAGTGATGCTGTGGCAGTTAGTGGTGCTGTGGCGTTGAGTGGTGCTGTGGTGTTGAGTGGTTCTGTGGCGTTGAGTGGTGCTGTTGCGTTGGGTGGTGCTGAGTGATGCTGTGGCGTTGAGTGATGCTGTGGGAAGCTAATAAGGAGGATAGATAGAGGGTAGGAAAGAGAAAGGAGAGAAGAGGGGTGAAAGAAGGGTTGGCATGGAGATGCAGAATACTCGACCCAAAGGTAATCAGAGCGCTTTACATGAGCACCAGTTGCATTACAGACGGACACATTCTGATTAAGTGATTTTCAATGCCTGTTTCTTTTTGTCCTACGATATATGAGAGAAAATTAACCGGCATCTCATATTAACAGCAGGTATCAACGTGATATGGTTTAAATATTTGAATGTCTCTGAATTATTTAAAGTGGTTATTCATGAGCAGTAGACAGAACAATATGCATCAAACAAAGTATTCAAACTGTACTGTAGGTGAACATGACGCTTAAGGATACCAAATCTATGCTTTACAAAACAAAAGCATAACTCCGAACAGTTACAGGTGAGCAAACCTGTGTATTTTCTCTGAACATCATTCAATAGCTCTAATGCAGTTTAGGTTTCCAAAATAATAGAGGTGTGTGGAACAACAGTAAGTGAATGCCGAGATTGTTAAAAAGAACACACCTAAATGAGAAGAGTCGTGCTGTCAGAGTTGCACTAAGCTAAGGTTTATGTTTATAAAAACAAAGCGTGAAGTGAAAATCAATATAACGGCACATGGAACTTTATAAAGCAATCACTTAAATTAGGGAAGAAAGTAAGTTGTTAAAAGCCCTCATAGAGGCTCGTCAACCAGTGAAACCAGATGCTTTCACATTTAAAGTGTGCGCACAAGAAACACAGGGGACAAGGGAGAGGGCACGTGAGAAGACGGGCAGCAGGAGAGCGAAAGAGTAAGCAGCACCCGATAATGGTCGGAGAGGTACAGGCAGGGCCTTAAGTGGAATGAACACGCCAAGCATTCTTGTCGGGAACTGATGAAGTTCTGCACTCACTGGTTTTATTTGTTTTGGAAGAGGAGCAGAGGCTGCGCTTGTTGGATGCGGCATTGCTGTGTGGGGGTGGGTGGGCGGGGGAGCAGCAGCCTTTGATGTCTGGTTGTGTAAGAGCGACAACTGGCATTGCGCAGAGGGGGGCGGGGGAGAGCATTCCTTTGAAGTCTGAAGCTCTCGCTGTGGCGGGTCTGATGCGTGTGACAAATGGTGGTTTGTGAGGTGGGGGGGGGGGGCGGAAGGTATTCCTTGGGAGCAAATGGGTGCGAGGCTACGCGCGTCTCACACGACTGGATAACATGAAGTGCACGTGAAGTCTGGTGCTGCGAGGCTGATGGGTTTGACGAATGGGAGCGAGGCTGATGGGTTTTGTGCACGGGCGTCTCACACGAGTGCACGACATGAACTGGACGTAATCCGCTTGGAATCTGCTTGGTCAAAGAGTTTGTTTCCCCTACAATATGTCAGAGCTGTAAATAGCTCGTCCTAAAAACTGGGGTAACAAATTGTGTAAGATGGAGAGTGAGAACACTCCAGAGTCACAGTCACCTCACTGTCACATGTGGGTCAGCAAGCTGGGAATTAAGAGGCTAGTGGAAATCTAAGAGGCTTCAGATCCTGAATCAACATGTCTACGGAACAAGAGGAGTTTAAGTTCCTTTTTGAAACTTGTGAAGCAAGCAGAGATTAAGAGGAAGCAAATTTGAAATTCTTGTAGCACTGCCAAATAATGATTGCTTTATACAGGGTTCTGATTAAAAGGGAGAGGGGACTAGGCGTTTCTTGGCCCTCCTTGTGAGTTTCAAATGGACCCCTTCTTATCTTCAGCCGACCATGCCTCCCTCCTGACATCACACACTTCTGTTTCTCCTGTTTTGTTAAGAGCGCGCTCTATTTTCTATGGCACCACAAGAGGGCGCTTCAGTGCTGCAATTCCACATTAAGTAACTTTCTAGTCTTAAAAGTGGAACTTTGGCTGCGGTAAGGTAGGACCATTAATATGGAAAAATACAGGCTCTTTGTTGCCTTTTTAATACTCTCCAAAGGACCGGACATTATAATTAAATAGAACTTCATTAAAAAAAAATCATTTGTATTCTGTTTCTGTTCTCTTTGCTTTTATGAGTTTTTTTTTTAACTTTAATTATCAGTTATGGATCACTGCTTGAAGTATGTATTGATATAGCGGGAAATGTCGGGTTTATGTGATGTTCTTGATTTTTGCACTAGCCAGAACATAAATATACTGGTGATCATGTCAGTAAAAAAACACAGGGCCAGGTGTCAACCCTACTTTCAGAGCATCTGGCTGCGTGTGTTGATTTAGCTCCACAAGGGGGTGCTCTGCTGCTACCGTGGCCACACTCCAGCCACAAACTAAGGGTGCTCTGCCTCCATCGCACCACTTGTGGGCGCTGTTCGACTGCACACCACAAAGAAGCGCTCTGCTTCTGTCGCTTCAATGGGTGGGAGGTCACTGGTGCTATTACCGCACAAGGGGAACTGACTGCTGAAAGAGACAGATGGGAAGGGCGCGGCGAAAGGTGGGGGAGGGCATGGAAGAAACAGGTGGGGTGGCGGAGACAGGTGGGGAGCAGCCAGACTGCTAGGACAGGCGACATCTGCAAATCAACTAAGATTCGGGGTCTTGAACACGAAATGGTTCACTGCTAGGGCTATGGAGGGCATTAAAATACCACTAGGGCAGAGACTAGTGAATTAGACTGCCGGGGGGCGGGGGCGTAGCTAGGAAAACATCTGGAGGAGGTGAAACAGTCATGTGGGGGAAGGCACTGAACGTACAATATGATTCGGCACTTATTCCATGTCACCAGATGCCACATAACCATTTCCAGAGCGTTCATTGAATAACGTGAAGCATTATGGGAGTTGTAGCCCTTTTTCTACAAATAAATAAATTGTATTCTAATCTACCAGAATGCAAAAGAAAAAAAATTCAAAGAAAGCCTAACTCTGGAATATGTGGTCAAATGGTAACCCTAGACGGGCGGGGGCATTAATGAGGCAGATGGACGAAGGCGGGGGATCTGCGTTACCTTCCAAAGTGGCAGAACCTGTTTCTGTCGGGGAGACACGGATATCCATTTACCTTGATTTCAGCCCCATGGCCCTTGTTTTCAGGTGTTTGGAAGTGGGGAGCTCGGTGGGGGCGTTGTGGGGGTGCCGATGAATGGGGCACTGTGAAAGGAGAGGGTAGATCCGGTATCTCTCCCTTTGTCCTTGGCTGGCAGCCCCCCCAGGGGGAGTACAGGCGGGAGCGGTTCCTCATTCCAGACCTCTGATGCCCTCACCCCCTCCTCCTGCGCAGGAGGAGGGAGGGGGACCTGAAGCTGGGTTAGGAGACCCAACCTTTTTTCACAAACCCTAAAATAACCACCCTTCCCCCTCCCCCACCAAGGTGAATTGCTGCGCGCGTGGGAACATGAAGTGCGCAGAGAGAAAGGTGCGCTCCGGAGGGAGGGGGCAGCTCTGCGGTTCCCCTTTCCAGATTCTCTTTGTTTGAAGGGGGGAGGTATAGGGGCAGCTGGAGTGAGGTGGGTGGAGGGGTAGGAAGCTGGCATCAGTCCCCATCAGCCGCAGAAGCGGCTCCTCTTCCCTCCCTTCCTCTTTCCTGTCCCTCCCTTTCCTCCCCCCTTTGTTTCCCATCACCGCTTAGCCTACAGTGGGAATTACCAAGGTTCCCTCGGAGTTTTATTTTTTTAATGAAATATCCGGAGTATGAGGGCGGGGTGGGGATAATGGTACAGGAAGGGGTAGGTGAGGGTGTGGTGGCGGGAGAGGGCACAGGAATGGGAAACAGGTGAAGGGCAGCTGGCGTCCAGGCTCAACCGATGCTGGACATGAACGGCATCAGACAGCATGATGCAAGGGTCACTGTCACAGCGCCCCCTGTAGTCCATAAAGTACAGCGCTTCCTGTCAGGGGTCTTGGTCCTTCGCCTTCACGCTGGACTAGCTATCACATATGTCCCCAACCAGCCCAGCCCTCCATACCCCCAATGTATCTGGGTTTTAAAAAGTGTGTGTTGTTAAAGTCGAAGCTTAAAACGTAAACTGCATTTTTGTGATTTCCATAGTGTGCCACCAGACCGGCATATTGGTGTCTCTATGAGCTTTCTGTTATTGCACCCAGTCCCAGATATATTACACAACAATTCACATACACCTAAACCCAACCAGGACTACTGACTTTGTCAATGGAGTGCTCAGTGAAGAGGCTAAGGAATGGATGACCATGTATTCTGAACTTCTTTTTGACTCTGACAGGCACTGTAAGAAACTCGCACTGCCTTCAGCCTCCACTCCAGAGCTCTCAATCGTGGCCTGTTATAAACACCTCGAGGCGAATCAGTTCAAAGTATACGCTCCATACAAGACTGGAAATAGCTAACACGCGTATGGAGTGCAAAATTAAGTAAAACGTGAAATATAAACAGGAACTAAACCATTGACATGGATTTCACATTTGTTCAGAAATTGTTCGTGTTTTTACCAGTAAAGGTAAGGACATAAATATAGGGCCTGATAGGAGCCTGTTTCAATGCCTCTAAATTGCTACCGGGTCTGAGACCCAGAGGGACCCGGCCCACTTAAAGCCCTGAGACTATCTGTTGCAATAGGTCTGCCTCCTGTCCCCAAGGCTAGCCCTTACAGAATGTCATAATACCTTTCCTCCATAACTAGCTCCCACGGCACGTCAAGCGGCCACAGACCCCTAGGCACCCCTCTGCCTTTACAATTGGTAATTTACTCCTGTTGTGTTTGCTAAATTTAGTTGACTTGACATTAAATCCTATTTTTCCCATGGACGTTTGTGTGTGAGTTTGTGCTTCCTCTAGAAATCATACGAGAACCACCACGGTGATGCCTATGTTGTACCAAGCAGGTGTGCCAGATTTTAGGACTGTACCCCTCATGGGTGGAAATGCCAAACTGCATAGTTCAATGCAACTGTACATGGAAAGGGCCAGTCTATACCAAAAGTTCTAGGGCAAATTCACCTGTATCTATTTATTTTCTGTATTTTTGAACTATTTAAGAGGGGCATACTGCCCCCACTGGAGACAATTTCTAGCCTTTATCTGGTTTATACCATTAAATAGTTTCATGGGTGGAATGAGGTTCCAGCCAATGCCTGGAACATGTAGTGTTATTTCCTTCCAATGGCTCAGGTGTGTCTGTGCCACTGGGTTCTTTTCCAGCAGTATCATCAAGTCTGAAATCCGAGGCTGAATAACGAGTGCCAATGTTCATGAGTGCCTTGGATGTAAATTCCAGACGCATAGGGTTTACCTTTGCCCTTTTCAGAACCTCCCTCCCGAGTAAGATAAAATAGGAGCATTGGAAACTGAATAGTATGGGTCACTCCCTACTGAATATTGCTAACTTTTTTTTGCCAATCCCAGGAGTCAATTCTGTGAAGCTTACTGTAAATGTTCATACAATTGGTACCTTCCTCTCCCCCCACTTCCTCCCATCCTCTTAGAGTGTTCTAAACATAGGAGCCGTTTAGAATGTTGGCTAGAAGTTCAAATAGAATGTTGGTGTGAGGTCATTTGGGAGTGGAGTTGCCGTTCACTGAGCCGAGAATGGAGGCACATATCTTCTTTCAAATAAACGTACCTCACAACTTATCTGCGCCCACGTGAGTTACTTCACTTACACTCCCCACACCTAGAAGGGACATGAGGTCCAAAGCATCTCATAAATATGCCCCTTCTTGAGTGGGCACACTGAAAATCTGAGCTCTGGCCTTGATAAAGTGAAGAGAATGGAGGATAACTTTTCCCGCGAATTTCAACAGTGAGGCCAGCTTTTGATGGACTCGACACCAACAAGCCACTATAGCAGGGAAAACATCCATTACAACACAGTCATTAAATCGCACTGCTTTAACAACGCAGCTGCCTTTAACCCCTTCACTGCGGCGGCTATTCCGCCGCAGTGCTAAGGGAGGATGGGCGGCCGCGCGGCTGGCGCATGCTGGTGACGGAACCGCTCCGTCACCAGCCGCGGTTGCGCTTTGCTCATGACGCTCAATAGAACGGTCAGCGCAGGCGTGGAATCCGCGCCGCGCAGCCGTGCCGAGCGGGCCGTGACAGAACCGCTCCGTCATCAGCACAGCGCGACCGCGGCTGATGACGGAGTGGTTCAGTCACCAGCAGGGGAGGGGTTAAACCGCATGCGATTACAACACATGCATTATAGAGCATATCACTACAACACATGCCATTACAATGCATACCATTATAACGAATGTCATTACAGCGCGTTATAAGGTAAGTAATGGTGTTTTTCTTTTAGGGTGAGTATGGGTTTTGGGGTAGATGGGAATAGTAATTTTTACCCCTTCGCTAGCCAACACTTACCCGACTGTTGCACTCACTGGAGTAGTAATAGTAATTTCTACCCCTACACTATCCAACACTTACCCTACTGTTACCCTAAAAGTATTATGCGTTGTAATGGTATGTGTTGTAATGGAATGCCTTGTAATGGTAGTTTTAAAAAATGCATAGTGATGGCATGCGTTGTAAAATCATGCGATGTCATGGTAGTTGTGATGTAAAAACTGCGTTGTAAAAGCATGTGTTGTAAATGTTTGCCTTGTAACGTCATATATTCCTACAGCAGTGGCGGGCCAGTGGGACCCTCTCCCACACTCAGGGTAGAGTACCACCCAGTGCTGGAAATGGAAATATAGAAGTGTAGGTACTCCCTGTCCCAGAGTATCTGTGTGCAGCTGAGAAGTTCTGCTACTCTACCTTCAAAAGCATTGGAGCAGTTCTGAGAGGTGCTGGTACTATCCCTTCCAAATTAACGAAGTGTAATTACCTGAGTACCTGATAGCACCTGCTCATGTAAAGCACAGGTACCACCCGAAGACAAGGCGTAAATACTTTTGCACTATGAATGGAAATTACAGCAATCAGCAACATCCTGAACAAAGTCGACAAGAACATCAGAGGACGGAAACCATGTCAAATACATTTTTATTCTACGGTATATTAAGTACCACATTGTCACTACATGGGTAGTAAAGACATCTATAACATATTACATTAAAAAAGTGCTGACGACTTTATACTACACAATATTTAATCATGTTTGGCGCTTTCACCTACCCCACACACCGCGGCCCATCTTCAAATAAATGTCCTACTGCACTATTATCTTTTTCTCTTTTGGGATTTTTATTTTTAATCTATTGAAACTCCTGCTTTCATTTAATAATAATTCACACTTAAGTACGCCTGGTCTTGTGATGCGAAAAGGGCTAAAGGCTACTACACTGCCTGAAACTATAACCTGTAAAAAAAGGTATGGGTGTGATTTGATAGAACTGTTTACAAAAAATCATGAGCAATGGATGTGGAAAGTCCTGGAACTCTGGTAGGATCCTTGCCTACGCTGTCTCTTGAGAGATTCAAGTTGTGATGCTCCAAGCACTTCAACCACAGTGTCTCAGTGGGAGGAATAGAAGTAGACCCAGAACAGGCGAACGTCCTCAGCACCCACTGAGCCAAAGATTCTCAAAGAGTTGCAGAGTTCCTGGTAATCTGGAAGTATTACCAGCACGCCCCATTAAACGTTAAGGACTTTGTTGAGCTGGGAGAAAGGTACCATTGATACATAGCATTCAAAATCACAATTTGGAATGGACGCCCTAAACACACCCCTCCCAAATTGCCATACGGTATGCATTTCTAAACCCAGTTTGCGACACAGTAAGCACTTACAGAATTACAAAATTGGCTTAGTATATATGAAGAAACCTCTTTAAATGATGCAATCCCTGTGATTTTGCCAAATGCAGGCCCCATGACTGCAAAAAGGCTTCATACATCTGACCCTTAATCTCTTCATGTCCAGGAAACATGTTTGTGTCCCTGTTTCTTCACAACTTAATGCTACTAGGAGTCTGTGTCTTTTATCGCCTGTATCTTCACAATATGTGTATGTGTGCCCATACTAAAAGTGCCACCCTGTATTCCTATTGTAAATACAAAAGTCCATGACTTGCTGTACCAGCCATGGCATCACACCATGTCCTTTGTACTCAGACGTTCCTGTATATTTAAGATTTTATTGGCTCTGTTCCAAGGGCATCTAATGTAATAAGCACTCAAATAGCAACTCTAGTGTACTCCAGTGACATCCTTGAGGTAGCCTCAGACATGTGCCAGTCTCTCCAAACCACTTCATTTTAATATAAAATATTCTACTTGCAACATAGTGGTCAATGGACAACTCTTGTTTCTGTCTTAATAAATCTCCATAAACTATGTTTTGAGGGGTAGATGTCATCAGCCGCCTTGCCCTAGAGCATGGGTACTCACAAACATTTTTCAGGGGGCCAAAAAGTTTGCGTATTGTGTGATTGAGGGCCGCATTGATGGCAGGTGAGGAAGGGGGGTTAAGGTGGGCATAGGGGAAGCAAAGCATGTACATATAAAGGCTGAATTGCACATTATGAAGCAAGAAATCCTGGGATCAATGCCAGCTTCCCCACTTGCTCAAGTTGTGGGATCCTAGACAATTGTTTTATTTCACTTAGCCCTCTTTTTTATCACATATAAGAGGACCTCAAATACATGACTTCAGGATGCGCACTGTGCGAAACCTTCTTTTGCGTTTATTTGCTATACTGTAATGTTATCCATTTATAATAGGAACCCAGGCCGCTCAGAGGGTATACATAACTGACTTGCCTCTTAGTTCACTATTTTAAGTGTTGCCTGGGTGGAGGGGAAGCATGAATGTTTTTTTTAATTAATTTTTGCAAACTATCACTTTTAAGAAAAAAAATCTCATTGCACAGATATAATCTAAAGTACTAAGACAAAACACTTCTGCATGCTAATGAAATACACTTTTTGAATTTTGAAGACTATCAGATTTTTACAGTTGCAACATGTCTCTAAAAATGAAGGTGTTCCTAAATGTAAGTGGTGCATGATACCATTATTAATTCCTTTAACTTCAGTTAAGCTGTAAATTAATGTGTGCCCCTTTATTTAATATTAATTGCCAATCTTTTTAAATCAAATGTTTTTAAGTTGATTTCTTGTTCATTTGTTAAGTATAATACTAGTTTTTAATTTCATTGTATAATTATTATTTTTCTGAAATGAACATGTATGATTTACGATGGTAATATGAATGTGTATTAAAATACAAAATAGGTTTTTTATAATGTATTTTTGTAAGTCCTCCTTTTTTGCAACCTTTCCTCCCATATTGTCATTGTGATTGCCTAGGATTGTTATATACAAATTGCTTTTCCCTGTCCTAGGAATTATATTATTTCTCAATCAGGGGGCCCTTGTTATTCTCATATTGCCCCTTTATTTAACACATTTCTCAACTTTAGTGCTGAGTCGAGAAACTGCAGCTCAGTGCTGCTGTTAACCTGCAGGCCCCATGTGAAGGCCAGGAGGGCCGCATGCGGCCCCCGGGCTGTAATTTGAGTATTACTGCCTTAGAGCATGCCATGTGACAGCATGCCAAGTAATGCTTTGATTACTTACCGGTAATTACATGACTCCGAGTCCTTTTCTCGCTTGGCTTCCTTACTACGTGAGACCTCCCTTGCCTCCCCAACAACCTCTTAATCTAATGTATTTGAGCTTATATGTATTTGAGCTTATATAGCGCACAGCTACCCACAAAGGGTTTCCCGGCGCTTGCTTAGGGAACCCGTCCTGGTATTCCCCTGTGAGATACCCCGGCAGGGTATCCACAAGGTGAAAGCCAGGCATCCCGCCGCGAGGGGCCGTTGTGGAGATTAAGCAAGCTATTGCCCAGAGTCGCAGAGTGTGAACCCGTGAGTTGAGAAGGCACCGGAGCGAGAATTATCGTGTCCGTGGAATTTTTGAGCCCAAGACCCGCCGAGGCGGGGAATTGAACCCTGGTCCAGGGCCGATCTCAGCTTCCGGGTCTGCCGCCTCTAACCCCTGAGCCACACTTCTCCACGATAATAAAAGGCCCACCTTATCTCCTGTATCGTCAACAAGCTCCACCAAAACCAGTTGGGCTAGACCGACAGAGCAGGAGGGAGTGTGTAAGGAAGCCGAGCGAGAGAAGGGCTCGAAGTAAGGCACTTACCGGTAAGTAATCGAAGCATTACCTCCTCCTCCCTCTCGCTTAGCTTCCTTACTACGTGAGATGTAAATTCCAAAGCTATCCTAAAGCCAGGGCAACTCAAGTAATGCAGAAATAACCTTCATTATCGAAAGGAAAGATACATTTACTTCACCACGGACAAGACCTTAGATCCAAAGAGATCCCCTGGTGCAGGACCCTGAGTGACTCTTTAGTGTTTAATAAATGTAGATGGGAACACCCAGGTGGCTGCCCTACAAATATCGCCCAGGGATGCCCTGTTACGCTCAGCCAGAGAAACTGCTAATCCCGTAGTCAACCTGCCCTGAACCCATAATGGAGATGGGACACCAAATGGAGAATACGCCAAAGCAATAGGAGAATGAACCCATTTGCTCAAAGTTTGTGTGGTAGGTTTGCAACCTTATCTGGCATGGCCTAAATTCACAAACAAAGAGGAATCCTGATGGAAACCCTCAATCCTCTGCAGATAAATCAAAACAGCTCTTTGGACTTCCAGGGCATGAAGACTAACCTGCTCAGGAGACTGAGGATCAGGACAAAAGACAGGCAGAATAACCTCCCGCCAGGCATGAAAGGCAGATAATTAACATTGGGAATAAAACCAGGACCCAGTCTCAAAACCAACCAATCTTCAAAGATCCGCAGAAAAGGGGCTCTACATGAAAGAGACCCCAGTTTGCCCAGTCTCTTGCCTGAACTAATGCCCACCAGAAAAAAACACTTTCAAGGTACGGGACATGAGGTCAATGGAAAGAAGAGACTCAAATGGTGGATAACATAAAGTCTGCAGCAGAATAAGCAACTCCCACGAAGTACACACAGGTGAACGTCTAGAAAGAATGTTGGAAATCCTCTTAAACGTTTTCTGGACAAGGCCCTGGGAATCTAGCAGATTACTCCAAGGAGCCCAAAAGGACCCGTTTACCGCCTATTGCAGCTTCAGAGTGGAAGAAGAAAGCCCCAAGGAGAATCCATGCTGTAGAAACTAAAGGATCTGAGGGAGAGAAGCAGATATATGCCCAATCTGCTGCTTCCCACCTAATTTCCCAAAGAAAACCTAGTGTCTAGCATAGGAGGCCCGAGTGGAAGGTCTCCTGGCACCTTAAACAGAGGAGGAAACAGCAGCAGAACAGCCCAGAGCCATCAACCCTGACCTCTCAGTCTCAAACCGTCAATCAATTTTCAGACGAACCAGGTACTCCTCTGAAGCATCAAGACGATAAGAGGAGATGGTCTCCTAGGCAGCAACCTCTCTCTGTCCATCCTCATCCTCACCAGAAGAGGAAACCAAGAAGAGTGGGCCCATGCCGGAGCAACCAGGACTACCTGTGCTCCCTCTCTCCTAACTAAACAATAGAATATTCACACTTGACCTGTATTTCTTCTTATATATCTTACAAATGCTATTGGTTTGGTTCTCCAAATAATTTTATGCTAACATACAGAATCTTTTTACTGACCATGTTTATTGATCCCTGATATTTTTTTCATATTTATTGGTCTTAGTAAGCACATCTTATACAAAAGTCTACATGTGTATTTCAAAATTTCCTTCTAAGATTACACTCTTGTTTTTGCAATGAAAAAATGACTGTTATGTGTTACAAAAAGTTAAAATAGTCCCCCACATCTCACTCCACTTATTCATGCACTCACCCAAGGTCACACCCTATCATACATTACATTCATTCCGTGACCCAGCATTCTACACATACATAGGACAGACAACAACGAGGAAAACAATATTGATTTTTATCAATTGCAGCGTTAAGAGCTGGGATTACTTTTTTTAAGAATGGTCAACGTAAGTTACGGTGTGGGCATTAATAATATCCAACCACCTTCTTCAGGACCACACAACATGGCTGTGCTTCAAAAGGTGGCCATGGGGCAGGATAAAGATCTATCAAAAAACAGATAGGACAGGGAAATCAGAACCAATTTTCTTTCCGCAAAATCCAGGATAATAAATTAACGGAGTTCCATTATGAATCACCATTACTAGGAGATCCTGTCACCTGATAGAAAAAGAAAACACACGCCAACATGAAATGCAATACTCTCCCTTTAAGTGTATACCACCAGGCACTTCCTATTCTATTTACAAATCAGTTAGTTGTTTTAGAAAAAGAGGGAAGGTGTGAATTGCAAGATAGAATAGGCCATCCAAATCCCATTTAGGTGTTTCATACATGCATGCAAAAGTGTCTATATTCTCTGAGATCTTTAAATAGGAAAAGAGCGAGGAGTGAAAGTGCTCGTCCCTCTCCTCTAATCAATACGATACAACAAAAAGAACGGGCTCAAGAAAAGTTTACTCATTCAAAACCATTTGTGTGGACAAAACCTATAGGTTTTAAAAGAATCCTTACCCACCAATCTAGTTGGTGGCATGCTTCATCATTGGGTTCCCACCTAGGGTGCCAAGTGCATCCTAGGTGTGCTTCGACGCCTGATTACAGCAGAGCTGGTGTTTGTTAGTGTAGATTGGGAAGGTAATGAGTTAAAACTGTCTACAGGATCCCCTTCTTAGTCACAGTTGTGGCCCGGTTGATGAACTTTCAGGATGCCATGCTACAGGTGGCAAAAGTACCTGGACCGTGGACGGCGCACAGGTGAACATCTTCCCTGACTACACAACAACAGTCCAGCGTCAGCGGGAATCCTTCCAGGCGATTAGGATACACCTCTGCAAGTTAAACCTCCTTTATACTCTCCTATTCCAGGCGAAGCTTCCGATTGTGGATCAGGAAGAAACTCAATTGTTCTTGGTGGCAGATGCCGTATGGGACTGGTTGGAAATGAGAGGATACCAGCCACCAGCGTAGGAGGAACAGTTTCAGATCCTGCGATGTCAGGAACGGAACCAACGATGGAAGGCACGACAGACGAGGTCGCCAACCACTCCATCAAAGGAGCAAGCGTTGACGAACAGAGCGAGGATGGTATGGTGGCTGATCTCTGTCAAGCCTCCCTGCAGATTGCCAACCGGTGGAGTGTCACAGAGACCGATATGGGGGATTAATCAGAGGAGACACTGGTTTGTGATGCAGATGGTAATCTGCCCCCTCCCCCCCAAAGGTATTCCGATGACTTTGAAGGAAAAAGTGTGACAGGGCTTGCTGGGGAGCGGGGTGGGAATGGGATGTTTGCTGGGCTTGTGGGCACAAGGAGAGACTCAGACCCAGCTGATGGAATCAGCATGGGGGCGGAGGCATTGGAGAAGCAGGACAGGTAAGAATGAAAATTCTGGTGGGTCGGAGATGGGCCGACTGGACAACCGCACAATAGTGTGGGTCTGAAGATTGCATTTCATGTGGCTATGTATTTTTGTGTGTGTTGGGCGACAGACATATTGTGCACTGGCATGGTGGCCTGTTTCAAGACCACAGCATGGGATGGTAGGGTCAGTGGGGAGTTGGATTGCTGTGGTTTTTGTTTTTGTGCATGCAGCTGGGGTGGGAACCGGGGTGCGGATCTGGGCGCGCTCTCCTCCTGAGAGACCAAATCCCATATGTGCGATACACAGAGAAACCATGCAATGCAGATGCCCTTCATTTCCTCAATGGATTGTTAATGGGCTGGGTTGCGCAATCAAGAGGGTACTAGTAGCCAAAGCATTCACGCGATATGCGGCGAATGTTGTGTTTCTACATGAAAAGCACTTAAAGGAGTCCACTGCGCCCCCCCTGGGTAGGGGACGATAGGTAGTTGTGGGATACTCTGGCTGCACGGCAGAATCTAGAGGGGAGAAGTCCCTCCCATTTCAGGTGACTAGGATGCACTCCGACAGCCTTGACCGCTACACAGTGGTCACGGGCACATGGGAGGAGAATCATTAGTGTTGATTAACATTTTTGTCCCTCTGGGGATCTAGGTGGATCCTTGCGGCTCCTAGGCGACCTACTCTGAGATCTCCCACAGAGGTTCACTATTATTGGGGAGGACTTCAGTATCACAATGCATCCCCATTTGGATAAGTCTCATCCTTCGTGGTCCCACAACCTCCATGCAGGAAGACTGGGTGATTTGAAAAGGCCATGGTGATGGGAGACATATGGCCGTACTTGCACGGTGGGTTATTATTCTGGGGCCCAATCCACTCACTTGTGCCGCAATTATTTTTTGATGGTCCTACTGACTCTTCATAGGTTTCCAATAATGGAATTTCAGGTATGGGGGATTTTGCTGCTGAGTGTTACTTTAGTGATGGCCAGGTAGAGGGGCCTGGTGCCTGTTAATCAAGGAAGTGGTGGCCAGTCTTGATAAGGGAATTGAACACTACTTAAAGGACAACTCTGAGACAAATGCGCTGATTCAATGGGAGGCATATAAGGCTAAATAGATTGCAGGTTGTAATTTCAGACCTAATCCACCTGGACCAAAATGGGTTATCCATCACTGGTCGACTAAGCTGAACCTCCGTCGTCTCGATAACAAAACTGTAGCAGTGGGTGGGCTGGGGGACCCTCTTTCAATAGATTCCTTAGATGTGCGTAAGGCTTTTGACTCCATTTATTGGCCCTTCTTGTTCATTATTATGGGGAAGATGGGATTCAGACGTCAGTTTCTGAGGTGGATCTGCCTCCTGTACACCTGCCCCAAGGCTATGATGAAGGTTAACAGGATCCTCTCCTGGGATTTTTCAATTGGGAGGGTCAGGTGTCAGGGCTTCCCCCTCTCATCGTTGTTGTTCGCCATCGCCATAGAGGCACTATCAGAATGCATCAGGGTGGACGCTCAGGTGTGGGGCTGCGGCTGGTGCTGGAGCGATTCGTAGGAGGATAGCATCTCTCTGTACGCAGATGACATTCTGTTGTATATCTTGGACCCGGAGGTCCTGTTGACGCACTTTGGGGATATCTTTGCGACTTACGGCACTTATTCAGGACAAATAATGAATTGGGAGAAATCCCTGATATTCCCATTAGGAGGATGGTAGTCAGGAAGCAGTCTCCCCTTGCCATTGCATGTAGAACAACTGCATTTACCGTACTTGAGCATATGGATCTTCAGTGAGGGTGAGGACATTACATGGATAATGTGGGTCCCCTCCTGTATAGACTAGGGAAGACATAAAGTACTGGAGGGCCCTACCGCCCTTGCTTCTGGGTAGGGCGACATTTTTTAAGATGATCGCACTGCCACTGTTCACCTACGTATTCCGAACACCTTCTAGGCCATGGATGAGCTTTTGAGATGCCTCCGCTGGTAGGATGGCCCGGTGAGAATAGCGATGTCCACCTTGTGGAGATGTTTTTTTTTACAGGGGTGTGGGGGGCATAGCACTCCCGAATGTCCGAAGGTATTATGAGGCAGCGCAAGTGCAGACTGGTAATGAATGGGCATACGCCCCTCTGTTGGAGCCCAAGTCCCGTATGGACCAGGAGGTACTGGTACCAGGGGGTTATCTGCATGTGTTATACGGGGGGCAACTGCCACAGAGTGGAACTTCGGCCACTGCCACAATCATATGGGTTTGGCAGAAACTGACGAGAGAGATGGGATGGGAACGTTGTCTGACTACGCGCACCCTGATGTTGGTGGGCACATGACTCCACCCTGTTCTGAACTTGTCAGGGTTCAAGAAATGGGACTTGATCGGTCTCTAGGCCCTGGAGGACGTTTAGGATGCCAAAGGTTGGGATCATTTTGTTTGTGCATTTGCAGGCAGACTACGATATGGCCCCCTCTCAAGTATTTAAATATTTGCAATAAAGACACGCTCGAATGCCCAGAGAGGACGATACGAAGGAAGACTCCCCCCACTGGAGTTATAACTGCTGGATGGTCATCTGACCATTATGGCTATCTCCCTCACATATGCTGCGGTGAGAATGAACAAACTGAGGGAGCGCACGCACTTATGGGAACGTTGGCAGGCTGACTTGGGGGGAGCTGGAGAACGAGGGCTAGAGGAATGCCCTACAGTTCCCATGCAGGGGGCCATTCGGGACAACTTTCATTTTATACAACTGAAAATCCTACACAGGACATATTAAACCTGGGTCCTGATACATAAAATAGGGAGAGCTGTGGACAATAGTTTTCTTCTGCAATGTGGTCGGCGGGGCACTTTATTACATACACTCAAGGACTACCCGATTCTTCGTCCCGTCTGGGAGGGGATAACGGCAGCCCTGGTGGAGACCGTGGAGGTGCCCTTACTACGGACCGCAACTAGTGTTGTTGGGGGCCTGGACAGACTCAGAGGTCTCATTGTACTCTAGGCTTTTGGTCAATCTGGGCTACATAGTGGCTAAGAGGGACATAGCAAGACATCGGGGCAACCTGTACTGCCCAGGGTTGGCAGAGTAGGGGAGCGAATAGAACTGTGCAGGGTAAAGGAGGGAATGATATATGAGAGTCCTGGGTGGATGCACAAATTAGAGAAGATCTGGGGGGCCTGGGAGAAGGATGGAACTTAGTGCGGGTCCAGTGGATTTACAGACAGGGGTGGACTGAGGCGCGGAGAGACTGGGACACTGGTTGGGGGTGGGGGGTAGTAGGTGTGTGTCAATTATCTACTGGTGGAGAGGCGGGTGGTTGGTGGTTCCATACTGGCTGCTAAGTTTGTTTCGTACGGACATGTTATAGTCCCATATAATGTTTTAACCTTTGAAAAATAATTTTAAAAATGGCTTGGGGGAAAAAAATATCTGATACATCCACTCCTTGCCTCATTTCTGCCAGAGAACTGAAATCCTTTACTAAGGACTGAGAGGTTAATGCAGCATAGTAGGCTGCCCATAGTGCGACATTAGCAGCCCCATAAAAACATTTCAGGCTGGCGTCCACCTTCTTATCAGTAGGGTCTGAGGGTGAACAGTCAACAGGATTCAAAGAAGACCTGCCTAGCAAAATAGCTAAAACTGCGTACACTGTAATGCTCTAGGGCAGCATAGAAACAAGAGAGGGGGACATTTTTAAAACCTAATGGAGGGATTTATTTTCTCCATTGACTGGCACTGAAGTGGGGGCAGATTTAGGAGGAAAGTTAAAGTAAAGCAATTTTGGCTTTAAAAATTGGCAATCTCCCGCCTGTATCTGGTCTGTTGGAATGTAAGATTTGGTGCACACAGGCAGAGCCAGAATGGCACACAGAATTTCCCTTATTAAATGTCAGGCAGGGGGCAGCTTTCAAAGCTGGGCAGACTGACATGATCCAGGGGTATAACATAGGACCATGTAGTCACTTCCATGCAGGGTGGGCCCTAACCCTTCTGGGGGCACCATATTCAGCCGAAGGTCAACGAATATTTGTGAAATGTGAGAGATTCAGGGGCCCTACATCACATTCTGCAGGACGGGGCAATCATTTTGCATTACACCACTGCCACAATCTATCCAGGAAAGCACTTAACTAATATATTTGAAAAAAAAATTCTTAATTTGTGCTGCTTGGTCCCATATTTTTAGGTCTTGGTGTTAGACAGAGCATGAACTGTCTGTTGCGAGACATATTGTTAGCGCACAGTCGGCTTGGAGGCCAACCCACCATTGCTTACCACTGGTTTGCTTCACTGTCACTTTCATATGCTTGCTTATTATTTGTTAACATGTGTGGGCTTTCCTTCCTATTCTGTGTTAGTTCATCCCCTGTAGTCTAGACATTGTGTCCTTACACTGCTCTGTTTTTTCAGGTACTACCTTTTTCTCTATTTAAACAGTTCAGAAGAGTGCATGTGCTTTACAGCGGCATCTCTAGTGTGCATCCCACACTGCATGCTGCCCTCCCTCACACGTGTGGTTCTCCCCCCACCCTTTCTGTGATTCGATCACCCTTGTGTGCTCCCCCTCATGTGTTGCTTTCTCACTCATGCAATTCTCCTTCCTCCCAGCACCATGTTGCTTTCTCTCTCTCACACCCGTTTGCTTTTCTCCCCGCCCTCTACAATCCATGTGGTTCTCCCTCTCGCCCTTTTTGTCATCTCACACCTGCTTTCCCAAAAAAATGCCTTTGCATGTTTTTTTCTTTCTATTTGCCGATCCGAGTTGGATTGCAAATAAAAAGGAAAATGAGAGATTGCATCCTTTTACATCTTTGCATATACGAAATGAGTCGCAAGGCCTTTTTTAGGTTTCGCCTGGCCGTAGCACTGCGCAGCAGTGCTCGCGCAGGTGAAATCTTTTGATCCTACAGTATGGGGCTTTGTCCCGCCTCTCTCTCCCATTGGCTAGCTCCATAATTGGAGGCTAGCCATTGGAAGAGATTGGTTGTCAATCTCTCTTTCCCCGTCACAACGCGATTCGGGGGCGTTTCCGTGTCTTTTTTTAAGTCCCGCCCCTTTTTCCGTCATGCCGCATGTTCCCGCCCCCTCCCGCTGTCCGTGTCTCCGTAGATGTTTTATGTTTGAGCAGCTCTTGTTCTTGTTGTAGAACTGAGATCAACAGTGAAAAAAATCCAAGAAACAGCATCGGAGCCGGACTGTCTAGTACTTTTCTTTCATGGTCAGAAAGCAGTAAATAATAAAGCCACAGGCCTTAGTGTGTACACTGCACAGTTATTACGCAAACATGGCAGCCATTTTAAAATCTTATTCTATTCTGTTCAGATTGGGCAGGGACATCTGTAATAAAACCTGTGTAGATCTGAAGTACTACAAAATTCATTTTCTTGTACAAACTGCCGCTTACATTTATTGGTGAGGTAATTTGATCATAAATAGTGAAATTGCACACATAAAGTACAGTAAAATAAGAAGAGAAAATAATGTTTAAGTATGCTCCTAGACTATGCTCTTATGTTGCCAATTATGTAGATCTACGCTATTGCCTAGCGAAGAAGGGACAATTTGATAATACGATGAAATATATGCTCTTTAAGATGGCCACGTCTTTTCCTATTTCATCCGCAGCTTCTCATTCGGATCCTCCTATCAGGACTTTCCTCGCAGTGACGCGACGCTCCGGAAGCGCTCTCTCCCCAGTAGGCTGTTCTTCCCCACGTGTGGCGGGGCAGTTCAGCTCGCTGCTGTGTTGTGCTGTGTGTGCGCCGAGGGAGGTGCACAGAGGCACCCGGTCTGGAGTGGCCTTTTTGCTGGGACCATGAAGAACCTGCAGCTCAGCTTGGACTCTCTCCAGCTGATAGCGGCCAGGAACGAGAAGAGCAGCACCGAGCTCCGGTACTTTCTGTCCAAGCAGGTCAGTGTCACTCTACCCACTCGCCCACGTAGATAGACCTGCTACGTGCGATTAGGATGGCGGGCTCCAGTATCTGGTCCCCTGTGCTATTTTTATTAGCTGTATGCGGTAACTCTTAAAATATTTCTTGCACATCTGCTACAATATTTGCAGTAGGCATTGACCCGCAGTGAGCGGGCAGCACACCTGCCGGTGCACAGCAAAGAGCAGCAGAAGCAGGACCCCAGATATGCACAAAAAAATGTATTTGCAAGGACCGGGCACGCCCCTCCGTGATGTCAAGGGTGTCTCCATGATGATATCACAAAAGGGGCAGGCCCGGACCCTGCAAACACTGAGAGGAAGTTCACAGCGGCCATGACCCTGCCATCAAGTGCACGTGAGGCACAAGGAAGAACCGCCAAGATCCCCAACCCATAGAGCATTGCAACCAGTAAGCGACCTCTGTGTGGCTTCTATTTTTAAAAACGGGCCCTCGCGCCCCACACTGTCCCCAAGCCGCAGGAGCCCCTAGAGTCCTGCACTTGGGAAACGGGATCTGGGGGCCTTTTATTTATTGCAACAGGGGCTTCGCGCCCCATTCCTCACCTCGGGCAGATCCCGCACCTCAGCCCCTGACAATCCCCAGAGCCCCGTCATGGTCAGGAGGGCTCTGGGGTGACCACCACATGTTTGGGCTGTAGACCCCCACCGCCACACTGAGCGACGCAGACTTTTTTTTATAAAAACAGAGGCCGCAGCCCCCATCTCACCACTGCCGTACGAGCCCTCAGAGTCCTTCATTTGGGGCCGCGGACTCTGGGGGGCCTAATTTATTTCATCAGAGGGCTCAGCCCCAGTGCCGCCCCTATGCCCGAGCACCTCACATAGCACCAGAACCTGTACGGATCTCAGAGGGCTCTGGTGTGCGGTGTGCCCCTTCGATTCCCCACATGGAGTGTGTTCGCTTCAGAATATGTTTAGATCAATGCTAGGATGATCGGAGGTTTTTAAAACCATCAAGATTTCTTAGTAACTCAAGCATCCACTGCAGACATCTACCTGTGCTTAACCTGCAAAGCATAAGCTGGAGTCTTGTTGGGGCCATTTTAGCTGTCCATCCTTCTCAGGTTGATAACATTACCTTGAAATTGAATATTAGTAACACCGGTTTACAGACATTAGCTACAAAACTGCTGTATCAAGTAGCTTCAAAAGTATTGTTTTATACTGAGTCACAATCTAGGTCGGGTGTTTTTTGGTGAGGGGGGCTCGTAAGAAGGGATATATATATTTTTTTAGAACCAATATTGCCAAAAACGGGTCTTTTCAAGTATTATAGCACAATAAGTTTCACAGAAACTTGGTAGAATTGTGTTATATCTTGTTCAATCAAGTTTAACATATTTCTTTCCATTGTATTTAGGTTTCCTAGCTTGATCACGTTGGGTTTCCTAGATAGTGTATGTCACTCCCCTTAATAAAACTGAAGATAGATTTACAGAGAGGTTAGGGACCCTGTCCAAAACTATCTGATAATAGGGAAATTCGTGGTAAACTGCATTGTTATGCATATTAGGCTAAGAAACGTTTCAGGATTTACAGCATACTTTATAAGGGGCTTACGGGATAACACTCCTAGGATACTGGGGAACCCTAAAGTAACATTTTAAGTCCCTTACGCAAGGAAGGTTTTAAGACCAATTTACACGGGTTGCAGGTGGGCTACACCTTACATTAAAACTAAAGAGTTGTTGATCAATCAAGCAGATAATTGCCATCACAAAACTCTGAACTGACCCTCATTCTTCTGGCCAGAAACTGCCTGCGTTCCCTTTGGAATTTGTTGTAGGCACTCAACCAACCAAGCTATCTTTACTGGGGTTGAAACCTGGCACCTGGATAACACCGACACACCTCTGGGGCAGATAACCAAACTTTTTGTTCAGTACAGTGCACTTTGACAAAAAAGTTCAAGTTGGAAGTAGGCTTTTAAGGCTTCATGAGCCTGCCAGCTCAGTGCAGTGCCATGCACGCCTTCTAGATTCATGCCATGCTTCGGTTCCATTTTATTTTTACCTACTGAGTATCAGCATCTTTTTGACACCTTCAGTCATCAGTGCTCGTGTTTTAGCCAACAACACTTGTGTGCTAGAGTGTGTAGCTTTAATTTTAACGTACATTTATGGCTGTGAACAACGCAGCATGCATAATGCTGCTGGGTAAAACGTCAGGACATGTGTATAATTATATCAAATAGACATGACAAAAGTAAACAAGCCACAAGCAAACCAAAGGCAGTGCATGTTAAATCATCAAATATAGAAAAATAGTAAACACTCAAATATCGTAGGCAATCAAATTTGTTTGCCAAGCTAAATGGGTAATCGGAGCAGCTTTCAGCTGCAAGTGGGAACTGTGTATTAATTAGATGTGACAAAGTAAAGATTTACTGCACACTTCAGACTGGAAGAAAGTTGTACCATGAGTCACTGAGGCCACCGCAGACAAGACGTGGGGGTCAGATTCACCTACCTCCATGTGCGATAGGTGGTGGCCTATGCTTTGTATACCAAGAGTCTGCCCTTTTGATGGTGCAGAATCAGCAATGGGCAAAATTACAGCGTAGGTCTGTAAACAGAGCTGGGACTGGCGCAGCAACAAGGTGGGAGATAGCCACACCTGCCTTAGGGCAAAGCAAACTGACAGGTGTACAAATTGACGTACCCCCCGCCCCACACACACGCTCCTTTACAACCACTCATCGGGCTACTCTACTCCATGCTCCAGATTCCTGATGCCTTCCTTGCAGTTATTCCCAATGCATGGATTACTCTGCATTGCCAAAGCGACTTACCCTTCAAAAACAACCTTCAGCCTTTCTGCAAACAATGTTAAGAGCAGGCAGCCATGTCTTGAACGGTTCTGTAAGTTTTTACGTTTTCGTCTGATAACTTCAGGTAGTAGTTTGACGACCAGAGCTGCCACCTCATCGTCGTCACAACCTCGTCAGGGGTAGTATGCACTATGGAATGCAATTTAACTGCAATCGATGCACGCCTAATTGCATGAAGATGGAAATGCTTCAGTAATAGCCAACACCACTTAGTTTAAGGAGACAGAGCTTATTTTTCATCATATGTTAACCTACAACGTGAGAGCGTCAGAAAAAGGAAAAAAGAAAGTTGTAAAAATAGTGACAAACTGCGAAGCAAGGATTAAAGCGGACCAACCAGGGCGACATAAGGTGGACTCAAGACCAAGCAGCCTTGGCATTCAGCAATCCTGGTATTCAGCAGTAGCTGCAGCCGACTTCTAAGAAAAACTTTGAACCCATGCACTTATTTTGGCTTTCATTTTTTTTTTTAAGTTATGCAGTGATGTTGGTGGACTTAACACCCCTGCTAAAAGTGATAACAAATAAAAAAAGAAAATGTAATATAATAAAATAAAAATGTCATTTACAATGCCAAAAGCTCTAACTTTTGCAAAGGCGCGACCGTTGCATTGTAAATGCTTGTTTCTTGTTTGACATTGGGAAGTGCTTAGTTTGTAAAATAATAAGTGCCAGGGCCCTGACCAGGAGGCCACTGCACCACCCATTGCCCCTGCCATCGCTGCCAATGACGGTACCGAAACAACTACTAACCATCTATCGCACCTGCAAGTGAGACAGTTCAGAGGTCCCCAAAGTTAAAGGTACGGCTGGAGAGGCATATATTAGTATTTTTAATGTATATTGTATTTATAAACGATTGCTGGTCTGCTCATCTCTAAATTAGATGAGCAGCGCCACCATGTGGAAGAGTGTCATAATGGTGGTGATGGCAATTAAGTGCCGGTGCCGCACACCGGAAACCAATTAAGTGCAGGTACCCAGAACCGGAAACCACCAGTTCAAACTAAGCACTGGCATGGGGATGTTGTACATAGGGTGCCACCTTTCCCAGTGAAAAATACTGCCCACCTGTTTATGTTTTAAGATTCTGCAAAAGACCCATGCCACATGGTGCTTAAATTGAACTTCATATGAAATTGTCTGTATTTATTTATAACATGGCCTTTCTGATTTGTTTATTTATTTATAAAGTTTTATATAGCGCAAACATGACCGCTGGGGGTATCAGAGCGCTTTACAATATAAAAGGCAAGAGGGTACATGTAAACAACCAAGAGTAACTACGGAGAGGGGACATATACATAAAATGAAATATATCAAGCAGGAGAAAATAAACGAAGTAAAAAATTACACAGTCACAGGTGTCCGAACTTCCTTCAGAACCTTAAGTGTCCAACATGGTAAGCACAGCTAAAAGTTCACAGTCAAATGGACAAGGGCTGCCGGGCCACGGATCGACAGTTAAGCCACGGCATCAAGTGGTGAGGCCAGATTGAGGTAAGAATTTCTTCATTAGGAGCCTTTTGGCTTCTTTCTTGAAGAGGTGCATGGAAGGATTCGTCCTGAGTTCGGGGGGAAAGGAAGGTTCCGGATCCTTGGAGCCATACCCGAGAAGGCACGGTTGTAAGTCTTTTTTTTCTTGAATTTATGGGGTTTGAGTAATAGGGTGCTGGCACTTATGGCGGCTCTCGAACCACATGAGGGCACCAATTTCAGCGCAAGGTATTGCGGAGTCTGGTGGTGGATAGCTTTGTGTGCCATGCATGCGATTTTTAAGTAATAAGGAAGCCATTTAAGGGCTAACAAGTCTGGACAGATATGGTTGATTTTTTTGTGCCAGTTATGAACCTAGCAGCAGAATTGAAAGCAGCCCTAAGAGGAGCCATCTTCACTTTGGGCAAGCCACACAGCGTAGCACTACCATAGTCCAGCTGTGAGATCACTAGGGCTTGCACTGCAACCTTAAGGTCAGGAGCAGGAAGGTAGGGTTTGGGTTTTCTGAGGATGTTGAGTTGGTGGTTTGCTCCTTTGGTGCGGGAACTGATGTGTTTCTGCATGTTTAGGCTTTTGTCTAAGATGACCCCCAGAGAGGATGCCGAGTCCACTAGGTGAGGTCTACAATTCAAGGCAGTTATCTGGGACAGCCATTGGTCCATGTCCAGGGATATTTTCTGAGGAGAGATTAGGAGGAACTCAGTTTTTAAAGCATTAAGCTTCAGGTGATTGCGTGTCAGCCAGCATTGTGTTTCCAGCAGGATTAAGTTGAGGAATTGAACATCCTCAGCAGAAGCGATCCTCAGGTAAAGTTGAATATCGTCCACGTACATGTGATAATGAATGTTGGATGATTTCAAGATTTCTGTCGGAGGCTCCATGAACAAGTTAAAGAGCATGGGAGATAATGCTGACCCTTGTGGAACTCCAAGAGTAACCGGGGTCGGGTGAGATAGGGATTGGTTCACCTTGATGCATTGTGATCTATTGTGAAGGAAAGTCTGGGTCATTAAGGGGGGCGGGAGAGGCGAGGATTCTGGTGTGTGATGCAAGTGTTTTCGTCGACTGCCTGAGTATTTTGCTGGGCCAACGGCATGCCTGGGGGGGGGGGGGGGGTGGAGGGGGGATTCTGTTGGGGTGTTTTAAGATTGGGGGGTGGGATGAATGTTGGGAGTTTCCTACTTGAGTTTTTCTATTGGACTGTAACGTGCAGAGAAGAGCCGACCTACATGCTGAACTGCCTACGGGGGAGGGAGTGGGGGACAAACAGAGGGTTACTGGGGACTCCTTGATGGGAATCCTTGATTGCAGCCGGCTCTTGGAGGTTCTCAGGAATGCTGTCTGTAATTGTAATGCAATTTACCTTCACAACTGCTTTTCTGTCCATGGGGCTGGTTATATGGCTTATTTCGAAAATCAATAAAAAAAAAAAATTAAGGGGGGCGGGAGAACATATTTTAGGGATTTTACTGTTTAAAGTAGGTCCTGATGGTGGAAAACATATCAGCTTTAGGTGAGTTTCCTAATTTGTGTATCAGCAGGGACAATAAAATACAGGTCATGGTTGTATACAACCAGCCAGGTGGAGACCCTTGCTGTCTCGCATAGCTAAAATATATAGGTCCCAAACTTTAGAACTACTGGCTTTGCCAATGCTTGATTCCTAAAACGCCATTTTGGAGGGAATATAAACACCTCTTAAACACGTTGGGGCAGATTTACAATAACTGGCGCATCCCCAGGGATGCGCCAGTTATCGTGCGCCCCAGCTCCGCCACCCATGGTGCGCCGCATTTACAATGCAGCGCACCATGGGGCAAAAACGGCACAGATGCGTGACGCATCTGTGCCGTAAAGGTGACGCATTGCTGGAGTTGCGTCGCAAGCGCGACGCAGCTCCAGCAAGGCTCGTGGGTGCCCTATCTGTCCAATGCTGCGTCAAGCCTTACGCCTGCTTCAAGAAGGCGCAGGGTTTTGACGCAGCATTGGCTTAAAAGCGACTGAGTGAAATCTTGTAGATTTCACTCAGCCACTTTTGCGAGGCGCACCTGCCCCGGAACGCCCACCCTGCCCCGGAACGCCCACCCTGCGCCGGAACGCCCACATGTGATGCAGGGCTTTACAACATGACACATCTGCCTAGATGCGTCACGTTGTAAATAGGTCGCAGGGATGCACCACGTTTACGCCACCGTTGCGTGACGCAAACGTGGTGCAAGTCCGACATAAATCTGCCCCGTTGTTGCCAGAACTAGTCGCTAGTTCATCCTTGTGCATCGAGACATGGTACCATGTGCTGCTTTGTACTGAAAAAAACAGTCACAACCGTAAACACTTTGATTGACATATGTCGAGGTCACGCGCAGGTATGCGTCGACGGGACGCTGGCGTAAGACAGGCACGTAAAAACACGGCCAGCCGCGCTGGCGCAGGGGGTACGCACGCAGGCAGGGCCGGTTACCAGGACATCAGCTCAGACGGGGACATCCTTGAAGGGAGGGAAGGGTGGGTGGCAGGGATAAGAGATATGGACCCCCACAGCAGCTCCAGAAGGGGGGCGGGAGGGGTGAAGGAGAGGCAGCCTCCCAGGGGCAGGCAGCGCAATTAATAATAGAAGGAGCTTCACTGGAGACGCGAGGGAGGGGGTCAGGAAGGAGGGCAGGGATGTGGAGGAGGCCGCGAGGACAGAAATAGAAACGGGGCAGGAACCTTGGGGCAGCAGCCAGCACGGCGAGAGGGAAAGAGGAGAGAAGAGGGGGGCAGAAGGGGGCGGCGCCCCTGGGGTTGCAGGGGAGGGGGGATGGCGTCTGCCCGGCCCAGCTCATACATTCACCGAGCCTGGAACCTGCTAATTTGTCTCAACAGCTCTCTCTCTGGACATAAATACTAGAAATCGTTGCTACTTATTGAATTTCGGTAAGTATGACAAAAGGGTTGTTGGCGTGCGAGTCCTGGAAGCTGTAGGTAGTGAGTCCAATTCGGACCAATAAAATGAATACACAATTGCTGTATTGCACCTCATCTTTCGGGAAGGTCAGAGAATGAGATGAAAGCTTGCCTGGACAGTAAAGGAAACGCAATGGACACGCTTTGAGAGTTTTCCTTAACTCGTTATGTGTACACGGACATACCATGCAATCTAAAATATGAATTCTAGAATTAATGAATGCTATACAAATGGGTAGATTTTTATGTGTGACCTAGAGAGATTTGTTTTTATCTAGCCAGTTTGGCAGCAAAAAAATAAAATCATGGCTAAAGGAGCAATGGCAGAGTCAATAGGTCTGGCTTTGGAAAGCCAGTGTAAACGTTGTTTTTAATGCAAGCTTATGTAAGCAAAATAAAAAGAAAATAAAAACGTCACCTAAACGTGGTTCACGCATATCTGTTATACAATTTTTTAAATAAAACAAAACGTACCTATTGCATATATTTTTAACAGAACAGTAGAGGTGTTTTTTGACAGGCAGCTGAACTTAGAACAGGTAGACCAACCCTTTTCAGTTTTATTGCAATTCAAAGGAAATATGATCCATATTTGCACAAAGATAAGGTCCTATTGGGTTTGACCTACTGTAATCTGAAGGCACATTTTAGACACACAAGGATGATTTAAAAATAAAAACATAAATAATGGAAAGAAAAAAGCACTTGTAAAGTGCTTGTCCACAAGCCCCATTTAAGCTGATGTGTGACTGCGATCAGGGAAAAATGGCATCACTCACAGTTTAGAACAAGCATTGGCATAGCCTGAAGGTCTCGCCTTTTGGATCTTCTAAGTGTTTAGCCATGCAGCACATTATCCTGGGTGCCGTGCCACCGGGGATTGAAGAGCTATACAATTACTACAAACTGGGTCATGCAGTCTGATTCAGAAATACATGCTTGTCTCGGGAATCATTTATGGACAGATTGCAATGTGTTTTATTACACAGACAGAAAGACAAGGTCCTCAATGCAAATCAGCAGCAATATAACATTCTGTGTGAGACTATCACTAGAGTAGAACAGCCTGAAGAATCAGCGTCACAGTAAGTTATGCTTAACACAATAAGATGACAGATTTAACACCTCCCTCTGTTAACTATGCACTGAAGTTACAAAAGCCTTATTGTTTGAGAAGTGCATGAACCTTGCTATATGTGCATTCAGGCTATCTCCGAAGCACCAGACCAGTAGAATCTGTTCATGGACTGCCAACCTTTACTTTGTTGTACTGCAGTCTCAAAATAATTTGAGTGCATTATCCTGTCTCTGCTTTAAATGAGGACATGTGATGTCTGACTGAAATGTGACTCCCACAATAAATAATGTTAAACTCTTATAATAGTCCCATTTAAAATTGAACTACACTATTTTGGAAAAACAACCATTGTGCATACTCGGAAAGAACTGAGGAAAGGACATTTTTTGTTTGCTTAACTTTTTTGTAACTCGCAGGTAGGGTTGACGCGTATCAGTTTCCAATGCAGTTCAAGAATAGCTTAAAGTGACCCTGTTGTGGAGAGACCAGAGGAACTTGGAATTAGATCTTCAAACTGCGTGAAGAGAGAAAACAAGACGTTCAAAGGGGTTCTGCAACTCGTCCCTCCCCCCACAAACCCCGGTCCGCTCTCGCACATAAAGGGAATGCTACAGGTGGTTAGGGGGCTTTAAACTTCCCAAGGCCACGTTTCACAAAGTTTGTAAACGCAAGGCAGGCATCTGCAGTGCTTGGCCGGGGTGACACCTCTCAGCCTCATTCTGCCTCGGGCAGAGAGAACGGAGGCCCCTCTGTTAAGGGAGTGGGGTGGAAATAGACCTCCTTCATCCACGTTCGTCCCGCCTAATGCAGCAGACACATGAATCTCCTCTGTGCTTTTCTCCGAAGGCTGCTGCAGCGCTGCAATGGTACTAATCTGGGTGATTTTGTCGTAATGCAAGAGATAAACAAGATCCGCTCTCTGAACACATAACAGCCGGAAATTGCTCAGTGTGGCAGCAAGCACTCAGTAAAACAGTATATTGTTATTGGTTTCTAAAATCGGACAAAACCTGGATCGCACATTGCAGGGTTAAGTGGGAATTTATATCGGAGAAAAAACAATGCTAACCATATTAAGGCATTGTTTTTTTTATATAGCCCTGGTCATAATAAGCCCATTCCTTCTGATGATTGCGTAGGTAAGTGGGGCCCGTGCCTACTATTGGCAATAATACTTGCTCCCATGGCCTCTTCCTATTCACTGGTTTTTAATTTGAATTCTGGGGCCTGTCACTCACATGGAAGAAGTCTATGCACTGTCTTGATGTGCGTCTTAAAGACAATTATAGATGCATAGATCTGGGTTGCAATCAGGCTTACCTGGCTTACTAGCGCTTTGCTTGGTGGCCATTGGGCGCCTCTCACGATGCTTGCCTTCCTTTCTGCTGGTTCCTCTTCATGCTGCAGCCAGCCCAGTTCCCTTCCCAGACTCAGTGGTAGAGGAAAACCTGCACTGCTGGCACCTTCGACAGCTGCCTCTACAGGGTGGGACTGTGCGGAAGCATGTGTGAATGAGGTGGTAGGCTGTGAGAGGAGTGTATGAGAGGTCGGGGAGAGCTTTAGAGACAGAGGCAGAGAGAGCAACAGGAGCGCGGAATGAAGGCTGTAAGACAGAAGAAGGGAGCACATTTGTGATGAAGTGGGGGCCATGAGGTGAGTTGTAGACTCTTCAAGCACTCGTGCTTGTGCTGGCATCCACCTTGCGGGAGCGAGAAGCGGCGCGCAGGCATCTGTTTTCAATTAGCGTGGCAGAGCGCGTCGCTGCTCGCTCCCGCAAGGTGGATACCAGCACAAGCGCGAGTGCTTGAAAAGAGCTGACCAATTTCTAAAGGTCATCCCCTAGAACAGCGCATGTGCGCTGCCTAGGCGAGACCTAAAAAACATATGACTGAAGAGAGCTGATCCATTTGACCCACTGACAGTCGAACAAACATATGGATGAAGATGGCCGACCCAAAGCCCCTCTGTACCTATATATGAATATTTTTGTATTAATATTTATGATTACATGAGGCCAACACAGAGTAAAGCTGTCTTTAGGGCAGACCTAAAATACATACATAAATGGCTATGGGTCATCTGCAAAATAAACAACCACCTTCATGTCCACACTACAAACACAATACCACCACATACCTCATCGCACAACCACATAGCCAAGCTCATAGGCCAACAGTGAACAATATGTTAATACGCCTATCCTAAAAGTCCCAAACAAACACCATCCTTCCACTGGACAGGGGCAGTGATAAGCCAAAACGTCTACTTCATAGCTCCAAGCACAAACAAAAGTACGTCATCTGAACAACCACAATACAAATACACATCCAAAAGCAAATGTTAACACAATAACTGCTAAACAATCACACAAGCACAATTTAACAGTACTGCACACTGTCTGTACAAAAAGGGTAGTCACACAATCGTACATCCCTTTATTCACTTGCTAAAATAATGAATAATTTCTCAAGCACATCTCATTTCAACCTTAGTCAATTACTAACAGGGGTGACACAGGCATCACCACATACAATCAGAGCCACAATATACACCAGCTCAACTATCATCATGCATACACACAGGCACCACATACACAAACACATCTACTACCATGCCTGACAGACCCACAATTGAAAAAAAGGTCTCTGAGGTGTTACTACTATACATTAGTCACATTTAGCGCCAAGAAACCGCTGGGTGTTAGTTGCGCTTTATACATTTCTTTTACATTACATTACATTACAAATTCATATGACCTTTAACGGAATTACAAAAAAATTGTCTGGAAAACCCCATCACACTCTGGTATACCATATGGAGTAAAGATGGCATTACATTCACCAAAGAGATAATAACAGACTATCTTAGTCTGGAACGAGGACTAAGAATATCTTGGTTGGCTTATGTAAATAGTGTGCTAAAGGAGGTGGATGGGAAATTGAGCATTGATGAGTTGGAGGGAGTATTACAATCTAGTAAGAAAGATTTAAAAGCAGTTCTGATGGGGAAAAGGATAGCTGATAGAGAAAAGAGAGAGTGTGTTAAACCAACTATGTCAAAATACCTCTCCACACAATCAAATCCCCAGACCTCCTTCATGGTACCACATTTTAAACACAGATTTTATTTAACAAGACTGCGAATAGGCCCATTGCACTTTTTGGTCGCTTCCCCGAGGTGGGCTTTTGTTCCCAAAAGTTACCCAAATGCCCATGTGGTGGCAAGTCCAACAACACTACATTGCATTTTTTACTTTTTTTGTAACTTTTATAGGGATCTGAGAAAACAAATTCTGCGGCCATTGTTTTAAATATATATATATATTTTTTAAATGCTTTTAATTTTTATCAGTGATCTTAATACTGTGAATCTGTGCTATCGAGTTTCTGTCTTATGCCACCCAAAGAAGGAAACAACTGCTATACCTGGGCATTTTAAGATATGAAAATGAATAGTCCATTAATTATCCCTCATCTGATGTTTTTGATAATGCCTTTTAACTTGATGACCATTGAGTTGACGCCTAGCCTGGTATCTGGTGTCCTGGACCCCTATATTTAACGGGAAACAGACTTTACATCGCGGTCATTACACCGTGATGCAATTACAACGCAATTGTTACAACAACCGCGTTGTTACCACGCAATAACATTACTATGCAAGTTGTTACATCGACTTGCAGTAGATAGCTCGCTAACATAAGGAATAGTATAGTTTACTATTCCAACACCTTCCCTACCGTTGCGTAGGCTGGAGTTGGAATAGTAACTTATACATTTCTAATGTTAGCGCGCCATGTACTGTAAGTCGATATAATGACTTGTGTAGTAATGGCATTGCGTGGTAACAACGTAGTCATTGTAACAACCGCGTTGTGAAGGCATGTGATGTAATGACTTGCGTAGTAACGAGTCATATTCATATTTAACTGTCCACATTATGAGATTATTTTTATGAATTGTATTTTATATTTTTATTAGGATCCTTTGTAAATGTAATCAGTGCAATTCTTTTATGGATATTTTTATCAGAATAAAGATTAATTTGATTCCAGTCTGGAAAACAAATGTTATTTAAAAATGTATGGTGGGTTTGAGACTCAAAGTGAAGGCAGCATTTTAATTTGGGAATTTGTATTTGTAAATGTAAATGTAAATGTATAGGCATTTATATAGCGCACTACTTACCCGTAGGGTCCCAAGGCGCTTCGACCGCTGCGAAACCCTTCCTGGCTTCCCTGAGAGATGGTCCCTTAATGGGTATCTCCAGGGTGAGACCAGGCATCCCCGGCGGTCTGGTGGGGCCGTTAGTGAAGATGAGGCAAGCTAATGCCCAGAGTTGCCGAGTGTGATCGCTGATCAGAGTGGGCACTGAGGCGAGAGAATTATCGAGTCCGCTGACCCTGGTCCAGAAACCTGCCGCGCCGGGAATCGAACCCTGGTCCCGGGCCGTCCTCTGCTCTCGGGTCTGCCGCCTCTAACCAGTGAGCCACACTACTTCATAGGGTCAAGACTGATTTGCATATGGCTGGGTCCATACTGGGGTGACGTGGGGAGCAAAAGAACGATGGATTAAACCTAGATCTTTGTGACTGCGGTGAATGTTTCCATTGTTCAGCATTCTGTTCATCATTTGTTCCATCAGCTTTAGCTGTATGAAAGCCCTCATGTTATCAAGACTTTGAAAAGATACAATACGAAGAAGTACCTTGAACGAACGGGATTTGTGTCAGTACCATCCAGCCCTTGGCTTTCAGAAGTTTTTCACTGTTTGCCATAGCTTTCCAACAGGTCCATTACTTTTTGTTGATGGTCCGTTTGTGTTTTCATTAGGTTTTGGTGATGAGGAATCAAATAGTCCTTTCAATAATCTATAATGTAAGTGTGTGTTATTTGATGTATTTCACTTTGCTGACACAACATCTTAATTGCCGATATACGTCTTTGTTTAAGTGTACGTCCTCTCTATGCCTTAGCCTTTCACAATACATTTACATTTACAACACTTGGTGTATCTTGCTAGCTGTCTGCACACTTAATGCAGATTCATCAAATAATTTGAGTAACCAAATGAACATTTTGTTTTAACCCTTTAACTTTGCCTCCCACTGTTGAAGGACTGGCACGCAACTTGACATACCAACTGAAAACCAGTCCATCCAAAATTCCGCACACTTTTGTGCAACTTAGTTAGACACTGCCCATGTTATTATAAAATGAACACAATGTTGACCCCACCCTGTTTAACTGCCCCCTTTGATGGATTGACGGACATGCGCAAATTTAAAAATAACAAAAGTATGCTAAAGGTGCTAAGTATCTGCCAAATTTACTACGGATCCATCAAATCGTGGCAATGGTATTAGTTAGTAAAAATTATTTTGGCCCCAAAGTGGATCTGCACAGAACCAGCAATACCTTTGCTGGGTGTAACTTGCCACATGTCTGCCAGATTTAATGCAAATTCACTAAAGAGCCTCTTTTAAAAGCAAATAAAACATTTCTAGCCCCCCTTATTAAATGTTGCCACCCTCAATGGATTGGCATAAAAACTTGACATACCAATAGAAAACTACTGCTACCAAGCTTCTGACAATGTTTGTGCAGATTTGACACACAGTACCAGACGTATTATATCTTATGAACACTTTTTTTGCCCCTCCTGCCTTTTTAACCATCTGCGGTACAAAAGGGGGGTGGTGATGGATGGAGCATCTGAATCAATCAAACACTCACACCCAGTCAAAAGATCTGGGTTTAATCCATCACCGTTCTTTAGCCCACTCTGCCACCCCAGTTCAGACATGGCCATATGCAAATCAGTCTGACCCTGTGCCTCATGGGAACAGTCCAGCCCGAACTGGCAAGCCATGTCTTCCCTGGACCGGAAACAAGCTTCCGAGGACCGGTTTCTGGCATTCCAGCCGTCTTCAGCCCGGCTTGCTTGAATCCAGTGGCAAAGTGAGCAAGGGACTCACGTCTGAGCATACCCTGCCACACTTGTGGCGGCCAAAAGCGGTACAAAAGGGGGTGGTGATGGATGGAGCATCTGAATCAATCAAACACTCACACCCAGTCAAAAGATCTGGGTTTAATCCATCACCGTTCTTTAGCCCACTCTGCCACCCCAGTTCAGACATGGCCATATGCAAATCAGTCTGACCCTGTGCCTCATGGGAACAGTCCAGCCCGAACTGCCAAGCCATGTCCTCCCTGGACCGGAAACAAGCTTCCGAGGACCGGTTTCTGGCATTCCAGCCGTCTTCTGCCCGGCTTGCTTGAATCCAGTGGCAAAGTGAGCAAGGGACTCACTTCTGAGCATACCCTGCCACACTTATGGCGGCCAAAAGCGGTACAAAAGGGGGTGGTGATGGATGTAACGTTTTTAACCATCTAGCATCTTTTTTAGCGCTAATATCTCAATAACTACTGAATGGATGTACTCCAAATCAATTAAATCAAGTTTTCTGAGTAAAGTTCTACTTCCATGCCATGTTTGACATCAGTCGATTCAGTGTTTTTGCTGTAGGCCGAAACATAATTTCCTAAGGGAGCTAAAATGGTAAAGCACTTCTTATTTCACCCCATCTACGCTCTAACTCTTTTTAACCCCTGATTAAAACTGCACAAAAATTGGGATACTGGGCCTGAACAGATTATTTTAAGCTACTGACAAAAATGCCCCTTCAATGAAAGTGCCACTGAACCATAACTGTGTAATGCCATTGTGTAATAATAAACTAATAAAAGTGATGTTATACCTGGAAATGTAGCAAAGAAGTAAAAGTGGTATCACTAATAAGAGTAAAGTTAAACAAGGAGATGGAGGATATAAAGACGGAAATAGAGTGCACTTAAATGACAGAGAGATAGAAAATACATGTCATCTGTGTGGTACTATAAAGAAAAAAGAGTACGCCAAAGAGTAAGCCGTGGAAGGGCACAAGTAGTGTGTTCAAGGGCGTAGTGAAGCAACCGCAATTCCAGCTTAATTGGGGGTTCTTGAACAGTTACATTTTTTTTTTTACAGTGCCTCTTAACTTTCAGCTCTAACTTGAAGATCGTTTCAAGACAGAAGGAAAAACTTATGAATTCTGGGAGCATAAACAACTGTGGGAGGGAGGGGGCACATAAACTTGTCATGACACAGCACCACGAAGGAAAGAAAAATGCAAATAAGAAAAGAAAGAAAGAAAGGAAGCAGGATGGAACATAGTTACAAAAGAAAAACAGATGGAAGGATGGCGAGGGACGAAAACAATGAAGCTTAGAAAAAAGGGTAGCAATAAGTAAAAAGTAACGAACAAAGAAACAAAAAGGAACAAGCATTGGCATAGACAACAGGTCTCGCCTTTGGGACCTTATAAGTATTTAGTTATGCTGCACAATATCCTTGGTGCAACAACATTAACTGTTGCATGTCTAAACACTTATAAGGTCCTAAAGGCGAGCGCTATTGGCTATGCCAATGCTTGTTTTTCTTACTTTCAGCCATGATATACAGCAGACATACAGCTGTGCAAAATGGTTAAAAATATTGACAAAGCCAGTAGATCTGCAAGATCTACTGGCTTTGCCAATGCTTGTAGTTCATGGGCTTAAGTGGAACAATACATGTTTTTGTGCCTGAGCCTTTACCAAATGAAACTTCATGCATCTCAGATGCCTACAAAAGGTGCATTGACCTCATGAGTTGTAGAACAAACGGGCAATTCTGGTATTTCTATAGTAATTGTTTTAGCACTTAATAATGTAGTTATAAATTACTCTTTTTTCGGGAATGAAGGTTACAATATGAAAATGATATTGTGAGATGCAAATTCACATAATTATAATTCTGATTGATCCAAAAGCACGCTGAATAAATGTGTGCAGTCCTATTTCTATGTCTGTTCTATGTCTGTGCTTTTTGCTTCTGAAAATCTGGTAATCCTATAACGTTATTCAGATCTGTTAGTGACAATGATTATTTGAATGCACATGATATGGAGATCCATGTCAGACCTATGCGTTGCAAGTTTCAATCAGTTCCTTCCTTACGAGCTTAATGAAAGGAGTGCCAGTGGCAGTGACACTTATTTTTTGCAATCTCTGTCAATGCAGAAGGAGATTATATAATAAAAGTGACTCTTTCTATGCTCCAGAGTTGAGGTGTGGAAGTGAGGGAGCTGGCAGAAATGTACCTGGAAAGAGTCATATTCCAATTTCATGGGTGATGCGGGAGGGTTCACACACCTTCTGGTGAAAAAGTGTGAAAAGCTGTGCACTTTTCCAACTCACAAGACCACCCTTTCTACACCTATGACATTCCTGCAAGGGCTGGAATGTTCGATTCAAAACTGTGCTGAATGTTTTTAAAATAAAATCAGGTCGCAGGAAAAGAACGCAAGTGTTGCGCACCCTCACCACCCTGAAAACCTGTATGCCTTTAATAACAAGCAAATGGTGCGTGCGAAATGAAAAGCACACTACGGCCTGCTGCAGTATAGAGAGGCGGGAGGGGTTGAGTGGATGCCAGCAGAGTGACGCGGTCTGTGGTGGGGGAGGGGGAGGGAATTGAAGCGCAATCAAGCAAGGCGGAGAGAGGCACGCAAGGCTTAATGAGCCTTGACAGAAACCCACATGGCGGATGCGCGGGTGCACATGCGCTTGGCCGCAAGCTTGAGGCCAGGAAAAGCCTGTGGTAGCACTTTCAAAAGCCACTCACTAAATTTCTCACAGAGCAGCGCATGGACTGGCTCAGCAAGACCTAAAAATGGAAGGAAAGAAAGAAGGAGAACAGAAAAATAACATGAAATATCGGAAAGAGCAAATGAAAAGTGGATGGAAGGGCGATAGAAGGAAAGAAGAGTAAGAAAGAATTAAGAAATGGAAGAAATACAAATATAAAGATGGGTGGATAAAGGAGCGAAAGGACAGGAGGTTAAGAAGAAAGGGAGGAACAATAAAACAACAGAAGAATGGGATGAAAGAAAGGTGGAATGCCGCAAAGTAATTTAAACCGGACTCTAGAAAGAAGAACTCAACAAATGAAGAAAGAATGGACAGACTGAAAGAAAGATGAAAGCAAATCAGAGGAGAATGGAAAAGGAGAGAAAAGGAGATAGAAAGTAGGAAGTAATGATGTAGAGTAAGGAGAAAGAATGAAAGAAAGAAGTCAATAATTGCATGTGCGTTTTTGGCCAAATTCTGTTAAAACCATGCTACAAATGCATCATTTGAAGTATTTTCCTTAGGGAAATAATTCCTAATAGTTCCTTAATAGAAAGTGTCGGAATTGCTCACTTTGAAAGGATATTTCGTTCTATGTATCTCTAAGTGTTTTTAAAAAAAAATTCTAACTACTCCCTTAAATGCGTCCATTCCCCAGAGGTGCACTTATGCCAGTTGACCAATAAGAAGCAAGGAAATGAGAGTGACATGAAGCCAACCAATTTTAAATCATGGACGAGTTCCAAGTCTCTATAGAAAACAAAATATCTTGCAGGCGACAGCATACACTGTCTTAGGCAAGACGTAAAAAGGGTGTCTTCCACCACATTATGTTGAGTTGAGGGATATGCACCATGTCGTGCATATTGGAAAAGGTTATATCCATTGTCAGTTAATTTATTACAGGGGAGTGGAGATAGATGTAACTTGTTGAATTACTCCTAGTCCACAAAACTTATAGCACACTGTCAACATTTTTGTATGATGTCATTAGTGAGGTCCTAGGTGATATCATCAATGATGTAATTTGAGATGTCTTCTTTGATACCATCATTTATGTCATTTAACATGTCATGGGTGATGTAATATGTGAGATCATAAGCAGTGCATGAGAGGGAAGCAAGTTATAGTTAGATCACTGTAGAATGCCAGTGATTTTTAGGTTTTGTTTTGTAACCCAAACTGCATTTTAACTAGTTTTTTTCTGTGAATTCCTGCTGATTTTTTTCAACATATGTTAAGATGTTATTACCAAACCTAACTATAACGTCACTTTAAACTTTGTTCTATTTCAGGGAATTTCTGTGTTTTTTTTATTATACTATAAACTGTTTTTTTTTTTTACTGGACCTCTAACGTATGGCTAACTTCTAACCAGGCCCTGTGCCCAACCCTCTGTGGGCAGCCAACATAGCCTGCACATGGACTTTGGTCGTGCGTAATTGGGGTTGGTCACAGGGCCTGGCTTCTGGCAAGGCAATGCATCCAACCTTGTGCAGGCAGCGATCCCTTCCTGCATACAGACATTAGCAGTATGCATTGGGGGCTGGGTGCAGAACGTGGGCCCTGGCCATTCCCTGCTTCTAACCCATAGCAGGACCTGTTTAGAGACTAAGCCCTGTGCCCAACCCTCCACAGGGGGCAAACCCAGTTGCACACGGCTGAAGTCTATGTGGAAGAGGGGACTGGCAGCCCAGCGTGGTCTGTGGCCAAGCTTCTGCCCAAACCTCCTCGGCTGGGCATTTACCATTTCACATGTGTACAGCGGGGCTTGGCCATTGGGTTAGGCCGCCAAGCCCTATGTGCAATTCTCTGCAGGTGCCCCAATCCTGCTGCAACAGGGATTGCCCGAATGTCCTGGCCTTTAAATCCTTGGCTCCTCCTAGGATCCAAGGATCCAGGGAGGATTTGTGGATCCACATGGGAGGTATCCCATGACAAAAAGTTGTTTTAACTACAGGGAGTGTCCATTTGGGGCAACACTGGTGTCTTGGGATCAGGGTGTGCTCACCATGCCCCCTTATGTGCTTTTTTATTTTAATTTTCAGAACTCTAGGACTAAGTCCCTGAGTTGTGCAATGGCAGCTGAAACAAAATGTGAACAAACGAGGCATCTAGCACGCAAAATTGAGAACTGGAACGGAAATGGAGAACCAGCAAAGGAGAAGTGGAAAAAGATTCCTTCAAAGCTGCCCAGAGGAGGATCCACCAGCTCATCCTAGAAACCAAGAGGAAGGCCCTAGTTGAACGAATAAACGCCAGCTCCAATTGCAGCAAAGAAATCTTCACAATTGTTTACATTAAAAAAATAAGGTAAAATGGGGAAGGGTAGGCGCACCCTGATCGCCCCGACCGGGTGTTTCGAGGGGGGCAAAGTTTACCCAAATATTTTTAAAGGAAGGGTTCAGTGATGATGCAGAAGTCCCATGGGAGCCCCACCCCTCTTGACCATGATGCTTCTTCTCTCCTGCCGCCACCTTCCCGTTGCCCATCTTGCTTCTTTACTCCAACCTCCACCATCCCTCTGTCACTATTGCTTCCTCCAGTGCTGGTCTCATCATAGCACTTTTTCTTCTAACATTTAGGCATGCTGCATAGCAGTCATGCTGCTGTACAACATGGCTAAAACAAACTTGACACAGCCAATAGGCGCAGTCGAGATCTAGTGTCTGTGCCATTGCTTCTTTAAACGTGCCATTACATTTTTATGCAAAAACAACAGGTGATGGACCGAATGTGGATCAATGTCACACACTCAACCCAGTCCAAAGATCTGGGCCCAAATCCATCGTTTTTTTGCACTCCACACCACCCCGGGTTAGACAATGGCGATATGCAAATCAGCTCTGACCCTGTGCCCCATGGGAACAGTCCAGTCCGAACTACAAAAGCCATGTCCTTCCCAGAACGGAATCAAGCATCCGAGGACCGGACCGGTTTCGAGGTAACACCTCTCATCAGCCCGGCTAGCTTGACTCCAGTGGTGTGGAGTCCCTGGGACCCACGTCTGGGCATCCCCAGCGCACTTAGGGCGGAATTTGCAAAAACAACAGGTGATGGACCGAATGTGGATCAATGTCACACACTCAACCCAGTCCAAAGATCTGGGCCCAAATCCATTGTTTTTGTGCACTCCACACCACCCCGGGTTAGACAATGGCGATATGCAAATCAGCTCTGACCCTGTGCCCCATGGGAACAGTCCAGTCCGAACTACAAAAGTCATGTCCTTCCCAGAACGGAATTGTGTTTTTTTTACTGAAAAGGTAAAGTGTTTCATTGATGGTTGTGTGGATATGTGTGGTGCTCTTGTCGTAGGTATGCTTGTAAACAATGATGCCTCTGTATCATGTTGCAGACTGGTCCCTCATTCTGCATGATCTTTAACTTTGTCTTTGAGCTGTTTTTAGGTCTCGCTGAGCCAGCGCATGCTCTGCAAGAAATTTAGTGAGTGGCTTTTGAAAGTGCTACCAGAGGCTTTTGCTGGCCTCAAGCTTGCGTTCATGCACGCAGCCGCCATGTGGGTTTCTGTCAAGGCTCATTAAGCCTTGCTTGCGCTTCAATTCTCTCCCTCTCCCCCACCACAGATCGCGTCACGCTACTGGCCTCCACTCCCCCGCCTTTCTGAATACTTTTGCGGCTGCGTCACTTTCAGGGCCACGTGGCAAATGCTTGTTATCGTATTAGCAACGCTCTAAAATCGGTCTGTGCCCAGAAGCTTTCTTCTCGGCTTTGTTACATGATGAGCAAGGATTGTTCAAGAAGAGTAAGTATTCACCCCTTCCTTCCTGTTTAGTGAGGTGCACTTAACTTTCTTACCCAGTCGCTCAGTGATCTTTCTTAACATTGTCCTGAAAATAGGCAGACTTCACCGTTTCCCTGCTTCACTCTGTGAACTTGGGGTGCAGTGGCAGATGGCATCAGCAATGTGCGTGGCTGATCTAATGTCCGCATTCCACAGAAAGTGCTAATAAAGCATTTAAGCTTTCCGTAAAGTTGAATGAAAGCCCCCTTCCACAGCTGCAGTGCCCCCTAACCCATACGGAAAATTCTGTACTGATCACCGCGACCTGGCGCGAAAGCGAACAGAGGACACGAATAATGTAATCTCTAAGTTAACCACAGCACTGAAGCTGTACTCCTGTACACTGAAAGAATGAAAGGACTCACCACTACTATTTTCACTGCAATCAGTAGAGTAGTGGTAATTAGGAGTCTTCACATACTGTACAGAAGCAACACTAAACACCTCGAGACCATATTCTTATTAAATGAGCAGCGGCACAGCACCCTTGAAAACTGTAAAGGTCCATGGGCGTTGATGAGGCCAAGCAGCAAGAGCTGCCTACTTTGGGGAACCGAATTTGTGTCTCTGCATCGGTTGAGCATCCTGTGATTCTGGGCAAATCCCTTAATCTCCCGTGCCTGAAAAACGAATACAGAAAACTAATCTTGCCGTGTGTCATGAATATGGTGTTCGTGTAAGGCGCTCTAATGCCTTTGGACCATGTTTACGCTGTATATTAGAAGAAATGTTTTCCTAATCCTACATCTCATCCCTAGCCCTTGGACCTGCTCTCGAGGGCAAGGTGCAAACCTAAGGGTGCGAGATTAATAATTAGACTGCTCGTGGCCCTGTATTGCTTCTATTTCTTCTAAGTTGTCTATTTTTTTATCTTTGGGTTTGTTTTTCAGCACCAAGACGCCTATGGTACTTTTTGAGCTTTATAAGCAGTGACATAAAAATTTAATTGCTGAGTAAAGACCCATATTAGAGCATTGCAAAAGCAATCGGTTTCTAATAGTGAAGCAGTACTGAAGCCACGAGTTCCTTTCTAAAGCGATACTGACTTCCAGCTGACCCACCAACAGTAACACTAACTGTCTAGTCAGCGCTTTGGAACAGCAAGGTAATGGCACAAGCACTATACGCACAATCAGGGCAACCTCTGAAAACTGTCAGTTCTACACTCGCACAGTACTAGGAGAAACCGTCACCTAAGCCCTCGATTCATGCTCTGCGGCGCTTCTAAAGCACCAATATTAGCGGTGAAACATTGTAGTAACATCAGAATTTGCGTCCATGGCCCAGCCCACATCTCCAATCCGTTCTTACCCTGTTCTGTTCTGTGATCAAATCCTTTCTAGATTTGCAAACGCGAGAGCATTTTCTTCTAGATTTACAGTCTTGAACTGTGGGTCGTGAACAGGTGTTTGATATTTTGACATAAGTGACTGTGGCGTATACGCATTTCTCCTCTTTAATTACAGCCGTTTTCGTTAGCTGTATATGATTACAAGCATTGGCATAGCCAATAGGTCTTGCTTTTTGGGACCTTATAAGTATTTAGTTATGCAGCACAATATCCTTGGTGCATCAACATCAACGGTTGTGTGGCTAAACACTTTTAAGGTCCCAAAGGTGAGACCTGTTGGCTATGCCAATGCTTGTTTCATCTGCCAAGGGGCTAATGACCATGCTGGTGAAGAGAACAAAGGTCTGCTGGGGCAGAGGTCGCACCTCCTCCCCTCACAGGATGCCCTGTGGCGCAGGGAACAACAAAATGCAGGCCTCAAAGAAGCTGCTGCCTCCTGCCTCTGGTGACAAATGCTGCTCACTCCCCAGCCTTTGCGAACCTAGACAACCTGGCATTCTGAAGGAAGCGGGGAAGCCTCTGTAGAACCAGTTTCTCAAGGGGCATGTAGGTCTTGGTTAACCACACTTCTGGGGTGGGCTTGTGAGGTCTGCACATTCAAGAGGGGTTCTGGCATACTCTTCTTGCGGGAGCAGAGAGAGATGACGTCGAGAACTGCATCTGCTGCACACGCCTGGCCACAAAGGAGACTGCTACCTGTACTGGACAAAGGCAGGCTTCCAAAGAGCGGGAGTGTTTCCAAGCACTAAAGGACCTTAGAGAATCTCCCAAGGTTAGTGATCCTAGCTCCCTGTCGGAACCACAGGCCTACAATAGGTTCAAAGGTCTGACCTGCACCTGGCCATCAGGCCCCTAGCGGGAATAATTCTTTGTAGACCTACGTGGATTGGAAGAGTCATAATGCTGATGCCTGAAGAGCATCAGAGACGTGGCCCTACCTGCTCTAACCACCAGGAGCAGCTACTGAGGAGTGTTACCTCTGTACCCATCACCCAAGCACCTGAAGCACCAGAGGACCAGTGGGACTGGTCACCAGCTAGGCATCGACGACAGCGAGGGAGTCTTATCACCTAAGACCTCAATGCACATCGAGAATCGCAGGAAGGGGCACCGGAATACTCCCTTGGCATCCTCAGTAGCAACGGTCACAAGCCTTATCGGTCCAGCTTCCCAGCATAGCATTCAGACCACTCTGGTACCCCGGGATCAAAAGGGATATTCAGGGCTTCGTCCTAAACCAACATTTCACCCCAGGTAGTTGATTGAGGCCACTTGGTCAGGTCCTCCTGACTGGGGCTCCCCCTTTGTTGTGGCCCAGAAGTCCAAATGTTGGTCACACTGAGCAGGATACCACTATTCTCCAAGACCGCAAGACTGTAAGACTGTGCGACCAGATATCCTGCATCTTTATGTGTATATAAACGTATTTTTAATTGTTTTAAAATTGATAACTCCGGAACCACCTGGTCAGTTTTAGAGGTTAAGCTGTCTAAAAATTTATTAATATATACTCTGTTTTTATAAACTAGTGTCATTTGGTTATTGTATTGGCTTATTGTATTGGCTCCTTTTCTTTGTCTTTGTCGAGGTGTTGTGGTGTTGGTAAATGCCTTACACATGTCCCTTTAAGGGATGTATGACGGTACAACGCGTACCGTCACAACGCATCCCTTTACACCGCATCCCTTACAACACAAGTCGTTACCACAACTTGCGTTGGGGGCGCGGATTTCGAATAGTATAATTTACTATTCTAACACCAGTTCGCTGTGGACCCTAGGGAAGGTGTTGGGATAGTAAATTTACTATTTTTAATCCTTTAGCGCCCTCCAGCGCAAGTCATGGTAACGACTTGCGTTGTAACGGCCACGTGGTAAAGGTACCGCGTGGTAAAGGATGTTTACCCCCTCTAAGTAAGCCAGGCTGCTTCAGTTTCATAGATACCAAGGACCGAGCAGAGTTACTGAGACAAATGTTACTGGACCTGTCGAGGGTGGAGTGATATTGTATAGGATGCACCCCACCATATAACAACTCACTTTGCTACAGCCCGATTAACGGATTTGTATGAACCTTGCCATACAAGGCTAAACATGTGACATATCTGCCAAAGTTCATGTTGAGTTTTTGAAGGATACCCCAGTTATTAGCACTAGCACACTTTTTGACCCAACATTTTAACTTTGCCCCCCACCCTTTGACGGATCTGCACTAATTTAAAGATACCAAGAATAAGCTAACATGCTATGCATCTGCCAAATTTATGTTCATTGTCAAAGCGTGCTAAAGTTAGAGTCAAATCAAACAATCACTAACAATGCCAATATGTCTGGCTTATGAACAAAGATTCTGGCGTTCTTGATGGGGTTAGGCACTCAAGAAGTTATAAACATGTACTCTGTCACTCTGCATCCATTCATCCATCCACTTACATGTTCTTACACTCAACCATTAACACAACTGTAGAAAAAACACACACAAACTAAACAACATAAGCAAAATAAAGAAAAAGAATAGATCAAGAAAAAACAAAACATGCTGTTGTCTAAACACGACAGGCATATGCTTGCAATAACGTAACTAAAGATAGCAGCAAGTATCTGTCTTGCAGAGTTATTGGACATAGTCTATTGTTTTAAAGTTCAGGCATGGATGCCACATTTAGAACCAACTCATTAGCCATCTTGGTATAGTAAAACAATGATACACCCTTGACAACAGCATTTCTTCATGTTTTCCTGGTTTAGAGGAAGTGCCCATGAGGGATGCTACACACTGCAGGTGAAATGAACAGCAAGCAAGAGAGAGCTGTCGTATCCTCTTAAGAAAAATAAAAATAAAAAGAGAAGAATTGAAATGAAAGGGGAACAAAAAAAGGAGAACATTGAAAGTTAACCAACTGGTCAACCTGCCTTGATGTTGAAGCACACTAATTTTCAGGCGGATGTGCACATGTGATTAGAAAAAGACATAATTTACAGTGCAAAAAAACCAATGATTGATATGGACTGAACCATGACCTCATGTGTTACGCACTGATGGATGGATGCAGAGTGTAAATGACAGACAGATAGATAAATGGCAGAATAAAGCTCACCAAAAGGACCTTTATGTATCTATATGGATCTAGATTTATAAATATATATATGTATGTATTATCTATATTTTTACATGATCCTGGCAGACAGCTAAGCCTGTCATGTCTTTTTAAGATATTACAGGAAAAATAATTGCAGTGCAAATCTTCTACCCCTAGAGTTTGTCAGAGGCGGTAACCACCACCAAAATCCTTCGCTACAAAAATACCAATCAGTAGACTTTAAGATAAGTAATGACATTGCACCTTTAAATGCCTATTTACTTTAAAATATGCTTTGCACAATCAGCATGTTAGGCCTACTGCATTTACTGTATCTTTCATTTTAAGCAATCAAGCCAATAACCATCCCCATAACCAACTCAGACCTAATGTGTTGGTCATTTGGCAACCATCGGGATTCTGTAATAAATATAAATAAGTACAAAATTAAAGGTGTCAAAAGAAAAGAAAATATCTACTAACAGAACCTAATATGTATTGCTATTGTGCACATCGTCTGGTTTGTTCCAGTTGTCACCAAAACCCTTGCCTACTACTGTAATCTGTGAGATTCTGTGTAACAAAATACTGGCTTATAAGTTTTAGCACAGTGTAATCACAATCCACCTTTGACAGCCTATAGCTTCAACACATGCTTTTCTCAATAAGTTAATTAGGCCTACTTGCTTTGTCGTAACATTTTATTCTAAACAGATCACACCTAAAGAATCTGACATAATCTTTCCCGGTGAACCAATAAGGCATATTGCCTTTACTACTGGGGTGACCCTATATCCAACCAAGCCCTACTGAAATGCACATAAACTGGCAACCATCGAGCATAGTTATAAGGGTAAAATAAGTACAGGGTTACAGTTTCCAAAACAATATACAACACCTCTGAATAAGGCCTAACCTAAAAGGCCTAACTAGAATCATCTCAGTGTAATTCTACTCCTAGTCTTTGTCCAAGAGGTGAGCCTTTGCCTACTATAGAAATATGGGAGATTAAATGTAACAAAATACTTGTCTGCAGCCTGTAACACAATATACTAACAATCCACTGTTAGAGGCCTTTAACAAATGCTTTTCACACTAAATAACTAGATCTACAAACAGTGTTCATCACAACGTTTCATAATAAGCAGATCAGACCCTTGGGATCTGTTATAACATTTTCCAGTGAACACGTCAGGCATATCATTTATCACCAACAACTCAAGCCTACTATTTTGAGCTTTACTTTTTCCACAAGGCACCCATCAGGGATACAGTCACACAATTAGAATGGTATGCAAAATTATAGTTGGATAAGCAAAATTCTGTCTTTCCTAATAGGGCTTAACAAGGATTCTAACAGACCAAATCTTCTATATTCATGATTTGTCATGGGGGTAACCAACACCAAAACCTGTGCCTGATATGGTAATCTGTGAGATTACATGTACCACAATACCTATCTCTAGTCTTTAATATAGAGTAATACAAATCCACCCTTAAAAGCCTATTGACTTGAACATATGATTTTCGCACATACATCGTGCCTACTGCCATTATGTTATATTAAATTTTACTTGTAGAGTGCACGTTCACCACTGGTGAGGGGAGCGTTGAGCAGTAGTAGGATTTTAGGGTGCAGAGAAGGGTAGTGTTAAGGGGTAGTGAAAGCCTTTAAAGTTTCAAGGAAGAGTAGTATTAAGCAAGGATACTGTTAACAGGTAGGAATGAGTTTTGAGGCATCTGAGGAAGGAGTTTTCATGGTTTTTGGAAGGGTAGCGTTAAGGAGTACTAGTGAGGTTTAAGGGATCAGGAAGGGGTAGCGTTAGGGGTAGTAAGGAGTTTTTAGGTTTGAGACATAGTGTTGTTATGAGGTAATAAGCGTTTTCTAGGGTTCAGGAAAGGGTAGCATTCAGTTGCAGTATAGGGTTTTTAGGATTCATGGAAGGGTAGTATTAAGAAGTAGTAAGTGTTTTTTGGGTTGAGGGCTGGGCTGCGTCCCTGAGGAAAGCAAACACAAGGGGATGATGGACAGAGTGCTGAAACTTTTCAAACACTCATCCCCAGTCACAGATCTGGGTTGAATCCATTATCATTCTTTAGCTCACTCTTCCACCCCAGGTCAGACACAGCTATATGCAAATCAGTCTTGACCCTGTGCCTCATGAAAAACTCCAGCCCAAACTGCCAAGCCATACCTTCCCTGGACCGGAAAGAAGCATCCTGGGACCCGTTTCAGGCTAACAGCCCTCTTCAGCCAGGCTAGCTCTTGAATCCAGTATCAAAGTGAGCAAGGGACCCACATCTGGGCAGACCCTGCCAACTTAGGGCGAACAAAGCAAACACAAGGAGATGATGGACAGAGTGCTGAAACGTTTCAAACACTCATCCCCAGTCACAGATCTGGGTTGAATCCATCATCATTCTTTAGCTCACTCTACCACCCCAATTCAGACACAGCTATACGCAAATCAGTCTTGACCCTGTGCCTCATGGGAACAGTCCAGCCTGAACTGCGTCCCTGAGGAACAGTTGCTTCTTTTGTCCCCTTTTGACTACCCTTTGTGCAGGAAACTCAACATGCCATATCTAAGCCAGGTTTACTTTTTTCATGAAAGTTTGTTACCTCTTTGTCAAATGGCACCAAAGTTATAAACAAAACAAATGTTGGGGCCAGTTAGGATGGCGGACGGACCAGCGTCCGTCCGCCACCCCCGAGGTGGGGGGACCGTCCGCAGAGGCAGCGGCGTTCCCTCCGTGCAAATTAGGATGTGACCGCCACCCTGGCGGTCACATCCCGTATATTTTACATTGCGGCGGGTGCTGCTTTAAGCAGCACCCGCCGCAATGTAAAATATGCATGTGTAGCTCCATGCACAACTTGGCAGGCACCGTGTGGTCTTCAACAACTAATTGACCAGGTTCCCTATGGCAATTATTTTTGTTTTTAACGTAAAAGTGAACTGTATGTTACAGTTCACTTTTTGTAAACTAATTTTCCCTTATATATTTGGGATAGTAAGTCACGCGTTTCAATTGCCGGCAAAAACAAAAATAATTTGTTGTTGAAGATTATATGAGTGGAGGGCGACCTAGTTTTCCTATAATTTCCCTCTGTGCCCCCTTGTTGATTACAGGCACCGCGTGGTGCCTGCCACCGTGTGCATGCCAAAGCAGGGGGATACCATAGGTACCCCCCATGTGCAACCCCCTCCCCCCAACACCCTGGGGGCTCGCAACGGGCCCCCAAACACGAAGGACCACATGCTTTTCCACGGCTGAAAAGCCGCCGCGGAAAAGCATGTTTTCTGCCCCATCCTAATATGGCTGGCGGTGTCTGATAGACACCGCCACCATATAAGAGCTTTTCTGCAACGGTCGGAAGGCGACCGCGGCGGAAAAGCGGCGGACGGTCTTCCCGTCCCCCGCTGACCCCCCAGCCATCCTAATGTGGCGGGGCGTCTATGAAGGCACCGCAGCGGTGAATCTGCATCCTTCGGGCCGGCTGTGGCTTCCGCCGGCCCGGAGGATGCGGATTCACCCCAATCCTAATCGGCCCCCAAGTTTCAGAATGGAAACTTTGACATAAGCATAACTACAAAAGGTGAAAGCGGCTTTACAGTTGGGTGAAAATTTCAGTGACAATGTAACATTTTAAACTAAAACAACACTGACATTCACGAGTCATATCTATCTTTAGTAACTGTAACTTTTGCCCTGAGGTAACCATAACTTTTGCCACCATCGCGCACTGTCTTGTCTTCAATTATGTCATTTTAGATGTTGCAGAGTTGTCATAGAAGATAACATGAGTGATGTAATATGTAGGGTAATTCTAGTTGTGCATGACAAAGCTGTACGCAACAGAGGTTGGCAGCATGGCCTGACCACCTGCTGCCCAGGTAGCTAAACTCCTGTGTGCAGCTTAGGGTTAGCCGCAGGGCCTGGCCTGCAAGCGCCCAACCCTACACCATGCCACACAAGGCCTTCTGTAACACATATAAAAGTGAGCCTACTAGCTTTACCAAAATTTTTAGTGAGATGTATATTTCAATAATTCACACAATACAATGTTTATTAATATTGATCATTATAGTTCAGTTTTATAAAATTTTAATAAAATACATGTCTGTGACTCTTTCTTTTTGCATAGATTTTATTATTACATCTTGTGGGTGAAAATGGCAAATTGAATAGTCAGAGACATATTGTTTTTCTTTTCAATAAAAAAATAAAACAAACCTGTTTCTGAGACTTTCTTTTAACATTTTGCAACCCAGAAAATGCAATCCTAAAAACAACCACAAGAGGACCTTGCACTCCCGCTGAAGAGCATAGACCTCCAGCTAGGAGTACTTAAAAAAATAAATGATAAGTTGTCCTAGGATCATGGAGTCAATGACCCAGGAGTCTTATTGTTTCTTTTTATGTTACTCGTGGGATGCTGGACTCTCTGCAGCCCCCAACACATTACAACATTAAACAAAAGCTTGATGGTGCCACTCCCTATTCTAGGGACACCACCAACTTAAAATAAAATATAAAAAATAAAGCCATTGAAGGCATTGGGCGCTCCTTCAAAAGAGCAGTGAATAATAAACGAGCGGCTCCAGACGCTCAATAATTCTTCAATTGTTTTTTTTTTTTTTTTACTGTGGGTGTCCCGGTTCCCATCCGGGAAACTAATACATTATTTTTAAAAGGGGATAGGGGAACACAGCCCCCCTCCCCAAGCCACAGATGTCCCCGGTGACCCTATCCCTATAAATAAGGAGAGAAAGGCATGCAGTCCCCCTTTCCTGAGTCTTTATGGACCCAGAGAACACATCCCCCAAGGCCTTTTGTTTTTAAAGATGGGAAAGGGGCATGTAGCCCCTCTCTCCGATTCTTTGTGGCCCCAGGGACCCCATCACCCAGGGACCATAGTGGGTGCCCTGTTGCCAACCCGGGGAACTCACAAACTACTACGTTGGGTGTCGGGGGGAGTGCCAGTGCCCTCGTGGCCCCAGCTGGCTCACCAGCCTGCATCATACAGGATGCTGGTTGGAGTCAGCACTTTGTCCCACCCAGCAGGAACAGCTGGAACCACAGTGTACCGGGGTTGGGTTCCCTGGGACACTGTGTTGTATCTTGCCCCAGGGGCTCCCGTACCCCCACTTTTTGTACTTATTTGGCTCCTGCCGATGGGTCCCCGAGCCCAGTAGCGTCCCAGGGAGGAAGTACATGACCCCCTCCCTTTATAATAACTTTTGGCCCAAGGGATGGGGTCCCTGGGCCCAATAAGTAGCTTGAGGAGGAGGAGGGTTGCATGCTTCCATCCCCTTAAACTTAAGTTTGGCCCCAAGGTATGGGGTTGCTGGGCCCTGAGTGGCTCGGGAGGGGGGGCCTCATTCACTCCCCCTACTCATAAACAAAAATGATCGCTCCTTGGGGCCCTGACCCACCCCAGTGGCCTATTATAATTATAGTTTAAACTGCAAACAGCTTTCAATTTTTTTTAAAAAAAAGTAGTGAATCCTCTGGAGTCCCATGAGATCTAGGCTTTATTTAAAAAAAAAAAGATTTGGCACTTTGTGGGTCCCTCTGGGACCCCCACACAAGGCTTATGGGAGCAGGGTATCCCTACCCTGCTCCCATATTTTTTGTATTTTAAATAACACTCAGGACAGGGGACCAAGTCCCAAAGTTCTCCAATGGCTTCCTGCAGCATTTTTCTTGATGTTGCAGGCAGCCACTCAGAGTGCTCGCTCGAGCGATATTGTGTCTCCTGTGGGAGCAAGTTGGCCCAAAGGAAAGAAAGGTCCCTGTGCCAATCAGAACGCTCTATTTTTAAAATTGAGTTAGAGGGACTATTGTGGGAGTCCCTAGAACCCAACCGTCCAGCTATACAAACATTTTTATACTTAATATCTAAAAACACTACTGAATGGATTTACACCAATTTGCAAAAAGCACGCTTTCTTGACCAAGTTCTAGCTTCCAGTCGAATTTGGTGTAATTCAGTTAAAAAAAATTTGCAATATCGCTTTCCCAAAAATCCTATTGAAAATGCAAAGGGATTTAGCATTTTTACCCCCTAACCCCCCCACCCATTAGCTTGACAGATCACACCATAACTTTCCATACAGAAACAAGGTAAAGAAGAGAAACGTTTTTGAAAGTTTCGTGGAGATTTGTCAAACAACGCCAAAGTTATTAGCAAAACAGAAAAGACCTTTCCTATGGAAACACTGACCTAACTTTAACTACCCCAGTGGTGACTGCCACTGGGATATATACGTGGTATTACCAAAGTGAAAATACTGACTCATATCTATTAAATCCTCTTTGGTAACTCTCGCATTGTGAATGCCATTAAGCCTACCAACTAACTTTCTTTTTCTTTCACCACATTGTTCTGATGTGAAAAATCTGAAGCCTAAACATTTTCTCAAATAAAATGCTGGATTAGATATAGCTACAGGTATCGAAACAATTGTTTCCGAAATGTTGTGATACAGACAAAACCAGGAAGTTATGTGTTGATGTTAAAATGTAGCTGTTTCTCTTCCATGTTTACATACTGGACACAACATCAAAGGCAGTAAGGCAGAACTTGCATTGCTAATTCTGGAAAAATACTCCCATGAGCGGTCACTATTTATGTCAATGTTGCCAGAATGTACTCTTTTCTTTTGTAGTCTTTGTTAAAAGGGGCAAAGCGCTCAGCTTGTCCCGAAATCTGCACCAGGCATCGCCATTCTCTTCATTCTAGGACTTATAATTTTGTTTTTCCCATTACAAATTCAGGGCAAGACATCTCATAGTGCAAAGATAGAAACAGGACTGGGTGAGTTACTCATGCTTGATAAGGGATAACAGGAGATTTCTGAAGAAAATGTAGTAGTCAGCAAAGTTTGTATGTTTTGGTACCCGATTTTGGTAGCAAAACATTAATAATTCACATTTCAAATCGCTATTTGGAAGGGACATGCTAAACACACCCCTTCCAAAGCCTGATTTGTTACATAGTTGCAAACCAAAATTGCATAACTGAATCACAATTTGGGTTTGATACATACAAAAAAAGCCATTTTGTGGTTGCAAATGGTCCAATTTTGTGACTGGAAAAAGCCGTAGACCGTGTGACACAAAATTAGTTACTTTTAATTATTATTAGTGACTTGTGAAATCTTTTTGTCCACATGTAAATGAATTCTGATGATGAACTCGCTTTTATTAAGTAAATTGTGACAACTTTTAAAGAGTGAGTACAGTCTACCGCATAATATAAATAAAACATAACGAAGAATGTAAATGAGAGGAGTCATATGTGGCAGCAAATACTCAATGGAACCTGTGGTATGTAAGGGTCAACAAAACACATATTCTGGTTAAGCTACATTACAATTCCCTAAAGTCTACAATTCTAAACAATAAAGAAAGACTTTATGAATGAAAACTGACAAGTCCAATTGATTCCGGCACATATGGCCCAGAGTGCTTGCGCAGGAGGTTTATGCAACAACTTTGTACTGCATGTCTACAAAAATATGCTGAAAGACACCATGTCATTGGATTATAGAAAGTTTGAAAAACTGCAATACGAAACATTGTATGTGTAGGAAGGTAGATACCTGACTATGGTTACCCCCGACTTTTTGCCTGGTGTTTTGCGGGTTTTCCGACTTAGTTGACCTGGGGCCCTGCCAATCAGGACCCCAGGCCTACTGCTCTCTCTCTAAAATGGATTCCATGTGCCTTAGGTGCATTACCCAATTGGAACTGGGCCACCTTGTCAGACCCTGTAACTCAGGGCATCGGTGTACCCAGGGGCTACCAGGGGCTGAAGCATGTATTATGCCACCCCTGGCTGGCCATCTAAATCTGACACAACTGGCTGCACGACAGCTGGGGCAACGTGGCGTACTCGCCCGTTGCTTTAGGTATAGTATCCCTATATCTAAACTCAAAATGGACACCCGAGTTCCTATCAGTCACTCCTATGGCAGGCCTTAACAATCCTGAAGGCAGAGTGCGTGGAATCGTGTGAACTGGGCTCTGGCACGAGCCGAGCCCGGTTGCAGCTTGCGGAACCAAGACCCAATAGCTGTTCCATGATAACGCGTATCATATCGGTAACTTCGGTATAGCGTTATCAAGACATGTCGAGTAAGGTGTCATACGAATCGGGATGCTGCCCCCTCACCAATTCTGGCGGCGAGGTTAGCATTCCACCCTTCTAGAGGGACACGACATGTACGTAACTGTGAACCCCGGTTAAAGTTAACTAAAGCCTCAGCTCCACAAAATGGATGCTGCCACCACAGACACGAGTCTGACCTCCTGCTGCTGGGAGTCCTTCCAGCGAGGAGAGCTTGGACAATGGGTTTCCTGTCAGGGGCGGTGTTCGCACCGTCCCAGACAGGGTTTGTGTATTCTGGGTAGGTAGGGCTTTGCAGGAAGGTGACTGCGGAGTGGCACCCCGGTGCTCACTACGCATCTGCCGGTTAGAACCAGTTCCAGGGGCGCGCAGCCCCTGACCTGGGGAAAGTCCGGCAGGGGAGAGGGGTGTAACTACCCCCCTTCCTGGTCCCACCCCTAGGGCAGGACCTAGTCATGTACCCACCCCTTTCTTTAGGATAAAGGCCGGAGCGGGACCCTTCCAAATCAGATCATCTTTGAATCAAGAACTACTTTCTACGAAAGGACATTCGAGACTCTTCTCAAGATTTCTCCCTTGTGGCTAAGGAGTAGTCACCCTGCACCAGCAGGCACCATCTAAGAACTCTGCGGTTTGCTGCAAGTCCTTCCTCAGGAATCCGACGACCCAGCTCGACGAGAACCGACTCCCTCGCACCTCTGACCTCTACCCACATCGTCAGCTCAGCTGAGATCTGTGGGTGCGACGAGACCTCGAGGGACCGGCCATCATCAAAACCTGCACGCTTTCTTAACCAGCACGACCACCGAAGGAATTCTCTGGTGAGTGCTCTGGGGTCCGAGAAGCCCCGACCCTGAGCAGCTCCAGCACCGAAGTGCAGTCTCCCAGCATCTCCACGATCTGCGTGGGGCCCTTCTGCCGCTGCTCAGCACATTGTCCGATCACCAGCCGCTGGCTTGTGACCCTTTGACGACGAACGACAACCAACGCTGGCGGTCTGGTTGCTCCAGACTAGCCTTCTGCTCCTTTTTACGAGAGGAGCACCGCGGACCCTCCTGGTCCACTCAAGACGCCATTTTAGGCCCACCACGTGGCCCTGAAATCTGCCAAGGCTTGTTGCCCCAATCCTGGGCCCAGCGACGCGGACAGCATCAATCTTCGTGGGACAGCTCGCACCTCCATCCTGGTCGCCGACAACGCCTCCTGGTCCGTGAGACTGTAGAGCCTAGCGTCGCCCACTCACCTAGTCGAGGTGACGGCCATCCGGTACCTTCCTGGTACCCTCTGACTACTGACTAGTAGTACGAACTTGGTCCCCTCTGCTTTCAGGTATCAACGATCTCTGATCCAGGCTTGGATCTCTACGAACTATTCATCACTGGTCGCCGGCCAGCAACTCCTTCCTTCCGGCTCCTGGCTCGTCAGCGAAGACCCCCGACGCCTGTAAGACTTGTGCAGCCGCAGCCCTTGTGGCTAGGTAACTCCGACACTACGGTGTCTGCATAGCCTCCTTACTTAAGGGTCCTGAGTCCCTCGCTTCCGACTTGCCTTTCCGGGTCCGCCCGAGACCACTAGAACTTTCCGTGCCCTCGGGCACTTGTTTTAATTGTGCACTTGAAGTATTTTCCTAAGAGTTTTGTTCTGTGCTTAGTACCCTGTCCTCATAAAGAGTCCAGGGCTGTTGTGATTCTAATAAATACACTGTTTATTTTCATAACACTTGTGTGGTGTCCTTTCACTTGGTGTTCAAGGGGTATGTGATGGTATTACAGCTGGCTTAACACGCCCTCTAGAGTTTAGCCCGAAGACTGCTCGTATCCACGCTACTAGGATAGCTGGTCTAAGGTTGACTTACAACCAATCACCATAAGGGTCGTTTGGACCGATGCATAGTGGTCGCTAGAATAGCGAACGCTGCATATCGGGCCAACTTCTCACAGTATGCACATCACTTGATGCCCTTGCAACAAAGTGTACGCGGGAAGGAAGATGCACACACTCAAATGAATATGTGAATACTGGGTGATAATAGGGAATGAAACAGCTGAGACATCCTTAGCGCAACTTCATACAGACTTGGGGCATAATGAATATGAACTAAAAGAGTTTGTTTTACTGAAAGTACAAAGAAACCTTAGAAAGAAAGATCGTTCTCCTTCTTCCGAGGCCAATAGGTCCACTTGAGCTGGACATATGGAGCAATGGTCAAAGCACTGAGTACATGGCTACAGCATCTCACCAAGTCACTTTCTGTTCCAGTGCCACACTGCGGTAAAATACACATACTTTGTGTAGCCCACCCACCTCCCCCAGTGCCACCCCCTGTATCGAGGTACTTTTAACCTAGTATAGTTCTTCCAAGGAGATGACAAATGAAGCCTAGAAGATCTTCCATGCAGTTCTTAAAATGCTTTGCACACATTGCAGAGGCACCAGCTCAAGGCGTCAGTCTCAAGCTGCAGGAATTCAACACGGCCTCCGCTGGACTACCAATGCACTCATACCTAACAGTGTTCTCCTAGGAATCATTCAATCTGTAACTGATACATGATGCGTGATACAATTGGACAAAAACTCATACATGATAAATGGAATCAATGCAATTTCAATGGAGATCGATGCTTTATATTCAAGTATTATAGCATGAGTCTAATAGACAGTCAAAATAGTCAAAATAATGCAAGTGTTCTAAGTGATGGCCCAGTGCAAGTGAAAATAATTGAGCCACACAATAACAAACATATATTTCATTAACAATATTTACAATATGTACAAAAGGTCACCACCCATAGGATGAAATGACTTCTTAAAAACCAATGATTTGGGCTTGAACAGTCCAACAAACAAATATATGGGTGGAACCCGATATGTCAACGTTTCAATCCCTCAACCTGAGTTACATGGGGTCTTCATCTGGACATCATAAAAGGTAGCACCTTGACCATAATAATCTTTTTTTTATTATTTACTATGTATCCTGGACAATTGAATATGATTCTTATTAGAACGCTTGTTACGGGATCACTGAAGTGTGCGGGTTCAGAGCTCATAAACAGCACAAGAGCCTCGTAATGAAAGGAATGCTGTAGCCCAACATGGTATGCATTCTGACCCGTCGGTAAAAAACATCCAACTTATCCACATTCTGACCCATCTCAAATTCTATATTTTTACCCCCACTACATACTAGGTACGCATTCACAGTCCTACCAAGAATCCAACGTTAAACTCTATTGACAACCACAAATATTCTGTGGAGGGCACACAAATGTTTTTCCAAAATAGGACTGGTAGGACCCTTCAACCAGAGTTGAAGAAGTAATTTTTGCAAGAGTGCTACAGCCTTTCCAGAGAAAAAAAGCCACCTCCTTAGTTTCACCACGTTGAACATAACGCTTCTAGTCACAGGACCTCATTACAAGTCAGACAAAATGATGTCCCTTTGTGGGTTACCACTCTGCCCTATCACATTTCCCCCAGTGTTCCTGTACCTGGTTATCCTGGTTGTGTGAACAAAGGCCCATATTTTACCAACCAGTAATTCTGGCTGGCAAAATTGCATTTGCATCAGACTGCTGACCTTTTTCTCTGGCAAGGGCAGATCATGTAATTAACCCCATGCCAGATCTGTCCTTCTCCTTCCCTACCTACCTTTCTGTCTCCATTCACAGCCCTTCCAGAGAATCACGTTCCAACAAATGGTTACCACATGCTTAAATCAAGTGGTAAATGTATGTGTTAAACCCCTAGGAATATGCAATACAATGTGGAATTCAGCCCAATTATTCCACATTTACACAATTATTCCCCATTCTTATAAGTTTAACTCATAATAACTAAAATTCCATGTGGCGATACCAGTCAGTAACAGTAATTCTGCCATGCTGAGAATCTATGCATGGAATTCCCCTTACCTTATTATCAGGGCTGAAGTAGAAAAGACTGTTTTTGGGACACCAAAGTTTAAAAGGGTACAGTGCTGGCTTCCCAAAATGGCACTCTCTGCTGGAGTTGAGGATGTCAACTTTGTAATGTGGTAAGAGGTTCCTTCCTCTGCCTCTGACCAGCTGACCCCACACAGTTCACCGTCAGAAATGCCGTTGAGCAGTCAGTAATGATTTACATAGGGCGAGCCTCTGTCCAGAGTGGCACAGTGGGTAAACAATTATGGATTGGAAAGCTACCCAAAGCGATTACCACTGGTTTACACTATTTGCAAGCATTAGTGTGTTTGATGTGGTGCCCTAAGTGATCAAGGGTATGCCCAGACATTGGTCCCTTGATTGCTGTGCCACACTTTCCAAGCTATAACTCATTTTTAAATGGGTAGGGATGTTGCAGCAGTTGTTGGCCCACGGAACCTGCTTCTGGTGCAAACCTGACTCCGTGACGGAACAAGCAGTTGTTCCGTGGGTATCCTGGGTCTGGATAACTAATGGAACAGGTATGCCCAGACGTGGGTTCTGTGCTGTCCATGCCACTGGAGTCGAGCTAGCCTGGCTGATGAGGGTTGATAGACTGAAATCGGTCCCAGGATGCTTGTCTCCCGGTCCAGGAGAACCTGGCCTGGCAGTTCGGGCTGGACTGTTCCCATTGGGCGCAGAGTCAAGACTGATTTGCATATGGCTGGGTCCAAACTGTGATGGCATGGTGAGTAAAAAAAATGATGTATTTACGCCCAGATCTTTGCACTGGGGTGAATGTATGACATTGTTCTGCATTCTGTCCATCAATTGTTCATTTTGCATTTGTCACTCCAAGTGTGACTGGTATGCCCAGACAGGGGTCCCATGCTCTCCATGCCACTGGAGTCAAGCTATCCAGGCTGATGAGGGGTGAAACCCCAAAAACGGTCCTAGAATGCTTGTTTCCGTTCGAGGGAGAACCTGGCTTGGCAGTTCGTGCAGGACTGCTCCCACAAGTAACAAGGTCAAGACTGATTTGCATATGGCTGGGTCCAAACTGGTGTGGTAAGCAAAAGAATGATGGATTAAACCCAAATCCTTGTGACTGGGGGTGAATGTTAGTTGCATTGTCCAGCATTCCGTCCATCAATTGTTTCTTTTGCATATGTCGCGCGAAGTGGGAAGGGTCTGCCTAGATGTGGATCCTGTGCTCATTACACCACTGGATTCAAGCTAGCCTGGCTGATGAAGGGTGATGCCCTGAAACCGGTCCCAGGATGCTTGTTTCCGTTCCAGGGAGGACCTGGCTTGGCAGTTCAGGCTGGACTACTCCCACAAGGAACAGGGTCAAGACTGATTTGTATATGGCTGGGTCCAAACTGGGATGGTGTGGTGAGCAAAAGAATGATGGATTAAACCCAGATTCTTGTGACTGGGGGTGAATGTTTGCATTGTCCAGCATTCCGTCCATCAATTGTTTCTTTGGCATGTGTCACTCATCCACTGAAGCACAACCAGAGGGAGAGTCTCACTCATGTACATGAGGAAAGTCCACATAGTAAGCCTTCTACTTCCCACTCACTGAACCCCATCCATAAGAAGTGCCTATCCCGCTCTCTGAATCCTAGCCTTATTAAAAACAACACTCAATCATTGAATCCCTCACATGGGAGGTACCATACCTACTCACTGAATTCAAACTTAGAAAGTTTCACTCACAAACGTAGAAAATTTCACTCAGAAAATCCAACCTCAGGGACTCTCTTACTCACTTAATCACAAACTTAGGAGATGCCTCACACTCACAGTGAAGCGCTACTGCAGAGATTGTCTCACTCAGTCAGATCGGGAGAGACCATGCTTATATATATATATATATATATATATATATATATATATATATATATATACTAGCAGCCCGTCCCGACGTTGTCCGGGTATGAATTGCTGCCGGCCAGTAGTATATTGTTTTATAGGATTTCGTTTTGATAGCATTTCTTATCTGAGACAGGCCTGTGAAACGCTCTGATTCACAGTGCACTGCTGATGCACTTAAGAGTGCTCGTTCAGTAGTGTGTGAACTCGAGTTTCCCTACTTTATTTTTCCTTGCAATATTATATAGCGCGAACTCGACAACATGGCATGAACACAATTTACATTACAGAAAAACACATTCATTTGTGGTAGGCACGGGGAGACCAAGCGATTTGCCTGGAATCACAGGATGTTGAGCTGATGCTGAGATTCAAATGTAGCTCCCCAGCTCTAAAGTTTGCAATTCTAGAACTTGTGGCGGGAGATGTGTCTAAAAGTGTATGTCGGTGCAGGCCATCAATGAGAGAGACCTGTGCATTTTTCAAATGGGTGGTGAAAAAATATGAGAATGTTGCTGGAGATGTGGGCCGCCGTGCCACCAATGTACTTACCGGGGGAGGGTAAACACCCATTATTCCGCAACTTTCTTTCCGCATACTATCACTCCGCATACTTTCATTACGAAAGTACCATGGCTCCGCAATGCCATTATAATGCATGGCATTACATTTTATATGTTTTTACCACGCATGCATGAATGGTAAAAGCATGTTTTTTTAAATGTTTGGATAAGGTAAGTATGGGTATAGGGGTATATGTTTTGGGGTACTGAGGTATATGTTTTGGGGTGTTTGGGTATTTTAAGGGTTCAGATATAGTTTTGGGTTATGGGGTACAGGGGTAGTTTTAGGGTTTAGGGATAGGTATCGGTTTTGGGGTACAGGGGTAGTTTTAGGGTTCAGTGGTAGGTTTGGGTTTTGGGGTACAGGGGTATTTTAAGGGTTCAGGGCTAGGTTTGGGTTTTGGGGTACAGGGGTATTTTTAGGGTTCAGGGGTAGGTTTGGGTTTTGGGGTACAGGGGTATTTTAGGGTTCAGGGGTAGGTTTGGATTTTGGGGTACAGGGTTATTTTTAGGGTTCAGGGTAAGGTTTGGGTTTTGGGGTACAGGGGTATTTTTAGGGTTCAGGGGTAGGTTTGGGTTTTTGGGTACAGGGGTATTTTAATGGTTCAGGGCTAGGTTTGGGTTTTGGGGTACAGCGGTATTTTAGGGTTCAAGGGTAGGTTTGGGTTTTGGGGTACAGTGGTATTTTTAGGGTGCAGGGCTAGGTTTGGGTTTTGGGGTACAGTGGTATTTTTAGGGTTCCGGGCTAGGTTTGGGTTTTGGGGTACAGTGGTATTTTTAGGGTTCAGGGGTAGGTTTGGGTTTTGGGGGACAGGGGTATTTTTAGGGTTTAGGGATAGGTTTGGGTTTTGGGGTACAGGGTATATTTATAGGGTTAAGATGGGTTAGTGTTTAAGGGTGTGGGGGTATTTTAAGGAGGAAGGGTGGGTTATGATTATGGGGTGCAGGGGTATTTAAAGGGAGCAGGGTGGGATTAGCACACAATATGAGACATGGCATGAAGGGCGTAACGTACCACACGCCCCCACCGTTTGTCACGCCCACAGCACAACGCAGACACGCCCACAAGGGACTACTTTGCTGGCACTGTTCTTTTACCTTTTAAATGTATATGGTGGGCGTCTGCATAGCCTATGTCCTTCTGCTGCAACTGCCCTTTCCAAAGCTGAATTGGGTGTTGTGATTGGTGCTGTGGTTCCTGAGATTACCTGCCTCAAATGTTTGGGCTCTCTCTTTATTATATTAGTATGTATATATATATACACACACACACACACATAAATATATATATGTAAATATATAGGTTTGGGTTTTGTCATATTGTCACAGCCCCCACTGGGGGCTGTGATAATATTGACAAATCATTTTCTGCTGCGGGACCCACTGAAGGTATCTTAATAAATAATGAAGAGACTTCAAAGCCCAACATGCAATGCTAATTAAAACGAATGGTAACGCCCACTGAGGGGAAGTACTCTTACAAAAAAAAGGTTGGCTCACTCTTGTCTTTTCTTTCCTGCAGAGAGAATCAATTGCCTGTGATCAAGGTGCAAGGAAGCACTGAAACGCGTAAGGCTTGAAAAGTTCGAGAAACCAGGAAGCTGACCAGCTCACAATGCACTGCTATTGTGTGCGCTGCCGAACCGGAGATCTTTGTAAAGCAAAATTACTTAACGGCTGTCAAGCCGTGGGAGCAGCACCATCCCTGGTAAAGGAGGGAACCTCAGCACGCAGTAAGCGAACGCTGTAAAGGAATAGCGAAGTGAAAGCCCGCAATGGTCAGCGAACTGTGTTTTAAGGGCCCACTGGGGGCTGTGACAATATTGACAAATCATTTTCTGCTGCGGGACCCACTGAAGGTATCTTAATAAATAATGAAGAGACTACAAAGCCCAACATGCAATGCTAATGTAAACGAATGGTAACGCCCACTGAGGGGAAGTACTCTTACAAAAACATGCTGGCTCACTCGTGTCTTTTCTTACCTGCAGAGAGAATCAATTGCCTGTGATCAAGGTGCAAGGAAGCACTGAAACGCGTAAGGCTTGAAAAATTCGAGAAACCAGGAAGCTGACGAGCTCACAATGCACTGCTATTGTGTGCACTGCTGAACCGGAGACCTTTGTAAAGCATAAATATATATATATATATATATATATATATATATTACCTACTGGCGGTCGCCAGTAGGTATATATAGTTAGGATTTTTTCTCTATGGGATTTTTGAAAATTCTATGTCTAATAACTTTGGCGTTTGTGGACGGAATTGGCTGAAATTTTCAGGAAAATGGAACATTTTGTTTCTGAGCAGCCCCTGACAATTTGGGGGGGTTTCATCAAGGGGGGGGCGAGAAAAAAGGGGGGTCCCAAAACGCGTTTTTCCCATGGTAATTTCCATAGGGCGGTTGGCCTCACTTTTAGCTCGAACGGCTGAATGGATTTGCACGAAACTTGGCAAAATTGTAGGGACTGTTAGCCCGATGTGCCTTTGCTAGGTCTCAATATATGTGCTCCAGTGGATTTTGAGTAATTTAGGTTCAAAAAAAGATATATATCTGGGCGGAGCCTAACCACACATCTGATCTGATTGGCTGTCAGCACTTCATCCAAGAAGTGTTGGCAGCCATCTTGGGACCAATATACATGATAGCACCTCATTAAAAAGCATTGTAGTTAATAGAGGGTTTTAGGACTTTAGTTACATTATAAATCATTTGTTGATGGTACCATACTCGTTTTAGGAATTGTGGTGGGTTCTAAGGTGATTTTACCATGTGAAAAAACCTTCTGCTGTGATATCATGAATATTGTTTGAAAGAAAACTAATATCTCATGATTTTCCCACAGTGGTTTGGAAGGGGATCTATAAGCTAAACTGAAAGCATATTTTCTGTAAATTCACATTATCTTTCTCAGTCATGTGAAAATGAAGTCTGACATTCTCAGTAAAACATGTACATCCAACAAGGACAGAGACTGTCAGTTGATTCCTTTGTGTTCTACTGCAGCCTCCTAGAGTGTTCTAAAGAACAACTAGAGCGCTAACAGTCCTACTTATTACAAAGGTATGGCACACCTGAAGCCATCTTGATTGGAATAAAGTGGTAACTCTTAAAACATTTAATTTAAAAAGAAACAACATGAGGGGGTATATTTTGCCATAGAAAGTATGATTAGTGCTGCAGAATGAAAAATTAGGGCACATTTTGAGTGACTTCTCAAATCCTTTTCTATTTCATTAAAACATTCTGACATGCAGTCTCCCAAAATGGCCACCAGAGACAAAAGAGCCCAAATGTAGCCCAAATATCACCCAGATGTAGCCCAAGTATAGCCCAATGACAGAATGTCCCAGAGTGTTCTAAAGAACAACTAGAGCGCTAACAGTCCTACTTATTACAAAGGTATGGCACACCTGAAGCCATCTTGATTGGAATAAAGTGGTAACTCTTAAAACATTTAATTTAAAAAGGAACAAAAAGAGGGGGTATATTTTGCCATATGAATTATGATTAGTGCTGCAGAAAGAAAAATTAGGGCACATTTTGAGTGACTTCTCAAACCCTCTTCAATTTCATTAAAAAATTCTGACATACAGTCTCCCAAGATGGCCACCAGAGACAAAAGAGCCTAAATGTAGCCCAAATATCACCCAGATGTACCCCAAGTATAGCCCAATGACAGAATGTCCCAGAGTGTTCTAAAGAACAACTAGAGCGCTAATAGTCTTACTTATGACAAAAGTATGGCACACCAGAAGCCATCTTGATTGGAATGAAGTGGTAAGTCTGAAAACACTCAATTTAAAAAGGAACAACATGAGGGGGTTAATTTTGCCATAGAAAGTATGATTAGTGCTTCAGAAAGAAAAATTAGGGATCATTTTGAGTGACTTCTCAAATCCTCTTCTATTTCATTAAAAAAATTCTGACATGCAGACTGAAACATGCACTTTGAATACCAGCAGCAGACGTCCCTGGTGAGCAGTAGCTTTACTACAGTAATCTAATGTGCAACTAGAGTGCTAACATTCAGAATTTATGGCAAATGTGTGACACATCTGAATGCCTTCTTGATGGAACCAAAGTAAACAAGCATTGAAAATGCAATAGATCTCGCCCTCGTTTAAGTTAAAGCCATTCTGTTTGTAATGAGGTGGCTTTTTAGCTTTGCTTTTATTAGTGTTTTTTCAACTTTCATGTAAATAACATGCATCTGTATGCATATAAGTATATGTATGCATGCATTTATGTTTGTATTTATATAGATATACAGATGATATATGTTTATATATGTATGTATATATATATATATATTCACTGAAAAAACCATAGGCTATAGACCATATATAGTTAGGAATTAGCATTTACAAAACCTTGAAAATTCACTGAAAAAACCATAGGTTATAGACCATATATAGTTAGGAATTAGCATTTACAAAACCTTGAAAATTCACTGAAAAAAACATAGGTTATAGACCATATATAGTTAGGAATTCGCATTTACAAAACCTTATTTTACTCACACAAAACCATTGAAATTCCATATATAGTTAGTTGCACAAACTATATATCGCGCACCCGCAATCCACTGCTGATGATGTCACATATTACATCATTCATGACATGGTCAGTGACATCACTGATGACATCACTGATGACATCTCAAATGACATCACTGATGACATCACTGATGACAACATCCAGTGACTGTATGTTTCTGTAAAGTTAAAATATGTCTTACATATTGAAGAATGAGTGGATGTATAAGTGTCTGGATGAAGGATTTAGTAGGTGCATGACTGACTGTATGAGTGAGTGATTAAATGTGTCTCGCTGAGTGCATGGGTTAGTGACTAAACTGTCTTAATTTGTGCATCATTATGTCTGTTGTTCTGTAAACTGTTGCATGTGTTGATAAGTAGTTATATGAGTAACTATATGGGTTATTGATTGGTTGCCCAAGTATTTGTATGGGAGACTGAGTGTGTGTGTGGGTGGCTGGGAGGTGTATGACTCTGTGCATAGATGTGTGAGCAGTTGATTCACTAGATGTATGGTTTCAAAAGTGCATGTGGAAACAGCTGTATGGGCGGTTGACTGTGTGCATGAGTGTATTGGTGAGTGAATGGATATCTCAGTGCTACATGTCAAAGTAAGTACATATGTAAAACACAGTACATGTGAGAGTTGACATATATAAATAGCTGTGCATAAGAGCCAGTGAATGTGTGAGTGGCTGTATGGATCATTGTGAACTTGTATCAGGGATTGTATAAGAGAGTAAATATGTGTTAGTATATGTTTGAATAAGTAAAGTTTGTATAACTGTATAGTTGAGGAAATGGAGGTGTGATTGATTCTTTGCATGACTGACTAGGTGTGTGAGTAACTCCATGGATGAGTGACAGTCTGTGAGTGTCTGTTTACACTGATTGTATCTAAGGTTATATTAGAGACTGAAGAGGTTCATCGTATTATCACATGAATGATATCATCAGTGATGTGATCAGTAATGTCAAATGAGATGTCATCAGTGATGTCATTTGAGATGTCATCAGTGATGTCATTTGAGATGTCATCAGTGATGTCGTCATCAGTGATGTCACTGACCATGTCATGAATGATGTAATATGTGACATCATCAGCAGTGGATTGCGGGTGCGCGATATATAGTTAGTGCAACTAACTATATATGGAATTTCAATGGTTTTGTGTGAGTAAAATAAGGTTTTGTAAATGCGAATTCCTAACTATATATGGTCTATAACCTATGGTTTTTTCAGTGAATATATATATATATATATATTTCACACCATATGGCTCACTTTCTTTCCCGGTAGGGGCTGCAAAGTGTGGCCGCTGTACTCCCATACTCCATGGTATCCTCCAGTCGGAGGAATAGTTGTTTGGATATATATATATATATATATATATATATATATATATATATATATATATATATATATATATATATATTTTCACCAACCACCCTCCTTGGACAAGGAAAGTAATAGCCGCACACCATGACGAAGCTTGCATCCTTTTATTAAGAAACGGCCGGCAGTCCTTACATGTTTCGCTCTTTTACCTTGAGCTTTTTCAAAGGGTTGCGCCTCTGATTTCCAATTAGGCATGAAGAGGGACTGCATCCACTTCTTTATTTGTCAAGTGTCCAGTGGGCGTTACACTCCGTCGCTAGGTGTTATGGTCCATGCAGCCCAACCAGCAGCATCTGAGGAAGGCCGTCGGGCCGAAATGCATTATGCACACGCTGGCATTCAGTAAAGGTGTTCCAACGAATCCCCTGTGTGGCCTCTCTCTGTTCCTTTTGGAGTGGATTGTCTTGGATATATATATATACATATATATATATATATATATATATATATATATATATATATATATATATATATATATATATATATATATATATATATATATATACTGCAGCGTGAACAAGGGCACTAGTGCTCAAAACGCGTCGCTGATTTGGCTCTGTGGATTTGAAATAAACAAGATCATTGCTGACTTGGTGGTCCGTATCCCTTTTGTTGATGGCGTGGAGGCTGTGGCTACGAACGCAGATCTGGAAGAGGGGGAACTTTGTGCTCTTATATATATATATATATCCCCCCACCCCAATCCTCCCCCCCACCCCCGACCTGTTTCCCGTTTCTCCATCTCTAGGAATCCCATGCGTTTATGTTTTACTGTTCACTTTTAATACCAGTATTTCAAGTTAACGCGTTTACTAATCTTCTCCCATCCTTATCAGATAAAATCCCAACAAGGAGCGGAAGCAGGTGTTCACCTTCCTTGAGGGGGTCACGGCGTGGAGGGACGGGTCACTGGGGAGGAGGGGGAGAAAGAGCTAAGGGGTCGGGGTCAGGGCTTGACCCAAAGGTTGTTGGGGAGGGGTGGGTGTTAAAGGAAGCAGCATGCCGCACCACATAAGAGGGGAAGCAAAAGAGAGGTTTGGGGTTGAAGAAAGGCTAGGGTGAGGGCAGGGACGCGATTGAGAAAATGAATAAACACGCATATAGTCAATTCAATGTATACATGAATCGGTTTTCCATGTTTAACACATCAACATTCACTTATAAACAATACCATAAAATAACTATGAAAACATAGTTTTACAATTGATAAACTACAAGAAAGAAAGATATTTCCATTCAAGACAGCTTCCCCACTTAACATGATTACATATTAAATCGACCCTCCACAGAAGCTTGATGTGATACATTTTTGTATAGGATATGCAAGCATGACATTTCATAATATTTCCGTGGCAAAATAAAGTGCACTGAGCATGGTTTTGGAACAGCAGCTTTTCACTCGAAACGGCTTCTGTTTCGGGATTGTAATGACCTTGTGGGAGCGCAAACGTTGCAAAAAGAGCAACGCGGGTCTACACTATCAAAATAAAAATTTTGTAATAGCGGCTTTAAAAGTTGTAACCTTAGAATTTCACAATATTTACAAAACAAAGTGAGGCGCAGCGTGCATTGTTCTGGAACATCATCACAGGGACAGGACAGTTAATCAATTAGCCGACTGATCAGTTACTGAAGGAAAATAACTAAAACGGTGAATCATATTATTTCTAAACCAAGTTGGCACAAATCTGGACTCGGGTTGTGTACCTGTTCCCCAACATAGGGGCTCATTAGGATTGCGGATAATCCGAATTCTCCGGGCCGGCGGAAGCCACTGCCGGCCCGGAAGATGAGGATTATCCGCTGCGGACTGGAAAAAGATCCCCGCCAGATTAGGATGGCCGGGGGATCTATTTTCCGTCCGCCGCTTTTCCACCACGGTCGCCTTCCGACCGCGGCGGAAATGCTCTAACATGGCTGGCGGTGTCTATCAGACACCGCCAGCCATATTACAATAGCTGCGGTCATATGCCTTTCCACAGCGGCATTTCCGCTGTGGAAAGGCATACGGTGTTGTCTTTGGGGGCCCTTTGCGGGCCCCCAGGGGTGAGGGGGGGTGGGGGTTGCACATGGGGGGTACCATAGTACCCCCCTGCCTTTGCGTGCACGAAGCGGCAGGCACCACGCGGTGCCTGCAACTTCGTGCACGCAAATGTAAACAAGGTTTTTTAACATTGCGGTGTGTGCTGCTTCAAGCAGCACCCGCCGCAATGTTAAAAATACAGGATGTGACCGCCAGGGTGGCGGTCACATCCTAATTAGCACAGAGGGACCGCCGCTGCCTCTGCGGACAGTCCCTCCTCCTCTGGGGTGGCGGACGGACGCAGGTCCGTCCGCCATCCTAAAAGGTCCCAAAGTTGGAAGTCGTTATTTGAACACAGTAGATTATATTATTCAACACTTGGCTTTGCACGTTCCTTGATAAATCTTTCCTCTTCTAATTTGTTCGGTGCTAATTTGTTTAATCTCATCCTTAGAGACTCAAGGTAGGGAGAAAGGATCACTAAAATATATTGGTCTGCCCAAGCTATCAAAAATGGAATTAAATCATGTTTTTTTCATGACTAAGGGGGTCATTATGATTGCGGTTTTTCCGCATCCTCAGAGGCCGGCGGAAGCCACCGCCGGCCCCGAGGATGCGGAAAAACCGCAGCGGACTGATCAAAGACCCACCGCCACATTAGGATGGCTAGTGGGTCCTGGTTTCCGTCCACAGCTTTTCCGCCGCGGTCAGATTACAACCGCGGCGGAAAAGCTCTAATATGGTGACGGTGTCTTCCAGACACCGTCCACCATATTAGGATGGCCAGTAAATTATGCTTTTCCGCGGCGGGTTTTCCGCCGTGGAAAAGCATACGGAACTTCACTGCGGGGGCCCGTTGCGGGCCCCCTAGGTGAAGGGGGGTGGGGGGTGCACATGGGGGGTACCTATGGTACCCCCCTGCATTTGCATGCAGAAAGCGGCAGGCACCGCGCGGTGCCTGCCTCTTTCTGCATGCAAATGCAATGCGTGCAATTTTAACATTGCCGCGGGTGCAGCTTGAAGCTGCACCCGCCGCAATGTTAAAAATAGAGGATGTGACCGCCAGGGTGGCGGTCACATCCTAATTGCACAGAAGGGAACTCCGCATGCCATGCGGAGGTTCCCTCCTGCTCTGGGGTTGCGGACGGACGCAAGTCCGTCCGCGATCCTAATCGACCCCTTAATCTTGGGACTAACAATCTGTAATTATTAACCTGTTTAAAAGCACTTCGGGTTGTGTCCAAATCATGTGCCAAAGTAATATGGGGCATATCCTGATAAAAACCTAACAAGCATTTGCAATGCAATAGGTCTCGCATTTGCTTATCAGAGGGTAATGCTAAGCATTTGTTGTACTCAAAGCAATAAATGAGATACTAACTCAAGAATCAATCCGAGACCAATTTAGAAAAAATAAAAAATACATTTAATATAAATTTCAACACCAAGAACTTCAGTATCAAGTAAGTACTTTTCAAGATATTGATTTTTACAGGCAAGTAAAATGTTCACTTAAATACGTCTTTACGCAGCAATTTTTTCCTATGGGGAAAAAGGCATATATTGCATACAGTTACTTGCAATAGGTTTCCGGAGGTCCCCTTCAGGACTGAAGTCAGTATAGGGCCAAGGCTTAAAGAAGCACCAGCAGTTAGACTTTACCTGCCCTGGAGCGTCCGGGTGCAGACGTACTGGTCGGGTTGGTAGCTTTGCGTGCTACTCCAAAGGAAAGAGGGGGGGAGAAACAGGCTGCAGAGGGGGACTTTGGGACAAGTCCAGGAGCTCCCAAATGGAGAGCTAGGTTAATGAGAGCACTGGAAGCAGGGAAGCATAGTCGGTTCTCGTTAACCCAGGCTGGGGCGCTCAGGTCCAGCGTGGTTAGGTCAGCTGGGCTTGTGCATCGCAGGCAATAATGGTTGTTGGTTTAGCCGGATGAGGGGACAAAAAACAGGACAGCTCAGCCACTGTTGAAGTTTCAGTCTCTGCAGTGCGGACGTCCCTTGACAACTGCTTGGTCTTGGAGTCACTAGAGTCTGCATTGGACTCAAACAGGCTTTAGTTGCTGCAGGGGTCCGGTACCCCATGTTTTGGTGCTGTGCAGTTCCGGTTGGTCCTGGCACCTTCTCACTCTTTGAGGAGACTGATCTGACCTACTGGAGCACAACTACCTCTTCCTGAGTGGCTGCTGCATCGGTGTAAACGGGGGCGGCAGAACGGGAGACCACATTTTGAGATTTGGTGCCTGCAGGTTGCAGGGGAGTTCTCTACTCCAAAGGAGATTGCTGGGAATTCGCAAAGTGCTGACACCCCACCGGGGTTCTTGGAAGCTCCACAGCGGCAGGACGAGTTGGTTTGTTGCGATTGTCAGCACAGGTGCAGACTGGCAGGGTTTGGCACCAAAAAGTCTGCAGCTGGTCCTCAGTTCTCACTTTCTTTGCTCTTCTCTGTCCTCTGCTTCTTGTGTCCGTCAAATCTTAGCTCCTGGTGTCAGGACTGCCACCTAAATACTCTATTTACTGTTAAGGGAAATGTAAGGTAGTAGCCAATGAGCTACTTACCTTTGGGTGCCCACACCCAGTATATGACCACTTGCTGGTGGGAATGGACATAACCCTGACCCAAGATGGTGGAATTCTATTTTTTGTGTTCACTTCAGGTAGTCCACTGTAGGGGTGTAACTAACCTGATAGAAAACACGCCTCCTGACTTGCTAATTTTCCCACCTGTCCTGGTGCCAAACGGGCCCTGGGCAAGAAATGGCATTTTTCCTGTCTGGGGAAAGCTGGGGTCACATATCAAAGACGGCAGAGGCCTTTGAGGCCTCCTGCCTCGATATGCTGATTACGAGCCATCCTGCTTGGAGAAGGTGACAACATCTCCGGCCCGAGCAGGCATTGTTTCTGACCTTAGAGAGCATGGGCTTTCACCTTCAGGGGTCAGAAACCTGTCTGTGGTGGCAGGCTGGTCTGCACCAATCAGCCAGTTCACTAGAGGATGGTAGGTTTTCAGGGGGCTGTTGATATCAAACACCAGAGGTTTCAGTGAAGTCATCATGTAGTAGGGGAACTCATAATGACCGGTGCCCAGTACATGTACTCAAGATGGCTTCACTGTTCACTTGTAATATGTAGTAATTGGATTTAGACAGCATAGGGGCATATATGCTCATGCAGATATGCCCTCGCTTGTAATATAATGCACCCTGCCTTAGGACTGTAGAGCCTGCTGTAGGGGTGACACATATATTTCAAAGTAAACTCAAGGAGATGATGGACAGAGTGCTGAAACTTTTCAGACACTCAGCCCCGGTCACAGATCTAGGTTGAATCCATCATCGTTCTTTAGCTCACTTCGTCACCCCAGTTCAGACCCACCCATATGCAAATCAGTCTTGACCCTGATCTTCATGGCAACAGTCCAGCCCAAACTGCCAATCCAGGTCTTCCCTGGACCAGAAACAAGCAACCTGGGAACGGTTTCGGAGTAACTCGCCTCATCAGCCAGGCTAGCTTGAATCCAGTGGCAACGTGAGCAAGTACCCACGTCTGGGCATACCCTACCAATGTAGTAATTGGATTTAGACAGCATAGGGGCATATATGCTCATGCAGATATGTCCTCGCTTGTAATATAATGCACCCTGCCTTAGGACTGTAGAGCCTGCTGTAGGGCTGGCACATATATTTCAAAGAAAACTGAAGGAGGTGATGGACGGATTGCTGAAACTTTTCAGACACTCACCCCCAGTCACAGATCTGGGTTGAATCCATCATCGTTCTTTAGCTCACTTCGCCACCCCAGTTCAGACCCACCCATATGCAAATCAGTCTTGACCCTGTTCTTCATGGCAACAGTCCAGCCCAAACTGCCAAGCCAGGTCTTCCCTGGACCAGAAACAAGCAACCTGGGAACGGTTTCGGAGTAACTCGCCTCATCAGCCAGGCTAGCTTGAATCCAGTGGCAAAGTGAGCAAGTACCCACGTCTGTGGATACCCTGCCAACTTATGGCGAACAAAGCAAACACAAGGAAATGATGGGCGGAGCGCTGAAACTTTTCAGACACACACCCCCAGTCACAGATCTGGGTTGAATCCATCATCGTTCTTTAGCTCACTTCACTGCCCTAGGTCAGAACCAGCCATATGCAAATCAGTCTTGACTCAGTTCGGGCTGGACTGTTCCCATAGGAGCAGGATCAAGAGTGATCATTCAGTTTCTGGGGACATGGCACACACCAGTTTTCACTTTGTCTGCCCCGTTTCACGCAGCCTGCTACGGCAGTCTGTATGAGTTTGGTGGTGAGTCCCTTAGGGTGGCACAATACATGCTGCATCCCTTAGGGACCCCTTCAGTACCCATGCCCTAGGTACCAGGGGTACCATTTACTAGGGTCTTACAGGGATACTAAAGGTCTTCCCAATTGTGGAACAACTGAACAGTTACCTTGTTTTGGGAAAGAATACTGGCACTGGGGACCTGGTTAGCAGGCAGCACCCAGTGCACTTCAATCAAAGTTGCATCAAATACCATGCACAAAAAAGGGGGTGACCATGTTAAAAGGGATCACTTTCCTGCACTGACAAATTAACATTTCTGACCCTTTTCTGGACCTCAACAAGTCATACCATCAGATAATCTAACCACTTCTCACAGATATCACGCATTTCACTTTGCCATAATGTATTAAAAACATCAGCCAAGATTGAGAAGCCTAGTTAGAAAAAGACTGTGCATCGTGTGATTCAGTGATGTGTGAATTCCCCATACCAGCAGTAACTTAAAGTAAATGTTTCTGATAAGATTTATCATCCTCTTCACCTGGGCGGAATTCTAGCCAAAACTGCTGAAGCTGGCCGTTGTGTGAGGGCATTCGTTAATGCACAGCTCTCCTTATGTCCCGGTAAAGCATCTCATGGGTCTAAGACTGGACTTCAACTTTCCAAAATCCTAACGCTTTTCAGTTTTGGCAATTCAGTTCATTTTCTGGTGTTCTCTGGATCATTGACCTGTTGCATGAGTCACTTTGTATAAGCTTTAGATGTTGAGCATTTGTTCTCGTGTTTTCCTTTAGAAAGAGGTGCTATAGAGAGGAATTCATGGTGGACGAAATGATGTCATCACCCTCCACCACCATGCTTGATGGTGATGGTTCTTGTGGTGATAAGTTATATTGGTTTTTCGTCAACATGTCGTTGTGCATTACAGCCAAACAACACCGCTTCGGTCTCATCAGACGATATTATTCCCAAAGTCTTGTAGTTTGCGCTGGTGCTATTTTGCAAACCTACGCTTTGCAAAAATGAAGTTTTTTGGGAAAATAATAGTTTTTCTCCTGGCTACCCTTCAACAAAAGAAGTAACTTTTCAGTCTTTTCCTGAATGTAGGATCATCAGCTCTAACATTTGCCCTATTGTAGGAGGCCTGCAGATCCCTAGATGTAACCTTTGGGTTCTTTATGATCTCCAGAGTACACACGACGTGTTTTAAGTAATACAAACAGCAATCACAACAATATGAAGAACTTTATTTATGTAATTTCCCCTCGTGGTCATCTCGTGGTCATCTGTTGAATCTCCCTCCTCCCACAACCTGGCCCCACCGGTCTTTCTGTGGAGAAGTGTGGCTCACTGGTTAGAGGAGGCAGACCCGGAAGCAGAGGTCAGACCCGGGACCAGGGTTCAATTCCCGACACGGCAGGGTCTGAGCCCAAAGTGTCCACGGACTCGATAATTCTCGCTTCGGTGCCTACTCGAATCACGGGTTCACACTCTGCAACTCTGGGCAATAGCTTGCCTAATCTCCACTACGGCCCCCCGTGGCGGGATGCCTGGCTTTCACCTTGGGGATGCCCAGTAGAGGTTATCTCACAGGGAAAAGCCAGGACGGGTTCCCAAAGCAAGTGCCTTGAGACCTTTCGGTGAAAAGGCACTATATAAGAACCATTGACATTTGACATTTACATGCACGAGCCTCGGCTGATATTGCTGATAAAAATATCGTGTGGACAGACCATTGTGACAAAAATATAAGGGGACCAAAATATTGAGAAGGTAAGTGCAAAAAAGGTAAGTATAGATTTACTATTCTTAACCCCACATCTACATACCTTGAGGATATGTATCATTTATGTACATATATGTGGAGTTAAGCATACTAACACCTGACCCACCTATAGAAAGTTACCTTCACAATATTTTTGTCCTCGATATTATTGACACAATATTTTGTCCACAGGATATTTTTGCAACGATATTTTGTCCAAACACCATATGAAGCCAACCAGGCACAAAAACACCACAGAAGGCTACACACGTTCATAAACCCCAGTCATGTAATGATACACTAACACAAATGCATACATACACACCGAATACAGTCAAAACACAGAGATACTTGTACCGTGCACTCGCAAACTGGGGCACATGTTAAGGGACCACATGTTACACTGAGAGCAGACACACTACTAGGTATATACACACATAGCATACAGCCACATAAGGGCAAGCAATAAAATGTGAAGGCACACAGATGCAAGGCCACACAAGACACTTGTGCAAGGATGCAGGAGAACCAGAACTAGGGGTGCAGCAGGGGCTGGAGCACCCTCAGACCTGGAGGCAGTTCAGAAAGATAAAGAAAACAACAATGCCGTACAATCATGCAGCAATACAAGTGTGGTCAATGCAGTGCAAACTCAATGGCAATTAAGTACACATACAACATGTAACAGACGGCTGCACATTTGATTGTCTTGTACAATTAAGTTTACATTACGTGGCTTCAAAGAGATGGCATTTGCTAATACATTTTCGTCATTCTTGTGATCTGGTCCTATGGATAAAGAAAGAATTAGGCATATGAATGATACCAAAGTAAAAAAATAGGCCATTTGTAAAGTTTACAGAATTACAAATTAGGCTCCTGTGGGTCTTTTAATAGCATTGGCAAGGAAAACAGACACAAACACACTCTCTCTCTCTCTCTCTCTAAGTCATGCATAGCATGCACAATGACAAGACGGACGTTCTTGGGTAGGAAGACTCAGGAAGCTGGGCTGGAGGGCAGGAGGTTCAGGGGAGAGGACGCTAGGGGAGGGAAGCAGGAAGAGGAAGTGCAACTCCCATCTGTACAACATCTGCAAAGCGGGTCAAAGGAGAGCACCATACAGCGAGTCAGCCAGCTTCAGCCCCAGGTCTTCTCGTTTATGAGCTGGAGAAGGCTGTAGGTGGGCAGAGATCAGCTGTCTCATGCTCACACAACTTCATGAGAGTTTGAATGTTCCGGATGCTGTGCATTTACAATGGGCACGTGCCAGTGGTGGCTAGCGCTAGGATTGGTGGGAGCGGCCTGACTTGGCGCTCCACAGCGCTGTTGAGGATTTGGCTTTCTCTAACCTAGCTGTCTTAATTAGGCTGGGTTAGAGCTGTTTAAAGTGTGCATGTGTGGCTGGCCCTCACAGGACAGCCGGCCAAAAAGACATGCGCCCTTTAAACAGTGCACAACTAGCCCGCCCTCCTCCCTGCCGCAGTCAGTCAGCAGCATTCCCGCCCCCATCCTGAGGCTTTGTTCAGGATGGGACATAAAAAAAGTAATAAATTACCATTTTATTTGTCATCTCTGGGGTTTTGAGGTGGGGGGTTTAAGTGGGGTGACGCTTCTCTGCTCCAATGGAGGTGCTGCCCCAGGCACGGGCACAGTAGGGCGGTTTCCAACAATGTTGCTCAGCATCAGCTTTGACACACCGAGTAGACACACATGTCACAGGCTTCACCCATACCACACTCATGCATGATAGCTCTTCTGGGTGGAGGAAGTCATTCCCACTGAGCCCTCCACCGCATAGTGTTCAGGTGATCAGGGCCAGACTGGGAACCAAAACCGGCCCTGGCAAAGTGCTCGGCCATCCCCCCTCCCCACTCGGGGGGTTGGAGGTGTCGCTGAGTGCTTTTCTAGGGCCGGCTTTCGGCCGATTTTGTTGCAGGGCTGATTTTGCACTTATGCTGCAAAACCAGCCCTGTAACAAAACCGGCCCCCAGGGGCTCAAAACTGGCCCCCACCCTAGCGGCGCACCGGGGATTGCCCGGTACCCGCTATGGCCAGTCCGGGCCTGCAGGTGATGTCTGTAGCACCCACTCAAAATACCTAAGTACGTTACATCTGGTTCACCTACCACTCTTCCTGAACTCAAAGTTTGTTATTACAGTTTTCTTGAAAGGTTTTTGGGATAATGGGATTCTTGGTTGTGGAGAACAAGTGTCACCATTCCTCCCTTCATTTCGTGATGTAACATCTTTTCCCCCAGCAAACTCTCCTCACATTCCACTCGCACATATCTTTCCATATGACGTTAGGCTCATTTTGCCCCCAATTACCTGTGCAGGTCAAGTTTGTTCTATATCACCCACATATACCTGTGCATCTAATCTAGTCTATTTCTCCACATATACCTGTGTAGGTCACATGTGATATATCTGCCTACCACATCTGTGTTGCTTAAGTACCATTGTTATATGTATTTGTAAAATGCACTATCACCCACGAGGGTATCTTGCAATTGAGCAGGTGTGTGTACCTAGTCCTGACTATGGTAGGTTGGTTAATTGAGAAGGCAGGTCTGCAGCTTCTTGTCGAATCCAAGAGGCAGGTCTGACGTGAAGTGAGAGGTCGTTCCACGCTTTAGAAATGATGTAAGAGAACACCCGTCCTGTTGATCTGGTTCTGTGTATTCGTGTCTGGGTGGTTGGTAGAAGGAGATGCAACTGTGGGGCCTGAGATGTGTCGTGCCTTCAATGTTTCTGAGGAGTTTGATTAAACATGGTTGTATATCAGGTGCCAGTGTAGTTCCCCAGATGAGTTCTGAGTGGGAGATTGAGGAGGACTCTGGCTGCCGAGTTCTGGATTGTTATAGTGAGTTGCTTGGTGATCCCGCATAAAGGCTATTCCCATATTCCAATTTGCTGGTTTATAGTGCATGAATGACAGTTTTTCTAGTGTTGCTTAGAAGCAATTTGAAGATCTTCCATAGCATCTTCAGGGTGTGGAAGCAGGATGCAGTGACAGCACTGACTTGTGCGGTCATGTGTAGTTTGCTGTTGATGATTATTCAGAGGATCCTGATTTAGGGGCTGGGTGTGAGTTTGAGTTTGGCCTGTCACCAGTTGGAGCCCCATGGCAGGGTGTTGTTGTCAAAGATCACTATTTCTGACTTGTCGGTGATGAGCGTGAGACAGTTGGCTTTCATCCAGTTAGCGACTTCGAACATGCAGGCAGTGGAATTGTTTCTTGTGTTGGGGGTCTTGTCTGAGAGGGAGAGTATGAGTTGCATGTCATCTGCATAGGAGAGGATATTTTGTTGTGTGCACAATGTTTCTGGCCAGAGGGATAGGGATGAACCTTGAGGCACTCCACAGATGAGTTTGTGGGCTTGTCACGCTCTGTGGCTATACACCTAAATGTAGGTGAAAACCAGGATTTCACAATTAAAAGCATCGTACAGTCTTGATTTTTACAAGGAAAACTGATTTTGCTTAGTATATGTAATAACTATAGTTTTCAATAGAATTACACATATATTGCAAGGAAAAAATCAAAGCAACTACGTACATCCCAATATAATACGAAAGGTGAAAGACATACTGTGGACTTACTAAGATCATACAGGGTCTTGAAGCCCGCCCATTGCTTACCATTGCTTGGTTTTCCTGTCACTCTGATTCTTATTCTCGTCCCTGCCTATCAATCTTGTGTTAGTCTTGCCAATGAAGAACAGCTTCTTTACCATCTTTTGACTGGCTGGCTAACATGCTTTTACCCCTTTCTTTGTGAGCACTACATATTCCTTTTTGGTTAGGCACTGCAAGGGAATATATGTGTTTTCCAGCTGTGTACATTGTTACTTTTCTCCCTTCACACCCCAAGTTGCTACCTGTCGCCCGTGTACTTCTCCTCACACAGCTCGATTTTGCACTCACTTTAACCTCTTAGCAGCTATGGAACGTCCAGCTCCAGTGCTGAACGTTCCATTGCGCAGGTGAGGTTCGAACGTCCAACGGCCGACGGCAGCACTCCTGAGGTAGTGGTGCCGTCGGCCGTTGGAATAGGCGCAGCACCTAAGAGGTTAATGCCCTCCCCAACTGCCTCTCTCCAGTTTGCTTCTCTTCGCTCTCTCCATGTTGCTATTCTCTTGTTGTTTCTTCTTCCCCGCCACCACCCTCTGTGCTGTTTATTTCCAACTGCCTTTCTTCTCCTTCCCAACCTCCCCACAGTGCTACACCGCATCCGCACCCTCCATGTTGTTCTCAAAAGTACATTTTTGTTTTATTTTCCACCTACAAAATTAAGCAGCCAGCCACATCACAGGCTTTTTTTTCTTATTTAGCCATGGTGAACTACATTGGGGATGCTGTATACCATGACTAGAAACTACTGACTTAAACCATTAGGTCTCAAACGCGACACTTATTGGCTTTGCTTTGTTTATACAGCAGCAATGGCTTTCATTGGACCTAAAGAGTAACCTTATGTTTAGCCTTGGCAACAACTCTGCACAGAGTACATTCTTTGGGACTTTTGTTTCTTCCCCCTAGAGTTAAACAATATTTGGAAGTATATAACAGGCTTTGTAAAAAAAAGTTACCAGGGATTTTTTAAAAATATGATAGCACCTAATCTACACAATTTTGAAAAGAGGAAATTAACTATAAATCAATTACAAAACAGGAACCACACATAGAAAGTACCATGAAAACTGTCCTGGGATTATATTGCATTATAAACATGAAAAAAGCTTACAGATATCGATTTGTTGACTAGTTGGTAAACCAACAGTTCAACATACAATGGCCAGTATCGAACATTCTAAGATAGCTGGCGAACCGGTAGGGAAACTTTCAAGAACATTGCTGTGAGCCTGTCATGTATTTATTTTTTATTTGGCACCAGAATGAACATCTTTCCATTATTCACGTTTCATATTAGAAACAATAGTGATACAAAGAACAAAGATGGCAAGGAGGTTAATATTAAGCCAAAGAAATTATTGTTGTTGGGGATTAAGAACCTTGGGCGTGAGGATCATAGAAGCAGACAGGAAGAACACAAAAATGTATAGATCAGTAAATATCATGCACAATGTTTCCAATTTAAGATGATATCAAGTCCCTGCACTTTGTAAAAAAAAGCGCAGAGCCTAAAGTTTTTCTCAGGAGCCGGCTGAAGGCATTGCTGTATCCCAAGGCTGTCTGGCCTTGGATCATCCTCATGCATATTTCTTCCAACATCTTACACTTTCTGTTTTTCTATTTCACTCTTGCAGGTTCTTTTATATCTCTTCTTTCCCCATTCGTCACTGTTTTTCTATATTCTCTTCTTCCTTTCTCTCTATTATGCCTTCTTAGGTCTTGCCTAAAACAGTGAATACGCTGTTGCTTGAGAGACATTTTGTTAGCTTACAGTGGGCTTTGAGCCCACCCATTGCATACTATTGATTTACTTCATTGTCACACTAATTTCCTTACTTTACATTGGTTAGCGCATGCCTGCTTCAATTCCTTTTCTTGTGTTTGGCCTTCTACTGGTGAATGGCAAGTAATTGTGTCCTTCCACTGCTTGTACTTTCTGAGGTAGTTTTGTCTTTCTTTTTGTTAAAGCACTCCAAAACAATGCATGTGTTTGAAACCTTCTCCGTCAAATTTGTCACTCCACCCTTTACGTGTCACTCTCACTTACCTGTGTGTCCCCTCCATATTGTTGCTTGCCCCATTCGTCCTCTTCCTGTTTTTGTGAGGTTGCTTGCTCATGTTGTTGCTTTCCCACTACCACCCTCCTCTCTGCTATCCATGTTGTTGCTCCCCTGTTGTCTATGTTGTTGCTTACCCCCACATCCTGTATATGTTGTTGCTTGCCCTATCTGCTGTCTGCATAATTGCTTGCTACCTTCCACAGTGTTGTTGCTTGCCCCTCCTGCCTCGTGTTGTTGCTTGCCCTCTGAGTGTTTTTGCCCCCACACTCCTTCATGCTATCCATGTTTTTGCTTACCCCATCTGATGTCCGTGTTGTTACTTGCTCCTACTCAATACCCCTGTTGTTGCTTGCCCCACCCACTGTGTGCATTTTTGCTTACCACCTCCCATCCTCCATTTTGTTACCCGCCCCCACCCACTGTCTTTGCTTTTCTGGCCCCCCCTTATTGGTGCTTGCCCACACCGGCCCCCTCTTGCTGTCTGTTTTGTTACTTAACCCCTCTTACACTCCTCCTACTGTCTATCTTGTTACTTGCACCTCCAACCTGTTCCCACTGTCGGATTGTTGCTTTCCCCCTCCTGACTTCCTCCTGCTATCCGTCTTGTTGCTTGAGACCCCCTCCCACTGTCAACCTTGTTCCTTGACCCCTACCCTACCACCCTCCTTCCATTTTCCGGTAACTAGACAAAATATCAAAACAAATATATAGAATGGACAAAATATCGAATTCAATATATAGAATGGACATAATATCGAATGAACATAATATAGTGGTTAATAATATCGAAATGCAGGTAAGTAATATCGATGTTCAAAATATCGAAGTACATAATATAGGCATTAAAAAATATCGAATTCTTATTAATATCGAATTATTTAAAAGTGTTTTGTATGTTAGTATATTGGTTAAAAGTGTTTAATTTTTATTAAGCAATGTTTTTTTTATTATTTAATTTTTGCGTAATTTAATTCCGCAGCGGGTTGTAGGTTTATAGGGGAATAGGGTGGGAAGTAATTTAATTATAGTGAATTAAATATTAATTTTTAGGAATTATTATAATTTTTAATTTAACTTTGCGTTTTTGTTCTATAGCGGGTTGTGGGGTTATAGGCGAATAGGGTGGGAAGTAATTTAATTGTAATTAAGTAAATATTATTTTTATTTATTGTATTGATTAATTTATTGTTAATTAATTATTAATTGGTAATTAATTTGTATTAATTGGTAATTAATTTTTATTAATTTATCAATTGATAATTATGTTAATTGTATAAATGTATTATTCGGAGCGGGTTGTGGGTTTATAGGGGAATAGGGTGGGAAGTAATGTAATTGTAATTAAGTAATTTTTGAAATTATTTTTGTGTATTGATAATTGATTTATTGTTAATTAATTATAAATCGGTAATGTTTTTATTCCTTATTACATTTTTGGTATTGAAAATTAATTTGTTGTTAATTCATTATTATTAGGTAATAATTTGTTTATAAATAATATTTATTGGTATTTTTAATTCATTATTTATTAAATTGTTTGTAATTGATAATTAATTGTAATTAAGTTTTTTTTGGTATTGATAATTAATTTATTTTTGTTTAAATATTAAATCATTACTTTCCCTACTGTTGCACTAACTGGAGTGGGAATAGTAATTTGTACCCCTACGTTATCCAACGCTTTCCCTACTGTTGCACTAACTGGAGTGGGAATAGTAATTTGTACCCCTACGTTATCCAACGCTTTCCCTACTGTTGCACTCTCTGGAGTGGGAATAGTAATTTTTACCCCTACCTTATCCAACGCTTTCCCTACTGTTGCACTCTCTGAAGTGGGAATAGTAGTTTTTACCCTCCCACTATCCAACGCATTCCCTACTGTTGCACTCTCTGGAGTGGGAATAGTAATTTTTACCCCAACGCTATTCAACGCTTTCCCTACTATTGCACTCTCTGGAGTGGGAATAGTAATGTTTACCCTCCCGCTATCCAACGCTTTCCCTACTGTTGCACTCTCTGGAGTAGGAATAGTAAATGTTACCCTCCCGCTATCCTATGCTAAAAATATAGATTTTTTAAAAAGAAGATTAAGTTAATATATATATATGTATTAAAAAATAACAATGCATATATTTTTTTACCTTACATTAATTATTTATTAATTTTAAGGTTATTTAAGTATTTGTAAGCATTTTATTTAATTATATTTATTATTTTATTAATTTTACATAACTTTTATTACATAATTTGATATTTTAACAAACTATATTATTTACAACTATATTTTGGATTCAATATTTTTGTACTTACCTTTTTGTAGATGGGAATTCGAAATGTTGGCAATCTATATTTGGTCCACGTAATTTTGGCAGGTCGATATTTTCCTCCTCGATATTCTGTCAGTGATCCCCATTTTCCATGTTGCCTAGGCCCACTCCCATCATAACGAAAGAAAAAGCTGTGACGCAGTCAGCGCTGGCCCAGTCATGACCCTTTTTCATAAAAACCTTCATGTAATGCACCAATCGCTCCCTCCCTTCCTCCCATTGGCGTTGCTTTTCCCAATGCCCTTTGTCATTGCTTTCCCCACCCGCTAATGGGAGGGGAAAAGCAACCAGGAAGAGGTTACATGGTACCTTACATTGGTGTCATGGAGTCATACAGAAACCACCTGAAAGTAAGCCACCAGCCTCACTCACTTGAAAAAACAAAGAGTAGAAAAGAGGCTTGCTGTCCTTCAATCTGTATTTCTCAGACCATTCCACTGTGTTAACAACAATTGTAATTCATGCATTTTTTGGTTAGATAGCTTGGTGCTGTAGGAAAAAAGGTTTTTGCAGGTGCCCTCCCTTTTTGCCCCATTTGGACCCCTATGATGATTTATTTTACTCTGAGAGTGCATTGGAGCCAGCAGGCCGGGCCTCAGTGCAGGTGCTCCCTCCCTAAAACGTATGTATGTGCATTGATAACCCAAATTGTCAAGGACTTTAACCCCCTTATAAGTCCCTGGTAAGTGGTACCAGTGGTACCCAGGGCATGGGAGTTAAAGGGGTCACCAGAGTCTGAAGCATTGATCGTGCCACCCTGAGTGGCCCAAGTAAACAGATGATAGCAGGCCAGCCATTGCATACTGCAGGAGCAGTGCAAACTGCTTCAACTCGACTTTACCCTCACCATCAATGGCACAGTCACAGCACTATTTTTAATATATATCAGCCACCCCTAAAGGTAGGCGTCCTGAGACCCTGAGGCATCGTGCATTATATTAAAGGTGTGGCCATATAAGTGAAAGCTTATATAGCCATAAAGTAGCCTCTTTCCATTAATGGCTACTTAGGGAGCCATAGTCTGACATGGGCTAGCACCCAGGCACCCCCGCGGTTGCCAGCTCCATTATGGTCCCATTGAAATTGTTCATGTCTGGTTTCATATAACTTGTCTCATCAAACTTGAGATGATGCCAAGTTGGGTTTAATGCGACATGCACCCAGGTGGCTACTTTAGAGGTTGCCACCAGGTTCTCCCAGCTTTTCCGGTGCCCTGGCTGACAGCCTACAGCTGCTGCCACCAAGACAGGAATCTGACTCCCTGCCAGGAGGTGTGAACAAAAGCCTGGAAGGGAAGGTGGTAACACCCCCTCCCTGGCAGGATGGGTAGTGAAGTGGCACATCAAGGCGGTGAGCTTCAAAGCTTTCACCGCCTCTGATATGCATCCAAGCTTCATCCCAGAGGAGAACACAGCCATCCCCCTGCCCACAGGCACATTTGCTACCATGTAGGTAGTCAGGAGGTGTACAACCCAAGAAGGCTAACCACACCCCTTGGTTAAGCTACGTGGTCTGTACAGCCAAGGAAGGTTTCTGCCATTTTTTTAAAGTGGCAAAATAGAGAGTTCTGAGTAGAAAAGGTGACACACACCCCTGTGGTCACCTCAGGGGCGGATTAGCCACTGGGGATTGTAGCCCACTTGCACCACACCCAATATCCCTAAATGTAGGATTTAAGGGGCACCCCTGGACACAGAACCTCAGATCTGCTTCAATTTGAAACAAATGACAAAGAAGAGACTTAATTCTGTAACTTCTGGACTTGCACAACGAAAGGGCACAAAACTCTGCACCTGTGGCAATCACCCTGCAACTGCATGACTGTGATTTGTCCCTGACCAGAGACCCATTTACCCAGCACGAAGAACTTCTAGAGGCACTAATACACTATAGTCCACAGTCACAAAACGATCCCGGAAACAAAGATTTACTGGCCATTAGGCCCTATGAGGGATTGCCCAAAAATAAATGGTCTAGTGTATTGTCGGAAATGTAGTCCTGACCTCCAGAAAGTTTCAGACGACTGCCGCTTTCTCCCGGACTCCAGGACATCGAAATAACTTCATGCTGAGCTTGCTGCTGCCGGTGCTTGTTGGGGGCCAGTTCAGCTACCACTACCTTTGTTCGACACTGCACCTTGAGGGAACTCCACAGCATCTTCACCAACCACCTTAGTGGGCCTGTTGTCAACTTTTTGCATCTGTCTCCTAACCAGCACCATCTGAGTGCTAATACCAGCTCGGTAAATGGTCAAAATATTGATTCCAAAATATAGACTAATCTAAATATCGACTTCAAAATATAGAATGGACAAAATATCGAATGGACAGAATATAGACATCAAAAATATTGTTTTGAAGGTAAGTAATGTAATATCGATTTTAAAAATATAGACAGTCAAAATATCAAAGTACATAATATAGTTTATTAAAAATATCGAATTTTTAATAATATCGAATTTTTTAAAGTGTTTTGTATGTTAGTATATGTGTGAAAAGTGTATATATTTTTGTAATTTATTTTAAGTAATTAATTTTATGTTATTTAATTTTTGCATAATTTAATTCTGTAGCGGGTTGTGGGTTTATAGGGAAATAGGGTGGGAAGTAATTTAATTATAATTAATTAAATATGTTAATTATTCATTGGTATTTATTTAGAATACAGTGTTAATTAATGTTTAATTGGTAAGTAATTAATTCTTAATTGATAATTCATTTTTATTAATTGATTAATTGATAATTATGTGAATTAAAGTAATTTATTTTCTGTAGCGGGTCGTGGGTTTATAGGGGAATAGGTTGGGAAGTAATTTAATTATAATAAATTAAATATGTTAATTAATTAATTGGTATTTATTTAGAATACATTTTTAATTACATTTTAATTGGAAATGAATTAATTCTTAATTGATAATTAATTTGTATTAATTGATTAATTGATAATTATGTGAATTAAGTTAATTTATTTTCTGTAGCGGGTTGTGGGTTTATAGGGGAATAGGGTGGGAAGTAATTAAATTATATTTTATTAAATATGTTAATTTATTGGTATTTATTTTGAATAAATTGTTAATTAATTTTTAATGTGTAATTAATTAATTCTTAATTGATAAATGATTTTTATTAAGTGATTAATTGATAATTATATGAATTATATTAATTTATTTTCACTAGAGTGGGAATAGTAAAATGTACCCCTATGTTATTCCAACGCTTTCCCTACTGCTGCACTCTCTGGAGTGGGAATAGTAATTTTTACCCCTATGCTATCCAACTCTTTCCCTACTGTTGCACTCTCTGGAGTGGGAATAAAAATTTTTACCCCTACGCTATCCAACACTTTCCCTACTGTTGCACTCTCTGGAGTGGGAATAGTAATTTTTACCCCTACGCTATCCAACGCTTTCCCTACTGTTGCACTCTCTGGAGTGGGAATAGTAATTTTTACCTCTACGCTATCCAACGCTTTCCCTACTGTTGCACTCTCTGGACTGGGAATAGTAATTTTTACCCCTACATTATCCAATGCTTTCCCTACTGTTGCACTCACTGGAGAGGGAATAGTAATGTTTACCCCTACGCTATCCAAAGTTTTCCCTACTGTTGCATTCTCTGGAGTGGGAATAGTAATTTTTACCCCTACGCTATCCAACGCTTTCCCTACTGTTGCACTCTCTGGAGTGGGAATAGTAATTTTTATCCCTACGCTATCAAACGCTTTCCCTACTGTTGCACTCTCTAGAGTGGGAATAGTAATTTTTACCCCTACGCTATCCTACGGTAATAATATTGTGTATTTTTTATTAATATTATGTTAATATATATGTATATATGTTTTAACAGATATGATTGTATATTTTAGTTTTTATAAGTTAAATTAGCTATTTAATAATTTTAAGGTAATTTAAGTATTTTTAAGTATATTTTAGCTATTTATTTTTAATATTTTTTTAATTTTACATTATTTTTAAGAAATTCGATATATTTACAAAGTATATATAAACGATATTTTGGGTTCAATACTTTGGTACTTACCTGTTTGCAGATAGGAATTCAATATTTATCTGTCGATATTTTGGAATCTATATTTTGGGTAGTCTATATTTTGTCCCTCGATATTTAGTCAGTGATCCACCAGCTCCCCTGGGGATCCCACTTCAGCACCAAGGACAGCCAGCACCACTCTGCACCTGGGCCCTACGAGGCAGATTAAATTCGACCTAGTGTCGTGTCCTGGGACCCACATCAGCTTACCCCTCAGTGAGTTCCACACAACTCAACGTGCAAGTGACCGATTGTAACTCGTGCTTTTTCTCACTGGCTGCAATGTTAATGTTTTTGCAGTATTGAATTGCGCTGATTTTTATTTTTCCTTCTAAAATCCATAACTCCGGTTGTGCGCATCCAATAGTCTTTGTTTTGGTGTCTAAATTTCGATACAAAGATCAGCTTTATTTTTATAAATTGGTATTGGATTTCTTTCGAGTCATGTCAATTACTTATCGTCCATGTTGGTACACTGAAAAGCTTAACACATGTCCCTCTAGTAAAGCCTGACTGCTCTGTGCCACTCTACCAGGACTGAGATAAGGATTTATTAGTGTGAATCCAAAGGAGCTATCTTGGGGTATCGCGAGAGTATTACACAGTACAGCCTTACTAGCTTCACTGCATATTACGTCACTTTCCTACAGGAGCATCACACATCTGCTGCTGGGATCTGTCTGCAACCTCCAGCTTACAGGATAAAATAATGCCAAGGCCAACTCAGCCTTTTATGCTCTCAGTGTGAGAAAAAGAAAGCTGCATCTGTTATTTACAGCTATACTAAATGTCAATTCGGTGGAAGCAAGAGCTACATAGAAAAACATTTTTTGTATTTATAAATGTATTATTTTTATGACTAACATTCTCCAATTTTCCATGTAGTTAAGGATGTTCCACAAGTCTGGTGCCTCTCTCTCAGCTGCTAATAAAATATAACATTTACGTTAAGCAATTCTGCCTGTTCAGGCTTCCAGCAGAAAGGGTTAGAATTAGTCCCTGACTTCTGTCATCCACATCTGGTAAGGGCTCGCATATGGCACTGCTAATGGCATCATTTTGAAAACACAAAAACAAAAAAATATTTTATGAAAGGAAGACGAATAAATTAGAGAGAATATTAACATGAATAATTTACCAGACAGCCCCCTTGAAGTTATAATCTACAACCTACGCATTCTAATATAGGTGACAAACATAAAATGCAATGGCCATAATAATTTGGTTTTGATATAGTGCTTCATTCTAGTGCTTCTCAGCACTGCAAAGAAGTAGATGATGCGTAACCCAATATTATGGTTCTCAAATTAGCACCCTCTGTATGATGGTATGCTGAGTGTGCCTTGCCCAGGTTCAAACTCAAAACTGTTACCACTGCAAATGTCAGACGCAAATCTTAACTCAGCGAGCCATCATGCATCACCTGATGCAATTATGTTGATCCTAGGAACATTGCTTCAGATCCGAAGAAGGAACCTGAACCCCTTAGACTAGCAGGGGTAGTTTGTGCCCGCGTTGGTAGATGACTAATTCAGATTTTAGCAAACGACACACAAATGATGGACGGAATGTGCAACAAATCAAACATTCACCCCCAGTCAAGAGATATGGGTTACATTCATCCTTCTTTTGATCACCATGCCACCCCAGTTTAGACCCAGCCATATGCAAATCAGTTTTGACCCTGCTCCTCATGGGAACAGTCCAGCCCTATCTGCGAAGACAGATCCTCCTGGACCAGAAACAAGCACCCTTGGAACGGTTTTGGTGTATCACTCTCATCAGCCAGGCTAGCTTGAATCTAGTGGCACAGTGAGCCCGGGACCCATGTCTGGGCATACCTAGTGCAATTAGGGTAGAATGTGGGACACATTAATCATTCACCCCCAGTCAAGAGATCTGGGTTAAACCCATTGTTCTTTTGCTCACCATGCCACCCCAGTTTAGACCAGCCATATGCAAATCAGTCTTGACCCTGCTCCTCATGGAAACAGTCTAGCCAGAACTGCCAAACCAGGACACCCATGGACCAGAAGCAAGCATCCTGGGACCGGTTTCAAAGTATCACCCCTCATCAACCAGGATAGCTTGAATCTAGTGCCAGAGTTAGCCCAGGGCCCATGTCAGGGCATACCCGGTTGCACTTGGGGCAATAAAGCAAAAGCCACACAAATGATGGACGGAATGTGGAACAAATCAAACATTCATCCACCAGTCAAGAGATCTGGGTTAAATCCATTGTTCTTTTGCTCATAATGCCACCCTTGCTTAAACCCAGCCATATGCAAATCAGTCTTGACCATACTCATGGGAACAGCCCAGCCCAAATTGCCAAGCCAGGTCCTCCCTGGAGCAGAAACAAGCATCCTAGGACTGATTTCGAGGTACCATCCCTCATCAGTCAGGCTAGCTTGAATCTAGTGGCACAGTGAGCCCGGGGCCCACGTCTGTGCATACCCGACGCACTGAGGGCGAGAAAGCAAAAGGCGCACAAATGATGGATGGAATTTGGAACAAATCAAACATTCATCACCCGTCAAGAGATCTGGGCTAAGTCCATCATTCTTTTGCTCACCATGACACCCCTTAGACCCAGCCATATGCAAATCAGTCTTGACCCTGCTCCTCATGGGAGCTCACTAAAGTGAGTGCATCATGTAGTGAAGACAAAATGGCTGCCATTGCATCACATTGTGAAGACAAAATGTCTATAAGAAAGTTCCAGAACCATTCAAGTCACACCCACCAAAGTAAAAGGCAACAACAGCTGAGACAAGTAGAAAATGAAAAAGGCAGATACCATTTAATTCATCATCAAGAGGTTCTTTGACGTCACTGTCGAGCAACAGTGAAGAAGATGGATGTACGATGTCAATACTAACTACTGAAAGATGTGCACATGTAGGTTTGGCTTCCTGCAAGGAAGAATACAAGTTGAAAAAGGATTGCCAAGTAACATTGCGAAATTATTTTGGACACTGTCCCAGAATCAAACTGAACGTCAATTAGTGCTATATAGCGTTCATTATAGACAGTGGTGCGTCTGTAGATTGTTTCTGTAGATTTCATCAGACGATGCATGCTGTTTCTTCTCCGGGATCGGGTTACCTGCAAAAACTTCCATTTCCTTGGCAATGTGAGGAGGAAGCAAATGTCCAGAAGCAAGCTTGTTAGGAAGGCACATTCCAAGATGGCTTCTCCAAGCCTGATTATTTTCAACGTCACATATCGGCAGTCTGCCTTCTCTGAAATTGTGGATTGATATCTAAGTGCTTGTAGTGTCCTCCCCAGCCCCATAGCATGTAAATGAATCACGCCACACATGTAGCTCAGTATTACATGTCTTTATTTCTGAGAGTGTAAACAGTAACTGACCCGTACTGCGTCATGAATTTAATAACCACAGGAAATCACTTACGTCATTCGACTACGGAGTCTGTGAGGAACGATAGGGGTCCAGTGCTCTATAATACACAAGACACTACATCTCCCCATTTGTTAAATAAAAAGTTCAAACCCCCAAAAATATACATACATCATAATTTCTTAATGAGTCATTGAGGCGCTCAAACCACTCTTCCAGATCTCGTGGTGTGAGTCTGAGGATCCACAGGAGAAACAACCGCACCGATGATCCAGACACTGATATAGTCCTAGGACTCTCTTGATCCTCAGATGACAAAGTCCCTCTCCGGATGTCTGGAGCTGACAGACTCCGAGGCGGGGGCATGGCTAGCAACATGGCAGAGTAGGACGTGAGCTCCACAGCTCCGGCTATCGGCAGTGATCCGACGAAGATACTGGTGACCCTGGGCCCTGATGAAGGCATATTTCTGCTTCTTGAAGGTTCCTGCATCTCCTGACGGTGGATAGGTGCCCGCTGGGATCGTGAGCGCCTCGCTCTCGCAGTGGAAACGGCGGCGGACCCGGAGGCCAGACGCACGACCTAAGATGGTGCCGGCTCCGTGCCTTTGAAGTCGGCGCTGCAGAGAAGAACCTGGCGGGGAACTGATGTGAAGGTACCCGGGGCGCGGTCGCACGTTTTGCTGGACCCGGCTGGTGAGGGCTGTTGGGGCTTTCCGCAGCCTCGACGAGGTTGGGTAGGGCCGGCGAGACCCCGCCTTAGGCTCCGATACACAAGCGGAGAGAGAGCGGAGAAGGACTACACGAGCACCGGGGCTCAGTGTTACTGAGCGGGCCCCTGATGTGAGCTGGTGAGTGGTCCCCGATCTGGAAGGTACGGGAGCCGGGTGGCACCTGCTGAGGAGAGCTGTGGGCGAGAGGAGGCCGGCGACGGATAGGGCCAGGCGTGGAACGGCGCGGCCCTCCTAGAGTGCGGCCTGAGAGCAGTGGGCGCCATGGGAGTGATGACGGCCACCGCAGGGAGGAGGAGCCAGCGGCGCTCAGGCATTTGTCGGGCTAGAGGTAAGCTTCCCTCTGGGATCCCCCGCTGCCTGCCCGCGGACCCTGGGGACAGTCTGGAAGCAATCACTGGGTGGGGAACCCCCCCTTCCCCGTCTACACTGCGATAGGGACTGCTGCAGACGGAAGCCAGCACAGTCACATATGGACAGGACCTTGACGGGTGAGGTCGGAGGGAGTCTGCACATTGCATGTCCTAAAGCATAAGGACTCTGGCCGCACTATACACGGTATCATCCGGATCTGAAGGCTGGTGGAGACTCTCCCTCTTATAGGGGGCGCCGAAACCCTGACTTTGAGGAGATCAACTAGGGAGCTCAGTAGAGGGACGTGGAGGACAAGTGATACCCGGGGTGCTTGCCAGGTGTAGATATTGGACAGACACGTGGAATGCCGGATAGCGCGGAAGAAGTCCTGGTTGACGGCACTGGACGGGGATGGGGCGAGCCACATGGTCCTGCGGGCTGGTGTCTGAGATCTAAGTGACTGGGAGGTGAGGAGTGCTGCGGTCTTGCCGGCAGTGCCTGCGCAGAAGTGGGGCCTGGATGGCGCCGCGTGGAGACGACGCGGGAGGTGGATGACGGCGAGAAGACCGAGAATTCCACGGAATTGCGGCTCAGAGTTAAGAAAGCCAGGTGAGGGAACAACAGTAGCGCTGCCCACGATGGACAACAAGAAAACCCTGGATCCCAAGCCTCCCAAACAGGGCACCCTGGACAGGTATGCCATGGCCCCTCCGGCGACGGCAGCGGAACCGAATGGGGCAAGTTCGGACACGGCCCTCCTAAGGAGTGCTATACAGGCGTCTCGTGGGGCTGTCGAAAACAAAATCGGAGAGGTGGGGATGGAGGTGACGCTCCTGCGGCAGGATCTCCGCAACCTAGCTGAACGAGTGACGAACATGGAGACCAGGATAGAGGAGGAGGAAGACAACGTGCAGGACTTGAAGAAAGACCTGCTGTATCTCCGAGCTTCCCATAAGCAACTTCTCCGGAAGGTGGACGATGCTGAAAACAGAGTGAGGCGTAACAACCTCCGCTTTGTAGGCTTTAGAGAAGGAATTGAGGGTCCAAACATGTCAGAGTTTCTTCACTCATGGCTGCTACGCACATTCCTGAAGGACAAATTCTCCACTTGCTTTATAATTGAGCGGGCACACAGAGCACTGATGGCGAGACCTCCGGTCGGGGAGCGACCGCGGCCAGTCATTGCTCGCTTCTTAAATTTCCTAGACTGGGATATGATCTTGCGGGAGGCAAGGAAACTTGGCGACATCTGGCACGATAATGCGCGTATAATGATCTTCCCGGACTACAGTCAAGAGGTGCAAAAGCAGCGACGATCCTTCGATTCAGTTAAAGCCAAGTTGAGAACACTTCAAATACAATTCATGCTGTTATTCCCTGCAAAGCTGAAGGTGATCTACAAGGAGAAGGCCTACTTTTTCCAATCTCCAGAGGAGGCTTAGCAGTGGTTGGAGGAATGCACACCTATGGGGCGGCAGCAGACGGGGGGTGGAGACCGCCGGATCGGGATCACCCGGGGGAAAACTCTCGAGGATTGCCGAAGCCGCAGAGAATGCGACAGCGACATGGAAGCCGAGAGGTGGGGCCACCCCGTACAAGACCTCTGGAACTCGGAGAAAGAGACAGAAAAGCACAGCCTCCCTTGAATCGGTCCACCTGGCGGGTTCCCCCTTTCGCTGTATGGCAGAAAAGGCACGATCGGAGGACGAGGACGAACCTGATGACACCGCATTGGAAGGAGAGGACATGGAAGGGAGCTCGATGCATCCCCTGGTGGCGGCCATAAAAGACATGGAGCAGGGACATACGCAAGACACTGGGCCTCGCAGGGGGAACCACAGGACTCTGACTCATGATGAAGGGTCCAGAAGGGTCGGCCTGTTGCGGACAATGTAGCCGAAAGCACGCAAGTTGTTGACCACACCCCCCGCCCCCTTTTGTTTTCTCTGCTTTCCTTCTATAACTGTTTATTTTGATAGTAGTGTATTGATTTTTATTGCCTTGTTGTTTCTTTAGTTGTATGTTGGTGGCTTATGTTCTCGCACAACTCTCCTATAGAGGGGTGACGCAGGCAGGTTTGTAGAGGGGACGATAGAGGGTGGGCGACAGACCTCCTTCACCTGAACAGCTGTATCTCTGTCACTAGGATGGCGATGGGTCTGGACGGAGGAGTGGGGTGGGGTGGGGGTGTTTATGGAGTGCATCAGTTGGGGGGCTGGGGAAGGGAGGGGGGGTCAGAGGGATCTTGACTGGGAGGGGTTTGGGGTTCCGGTTATTTTTTTCAAGCATGTTGCAGACGGGATGGTTCATTGCATCCGTAGGCCCTTCACCGGGGACCTGCCGAGACATGTCCTGACCCAGTTTGATGTCTTCTGAAGGGGTGGGTGACACCGAGGTTGGGGCGCAAGAGCACGGACAAATAAAAATTCTCACCTGGAATGTGAACGGCCTGGGTACAAAGATAAAAAGGGGGCTGGTCATGGCCTTATTTAAAAGGATGGCTCCTGACATAGTGCTACTGCAGGAAACACATCTACAGGGAACACGATGCAGTATCTTGGCTAGGGGGGCGTACAAGGTTATGGCCCACGTGGGGTACACGACAGGCTCCAGAGGGGGGGGTCATACTTGTAAGAAAGTCCCCCCCTTTCATAGTTACAGACACCTGGACGGACCCACAAGGTACATACGTCAGAGTGACAGGGACATGGAGACGCCAGAAGCTGACGGTGGTCTCAGTATATGCGCCCCCTAGACTACAGGCTAGAACCCTCGAACGGGTGATGGATATTATCTTGAGCACACCAGACTCCCTGCACGTGGTGGGCGGAGACTTCAATGATGTGGTTCACCCCTCACTGGATAGGTCCGGGGAACGGCTAAACCCCTCAGTACATTCCCCTTTGGCACGATTTAGTGACATGGTAGGGCTGACGGACACCTGGAGACGGCTCCATCCAGAGACTAGGATGTACTCTCAGGGGCGCATAAGGTGTACTCCAGATTGGATTATGTCTTCCTGCCTTGCAGTGTGCTGGATGTAGCGAGCCGAGCAGAATTCCTAGCACGTGGCATCTTGGACCACTCTCTGCCGATTGGTGACGCTCGGCATTAGAATAGGGACGAACACTGGACGGTGGAGACTGGCTGCATGGGACCTACAGGACAGGGACCTATTGCGGGGATTTAGGGCGGACGTGAAGGTCTACCTGGCAGATAATTTGGGCTCAGTTCAGTCGGGGTGACGATATGGGAGGCCCTGAAGGCGGTCCTCTGCGATAAAATACAAAACAGGTTAGCAGAGGACAGGAGGTGATGGCAGGGGGAAATCAGGGACCTTGGGACATGCATTCTGGACCTTGAAAAGCAACATGTCCTGAGCGGAGGAGTACCAGCACTCCGTCGTGTGCTGGATGCCCAGCAGCAGTATAAGGACTTGACGAGTAATGAGGCCAGGACACAGGCACAGGCGACCTTACATAGATTATACGACGTTGGAGACAAGTCTGGGAAACTGTTGGCATGGTTGAGTTGCAGGGAACAAGAGGCGAGATGGGTAGAATGGGTGGTGGGTGTGGATGGCCGTCCTCGTAGAACGGACGCTCAGATAGCGCAGACGTTTGCAGATTATTATGAGGAATTCTATAGGGCTAGAGATCTAGGCTCGGTGGCTGAGATCAATCAGTATCTAGAGAAGGTCGAGACCACCAGTCAAGGCGAGGAGGATCGAGAAAGCTTGGAGGCGGAGATTACTACAGAAGAGGTGCGCGCAGCAATTGCTAAACTGCGCCCGGGTAAATAGCCTGGCCCTAACGGGTTTCCTGAGGAATTCTTTAAAAAAACGGCGGACCTCCTCCCACTCATATGCTGGCATTATTCGACGGGGCAATGGAGGAAGGGATGCTTCTGCCGGATCTCCGTATAGCCACAATAGTACCTATTTATAAGCAGGGCAAGCCGCCAGGGGAATGAGCATCATACCGCCCCATATCATTGTTGAACGTGGAGGTAAAGCTCCTAGCGACAATCCTGGCCCTCTGTCTAAGGCAGGTAATTACAGGCCTGATTCATCTGGATCAGACTGGTTTCTTGCCGGACAGGGCGACTAGACATAACCTGCGTAGGACACACAACTGGTTGATGGAGGTATGTGCACGTGAGGAGCCCCATGTGTTTCTCTCCCTAGACGCTGAGAAAGCGTTTGACGCGGTGCACTGGCCCTTCTTAGACAGCGTGTTGATACAGTTTGGGTTTGGCCCTAAGTTCTGGAAGTGGATTACACTTCTTTATACGGACCCATGGGCGAGGGTTAAAGTCAATGGAGTGCTTTCCGAGGACTTTCCCATAAGGAAGGGGACCCGTCAGGGTTGTCCCCTGTCCCCGCTATTGTTCGCCCTCACCATTGAAATAGTGGCATGCGAAGTACGGCAAGATAGACAGATAACTGGTTTTGGATTCCACCAAGTTGAAGGGTATGAAGAGAAAATATTGCTTTACGCGGATGACATCCTGCAATATGTTACATCTCTGGAGGGCTCAATACCGCGTCTGTTTTCCCTACTGAACCAGTATGGGCCGCGTTCAGGCTATACCATTAACTGGCACAAGTAGGTCCTGTATAACCCTGGGGAGGGAAGCCTAGGGCCGGCATTGCCTGAGGCATGCGGGTGACGACTGAAGGGTTTATATATTTAGGAATTTACATAACAACTAATAGTTCCATCTGGTACGCAAAAAAACATCCAACGAGTTCTCATGAACTTTAAAGAGGACACGTGCAGATGGAAGACCCTCCCACTCACAATGCTAGGACTGGCGGCAATGTACAAAATGATCACCCTACCGCGGTTCCTGTATGCACTGCAAAACGAATACTTCCCTCTCCCACATCAGGTTTTTACAGAGATAAACGAGGGACTTAGAGAGCTGCTTTGGCTGGGGAAACAGCCTAGGATAGCGATGGAGACACTACAGAGAAACCACTATAATGGAGGGATCTCCTTCCCCAACGTTGAGGCATATTATTGGGCGGAACATCTCGCTCCGATTAATGACTGCATACATGCCCCAGCAGATCACCCCACGTATAGACTGGAAAGGGAGAAATTGGGCCGTCGTACATGCCTACACTACATATATGGAGGGAAAGGGAAAACAGCACTATTACCAGCAACAAGGGTGAACGTACAGATATGGGATAGGGCGACACGACGGATCGGCAGGCGGCACAAACCGTCGACACAAACCCCAATTTGGCAGTGCGCTTGGTTGCGAGAATTACACAAGCTGAAAGGCTTCCGACGGTGGGACGATATAGGCATCTCAGTGTTGGGTGACCTTCAGCGATGGGGAGCCTTGAAGTACTTCCGGGACTTGAGGGCAGAGTACGGTTTACACCACTCTCAATGTTTTAAATATGCGCAACTGCGTCATGCGTGGCAGGCGGAAGAGGCGCTCTCGGAGCCGTTGCCGGAGTATGCCCCGCTAGAGGGCCGCCTACTGCAGGAGCAGCTACTTTCCCTGACCTTTAAAACTCTTCTCAACAACATGCCGGATGGACTAGTAAAACTGAAAAGTGTATAGGAATCGAACCTAGGGGAGATGGACACGCTTGACTGGGAGACTGCATTGATGCATCCTAGGGAGGTAGCCATAAAATCTCGTCTCCGACTCATTCAACTCAAAATTTTACACAGAGTTTATTACGACTGACACCGTTTACACCGGATGGGGCGGGCTGATGACCCTAGTTGCCTGAGGTGTGGTCATGCCGAGGGCAACTTCTATCACACCATCTGGGAATGTGGGGTCCTCCAAAGTTACTGGGCCAGAATAATGAGAGAACTCGGAGAAATACTCGAAGTGACCCTACCGCCGGAGCCTAAATTAGTCTTAATGGGGATAACGAACGAGGTAGACCTGACTCGACCCGATCTCATCTTTCTGACATTAGCATTAATGGTGGCAAAGAGGGACGTGACGAAGGAATGGGGAGCCCCTAACCCTCCAAGGATTACGGACTGGAGGAAAGGAATGGACACGTATATGGTGGCTGAAAGAGTTACTTATAAAGGGAGAAGTTGCCCTAAAAAGTTCCATAGAGTGTGGGGGAAATGGAGACGCTTCTATGACCTGGATGGGGGGCTTTGAGGGGGTACGGTGGGTTCCACGGGCTGTTTTACTGTACACAGGAAGGACTTGGGGGCAGCTACTTCCCGGGATGAAGGGTGGGATTTTCAATACAGATGCACTGATATATTTTGTGTTATGCTGGAGAAGGTGGGTGGCGGGTGGAGGGAGGGAAGGAGGTGATGGCTATTCGGATGTGACATGCTCGTTATGTTTTTGTTTTCCTTTTGGTTTGGAAATGCAAATAAAAATAAAATAATTAAATGTAAAGAATCCTAAGATGTGAAAAGGCCCAAAACCAGACCATGTACCATTCTCTTGGTGAATGCTAAAGGCAACCCTATGGAGCTTCTGTATAGCAGCATATACATTTTGAGAGTGGTCCCGTATGTATACAGAGCAGCTACTGCCGATGACGCGGCGGGCCCCACCCCGATCAGCAAGGATGACTTCTAACACCATCCGGTTTTGAAGAGCAACGAGTCTCATAGCCTGGAGCTCAGCTGTAATATTAGTCAGAATTTCAGACGTTGCATTTATTATCCCTTCCACCACACTAGTGAGTCTACGAATATTTAGGCTATTGGACAGGGTGCCCCAAAAGGGAACGATACCCTTCATAGTATCAGTGAACTGTTGCAAAGTGGTGTTCTTCTGATCTATGTCTGCGGTGTCAATAACTTGTCTAACCCGAAACAGATGAGCACTTCTGCGCTGCAGTCGGTGATCCCTATGATAATTGGATGGCACTATATTCACTGGGGGAAGAAGAAAAGAGAGATACCAAATCCCTGACCATCCCTGGGGAAGCCAACCATAGGCCTGGGACCCGCAAAGAAAATAAACATTATGAGGGGGAAGCAAAGGTGGGCTATTTACAGTGCACAGTAAGTAGGTGTAATTGCAATTACTCACTCCCACCCTGACTCTTCCTTTCCCTTTAACACAGAAAGTCGCTGTTGTGTTAACTACAGGCACTGACATTGCCACATCATGAGTAATATTTTGTATTTCGAAAGGATTTTAAATATTCAGCGACATTAAAAAAACAGAAATACGACATTTTGTTTTGAAGCCATGTTACATTTTGTTCTCTTTCGTACACATTCATGCAAGCCGTCGGGGACATTGTATCTGGGGTCCCTTTCTCCCCTGGGGTAAACCCCTGATGTACATGTATATAATCTAAGACAGTTTCCTAATCGGCTAATGTCATATTCATAGTATCAGAATTATATTGAGTGTAGACCATAGTACAGAGCTGGAACCAGCCTTCACAGCTGGCGAGGTAAGAAAAAGACATGGACAGCAAAATATCATTCTTGTGTGTTACCGAAGGGAGCAACTCACATATCCAGCAATTAGTGGCATTGGACATACCATGGGCCTGATGCAACATTTAGAGAAATCATTGTCTACATACGTCTTTCTGTGTTCACCTTTGTGAGGAGCCAGGGTGACAAACTTATGTTCAGGGGGGACAGGTGTTGTACCAATCAAAGAGTGCACAGGGTATTTCTCTTCTAGATACCACATTATTCCAAGCATTGCTATTAGGGAAATCAGGTCAATCAGTATAAAAATAATTTTACTCCTTTTTGACACACTGGGCCAACCAACCCCAACCCCCTCCAAACGTGGCGCTGCAAAAGGCTGTTCCTCCTCAACAATTGGGCAACCAAAAGGATACTTGGTGATTAGAGGGAAAACATGCAATGCAATTGGATTGTGACAAGGAAAGAAGAGGATGGGCAAAGAGTTCCCAGCGCGCTTCAGAGCCTTGCTAGTAGGCTCCTATTGTTTATCTACGGTGGTGCTTCTAAGCACTACAGTAGGGCAGCGCGATTGCGGCCCATTGAAGAAATCCCACGTCGTCCAGGATAGGGCACCCCCCCTTTTCGGGAAGACACCCTCAGCTTATCCTGTTCAGTGTCTTGGACAATGCACCAATCTCTCTTTCCCTAAGCTATCATTGGTACCACAGACAGGGTACATGCACCCTATTCTTCATCCTCGCAGTCCATCCCTACCTATTTTGACTTCTCCTTTGGTGCACTGTCCAACTGTACCTAGCCACTCCGGGCCCAGAGTGGTCAGTAAACAGGGGCACTAACTCAGAGGGGCCAAAGGACTGGAGCTCAAGCACTGGTGGGCCAGGTGAAGAAGAATCCTGGCGGACCTTTATTTCAGGGGCCACTGCCTCATTTAACACTGCGTCGTTCTCCTCCTCCGTTTGCACCCACGTCAGTCGGATATCTGAAAAAGAAATGAAGCGTGGAACTTGCTCCGTCTCATGGTCTACTATGCCATCAATCACCCACTGATCATGCGGGGAAGGCAACGGTACCTTGCGGCAAAGATTGGTGTGTATCCAGTTCTTCCGACTGGTCACCTTCACAGCACTTCTGGTGGCAAGGAGGAGCTGCAGTGGCCCCTTCCAATGGGGCTCCAATCTTTCCTTTCTCTGAACATGCCGCACAAGGATGAAATCACCAGGTTGGGTGTTATGCCTGGGCCTCTTTGCTGGCGGTGGCAAAGTGTCCTGGATCTGTTGATGAATAGAACGCACATTTTTTGTCAATTCATAGAGATAATCCACTAACAGAGGATACTCAATATCCGAAAAGCGTTTTTGTAACGGGACACCCCAAACATTTGCTGGGCGGCCAAACACGACCTCATACAGGGACAATCCTGTTCTAGTGTGAGCCTTGGCTCTGGTTGACAGAAGAGCTAACGGTAAAGCATCTGGCCATTTCAATCCTGTGCTTTCCTGAATTTTTGCCATTTTCAGTTTGAGAGTACCATTGTACTTCTCAACCAAACCTGCTGACTGGGGGTGGTGTGCAGCATGGAACTTCTGCCTGATGTGTAGGCCATCACACACCAGCTGGATGACTTTTGAATTGAAGTGACTGTCGTTGTCACACCAGATCAAACAAAGTAAACCGAAGCTAGGGAAAATTTCCTTTAGGAGGGCTTTCACCATTGCCAAGGCTGTGTTCTCTTTAGTGGGGTATGCCCCAACCCATTTACTAAATGCGCAAACAACTACTAACACATATTTCAAATGATTGACCCGTTCCATCTCAATGTATTCCATCTGAAGGACTTCAAAGGGGGAGGAAGGGGGTGCAAAATTACCAGGGGGTTTAGGAATGCATTTTCCAGGATTATACATCATACATACCATACTATATTTCACCAAGTGAGCAGCGGTCTTGGCGATGTTATCATTCTGCCACACAGGGTCTAGTAGCTTGCATATGCCCTTAGCGCTAATATGAGCTGGCCCATGCACCATAGTGACTACAGGGAGGACATAGGCATCCGGCAACATCCACCTTTGTTTTCCTGACTTTATCCGTCCAGCACACATCCTCGTCTAAACGTGCTGTGCTTTCCTGCTATATTGCTAACTCCTCAATCGTTGCGTCACTCTGTATTTCCTTAACACTATCCAGTGTATCCTCAAACATAGTAGCTTCGGGTACCCATCTATTAGGACTTGCTACAAACATCTTTTTCATCTTCGTTCAAGCTGTCTCCTTAGCTGTTTGATCTGCAAATGCATTTCCATTCCCCACATCACCAGTAATTGCCTTGTAGGTGCTGCACTTTACTATTGCTAACTTCTTGGGTAGTGTCAGAGTTGACAAAAGCCTGTGTAGCAATGGGCCGTTCTGGATCTTTAACCCGTGTGAAGTCAGAAATCCTGTCTCTGCCCAGAGCCGCTCAAAATTGTGGGCAACACCAAAGGCGTACTGGCTGTCAGTATAAATATTGACAGTCAGTCCCTCATTTAGCTCACAAGCTCAGAGTAGGGCAACTAACTCTGCAGCTTGGGCCGATTGATAGGGAACTCGCAATGTCTTGACTACTGTGTGTAAGGTAGTGATTGCATATGCCGCAGTTGTTGTGCCATCCGGTAATTGGAAACAAGAGCCATTGACATATAGCTCCCCTTAGGGTTCAGATAGGGGATCATCAGTCAGGTCTACCCGTCCCTTCGTCTCCTCCTCCGTCTGAAAAATGCAATCATGTATGTCTATTTCTTCACTCTCAAGAAGGGAGGGGTAGTAAAGTGGCTGGGTTCAGGGTGGCACATCTTTTGTTCGTAACGTGCGGTACGAAGAGGGTCAGCTCATAACCTGTCAGACGTGCACTGGTGAGGTGCTGTGTCTTAGTTTTGTTCAAAAGTGTTTCCACAGCATGAGGAACCATGACTTTGAGATTGGTGTCAAGGACGAGCCCTGATGTTTATCGGATAGAAACAGCCACGACCGCGACCACTCTTAGACAGCTCTGGAGGGTTCTCGCGATGTTGCCAAGCTATGCAGAAAAATAAGCTCACGGCCTCTGCTTACCTCCAAAGGCTTGTGTTATGACAGAAAGTGCGTAACCAGCCGTCTCGTGTACATACAGCACGTACAGCTTAGCGTAGTCTGGCGTACCACACACACACTGGCGCAAAGCACAACTTTCAACTGCTCAAAAGCTTGTTGACATTTAGGCGTCCGGGGCAAGGAATCATGCACGTCTTTGGTGATTAGCTGCAACAGCACATTTATTAGTAAGGAAAAGTTAGTTATCCAATGCCGACAATACTAAGTAATGCCAATGAAAGCTCGCACATCCCTCTGAGTCTTAGGGATGGGCATTTTGACAATGGCACTAATATGTTCAGGTGTTGGTCTCCTACCCTCCTTCGACAGTAGGTGACCTAGGTAGGTGACCTCCTGTCGACAATATTGGAATTTTGAAAGGGACACTTTATGTCCGTGATGGGCCAAATGTAGTAACAATTTAACCACTACATCTTTGCAACCCTCTTCAGTGTCTGAAGCAATCAAGAGATTGTCGATGTTCTGCAGTAATACATTACTTGGGGGAAGTGTGAGGGAATCAAATTGACCTTTTAAAGCCTGACTATATATGCTAGGACTTTCAGATTAGCCATGAGGGGCCTGACAGAATCTAAAACTTCTGCTGGCTAGGGCAAATCTAAATAGATGCCTGCTATCTGGATGGATCGGAATGCTAAAAAATGCATTTTCAAATGGATGACAGAAAAGAATTTGGCAGAGGAAGGAATCATAGTCAGAAGGGCAGTGATGTTGGGGTCAACTGGAAACTACAATCTTATTAACCTCACGCAGATCGATCACAAAACACAAAACAATAGACATCAGGATGGTCACCATAGGAGCCCATGGGTGCCCTCTTAAGAATGGGAAGAATAGGGCTATTACACACATTTGCAGTCGTCTCTTCAACAACCCCTGACTTAATCAAATCCTGTATAATCTGCAACAGAGCTCACTCCCCTGCTCACAGTATTTTGCACTGAGGAATACGAGGGAGAACAGCATTGTCTTTGACCTTAATAGAAACTGGAGGTACCTGCAACAGCCCTATGTCCGTATCACTTGTAGCCCATAAAGTGGGTGGTCCATCTTTGAACTCAGCTGGAAGGGGTCCATCTTTGGACAAACACTGCTTGGAACTCTCTACATTTGGTCCTATTGTCATATAGACACTGTCCGGAGAACAAACATTTGTTGCGTGCACCCTCTTCAACAAATCCAAACCCATTACATTTTCTCCACAATTGGGAGCCAATAGAAAGGGCGAATACACAGTAAAGAGACCAATAGTCAAGGCAAGTGGTTTGAAAATGGGGCTCACAACCGGTATACCTGAAAAGCCTACTGAAATAATATTTTGGCCAGACAGAGCTGCCCCGGGGACCAGCGAACGAGGAACAGAGCTATGCTTTGTGCCTGTGTCGACTAAGAATTTCTTAACTGAGCCTTGCAAATCTGTGGTGACATAAGGACCGCACTGATCTACAGGTATCTGAACTGGTCCCTCGCCCTGTCCTTGGCTGTCCTAGCCATGAGATATCCTGTCACCTCATCCAGACCATAATCATCGTGATAATACTGACTCCCTCGAGGGTCATCAAAATAGTTCTGATCAGAGCGGCCCAGCGACATCTCATCTGCCTGAACCCCGTCATGACCACCTGCTCCACGACCCCGTCCATGAGAACCCTGTCCTTTAGGGGCCGCAACTTTCTGCAACAACGCCGGGCACTCACTGCGCCAGTGTCCCTCCTCCTTACAATATGCACACTGATTCTGCACCACAGGTGCAGCATTTCTGCTAGTGCAGGGCAGCTGTCGGGCTGGACCAGTGCTGCACCCTCTTCTGTTCCCTCTGGAGACCTGCTGCATCAACACCTTCGTTTTAACTCCTTATTTTTCTTCTCCACCTTCTCCTTCTCTTCGTTCTCTCTATGCTCATAATACTGTGCCATATGCAATATCACTGATGTTGAGGAGGTAGTCCAAGTGCACTTCGAAGCCTGCGACCGAGTCGCGATCTGGAGAAGCAGGTTTGTAACAAATCTCTTAACGAACAATCGGACACCTCCTTCCATTGACAAATCCTGACCACTGAATTCCAAAAACACACCTTCAAACCTAGTAAAAAAATCAGATACACTTTCATCTTTCTTCTGATGACATGCTGTTAACTTGTCCCAATCTACTCTTCTAGGTGGAATAAGGGAATGCATGTAGGTAATAATTCGATCTGGCAAAGCTAGTATCTCAGCCTTATGCTTCTCACCAGGCTTCCTCTCCTTATACCATGCTCTGATGTCGTCCTAAGTGCCTAAAAACATCTCAATGTCTGCCAACCTCATCACTGTCGACGATGTGGCCTCTGTCAATTCTTTATAATAGGCAGTCAGATTTTTTCTAGGATTGGGCAACTGAGTCTTAAGAGACAAAATCTCACTCCTTTTCCATGGAGTATAAACTCATTGTTCTTGAAAGGGGGCTCTACTTGGTGTCTAACAACAGCATCATGCTGATCGTGCAGCTCCGGTATCTCAGGGTGAAAAATAGGATGTACTTCCGTCATCGGAAACTGGGCTCTTCTCCTGTAACCTGCCTCGATAACCAATCAGCGTTGCAACATTACTAAAAACGCCGTTAGGGGCCATGTCAGCAGCATACACACTGTCCCGGATGTCATAAATAATAGCAGATGCAACACCATTGAAACACTGTTCCCATAACCCAATTAACGTAGCCAACATATGCTTGTGGGCATGCTGCTGTACAAACGGTTCATACTCTTTCAACACACTCCACACATTCTCCACGCTATAAATTGGATTCCGAGCCCACTGGGCAGCCTGATTAGCTACCATCTTTTTCTCTGCATCTCCCACATCAGATTGAATCAGCACCCGCCCCATTCGCTCCTGTGCAGTAACCTAGTCCCCCTCGTCCAGTCCATGCACCTGTGTCCCAATACTTAGCAAGGTCGGGGAAGGGAGATGCGGGTAGAACACAATAGCTGAAGGGGCAGGCACCAGAGTCATTAATGGCTGTGTTGAGGGTGTGAAGGATGGAGAGAGAGAGTAAGCTGAAACAATATGCATAGCAGGGAGACTTGCTGTTGTCACAGCCATGGCATGTGAAGCCAGAGAAAGAGCAGAAGGTGCTGTAGCCGAAGCTGTCATCTCAAGAGCAAGAGAACCAGAGGCACAGGCAGGAGGGGCGGAAGACTGGGGCTGCGGGACAACAGGGTATATTTTCTGCGGTGCATATGGAGGTGGAGGTCGATTGTCTAACAGTTCCTCCACAAATGTATTGCCTTCCTCTCAGGCAACATAGGATTTGCCATATTGCAATTGAAACTTTCTATCAGCACGCTCTATACCTTTTTCTATTTTCTCTCTATCATATGCTCCTGTTTTTTGGGTCACTGTCTGCATCTTTCCTCTTTGGGCTTCTTTTTCTGCTTTCATTCGCTTCTGCTTAGCTTCCTTTTGCCATACCTGAAGATAATCAAACATCGGCAGCCTACTTCGCTTTGCAAACAATTTATCCTGTTGGAAATTCAGTTTTTGCTCATCAAAGGTACCTGTTAGCAGCCAGTGCAACTCAGCATTGTCCCTCGTATATTTGTGCCATAATGTACTAAACATGATAGCGCCAAGGCCTTGCTTAACGTACATATCAAAGTTTGGGGTGCCTTCCGGAGGCCCAGGTTGCCTTTCCTCGAATCGGGCATCAGCGGAACAACAGCGGCATCCCACACAACACAATTTGCTCAAGCAAGGCATCTCAAGAGGGGACAAGTTCACTATTCGTACCAGATGAATAATTCACAAATATCTTTCAAAAGGTCGGTCCACAGACCGTTCCAAACAAAGAAAACCAAAAGTCAGTCATCAGACTGCACCAAAAATACAAATCAGAGTTGACACCACAAAACCAAAAGCCTGCCAAATCTTAGTCATTTTTAAAAGTAAGCCAAATCCATTATGTTGCCTGGCAAAGTGTCCGCAGACACTCTGTATCCAAATCGGCCAGCAGACCTATCAAGTACAAATCAAATGGTCCTCAGACCATGCCAATGATAATTCAAAATGGCGCCATATTCACAAAGAATCAAGGAAAACTCACCTGGTGCACACAAGCCGAATAAAGTTATTCTTCGCTGCCGACTCTTCAGACCAAACGGCCAATTCCAAGGGTTTCGCCGTTCAGGACTCCAGCTTGGATGACCACTGGGTGAGGCACCGCCCGATCAGACAGGGGAGTTGCGAGTATTAGGTTCTATCGTGCAGGGATCCCCGATCCGCCCATTCGACCTGACGCTCCTGTGTCCTCCCCACCTGTCCACAGGCGAGGATGGGTCAGCCCGTTGGAGTACCAGTTCGGGCACCAACAGAAGGAAGTGACCCGATTAGGGCCACCTGGGTCAACCACAACCACCTCTTGTCAAGGATCCTCCTCGGTAGAGGAGGCTGTTCATCCACGGAAGCAAAGATGAAATGTCCCACACACTTCTAGACACCAACGACCCAAGCGAGAAGAGAAAACTCGCTCAAAGTCAGCTGCTACCAAAAAGTGTGGGTGGAATTTTCCCAGGGAGTATACCACTCTCCCCCAGCAAGGAAGATGTAGCTGCAGTCTCGATGGCAGGAGATGGCTGGAAATAAAAGTACAACAATACTAACCTCACCAACACTTTACAGGACTGATACATAAGTGTTCAACATAGTATTCCACTTACCTCACCAGATGAGCGTCAGGGCTTTAAATCTGGCAGTCAAGACGAGTACCAGGAGGTACTAAGGGAACTTGAGTGACTACCAGCAAGGGTACCTTCGAGGCAGTAGATACACAAGAGGACAATTCCAGTCTGGCTCATAAACTGAAGACAGAGCAAGACTGGGGGCCACGAGAGCAGCTGATGACGAGCTTGTGCCACTTATTGAGCTAAAGACAAAGTGACACAGAAATTCCCACTTCCAGCTCTTAAACTTAATACAGAGCGGAGTGAGAAACAAAGAACACACTACACAGACACTCCCCACTTCCAACTCCTAAACTTAAGACAGAGCGGAGTGGGGAACGAATAACACACAACTAAGACAATCCTCACTTTCCTGCTCTTAAACTTAATACAGAGCGGAGTGAGGAACAGATAATACACCATACACACAATTCACTCGAAAATACACACCGCGTCCAAATCGGGGATGATGGAAGGGGCGGAGCGGGTGTATCTTGAATGCTGAGCGGAGAGCGTAACACAAACAAACAAACAAACCCCGTTGATCAATCTGCACGGAAGACAGAAATGATCTACGAGCAATAACAATTCTGAGGAATCAAGGAGCGAAGGATATCTGAGAAGCAATGCGGAAGGGAGTGAAGGGAGAGAAGGCACTGGGGAAGGTAGTGCCGGGAAGGAGCAGGTAGCGGGAAGGAGCGGGAGGAATTGACAACGGGCAGGAACCGGGCAAGGGAAGGAAATACCGTAACTCAAGGACGATACCAGAGGAACATGCATGGAGCACAAGCGGGATCAATAAGGCATAACAGGAACTCGAAAAGCTACAGGAACCTCACGGAGCAGGACGCTGAGTAGAGGGGGCGTGGTCACTAACAGAACAGTAAGCCAAGCATGGATTTGCGGGTGAAGCTTCCTTTTCTGTCAGTTAGGGAGCGTCACCAAATACCATTGCAAAAGGGTTTGTCAGAGATTTAGGGAATGTCACAAAAGAGCTCAAGGGCACAGAACAATAAAGGAGCATTCTATGCGACCCTGAGGAATCTACGTTGAACACTCATGAATGGGGTCAAATCCGACCACCCCTAACACCTCTCAGCCTTCCACACAATGAAGAGTCGGTCAGACAGTAGAGAATATAAATCAAAGTTACTTTATTAGTATGTGCTCAAGCGGAGTCCGGTCTGACCAGCGTCCTGAGATAGCTGCTGAGGGACTGACCCTCCCCAACATGACATCAGATATTACACATTTCCAATACCCAACAGGACCTGCCCAGACTGGAAATTTCCATTTGGAGCAGGTTAACAACACAGGCACAGAAGGATGACTAACCATCCTGAGACCAGGAACACCTTATCTCAGCTTCAAGGTCACTCGCCCGTGCCCGTCTCTCGGAGAGTGGGAGCAGGGCTACAAATGAAGAAAGGCATGCAAACACAGAACCAAGCTATTCATTAGTGCAATAAAGCTCAACCTTGAACAATAAAAGAAACAATTGAGGCTACTTTTTCTGCTGAGGCAGACAGAATGAAATAGATGCTTATTTTCGACCATGACAAAAAATGGCGGCTAACTTCAAAATGGTGCCCCAAATGCTAACTTGCTCATTGCACCATCAGGATTCAAGCAAACCGGGCCGAAGACGGCTGTAATGCCAGAAACAGGTCCCCGGGAGCTTGTTTCCTTCCCAGTGTAAGAATTGGCTTTTGTAGTTTGGTTTGCCCTGTTCCCATCATGCACTGGGACAGGAACAGACTAATTTGCATACAGCCAGGTTCTGAAACTGGGATGGTGCAGTGAGCTAAAAAACGGTGTTGGATCTAGCCCTGATCTCTTGACTGGGTGAGAGCTTTCTGCTTAATTCAGAGACTCTGTCCCTCACCACCCCTTGTTGTAAATATTTTTGTCCACCCTAAGCGTGGAAGGGTATTCTCAGATGTGAGACCCTTGCTCATTGCACGATCAGGATTCAAGCAAACCGGGCCGAAGACGGCTGTAATGCCAGAAACCGGTCCCCGGGAGCTTGTTTCCTTCCCAGTGTAAGAATTGGCTTTTGTAGTTTGGTTTGCCCTGTTCCCATCATGCACTGGGACAGGAACAGACTAATTTGCATACAGCCAGGTTCTGAAACTGGGATGGTGCAGTGAGCTAAAAAACGGTGTTGGATCTAGCCCTGATCTCTTGACTGGGTGAGAGCTTTCTGCTTAATTCAGAGACTCTGTCCCTCACCACCCCTTGTTGTAAATATTTTTGTCCACCCTAAGCGTGGAAGGGTATTCTCAGATGTGAGACCCTTGCTCATTGCACCATCAGGATTCAAGCAAACCGGGCCGAAGACGGCTGTAATGCCAGAAACCGGTCCCCGGGAGCTTGTTTCCTTCCCAGTGTAAGAATTGGCTTTTGTAGTTTGGTTTGCCCTGTTCCCATCATGCACTGGGACAGGAACAGACTAATTTGCATACAGCCAGGTTCTGAAACTGGGATGGTGCAGTGAGCTAAAAAACGGTGTTGGATCTAGCCCTGATCTCTTGACTGGGTGAGAGCTTTCTGCTTAATTCAGAGACTCAGTCCCTCACCACCCCTTGTTGTAAATATTTTTGTCCACCCTAAGCGTGGAAGGGTATTCTCAGATGTGAGACCCTTGCTCATTGCACCATCAGGATTCAAGCAAACCGGGCCGAAGACGGCTGTAATGCCAGAAACCGGTCCCCGGGAGCTTGTTTCCTTCCCAGTGTAAGAATTGGCTTTTGTAGTTTGGTTTGCCCTGTTCCCATCATGCACTGGGACAGGAACAGACTAATTTGCATACAGCCAGGTTCTGAAACTGGGATGGTGCAGTGAGCTAAAAAACGGTGTTGGATCTAGCCCTGATCTCTTGACTGGGTGAGAGCTTTCTGCTTAATTCAGAGACTCTGTCCCTCACCACCCCTTGTTCCAAATGCTAACTTAAGCATAATGCTAACAGGAGGAGTCGACCAGAAGTCTTTTCCAGTCTAACATTACCCCGAAACCGGTCCCATGATGCTTGTTTCCGGTTCAGGGAAGACCTGGCTTTGCAGTTTGGGCTGGACTGTTCCCATGAGGGACAGGGTCAAGGCTGATTTTCATGTAGCGGGGTCTGAATTGAGGTGGCGAAGTGAGCTAAGGAACGATGATGGATTCAACCCAGATCTGTGACTGGGGGTGAGTGTCTGAAAAGTTTCCGCGCTCTGTCCATCATCTCCTTGTGTTTGCTTTGTTAGCCCTAAGTTGGAAGGGTATGCCCAGATGTTGGCCCCTTGCTCACTTTGCCACTGGATTCAAGCCAGCCTGGCTGATGAGGTGTGTTACCCCGAAACTGGTCCCAGGATGCTTGTTTCCGGTTCAGGAAGACCTGGCTCGGCAGTTCGGGCTTGACTGTACCCATGAGGCACAGGGTCAAGCCTGATTTGCATATAGCTGGGTCAGAACTGAGATGGCGAAGTGAGCTAAAAACCAATGATGGATTCAACCCAGATCTGTGACTGGGTGTGAGTGTCTGAAAAGGTTTCAGCGCTCTGTCCATCATCTCCTTATGTTTGTTTTGTTCACCCTACGTTGGCAGGGAATGCCCAAAAGTGGGTCCCTTGCTCACTTTGCCACTGGATTAAAGCTGTCCTGGCTGATGAGGGGTATTACCCCAAAACTGGTCCCCAAGATGCTTGTTTCGGGTTCAAGGAAGACCTAGCTTTGTAGATCGGTTTGGACTGTTCCCATGAGGCACAGAGTCAAGACTGATTTGCATATAGCTGGGTTTGACCTGAGGTGGCGAAGTGAGCTAAAGAACGATGATGGATTTAACCCAGATCTGTGACTGGGGGTGAGAGACTGAAAAGTTTCAGCGCTCCGTCCATCATCTTGTTGTGTTTGCTTTGTTCACCCTAAGTTGGAAGGGTATGCCCAGACATGGGCCCCTTGCTCACTTTGCCACTGGATTCAAGTCAGCTTGGCTGATGAGGTGTGTTACCCCGGAACCGGTCCCAGGATCCTTGTTTCCGGTTCAGGGAAGACCTGGCTCGGCAGTTCTGGCTTGACTGTACCCATGGGGCACAGGGTCAAGCCTGATTTGCATATAGCTGGATCTGAACTGAGGTGGCGAAGTGAGCTAAAGAAAGATGATGGATTCAACTCAGATCTGTGCCTGGGAATGAGTGTCTGAAAAGTGTCAGCACCCTGTCCATCATCTCTTTGTTTTTTCTTTGTTCGCCCTACGTTGGTAGTGTATGCCCAGACGTAGGTCCTTTGCTCACTTTGCCACTGGATTCAAGCTAGCCTGGCTGATGAGGGGTGTTACCCTGAAACCGGTCCCAGGATGCTTGTTTCCGGTTCAGGGAAGACCTAGCTTGGCTTTTCGGACTGGACTGTTCCCATGAGGCACAGGTTCAAGACTGATTTGCATACAGCTGGGTCTGAGCTGAGGTGGCAAAGTGAGGTAAAGAACGATGATGGATTTAACCCGGATCTGTGACTGGGGGTGAGTGTCTTAAAAGTTACATCGCTCTGTCCATCATCTCCTTGTGTTTGCTTTGTTCGCCCTAAGTTGAAAGGGTATGCCCAGAGGTGGGTCCCTTGCTCACTTTGCCACTGGATTCAAGCCAGCCTGGATGATGAGGGGTGTTACCTCGAAACTGGTCCCAGGATGTTTGTTTCCGGTTCAGAGAAGACCTGGCTTGGCATTTTGGACTGGACTGTTCCCATGAGGCACAGGTTCAACACTGATTTTCATATAGCCGGGTCTGAACTTAGGTGGTAAACTGAGCTAAAGAACGATGATGGATTTAACCCAGATCTGTGACTGGGGTGAGTGTCTGAAAAGTTTCAGCGCTCCGTCCATCATCTCCTTGTGTTTGCTTTGTTTGCCTTAAGTTGGCAGGGTATGCCCAGACGTGGGTCCCTTGCTCACTATGCCCCTGCATTAAAGCTAGCCTGGCTGATGAGGGGTGTCACCCCGAAACCCGTCCCAGGATCCTTGTTTCCGGTTCAGGGAAGACCTTGCTTTGCAGTTCGAGCTGGACTGCTCCCATGAGGCACAGGGTCAAGTCTGATTTGCATATAGCTGGGTCTGAACTGAGGTGGCCAAGTGAGCTAAAGAACGATGATGAATTCAACCCAGATCTGTGACTGGGGTTGAGTGTCTGAAACGTTTCAACACTCTGTCCATCATCTCCTTGTGTTTGCATTGAAGACTGCTCAAACTCGAGTTCACCCTCACCATGTGTGGCAAAGTCAATGCACTATTTTTACAATATACCAGTCAAACCTAAAGATGGCCTCCCAATGCCCAGGGGTAGCAGGATACATTATTTTAAAGGTGTGAACATGTAAGTGCAAGATTATATGTCCCTATAATGGCCTTTACTATTAAAGGACACTATAAGTGAAAGATGGTCTATAGGATAACATGGGCTGGCACCCGGGCAAACCTGAGGTAGGCAGCTCCATTATGGTACCATCTAAATATGTTGTTTGATATCAAACAACATGCCTCATCACCCCTAACATGAATCTTATGTCGAGGGTGAAATGGCATGCAACCAGGTGGCTACCTTAGAGGTTGCCCACCTGGCTGCCCCAACCTTTTCTGTGCTCTAGCTGATAGCCCACGCTTTCTGCCGCCAAGAAAGGATACTGACCTCCTGCAAGGCAGTGTGAACCCTCCCATCAGTCAAGATCAAAGGCCTGAGCAGGAAGGAAGTCACGCCTCCTCTCCCTCAGGATGGCTAGTGAAGTGACATATAAGGCAGTGAGCTTCAAAGGCTACACCACAACTGATATGCATCAAGGCTGCCTCCCAGACATGTGCAAAATTAGGTATGCAGGAGATGTACACCCCAAAAAAGGCTTGCCACACCTCTAGGGTGGGCTGCCTGGTCTGTACAGCTAAGGAAGACTTCTGCCATTTTTCAAAGAGGTAGAAATAGTGGATTCTGAGTAAAAAAAGGTGACTTACACCCCAGGATATGGTTCCCTCAGGGGCGGATTAGCCACAGGGGCAAGTAGCCCATTGGCCACTTGCACCCTCACCCCTAAATCTAGGATTTAAGGGTTACCCCTGACACCAGAACTTTATTTCTGTATCAACTTGCAACGAAGAGGGCAGAGAAGAGACCTGTGTCTGCAACAACAGGACTTGCCCAAACCAAAAGAGGGATACTCTGCACCTGTGGCAACGCTCCTGGAATTTCCTGACCAAGACTCAAACTAAGCTAACTCTAAGTTCACCCTGACAGAGAGACCCCTGTGAGAGCCTGAAGCACCCTCAGATTCCCCTGGACTAGTAACACTTGTCCCCTGCAAACTGCAGGTAAAACAACTCTCAGGATCTGAAGAATCACTGGCCATCGGGCCCTCCGAGGGATCGCCCAAATCCAGAAGGTCTGGTGCATTGTGGGGAACTGTAGTCCTGCCTCCCACAAAGTTACAGGCAGCTACCATGTTCCTTGGGACCACCAGACATCGAAGTTCCCATTTGCTGTGTTTACCGTTGCCATGGCTTGTTAGTCGCCAGTCCTTCAACTGACCCCTACACTCCACGCCGCACCTACACAGAACTCCATCTGACTTTAGTCTGACATCAGCAGCGGCCCGTTGTGTTTCTGTATCTTATTCCCTGCAGCACCATGTAAGCGGTAAAAGCAGCTCTCCCGTGGCTTATTTTGAGCACCAGGGACAATCAGGAATAACTCTACACCCAGGCTCCACAGTCAGGTAGAATTGATCTGATTGCCGAGGCTTGGTCCTTGGACCCACACCGCCTTTACCTTTCATAGGTTCCATTCAACTCAACCTGCAAGTGGTCAATTGTCACTAGTGGTTTTTACCATTGACAGCATTGAAAAAGTTTCACTGTATTATTTTACACTGATTTACTATTGCTTCTAAAATCCATAACTCTGGTTACATGTATCTGGTTTTGTTCGTTTTGGGGGTCTAAATTAAGATAAAAAACTGCTTACATTTTATAGGTTGGTGTCTGATTTCTTTTGAGTCATGTCAATTACTTATCATCCATGTTGGTACTCTGAAATGCTCAACACGTGCTCCTCTAGTAAAGCCTGACTGCTCTTTGTCAGGAGTGAGCTAAAGATGCATTATTGTGAATCCAAGGAACATCTTTGGGGATTGTGAGAGTATTAAATGGTGAAGCCTAACCAGCATCACCACATAATACTCCACCTTCCTACAGGCTGACTTTGTGAATTAAAAGTCCTATTTTACAATGCACAAAATGCCCTGAAAATCACCACCGCTTTTACGATGAGAAATGCACACACTGTGCATGCTTGAGAGCCATAAGGGAAATTAGAGCAAAACTGTATCCCCCTCCCCCTCTTGAAACTCACAATGGAATGCACAAAATGTATGAGATCCCTCATGCTGTCTGAAAAACATGGTAGTTACTGACAGGAAGGGGGCAGGTAGTAACTATTTGCAAAGTGTCAACTGGCAATATCTCACAGTATATACTGTTCTGGTTCAGTCTGCAAGCATCTGAAGGTTGTTGCAGACAGTATTTCCTAGGACTGCTGCATGCTCATCCTGACGTCCATTTCATACTGTGCCACTTTTTGTGACCCCTGTCTATTTATGACCATGAGCTGCAATACTGGCACATCTCAAATGCAGTGCTTTTAATTTGTAAAACAAAGAGTGCCGGTACCCGAAGCTCTGCTTAGAAACCCGCAATCAGAGCAATTAAACATCAGCACACCAAATGCTAAGGCTAGTAGTCTTAAATGCACCTCATGCCTCTTTAGTTCCCTACCAGATACTACCTGCCACTTTATCTTACTCTTTCAGGTTGCTGCTTTCTCCATTTGTAATGAGTTTTATGTCTTCTTCGTTTTTTTCTGATATGTGTGTTTTTCTCTCTTTTGAGCTTAGCGGATATATGAGGGGGAAAAATAAGTGTCCCACCGGCTCAAATTTAGCACTGCAACTGCTCTCCCTTGTAGACTTCAGTTGCAGCATTTGATATTGATAGCAATGAGGTGCAGTGCCATTCCTACCTCATTAATCTAAATAAGGCAGAGATACTGCACCTCATTATGAACAGTCCCTTTGAAACCATGTTGATGCATCGCGCAAAGTCTCTCTTCCTGCACATCTTACCCGTGATATTGCTACCCATCTCTAGCGATTTTTTCCTCCGTCCCAGCGATTCACAGGGGACCTTTATCTCTGATCCGCCTGCCATTCCATTCCCTACCCGCCCTTCCTATAACACTTTTCCGGCTTCCCATCCACCTCTTTCTTTTCTCACTCCCCCTCACTGACCTCGTTTCCTCTTCGTTCTTCCCTCCCCCACCACATTTCCCCCTGAGCCATTTCTCTGTTCCCCATGCCTTCTTTGCTCGTTCCATGGACTGGCCTTGCCTCCCCCCAACCCCAACTCTAAATTATACCCCAGTTACCTACATATGAAGGTCATCCACCTTCCCATTTCTCGTTTTATTTGCCTCTCCGTCCTTGACACCTTTGACTCCCCAATTTATTTCTGTGTTTTTATTTTTTATTTGCTCGACCTTAACGGTTTACCCGTGCGTTATTTTGGACATGTAGCCCTTTTCCTCATGTCCCTCTTGTACCTGGCAGCTCCACCAACCCTCTCTCACCCCCTTCTCACCATCTGCCTGCCTAGTGTCCTCTCCCATCTCCATAAAGGTGAGAAAGACCCCAACTGATATTTTTACTGAATAGGCATTTTCTGGCAAGAGTGTGTGCCACGCGCGTGGCCTCTTCTGCCCCTACCCAGCGTGCACCTCAGTGCCCTGAGACTAGACGCACGTAGAGCGCGTGCACCTCACGTCCGCAGCCCCCGCCATACCCGGAAACCCCGACGCCTAATCTCTCTCCCGCTTTAAAATGGCCTCCTCCGCTCCTGGCGAGCGAGGGGAAGCCCCAGGCCACAGAGGAAGCGGGCAGGGTTCTGCGCGCACAGATGGAGGACGGTGGGGGAGGAGGCACCGGGGCTGCCGGGGGAGATGTGGGAGATGAGTGCTGCTAATTTGGGAAGGAGAGGGGTAGGGGGAGCAGCAGGAAGGAGGACTGTCAGCTGCAGGGGACGAAAGAGGTCGAGAGGAGGAAGGGGGGCAGGAGGGCTGCTAGGAAAAGGAAGGCACACACACTGGAAGCCATTTCCAGAAATTGAGCTAAGTGTGAAGGTTGCTCCTGCAAAAGCAATGACGCCACTGGCCTAAACATTGGGCCATGCATGGTAAACAGATCTAAGGACTCACTGGGCTCAGATGTGAGGGTTCTGGAGTAAAGGGAACGGCCATTGTTGCCGGGGAACAGTCAATTTTATGACTTCATTCCCAAAATCATTCTGACAAGGTAAGAATACGGATCATTGGTAATGTATTTACTGCTGTGTGCAACCTGCGTTCATCCTTTAGGGCAGATGAGTACAGTGCTCCCTCTTACACAACATAGGAAAACAATAGGTTGAGCTCCTGGAACATATTGGCTTTGCCAGTTGACTTTTGGTGATGCACTATAGCATCAGGCTATTTTCCAATGTTGTGCATCACAGTCAATAAATAAATAAGTGAATTATAAAAGGCATTATGATACGACTGCTGCTGGTAGTCATGTTATTCCACTGGCATGCATATATGTGTATATATATATATATATATATATATATATATATATATATATATATATATATATATATATATATATATATATATTGTAGGCATGTGCAATCAATCAAGCTGGATTTGTATAGCTCGGATAAACTCCAGAGAGAGCTGCTGACGGAGCTCAGTTGAACAGCCAGGTCTTGTATCCTTTTCTGTATTTCAGCAGGGATGATGAGGTCCTTAGGTGAAGTAGGAGGTCATTCCAGGACTTCGCAGCAAGGTAGGAGAAGGATCTTCCTCCACTGTTGCTGCAACGTAAGTGGGGTGTGTGGGCAAGGCAAAGGGAAGCGAAGCACAGATGTCCCTGATTGTGGAAGGCTTTGAAGGTGTGGATCAACACCTTGAATGGTTATCTCTTCTGAATGAAGAGCTTCTTGAGGTGGAGGGTGATGTGGGTTCATTCAGGGAGGTCTAGGATGAGTCTGGCCGCTGAGTTCTGTAAAGTTTGCAGTCTCTTGAGGAGGTGTGAGGTTATTCCATCATAGAGTGCATTACCGTTGTCCAGTCTGCTGGTGACAAGGGCTTGTGTGATGGTACGTCTGGTGTTGACGAGGAGCCACCTGAAAATCTTGTGGAGCGTGCAAAGGGTGAGGAAGCAGGTGGATGAGACTGCAGGTATGCGCCAGGAGAAAGACGCAGGCGCCATTTGCTTAAATGTTTTACTCATTGAGCCAAGATGGCGAACGCCACTTGGATTGGTAAATTTAAAAAAAGGTTTTTTAAGCACAAATCTAATCCCCCCCCCAAAAATAACTGTAGGGGTGGGGGCAACAGAGGAGCAAATAGGGGAGCGGGTGGTGGTGAGGAGAGGTAATGCATTGCTTGAGGGAGAAAGCAACACAGGAGCAGGAGAGAGAAGAACATGGAGCTCATGATGGGGTAGAAAACATAAGAAGAACACAAAAACTGGGGGCACATGAGTATGAGAGAAACACACGTGGGGTAGAACATGATGTGCAAGAGAGGCGGGGAATATACAAGAGATAGAGCGCGGAGTGGCATTTGGGCGGGGGACACGGGGAGAGAAGGCAGCTGGAAAACAGCAGCACTTTCGAGGGGTGCTTAACCAAAGAGAAAAAAAGTTCCCCAAAAGTGAGCAGGGGAACGATAAAAGCCAACCAATTAGATGGTAAAGGGGCTATGGTCCAGGGGAAAGGTAAAACAAAGTATGGACATGTTTGAGACCTGGGAAGCACTGAATAAGAAACAAGCAAATGAGAGCAACAGGATAGACAACCGTAAGCAAAGCGATGGCTGAAGCACCTGTACATTCTTGGCAAAGCACAACAGGTCTTGTGCAAACAGCTAGCGCTGTCTAGTGTAGGCCTCACCTTAAAAGAAGTTAATGTTACACATCAAAGAAATCGGGCGGTCCATTAACATTGAAAACGTGCTTGGATATGAGAACACCCCATCTTCGTCTGAATTGTCTTGGAGTGGGTGGTTCAGTCCTAAGGGGGTGCTTGCATACATGCACCTGCTGCAGTGCCCTCTTGGTTACATGGGCTGCGGCGGGGGGAGGGGGGGCGAACGGGGTGGGGGGGGGATTGGTGTGTGCGTGCTCTCGGGGAATTTGGCCTTTCTGCTGCAGCTCTTAATGTGTAACAGAGGTCAGGCCTCGGAGTCGTGAAGAATTCTTCGTCCCCCTCTCCTCCTCAGTTTTCCCAGCGTCACTCCACATCTTGCAAGGCACAGCCCCCCTCCACCCCACCCGACGCTTCCAGGAATGGAGGACTTAAACGCCTCCCAGGAAGGTGAAGGAATGTGAGGTGAGAGAGCCGACGGCTCACTGTTGGCCCCGTGTGGGCCTATCCCTTAAACCCCAACCCGCCCCCTCCCGGTCTCTCCCCGCCCAGCCCCCACACGAGGAATCCAGGTGCCCTATACTTGGGCCAGACCTTTGCCCCAGTGTGCCGAAGAATGCTGGCTATTAACCCCTCACGCCCCGGGGCCTAGCCCTGCCTTTGAGCGGTGGGGGAAGCTGTCATTATGCAAGTCTGCGATGGAGGTGTTCCCATGCAGGGCACATTTTGGCACCTCACCCAATGCAGAGTTGTCACCTATCCAAGAAATACCAGCCACGTGCCCAGCAATTGGGAATTCCAGGCAGAGGCAGACAGGCCTGTAAGAAACGGAGGTTTTTAGAAAGGCCTATGCCAAAGAACGGCTGGCAGGGCCGGGAGAGTGTCAGTTATGTGTTGAACTGGTGCATGGTATGTTGCTGGCTGTGCCCAGGCACGAAAGGCCTTTCAGAGGGATCAGCGTGACATTAATGATTATGTATTGCACAACAGCATTCCTATAGCGTTTGCCTGGCTCCTGCCCAGGCTGCAAAGCACGTTCAAAATGGTCATGTGAGTTGGTACCACTACACTGGACGTAAGAAAGGTGTTAGTAATTATGAGAAGTAATTATTGTAACTGCTGTAATCATTGTATTTTGTTTATATGTTTGTTACTTTTATGGTTACTTGCTTTTTAACCGAATAAAGTTTATTGAACTGAAAGGTGTTAGTTATGGCAAGACTTTTTTGAGTTGGAATTCGGTGTTGTGCGTGAGGCCCAGAGGGTGTGCTCCAGAATTAACACAGTTGAATGTACACATGATTTATGTTTGTGGTTGTAAGCAAATGAATGTGCAAATATGATCAAAGCATCATACACAAGTCAGCCACGCATTGTGGCCTGAGAGCCAACTGGACTCTGTCTTCGGGAAAATGCAGGTCTTTATTTCTTTTCTGACTTCTTAGTGGTTGTTGATGGTTCGTATCATCCTTGGGGCTAGTCCAGCGCCTGTATGTCTGAACTGAGAAGGAGCTTCCACTTTGGCATTTTTTTAAAGGGTGAATTACCACATGCAGAGCCACCCCTCACTTGGTGTTTCTTTTTGGATGTATGATGCGAGTCTGGATTGTAAAATGATTGATTTTATCCCAGGGATTGGCCGGTGTGTTTTGCAGAGAGCTTCAAAGGATGCTCTTCTTCAACGGATAGCCAGTGAAGAGCTCTGAGAATGGAAGTAATTTAGTCTCCTCTTTTGAGGTTAAGGGCTTGTCTGGCTGCCTCAGTCTAGATTCATTGTAGCTTGCAGGTTAGTTTGCTAAAGGGCCAAATGTAGATCCCATCTGCACATATATCCTGCATGGGAGGTCTAGGCAGAAGATGCTGGGACAAATATTCGAGTGGGGTTGCTGGATTTAATGTCACATCTCGAAAAGATTAGGGGGTGAACAATTTAACTGCTTCTTAACGAGGGAATGTAACAAATGTGACCACAAGACATTATTTATAAGAGTGTTTTGTATCTTGTATGCATCTCATGAAGCACTCTTGATGTGTTTTGGGTTGTTCGATCCTACTAAAGTAAACATTGTGTTTTGGTTTGTGTGACCCCACTAAAGTTTTATTCCCCTTTAAACATGGTGTTGGGTTAGTTGGAATTTTTTTAACGCTTATTTTGTAAAGCAAACAAATGTTTTAATTATACATGTGTGTTCCGATATCTTAGACATGTCCCCAACCTTGTGTTCAGATATCCTAGACATGTCCCCACCTTTTTTCACACAGTACTATATCACAGGCACAGTGTCACTAGAGTGAAGTTGGAAACTCACAGACAGGAAAAATACCAGCAATTTGTCAAAACAAGTGGACTAAGTTTTACAGTCTGTTTGTGAAAGTACTTCTAATGCTTCTAGAAGAAACACACTTCAATGGCCTTTTGGTGTTGCTTCTCCATCTGAACTTTAATTATATCTGTGGGTGCTGCAGCACCTCCCACACACCTAAGTTCCAACACACCTGTGCCTATGTAGGGCATAATACATCAAAGTATTCGCATCATAAGGCAACAAGTCTCTTGTAACTTTGTTGATTTTGTATCGACCTGAGAGCTTCGAGTCTATGATCAGACCAAAGTTTTTTTTAGTTTACTTAATATCATTAGAGTTTTCTCTATTTCCATGGGCCAGAACGATATATGGTTGTCATAATCTTCAAGGGAATATTCAAGTTTTTGAGGATTTTTGAATTGAGAGGACTCTGCGAGCATCCAATGTTCATTTGCCATTAGTCATTCTCTCAATCCAGAGGTCATGATTTCAGAAGGCTGTTCCAGATGTAGCATGATCAGAGTATTGCTGGCATAGTTAGGTTGAAATAGTTCACAAAGCCAGGAAGAGGAGCTAGTAGACATTAAAAAGTAGCAGTGCGGGGGAGGAGCCAGGCCAGCGACCGCGATGGCCGCTTAGGCGCCCGGCTCCGTAGACCTCTCCGCCCCGCGACGATATCCTGACCGAGATCCTATGCCTGCACCACAGATCTGGTTAGATGAATGGTTGTACTCACCGATCGTGCTCCTCCGGAATTTCTGCCTGCCGTACTGCCGGAGATATGCCCCGTCTTTGATCGCGGCCTGAGATGGCGTCGGGGCCGGGGCTTTGCGTGGGGCGCTGAACCGACCGCCGATGCACAATGGCGGCCACCAGCTGCGATGCCAGATCGATCACCTGGAACGGGAGAATGACTTGCCTTGCTCCACCGGCTGCGACTCATCCTTGCTAGTAATGCCGCTGAAGGGGTTTAGATCATCGCCTTTCGACCGCAGCTCTCGGAACCGGATTGTTTGCCGGTGAGATAATTGGATGTCGAGCCTGCCTCTCCCGTCGACTGCGGGAGTCTCCCGAATGGTGTACTTTGTTAACGGCGAGGTACACCTGGGGGTGTCGGGGGTTCCGACTGCTGAACCCGACCTTATAGTCTCCTACGTGGCGCCATGCAATCTTCCTCTCTTTTGTTTGGAACTCGCTCCCGATCCTTCACGGACCTGAGTGCAGATCGAGCTGCAGCCTTGGACAGCGATACCCTGCGTCAGGTCTCCCAGGGCGATCGTGATCTCAGATCAGGGAGACGCGCTGGAATTGGGATGCATCGTGATGGGATGATGCTTGGTGATCTCGCTATGGCCCTCGGCGCCCTCCGCAGTGCTCTGGATTGTGATGCACGGAACCTAGGGGACAGGCTGGACGCCATTATTGCCACCCTCAGGAAGGAGTCGCCAGTCGGACCTTTCATTGATGGAACCCTGCCTGATCTCGCATCGTTGGGATGTGCTTCTGATTCCCCGTCAACAAGCGAGGCTCTGAGGGACCCGACCGCCAAAACTCCTGGCCGGCCAACGAAAGGTTCGCACGAAGCGGGAGACATTGGACGTGTACCACCGGAGGAGCCGGCGGCTCGCGCAGCGCCCCTGAAGGCACTGGTACGGCTCCGACAGCGGAATGGGACGGTGATTCTTCCCCGCTTGCTAAGGGCCCCCTGCTCAGTCCTATTGCGATCCTTGGTGCACATATTGGGTTGGATTGATCCCCGCAGTGACTCCTTTTTAAATGGCCGACTGTTCTCGCCACTCGGTGTGCCTGAGCCCTTCGACACGATCTTCTTCGAGGCTGACTGGCTGCTGTGTGTGGGTGAGCTCGATAGGGTGGGCCAAGGTTAGGGATGCTGTCATTGTACCGGGACTGCTAACGGGCTGCTGGAGGAAGAGAGACTCGGAAACGTTCTGTGACTATGTAGCTTTGCGGGCGAACAAAGTATCTCATTCCCTTCTGTGAACTGGTTATATTCGATCTCGCATTGTTTACTGTACTGAGGGTTTAGTGCGGGGCGGAGAAGGGCTGCGGGCTGGATTGGAGGTCCTCCTCCGCTTTACTAGTATCTATTTCTTTTCATTTCTTATAGATTAGTTCTTTTAGTGGGTTTTACAGGGCGACAGGCACACTGTTAGGGAGGGTAGGCCGTAGCCATCTACAGGAGTGCAGGGTGGGGGGTTGGGGGGATGGGCTTCTTTTTAGTTTTGTCCTTTTATTGTTTCTATGGCCTTTTTTTCTCCTTATTTTCTCCTTTTTTTCCGGGATCTGGGTAGGGTATTTCCATACTTTCTGTTAGCTCCTTCCACTGGGGAGGGTGCTTTTACGATGTTCATAGGCATGCCGGAGGACAGTTTTAGCGATACTACGTGTATTGTTTCTTTTTGATGATCCTGTTTAATGTGTACCGGCGCCCAGAATTTCAATTATGAGTGATCCTATTTGTTAATATCCTGTAATATTGCGATTCCATACTTTCTCGCTGATTGATTATACTGAACCGGATCCTGCTTTCCCTTATATCTTTTAAAAGAAACCTTCCTTACTCCTGATACACATGTGTTATGCCTAATGCTAATGTTATCTAGCTTTGACGTGGGGCCTGCGGGTGGCGGATTACTGTTCTTCACGAGATGCTTTATTGAGTTGACTTCACCGTACTAGCGGCCAGCCACGTGGGTTGTAGGCCCATACTTGTATCTGATTAATGTAACAATAAATGTTTACCAAAAATAAAAAAAAAAATAAAAAAAAAGTAGCAGTGCAATTGTGGATCCTTTTGGGGTGCCAACTTGACAAGTGAGTGGCAAGGTGCTAAAAGAAAGTAATGAGACGATTTGAGATTGGTCGGCTAGGTAGGTTTTTATCCGGTTTGCACCGTGCAGATTTATATCCAATTTTGCACCGTGCCCTGGATAACTTTGTGGTCATGTGCATCAAATGCAGACAACAGGTCAAGTATGAGTAGAGCCTTAGTGTCTACGGAGTTCTTGAGGTCTCCCCAGATGGAGATTTATGTTGATTACATACTTTTTCCAGTTTGGAAACCCTTCTGCTGTGTTTTTTGTTGAAGAATAGATCTGGGAAAAATCTGCCTTGTTGTAAGTTTATCTAGTAGGCACCCTTTGATATTGGTCTGTAGTTTGCTGCGTTGGCCTATCAAGACCTAGTGTTTTTTAGTATTAGTTTAATGAAGAATGATGTAAAGCCACATGAAAATCCGCCAGGTAATAGTGTCGAGTTGATGAAGCACTCAAACAGGATTGCGAACAATAAGTGCCCCACAATGAAACTCCACAAAGTCAGAATTCCACAACCCACAAAACAGATATCCTTTACTTAATGGCAGATCACTTAGTCACAAAAGCAAAAACCCTATTTCAATCCAATCAACCTCTTTTGAAGCCAAATTTAGATGAATCACTTCAAAGAGAGAGTCCTCAACATTATTCCTCCAAGCAACTCTCTCTTTTGGAATTCCATAACCTGGAGAGGTCCCTGCAGTCACAGATCATGGCTGGCTGGAAACAGGAACCCTCTCCTTAGTTTCAAGCTCATGCGATCTCTTTTCCAGGCTAGCCCTTTCCCTAGGTGGACTGCAGACCTACCTGTGGGCACGTAAGTGGTGCACAAGTGGAGGAGTGAGGGCAAATGTGAAAACAACATGGCTCATCACAGTTTCTGGTGGAACATATCCTTCTTCATACCTCGCTCAAAGCTTGATGCTCTTAGACCGTCCTGCACTGTCCCTTATTTCTCCAAGGTAGGAAACAGGACACCACTCCCCGGTTTCAGGCTCACAGGGTCTTTTTTCTGGGATAGCACTTCCCCTAGAAGATCGGCGGAGCTGCTGAAGAGCACCTAAGTGGTGCAAAAGTGAGGGAGTGTTGTCAAAGGTGTAAATAACATGGCTCATCACAGCTCCAGGCGAAACAGATCTTTCTTCATACCTTGCTCAAAGCTTGATGCTCTTGCTCAGACCTTCTTGCACAGTCCCTTCTTTCTCCAAGGAGGGGGAACTGTGGCTGACACTTCCACATGGCATATCAGTGTGAGGACACCTCCAATGACACCTTCTGTTCTCTGATGGCCACTAGCTTGTAGTCTGCTCCCATGCTGCTGCTGTCACCGTAAAAGCAGAACTTCGAGCCATGTTCCTGATCTGAAATAGGAACTTTATTCCTAATAGCACCAGCCCTGGACCTCAGACAATTTCTAGAGCTCATTGCTGTGGACCGCCTGACGACTTTCAGTGAGAAATCCCTGGAACACTTATGTAGGGAGGCCATCCCATATTTACACTTGGTTTGTAGATTAGAAATGTGTATTCTCCTTAGCGTAACGTGTATTTTCAGGGAAGTGGGTGTTGCAGGGATTCTGCACATACACAGAACCATGCTCAAGAAAACAGGACCTCAGTGTATAGGGGTGTACCAACCTGCCACATTAGTACCCAAAATCCCAAAACTGACTATCTATAGTGTCTCATTCGTTCTCCTCCAAAAATCACGAATCTACAAATGATTAGACAACCCAGAACACAACACTCCCGATCTCTCAGGAATCGCAGGTGCACGACATACTCTTTAGCTCACTCTCTCGTACTTGTCCACATTAAGAATTGGCAGAGTCACTGAAATAGTTCAAAATGTTTATTTTAACTATCGTACTCTACAATGCAGTATGCGAGCCACTACCAGCAGCAAAATGCATAAACTCAAAACAGTTAGCATTGTTACAATTCCATAAAGTATAAAGGGGAAGTCATTCTTATAAAGACTGTGCAAAAAGGACAACAAGGCCTAACCACCCTTCCCTTGACTGGAAGAAGTTTATTTATATAATGGAAAATCTCTGGGCTTTGACAGCATACCCCATACCTTAAAGCCTGGATGTAAGGTTTACATCATAGGAACAGCGGAGCTCTTCTCCATGGAAAGGCTTTCTCCAAGTGTGTGTTAAAACAGCATGCATCCGTAATATCAAAGCACGAGTCTTCAGCATTGCAGCTGTTTATAGCATGTTATGTCTAGGTGCTAGGGCCTGACTAGAACAGAATAACAAGGGGAATTGTTTATCGACCTTGCACATCGTTTTCAGACCAAACTCTAGGAAAGTCAGAGAACGCGAAAAGCAGCCTGTTCTCATGTGATTGGTACAAAAAGAGTCTTGCAAAAACAAAGTCATGTAGTAACGTGCGCAAAAGCAGCATTCATGGCAGCAACGCACATTTTAACTTAGCAATGTCGACAATGTCCCTAAGGGCCATATAACATGGGTTTCACCTCTCAACTAGTAATTCAGCCATATTGCCTTGTGCTCAGAAAGTTGCAGGTAGGAGTGTTTTGAGCCTGGTGTTCCCTGGAGGAGGCCTGCAAGACAAATGACCCAAAAAAGGGCTGCGCTTAATTTCCCTCAATGCTATCCTACAGAACACACAAAGCTGGCTTATCAACAACCACCTCATGCTGAATATCAAAAAAACTGAATTCATTCTCATCTCTCCATCAAATCACACACCTAAGATAGACCTATGGTTTAAACACCTAACCTCCTTTGACAGTGCTCCCCTCATCATTGACTCCGCCAAATCTTTAGGAATCACCATAGACAAACACCTGAATATGCAGACGCACATCACTAATGCCACTAAGGGAGCTAATCACAAGTTGAGTATACTAAGGAAACTCAAACCCTTCCTGCCTCAGTCCGACCTAAAAATGGCAGTGCAAGCCTTTGTGCTACCAAGATTAGACTATGGAAGCACCACTCTTTGCGGTCTCCCCAAATACAAACTGGCTTCGCTACGGGCATCACTTAATGCTGCTGCAAGACTGGTATCAGGAATAAAAAGAAATAGCCACATCTCTCTGACCCTGAAAGCTCTGAACTGACTGCCCTACGACGCAAGAGTACACCTAAAGGTTGCTTGCATGACCAATAAAGCACTACATAACAATACACCCAGTTACTTAGCTCTAAAGCTGGAAAGGTCGGGAGGTTGCAGACAACTACGAAGTGCGAGTACTTTACTTCTGAAACCGCAATCCTTCCACAAGAAGAGAACCTGATGCAGAGCCTTCTCAGGGATTGCACCAAAGACTTGGAACTCCTTACCCCCAGGGGTACGTGGAATCTTTCTTTTACCACATTCAAAAGATAAGTAAAAACACTACTAATGAAGAAATTCATGTCCTAAGACTTAATTCTATGCTGACACTGAATCACCTATACCAGTGGTTCCCAAACTTTTTTGATCTCCCTTGGACTAATTGGCAGCTGGCCGTGGCTCCCCACCATTTTTTTTACCGGTGGTTTTGGGGTATAAGCCCGACCTCAGGAGTACTTCCTGTTGTCTCCCGAAAGTCGAGTAAAGTGAGTTAGAGTGTTTTAGAATCTTAAAGATGTCAGCAAGGTTGTTATTGTTTTCACTGTAGTAACAGAAATGAAAGAATTACATTTCAGCAATAAATGAAGCGATTTAGAATAGCATGCATCTCTTTAATAAAGGCATGGTCTTCAAAAGTACATCCACAGATTTAGAAAGGGACTGCTCTTCTGGAAAGGAGTACAATGGGAGGATAAAAAGAGGCTACACGGGAGGTAATAGTGGGGAGTGGGGATACCCAGAGAAGGCCGGGATCATGATGTGCCTAGAATTTTCTTAATTAACAAAGCTCTAAAAAGAACCACTGGCAAACCTAAATGAAAAACATTTAGCTATATATTTGTCAGGCTCCACTGACACTGCCCTTATACAAGGGAAGGTTTCACACCAGCACAATAAGCTGGTCCATGTTTACATTTGATTACTTGCACTTTTGAGGTTTAAAATACTGGGGCATATTATCAAGGGGGTTTATCTCCGCTTTTTTGGCTTTAAAAGCCAAGAAAGTGGAGATAAAATTATCTCCCTATTACCTAGCTGTCGCTAACACCAGTTAGCGACAGGTAGTAGGAGATAGCGACCATCTTGGGCCCCATTTTGCATGTCAGTGATATTTATCACTAATGACATGCAAAGTGGGCGTGCCAGATGTTAGCAACTGGAAACAGTCGCTAACATCGCTATCTCCTATTACCAACTTTTGGAGATATTCGCGCTAAGCGCGAATAGATCCAAAAGCTAACACCTGCCCTGAGCAGTTCTTAGCCATGTTATCCAATGGGAGGTGGATAACATGGCTAAGAGCATTAGCTCGGTAATACATGAATATCGCTGACTTTTCAGCGATATTCATGCATTGCGGCCGATTTTTATCGCATTTGCGATAAACCTTGGTAATACCAAAGTTTATTTGCGATAAAAATCGCCGCAGCTTAGCAGTACATTTTTGTCTCTAACCAAGCAATAGCGATAATTATCGCTATTGCTTGGTAATATGCCCCACTATTTTTTACTGAGGGACAGGGAAACTTGTATTAGTTTTATAATCAGTGAAGGAAGTTTATATGTTTGCAATGCATATATGTTACTAGCTTACCCGTCGCGCGTTGCTGCGATCTCAGAAGAAAGGAAATTCAAGGAAACTCGTTATGATAACATTAAATTTACATTGTGTCATTGTTATTGAAACTTATTCATTTTATTTTTGAAAACATTTCTAAGTGTGGCTTGAGCAGTTCGTCCTCGATTGGCTTCCAATCTTGATTCTGGTTGCTCTCCTGTTTCATTCGAGCGGGCTTGAGCAGTGCGTAATTGATCGTTTTCCAATCTTGATTCTCATTGCTCTCCTGTTTCATTCGAGCGGGCTTGAGCAGTGCGTAATCGATCTGTTTCCAATCTTGATTCTCGTTGCTTGTTCGTTTGAGAAGAACGGGCTTGAGCAGTGCGTACTTGATCGGCTTCCAATCTTGATTCTCGTTGCTCGTTCGTTTGAGAATTACGGGCTTGAGCAGTTTGTATTCAAACAGCTTCTAATCTTGCTTCCCATTGCTCGTCTGTTTCTGAAGCTCGTAATGCCTTTTTCTTTCGTGCTTCTGATGTAGATTGACCAATCGATTTCCGTTTGTGGGTCATAACTGTCGACGATGCTCGCAAATTTGCTGTCTATTTCAGTATACGAAAGATTATGAGGGCCCTGGGGGGCCGATTTAAAAAAAAATGTTTTGACCGAAACCTTCACGGGGGTGTACTCAACAACTTCCCAAAGTTTCATGGCGATCAGATGAATGGTGTAGTAATGCATAAAGGACAAACAGACAGTCAGACATACTTTTGTTTTTATATATATATAGATTATACATAAGTATAAATAAACAGGTTAAAAAAACAAAGGCATGATCTTCTAACCACAGAGCTGCAGAAAATTTCCCTTAACCTGCCAAAGGAGTTTACTTCATATTTTACTCCCCAAAAGAAGTGGGATTGATTCATTTTTCGTTTTCACACCATGTTGAAACAGAACACTGCTCAATTTACCCCATCTAGTTTCATGACATCACCTCAAGCGTCTGCCCAAACTTAGCAAGTTGGAATGTGAGGTTCAAATCAGCACACTCTGCCTGATAGGTGACACGTCTGCAGCATCTTAACGCACATTGTGCAAATGCGTTTTTCAGAAACCTTCCATTAAAGTGCACATTAGATTTCTTACCGTTAACAGCGTCATAACTTCAAAATCTTAGGCGCACACACGCTGAAACGACGCAGTTAGGCTCCAAGTAATCCCAATCAAATGCCATGCCGATCTTCTGCCCAACCTCCGTTTTTTTACCTGAACTAGATTTTACACCCGTACTCATACTGCTTTATCCGATCTTGTCAGTATTTGAAATCTAGTTCAAGTAAAAAACGGCATGGCATTTGATTCATAGTATTATCACCAGCATTATTTTTACAATTTATTTTACACTAAAAAGGTGAGCTCCACGGAGCTTGTTAAAGAAATCGTGATAATAAGGCTTATGATTCCTTTAACAAGCTCCGTGGAGAGCGCCTTTTTACTGTAAAAATAATGCTGGTGATTCTACTATTAATCAAACGCCATGCCGATCTTCTGCCCAACCTCCCGGATTATGCAACTGGCACGTATTTTGCGCTGCGGATGCAATGAGCTTCCGTTTCCCACATCGTGTCCGCGGCACCCCTGGCTTCCCTGGCGCCCCTGGCTTCTCTTGACGGCGCACCGGGGTGCCGCGGCGCACAGTTCGGGAACCACTGACCTATACGATCAGCATATCATTGCCTACCTCTGGTGGATTGAAGAAGATTGCTATATGTATGTTTATTACCATAGACCACTTAATGCTCAATTACTCTATTTAGTGTAATGATCAGTTGGCCACGGGCCTACTATACTATCCATATACCTCATACCCATGGTGATCGAAGGAGAATATTATATGTAGGATTTTTATCACAACCACCTAATGCTCAAAACTGTATATAGTGCAATGTTCTGCTAGATACAGGTCTACTATGTTACCCATATACTATATACCTCTTTGTACCTAATGACAAATATCAAATGCTTGTATACTACCTCATCCTTTTATGTTTTATACAGTATACTGTATAGTGCTCTGATACCCTTGTGGGTCACGTTCGCGCTATATAAAACTTAACAACTAAATAAATATAGTCAACACATCTAGAGCTGAGATTTGCACATGCCGAGATTAGAAGAACTATGATCTGTGGACAACATCCCCAGGGACATGTAGCATCACCACCATTAACAGCAGTAAGAAACTTGGGAGTTCTTATGGATTCCACCCTCTCCACGACACCCTCACCACGAAGTCTCAACTTAATCAAGTGAATCAAGGAATTGTTCCTTCCTGCATCTAGGTGTCAGGTTGCTTTAATCTTGTGTGCAAGGCACAGCAGGACCTGTGTTCTTTTCTTTCTCTCTCTCTCTCCCCACCTCCACTAGTGACCAGATACACAGGCATAAGATGGCCAGTGGTAGAATTGGGCAATGTGGTGAAAAAAAAACTGAGACACAGGACTCCACACTTTGCATCGTCTTTACTGCTACTAAGTGAGGTATGTTGGATATAGTTGATTTATACCAGACAAAGAGGTGACTTAGGTAACTTGTGATTGATCTAAGTGTAACAGTGATAGGGAATTAATATATCTGAGCATTATCTTTCAGGGGCAGTTCCTCCGCTAAGGCGGAGGAGTGTCGCTCCAGTGCTTAAAAGGCAGAAAATGAAAAATAAAATGATAATAAAACACCTTTATTATCATTTTAATTTTCATTGATTTGGCCTAGTTTGCTGAGTATGCAGAGTCTGGGGTGGGGGCCAGGTTGCAGTGCCACCAGCAGGGGGAGTAGGAGTAGTGGGCAGTGAAAGTGCACATGTTGGTTTGGCCGGCCATCCATGGCTGGCCAAACCGACATGCGCACTTGGATATCTCCAGGCTATTCCTGCGAGATATCTGCAGGGCGCAGGAGCACAGACTTCCAGTCACTACTGGAGCGCAAAACAAGCCTGCTCCACCCAATCCCAGAGCTTCTCTCATGCTGGGAGTAATAGCATGAGAGAAGCGCTGGGATTGCGTGGTGAGCTGGGATCCTGTGCTCTTGGGAACTGCGGTGTCGGGAGCAGAGGAGCAGCGAGGCGCAGCACAGGAGTATAAGATAAGTGTATACTTATTTATTTTTTATTTATTTCCCCCCTCACTGCATACACCACGTATTTTGGGCATCAGCCGCAACTGTTATCTTTCAATAACCACTCTGCACTTCGGTATGAAACAAGTAATTCCTGAAAAGTAAACAATGTCAAATAAGTATCTCAAATATACATGTGCGCGAGCATTTCTCCCTATGTTTGGATAACTACATCAAATTCCACTGCTTCACTTTTTCTTGTGGAGATGATTTGTAGCTTTTAACTCTATTGTAGAACTGTAAATTAACCAATACTACTAACATCCTTATGTTACTTACAGTTAGCATTTATATGCATATATTAGATCTTTAATACCATGTACATGAAATTCATATGTAAGAATGAATGAATGATTTTCAGTTTCTAGACCGCGACTGCTTCTTCAAAGGAAGTGTCCTGGAGCTAACCAGCAAGGCTAACCTAACAATTAGCTAACCATCCCTCAAAGGACAGGCCTTCGGACATATTTTGAGTTTATCTTCTGCTTTAATCTCAAGGGCCCGATGTAGGAGCCCTAATACCGGTCGGAAACGGCCGATTTCGGCCGTTTCCGACCGGTATTAGGGTTTTCTAATATAGGAGCATGCTTTACAGAATCGGTATTTTACCGAATCTGTATTTACAGATTCTGTAAAATTACCGAATCGGTAAATACAGACTCGGTAAAAATACCGATTCTGTAAAAGCACATGTAGGTAGCGCATCTTTGAGTGCCGCAGGCCTTTCAGATTCGGTATTTTACCACCCAATCCAATTGGGTGGTAAAATACCGAATCCAGGTGTGCATGCACATGTGTGCATGCACACCTATGCCATGTGACAGACAGACATGCCCTAAGGGCATGTATGTGTGCCACATGGCACACATGCCTGAATTTGGGGTGCTAGAGGGTGTCAAAGTGACACCCCCTGCACCCTTGCAGGAATCAGTAATTACCGAATCGGTAAATACCGATTCGGTATTCACAATTGATTCCTATGGGCTCCAAGGGCCCGATGTAGGTAGGGCGTTACCGATCGGTAACGGCCGAAAATACCGATTTTTGGCCCTTACCGATCGGTAAACAGCCATCGAGATGTAGGGAACCAAAAACATAAAGAATCGGATAGAAAACCGAATCGGAATGAGTACCGAATGGGAAAGAATCCGATACGTACATACCGAAAATCGGATATGTAACGAATCGGAAAAACACCGATTCGGATGCAAAGACCGAATCGGTCCATGTACCGATTCGTTAGTGACACCGAATCGGAAAGTCACCGAATCGGTCCATGTACCGAATCGGTACAAAGACCGAATCGGAAAATCACCGATTCGGTCCATGTACCGATTCGTTAGTGACACCGATTCGGAAAATCACCGAATCGGTCCATGTACCGATTCGTTAGTGACAACGAATCGGAAAATCACCGAATCGGTACATGAGCCGAATCGGAAAACATGCCGATTCGTATGAATCGCCGATCGGGAAATTCCCCGATTCCGACAGTTGGGGAGATGTAGGGAGGCACAGAAACACCGAAATCGGCTCAAAATCGGTAGAATTCACTCGGTATTTACCATGGATTGCAATCAGGTGGTAACCAACTCCAACCCATATAAACAGTCCCAAAATGCATTGCAACTTGCAGGATGGCAGCTTTCTATGTCATTGCGAGGCGGCTACGGCTACAGCAGGAAGGACAGAGGGAATGGCTAAGAAATGAACAGGTCTACAGACAGAGGATAACCCTGTTCATGCTGACAGAGGCAGAGATACTACAGAGATACAGGCTGGACTCTGACACCATACTTGAGCTCATCAGGGATCTCAAGCCATTCTTGGACCACCACACCCCAAGGGCACACGCCATCCCTGCGCACGTCCAGGTGCTATGCAGCCTACACCTGCTAGCGTCTGGCAGCTATCAAAGTGGAGTAGCAGCAGCAGGAGGGGTGAGCCAGAGCAGCCTGTCAAGGTTCTTCCACACATTCCTTGACGCCATGATAGACAGGATGGACCAATACATCTCTTTCCCTGCAACCCACGCAGAACTGCTACAAACTAAAGCTGACTTCTACCAGATGGCACAATTTCCCCAAATCATCGGTTGCATAGATGGCACGCACATTCCGATTTGCCCACCAGCGGACACCGAATACATATACCGCAATCGGAAATCTACACACACCATCAACGTGCAGGTGATCTGCAATGCAAAGTGCACCATCACAGACCTGGTAGCAAAATTTCCAGGGAGTACCCATGACTCCTATATATTCCAACAGAGCGGCATATATGCACGGCTGATGGCTGGCGAATTTGGAGAAGGATACCTCCTAGGTGAGACACATCATCAGACCCCCATAACACATAGTAGGTAGGTGGAATACATGTATGCATGTGTCTAATGTGACCCCTTTCTCTTCCAGGCGACAGTGCATATGCCCTCCGCTCATTCATACTCACCCCCTACCTCAACCCCTCCACACCTAGCCAAAGGAGGTGTAACCGGGCCCACATACGCACAAGGAATGTTGTTGAACGGACCTTTGGCATCTGGAAAAGTAGATTCAGATGCCTGCACAAGAGTGGAGGTGCAAGGCAGTATACCCCCATCACCTGCTGCAAGATCATAGCTGTATGTGCAATGTTACACAACCTTGCGGTGAAGAAGGGCACTGAGGTGGAGTTGTCTGATTACGAGGACCATGACGACGACAAAGCTGTGCCACTGACACAGCCAGCTGGGGTGTGTACGCCAAGTGATGGCAGATACAGACGTGAGGAGATCACTGAGAACTATTTCTGACTGAGTACAGATGCAAAGACAGCTAAATGTTGCTTGGAAAAAACAAATTTTAATAGTGTTGCACCACAGTTACAGCACTGATGTGCATCAAAAAATGGAGTATGGTAAATAAAATAAAGTCCAGGGTTCTGGTTGCCTCACCCGCCCTTGCCAGGCTATTTTTTTGCCCGCTTGCCAGACCCACTGGGGTGTCCCTCAGCCCCCTCTGAATGCCCAGCAGCATCAGCGGAGCGCCTGGTGCTCCTCCGTGGCTCAGACGCAGCGCTGGCCGGGCTGCTGCGGCTGCTGCTGTCTCCAGCATCACCCAGGTCCAGGGCAGGATTGGAGGCGGTGTTTGAAATAATCATGGCCTCCATAGCCGTGGTGATCCTGGCCATCCCCCTAGTGAGCTCAGCCGTATGCTGACTAAGGACAGATTCCTGGTTGGCGCTGCGATGGCACAGTTGTGCTGTCGCCGCTGCAAGGCGGCCCATGGCCCGGTTCAGCACACGGGCATCCCGCCTGCGCACCAGCTCATGCTCCTCCTGTCTGGCAGATGAGTGGGTGATGGCAGTGGTCAGCCTGCCTAACCCTGCTGCCACCTCCTTGTTGGATTCCACGACGGCCTGGAATCCCTTGACCAACTCTCCCATCTGCATGTTGTGCTGCAGGAGCTGGCGTTGGCAGGCCATGGTGGATCTTGCCTGTTGCCTCTGGATTTTAACCATCTGTCCCTCCAGGCCCAGGAATACACTGCCCTCCCGTGCTGGTGCAGCAGTGGTGGTGATGGTTCGGCGCCGGGCACTGCTGCTTCCGGCCTGCTGAGTGGGCTGGGGTGCCACTGGTGGGGGGGTGATGCTGGGCGGTCCCTGAGCCCCTGCTCCCGGGACAGGTTGAACAGGTGGCAAGGCCACGGTTGTGGCAGGAGCTGGGGTAGGCGGAATGGTGTCCCTTGTAGGGGAGTTCTCTGGGGAGAACTGCAAGGGGGGTGTGCTGGCCATTACTGGGGAGTGCAGTGCATCGAAGTCAATGACCAGGACTCCCTCCATTCCTAGCCCTGGGGTGTCTCCTTCCTCCTCCTCCTGCTGGCCTGCCTGGCTGGTGCTCGGCCCTGCGACTGCAGTGTCGGACGGTGCTGCTCCCTCTGATGCCACTGTTGTTCCGCCTGATGGGGCCCCTAGGTACAAAGAAGCATTTGTAAACTGAGTGCCGATGTATTACAGTCAGTACAATTATAGCATTCCACATGTCCTTGCATCTTCTTACACTGTGTCACACTGTTTCCTGTCTTGTGATTCTGCACTGCCATATTTAGCTAACTTCTGCTGACTACATGTACCATGATGCTTGTCTCTTGTATGTTGGTGACAGTACTGTGCTGGGGTTTGCCTATGCATTGTGTCTAATGGGGAGGTGTCTGGTAGGGTGTGTCATGATGCGCATGTTTCTTACCTGTAGCTGTGGCTCTCGCAGAGCTGTCCAGGGTCCCGATTCCGCTGACACTCTCCCTCTCAATGGTGCTGGAGACCAGTTCCTCCAGCTCGGTGAGGGGTGGCGCCGGGTTCCTGCCTCCTCCAGTGCCTCCAGCCTGCCTCTGTATCTCAGCCATCTTCCTCTTAGTGAGGCTGCGGATGTCATAGAACCTCTTTTTTAGTTCTTCGACAGACCTGGGGGTGACACCCGCAGCATTCACCTTCTGGGCGATGTCGGCCCAGATTCTCCTCTTGGTGCTGTCTGGCACGTTGAGGGACAGCTTGCCAAACAGCTGGCGGTGCACCCTCACCACCTCCTCGACCAGCACCTGAAGTTCAGTGTTGGTGAACTTCGGCTTCCTCTTCTGGGAGGACTTCTGGCTTTCTGACTGCTCTGCCATGTTCTCTAGTTCAGTTGGCAACCTCCTACTCCCACTGCTGCAAACTGTGAGTGTTGAGCTCAGGCTGGCTCTCCAGAAACTTCTTAATTAGCTGCACCTGCCAGTGTTGCCACTCCCTGTTTGGGTGGGGGAGGGGGAGCCACCTCATTGGCTGAATCGGCTTTTGACGAATCGGATTTTACCGAATCGGTAAAATCCGAATCGGTGTTATCCGATTCGGTATTATCCGAATCGGTAAAAGCCGATTCGGTTCCTTCAATGCATTCCTATGGGCTTTTTTCCCCATGGGTGTGTTTTCATGGCTACGAATCTATGATTGCCGAATCGGATTTTACCGAATCGGCTTTTACCGATTCGGTATTCGCCGATTCGGGGCTTTCCGATTCGGTGGTAGCCGATTCGGTAATTTCCGATTCGTTGTTAGCCGATTCGGTACTTTCCGATTCGGGCCGAGCCCAATCGGAACGTACCGATTCTCATTACCGATGCCGCCCGAATCGGTATTCATTCGTTTTTTTTCCCTACATCTCGTTTTCCGATTTCACAATACCGATTCGGCCCGCCTCGGTATTTTCAAATCGGAAAATCGCGTTTACCTACATCGGGCCCCAAGCCCCATAGGAATCAATGGGAGATACCGATTCTGTATTTACCGATTCTAAAATACCTACATGTGCCCCCTTCTATTTTACCTCTTCTTAAATACCGAATCGGTAAAATTCGGTATTTTAGAAGTGGTAAAATAGAATTACCTACATCTAGCCCCTGGTTCTTTAGGTAAATCATTCCATATTTTGCCACCAATACAGAGGAGGTGCAACTGCCCTTCCTTGACTTATGAACTCTGAGAATGAAGAGAAAACCCTGGTTAGAAGATCACATATTTCTGAAAGGGCATAGTCACATTATCTCTTACAGAGATAAAGAGGCCAATTTTTGTGAGAGGCTCTAAAAGTGACCAACAGAACTTTAAATGTGACTCTTTTGTCAGAGCACCCAGGATATCACGATTTTGCGATTTGCCAAAAATTAGTGAAATTTGCACTTTTGTAAAAATCATGTTTTTTTTACATGAGTGGAAGCAAAATTGAAGGTTGAGCCAGTAAAAGGAGGCGTACAGGTTAGCAGACAGCAGAGGTGTTAACTTCCTCTGATGCCTGCCTTTGAAATGCACAGAGCCCCCTCCTGTGCAGTTTGACTGCGGCCTATCCCCTGCTAACTTTGCAGACTCTTGGACCTCACGTCACACCCTCCACTGCAGTTTACCACTTCTCTCTCTTAACCCTTCCCCCTCAGCTGCAGTCCTTCTCCTCTTCAACCCTAACCTCCCCATGTCTCCTCCTTTTTTTTAATTTTGCATTTTCATATTGCGCAAACATGGGCCAAGGCCACATACCTCTCCTATACCAACCCCCACTCCCCTACTGTGCAGTGACACCTCTCTTGCCCCCTTCCTCCCATGAGTCATATGCGGGGCCGAACTGGTCTTAGTGGGCACCGGGAATTTCTTCATTGACCTGCCAGGGCTGTAATGGCCCCCCCCCGCAATTCTGCAATATTGGCCCCCTGTTACAAAAGCAGCTGCAGTAGTTTCAACATGTGCACCCCCACACCCCAACCTCCCCCTCCCCGGCTGGCCCGACTCAATTGCGAGTGCTGGTTTGTGTTCCTAGTCCGGCCCTGGTTATATGTGCCTCATATCTTTGTGCCCCAGACTCTTATGTCCCCCACCCCTGCGCCCCCTCAACCATTGTGCCCTGCATACTGCTAGGAACGTAGGTTGTCTGATTCCATAAAGAACAGGTTTCATATTGTAATCTGCAGTCTGTGGCAATTTGCATCCTCCAATTCGAGGTGATGTGACTCCGTGAGTTTACAGATTGTGACATATCTCAGTCTCCAGCAGTGACAGAGCACAGGCCATGCAGTAATTTTGTGGCTGGTGCATTTTCCACCTACCACAAAAAGACCACAAATGTTGAGGTTTTAGGCTCCATTTTGTTTTGCTGCAATTTATCCTGGGTGGTCGGTTTGTTCAATGGTAACCAGTAAAGTGGGTTTAGTTCAGGCCAAATCATTGCCTTCTGGGGTAGTTCAGGAGCACATGAGCTTACATATTTTTCACTATCTGTATATTATTTAATAACACAGAAAGGACACCCAAAATAGAGAGAGTTGGTGTAGTCCAACATGGAGGTCACTAAAGTGTGCACAATAGGTTTCCTTGTATGAGCTGATAGGAATTTGAAGGTCTTTCTTAGTGACTTGAGCCCCCCGAAACAGGTTGTTGTGGTTGACCAAATTGGTAGTTGAAAGGAGAGGTCTTATTAGAACCTCATCCCCAGGTTTCTCACCACTGAGGCGGGAGCAAAAGGCATACCAAGGTCTTTTGGCCAAGGCCGCGACTAGTCCAGAGGGGCAAAGTTGCCAAATGCAAGTACTTCCAATTTATCGGATTCCACTTAAGGCAACTCAAATACATTCAGTTTGCCACATCGGAGAAACAGTCCTGAAACATTTCTGCCATTGGATCCTCGACCTGCTGGAAGGAAAGTATCAAATAAGTATATCCCTATACGATACTATATTAAAGCCCCACGGTCCTATAACCTTAGATAGATGCGGCATATATATGTTAAATGAAGTGGGACTTAGGGAAGAGCCCTGTGGGACACCCAATATCCATTCTTTGTAGCCTGACCTAAAAGCAACTGGGAGGTACAGACCACAAAGCTAATGGTAAGCAATGGACAGAATGCATTCCTATGTCAGCTTTCTGAATGGCCCCCAAGATGTTTTTAGCAAACCAGACAGCTGCATGTAGCCTTTGACCTAAAAATTACACTGATTTACAGGTTGGCACCATAACAAATCATACAACTTTACAAGAATATTATTGGTGATACCTCTATCTCAGTGCAAAACTAAGGAACTAACTTCAGGCAAGTATGCGGGCCATCAGCAACCACTTGGAATTTAGGAGGAAGGTGAAGGCCTGGATTCTATCTACCTGAAACTACATGGGAAGTGTAAGGGAGTGCCTCTTTTTGCATGACTACCCTCAATGTTTTGCACTGCTGCTGCTGGTTTTTCGACTCTGAGAGTGCACTGAGTCTTGCCAACCAGTGCCAGTCCGCTGACCCATAAAACATATATAGATAATTGGCTTATACCTAATTGTGATGAATTAACTTACTTATAAGTCCCTAGTATATGGTACCAAGATTACCTAGGGCATGTAAGTTAAGAGGTGTCTTGTGGACTGCAGCACTTATTGTGCCATCATTAGTTTCACAAAGTAAAACACAACTCCCAGCCTGCCACTGCAGGCTGGCAGAACAGTTGACAAATTGCTAACTCGCCTTGGCCATTTAAAGCGCAAATTTCCCTTCTAAGAGAGATATATATATATATATATATGTAAAGGAGTCCCAGCCTGTCAATAAATGACAGGCAGCAGCAGGGTGCAGACCTCACAGCGTCACAACAGACAGTTCAAGGTAAAGCTCTCCGATAATCAAAACTCGAGTGAGTAGCAGGTTCAAAACATTTATTAAGAGGTAACGCGTTTCACTCCACTGGGGAGCTTGATCACACAAAAGCACTCATAAAAGTGAAGATATATATACAGCGTGTGGGAGGGGCTTGATTGGGGAAAGGAAACGCCCAAAAATTAAAGAAACAGAAAAATAAATAAAGCAACAGTGTCTACATTATCCTACATGTTAAGAACACATGAGAAGCTGCATGTACCACATGAAATTAGCATGTTGAAGGTAAATCAGTGCAATATGATAAGGAATACAATCATAACAGTGAATTTCAAACAAAACAGAAACAGCGCTATTCAATGAAAGCTAGTTGCGGTTGAATGACATGTAAGGTACCATGGGAATCATGACATAGTGCCATAAACAAAGTTACATGGGAACAACATTAGTAAACCACATGAACAAAAACGCGCTTAAGATACCATGGGAATCATGACATAGTGCCATAAATAAAGTTACATGAGAACAACATTAGTAAACCACATGATCAGAGACGCGCTGAAGACAATTACGGCATAGTGCCCGAAAAAACTATCTGCACATATTAGTCATTAGAGCATAGAGGAAACTCATCACAAAGCAATGAACGGTCATGCAAATGAGGTAAACGTGGCATAAAATAACATGCTGCATGAGACATGTGAGCCAAGATAGTGGCAAATGAGGAGAATACAAATTGCTAAAAAATAAGTGAAAAAAGTAAAAAGAGAATGAAAGAGCCCAACCACAGATGTGAGAAATAGCAGGTGAGAGGAGAGGGAAGACAACAGAACAAATAATCACAAATAATAAATGGCGGCGTCATATGAAGGTGGAAAACATAGCGACAAATCCTAGTCAAGTAAAAATATAGCAAAAATCTTGATTCTAAGGTTACGCCATGCTAGACATTTGGCAAATAGGCCAACAGACAAACAGTTACGCCTAAACTGAGCAAAAGAGAGGAAAGCTAGAGCGTGAATAAGTCTACAGAGACCAGACCTCCAAATTGTAGAGAAGAAAAAGCCTTACAGGAAGCTTTTCAAATCTTCAGTCAAGTTGAGACCATTAGGGGCTTTGGTGTCGAGGGACAAAATGAGTTGGGTTTCACGCTGCCTGAGCATTTTCTCACGGTCACCTCCCCGGGTAGGTGGGGGCACTGAACAGAGAACCGTGTATTGGAGGTCTTTAAGTTTCTTGTTATGGACCACCCCAAAGTGTCGGGCAACCGGGTAGCTGCTGTCACTGTTGACAATGGCCCTTATGTGCTGCAGTATTCTTTGATGTACTGGCAGTTTGGTACTGCCAATGTATTCTAAGTTGCATGTGCACTTAAGTTTATAGACCACGAACTCTGATCTGCAGGTGAGGTGTTCCTTGATGGGAATAGGAGTGTTACTGAAAGCAGTAACGTAGTGAGTGGCATTGGTGGCAAAATTGCAAGCACGGCAGGAGGTGCATTTAAAGAAGCCCATTTTGGTGGTTTTGTTAGGTTTTGGAAGATTTTCAGGTGCAATTCTATCGAGCGCATCACGCATGGATGGTGCACGTCGGAAAGTAATGGTAGGAGTTTCACTCAGTAATGGGCCTAAGACTGGGTCAGTCAGAATAATGGGCCATTCAGTGCCTATGATGCGTCTGATTTTACGCTCTTGTGAGCTGAAGGTAGTTATGAGCCTGACAGTGCGTTGAGAAACATCCTGGTTCTCATTAGTGCCAGTAGTGCGGAGCTCTCTGGGCTTAAGTAATGTGGCCCTATCTAGTGATGAAGCTTTGGCCAAAGCTTGATCCAGTATGGCTCTTGAGTAGCCCCTTTGCAAAAAGCGTTGTTTAGATTCCTCGAGGCATGTAGCAGAAGAATCAGGGTCACTACAGATTCTGCGAATGCGAATAAATTCGCCAAAAGGGATACTGCGGATAGTATGGGCAGGATGGGAGCTATGTGCGTGCAGGATAGAATTTCCCGCCGTACTTTTTCGATGTAATTTGGACATGAGGGTGTTGTCCCTGATGAACAATTGTACATCCAAGAATTCAGCTTCAGTACTGCTAAGGTTAGCAGTGAATTTAAGGTTCAGGGTGTTGTTGTTACAATCTGATACAAATGAGAGGGCTTGGTCTTGGGTGCCCTTCCAGATGATGCAGATGTCATCTATGTAACGCCAGTAATGCGCGATACAAGGCAACCAGTGCGCATGTGTGGCTCTGAGCTCGTGCTCCTCCCACCAACCAACATGAAGACATGAATAGCTGGGGGAAAAACACGAGCCCATAGCCACACCGCGTAATTGCTGGTAGATGTTGTTCTTGAAGCGGAAATAGTTGGAGGTCAGGCACAGCTTGATCATAGCAATCAACATAGAATTATGCTCTCTAAAACAAATGGCACGTGAATTGAGAAAATATTGACATGCATTTACACCATGCTGATGGTTGATAGAGGTGTAGAGGGATTCGATATCAAGGATCAAAAACAAATAGTCACTGCACCAAACAATATTACCAATCTTGGTCAAGAAGTCGGTGGTATCTTTTAGAAAAGAAGGAAGACTCGCCACATGGGGCTGGAGAAAGAAATCAACGTATTTGGAAATATTTTCCGTCATACTCCCAATAGCTGATATTATGGGTCGACCTGGTGTGGGGGTAACAAGTTTGTGCACTTTAGGTAGGAAGTACAAGTACGGTGTTACAGGATGGTCTTTGGATAAAAAGTTACATTCATCCTTAGTTAGGAGGCTCAGTCTTTTCCATGAGGTCAGCTGTTTGCGTATTAGGTTTTGATTCTGGACCATTGCAAACTGAGATGAGAGGGTATAGCAAGTAGTGTCAGACAAGTGTCTTTCTGCTTCCAAGATGTAGTCCGTGGTTTTCCAGAGAACAGTGTTACCACCCTTATCAGCACTTTTTATAACGACATTGTTATCAGACTGCAGTTTATTTATGAGTAGGTTGTATTGACGGTCATTGTACTTGAGTTGTTTCCGTTGCATCATGATGGACCTGTTAAGAGCCTTTAGTTCAATAATAACACGGTCGCTGAAGATATCAACAGCATCACGAGGCATGAGGGGAAAAAAGGTTGACTTGGGTCTGAAGTGTGTAGTTACTGATCTATATATATCACCTCAGGCAGGCCTATCAAGTTCTAAGGCAGAGTGCAATATATCAAGAAGCAAAACGTGTTCTATATGTTCTGGCAGTAAAAACCCTAAATTAATGTTTTTACTGTGCACATGGTTATTTGCCCATTGGCGAGTGCAGGGTTACCAGCTGACAACTCAGTAGTACTAACTTCTGAATGGGACTACTAAAAAGGATACTTCAAGGTATCAAAAGAATTGTGACATTAAATTCAACTTAATGCTTAAGTCGAATTTAATACAAGCCAACTCTAAAATATTGCCATTCTGTTGCCCAAGTTTCCAGTGGCCAGTTGTGGTTGCTGGTCACAAAATAGCTTTCTTCCCTCCTGGGGAGGAGTGCGAAAGGCTCCCAGGAAGGAACAACAAGGGCCTGCCACGGGAAGAGTTATGAATCTCTTCCTGGCAGGAAAGCCAAACAGGGTGTGAGCCCAAAAGGCGAGCTTCAAAGGCAAAGCTGCCTTTGAAGGGCATAGAGTGTGCACACATGGGAGGGGCTCTCCTTTTGTTTTTAATAGACAAGTTGCTGGCGGGGACAGAGAGGGGAAAAGAGTTGCCAAACTGGTTTTTTCATGGGCTTGGAGCCCTCAGGTAGCCCCACCCCTAGGGTGGGCCACTAAGCGCGACAAGCTTCCAGAATGGACTAGGTTACAACGAATAATAAAGCTCAATCTTTCATAAAGAGCATCCAAATCAACAATGCAGCCATAGTTAAAAGAGTCACAATCCGTCAGACTGATTATAGCAGAACCAAGTGGATAACAACATATCATGGTTCCTTATCAGTAGAATAATTCTGTTATAGATCCCTCAGATATTGCAGCATGGATTAGTACATTTTGTGGCCCCAAAATGGAAATTCTGTAGCACAAGTGGTGTTTTTGCAGCACGTTATTTCACAATCCTTTCAGCATCAAACACAGGGAACTTCTTTTTAAAAGGTATATCAGAACAAGCAATTGTATGCCTAGACATTATTTAAAGCATTTATGCTGCTAAGTCTTCATTATGGCTGGATCCTGGGCTTACTGTGCCACTGTATTCAAGCTATCCTGGCTGATGAGGGGTGAAACCCCGAAACCGGTCCTAGGATGCTTGGTTCTCGTCCAGGTGGGACCTGGTTTGGCAGTTCGGGCTGGATTGTTCCCATGAGGCACAGGGTCAAGACTGATTTGCATATGGCAAGGTCTAATCTGGGGTGGCATGGTGAACAAAAGAATGATGGATTTAACCCAGATCTCTTGACTGGGGGTGAATGTTTTGATTTGTTCGCATTCCGTCCATCAATTGTGTGTCTTTTGCTTCCTCGCCCTAAGTGCGCCAGGTATGCCCAGACGTGGGTCCGGGCTCAGTGTGCCACTGGATTCAAGCTAGCTTGGCTGATGAGGGGTGAAACCCCGAAACCTGTCATAGGATGCTTGGTTCTGGTCCAGGAAGGACCTGGCTTGGCAGTTCCGGCTGGACTGTTCCCATGAAGCACAGAGTCAAGACTGATTTGCATATGGCCAGGTCTAAACTGGGCTGGCATGGTGAGCAACAGAATGATTGATGTAACCCAGATCTCTTGACTGGGGGTGAATGTTTTGATTTGTTCTGCATTTCGTCTATCAATTGTGTGTCTTTTGCTTCCTCGCCCTAAGTGCGCCGGGTATGCCCAGACATGGGTACCGGGCTTACTGTGCCACTGGATTCAAGCTATCCTGATAAGGGGGGAAACCGAAATTGGTGCCTGAACTGCTTCTAGACCTACATGTTCAATGTAGAGGCAATGCTACTGAACCTCATGCAAACTAGAAATGCCTGAATATACACTTTTGGCTGCATGGGATGCAGAGGTGTGCAAAATTGAACAGGCTGACTTGTTTTAAGAACAGGATGCCTGGTTGGACCTCACCCGTGTACTTGTCCATTTTTTCAAGGGCCTTTTCAAACGCTAAACTGAGATGGGCTTTTGTGTGTTTTTTTCTGATCCAGAGTCATTTTCTCTCCCTGCGGTAGTCTCACAGAATGGTCGCTGTGACTCCAGAGTGAGTACTTAATTGGTTGTGTTGTTGATATGAAGGTCCTACAGATAGTGACACATCTTCATTGTCACTGGTGTTTCCTTCTGGAATAGCTCCAGCAGACTCAAAATGTTTTGACATTTGTTGCCCATGATGTCCATTTGAACTGTAACATCGTTCTTGTTGTTGCTGTTCAGAATCCTATGCATATTTTCAACAGAATCATGGGAAGACTTGCAGAATTGTATCTCAAACACAACAAACTGAGCACAGGCATCTAATTGCTTGCAGCGGTACTGGACACCACCAAACCAAGACTTGAACCAGGTACTGCAAGGGTCCGTAAGGTGTTGTAGGCACTGTCGCTTTCTGCTACCAGGCATGTAGAAGATTTGCAAGAAGTACAACAAGAAGGATTCAGCTCCACAAAAGGTATCAGGAATGACTTCCCAACAAGGTTCATGATGTGTGCCTAGCAGGTGAAGTGTACTGAGTTGGTCTATCGATACAACAACCCAGTGTTGTATTCTTTGAGCATGTGAGCAGCATTATCTGTATTAAAGGAAATAACTTTCTGAAAGTCTATGTTGTAATAAGTGAGGACCCTCACGATTGCTTGTGCTACAGCCCAATGCTTGCCCTGTGAGAGGAACACTATATCCGCTAGGTGGCTGTGGATTTGACGGCCAACTTGTGATAGAACACTACAAATAAAACATTTAGTACACATCATCATTCAACATTAGGTATCTTACCAATTGTGATGCTGATCATCTGATCTTGTAAATGCATTTTCAGGTCATCCGTAAATCCTATGTATCTTTCTTTGGGGGGGGGGGGTTGGAGGGGGGGAGTTCTGTTAGAAAATGGCATCTTTTGCCTGTTATCCCTCCAGAATTTGCCGTAGCTGTTTTGTTGCCCATAGGACTCTGTGCACTTCATTCCTGATAATTAGAGGTAAAGGGCTTGTGCTCCCTCTTAAAAATTATGAAATTGGTATACACCTGAATGTTACATTTAAGATATCTATAAGTCCCTAGTATATGGTACAAAGTCAACCCAGGGCGTATAAGCTAAATATCATTAGTGGGTTGTAGCAACCCTTTTGCCAACCACTAAGGTGACTGAGTAAAGCATGTCTCAAGGCCTACCACTGTAGCCTGGTAGTCTAGCGTTACACTGATAATTCAACCTGTGAAAATAAGCACTTTTGACAGGCCTAAACCTTCCTTTTATATATTAATAAGTCACAACTAAGGTAGGTCCTATTGAAATAGGATAGGGTGCATGGTATTTAGAAGTAGATCATGTAGTAGTTTAATATTGTACAAGTCCTTACTGTGAACAAGTATAAACGCTGTTTGCACTGTAAGCAAGGCTGGCTACTTCTATAGGGAAAGAGTAGATTTCATTATAACACCATATACTAATTTTGGTAACATCTAGAGTACAAACTCTTTTTAATAGTTAAACAAAATACAACTTAATGTAAAAATTGAATTTTATCACATTAATACTGAAAAGTCACTTTTGAAAAAATATATTTTGCCTCCCTAAAGCCGCTTTAGGCCCTTCTGTAAGTATTCAAATGCCACCTGGCAGATTGACGGCTCCCCTGTGGTGAGGTGTGAGCTACTCCCATGAGAGGGGTGTGGTGAGGTGTTGTAATCCCCTTGACAGAATGGCCTCTCGGCTGTAAACAGACCCTTGCTGCACTTCAAAGAGTCCTCCTCTGTCACAGGCAGATGTATCTCACACCTGGGCCTGTCTAAAATGTTGGTCTTAAGTCAGCCAAGCACCAACTCCAGCAGGAGGGAGATATGCTCCAAAACTGGTGTAAAGTGACTACTGGGTGGGGCTGTGACCATCCTCTTTGACATTTTAGTGTCAAATCCTGCTTGAAGACCACATCCTACTTGACGGGTCTGCTGGGGTTTTACATATAACATTTGTGGCACACGTCTAAGGAGGGAAGCAGGATGCCAAATCCCTTTGTGTATATCCAATGTCTGCTTTCTGAAAGCTCAGCTTATATTTTACCAGACTTCTGTCTCAGAGTTTTTGTGGGGCCTTATGACTACCTAAATCTGGATGTTAGTGTTAGATGTGAAAGGACACTAGTATTCCCATAGTACACTCCTTGCATACATGGCCAGCAGTCAGAGCCCAAGTTTAGTGTGGCCGAAGACTACAGCCATTTTGAAAATGTCCAAAGTGGGCAGGATTAACCCCTGGAACGTTTACTCCATGGATTAGGACCTTCCCAGGGTTTATTCGCACCCACTACGCCAAGCATAAATGTGGGACCTCCAGCCACCCATGTCTGAACACTCCTGGACCTTTGGAAGGTCAGATGAGAACTGAAACTGCAGTCTGAGACCTGAGGAAAGCCTAGAAGACTTGACCTGCTCTTCCTCGAGTACCCAGGGCATGGACGTGGTCTTCATAAGGCCGACCTCCTGTTCAAGCTACAGGGATACAGCACGCTCCAAGAGGCCTTTCCTGCAACTACCCAGCTGACCAATGTCAGTGGACCCGGACTGGACCCTGGTATGTCATCCTGTGAGTCTCATAGTACCTCCACTGTGGTTCTGGAGGCTTTAGAAGCATACTTCCTAATTGGATTGGGGCGTGAAGGACTAAAGTCAGAAAGTAAAACCTTTTAGCAGGACAAACCTAGTAAGTCAATCTGACCTGCCCTCCATCGCAGTTAGTGTTGAATCGCGCCTAGCCTTAGGTCCAGTTCATTCACAACCATTGACTATTGTTAGCACTTTGGGCTTCTTGACGCCATTTCTACCTAAAACTCTAAACATTCATATCTCTGGTTTCCCCTATTGGATCTTCATCATTTTGGTGTAATTTTGTTCATTAGATTTTATTCTACTTTTCTAATTCATTTTGAATATTTTATTGCTTTGCAGTTTGACTTTATCACTGTTTTAGTACTGCATTAATACTTTACTCATACCCACTAAGTTAAGGCTGTCTGCTCTGTGCTCTAGCTACCAGGGAGTTGAACCCAGGTTTTATTTGCTTTAGTGTAGGGGGGCCAGGCATCCTGGATTTGTTAGGACGGTCCCGGTTTTTCAACAGCTGTCCTTGCAGGTTTCAGGAAATTTAGCTCATGTCCCAGTTTTTAGAGAGGGTCGACTGAAAACAGCAGGAGATTATTTTTTAGTGCTTTGCAAAGCAGGGATAGTTAGCAGTTGTTTCAAGAAAGCAATTTAATTAACAGGCAAGCTACTGTGTTTGAAAAATTTATTTTGTGTATGTTCTTACTGCCTGTTCTGTAATTCTCTGCTATGGAGCGCTGTCTTCGTATTCGCTAGCTTGAAGTAAAATTGTAATCCTTCTATTTTTGTTGAATGTCCCAGTTTTGGCTTTAAAATTCTGGTCACCCTACTTTAGTGGCTCATTCTGACAAGGATGTGATCATTATTTGAGGTGGGCACTTAACCCTCTTAACTAATAACCCCATTTCTTTCAGTTTCAGAGGATAAGGGTACAGTAGGCCCCTGTGAAAGTTGCAGGTGTGCACATTTTCACTGAGAAAAGCCCGAAGGTCAATCTGGCAGTTAAAACTCTTGTCTAATATAAACACAGCCATAAAGATTCCGAGGAAAAAAATGGAAAATAAAGCAAAGATCCCTCAGCAGGGTCAGTAGAAAAAAACTTTCTCAGCCAAAGACAGACAATCCTCAAACGACACAGAGGCCACCTAAAGGAGAAACCAAGGAAAGAGTGAGTTTAACACACGCCTCCCATTGTACCATCATTCAGCTGAGACATTTATGTGTCTGCCTTGCAATTAGTGGAGTAAACATGGAGAATGAAAGAGAGGCGAATGGCAGGAACAAAACCTCTTCGCTGCTGTCATGGGCGCAACAAAAGGCTACAATGTTGATTGGCATGCCAAAGCAAATGCTGGTACAATTGGGAGCAACAGTCAGGAGAGAGGAGATGGCCCAATACAGCCCCTGGGAATAATATCACAATAACATGAGTGGTTAACCTATCCACAGTTGATGGAGATAGTCTGGGAAGAGTTGATACTGTGGAAGAGTGATGAATGGATTGAGGGGAGAATGTATTTAGTGGGAGAGTCAGGAAGTGGTACTGGACTATGAGAAGACGATGGAAGGAGATGGAAGTGAAGAAGAGAAGGACACGGATGAAGGGCAGGTCAGGGCCAAGAAGGGTGAGCTAGTCATGGAGAGCATGACCAGGGTGGCTGAGGGGCGAGGGCGGCAGTGGTGGACAATAGAAGGGGCAGGGGTATGAACCAAAGTTCTTGGGGTAGTTTTCTTAATACACAGGAAATATCTGGTATTTTGCAGAGAAGCAATCACAGTTGGAGCCCGTTTGGGAGCGGAAAGGTGGAGAGTCATCAGAGGATGGTGCGTAAGAGCTACAATAGGAAATTATGACACCCCTTAGGACAGGTAACGGGAACCAGAGAAAGACTTAAGATGGTAGTCCAGGGTGGAGTGGTCAGAAGTGAACACAGATATGAGAATAGAACAAGGAAAGGAACCCTGCCTTGTGATATATTGGTCCTAACAGTAGGATCCAAACAAAATATATTCCTTTCTTTTTATCTCTCCCCTCACCAATGTATGTCTTTTGATGTTCTTAAAAATACTATGTGGATCTAAAATGTTATCTATTTTTGTAAGCCTTTTCTACCTCAATATAAAGAGTATAAAAAAATAAAAATATATATATATTCTAAACCTTTTCTCTTGAGTATACTTGGATTGACCCATTTTTTGTTATGTGCAATGCTAGCTCCTCGACTAATCACCCCATATATTTTGTTTGGATCCTACTGTTAGGACCAATATATCACAAGGCAGAGTTGCTTTCCTTGTTCTATTCTCAGTTTTCTCCCCCCTACAGCCTGCCTACATCCTTAAAAGCCCATCGGGAAACCCCCTTCTTTCACCAACCGTGAACACAGATATGAACTGTAGGTTTTGGGGGCCAGAAGTGGTGATAGACGGAGAAGTGGTAGGTTTTATGGGAAAGTAAGACAGCTCAGAACTTTATGGACAGAACCAGTTGATGGTGATACAGTGGATTAAAAGGCGCAGATGGGAAGAAGGGGAGTAGAAGGGAAAATGTGAAGAGGTTCCAGTGATAAATGATTTCCAGGATGAAGGGAGTGAAGTTGCTCAGTGATGTACAGCAGCTGAAATGCTGAAAAGGAAGTGGTGAAAGTACAAAACGTGCAATACATAGGGATCATTAATGCCCAGGGACCTCATTTAATTGTAATTTTAAAGGACAAAATATGGAAAGGTGATCTGATGGACGTATTTAAGCTACTGCAGTGGGAAATACCGCGCTGAAAAAAAAAACAGCGAACACGCCAAAATAAAAAAATTCGCAAGTTCGCACAAATTTGTGGATTTTGCGGACCGTGAATTTGCTTTTGCGTGAATCCGCGGACGGTGAATTCGCTAATTTTGCCCATACTTAGAAATACCAGCAATAGAGGGCTCTAAGAAGAAAGAGCCTGAGCTGACCAGGAAGCCACAGTTTTAGTTTGCTTTAAAGGGCCCAGAGGGTACGACACTTAGCAGAAAATATGAGGTCGGCATTAGCCATGCTAGATGTGGCTAAGAACATGTTGCTGAAGGAGGTAGAGGAGGGTGAAGTAGTGAGGCCTTTGAAGATTAGGTCATCAAGTGTTACCTTTGGGTGTGGTCCTCACTGAGGCAACAGGAGGGTTTAGAATAATTTATCATAATTTATCAGTTTTCTTGCTGGGAGCACAGTCTGTAAATAATGTCACCTGGAGGACATGTCCAGTACAGTTCATTACGCTAGAGTACATGCTGCTTTACAAATTGTGAGAAACTGCTGTAGGTAGTCAGCGATGGATGAGTGTGACATTAATACTGGTCCATCTGCAGGATTTTCAGTTGCTGGGTCTTGAGTATAAAGGGGGAACTTCCGTAGAGAGGTTATTGCAGATGGGTTGTCCCTATCCAAGCATTTGATTGACATTTCCGCAGTTTTTTGTAATAGGTCTTCAGTTCCATTTCATGTTTGGAACAGGTAACACACTATTTGGATGATTATTTCTTTGCAGGAAGAGCATAGAGGTCTGAATACAACGCAGCATTAAATATGTTGAAAACGTTTTATAGGGTACGGCTTGCACCAGAAAAGAAGGAAAGGCAGATTAAATCATCACTTTTGGGAAGAATAAGTTGGATTCTACGAAAATGGAAGCAAGGTTACCCATGATGAAACAAACATTCAGGGTTATGCATTGTTTGATTAAGGACACACTGAAGGATGTCAAACTAGTACTGTGGAAGGTGCAGTTTTTTGGCACATATACATTTTGCTCATAGAGTTGTGTGTAGAAAAAGATCCTTTTATATGTTGATGGGTTTTGCTGTCCAGAGGCGTATTAAAGCATCACAAGATTAGGCGGAAGGTAGTAGTCAAGGATGTCTTGAAGGTGCAGACGTCATGATTGAGACATTTTAATGTAGTGACTTTGCAGGCAAGATGGAGTGGAGAATCCAGATATCACCATACAGTTTATTTATTTATTTATTTATTTATTTATTTATTTATTTATTTCGATTTATATAGCGCGTTATAACCCAGGGGTCTCTAAGCGCTTTATCAGGGTCCAAACATCGAGTACTGTGGAGGATAACTGTTCATAAAAAAGGTTACAGATTACCCCATGCTTGCTGGAAAAGCACTGTTTTTAGTTTCTTTCGGCAGGCCAACAAATTAGTCTCCTTCCGTAATTCGATTGGCAGCTTATTCCAGGCTGTTGGGAGCAGATATGAAAAGGCACGTCCACCTACTGTGGCCAGTCTGCACTGTGGTTGAACAAGAAGAGAGGCGTCAGCAGATCGAAGTGTCCGTGCTGGACTATAGGGGATGAGGCGAGATTTCATGTACATTGGAGCCTTTCCGTACAGGGCTTTGTGAACAATGCACAATCCTTTAAACATCACCCTTTGCTTAACCGGCAACCAGTGCAGTTCTTGCATAAGGGGAGAGGCATGCGTATTCCTAGGTTTTTTAAAGGTAAGCCTGGCAGCGTCGTTCATGACAACCTGCAATTTACGCAAAAGTTTTTGTGGCAGTCCTATATATAGCGAATTGCCATAGTCAAGCCTGGCCAAGATCGTGGCAGAGACCGCTCGCCTCAGAGTGGAAAAGGACAACAAAGGTGAAACTTTCCTCAGTTGTCGAAGGAGGCCAACGCAGGTCCCTACCACCGTCCTCACTTGTTTTTGCATAGACAGCCTGCCGTCCACCTGGATGCCCAAACTCTTGACCACAGTAGCTGGTTCTGGAGGTGACCCTAATTCTCTAGGCCAGAAATCCTCAATCCATGGGTTCCCTGCGATGGTGATTGGCAGTACCTCGGTCTTATCCGGATTGATTTTTAATGAATTCCTGGACATCCAGTTGGCTGTGTGCTTCAGGATGTTCTGCAGTCTTACGAGGCCACCCGGACCCTGATCGAGTTGGATCACTAATTGGGTGTCATCCGCATAGTTGTATACATAGCAGTCCATCTGGTTAAGAAATCTGATCAGGGGTTGTAAATAGATGTTAAAAAGTAGGGGCGACAGGGCAGACCCTTGTGGCACTCCGCAGGCGATCGATGTATTAGTGGAAAGGAGATCACCGAGCTGTACTCTCTGAAACCTCCCTTCAAGAAAGGAAGAGAGCCATGCGTGTGCTGTGCCCTCGATGCCGAAATCCATCATCCGCGACAATAGTTGTTTATGACAGACGGTATCAAATGCCGCGGAGAGGTCTAACAGCACCAGGGCGCTTGGAGTTTTCTTATCTGCCCTGTTCCTCAAATCATCCAGAATAGACAGCATAACGAGTTCCGTGCTTTGATTCGCACGGAACCCAGCTTGGTTTGGCTCAAATAAGTTGTTATTTTCCAGATGTACCGACAGGATAGTGAGTACGTGTTGCTCTACCACCTTCGTCAGGAACGGCAGCTGAGATATGGGCCTGAAATATTTTAGGCATTTCACATCCGCCCCAGCTTTTTTCAGCAGGGGAAGGGGTAAAGTTTAGGGATGTATTGGCAGTACAGGTAGTATGTGGAGAAGTGGCTGTATACATCGTTATGAGAGGTGCAAATCTGTGCTTTTCTGGCGGCTTTATTGTGGGTAGTTGCAGCCAACGGTTGCAGGTTGAGGGTTCCTACGATCCAACAGGTCGATTTTAATGCGGACGAGGGGGCAGTGGATAAGAGACAGGCAGGCAGAGTAGAGGCTGTATGATCCACAACATTGGTTTTCAGTCACAACATAATTGTGGTATGGATAATGACACTGCAGATGCTTTGTCTTGTTCACCGGATCAGAGGTTTTATGGGCTTGTGCCAGATGCAAATTTTTGCAGGATGAAGATGCTTTTGGAGCTTTGGGAACCAGACAAGTGAAGGTCCTACAAAAGATCAAGGCTCATTGTCGCGGTCACCTAGAATGGGTTTACGGACAGGCATGGCAGCATTTCATTTGGAGCAGGGCTGGGAGAAAGGCAGGAGGATGAGATAGGGATAGAAGAGAGGCACAATGATGTACTGTAATTGGGAGAGGGCTTGAGAAGCCGGCGACGACTGCACAAAAATGTGACATTCTGTGGTAAGTGGATTCAGGCCTATGAACATACAGCAGTGGAGACGGGGCACAAACTGTTGAAGGATTAGGTGCAGAGATGGCACAGTGTAAAATAGGAGACAAATTCTAAAGAGTTGGGTTTAGGTAGTTTGGGAGGTATGTGTTTCAGAGAAGGAGGATGTACTATTTAGGCTGTTCATGAAGGGGATTTTTTTGAGTTTTTACTGTGTCTGAACTACTGGATATGGAAGGTTGAAGAAGGGGTAAATTGGATGCTGGGGTCGGAAGTTGGTGAATAATTTGAAGCAGTCAAAGATTGATCAGGTGGGGGTAGTTAGGAAGGTAGCATTAGGGAGATAAAAATGAAATCCGGTATTTGTAAATCACACAATTACCCAAGGGTGTCAAGGCACTGGGGGCCGTCGGGAAGATTAAGCGAGCTATTGCCCAGAGTCACAGGGTGTTGGGCTAACCTGCCCCCAGCGCCAGGGATTGAACCGTGAACCCCGTGGTCCGAGTCAGGCACCCTAGCCGTTGCACAACACCTCTTCCACAGGTGTGAGTAAGATGATGTATCAGTGTAGACAAAACAGGTGATGGACCGAATGTGGATCAATGTCACACACTCACCCCAGTCCGAAGATCTGGGCCCAAATCCATCGTTTTTTTGCACTCCACACCACCCTGGGTTAGACAATGGCGATATACAAATCAGCTCTGACCCTGTGCCCCATGGGAACAGTCCAGTCCGAACTACAAAAGCCATGTCCTTCCCAGAATGGAATCAAGCATCCGAGGACCGGACCGGTTTCGAGGTAACACCTCTCATCAGCCCGGCTAGCTTGACTCCAGTGGTGTGGAGTGCCTGGGACCCACGTCTGGGCATCCCCAGCGCACTTAGGGCGGAATATGCAAACAAAACAGGTGATGGACCGAATGTGGATCAATGTCACACACTCACCCCAGTCCGAAGATCTGGGCCCAAATCCATCGGTTTTTTGCACTCCACACCACCCTGGGTTAGACAATGGCGATATGCAAATCAGCTCTGACCCTGTGCCCCATGGGAACAGTCCAGTCCGAACTACAAAAGCCATGTCCTTCCCAGAACGGAATCAAGCATCCGAGGACCGGACCGGTTTCGAGGTAACACCTCTCATCAGCCCGGCTAGCTTGACTCCAGTGGTGTGGAGTGCCTGGGACCCACGTCTGGGCATCCCCAGCGCACTTAGGGCGGAATATGCAAACAAAACAGGTGATGGACCGAATGTGGATCAATGTCACACACTCACCCCAGTCCGAAGATCTGGGCCCAAATCCATCGTTTTTTTGTACTCCACACCACCCTGGGTTAGACAATGGCGATATGCCTATCAGTGTAGAGCATTTCAGAAAATGTATTAATCTGAGTGGACAGGGGTTTTGTTACCAAGGGGACAACCAGACAACCATTGATGAGTTATCAGCTGCTGTGTGTGTTTATGTTTTATTTAAGTTGTGGCTGCTATAGTTACAGTTTGGCGCATTCTTTTTTAGGCTTAAAGCCACAACAGAGGCAGCATGGTGAGGTTTTCATAGATGTGAGCCAGAGATATTGGAAGATGGGAATCGAATTGTTGCAAGAGATATTTCTGATGAGTGTGTCACACCTGCATGACCAATTGACCCCCGCCTCATGTGGATTGTGTGCCATAGACAACAGATGGACAGAAGAGTATTTAGACCAGTAGCCATTGATTTGTTAATTGAACAGCTGAGCAAGCAATAGAAATACACTTCGGAGGACAGCGGAATATAGTGCAGGAAGAATGTATGATGTTACAATGCATGCCTTTACAACACAGTTTTTACATCGCAACATCCTTTTCAATGCATTCTTTCACATTGCATGCCATTACATCGCATTTTCAGAAACTACCTTTACAATGCATTCCATTACATCACATTATACCTTTACAATGCATACCATTACAATGCATACCATTACATCGCATTTAAGGTAAGTGTTGGATAGTATAGGGGTAATAATTACTATTCTAACTCCAGTGAGTGCAACAGTAGGGTAAGTGTTGGATAGTGTAAGGATGCTATGTGTTGTAATAGCATGCGTTGTAATGATTTGCAATGTAATGCCTGCATTGTAGTGACATGCGTTGTAATGACATGCATTGTAGTGAAATACAATGTAATGGCTGCGCTGTAATGACATACTATGTAAAGGATGTTGCGATGTAATGACTGCGTTGTAAAGGTTGTTTCCCATGCAGGAAGTATTCGGGTGACGTGGTGGAGGTAATAAGAGGTTTCATTGAGGCCACCTCTTGTACAGCCTTACTAGCAACACAGGGGTAGGGGTTGCTTGAACGTATTTGTGGCTAATTTAGTTGCCAGGTGTGCTTTATTTTTTAAAACAGTTGGAAAGACAGGTTATGGTTTAAATCTGTTTTCTTATTATCACTATTATTATCACACCTTCATTATATATCATATTGCATATCTTCAGAATACAAAAAAATTCTGAAAGTATCAGCACAGGCGTAACTTATTTCAATAACAAATAAAGGAATAATTACCCCTCCCCCCGTAACAACTCTCCCCAGTACCAATAACTATTCAATTAGCAATGCCTCTGGTTCTGCGTGTGGGTCATTCATTGTGGGCTCTCTTCTCTTTCAGCTTGAGATGAGTCTGTAAGTCTCAATATCCGTAAATAACGGGGGCATGTCAGCTCTCGAAATTCTTGGGAAAGTAATGCTAAGAAAGGGTGGCAAGTGGTACTAAATGCAGTGCTTAATTTGTAAAATATTAAGTGCCAGGGCTCTGATCAGGAGGCCACTGCAGCTTGCACCACCCATCACCCTTGTCATTGCTGCCAAAACAACTACTAACCATCTCTATTGCATGTAATTGCGACATTTCAGATTATTTCTGGTGCCCAAACCTAAAGGAATGGCTGGAGAGGCAGGTATTAGCAATTGTTTAAAGTATATTGTTTTTCTAAACAACTGTTATACTGCTCATCTCTAAATTACATGAGCTGCGCACCTGGTGGCAGACTGCCCTAAGTGTGATGTTGACAATTAGGTGCAGGTGCCAAGCACTGAAAACCAATTAAGTGCCAGTGCTCAGCACCGGAAAGCACTGGCTCAAATTAAGCACTGACTAAATATGTCTCCCTGGTCGGTTAGTGTAAGGGTGAGTCTCTCCATCCCCAAGATAGCCCACAGACGATATTACCAACTCAGATGTGTCGGTATGGTGGCCGACCCCAAGAGTGAGAGGATGGCCTGGTGGACTGCGCTTAGCACAATTCCTATTTGACGCCCTCTACAAGCTGCTAGGGGATAAGTTAAGGGATTAGGGAGGCCCAGTAATGTGTTTGACTGGAACCTAATGAGCTGTGTTGAAAGGTGGGTGTCTATGTGGTTTAGGACCGAGTCCCAGAGCGATGTTATTTTGGTGCACTACCAAAAGATGTGGGTAAGCGTGTCCTTCTCCCAGCACTGCCGCCAGCATTCGTCATTATGAGCATGGTTGCCCCTATGAAGCCGCACTGGGGTAAGATACCCGTATGAGGTGATTGTCATAGCTGTCTCTGTGCCGGCTATGTTATAGGATGTGTGTTGTGCTCTGTGATATATGTCTTTCCACTCCTTCTGAGAAAGCTGACGTCCAAGTTCTGCATCCCAGCGGCGATAGGCGGGGCTTTCGTCTGCTGTCTGTCTGGGTTGTAAAAGAACATACAGTTCTGAGAGGAGGCGTTTATCTAAGCGTTTGCCCAGAAGCCAATCCTCAGAAGGAGTCAATGCCCGCTCCACGTCTCATTGTTTGGTGTAGTAGGCAATGTCTGATCTGGAAATATCTAAAGCATTCTTCCTCAAAGAATGGAGTAGTTCCTCTTAAAGACGTCAACGGGTATAGGGCCTTCCAGGTCGAAGAAATGTCCTGCCGCCTTGAAGATGGCCCCCCTCCATACTCGAAAGGTTGGCCCGGCCCCTGATGTAAAAGCCAGATTGTCAACAACTGGTGTCAGGGTTGATGGAAGGGTAGTTAGCTGCCCTCTGTACGTTCATCCATCCCACACTTTCAGAAGGGAGCTCGTGACTGGGGAGATGTAGAGACTAGGTGCTCGGTGTTGACGTTGTAGGAATGGAACTTTCTATTTGTGAGGTCCCAGCTATAGACCTGTCCATGAAGAGCCAACGTTTCTCTGACTGTTGTAGACCATTCAACTAGATATCGAAGCTGAGCCACCTGAAAGTGTCTGAGAAGGCAATGTATCCCAAGTCTGCCCTCCGCCATCGGGAGCCTGCTACGTTCCTTACTCATCCTACATCTTTTACCCACCCAAACAGATGGGTGGAGAGCAGCTTGCAGAGTCAATATTATTCCTGCTGGGGGAGTTAATGGCAGAGCTTGGACGAGATAGAGTATTCTAGGTAGAGTAGTCATTTTTAATGCCGCAATGTGGCACATCAGAGACACTGGGTATTGCCTCTTCAACAGTTCATGGTAGTTGAGAGTGTTTGTGCGCTCCAAAGTGTAGCAAAGCTGGACTCCTAAGAAATGGAATGGACTCTGTCGCCGAGCCGACCGTTGCAGATTCTCTACTGTTGCTTGGGGAACTGAGATATTGAGGGCATGCGACTTATCAGCATTCATGCGGAACCTGTAGGCCACACCAAAATCATCCATCTCTCTTAGGAAGTGAGGCAGGCTCTCCTGGGGTTCGTCAAGCATGACCATTATGTCGTCTGCTTACAGACTGATCCGGCCCTCCTCCCCTCCATGGGGGATTCCTTTGATGCCAGGTAGTCTCTCACCCTCTGCGCAAACGGTTCTGTATAAAGGACGAAGAGGAGGGGAGAGAGAGGGCAGCCATGCCCATTTACCCTCATCACAGCCGTTGTAGACCTATAGCCGCTCAGGACCCATGCTCGAAAGCATTCCCCCAGCCCAAAGTGTGCTACATTGCCTCCAGAAACCGCCAGTGAACCCAGTCAAACGCTTTCTCAACATCAACCGAAAGTAGTATGCTAGACCCCTTTCTACAATGTGCTTTGTCGATGAGATATAGTAGCCGTTTAGTATTGTTCACACACAGTCTCTGTGGACAAACCCAGACTGCTCCGGGCGTATCAGTCCCTGCATAAAGGGATTCAAACGGGCAGCCAAAATACACGTAAATAGCTTTACGTCTGCATTCAGGAGTGAGATAGGGCGATAGTTAGCGCAGAAGCGTATGTCCTTTCCGGGTTTGGGGATGACTACTATCGCCTCTTTTTGCATCGAGGGCGGGAGGTTAGTTGGCCGCGCAATATCATTAAAGAGTCATGGGAGAATTGAGGCTAGGTCTGAGCAGAAGGTTTTATAAAACCCAGAGGAAAAGACATCCGGACCCGGGGATTTCAAAGCTTTCTGTCTAGAAATAGCGGAGATGACCTCTTCAATATGGATGGGGTCATCCAGGGAGGCCGCTTGAGATTCATTCAGGCGGGTAGTCACAGCGGAACATAGATAATGAGAAAGGGCATCAGGAGGGGAAGTGTGCTCTGAATATAGAGACGCATAAAAATCCCTAAAGTTCGCCGCTGTCTGGTCTGAGCAACTGCTTTTATATCCACTCTGTCTCCGGATAGGAGGGAGTCTACTCTGGTGGACTGTCTCTGGGCTCGACGTTTGGTCGTAAGGAGCCTTCTGCATTTATTCCCATTTATATAAAAATAATGTTTTAGCCAAAGAAGCGAGTACTCGGCCTTATCCAAGTCTAGGCTTGCCAATTGTTTCTGCATGTTCCCTAACTGATGTCGAATTCTGGGACCCTTTTGCGATGGTGCATATGTTCTAATTCTCAGACCTGCTCTTGGAGTTCCGCCTTTTTGCCTTGTGCTGGCGATTATCGGCTGCCACAATTGCTATGATTTCCCCTCTGATAACCGCTTCTAAGACGTCCCATAGAATAGATGTGGAGATGTCAGGAGTGTTGTTGTGCTGAATATACTCGCATATCGCCTTTTGGATCTGTATGACGACCTTCGGTCTTTGCAACAGAGTCTCTCGGAGTCTCCATTGTCACCTCATTTCCCTCTGTTTAGGATTATGTAGTTCCAATATTAGAGCTGAGTGGTCCAAGAGAGATCTGGGTTCGATCTCCACCGACCATGTGAGTTGCTGTACACTTTGGGTCCCCAGGAAGTAGTCCAGGCGGGCATATGACTTATGAGCATTTGAGAGAATGGTGTAGTACCGGGTGTGAGGAAGTGAGACCCTCAAGAGATCAATCAACCCCACCTCCCTAAGCCAATCCAGTCCCTCCGCTGTCAGGCCCCAGTCCTTCCTTCTCGGGAACCGGAACGGTCTAGGTTATTATTGAGGACTACATTAAGATCACCTCCTATTAAGACTAGGTGGTCTTGGGATGTGAAGGTCTCGTCTAGGGCAGTTCGGATTATTTGCTCCTGCCCCTCATTGGTTACATACTATGATCCCAGGGTAAATGTCTGGGCTCCCAAATGTATTTGGTATACCAGGAGGCAGCCTTAAAGATCAATAAGTTTAAGTCCATGTGTTCCCCGAAACCTACGGGCGAAGAGTATTGCCACCCCCGCTGCCATATGACCTTTGGAAGAGAAGTATTGTTGTGGGAATTCTGTAGATTTTAGTCTTTGGGAATGCCTTGATAAGAGATGGGTCTCCTAAAGGAGACAGATGTCAGCCTCAGTAAGTTTTAAATATGATAGGATGGCCCTCCTTTTGACTAGGTTGTTCAGTCCCTTCACGTGGAGGAACAGTACCTTCAGGTGGTCACCGGGCATCATGATATGATTGTGTTATCATGCTGAGTGTCTCCCTAGTATTCTTCTGGTTAGGAAAGTGTGCTACTGTATGTGTTGAACCCTTACGATGCGTAAGTATGTGTAGATTAGCTACAACTTTGTCTATTTCTGCAGCCCTTTGTGTTATTGTGGATTGGTACTTATCAACCATAAGAATTGACCACAAAATACCAACAAAGTCTCAGGAAAGGGTGGGGCCTCGAGGTTGGTCCCTGCCACTCCCGAAGTAAGACAAAAGATGGGGTCCATGTTGGCCAATATCGTTCATGAGGCGTCCCTCCCATTCTCGGCCTCGGATGGCTTCTGTTGTGTATCATCACTGGTTACGATTTAGCCTCAGCCTCTTCGTCTGTGTGGTTGTGTGTCAGATCTCCCACCAGGCTATCCAACACTGCTTTTCTCTCTTGGTCTATTGTAGCTGAGATTGGCTTAGTAAGGCCTGTGCCCCTGTGGTCTCCTCCTCCATCTCGAACGTCTACTAAGCCCAGACTCTGATCTCGTGTTGTTCCCAGGGAGTCTCTCAGGAGGGTCTATCTGGAGAAGGTAGCAAGCTGCTGTAAAGGAACGCAGTTAGTGGGCCTTCCCTTCCCAACTGAAGATTAGTTGGAAAGGGTGGCCCCTTGAGTATGAGGTATTGTGTTCTGTAAGATAGGCAGTCACTGTTTGGAACTACCTCCATTTATGCAGGGTGATCGCCGAGATGTCCTGAAAAAGCTGGAGTGAGTGTCCACGAAAGTGAACCGGATTGGTGTCTCTCGCCTTCCAAAGAATGCGCTCCTTCGGGGGAAACCCATGGAAGCACGCTATAATGTTCAGAAGGGGCAGATGTGCAACTTTGGGTAGGCCCACTCGATGTCCAATCTGATTTCAGATGCCTGCATGTCTCCCAGGATCTGTGCAAACAGCTCTGACTGTCATGTATTCCTCCACATTTCCTGCCTCTGCAGCAGATGGCTTTCCGAATTCGGATGTTGTTACGTCTTGATCTATTTTCAAGATCCTCAGCATGAGTCTGCAGGTCTGTCTGTTGGTCCGTGAGGCTGCTGAGTTCCTGTCTGAGCTGCTCGATTTCTTCATCTCTCGTGATCTTGTGGTTCTCTAGGACATCCACCCTGTCCCCTATTTCCGACATCTCTTTCCGTGCCCCTTGTAGATCTTGCACTAAGTCTAGCTTGATCGACTTTAAGTCCTCCCTCAGAGATGAGAACAGGATCTTCATGTATGACCTGGTGACCGGTGCATTCCCTCCATCATCATCGTTCTGGAGTGGGGGACCGCTGGAGGGTCCAGGGGGGGGGGGGGGGAGGGGTGTAGGTTGGTTGATGAGCATATCTTTCAAGGAGCGGTCTTTCTTGCCCTGGGGCGCTGACATGTCTGTTCCTGCAGGCGGAGGGCCAAGGGTGCCAACTGTGCTGTGTGTTTGTAGGCCCCCTTACTTGCTACTGAAGTTCAGCTGTGTATTAGATTAAGTCTGTGGGTGAGGCCGGCACAGCAGGGCCGCAGCGCGACAGCCTCTATGGTTGCAAATATACTGGCATTGGCCTCCTCAACATGTGGTCGTCTCTCTCGCCTTGCCTTCGGGACGCGACTTCTGCTGCTCGCTCCTGGTTTGGGTGCTGATTGCTTGGTGGGGCCAGTAATGCCCCTCGTGATGTTTCCCCTCTTTCAGCACCCCTCTCGGGTCTTTTGTTCACTGGGGGGGGGCTCCCGCCGGTGTCAGTGGTCACCTCTCTGTTGCCTGGAGAGTACCGGCAATGTGGACTGCATCCTAGTGAGCTGAGAGGGCTGCTGCGTATATACCGTCGCTATTGCTGGGATGGCCAAGAGGACCTCCCCGGCCACCACAAGTCTTCTGCCGGATGTGTGTGATCCTCTTAAGATCTGTGTCTCTTCCTGCGAAGCAAGCCTTCTTTTAGCTCTGGGCAAGAGGGACCCTGCCTTCCAATGTGCTCAATAACCTCTGTTGCCGCCCACTGGGGCGAGTGTTATATCGTGCTCCCGGGCGTCAAATTGAGAATAATTAATTTGACAGCAATTTTTAGAAGACCGAATTTCAAAGCCTTTGGAGGTGATTAGGCTCAGAGGGTGGCCGAGGAGGGAGTTATTAGATTGTTGATAAGTATTAGCAAAGACCGGTTTTCTTTAAGGTATAATTAGGCTCTCCGGTTTTAGGTTTAAACCAATAATAACTGATAAAACCCCACTGGAACGGAAAAAGCCCTCACCAGTGTAAAAATATAAACACTGAAAAAACACCTACACAACCACAAACTAAATGCCATTCAAAGATAGGAAAAGGAGAGGGAAAGAGTAATTTGTATTTCTTCCTGAAGGGGCCAATACAATGTAACTTTGTTATATAAGGTAGCAGTAAGATTGACTGGGCTAACATTATTCTGCATGAGTTTTGTTGTACAGGGAGGTCACTAAAATATTGTTTCTTCTTCCATTTTTCAGTTTTGTGGTCTTTGGTCTAAAGATACAAGGGTTAGAAGCATGCTTTAGGTGCTGTTTATTTATTTTAAAACTGTAGAGAATCAGAAAATATCAAAAGCATATTTGATTTTTTGGCTACGTTTGAGTCTTTTACTGATAGGGAAAATGTGGGTTTCATAAGAATCTTTCCCAATATGTACCATCACATTTACCCTCAGAGAATGGGTAAAAAACCTTGATACATTGGCCCCCTTTTCTAGTGGGTCAGTATTGATAGTAGGTTAAATGCCAAACGGCCCAGGCTTTAAACATTCAATGCAAGGTATAGTGACAGGTATATGTGAAAAGATTGCTGTCACAAACTACTCGGATACTGGTGAAAACATGACACCAGACTTTTGGAAAACATGTAACGCAGTGTCACTTGGAACGCTGCTGCAAAAAGTTCCTACCAAGTTGTTATAGGGGCGACTGGCGCAGGAGTAATGGAGTCTGAAGCTTCGGGGACGCCAGGTTGAGCGTTCCTGTACCAGGTGGAACGCTCCGGTCCGTCCGAACCCAAAAGCAAGAGAAAAACACAAGGGCATAAATTAGGGGGATTGTTCGGGACGTTTCTGATGTGAGGGAACGGGGAGTGAGGGACACCGAGTGCTCAAGTGGTATACACAGCTGACTTCCGGTGCTCAAGTGCTCGTGGGAGGATACAGGGGAGTTGGGACTGTACAGGTATTTACAATATTTATAAGTGTGAGGTGGCAAGGTATACTGGCTACTCAGACCCACCCAGCCCGCAACCTTGCCCCATACCTGTTCGAGCCACACTCCTCCCGTGGGAACGTGGAGGGCGGCTCGTGGGGACGTGGGCCTCCTGGCGTGATGATGCTGCACCGGTCCTCTGTAGCCTTGTCCGTCCGGTCTTCTTGCTCAGCTCTCTTTGGTTTCTCGGTTCTCCTTCTCTCGCACTCTCCGTATACTTCCTCCAGGGAAACGCCGTCCGACCAATTCCGGGTTCCTCCTTCTTTTGACGTCCCTGCCGTGATGACGCTCACGAGGGGAGGAGTCTCGTTCTCCGGAATTCTCCAGTTAAAGGTGCCGTGTCTGTTTACGTTTTTCGGTGTCCAAGAGAGAAACACAAGGGCAGAAATTAGGGGGATTGTTCGGGATGTATCTGATGCGAGGGAAAGGGGAGTGAGGGACACCGAGTGCTCAAGTGGTATACACAGCTGACTTCCGGTGCTCAAGTGCTCGTGGGAGGATACAGGGGAGTTGGGACTGTACAGGTATTTACACTATTTATAAGTGTGAGGCGGCAAGGTAGACTGGCTACTCAGACCCACCCAGCCCGCAACCTTGCCCCATACCTGTTCGTGGGAACGTGGCGGGCGGCTCGTGGGGACGTGGGCCTCCTGGCGTGATGATGCTGCACCGGTCCTTTGTAGCCTTGTCCGTCCCGTCTTCTTCCTCAGCTCTCTTTGGTTCCTTCCTTCTTTTGAGGTCCCTGCCGTGATGACGCTCCCGAGGGGAGGAGTCTCGTTCTCCGGAATGCTCCAGTTAAAGGTGCTGTGTCTGTTTACGTTTTTCGGTGTCCATAGTGACTCCGTTTCGTCTTGCCATTCTTTTGGGAGATAAGGATTGTCCTGGTGAGAGGAGACAGAAGCGGGTGAGAGGGAGGTAACTGCCCACCAGTCTATTATCATGTCCGTTTCCTCGGTGGGCCGCCTGTCCCCGCTACACAAGTTCAACAAAGATTGGAGTGATAACGTTTGTATTTACAGTGATACAGCTACGTATATGAAAAAGTTGTGTGATGACCTGTCGAAATAGATGCCTGGGCTGAAGTGCTTCCTTGTAAGAGATCCTTGCCCCTTTTTAGATTGTATGCTGAAAGCATTTTTACAATCTTCAGAGTTAATGAAGAATGCTATGGACGGGGGGGAGGAGCCAAGATGGCGACCGGAGCGGACCTGTAGGCTCCCGGCTCCGCCAGTCCGTTTTTGCCGTGCCGACATCCTGATCACAATCCTGGCACACTCGACGGCAGACTGTGTGCGAAACGGCGCTGATCACGGCGGTGCTCTCCCGGACCCAGGACCTGCCCGGCAGCCGAAGAAATCTGCCTCCTAGCTCCCGGCCCTGGACCCCGCTTCTGTGAGCTCCTCCTTCCGTGCCTCCTGAACCTGATGCCGGCCGGAGTGCTCCGCCGGCGCAGACTGTAGTGGAACCGGAGTTGCCCCTGCGAGGCGCTGCCCGAGCATAGTCACCTGGGATGGCGCGACGCGGGCAGAGAGAGGGCAGTGTTTACGGAGCCGTGGACCCCCATCATAGCGGAGCCTTTGTTTGAGGCGCCAGGTACGAGGAGAGGACGGTCCGGCCATTTTGAGTCGCACTTCGTTTGTTGACCCCATGCCTCGCTACCCGGGACTGCCAAGTGGCGTCTAACTGACACGCATTGTCTTGGGGCACGGAGCGTAATACTCAGTCAGCGGTAGCAAGGGGGTGCGCTGGTGCTCTCCTGAAGCCGGTGCCCGTCGTGGAACCTGGTCGAGATGGCTCGGTGCGCCGCCATGTCTTGTGGGGAACTGAGCCCTTTCGAGCCAGAGACCAGTGCCGCCCTGGCTATAGGGGAACCCGAGATTCTGGAGATCCCCCGGGGACACAAGACCCAGGGACTACAGCCTGGGATTTCTCTCGGCGCTGTCCTGTCAGCCCTGCATGACCTCCGCTCAGAAGTGCGACACTGCTACCGAGAACTGGGGGACAAGCTGGACCGCATGACATCTACGTTGGGCTGGGGCATCGATGCCTCAGAATTGCACAGCTGCCGCCTGCCATTGCCTACAACGAGTGGGGCGCCGACGATCTCTCCTGCATGCTGCACATCTGAGCTTACTGACTATCTCGCTGACGCCCAGGATTACCAGCCTGATGACTCCCCTCGGAACACTTTGTTTCCCCGCCAGGAGATGTGTGCAACATTGTGGCCAGACTCTCTATTGTGGATGCCTCGAGAACTGCTTGCAGCGTCGTGGCTGCCTTCTCTTCCTGCGCTGCGCCTCTTGCCTATCCTGATTAAAACATCGTGTACTCCTGGTGTACTTATGGAACGTTCCGCTGCACTCGACGGACTTCCTGCTGTCTCATCTTGGCCATTTTGTGCTCCCTTTTTGTTGTCCTCTGTCCTCTCGCCATTTTGCTCCTTTGTTCTGTGGTGGGCGGGCCTCTCTTGGGCAACGCGACTGAGTGAATATCCGCGTTCGGGTCAGGGCTAGGCTGCTTTTCCTGATGTTGGCTGCTGGGCTGGTGGGCCGGGAATTGGGGCTGTATCTTGTGTCCAGTTTACTTGATCGCTGTTGATTAATGCTTCGCTCCTATAATGCCTTAATGCTTGCCGCTTATCCTGACCTTGGGGTGGAGGATGTATTACAACTGGCGGGGACCGGGTTGCCTGGAATTGAACCTCCTCCCTCCCTCCTTTTTTGTCTTTGAGAGTTGAAGATTAGGGTGTCCTTCTCTCCCTCTCTATATCACATGGTACGTTTGTTTTCCTTTTTCTTATCTTCTCTTCCTTTCTCTCTCTTCCTTTCTTCTCGCTATATTTCTCTTACTCCCTATGTCACTGGATTATACTTCTTTAACCTTCCTTCTTCTCCTTCCTTAATTTTTCTTTCCTTCCTCTTTCTCTTCCCTTCTTTACTTCTTCTTCTCTCTAAATTTCGGGTTTATTGGGGCGACAGACACTCTGCTAGGGGGGGGGGCAGGCCGTAGCCTCTGCATGTGTGTAGGGTGGGGGGTTATATTTAGTTTTAGTTAGTTTCTATGGTGCCTATGTATGATCTTCTCTTATGATTTTTTCTTTTTTCTGTTTTGGGTCTGTGTTAAGGATTAGTGGGGAGTGGGTAGCGATGTGGGTGGTACATAAATGCAAACTGACTCTCCTGCTGCTATACACTGTACCGCCGATTAGAAGGGGAGTCCTCATTATTGATGCTACTTCTTGATGCTGCCTGCCCATGTGCTGTAGTTAATATACGGACTCGATTCTCCCTGGTTTATTCTTCATTGTTTTATCTTTAGACTAAAACTCTAAAAAATCTAAACCTTCAATGCTCCTCCTCCCTAGCGCCACTATTCCGTTCAGTGTAACTGCTGTTAATTATTGCTATATTGCCTGATGACGCTGGGGGAACGTATTGCTTACTTATGTGCTAAACAGTATTGTGGCCGGCCCGATGGTTGTAGGCCCGTATTTGTACCACTCTTCATGCACAATAAAGGTTTTCAAAAAATTTAAAAAAAAAAAAAAAAAGAATGCTATGGACTTTTTAGTTCATTCTGGTGCACTGTGTTTTTATGAGCGGAAACTAAAACGCGAATATTTCTTATTTTGTGCATGGTGTGTCATCAAAGAAAGAGTCATCCCAACTCTGTCACTTAGCTGGTGGATCCTAGTCCTAGAGGCCATTAATGCTATATTTTACATGTGGCAAGCGTTTACAGAACTTTTGCTGAGTGATGATGCCAAAGACAAGAAACGTGAGGATCTTTGGTCATATATTGATAGTAATTTGAAAAAAAGTACACTCTACTGCATTTTTAGATTTTTACAGGAAAGCATGGCTGCTGTAGAGGACATAATATAACAAGAATTTACAATGCATTAGGTCTCGCAGCATTAAAGTTTGAGTTATTGGCATTGTGTATGACAATGCGTTGCATAAAATTTTTAGCAAACTTTGAAATGGTGAGCAGTGAGAGTGTGTGCAAGAGTATGCTGTTGCTCACAGCTGTTATTATTCACACAGCTCTGATGATGCACCTGAGCACGGGGCTGACGCAGCTATTATTCACACAGCTCTGATGATGCACCTCAGCACTGGGCTGACACAGTTATTATTCACACAGCTCTGATGATGCACCTCAGGCACGGGGCTCACAGCTGTTATTATTCACACAGCTTTTATGATGCACCTCAGGCACGGGGCCGACGCAGTTATTATCCAGACAGCTCTGATGATGCACCTCAGCACGGGGCTCACAGCTGTTATTATTCGCACAGCTCTGATGATGCACCTCAGGCACGGGCTCACAGCTGTTATTATTCATACAGCTCTGATGATGCACCTCACGCACAGGCTCACTGCTGTTATTATTCACACAGCACTGATGATGCACCTCACGCACGGGGCTGACGCAGTTATTATTCACACAGCTCAGATGATGCACCTCACGCACGGGGCTGACGCCTCCTGGAAGTGCCTGTATTTCTGAGCCTCCCTTGAAACTCGAAAGAGAGGCAAATAAGTTATGCACCTCATGCACGGGCTCACAGCTGTTATTATTCACACAGCTCTGATGATGCACCTCACGCACTGGGCTGATGCAGTGATTATTCACACAGCTCTGATGATGCACCTCACGCACGGGGCTGACGCAGTTATTATTCACACAGCTCTGATGATGCACCTCACGCACGGGCTCACAGCTGTTATTATTCACACAGCACTGATGATGCACCTCACGCACGGGGCTGACGCAGTTATTATTCACACAGCTCAGATGATGCACCTCACGCACGGGGCTGACGCCTCCTGGAAGTGCCTGTATTTCTAAGCCTCCCTTGAAACTCGAAAGAGAGGCAAATAAGTTATGCACCTCACGCACGGGCTCACAGCTGTTATTATTCACACAGCTCTGATGATGCACCTCACGCACTAGGCTGACGCAGTGATTATTCACACAGCTCTGATGATGCACCTCACGCACGGGGCTGACGCCGCCTGACAGTGCCTGTATTTCTGAGCCTCCCTTTAAACTCGAAAGAGAGGCAAATAAGTTCCCTAAATATTATAGGAGAGGATAAATTACTATTCTACCATTATTCTTCGTTTGCTTGTACAAAGTGTTTGTGGGTCTTGAAGTACTTTGGCCAAATAGGGAGACTAAAAATACCAGCATGCAAGTGCTTTTTTCCCTTCAGATGACGACCGCCTCGTACGTCACGGACGCTCTGACGTTCCTGCCCGTAGTGTGATGTATTGCACTGTCCTGCCCTCCCACTGCAGCGGCGCGAGGCAAGGCTTGGGCTCAGTGGTCCAGGAAGGGTGAGCTCCCTCAAGGCTCAGCCAGCAGCAGGACGCTCATGGTGCCCGTATCGCCTCCGTGACGCCCCTCCCCTGGGTAGGAAATGCCAGTGTGACCAGCAGTCTCCACGGAAGAAGCCGGACTAACGCTGGTGGGGTGCCGGGAACTAGGCGATGTGGCTGGTGGGTCAGAATCCGATGCCCCACCTGGGCTGGGAGGAGTGGCGCCGATGCGGTGAGTGGGGCTTAGTTGGAGGAGGGCGGCGGGGGAGGTCTCTGTGCGCTCGTGTATGTGTGGGAGGGGGAAGGGGGAGTGGTGTGTGTGTCTCTGTATGCGTACGTACGTGTATGTGCGTGTGTGTGTGTGTGTGTCTCTGTGTGCGCATGCGTGTTTGAAAGCAGGGGAAGGTGTGGCTGTGTGTGTTGGAGCTTCCCAGGAGACAGGAGATGGCCACAGCGAGCGCGTTCGCGTGCGCGCGGCCCGCTCCGATCTGATTCTTCAAAATGCGCGTGGCCATCTCTTGTCTCCTGGGAAGCTGAGCCGCTGACAATAGGTCTCTGGCGAGACCGCGCTTTCGCGCGGTAAACGCCACGAGACCTAAAAACTAGAGTCTGAAAACACCTTTGACTACCAAGTGTTCAGCATAATTGGTGTAGATGTGAAACATCTCCTAGAGAGTAGGCTGGGTGCCAATTTTAGAGACTATGGCACTGCAGCATGTTCCATGTTAAAGTGTTTGCCACTTGCTAAGCAAAGAAATGTTGAGGAGCAATTCAGGAAATTTTATTTCACTAATCATGGCATTTGAAGTTAATGAAGCCTCACTGTGGTACTCTGCACAAGTTATAGATCCCTTCCGTGAAGGGAAATTTTCTCAGGAGTTTCAAAAGTGCTGCCTCATTTTTGATCGCTTCAATAACTCTGAGGGCATATACGCCCAGTTAAACGCATATGCTGCAGAACCTGTCACAGGGAATCATAATCTTCAGGTGCACCGGTATTGGCATGGAAAGCTACGTCAGTGGCCAGAGTTAGCAAATTGTGTACTGGCTATTGAGGCTTTGCCTGTCTCCAGTGCCAATGTTGAGAGGGCCTTTTCACAGATAACAGTTTACACGGGAAGGGAAGAGCGAGCGTGCATGACCAAAGATTCACTGAAGAAGTATTGTATGGTTTACTACGATAGGTTTGATGTGTAAAAATGTATTTGGACCTCATATACACTGTCTATATTCCATGTACTATCAGTGCAGAAAACAAGCAATAATAAAAGCAAAATGTTCCATAAACACCGGAAGAACACTGTTTCTGTTGTTTTTAATGGCGCGAAAATGTGTAACCACTGTGTGGGGCGGAGGAGCAGGAGCAGGAGAACCCTTCCACCGCAGAACAAACCCAGACTTTCTGGTTGCCTCCAAACACGAATCCGGAAGTGTGCGGCAGCGCTCTAGCATTCAACTGGCTGAAAGGGAGGAGTCGCGTCAACAAGCGGAAGAGACTGGAGCAGAGGCGAGGATAAGAGGCAGAGGCGGAGAATGGACGGTGTGCGGTGGCAGCGAGGAAAAAGAGGAGCACCTGGAGGAGGAGGACCGAAGAGCGGAGAGTGAGAGGAGAGCGGAGGAGGACCGAAGAGCGGAGAGCGAGAGGAGAGCAGAGGAGGACCGAAGAGCGGAGAGCGAGAGGAGAGCGGAGGAGGACCGAGGAGCACAGAGTGGAGAGGTCAAAGTGGAGAGACAACGCGTTTTGTTTTGCCTAGCCAGTATGTCCGCGGGGCCCTAGTACACATCAGATGCGTCCATGAGGATGTTAAGCCCTACCCCCTGGCCACTATCACCCTCACCCTCAAGGAGAAGGGTCCATGTACGGTATGTGTAGGGGTGGTGGATTCCTTGCCAGAGGACGTCATTCTAGGGGTGGATAATCCCGACTTCCTTTCCCTGTTCAGGAACTCACTCTGGCCCTCCCAGCAAAAGACTGCCGTCCCATACCCCACTACCTCACGCCTGAGCCTTGGACCACGGACCACAACTTTCGATATGCTCAGGCTGAAGACCGAACTCTGTTCAATGCCTGGGAGAGCACTCATGCACAGCAGGGAACACAATCCCTGGTCTACCCTCTATTTCGCATACAGAACGGCCTGCTATATCGGCAACCCCAGGAGAACTGCCAGCCACAGCTATTGGTACCACGGTCGTTCAGAAACCAGGTGCTATTCTTCGCCCATACGCACCTAACCGCTGGACACTCCGGCAAAGAAAAAACAACAGAGAGCATTCTGAGGTATTTCTTTTGGCCTGGCATCTATAAAGAAGTGCAAGACTACTGTGCCCAATGCGAGGTGTGCCAGAGAAGGAATACACATCGCCCTAGCGCCGCACCATTGCATCCTTTGCCCATCATAGGAGTCCCCTTTGAATGAGTCGGCATGGATTTAATAGGCCCTCTACCTAAATCCGCGAAAGGGCATGTGTATGCGTTGGTGATCGTGGATTACGCCACTAGATTCGTAGAAGCATTTCCTTTAAGAGCCCCCACTACCACGGCCATCGCAGACCGGTTCGTGGAGCTGTTTTCTAGAGTGGGGTTTCCCAAAGAAGTGTTGACGGACCAAGGTACGCCGTTTACATCTAAACTGATGAAAGAGATCTGCAAGACCCTGAACATAAGGCCTCTGTCTACCACCCCCAGACCGACGGGCTGGTGGAAAGGTATAACCAGTCCCTAAAAAACATTCTCAAGAAGATGATGACGTCAGAGGGACCAGACTGGGATCGGCTGCTGCCGCTGGCCCTATACGTTCTACGAGCCCAAAAACAAAGCAGTCTAGGATGCTCTTCCTTCGAGCTGTTGTACGGACGTCACCCTAGGTCATTATTGGAGATAACCAAGGACCTGTGGGAGTCGGAGGAGATACAAGAACAGAAATCCGTCCTTGCTTATACAATACATTTGAAGACTAAGCTTGGCAAATTGAGGAGCCTTACTTCCTCCAATTTGGAACAGAAACAAGGAGAACAAAAGAAGAATTACGACAAGGGAAAGAGATTGAGGCGTCTCTCCGAGGGGAAGTGGGCCCTAGTGTTACTCCCCTCCATAACTGGTAAAAACAAGAGTGAATGGCAGGGGCCCTACCAAGTGGTAGAAACCATAGGGGATACAACGTATAAGCTATGCCTGTCTTCAAGAAAAACCCAAAGTTATCACATCAACCTATTGAAGGAGTGGTTGGAACCGGCTCCTAGAGGGGTGCACGTGGCGTCTCCTGTGACAATACCTCCTTCCACGGTAAAGAAACTAGTGGTGAACCCCGAATTGACCACCGAGATGGAGGGAGCCCTGCATCATGTTCTTCTCCCCTTTTCAACCATCTTCTCAGATCTCCCAGGAAAGACAAGCCTTGTTGAACACCGCATCAATACCAACAAGAGGATGATTGTAAAACAGAAACCGTACCGGATCCCCGCAGCTCGACGTGAGGCAGTGAAAAAGGAAGTTCGGGAGATGTTGGACCTAGGTGTGATCAGGCCCTCAAACAGCAACTGGTCCTCCCCAATCGTGATGAACCCAAAACCCGACGGGTCCAAGCGTTTTTGTATGGATTTTCGGGCTCTGAATGCGATATCCACATTTGACACATACCCTATCCCAAGGGTGGATGAACTAATAGAAAAGATCGGAGACGCAGTATACATAACTACCCTAGACCTCACGAAGGGATACTGGCAGGTACCCCTTCGTGAGGAAGACAGGAAGAAAACGGCCTTTGTCACGGATGACGGTCTCTATGAATTCACCGTGCTGCCTTTTGGCCTTCACGGGGCGCCGGCAACCTTCCAGCGCCTCATGAACAGTGTCCTACGACCACATCTGTCCTTTAGTTCAGCGTACCTGGACGATATAGTGATCTTCAGCCAGAGATGGGAGGAACACCTAAAACACATCCAGATCATCTTGACCGCGCTACAGGAGGCCGGCCTAAATATCAATGCCAAAAAGTCCAGAGCTGCTTTTTCTAAAGAGAACTATCTGGGGTACGTACTGGGGGCAGGCCACATAGCCCCACAAGTAGAGAAAGTGAAGGCCATCAACAAAGTCACCTTTCCGACTACATAAAAAGAGTTGAGAGCCTTTTTAGGCCTCATAGGCTACTACCGGCGCTTCATCCCCAATTTCGCCGAAACAGCCTCTCCCCTTACTGACTTGTTGCGAAAGGAAGGAAGACCTCGAGACCTAAACCATCCCTCCCCGGAGGCTCTCTCTGCATTTTCCCTTCTTAAACACTGCATGACATCTGCCCCCATGTTGATATCCCCTGACTTTGAGAAACCCTTTGTACTAGCCACGGACGAATCCAATGAGGGGGTTGGGGCGGTGTTGTCACAGAGAGGACCCGATGGACTGGAGCACCCCATAATGTATATAAGTCGGAAATTGTATCCCCCGGGAAACTAGGTATTCCACCATAGGGCGCGAGTTCCTGGCCATCAAATGGGCGGTAGAGAAGTTACAGTATTATTTGGAGGGAAGGCCATTCGTCCTCCATACCGATCATGCCCCGCTACGGTGGATGCACCAAAACAGTAGTCACAATCCCCGTGTCCTGCGGTGGTTTCTTTCCCTACAACCCTATTCCTTCTCAGTGCAGCACAAAAAGGGAAAAGACACCGGGAATGCGGACTTCCTTTCCTAGGTATTTCCTCTCCCCGATCGGGAGAGTCCAGGGGGGAGTTGTGTGACGGGGTGGGTTCACTTGAACCCCTAGAGGGGGATCAGACTATGGACTGGTGGTCCGTCACCGCTGTTTCACGTACCTCCGTTCCCTCCCTGCAGCAGCCTGATAGCCCCGAGGAGGAGGACTGGAAAACCGGAGACCCAGAGTACTGGTGGCCGACCAAGGAAGGAATCAAACCCTGTGCATTTAAGAACTTGGAGCCCGCACTGACAGCCTCTACAAGATACGGCTGACGTCTTAAGACTCCTACCGGAGGTGGAATTCGACGTCGGACCGACCTTTTGGTCAGTTTCGACGTGGAGTCCTTGTATACCTGCATACCGCAGGAGGAAACTCTGGAAGCGCGTTGAGTATTCACAGCTATGTCATTTCCTCTATGATCAGAGTGAGTATACTCAAGAATCAGCTAAGTGCAAAGCATTTATGCTATTGTGTTGTCTGTACAGTTTCTTGTGAATTTATGGTTGTTCATGTAAATATGTGTTCGTTTGTTGTCCTTTTTCAACAGGATTAAAGACACAAATCACATCTTCCTTGTGAACATTGGGGCTCCAAGTTCCTGGTAGATATGAATATTCCTATATAGTTTATGAATAATTCTGTTACTTATTTTCACATTCACGTTTTACATGTTGCAGTAGCTTAACACCTAGGTCCTGATGAAAGCCGAAGAAACTTCCAATTAGGCTGAAACATGTTGACCGTTCTGCACAGCGCCATAGTGTAGCAACATATTTTGGCTACCCGGCGTGTTTTTATACCTTGACACTTAGACAATTCCCATTAAACATATTTTTTGTCTGAGTCGTTAATTAATCCAAGGCCTACCAGGGGCTGCAGCATGTGTTATGCCACCCCTGGCTGGCCTTCCAAATTGACACAACTGGCTGATCACTCAGCTGGGGCAAGGTGGTGTAATCACCCTTTGCTTTAGATATAGTATACCTATATCTAACCTTATATATAGACTCATATACACCTATAAGTCACTCCTATGGCAGGCCTTAAGAATCCTGGAGGCAGAGTGCTTGGTTTTATGTGAAATGAGGCTCTAGCATGAGCTGAGCCTGTCTGCAGCTTTCGGAACCATGTCCTTATAGCTGTTCTATGATATAGCCATACCATATACTCTTAAGTACATTATCATCCTCGCGGTTGAATGATAACTTTGGTTTGGCTTTATCAAAACATGTCGTGTACGGTGTCATACGCTTTGGAATACTACCCCCTCGCCAGTTCTGGCGATGGGGGTAGCATTCCACCCTTTTAGAGGGAGAAGACATGTTGTTCCTAGTAAACCCGGTAAAAGTTCACCAGAGCCTCAGCATCACAAAATGGATGCTGCTGCCACAGACACAAGTCTGACCTCCTGCTGCTGGGAGTCCTTCCAGCGAGGGAGGCTTGGACAATAGGTTTCCTGTCTTGAGAGGTGCTAGCACCATCCCAGACAGGCCATAGTGTATTGGGGCAGGGAGGGCTGAATGAAATGAGACACTGCCTGGGGCACACAAGGTGTCCCATGCATAGTCCGGTTGAAACCAGTTGAAGGGGCACTCCAGCCCCAGCTCTGGTGCGAAACTGGACAAAGGGAAAGGGGTGTAACCACCCCCTTCCCTGGTCCCACCCATAGGAGGGATCTAGCAGGTAATCTAGCCCCTCAGATTGGTATATATGTAGGAGCTGAGTCAAGAGACTTTAGATTTGTCCCGAACTGAAACTTGAAATGAAACTCTGGACCTTCGACATTCTACTGAACATAGAAGACTGAAGAATCTCCCTTGTGGTCAAGGAGTGACCACCCTGTGAAAACAGGCACCATCCAGAGATCTGCGGTTTGCTTTGTCGACGCTCCCGCCGGAGCCCTATCACAGAGCCTGACAAGAACCAGACTTCCAGACTTCCCTGAGCTCGATCCATCTTGGAAAACCTGCACTTTGCTACCTGTGCAGCTCCCCAGGCACCCTCGAAGATGTGCATTGGGGATTGAGAAGCCCCGGCCCGGAGCACCTTCTACACCGACGTACAGCCCTCCACACTCCATGAGTGCCGCGTGGAGCCTGCTAGTGTTTTTGTGCTCAACGCGTCTGTCCAGTCACTTGCCCGTTGGCTAGTGGCCTCTGTGACAACAAATCGACAAATCTACACTGCTGGCCTGGATGCTCCAGGCTGGCCCTTGCTCCCCTGAAAAGGAGAAGCCCATCAGACCTTGCTGGTCTGATCAAGAAGCCATCTTTGATTCCTGCGTGGGTTGCCTTTGGCAAGTCTTGTTGACTCCAATCCGGAGGCCGACACCGCCGACAGCGAGATCCTTTGTGGGACAGTCTATGCCTAGCTCCTGGTCGTCGTCGACACCTCCTGGTCCACGTGGCTGTAGAGATAAGCTTCACGACATCACCTGATTGCTTCACAACATCGCCTGGATCCTTCCTGGTTCCTTCCTGGTCACTGGCTAGTGACCCAGACTCTGTACCCTCTACTTTCAGGTACTCTTCATCCTCGATCCGCCCTTGGATCTAACCGGACACTTCTCTCCTGGTCGCCTGCAGAATCTTTCTCCAAGGCTCCATAGGATTCAGCGACGAAACCCGACACACTTTGCCACCTATGCACCCGCTTCCTGTGGGTGAGGTAACGCGAGTACTCCGGTGCTCCTTTGGGTATTACCTATGCTAGTGTCCTAGTTTTCAGTAGCTTTCTCCTAGTCCACCCGGAAGTGTCCTAAAAGAACTAGTTTCCAATTCTTTCGTTCCCATTATAACTCTATGGTAACTCGCGTGTGTGTTAAGACACTGAACACACCTCCCGTGGGCCTCCTGCTTCCTATCCGTTGGTAGTACAGCATAGCCCCAGCAATTCCCTAGGCCCTAGGCCTATTCTTTGTTTGTGACGTGGTTCTTATACCACTATTTTAGTATATGGTTTTACGTGCCCCTAGGGCTCTACTGTAGATTGTGCAACTTATTGTATGATAATTGAGTATCTTCTGTGCTTGTGCCTCTGACCTCATAAAGAGTTCAGAGGGGTTGTGTTAGTAATAAATACATATATGGGGGCGTGGCCAAGATGGCGTCGGAGTAAGACGTGCTTTCGAGTCGCTCCGGCGCCCGACCTGCTCAGCATTGTACAGCATCGCCCTCAGGGTGCCAACCGGCTCTGAAACGATTGCAGGGGCCAGCGGCATCGAGCGGAGTGGTCTGGTGTCCCCGGCGAGTCCCTGAGTGACCGTGCAACGCCCCTGGGTGCTCTTCGCCATTGGGCCTGTTACGCACCGGCCTTGCGTAAAGGGAGCGGCCGCCTTGGAGTGCAGTGACTCGGCGCCGGCTGGGCGTGGCATCGAGGTGCGGCAGTCGCCATCCGCCTCTCTTCGCTACTGAGGTCCCTCCTCTCCACCGGGACACTGGCTTGATTACGAGCACTTTGCTGTGCAGGACCGGGGAGCTCGGCGGACGGCCGACCACGTGGTGGATGGACCCCGGACCTTTAGCTGGGCCGTGTGACCTACTTGCGACTGCTTCTGGAAACGCGACGCCGACCCTTGGCACCCACTGCTGACACGGAGGGTCTTCATCGCCCCTGGGTGCGACTTGCTACCTGGTGTGGACCCGTGCCCTGCACCGAATGCGCCTCGGACTTGCTGGCCCTGCGCGGAGCAACCGGGTCTGGCCTTTGGCTCTGGCGGGAAGCTCCTACGCCGCCATCTTGCTCGGGCAGCAATCGCCCGTGTCGCAGGAACATCGGAGCGGCCTTCGTCCCCAATAGCCTTGGCTCTACAGCTTCACCACGATGTCGACTTTGCCACGCAAGGGGAGGACGATGAAGGACGGAGCATCTAAAACGTCGCAGCCGCCATCTTCCCCCGGAGCTAGTGGTTCGACTAGACAATCAGACGAGGAGGCGCCCGCCACCAAGGCATTCATGACGGAGCTGTTTGCTTCTATCAAGGAGGATATCTCCGAGCTTCGCGCCCAGCTGGCGTCGGACCTGCGGGAGGTCCGGAGAGATGTAGACGGCATTGGTGAGCGGGTGGCCACCTTAGAAGATCATGACTTAAGTATGACGAATGATGTTCACCAGTTGCAACAAGATGTTCTTCGCCTTACCGATCAGAACCTGAACCTGCAAGCTTACGCTGAGGACCTGGAAAACCGCTCCAGGAGAAACAACATCCGCATCAGAGCGGTACCTTGGGACGGTGAGGCTGGGGACTTGAGAGAATATGTGCAGGCCTTATTCCTGCAAGTACTGGATGAGGAGGACGTTTAGGAGATCAGGATGGACAGGGTGCACAGAGTTGGCCTGCCTAGGCGAGGAGGTGGCCCCCCTCCGGACATACTCGTGTGTGTACATGACTTTCAGACAAAGGAACGCATCCTACGGAAAGCTAGGGCTATCACCGCCTTGCAATTTCGAGGCCATAGGCCGCAGTTGTTCCAGGACCTGGCGGCGTCCACGCTTCAAAAGAGGAGAGAATTCCGGCCTGTGACTGCTTTTCTGAAAGAGCGCAACATCTCGTACTCCTGGGGGCACCCCTTCCGTATCATATTCCGGTGGCAGAACAGGCTGGCTCAGATCCGCTCACTGCAGGCCGCGAAGGAGCTGTTGGGGCTAGAGGACGATCCATCCTCCCAGGCGGCACGATCCTCACCATCACGACGACGGCGTCGATCTTCTTCATGGCACCGGGTTGGCTCTTCCCCAGATCGGCTGCGTCCGGACCACTCTGTTAGCCTGCAGGAGAGAGGTTCCGCGGTGGCGTCGGTGGCCTCGGCCACACTTGCGGACACTCAGCAGAGCTCTGGAGCGGCATGATCCCTGACTTCCTCGATGGTCGGGCGCCAGGGAGTCTCTGTCCCTACGGCCCTGAGGTATTATGGTACTTTTGGAGAAGACACCCCGGGCCATGGCACTGGGGGCCCCCGATCTGGTGCCCCCACCCCGATTCCAGTCCGATGTGGACCTTGTGACCTGTGGCCCATTGGAACTGCTGAATGCTTGGTTCAGGTTACAGGCCTTGTGCTCTGTTTTCTTGTTTCTCGGGTTGTTGAAGGGGGGGGGACGGGGTGCTTTGACCGTGGTTTTTGTGGTAGGGAGGTTGGGGTTGGGGTTGGGGGGTGGGGTAGTGTGGTGGCGATCTTGTGTGGTGCATGTGTTCTGCTGTTGACCTTGGTGCGGTTATTCTTTGCTTTTTTTCCTTTGCTCTATGGTGCTATTCCTTCGGCCCCTGTGCTTTATGGGGGGGAGACCCTTCTGGGGTGCTGGGGGAAAGTGCGTGTGGTACCTCCGGTACAGATATGGCTGGGGACCTTCCCCTGGTTAGCTATGCGTGATTGTCCTCGGTGTGATTGGGTTCCGGCATGCGGCGAGACCCTGAGGTTGGAGTGTGGATGTCTTGGCACATACATGGCGTGGTTTCTTAAGTCCCCATTATGCCTGTTAGTATAGGCACCTGGAACGTGAAAGGCCTCAATTCACCTCATAAGCGGCAGAAACTTTGGAAGTACATTTCGGACCATCACCTGGATGTGGTTGCTCTTCAGGAGACCCACCTGGCTAGGAGGGACGAAATGAGACTTCGCCATAGGCACTTCCCCCTTATCTACAGGGCGTCCGCGCCCACGAAGCATAGAAGGGTGGCCCTCCTCTTCCGGGCCTCCCTCCACTTTCAACCCCTGGGGGTGAGCGTTGATAAGGAGGGTCGTTGGCTAATGGTGAAGGGGATGCTGTATGGCCGTTTGTGTACCTTTGTTGTTGTGTATGCTCCGAATGCGGGTCAAAATGGCTTCTTGCAATGTTTGATGGATAAGATGGGGGACTTTGTGGATGGGCACTTGATACTGCTGGGGGATTTCAATTTGGTGTGGGACAGGGACTTGGATAGTTCTGGGGCGCGCAGGGCTGACACGGGGGTCTTATCGGAGGAAACACAGCGGCAAGTGGGTGAGCTGGGGCTGGTGGATAGCTGGCGCTTTGTCCACACGCAGGCCAGGGACTATACTTTCTTCTCTTACGTCCATCGTTCGTACTCCCGCATAGACTACATCTTAGTTAGCCAAGCCCTCAGGGGGGATGTTCGTATGACTGATATCTTCCCGCTCTCGCTGTCGAACCATAGCTTGGTGGTACTGGGGTTGCATTGGGCCGCGGGGGGAGACGGCTGGCGACGGTGGTACTTCCCGGCCGCGCTGGTACGAGATGAGGTGTCCTGTAAGGCACTGAGGAAGGCTATTAGTGACTTTTTTGTCCTCAATCCGCCCTCTGACACGTCGGTATATAACACGTGGGATGCATGCAAGGCCTCCTTGCGGGGCACGTGCCTCGCCCTTAACGCGAACCTTAATAAACTTCGGCGGGAAGAGAGGGAGGCTCTGGAGACGGAGCTTGCCACTTTGGAGCAGGCGCACAAGGCGAATCCCTCCAGGGTGACCCTGCGCCCCCTGACGGCGGTGCGAGGGAAACTGAAGGCCCATTATAACAACAGGGTGGAATTCACCCTTCTGCGCCTTCGTCGTGTCTCCTATTCCCAGGGCAATAAGGTTGGGCGTCACCTTGCTCGGCAACTTCGTGACAAACAGGAGAGGGATTGCATCGGAGGTGTGAGAGACCCTACGGGCTCTGTTCAGCACAAAGACGCAGACAAAGCGGCCATATTCGGTCGCTTCTACGAGGAGCTCTATTCGGGCGAGGCTCTCGATCCGGGGGCTCAGTCCGAGTTCTTGGGTGGTCTGCCTCTTCCGAGAGTTTCCAGAGAATGGAACGATTTGTTGTCCTCCCCCATCTCTAGGGAGGAGGTATTAGACGCCATTAAGGCCTTGAAACTGCATAAGGCCCCCGGGTCTGATGGCTATACGGCCTTATTCTACAAGACGTTTGCGTCTGACCTCTGCGACTACTTAGTCTCCCTCTTCAATGCGATGGCCACTGAAGGTAGGACCTCGGACACCATGGCTGAGGCCATGATTACTATTCTCCCCAAAGCGGGTAAGGACCCTACCTACTGTGCATCATATCGTCCGATAGCACTCCTTAACCTGGACGCCAAATTATACTCCTCCATCCTGGCGGGCAGACTGCAAGACTTGATGCCTGCCCTGATCCACCCGGATCAATCTGGATTCATTAAAGGTAGGCAAACCCATGACAATCTGCGGCGGGTCGTCCATCTAATCGAAAAAGCAGAGCGGTTCCGCATACCGGCAGTGTTGGTAGGGCTTGACGCGGAGAAGGCCTTTGACCGTGTTGATTGGGGGTTCCTGCACCGGACACTGGTGGCCTTCGGGTTCTCGGACCAATTTATAAGAATGCTTGAGGCCAACTACAATAACCCTACCTCTCGAGTGCTGGTTAACGGCCATAGGTCCGGGAGTTTTCGTCATTCCCGAGGGACGCGCCAGGGCTGCCCACTCTCGCCCCTTCTCTTTGCCCTTAGCATAGAACCATTGGCGCTGGCGATCCGGGAGAATGAGCGGATCCTGGGCCTCCCCTTTACGGGTGAGCAGCATAAGATCTCACTTTTCGCCGATGACGTCCTGCTGTCCCTCCGAGACCCGGCGCTGTCGCTGCCCCATGTCCACTCGGTGCTCTCCGAATACGAAACGGTGGCGGGATTCAAGGTGAACTTCGACAAGTCCTACATCTTGAATTTGACCCTACCACAGGGGGAGGTGCAACAGATCCGGTTGCTTACTCCGCTCTCGTGGACGTCTTCCTCCTTGCTCTACTTGGGCGTGCGGCTGACCCCTACCATAGGCGCCTTGTTCCTGGCTAATTTCCTCCCGATGCTGACGTCGATTCGTGCGGAGCTGGACAGGTGGAAGCCCAAATTTATCTAATGGCTGGGTAGAATCCATGCACTCAAAATGGTTCTCCTGCCCAAGCTCCTTTACCTCTTCCAGGCCTTGCCTATCCCGATAGGACTAGATTACTTCCGTCGGCTTAAAACCCTGATGCTGAAGTATGTCTGGCAAGGCGGTCGGGCGCGGCTTCCGTTTACGGTTCTACGACGCCCGCGGTTGGAAGGGGAGTGGGTTTTCCGGACATGCATTTGTATTATAAGGCTGCCCAATTGAGAGTCCTCGTGGAGTGGTCCCAACAGCTTTCGGAGAAGCACTGGCTCCACATGGATCGGAGCGTTGCGGGTCGTTCCATCTGGGACCTGGCTTGGAAGCCTAAGGCGGATCGGCCCAGAAACGCATACATTAGCACTCCTACCAGCACGGTGCTAAAGGTCTGGGACACGGTTAGTAGCGACGACCGGTGGACCACGTTCCCGTCCCCGTTCACCCCGATCCACTTCAACCCGGCCTTTCCTCCGGCGTTGACGGAGGGTCCCTTTGAGACCTGGAGGGCAGGCGGCTCTAGAGCCCTCACCCACCTGTTCCATAGTGCTGAACCCCTCACATTCCATAATTGTATGAGGGATTATGGGGTTCTGCCGACGGAACGCTTTCGACACCTCCAGCTCTTGCATTGGGCGACATCGCCTGGGGTGGTGGATGGCGCTACCAGACCCCTGACGAAATTCGAAAATTTCATCCTTCACACATCCACCATGAAGGGGGCGATCTCCTTTCTGTATAGGCTGCTCTTAGACACTACGATATCCCCCCGGCCTCGGGATCAAGATCACTGGGAGCATACATTGGGGAGGGACATCTCCAACAGCGAGTGGAAGGGCTTGTGGCGGGACGTGTCAGCACATAACCATTCCACCGATCTCAGGGAGGCCCATATGAAGCTTATATTCGATTGGTACTTGTATCCGTCTAAACTACACCGAATATTTCCAACTACCTCAGACAGGTGCTGGCGGGGCTGCGGGATGTTGGGAGACTTCAGCCATATATGGTGGGACTGTCCCGCCATCCGACCATTCTGGGCCGAAATTCTCTCCCACGTTAAGGAGGTGCTGGGGTACCCACTTCCGAACTCCATGGACTTTGTTTTGCTAGGCCTTAGAGACCCACTGCTTGAACACCAAACCAGGGCTGATAAGCGCATTATGTGGCTATGCTTAGGGGTGGCCAAGCTGACTTTGGCAGCTGCTTGGAAAAGCCCGTCCGCCCCTGCCGTCTCACTGTGGCATGCACGGCTATGGCGCCTTTTGAGTATGGAGCGGCTCTCAGATATTTTCCTGGGGAAATTTAAAAACTTTCTGTTTAATTGGGGCCCCTTGGTGAGGTTTCTGTCCCGAGGCCTGCCTTCAGCTGTGTGCCCATTGGCGCTGCGGGCGCTTCATCTCTTCCAAATTTGATTACCGGTATGAATGTTGCTGATTGTATGAATGCTGGTCGCCACCACTGGGTGGGGGGTGGGTGTTGGGAAGGGGTGGAGGGGGGTAGTTGGGGGAGTTGTTTTTCTCCTGTTGCGACTTGCTGTGCTTCCAAGAAAGGACGCTATGATTGTGGAGGTTCTTGTGTTGCTCTTCCCGGGCCGAGAACATTGCACTGATTGTTGGATCTTCCAGGCACAATTCGGACTTTGTGATGGGCAGGCCTTATTGTTTGGACTCTTGCTGCCTTAAACTGGTTGCCGCCCCCTTTTGATGCAGGCCCTGGATCCCTATTGCCCTTTCGTTTGCGAAAATAATTTTTAGCACCCCCTGTGTGGGTTTATGTGGCGGAATGTCGCCTGTTTCTTTCTCTCCTTTTTCCTTTTTCGCTCCCCTTGCACTATTCCCCTCCCCTTTCTATTTTTCACCTTGCATACTCTAAATAAAAATTTTACAAAAAAAAATAAATACATATGTATTTTATATATAACCTGTGTGGTGTCCTTTCATTTGGTATTAAAGAGGTTACATATGGTAAAACAGCTGGCTTCACATGTCCTCTTGAGTTTAGCTTAAGACTGCTTTGTCCATGCTACCCCTAGGATAGCTGGTCTATAAGGTTGCCTTTACAACCATCACCATAAGGGTTGTTTGGACTGATACAGGGTGCCCACTAGAATAGTGGACATCACATATCAGGCCAACGTCTCACATTGGTGTGCAGCGGTTGCGATAAGAGCTTGCTGTTGTTTTACCAATTGTAATCTTTGAGATATCATTTGAAAGGTCACATTAGTTACCTATAGGTACATATAACAAGACTTATAATACTTAAGTTCTACTGACCGTAGCTGTTGTAGACCAAAGGACCTAGCACACCCTGACTACAACTCCTAGAGAGGTTTAGTAGGAAACACTTAGTGTAGGTAGGTGCACACACCACACCTCAGTAGACCATGTCTACCACAGCAAAGCCTTCTGTGACTCTCCCTGTGGGAGGTGACCCTCCAAGGGCACCCTCTAGATATGAAGCATTCAACTTCCATGAGCTGAGACACTTGTGTACCACAAGGAGGTTGAAACAAGGTTCCAACCCTACCCTTCAGCACCTGATAGAACTCCTAGAAGGATGTGATGTTCAAAAGGTCTCTAACCCAAGCCCCTCAGGTAATGAAGATGAGGTCCTACCCTCTTCGGATGATGCCCCTGACCCTACTGTCATAGAAGATGAAGAAGGAGTGGATGAGGAAGATTCTGAGGAAGATGTAGACAGCCAGGTCCAAGTTAGGAGACTTAGCCAGGCTAACCTAAGCCTACATGGGGCTGGAGATGGGATAGCCCCATACCCTTCCCTAAGTACACTTAACCAGAGGTATTGGAGGGAAATATCTCGCTCTAGGGAATCTCTCCACTCCAATGCTTCAAGGGGTTCTCAGAGGGGAATGACTTCTCCCCAGAGAAGTGAGCACCAGGATAGGATGAGGGAAGTAAATCTCAGGATTGAGAGAGAGGAACTTGCCCTAGCCAAAGTGAAACTTGCTCTCGCAAGAGAGCAACAGTTAAGTGGATTAGATTTCACTGGTGGCAGCAATATCCCTAAGGATAAAGATAGGTCCTATGATAATAGAAGCCTAAGTAAGATTGTGCCCCCCTACAAAGATGGGGATGACATCCACAAATGGATAACTGCTTTGGAGAGGGCCTACAAAGTACAGCAGGTACCCCAAAGTCAGTGGGCAGCAATCTTGTGGCTCTCCTTTTCAGCAAAAGGTAGAGATAAGCTCCTCACAGTTAGTGATGAGGATGCTAAAAACTACTCAGCCCTGAAGAGTGCTCTAATTGATGGGTTTGGCTTAACCACTGAGCAATATAGGTTGTTGTTCAGGGATACCCAAAAGACACTGACTCAGGACTGGACTGATTTTGTAGATTGTGCTACTAAGGCTCTGGAGGGCTGGTTATTGGGCAGCAAAGTACATGACTATACAGGATTGTATAGTTTGATTATGAGGGAGCAGATCCTTAGTAATTGTCAAAACCAGCTTCTACACCAGCACCTGGTGGACTCAGATCTGACCTCTCCACAAGAATTGGGTAAGAGGGCAGACAAATGGGTCAGAACCAGGATTAGGCCTAAAAATCAGGGTGGTGACCAGAAGAAAGATTCTACCAAGCCTCAAGAGAAAGGTGGGGATAAATCAAAAGACAAATCCTCCACATGGCCCCAAAACTCCAAAGGTGGGGGTGGGTCCCAAAACACTTCCTCTAACCCTAAGAAACCTTATTGCCATGTCTGTAAACAGCCAGGCCACTGGAAGACTGACAGCAGTTGCCCAAGGGCCAACAATAAGGAAAACATTCCCCCAAGTAATACTCCCATACCTCCTGTTACTATTAGTAGTAATCCCCCAGGTGGTGGGAGTGCCCCCAAGAATTTGGCTGGGTTTACTTTGGGAACTCGTGTGGACTCTGGCCTAACCAGATCCCCTACCATAGCAACTCTTGTCTGTGAAAATGGCATGGGTTTTGCCAACTTCACTGTTTGTCCCAACACTTTGGGCAAGTACAGACAGGAGCCCCACATCAATGGCCAGAAAGTTGAAGCCTATAGAGACACAGGAGCTAGCATCACTATGGTGACTAACAGTCTAGTCCCCTCAGGACAACTTTTACCTGGGTTCACCTATCAGGTGACCAACATTGATGGAGTGCAGAAAGATCATCCCATGGCAGTAGTAAATCTCAGCTGGGGAGGTGTCACTGGCCCAAAGAGAGTGGCAGTGTCTACAAACTTGCCTGTAGATTGTCTACTGGGAAATGATCTAGAGATCTCAGCCTGGGCTGGGGTAGAACAAGAAACCCATTCCAAAATGGTAGGCCTACCAGAAAAGGTTAGTGGGGCTGTGATGGCCACCGCCCCAGCTCAAGCAGAATTCCTTCCTAAAGAGGTTGGAAGGACTGTGATTGTCACAGCCCAAGCTCAGGCAGACTTCCCTGAAAAGGTTGGCAGGGCTGTGATGGTCACAGCCCACACCCAAACAGAGTTCCTTCCTGAAAAGGTTGGTAGGGCTGTGATGGTCACTGCCCAAACTCAAACAGATTTTAGTGTTGTGAAGCCTGAATCTATGGATCACGCCACTCAGACAGAGAGTATTGGGGAGGAAGAAAAGTCTCCCTCCCACCAGATATTAGGTGAGAGTCAGCCTCCTCAGGGAACTGACCCTACCCCTTATGAAGGAACTGCCCCAGAGGTAGTCAGGCCTAGCCTGGCAGAGCCCCTGATGTCAGTAGACCCTTCCAAGGTGGGACCCAGTCTGGAGCAGGTAACCTGCCCCTCTCTACCCTGCCTCAGTTAGTCCAGGGCTGCAGAGGTCAGGGAGGCCAGTTGACCCCAAAGGGTCCCCTGTCCACAAGAACACCCCCATCAGCAGATTAGTGGCACCAGAGCTAGCAGCCCTGGCAAGGTGAAAATTTGAAAAACTCCTGAGGGATCCCCCTTACACTTAGTTAGGAGTCTCCCCCAGACGGACTCTGTTGGGCACAGCCAAAGCTGGGAGCCAAAGGCCCCAAACCTGACCTGTCCCTCCAGTAAGCCAACAAGAGGGACCCAGCCTCCAGCTGTAGGCAGCCAGAGGTTGACCCTGAGAGCACAGTGCAACTCAGTCCTGGAAAGAAAGGCACACATGGTGGAAGATGATTGGAGGAAGCTGAGCCTTAAATTAGAGGAGCCTCACTTCAGTACTCCATCTCATAACCAGCCTTTTACTTTGCCAAAACACACCACAGGTAGAGATTCCCTATGGTGGAGACCCTATGATACCCTTAGCATAAGGGATTGCTTAGTGGACCATGAGACAGGGGGTAACCATGCTAGTGCAGGTACTTCCTTATAAGGCCACGTAGGCAATATAGGCTTACCTGGTCAAGGATAGCCTTATCTCCTTTGGTTTAGGGGGGGGGGGTTGTGTAGGAAGGTGGATCCCTGACTATAGTTACCCCAGATTTCTTGTGTAGTGTTTATCTGGTTTTCGACTTAGTTGGCCTGGGATCCTGCTAATCAGAGCCCCATGCTATCTGCTCTCACTGTAAAATGGACTCCATGTACTTTAGGTACATCTCCAATTGGATGTTGGGTCACCTTATGAGCCCCTGTACAGTGTACTATGGTACCCTGGGCATAGGTGCATCCAAGGCCTACCAGTGGCTGCAGCATGTATTATGCCACCGCTGGCTGGCCATCCAAATTGACACAACTGGCTGATCACTCAGCTGGGGCAAGGTGGTGTAATCACCCTTTGCTTTAGATATAGTATACCTATATCTAACCTTATATATAGACTCATATACACCTATAAGTCACTCCTATGGCAGGCCTTAACAATCCTGGAGGCAGAGTGCTTGGTTTTATGTGAGATGAGGCTCTAGCATGAGCTGAGCCTGTCTGCAGCTTTCAGAACCATGTCCTTATAGCTGTTCTATGATATAGCCATACCATATACTCATAAGTGCATTATCATCCTCGGGGTTGAATGCTAACTTTGGTTTGGCTTTATCAAAACATGTCATGTAAGATGTCATACCCTTTGGAATACTACCCCCTAGCCAGTTCTGGCAACGGGGGTAGCATTCCACCCTTTTAGAGGGAGAAGACATGTTGTTCCTAGTAAACCGGGTTAAAGTTAACCAGAGCCTCAGCATCACAAAATGGATGCTGCTGCCACCAACACAAGTCTGACCTACTGCTGCTGGGAGTCCTTCCAGTGAGGGAGGCTTGGACAATAGGTTTCCTGTCTTGGAAGGTGCTAGCACCACCCCAGACAGGCCATAGTGTATTGGGGCAGGGAGGGCTGAATGAAATGAGACACTGCCTGGGGCACACAAGGTGTCCCATGCATAGTCCGGTTGAAACCAGTTGCTGGGGCACTCCAGCCCCAGCTCTAGCGCGAAACTGGACAAAGGGAAAGGGGTGTAATCACCCCCTTCCCTGGTCCCACCCATAGGAGGGACCTAGCAGGTAATCCAGCCCCTCAGATTGGTATATAGGTAGGAGCTGAGTCAAGAGACTTTAGATTTATCCTGAACTGAAACTTGAAACGAAACTCTGGACCTTCGACATTCTACTGAACGTAAAAGACTGAAGAATCTCCCTTGTGGTCAAGGAGTGACCACCCTGTGCAAAGAGGCACCATCCAGAGATCTGCGGTTTGCTTTGTCGACACTCCCGCCGGAGCCCGATCACAGAGCCCGACAAGAACCAGACTTCCAGACTTCCCTGAGCCCGATCCACAGCCCCAGCAAAGCTGAGACCCGTGGAGGCGACGAGAGACGTGGGACCGGCCAGCCCCGAGCACCTTCTACACCGACGCACAGCCCTCCACACTCCACGAGTGCCGCGTGGGGCCTGCTAGTGTTTTTGTGCTCAACCCATCTGTCCGGTCACTTGCCCGTTGGCTAGTGGCCTCTGTGACGATGAATCGACAAATCTACACCAGTGGCCTGGTTGCTCCAGGCTGGCCCTTGCTTCCCTGAAAAGGAGAAGCCCATCAGACCTTGCTTTTCTGATTAAGAAGCCATCTTGGATTCCTGCGTAGGTTGCCTTTGCCAAGGCTTGTTGACTCCAATCCAGAAGCCGACACCGCCGACCGCGAGATCCTTCGTGGGACAGTCCGTGCCCAGCTCCTGGTCATCCTCCACACCTCCTGGTCCACGTGGCTGCAGGGACAAGCTTCACAACATCACCTGATTGCTTACGACATCGCCTGGTTCCTTCCTGGTCACTGGCTAGTGACCCAGACTCTGTCCCCTCTGCTTTCAGGTACTCTTCATCCTCAATACGCCCTTGGATCCAACCGGACACTTCTCTCCTGGTCGCCTGCATCATCTTTCTCCAAGGCTCCATAGGATTCAGCGACGAAACCCGACACACTTTGACACCTTTGCACCCGCTTTCTGTGGGTGAGGTAACGCGAGTACTCCAGTGCTCCTGTGGGTATTAACTATCCTAGTGTCCTAGTTTTCAGTAGCTTTCTCCTAGTCCATCCGGAAGTGTCCTAAAAGAACTAGTTTCCAATTCTTTCATTCCCATTATAACTCTATGGTAACTCGCGTGTGTGTTAAGACACTGCACACGCCTCCCGTGGGCCTCCTGCTTCCTATCCTTTGGTAGTACAGCGTAGCCCCAGCGATTCCCTAGGCCTATTCTTTTTTTGAAAACGTAGTTTATTGATTTTATTCCACAAAACATACATAGTCCGTTACATAACCTTCAGTAGCACTAATTCCAATTGCCAGTCCCGGAAGCCCTAACAGTTGTACATATAATACAAGTCATGTCTACAAGGCAACTTATGCTATCAGTGTCCCAATGTAACCTAGGTTTTATAGCACCCTTTACTTAACTACTAATTAATCCCTATTTTCACTCCCTCTTCCCCAATCCCCCATCACCGATGCGTTCAGTTATATCTGACTACTGCAATAAGCGTGCACAGGAGCAGCCGTGTATTGTTCTGTGTGATGAGCCTGTCATGTTTTGGGGCCATTCCTTAGTCAACCATCTATTCTGCTTCTTCGTCCGGTGTCCCATAGTCGAGCAGAGCCTGTACTAGCGCTTCCCATGTCTGTGCTGCTTCCAGCATTTTCTCATTTCGTTGTCTACTCGCAAGTTGATATCATATCGTGCTGTCATTGCTGGCCCATTTGAGGAACTCGTTTTTCCACCTGGTGCTATTGGGTCCTATTGTTGCCTTCCAGTGCTTCGTAATTTCGCACTTTGCCAATATTAGCATCATGTCTATAAATTTGCTACTGATCTTAGTCTTGGGCGTACGGGGAAACCAGTGCAGAATGCCAGTGGCCATATCGAACTCTAGTTGCCGTTCAGTTATCTCATTCAGGGTATCTCCCACCTCCTTCCAGTAAAGACCTAACATTGGGCAACTCCATAGCATATGTTCCAATTCCACCCCGGTCGTCGTGCACCTGTGGCACGCTGCATCATCTACTTTGAAATATTTCTTGATCCTCCCCGGCATCAAATATGCTCTGTGAAGAATATAGAAATGGACTAACTGGAATCTTGTGTTTCTTGTACCCTTCCAGGCTCTCCACACTATCTGCGCCCATGCAGTCTCCGGGATATCTTTTCCTATATCTGCTTCCCATTTCTCTTTAAGCGTGCTTAGGGGTGCTAATCCTTCATTAATCATCCTAGAGTACAGACACGTGACCACTTTGAAGGTCCCCGCCGCCATCATGGTGTACTGGCAGGCCATTGTGGTCTTTGGTTTCATCATGCCCTCTCGCCAGTGTGTTTGTATTGCCCTCGTCAGCGCTGGGTGCAGAAGGAAACCCCCTCTCGGCAGATCAAACCTTTCCAGAAGTATTTGATAGGGCAACAGCGCCCCATCCTCATACAAATCTCCCAGCATTTGGACTCCCGCTTCCTCCCAGGCCTGCAGTTGCGACCAGTCACCACCGTGCGGTAGTGCCGTCACCATACCTAGCGGGATTTCGGGGGCATACCGGTGTAATACACCCGCCCGTCGTTGCGATCGGTTCCAACACAGTCTGATCGTTTTCTCTTCTTGTGTGAGATCCCTAAGGTCTAGTCTTTGTTGCAATGCTATAAAGGAAAAGACATGGCGAGGTATACCTCGACCCCTTTTATGTTCTGGCCCTCGAAATTCTCATGCTATCTCCTGCGTGTAAATCTGCAGTTGGGCTGCTAGATAGTACAGCTCAAAGTCAGGGACCGCCAGTCCTCCTTCCAATTTAGGTCTTACGAGCGTCGCTAGCGCCACTCTACGCCGTCCGGTGCCCCAGAGGAAGGACATTATCAATGACTTCAGTGATTTAAAAATGGAGCCAGATATCCACACTGGCAATGTCCGAAAGTAATAGAGGAATCTAGGAAGCACTATCATTTTTAGTAACGCTATGCGGCCTGCTACTGACAGTGGGAGGGTGGACCAAAAGGCCATATTGCCCTTCAGGGCTCTTATCCCGCGGCCAATATTACCTTCCAGTAAGGCATCCGTCGTGTGATAGATATACACACCTAGGTATTTCAGACAAGTGGGCTCCCATCTCACCACCCGTGCCAGGGAAGGTTGCGTTTCTCCCTGCCACGCCGGGAACAAACACGTCTTGGACCAGTTTACTCTCAAGCCTGAGAGTTCCCCAAAATTCGTCAGTAAGCTTTCAACACCTGCCAGTGCATGGCCAGCGTCTTCTAGAAAGAGCAGCAGATCATCCGCATATAGCGATATGTATTGTTGACCATCCCTACTCCGCAGCCCTACGAGTGGGCTCCCGATCGGATCGAGATCGCGAGGGGTTCCACCGCCAGGGTAAAGAGCAGTGGAGACAGCGAGCATCCCTGCTCGTTCCCCTTTCCACCGGGCACTGTGAGGATATCAGCGTGCCCAGCCGCACTCTGGACACCGCCGATGTGTACAGCACTTTTGTCCATTGTAGGTTGTCCTCTCCCACACCAAAGCGCCTCAGTGCTTTGTAAAGGTATTTCCACTCCAAGCTATCGAAAGCTTTCTCTATGTCCACCGACAATATCAGTGGTTGTCGTGCCTCTGGGTGGTCTTCTCCCAGCAGGCGTATTAACCGCCGGATGCTCGCAGTCGTATTCCGCATAGGTATAAACCCAGCCTGGTCTTCATGGATCAGCGTGGTCATATGGCGCAACAATCGGGATGCTCAGATGCTACTCAGTATTTTGTAGTCGGTGGTTAGCATCGACAGCGGTCTAAAAGATGCTGTGTCGGTGCTCTCCCTCCCTGGTTTCAGTAGTGGGATCACTAGTGCCTGTCTCATAGATTGTGGTAGTCGTCCTAGTTTTTTCGCCTCCCTGTAAACTTCCAAGAGTCTTGGTGCTAAAAGGTCAGCATATTTTCCATAGAATTCCACCGGCAACCCGTCCAGTCCCGGGATTTTGTTGCACGCCATGTGCTTAATGGCGCCTCGTATTTCTTCCAACTCTATGTCCTTTCCTAGCTCCTTCGCCTGCTCATGGTCTAGTTCAGGCAATAGGAGACATTCCAAAAAAACATCTATGGCCGAGTCTTCGGCTATCAATTTACTCTTATAGAGGTCTTCATAATAGTTCGTAAAACACTGTAGGATCTCACCCTGAGAGTAAACCTCCTTACCCTCCGCTGTGTGTAAGGTTACAATGGGGGATCCTCCTTTTGTGGGTTGGCCAGCCAGGCCAGTATAGTTCCCGCTCTATCGCCCTCTGCATGGGTCCTCACTGTGTAGGCTTTATGGTCAAAGCTACGTAAGCGTTCCGTTTCTACTGCTACCTTCTCTTTCGCCTCACTAACCTTTTCCTGTAGCTCGGGGTGACCGGGCCTCAAGGTCTCCGCGTCGCGGAGTGCCTTGTCAGCCCTATCTAAATCGTCTAGGAGTACTTTTCCGTACTCCTGCATGTTTCCCTATACAGATCCGTCTTATGACTACCTTGAAGGCGTCCCACTCAGACGCCCTTGCTGCGGTTGTGCCAGCATTCTCCTCAAAGTACTGAGTAATTCCCTCCTCTAGCGCAGTGTGGAAAAGAGGGTCGTCCAACGTCTTGGGGCGTAATTTCCAAGTGGAGATGCACGATAATTCCAGCATCCATCTTAAGGTGATCAATAGGGGATTGTGAGCAGAGATCGTCCTCGTTAAATATTCAGTCCGTGTGACGGCTGGTATCACTCCCGGGGAGCACAGTACTGCATCCAGCCATACGTGTAGCTCATGTATAACCGAGAAATAGGAGTAATCTCGGTCATTCGGGTGCTGTGCACGCCAGGCATCCACAAATCCCCAGCGTGTCTGCCACTCTAGTCTGCCCTTGGCCAAGCGGTGTACCGGGGAGTCAGTTAGGGGGGATGCGACCTATCTAGGGAGATGTCCATTATGGAATTAAAGTTGCCTCCCATCACTATTGGGCCCGCAAGGAAGTGCGCCAAAGAACCAGACAAGTTCGCCAAGAAGGTCAACTAACATTAGGGGCATACACACTGCAGAAAGCAATATCCCTACCCCCTAGCCTCCCCTCAACAGCCACAAATCTACCCTCAGGATCAACTGTCTGTTTAGTTACCTGAAATGGGACTCCCGCTCGAATCCAAATGAGCGCACCCCTAGCAAACGCAGAGTATGTGGTGTTGTATAATTGGCCCCTCCACCTACGCTGTAATGCCACCCCTTCAGCTCTCGTTAAGTGTGTTTCCTGGAGTAGTGCAATATGTATCCCTCTGCGCACCAGGTAGGCATGTATCTTATGCCGCCTCGTCATGGTGTGAAGGTCCCTCACATTCCAGGTTATACATCGCAGATTAGCAGAATCACCCATTGTCCCACAGTGCCCTGTGTATCCCTTTCTGACCACTCCCTAGGTGAACTAAGCGTGGTAGTGTGTATGCATCAGTGAAGAGCCCTCCCCCTTGATCCCTTGAGAACCCCCAACCCCCCCCCTCCCAAGAACAGGACCTAGCAAATTCCATCTAGCTCCCATCCAAACCATCAAGAACATTAACAAATGACTACCCCAACAGCAGGCACTGCGGATATGCCTTAAGGGCAATGAGGAAGGGTCGTGCGCCAACGGGCCGCCGCCTTCCAATTCACCTCTCATGGTCCAACCAAGCCCAAATTAGAAGAAGCCCCAATCACCACCCATCTTCCATCTATAATCGTCAGCCCCCTCCCAGAGCTCACAACAGGAAGTCCACCACAGCCTTCGTGTTAGTCACTTGTAGCTCAGCAGATTCGTCTATCCTTCATCCAACATGCCTTCCGCCGTCTCCGGGGTGACATTGGGCAAGGTTACGCTGTCCGACTCTGAATGTTCAGTGTCCGATTGTGCGTTGCCCTTATCCGATTCTATGTCCTCCTGCGACGGAGAGACCGGAGTTCCTGATAATGCGGACACTGCTCCCAAGGCCTCTCTTCGTTTCACTGCCGTTTGTGATGGAGAAGGTCTCCTCAGCCTCCTCTGCCTGTTACGGATCCATCGGGATTTCCGCGGTGGTAACCCCTCCGCGGCAGGTCTCGTTCTCTGCTCATTGTCCTCTTTTCCAGCCTTGTATAGTTCTAGCCATGCACACGCGTCATCTGGGGTGTCGAAGAACCACGTCTTGTAATCGACAATGATTCGCAGTTTAGCCGGGAAAAGGAGGGAGTATTGCAACCCCTCATTCAGCAGTTCTCTTTTGACAGCTAGGAAAGAAGTCCGCCGGCGTTGTGTTTCATAAGTATAATCCGGGAATATATTAATCTTGCTATTCCCTACTTGGTAAGGGCCGTTCACCCATGCCTTTTGAAGCAGTAGGTCTCTATCTCGGTAGTGCAACAGGCGGGCTACTATCGGGTGGGGGGGTCGACTCTGCTGTGGGGGCCTAGCCGGGACTCTGTGTGCACACTCCAGTGTGTAGAAAGTGGAGAGGCCCTCCGGCGCCACCTCCGCCCGGAGCCAAGTCTCGAGGTATTGCACCATATCTGGTCCTTCCGTTTTCTCTGGCAGGCCCACTATCCTAATGTTGTTCCGCCGATTACGCCCTTTTGCATCTTCCGCTCTTCTTTCTAATGTCTCAACACGTTCTAGAACGTCTGCCATGGCGGTTTTAAGGTCCTTCTGCGATGGTTCTAGGGAGTGGAGTGTACCCTCTATTGTTTTAACCCTGTCGGCCAGTTTTCAATGATTGGCCCTCAGCAGACCCAGTCCTGTGGCCACTTGCGCAATATCTTGTTGCAGCGCTGTTTTGGAATACGCTATCGCAGTCAGGTTTTTGTCTAGTTGGAGCTGCAATTGGGGGTCTCGTAGCTGACCAGGGCTCGTTTGCTCCCCTCTGTCTGGCAGTTCACTATCAGAGCTCGGTTGAGCACCACTCTTGTTCCCTTTAATCTTCCCCATGTTAGGGAGTCGCCGTTCTACTTATTCACTTTGGTAGGACGATACTGTCCCACCCTGATGTCCCTCAGGCCGCCCGACTCCCCTAGGCCACGACGATAACACCAGTCCGGTTTACAATCCAGAGAGATCGGGTTTAGGGTCAAGAGGAAAGCGGCGGGGGGAATACGGTCCGGAGAAGAATCTGTTTGGGCCACGGCCACGGCCACATAGTCAGTATCCCCAGCAATCTTGATCAGGCCAGTTTGTGTCACTGTTGCAAGCCCAATTACGAGGTTCCGGGAAATTCCGGTACAAACCGACTACGGTCGTCAAGGTCCATCACAGGTGCCCAGGGTGATTTTCCCGTAGTGTGGGTTCTCCTCAGGCCTCAGAGTGCGGTATGATGCGGCTAGTCTCTGTAGTTCAGGGGCTTAGTAGTGTTTGTCCTGAGCGTTGGCAGGTTTGTTCCCCCCTGGTCAGCACCACCTGTGCTTTGTTCGTGCACCGCTTCTCGTGGCAACTCAGATGTCGGTAGTGCAATGGGGATTGCTGCATGTCCATGGGGGTCTCACAGTACTTCCGGGGGTCTTCGCCCAGTTCCCTTAGTTTGCCCGGGCTGCTGCGTACACCACACCGGCAGCAGCGGCGAAGTTCTTCCAGACTTCCACGGCAAAGTGTGGGGCCGCTTTGGCGCTTTCACCAGCTGCCGCTTTCCGCCTTCGTCTGCATCGTTCAATAGTCCCCAGGCTGGGACACCTTCACCATGAATCCGACCAGTCCCGGGGGTGCCTCCATGATCCCAATCCGTTGTTCTCAGGCTGCAGCCCCGGCAGGTCCCTCCAGGCCCTCCAGCGTAAGGTCTTTATAGGTCCCCCAAGCCCCACCCTGTCTGTTCAAACGAGGTTACATCACGAATATCTGGGGGAATATGGGGGACTAGGAAGGCCCAGCAGGGCGTCCCTCGTTGTTCACCACCCCCAGGAGAGTTCTGCGGCCGCCGCCGCACAAGTGATTTCCCCGCGGCCGTCTCTGGGGATGTCCCGCTGCTCCCCGCGTGTCGGGGAGCGGTCAGCAGCTCGCGGGGGCGGCTCACCTTTCCTGCTACAGTGGGGTGTGCCCGCCCCCGGCACCTCGCAGACCGCAGTCCCAGTCGCGGCCGTCGCCGTTTCTCCGCCCGCCAGGCCTGCCCGATCAGCTTCACCACATAAGGACGGTCCCGGGGGGCACTGCCACCACCTCCGCGCGGGTCGGTCCTCGAGCGGCGGCCCAGCCTCAGCGCAGACCGATCCGACGTCCCACAGGTCCTCGCCTACGTTCTCTCCAGCCACCAGCTGCTTCTTCAGGCCGTGCCGCCGGGCACCGCTGTGACGATCAAGGTCCGGGCGCGGTCTTAGGTCCGCTCTCAGCCGTGGGCGCTCTGGGCCTCAGCGCTCCCCTCCGTCCGCCATTTTAGGTGTCGACCTATCCAGCGCACCGGTCAGCATGCCGGCGATCCCCGTCCGGTCCGCGGAGTAGGCCCAGCCCTCAGTCACAGCCTCAGAGGGGGGCAATCCCTTTCCCCATCGTTTAGTGGGAGATGGAGTTTCAAGGCGCTATATGTCAGGATTATGAAGGGCTCGGTCGCGGAGCTCAGTGCTCAGTCGGCCGTCACCATAGGCTTCAAACCACGCCCCCCCAGGCCTATTCTTTGTTTGTGACGTGGTTCTTATACCACTATTTTAGTATATGGTTTTACATGCCCCTAGGGCTCTACTGTAGATTGTGCAACTTGTATGATAATTGAGTATCTTGTTATGTGCTTGTGCCTCTGACCTCTTAAAGAGTTCAGAGGGGTTGTGTTAGTAATAAATACATATATATTTTATATATAACCTGTGTGGTGTCCTTTCATTTGGTATTAAAGGGGTTACATATGGCAAAACAGCTGGTTTCACATGCCCTCTTGAGTTTAGCCTAAGACTGCTTTGTCCATGCTACCTCTAGGATAGCTGGTCTATAAGGTTGATTTTACAACCATCACCATAAGGGTTGTTTGGACTAATACAGGGTGCCCACTAGAATAGTGGACCTCACATATCAGGCCAACTTCTCACAACCGCCCTAGCTGTAAAGCCCCTCCTTTATGTTGCCCAATAGAGGCCTGTGGTCAGATAGGACAGCCCAATTTGGCTGTCAGGGTATTCAGGTGAGCGGAGCAGTAGGCAGGTGGGGGTGTAGTCACTGGAGGAGTAGGGTTTAAGTAAGGATACGAGAGGCAAGGGTTGTTCTTTCTGCCTTCCTCCGCTCACTTAAAGGATGCAATTAAGGTGAGCCCACCCATCCTCAGTAGTATTTGGGGATGCTGAGTTTGGAGATACACAAGTAGACAGTGTAGGACAAGACACCCTCTCCTGGATAGATGTAGGCATGATTTCTGGATATGCGTGCATGTTTTTGCCGCCGGTGTGACAGTTCACCAAAATGTTGGGCTTTTCAAGTGTTTTTGTGGACAGGATTTGGCATTAGATCACAGAGGTATTTATGGGCAGTCTGAGGCATTGCGGGAAAGTTGACTTGGTGTCTACAAGGATTAGCCAGCTGAGGGTGAAGTGGATAAGACGGGAGAGGTGAGGCAAGATGTTCTCATGAGGCGGCACTCGGGAAGATTAGCAGAGAAAAAGAACCTAGGGATAGAGTTTTTAGGCCAAATATTTAGACAGCGGTCCTTAGGTGTTATTTAAGGCTGGTGAGAGTTCGTTTGTTGATAAGTACTAGCAACGCCATGTGTTATAGGCTGTAGGGCACTATGCAAATGGCTTTAAAGCAGCCATTTTGACATGCAAGAAGGTGACTGTTGCGATTGTGTTGTCTTGCCCGAAGAGCTTTCGACCTACATTCTATGCACACAGCGTAGTATGGTTCTGCAAATGGGTAAGCCAAGATTAATTTTTCTTTGATACACAATTGTGCACTTCAATGTTATTATAGCCTACACCCAGTTTTACTTTAGCTTAGTGGTTCACTACTCTTGGTTACAGATTAACTTCTGAACTAAAGAAAGGTTTGCATCTCTGTTAACATACCTTAACAGGCAAGGCAATCAGCAGACTTTGGAAGGCAACATTTCCTGCAGGTTCTTACATCCCCTAAAGTGTCCCATGTTTTACACGCTTGAATTGTGTCCAGTAAAACGCATGGCCATTCCAGATCACACCACTGTTCCTTGGAATGTTTAATCCTATTTGACTGGCCTCAATGGGATAAAATGCTGCACATATTTGAAAGCCTACACACTCTCAGAAGCTATCCTTAGTGCAACAGGTGCATTAGCACCACTGCCAAAGGGCATGAGTAGTGCACTACACCCCATCTATGACTGTATTTTACAATCCTTCCTAGTTTGCATTAAGGCCAGTGACACCCCGCTATGCCACTTGAATGTTGCCAGCAGTGCGGGTGCGTTGCAGCCGTTACCTCTTTGAATGTCAATCTGCCCAGATAGTCTGGCCCGGAAGTCTTTTTTTTATTTTTATTTATGTACATATCGCAAATTCACCTGCAGGTATGTATTGGAGCGTTTCTTTTTCACAAGCACTAGTTGTATTACACAAGCACGCGTTAATATTTTTGTTGTTTTATTTTTAGTCCCTGGGATATTGAGGCATTTGTCCAAAACCCCAGGATGTTCAGCCGACGCCAAGAGCGGAACTTCTTTCCTGAGTTCCAAAATCGACAGCTCTGGCCTTTACGCCACATGGTGTGTGCCAGTGTTCCCATGAATTGCTAAGAGAGTGGTAGCCCGTACAACACGTTTATGATTAGTTTATGATTAGTTATGCTACTATACATCACAATATTGCATAGTCGTCGTTGGAGATGGAAAATAGGCAAAGCATGACATGAGAACCCCCTACCAAGCTGTTACAACCACGATGAAGACCAGTGCTGCCATAAGACCGGGTAAGGTGCCGCCAGCAGGAGGCGACGGCAGCACCCACCAGACTGCAGCTGAGCTCTGCAAATATGTCCCTATATTAAAGAGAAGGGAGGTGAAATCAGCAACATTCCATTTTACTTATAGTGGGAAACATCCTGTCACCTTTTCTTGACAGCACAAACATGTGCAGCCTGTACTCCTTTCTGTGTACTAAGCAAACAAAGCAGCCACTATCACCATCCCGCACAAGGAAGCATGCAGGGAGCTGCTCGACATGTCCTCCCGTTGCATCAGATCCGCTTCCTGCCCTGCTGCAGGGGGAGGGGTGCAGGCTGCATGGCCCCAAAGAGCACCACAGGAGGAGGTTCACTCTACTGTACAAGATTATATATAAACAGCGTGCACTTGGCCTGGTAATGACCATGTACTGACTGAGCACAGACACTGGGGCTGATTCACAGAACTAACTTAAGACAAAATCTTTTGGTACTCACAGAAGTTAGGATTTTGTCTTAAATTTGACTTAAGACAAACTTAAGACAAAATCCTAACTTAAGTCTGTCTTAAGTCTGTTTTATATCTGTCTTAAGTCTGTCTTAAGTCTGTCTTAAGTTTGTCCTAAGTTTGTCTTAAATCTGTCTAAAGTTTGGCTAAGGACAAATTTGGACAAAATCCTAACTTCTGTGAATACCAAAAGTAGTAATTTTAGGATTTTGTCTTAAGTTAGTTCTGTGAAGTGCGGGCCCACTGATCCTGGGTAGGACTTACAGACCTGCTTCGGTATTTGGCCTGCCCTACCAGCCAGGGTCACCAGCTCAAGTGGGTCATGACACTGTCTCTGGCACACTACTAATCACAATCTACATTTTATAAAAATGTCCCCAGTGACAGTAGGGATGCTAATGTGTAATATTCATAAACAAAAGAAAATTACTTTTCCCAGTGACCTGATCTGTGTCTCAATATCACTTCTCTCATTTTTAATCGCCTTTATTAACATTTCAACAGCATATTGCTGCAACTCACATTTAGTTAAATAAATAACATTTTCGCATCTGCATCACAGGACACCCTCATCGTTTATGACGTCAGAGCTTTACACTTGCTAAAGTACATCTTTTATTTTCCCTGGACCCTGAACCTTGCACCTCCTTATTCAGTTCTTTTATTGTTTATTTTTTAGTTACTGTCCAACGTTTCAGGTCTTCAATCTGAGTGCGCTCTTCTGGTTTTTCCCACCCCATAGTCATTAGGTCCGGCGTTAGCCAAGAACGTTTGATTTACTTAAATTTTCGGTTAAACATACTCATTTATGGGGCTTTCAGCTAGCCCTCTTCATCCATTAGTTACCAATATGAAAAATCTTTACTTTTATTGATTCTTAATTTATTCTTAATTTTTATTACATTGTCACCAACCGCAACAGGTGCAAAGTTTACACGATCCGGTCAACTCAAATAAATCCATTTTGATGATATCCATGATCATTTCATCTACATCCGTTTCTTGTATGGATTCATTATATTTCCCATTCAGTTTTTTTTTACCCCAATGCATTTCCGACTTCCAGGTTCTTCATCTGGGGGATATCAACAATAATCTACAATATAAACAACAATGAAAACTACTAGCAAAAGCATACATTGATCAATTCACAAAACAATATTGCACTAGACAATACTTTCAGATTGCATGATTCCTGATGTAAGTGTATTCTGTCTAGCTGCTGACAAGTGCACTGGTGTTATAATTTGTCAATATTAACAGTTAGCATTCTGAAAAACACATGCTAGATAGATCATTTGAGACTTGTCCTGTGATGAGAAACACACTTTGTCATGTCCTACATTTATAAATGAAATTCAAACTTGGCTGAACTTGAAACCAGTCAGGAGCAACTCTTGAATGCTTCAGAGCAAAGTGCTATCTGCTGTGCCCGCTAGCTGGGTTGAAACGCATTGCCATTGAATAAATTGCTTTTAAAACGCATCCAGGAGTGCGAGCCTTTATGTGTTTATATACATAAAACACGTTTATATATATATATATATATATATATATATATATATATATATATATATAAATATATCACGTCACACTCCTTCTCAATTCGCCAGTTTCTTGAGCGCAAAGAAAGAGCGCGGACCACCGAAATTCGTCACACTGCAATGTTTATTGAAACTCCCAAATTATCACAGCAGCCATGACGCGTTTCGTCCCTCACCGGGGACTTGATCACACGAATATATATATATATATATATATATATATATATCTGTGTGTGTGTTTGTGTGTTTAAACTACCTGTCTGCGGATGATTCTGTGCTGTACAGCCGTGTCAGTGGTCCAAGAGGAGAACTCGGTGTGAAAAAAACTGAAATATATGTGTGTATATATATATATATATATATATATGTGTGTGATTCATAACTTAAAAAGTTACTATTTACTTTGGATGCAGGTTTACAAAAACTAAGATGCATATATATATGCATATATATCCAGACCAAACTATTTGGCGCACAACACCCAGTGGTGGAATGACAGCATAAGGGTAGATGAGTAATAGATAGCACACAGCTAACATGATCAATCACTTTATTAATAATAACACTCATTCAGTAGTGTAGTCTGTACACCATATCGCAATTGCTGATGATAAGTATGACACGTGTTACAATCACTCCATCCTTAGTATAAAAACTCAGAGTAGAGGGAACATGCATGTCACTGCTCTACCATAATGCTAGGAAATGGCAAAGAAGGAGTTCTAAGCAAGGTGTACCAACTAAGTGATTTAACACCATAGTAATCATGAAAACCAAACAGATGATAGATATTCTTATTTTTATTTTTTGCTATTGCTCTGTATAGAAATGTTTGAAAAAGATTGTATGCTTCATATTTACAAACCTTTTGTTCTATACCTGGCCAACGTTGTGCAAATTACCAAGCCAACAATGCTTCATAATGAGCAACGTGGGCAGATCGGTATAAATAGTAGAAATCAATAATGGACTCACAAGTACAAAACTATTGTTAGTCGAAACGTGTCGGTGGTGGCACATATGAACACAAATAAACGTCACCTATTTTGAAACATCGCTCCTGGAGTGTGGAATCATTTTCTTTGGTAATTGCTAACTTCTAGGCTTGGTCTGTCCCTGCATCAGAGCACGTTTTTTGGGATGAAAAAAAAATATATATATATGTATATATATATATATATATATATATATATATATATATATATATATTATTCTCCTCCTGCTTCTCCACGCTGCTCGCACGGCATGCAGAACACAAGGACCACCACACAGCTCGTCCAGTACAAAGGTTCAAGTTTATTATCCCCTTGTTTCTCACTGGCCTGACGCGTTTCGGGTATGGACTACCCTTGTTCACATAACGGATCAGTGGTACCAGAGACCTTTTATCAAGCACCCAACGTGATTCATAGAAAGTGAAAAAATACTTGTGTAATACAGGATCAGTGGCTTGTACATTGCTGGTAAGGCACATTAAAAAGCATTTAACCTTTTAAGTATTTTCTTCATAGTATTTACAGTTTATAGCAACATAAATGCGTTAATGGTAAACATAGATTGAATTTGTGCAAATTTACAAAGATCAATAAATATGGCATATGAAAAAAATGTAATGTAAAAAAGTTTTCAAACCAATTAGTTTCTTTAAAAACACTAATTACTATATACACACAATGCATTCAATTCATTTACAATGCATCCAATTCAAAAGTTATTACAGCTTTAATGCTTAGAATGTATGTGCAAAAGATGCCAATCTGTAAACATGATTACTCTATTTCTAATTACCGTTATCCAGTTTTGTAGGGTATGACCCTTTGTGCAACTTTACTGCTTCAATGCAGTCGCATATGTGCAAAATAGCTATCTGTAAACACTATAATATATATATATATACTAGCAGCCCATCCCGACGTTGTTCGGGTATGAATTGCTGCCGGCCAGTAGTATATTGTTTCGTAGGATTTCGTTTTGATAGAATTTCTTATCTGTGACAGGCCTGTGAAACGCTCCAATTCACAGTGCACTGCTGATGCACTTAAGAGTGCGCGTTCAGTAGTGTGTGAACTCGAGTTTCCCTACCTTATTTTTTCTTGCAATATTATATAGCACAAACTTGACAACATGGCATGAGCACAATTTACATTACAGAAGAACACATTCATTTGTGGTAGGCACGGGGAGACAAAGCGATTTGCCTTGAATCACGGGATGTTGAGCTGATGCCGAGATTCGAACGTAGCTCCCCAGCTCTAAAGTTTGCAATTCTAGAACTTGCGGTGTGTCTAAAAGTGTATGTCGGTGCTGGCCATCAATGAGAGAGACCTGTGCATTTTTCAAATGGGTGGTGAAAAAAATATGAGTATGTTGCTGGAGATGTGGGCCGCCGTGCCACCAATGTACTTACCGGGGGAGAGTAAACACCCATTATTCCGCAACTTTCTTTCCGCATACCATCACTCCGCATACTTTCATTACGAAAGTACCATGACTCCGCAATGCCATTATAACGCATGGCATTACATTTTATATGCTTTTGCCATGCATACATTTACAACGAAATTCGTTGTAAATGCATGAATGGTAAAAGCATGTTTTTTAAAATGTTTGGATAAGGTAAGTATGGGTATAGGGGTATATGTTTTGGGGTACTGAGGTATATGTTTTGGGTTGTTTGGGTATTTTAAGGGTTCAGATATAGTTTTGGGTTTTGGGGTACAGGGTTATTTTAAGGGTTCAGGGCAAGTTTTGGGTTTTGGGGTACAGGGGTATTTTTAGGGTTCAGGGCTAGGTTTGGGTTTTGGGGTACAGGGGTATTTTAGGGTTCAGGGGTAGGTTTGGGTTTTGGGGTACAGGGGTATTTTAAGGGTTCAGAGCTAGGTTTGGGTTTTGGGGTACAGGGGTATTTTAGGGTTCACGGGTAGGTTTGGGTTTTGGGGTACAGAGGTATTTTTAGGGTTCAGGGCTAGGTTTGGGTTTTGGGGTACAGGGTTTTTTTAGGGTTATGGGGTAGGTTTGGGTTTTGAGGTACAGGGGTATTTATAGGGTTCAGGGCTAGGTTTGGGTTTTGAGGTACAGGGGTATTTTTAAGGTTTAGGGATAGGTTTGGGTTTTGGGGTACAGTGTATATTTATAGGGTTAAGATGGGTTAGTGTTTAAGGGTGTTGGGGTATTTTAAGGAGTAAGGGTGGGTTATGATTATGGGGTGCAGGGGTATTTAAAGGGAGCAGGGTGGGATTAGCACACGATATGAGACATGGCATGAAGGGCGGAACGTACCACACGCTCCCAGCATTTGTCACGCCCCCAGCACAAGCCCACAGCACAACACAGACACACCCACAAGGGACTACTTTGCTGGCACAGTTCTATTACCTTTTAAATGTATATGGTGGGCGTCTGCATAGCCTATGTCCTTCTGCTGCAACTGCCCTTTCCAACGCTGTATTGGGTGTTGTGATTGGTGCTGTGGTTCCTGAGATTACCCGCCTCAAAGATTTGGGCTCTCTCTTAATTATATTAGTACTAGCAGCCCGTCCCGACGTTGTCCGGGTATGAATTGCTGCCGGCCAGTAGTATATTGTTTTGTAGGATTTCGTTTTGATAGCATTTCTTAACTGTGACAGGCCTGTGAAACGCTCCGATTCACAGTGCACTGCTGATGCACTTAAGAGTGCGCGTTCAGTAGTGTGTGAACTCGAGTTTCCCTACTTTATTTTTCCTTGCAATATTATATGGCGCGAACTCGACAACATGGCATGAACACGATTTACATTACAGAAGAACACATTCATTTGTGGTAGGCACGGGGAGACAAAGCGATTTGCCTGGGATCACAGGATGTTGAGCTGATGCCGAGATTCGAACGTAGCTCCCCAGCTCAAAAGTTCGCAATTCTAGAACTTGTGGAACTTGTGGCGGGAGGTGTGTCTAAAAGTGTATGTCGGTGCTGGCCATCAATGAGAGAGACCTGTGCATTTTTCAAATGGGTGGTGAAAAAATATGAGTATGTTGCTGGAGATGTGGGCTGCCGTGCCACCAATGTACTTACCCGGGGAGGGTAAACACCCATTATTCCGCAGCTTTCTTTCCGCATACCATCACTCCGCATACTTTCATTACGAAAGTACCATGACTCCGCAATGCCATTATAACGCATGGCATTACATTTGATATGCTTTTACCACGCATACATTTACCACGAAATTCGTTGTAAATGCTTGAATGGCAAAAGCATGTTTTTTTTAATGTTTGGATAAGGTAAGTATGGGTATAGGGGTATATGTTTTGGGGTACTGAGGTATATGTTTTGGGCTGTTTGGGTATTTTAAGGGTTCAGATATAGTTTTGGGTTATGGGGTACAGGGGTAGTTTAAGGGTTTAGGGATAGGTATGGGTTTTGGGGTACAGGGGCATTTTTAGGGTTCAGGGTTAGGTTTGGGTTTTGGGGTATAGGGGTATTTTTAGGGTTCAGGGGTAGGTTTGGGTTTTGGGCTACAGGGGTATTTTAAGGGTTCAGGGATAGGTTTGGGGTTTGGGGTACAGGGGCATTTTAAGGGTTCAGGGCTAGGTTTGGGTTTTTTTGGGTACAGGGGTATTTTTAGGGTTCAGGGCTAGGTTTGAGTTTTGGGGTACAGGGGTATTTTAGGGTTCAGGGGTAGGTTTGGGTTTTGGGGTACAGGGTTATTTTTAGGGTTCAGTGCTAGGTTTGGGTTTTGAGGTACAGGGGTATTTTAAGGGTTCAGGGCTAGGTTTGGGTTTTGGGGTACAGTGGTATTTTAGGGTTCAGGGGTAGATTTAGGTTTTGGGGTACTGTGGTATTTTTAGGGTTCAGGGCTAGGTTTGGGTTTTGGGGTACATGGGTATTTTTAGGGTTCAGGGGTAGGTGTGGGTTTTGAGGTACAGGGGTATTTATAGGGTTCAGGGCTAGGTTTGGGTTTTGGAGTACAGGGGTATTTTTAGGGTTTAGGGATAGGTTTGGGTTTTGGGGTACAAGGTATATTTATAGGGTTAAGATGGGTACTGTTTAAGGGTGTTGGGGTATTTTACGGAGTAAGGGTGGGTTATAATTATAGGGTACAGGGGTATTTAAAGGGAGCAGGGTGGGATTAGCACATGATATGAGACATGGCATGAAGGGCGGAACGTACCACACGCCCCCAGCGTTTGTCACGCCCACAGCACAACGCAGACACGGCCACAAGGGACTACTTTGCTGGCACGGTTCTTTTACCTTTTAAATGTATATGGTGGGCGTCTGCATAGCTTATGTCCTTCTGCTGCAACTGCCCTTTCCAACGCTGTATTGGGTGTTGTGATCGGTGCTGTGGTTCCTGAGATTACCCGCCTCAAAGGTTTGGGCTCTCTCTTTATTATATTAGTACTAGCAGCCCGCCCCAGCGTTGCCTGGGGTAGAAGGGGGCTGGGGGCTGCATTTCATGTTTGCGTGCTCTCCCGCCTAGGCCCCCGCCCGCCACGACATTGTCTGTGTCCCGGACAATGTTGTGGCGGGCAGGGGCCGGGGCGGGAGAGCACGCAAACCTGAAATGCTGGCTTCCCCTACCCCCGCCTGCCCTGACATTCCCCAGCAGCCCGTGCCCCCACCCGTCCGCCCCGACCCTGGCTGCCCCGGATTCTTACCTTGCCTCTGCTGCTCACACCGCCGGTCCATATTTCTCCGCTCCGCCGCTCTGCCACTCACCACCTGTCCGCCGCCGCTCCTCCCCGCGCCATATCCACCTCTCCGCTCCGCGCTGGCCTCACTTTACCGCTCCTCCCCTGCGCGCCATGTCCGCCACTCCTGGGACGCTGCTCCTCCCCTGCTCCTGACGTGACGACGCACAGTCGCGGCCGCCGCTACTTTGGGGGAACTACTTTTTGTAAAAATGTAACTTTTTATATAACGTTTATTTTTAAAATTTTTAAAGCCTATGACCATCTACACACCCTGCCGATTTCAACGGTGTATCGGGTGTGTAGATTGGCGCTGTGGTTCCCGAGTTTACCTTGCCTAAAGGTGCAAGTTCTCTCTTTATAATAGTAATATAGATGGATGGATATATATATATATATATATATATATATACTAGCAGCCCGTCCCGACCTTGTCCGGGAGCAATCAGGCTTCCCTGACCCCCGACTGCCCCGACATTGTCCAGCATTTCGGGCCCCCGCCCGCCCCGTCCCCCGCCTGCCCCGACCCCCGCCTGCCCCGACATTGTCCCACGGAGCCTTAAAAAGGCGACATATGATAGTCACAGCAGTGCACTATAATGTAAAACCGTCTCACTGTATTGCAGCTATTACTTCAGCCTTCGCCTGGAAATTACCATTTCCATGTGTTTAGAGTGGGGATAAACCGAACCAGATTTCCTGGCTTTCCTTCGGGCTGCTTGCTTTCCCCGTCCCCGCCCGCCCCGTCCCCTGCCTGCCCCGACCCTCACCTGCACCGACATTGTCCCCCGGAGCCTTAAAAAGGCGACATATGATAGTCACAGCAGTGCGCTTTGTGCTGTTTGCTTTCCCCGTCCACATGAAAAGTACCATGAAAAGAGGGCACATTTAAACACGGCTCCAAGGTTGACAGATCACTTTCGCCTGTGGGGTCTCTTTGAGCGGGGTTTACCCTTGACGGAGCTCGGCGTGCCGAGATTCCAGCATGGTAACATAATGCCCACATGTCAACCTAATGACCCTTAAAGCTGAAACGCTGCCGCTCTGCAGTTCAACTTCCTGAGCTGTGTTTGAGGTAAAACTAATGAGCGTGATCGTGGTACTTTGGAGCCTTACATCACCCCGTCCCCCGCCTGGCCCGACCCCCGCTGCCTTACCTCAGCCGCCGCTCCTCAGTCCACCGCTCCTCGCCGCCGTGCCATGTCCGCCGCTCCTGGACGCCTCTCCTCCCCGTGCTCCTGACGTCAGCACACAGGTCGCGGCCGGCACTACTTCGAGGGGACTTCTTTTTTATAATATAAATTTTTGAAATATAACATATTTTTTAACTTTATATAGCCTATGTCCATCTGCACACCCTGAGGATTCCAACGATGTATCGTGTGTGTGGATTGGCGCTGTGGTTCCCGAGTTTACCCGCCTCAAAGCCTAAAAGTTCTTCCTTTATAATAGTAGTATAGATATATCCATTCCACGATTTGCCACAACACGAAGAAGCCACACACTTGGAGTTTTAACCTTTAATTTGGGAAATGCAGGAACTTGCCACCAGTCCATCAAAGCACAGAGAGCGCCAGACGTGTTTCGAGCACAACATTTCTTGTTCACTGGCATACACTCACGAACAGCAGAGAAAAGGAAGGCGCGCCACAAACAAAGCTAAATTTCCTGCCCCCATGGGCGTGTCCGCTAGTGCATCTTGGTAATTGTAGTTTGCCTTGTAATCCATACCCCAGTGGGCTCCGTCTGCCCGTGTAATCCCAAGTGGGGGTGTTCTGATGTATACAGGCACCAGTTCCGCCAATACTCCATCCCCAAAACGGGCTCCAAGTTCCAGCAGCGGTAAGACTGTTCACAACCCTGCGAATCTGCTCGAGTCGGCAGCGGGGCTCCTTCACGGCCTGGACCAGCCGTATACATCCAGTCCACGATTTGCCACAACACGAAGAAGCCACACACTTGGAGTTTTAACCTTTAATTTGGGAAATGCAGGAACTTGCCACCAGTCCATCAAAGCACAGAGAGCGCCAGACGCGTTTCGAGCACAACAGCTCTTGTTCACTGGCATACGCTCACGAACAGCAGAGAAAAGGAAGGCGCGCCACAAACCAAGCTAAATGTCCTGCCCCCATGGGCGTGTCCGCTAGTGCATCTTGGTAATTGTAGTTTGCCTTGTAATCCATACCCCAGTGGGCTCCGTCTGCCCGTGTAATCCCAAGTGGGGGTGTTCTGATGTATACAGGCACCAGTTCCGCCAATACTCCATCCCCAAAACGGGCTCCAAGTTCCAGCAGCGGTAAGACTGTTCACAACCCTGCGAATCTGCTCGAGTCGGCAGCGGGGCTCCTTCACGGCCTGGACCAGCCATATACATCCATTCCACGATTTGCCACAACACGAAGAAGCCACACACTTGGAGTTTTAACCTTTAATTTGGGAAATGCAGGAACTTGCCACCAGTCCATCAAAGCACAGAGAGCACCAGACGCGTTTCGAGCACAACAGCTCTTGTTCACTGGCATACGCTCACGAACAGCAGAGAAAAGGAAGGCGCGCCACAAACCAAGCTAAATGTCCTGCCCCCATGGGCGTGTCCGCTAGTGCATCTTGGTAATTGTAGTTTGCCTTGTAATCCATACCCCAGCTTGGTTTGTGGCGCGCCTTCCTTTTCTCTGCTGTTCGTGAGCGTATGCCAGTGAACAAGAGCTGTTGTGCTCGAAACGCGTCTGGCGCTCTCTGTGCTTTGATGGACTGGTGGCAAGTTCCTGCATTTCCCAAATTAAAGGTTAAAACTCCAAGTGTGTGGCTTCTTCGTGTTGTGGCAAATCGTGGAATGGATGTATATGGCTGGTCCAGGCCGTGAAGGAGCCCCGCTGCCGACTCGAGCAGATTCGCAGGGTTGTGAACAGTCTTACCGCTGCTGGAACTTGGAGCCCGTTTTGGGGATGGAGTATTGGCGGAACTGGTGCCTGTATACATCAGAACACCCCCACTTGGGATTACACGGGCAGACGGAGCCCACTGGGGTATGGATTACAAGGCAAACTACAATTACCAAGATGCACTAGCGGCCACGCCCATGGGGGCAGGACATTTAGCTTGGTTTGTGGCGCGCCTTCCTTTTCTCTGCTGTTCGTGAGCGTATGCCAGTGAACAAGAGCTGTTGTGCTCGAAACGCGTCTGGCGCTCTCTGTGCTTTGATGGACTGGTGGCAAGTTCCTGCATTTCCCAAATTAAAGGTTAAAACTCCAAGTGTGTGGCTTCTTCGTGTTGTGGCAAATCGTGGAATGGATGTATACGGCTGGTCCAGGCCGTGAAGGAGCCCCGCTGCCGACTCGAGCAGATTCGCAGGGTTGTGAACAGTCTTACCGCTGCTGGAACTTGGAGCCCGTTTTGGGGATGGAGTATTGGCGGAACTGGTGCCTGTATACATCAGAACACCCCCACTTGGGATTACACGGGCAGACGGAGCCCACTGGGGTATGGATTACAAGGCAAACTACAATTACCAAGATGCACTAGCGGACACGCCCATGGGGGCAGGACATTTAGCTTAGTTTGTGGCGCGCCTTCCTTTTCTCTGCTGTTCGTGAGCGTATGCCAGTGAACAAGAGCTGTTGTGCTCGAAACGCGTCTGGCGCTCTCTGTGCTTTGATGGACTGGTGGCAAGTTCCTGCATTTCCCAAATTAAAGGTTAAAACTCCAAGTGTGTGGCTTCTTCGTGTTGTGGCAAATCGTGGAATGGATGTATACGGCTGGTCCAGGCCGTGAAGGAGCCCCGCTGCCGACTCGAGCAGATTCGCAGGGTTGTGAACAGTCTTACCGCTGCTGGAACTTGGAGCCCGTTTTGGGGATGGAGTATTGGCGGAACTGGTGCCTGTATACATCAGAACACCCCCACTTGGGATTACACGGGCAGACGGAGCCCACTGGGGTATGGATTACAAGGCAAACTACAATTACCAAGATGCACTAGCAGACACGCCCATGGGGGCAGGACATTTAGCTTGGTTTGTGGCGCGCCTTCCTTTTCTCTGCTGTTCGTGAGCGTATGCCAGTGAACAAGAAATGTTGTGCTCGAAACGCGTCTGGCGCTCTCTGTGCTTTGATGGACTGGTGGCAAGTTCCTGCATTTCCCAAATTAAAGGTTAAAACTCCAAGTGTGTGGCTTCTTCGTGTTGTGGCAAATCGTGGAATGGATATATATATATATATATATATATATATATATATATATATATATATATATATATATATATATATATATATATATATATATATATATATGAAAAAGGTTGCCCTTTGTGAAGCGCCACATGCAGAGGAGTGTAAACACACAATGTCATAGGCAGCAGCATATTTTATTCAAGTAAGAAGTCCCGCCCCCATGGGCGTCACACAGCAAGCATCTTGGTAGACGTAGTTTTCATGCTGCTCAAGACTGAAGTTCATAAACCCAGTGGACTCCGACACAGCCGTCAGTAAAATTATAATAAAATTCCCTGTTGAGTGAGTAACATACCCCTGTGCTGACGCCTCACCAATGTTTCCCGTGACTCAGGCCCCCTCTGTCCCTTGAAGTTTCCAAGTTTGCACCTGTGGTAGCATGATTCTTGCAACATTGAGCCTCAGAAGAAGCGAGAGAATCACGAAACGCGTCAGGCTCGTACTTTGATGCGTACTTTGTTGGACCCTTCCTGTCTGCAGCTGCTGTCCAATAAATCTACAAGCTACACTTACCTGCGTGAGTTTTTTTTCGTTTGGAGGCAACTCTTTTGGGTTGTATATATACATATATACTTTGATATACAAACATATTGTCAAAGTAATCCATAAATTAAAAAGTCACTATTTAAAGTTACTTTAGATACAGTTTTACCAAAAACTTAAGAAGCATAATCGGATCATTGAATGAAAACAAATGAATCACGCTTAAACTATCTGCTACCACGTAGGTCAGTATCAATCAGTCATCTGTAGGATAATAAAAAACAAATCAACTGAAATTATCTATTCACAGACATTAGTGATTGTCTTACGCTTGCCTTGGTGTATTGTTTTCAAACAAAATATTATCTTTCATAGCATCACATAATAAACAAGGTAAAAAGGTAAAGACTCTCCAGAGCCTATTTTAAACATACAATATTCCTTGCTCCCCATCCCCGACCCCCCACCTAAGTACATGTCTTAGTACTACGTTTTACCAGAACTAAGATATGTACACAAATCTGTTCTGTTATTTAGAGCATCTGATCATTAAATATTTGTGCTCATTATTTCTACTGCTTTTGGCCCTCTTTCATTTCTCTTGTGTCCCTGCTTGTTTTCTCGCCATTTTTCCCGTGCCGTTTCCCTACCCCCAGCCCTCTCATCCAGCCCCTCCCACCTCCCAGACTACTTATGAGCCTCTCTAAGGCTCATCCCCCCCTCCCCCCGCCGCTGCTCCTTGTAGCAGAGGCACCACCTCAGCCCCAAGCTCATTTTGAACCTCTGTTCAGCCCCAGGTCCCCCCTGTAATTAGTGCGCTCCATTTTTGGCCCGCATTATAAGCTATGTTTATCCTGTTCCCACATCTGTCAAGTTTGGTAAAGTATGTGTGTTTTAAGTATGTTGTTTGTCATTGTAAGTCTGTCCACGTTGTAAGCTTTGTATTGCTGCATTTATAGTCTGTTTTCCGGTGCCCATTATTTCTACTGCTTTTGGCCTTCTTTCATTTCTCGTGTCCTTGCTTGTTTTCTCAACTCTTTCCCCACGCCGTTTCCCTACCCCAGGCCCTACTGCCTCCCGGCCAGTCCCTCCCACTTCCCAGGACTACTTATGGAGGCTGCTGCGTGGCCACACCGCTGGCACACCAAAGGTGTGCCAAAGGCAGCCCGTCTGTGCTGGGCTGTGTCAAGCGCCAAAATCGCTTGTCCTCACACCAACCACTTAAGGGGCTCTGGGCCCTGAATCCCTGATGCTGCTACAACAGCTGCTTCACGTCCTCTCCGCGGTCAACCAAAGGAACCTTCACCTGCCACCACTGCCTCTTTTCCTGTTATACAGAACTACTGGCCTGCATGGGACTCTGTGCTGTCCCGGCACAGACCTCAAACCACCCAGAACCACTTCAATGCAGCCACTTCAGCCCCTGCTCCCTCTGCAAACACCCCACGGAAATCTGAGACACCATCACCACCCTCTCACCTGATGTGGCCTTCATCTGTGAAACATAGCTCAACCCTGCCTTGAACCCAGACATCGCCACCACCACTCCAACGGCTAAAAGATGTTACACAGAGACCACACCAAAAAACACGGCGGGGGGAATCACCATAATCTTCAAGGAAACTATCCGATGCATCATCACAAACGATGACCAGACGCTTCTCATGGAACACCTCAACTTCTGACAACAAACCAACTCTAAAACAACTATCAGAGGCACCCTCGCTTACAGACCCCAGGGACCCCAACCAGCCAACCTCATTGCACCCTTGCCATAGACTTCCACCGCTACATCTAGCTCGGCAATCTCAATTTCCACTGACGGGCCAAGCAATGCCAACTCTACCTGCTTCCTAGAGAGCCTCAACAACAAACTAGTCACCGAACCCACGCATAAAGCCAGACACACACTCAACACCGTTTTCACCTCCAGCGTCAGAATCAAATTTACCCACGTCACGGAACTCACCTGCCTGACCACGCCACCATCACAGACGCCCAGCACACCATTGTCAAGCATCACGCCACCACCTACTGCAGTTGTGGCAAGGTAACCGAGACTCAATGGACTCAAGCCTCCAAGCCTCCAGCATCACTTGACCTGAAACTCCCGCAGACCTCAGCCAGGCCATCCAGAAATTTTCCACTTGGATCAACAAATGCGCCAACAGAGTCGGCCCCGCTGAAACCAGCATAAAACAATGAAACCTCAAAACAAGCCAGCTGGTACACCCCAGAGCGCAGAACCACAAAGCAGAACTGCTACCGACTCGAGAATCAATGGTGCATCATCACCGACTGCATTGACACCGCAGTCAACCACATGAGAGAAGGAATTCTCCAATCCAGCAGCCATGGAGAACACCATCCACCCCTCCCAAGAACTCTACGACATCCTCGCAGACTACTTCCACAGCAAGACTGGCACCATCTACAACAACTTCGACCCCAAACCCACTACCCTCAGCCTTGACAACCTCAATCAACCAGCGAACACCAGCCGAATGATAACCACCTGGTCTCCACTCACCACTCAGAACACCGCAGCCATCATGTCGTCCATCCACTCTGGGGCACCCACTGACCCTTGTCCCCACCATCTCTTCAAACACTGAGCCAACACAATCAGCATGGAACTCACCAGCATCCTCAACACCTCAATCTCCACAGCAACCTTCCCAGATGGATGGAAACATGAAGAGGTCAGACCCCTCCTAAAGAAGCCCTCTGCTGACCCCAGCAACCTCAAAAACTACAGACCGATCTCCTTGCTCCCATACCCAGCCGAAGTACTCGACAAAGCCAACAACAAAGAGCTCACTGAATACCTGGAATGTAACCACCTACTCAACGTCTCACAATCAGGATTCCGTGTCAACAAAAGCACAGAGACCCCACTGATTACCGCCACAGATGACATCAGAACTCTCTTCAACCGCGGAGAAACTGTGGCCCTGATCCTCCTCAACCTCTCTGCTGCATTCAACACCGTCTCCCAACACACCCTCATCGACAGACTCCACTCCAACAGCATAAATAAAAATGCCCTCAATTGTATTGTGGCATACTTATATAGCGCAACCTGTCACCACCAAGGGCATCCTGGCGTGCTTCTTTCCTTTCAGGATGCACTAAGAGCATCCAACTGCCTCCCTTCACCTCTGCACCCAAGGGCATCATATGCGGAGTACCCCTAGGATCATCCCTGAGCCCCACCCTGTTCAGCATCTACATGATCCCCCTTGCAGACGTCGTCAGATCCCACTGACTCAACATAATCTCCTACGCTGATGACACCTAACTTATCCTCTCGCTCACTGAATACCCCTCTAACGCCGGAAAGAACTCCACCGCATGGGACCACAGCTGGTGTCCAGCAGAACTTGAACCCACACCAACTTACCATGCACGCAACCTTGGCATCATTCTCGACAGTCGCCTCTGCTTGCTTCCACATCCTCTGCATGCCCTGCAGAATCTTCGGATGGATCACATTCAACACCAGAAAGACAGTCACGCAGGCCTTTGTCACCAGCTGCCTTAACTATGGCAACACTCTCTATGCTAGAATCGTCAGCCAGCTCCTCAATAGATTCCAAACCATACAGAAGACCACAGCCAGACTCATCCTGGACCTCCCCAAATGGACCCGCATTACCCCTCACCTCCACTGGCTCCCCATCCAGAAAAGATGCCAGTTCACATACAAAGCTCTTCATAACCAAGGACCATCCTACATGAACCTTTGACTGAACTTCTACCTGCCTGAAAGACACCTGCACTCTGCCTTACTTGCCCACGCACCCCCTCATCCTCCGCAGCAGAGGCAGCTTCTTCTCCTTCGTCACGGCACAGACCTGGAACAACCTGCACCTCCACCTCCGAACAGCACCCTCCCTGCCGGACTTCATAAAGAAACTCAAGACCTGGCATTTTTACTGAGACATGGTACGCCCAGATACCCCTAGGGTGAAAGTGGTGTGTTCTTCAAATGCTGATTGATTTATTGATTGATTGATTGATGAACAAACACTAATCCAAAGCAATATTTATTGAACTGGTTGCATACTTTTTAGCAGAATTTAGAGGGCGACCATATTCAAAGCCATTTTAAGTAGCTTCTTGTATGGATTCCCATTTTTAGACTTTTCTAAATTACTAAATATTTATTGGATTGTCAAGGAGGTGATATGAAAGTTATCAAGACAGTCAGCATGGGTAATTACTGAATCTTGAATATGTTAATTTTGACTTCCAGCAGTGGTAGTAGGTTTTAGAACAGAGACTTCAGATTGACCAGACATAAATAGATTTCCATTAATATGTCATGAACAAGAGAACTCTGAGTCCTTGTGTCCATTCTGAGCATAAACAAAAACACATTCAGGAGAGCATTCACGTCCTGATCCACAGACCTAGTCTGACCTAATAACCTGCATTAGTTTGGAAATATTTATGCCAACAACTACTCTTGTCTTTCTACTGTTTTTCAAAGTCTCAAAAATGAATTCAGTTCAGATTCCCATGCCTTACAGGACAGCAGATTCAATTGTGCTGTCAAACTGTTGTTTCAATCCATGTTTCTGCTTCATCCAAATGCATGTCATAGTCTTAGTGAATGAAACTCTTCATATTTAAAGGTGGTTGTTTGTTCGAAGTGGATATTCTCCTACACTTAAAGAAATAGCTGTCTCCATCTCCTAAATGTCAGTCTTTTCAGTTTTGGAATAGTTCTATTGAGACCATTCTGAACAGAATATTGCCTTACAGCATTATTTTTGCTGTTGCAGATCACTTAGGGGCATATTAGCAAGAAGCCCGCACAATCCACCTCCCAACAGAGGCATGTCCCTATGATGTAAGTGATGTCAAATTATCCGCATTTAGCTCAGAATTATATATATTGTGTCTCCTGCTCAGTTAAACAAGCATTTACAATGCAATATGTCTCACATTTATGAGAGTTTGAGCTATTGGCATTGTAAATGACAATGCCTTTTATTTATGTGTTGTTTTTTAAGTTTAAAAAGCTTTATTGAAGTAAATATGCAATGTAAACAACAGTACAGAAGAAAAAATAATAATTAGTAGGATTTAAATGAGAGTAACACAATATAACATTAAAGAGAGTAACCCCAAAGGGGACCCATAAACATTACTAAGGGAAAAAGCTTTTAAAGATTTTTGTTTTAAGGGAGAAAGAAAAGAAAAGAGGGGAAAAGAGAGAAAAAAGAAGAAAAGGAAGAAAGAGGAAAAAGAAAAAGAGAAAAGAGGATGGGAATAGCCTAACAAAATAGCTCATATATTGGATAAAAATACAATAAGAACAGCATTAGGAAGATGAAACAAAAGAGTAGGGTGCATCATATGGTAGCTAAACTTCAAACAGATCTAGAAAGAAAGTCGGTTAACGGCAGCCATATTAGATCCCTTTTGATTAGTAAAGCGGTCGTGGTGGCAAAGGCACGATCAAGTCTATGATGATGGCAAAGCAAGTTCCACCAGGCATTGTAAGATAGTTTGGAAGTGTCTTTCCAGTTGGTGGTGATGACCTGGAAGGAAATTGCCACAGCAAGGTCTATAAATTTACGAAAATTACAATGAACATCTCAAATAGGTGAAGAGCCACCTAAAAAAATATGTACAATTTCAAAAGGAAAAGTAGTGTTCAAAATTTTGTTCAATTGCGACCAAATTTTCAACCAGAAAGAGTTAACAAGGGGACAATAAAAAAAACATGTGCATGAGATCAGCAGTATCATGAGAACAATACCAACATTTTTGAGACTCGAGTAATTTGAATTTGCATAAGTCAAAGGGTGTAAAAAAAAGTCTGTTATAAAAAAAGTAGCATGTCTGTGTAGTACTAGCTGAACGGGAGACAGTATGTATTTTAGACCAAATAGCGTCCCATGTCTGAAAGGAAAATTCCTGAGCTAGCTCCCGTTCCCAGAGTAATTCAAGTTTAGTTTTAGTTCTAGCAATGTTGGAGAAAAAAAGTGTCTTATAAATTATGGCTGCTTTAAGGGGAAGTGAAAAATTTGGGAGAGAAGTTGGGGGAGATATGGGTAATGAAGATTGTTGTGAAATGAAATCAGTAAGAAGATGTTTGAAAGCATGATATTGAGGGGAGTGTGCATTGGAAATATGGAAAGTGTCACAAATCTGAGAAAAATTAAGAAGTGTATTGTCTTTGAGTATTTGAGTGTAAGTCATAATGCCTTTATCAATCCATTCCTTCCAAAAAAGCGTTTTGTTAGTAAGTTTAAGGGATTTGTTATACCAGATAGGTAGCATTAAGGAAGGAAAAGGGGGCAATTTGCTCAAGTTCTAAAGAGCTCCAAGCAGTTATGGGGAGAGAAGCAGAATCATCCAGAAACGACCATATCAGTTTAAGAGTGAAAGCGGAATGAAAACGAGAAATATTGGGAAAGTTTACTCCACCCAAGTGTTTGGGTTGTTGTAGGCGGGAAAGAGATAAACGAGCTTTACGAATATTCCATAAGAATTTGGTTATCAAACTGTTTATGGATTTAAAAAAATAAAGTGGGAGGGAAATAGGGAGCATTGAAAGACAAAAATTAACAATAGGAAGTAACATCATTTTGACTGTTGCAAGTCTACCCCACCAGGACAAGAAGAGGGGAGACCAACCATTTATAAGGGAAGTGAGTTTGTTAAGAACATCCTTATGATTAAGTTTGATAGTTTCTCTGATGGTGTTGGCATAAAGAATACCAAGACATTTGATATGAGATGGGTTCCATTCAAAACCAGAACCATGAAAGAGATGAGAGAGACAACATTTATTAAGAGGTAAAACTTCGGATTTGTCAATGTTCAATTTATATCCCGAGACTAAAGAATAGGCCTGTAACAAGGAAAAAAGAGCAGGTAAAGAAGTGGATGGTTTGGAGACATACAGCATGATGTCATCTGCATAGGCTGTATATTTGATCTCAACATTCTTATAAAGAAAGCCAGTATAGGAAGAGGAGCAACGAATTGTTTCTAAAAACGGTTCTAAAGCGAGCACAAATAAAAGGGGTGAGAGAGGGCAACCTTGCCGAGTGCCTCTGTGAAGAGAAAAGTAATTAGATTGAGCGCCATTGACCCAAATAGAAGTAGAGGGGGCAGAATAAAGTAAGTGAATATAGCGAATATTAGGAGGACTAAATCCATGCCATCTTAAAGCCCCAAACATAAAATCCCAGTTAACACGATCAATGGCCTTCTCGGCATCTAATGTAATAGCCGCAATAGGGGATTTCATTTTAGAAGCAAGATTAATAATATTAAGAAGAGTTCTTGAATTATCCGGAATGGAGCGCCCCTTAACAAAGCCAGACTGATAAATATTGGTGAGATCAGGGATGATTTGATTAATCCGCAAAGCTAAGACTTTTGCATAAATTTTACAATCAGTATTTATAAGGGAGATAGGCCGATAGTTTTTACATAAGGTGGGGTCTTTGTCTTTTTTGGGAAGGAGACAAAGCATGGCCTGAGTAAATGAACCTTGTGATTCGCCTTTAACAAGAAAATAATTAATTAAGGAAAGTAGGTGTGGTATTAAAATAGATTTAAAATGCAAATAGAAGCGCACTGTAAAACCGTCTGGGCCGGGTGTTTTATCCTTGGGTAAAAGAGTAATGGCATTAAGTATTTCAGTATCAATCAATCAATCAATCAAATCCACTTTATTCGATTATTTTAAAATCATAAAAGTATTTCAGTATCGGATATAGAGGCATCTAAAGAGGAGAGATCGACAGCATCTGAAGGGGATTTAGGGATAGATTGGAAAAAGGAGTCAATCTGTGCTGAAGAAGGATTGGATTCTGGAGTGTACAGATTAGAATAATATTCGACAAAACAATCAAGAATTTTGGCATCCGAAGAATGATAGACACCTTGAGAATCCGTGATAGAAATAATGTTGGTCTTTTGCTTTTTAATTTTAAGATAGTTGGCAAGCGCTTTCCCCGCCTTATTGCGGCCGCCATACATTTTTGCATTAAATTTAAGAAGATTATTAGATGCAGAGTCCCATGAGTGTTTATTAAACTGCATTTTGGCTTGAATAAGAGAAGACAGCGTATCAGGGGAATTAGTAGTGAAATATAAGTGCTCCATATGCTTAATTTGTTTAGGAATGTGGGTGGATTGGGCTATGGCTTTCTTCTTCCTACGAGACACAAAATCAATAATCCAACCTCTAGTAGCGGCCTTAAAGGCGTCCCACACAAAGTGAAATTCAGAAACGGAGTGAAGATTAGTGTGGAAAAATTCCGTCATGAACGAAGACAAATGCTCTACAAATAAAGGGTCTAAAAGGAGGCAATTATTGAAGCACCAGCGTTTGGAAGTGGAGATAGGAAAGGGATAATCCATATCCAGGATAATAGGGGCATGATCGGAAATAAGGATAGAACCAATTTCTGAATTAGTCATGAACTGAAAAGCATGTAGGGTGAGAAATATGTAGTCAATACGTGAATGTGAAGCATGAACCGGGGAGAAAAAGGAGAACTCAAGAGAGTCGGGGTGAGATATTCTCCAGGCGTCAATAAGGCCTCTGGAGGTAATTGCCTTATGAAAAGACATTTGCATTTTAGTGGGAATGTACCTAGTTTTCGATTTCCTATCTTAAAAAGGATCCATGAGCTAATTACAGTCACCCCCCAAAATGAGGTCTTCAGAGGCGTGTGAGGAAAGGAGGGAGGAAAAGTCATTCCAAAATACATTGTCTACTCCAGTTGGACCATAAACATTGAAAAAGGAAAGTTTAACATTGTTAACAATACATTCCAAAAACAACCATCTACCATCAATATCCAGTGATTAATGCAACACTTGAACATTTAACAATTTATGAAACAAGAGAAAAACACCGTTTTTGTGATGAACAGCTGGGGAACAGAAAGCTGTTCCAACCCATTGTTTGCGCAATGAGAATAAATCTTGCAAAGTTAAATGCGTTTCTTGCAAAAGAGCAATCTGGCATTTCAGTCTCGCTAGGTGAGAGAGGACACGTTGCTTTTTTATTGGATTGCGAAGTCCTTTAACATTCCAGGATATTATTCTAAGACCTTTCATCCAGAGCGAGAGAGAAAGATTAAAGAGAAGTGTGAAAGAAAATTGATGGAAGATAGAGAAGAAAGGGAAAAAGAGCAGGAAAAAAAAATACATAAAAAGCCAAAATGAGCAAGGGTGAAAAAGAGAGGGAGATAACACTCCAATGATAAACGCACCAGAAGAGTCAGAAAAAAGTGAGCAGTAAGAGGGTACCGAAAAGGCTAAGTAAGAGAAAAGGATGTGAAAAAAGGTAAAAGATAAAGAACAAGCATTGGAAATGCAATAGGTCTCGCATTAGGAAAGTTTGAGCGATTGCTATTGTAAATGACACTTTTTTTATTTATGTGTTGGTTTTGAAAATAGCAAAATTAATAGCTTTGTCAGTTACAATGTCAATAGTTTTAACTTTCGCAAATGTGACACCTATAGCATTTGTAATGCAATGTGTGTTGTATTTACGTGACTTAGATGTATTGATATTACAAATAACAATGGCTTTTAATTTTGTAAATAATTAATACTTAAATAAAATGTATTGTAATTTATAATGTACTGCTACCCTGGTCCTTATGTGTTTTGCCCTCTTGCTGCCGTAGCGCTTCATGGGCAGTGATGATAACTAACGTTTTGGTGGCAGATGGGCATACCTGAACTTAGCGACCTAGAGGAAGAAGTCCAGAACAAAAGTGTGGATCGCACTCCAACATGCCTGACGAACGTGGCCGATATAGAGAAATTTCCTCTGAAATCCAGCAAAAAAGAAAGCTTAAAGTTATGGACCCAGAGGTGTGTGAGCGGTTGAAATCAGCATTCACAGCACATTCAGATGAATGAATTAACTGCGCTGTAAGTCACTGTTCTGTTAACTGAATCACCCTAAAACACTTCCTAGCCGAATTAGTAGGGAGATGGAGAATGGATACAAAAATAGTTGTATTCGGATAGAAAGGTAGTTTATCTTGTTGCAGATGCTTGCCAGCTGGGCAGCTTGTTCCATACAATGATGGTGCAGCAGTAACATTCCACTTTGTGGTGCTTTTCTCAGTGCGTCGGGGAGCACGTTGTATAAACGTCTTAACTCGCAGCCTGCAGTGCACACTTTCGAGTGCACTTCATTCGTCGCTCACTAGAGCAGAAAAAAGCCAGACAGAGCCAAATGGGCGAAGTTTGACTACGTGCAGATAAGCAGCCTATTAAGAAACATTATTTAATGTGAAAAAAACAAGCAACAACAAAAAAAACAAGCAGCAGCTGCCCGAGGATGCGTGTGGAAAGAGTGGGTGGCCATAGCAGAGTTTGCCTCCTTTTTAAATGAAAATGAAACCATGGCAGCAGTGGAGATACTCCCTACAAAAGAAGCGTTTTACTCCTAGTCATAAAAATATAATGCATTGCAGCATGCAGCTCTGTGTTGTAACACGTCAACGCCGACATTCTGGTAAGAACGCTTACATTTTACATAAGCATTGGAAATGCAATTGGTTTGGTCATGTCTGCCGTACACGCGCGCTCCGAGGCTGGAGTGGGAGCGGAAGCGAGGAGAGGCACCCAGAGGAGCCATTAGGAATGTGTAAGCACTAAGAAAAACCAGTTTCAGCTATTGGCATTGTAAATGACAATGCCTTTTATTTATGTTTTATAAACCAAAATATAAATAAAAAGGCATTGTCATTTACAATGCCAATAGCGTTTAAAACTGCACTGCAAAGTAACCGGAACTTGAAGTTGACAGCCTAGTATTTTCAAAATGTACATTTTACTGACCTAAATCTTAATGCATCTCGTTTTAAAGAGGCCTGGTTCTGCTTCGGGGAGAAAATGACCTGCTGAGCAGTCCGCCTTTGAAAAATGTTGCGTGGCTCATGTGCTCGCCGTTCTGTAAGTTTATTAATTTACAAAACACAACGGCCTGCTGTTCAGAGAGATTTATCCTTGTAGCGCTGTATTTGGTTTTGCTAGAACAGCGAGGCGCTCGTGCTCGGAAGGCTAATGGCGCCGAGAGAGGACCGATCCCCTTCACAGAAATAAATGATTCCTGCCGTGTTCAGTGGGTCTGTGCGGCTCTGCCCACGGCTCAGTGAGTGCATCAATACTGGAGTCCTCCTCACATGCTGTACATACTGATGACACACTGCTGGTAGCATGACGGACTGAGCATCATGCTGGCATCGGTGCACCTGGAGGAAATGCGCAGACATGTCTGTTTTCATTCCCGCGCTTCCTCCGTGGCTTCAGACCTTGCATCTCCGACACCATGTGTTCTGACATAGTGCTACCAAGGTAGTTTTTTTCCCGCGTGAAAATAATATAATATATACAGTATGGATTTTTTTTTTAGCCACGGATGCAATTTGGCAATGTCATAATGAACAAGATTTAGTTTAACCTTTATTGCATAGCCTACACACCGTGTGAAGAGCACACAACAATAAACATTACCTGAATCGAAAGACGTTTGAAGCAAAACACAACGGATGACAAGCAAACTCACCGCCACAGCCCGTCTTTAACCGGAAGCCAGGCAACCTTTGTTGGGACGGGGGCGGGGCCGGACAAAAACAGGAAGCAGGCGCTCCTATGCCCGCCGGAGGATTTCCGTGTTAGCTAGTGGGGCTCCCGTGGAGAGCCCCGCGGCCCCCGCCTGTTAACCGGAATGACCCGCTGGCTGCCGAGGGACACGCAAGAAGAACCTGGTGAGTGGGGTGTGAGGGGGATGTGTGCGCGCGCGCGCGTGTGTGTGTGTGCGCACGTGTGTGTGTCTCTGGTGAGGTAAGGGGGGGAGCGTGTGTGTATGCAGTGTGTGTGTGCGCGCGTGTGTGTATGCGACGGCGGGGGTGGGTTCTCTGTATGTATGGGTGCGTGCATGGGCGCTTGTGTGTCTCTGTGTATGCGCATGCGTGTGTGGTGCCGTGCGCGCCCCCGAGGAGGAATCTGAGACAGCGACGCTCGTGCTTGAGCTCTGTCTCACATTCCTCCTAACACGCCAACAAAAGATGTCTCGCAGACAGCAGGCTTACGCCTGCTTTTTACGTCTGCGAGACCTAAAAAGGAATGGGAGACAGAAACTCCCATGAGGTAAGACAAAAAAAACAGGATGGCGAAAAACCAAAGGGTTTTAGCCATACACATCAGGAGCAAAAGAGACAATGAAGTGAGAGCGGGAGCAACAGGGAAAGACGGCCGCACAACAAAAAGGAAAGTCGAAAGCAGAGCCCCATAAAAAAGGAGCATAGGAGTAAAAGAAAAGAAGACGAATAAGATGAGACTAAGCCCGACAATATAATACAAATGAAGGAGACTAACCAGACAACCATGAGGAAAGACGGTGTACTGGGATGTGACAGAAAAATCGCACGATGGGACAACACAATGAAGGAGAAGTGAGATCAAACACTTGGAATATATATCTAAAAAACAAGGGAAGAGAACAACAGCATGTTATAACAAGAAAAGGTGCAGCAAAAATTCATAGGACAACAGAATAGAAACAGTTAAACATTAAGAGCCACTGTGTTCCATAGTGTCTTCCTTATGAGTGTTGATGAACTTGCGAAGATCTGCTGGATCGTCGAAGCTGAACAACCTTTCTTTATACGTGACCTTGAAGAAACACGGATGGATGAGCCCATATCTAGCATTCATGGCGCGAAGCGTAGGTCTTAAGTCCAAATATTCTTTGCGACGAGCAGCAGTCAGCTTCGATACATCTTGAGTGAAAAATAACTTGTGACCAGACCATAGTAACTGCTTATGCTGCTTAGCCGAATGAAGAATAGTCATTAGATCTGAGTAGGGGAGAAAGTATGCAATGATACCCCTGGATTTCGAGGAGGCAGAAGAATTTTTAGGGCCAAGGCGGTGCGCCCTCTGAATGTTAACGTCCAAATGCTTAGGGATACCAGTGATAGGCAGGACTTGAGACTTCAAGAAGTGGATGATATCAGACCCCTCCGAATTTTTTGGAACACCATAAATGCGCAGATTATTGCGCCTATTTCGATTTTCCAAGTCCTCAGAGGTTTTTTTAAACATTTCAACTTCTTTGGTGAGACTGACAACCTTGGCGGCAACATCCCGAACATCACTAATCTGTTGTTCAACATATGTTATCCTTGTGTCTAAGGTAGACCATTTTTCGTCAAGTCTCTGCAGAGTTGTGGTGGTATCCGCCATGAAGGGGCGAATATGGCGAAGTTCCTCCATAATGTCCTCAAGCGTTGCAGGAGGTGGAGACTTGGAAGGTGAAGGAGGGTCTTTTTTTAAGCGCTTACCAGAAGAGGGAGAGTCCTTGCACGCTGCAGGGGCCGCAGAAGAAGCCTTAGAATTCTGCGTAGGCTCCATTGTGGGTGAAGCAGGCGGCTCAATGCAGAGAAATGAGCGAGCACCTCACGCAAATGCACCAATGACAGAAGAATCCAAGAAAGCCACCGCAAAAAGTTGAACAACAGCCAAAAAAGCAGTGAACATGTAAAGCGAGAAGCAGCTCCCACGGGGCCGTGAAAATGGCAGAGTCAAATACTGTTCCGTAAGTCTGCTGACAGAGAGCACCACAAGAGGTTAAGGCAAAACAAGTATGAGCAGTTCAGAAGCCGCAGGAGTCAAAAAACAGGGCTATATATAGGCGCAGCGAAGAGGAGCAAGGAGGGCACAAAGTCCATAGCAGTGAGAATGGAAGTAGAAAGTCACTTGATTCTTTTTCTTTTAAAAAAAACGAGTGAAAATAAGAACAGAAAAACAAAATGGCAGCCATTGTCGGAGAAATCACTTCTTCACATGTTACTCTGCGAAAAAGTAAGCACAGAGAGAGCAGCAAGCTCACAGAGGTATTTCCGACATCTGAGACCACCGTTGCCTGAGGGAAAAGCCGTTCTAAAGAGAGTCCTCCGTATTTGAAATGTCGTCAAGATTGCAGAGATGAAAACAGAAAAACAAAATGGCGGCCATTATCAGAGAAATCCGTTTTTCACGTTTTATGCAGTGAAAAAATAAGCGCAGAGAGCAGCAAGCATACCCTGGGTCACTGGGGGATTTCCAACGTCTGAATCCACCGTTTGTAGAAGGATATGCCGCCCAAAAGTGAGTCCTCCGTATTTGAAGCGCCGCAGAGGTTGCGGAGCTCACGAAGGAGCGGCCATCTTAGCTGCCGCGTCACGCGCTCTCTTTATGTGTTGTTTTTAAAACATAAATAAAAGGCATTGTCATTTACAATGCCAATAGCTTAAACTCTCGCAAATGCAAGACCTATTGCATTGCAAATGCGTGCTATAACATTTTTTAAAAAGCGTTAGGAGAGAGCAGACTACTAAGCCTTTTGGCCAATTAACAGCCACAGTTTACAGGGGACAGTGACACAAGCCAATGAAAAATGTGAGCGGAGAGTGGACGGAACTTCAAGTCCCTACCCTGCCAAGGTTCAACCTAAAAACTAAGGTGCTTCATTGGCTAAACTAAAGCAGAGTTCTCGGTTTCTGCTGCACCTGTGGTTCGCACTTTTGGATGGGTGGGCATTTTGAGGAAGAACTTCGAGGGCGGCAGTGTGGTTATTAATTTTAGGCTCACAAGTATTGTGCATGGGTTGCTGTTCAAGTGTGCTCAATATCCTGTGAGCCAAGGTGGTATTTAACTCCTTCCACTGGGAAATTGTTACTGCTATCTTCAGCGTCAGCCCCAAAGATAACATCAGTGCCCTACGGCCACTCCTTCTTAAACTCCCACAGTCAATGTATCCCTCTCTCATGACCTGCAAGCTTGTAATGACCGCTCCCTCTCATTCCCAACTTTCAAAAGAGGTTTAAACCAGACATATTGATTAAATTCTCCTTCTTGTCAGGATATGGAGATCTATGTTGTACATGGTAGTGGTATATAGGGATGAGAGTGACCACAACCCCCTGATTTGAACTGTTCAGAACTTAACACGATCTGTCCTGTTAACGGTTATCCTGCCTTGAGAGAACGTTTTAGCAGCAACCAATAACCGCAGGAATGTTAAGTGTAATGCTATTTGTTCTCCTGGGGCTATTCAAGACATCTATGTTAATGTGACTATATGCATCTATAAGATACATAAAAATTCTGATAACCACAGTGTGATACTTAATAAGCTTAAGACTTTTTTTGCGGTGCTAAAAGTTCATTTTGTGAAGAACTATAAGCAGGCTTTTAGGGACACAAGAGCCCGTGAAGGTGGTATTTCACAAATTGCAGGGCGGCAAGGGGAACATTTGTGATCATCATAAAGCAAGGAGATAGGTCCCCGATTTGGGTCTCTAGAATCTTATATAGGGCTACCATAAGGACTGCACAAGCAAATTGGATACAAAAATAAATGGAATGGTCTATTAGAAGCCTCTATTAATGGCAATCATAAGATATTTTGGCAGATAGCGAGCCCGGGAAGCAAGAACCTGGTCAAACCTTTGGAAATAGCTATTCAACTGAGTCAGCAGGTAGCCCACTTTGAAAAGCTCTACTCCCTATCCCTGCACTGCAGTCTACCAAGATGTCTAAATGGATTAGGAGTTGACCAAACTCCAAGTTCACTCTCACCCTTATTTTATCCTCAAGGAGATATGAGCCACAGTTTCTACACCGATTCAGGGGAAGGCCCCTGGGTTAAACAAGATTCAATCGGATATGTTCTAATCTGATCTGCACATATGGGTACCTTACATCAACATTATCTCAAACACAATAGCTGCTGGTGCCGCGGTGCCCCAAACCAGGAAAGGAGTCAAGATCATTCCGTTTTTTTAAAAAAGAATGCCCAAACCTTCCTAGCAATTACTGTCCTATTCGTTTTTTAGATAATCTACAAAAAAAAATATTTCAGACAGGTTCTGGGTAAGTGACTGAAGTGGAGCAAAACAAAATAAGGCTCTGACTCACTTACAGGCTGGATTTAGGCCTAAAACTGGAACTGTAAAACGGCTTCCGTTTTGTGATGGCCAAGTGGAAGACTGTTGATATTGGTGGTGGGAGCAACTTCTGTTGCCTTCATCGATCTTTGAGCAGCTTTCGACCTGGTCCCAAGGCAAAAATTACATGAGATACTTTCTGGCCTGGGAATCCTAAATAGCCTGCCCCACACTATTATACACCTTCTTGGAGGAATTATGCATTGATTTGGTGGGACCCAAATGACGCACTGACTCAGAAAATAGCTATTGAAAAAGGTGTTTGCCAGGGTTGTGATTTGGTCCGACTGTTTTCCTTTTATTCATCAATAGTTACATACAGTTTTTGATTAACTGTGCTAATGACTCACCAATTATAGCTATCCATAGGGTTCCAGCTGACCCCCTTCTTCCTTCAAAACATAGGGGCCGATTAGGATTGCGGTGATTCTGCATCCTCCGGGCCGGCGGAAGCCACCGCCGGCCCGGAGGATGCGGAATCACCGCTGCGGCCCTTCAAAACACCCACCGCCAGATTAGGATGGCGGTGGGATCAGCGGACGGCAGATCGTCCGCCGCTGATCCGCGGGGTGTTGGCCGCAATTTGGTGGCGGTGTCTGCAAGACACCGCCAGCCAAATTACAATGTGTGTCAAAACATGTTTTTCCACGGCGGATTTACAGCTGTGGAAAAGCATGTGGAAAATAGCTTCTGGGGGGCCCTTGCGGGCCCCCAGGGTGTCGGGGGTGGGGGGTCGCACATGGGGGGTACCTATGGTACCCCCCAGCATTTGTATGTACAAGGCGGCAGGCACCGCGCGGTGCCTGCCGTTTTGTGCATGCAAATGAAAAGCATGCATATTTAACCTTGCGGCGGGTGCTGCTTCAAGCTGCACCCGCTGCAATGTTAAATATACAGATGTGACCGCCAGGGTGGCGGTCACATCCTAATTCGCACGGAGGGACCGCCGCTGCCCCTGCGGACGGTCCCTCCACCTCGGGGTGGCGGACGGACGCAGGTCCGTCCGTCCGCCATCCTATTGAGGCCCTTAGTCCGGTTTGCAGACCCTTGTTAATACGTTCCATCTGTTTTATGAGCTACACAGGCTGATGATCTACCACAAGCAGAGAAACACTAGATGAATTAGTAGGCTGGGTAGCGAAACACTAGAGAGACAATTGGAATTTTAGTATCTAGAGATTTGATTGTTGGACTCAAAGTTATGAGCACCCCAAATTTCCCAGAGTTGCCTCCTAATAATGCATCAGGCTTCTACCATTCTCAGATTTGCCAAGAGGGCTGGCTTCTATCCGATTTTTCAAGCGATAGAAATATACAACGCCTAAGCTAGGAGTGCTGCCTTGAATGGAGCAGAGTTATGGGGTCACTGTTACCCTGCTTCCTTAGGGTTTTTTTTTGTTATAGCGTGGACTCGGCCCAAAGGTATCATATCAAAGCACTTTAGATGAGCACCAATTACGTTACAGATACATACATTTATTTATTTTTGGTAGGCACAGGGAGATTACGTGATTTGCCCAGAACCACCTGATGTTGAGCATCCCTGCTGAAACTGGAACCCATTTCTCAAGCTTCGAGGTTGACCGCTCTAGCATTAGGCCACATCCTCTCCCCAGAGAGAACAACTGGATAAGGGCACTTGTGAGCATGGGGCACGGTACTCCTTTTCTTCCCCTTAGGCTAGATCTTGCTCTTAAGCCTATTATAGAATTGGCTAGGTTAAGGGTCACATTTGATTGGCTTCACATATGATGTATAGTGGAGCTACAACCGTACATAGAAGCCCTTAGCGATATCTTGAATCTTCACATTATCCGTAAGATCCCATGGTTGGTCTAGGTCAATCAGTTGTAAAGCAATTTGGGGTTGATCAGTTTTTGTTATAATGCACTTTCAATTTCAACTTCCACAACAGTTTTCATCAAACATAGGTATTTGCCACCATTTGCTGCCTGTAGTGAGTTATCTAACTCCACGAGTAGCCGTCCCAGGTCTTTTCGTTTGCATAAAAATGCATTGGAGGCTGAGGAATCCTTAAATTCCATTAGTCCTTCACATGCAAGATCTCTCTTTTTTCAATTTAGGAATGGTATTTTGCCAATCGCCACTTTTATTTCAACATGGTCATCATCTCCGGATAAATCCAATTTCTGCCTCTATGTTGCCTTGCTTATGAGACAGAAGATTATTTACTATTCCTCTGTGAAACGTATTCCAAACCAAGACCTAGGTGGATGGTACCCATGTGTTATTTATTGTGTTTGACGAACCTTGTGAACGCACTGAGAACTTGTAAAAGTGACCACAAGGGGGTGTGGTGACTGCAGTTTCTAAGTACTCTTTACAGACGCTGTTCCACAGCAGAATTGTATTGTATTGTAATTGCATTTATATAGCATTTGCTACCCCTGATGAGGCGTTGAAGAGCTTTTCGACGAGTAGCAATCTACTCCGAAACCAAAAAAGGATTACTGGTGAATTAGTCTAGGGATATATGAAATTAATTTGAGCGGTGGACATGTTAGCCTGTTATTAGGATTGAAAAGGATAGTGGAGGGATAGAAAAAGGAAGCGTTCGAAAAAATGCTCCTTTGCTGATGCGGAACAACATCTGCAAAAAAAAAAAAGACACACAACGAAGACATATATGCATGCATGCATCACCATGCATGGACATGAATGCTTCAAGGTGCCATTATTTTTCTTTATTATCTTTTAATCTACTCTTTTCAGATGGGTGTTGATAATGTTGGGCGCTAAATTAAAACAATATATTCAAAAGCAAATTAAAGAAAAAGTAGCAGCCCAGTAGGAAATTGCCGCTACCAGGCCCTCCAAAAAATTAACAGAAACATAGAAGAAAAAGAAAATGAAGTAAAGCCAATACGTAACAATACCCAATGGAATGTTTCTGTGGGGCAGCCTATGATTTCATAATATCTAACATAGTCGCTCTTATGCCAAATACGGTAACACAACAACAGGTTATTTATTATTTCTGTGACACTTTATGTATAGCTTACTAAATGTAGCTATAAAATGTTGCTGTGATCACAAAACGGTGAAATAAATGCGTACATGCCCTTTATTTTTTCCTAATACTGCATGTTTAAGAAATATTTTTGGAAACCATAATTGGGAATAAAGAGCATCAATACCAAAACCACTCTGTGGTAAAACTGCAGCTCATCCACCCATGCTGGCGTTTCCCCACAGACTCTCTTTTAGACCAGGTCTTCAGTGATGAACTGCGTACAGCCATACTGGAATATTTCCAGTTAAACACAGAAACAATTGACAACAAGCATTGGCATAGCCAATAGGTCTCGCCTCTGGGACCTTATAAGTGTTTAGCCATGCACCAAGGATATTGTGCTGCATAACTAAATACTTATAAGGTCCCAAAAGCAAGACCTATTGGCTATGCCAATGCTGGTTTACTTTTCCAATCGGAGTGAGAGGTATTCATGCCCTCTAAGAATGTCAGATATATCGGTCTATATAATAATCAAACTGATAACCTTTTATATAAACTTACTAATACATGTTTATTACTACCCGACGTGGTCCTGTTTAGCAATATTAAAAAAAAAACATTGACCAAAAACCGCAAGGTTCTAAACGTATGCTTTGCAGTTTGCAAGCGTCTCGGCGAGTGTAGCAGTAACCTGCACAGCTGTTACATAAAATACAAATATGTGACCTACATGTTATAAACTGACTGGCAGAAGACACATTAACTCTCAGTGGTATTTTATGACGAAGCAAACCTGTGACTAAATCGCACAAAGACCTCTCCAGCAAGTGCATCACTCTCCTGGTGTGACTGCCACCATTTTAACTCCAATTTATGGGATCTCGGGGTATATTTTCTTTTTTTTTTACATTCCCAGCACATCCTAAAAGTCAGAATAAATCGATAAAAGGTCCAGTTATTTTCGTGTATCCAGTAGCACTAGATAAAATGTAAGCCGACAAAGCGAAGTTCAGTAATAATTGCCAATGAAAAACTGAGATGCCAAAGACATTGTTTTTATGTACCTATCATTCAGTATTCATGTCCTCATTTAATTGGTTTAACATCCCTGCTGACCCTGACCAACACCCATCTCCCCGCCATGTGCTCAGACAAAACCGCTAGGCTGCAGCGGTGCCTGCGCTACTCCTAACATGAGTGTAGCCTCTCCAATTAGCTCAGCGAGACCTAAAAATGCTGTGTTACGTGTTAAGGGAGACCTTTAAAGCCTTTATAGAGGGGATAGTAATAGCTAAACAAGCCAGCATTTTCCATAATATACGGAAACAGTTTCCATCACTAGAGCAGAAGATCAAAGACCTGGAGTAACTACTGCATCGCTACCACCAATTGCTTCAAGGGTTCTGAGATTTAGCAGACTGTGAGGTATGTTACCTCTGCAAATATGCTCAAGCATGCCAATATGGAGAGTGTCGCGATCATAGGTAAGGCAGAGCAGGGTACGACTCGATCTTCACCTAACTACAAGTCCCAGAAGGCCAAGGGACTAAGTAAGGCAGTCAGGAAACCGTTCAAGTCGACCCGCCCTCTATATAACCAGATCCGGGGCAGGGGGCCGGCGCTTGACAATTTGACCCGTTTCAAGTGTCTTTAGCGGACGCTTTCCTTCCCGCTTGGATTAAAGATTTGTTTCCGAGTCCTTGGTTCCTGTGAGAACTTCAAAAGACTGCGGCGGTTCCCGTGAGGACTACAAAAGACTCCCGCGGCTGCTCTCGAGAGTTTTGGTTCTTTGTTTGTTGTTCCGCTTTCCGCCTGCATTCAAGCTCCTAGGTATTGCGGCAGCAGCGGTACATTTAACTCTTCCCTGACTCACGTACCTTGATTGATAATGCGATCAACGTGCTCCGAATCCGGTATGAGACGGAATACCAGGAGGAGCTGCACAGCTGTAATTAACCTTCAATTCCTTCAGTGATTTCAGGTACATTTGTTTTTGAAATAGAATGGAGTGCTTCCTAGGGCTTTGTAGTTACTGATTATTCTAATGCCCTTTTCATATTTTGCCAACTTTATACATTGAAAGTATATGAAGACTCCCTATACCAGGTTCTAGTTCATTGGTGAATTTAACCAAGAAGAGGAACATAGAATCCACATGCTACTCGCTGTTCTTTCCTAGTACATTTTTTACTACAAGGACAATTACTATTTTTCTATTCTATTCCCTCATGCTGTGCAGTAACAGTTTGGCGATATTAGAATTCATGACCATTGTTCACTTCAACGTCTTGCGTACCTACTGGTAAATATTCTTGCATACCTTTAGCTATTGACTTGTATGTGTCTTTCTGTGGGATGCCGAGACTGTGTGTAATTGTCGTTTGCTCTATTCCACATGCAGTGTACCAGATTACCTACTAGACCAGACCTAGGACGTAAGAAGGACCCGCAGGATTTATTATTTTGTCCCCTTCCCTTCTCCCTTGGGTGTTATCCTTCCTATAGTGTGTGTTAGGACACTGGGAGGTGTAGCGCTCAGGCGAAGAGGGAGGATTCTCCACAAGATATCGTTCCCGCAGGTGGCCAGACAAAGGTTAGTGGCATTTCAATCGCTCTTGTGCTGCTGACAACCCCGACAGAGAGGGAGAACAGCCAGGTAAGACCCTGTCTAGACTCCTGTGCCGTGTCAGGCGACAGGGGTACATATACACTATTACATCTCAAACTGGGGTGACTCTGGTTGACAGTGATGATATCCTTGCTGGGTTGGTAACTTATTATCAGCGTCTGTATGAAACTTGGCTTAAGGGCTCTGCTGCTCATATATCCGCCTACCTTGATGAGGTGACCTTGGTTTGTCACCAACGTTACGGTGTCACACTATTTTGGTGGTGGAAATAGTCACTGCCATAGATGCCCTAGCCAGGGGAAAGGCCCCAGGATCTCATAGCTTGTACATCGATTTTTAGAAAGCAGTCAAACATATCTCAGTGCCTCACCTTGTGAATATTTATGCAGAAGTGCTTGCTAATGGTGAACGTCTTCCAACTCTGCATGAGGCGGTAATCTGGTGCTCCCTAAACCCGGCATACTGTACCTCCTATAGACTCCTATCTTTATTACACTGTGATAATAAAACCTAGCTAAAGTTATTGCCTCTCAGCTGTCCCTTTTGCTGGACAAAATAGTTTCCCTGGAGCAGACTGGCTTTTCTGCCACACCAGTCCCCTTGCATTAATCTCCATACAGTATTCACTATTTTACATGAATTAAACACAGAGCTTCAGGCGGCAATGATACTAGTGGATGCTGAAAAGGCATTTGACTCCCTGGAGTGCCCATTCCTAATGTAAGTACTTAGGCGATTAGTGATCCCAAACTTTTGGACACTCACCCTAATACCATGGTTACAGTGATGGCCTTCCACCTGCACCACTCCAAATACAAAGGGGCACCAGACAGGGCTGACCCTATCCCCCGGCTGTTCACAATAGCTATGGACCCCCGAGCCCATCACCTCCAGGAGCGACACTTACATAAAGGGCTGCTTTCCGGCCTGGGAAACTATTATTATCAATGTATGCAGATGATTTTCTGCTTTTCGATAGATGTCTTACGTTAAAGTGTCCCCACTGATTCAAGAAAGTATCAGATTCAGTAAGCAATCTGGTGTTACCATCAACTGGAACAAAACAGAAATATTCCCACTCACTGATCATACAAGGCCATGACTGCTGGAATACCCGGTTGGGTGGGTCATGGAGTTGGTTAAATACTTGGGAATCATCCTACATAGGGAGGTGGACAATATTATTTGTTTAAACTACGGCCCAGCCATAGATACCTTACAGCGCCAACACGATACCTAGGCGAGGCTTCCATTGTCTCTAGCGGGCAGTGTCACTGTTAAAGATGGTGTTTTGTCCACATTTTTATGTCTTCTCCAAAATATCACAGTCTACCTTAACAAGCAGTTTTTCCAACACCTCAAGTCCTTACTGATTTCTTTTTTCTGGGCTGGAAGGACTGCTTGGATAAACTGTCACACATTGACCCTCCCGTATGAATGTGGAGGCTTTAAAGTTCCAGATTTCTAACTATATTGTTACGTGGCTCAGTGCCACTATGTGACTTACTGGTACCATCCTGACGCATGTATCCTATACTTGAAATTGAAACAGGAGCAGTTTGAAGGTGCACCCCTGAAGACCATCCTTTCCCTGCAGCAGCCGAAGCCTCAGTGAGCAGTGAGAACTTTTGCTACAGCAAGCTTGGCGTGGGACATGGTGTGCCATAGAATGGGGACCCCCTTTTTATACTCTCCGGCGATTCCCATCCTGAATAACCCATCACCTGCTACTCACCTTAGAAAGCACTGTACAAACTACCATGCGTAAGATGGCGCTCTATGAGTTGGGCCACCTATACATGGAGAGGTAGTTCATTACACTACAGCAATTTAAAGCCCAGGGCGTTAAACATTTTGAGGTTTGCGAGACTCCATAGTATTTTCTGTAACAGATCCCAGGTTATCTGACTGAACCAATGGCCTTCCCTCCATTGACTCAATTGATTACCTCCACAGATATGACAAGAGGAGTATCTCAACTATATGCCAATGCATTGCAACATCAAGCGATTGGTCCCTGCTAGCCAGGCAGGCATGGGATGGCGATTTAGGTATCCCTTTATGTCATTTGCATTGACAATATTGCTGTGGCCAAATTGTTCGCACATCTCTAAACTATCGCCATATATTTTTTCACTTCAAATACTTACACATGGCCTATAATTCACTGGCTCGCCAGCACTGTATAGACCCGTCTTGTCCTCATAACTGTACCCATAGCGGTGCCGAGCTTGCAGGTTTTCTCAATAGGGCGTAGAAATGCCTTCACTTAAATCCTAATGGGGCGAAGTTCTTTCACAGCTGGCCCAAATGATAGACTTTAACCTATCACCTCACCTGCTTGCAACACTGCCAGGATATGTGAAAGACTTACCCAAAGGAATCAGGCACTTTACGGCAATAGCTTTACTCTTGGCCAAGTGTAGGGTTGCAATGTATTGGCGAAGTCGGAACACTACTATAGTGAATGACTCGATTCTTGCAATCATCATATAGAAACATATACACTAACGCTTCCAATAACTTTTCAGCCCAAAGATATATGGACTCCCCTCAAAATCTATTTATCTGTACATCCCGCTAACAGGCACCAGTCCTGCCAAGGACGGGCAGATGCCCACACATTTGCTGATAATATATCAACATCTACTCGCTCTGGATAGCCATGACTATGATTACATTCTGCAGAGCTGGGAAGTGGGGGTTTGGGATGTAAGGAGCCGGGGGGGGGGGGGGGGCAGTATTCTGCAACCGTGGATCACTGTGGCTAAAATGTGTGCTTTCTCTACAGCTGATTTTAGAAGCATACTAAATTTACTGTATTGTTTGCCTTTGAATTTAACAAGAATATTAATTTAAAAAAGTATGAATGGGCAGGCCCCACCCTAGTCCCTGTCAAGTTAATGAAGTTCCTGAACTCTCCACAGCTGCCCTTCCTGAGATAAGATTAGTCAAATACCTCACACCCAGGACTTCCTGCCAAAAGCCCTAAGCTGTTAGTTCTGCGCTGGGACCAGTTTTCACATCTTGTTAAGGGGAAGCACTGGCATGGCCAGCTGCTGCCAGGTTAGAGCTAAACAGCCGACTGAACGTTTAGGCAGACCAAGTCTAACTTTTTTAAGTTACTATTCCTAAATACTTAATATAAAAATCCAACGTCACTAGGGAATTGGATTTTTAATAAATAAGAAAAACAGTAGTTGAATCACCTCTGTAGCTTATCCCAAACCTAAATTAGCAGAAATAGTATTTTGTTAGAAACCTTTGTTTTTCCTCATAGAAACAGCTATAGCCCTTTACTTTGAAAATAGCTTCTGGTAGCTAGTCACTGTAGGTACATACCAACAATACATTCTTGCATGTACCACTTTTATGGTTGTGTTTTACATAACAAGAACACCACCTGGATGTTTTAAGTTGAAGTAGGGCAGGATAATATGAGATATGCTTTGTGGCAAGAGGGCCCACAGGAGAAATGTGGGCAAGATGCAAATCGCATGTTCAAATCTCAGCAGGATCAATAGTTTTCCCTGTCACAGGTCAACTGGTCCAGTGCCAGGGATTTTGTTATTTAAACAGAAATGAGCAACTGAATGTGCAGTATGTAACTGATCACTATTACTATTACAGGCCACAAGCAGCCCGACCAGTACAAAAACGGACTGTAGGGCTTCTGTGTTTATGTGCCATTACAGTGGTCCTGAGCAGTTTCCACCAGCGGCAGCCTCCATAAATAAAGGGTGGTGAGGCGGGTGGGGTTTAAATACAATATTTTAAAAAAACAAGACTTACCTTTTGCCGTTGGCCGCCTCAAGCATCGCGTTGCGTTCACTGACTCTCTTCCTGGGTCCCAGCAGCCCATGGGACAGACTCCCATCCAATCACCGTGCTGCAGATTACCGCGGGGATTGGTCTGAGCGGGCAGGAAATACGTCTTGCTCAGACCAGGGAGTCTGTGGGGGTTTCTCCAGTCCGGCAGCTCAATGCAGGTGGGCTGGAGAAAACCTAAGTGTGCATGTGTGTTTGGGTCGGCCTGAGGTGGCCAGCTAAGCACACATGAGCATTTAGGGAATAGAGTGCACGTAGCACTCTTCCTCCACCCCCCCCCCCCCATGCCTCGGCCCACCGCTTCCAACACTGCTGGCGCTGGGGCTGATTCACAGAACTAACTTAAGACAAAATCCTAAACGTACTACTTTTTGTATTCACAGAAGTTAGGATTTTGTCATAAGTTTGTCTTAAGACAAACTTTAGACAGACTTAAGACAAAATCCTAACTTAAGTCTGTCTTAAGTCTGTCTTAAGTTTGTCTTAAGACAAACTTAAGACAAAATCCTAACTTCTGTGAATACCAAAAGTAGTAAGCTTAGGATTTTGTCTTAAGTTACTTCTGTGAATCGGGCCCTAAGAGCCGGCAAATGCAAAATAAAGCAATGCAAGAACATCATTTTATTCTACATTTGCTGGCCCTGAGCCAGGCAGTGGGGCCACGCTCCTCCGCCATTGCAGAGGAGCTGCCTCTGGTTACCACAACTCTACTTGTTGGTGACTTGCAGTGTCCTGCCCCCACAAACACTGTGTTCAACTTGTCTTGCCATAGCAAAGACTATGGACCTTATTTAGAGTCTGAATGGAGCTGAAATCCTATAATCTCTAGAGGAAACTCTAAGGGCATGCGAATGAGGTGGAGCGGAATCTCTGGTTCACATATCGCTCTGCCTGGTCATACCTGACCCAATGCTCCCACTCGCATGTTTCCAAGGTTTGGTAACATTAGACCCGATTGGAACAGCTCGTAATTGAGGCCCGTAAAATCGAGCAAAGCTTTTGCTGGAATAGCAACCAAGCCTTTACCCCACGCTTCACGCTGACCTTGTCTTTTGCAAGTGGTGGGAACATTCCCCATTCCAAGCGGTTTAACTCGTAATTGCACAGTACTGGCAGGATGCAACCACACAGTATCAATAAATGTGTGCAGAGTTTGCACCCCACCAGTCCTGTGCAACTCACAATCAGACCTAAATATGGAGTCGAAACCCTTGGCTGAATTTTAATCCACAAAATTATCCCTCTGGTGGAGGAAACTTTGCCCGGGGACTTCAAAACACACATTAAGTAAAATGTCTCTAGCCAATATTCCTGATGTCCATGCCAGTTGTTCAGTACAAGATGTTCAGAAGTCAGTCCCTGCCAACTGTAATAATGATTCTAAGTGAAAGTACCTGCCAAGTCGGAAGACCAAAAGGACACTGGTTATATATGTTCTGCAAGAAGCCCGGAAGTGCTGGCAAAAGATTGAAGCTTTGAACGTAGATTCACAAAAATGGCAGAGTTAATGGAAGAGCTATCATGCACCCTTGAACCCAGGCCAAGTACATCCCATGTCTGATGCCTTGTTCCGCCATTAGCCTCCCAACAGCCTCCACATTTCTGCTAAACTGCAAAAAGAAGGCCGGGCTTTCAGAGCCCTGTTAACTTTCAGTTGCTGCCACCTACTTGGGGATTCTTGTGATCAACTAGAGTAGCAAGGGCAGTGCAAGGAGTACCCAAAGGATAGCCTCGGGCAAGTGCTGCTCTTAGCAGAGAAGTTTTAAGGCATGTGCAAAGTGGACTCTGGCCCAGTGCCCCAGCCTTTCAGGTGCCCTGACAGAGCCAGCTGTGTTCTGCAGAGTCTTGCCCTGATGACCTTGGATAATTATTAAACAGTTTGTTTTAAATACCGTTTTCCTTTTATGTAGTTTAATATGGGTGATGTGTGAGAGTCTATTACAGACATTTTGCAGAAAAATGTGTTTGTTTCACACAACATCTATAAAAAATAAGTTTCTTTTCGATGACAAGAGGACCTCACATATGAGAAATGAGAGGGTGTCACAGAGATTATTTGCAGTATTATTAGTGACCTGCTGCTGTGTTACAATATTGAAAATATCTCAGAATATTAGATGTAACCACATTTAGAATTTGGACAGTGACAGTGCCAAAGAGGGCAAGAAAGAGCTGAAATTGAATCATTAATTCAAAGCTGTTGCGAACAAGGGCCCCCAAAATACATTTGGCCCAGGGCTCCCAAAATCCATAAGGCGTCCCTGGCGCTTAGCTACAAGTATTGATTAGCATGTTGTTCACAATGTACAATGCTCCCATGCCTCTTACCAGCAGTCACCTCATTGGTGATAAATCTCTATTGAGCAATATTTAAAATCGATTTTGCATGTTTGCACTGCTGAGATATTTTATTTCTGCACCTTCTGATATATTTCTATGCTAGGAGAGCCTGATCAATTACTCCTGCTTAGCCATTTGGTTTTCCCGTTTTTACCCGCCTACCTTCCACAACTGGAGACTTCCAGCCAAGGCTTTAAGTGGTCCGGGTCTCACTGGTGCTGAGCACGGTAGGTTTTTTAAAGGGGGCCTTGATACGGGTCTCTATCGGGCTCTGTTTTGTGCCCTGGCACAGGCAGTTCGTATTTTTTCCGGACTGCAGTGACAGCAGGCACATCAATGTGCGCATCCTCACACTGCTCACTTCTCACTAGTGAAGAAGTTACGGCATGACGTCATGCCAGGTGAGCGTTGTAGGAGAAGGGAAATCCTTTAAAATGTCATTTTCTCTCAGGATTTCCCTTCTCTTTTTGAAACTAAGGAGCACAACAGTGGTGTCACCAGGGCTTTAAGTGAAAGCTTTTTCAATATTATATACAAGCCATAGTTGCTGCTTATTGATCTTATGCAACTAACAACCATTGAAAAAGCCAATAGCCTGGACTTGTAGGTATGATGTTACTTGTATAATATATCTGGATGTAATGACAGAAACAGCAAAATACAAGTTGGGCGGCACACAATGCTAAGCGCAGATTTTAGCTTATGTGTTTTTAAACCACGCCCATTCGAGTGCCCCCCCCCCCACCATTTTTTCAACCCACTTAAAGCCCTGCTGCCAGGCATGTATAGGCATCTTTCCCTGCCAGGCCACCGACCCCAGCTCGATTCTTCCACGTTTGCAGTCCCCACCTTACAAGGCAGTGGTGTTGCCACCTTTCCCACTCCTTGAGGAAAATGCCAGGCGTTTTCCCACATTTATGATTCAGCAAATACCCATACATGATACTTAAATAAACTTCAGATAAAACGCCTGTATTCATTTTTGACATGCTTTTCTTTATTTTAATTTTGAGTCAAGGATCATTGAGGTAGAAGTAGAACACATTGTAAAGTGCTTTCTTCTTATATCTTCCATTTTATATTGTTGTTTAAAGTATAACTGACAAGGGGAAAAAATAAGGCTTTAGGTGATTTTCCTAAATTTTGTACCGATTAGGACATTAAAATACAGGGTATGCTGGTAAAAAGAAGTCCTAGTAGTAACCCTATATGTAAGGGCATCGCTGGCAAAAGACATCACATAGACCTTGCCATTACCACGTTTACTGTGCAGGAAGGTTCCTCCAGATGCCCGGATGCTTCACTTGAAGGTTCAGAACTATTGTGAACGGTAGCCAAATTTGGATCCAGATTGCAAAGCTCTGGATATGAAGTACTTTTGATGTCTGTTGGAGCGGAATAAAGCAAAACCAAAGGGGGGTGATGGGCGGAGTGTTGAACATTACAAGCACTCACCCCCAGTCAACTGATCTGGGTTTAATCCATCATCATTCTTTAGCTCACTCCGTCACCTAAGTTCAGACATGGCCATATGCAAATCTGTCTGACCCTGTGCCTCATGGGAACAGTCCAGCCCGAACTGCCAAGCCATGTCTTACCTGGACCGGAAAAAAGCATCCTGGGACCGGTTTCTGGCTAATCAGCCGTCATCAGCCAGGCTAGCTTGAATCCAGTGACAAAGTGAGCAAGGGACCCACGTCTGGGCATACCCTGCCAACTTAGGGCGAACAAAGCAAAACCAAAGAGGGATGATGGACAGAGTGTTGCCCAGGCTTAACCTAAAAAAATGAAACATTCTTACCTTAAAACGTGTTAACAAGATTCAATGAGAATTGGGGATTTCAATTAACAAATATGGCTAAACAAATAAGGTAGTCTTTACATTACATATGACCTTACAGATCATATCAGCCGAGCGGTAGACTCCCTTACATCAATTTGATGGTTCTTAAAAGCATTTTTACCCATGCTATATCTGGTTTTACAATGCTCTCAAGATTATTGAATAAGACTGTGCATCCTAACTTATATAGGCCATTCTTGATGTAGCTAAGTCACAGTATCCAGTGGGCATGATCAAGGCTCAAAACATCTTTAACAAACTTCCTGTTGAGTTCTAGCTCAGGTTTGAGTCAAAAAGTTAACCATAAAATGAGAGTGCCCAGCCGAATGATGTCCGACACAAAGCCCTGCCCCGGCTCTTCGTGGACAATAAACATGGGTAAGCTGCCGGGGATTGCAAGTGAGCCTCTCAAATAATAATTTCAACATTTTGTAAAACAATTAATTTAGCATACCTCCAAAGGTCCCTACCTTAGGCCACTATTGACGCACGCTTAGCCTTATAGATCTGAAGCATAGCGGGTGCACACTTTCGCCCTAACCAAGCAGCAAAGTCAAAAACAGAGTCCATACCTGCAAAAACATGTTCCCTAACCCTGCTCAATAGTGTCCAATTGATAGATGAATGAAACAGCATTCCAAAGTAGGAGAATATATTCACTTTGCTAAGTGCTCTGCTATTGTGGAAAAAGGATCTACTTTTCGTATTTTTCGGTTCTATTGTCATAGTTTGCGATTTAATGGCATTAATAGTGAAATGCAAGTTTTCCATATAACTGACAAAGGTATCAAATAAAAATGTTAAACCGTGGGCTGTTGTAGAGGCGAGTACTGTGTAGGTCAGCATAACTTAGTGCTGGGACACACTACTCACCCACCATAGGTATATCACGACCTCCAGCAGCTAAAACCTGTCCCAACGTATTTATGTATAGGGTGAATAGAAAGTGGGCCATAGTGCAACCTTGTCTGAACTTCCCTCCCCATTAAGTAACAAGCATTTGCAATGCAATGGTCTCGGCATCATTAAAGGTAGAGCTATTGGCATTGCTCATGACATTTTTTTTCTTTAAATCAAAAATAAATGGGCATTGTCATTAACATTGGCAATACACAGCACTCTGCACTCAACAGCACACAATGCTCTGCACACTTGCTCTGCACACTCACTACTCTGCACCCTCACCACTCTGCCCTCACCACTCTGCCCTCACCATTCTGCCCTCACCACTCTGCCCTCACCACTCTGCCCTCACCACTCTGCACTCACCACTCTGCACTCACCACTCTGCACTCACCACTCTGCACTCACCACTCTGCACTCACCACTCTGCACTCACCACTCTGCACTCACCACTCTGCCCTCACCACTCTGCACTCATGCACTCACCACTCATGCACTCTGCACTCACCACTCTGCACTCACCACACTGCACTCACCACTCTGCCCTCACCACTCTGCACTCACCACTCTGCCCTCACCACTCTGCCCTCACCACTCTGCACTCACCACTCTGCACTCACCACTCTGCCCTCACCACTCTGCCCTCACCACTCTGCACTCACCACTCTGCACTCACCACTCTGCACTCACCACTCTGCACTCACCACTCTGCACTCACCACTCTGCACTCACCACACTGCACTCACCACACTGCACTCACCACTCTGCACTCACCACTCTGCACTCACCACTCTGCACTCTGCACTCACCACTCTGCACTCTGCACTCACCACTCTGCACTCTGCACTCACCACTCTGCACTCACCACTTATCCACCGTTCCCCTCGCCCCCCACCCACCCCCTCAATTAACTGCGCATGTTGCATACAAACTGCACAGAGCAGACGTACTTTTTCGTCGGGCCAAATGCTTCCATTGTAGCTATGAGTTCGACTTCAGCATGATTGCAAAACGCTAAAATAAGTATAAATTGAAGTGTGCAGAGGTCCTGAGGCACTATGGGTGGGGTGTCGAGCACAGCAGGCCCGGGGGCGGATCTAGTCCAAACTTTAAACATAAAAGGCCACTCGCACAACAGGTTGGTTGTATGTGCCTTAAGTGGACAGCGTTAAAATGCAGCCTGCATCCCGCTCTCCTGGGCTTGTGTTGGACACGCCACAAAGGGTCACGGCTATGTGAATATTCGCCATGCCTTTCCCACGCTCAACGCCGTTTTAAATTCACCCCTAAAGTAACTGGCACACGTGGTGCAGAACGTGGGAAAACACAGAAGCCCTTGTTTCACATGGACAAAAGCATTAAATGTGCTGGAGAAATACCTTAACGCATTTTAATGTGACGCAAAATGCTCAAGAGTTTTAAAGAAAAAAAATCCCGATAAGTTTTTAAAGAGAAATTCCCAATAGGCCATACGTTTTCCATGAATTGATATAGTTAGTAAATGTCTAAAATAAATTATTGTGGCTGCAATTTTTTAATTTTTTTTTGGTGTGGGGGCAGATAAGTGAAAGCCCTGCTTAAGCCCAACCTGTTTGCAGTTTTCTTGCGCGGCCGCCCCGGAAGTCAGGCAAGGTCGCCTGTGACGGGGCGGGGCCACGTTCACACCGGAAGAGGAGGCAGGCGGAGTCGTAGCGTCTCGCGGCCCGGGGCTCCTGTGAGCGGTGTAGAGCCCCGGGGCCGCGCCAGCAGGAGGTTGGGCGCCGCGTGCTGAGGTAAGGTAGGTGCACGTGTGTGTATGCTCGTGTGTGTGTGTGTGTATGTATGTGTGCGACGGTGACGGCGGGGGAGGGGGGGGCCTCGGTGCAGGGGGAGGGGGGGGGCCTCGGTGCAGGGGGAGGGGGGGGCCTCGGTGCAGGGGGAGGGGGGGGCCTCGGTGCACTTGTGTGTGTGCGCGCGCGTGTGTGTATGAGTCAGGGGTGGTGTCTCTGTATGTATGTATGTGCGTGCGTGCATGGGCGCGTGTGTGTGTGTATGCGCATGCGTGTGTGGTGCTTGCGCTTCCCAGGAGACAGCGCCTGGCCACAGCGCGCGTTCCAGTTACAAATCGCCTGGAAGGATGCGCGTGGCCAGGACTGTCTCCTGGGAATGCTACTCGCTGACAAAAGATCTCGGCGGAGACGCGCTTCCGCGCGTTGACGCCGAGACCTAAAAAGTGCCTGGTGCATTACCCCTTCTGACCACACCTTACAATGCAGTTCAAGATTAAGTGCAAATCATGCAGGAAGAGCACAATGTTTTGTCAATCCCCATATCTAACATAATGAGCCACCGTTTCTCTATGTTTACCTGATAGAAAGCTAAGCTCAAGTTCATGAAGGCGAAGTGTATCACTCCTGATCTTGCCACAGTGTACTTATTCATGAGTAAATATAGGTTCAAACACTGATCCACTGTCCCCCTTCCTGTTTTGAAACCATACTGTAACTTAGATAGCACATGACAGTCTTTAGTCCAGACCATCCGCCTGGAAAATATCCTTCTCCATATGACATTGATCACTGAGTCGATAACACAAGAGTCATCTCTAAAGCCTTTTTTGAAGATAAGCACAACTAGTGATTTAAACCAAAGAGATGGAAGTCTATGTCTGAGAGCAAAATGTATGTGAATGGTAAGCAAGGGACCCCACAAGGAAATGTTGGACTTAAATTTTTAAGGCCAGCAGTACCCTTTTGAAGCCAGGGGCTTTATTGTTAGGAAGGCTGAGAATAGCATCTCTAACTTCTTCCTAGGCAAGTATTAGAGAAAAACCAATGTCAGAACAAAAAACAAAAGGAGACACAGAATCAAAGCGGGCAGGATATGGGCGACATTCAAGCCTTCAAAATCCCAAACCCATATGTCAGGGGAGATATGCTGTGATAACCGCGTCCCAAATTCTGAAAAAAATGGTCGATTGAAAATCTCCCAAAATTTAGAGCTATTTCTACAACTAATTGCCACAATCAGATCCGGCCATGCTCCCTGCTTTAAACATCATATGCGGCTAGAAGGGAAGTGAATTTAGACCTATCCTCTGGGTCTCTTTAAGGGCCTTTAAGTGGACATTTTAGGGAGGGAGATTAACGTTGAATTGTATTAGGCAAAGATGGAGTTGGCTGGTAGAGAAGAGATGAGAGGGTGTAGACAGAAGAAGTCAATTGGTTAAAGAGGACATGGTAGCTGGTCACCAGCGGAAGGGGACACACTAAGGTGGCCCATACTGGCAAAACAGGTAGTGTAAGAGAAGAAGGGTAACACTGATGGAAAGTGGAAAAGATGTTGGCATGAGTGAGAGATCTCTGGGTAACATTACTGATTGGGAGAATTTGATATTTCACTCAGGAACAAGCACAACAGGAGCCAGGGGACTGCAGATGGCAGTGGCAAAGTATAGCAGAAGCTGAATTGAGCAACAAGGCAACAAGGCGGAGGGGGCTGCACCTTAGAACATGTAAGGAGCTGTGATGGAGTTCCTCGTAGTGTGCCTTGCAGAAAAGCAAGACTCCTGAAGTTCTGAGTGAGAAAGGAAAATCCACCCTTAGGCTTTAACCATCAGGACTTAGGGATCCAACCAAAGGCCTATCATGGAGAGATAAGGTTATCCAAATTCCATGGTAAAGAGGCTAGTCTTTAGGGATATTTTGAATTTAAAGTAGTAATTTACCAGAGTCAGTTGTTCTTTGAGGATTTGCAGAGGGAGGAGGCGTGGGAATGGCAACATCAGCCACCACATCTCTTGTATTTAAATGGTCCAGGTCATATCTACTGAAAAGATTTGAGTTAGCAAATAATGTGCCAAATGAGCATAAAGCAGTATTCAATATTTACCTGGGAGCTCTTGTTGCATGCGTTGCCAGATGGAAGAGGCAGATTTTGTACATCTTGCTCGGACATGACAGGGAGTGCAGAGTTTCTGGTCAGACTTGGACAAGCTTACATATTGCACTGGCCGTGAGACACAGGCTACGATAAGGCACAATATGGCAGTGTTTGCTGAGATTGTTACCCAGAAAAAGAATGGGAAAATGGCTGGGAAAGTTTGACTGCTGGGTATGGTTCTAGCGTAAAGGACTATAGCTTTTTAGTGGCTGAGTGTGATGGTGCCACAACTAGATAGATGGAATCAAAACATGGTTGTTTGTGCCACTTCTTAGGAAATACTGATGAAACAGATGCATGATATCAAATTGGTTTCCATTCTTATAGCCAAGACTATTGCACTTTTGGTAAAGGTACAATGATTTTTAAACATAATCCTTTCTCCGTTTCCCAACCCAAATAACCACTCAAGCTAAGAAACTCCACCCCATAGAAAAATTGTGGCGTTACCATAGCTTTATAAGCCACTATTAAGGGGTTGAAGAGAGGGTCCTCCATAATTTTGTTTACATTTTTTGAAACCTCCAACTAAAGAGGTAGCTTTTGCGCGAGGTCTATAAAAGTGACTTACTAAAAACCATTCCCAAATCTCTACCCTTGTCCTGCCAATGGACCATTCTTGTCCATGTCTGTTTTTACCAAATGCCACAATTTTCATTTTTCTAATTTGACAATACGTTTATTTTTTTTGCAGTACTTATCAAAGACTGCCAATTTTGTCACAAGGCCAATCGTCTGATCCATAATTATAATATTATAGGCATGTAGCCGACACAAAACATGTTGTTCCCCCGTTCAGATTTAAAAAAACTGGGATTCTAATAGGGTTTTGGTAGACCTGCTACATATACCGCAAATAGTGTTGGGGCCAACACACATCCTTGAGGCGGCCGCTCCGTTCTTGTATGTATGTATGTATGTATGTATGTCAATTTGTAGAGCGCGGTTGATGCCCGGGGGCGTCCAAGTGCTAAGAACCATCATCATATCGAGAGGGGTGACCGGGGGAGTTTACTGAGGGCAGTTGAAGAGGAATGTTTTAAGCTGTTTCCTAAATGAGGAGAGATTTGGGTTAGCTCTCAGATGGAGGGGAAGAGTGTTCCATAGCTTGGAGGTGTTGTGAGCGAAGGTCCTGCCGCCAGTTCTTGATTTCTTTATTCTTGGTGTTGTGGCCATATACGTCTGGGTTGATCTGAGGTTCATAGTAGGTTGGTAGAGTGAGACTAGGTTGAGGGTGATGAGGGGGCCCGTTTTCCAGAAGGCCTGGTGGGCGATGCACAGGGCTTTGAATTGTATTCTTTGGCGGATAGGTAGCCAATGTAGTTTAGTCAGCCCAGTTTTGACTGATTGACGTCGAGGGATCTGAAGTAGTGTGCGGGCGGCGCAGTTCTGCACTATTTGTAGTCTCCGCAGCGTATATTCTGGGGCAGCGAGGTAAAGGGCGTTGTTAAAAACCAGTCGAGACTGGATAAGGCCCTGGATGGCAACCTGTTTTGCCTCCATCGGTAGGAGATGGAGAACCTTTCTTAACAACCTAAGGAGGCCGAAACAGGTGGCTGCAAGTTTGGTGGCTTGGGTGCCAAAAGACAGAGATCTGTCCAGCCATACCCCAAGGCTCTTGATGTTGTCCTTGGGGGCTGGGAGGAAGCCCAGGCAGGGCGGCCATAGAGTACTGAAGGAGGTAGGGTCGGCAGGGCCCAGGAGCATTAGCTCTGTTTTATCCCCGTTCATTTTGAGTGAGGAGGCGGACATCCAACTCTTGACCTCCTCTAGGCATTTCTTGAGCCCTCCCCTAGTAGTCAGGTTGGCTTCCTGCGCTAATGAGACCACCAGCTGAGTGTCGTCAGCGTAGGATATGATTTTAACTCCAAACTGACGAACAACCTCAGCCAGGGGCCTCATATAGATGTTAAAGAGCGCTGGGCTTAATGAGGAGCCCTGTGGAACTCCGCATCTTAATGGTCTGCTGGTCTTAATATTTATCCTCCTTGAAAGGTTACTCTTATCATCCAATTCAACCCTGGCTCATTTATTCTTATGCAGTTCATATCTATCTATTCCCCCTCCACTCAATTTGAGTGAATATAACATGCCTTGCATATAACCCTGTGCGGCAAGTTACGGAGGCTGATTACATGCGGCATGTTTTTCTTGAAATGTTACCATAGTTAAACCTTCTGCCGCTAATTCTTTGCTTGCCGAAACAATAGTCTTTGTTATTACCAAAGAGAACAACGTTACCTTAGTAAGTTCCCTGGTGTCCCCCCAATAAAGCCCACTTGTTTCAAATCACTTCAGAATGTATCCTTTAGTGTAGGACACTTCTTAAACACCCTCAGCAAGTTGGATCTAATTAGGGGTATCAACTTTTTCCCTTTTTTCCCTCCACTTTTAATGTCAAAGTATAATACAGTCATTTCTTGTAGCTCCAGTGTTATTCTAGTTTGGAACTAACTACCTATCTTTGATCATGATGGATTGGAATCTTTTTCCTTTGCCGTGGGATATTCCCCTTGGTTGAAATCTCAGCTAGCCCGTCCCTTAAAGAGGAATTATCAACACCAGATTGTTATTTATTCCCGTTTACACCTAACTCATTATGGGACCATTTCCTTGAATTGGAACTTCCCTCAACAGAATGAATTTCATGAACCGTTCCTTTGCAACCTGGACTATTATTCATCACAGTTTCAAGAGAATGTCTTTTTTCCAACTTTAATCAGAAGGGATTTACTGATTTGTAACTGATGACTTCTCTTATTTTGTTTACTATGCCTTTTGCAAAATAGCAAACCTCTTCTAAAAATATATGGCTGCCTCTCTTTTTAACTAACATAGGGGCCTTGGAAATATATATCTGAGGAGCTTCTCCATTCTCTGCTTATTTCTCCCAGGGGCTAGATGCAGGGTTGAATACAGTGGGTGTTACAACTGGTCGTCCCAAAGACGACATTGAGATGTTTAGTGCCTTTAACTCTGTTACACTTTTTAAAAGCCTAGTTTTATCATCATGTTGGGCAATGGCACCAAACTACATAGCCAAAACGGGTGGATTAGTTCAGATTACTTAAATGTGATACAATGATGTTCAATTTACACAACATTTTTACCAAGCTGTTGAAAAATTCAGTCACAGTAGTATGGAAACAGTCGTGTGTGCATTAATATAGGTACTGCTCAGTGCAGCTCCATTCAAATTAATTCCACACAGTGCTTCCTTACTCAAGGCCTATGGCCTCCTCAAAACCTCCTCATCTGGCCCTGGATCCTAGGCCTTCAGCTGCAAGCTGCACTAAGATCCCCACCCTCAGCATCCCTCCCTGACCTGTAAACTACATTACATTGCTCCTCCTCCTCGTACCCCCACAGGACTCACCAGTGACCTTCACCAGGATCTGGGTCCTGAGAAGGGCCAGGCTGGGAGGAGCAGAGCATGCAGCCACGGCCAGGGGGGCAAAGCAATCAAGCCAGGGGTAAAGCCGGCCTCCTCCGCATGTCCAAGGATGTGGTTCGAGCGCCCTAGACACTTTTGTGACCATGAGCCTCTAGGCCCTCCAGTCCTGCCCCTCTGGCTTAACCCCAAGACCAATGCAGAAGGGTATGCAGTTCCAGACTGAACAGTACAGGTTGCATAAGTGAGACAAGGCTCACTTAATATCTAGATCAAGGAGGGGGGATTCCTCCTTTCGGAATTAGGGCCCTCACACACCCAGCCAGCTAGGTGTCATGCTTCATCATTGGGTCTGCTCCCCATCGGGTCAGGGCTGCAATTCCCGACGGGCACCCTCACAGAGGCTCTTTAGTGGAGATCTTTTATTCCTTGCCGTAAGGTGCAGTGCATGTGAGGGGTCTAGTGAGTGTAGATGTGTCAAGGAGTGGGACATAAACAGGAAGTAGAGGTCCAATCAGAACTAGTTTAATGAGTGTGGCCCCTATCCTGGTTAAAACTAAGTGTGGCGTACCCCTGCTGTAATGACACAGGGTACCGCACTCCAAGGTCAACATGTTTCTTGTCTAAATGTCATTTAGACGACAATTCATCAGGACCAGTAGCAGGTTCTATCTACACTGTCAATGGTGGTCCAATGTAGCAAAAGCGATAGACCACACACAGTACCCTAAGTGTGGTACCTGTAATAGTAGGAGGTCAACCCCATTGGGGTCAATGGCTAGTATCAACGTGTTCCGGAAGGTGTTGACACTGAAAGCTGCAGTGTTGCGTCTTCTCTGTAAGGTGTCGGAGGACCTACCCCTCACTCTTAGAGTGAGGGGTAGGTCCTTCGACACCTTACTGTATTGATTGATTGTTGGGCATGTATGCTGGACCTGGTAAAAAAAGCCCTTTGTCCCCCTTATTCGTAGACATTAACCCCAAGACCGCCATCCCTTGGGGAGCCACAGAGCGGGGCTTGTGAATACTGCCATGGAAGGGAGTACCAAGCTAATCCGGCTGTGATCAGGCAGGACAGGAGCAGACGCATCTCATGTAGCTCATGTTACATTTAGGTTCTCCGAATGCACTGGGCAAATTTCTCTAATCTCAATTAGCTCAGTAACAAAAAAGAAAACAAAAGTGTGCAAAAATAAAAATTTTTAAAGCGGGTTGTGGGAGTGGAGACAATGGGAGGTTGAAGCAACAGGGGAATCGGAAGCAACACGGTGAGGGGCAGCGGGGTACGAAAACACCGGACAGGGAAGCAACACAGTGGAGTGGGAGGGAAGCAAGACAGGGGTTGGCTAGAGCAACCTGGAGAGCACAGGTGGGGGGAGGCAACAATGGGGAGGTAAAAGGAGGATACTAACTGGGGAAGCAAGTAGGAGAAGCACAAAGGGGATCGCAAAAGGAATTGGGCAGGGAGAAGCACGCTGGTGAGAGAGTGAACACAGAGTGAAGGGGGAGACAAGTACACAAGGGAGACGGCTCAAAAACACATTCACTCTCACGTAGTGCTGAACACAAAAGAAACAAGCATTGGGAAAGCCAACAGGCTTTGCCTATGCAAGATCTATTGGGTTTGTCAATGGTTTTAGACATGCAGTGCATGCTGCTGTGCAACATGGCTTCAAGTAAAGAAAAATAAGAAGCGCTGTGACACAATTCTACTTTGGGAGGAAGAAAAAAATGAAATGTATATATTTTACCTAAGGCAAAGTAACTGCCACATACAAAGCTTGCAAGACTGAGTCTTGAGGCGTCTGCAACACCCCATAACTGTGTTCTGCTATTTTACAGAATGTTTTTATTAGCTGCTTACAAAGATATGGAAACTCCAACATTTTTCTATGGGGTAGGCCTGATAATGGCCTGCTAAAAACGCAAGAGCCTTCAATGTCAACAAACTGGAAACGTCAACCGGCCTCGAAGTTTGGAACAGGTACATTTGATAAAATATAAAATGGAACAGGCCACAGGATACTTTATTAATTTAAATAAAGGTTTTGTAAAGTGCTGGGAATAATGCTACAGTGACTTTTTACTGCCAAGACAAAAACATAACAAACCTGAATATAAACTAAGCTGCCAGACAGGATGAAAACCCTTCCACAGCACTCTGGTCCCAGGCCCAGGAGAAACTTGTCAATCAAATGTTTATGAAAGACTCTCCAGTGGTGACTAGCACAGTGAGTCTCTTGCCTAAGCTTTAGTTTTCCCATGAGGCCAAAGGGATGCCGAGTGACATCCGCTTGTCTTGGCTGTGAAGCGAAAGAGTGTGAGCAGCTCCTTATTACCCATCGTGCCAGAAAGGTGCTGTAGGAGAGGAAGGCACTACTTCTATGACAGTTAATTTATTTTGATAAGACCTGTGCTGCTCCGGTACACACCGGGCCTGTAGTTGAGCCTGCTGGTATCTAATCATGGTTGAACTACCAGACCTATTAGAGATGGGATAATAGTGCAGCTTTAATACTGTATGCAATAGAGAGCAAGGGAGGAGGGAGGGTAGAGGGACTGCTGACATGCACTTTGAAAGAGTGCAGTCAAAAATTAAACAAGCATTTACAATGCAATGGTCTCGGCATTATTAAAGGTAAAGCTATTGGCATTGCTCATGACATTTTTTTTCATTTTTAAAAAAAAACATAAATAAATGGTATTGTAATTTACAATGGCAATAGGTGAGCATTAGCGAGTAGTAGAGAGTATTCGCGGACACAGAGCCACACACACACCCACAGAGCCGTGCACACACAGATAGCCACACACACACTCACACACAGACAGACAGAGCCACGCACACACACACACACACACACACAGACAGAGCCACACACACACACACACACACAGAGCCACACACACACACAAAGCCACGCACACACACACACACACACACAGACAGAGCCACACACACACACACACACACAGACAGAGCCACGCACAGACAGAGCCACACACAGACAGAGCCACACACACACACAGCTCTCTGCCCAGTAACGCCATAGGGAACAGAGGCACGAAAAACCGGATCACAAGCAGGGAAGAGAGGCACGAAAACTGGGAACAGAGGTACAAGCAGGGAACAGAGGCACGAACAGGGAACAGAGGCATGAACAGGGAGCAGAGGCACGAACAGGGAGCAGAGGCACGAACAGGGAACAGAGGCACAAGCAGGGAACTGAGGCACAAGCAGGGAACAGAGGCACGAGCAGGGAACAGAGGCACGAGCAGGGAACAGAGGCACGAGCAGGGAACAGAGGCACAAAAACCGGATCACAAGCAGGGAACAGAGGCACAAGCAGGGAACAGAGGCACGAAAAACGGATCACAAGCAGGGAACAGAGGCACGAACAGGGACCTGAGGCACGAAAAGGTAACAGAGGCATGAACAGGGACCAGAGGTTCACTGGAGCATGCAGACAAAAATGAATCCACGCGGTGGGCACTGCCAGGCCGGGCAACGGCAGAAACCCACTTTTTACTTGCAACATTAGCATTTGGGGACTTCTACACGGGAACTCGTGCAGCAGGATAGGGTGGCTTTTGTTTCCCTGCTATTTGTATTCGAGTGAGGATAGGAATAATACGCCCGCATCCGTGCCCTCGAAAAAAAAATGCAGGGAACCATACCAATACAAAAATATTAATCTGTACACATTACTCCACGTTAGTCGATTTGGAGGCAGCAAAAGAAGAGACTGCGTTTTGTTATCGCACATCCGAGGTCCGGGCTTGATTTAAATGGCGTGTTTATCACACACAACAATTATTTTTGTTTACATTATTCCTCAAGTCACAAACTAACAAAACACACGCCGCACTGAATTGTTACATAAAGGTGCCTGGTTTGCACTTAAACTCTGGTGAAGTCTTTGCATCCTAGGGGCCCGACGTGCTATTAAACAGGGTAATCAAAAAGCAAATTTAACTACGGAATCCTAAATTTTACAATATGTTCTCATAATAACCTCGAATACCCCTCGTGCTTTGTTTACATTCTGAAACCTGTAATTTCGGTTGTCAAATTATGAGTGGAGTCCTACAAATCCCAGAATGCAACGTAAATACCCGGCTTGTTCTGCCAGTCACTATCATGTAACAGGTGGAACAGAGAGCGTGGCTGCTGTGCGCAGAGACACGAATGACAAAGCAGGACCTTGCATGCAGGAGAAGCGGTGGGGGCCTGTGGCCGGGGTGATGGACATCCTTAATGGTGTTTCTTCCGAGAGACATTTGGTTGCCTTGACCCCATCCACACTCCCCTCCCCCCTTGGGCACGCGTCTCTCGAACAGATTGACCGCTCCTGCCTTTGTATAGCAGAAGGATAATTTCCTGCCCGAGGGTGCAGGGCCGGGCTGTGGCAGCCAGGGCAGTGTGCGCATGCAGACAGAGCTTACTTAATCTGCCCTCCGTATCCATCAGACTGTCGACTGGGCCCACTGAATCTGTAATGTGCCGCAGATTCACTTACACCTTGTAAAGCCTGTTCTGTAAGCGACCTTATGCTTGAGGCATGCATTCCCCCTGTGTCCTCGGTGCAAAAGCGCCTTAAAGCCGCCAGTGCACATGGCTGTCCCATTGAGAGTGCAGGCAGAGCCTGTGCACTGTCACTGGGCCACGCATGTGTAATGCACCATCTACGGGATGGTTTACATATATTTGCAACCCATCTTATGCTGGAGACACCCTCCTGTACACTCCATGCATAGTTGCCCGGAAGCTGCAAGTGTACATGGCTGGACCGCTAGGACCCCGCCCAAGTGACAGAGAGCACAAGGTGTCAGTGGGCCAGCCGCATCAGTAACATACCATCCGAGTAGGAGACCCATGCTAGAAATATCCTTCTGTGTACTCAATGCAAACGCGCCTTGAAGCAGTCAGTCCATGCACTTGGCTGGGTCGCCAGGGCCCCGCGCGAGTGACAGAGAGCACATGGTGTCAGTGGGCCAGCGGCATCAGTATGAATGAGCCCGAGACCCATCTTATGCTGGAGATATCCTGTATACTGAATGCCAAAGCGCCTTGAAGCTGCCAGTGCACATGGCTGGGCCGAGAGGACCCTTTGAGAGTTCAGACCGAGTCTTTGCACTGTGCGAGGGCCAGGCCTGTGTATTACACCATCTATGGTATGGTTTGAATGAAGCCATGGCCCTCCTTATAATGAAGGCATCCTCATGTACAGTCTATGCAAAAGCGCCCCGAATCCGCCAGCGCAAGGGGCGGCCTATGAAATGCAACATGTGTGACGTGCTTAGTTATACTGTGCACGTCCATCAAATGGAAACACATGAAGATGACAGGAGCCTCTGTTTTGCATGCGATTCAGTTTGAAAAAAGAACACACCGTCTAAACTCGCTTCGTGTCCTTTTCCCGCATTGGACATCTTCACAGAGGATGGCAATGCTCTTTTTTATAAGTCGGATACTGGAACACATTGTTTTGAGTAATTTCAAATTATTTCATAGGTTTGCTGCTTACAACGTGAGGCCTGAACAAAACACACCTGCGGCGCGCGATCTGAATGTGTGTTGCACAAAAATTAGATCAGTTAGTTTTCACCATCCGTAAAAAATAAGTCCTCCCCGCACCCCTTCTCCAAAACAGACCTTGGTGTAAGGAAAATAAGGACAACTCATTAAAATACAAGGAGCTTAAATTGCCGATGCGGGTGCAGGAGACCCGGTTTCGAGCCTCGAGGTCGCGTTCAGAGCCTGCAACTATGGGCACATTGAAAGCAAGCACAACGAACGCGGGGGGCTGCACAACGAACGAGGGAGCAGGACAGCAAGCACAACGAACGCGGGGGCAGGACAGCAAGCACGAACAACGAGGGGGGGCAGGACAGCAAGCACTCACCTGAGGACGACTTCTTCCAGCGGCGGTTGGGCTGAAATGGCTTCAGCAAAGCACCGACATTTTCCGATTCGGGGCGTGGTTTTCGTTCTCTCCTCTTCCCATTGGCTGGAAGGTAAAATTCCAGCCAATGGGAAGAGGAGAGAAAGAAAACAAGAAAGAAGCTTAAAAAAACGCCCCAGAATCCGAAAAAGACAGGGCTTGAACCGAGTGATGCCCCTCTCCTCAAATGGCTGGCCTCCGTTTAGGAAGCCAGCCAATGGAGAAGAGAGGCGGGTTCAAGCCCCCTAACTAAGAAACATTAAATCTCGGAGCTCTACCCACATTGCTACGCAGTGCGACGCAGTCCTCGACCTAAAAAGAGTTACTGCAGCAGGAGCCTGCAGCCAGTGGATGGATACTGGCCACAGGAAGCTATACTTGGTCCATGTTCCATAGCAGGTATGAAGACTCTAAGCCCAGGAGAAAGCCGGAGGTGACAAGGAGGCGCTGACCAATTGGAGGCATGGAAAACGAGAGTGACATTGAAGCCACCCAATGGTAAATAAAGGTAAGTCATGGGCGGGCTCTTAGCCCCTTTTAAGATTTCTTTTTATTTACAAGAGATTTCATAAGTGTTGTGCTGTTGAAACCTAAAAAGTAGTGCTTGAAAAGCGAGCAGTGGAAGCAGAGATACCTGCCAATCAACAGAGTGGTAAAAGGCAATGCACACACAAGACGGACAACCCGGGACAAGAATAAGAAGTAGGCAAATGAGAGTGCCAGGAAACCAACCAGTTTTAAGCAATAGACAGGCTCCAACAGACATCGCATACACCATCCAATAGGTTCGACCTAAAACAGTCATAAATGTACTAAAGCTCATAGCTTGACTAAGTCCATGACCACATATGGCCGACCATTTGCACTGCAACACCTTCCCATAGAAAATAATGAATGTAGACGTTAGAAATAATGCTAAAATAAATTAAACTATTTACAAATGCTAATTTTATTTAATGTTGAGAAAATAAATAAAACATTATTTAATTAAAAAAAATCTTTTAAATGTAAAACATCTGTGATATTACTATTTATTAAAATAATTAATTACCTTTAAGTGTATACATCAATGTTTTCGATCACTTTTAATAATTTTTAAATGTGATGAAGAAATATAATTTTTTTACCTTTGGGGTGTTTTTTTTATGTATTCTTCAGAAAAATAATTGTATTTTAATTTAATCTATCCCAAATAATTATGTTTAATGTAATATTAAGTTATAAATTCTGCAACATGTTACCAATCGATCAAAATCTCTATTTGATTAAGAAATGTAATCATAAAAAAATATATATACAATTATTCATACTTGGACTTAAGGCACCGAACAGCACTTTTTTAAAAACTGGAAACCGCAAAGCATATTTTTGCATCATTAAGATTCTGAAGGAAGATAAGAGCTGTCCTACATGAGCTAAAATTGTAAACGTTTAAGATAGGCAATAAAAACAACCCTGTAAATTTCCCATAGAATTTGCAAAAAATTATAGTGCAGTAACATGTGACTTGAGACTTGATCACAAGGACAGGGCGGGCGGTTAGCATTCCCACAGAAGCCATATGGAAAACATAACAAAGTACAAACAAAGCAGGTTCTAAATCTCAACAGAAGGGATTTCTCTCAATGACTTCAACTATACAATAAGTAGGGTTCAATTACTATGGTTGTCTGTAAGAGAAGGTACTATATTTTTTTTAATTTCCTTTGTAGTTTCCCTAAGAACTCGATGTTGACAACTGGCATCCATGAAAGTGCGCTTAAGTCAGGAATTATCCACCTTCATTATGCAAGTAGGGTTAGAAAAGAGATCCGGCCTATCTAGTTGGGAGAAGGATTTTTTTCACAGCCCCTGCTCACATCTAAGACAATCATTTATTACATTCATTACCTGTTGATTGAACTAGGCACAAGGCAGGGGCGTAACACAGGCCCCTGCAGCCCCCGTGGTGCGGGAGCCCCCAAGCTCCAGGGGGCCCCCTCAGCACATCACTGGCCGGAGAGCTCTTGATTGAGCCCGGAGGGGACTCCACATACCTTGCAGGGAGGCCCCCTCAATTTTCGTTACGCCAGTGGCACATGGATTACTCTATACAGATATCCAGAGTGTTAAAGGTGCAAGCTTAATACGGTCTTCGATGTAGGAAAGTACTAACTCCTCAAGACATACAAAATTGGAACAATTGAGATTAAAGCCTCCTGCAAAATCGTTTTCCTCCTATCTGGATACTGTTAACATTAGCATTAACCCAAATGCCAGGACCGTAGGTTGCCATTGGGACACAGTATAATTTTAAAATGCTTAAAAAAGCAGACACCGGTTTTCCACCTAACGGGAGACAGGTTAAAAAGAGTGGCAGTTGACTGGATGAATTTATATTTTCTTGCAAATATATTTGAGTGCCAGTGACAACATGTATCAAGTATAATTACCGGATAAGAGAAACTGGCCACCAAAGATGAAAAATTAGAGCTGACATACATGGACTTAATGCTGGACTTCTTGGGGCCATAAGCCATTACATGAGATTTAGAGTATATCCATATCAAGGTCCATCATAAATACTGAAACCCTTTGTAAAAGATGGAACAAGCTCAAGAGCGTGCGCACCATCAGTACCGCATCATCAGCAAATAATAATGCTAGTATTTGGAGGTTATCTATCACTGGAACATCTTGACCAACCTACCTATACCTATACCTATTTATATTTATTTTTTGATCTACCTCGCCGCCATGATCTGGAACACCCTCCCTGCCACCTACGGCAGACCCAAGACCTACTCACCTTCAGAAGACTCCTCAAGACCTGGCTCTTCGAACCGTAGCGGCACCCCCTGCCCTCAGGGCCTGGAGACCCTCAGGGGTAAGTAGCGCGCTTTACAAGTACTCTGATTGATTGATTAATTGACCACAAGAAGTTAGGTATGGACACAAGTGATTTATATAAAGGATAAATAAGATGGGGGCTATAATACATCCTTGATGGACTCCTCTTTCTAAATTAAATGGCTCAGTACATTCCCCGTTCGGGCAAATTCTGATCCTTGCATTTACATTTTGGTGGAAGGTAGCGGAAAAGTTGACATGGGGAGGGTCTGGACCTTTCTTCAGGAGAATTAACCAAAGCTACATGTTTTATATTGTTTTAAATGTAAAATTAATATATAAAATTAACTTGGAAATGTAACATAAAAATATTTTGCTAATTAAAAAACATTTTTTTTAAACTGTCCCCTATACTTTACCATAGGAAGAACTCCTCCCTGACTGCTGAGGCCTCTGCTGAGTGTGTGGGATGCCAACTACCGTCGTGAAGTCACTACTAGCAGTAACATTATGATCATGTTGAAATTATTACTGACCGCACCCCATATTTCTGAGGCTGTGAACATGTAACTCTACACTTATGAGTAACCTTACATTCATAAATGGTGAATAGCGAAAAGTAGTAAAGCTACTTAAAAGTGTAAAGGTAAATTTACTTGTAGTAAATCTACACGTGTAAATTTAACTTATTAAAGAGAGACCCTTTGAAATCTACATGGATTTATTTATTTATGGATTTATATTTATTTTTTATTATTTTCGTATAAATCTAGTTTCCTCAAGGGAGGTGGAGAGTAAAAGATTTTACGCCAGGGTAGGTAATCAGGATTCAGACCTAAATTCTGCTCTTTGATTCAATCTTCTTTAATTTTTGCCTTGGGATCTGCCCCAAGGGTTCATATATGCTTATAAATAAAGGATTAATTGTGACCTCAGACTCCAGCTCTTAATAGCACTTTAAGCAGGTCGGTTAGCCATTTGCAAATTTGCACTTAGAAATTGCATATTACAATTTAGGGAACTTGTCCAAGCACCACGCATCTAGTATTAGACTAATGCAATTTCTCTAACTGTTGCCAAGTGCCATGTTGTATGACATTGTCAGGCAACACGACACTTGGCAGGACTGGCACAGCTGAGCAAATAAAAACTGGGTGTTAAGCTTTCTCCAGCAGTGCCTGGCTCAGCAATGCCCAAGCAGGCTCTCCCTCTATTTACAGCAGGTTTACTTGTTGTGATACCTGGGGCCCGCTTGCAGCCCTCCTGACCTTTACATGTGGCCCTGGTGAACAGCACTAATGTTCATAAAAATGGTAAACAAAAAGAAAAGGAGAACAGTAGGTGTCCTGCACTGTGTATCTTTAGAAACACCTTCAATTTTGAAGGCCTCATGCAGCAAACATGTAAAATATGTTAAAGTATTCTCAAAAAGAGCATTTTCCAACCTGTGGAAGTATTTCATCGTAGTGCATCAGAATATATCACTGTATTGAGTGGCATTCATTAAGGGCCAGATGTTGGTAAGTATATTTTACTGACTCATAAATACCGAATTTTACTGACTCAGTAATTATAAATCGGTAAAATTGAAGGAGGGAGATTTAGGTAAATACGGTAATTGAATTACCGAATCTGTAAAAATCGGTAATTACCGAATCTGTAAAAATCGGTATTTACCGAATCGGTAAATACGGATTCGGTAATGCCCATTGATTCCTATGGGCCTTGAAGCCCATAGGAATCAATGGGCATTACCGAATCGGTATTTACCGATTCGGTAAATACCGAATCCTGCAAGGGTGCAGGGGGTGTCACTTTGACACCCTCTAGCACCCCAAATACAGGCATGTGTGTCATGTGGCACACAGACATGCCCTTAGGGCATGTCTGTCTGTCACATGGCATAGGTGTGCATGCACACATGTGCATGCACACCTGGATTCGGTATTTTACCACCCAATTGGATTGGGTGGTAAAATACCGAATCTGTAAGGCCTTTGGGACTCAGAAGAGTCCCACCTACATCTGGCAGTTACCGAATCGGTAAAAATATCGATTCTGTATTTTACCGATTCTGTAAATTTACCGAATCGGTAAGATTGGCCCCCTACATCACAAATACCCATTTACCGGTCGGTAACGGCCGAAATCGGCCGTTACCGGTCGGTAAATGGCCTCCTACATCTGGCCCTAGAAGTGATAGTTTTCAAACAGGAACTTTGAAACAGTAATGCCCTACAGCCATCTCTGATGACAAACCCATTAGTGACTCAAGAGAAGTAAGTCACGTGCAAACTCTGTGTGGCCTAGGTTATTATTATACATGGAAAACATTCTAAACTTTAAGGCAAACACAAGACATTTTTGTACAACCTACGCCCTGAACTCATGCATTTCATGGTGCTCTCACGTGTAATAATGAAGAAAAAGCAGGCAAGTTGAAATAAAATGATTGCCTAGGATCACACAGTTTGGTGAAGCAAGGAGCGCAGGATTCATCCTAGGTTTTCTAGATTCACACTGTGCAATTCAGCTACTAAAGATTATCTTTTATTTTAAATCAATAGCTAAATGCTTTGTCTTTAATATTTGGCACATGAGGTTAGAGCAAGTTCGTAGATAGAAGCCACATGAAGGCTTCACTTGTTTTGGACTAGAGGATCCAGAGGTGGGTCAGAGCCAGGCATCTGGCTCGAGCTTGGCTTGAACCTTCAGTGGCTTACTCTCCTCTATCATATAATAGCAATTAAAGGAACAAGGCATCGGAAGGACATGATTTTGCCATGATCTAACAATTTTGTGAAGTCGGAATACCAACACAACAGTGCAGGACTCCATGTTTCAAGGCCTATAACTTTCATGCTACTACACCATATTTTAGAGAGTCGACTATGAGACAGGGTGTTCTCTCTGCCATGGATGACATCAAATGATTGTTAGGTTACAAAGATTGTAGGGTTACAGTCCAGTTTTCTTATCACATACTTACTGCCAAAGTTTAGTTTTATTTAAGTTCCTCCTTACTCTGTGAGAAAAGAAACAGATCAATATGTTCAAAAAGTGATTACCCAAGAGTTCATAATTTTTCTGTTTCAAGGGGGGACTGGGATTAACCCCTTGGACGCGGCTGGAATTCCCCCAGTGCGGACGAATTCCACACGTGCGCGGTTTGGACGGTCCTCGGCCGCCCGACGCACACGCCCACAGTGACGTCGGGCGGCTGCCCAACGCATGCAAGGGGTTAATAAAAGCCATGTCTTCTGGTGCTATAGTTTCCATCTTGCTCATTACACGGCGACTGGGGTGTGAGTGCTTCTGCTGGGGAGACTCATGACTACTCTCACCGTAGAAATGTCACTGTGTTGTGGAACCTTCCAAGACCTTTATTACAAAGTTCACAATCAGCATATATTGGCAAAGTGGTAAAGCTGAGACCAAACGTCATGTGTTGTAGTGCCATAGCTAAAACATTCCCACAATCCCATGTCTAGTGGTGTGGATTGGGTATTTATGTCTGCAAGTCTCAGTGAATTGCACACCTTGTTTGGAGGTCTTTGTCAATAATTTTTTTACAGCATTCGCAACCTTAACTGAGCCTATTTCTAAACACTAAGAATGAAGTCATAAGGAGATTTGGAGGTCTAAGACTCTCTTTAATTCCAATTCAATAATGAGGTTACTTCCTTTGTACAAAAGGGGGTGGTGATGGACGGAACATCTGAATCAATCAAACACTCACACCCAGTCAAAAGATCTGGGTTTAATCCATCACCGTTCTTTAGCCCACTCTGCCACCCCAGTTCAGACATGGCTATATGCAAATCAATCTGACCCTGTGCCTCATGGGAACAGTCCAGCCCGAACTGCCAAGCCATGTCTTCCCTGGACCGGAAACAAGCTTCCGAGGACCGGTTTCTTGCATTTCAGCCGTCTTCAGCCCGGCTTGCTTGAATCCAGTGGCAAAGTGAGCAAGGGACTCACGTCTGAGCATACCCTGCCACACTTATGGCGCCCAAAAGCGGTACAAAAGGGGGTGGTGATGGACGGAGCATCTGAATCAATCAAACACTCACACCCAGTCAAAAGATCTGGGTTTAATCCATCACCGTTCTTTAGCCCACTCTGCCCCCCCAGTTCAGACATGGCTATATGCAAATCAGTCTGACCCTGTGCCTCATGGGAACAGTTACTTCCTTTGTACACTTGAGTAGTCATCGGTAGGAATAGTAAGCAGAGAAGGCTTACTCCAGGATGCGCGGAGGCATGACAACTCAGATATAACATAGTTATGGCAAATCTATGTGTCTTCTAGAGACTTTAGAGGGCAGTATGCAACAAAACCATCAAACTAACTTCAGGACACGTAGTCCACACCATTTACAAGTTTTGCTCCTCTTACCCCCTCTCCTCCAATCCTCACTCATCTGACCAACAACTTGTTGGTATCAATGCGACCCTTGGTTACACCACCGATCATTCTTTTTGGCCCCTTGGAAAATTCTTGCGAGTACCTATGTTTTTTGAGGATGGGTTCTCAACCAGGGCAGGTTAGGTGACAGGGTGCTTTATGGGCTTTGACATCATTGCGTGATCACCGTCCAAACCTCTCCCATCAATCATCAAATGTTATCCCGGAGCTGGCTGAACCCTCTTCTGAAATTTAGTGTGACAGCACCGGTGCACAAGTGCACTTCTCCCAGAACAGGCATGAGAGTGTGCTACCCTCGTTCTGAGCTCCCACCGGCCAGCCACCAGACCATGAAGTTAAGTGAAAGACAACTTAGTCCCTCCCAACTTATCTACTCCAAGACTTCACCCATGGTCTTCAGGGCCTACCTCGTCTCAGCGGTAAGCATGTCCCTGCTACAGTGCTACTCCACCCAAAGTTAAACTGGCCACCGCTCTCAGCCAGATGAGCCTGCATGCTTTGTGGCTGTACTAAATCTATGTATGTTTTAAAAAGGTAAGCCTTGTCATGCAGCACCCTGGAAAACGCTTTACAATGAATTGAGTTCACAAGGACCAGAGTTAGTGGGAAGAAGTCACAGACTCCTGACACACCAGATTGTCAGGTGTAGGTGATGGGGAAATACTGGCACCCTCCCAGGAGCAAATGAATGAAACTCACCAGACATAGCAGGTTTGTTCAGAAACAGAGTGAAATGTATTTATTGGTACCAAAAGCATGCATCATTGCTAATTAGCAAGGAAGAAGTCAGGTCTCCGGCCGTAGGGGCTCTCAGACTGCTTCTTCCCAGAGTGACAAGTTTCTAGGTGCTATATACAGTTTGAAATGCCATGTCCGCAGAACTAGAATAAGGCACCAAGCCAAACATGGCTAACATGGATGTGCATTTCCAATTGGTACTGGGCCACCTTATCAGACCCTGTAACTCAGGGCATAGGTGTACCCAGGGCCTACCAGGGGCTGAAGCATGTATTATGCCACCCCTGGCTGGCCTCCTAAATTTGACACAACTGGCTGCATGACAGCTGGGGCAAAGTCGTGTAATCACCCTTTGCTGTAGATATAGTATACCTATATCTAACCCTAAAAATGGACACACAGATTCCTATCAGTCACTCCTATGGCAGGCCTTAACAATCCTGGAGGCAGAGTGCTTGGAATCGTGTGAGATGGTGCTCTGGCATGAGCTGAGCCCGTTTGCAGCTTGCTGAACCAAGTCCTAATAGCTGTTCCCTGATATCGCATACCATATACTCTTAAGTGCATTATAATCCTCGCGGTTAAATGCTATCTTTGGTATTGCTTTATCAAAACATGTCGAGTAAGGTGTCATACGAATTGGAATACTAACCCCTCGCCAATTCTGGCGACGGGGTTAGCATTCCACCCTTCTAGAGGGACACGACATGTATGTAACTGTGAACCCCGGTTAAAGTTAACTGAAGCCTCAGCTCCACAAAATGGATGCTGCCACCACAGACACGAGTCTGACCCCCTGCAGCTGGGAGTCCTTCCAGCGAGGGGAGCCTGGACAAAGGGTTTCCTGTCGAGGGCGGTGCTAGCACCGTCCCAGACAGGGTTTTGTGTATCCTGGGTAGGCAGGGCTTTACGGGAAGGTGACTGCTGAGTGGCACCCCAGTGCTCACTACGCATAGACCGGTCAGAACCAGTTCCAGGGGCACACCAGCCCCTGGCCTGGGGAAAGTCCGGCATGGGAGAGGGGTGTAACCACACCCCTCCTAGTCCCACCCATAGGCAGGACCTAGTCACCGGGTCAGCCCCCTTTTTTAGTATAAAGATAGGAACGGGCCCCCTGTTCAAATTAGATCATCTTTGGAATCAAGACACGACTTTCTGCGAAAGGACATCAAGATTTCTTCTTCAAGATTTTCCCTTGTGGCTAAGGAGTAGTCACCCTGCATCAAGCGGGCACCATCCTAAGAACACTGCGGTCTGCTGCAAGTCCTTCCTCCGGAATCCGATGACCCAGCTCAACGAGACCCGGCTTCCCTGGCACCTCTGACCTCTACTCACCTCTACAGCCAAGCTGAGAACTGTGAGTGCGACGAGACCTCGAGGGACCGACGATCGCCAAGACTGCACGACTTCTTTGCAACAAGCCCACCGAGTCCTCCACTGGTGAGTGCTTTGGGGTCCGAGAAGCCCCAACCCTGAGCAGCTCCAGCACCGGAGATCAGCCCTCCAGCGTCTCCACGATCTGCGTGGGGCCCTTCTGCTTTTGCCTGCTCACCGCGTTGTTTGGCTACTAGCCGGCTGGCTTGTGGCCTTCCTAACGACGCCCGACGACATCACTGCTGCTGGTCTGGTTGCTCCAGACTGGCCCTTGCTTCCTTCTTCAAGAGAGGCACCCCGGACCCTCCTGGTCCACTCCAGACGCCATTTTGAGTCCACCGCGTGGGCTTGAATTTGCCAAGGCTTTGTTGCCCAATCCTGGGTCCAGCGACGCCGACAGCTTCATCCATCGTGGGACAGCTCGCTCCTCCATCCTGGTCACCGACAACGCCTCCTGGTCCGTGAGATCTGCAGAGCACAGCGTCACCCACTCACCTAGTCGAGGTGACTACCATCCGGTGCCCTCCTGGTGCCACCTGACTACTGGCTAGTAGTCACGAACTTGGTCCCCTCTGCTTTCAGGTGTCATCTGTCTTCAAGATCCAGGCTTGGATCACTTCGAACTCTCTTCACTGGTCGCCTGCCAGCATCTTTCTTCCAGGCTCCTGGTCCGTCTACGAGGATTCCCGACGTCTTTTGAGACATATGCAGCTGCAGCCCCTGGGCTAGGTAACTTCGGCATTTCGGTGCCCCAGCATAGCCTCACTATCCAAGGGTCAGAATCCACTTTCGTTTTCCTCCTACCAGGTCGGGTTCGCCCGAGAACACTAACTTTCTGAAATCTAGCTACCATAGACTTTGTCCCGCATCACGCGTGAGCAGTGGCGGCTGGTGACATTTGAAAGTGGTGTGGCGTAACATTATTGTTGTACTGCACTACGGGTAGCGAGTATAGCGAGCGAGGTCGAACAACCTACGTGGGGTTTGAGGGCTTCCCCACCAAGAAAAGTTTGAAAAAAGAGTGGACAAACAGTGCATTTTTAAGCAAATTTGAGGAAGCAGGAAGGTTAATAAAGCAATTAGTGCTGGCTGGGCCTATTAAACAGATCGGTCACTGCACCTCCCCTCCCCTCAATTCACACAGCTTTGCTCTTGTACCTTCACCCAGCTCCACAGAGACCCATGCTCACTACAGGTGTACATACACCTCTCTACTGGGGATTGCCAAGTAGACAAATACACAACTAGCAAGCAGACACATCTCAGTCTTGAAACTGTAAAGCAGACACCCAAACGGATCTTATAATAGGAATTATAATGCAGACAAATAGTCAGACACTCAGCCCCCCCCCCCTTCCATCTCATATGTTCAAGGTTTTATCTCTGAAACCCCACACTGCATTCTAAAAGCCGGGAGGTAGTTAGGGGTATGAGGCATTAAAATATGATTAAATAAATATAACCATTACTTTTCCATTAACATATTGCACGTTTTATAAAATGGTGCACTGTTAAACATCAATACAGGTACAACCCCTTAAGTCTGCCTATTTCTTGCCCATTCTCTGCTACAGGGTTACACCAAATCACTCCACAAACACTGGCGAATATGAAACATTATGCAATGTGATTGTACCAGGATCACACCTTGCATCAATGGGTACTGAAATGGTGTTGATGTTCAAAGAGGAGAAAAGGGAAAGCAAAGCACTGTGTCCCTTACTCCTGTATGCTGCGCGAGCCTCCGTGCTTCTGCTGTGACACAAGCACTGCAATTTTGGAGCAGCTGCAATGCCCACAAATGACTGCTTCTATCTTTTCTCTGTATATTCCCCCCTTCCCTTCGAGCAGAGCCATGGGCTCAGGGGTTTAGATCCTTTTACCTTATGCACTTTTAGAAGACAGATTATGCTGTCGTGTTTTTTGGGGCATCGCTCAAGGAGCCCTATTAGCATGGTTTGTGCGCACAGGTCTCTGTGGTGGGGAGAGACGTCCACGTGACACAAAGCACCACAGTGACCACACTTCTACCAAGAGGAGCGGTCTCAGCACCGCTGCCCCATGAACACATTCCTTTGCTCTTACTGTGGCACAAACTTATATAAATTGTACGATCAACCAAAGTATATACATTGTAATTTATCAACGCCTGTGACAACACAAATTATACTGTCCGTCACGGTTCTTGGTGAACATCGTAAAGCATTTGTTGCAGACTGTTGCAGGAACAGATTAATTACTATTTTAAATGTTCCACAAAATTATTGCTATAATGTGCATAAATAACATCAATGTTAAATAAACAAAATTATCAGGAACAGAACCCCAGTTTCAAAACATTTGCTGCAAAAACCATACATCTTCGTTTTTTTCTACGGAGATACGATAAATCTCCCTGAACATGAATCGGCTCTCAATAATAGAAAAGCAAATGGAAAAGTATGAATTTAAATGAAATAGGAACGGGTAATAAAAAAAAATAAACTCACCGTCAGGAGAGACTCTTTCCCGACTCCCGCCTTCCTCTTTTCAAGTCCTGCAGCACGTCATCACAGGAAGGCGGCGCAGCAGGCAGACTCCCTCCCCTCCACCACTGCGATTTTGATTGGGGCGGCCGGCTGCCCCAGGCTACGTCATTTTCTCTCTGTATGCTGCTGCAGCAGCATACAGAGAGAAAAGGGAGAGTGAGTGTGTGGTTTTACGCGAGGGCAGGGGGGAGTGGCTTGGGGGAGTGGCTTTCCCACTGTAGTTAATACTGTCTGTTTGGGCGGCCTCATGGTGCCCAAACAATCAGTATTAACAACAGTGGGCTAGCCACTCCCCCAAGCCACTCCCCCCTGCCCTCGAGTAACACACCGCCCACTCTGACTCGGCTCTAAACCAGGAAGGAAGTTCTGCTTTCTCCCGTGCGAGAATGCAGAAACAAATCACAAATGGTAGTTATATTAAGGCAATAACTACCATTTGTTTCTGCCTTCTCACACGGCGAGAAAACAGGGGGGGCGGCGCCCAAACGCCCCAATGAAGGAACCGCCACTGCGCGTGAGAGTGCCCACTCTGCACCTGAGTCCCCTGGGTCTCCTAGAAGTAATCTGAAGATTCTATAGTCAAGATCTAGCGATTCCAAAGCCTATTAGTACTGTACTTACCTGCTAGTAATTTCGCATTCCACTTTCAGAGTATATGGTTTTCCGTGCCCCTCGGGCATTTGTATATACTGTGCTAACTTAAGTATTTTCGTAAGAGTTTTGTTTTGTGCTTAGTACCCTGTCCTCATAAAGAGTACATTGCTGTTGTGATTTTAATAAATACACTGTTTATTTTCATAACACTTGTGTGGTGTCCTTTCACTGGGTGTTCAAGGGGTACATGTGTGGTATAACAGCTGGCTTAACACGCCCTCTCGAGTCTTTAGCCTTAGACTGCTCGTATCCATGCTACTAGGATAGCTGGTCTATAAGGTTGACTTACAACCAATCATCAATAAGGGTTGTTTGGACTGATACAAAGTGCTCACTAGAATAGTGAACATTATATATCAGGCCAACTTCTCACATTGGTGAGCAGCGGTTGGGATTTGAGCATGCTGTTGTTCTACCACACGTATCCTAAGAATATCTTGTTGAAAGATCACATAAGTACTGTTAGGTACATATAACTTAGCTTAGAATACTCTGAGTTCTACTGAACCAACTGTTGCAGCTCCTCAAGGCTTAGCACACCTTGGCTACAACTCTTAGCAAGGGATCAGTAGGTACACACATAGTGTAGGTAGGTGCATCACTTACACCACACTAGAAGCATGTCTAACCTAGGAGAGTCTACTGAGACCCCTCTGATGGTTGAGGACCCTCCACAGGCCTCTTCTAGATATGCTGTGTAAGAAGAAGGAACCCACACTTCGGTAATTTCACACCATTTAACTTAAGGATGAAAAAAGATAAACAAAGTTTAATATGTTTATCTGGGCGATTAGTTGCGCCGTTTTATTTTTCAGTTTTATCAAAAAAGTAAAAGTCACTTCGGTCTAGGGAAATCACAGTGTCTTGAACGTACTCGCCACAAGCGTACGACAAGAAAATTAAATCAAACAGTGCATCAAAACACAACAATTTAACGCAACATACAACACAAATTGTAGAAACATACTACTAATGAAAATTACAGTGTACAAAAAAACAAGTGATAATTTTTCACAAAAGAAGGGGGAAAATGATATATAACCATATATTTTGACATGACATTGTCAGAAAATTGTTAAATTTGACCAATAAGGAGTCTATTGATGGATCTCCAAAAAAGAACAAAACGACCTCTCGGTAGAAATGTTAGCAGGCTTGTAGTTCCTAACAATTTAATCTGTTTGTCAGAACTGAGGACTTGATCATGTCCGCCTACGCGTTTCGAGTTTGTGAGGTATCTTCTCAAACTCTCCTCAGGGCCAATTGAATTCTTTTCCCCGTTTGTTAAACCTCTGGGGATACGCGTTTCGAGTTTGTGAGGTATCTTCTCAAACTCTCCTCAGGGCCAATTGAATTCTTTTCCCCGTTTGTTAAACCTCTGGGGAATTGAGGTGATTCTATTCATCCAACCCACATGTGCAGATCTCAGGGGGGTTGGTGGGTTCTGTGCGTGCAAGGAAAATCAATGCTTTGCTGCGATTTTCAAATCTGAGTTCTTCACTTTCCACATAGTTAATTTGTTATGATCAGCTTTTCGAAAATCAAAGTTGCCTTAGTTCTAAGAAGAGACCGGGGTTGTGCCGGTGGCCTTTCTACAGCGACCAGTGCCGTGAGTCTTGCAGCTTAGCAGCGTTCTTCACTTCCTCATTCCTTCACTTTCAGTCCTTTCAGTGAAGGAATGAGGAAGTGAAGAAGGCTGCTAAGCTGCAAGACTCACGGCACTGGTCGCTGTAGAAAGGCCACCGGCACAACCCCCGGTCTCTTCTTAGAACTAAGGCAACTTTGATTTTCGAAAAGCTGATCATAACAAATTAACTATGTGGAAAGTGAAGAACTCAGATTTGAAAATCGCAGCAAAGCATTGATTTTCCTTGCACGCACAGAACCCACCAACCCCCCTGAGATCTGCACATGTGGGTTGGATGAATAGAATCACCTCAATTCCCCAGAGGTTTAACAAACGGGGAAAAGAATTCAATTGGCCCTGAGGAGAGTTTGAGAAGATACCTCACAAACTCGAAACGCGTATCCCCAGAGGTTTAACAAACGGGGAAAAGAATTCAATTGGCCCTGAGGAGAGTTTGAGAAGATACCTCACAAACTCGAAACGCGTAGGCGGACATGATCAAGTCCTCAGTTCTGACAAACAGATTAAATTGTTAGGAACTACAAGCCTGCTAACATTTCTACCGAGAGATCGTTTTGTTCTTTTTTGGAGATCCATCAATAGACTCCTTATTGGTCAAATGTAACAATTTTCTGACAATGTCATGTCAAAATATATGGTTATATATCATTTTCCCCCTTCTTTTGTGAAAAATTATCACATGTTTTTTTGTACACTGTAATTTTCATTAGTAGTATGTTTCTACAATTTGTGTTGTATGTTGCGTTAAATTGTTGTGTTTTGATGCACTGTTTGATTTAATTTTCTTGTCGTACGCTTGTGGCGAGTACGTTCAAGACACTGTGATTTCCCTAGACCGAAGTGACTTTTACTTTTTTGATAAAACTGAAAAATAAAACGGCGCAACTAATCGCCCAAATAAACATATTAAACTTTGTTTATCTTTTTTCATCCTTAAGTTAAATGGTGTGAAATTACCGAAGTGTGGGTTCCTTCTTCTTACACAGTAATTTGGGCCCTTACCCCACTTCCGTCCGTATGGGCCAAACTCCCTTTGTTGTTACATCTTCTAGATATGCAGCCCTTAGTTTCCAGGAGATGAGACAAGTGTGTACCTCCAGGAAGCTAAAACAGGGGTCTAACCCCACAATCCCATTTCTGATAGGTCTCTTAGAGACTTATGATGCTAGAAAGGCTGAGAAACTTCTTAGCTCTTCTCATCCAGAAGGGGACATGCCAGCCCTAGAAGGAACCAGGGGTGACCCAGATCTCATCCATCTCTCAGGTGAGGAGGATGATGATCAGGAGACATCTAGGGATGAGGCAGACAAAGGTCCAGAAATAGTCAGCTAACTAGGGACAACTTAGGCAGGCATGAGAGTGACACTAGGAGAGCCCTAGGACCTCTCTCAGGCCAGCTTAACATTGGGAATGGACGAGTTAGGTCTCTCTCAAGAGGCTCTAACAGATCCATTCGAACCAATGGCTCTCAGGCCTCTGCTCTGAGGAGGATGACCTCCCCTCAGAGGAGAGTTTATGAAGCCAAGGAAAGGGAAGTCAATCTGAGGATTGCCAGGGAAGAACTTGCCCTGGCCAAAGAGAGACTTGCCTTTGCTAGAGAGCAGGAATTGAGTGGGTCAAAACCCACTGGTGGCAGCATTATACCTAGCAATAGGGAAAGGAGTTTTGATACAAAGCACCTGAATAAGATAGTGCCCCCCTTTAAACAAGGGGATGACATCCACAAATGGATTACTGCTTTGGAGAGGGCCTGCACTGTGCAAGGTGTTCCCCAGAGTCAGTGGGCAGCTATCTTGTGGCTCTCCTTTGAAGGTAAAGGTAGAGATAAGCTCCTCACTACTAGAGTGGAGGATGCTAACAATTACCAAGTCCTGAAGAATACACTGGTTGATGGGTTTGGTTTAACCACTGAACAGTACAGGATGCTGTTCAGAGACACCCAGAAAACTCAGTCTCAGGATTGGACTGACTTTGATGATTGTGCCACTAAGGCTTTTGAAGGCTGGCTACTGGGTAGTAAGGTTACTGATTTTAAAGGATTGTACAATCTAATTATGAGGGAGCAAATCTTAAGTAAGTGTCAGAACTAGTTATTACACCAGCACCTGGTAGACTCTGATCTGACCTCTCCACAGGAATTGGGTAAGAGGGCAGACAAATGGGTCAGAACCAGGGTCAGGCCTAAAAACCAGGGTGGTGACCAAAAGAAGGAATCAACCAAGCCTCAAGAGAAGGGTGGGGATAAATCCACAGAGAAGACTTCCCAAGGGCCCCAAAACTCCAACAAGGGTGGTGGGTCCCAGAACACTCCTTCAGAACAGAAGAAACCTTATTGCCATACCTGTAAACAGGTGGGCCATTACAAAAGTGATGCCAGTTGCCCTAAAAATAGCAATAAGGAAAACATACCCCCAGGTAATACTCCCAGACCTCCTGTTACCACTAGTGGTAATCCCCCAGGTGGTGGGAGTGCCCCCAAGAATGTGGTGGGCATTACTTTGGGAAACCAGGAGGACTATGGCCTAGCCAGGTCCCCTAACAACACTCTTGTCTGTGAGACTGGCATGGGGTTTGCCAACTTCACTACTGGTCCCCACATTTTGGGAAAGTATAGACAAGAGCTCCTAGTCAATGGTCAGAAAGTTGAGGCATTCAGAGACACAGGGGCCAGCATCACCATGGTGATTGACCATCTGGTCCCCTCTGCTCAACTGACCCCCGGTTTTACTTATCAGGTGACAGACATTCATGGAGTGAAAAGAAGGCATCCCATGGCAGTAGTCAAGCTCAGCTGGGGTAATGTCACAGGGCCCATGAGAGTGGCAGTGACAGATAACCTGCCTGTAGATTGCTTACTGGGGAATGACCTGGAACTCTCAGCATGGGCTGAGGTGGAGCAAGAAACCCACTCCAGGATGATAGGCCTATCCAGCAGGGTTAGTGGGGCAGTAATAGCTGCAGCCCCAGTCCAAGCACCAGTCCTTCCTGAAAAGGTTGGAAGAGCAGTGGTAGCCACTGCCCAGGCTCAGACAGACTTTCCTGAACAGGATAGGAAGGCTGTGACAGTCACAGCCCAAACCCAGACTGAGTGCCCTCCTGAAAAGGTTGGCAAGGTTGAAATGGTCTCAGCATCTACTCAGACAGATAGTGTTGTGAAGCCTGAAACAATGGATCACTCCACTCAGACAGAGAGCATTGAGGAGGAAGAAAAATCTCCCTCCCACCAGACTCTAGGAAAGGATCAGCCTCCTCAGGGAACTGATCTGACCCCTTGTGAAGGAACTGCCCCAGAGGTAGTCAGGCCTAGCCTGGCAGAGCCCCTGATGTCAGTGGACCCTTCCAAGGTGGGACCCAGTCTAGAGCAGGTAACCTGCCCCTCTCTACCCTGCCTCAGTCAGCCCAGGGCTGTGGAGGTCAGGGAGGCCAGTGGTGGACCCCAAAGTGCCCCCTGTCCAAAAGAACTCCTTAATCAGCAGATTAGGATCACTGAAGCTGGTAAACCTAGCCAAGTGAAAATAAATCAGACTCCTGAGGGATCCCCCTTAAAAGTAGTTAGGGACCTCCCACAGCTGGACACTGTTGGGCACAGCCAAACATGGGGCCTAAAAACCCCAGACCTGACCTGTCCCTCCAGTAAGCCAAACAGAGGGACTCAGCCTCCAGCTTTAGGTAGCCAGAGGCTGACCCTGAGAGCTCAGTGCATCTCAGCTAAAGAAAGGAAGGCACACATGATGGATGGTGATTGGAGGAAGTTGAGCCCAAAGGTAGAGGAGCCTCACTTCAGCACTCCATCCCAGCATCAGCCCTCTTCTTTCCCAAGACACACCAGAGACAGAGATTCCCTATGGTGGAGACCCTCAGATACCCTTAGGGTGAGGGGTTGCCTAGTGGACCATGACACAGGGGGAAACCAAGCCAGAGCTGGTCCTTCCTTATATGGCCACTTAGGTAATAGAGGCTTACCTGGATAAGGATAGCCTTATCTCCTTTCGTTCGGGGGGGGGGGGGGGGGGGGTGTAGGAAGGTACCTCCTGACTATGGTTGCCCCCAACTTTTTGCCCTGTGTTTTAGCTGGTTTTTGACATAGTTGACCTGGGGCCCTGCCAATCAGGACCCCAGGCCTACTGCTCTCTCTCTAAAATGGATTCCATGTACCCTAGGTACATTTCCAATTGGTACTGGGCCACCTTATCAGACCCTGTAACTCAGGGCATAGGTGTACCCAGGGCCTACCAGGGGCTGAAGCATGTATTATGCCACCCCTGGCTGGCCTCCTAAATTTGACACAACTGGCTGCATGACAGCTGGGGCAAAGTCGTGTAATCACCCTTTGCTGTAGATATAGTATACCTATATCTAACCCTAAAAATGGACACACAGATTCCTATCAGTCACTCCTATGGCAGGCCTTAACAATCCTGGAGGCAGAGTGCTTGGAATCGTGTGAGATGGTGCTCTGGCATGAGCTGAGCCCGTTTGCAGCTTGCGGAACCAAGTCCTAATAGCTGTTCCCTGATATCGCATACCATATACCCTTAAGTGCATTATAATCCTCGCGGTTAAATGCTATCTTTGGTATTGCTTTATCAAAACATGTCGAGTAAGGTGTCATACGAATTGGAATACTAACCCCTCGCCAATTCTGGCGACGGGGTTAGCATTCCACCCTTCTAGAGGGACACGACATGTATGTAACTGTGAACCCCGGTTAAAGTTAACTGAAGCCTCAGCTCCACAAAATGGATGCTGCCACCACAGACACGAGTCTGACCCCCTGCAGCTGGGAGTCCTTCCAGCGAGGGGAGCCTGGACAAAGGGTTTCCTGTCGAGGGCGGTGCTAGCACCGTCCCAGACAGGGTTTTGTGTATCCTGGGTAGGCAGGGCTTTACAGGAAGGTGACTGCTGAGTGGCACCCCGGTGCTCACTACGCATAGGCCGGTCAGAACCAGTTCCAGGGGCACACCAGCCCCTGGCCTGGGGAAAGTCCGGCATGGGAGAGGGGTGTAACCACCCCCCTCCTAGTCCCACCCATAGGCAGGACCTAGTCACCGGGTCAGCCCCCTTTTTTAGTATAAAGATAGGAACGGGCCCCCTGTTCAAATTAGATCATCTTTGGAATCAAGACACGACTTTCTGCGAAAGGACATCAAGATTTCTTCTTCAAGATTCTCCCTTGTGGCTAAGGAGTAGTCACCCTGCATCAAGCGGGCACCATCCTAAGAACACTGCGGTCTGCTGCAAGTCCTTCCTCCGGAATCCGACGACCCAGCTCGACGAGACCCGGCTTCCCTGGCACCTCTGACCTCTACTCACCTCTACAGCCAAGCTGAGAACTGTGAGTGCGACGAGACCTCGAGGGACCGACGATCGCCAAGACTGCACGACTTCTTTGCAACAAGCCCACCGAGTCCTCCACTGGTGAGTGCTTTGGGGTCCGAGAAGCCCCAACCCTGAGCAGCTCCAGCACCGAAGATCAGCCCTCCAGCATCTCCACGATCTGCGTGGGGGCCTTCTGCTTTTGCCTGCTCACCGCGTTGTTTGGCTACTAGCCGGCTGGCTTGTGGCCTTCCTAACGACGCCCGACGACATCACTGCTGCTGGTATGGTTGCTCCAGACTGGCCCTTGCTTCCTTCTTCAAGAGAGGCACCCCGGACCCTCCTGGTCCACTCCAGACGCCATTTTGAGTCCACCGCGTGGGCTTGAATTTGCCAAGGCTTTGTTGCCCAATCCTGGGTCCAGCGACACCGACAGCTTCATCCATCGTGGGACAGCTCGCTCCTCCATCCTGGTCGCCGACAACACCTCCTGGTCCGTGAGATCTGCAGAGCACAGCGTCACCCACTCACCTAGTCGAGGTGACTACCATCCGGTGCCCTCCTGGTGCCACCTGACTACTGGCTAGTAGTCACGAACTTGGTCCCCTCTGCTTTCAGGTGTCATCTGTCTTCAAGATCCAGGCTTGGATCACTTCGAACTCTCTTCACTGGTCGCCTGCCAGCATCTTTCTTCCAGGCTCCTGGTCCGTCTACGAGGATTCCCGACGTCTTTTGAGACATATGCAGCTGCAGCCCCTGGGCTAGGTAACTTCGGCATTTCGGTGCCCCAGCATAGCCTCACTATCCAAGGGTCAGAATCCACTTTCGTTTTCCTCCTACCAGGTCGGGTTCGCCCGAGAACACTAACTTTCTGAAATCTAGCTACCATAGACTTTGTCCCGCATCACGCTTGAGAGTGCCCACTCTGCACCCGAGTCCCCTGGGTCTCCTAGAAGTAATCTGAAGATTCTATAGTCAAGATCTAGCGATTCCAAAGCCTATTAGTACTGTACTTACCTGCTAGTAATTTCGCATTCCACTTTCAGAGTATATGGTTTTCCGTGCCCCTCGGGCATTTGTATATACTGTGCTAACTTAAGTATTTTCGTAAGAGTTTTGTTTGGTGCTTAGTACCCTGTCCTCATAAAGAGTACAGGGCTGTTGTGATTTTAATAAATACACTGTTTATTTTCATAACACTTGTGTGGTGTCCTTTCACTGGGTGTTCAAGGGGTACATGTGTGGTATAACAGCTGGCTTAACACGCCCTCTCGAGTCTTTAGCCTTAGACTGCTCGTATCCATGCTACTAGGATAGCTGGTCTATAAGGTTGACTTACAACCAATCATCAATAAGGGTTGTTTGGACTGATACAAAGTGCTCACTAGAATAGTGAACATTATATATCAGGCCAACTTCTCACAGGGGCAAAAAAGAAGAAGAGAGGAGGGAGGAAGGAAGTGCTAGGGCAAGAGAGAGAGGGAGGGTCAAAAAGGAGGAAGAGAGAAGGAGGGAAATGCTAGGGCAAAGAGAGAGGGAGGGACAACAAGGAGGAAGAGAGAAGGAGGGAAGTGCTAGGGCAAGAGAGAGAGAGGGAGGGGCAAAAAGGACGAAGAGAGAAGGAGGGGAATGCTAGGGCAAGAGAGAGAGGGAGGGACAACAAGGAGGAAGAGAGAAGGAGGGAAGTGCTACGGCGAGAGAGAGAGAGAGGGGCAAAAAGGAGGAAGAGAGAAGGAGGGAAGTGCTAGGGCAAGAGAGAGAGGGAGGGGCAAAAAGGAGGAAGAGAGAAGGAGGGAAGTGCTAGGGCAAGAGAGAGAGGGAGGGGCAAAAAGGAGGAAAAGAGAAGGAGGGAAATGCTAGGGCAAGAGAGAGAGGGAGGGACAACAAGGGGGAAAGAGAAGGAGTGAAGTGCTAAGGCAAGAGAGAGGGAGGGGCAAAAAGGAGGAAGAGCGAAGGAGGGAAATACTAGGGCAAGCTAGAGAGGGAGGGACAACAAGGAGGAAGAGAGAAGGAGGGGGAAGGAAGTGCCAGGGCAAGAGCGAGAGAGGGACAAAAAGGAAGAAGAGAGAAGGAGAGAGGAGGAAAGTGCTAGGGCAAGAGAGAGAGGGAAGGGCAAAAAGGAAGAAGAGAGGAGGGAGGAAGGAAATGCTAGGGCAAGAGAGAGAGATGGAGGGGCAAACACGAGGAAGAGAGAAGGAAGGAGGGGGGAAGTGATAGGGCAAGAGAGGGAGGGACAAAAAGGAGCAAGAGAGGAGAAGGAGGAAGGAAGTACTAGGGCAAGAGAGAGAGGGAGGGACAAAAACGAGGAATAGAGAAGGAGGGGAGAAAGAAGTAAGTGCAAGGGCAACAGAGAGAGGGAGGGACAAAAAGGAGGAAGAGAGAAGGAGGGAGGAAGGAAATGCTAGGGCAAGAGAGAGAGGAAGGGGCAAAAAAAAGAGGAATAGAGAAGGAGGGAGGAGAGAAGTGCTAGGGCATGAGAGAGAAGGAGGGACAAAAAGGAGGAAGAGGGAAGGAGGGGGAAGGAAGTGCTAGGGCAAGAGAGAGGGAAGGACAACAAGGAGGACGAGAGAAGGAGGGGGAAGGAAGTGCTAGGGCAAGAGAGGGAGGGGGAGCAAAAAAGCGGAAGAGAGAAGGAGGGAGGAGGGAAGTGCTAGGGCAAGTGAGAGGGAGCGACAAAAAAAAGGAAAAGAGAAGGAGGGAGGAGGGAAGTGCTAGGGCGAGAGTGAGAGAGAGGGACAAAAAGAAAGAAGAGAGAAGGAAGTGCTAGGGCAAGAGAGAGAGGGAGGGACAAAAAGGTGGAAGAGAGAAGGAGTAAGGAAGGAAGGAAGTGCTAGGGCAGCAGTGAGAGGGAGGGACAAAAAGGAGGAAGAGGGAAGGAGGGGGAAGGAAGTGCTAGGGCAAAAGAGAGGGAAGGGCAACAAGGAGGACGAGAGAAGGAGGGGGAAGGAAGTGCTAGGGCAAGAGAGGGAGGGGGGAGCAAAAAAGCGGAAGAGAGAAGGAGGGAGGAGGGAGGAGGGAAGTGCTAGGGCGAGAGAGAGAGAGGGACAAAAAGAAAGAAGAGAGAAGGAAGTGCTAGGGCAAGAGAGAGAGGGAGGGACAAAAAGGTGGAAGAGAGAAGGAGGAAGGAAGGAAGGAAGTGCAAGGGCAGCAGTGAGAGGGTGGGACAAAAAGGAGGAAGAGAGAAGGAAGTAGGAAGGAAATTCTAGGGCAAGAGAGCGAGAGAGTGGCAAAAAGAGGAAGATAGAAGGATGGAGGAGGGAGGAGGAAAGTGCTGTAGTGTAGTTCCTATATTCCCAATAGGCTCTGCGCATTGGAATAATATACACTATAGATTTCACATAGGACTGAGGTCAGTATGTTTCTATCGAGTATACTGAACTTAATTGTGAGTGCCAGCTAACTCAGAGGTCACTAGAAACTTTCTCGAATAAACAAGAAGTGATTAGTTTCTGACAACCGCATAAACATGACAACTTTGTTTCCCCAAGAATCGAAACATATCTTCAGCGTCGTGGAAACAATGGATAACTATTTCACTTAGTCAATTGTGCATGATTTGTTTCTACAGAGTTGCATAGAAATAGAGAGACAAGCGTTTCAATAAAAAGGGGTTTATTGAACAGTCTTCTTTCTCATGCAAGAGAGGTGAACTGCTACAATTGTTAGACAGAATGCAAAGTATAATGCGTACAACGTAAACAGCAATATGAAATAATACTGTAGTAGCATTGTCTGCTGCTATGAAATGTAAAAATACATACATAAATAACACAAGCTAAAATACTCAACTGGTGCTTCTAAAATAAACCTACCCCAGTGTACCTAACCTAGGTCTAGTGCAAGGGAAGAAATAGGTGTTTGTCTTTAGCATAGGTTTAGTTTTTGCCAAGAATTGCCAAAGGTTTCTCTAGGTTCTAATCAGCTCCATACTTTCAAATGAGAGAGGTTGGTATCTCTTTCACGGACTCGATTTCCCAACATCCAGCAAGGGGAGTCAGAAATACTGGAGCTGGATTCTCAGCAGAGGATGACAGCTTCTGTTCAGTGCCTCAGCTGGAGAGTTGGATTCCTTTGGCACTTACTGTAGCAAGCTGCGTTGTGCAAGTAGGTAGTCGAACTGCACCAAACCACACCGTACTTTGCTATAGCAAGTGAAGGTATATTTATACCTTGAAGGTGTTTAGGAATGCCTGTATTGACGTAAAAGTCAGGCATATGAACGTCATGGATGAACCCCTAAGGAATAGTTGTAGTTGTTTGTGCATAATAATGAGTTTCTTGGAGAAATCAATCTCCAGGCTTGAGGAAGTCCCTTCTGCTTAAGAGTTTGGTTTTCCAAGAAATCGTTGTGACCTAGATGAATGGATGGAAGTAGCCATGCCTGTATTTGGGGAGCATGGGCTATGCCTAAATAAGGACTGGATTTCTATGCCTATATAAGGTCAATGTGAATTATACCTATATAAGGGCATAAATCAGGAAATTCATTTGGAATCTAAAATCGAACACAACACCCACTCCACTTTCTTATGTACGACGTTACTAAATTATAAACATGTTACACATATCTTAAACATAGCTACACATGAAGTGTGAAAATCCCACCCGAAATACATAAAAATGCATTTGAACTGGTTGCACACATAATAGATGCGTTGGTGCTGTACGCATAAAAGCAATGTTTCGTTCTAGGCATATATTCACATTTTGAATGCTAAATGAATGAATCATGAAAATATACATTTATGAAAAGGCTCGTAAATAAAGAAGAAAAAAGGCCGAAACCATTTCATGTCAGATTACATAAAACTGTTTGTATGTGGACAAGGTCAAATATTGTCTCTTGGAAGTATTCAAAGAATTCTTGTTCTCTATGAATAGTTCTACTTTAAGCAGATTACTTGTGCCAAAAAACGAAAAATACAAATTTGGGGAAAAAAATGAATCATAGGAAAATGTTCTTTGTTTTGTAAAATTTACGGTCAAATTCAAAGTCTCTCAGAACACTGTGTGCCAAATTCAAAAGTCAGTGTTAGCGCTTGGAGAAAACATGAAATCTTCTAAATCTGTAAAAAAGTCGTCTATCATTGTAGGTGAAATTTGGAGAAAAAAATGAATCATAGGAAAATGTTCTTTGTTTTGTAAAATTTACGGTCAAATTCAAAGTCTCTCAGAACACTGTGTGCCAAATTCAAAAGTCAGTGTTAGCGCTTGGAGAAAACATGAAATCTTCTAAATCTGTAAAAAAGTCGTCTATCATTGTAGGTGACAGTTGGATTACCTTGTTTAGAAGATTAACAGCACATAGATGTGAAGCATTGGTCGCATTAGCAATGTTCGAATTGGATGTTACCTGCGCACCTGAAGTTTCCTCTCGTACCTCAGCATCAGCATTTTGCGTCTGTGCGATCTCAATGAATGCCGTCATCAGAATTGGTAGCCGTTGGGGACAACACTGCGCATGGGCAGTTACCGCGTACAGCAAAGTATCAACATCCGTTGGCATGACTGATGGGCGTGTTAGACCGATGTCTAACACGCATTCTTCTTCACATAGCAGGCAGCGTAGAACAGGTAAGATGCAATCTTGCCAGATTGGTCTGAATGACAAAAACCATGTGGTGATTAATTCTCGTAGACGAGTTAATCCCAAAATTTGTACGATGCGCTAACGACAGTTCATCTCGAATAGAGCTCTATCTATGGTGCTTGGAGTGGCGCTGGTGATTTGGCTTGCCATATCGTAGCAGTAGGAGCAAAAATAGTATCCCCGCAATGATTCCCAAAAGGAGGAGCAGTCCGCCAAACACAGAGCGCACGAAATTAGGAAATATTCCCAGGCCTGCTTGAAAAGGTGCTAACAGTCCGGAACATACGTTCTTAAATAGATGTACAATACCACTCGCATCAGACATGTTTAAGATACACCTTAACGTTTCCGAGAAATGTATAGGGCAGTTTGTAGTTAAGAGGGCATGTATCACGACAATAGTCCTGGCGACTTGCAGATCATAGGTCTCTTTAGCCGAGGTCAGTGGCACAGTTTTTTGCAAAAGAATGGCTTTCATTCTGCTTAAAGTATCAATTTGCATAGAAGAGATGTTCAGTGAAGGCCTTAAAGGTGACTCCCTGTCTGTCCTAGTTTAGGAAACAATACTTCCATACAGCAAGTGACCCTGGCTGACACAGTTACTAAATATGGTATGCCTGGCAACATGCCACAGCAGCCGGGATCCTTCAACATGAGGTAACTCCCATTCAAGAGCTGCCCAAAAATTGGATCAATCACTGCAGCTGGGGAACCTTGCAGGTGGTAGGATAAATTGTTAGAGGAACCATCGCAGGCCCCGTGTTTCTCAGTTTTTACCATTAAGAAACACTTCACATCCCCCACTCCAACATCTGTGTATGTAAGGTAATTCCCTGGATGTCTTGATGTAGTCTTTACCAACCTTTCATACGTGCCTGCTGGTATGTGTTTGAGACAATACTGAAAATGAAAAATTGTAACAGGCAGAGTGATTGTTCCATGTATTATCCATTCAGTAGCTGGCTTTTCTGCTACCGTAAATGGCAATCTTTCCAGTATTTCAAAGCTCACTACCGTATAGTCTGATGCCCTCTGTGCCAGTTTGATCTGTTTATCAGTGAGATTGAATTCTGAAAACAGTGACGTGGTATTGATTAAACGCCAAGGCACATAGCCTGAACGAAGGTTTTGCAACGTCCAGCCTACTAGCATGATAGAACGTAGTTGAGACTGACCATGTTGCAACATGACCAAGTCCTGTTCCATGATGTCTATGGCAGAAGACACTATGCTGTCCAATGAATATATCCTGGACGACAGAGTTGTTAACCCATTGTCAACCACAGAGAGAGTTTTATCTAAATTAATAAGATCTATTTCTCGTATTCTTTCTGCAGTCTCTGCTTGCGTAATCTTCCATGCTTCATTATAAGCAGCATAGATACCGGCATATATAAAATGTTTATGACACGGTTTTCTTGGTCCTAGCAAGAATTCTCTAAGATCAGAAGTGTTGCTTTACATCCTTAAGTGTAGATCTATGTAGCCAATCAAGGCACAGCTTCCATACACTGTATGTTGTTACTATTCCAGGATGCTGTCTTTGAACATATCTTGGGTGGCCTAGTGAATGTAAAACCCTGTGTATTGTTCAGGAATCTATCTTGACAGTTGTTTGAGTCTGTGGGCCAGAGCAACCATTTTTTCAAATCTTTTCTGTTGTGATGCAAAATAGTATGTACGTCGACCTGCCCCTCTGAAGTGTTATCACTATTAGGTGTAGGTGTAGGTATGGACGGATTGTTCATGTCTTTTATCTTGGCTAACCCAAGTCAAGACGTCTGTTGGACAGTGTCATTCAAAAACATAATTTGCTCAGGGATGATACAGGCTCTAAACATAGCTTCTATCCCCTGAACCTGCCAATCTTTTGTGCCCCAGACAGTTTTCGTCTCAATGTTGTCTTTCCAAAAGTCGAAACCTAGTTTGGACAGTTGGGCATAAAAGGCTGCAGAATAAACCTGTTTGGTGTTTGTCAACATACTTTTCATTCCTGTTTTGTTTACATTTTTAAAGTAAAATGATTCTGGATTTGATACATTGAACCCTGAAAAGTATGGAAACTTATTGGCAAAAGTTTTTGAGCTACCCTTTGGTGGCGTAGACAATGTTCCCATTGGTTATACATTAATACATTTCTAGGATTTTGAAATCTTGAATAAGTGTGGAATCTTCAACAGCTCCGACGGGCCAAAAATGTCATATTCTGTTTTATCCCAAGCTATACCATCAGGTATAGGAATGGCTGTGATGTTCACTGATGACAAGTCTCTTTTTTCACGATGGGATGATTTGTGTAAGTTGATGTTCTTACTTGCTGTGTCCATTTTGACATATCTTCCATTTATGAGCATGCCCAGAGTTATTACCAGAGTAGAAGAAAAAGCACACCCAACACAATCCAAAAGTTCAATCCATGGTGAAACCAGGTAAGTCTTTTCCAGGTGATGAAAAAAATTAATTTGCTTGTTCTTTGAAAGTTATTTTTGCTGGCGGCGTTTCTGGTTCGCTGGGATCCTCAGAAAACGTATCAAAGTTATTGAAATAGCCAGAAGCAGTTCTGTCAATTGTTGGGATTGCATCAGGATTCGTTGAACTCGCTGGAACCACTTGATCACTTGTTACTTCATTGTAGACAGGTGCTACTTCGTTGTAGACAGGTGTTTCCTGCCAAACTCTTATTTGGGTTTTAAGAGGTACAAGTTCCATAGCTTTGTTGCTTAGTCCTTCATTTCGCACTGCAGATTCTTCAAAGGTGATGAGTCTCTCCATTTGAACCTCTTGGATAGTAGCTAGAGCAGGGCGTCTGCTACATTGGCGGAGTCCACTTGGCCCCTACTGCTTAGTATCGGCCACATGATGTGGTTTGACCAGGTCGATGGAAACAAACCTGTTCTCCTTTTTACCAGCAAGGGGCGACAGTAATACTGTTCTTGATCTGTGGATTGCTAGGACAGGTACTGGTTGTCTGTAAGAAGGCCCAAATTCTTTCTAGTCCGCGATCTTTTCTCTGCCTTGCTGGGACGGTTGTTTTTTCTTCAGTGGCGGTTAGCTTCAGGAGCACGTTGCTTTGTTTCGTTCTTATTTCTTTTAAGTCCTGTAAAACAGCCAAAACGATCTTTGATATCAAAAATCTTTTTGGTCCACCACTGATGTCTGACAATCAAGGTCCGCAACCAGCATCCTAGTCCCAAAAAGGACCTCATATGGAGTGATACCTCTAGAGAACTTCTTGGCAAGTTGTTAAGACTACGTTGGAAACGTATTAGATATTTGACCCACCCGTCACCCGAACCTAATACCTTTGCTGTAATAGATTGCTTTATGTACCGTTTTTTTCTCTCCACAACCGAATTTCCCTCAGGATGGAATGGACTAGAGTACCGCAACGCAACGCCCAATTTGGCCATGGCCTCCTTGTAAGCTCGAGAGCTAAACGCAGGGCCCTGGTCAGAATGTAGTGTGTCGACTGCGAATGTGCCGATAAAGACTCACAAATCTTTTATAACAGTTCGAGTGTCAGCCTGGCGATGAGGCCACATCCAAATGAACCTTGAACACGTCCATTGCGACCATGATATATTTATAATTACCATCCCTCTGTAAGGGACCGCAGTGGTCCAGGTAAATGCAAGCTAATGGTTTATCCGAGATTAACAGGGGCGTCTGCGCAGGAAGTTTCACAGTAGAGACTTTCATCTTTTGGCATATTTCACATTCCAAAACATAATTTCTGGTTTGTTTTCCCATGCGCAGCCACCAGTATCTCTGTTTTAATAATGACACTGTGGGGGAAACACCTGCATGAGCCGAGGCGAGCCCTTCATGTGCTGCTAAAATTAGTCCTTATCTATGTTCCATGTTTGGAATTACCCTATCTCCCACTCCAGGGATTCGAGCAAACAGAACACTGTTCGCATTAGTTATATACGAGTATTTGAGTGGCAACCCTTTCGGTAAAGTTTTATCACTGTCTTTGCTTGAAGCATTAACAGCTAGCATTATTTTAATGTCTATTTTCGTTTTTGAACGAGTGATTGCAGCTACGGAAGCCGTTTGCACAGCTGCCTTCACGGCTTCATCAGCCAATGAATTCCCTTCAACGTGAATGCCATCACATTGATGACTCAGCGTATGTATTACGTGAGTGTTTTGTAGTCCTTCTCGTAACTGAACTACTTGTTCCCAAAGCTTTTATGCTTAATTGTGCCACCTTTAGTATCTTTGTAACCGTTTTGAATCCAGTTTTACAAGTATTCATTGTAAGATTGAACATAATAAAACAAAATGTACACTATGAGCTGTACAATCTCCGAAGGATTGAGTTTTAGTGACCATTGGTCTAAATTTGCCATCATGCCAACGACCTTTAATGATCGCGCACGCAACACTATAGGCTTGTTTACCCTCCGTAGCGGGTTGAGCTGATCCATCAGTATAAACTATACATTCATACTGTTCTAGAGGCAGAATTTCAGTAGGCAGAGGACATTCTTGTTCATATTGTAAAAATGCTTGTGTTTTCAAATAAGGATCAAAAACATATTCAACATCAGTTGCAGCAAGAGAATTAACCCATTGTATCCATCGTTGATGTAAAGCTTTAGCATTTGGAATGCTTGCTTTTGTCACTGCCTCTAAGGCATGTACAGGAGTTACGACCATAATGCGCTTACCGCGTGCGAGGGCTCTTTCTTTTGCTACAGCAGTTTGAACAGCTTTCAGTATTGTTTCTGTAGAAGTGAATTTAATTTCTGCTTGTGTGTACAAGTGTGATTTTGTAAGCTATTGGTACTTTTTTTCCTTCGTTAAAACTTAAGTACTAAGTAGGTGAATCCACATTGACCTGGAATGATCCGGTGTTTGTAAATGTTTAGTTGCTAACATGTCTGTTTCCAAGGAACGCAAACTTTCTGTGTGTTTTTGTGTCCAATTTACTGTTTTAAAATCAGGTTTTATTAATTCGTAGAGAGGTTTAAACCTTTCTGCGTAGTTTAGAATGTAAGTTCTTCCAAAATTTAGGAAACCTAGAATTGACTGTACGTTTTTCAGCGTTTTTGGTGGTTGGAGCAGGGCACACTTTTCTAGAAAGATGTGTGTGTTTTTTTAATCTTGTGGGATTGTGCATTTGAGGAGTTCATTGTATCACCCATAAACCAATGGCCTCGTTGAGACGATGAACCAGTTGGTAGGGGAGTGCATTAGATGGCATAAGAATGGTAACCATGATGTGTCCAATGCATTAGATTTGGTTCTACAGAACTCCTCCTCACTCGTTTACGAAGGTGACCCCTTTTGAGAGGGAGGAGGGCGAACACTAGTTTTAGGCCTGGATGGATGTCAAAATGGCTAAAGTCTGATTCTGATGTGAAACGGTTGATGCTCATGGTGAAGGAGAACATGTCCTTTTCCACAGGAAAAACAAAAAGGTTGGTTTGACAAAAAAGGGGTGCCAGGGTGGTTCTCCTAACCATTGGGGACATGGTTAAAATTAAGTCTCCTGTGTATGTCAAGAAGGAGAAAAGTACATTTGGTGAGATCATCAGAGTGTTAAAAATCAAAGTTAATGCTGTGTAGTTGATGGTGGACATTGGTCGAATCTTGAAAGAATTGTTAAAGTGAGACCAAGCTCGAAGTTTTGCTGAGCCTGATGAGGTGATGAGTGAGCCTAGGGTGAGTAATGAGTCTTTAGTATCTCCTCAACAGGGTGGTGGAAGGAGAAAATCCAGAGCCAAAATTATTCCCAGTCGTTTTGGCACATAGAGGTTTATGTGTTATTGTATGTGTTCTTATTTTTTATTTTATCTTTTCTTTTTCATTGTTTTGTTTTGTTTGGGAAAGGAGGGAAGATAAGTGGTATTGATAACTTATGTTCTATGATTCTGCATCATGTAGTTGTATTAAAATGTTTTATTATCCTTGTAATGTGGGATGTTGGAATGTGATTGTTTGAATACAGGACTGTTTTTGATGCTTTGTTGTGGGATCATTCTTGCCCCTGAACTGTGTAGCCACAAGAAATAAACTACAAGAAAGAGACCACCTAACTTTTCTGCGTAGTTACTACACAGTCTAATCTCAAAGTGATGACCGCATGGACCACTGTCTTCCAAGAATGCAATGGAAGAAGAAAATGTTACATTTTAGGGCACGGAGTATAGCAAAACAGGAACCCACCACCGAAGACATATGGGATTTAAAAAAAAACATTGTCAAATGTAACCCCCAGGTTCTGGTAACTATGGCCAGGCTGGGGAAAAGAGGGGTAGAGCCTCGGGACAGCAGTTCTCCCACCACTTAGCTAGGAAGGACCCGAAAAGAAGAATTTAGGTTGTATAAGAACTCCATTCCAGGTTACTTGTGCAGATCCAGTCAAGAAGTACCCTTAAAAAGGCTTTAAAGGATTCCTGATCAGCAGCCGACCCTTTTGCAAAAGAAAGGAACAGTGGGTATCATCTGTATAGGAAACCACTTTAAATCCAAGTGACTCAAACATTTGGGCCAGGGTGACCATATAGATATTAAATTGGGTGGGGGGTGAGAGATGAGCCTTGTGGCACCTCAAAGTTAAGTGATTTGGTGGTGAAGAAAAATAGTGCCATCCAAACTCCCTGCCTTATGTTTTACAAAAAAAAACATGCGATCCTTCCTATTGCCTGGCCCATGACACAAAGATTTGCGAGGCACTGACCTGTGTTCATTAACCACATTACATTCTCTTGCCTGTTATCAGCTTTTTAAATATGTTTTTCACTGATGATGTTGCAATTGGTTTCTGACCCATCTTGTTTGCCTTTTCCACACTGCGGCACACCCTGGAAAAGTCATTGGCCTAGCCACATTTAGAAAATGCCTTTACTCGAGCCAGGCACTTTGTAGGAAGATGCAGGCAAATTCATCAGTTTACGCATTGACTTATGGGGACTTGCGATTCTCTTTGTTTAGTCGTGACATGCCCTCTGTCACACTGCACTGGATATTTCTTATTTGACCCAAGGACTGAGATCTGGCTGAGTCTTGAAGGCTACATGAGCTATGGCTTTTTCTACCTGCTCCACTCTGCTATGAGATAGCTAATGTGAACTTGCCATGAACAACATGTCTTCTGGTTTCTCTTAAAATTAGATTTTACAGCAGTGATGACCTACACATGTATGATTTAGGCACAACCCTCTTTAAATAGATCGTCTTCAGAGCATGTGCTACCCAACTGAGGGGCGTTTTCCACACCCAACAAGGGGCATTGCCTACCCCTCACACTCCCAGATCCCATAGCCTCCTGCTGGCTATAAATGGCCACCACGGCCAATACAAAACCAAAATCGGAAAAATTGGCCCTACAGGGCCAGAGAAAGGAACCTGAAAAGCCTGGTCTTATGAGATGGGGAGTGGAAAGACCGGGAGAATAATGAATCACATAGCGTTCTGCTGCTGAAGCTGGATATTTCCCTGAGGAGGGTCACATTTATGGGGGATGGAGCACCCTCCTTCTATTAAACACCATGGAGAGGAGGAGTGCACAAGTCCCCTTCAGAGATCACTTACTGCCCCGGGGACCCCATTCCTGAAGCCCGACGCAATTATAGATGTCCCAAGGGATCACATCTCACACAGTGCTTTAAACAGTCCAGTACTGTCCAGTACTGAGTACCAGCACTTTTTCATTTTGAGACAGAGAGGCGTAATACTGTAAATTGGAGAGTACCTGCACTTCTCAGAAACAGGCAAATACTCTGTTACAGACCACCACCACTTCTATTTTTTCCTTTCAAGCGCTGATCTCACCTGGATTGAAGGATAAGCAAGGTGGTTCCCAGGGCACACTGTAACCCTGGGAGCAATACATGTGCTTCTCCAGCCCCCCTGTACCTATGTCTGGAGGGGGGTGGGTCCACCAGGTCAGCAGTTCACGGGCACGCTCCACGTGGGAAAAGGATGAAGAACTGCTAGCTTCTGTGTCTGCTTGAGGAAGACCGCCAGTAGCGAATAAGCCGGCAGGGCCCAGGGGCATTGAAGCTCACCCAACAAGCATTTCCAATGAAATAGGTCTCGCATTAGTGAAATTGAGCAATTGGCGTTGCAAATGCTAATGTTTGAATGATTCTTAAAAATTATTTATGCTACTGCTGGGATATATTTTCACAAAAAGAAACATTGGCATTTGCAACGCCAATAGCTCAAAGTTTCAGTAAAGCAAGACCTATTGCATTGCAAATGCTTGTTTTATCATTACTATTAGCCTAGTAAAGGTAAGGGCAATTTGGGGAGCCGGACACTGACTACCTCTCTTTTGTGAAGACCAGATCAGCGCTAAATAATTAACAATTAAATGTATCCAAAGAGCGATACAGTAAGTTATGGAATAAATTAGCCGCAGGCATATGTTTACAGCATCCTTTTGTACAAATAACGTATAAGGATCTGAAATAGTTACAGATTACATGTAAATACAATGCCTGTGACCAGGACTGCATGTTGAAAACAGTACCTAGAAAATGTATTTAAAAGCACGTTCCTTTAGTCTCCCAGGACACAGGTCGCTTCAGAGGTAGTTGTGGAGATGAGAAGATAGGAAACAGTCATCTTAGAAAGGGTTCGGGCACACAAGGAGGCACCTATCTTGAACACCGATTGTCCACATTCGGTCAAAAGAGGGATGCGTGGAAACTTGAAAGAAGCAACATTTGCAAACATCTGTAAATGCAACAGATAAAGGATTCAAATCCTTTCTTTTTGACACCCATTACAATGTTGGTATAGAGGATGTAAATATGATTTATGGAAAAAAAAGTTTTATAAATTACTAAAACGTGTGAGGAGAAAAATACAACAACTCTAGTGTTTCAGGGGATTTTTTTTTGCTGCGCCCGACTTAAAAGGAAAAACCCTAGGGTCCTTCGTAAAATGGTGGCTGCGGTAAATAGCGGGTTGTGGGCGACTGGAAAGGGTGAAGCCATCAGTTTAAAGCCAAGGCTGTTTTGGAAAGGAAAAGGTCAGCTATCTTTAATTGGGACCATTTACTAATCGTTTCAGTTGATGTTTTAGGAATTCAAGAACAGTTAAGAAGAAATATATGCCAGATAATTACAGAAAGGTTAAACAACTTTTGTATGAGAATATGATTTTTCTAGATGTTGGTCTTTCTCATAAAATTAATATAAATATTCAATATTTAATATTGAGTTATAATTACCAACCTGTTACAGAAATAAAGAGCGGGAGAGCGTGTTGTCGCTGCAACAGCAGCTAGGAGAAAGTCATTAAATAAGTCGTGCTGACAAACTGTAAATAAAACATACTTAATGATTAACTTTTGGGTTGGGATACTGTACATGTAATCATGCCATGCCCTGCAGTGCCATCTAAATCAGATTAACCTTTGTGAACTATGCAATTATAATGTTTTGCCCATATCCTGCTAAAACCCCAAAGGCTACTCACCTGCTGACCCTCCAGATTTTCCATTTGTTTAGGAATGTAATAAAAATTAACTGATACAACTCCCTTACATGCCTGGGGCAGGATAAAGAGTATATAATATGTGAAGTGAGACCATTCGGGCAGACTGCCTCATTCAGTTGCTAAGGCTTCAGTGTGACGTAGTCTCACTCATTTGAGTTTAATAAAAATGTTCTTTTATATTTTCAGCTTCTGTGCCAAATTCTTTATTATTGGTTTGAATGGACTAAGTATCAGTGAGACCCCTGAGAAGTGGATTTTTGATTTCTACAAATGGCGCCCAATGTAGGGCCTCATCAGAGAAGTGGCTATCTGAGGGAGTGATCTTGTCAGAAGACAGAAATCTACTGAGGAGGACAGGACAGGACTCTACTAAGGAGGTACTCTGTGCACGGATGTTCTGGGGGAATCTTTGTCTCTGCAGCCCAGTATATTTCTGATCTTCCTGATTTTGATCCTCCACATGATGTCACTCCTGACTGAGAACCTTTTTGGCGTGAGTATTTAAAAAAAAAAAGACCGTTAGGTCATTTAGAAGTTGGCAGTTAGAATTTGGACAACCATTTGTTTGGTATAGCTTTGGAATTGTGGAATTTGTGTTGACCAACTTTGGATTTGTATAGGTTTGTATATGCGAATTGCAATTTGTGTAGGCAGGTAATGAGGAGATTTTTCTCTATCTGATTTTGTTGAACGGTGCACGTACGAAGAGTACTTTAAGCACTACTTTGGGTGTAATATTGCATATTCTGCAGTATTTTTGGCATGCCTGTTTTCAAAGCTCACATTGAAGAATGTGTTGCTTTTTCTTGGAGGTACCATAGTGAGATGTGAATTAAACAAGCCGGCTCCCTTGAGGGAATATCTAAATAGGTTTAGGTTTAAAAACATTTTTCTTCCTTGGTGATTTTGCATCCCCAGGGAATTAAAATATGGACATAATACATACAAGGATCCTCTGTTCTGTGCAATTTTATGAATGGAGATATGCAGAGCGATTTTTGGTGTTCTGCCAGCCAAAGCTAGTGAATGGAGTGTATCTTGGCTTCTTGGAAATAAAGGTCTGTGGGGCTGTTTTTGCAGTCTTTTGGAACACTATTGAGAAGCGTTTCTTGTAAATATGACTTACAACTAGTATTTACAAATGGTTTGGTTTCAGTACAGTCTGTGGGCTGTCCTTTGTTTCAGTCCTAAGTGTTGATCTGTGGGTTAAATGTGTGTTTAAATGTTTATGTGGTTTTCCCATTAGTGCAACTTCTGTAAGTAAATAGCGATGGCGCTATTTATGAAATGAATGGCTAAAGCGCGCCGAATTGTGTGTCCTGAGTGTTTGACCCCTTTCTGTTTATGTCTGAAATGAGCTCAATATGTGTTTGTGGTCTTTCTTGTTGTCTTCAGTCTGTTATGCAAAATGTTAGTTAATTAATATTAATTAGAAATTAAAATAAAATCCTGAAATGAACCATGTGATATGCTAAAATAGCTATAAGTTGCTATATAATTTATAGAGTAAGCAATTACACACATGTACAAACTCCTAAATGCTTAAAAAAAATAAAATTAAAATTCACATTCACTAGGAATAAAAAGCCTTCAAAAACGAAATTGTGTATTTTGCAAAAAATAAACTTACAGCATTTTCCTTAGATACATTGTATTAGATATTAACAGGCAAACACATCATCTGAATACATTGGATTTTGCTGTATTGCACACACATTTTAAAACTTGAAATGTCTTAGTTTTAGTTTTAAATAGACAGCCACCGTGCCCACGTTTTCAACACTAAGAAACACCTGTTGCTGCCTCTAAGCAAGCAACACGAAGCAATCACGAATAGACAGGAATGTTTACTCAGGCAGGTCTTCGCCCTCAGTTAAACACGGGTGAATCTTTGCATTTCAGAATTTTGTTTTAAAAAGGGTCCAAAACTAAGGTTCATTAATTTGTATTGCAGGAAGACATTTCAATTGCGGTTTTCCTCTCTTTAAGCATTTTTTGTAAGCATATTCTTGGTTCTGCTGCTAAATAATGATTGTCCTTTTTAAAAAAAAGTGGCGCGAAAATCTGTCATGTTTTAAGTTAGGCTGCTGTGCTTAGGCTCATAAATGAATGCGTCTAAAAATGATAGGCAAAGGATGCAGTTTGCTTTTATATGTGGAATTATAAAAAATGATTGGGTTTAGTAAAAATAATTATTAATTATGAAAAATAATTATTACAAATAAGTGCTTCTAAATTCGTTTTTTTAATATTTATAAAGCTTAATACTCATACTATGACCTCCTAGCATTAAAATTTAATTTAAGTTGTGTTTTACTGCATAATGAGGACATTTGTATGTGGAATTTCCCTTGGCACAGGCTTAAAAACTCATTTTTCTAAGGAATTACATGATATGTCGAATGTCCATGCTCTGCCATCTGTAAAGAACATTCTGAGGATGATTAATATGTAGCACAATTATAGGGTATTTATTTTTAAGTGCCCCAGGTGGCAAAGTCGAAATTGGGTGAGGGCACTATTTAGGCAGCATTTTTTTCATGTAGAGTAGCTTTTAAAGTGCCTTAGGGTTCAGTAAATGCATACATTTAGGTATAATACAAATTTGCAGGTTTTTCTCATTTGGGGTTGCTTTTAGTGGCTCAGTGAGCCAATGTGCCCGGTGCAGAGGTTTTTGTTTAATATCAGGGTTGAAGGTTCTAACTTTAGCTGGGCCTACTGAAACGTTCATCCATTTAAGGTTGATGAAATGAGTACCATTGCATAGGGTGGTAGCAAACATTTGTTCTAAAGCTGGTATGTTATGTTATTATGTTCTGCGAATTATTCACAGTAAATATTTTAATTATGATTTTGCATTTTATCCTTATATGAATTGTTCCTGGTGGTCCTGTGTGTCAGAAGCGACACAGTAAGTTGTATTTGACAGCTGATCTCCACTGACTAGTGATCTGTTGTCAAACGGAGGGCGAGGAAAGTAAAAGAAAGTAATTTTGCTGTAATTTCGATTTTAAGCCTGACAAATTAAGCAGGCCAGAATATTGGGTTTTGTGCTGCAGGTTCACAGTGCATAAAGTGCATGCAATGGTGTTGTGTGTCACCGCTTATTCACATATGCTATTGTACTTTGTCTATGCTTTTTGTGCTTGATATGCAGCACGTATATACGATGGCTTGGCATGTGTGTGTTTTTTTTAATCTTATGCATGTTTTTGTTTTATGTTGCTGCTTTTGATACTATTACAAGTTCCCCTGTGTTGTGAAGGGATTTTTCATGATGATGCATATCGCTGCACAACAGTTGGGTAAATTTGCGCTGATATTAAATTTCACAGATATGATTTTTCATGTTGTGAACAAGACGGACAACACTTCACCAGTGTATGTCAAATTTGGCTATATAATATTGAAGAAAAATAAAAGAGATATACAGGATCAAATTGCGTCAGCTGCAGTTAGTCACATTACTGCCCTTTCCCTTAAGGAACAGGCAGCCCTAGATTTATGTTTCCTTGATTGGACCTAAGGATGAAATTATAGATTTGTGGCTCTTGCTAAAGGTGACCGAAACTTTTCCTTTTTTTCCCTTGAAGAAGGAATTGGACCATTAGCTGAGATTACCGTATATGGTGTAGGGGCCAGCGGTAGAGTTAAAATTTGCGTACTATTGTGACTTTTGTGTATTACCCATACTTTTGGTATTATGTCACAAACTTGACTATCACTTGAGTAATTTTTTTTTTTCAAATTCTGGGGTACGACATCACAGTTTTGAATCACTCATTATCACACCACCACTGCTCACACTATCACAATCCTTGTGCTCACAGTGGTACATTTTCAACACATTCAATATTACATTGGTGGTGCACTTTACCAAAGTGATGGTACAGCATTACAAGCCAAATTCACAAATTATCAAAGTCCTAGTGCACAGTGTTTCACAATCTTAGCACATGCACACTTCCTTTCGGGGTACACAAAGAGACACTGTGGCACACAGGATCTTCTTCTTTGTGAATAAAGCGACATAGTGATGGTGAAGATTCAGGAGTTATCCTGGTGCCCTATGTCGCAGCTGCCATGGACATCTCCCTGAATAACTCCAAGAGGCGCTGTATGTGGAGGAAAGCCACCCTTCGAACACTGGGCAAAAAGTTTCTATGGTCCAAGGAGGGAGGGACAGATGCACTGTGGGTTATTGACAAGTGTAGTGTCTGCTCATTGAGAACAGAGACTCAGCAGCCACTTTTGTTATTGGGAAACACGTATGCCACAGAAATGTGCAAATAAAGAGTGTCAAAATAACAAAATGCTAGTTAATTTCCTTAAAGGCAACTCCGTGCTACAAAGCAATAATGGCTGATTGTTTGTTTGCATTTGTCTCCTGAAATCTTGCTTTTTAGCACGTTTGAGTCTAAAATATGTTGATGTTTAAGTATGGTGAATGTGGTCCTCCTTTTAAATGTCCTTCTAGGCTGCTAACCAGTGTCTTTGTGTAGTGATGTTCCTCACAGCAGAGTGGTCTTTGGCCTGGAGCACCCAAAACAGACACAGAAAGAGGTGCAATGTTTCTGCACTGAAAGTGTGTTCAAGAAAGACAATAGAATGGGTCTTTTGTTGTGTAAGATGAAGGGTACCCCTCACCCAGGACAACAGATTCCGGAACTCCACCCCTACCATAAACCAAAGGGCAGTGCTTCATGAAGTCTAATCAGCAGCCCCTTGCTAATAATGTCTCAATTAATTTTTTTCCAAAGGGAGTACAATCACCATCTCCCACACCTCAAAATCTGGATCTCTAACCATCAGCCACAGAAGTGCAAGCATCACACTTCCACTGTCTGGGGAAGCTGTACTCACCCTATATCTTGTACTTTTAACATGCAAAACCAGATGCATCCAATGGATCACACTTTGCTTTTTGTAATTAATACTGAGAGACAAACTTTAGGATGTACACCAGAAGACATTTGCTCTAACATTTTCAATATTTGCATTTGTTACCCATGTATTTTCCCACACTGCTGAACACAGCCTAAGCTCCTAATATTCGCTTTACATGCATCCAGCCATTTCTTTTCATTCCAACCCTTGAGCACATGCAAATAATGTTTGCTTCTACTTTTCAAAATGTTTGCATCCTCCAATTGCATGCTTTCTCAAAAATACCCGCTACATCCCTAAAATCTGCGATACAAAATGGGATGATGGATGGAGCGTTTGAGCAAATCAAACCCTCACCCCCAGTCAACTCATCTGGGTTTAATCCACCACCATTCTTTAGCTCACTCCGCCACACCAGTTCAGACATGGCCATATGCAAATCAGTCCTGTGCCTCATGGGAACAGTCCAGCCCGAACTGCCAAAGCTATGTCTTCCCTGGACCGAAAACAAGCATTTTGGGACCGGTTTCTGGCATTTCAGCCGTCATCAGCCAGGCTAGCTTGAATCCAGTGGCAAAGTGAGCAAGGGACTCACGTCTGAGCATACCCTGCCAACCTAGGACAAACCATGCGATACAAAAGGGGATGATGGACAAAATCTGGCATGAAAAACTGACCTTTACTCAATACCTATTATTATGGCCTCTCTTTTGCCAACTCTTTCCCTTCTATGCTCTGCATGTCTCTTCTCTCTGAATACAAAATATTCTCTCAAATGCATGTTTTCCATAAACTCTATTATTCTATTTCTGTAAACTACTCACAACTCGTTTACAAGATCACAACCTCTCCTCCTCTGAAAGTTATGCCCCTTTAATTTTGGAGTTCCTAACCTTCTCTAGCTCATCTATTAATCCCACCTAATGTGCATGTTCCATACACACCCTATTAATGATCACAATTACCTTCCATTAATTTAATTCACCACAAAGAAACTTGAGTGAATGCATGACATTGTTTGCTTGGGCACTCAAGACTAATCCCAATAGCAAACAATAACAAAGAATACAGGCCTAACTACTAATCTTGGGTTTCCAGAGCAGCCTGCTTCTCGTTTTCAATGCCTCGTCAGCAGTAGTAAGCGCTATATAAATGCAAATACAATTATACTGAGAGAGTCAAGTGCTACAATGGGGTACTTTGTTCTAACTAAAGAAAAAGTTGTGGACTTATTTACTTGTGAAGGACTCACACCCTTCACAATTAATAACCTAGGCATAGATGTACAAAAAGCATTTTTGTGCTGTCACATGGCCAGATTAACAGAATCAGGCCATGTGACACCACAAAAATTATGACTCAAAAAAATGCTTTTGGGGATTTACAAATCCCAAATTGCAATTGGGTATGTTGTTACTGTGTTTTATGATTCAGTATTTGGAAGGGGCATGTTGAGGGGGTCCCGTCCTAATACCAAATTGAAATGTTATGTGACCAAAATGTGGTCACAAAACATTTGTAATTTACCACCATTTGAAAAATGGTGGTAACCCATTTGCAAATGGGAAGGGGTCCCAAGGGGACCCCTTCCCCTTTAGGAATGGCTGGAAAAATATGTTTTTAAGAGCAGGCAGTGGCCCCACTGACCACTGCCTACTCTTAAAAATAAAACTTCAGAGTAAAATTTTTTTCTTTTTAAACACATCCTATTTTCCTTTAAGGGCTACATTTAAAAGCTGACGCCAACAGGCCACCATCTCTGTGATGGCAGTGAATCGTAGTGGGTCGCAAATTGCTACCTACCTCATTAATATGCATGAGGTAGGTCTATACGTGACCCACTCTGAATTGCTAAATGAAACTCAATGAGTTTAATATACAAGGAATAGCAATTTCCTAATTGCAATTCACAGGAAATGGCAATTAGGAAATTGCTAATCCTAACTTTCATACATCTAGCCCCTAATTTCTTAGATGGAGAAAGTGCCCCAATTTGATATGTTTGACCCCAACCAAATATCTCACCTGAGATCTGCAGAATGAGCTCTGGACCAGAAAGTGGCAGACCAAATCACCAAAAAGATCAGACAAACTTTAAAGAAGAAGGTCAGGGTAAGATGAGTGGAATGCCCCAGACCATCTTTTGGGACAAAGTGACTGGAACTCCTGATATTGATCTCAAATTATGTACTTTCTTCGCAAAGTACCCCAAAAAAGAAACACATAGGTCATGGAAGGCCTACAAAGTAAGTATCTTGATGTGGTGAGCTCTCTAATGAAGATCCTGGTGTTAGTGAAGAGCTGAAAGCCTCAATTCGAACCATGTCCACAGATAAGGTGTGTGGATGGGTGAGGAGGGCAGTATCCTTGCGAGGTAACTCCAATTGTGCCTTCTTAGAAGAGCGACACAGGTCTCATATGATAAAAATTGACCAGAAACTAGGGGATCTCTCAATGTCGGCAGCAGATGCCATTGTCCAGAACAACTTATTTGGAGAACCCTTGATTAAAGAGTTTAGGACGTTTGTGGCAACCTTTTGGATAAGGCACAAATATCTAATAAAATGGTTTTCACCAGGAAGGTTTTCTCCGGGACCAGGGAAGGCAAAGGCCACTCCTCCCTGCATCCGTTTCAACAAGCCTCCTCCTAAGGACAGGTGAAAAGAAACAATAGTTGGCACGTCGGGCAGGAACTTCCATTCCTTCCACAGGAATTCACAGAGGCAGACTGAAAAGGTGAAACTTCACAGTTGGAGCGACTGCCTCAGGAGGATATTCCAGTAAGGATTATCTATTTTCCCCTTTTAGAATTAGATTAAAGGGGAGGTTGCAATGGCTCACACACAAATGAAGGTAAGTCATGTCCAACCTGTGGATATTTAAAATGATACAGGGTTTCCATATAGGGTTTTGTGGGTCTCCATTACAGAATTGTCAACCTAGGCCTCTGAGGTTTTCAAACCTGAAATGGACCTTAAAGACATAGAAGTGATGGAGCTGGCAAACAAGAGAGAGATTTACAGGTCAGTAGGACCGCAACCCAAGAGTTCCCTAAGCAAAGTGTTTCTGGTGGAGAAAAAAGACATGGGGTTTAGGCCAGTGATAAACCTCAAAGAAATTCAACAAGGGGCGTATCTACTACCACTTCAGATACACCTTCTACTAGCTGTCTTCCTCCAGGAACTGGATGGTCTGACTGAAATTGAAGACGACTAATTAACATTATCCATTTTTGTCCCACACAGGAGATTCCTACAGTTTATAGGGAGGGATCTGGTGTACACTCTGCTGTTTGATCTGTCATTGGTCCTGTGATGCTTAACCAAGCTACTACAACTGGTGGTGGAATGTATGAGAACAAGGGGCATCACAGTGTGTAACGAAGGGAGGTCGGAACAGGGAGAGGGGGGAACAGAAGTAGACTGGTGGAGTCCGATATCCCTATCTCCCCCTCTTGTCTCCACACAGCCAGAAGAATGGAGCGCGCCTTACTGTCTACAGCACCCAGAGTATTACGCCGGTCCCTTTAACTGGGAAAGCCGAGAGAGGCACGACACGCCCCCTCTCCAGGTCACGACCTCGCCAGGACCAATAAAAGAGTGGCATTTCCCTTTAGAGGTGTGTGACGTCACCAGGAAGGAGCGCGCGGAAGTTGGAGAAGATGCCGAGAGTGGAAGAAAGAACGAAGAGAGAAGCAACAAGAATCGTGCTGAGGGAGTTCCAAGCATTCTGGGAGAGCCAGGAGGCCAGCAGCAACGTGCTTCAGCCAGCCACGCTCCAGGAGAAGCGTGGCTTACCCAGGTTCGTGAACGTTTCACGGGCTGGGTTGGGAGAAAACAAAGCACCTTTAAGTGATACGGTTTTTCCCCGACCACCTCCTTTCTCTGTACATACCCCTCCCTGCACACTTGCACTACACGTCCCTAACTGTCGTCCCGTCACGGTAATTAGGGTGGTGCATGAGTGTTCTTCTTCACTCCTTTCCCCTTGAATACATCAGTTATTATACAACACTGACGGGTGATTTTCTATTTCTTTTCAGGAAGCGGAGTTGGAGCCTAATTCCCTAGAGTCCGAGGTGAACATAAGAAGATGGCATCATAACCCGGTCCCCTTCTTTACCCCACAGTGACCATTCAGAGGAGAACAAAAGATTGAAAAGATTGAAAAGGAAACCCTTCTTTGTCCCCCTCCACTACTCTTGCTGACGACGTTGTATACCTTTTAAACGATCCATTGATGGTTAATACTCTGGCTTCATATAGAAAACGTGTTTTGGGCAAAATAAAACCCGCCCTATCGAGAGCTGGTGTTAGTGTCCCTTATTCGATCCTGCAACAACTGGTGGAGAATGCGGGCAATGTAACTCCACCCATCAGTAATACCACGATGGACGCCCTTATTCAGCATCTTGTTAAGGGACAAGAAAAACTAGAATGGGCAGTCGAAAGACAGATGACGTGGGCACAGGCCGATCGTGACATCCTCAAGAACATCCTGACTGCCCAGATGGAAGGGATGCAAAGAGCGGTATCCGAAGCACCAGCACCACTACTCTGCTGAGGATGTTGTATACCTTTTAAAATGATCCATTGATGGTCAAAACCCTGGCTTCATATAGAAAACGTGTTTTGGGCAGAATAAAACCCTCACTTTCGAGAGCTGGTGTTCGTGTCCCTTATTCGATCCTGCAACACAGTTATAGTTTACTTGGAAGACACTTCTGATGAACAAATGTTAGTAAAACATTTGCTCCAACTTCACTACAACCATTGATTTATAATAGGAACTAGGTTTCCTGACTAACCAAGCAAAGTCATATCTGGATCTGAGCCAGGCAATGTATTTTCTCTGGGTTCATAAGAGATTTGGCGATGGCCACCTTGAGTCTTCCAGAGAAAAAGATGTTGAGGATCATGAAAGAACTTAGGATGGTCATGAGGAGGCAAAGAGTGTCTCTCAGACAATTAGCGAGGATTGTGGGTCTTTTATCCACATCAAAACAAGCAATTTTTTACACCACGGGGCCCTCAAATGGTGTGAGGTGTCTCACCTGAGAAGATAAATTACCTACTCAGAGCGAGTTCCGGTATCACAAGATGCCAGAGCAGAGATGCATTGGTGGCTGGATCACATGAAGTCTTGGAAAGGGACAACAATCTTCAGAAACTCCCCAGATATGGCAATAAGAGTTGGACTTTAGCTGTTAGGACTGTGGAGCCAGATAAGAAGTCTTGATGGCAGGAAGATAATCAGAAAAGTAACTGAAACTTCACATAAACTGTTTGGAACTCCTGGCTGGTTCCTTTGCCATCAAACCCCTGATGAAGGACAAGGTACTTGCTGTGTGCTTCTGAGGATTGGTAAGGTTTTGACAGTGAGTTATATCAACCGACTGGAAGACGTGAAAAGAAGGAACTTGAGAGAAGCAGGTATCAGTGACGGCAGAATACCTTCTGGGACATCAGAACGAAATGGTGGATTGGAATTACAGAGGCATCTCAAACACCAGCAACTGGAATCTGATGTGTGTGGTTTTAGAAGACCGAGTGGTCAGATGGGGTATATGCAGCATGAATTGTTTGCATCCAGGTTGCACAATCAACTACCAGTGCAGTTCAGAAAGAGGTCTTGTTAATATGAATATTGAGGCATTTATTGATAAAAATAAACTATAATCATTATTCATAGAATCTCCCATTCTGAACCCCACACCTACCTCAACACGCAAGCACGTAGTCAGGCATGCCCTTCAACCTAGGTCCAGGATTACTGATTGATGTGTCACATGTGGGAGGGTGCACAGCTGGCAGGCAAACACTTGGGCAGGGAATTCTTGATCAATTCCACATATAGGTACAGCAACATTACAATGGTCAGGGGAAATTGCCCTAATAAAGCACACATGGCTGATGGGAGTATGCACTCCTAAAAACAACATGAAGTCAGATGTCACATGAGTTAGGAACACGTAGTCAATCAGGGCCTAGCCCATGTTGTGATCACGCACTCCCATGCCGTACATCTGGGCACATTCACCACTGGCCACAATGTGGTCACGACGGGCTGCATTTAATACGCAAGACCCAGATGTAGTAACCAGTGACCAGTAATTTATGAGTCTAAAGGCAGCAAACAACATTCCTCAACATATATGTTACGCCGGAAACCTTTATTGCTTGTTGTAATATTGTACATAAAGAGACCTCAAACTCGATGAAAATGGAGACAGTCCTCAGACCTAATTCATTAAGTGTTCTCCCGGCCTCACTGTTTAATTAAACAAACTATTCCTGTTTTGCCAAACGCCTCTTGTCTTCTCTTTTTTAAGGAAATTCGATTCGAACAACATTTTGGGGAGTTAGCCAGGAGGATGGGGACCTCGTACCCAACTGCAGCTGAAGGAAGGTGACCCCACCTGGACGGATTCACGTTGTGAAACGAGAAAGGTGGTTAGATACCGCAATTGATTGGATGTTCCGCTGAATCCCTGGGGCGGAGTTCCATCCTGAAGCTGCCGTCACAGAAGGTAAGGGACTATATCGAAACCTAAAACACAGTCTAAAGCATCTGGTGAGTGGGAAACTAGGGAGAAGAGTAAAAAGATAACCTGAGCTCAATGACAGGGTCTGGCATATTTCCTATTTTACTTTAAAAAAAGAGAGTTACTTATGTCTCTCAAAATGTTATTCTCATATAGTTAAAATCATTTTAATCTCATTTATAACAAAACATTTCTTGCAAACATATGCTCAAAAACAATCCTTCTCTAATACATGTGATAATTCCTATTCTAATTTTTACTCTGAATACAAATTTGTTATACAATTTAAAATTCATACATTAAAATTATAACATCATAACATCAAAATACATTGATAGAAGAGAGTCCCTTGTCGACACGTTTCGGTGCTTTAAGTTGTTTTTACACCTTCTTCAGGACAGACTTATATGTTAAAAACAAATAATCTTCATTCTAAAAACAAATGCATACAGTTAGTAACTTGTATTTGATTGAGAGCAAATTACATTCTATTCAGTGTTGGGCACGCTTTCTACTGTGTCACTTTCTTATATTTATATTTATATTTAGAGGGCAATCTTACTTAAATTGTTTTGCCATCAATCTTCTCACTTAAGGATTCCACACTTATGAGGATTCATCAATTCTTGTTCCTCTACGTGGGTGAGATTGGTATCTGTCAACCTCTGTTACTCTAAATAGAGAGGATACACAAATTAGTGATACCATCCTATACCATTTCCTTATCTAAGGCTAATGGGGAAGCTGTTTTCGTTCATACTTACTTAAAAACGGGAGAATATTCTTCCTTGTGTCTAAGGTGTATCTTGCGACTTTCAATCTGCGCCAGATCTCACTTGAGTATTGACTTAGGTTGGACCTATGGGAGAACATTTTATTCATTTGTCTCTCTGTCCTTAAATGTCAAGATCCGTATATTCCGTGCAATAAAACAGAATCCGAACATACCTTTAAGATCATATATGAAGTCACTGTATGAGACTCAAACCTTTTAATGATGAACACTAAAGGCCATATCTAGTCTTTTTTAGAATTAAAAAATAAAGATCAGTACTACTGACAACAGAGCACCTTAATGTAAAATTAAGATGAAGCATTCTCCTTATACCTAGGTTACCTTGTGAGAAAGACATTCTCGAAATAATCATATGTGGGAACAAAGTGAAGAAATCCCCAGGACGAATAGAAAACCCGCCCTGGAGTCTCATACAGTGACTTCATATATGATCTTAAAGGTATGTTCGGATTCTGCTTTAGTGCACGGAATATACTGATTTTGACATTTAAGGACAGAGAGACAAATAAATAAAATGTTCTCCCATAGGTCCAACCTAAGTCAATACTCACGTGAGATCTGGCACAGATTGAAAGTCGCAAGATACGCCTTAGACACAAGGAAGATTATTCTCCCGTTTTTAAGTAAGTGTGAACGAAAACAGCTTCCCCATTGGCCTTAGATAAGGAAATGGTATGGGATGGTATCACTAATTTGTGTATCCTCTCTATTTAGAGTAACAGAGGTTGACAGATACCAATCTCACCCACGTAGAGGAACAAGAATTGATTAATCCTCATAAGTGTGGAATCCTTAAGTGAGAAGATTGATGGCAAAACAATTTAAGTAAGATTGCCCTATAAATATAAATATAAATATAAGAAAGTGACTGTGACGGGGCGGACCTGGAGTGGTGGACTGCTACCCCCTTGTCACCAATGTCTCTCCCCTTTCAACAGCGCGATTCCCACTGCCAAGAGGACGATTGGTTTTCCAAGGACTGCGGGTACAATTGGGACGACGAGGATGACAAGGGACCGGGCGCCTTTAACTGCGCCTCTCAGAATGACGAGACTCCTCCCCCTAATGATGTCGTAGGCCCAGCCGAGCCAAAAGAAGGACGACCCCGGAAGAGGACGGACAGCGTATCCCCGGAGGAAGAAGGTGTCGGCGACCGGAGAAGGAGTGTGCTATCGAGGAGCCTGGAGGAGAGCCTAGACGGAGAGGACGAGACGAGCCCCGGTGATTCCAGCAAGCCAGGAGGCCAACAACCCCACGAGCCGCCCGCCACGCTTCCGCGGGAGGAGTGTGGCTCTCAGAGGTACGGGGCAAGGTAGCGGGTTGGGTGGGACGGCGTCTGCAACCTGCTGATTAAACCCGACCGCTAGTGTAAATTTGTATAGTCGAGTGAACAACCCCCCCCCCCTCACGAGCACCAGAGCACTCGATAGCGCTGTACAAAGTCACTTGAGCACTTGGTTTCCCTCACACCCGGTCCCACTGTATGACGTGAAGTGAACGTCCCAGTGACCCTTTCTTTCTGTTCTCTTCTCTCCCCTTACGTTTGGCTTTCCGGACCGGTGGCCCGCCCCGAGGCTATACCCTGACAGGAGAAGACATCCTGGAGCCCCTCAAGAATACTATAACGGATCCGGCTGTGTTCGCTAGGGAGAGACTGACTAGTAGAAGCAGAAAAGCTTATATAAAAATAAAACCATCCTTGAAATCCCTACTCAAAGTCTCAGACTCAGTTACTCCCAGTACCCCTGCCCCATTACAACTGGTGTCAGAAGTGGGATTAACACCGCAGCCCATCTGTAATACTGAGATGGACGCCCTAATCCAACACATTATCAAGGGGCAGGAAAAACTCGAGTGGGCAGTTGAGCAACAGCTCACCTCAGCGCAAGCCGACCGCGAACTATTCCAGAATACCTTTGCCGCACATCTAGAAGGTCTTCAGAAAACCATACCAACCCCACTCGTTACTGCACCTGTAGAGGGTAGGATCCATGTTCCAAATCCTTCCGGGATTGCCCTACAAAAGTACGTCCACGGGGAAGATCCTGACGCCTTCCTACTGAACTTCGAACGAGCCGCTCGTGCATTGGGGTGGCCGGAGGATAAAGGCCCTTTTTTCTAGCTCCGCTGCGGACAGGCGAGGCGCAGTTCGCTTATCAGGTGGCCAACCCCATTGGCAATGCCCCCTACCCACTGATTAAAAACGTTATCTTAGATCATTTGGGCTTAGATCCTGAAGCCTACAGGGTACGCTTCCGGAAGGAAAAAGGAAGCCCCAACGAAAACCCCAAGACTTTGTTTTTTAGGCTTAAAATGGCTGCTGATAAATGGCTGAAGCCCGAGTCCAGCACAAAAGAAGAAGTGATGGCGAAAATCTACTTAGAGCAATTCATGGATGCTCTTCCCTATGGCTCGCAAAGGTGGTTACGCCAACACTTGGGGCTTACCATCGAACAGGCCATAGAAATGGCGGCAAATTATGCACGAGCCCAGCCCCGGATCTCAGGGTGGGACCACGAGAAAACAAACAAGAACATGCCCCCACCTAAACTGGAGAAAAAACCAAAATCCCATATAGAACCATTTAGACCTCGACCACCGAGGATGGACTCCCCAATGACGCGTGGACCCCAGTGTTTTGACTGTGGCGAGTGGGGTCACATCGCCCGTTTATGTCCCAGGAAGCGTACCCAAGAAGAACCAATGGAAGTAGGGTACCTGCCCAAAACAGTGCTCTATTCCGCCGAATTGGGGTCCTCTTTCTATGTGAGTATGCGGATGAATGGCTATGTGGTTAAGGCCCTCCTAGATTCTGGGTGCAGACAGTCAGTGGTCCAAGAGCGCTTCATTCATCCCAGTCAATATGTCCCCGAGTCTCTAGTGTACATTCGGTGTGTACATGGCAATGTCAAGCCATACCCGCTAGCTCAGGTCTCCTTAAACCCGAACCAGAAAGACACCTGTATAGTGAGAGTAGGGGTGGTTGATTCCCTTCCGGAAGATGTCATTCTAGGGGTAGACAATCCCGAGTTCCTTGAATTGTTTAGGAGAACCCTAGATGGACAGCTCCAGGCGGGAGGGGGACCCAAGGCGACCCTCATAACCCCAGAACCCTGGGTCATAGACCGTAGTTTCAGGTTTGCTCAGACGGACGATAGAACCTTGTACAACGCCTGGGAGAACGCCCACTTGCACCATAGCTCTCAGACCCAAAGATGCCCACGTTTTGTGATCCAAAGAAACCTGCTGTACCGAGAAGCGGAAGAAGGGGGACGTCTCCAATTAGTAGTGCCTGTGTCCTTCCGTGAACAGGTTTTGTTTTTCGCACATGCCCATCTCACCGCTGGTCACTCAGGAAAAGAAAAGACTACAGACAGCATCTTACGCTATTTTTACTGGCCAGGAGTCTATAAAGACGTACAGACGTATTGTGCGAAGTGCGATATTTGCCAGAGAAGGAACACCCACCACCCACCGGCAGCCCCCTTGCAGCCAATGCCCATCATCGGTGTTCCTTTCGAACGCGTAGGAATGGATTTAATCGGCCCACTACCAAAGTCATCGAGAGGGTATTTATATGCCCTCGTAATAGTGGATTACGCCATGAGGTTTATTGAGGCGTTTCCTCTAAGAACCCCCACAACAACCAACATTGCCGAAAAGTTTCTGGAATTGTTTGCACGTGTAGGTTTTCCCAAAGAGGTCCTCACCGACCAGGGCACCCCTTTTACCTCCCGTTTGATGAAAGAGGTCTGCAAATCATTGGACATCCGGCACATAAGGACGTCGGTCTACCATCCCCAGACCGACGGACTAGTGGAAAGATACAACCAGACATTGAAGGCCACTCTGAAGAAAATGCTGTCTATAGAGGGTCCCGATTGGGATCGCTTGCTACCACTAGCCCTGTATGTCCTCAGGGCACAAAAACAAAGCAGTTTAGGCTGTTCGGCCTTTGAACTGCTGTATGGCCGTCACCCAAGGTCATTGTTGGAGATGACGAAGGATGCCTGGGAGACCGAAGACGAACAGGAACAAAAGTCCCTGCTTGACTACACCCTACAACTGAGATCAAAACTGGGCAAGCTCCGAAGCCTCGCGTATACCAACCTGGAGCAGCAAAAAGAGAGACAGAAGAAGTACTACGACCGTGGAAAGAAGCTGAGAAGACTCCAAGTCGGTGAATGGGCGTTGGTACTGCTCCCATCCGTCTCCAAGAAAAACGAGTGGACAGGACCTTATGAGATACTGGATACTATAGGTAATACCACCTATAGGCTGCGGGTGTCACCCAGCAAGACCCAATGTTATCATATAAACCTCCTGAAGAAATGGATAGGCCCCATACCCAAGGGGACCACCATGACTGTCCCCACGAATCCAGAGCAGTCGTCTACATTACCATACCTCGTTATAAATGACGCCCTCTCGGTTCAAAAGAAGGATGAACTGAACACGGTTTTACGCCCCTTTGCCGGGATCTTCTCGGATCTCCCGGGGAAGACTACCCTGGTGGAGCACCACATTGAAACCATCCCAGGGAAAACAGTAAAACAAAGGCCGTATCGAATACCCGCAGCTAGAAGGGAGGCTGTAAGAAAAGAAGTCAGGGATATGTTACGCCTCGGCGTCATCCGCCCATCCAAAAGTAACTGGGCTTCCCCGATTGTAATGGTGCCCAAACCTGACGGATCCAAGCGCTTCTGCATGGACTTCAGAGCCCTTAATGACATCTCTACCTTCGATGCCTACCCTATCCCTCGGGTCGACGAATTGGTGGAAAAGCTCGGAGACGCCGTGTATATAACCACCCTCGACCTCACAAAAGGGTACTGGCAGGTGCCCCTCTGTGAAGAGGACCGAAAGAAGACCGCCTTCATTACAGACGAGGGTCTGTATGAATTCACGTCCTTCCTTTTGGCTTGCACGGGGCACCTGCCACGTTCCAATGGCTGATGAACCACGTACTAAAACCCTATCCCACCTTCAGTTCAGCCTATTTGGACGATATCGTGATTTACAGCCAAACTTGGCAAGAACATCTGGACCATGTACAGACAATTCTAACGGCATTACGAGACGCCGGTCTTCACATCAATTCAAAGAAGTCACGGGCTGCCTTCAATAGGGTTAAATACTTGGGATTCGTTCTGGGAGATGGAACCATAGCCCCACAAGCGGAAAAAGTGAAAGCCATCAAAAACACAGCCTTCCCGACTTGCAAAAAAGAGTTAAGAGCCTTCCTAGGCCTGGTGAAACCATCCCAGGGAAAACAGTAAAACAAAGGCCGTATCGAATACCCGCAGCTAGAAGGGAGGCTGTAAGAAAAGAAGTCAGGGATATGTTACGCCTCGGCGTCATCCGCCCATCCAAAAGTAACTGGGCTTCCCCGATTGTAATGGTGCCCAAACCTGACGGATCCAAGCGCTTCTGCATGGACTTCAGAGCCCTTAATGACATCTCTACCTTCGATGCCTACCCTATCCCTCGGGTCGACGAATTGGTGGAAAAGCTCGGAGACGCCGTGTATATAACCACCCTCGACCTCACAAAAGGGTACTGGCAGGTGCCCCTCTGTGAAGAGGACCGAAAGAAGACCGCCTTCATTACAGACGAGGGTCTGTATGAATTCACGTCCTTCCTTTTGGCTTGCACGGGGCACCTGCCACGTTCCAATGGCTGATGAACCACGTACTAAAACCCTATCCCACCTTCAGTTCAGCCTATTTGGACGATATCGTGATTTACAGCCAAACTTGGCAAGAACATCTGGACCATGTACAGACAATTCTAACGGCATTACGAGACGCCGGTCTTCACATCAATTCAAAGAAGTCACGGGCTGCCTTCAATAGGGTTAAATACTTGGGATTCGTTCTGGGAGATGGAACCATAGCCCCACAAGCGGAAAAAGTGAAAGCCATCAAAAACACAGCCTTCCCGACTTGCAAAAAAGAGTTAAGAGCCTTCCTAGGCCTGGTGGGCTATTACAGCGCTTCATTCCCCGATTTGCTGAGGTAGCCACCCCCCTCACCGATCTTCTAAGAAAAGACGTAAAACCCAGAGAAATCCAATCTCCATCACAGGCGGCCAAAAACGCATTCGAGGGTCTTAAAACAATCATCACCTCGGCTCCTGTCCTGGAATCCCCAACTTCCAGAAAACATTCACATTAGCTACCGATGCATCAGACGTAGGGATAGGGGCAGTCCTGTCTCAGTTGGGCAATGACGGCGTTGAACACCCCGTCCTGTTCACAAGTCGTGAGTGTAAATATTCCACGGTGGAGCGGGAATGCTTAGCGATAAAATGGGCCATTGACAAGCTGCAGTATTATCTAGAGGGTCGGCCGTTCATCCTTCAAACGGACCATGCTCCATTGAAATGGATGTACCAAAACCAGAGTCGCAACCCTAGAGTACTCAGGTGGTTCCTATCCCTGCAGCCCTACTCTTTTACAGTTCAGCATAAGAAAGGTGTAGAGAATGGGAATGCGGATTTTCTATCAAGAGTCTTTCCTCTCCCCGATCGGGAGACTCCAGGGGGGGAGGTGTGTGACGGGGCGGACCTGGAGTGGTGGACTGCTCCCCCCTTTTCACCAATGTCTCTCCCCTTTCAACAGCGCGATTCCCACTGCCAATAGGACGATTGGTTTTCCAAGGACTGCGGGTACAATTGGGACGACGAGGATGACAAGGGACCGGGCGCCTTTAACTGCGCCTCTCAGAATGACGAGACTCCTCCCCCTAATGACGTCGTAGGCCCAGCCGAGCCAAAAGAAGGACGACCCCGGAAGAGGACGGACAGCGTATCCCCGGAGGAAGAAGGTGTCGGCGACCGGAGAAGGAGTGTGCTATCGAGGAGCCTGGAGGAGAGCCTAGACGGAGAGGACGAGACGAGCCCCGGTGATTCCAGCAAGCCAGGAGGCCAACAACCCCACGAGCCGCCCGCCACGCTTCCGCGGGAGGAGTGTGGCTCTCAGAGGTACGGGGCAAGGTAGCGGGTTGGGTGGGACGGCGTCTGCAACCTGCTGATTAAACCCGACCGCTAGTGTAAATTTGTATAGTCGAGTGAACAACCCCCCCCCCCTCACGAGCACCAGAGCACTCGATAGCGCTGTACAAAGTCACTTGAGCACTTGGTTTCCCTCACACCCGGTCCCACTGTATGACGTGAAGTGAACGTCCCAGTGACCCTTTCTTTCTGTTCTCTTCTCTCCCCTTACGTTTGGCTTTCCGGACCGGTGGCCCGCCCCGAGGCTATACCCTGACAGGAGAAGACATCCTGGAGCCCCTCAAGAATACTATAACGGATCCGGCTGTGTTCGCTAGGGAGAGACTGACTAGTAGAAGCAGAAAAGCTTATATAAAAATAAAACCATCCTTGAAATCCCTACTCAAAGTCTCAGACTCAGTTACTCCCACTACCCCTGCCCCATTACAGTGACATGGTAGAAAGCGTGCCCAACACTGGATAGAATGTAATTTGCTCTCAATCAAATACAAGTTACTAACTGTATGCATTTGTTTTTAGAATGAAGATTATTTGTTTTTAACATATAAGTCTGTCCTGAAGAAGGTGTAAAAAAACTTAAAGCACCGAAACGCGTCGACAAGGGACTCTCTTCAATCAATGGATTTTGATGTTATAATTTTAATGTATGAATTTTAAATTGTATAACAACTTTTTATTCCGAGTAAAAATTAGAATAGGAATTATCACATGTATTAGAGAAGGATTGTTTTTGAGCATATGTTTGCAAGAAATGTTTTGTTATAAATGAGATTAAAATGATTTTAACTATATGAGAATAACATTTTGAGAGACATAAGTAACTCCAGTGTTGTGCAGAAATAATTACCCAAGTCACGTTTTAACACTAGTAAAGAGAGATTAGTGTGTAGGCCTGTCGGTCACAAAGAGGAAGTCAATAACACAGAAAGGAATTTCTTTTGATACAACATATTTCCTATTTTATATATTCCAAATGAATCAGTCATAAGGCAGCCTTGGAGGAGTTCCTGCGGAAGTCAACTTTGTTCGATAACTGACCGCTACCTAAGGTGAATATAGTGTAATAATGTGTATAGCCCTTGATAACTCTTGTGCGTCTAGTTTTTGTGACATAGCTAATCCTAATTGGGCAGAGTTGAAACCTCAGTCTCATAGTTTTTTAGTTCAACTGTTTCCTAGTGCTAAAGTGGTTTCTTAACACCCGTAGTAGCTGGAAGGAATGCAAGAGGTGCATCTAGCTTTACTGTGGGCACTACAGGGTGGAATTCATGGAGGGAATACCTGGACCCAAGAAACTGGGCGTAACTCGTCCAAGAGGGGCCAGTGATTCCGGAGTTATTACTAAACGGTGTCTATGATTACCACCTTTGGCTAGGAGCGGATAGTGGCAGACTATCCTGCTCATTTAGGAATGTGTCCACGCTAGTCTTCTTTTGCTAGAGGATAAATTGTGAAACAAAGTAATTTTTTCTGTCAACCAATATTGAAATGTATTCCTGTTTGTGATGATATTGCATTGATTGCCTTTCCAAACTGTATTATGTGGCAATTTGAAATCATGCAGGTTTTATTTTATCATATTGCATACTCACCCTGCGTTACAATATTACATATCCAGTCTTATCTTGCTTTATTCAAATGCTTGTTCAAACAGTTTTGATGTAAGAAGTGTAAGCGCTGAGATCATAGTATATAATTTCTAAGAGTGCACCATGTACGAATTGCCCCTACAATTTGACAAAGAAAATGAAGACAAAATCAGGTGGATTGTATTATCCAAACTACTAAAATTGTCATGGATTATCCAAACAAATAAAAAGACTTATTAAGTTTTGCTGAGAGTGGCACTTGCACACAAAGGCACAAACATTTTTCCCGCCTAAGGAGGGATCATTTGCCACAAATTCAATTGAGCATACTAAAACACATTTAAAAGTCCAGATGTACAGGACAGAAAAGAGACAAAAGGGAGGCAGTATTAGAATTATGGACTGTCTTTGAAGGTTTCTATCTGATAACCCCACAATGCCGATAGCAAGTGAGGCATCTGCACCTCCCCCGCCATATGAAGGAGGGGCGTGCTCACACCTGCTCCTCCTGCATTAGGACATTTAAACCCAATAGTAGCAGATGCCAGCTAGCCCCCCATTGGAAGAAGGTCAGACAGGTCTAAGCCAGAGAAATCTAAAAGCAAGCGAGCCTAGACACCTCCAGCACAGCCCACATTTCTAGGGAAGGTCCCCAAAAGCTCAACTCCTCATCCACCACAATCAACACACAACAGGTCAAAGCCAGGTAAAATAGGCATTCCCACTGGGTCAGGCGAGCGTAAAAGTGTGTCAGGGAAATTTGTGGCAGTCCTCAAAAGTGTCTCAGCGAACTCAGTAGATGAAGGGAGTCCCAGTCCCCAAGGAACCAAGGACGAGAATGGGGCTACAGGGTTTGCCCAGGGTGCCAAGCAGGGTACGGGAAGTGAATTTGAGGGTGAAGCCAGGCTAACTAAACAACACACACCTCTGAAAAAAGGGAACAGGCCAGATGGTGCGTGGAAAAGAGAGGCTAGAGAGTGATAACGCATGAAACAGAGAGTTAGAGCAAGGCTACAGGGCAGCGTACTCTACTCATGAGGGAAGTGAAGCCAGGTACAGGGCGCCACACTGGGAAGAGTCAGAGGTCGATGAAAGGCTTTTAACAGGACTCAGAGCAAAATCGCTCAGGCACAGGAGTGTGGCTGACCAAGAGATAAAGGAACAGGCCAGCCTGGTACTTACTCACCCGTGCTGCAGAAAAAAACAAGATGGTACCATTGTGCGCACATGAGGGGAGTAGAGACGAGGATACACATTGCTCCTCACAGGTGCATAACAAAGATAGGCAATCCAACCCCGAGGGAGATAATAGCTAAGAGGGAAGGCAAGACCTTTGTGTACCCATTTTGTGACCTGTAAGCTGAATGGACTGAGGAGAAGGTCCACTATGACAAGCCTTGGCTGAGGAAAGGATCGCATGAGCCAGAGGACATAGCTGTAGCGGAGGACTGCAATCAGATAAGAAGGAGAAAACCCTAAGTGGGACTTCCTCTACATGCAGCGTTGCCGTGCTAGATGGGAAGGCTACGTTGAGGGTAGACCCGTAGAGTCATCTAGCCTGAGAGTGGACTGTTACTACAGAAGGGTGTAACAGGGATTATATACGTACCATGGGCCCAGTTGGATAAAGAGGGGTTGAGAACCAAGTTACCACCATTGCTAGATGGCGCAGGGAAGTGGATTATGTGCTTTGAGAAAAACACAGCAGGTGTCAATCTAGTGACAGGAGACATTAAGAGTCTGCTAAGCAGTCTAATTGGGGAACAGACAAACACAGTGTTCACCCAAGCTCGCATTCCAGCAATCACTCTAACAGATACCCAGCATTCTCCAACATTGCAAGCACCATATAGGAAACAGTTGGCCTTAACTGCCGACTACCACGTGAAGCAGTATAGGGAGGGGAGAGAACCATTGAGCAGCCTCGGACCCTCTCCCCTTGGGGCAAGGAAAACAATGAATGGTGCAGCTCGAGGAAAACGCCTTAAACTAAAAGTTAAAAAACGCTCAAACCAGGCCAAACTGAATATTCTAGATCAAAGGTGCAGCCGAGACCAGCAAAACCAGCTATCTGAGGCCACGAAGGAGGGCCACATTATGCACCACGTGCCGGGAATAGAGAGATACACAGGCAAACAAACATGTTTACGGGGCACGTGGCGGACACCAGCAACACCAAACGACAACATACCCCCTCCTCTTACACTTCCACGCACCTACAGCACCTGGGCACTGAGCCTTACCCATAGTACTCCAACTAGAAACCACAGTCCCATCACTCCCTGTCCTCAGGAGAACCACCTCACAAACATACCTAACATCAGTCTGATCACACAGACTAGAAATGTTGGCTGCCCAAAAGACTACCCAAGTAGGATTTGGGGTGGGGGTGGGGGGCCTCAACGGCTTATAAAAATAAGATTGGTCTAGAGGACAACAATAACCCTCACTCCCTAAACCATTGAAAGTTGTTTTAACAGGGGTGGCCTTCTGATACCACATTAGATCACGACTTGTAGGCTGACAGGACCACACCCTGTGGCAAAATACAGGGTCTCTGGAAACTATTAATAACTGAGCATGTTTGACTAACTGAATTAACAAACAAAGTTCTTTCAAAACAGGTAACAACAAAAACAATAAGTGCACCAATGGCATTCTCTTCATCAGCCTCAATGATCCAAAAAGAACAAGCACTGGCATAGCCAATAGGTCTCGCCTTTGGGACATTATGAGTGTTAAGCCATGCAACAGTTGATGTTGCACCACGGATATTGTGTTGCATAATTAAATATGTATAAGGTCCCAAAGGCCATAGCCTCACACAGTGTAGCATCTCGCTTGTTCTGCTATTTGCTGGGTACACTTTTGTGGCCTTTCCTTGCCTCGGCTGACAAAGCCAGACACACAAATTCCTTTCGGAGTGCCTGGCTCCGGGCCAGACACCCGGCTCTTCATACAGCTACTTCAGTGTTTGTGTGTAAGCAAACCTCTCGCACTCGCACCCGCAAGGAGTGCTTCATCAAGGAAAGCACGCGCTGTTAATAGCGCTGGAAGCATTTAGGCCCAGTTCTGACACTTTGTGCAGAAAGTACATTAAGGTTTCATTAAGAGACCCACAGCACACCGGGGCGAGTCAGGTGGTCTCACCATGTTATGTAGAGGAGGAACTAACGGTGGAAAAACATCCACTTTTTTACAGACAAAAACCTCCCTATTTGGGCTGCACGCCCTACTTCCAGACTAGTGTTAAGTATTTTCACTCAAGGTGTCCAAGATGTGAAACTTTGCCTTCTAGTTTGTGAAGTTTTTAAGAAAACAAAACGATGCCGACTTTGTTAGTTCCACATAGCTTTAAAGTTGAAAGCCTTGAGGTTTCAGGTTTTCCATTATATTTTTGAACGTAAACGTTCTAGCATGGTGCGTGCGGTGTTTGCTGAAAAAACAAGACTTTCTAAAAGTCACTGTCAGGAAATGGGGCCAATCAGGAGCCCTGTACCAGGTGAGCATGCAAAATGACGTCACAATCTGTACACAGGGCTTCTTTGAAGAGGGCTTTTGCGGCTAAATATTGACATCCCTCAAAGATGTTCAAAAATCACCACCACATTTCATCTTCTTTAAAGGCTCTCTGCAGGAGGAAGCCAGTTTTGAGAGTGATTTAACGAAAGGACTTAGGACGGTGCTCGCAGTTCCTGAGTATTGTGGTGTTTAACACGAATTATTTGGTAAATAAATGATGTCTTGTTTCCGCTTTGATATAATTCATAGTGACAATATCCACTAAATATTCACCCTTTATAAATGCGTAACTAGAACCAGCAACGTCCTTGCGTAGTCACACAATTAAATTCACTGAACTTAATACCTTCAGTTAAATATAATTACACCCAATTAGTTAGGGCGGACGTCATCAGCTTTGATCCCGGGTTTTTTAGTCTAATTGCTTCAAAGGAAGAAACTAAACCAACACGCGTAATAAAAATGTATGTCCAGGCTGACACGGACTGAGGTGGCCACCCTGAAATAAGTTGACCATAGAAGGTAGGGGTGAAGGGGTAGACCCTCAGAAGCAAAAAAAGCAACTGAAACTCAGAGGTATATTCTCCTTCTAATCGCGAGATTAAGTTTCATTAGCATTGAAATATGAAAGTACTAAATAGGAAGGTAGGGCTGTAGGAAATCGTCAAATGGAACAAAAGTAAACACGCAAAAGTGCACCAGGGCCAGCACGACCACCATCTGTTTCCAATTAATGCGACTGGTCGCGATAATTGGAAACAGATGGCGCTGCTGCTCGCTCCCGCGGACCCTAGGCCATGGCACCCGCCTTGGGCCAATTGCATGCTGTCTTTCTTAGAAAGACGCATGCAAAGGCCAATAGGGGGAAATTAAAAAAAGCACATGCACAAGCGTGTGTTCAAAGTTTTAAAGCCCTTACTAAAGCCTCGCAGAGCAGCGCATGCATGCTGGCTCAGGCAAGACCTACAAAGGACATTTTCAAACTTGCATCTATGGAAGGAGAGAAAATCCATGGGCCCTCAGCAAGGGGTCTGCTTAACTACCACGTGTGTGTACTGTCCTAACGCACAGTCAAACTCGATCCATGACGAAGACGCCTTTGGACTAAAACTTGTGAGAATTTTCAAACTGGCTATCCGAGGCACAGCCACTGGAGGGGCACAAATGACTCCCAAGGGACCTACACCTCGAACTACAATATCACAACAAAGGTTATAAATATTTCTGTGTTTATGGACACTCTGCCTACTATGGGTAGTCTCGCACTTGAGGACTGCCAAGGAACTGCCGATTAGTAAAAGATTTACTAATGGGGAACCATAGTATCCAAGTAGGGACCTTTCATATGTCACTTACAATTACAATAAAACGGAACACCAGCATCCCACATGCACTGCACAGCACCCTTTTACATAACACCAGGTGCCAACACATGCCAACACATGACCATAGTCAGCTCAGAAGCATCAGCCAGGTCATGTTATGTTTGCTCGTTGATCCCATAAGTGGTAGGCGCAGGTAGCTTTATCTGTCCCAAGAGGTAGTCCTCGAGAAAGTAAAATGTATCATTCACCTTTACCTATGTAGGATAAGGGGCAAGATCCAACCCAACAAGATATAACCACACAGCGAAGTTGTAAACCAACACGATACGACACCAACCCAACAGAGTTATACCTTTTCACTGAACCCACTGATATCAAAACCGAGCTGAACAGGATGCCTAGCAAGGGCTCCATAGGGGGAGATTTATTTCCCAGAGGAGAGCTTCTCGAAGGTAGCAAAACCCTTAACTCAGTGCACAAATAAGTCTTTTCCAGCATCTATCTGTGGACTGAGGGTGGCCTTTAGCGTATCTGGGGCTATCTTCTTTAGCAACAAGTTATATCCTGACATGCAATTCCTGTTAGGGCAGTCCAGTTCAGGGATAAAAAGGGGAATGGGTTGCATGGAGGAGGGTTCGATAAAACTATGGCTAACCCCATTTCAGGAAATCAGGGACACCAAGATGGGTGGATACACTTGGCTAAAAGGGAAAGTCAACCCCTGATTGTATGAAAAAATATGCTGTATTCCTTATGTTTCAGAGGGAAAGGAATGCTTCCAATGGGCACTAATGCTAACTGAGTAGTGATTCTACACATTCGGGCTATGCACTGGGGCCCAAAGGTAGATGGTCCAGTGCATTGTGGGAAACGCAGTCCTGACCTCCACGAAGTATCAGGCGGCTGCCATGCTGCCAGGACCTTCAGATGTCGAATTACATTTGTACTGTGCTTTCCGCTGCCAAGTCTTGTTGGTCACCAGTCCAGCAATTACCTCCTTTACTAGACGCTGCACCTCAAGGAAACTCCGCAAAACCTTCATCCGACATCAGCAATGTTTTCGTTGTTGACTTTTTGCACGCTGTTCCCCACCAGCACCATCTAAGCAGTAAAACCAGTTCTACCGCGGCTCACGCTTCGGCACCAAGGACCGCCAGGACAACTCTGCACACACGCTTCTCGAGGTAAGGTAAAATTTCAACTGACTGTTGTGGCTTGGTCCTGGGACCCGCATCACCTTTACCCTCCTTGTGTTCCACGCAACTCAACCTGCAAGTGACCAATTGTCACTACCACTTTTTCCTATTGACCACAATGTAAACATTCTGCAGTAGTGAATTGTGATTTATGTTTTCTTCTAAAATCCATAACTCTGGTTATATGTATTTGATCTTATTCATTTTGGTGTCTAAATTAAGATGAAAATCTGCTTTATTTTTATAAATTGGTATCTGATTTCTTCCAAGTAGTTTCAATTACTTATCGTCCATGTTTGTGCTCTGAAATGTTTAACACAAGTTCCTCTAGTAAAGCCCGACTGTTCTTGTCCACTTTGCCGGGACTAAGCTAAGGTGAATCTAATGAGCATCTTGGGATATTGTGAGAGTATTGCATGGTGAAGCCTAAGCAGCATCTCCGCCTTCCTACATTGATGTTATGGTTTTACCATGTTCGGATTTTAAACATTTCGCAGTACCACTTGGTCATAAGTGATTTTTGCATGAAAAATCCACTATTGACTTTACACTCAAACCATTTTCTTTCAGATATTTTTTATTTTTTAATTGGAATGCAAGGGCCCCGTCTAGACCCTCATTCCAATAGTACATTAAAAAGCGTTAGGAAAGTTAGCAAAAGATTTTAACGTTTTTTGAAATTTTAAAAAGGTCCCAACTCCCAACCAAAAAGTTAGGCACAATAGAGGCTAGTAAAATCTCGACCGCGGAGTCGTCCCAGCCCTGATGATCAGTGATCTGAGAGTTTTCTGCAAAGCAAAGATCATTAGCTATAGAGTTACAGCTAAATAGCAGGAACATGAAAACACCCTCATTACCTATGTGAAGAAAAGTCTTCAAAGGGAGTGCCATTCCTCCGTAGAAGACCCTTACGAGGGTGCCGATGAGGTCCTAGTCCAAATTGATGATGATGGGAAAGAAGATGAAGACCCCAACTCTCCACCCTTTCCCAAACCCCCTTCACCAGTGGGAAGTGACAGGAAGATGGAAGCAAGCCTTGAGGAAGAGCTTGATCTCCCCTCACTAGAGGAGAAAAAGACTGAACTCGAGGAAAGGAGACTAGCCTTGAAGAAAGAAGGGTCAAGATAGACTTGAAGCTCAAAGATAATGGTGGCAGCAATTTTAATTAGGAGGAGGAACCTTTTGACCCTAAGTTCCCCAAAGGCATTGTCCCCAGGTTCTGTGATGGTGATGACATTTACAAATGGTTTGCATTCTTTATGAGGTCCTACAAAATGAGGAGGATAGGTCTCCAGCGATGGGGCTCTCTACTGTGGAAGTTATTCTCAGTGAAGGGCAGAGATAGACTGCTGACTCTTAATGAGGATGTGTCTGAGTACTATCAGCATATGAAGGAGACCGTGCTAGAAGGATTTGGACTCACCACAGTGGAGTATAGATTAAGGTTTAGGGACACCCATAAAGGTAAAAAAAAACATGGGTGGACTTTGTGGACTCTTCAGTCAACGCATTCGAAGGCTGGATAAAAGGCAATGTGGTGGACCCTTATGACTGGCTATATAATCTCATTATGAAGGAGCACATTATGACTAACTGCACCACAGAAACTTGTATCAGCATTTGGTGGATTCACAAGGAACTTCACAAGGGAGAGAAACGGGCTTCGAGCTATCTCTGCTAAGGTCCACCGTTTGTGTTCTGCTGGCCAGGAATGAATTCAGGAGGTCCCAGGCCTTGCCTTGGACCCCGCAGCAGATAAACGGTCCATCAGGACTTTATGATGGACCGTATTAAAATGGCCAAGAGATCCAGCATAATAAGTATGGCAGCACCACCCTGATCTAGGGCCTTTCTGATCTCATCTGTAGATTTTATTAAAACCAGCTTAGTACTGTGTTCCGCTCGAAATCCAAACTCATTGGTATCTAACAGGGCATTGGACTGAAGGAAGCGGCTAAGTTGGCCATTCATGGCCTTCTCAACCATCTTACCCGGAAAGGGAAGGCGAGAGATAGGTCTATAATTACTCGGGTCCAAGTTGGATTTTTTAAGTAAGGGCAGAATGGTTGCTGTTTTCCAAGAACCCGGGAAATGTCCAGTGTTTAATATGGAATCGAACAGTGGGGTAAGAACCTCCCCAATAGTTTCTGGGACCGATTTCAGTACAGAGACTAGACAAGGGTCCAGGGGGAACCTGATCAAATCTCTAATATCAGTTTAATGACTCCTTGCTGCTCCAGAGGAGTAAAGTGGTCAAATTTGGGAGGGGGCCCGTTATGCTCGACAAGCACCGATGGCAACACCTCGTTGATGACATTGGGCGTGAGAGTAAAGGAGGGGAAAATATTTTCAACCTTTTGTAAAAAGAAGGCAGCTAAAGTCTCACACAGTTCTGCGTTACTTTCTATCTTGGGGCTAGAAATGGTGGTAAGCATGGAAATAGTTTTAAACAAGGCTTTAGATGAAGGTCCAGCAATTCTAATTTGTTCCCCAAAATAAGCCTTTTTAGTTTCACAGAGCAATTTTTTTTATAGTTGACAAGACTTACTTTGTAGGCCTCTCTGTCAGAGTTCCTATACTCTTTCCTCCATGCTCTCTCCAGTTTTTTGTAATCTAATTTGTGAATTTTCAAGCTTTTGGAGTACCAAGGGGCAAAGGGCGATGCCCGCTTGGGAATGCACTGTTTGCCTGGCACCAGTGTCCTGCAAGCAGAATTCACCCAATCTGTATAGATGGTCGTGGCTTCTTCTACGTCAAAGGACGGTACAGGTAAAGAATCTATTAGAAGATTATCAAGAGCAATGTTATCAATTTTTTTCCCAGACCTTATAATTATAGCTGCCTTAACAGGGGGTTTGTGATAATTATGCGTAACTTGTTTGAGTTCAAATAGCACTGCTGCATGATCAGTCCAAGTGAGTTCTGTGTTAGTATAGAAAAGATTAGGGTTATTGGAAAAGATACCATCAAGCGTATGGCCTGCGGAGTGGGTGGGATCTAGCACTAACTGCTTGAGGTCGCCTCCACTAAAGATTTGCTGTAATTTTACATTATCTGAATCATTCCAATCTTCAAGAAAAAAGTTGAAGTCACCCATGACTGCGAAGAACTCCTTGCAAAGTCCTTCCTCTAGGAGAGCTCCTATGGAGTCTAAGAACGCACCTCTAGGCCCAGGGAGTCTATAGAGGAGGGTGGTGTTCAGTGTGTCATGATCTGAGGTTTGAATGTTGATTGACAATGCCTCGCATTACTGATTAGATGCTTTAATGAAAATAGGGTTTCAGGGAGTCGTGATAAATGACTGCCAGCTCACCGCCTCTCTTGGAGGGTCTGTCCTGAGTATAACAAAAGAAGCTAGGGGGCGTAGCTTTAACAAGATCAGGCCCAAGGCTTCATCAGACCAGGATTCAGTAATGAACGCTAGTTTAATGTTATGGTCTTCCATAAACTTAGCACATTCCACACTGTGCCTAATTAAAGACCTGGAATTAAGCAAAAGACATTTGAGAGGCACCTTAATTGCTCGAGTGGTCCTGGCATGATATGCGTTGCCATGAGAAATGCCAGGATTCACAGTGGTGCACGGCAGAACAAAAGAACATTTCGGACAGTGCTCGGCCTGTGCCTCCATGGTAGAGTTAGGGATAATCCTTGGGCAACGGGCAATGCCGCCCTCGGGATCCCAGCCCATAAGCTGCTCTCTGGAGTAAACTTGAGGGTCAGATGTAAGCGGACCAGGGGGACGGGCCCTGAGCCCGGCCCGAGCACTGACGGGCGCAGACGGGCTTGCCTCGGGCCGCCTGCTGCGCGCATCCGCTGCAAGGTCGCGTCAGCGTGGCCATATATAGCCACAGAAGAGAGGCTGGAATGCTAACCGCCCAAGATGGCGGTGTCCTGGCAGTAATTCCCACTTCAAGCCCGAAACATCGTGCAGAAAGAGCAATGCGCCGAAAACAAAGTGCCCAGTGCGCTTTCAGTACAAATTAAAAGGGAGGATTTCTCGACAGTTAAAAGTAAGTGTAACAAAACAATTCTGATTAAAAATGGCAATAAACGTCTAGTTCACCAGCCTGGCGAGCGTTGAACGCAGCTTCATCTCAGGCGGTAGCGCAGTGCGGTCGCATCAGCGTGGCCATATATAGCCCCAGAAGAGAGGCTGGAATGCTAACCGCCCAAGATGCCGGTGTCTTGGCAGTAATTCCCACTTCAAGCCCCAAACATCATGCAAACAGCGCAAGGCGCCGAAAACAAAGTTCCCAGTGCGCTCTCAGTACAAATTAAAAAGGAGGATTTCTTAACAGTTAAAAGTAAGTGTAACAAAACAATTCTGATTAAAAATGACAATAAACATCTGGCCAAGACTTATGAGAGGGTCAAGGCTTTGGATTTAAAGACCTCCAGTCTTATCACTGATGTGGCGGACGCACAGTCGGAAATTGGCAACCTACGATCGTCGCACGACTTGATGGCCCGACGACTGGACGAATATGAAAATAGGGCCCGGCGAAACAACATACGCTTGGTGGGAGTGCCGGAAAATCCCGAGGGCACTACAGTCGACCTTCTTGTGGAGGATTTGATCCTCAACCATCTTGCTCCCGCTGGACTCAGCAAATTCTTCGCTGTTGAACGTGCGTATCACTTCCCGGGTGGGAAGATTAAACCAGGCCCCCCCCCCCCCCCCCCAGGCCTATCATTGCAAGGCTTTTCCATTTTCGGGATAGAGATGCTATCCTCCAAGCCTCTCGAGGTCGTGGCCCCTTGAAGTTCGATAATAGTACTGTCAACATCTACCCAGATTTTACTCCTCAGGTCCAGCGACAAAGGATGTTGTTCCAGGGAGTGAAGAGGCGATTGCGGGACTTGGGCCTCAAGTATGCGATGTTGTTTCCAGCTCGATTAAGCATCAAATATGAAGAACTAACCTTTTTCTTTGATCGACCAGACTGCGCCAGTGACTAGCTTGACTCACTGCCTAAAAGAGACGATCTAAACGGACGCCCCGGTGGAGCAGAGGGGGGTGCATCGGACCAGGAGTGACATTTTTCGTTCTCGACGTCTGGTTTCTTGTTACTACTCATCAGCTGAGTTATGCCATTTGCTTCATTATTGTTAGGGTTGAGCCCGAGGGTGGTTCGGGTTTGGTTGACTCTTATCCTCCTCCTGGGTTCTTTGTGTAGTGTAGTTATGAGAGGGCGACAGGCACACTGCAAATTGGGGTGGCTCTTGAGTCGAACGCAGGTGTGCAGGGTGGGGGGTGTTGTAACGGGGGGTTGTTGGGGGGTGGGGGGAGGGATTGTTATTGTTTTTGTATTTGTCTTTTTCACATGGCACTGTATGCTTTGCTCTTATCCTTCTGTAGTTGGGTTCCGGGGGGGGCTACGGTCCTTTTCCGGGATGGGGGATGGTGAGTTGAAGTTGCTGTCCTGGAACGTTAATGGTTTGGGGGACAAGATAAAACATGGAGTTGTGTCTCAGTTCCTTTGACGCCAGTCCCCTGATATTGCTTTGTTACAGGAGACCCATCTGATAGGAAATGCTTGCCGGGCTTTGGATAGACGTGGGTATAGGCTGGTTTATCATGCTGGATTCACCTCTGGTTCCAGAGGGGTGGGCATTCGGATTAAATCCTCTCTGCCCCTTGAAATAGACGAGATAATGCTTGATGATAGGGGTCGATATGCTGCTATTTCGGGGAGATGGGAGGGTAAGATGCTCTCTATAGTTAATATATATGTCCCCCCGGGTCTCCAGGCCACTACTTATGCTGACCTTGGTCGGCTTTTGTTAGGGCTTCCTGATGGTCTCCTTATTCTTGGGGGGGATTTTAATTCTGTGGTCTCTGGTAACTCTGATCGCTACCCGCCCAGAGACTTACCGAATTCCCAGAAGTGGCTTTCTGAACTGTTGGAAACCTTTGGATTAGTGGATGCTTGGAGGATGCTACACCCCGCGCAACAACAATATACGTTCCATTCTGGGGCCCACGGTAGTCTCTCTAGAATGGATTATTTTTTACTGCCGTTGGCCCACTCTTCCTCCGTGCGAGAGGTTCGTCACCTCCCCAGGGGCATCTCTGATCATTCTCCCCTGTGGCTAAGGGTTGCGGTTGGGGTAGGTAGCGAGGGGAGAGTTGCTCCTATTAATCCTTGGTATTTGCGAAACCCCAAGACGCGCTCTGAGCTGGTCAAGGCCATTGATTGCTACTTTAATGAAAATGTGGGGTCTGTCTCCTCTTCTGTTTCACTATGGGAGGCTTTCAAAACTGTTATTCGGGGTTATTCACTGTCATTGATTGCTGCCGCTAAGAAGGCTAAACATGAAGAATTATTGCGTCTTGAGGATGAGATAACAGTACTTGAGAGTGAGCTGGGTGGGAATGATACCCCTGCAACTTCACACTCCCTAGCTCTGAAGCAGGCTGACTACAGAGCCCTGGTGACAGACGCGGCCAAAGTCATGAATAGAGAACAGCAGGGTAGACTCTACGATGTGGGTGATAAGGCGCGTAAGCTTATTGCGTGGTTGAACAAGTCTGAGAGAGCGAATCGAGTTGTGCCGGTGATTGAAAAGTCAGATGGGGATCGTGTGTCTGACCCGACTGGGATTGTTGATTGCTTTGTGGACCATTTCCAGACGGTCTATGCCTCGGTGAGCGATAGAGATGAGTGTGACTCCCGTTTGCTGTTGCGCGATATCGCGTTACCCTGCCTCTCTGATGAGGATAGGGCCATGACGGATGCGCCTATAACAGTGGATGAGGTCGCTGGTGCCATTCGTGCCCTTCGATCTGGTAAGGCCATGGGGCCCAATGGCTTGCCTATTGAGCTTTACAAATTATGGCCCGACAAAATGGCGCCCTATCTGAGAAATATGTTTCTCGAGGCTTTCGATACTGGTCTCCTTCCTATTGATCAGCGCCTGGCCACCATCGTTGTCATTCACAAGGAAGGTAAGCCGCGTGATTGTTGTGCTTCCTACAGGCCTATTTCACTGCTTAATGCTGAGCCCAAGATACTTGCTAAATTACTGGCTAATAGACTGATTAAGGTGGTCAGCGACTTGATCCATTCGGATCAATCCGGTTTCATCCCGCACCGAAATACCGCCCTTAATCTTAGGAGACTCCACGGAGTTCTCGCGAGAGCTGGAACTCTGACTGAGTCGGCCATTTTGGCTTCCCTCGATGCCACTATGGCTTTTGATACGATTGAATGGCCTTATCTCTGGGCAGCTCTCGCCAAGTTTGGTTTCGGCTCGAAATTTATCACCTGGGTGAATCTCCTTTATGAGTGACCACTTGCCCAGGTGGTGGTGAATGGCAGGGTTTCCGGTTCTTTCGCACTGGGACGTGGCACCCGTCAGGGTTGTCCGCTGTCTCCATTGCTTTTTACCCTCGCTCTATAACCGTTGGCCGAGTGGCTTCGCTGGGAACCCTCGATCAAGGGTATCCAGTGGACCCCTGACTTTGAAGATCGTGTCTCGCTATATGCAGATGACATTCTTCTTTATCTCACCTCCCCCCGGAAGTCTCTTAATGTGCTTGTCGATGTTCTTACCTCCTTCGGGAAGAACTCAGGTCTTGTTATCAACTGGACCAAGTCCTGCGTCTACGTTCTGGCTGGGGATCTACCCCCGTTGCCCCGTAGATTTCCGATTCAGGTGGCCGAGACTGGTTTTAGGTACCTGGGGATTCATGTCTCGCTGAATTCCACCGTCCGTTACGAGCGTAACCTTCATGCCCCTCTCCAGCGGCTTAAACTTGACGTCTCACGGTGGCGACGACTGCCCCTTTCCCCATTGGGGCGTGCAACTCTCTTTAAGATGATGTCGCTCCACAGGTTCCTATATGCACTTCAGAACTTCTTTGATCCTATACCCCCTGGGTATTTCCGTGAGGTTGAGAGCCTTCAGAGGCAACTGATTTGGGACGGGCGTGCTTGTATCTCCTTACCCAAACTCACTTTGCCGTGGTATGACGGCGGCATCGCCCTCCCTGACATCAGACACTACTAATGGGCCTCGCAGCTATGCGCAGTTAATCATGTAACTTACGCCCCTGGTCATACTCCTGCCTTTGCGATGGATAAACATCTTCTGCCAGGCGGGAATTTTAACAGGGCACTGTATTCTAAGAAACCATTTAACACCCTGACTGGCCCTACAAAAAATGCTGTGCGAGTGTGGCGAGACGCGAATGCTACTATGTGGTGGAGTGATAGGTTAACCCGAGTGACACCGTTGTATGATTCTGACAGTCTGGGCAATTTGTGGAGAACGAAAGGATTCGATAAATGGGACATGATTGGTATAAGCAAGGTGGAGGATCTCTGGTCCAGAGGTAGTATTAAGACTTTTGAGGCGCTCAAAATTGAATATGAGCTTGATGACAAGGAGCACTTCAGGTACATTCAAGTGCGACATGCCTTGACCTCCGTTTTCCCCCCGGGGACGGAGATTCCCCAATCCTCACCTCTGGAGGACCGTATCCTTGACGGCCATGTGCCGGACAGTACCATATCACTGATTTACAAAAAACTCATCAATAACAGGGCTGATTTGCTTGAGCGCCTCAGGGCCTCGTGGATCGCGGACGGCCTGGAACTAGATGACGAGGATTGGCAAACGGCCGTCTCCTCCCCTAAGGAGGTGGCCATACCCGCCCGCCTCCATTTTGTACAGTTGAAGATCCTCCATTGTGTATATGTAACTGGCACGCGTCTGGTGCGAATGGGTTACTCTCTTGACGGGCTATGTAAGCGCGGCTGCGGTTTGAGTGGTACCTTCCTGCATATCATTTGGGAGTGTCCTGAGGTGGCTGCCTTCTGGTCTAGAGTGCATGCGATTATGGAAAGAGTCACCTGGGTCTCTCTATTGCCTGAGGCCAGACGATGCCTTCTTAATGTCTGGGAACCTACGGACTACAACACTGCCCAGACTTTTTGGGCGACTCTTGGTAACATGGTTGCCAAGAGGGATATTGCACAACTTTGGGGTTCCCACAGACCACCCACAGTAGCGGCTTGGAAGGAGAACATGGACTGGTGTATGTTCAGAGAAAAGACGGTCTATGTGGCCCGGGGCCGACCTAAGAAATGGGGTATAATTTGGTCCCAATGGAACACTTACCGTGGAAATGTTTGCACTCCTCCACAGGACTACACCATTGATATCTCGCTGTCCCCTTAGTTGGCGTTCCGGACTTATGTTTGTAATAGTATGTATTCATCTATCTCCTCCCCGCCCTTCATCTCGAGACATATGCTACATTATAGTATGCTAGTCGGACTCCACCGCCCTCTCCCTTTGATTCCCTGTAATTGATTATTGCCATGTGTCTGTGTTTTATGTTGTTAGTTCAGTTCATCAAAATTTCAAAACTAAACCTACAATACTTGTTTTGATTCTACGTCATGTACATGATTATATTGCGGGTCGCTTAACCCCCAAGCAAGGTACTGGGGAGCCTCATTGTGAGTCGTCATGTTGTTTAAATGTCATAGCGGCCGGCCCGCTGGGTTGTAGGCTGACAGCTGTGTACTGTGCATAAATATAATAAAGGTTTTTAAAAAACAAAAAAAACAAAAAAAAACAAAAATGGCAATAAACGTCTAGTTCACCAGCCTGGCGAGCGTTGAATGCAGCTTCATCTCAGGCGGTAGCGCTGCGCGGTCGCATCAACGTGGCCATATATAGCCCCAGAAGAGAGGCTGGAATGCCAACCGCCCAAGATGGCGGTGTCTTAGCAGTAATCCCCACTTCAAGCCCCAAACATCATGCAAACAGCGCAAGGCGCCGAAAACAAAGTTCCCAGTGCGCTCTCAGTACAAATTAAAAAGGAGGATTTCAGTTAAAAGTAAGTGTTACAAAACAATTCTGATTAAAAATGGCAATAAACATGTAGTTCAATAGCCTGGCGAGCGTTGAACGCAGCTTCGTCTCAGGCCCTGGTGCCTGAGAAGGGAACTGCACTAGAAGGAGCCTGGCATTGCCTGGCTGGGGAACCCTCCAGAGAGGACCTATGCAAATGGCAAGGTACATGCCCAACTCTTGAAGGCCTTAGGCAGCAAGCTGCAAGGCAAGAAGAGGGAGATGTCAGTGGTACCTACAGGGTGTACTGGGCAGATGGGATTCTGTACACTGAGGCCAGGGACCCCAAACCAGGGGCAGCCAGGAGAGGTTATTCAGACCTTATCACGTGATATCCCTGTAGCTGGACAAACCAAAACCATGGGCTGGTTGGTTGCCTATTTCTATTGGCCTCAGATGTCTGAAAAAGTAAAGGAGCTTTGTAGCTCCTATGTCACCTTTCAAGCCTGTTGCCAGACAGACACATAACCAAAGGCTCCCTTTATTCCACTTCCAGTGGTTGGGACTCCCTGTAAGAGGGTAGGGATTGACATCAATGGCGCCCTTGACCCTCAAACTGCATCTGGGAACAGATTTATTCTAGTGGTAGTGGATGATGCCACTGGGTACCCAAAGGCAATTCCCCTTAGGACTGTCACTGTCCCTGAAGTGGCAAAGGCCCTCCTTGGTATCTTCACCAGGGTAGGGTTTCCTCAAGAGGTGGTCTCCGATAGAGATACACATTTTATGTCTACATACCTAAAACCTATTTGGGATGAATGTGGTTTGAGCTCCAAGTTCAACACACCCTATCACCCTCAGACAAACAGTTTAGTTGAAACGTTCAACAAAACCATGAAAGGCATGATAATGAGCCTCCGTGAAAAACTCAGAAGGAGATGGGATGTCTGCTACCATGTTGCCCATTTGTCCACAGAGAAGTGCCACAAAAGGGGGATGTATTCAGCCCTTTTGAACCTTTGTTTGGCCATCCTGTAAGGGGTCCTCTAACTCTGGGAGAAACCTCTCAAAGAGCCCAAAAAGGACATTATGGACCATGTACTGGGCCTGCGTTCACACATAGCTGAGTACATGAAGTGAGCAAACAAATATTTGGAGGCCAGCCATGAGCTGATCGAGCACTGGTATGACCAAACGTAAGCATTGGCTCAGTACCAACAAAGTCAGCAGCTGGTGTAGGTGTTGTAGCCTGTCACTCCCATTGCTCTCCAGGACAAGAGGAGTGGTACTTTCCCATTTTGGAGAAGGAAGGGGACGTTACCCTCTTGGTAGACTTAGGCACCCCTAGGAGTCCTTATAGAGTTCTCCATGTAAATTGTCTAAAGCTGCAACAGAACAGAGGTGATATGACCATGCTCATGGTCGCTGATGAAGGCCAAGAGAAGGAAAGTGAACCCCTTCCTGACCTACATCAAACAACCCACAAGATGGTTCAGCATAGGGTGTTGTCTTATTAGACTCTCAGACTGACGGACAGTAAGCGGACCACAGGCAAGTGCTAGGTCAGTTCACTGATCTCTTTTCTTTGACCCCTGGTCGGATAACATGGTATAGCCATGATGTGGACCCTGGTGACAGCCTCCGCCAAAAATACAATATACAGACTGTCTGATCAAGTCAACGCTTGCATTAAGACTGAGGTCAGCAAGATATTAGAGCTAGGGGTGATTGAACCTTCTGACAGTCTCTGGGCTAGCTCAGTGGTACTGGTCCCCAAACCTTACTCCAAAGGTGGAAACCCAGAGATGAGATTCTGCTTGGAATACAGGGGTTTAAATTTAGTCTCTAAAACTGATGCACACCTCATGCCAAGAATAGATGAGCTTATTGACAAGTTGGGTGCAGTCAAATTCTTAAGCGCTTTTGATTTAACATCAGGGTACTGGCAGACTGGACTCACCCAGGTAGCGAAAGAGAGGTCAGCATTTTCAACCCCAGAAGGCTACTTTCCATTTGAAGTGAAGGTTTTTGGTCAGAAAAATGCACCTGCCACTTTCCACAGGTTGGTGAATAAAGTTCGCTCAGTCCTGGACAACGTCAGTGCAGCATATCTAGATATTATAGCTGTTTTTAGTTCCACCTAGGATGACCACCTGGCCCACCTAAAGGATGTTTACAGGCCTAGCATCAGGCAGGTCTAACCATCAAGGCCAATACGTGCCAGATAGGGCAGTGTCAGTGTTCTTTTGTGTACTTGGGCCATTTTGTAGGTGGAGCCAAGTCCAACCTCTCTAGCCCAAGACCCTGACCATTCTGGGGTGGGAGTCTCCCAAAACCCAGACCCAAGTCAGGGATTTCCTTGGCTTGACTGGGCACTACAGTGGGTTTGTGAATGGGTATGGTACCATTGTGGCTCCACTCACTGAACTTACCTCCAAAAAGCAGCCTGAGAAGGTCATATGAACCACAGGATTTCAAAAGGCCTTTAACACCCTGAATGAGGCTGTATACTCAGTACCTGCCCTGAAGGCACCAGACTAATGAAAGGAGTTCATTGTCCAAACAAACGCTTCTGCACATGGGATTGGGGCAGCGTTGTCACAAACAAACTATGAGGGCCAGGCTCAACCAGATGCCTATATCAGCAGGCAACTCATCCTTCGAGAGGAGCATTGTAGTGCCATTAAGAGGGAAGTTGTTTGGTCCCCGAAAGCGCTGAGACCCAACTTGTTTGGTACTCACTCCAAGGTTCGCACTGAACACAGGCCTCTTAGATGGCAGATAAGAGGAGAGTTGAGATGGTTCATTTCCCTACCGTGTATGGACTTTTCAGTGGAACACAGACCAGTGACTGACCATGCCAAAGCAGATGGCCTTTCCAGGTGTTTCGTGGGCTGGTGGGAGAAGCAGGTGGCCTGGGCAGATGACAAAACCGATTGGGTCGATAGGGTGATATGCTGGAGAAGGTATATCGACGACCTCTTCCTTCTTTGGAGAGGGTCGGAATCCTCAGCAATGGAATATATAAGGGCCCTTAATCAGAATGATCTAAACCTGCAATTTACCTATAACATGAGCAAGAAACAGGTTAGCTTTCTAGACTTAAGGGTTTTCGTTGATTCAGGCACTATACAGACCACACTCTTCAGAAAAGAGACGGCAGGGAATTCCGTTCTACATGGACGAAGCAGCCATCCAGCCTCCCTAGTTAAGAGTATCCCCTATGGGGAACTGTTGAGGATAAAGCGCAACAGTTCCCTGGAGAAAGATTTTACAGAGGCCGCACATAGAAGCGTAAAACGCTTCAAATCCCGCGGTTATTCAGGAACTGTACTCCTACACGCTGAAGAGAAGGCGAAAGCCATTGATAGGCAAACCCTGCTGACTGAGAAAAGGACTGAAACAACTAAAGGTGGAAGTGGCATTATTAGACTGATAACAAACTATTCGGTGGCAGCGAATAGAGTCAGAGCCATTATGTCCAAAAATTGGGGGATCCTCAAATCTGACACCATAATTGGCAAAGATTTGCAAGAACACCCCATGATAACATTCAGGAAAATAAGATCACTGAAGGACAGGCTAGTCACAAGCCATCTGTCTAGGGAAAAGCCCAAAGGAGATCTGCACGCCATGCATGGGTCATACCCATGTGGGAAATGCAAGGCCTGCAGCAACAGCCAGAGGATACTTACCTACCAGGTGCCACATAAGGACTCCAAGATTAAGATCAACAAGTTTATTACATGTTCGACCACATTTGTGGTGTACTGTCTAAAGTGCCCCTGCAGACTTCGGTACGTGGGGAGTACCACCAAGGCAGTCAAGTTGAGAATCCTTGAGCACCAAAGGGCCATCGTGAATAAGGATGAGAACTATCCGATGGCCCGGCATTTTGCCACTCACCATAACAGTGATAGGACTCTGCTTAGCTTCTTCAGTTTGGACTGTGTCCCACAAGATATAAGAGGTGGGGATCTGAAACGGAAGCTTAGGCGGTTGGAGTCAAGGTATATCATAGATCTCCAAGCGAAGTCACCGGGAGGACTCAATGCAGGGGAAGAACTATTATCACATCTATAGAAACAGTAATTGAAGTATATGTGTTGAACTGTGTCACTGCCTGAGAATTAACTTATCTTTACAAATGCTTTAAGAAATTTCGTTGGTAGCTGGTTTTTGACCCTTTATGATGAATAGTTTGAAATGTTTAGGAGTTAATTTGATAGGGTAGTGCAGGGATATTGGTGATTATGATTTGTAGTTTCACTTAGTGGGCCATTCAGGCCTTAATAATTAATTAATTTATCAGGGGTCTTATTGAACACAATCTCCTTTCTGAAACCTTGTTACCAACAGGTATATTGATTATTAGTGCAATGTGAATCATGTTGATTTAATTGAATTCTGGTTCTATAATTTAGAATCCTTATGAATCTAGCCCATCTAAGGGCATAAATGCTAGCATCAGACTACTTATATATTGTTAGTCAGGTAGATATGTATTGCTTTATTTAACATTATGAACATTGCCTTATTTTGGGTTTTTTCGTTTTTTTCATTGTTTGAGTTATTCACCATTCAAAGATGGCGCTCATGAATTGTAAGATTATCCGTTTTCACTTTCATTTGTAATGCCTTATTTAACTTCCGCCTTGCCGTCGCCAGCTGACACTGACGAAGGCAAGTGCTGAAACGCGTCTGTTGATTTATATTTTGTGTGCAATAAACCGAGAAAAAGGTTTGACCTACTGCGAGTGCTGATTCTTGCTGGTTTTCGAACTACGGAGCTTCAATATATATATATATATATATATATATATATATATATATATATATATATATATATATATATATATATATATATATATATATATATATATATTCCGGTAGGAAACATTAACTAGTCCAGACAGGGAAAAACAAAAAAGACGTTGAGGAGCAAAGAGCTATATGAGAAGGAAATTGCATTAGACCAAAAGACTAGTAAGACAGAGGGAAAAACAAAAGACAATGGAGAAAAAGGAATGGAATATGAAGACAGGGTGATAATAGGCATGTATCTTCTGCCTCTAGGGTTGGGGGTTACCACAAACAGTTCATCCACAAAGACCTGGGAAGAAGGTAGAAAACAAAGTTTAGAAGAAACCATACCAAGAACACAAACAACAAGATATCTGTAGCATCATAAAAGAAAATCTAAGAAAACAAGAACTGAAAATGTTGGATTTCCGTTTGTTTTGAAGAAACACTTTAGTACCTATATCCTTAAATAAAAGATCATCGTCATACCGTTTTCCTTATTTAGGTGATCACTACAGATGAACCTGCAAACCCCTCACTCTCAAAATTCAAGCTAGATAAATCCTTCTTCTATGGTGCAGAGCCTCTGTGCATGCACAGAGGTGTAGCCACAGAAATGAGCAGTCCATTACTCTGTGGTCACTCAAAACCGCTTCTGGGGGTAGCTTACCTCCTACTGGGTTTGGTGCCAGCCTGACTATGGGGAAAAGGTTGGGGACTTTACAGATGTCACGTAACATTTACTTCTGACAAGGCAGGACCCTTTGAAGTTAAGTTCTTGGACCCATACCAACTGGTCTCAGTGCCAGGGAACGAAAAGCACCACACCACTCCAGGACATTGTCTCTGCTCTGAGAGCAGTTTTACCACCATTTTCACACCACATTCAAGCCAAGTGCACAATGGGTAGGTGCTGGAGAGCTAATGCAAATAAACATCTAGCAGCTTCAGGCAGAGTAAAGGTAACTTTATAAACGTTACATGTTCATTTTATTAAATATAAAAGTAATCCTTTGAATGGAGTCTGTACACGATGCAGGTCAAAGATTGTAGACAGACGTGTATAATCTATACTTTGACTTTTCCTTTGTGGCCGCTACAAACTGACCAGTGACAGTGTTGTTTTGAGTCCAGTCACTGGGGTAACATGTCATTTCTAAAGTCAGACATGTTCCACTTTTGAATATTATGCACCATACCTTTTGGGCTCTTAAATATTTGAAATTGTGTTTTCCTACCCGGCGCAAAACGGTGATTTTGACAGATCTGGGCAGCAGAGTTTAAGCTGCTGCTCTCAGTCTACGAAAGGGAGGACTCAAGCCATGTTTCCACTGCCACTGTAGTGGATGGCACAATAGGTGCAGCAGTCCACCGGTGGCAGTTAACTTCCAGGCCGTGGGTACATTTTCCATACCATACGCTAGGGACCCATAGGCAAGTTAAATAAGTCAATTAGGGAGAAGCCAAATTAAACATGTTTACCGGTGGAGCACACACAATTTTTTCCTGATTAGCACAGGCAATATGCACAGAGTTCTGATTCCAGCTAAAACAAGGTCCAGAAAAAGGTGAAAAATCTGGGATGACCTTTCAGAAAAGGTGGATTTCCTCCACAATGTATTCCAGTCTTTGGGACTTGATTTGATTCCGAATCGGTTTCTCTTGTGTCAGGATAATGATTTTTTATCAAGAAAATAATTTTCTGCCAAAATAGCTATGCTGTTGCATATGATTCAGTGCATGAGTGTGTCTGACGTAAAGGCACTGCATATTTCAGGATGTATGTGTACACTAGATGATGTCACTTTTATCATTATTATTATTATTATTATTATTATTATGTTTCTTATATAGCGCGCTTGCCTTGGGAACCCGTCCTGGCTTTTCCCTGTGAGATAGCCCCTACAGGGCATCCCCAAGGTGAAAGCCAGGCATCCCGCCGCGGGGGGGGGCCGTTGTGGAGATTAAGCAAGCTTAATGCCCAGAGTTGCAGAGTGTGAACCCATGATTAGTTCGGGCACCGAAGCGAGAATTATCGAGTCCATGGACATTTGAGCTCAAGACCCTGCCACGTCGGGAATTGAACCCTGGTCCCGGGTCTGACCTCTGCTTCAGGGTCTGCCTGCTCTAACCAGTGAGCCACACTTCTCCACTGCTTGGAGAATGCAAATAAACACCAGGTCAGTTATGTCCAGCCTTCAGTGACAAACATAAACTGTTTGTGGTTCAGCGTATTAAGGAATATAAGACCATGACACTGGATTTAAGATCTTCAGAAGACAGACAAGTTCTTGTCTTTATAAAGAAACCTTTTAAAGCATTTTCAACACCCTGTTTTTCCAGATGGGTAAAGTGGATCATTCACAAGGCTGGAATTGATCTGACTTGATTCAGGGCCCATTCGACTAGAGGTGCAATGGCTTTCAAATCGACTGCAGAAAGAGGACCACTAGAGGACATTGTGAATACTGCAGATTGGTCATGTGACTCTTTAAAAAAAAATAATTTTATTGAAGGTCTTGACAGTGTGATAAGGGTACATCAACTGACATGTAACTGCCAAATGAAACAGAAATAGAGGTTGCGTGCTGGTGTCGTAACTAATGGTCTGCTAGTAATTGAGGAAATGCGTAAAAAAAAGGCGGCATAACTGGACAAGGAGATATAAACAATGTGTGGAACAGTTAAGGATACAAGCAAAGACATCATGGACGGAAAATAAAAAGGGGAAAGAACAAAAGGGAAGGAAAACTACACTCGTAAGGTAAAACCAAAAGAATTTGTCACCGGGAGGACATTAAGCTTAAGCAGGAAATACAAATATGGTGCACTTGGGTGGGAGGAAGCATATACACCAGTAGAGCCCATCCAGCACCATCCCTATCTGTCAAAGTCCCTAGGCAGTTCCAGTAATTAGCACTACATCCTCCGATCCAACAATACCCCAGAAATGCCAGAAGTCCCCATCATTTGTCTGCAGGGACCTGATCTGGGGGGCAGTCTTAGAGGATCTGTTCCCTGCCTACGCATGGTCGAGACTACAGTGGGCCTCTTGTGCATCCCACCTCAGCAAAGCCCCTTACACTTTTCCTCATTTTGCGCCACAACCGCTGTGGAGAGGGACCAGAGGGAGTTTTCCAGGCCATGGGCAGCTGTCTTCTGGCAAGGATCAATGCCAGGTTTGTAAACCTGGTAGTGATTAGCCTCAATTTGGGCCTGGGGAACAATCCCAGCACGCAAACTGCCTCCAATGATTTGTTGGTGGCCGCATTGATAAAGTACAGTACCGTGTCCCAATAGGGTGTTCATTTTGGGTAGCTTCAAACCAAATAGTAAAAGTCAGCATCTTCCAATCGACAATATGGGCTGGATGTATGGGCTTCCGGAAATCTCAGATTAATACGTTTGGGCATATAATACACTTTGTGTAAATAATAGTATTGAATCAGCTTGGAACAGGGATTCCGAGGAACCTGGGTGGTGAATGTCTCATGTCAGAATATAACAGCAGTCGGTGTCTGTCAACGCCGAGATGTATTGGTCATGTGACTCACCATTCAAAATCCTACTTCAAACCCATTTCGAATGCAACAGCACAGGCAGTAAGTAGGCTTTAAACATGCATAATCCTTTCCTCCAATCCTGATAGAGAATGTACAATTTCCTAGTTATCGAGAAGGAACGTTTAAAATCTATTAAGGGCACAGAGGTGAGGATTATCCGACCCAATAATCTCTATGAAAATTATTCAGAACCTCCAGAGTGAAATAATTGTTGGAAGTAAGGTTTTTTTCTGATGATGTTGACTTTGACTCATGAAGATTAGAATGTATTAAACAATTGTGTTATTGTCAGATTGTTGTTATTTTACGGAGATTCATCATATTGAGTTCTAACGATGTATTCAACTGTTTTTCGTCCCAATAGAGGGGACAAATACGGATACACTGTTTTTAGTAATAACAACATGACATTATTAATTAACTATATATCAGTGCTTACGTTGATTCCCTAAGTGCAGACCAGAACAGTGATAAGCTGAAGGAATAACGGTTAGGATCCCAGCATGAAGAGAGAAAGGAACAGTTGTGACACAGAGATATGTGGAAAAGTATTGTGAGACTTGTGGATTTTATGGTTATTTTGTTAAATGCTTTCTCCTTGTCTCTTGGGAAACGTAGTTTGTTAACAGAATGAACTTGGGAATAACAAGACAGATAAGTCATCCATTGGCTTACTTTTTGAGGCTATGTTAGTGGACATTCCGCAAAGTCGACTACATTTCCTTTTTAAATATGGAGACCCTAAGATTTTAAAAAGGTGCGGCTTAAGATCTTGAAGTCCGTATTGAATATGTGGATATATGTGAGGAAAACACTGAGGGTTCCATATTCCTCGTCATGGGCTCCGATTTGGGACTCTTCTGGGTACCCTGGAATGTTTGAGGAATCAACTTAGTCAGCCCTTGATATACGGGGGTATCAGTTATTGGGCAGATCTTAAGGAGCGCCCAAATTTAATGAGCTCGGAAGCTTTAAATAACCTTACCAAAGGACGGCTAACAAGGTTTAAATATTATCAATTGAGCTCCTGGTGGGCGACACAAGATTGGGCGGAGGAGGAGAAGTCGAAATTCGATCAGGTGATGAGAACGGATCAGTGGAAAAAGGAAATTTCTTTATGGTATTGGGCTTTCCTGGAAACAGATGTGAAGATCGAAACTGACATTCTAAAACTGTGGGGTAAAGAGTTTGGTGATGGAGATCTGAAGCAAATGTGGTGCGACTCATATGGTATCTTATGAACAGTAGTAAAACCAGCAGCACTTGAAAGTAACCGTCTATTTACCACCTATAGAGTTTATTGGTCACCTGCGAAGTTGTCCAAGGTTTCTAGTAATACATATAGCTGCCCAAGATGTATGCTTGTAGCCGCAGATGATGTGCATTTATTTATGTTATGCCCTAAAATGTTATCTTATTGAAACTCAGTCTGTGACTTTTTAGGAGAAGTTATTGGGATACAGATTAACGTAATCCCTCGCCTAATCTTCTTTGGGCTCAATTCGGAGGAAGGAGTACAGATCACAGCGGTTAGTTCAACATTTTTGTTCTATGTAATCTTGTTAGCAAGGCAGGAGATCTGCAGACTATAGAAATCTGAAAACCCTCCATGTTTTACAGAGTGCCTCAGAAACATCATATATACAAGTGAGTCCGAAATGGCATGCGCCCCAAGAAGCAAGGATAATATTTGGGCTCTGTTGAAAAGGTGGAGAGAGAAAGCAGTGTGAGTCCTATGATTAAGCCAAATTTGTTGTCGGCCATGGTATCTCCTCTTTTCCGGTGGTCTCAGTATGAAAGGGAGATGGAAGTGGAATCAGCAGTTTACTTGTGGGATACTAATCTTTTTTCTCCTCTTCCAGTCTTTGGTTTGGTCTCCCCTTGCAAGACCCAGAGGGATCAGAGTATAATCCAGCAAGACATTTGGCAGAATGAGGACAGAAAATGAAAAAAGAATGAACTTGGGAATGACTGCTATTAAAATAAACTCAAGAAAGAAATGCATAATCCTTGCAATAGATGTCCTTATAGAATTGATACTTTCCTTCCTATTAGCTAGAACATTTTAGATTCACTCAGTACATTGAACTCAGCTGATAGCTGCCTCACTTGTCAAGCGAATAAAGACCCTTTTAAACACCTGATTACTTTCTAGTAATCTTCATTGCTCTTAGTTCAACTCGTTCTCGTCCTGGTCATTACTAAATGAGGAATGTCACCATTTCTAATGCCAGGAAACAAAGATATGCTAACTATAACCCCACTCACCCTCAGCTGAGTATCATAAATAGGTTTACATACCCCAGCACATCTTGTAATCCAAAGCTCTGTCAAAGGCATGAACCTTCATAAGGCTGGAACAAAGACGAGTTGGGCTAAAAGTAATGAAGGTTACCAGTAAGTAATCCGGTCACACAGTCTACCTCACTCATCATCATCTGAGTCATTCCTTCACTAAGTATACGTAAGGCCACTGACACAAAATCAACAAACAATTAACAATATAATACTATTTACAGTGATTTTGTAAATTGCTATTTATTGCACAGTGAACAAATAACCCATAACCAGAATAGATAATGTCCACATCATTGCCAAAAGTAATACTCCTATAACAAAGCTGTTCTGTACTCCTTCTACATTTTGAAGACTGCAATGTCTTATGAAGGTGTGGTCTGAGGACCAAGTATCAGCCCTACACATATCTCCAATCTTTGTGCTGAAGTGATTACCAGTTGCTTTAGAAGTCTTTTTACCCGGTCCATAAAGGCCCAAAGTAACAAAAAGAGAGGTAACCTTCCTAATCCTACTTGATTGCTCAATATAAACCAATATAGCAGGTTTTAAGGTCGGAATGCATCAAACTAGCCCTCCATCAGGTCGGGAAAGGCAGCGTCATTTGACATTGTGTTACATGAGCTCCTTTTGCAGCACCTTAGTCTTCATGAAGTCAATGGTTGAGAGCTAAACTGGATTGAATCATTTTTTAAAAATCAGGGTCAAATTGTTTAAATGGCCCTTTTTTCATCTGGTTTAAAGACCCTTTCAATTGGGGTGCCCCAGGGTTTTTCCCTTATTCCAACCCTTTTAAGGTCGATTTGGCACCTGTTGGTTTTGGTGTAATCATTTGGCTTTCAGGTAGTGTCTATTGCTGATGACCCCCTACTCTTTCGCAAAGCTGGCCGAGATTAAATGTCGCCCTCTCAAGGCCTGCCTTACTGCGGTTTTTTAATGGCTTTGTGCCAGTCACTTATTGTGCATTACGGATAAGACTGGGCTTCTTCTATTTGGGTCCTTTCATGAAGATTGGTGGCTAAATTGTTGGCCTGATCATGCCCCGCCTCTGCCATCACCCTCAACCGTTGTAAAACAAATCTATTGGTGAGGTGTGATATCCTCCTATCCTTTACATCATAGGTATCTTCAGTGGTGGGAACATGCTGGGTCTGCTCTGTGCCTTAAAGAAATTTCTTACGTTTTTCCTTTGCCTTCTGGGAACACGGTTTTCCATGTCCTTATTATATCTAGGCTGGACTATGATAGTACTTTACATTTTGGCCTTTCTGACTATGTAATTACTAGACTTCGGGATGTTAAAAATGCTGCTGCTCTGCCATTCTAAGGCTTTTGCGGCCGACACCCATGTCTCCTTAAATGCATTGCTTACCTGTAGTGTATACTATATAAACCATTAGTCATGCCTTATAGGGCCTTGTTCGTGGTTGGCCCTCAGGATTTTACATTGAGACTGCTTTTATTCTCCGGCTAGAGCTTTATTCTCTTCTCCATCATTTTTGGTTATAGTTCCTAGGATCCGACAGGCCAGAAGGAGTGGACGCTCCTTTCCCTATCTTGTCTTGAAGGCCTGGAATGAACTCCTGTTTGCATTTCACTCCCTTATTTCTTAGTCTGTTTTTGGGAGAATTTCTTTTTTACCTGGTTATTTGCTTTGTCTTTTTTCATGAGATCAGGTTGACTTTGAGAGTTCACTCTGACAATGGTTACAATTATTCATTGCAGTGGGTAGTCACCCACCCCAAATAATAATCCGGTTATTTATAGTGATCTTTTTGCACCAAGAGAATTATCTTCTGTAAAGCTTCCATCTTGTCTTTGAAGACAACAAGGGTTCCCTGTATACAAATTAATAATGCAACCCCTAGGTCAGGGAATAAATCAATGGAAAAAACTACCTAGGCAGTCATTTATAAGTTAAACACACACTGCGAGAAAGGACCAACACTGAGAGTGAACAGCTTCCAATTAAAAACATAAGTTTATTACATTCACATCAACAATAGTTAAGAAGTACATTTCATAAAAAGTTGAAATCACATAAATCATAACATAAAAATTCTTGAACATAGAGGGATGAGTTGTATGTCGACGCGTTTCGGCGACCAGCGCCTTTCTCAAGACAATTTTTACAACTATCTGCAAATGAAATAATGTATAGTATTAATTAAATCATTCTCAGTTGTTACATTAATATGTTTATTCTATACATTTTATTAAAAAATAACGGAAGCATTGTTCAGAATTCTCAGGTCCTAAATCTGTCCTTAACACAGTTGATAATTTACAAAAGTTATAAAACATAAATTAAAATATCGTAACCTCTTTTTATAGCCTGCTACTGATATGTATATATATGAGCCACAGTCTGTTGATGTAATGACTAGTGGCTTATTAATCTCACTGTTTTTTTCTTGAGGTTTTGAGCATCATTTATACAGAACATCATTTATGACAAATACTGATTTGGAACATTCTGAATAGTATGACAGACATAGTTAAATATCTAATAGAAAAAATAGGAACAGGTCTAATTCCATTATGAAATTTCTGTATAATCGATCATGAAATTTCATAATGGAATTAGACCTGTTCCTATTTTTTCATTACATCAACAGACTGTGGCTCATATATATACATATCAGTAGCAGGCTATAAAAAGAGGTTACGATATTTTAATTTATGTTTTATAACTTTTGTAAATTATCAACTGTGTTAAGGACAGATTTAGGACCTGAGAATTCTGAACAATGCTTCCGTTATTTTTTAATAAAATGTATAGAATAAACATATTAATGTAACAACTGAGAATGATTTAATTAATACTATACATTATTTCATTTGCAGATAGTTGTAAAAATTGTCTTGAGAAAGGCGCTGGTCGCCGAAACGCGTCGACATACAACTCATCCCTCTATGTTCAAGAATTTTTATGTTATGATTTATGTGATTTCAACTTTTTATGAAATGTACTTCTTAACTATTGTTGATGTGAATGTAATAAACTTATGTTTTTAATTGGAAGCTGTTCACTCTCAGTGTTGGTCCTTTCTCGCAGTGTGTGTTTAACTTATAAATGACTGCCTAGGTAGTTTTTTCCATTGAAGCTTCCATCTTGAACTGTTTCTTCCTTATACATTTTTTCAGAGTTTTCAAGACTATGGCCATCCGAAAACCTCTATTCAGCTTTGGCACCAGGAACACTATTGAATATACACCCTTCCTCCTCTCATTCTCATGGACTGAAATGAGTGGTCGAATTCCTTCTTCCAAGGCTGCTTGTTTCGTCTTGAATTTTGGAAAGGGTGTAGGCATGTTCCATAAGTCCATTTAAGGCTAAGGGAAATCTATGTTGTATTGGCTTATGATAATATGCTGACCCGTATGGCTAAAATAGATCCTTCCCAATTCCACAGGAAGTGATGGATCCTACCACTAACCTTTTCACTTCAGATAATCTGCCTCCTGGTACCCGGCGTAGTCAGGAACTCTGATTTTTATTGGGCGAGTCTTGTTTTGGTTCCTTTTTAAACTTCTGTGGAAAGGATTTTGGTTGAAATCTTGAAGTATTAAAATGTTGTTGCCTCCTAGATGGCTTCCTAGAAGAAGACTTGTGCTTTAAAATCCTGATGCCACCATCTGTTGTTTTCTAAAGGAAGGTTTTCGTTAAGACTTTTTTGCAGCTTACACTCCAGTTCGACACCACAAAACCTGGTCCCTTCAAAAGGAATCTTTGAAGCTGAAGATCTCTGGGCACAGTTAGATTTCCAGTCCTTCAGGAAAAAGTTCTGTCTTGCAGGTATCAAAGTACCACACACTACTCCTGATGCTCAAAGGATGGCCCTCGGGCCACTTGCGGCCCGCAAGGCCATCCCATGCGGCCCCGTAGAAATCAGTAGGCATGGAATCGGCACACTTCCTACCTGTTTTAGTTACTCGGGGGCCGCATTTTCTGGGAAAAGCATGAACGGGGCATACGATGACAACCAGTGTCTTGCATGCTCACCCGTAGCCCCCCGCCCTCACCTTCCTCTCTGGCGTCAGATGCTCACCCTGCCATTGATGGCATTGGCTGTGCTGCCTCTACCTGCTGTTCACTGACAGTGTGGCCTCTTTAATCTTTCAACTGGTGCTGGTAAAACATAGTTGTCTCTGCAGTTAAATTTATATTTTTAAGGCCCCTGGTTAGGGTTTTAGCCGAGCTCAGACTTTCCTTCCTCATGGTCTTAGAGCAGGCACGTGGTGTAAACAGAATAAATAAAATAATGATCCAGCAATGTCTTCACGTGGCTCCATGGGCTGCACCTAGCCTTTTGTTTTATGACTTCAGTTTAGGTACATGGGATGCTACAGGCTCTCAGTTCACAACAGTGGTGCTACAGAAAGTTTACAGGTGGAATTGGGGGAGATACAGTTCATGCACAAAGTTAAATGCCTCGGAAGTAGCCCAGCAGGATAATTATGTATAAATCCCAGCTTCCCCACTTTAATAAATTGTGCGATTCTGAGTGAAACATTTATGTGCCTGTGTTGCGGACAATATTTCTAACATTTATTACAGGCAATTCAGCTTGCTCTGTGCATTACTTAAGAAAGTGTACTAATGTATAGTCATCCAACACTACCTGTCTGAGTTGTGACACAGATGTAGTACCAGGTATTTTATGTTGTAGAATTGAACAGCAAATAGTTATTGGTTTTGGCACACATTAGGTAGAGTCAGAGCTGAGGGGACAGGGGCCCAATGTGTACATAGAGATGAATGGGCAGAGGCAGAATGAAATGGTAGAGGTAGGGAGAAGGGGCAGAGAAAGGAAAAACAGAGAGTCTGGCAGACTCCATATGAGTAAAGCATTAAAGCCGAATGAAAAATGCTGTGAGGATGAATGGAAAGGTTAGGGGTTAACAGAAGAGAGCGAGGGAGTAGGAGCAACGTGCAGAGTATAAGGGTATTGCAGGTTATGAGGAGTGTGAAGGGGCAGGAGCAGAGTAAGGACAGGAAGAGTGGGCTGCTTTACACATAAGGACTTAATTGAGCGATATATATGGAAGGTGAGTGCTAAGCCAGGGACACTGGCAAGGATATATTGAGGGGTATGACAATAATGAAAGCAACCGCTATGAGCCAGCAGCAGAATGAAGGGAAGCAGTGAAGTAAAGGTGTAAAGCAGAACTGCAGGAAGGACAAAGGGACTGGCTTATCAGTACAGTAAACCATCAGTAGAGCCAAGGTGTACAAGCACAGTGAGTGGGTAAGCGCCGAGTGACGCAGTAGGGAACAACGAGAGGGTAGGGGTAGAATGGTGTGTTAGCATGCAATGAGAGGTTAGGCGTAGGATGAGGTGTTAGGGTACAACGAGAGGGTAGGCACTTTGATACGGTATGAGGAGAGTGAGATAATAATGCTGAATAAAGTAGACAACAGTGGCAACAAAAAGGTGTGACAAGATAGGGGTAGAGTGTGATGGAGGGAGAGCAGGAGCAGCATTAAAAAGTCAAGGTGTGGAGAGAGTGAATGCAGTTTCAGACGTTGGGGCCAGAGTAGGAGCAAAATGACAGGCTATGAGCTTAGTGAAATAAAAGGGTCAGGAAATGAGTATAAGCAGAGTGAAGAGGGGTGGAATAATGAGGTTGGAGTGTCAGACAGAAGAAGTAAAGAGGTACTGGGAGCAGATTGAGATGATATTATTAGAAAGCAGGGGTAGGGACAGTGTGAGAGGCATTTATGAGATAAGGAAAAGAGACAAGGGTCAGGAGAGAGGTATAATGAGTGGTATACATTGAGGGTAAAACAATAGGATAAGAGTAAAGTTGTGACAGAGTACCAGGCTGCGGGACAGGTCAGGAAAAAAGTAAATTATTAAGGCCAAATTGGTGAGTAGAGGTAGGATGAAGGGGTAAAGTAGAGGAATATGGCAAGCATGAAACAGTCATAAGGTAGGGTCTGAGTTAGAGAGCAGGGTCAAAGTGAATGCATAGGTTCACAGTGGACTCTAGGGGCAGAGTCATTGAGTGTAGGGCTCAGGAGCGGACCTTAAGCGCAGAGTCATTGAGTGTAGGGCTCAAGGAAGATTAGTAGTAGACGTGCTGCTAGATAAATGCATTATTATGAAATGACATGCACCTACCTAAGATGATAGTCATTTTAGAGATGACACTACAATACCTCTGCTGCATTGTTGGGCAAGCTCATTGACTAGGAGAAGGCAGCAGGTCGCTTGCCCATAATGCCGGTCATAGTGCCATTGTAAATGTCATTACAGCCTGAGTACATGAATGCATGTATTGTGTGGGCCCATGCATGCACAATACAGCATGGGACCATTTATGCATGTACTGTCTAGGCCCATGAAGACTATGACAGCCTGCTGTCATAGACGCTTGTATTGCCTAGGGTTCCATGCATGTGGTAAGTTTCATGAGCTTAGGTGTGCACAGCAGGTGGAGAGAGGACAGGAGACCTACCTCTGTCAATGCTCTTTGTATGTACACTTCTGAGTTTTGCTGGATGATCTTGGGGCTTTGTATTGTAAACTCTCAACAGTGTCATTAAGGGTTTGTTCGGAGCGACTTTAATAGGCATATGGGTATGAATTGTGTCTTCTGAGAGACAAGTAAAGGGTGTGTCCAAGTGTCTGCGCAACTGAGGGACTAAGAGCTGGGAACTGGGGGCTTGTCAAAACAAGGCAAAGATGGAAAACTATGGTCAAAAATACACACATCCCAGTAAAAAGAAAAATATTGACAGTATTTATTTAGGGTACATACATACATATATCACATTTTCAAATACAGCGTTGTCTAGTATTGTTTTGAAAAAGTGGCAATTTTGTTTTACCCCAGTAGCCCCGCGTCCACTGACCCCTCCCCCCCCACCGACCCTGCCCCCATCGCACAAGGCCATCTGTGCGGCCCTCAGCCACAAGCCAGACTGTCATTTTGGACACCGAGAAAAGGTTTGTGAGTACCCATGCTCTAATGTAATGAAAATAAAATATGAGAGGAAATTGACTTGCTTCTCCATTTTCTCTAACAGTCTGGAACACTCCTAGCCTTTCGCCTTGCGGAGTTACTTGAAATCAGATAGCAGGGATTATGACGTGTAGATCCCATACTCCCTAGGGGACTTTGCCAAATTTGAGCCAGAGTAGACTTTTCGGAGGGCAGTGCCTACTTTTTGATGTGCTGGATGCTTGAGGATCTTCTCCTCTGTCGTCATAGATCTCCCCACTATAATTACCACCGCCGGGTCCACATGGATAGTGTCAGGGACCTTTTCCTCCACAGACGCATGGAATAAAGTTTTACCAGGAACCTAGAGAAGATAATCTGTTCTGTATCTTTCCATTTGTTCATCAAATACTAGTGGATCGCAGACCTAAACTCAGGGGTTTCTTAAACTGGTGTGAGACAGTATCCCTGGAAGAACACTGCAATCTCTTTTACAGGAGAGTCCATATCATTTGAAAAATATTTCCCCTTTTGATTAGGAGGGAGAAAATAAGCCTTAAACTGACCAATCAAATTCAGACAGCACAGAATACATAGATTTGTGCTCTGAAATGCCGTTGACACCACTTTTCTTGGGCTCAATAATTCCACGGACTCGATAATTCTCGCTCCGGTGCCTACTCGACTCACGGGTTCACACTCTGCGACTCTGGGCAATAGCTTGCTTAATCTCCACAACGGCCCCTCGCGGCGGGATGCCTGGCTTTCACCTTGTGGATACCCTGCCGGGGTTATCTCACAGGGGAATACCAGGACGGGTTCCCTAAGCAAGCGCTTAGATACCTGCGACGTGGGTGATTTGCGCTATATAAATACATGTACATTTACATTTACAATGTTTCTAAAATTAGCCTCTTAATCTCCTTCTCTTCCTTGTCTGCTCCCCTACTCCACTTAGCTGATGGTGATAAATGCGCAGAGGCTCAAATCCTTACAGGGAAACTAAAACAAAAAAAGTACCCTGTGAAGATTATTGAAAAAGCAAAGAAAAAGCATGTAATACCCCTATAGAGGCCCTACTGGAAACCAATAAGAAGACACAACCAGATCAAATAATCTGTATCACTACATACGACTCTTCTTCTAATGATGTGAAGAAAATAATTAACAAGAAATGACCTATACTCACATCTAACAAACTCTCCTATGAAAAACCTATGTTTTCATTTAGAAGAAATAAAAGCTTGAAAGACACACTAGTCCACACGGACACGTTTAAACCAAAAAACAGTAATCAATTGACACTTTAGAACAATCCTTCAGTCAGAGGACATTATCCCTGTGGAACATGTGTAGTTTGCCAATTCACAGAACAAACTAAAAGCCCCGATTTAGGTCTACACTCACCATGGGAACAGAGGTCACACACAAACTGGAATTCAGATTCAGTAGTCTACCTCATCAAGTGCCCATGCGACCTGGCCTACATAGGCATGACAAGCCAAAATGTTAAGGTTCATATCAGCGAATATAGATGCACGATTAGACGCGTAGTGACAGCAACTAAACTCATAGCACACTACAGAGAGAAACAACATAAGGATACAGACATAAGATGGACAGTTATGGAAAAAGTGAAAGGCACGGGCAACTTACAAAGGAAACTCCTAGAACGAGAATAGCGCTGGGTGTATCGTTTAAGGACTTATGAGGTTGGTTTGAATGACTCCATCCACTGGAGCCAACTGAACAAATAGGAAACTTGACATCTGCCTTCCCATATTAGTCTGTATACAGATAAACAAGCCCCTCCTAGACCTATTTTGTAAAGATACGGACTATTAATTAGATTTGACCATATGTTAATTTTTTCTCAAACCTGAAAATGTATCCATTTATTTAATTCAAATTACATAGTGGGGTTAATCTTGTCTGGTTAAAAAATGAATGTAACAACACACCGATATCAACGGGGATACGGAACTATAATTTCCCTTATGGAACTACAATTCCCAGAGTGATACTAGCGACTCATGCTAGAAACGCTATGACGCTGTGTCTTCATTTCCGTTTTTGGAATAGGGGCGTTATGTTTTCAATCAGAAGTTCCTCCAGCGCTTCCACCTAATATGCAAATACCAATCCCCGGCGGTTCCATGCACAAGCCGAGGACCGGGACTAAATAGGTTTGAGAGGCTGGGCGGGATCTAAATCCGAGTAAGTACAACACGCAGCATATCGGCACACTCAGGGTCTATGGAGCGAGGCGAATCGATGGATCCATTCCCCTAGATGTCCCTGTAATTGAGGTTTCCGCATATTCTTCTTTCTTTCCTCTTGCCTCAATCATCACCACAACGATGATTGCCACAGGACCACCCAAATTAGCCTACCGGTCCTATGCAAAGCATTTTGCCTCTCCAACGAGGGTAAGAACATAAATGAACGGGTATGAATAAATGGAGTCGATGTGTGAACCTTTACGAATGTATTGAGTTTCTTATACGTTTAATTTTCACACTCGGAATGACAGCAGCGTTCAGCTGTTTGTAGAGACTGGCACACAGTAATGACACTCTGGAATGTACACATACTACCACGCAGATAGTGTTAGCAGGCAAGTAAAATCGCCACTACACAATAATCTGTCACATAAAATTTGTGTGTTACAGATAAATATGTGATTGGCACAAAAGGGGATCAGACTGATGACATGGATATGCACATAATCATGGCATTTATTATGTTTGGTCTCTACGGGCACCTAAATGGGAACAAGCGTAACAGAAATACAGTAATATACATTTATAATATTGTGTGTTGTCTGTCCTTGTTCTTTGTTTGTGTTCACAGATGGAGGATCACACATAACAGATAAATTATCTGTTACAGACACATGAGAAGCAGCTACTCTGCACTCGCTCTACTGGCAGGATAGGGACTCCCATCTCTATATTCCCAGGGGGGTAACCTTTGCCCTGAAGAAAGTCCAGGAATTATACGGCCAACCCAGGACTGAAACATGTTGGCACTAGAGTCTTAGGACCATAAAACTCCTATCGACCCGATTTTTAAGACAACCCTGACAGGCCCAAGAATAAAGGGAAACTAGGGGTTTGCCTGAGGTTTTTTAGTCTTTAATCTAACTGGTCTTCATTTATCATAAGATCTTCCAACACTGTGGTTGAGCCCACCCCGACCTGTAGGCATCGGGCTGACCCGATGAGGAAGTATGACACCACTAGGGTGTGTGAGGGTAATTAACCAAATGTTTTTCTTCCTTCCGCTTAGGTTGAGTTAGGTATATCCTTACACTTGATATTTGCCCTTTTTTACAGTTAGACTTCTGTTCTACTGATCACATGCTGCTTCATTTGAGTATTTTTTGTGGATTAATAAGATAAATGCACAGAGCCACTAGAAAAGAATGGCAATGGAGAACAGTCCCCTTTTTTCCTAGATGCTTCCTCTTTAGAAAGGTTATCAAGTCACAAGATTACTTGGCAAGCAACAACAAATCCTGACTCTCCCAAAATGCTTACCTCCTAAATAGAGAGGTCCCCTATAGAACCTTTAAACACTTGCGCTCAATTGCACGTACATGACATGAAATTATACACATGCCCAGACCAAACCAGTTGACGCAGGCATAGAAAATAAAATTGTCATTCTGGAACACTGTTTCATCGTACATGCACTAAACCAACATGTCACCCTGTGGGAGCTGAAACCTAATGTGAGCTACAGTTTACCAAAGTCCAAAACCACAAACAAACAAAAAAAGAATAAAGAAAAACCACCTCATGGGCATCATAAGAATGCTGAAAGGTTCATCTTCACCACGGTAAGACAGACTCACAGCTGGGTGGCACCATCTTACTGATATGGCATTGGGCTTCCTTTCTGCCATGCCCCATAGCTGTGCGGCTCTCATATATGATCAAAGATCTCCCTTAAGCCCAGCAGGGAGAGAAACCTTTGCACAATTGTTGGAGTCTGAATCTAGGATTTCCAAATTTCCCTGAGAAAAATATCAGTCATATATTCAAAATTAAAGATTCTGACTTTGTTAAAGTATCTTTAATAAATAGAAAATAATGTTCGATTTATTCTGTTTAGTTAGTATAATCCGGCTTCAGTTGAAATGATTATGCCAAAGTAGGTCTCCATTGACATTTGACATTTGTCAATGGGACTGGGGTAAGTGGCTCTGAAATAGACATAATCTTACGTTTCAACATTTATGTTCTACGGTGCGTTTCTCTCGACTGTTTATGGCCATTTATCGGCACATATAACATTGTTCCATACACTGAGTAGGTCAAGCACAAAGGTGTTGGTGTTTACCACTTCGTTTTACCTGTTTTTTCCTTTTTTATCTTGAATACTGATTGCGATTTGCACAAGGAGCTGTGTTCAATGCTCCGGCGTGTTTGCCAGGCTATTTTCAGTGAGGTCAGCGCTCTAGCTCAGTGATACCGACACGCACAGTCGGCCTCATTAGGAGCCGATTATGCGACCGCGCAGTGGACGAGCCTAAGGCAAGCCCGTCTGTTCCCGAACGGACCCAGGGACAGGAACCCTGCTGGTTTCAATAAGGTAAAGTACTGCTATACTGCTGAGCAGCTAAACCTTCACAGAGGAGTGCCCAGAAGTAAGTGTATGCACTCCATGTTACCTGATAGCATTGTTACTCGGTGTCCCCGCTGTGGTTTTAAACTTTGTCCGACCTCCCATAGTCCTGATACCTTATTTGACAAGAAGGTCTCAAAATGTTTTTACTTAACTGCTGCTCACTCCCTAAGCACGCATTAGAAATTCATCTAATGTTAGAAGATGAGAAACCAGATGAATTATTCCTAACAGGAACACGGTTGAACAAAGAGACGGATTACGCCATTGTACAGGTGCTCCCACCCAACTATGTTATCCAGAGGCATGACCGAGAAGTTGGCCAGGGAGGGGGTATTGCCATTATTCATAAGGGCTGTATTACCACAAATCCCATACCCGACTGTGAAAGTATTTCTCGATCAGGGTATCCAATGGATGTACCTTTTCAGGTATTTTAGTATATCGCCCACCAGGCCCTCTTGGCCAATTCTGTTAGATTATGCCAGATATTGTAGCTAACCTCGCCAGTTCCCTACCCAATTTTACCATACTGGGAGATTGTAACATGCATTTTGACGACGCAGAACTTTCCATTACGCCAGAACTGGTTGATGGGTTAGCGGCCTTTCAGCTCAATCAAAAAGTAGTCGGCCCAACCCACTTTAAAAAAAACCATATTCTCCAACATCCAGAACCTTTTAGTCACTAAACCTATCCCAATACCATGGTCCGCCTACTTTTTACTCCCATTTACCTGTGTCGTGCAGGATACTAATACACAGGCGGTGGGAATTAAAAAGCTGACCCGTACTTAATCAAAACTCCCTCTGGAATTATGGGTGACAAACTTGGAGAACACCAGATCAATATTCCACCCAAATCCTATTATTGCAAATGACAATCCTAACAGATGGTTGGAGTCCTCACTCAACAATGTTCTTCCAAAAAAAGAGACCCATATAAAAATAGGAACCAACAGAAACCCCTGGTATTCTCCTAAACTTCGGAAACTCAAACAAACATGTAGAATATTTAAAAGAAGATGGAGAAAGGACTTCTCACCTGTTAATAAAGTTAAATATAGGGAAGCCATAAAACTTTATAAATTTGAAATAAAATCTGCTCAAGGCTGCTATTACCAAGACAAAATCGTATCGGCTGCATACTCCCCTCCTGCAATTTTTCCCATTGCAAAAACACTTCTGACCCCCCCCCTAATTCAGATAATACCCAACTTTGCTGTAACCAGATAACAGAATGTTTCTCTGCTAAGATACAAACCATCTATTTGTCCTTACTCAGAAAACACTCCAACAAATGGTATCACCAGTAGACATAGTAAAGGAACAGGACCTGTTGGAGGAATTCCCCCCTGTGGATCTAACCTCCCATTGGAGGATTCTGAGTCATCTAAAATCTGGCTCCCCAACATATCCAGCCCACCCCCACCATTCTAAACAAGATCGTGGAGACGGTTTCTCCGGCATCCTGGATTTGATCCATGCCTCTCTTATGACAGGAATGATGCCCCCGCTGTGGAAACAGGCGATGGTCAAAGCTCTTTTTAAAAAAACCTAGCTTGGACCTGGAAGAGTGGGCGAACTATCGACCAATATCTCCGCTGCCAGGAATAAGTAAAACTGCATGTGAACTCAGCCCTCTCTGCATTCCTGGAAAAGAACAACTGTCTCCATCCCTTGCAGACAGGATTCAGATCACAGCAGGGCATGGAGACCGCACTCCTGTCGGTAGTAGAGGAATCTAGAAAAATCCTTGATGGCGGAGGCTGCGCAGCACTTATTTTGTTAGACCTCAGCGCACCCTTTGACACTGTGAACCACTCTCTGATGATCAGCAGACTCAGGAATGTAGGAGTGACTGGACTAGCATTGAAATGGCTGCAGTCCTTTTTGGAAAATAGATTTTTCTCAGTCTTTGATGGTGAAATTGTTTCAAAGCAATTGCCCCTTACATGTGGAGTTCCTCAGGGACCTGCCCTGAGTCCCACTTTATTTAATATTTATATGAGCTCCTTGGCAGAAATAGTTACTCCATTTGGAGTCCAGATTGTCACCTATGCCGACGACACTCAGTTGGTTGTCTCTCTCAATAAACAGGACAATTCCGTACCTGGCATAGCTTCCTGCCTAGAAAAGGTCTCCAGGTGGATGGATAGCTCACGTTTGAAGCTTAATGGGGCAAAGACCGAGATCATGCGCATCAGTAACTCCGTCCCTCCTAATATAGACCTATTTTGGCCTAACTGTGTGAGTCTACCCACTACCCCGAAAAAGCATATTTAGAGCTTGGTTGTATGGCTTGACTGTAACCTTGATTTTAAGGAACAAGCCCGGAAAGTAGCAGCCTGCTGTTATGGCCTCCTGAGGATGATCAGGAAGATCCTTCCCTTGTTACCCTTCATGTGGTCAGAAGGCTGTTAGTCCAGGCACTGATTCTGTCACAGCTCGATTATGCCAATGTTTTATATCTAGGAGCCCCATATTTTACGACCAAAATATTACAGACTGTGCAGATCTGCGCAGCTCGTCTGCTCCTGAATATCCCTAAACGTCTCTCAGCCAAACCTGCTCTGGCCTCTCTGCACTGGCTCCCAATCCAGGAGAGAGTCCAGTTTAAGGCCATGTGCATTGCACATAAAGCACTTTCTGGAAAAAGAACTCCTATGATTTGCTCCATGAGCCATTCTATTGGCCAATGGAACCTTGAGATCCGAAAAAAAACATCTGGTGACACTCCCAAAAATAAAACGTACGCAGGGCAGAGGCCGCCTTTTTTCATACAATGCTGCTAAGCTATGAAACCACCTTCCCCTCCATATTAGTCTACAGCCAAATTACTTGAATTTCCGAAAGCAATTGAAAACCTTACTCTTCCCTTGATATGCTCAGCGTCTGTATCTGCGTCAATATAATCGCTGGGATGCCCTCGGGTAACCAGGCGCTTTATAAATGCTACCTCATTCATTCATTAATTAAAATTTGACTTCTAAAATTGCATCTACGAGTTTCCTATGTGTATTTTTTCCCTCAGTGTTTTTCCTTTTTTAGAAACTAAGTGATATAAATTAATGTTGGGTCGCGCTTATTTCCTGAACAGAAACGTATTAACTTCCATTCCTCAAAAAGGAAGCCATGCTTAGCATATTCCTGTATTTGCAACCTAGTCAATGCCTTTGCCCCGGTTTGCTCCAAGCAGTCAGTTGTTGCACACATGTCATGTTATTTCATAATTTTGGCTTTTTTATATTCATGCCCCAAAGTAGGCGTTTCTAATTTTTTTTATGTATTACATTTTTTCTTTTATTATTGGCTTATGTGCAAGTTACATTATTAATACAGTCTCATGGTGTCAGATGTCGCCATGTCGAGAGCATGCCTGTCACTGTTTGAAACCTATCAAATGTGTCCCTCTGGTGATGTGACAGACACTTTGTTTGAATTGAGCAGACTGCGCTAATCTGCCTGATTTATACTTAAACTCTTCTTGTCTTACAAACTTAGCAGTCTACATCATTCATTCGGTTTGTTGATTTATACTTTACTTTCCTTGATTTTTGTAACTGAGTATATTTATGCTAATCCTTTTGCTGCACTATACTTGGATGCTGGCTTTTTAGTTGCTTTGGAATTGGACCTTCTGTTGTTTCTTCTTGCAATTGGTGTTACTTGATGCATTGCTGATACTTATTTGAATTTAATTAACTACTTGTTGCCTTCTATAATACATTTTAAATTTGAATTAACCTTTTTTAGTTCTGACTTTGGCATGTGAGGGTTTTCATTACTGGCATGGGGCATCCATATATTGAGACACATGTGGCCACGGTCCCGTCTTAACTCTATTATTAAAGCCTTAGCAACATGATACTTAAATAGAACTTTATAAAAAAATTGTCTGCAATCAGTTTAAGTTGACTTTTCTGTCTTTATTTACTTCAATTATCAGTAATTGAATTGCTTAGCTCCAGTACACACTTTAGTGTGCTTTCTTCTTATAATTACTGTTTAAAGTGTGTAAATAGAAGGATGAAGACTCGTGTCTTTTGGAGATTTTACTCACTTTTGCCTTGGCGGGGACATTAAAATACCAGTCATGCCGAAAAAAACAGTCAGGTGGCAACCTCTCTCTCTCACTGGCCTCAACATGGAAACAAATCAGGAAGCGCTGTGGGTTGCTACTAACCTATTTACAAACATCAGCGAAGGGTGGGTGGGGTTATAGTTAGCATTTATTGTCTTGTTGCCTGTCCTTGGACAGGATGATAGTCCTCGTGTAGCTGACAGGGACGAGGGACATGGGAATAATGAACGTGTTGTAGTGCATTTCCGGCGCTCAAGGTGGTTTGTTCGAGACACTTTGGAATGTTGTCTACATGTTCTGTTCTGTGATTCGGAGACTCTTCAGATAAGTGACTGGCCGGCGGCTGCGACCGCATCTCCTTGCTGTCTAGGGTGATTGAGGTACAATTAAAGAAGTCTTCTTCTACGTAGCGTCTCGACTTTCATTTAGACTTCACAATGGCGTCGAGGAGCTTAAGCCCCACGAACCTGCGCAGTTAAATCGGAAAATAAAACAAAAAGAAGGATTTCTTCCATTTGCTGTTTCCGCGACACAGGGAGAAAGGGGAGTATAAACGCAGCTACATCTCAACGCTACCCACACGCCCTCTGTCAAGGTACTGGCGACAATTCATTATTTACCTTTGTGTATGCGTGGGTGAGGAAACCGTTTGGGGAAACTGCTCTTCGGACGTATCTTTCGAGCAGCAGCAGTGTTCCATTCTCGAGCTGGAATCTTCCAGAGCAACTGCATTCCGGCATTCTCAGTCTCACGTGTATTTCCAGCATGACTCTTATGCGTCCATCGTTACCACAGAAGAACAGAGAGGCCATGTAAAGGTGACGCTACGTCCTGCCAACTTGGCTCCTACAGAGTTCAAAATTTGCAAACATTCGTGACAAGAATTTTCAATTCTATTAAGGACTAGGAGGCGAGGATTATGCTTTCTCATTTCTTTAATGAAATGCTCAGCAGCCAATAAAAATAACCAAAAAACTACATTTCCCATGAAGTCAAGTCAAGTCAGAGAATGTATATAGCGCACTACCTACCCAGAGGGTCTCAAGGCGCTTAGTAAGGGGAGGAGGATTACTTGTCAAATATCCACGTTTTAAGTTGCTTTCTGAATGCTAGGTGGTTCTGGGTGAGGCGAAGGTAAGCGGGGAGTGAGTTCCATGTTTTAGCAGCCAGGTAAGAGAAGGATCTGCCTCCCATGGTGGTCTTGTTGATGCGAGGTACAGTGGCAAGGGCTTGGCTGGAAGAACGTAGTTGGCGGGAGGGGGTGTAGAAGGACAGTCGTGAGTTGAGGCATTCTGGTCCGATGTCGTAGAGTGATTTGTGTGCGTGGGTTAGCAGTCGGAAAGTGATTCTCTTATTGACGGGTAGCCAGTGGAGGTCTTTCAGGTGACCAGAGATGTGTTCGTTGCGCGGGATGTCTAATATGATCCTGGCTGATGCGTTTTGGATTCGTTGGAGTTTCTTCTGGAGTTTAGCGGTAGTACCTGCGTAGAGGGTGTTTCCGTAGTCCAGTCGGCTCGTGACTAGAGCATGGGTGACTGTTTTCCTTGTTTCGGTGGGGATCCAGCGAAATGTCTTCCTGAGCATGCGAAGAATGTTGAAGCAGGATGAGGATACGGCACTGACTTGTCTGCTCATTGAGAGTGAAGAATCCAGGATGACGCCTAGGTTCCGTGCGTGGTCTGTCGGCATGGGTGCTTTTCCAAGGGCTTGCGGCCACCAAGAGTCGTCCCATGCAGAGGGGGATGTACCTAAGATGAGGACTTCTGTTTTGTCTGAGTTCAGTTTCAGACGGCTTTGTTTCATCCATTCGGCAACTTCTTTCATTCCTTCGTGTAGGTTAGTTTTGGCGGTGCTGGGGTCATTGGTGAGAGAAAGGATTAGTTGAGTGTCATCCGCGTAAGAGATGATGTTGAGGTTGTGTTGGCGGGCGATGGCCGCGAGGGGGCTCATGTATACGTTGAAGAGGGTAGGGCTGAGTGAGGATCCTTGTGGTACGCCACAGATGACTTCAGTGGCCTCGGACTTGAATGGCGGGAGGCGGACTCTCTGGGTTCTTCCGGTGAGGAACGAGGTAATCCATTCAAGTGCTTTTCCTTGTATTCCGATGTTATTGAGGCGTTGTAACAGGGTGCTGTGGCAGACTGTGTCGAAGGCTGCAGAGAGGTCGAGGAGGATGAGGGCGACTGTGTCTCCATTGTCCAGTAGAGTTCGAATGTCGTCTGTTGCTGCGATGAGGGCGGTTTCAGTGCTGTGTTTTGCTCGGAAGCCAGATTGTGAGGGATCGAGGGATTTGTTGGCTTCGAGGAAAGCGGCGAGCTGGTTGTTGACGGCTTTCTCGATGACTTTGGCCGGGAATGGAAGGAGCGAAATGGGGCGGTAATTTTTGAGTTCGGTGGGGTCCGCTGTGGGTTTTTTCAGAAGGGCGGTGAGTTCAGCGTGTTTCCAGCTTTCCGGGAAGGTGGCGGAGTTGAAGGAGCAGTTGATGACGTCTCGGAGGTGCGGTGCTATGACGGAGTCTGCTTTGTTGAAGATGTGGTGAGGGCATGGGTCTGTGGGGGATCCTGAGTGGATGGAGTTCATCAGGCGGATGGTATCCTCAGTGGAGATTGGGTTCCAGTCGTTAAGGGTGTTCACGGGGGGAGAGTGTTCAGCATGTGGTTGGGTGGGTTGGTCGCCGGGTTGGTTGTCGAAGCTGTTGTGGATGTCTGCAATCTTGTTGTGGAAGAATGAGGCTAGGGAGTCGCAGAGGGCTTGAGAGGGGGTGATGTCGTTGGAGTTGGCCGAGGGATTGGAAAACTCCTTGACGATGTTGAAAAGTTCCTTGCTGTTGTGGGCGTTGTTGTCAAGTCGATCCTTGAATGCTGTTTTCTTGGCCTTTCGGATTAGTTGGTGGTGAGTGCGGGTGGCGTTTTTGAAGGCGTCCTTGGTGCTGGTGGATGGATCTTTTTTCCAAGCTTTTTCAAGGGTGCGGCAGAGTTTTTTGGACTTCTTGAGATCATCGTTGAACCATGAGGCCTTCTTGTTGCCAGGTTTTCTTTGCCGTTTTTTCAGTGGTGCTAAGGTGTCGGCGGTGTCGGCTAGCCATATGGTGAAGTTGGCGGCGGCTAGGTTAGGGTCCGAGGAGTGGGCTGGGGTGTTTAGAAGGAGCGATGAGGAGATCTGGTCGGTGGTGATTTTGTTCCAGTTTCTTTGCAGAGTTGGTTGGAGGTGGTTGGTGGGTTTAGGCTTGTTGTAGGTGAAGTGAACGCAGCTGTGGTCAGTCCAGAGGAGATCCGTAGTGTGGCTGAAGGAGACATGATTGCTGGAGGTGAAGATGGGGTCGAGTGTGTGACCTGCGATGTGGGTGGGGGAAGTGACCAGTTGTTTAAGTCCGAGGTTGGCGAGGTTGTCTAAGAGGGTGGCGGTGTTGCGGTCGTTGATCTTTTCAAGGTGAAAGTTGAGGTCTCCCAGAAGGATGTATTCTTTGGAGGGGAGCGCGTGTGGCGTGATGAAGTCCGTGATGTCTTCACTGAATTTTGCGCGGGGTCCTGGTGGTCTGTAGAGGAGGGTGCCTCTGAGTGTGGTCTTGGGGTCGATGTGGATCTGGAAGTGAAGGTGTTCGGAGTTGGCGAGGTTGGCATCAGAGCTGGTTGAGATACGAATTGATTTCTTATGGACGATAGCGATTCCTCCTCCTGTGTGGCTGGTACGGTCTTTGCGAGTGATCTTATAGTCTTCAGGGATGGCAATGGTGATGTCTGGTGCGGAGGAAGCGTTCATCCATGTTTCCGTTAGGAAGGCGATGTCTGGTGAGATGGTGTCTAGTAGATTCCATAGGTCAATGGCGTGTCTGTGGACCGAGCGGGTGTTGAGAAGGATGCATTGTAGGTGGTTGGGGTCGGGAGTCTGTGGTGTGGTCGTAGCGGAGATGTTATCGGTGCCGATGAATTTGCAGGAGTAGCAGGAGAAAGGTCCATGGGTTTGTCCAGGAGCGGCTTGGACGCAGTTTGGGGAGCGGCCGGGGTTGAGGGCTAGGAGGGTGGCGGCATCGTAGGTAATGCGGGAGGACTGGGCAGCGCGAGGGGCAGGGGGTCTGGCACTGGGCGCGGTCCAGGCGCGGACGGGCGTAGACGGGCTTACCTTTGGCGCACCTTCGGCGCGGATTGGGCGCGGTCGCTGCACGTAAACGCTGCGCGCGGGAGCTCCTGTCATATATGGATGGTGGAGGGGGAGGGGCGAGGGCGTCTCAGCTGGGAGGCGGGCGGGTCACGAAGGAGGACAACAACAGCCAAAATGGCAGCGGAGGGGACAGCGGAGCGGAGCGCTTGGGGCTAAATGCGCTGATACAAAACAAAATGCTGAACAATGACAAATGCGCGTTACAAATGAAATTACAACAAAGCGGCAAGCAGGGCACACTGCAGGCAGTCAATCAGGGTTAGGCGGACAACGATACCACTGTTCGCCAGGGAGGCAAGGGAGCGACCACTCTGCTGGGGAGCGAAGCGAGTCACAGCGCGTTGAGGACACGGAGCGCTGTATCTAGGTAGTGGGAGGGCGTCTCAGCTGGGAGGCGGGGCGGGTCACGAAGGAGGACAACAATAGCCAAAATGGCAGCGGAGGGGACAGCGGAGCGGAGCGCTTGGGGCTAAGTGCGCTGATACAAAACAAAATGCTGAACAATGACAAATGCGCGTTACAAATGAAATTACAACAAAGCGGCAAGCAGGGCACACTGCAGGCAGTCAATCAGGGTTAGGCGGACAACGATACCACTGTTCGCCAGGGAGGCAAGGGAGCGACCACTCTGCTGGGGAGCGAAGCGAGTCACAGCGCGTTGAGGACACGGAGCGCTGTATCTAGGTAGTGGGAGGGCGTCTCAGCTGGGAGGCGGGGCGGGTCACGAAGGAGGACAACAACAGCCAAAATGGCAGCGGAGGGGACAGCGGAGTGGAGCGCTTGGGGCTAAATGCGCTGATACAAAACAAAATGCTGAACAATGACAAATGCGCGTTACAAATGAAATTACAACAAAGCGGCAAGCAGGGCACACTGCAGGCAGTCAATCAGGGTTAGGCGGACAACGATACCACTGTTCGCCAGGGAGGCAAGGGAGCGACCACTCTGCTGGGGAGCGAAGCGAGTCACAGCGCGTTGAGGACAAGGAGCGCTGTATCTAGGTAGTGGGAGGGCGTCTCAGCTGGGAGGCGGGGCGGGTCACGAAGGAGGACAACAACAGCCAAAATGGCAGCGGAGGGGACAGCGGAGCGGAGCGCTTGGGGCTAAATGCGCTGATACAAAACAAAATGCTGAACAATGACAAATGCGCGTTACAAATGAAATTACAACAAAGCGGCAAGCAGGGCACACTGCAGGCAGTCAATCAGGGTTAGGCGGACAACGATACCACTGTTCGCCAGGGAGGCAAGGGAGCGACCACTCTGCTGGGGAGCGAAGCGAGTCACAGCGCGTTGAGGACACGGAGCGCTGTATCTAGGTAGTGGGAGGGCGTCTCAGCTGGGAGGCGGGGCGGGTCACGAAGGAGGACAACAACAGCCAAAATGGCAGCGGAGGGGACAGCGGAGCGGAGCGCTTGGGGCTAAATGCGCTGATACAAAACAAAATGCTGAACAATGACAAATGCGCGTTACAAATGAAATTACAACAAAGCGGCAAGCAGGGCACACTGCAGGCAGTCAATCAGGGTTAGGCGGACAACGATACCACTGTTCGCCAGGGAGGCAAGGGAGCGACCACTCTGCTGGGGAGCGAACACCAGGGAGTAACCATAGAGTGTAGTGTATAAAAGGTCCCAACATCAGTCTGTCTTCCTCTTTCTTTGTGGAAATATGTCCAAGTTAAAGTAAAATCCCAAATACAACAGAAACAACAATTCCAAACAAGCCGCTGTCATCCAGAGGATCCTGAAGTAGGCAGCCGAAGAACCATGGGTCCAGAAACCAGGAGGAGAAACAGATTCCGCCAAGGAACAAACGACATCACTTCTGGTCTGAACCTGGAAAAAGATACAGAGCCATAATATCCAAAGTAATAATACTGTCCAGCAAGTCAGGGAGGGAGAACAAGGAGTGAAATATTTGCAATTGCATGTATACAGTCATAATACATTAGCATACAAATATGAAACACGGGTGGGATAATCCTCGCCTCCTAGTCCTTAATAGAATTGAAAATTCTTGTCACGAATGTTTGCACATTTTGAATTCTATGTCAGGACAGGAGGCTCCGATTATGCTTTTTTAAAGCTGATCCACCACCACAGAAGCAACACAATCAATCGGTTTAAAATAAAACGTTTTAAATACAGAAGCAGATGACCAATCTGCAGCTTTCATGATATCAAACAGAGTAACACCCATGGAATAAGCTTTGGACGCCATCGCTCCACGTGCAGAATGCGCGCCAAACACAGAAACATCAATTCCTGCTTCAGACATAAGCCACCGCACCCAGCGCGCCAAGGTAGCTGGAGAGACAGGGCGAAAAGGCTTTTGTAAAGCAATCAGCAGTTGACCCTGCATGTCTGAACGAAAAGAAGCGGTACTCACCTCGTAATCCTTTAGGCACTGAACCACACAAAGGTTGGGATGAGAGGGAAAAGAAGGATAAGTAATAGAAGGTGTATTAGATTTTGTACATCTGGAAAGACTAAAAGAAACCCCTTCAGGAGTAAAACTGCGACCCGCAAGATCTAAAGCGTGTACATCAGACACGCGCTTACATGAGACCAAACATAGCAACATCGTCAGTTTCGCAGATAATTGCTTGCGAGACAACAAAGAATTTGAAGACCAGGCTTCCAAGAATCTGAGGACAACTGAAACATCCCATAAGGTAACATACTTAGGAGTGGGAGGTTTTGCAAAACGAACCCCTTTAAGCAACTTGGAAACAAAAGGATGTTCACCCGCAGGTTTCCCATCGATGTGGGCATGACCCGCTGAAATAGCCGATCGGAAACCACTGATAGTCGAATAAGCCAGACCAGAGGTGGCTAAAGAGGCCAAGAAATTAACAATCACACTGACATCTGCTGAAACGGGATCAACTTGTTGTTGAGCACACCAATCGCACCAACGCTTCCAAGACCCTTTATACCGTTTGTGAGTATTGGGAGCCCATGCCTCACTAAGGAATTTGGAAGCGTCGCTTGAAAGGCCCGGGAGCGACCAACGATCCCCGAGATCCTCCACGCGAGCAGTTGCAGGGAGCCTGAGAGGATCAGGGGATGAGGATCTCCGAGAGGATCCAATAGGAGATTCCACAATGGGGAAAGGAGAAACGGCGGAGCCGAACACATTTCCAGAAGCACCGGAAACCACGCTTGAGCCCTCCAGAGAGGGGCAATCAGAATCAGATCCGTCTGAAACCGTTTGGAGTAAGCCAACACCCTGGGAATCATTAGAAATGGTGGGAAGGCATAGCAAAGAGTCGATGGCCACTGCTGGAGAAAGGCATCCGTGGCCAGAGCTTGAGGGTCCGGTCTCCAGCTGTAAAAGCGCGAAGTTGCGCATTGAGGCGAGAGGCAAACAGATCTAGCTGACAAGGACCCCAACGCCGATGGAGAGCACGGAAGACTCGAGGGTGAAGCTTCCAATCGCTGTAATCTCGGAGATGTCGGGAGTGCCAGTCCGCTATCTGATTGTGGCATCCCGGAAGATACTCCGCAATAACAGTGATCTTCCTCTGCAGACAGAAGTGCCAGAAATCCTTGGCGATCTCCGCCAACACTTTGGACCTGGTCCCGCCCAGTTTGTTCACATATCGGACCGCCGATACATTGTCCATCCGGAGAAGGACACAACAACTCGGTTGCAGAGGGGAAAAACATTTGATCGCAAATGAACCCGCTAGGAGTTCCAGACAGTTGATATGTAGAGTCAATTCCTGAGGGGACCAACGACCCCCGGTCGAGACCGAGCCGCAGCGGGCTCCCCAACCCCACCGACTGGCATCGGATTCTATCACTAGATCCGGGGACACACCGAAGAGGGCTCGACCATTTCAGGCCTCCATGTGGTCCAACCACCACTGCATTTCCCAACGGACCTCCTCCGTAAGAGGAATCTGATCGGAATATCCGAGGCCCTTCCGGAGATGTAGAATTTTCAGTCGTTGCATCGCCCTGTAATGCAGAGGACCCAGAAATATCGCCTGAATGGACGATGCCAGCAGACCTACTACTCGTGCCAATGACCTCAATGACACAGTCGGTCTGGAAATAACAGATGTCAACTCTCTCTTGATGTAACGCATCTTTTGCTTGGGCAAGAGAAGCTGACAAGCCACTGAGTCGATCTGGAAACCCAGGAACTCTATACACTGGGCAGGAACCAAAACCGATTTCTGAACATTGATCAGAAAACCTAGAGACTGTAAAAGATTGATGGACCATTCCAGATGTTGAAGAAGTTTGAGAGGACAATCCGCCATAAGGAGAATATTGTCCAGATAAATAATCAACCTGACACCCTGAGACCGAAGATGTTCCACAACCGGTCTCAACAGCTTCGTGAAGCACCATGGTGCCGACGAAAGACCGAACGGGAGAACCTGATACTCGTACCAGACTCCCTGCCAGTGAAACTGGAGAAAACGACGATGCGGTTTGTAAATTGGAACCGAGAGATACGCATCCTTGAGATCCAGTCGGACCATCCAATCCCCTTCGCGAAGGAGATCCCGCAAGAGATAGATACCCTCCATCTTGAAATGTCGATAGACCACCCCTCCGTTGAAATCTTTCAGGTTGAGAACTAGGCGAGAGCCGCCCCCTTTTTTCTCGACCAGAAAGACTGAGCTGGCAAACCCCCTCGGATGACGGGTGGTTGGAAGAATCGCCCCTTTTTTGAGGAGAGCGTCTATCTCTCCGGAGAGACAAACCTGATCCTGAAGAGAAAAATGTAAGCAAGGAGGAGGACGGGTCTGATGCATCGGGTGATAGAATTCTATTCTGAACCCTTGAACAGTTTGTAACACCCATGCATCGTTGGAGAGCATGCGCCAATTTTGCAGGATAAACTGAAGGCGACCCCCCAACATCACATCGCATGCACGAATCAGGCTCACCTGTAGAGTGGGTATCCTGGTAGTGTCCCTGCTGACCACCTGAACGTCCTTTGCCATACTGGCCTTTTCCTTTTCTTGAAGGGTAAAAGTTGGCTCTGGTTGAATAACCGGCGTCGTAAGATCCTCTTTGTTGAGAGGAATTGCCTCTTTGGGACTGATTGGCAGAGCCACGGCCGAACGAGCGTCCCCTACCTCGTCCGGCCTTTGCAAAAACCGGACGCATGGCTCGCCTCAAGGAGGCCTGCGCCTTGTCTATACCACTGAAGGTGGAGACAAACCGCGTGAGCTCTTTAAGAAACGGTTGACCAAACAAGAGGCCGTCCGCCTCAGGTCCAGATTCCGAAGTGGCCAATTCAGAGAGCTTAGGGTCAAGCTTCAACAGGATGGACCTGCGACGTTCTGCAGACATTGCACAATTGGCATTCCCCAATTGGCAGATCGCCCGTTGTGCCCACTCAATCATCTCTTTTGGATTCACAAGGGCAGAGGCCTCCTGCGCCCTATAACCTAGATCTAAAATCTTGGTGAGAGGTCCAAGTAGGTCTAACATTTTATCCTGACAAGACCGCCAAGATCTATCAAGGCCCTTCTTCGGGTCCTTTGCATATTTTTTCAAGTATGTGACCATCATAGGGTCAACCTCTGGTGTCTCGGCCAAATGGGCAGACAAATCAGGCCTCGGGCACTCTGAGCGCAACCTGGCCCGAACCGAAGCTTCAAAAGGTTGGCGAATATGTGCCTCAATGTAGGAAGCCACAGCCGGTGAAGGCAGCCATGAGGAAGAGTTCGGATGAACGATGTCTGCAGGCTCGAAATTGAGCACCGGAGGACGCTCCGGGGCGTCCACAAAATGTTCCTTACAGACACGTTTCTTAGGAGGAGGAGAAGCATGGTCTGAAGAAGCGGAAGACTGTGCGTTGTCCGATTCAGCATCGTGTAGAAAAGAAGTAGTGGAAGGCGCAGTCGCCAAACTCTTTGCCAGACGTTGAAAGTCAGTCTTATGAGGGTTAACAGGAGACTTAGCTGTTTTCTTGGAAGCAGGCAACCAGCCCTGTTGCTGCGCATAGAGATTCAAATGACGCTTTAAGGGGTTAATAGCACGTACTAGTGCTTTGTTAACGGATTGTTGAACACCCTTATCTAATTGTTCAACCAAGTCCTGTTCCAAGGAGCCTTCCTCCTCATCAGCATAATAATAGTCGTCATCAGCGTCATCATAATAATCAGCCATTCTACACAAAGGTAGTGATAAAATGCCCACAAGAAGACTGTAACAATATGGAGTGTTGAAAAAACACAAGTCAAGGGGGAGTGTTGAGACCCCAAAGCAGGCTTGGAATAAGCAGGAACAAACCTGTCAGTCCAAAGAATAAAGCGTGGAGGGAGCCAAAGCCTGCACAATACAGAACACTCTAGGCAGAGCCTATGCCACGAAGAAACAACCAAAGCCCTCAAAAGACCTCGGTGTCCGACGGGGTTAATTCCTGTGACAGGCTGTGGGCAAGACGTCAAAACGCCATCACTCAACCAGCTGAGGAAACTCCAGCAACCGGAAATGGGACAACGCACATGCGCGACTGTCGCCTGCCACCGAAGACCGCTTCGAGAGCGCTCGCGCTCCTAAACAAAACGGAGCCCCTGCTCCCGCTCCACTAACGGCGCGCGAGCAGCTAGGAAGCGCTCGGGCTAAGAAACGGAGGTGAGGCACACGCTCCGACTGTAAGGGAAACTGCACGCCGGCAGCGGTAAACAGAACACGCGAAGGAAAAACGGAGACAGAGCCCCAGACGCGCGACCACAATGCGCAAAGACAAAGTACAAAGATAACAGTAAGCAACAATGTACAACGCTAATAAGCAGTAACAATATGCCAAGAGAGTAAATATAATGCACTTAACTGGCTGCGGAGCAGCAAAGAAAGAGGAAGAGAGACTGATGTTGGGACCTTTTATACACTACACTCTATGGTTACTCCCTGGTGTTCATGGGAAATGTCGTTTTTGGGTTATTTTTATTGGCTGCTGAGCATTTCATTAAAGAAATGAGAAAGCATAATCGGAGCCTCCTGTCCTGAGATAGAATTTGAACTGACTTCAGTGCATAATTGACACGCAAATTCAGCACGCATTAGAAGCAAATTTTTATTTAATATAAATAAAAAAGAAATTACTTTTCATTCAAGCGCGCTCTACTTACATTCTTGTTTTATTAATTCAGCGAGTTCCAGGTTTTTTTTTCCAGTTTCATCAGTGTTTCGCACGCTGCGTGTCCTTCAAGGTACTGTAACTAATATCTTCACTGTTAATTTGCTGTAGTAGTTCCTTACGTCATTATTTATTTAGCGTGGCGATGGCTACCATGAATTTACCTGCTCCACAGCAATTTATGGTAAAAGATTGCGAAGTCTCTAGTCAGAGATGGGAGGAATGGTGGGATTATCTAATCAATTACTTGGATACCTTTGAGAACAAAGAATTGTCCTAGGAAAGGAAAAATAAAATACTACGTCATTGTTTAGGGCCAGGAGGGCTAAGAGTGCACAACAGGATTGAAAAAAAACTCTCAGGCAATGACGTTAATGTTTTCACTCAGGCCATTGCAGATCTTAATGCTTACTTAGCACCCACTGTCTGTAAAGCTGTACACAGGTTTAACTTTTACCACAGAAATGAACGAAAAAGTAGAAGATTATATTGCTTCACTTAGAAGATTAGCCTTATCTTGCAAATTTAGTATAATTGAAGAAGAATTAATTTGTGACCAATTAATAATGCACTGCATCAATCAAAGCCTGCAAGATAAATTGTGGATTAATGGTGATGCAAGTTTGCGAAAAGTTACTGCAGTCATTAGCAAAGCTGAACTGACTTCCAGATGCTCAAAAACTGTCATTGCCAAAGCTAAAATGGATAGTAGTGATGAGGTTGCAAAGATCGTAAAAATGAACTACACTTGTCCTGAACAGTCCAAAAAGAAAAATGATAAACAACCAACTAAAGAGAAAGGCGGGAACAAAGAACGCGCAGAAAATGTTTCCGACGTCAATGGGAAGTGTTATCGTTGTGGCAGCACTTCTCATCTTGCTAATGATAAGAAATGTCCTGCATTAGGCCACAGATGTGCTTACTGTAAAATGTCAGGTCATTTTGCTTGTGCATGTCGCAGATCTAAATCTGTAAAATGTGTTGTTAATGAATATGAGCTTGAGGATGAGAGTGCAGAATCTGATTGTGATGATAATAAGGTTTGTTGCATACGTGAAAACGAGAGCAGTGCCCAGGGTAAACAAAGGAAGAAACCTGTTAGCGAGATAATTGCTGGGGGAGTTCAAGTGACATTAATGGCTGACTCTGGATCACCCTACAGCATTGTAAACAAAAACAAGAAACAAGTGGGCCGAATTATTCAGTACCACTATTGGTCCCAACCTAGAAAATTCTGATATACATCCTGTAAGCTACACAGGGGAACCCATTGAACTTGTTGGTTTCCGCAAACTCACTTTTGAATTAAAGGGGAGAATAGCATTGTGTAAACTGTATGTATCAAAAGCAGGACCTTGTGTATTAGTTTGGTGGGATCAAGGCGAACTGGGAATTTGTTTAGATCCCAATAGTCAGGACCCCGTATTGTGTGTTAATCCTATACAAGAAGACCTTTCTGAGGACATTGCCACAAGATTCCCTAAAGTTTTCTCTGGGGATATTGGTGAACTAAATGGATTCTATCACAAAATTATCCTTAAAGATAATGCCAAACCATGGAACTTTAGGAAGATTAGGAACATTCCCTTAGGAGTTAAAGATGTGGTTGTGAGAGAAATTCAAAAACTCGTTGATAAAAAAATTATTGAAAACGTAGAATCTTCTGATTGGGTCGCCCCCCCTTGTCGTTGCAGGCAAGGCCAACAGCAAGATTCGCTTATGTGTGGACTTGAGGGAACTAAACCATAATATTTTTATTGTTGTGTTTCCCCTGCCGAAGAAATCTGAACTGCTTTCAGCTACCAAAGACATGGTATTGTTTTTCACAAGTGACTTAACATCTGCGTATCATCAGGTTCCACTCCATGAAGACTGTAAACATCTTACAGCTTTTGTCTCCCCGATTGTCATCTACCTATTTAAAAGGCTCCCTTTCGGGTTGGCATCCGCTGTGGCGATGTGTCAGCGTATTATGTACCAAATTTTTAAAGATATGAAGAACGTTCTGTTCTTCCAGGACGATATCCTCATCATGGGGAAAGACAGAGAGGTCAAAGAAGGATTGTGGTGCTGTTCCTCTGATAGGGGTTCTGAAAGTCACTTGAGGTCTGGAGTCCACTGTGTCTCACTTGGATTTACAGGGGGAGTCCATGTGTTGGAATTTAATGCCCTCACACATCCTTATTTATTTATTTATTTATTCGCTTATAGAGCGCCTGAGTCAATTCCCGAAGGGATATCTCTGCGCTGTTGCTTGTACTGGACAGTTTTACTATGCGAGAGGAGCTGTGCAGGAAGATTGCCTAGGATTATGGCAGGGTGAAGAGGTTTTAAGTTTTTTTCTAAAATGTTCAAGATTGCTGATCTGTTTGAGTTCAGTGGGTAGGGAGTTCCATAGGATGGGTCCTTTGTAAGACAAGGCACGCCCGCCTTGTCTAGCTCTTTTTATTTTTGAAGCCTGTAACAGTTGAAGATTTCTTGAGCGAAGTGAACGTCCAGGGATGTATGGGACGAATATTTCTTTTAAGTATTTTGGACTAGATCCAAACAGGCATCTATAAATCATGCTACAGATTTTGAACTTAATACGCTGTTTTACTGGCAGCCAATGAAGTTGGCGAAGAAGAGGACGGGATGGTGTTCTTGGAGGAGCATTGAGGGCCAGTCTAGCTGCCGTATTTTGGACAACCTGAAGTTTGTCCAGTTGTTCCTCATTTGCTGATAGGTATAATCCGTTGCAGTAATCTATTCTGCTTATTATGAGGGTTTGTATGAGCGTTTTCCTGTGACTGTCAGGGAGGAGTGGGAATACGCGTCGCAGTAGCCCCACCGTGTGGAGGCAGGCACCTGCCACCTGATTGGTGTGCTCCTTAAACCGGAGTGCCTGATCTAATTTGACACCCAGATGTTTTGCTATTGGTTTGGGGTTGGGAACTGGGCCTAGCTCCAAGGGCCACCAATCTGGGGACCACAAGAGAGTCGCCCCCCCGAACAACATGACCTCGGTTTTGGACACATTGCATTGGAGGAAGTTCTGAGCCATCCAATGCGCCACCGCTCTCATCCCATCTGCGAAGGTGGACTGAATTGCAGGTGTCAGAGTTTGAAAGGGAAACAGGAGCTGGGTGTCGTCAGCGTACGACACCGGAGAAAATCCATATGATCTTATTAGATTTGCTAAGGGGGCCACATAAATGTTAAAAAGCGTGGGGCTAAGGCACGAGCCCTGTGGCACTCCCTTGGTTAACTCCCTGGAGGGTGAGACGTGGGATCCCAGTCTGACTCCTTGAGTGCGGCCTGTGAGGAAACTTTGTAGCCACGATAGGGCCATTCCTCCTACCCCCACATCACTCAGTCTTTCGAGAAGAAGTTCATGTGATACCGTGTCGAAGGCAGCGGACAAATCTAACAGCACTAAAATCACTGAGTCCCCCTTATCCAGTGACATCCTGATGTTGTCGGTCACGGAAAGGAGGGCTGATTCAGTGCTGTGATTAGGCCTAAAACCAGATTGGGAAAGGTCTAGGCCTTCCGCTGCCTCGATGTATTTTGACAGGTGGGTATTCACATGCTTCTCGGTGAGTTTACTGAGGTAGGGTAGGAGGGAGATGGGTCTGAGATTAGACAGGTCAGACCAGGGCAAAGAGGTATTTTTCCGGATGGGATTGACCACTGCTTGTTTCCAATCAGAGGGTACCTGTCCTTCTCTAAAGGATTGATTTATGATGGTTCGGATGTACGGGCCTAAGAAGGAGTTTAGTGGAGCCATCATTTTTGCTGATATGAGGTCATTAGGGGAGCCTGATTTTATATGGCCGGTTAGGAGGGGAAGATCACTGTTAGAGACTGGGGGAAAGGAGAGAAGGGAAGTTTTCATTTTTTGCGGCAAAATGGGGGCAGGGTTCCCACAGTTAGTATTAGTGGTTTTCAGGATTTTGTCGTATATTGTGTTAATTTTATTCTCAAAAAACAGGGATATCTCATTGCATAATGGCTGTGAGAAGTCATCCATGCTCACACATGCTGTGGGTTTTACAAAGGATGTAAGTATCTTGTATAGTTCCTTTGAAGAATTTCCTGCTTCTATCAGTTGTTGGGTCAGACTGTCCTTGCGGGCTCTTCTAATATTTTTGTAATATTTTGATTGAGCTTCTAGATAGGCTTTCTTGTCCTCTATAAGGTGTGATTTCCTCCATTTCTTTTCTAGTCTTCTACAACCTTGTTTCTCCGTTCTCAATGTCTCTGTGTACCAATTCTCTTGTTTGTGTTTAGGGAATTGTTTCTGCAGTTTTAACGGGGCTAGTTTGTCTATGGCCTCTATAAGGGAGTCATTAAATTTAGTTAATGTATCTTCTACCTTGTCTGTATCCAGGAATTTGGGTTCTTTCCAAATCTTCTGCAGTTCTTCTATTGTGACTTTGTGCCACGGACGCCTCCATATGGGGGGAAGAGTTACTTTAAGTGGCCGTTTATTTGTAACCGGAAGGTCAAATTTTATTAGGAAATGATCTGTCCAATCCAACTGAGAAGTATCTTTACAGGAAATGGTGGGGCAGTTGGAAAGGATTAAATCTAAGAAGTGTCCCCCTTCGTGAGTTGGACCGGAGTTCTGGATTTCCAGACCTATCGTGGACATGTCAGTGAGAAAGGATTTTGTTTCCATGAGTTCTGAGTTGTCTGCGTGTATATTAAAGTCTCCCAGAAGAACAAATTCTTCTTTGGCTCTGAGGTATGGGGCAAGCAGTTCCATAAGGGCAAGGGAGAAACCGGCGCCTGGTCCAGGTGGGCGGTATATGAGTGCTCCTTTCTTCACTATTGTAGTGGAGAGATTGATTCTGAAAATTATTATTTCTAGTGTTGGGCTACATTTTTGCTCTAGTATGGTAACTTTCAGATGCTCCTTAAATATGATGGCCAATCCACCTCCTGTCTTAATGGGTCGATCCATATTTAAGAGCTTGTACCCTGAGGGGATTCCTAACGTTATTGCAGGGGTTGTATGGGGTTTGAGCCATGTTTCCGTGAGAAAACACAGATCTGGTTGAGATGAATACAATAAATCCCATATCTGAAATTGATGTTTAGGCATTGAGCGAACATTCAGTAATAGGCATTGTAGTCTTTGTTTTATTTTGCTTGTTTCTGAAGTTATGGGTTCTGAGTGGCTTAAATGGGTGGCTTGAAAATGACATGTATTACAGGAAAATGGGCCTTCTGGAAGTGGCCATCTATCGATGATACATTTTGGCAGATGAGTTGGTTTTAAGGATAGTAAATCATGGGCGGAATACCTGATTCTTCTCTGTGGGGTGACTGCGTCAGGCATAGCCCCTGGCCCCTGGCACCGTCCTGGCGCGGACGGGCGCAGACGGGCAGCTCTTAGGCGGGTCTTCGGCGGGAGTTCGGCTGCGCGCGATCGCTGCGCGCTCCAGAGGGGGCGAGGGCTAAATAGCCCCTGAGATGAGCCACTAGAGCGCTACCCGCTCCAGTGGAAACAGGAAGTGCCTCGAGTGTGTGGCTCTCACCTGTCCGCCCTCCGCACAACGGTAATAATTACCCTGTCGGACCGAGGCGGACAGGAAGTATGGTTGAACCACCACTCCTCGCTGGCCCTGTAGCTCGCTAAGGCTGCTTCCCAGTTGTTAGGAATCAAGAAGGGAAAGTGGACGCGGTAACTCCTAGCGCTATGTAGTCAGCGTGAGAAGTGCAGTTTACTTAAAAGAAATGTGCGCGTTTGTAATCAACACACAAATGCATTTAAAATTGTCCAAATGCGCGCAGGGCAAGAATGAGCAATTAAAATACAGTTTCGCTTTCCAGCATAGAAACGCTAGTGGCGCTGTACCAGTTTTCTGCAGAGCGGGTATGGAGACTCTGCCACCGTCTCTTGACCGCGACCGCGCAGTTAATGGTGCATGACCCTTGCAGGTGTCATGCTTCATCATCTGGGCTGCTCCTCGTTGGGTCGGCGATGCAATACCCAACGGGCTCACCTCAAAGAGGGGCACTTTTTCGGAGATCTTTTTTCCAACAGCCGTTTGGTGAAGTGCGGGTATGGGGCCAGAGAAAGTGTAGACGTGATCGTGAGTTAAAAATGAGGCTGTGAGTACCTGGAAAAATACTTTTATTCTGGGGGTCTCCTGCCTCAGTTAAAAGCAGTGTGACTGACACATTTTGGGGAATAATGTTCCCTGTTATTTTGTTGGTCGTGATTTATTGGATGGTCAACATGTTTCTCGCGTGTGTGTCAATCGGCTCGTGATTCGTCAGGACCAATAAAAAGTGAACTATCTACACTGAGTTATATTCGCCTAAATTATGCACTGATAGGTTCAACAGGGATGCAATAAAAACATTTCTGTAGTGTAAATGTACCTGTGATGGGCTGGAACTGCCTAAAAGTATCAAGAATCCAGGCATCAACAGTACCCGGCAGTCAACACATCAAGATAATCCTCCCACATATGTAGAGGTGCAGTAGACCTGTGCGGCTCTGGTGAATTTCCCACACTGCTGAGTCCGGGAAAGACAGAGAGGAACATGATATGGTTTTAACCAAGGTTTTACAGAGGTTGGAAAAGAAAGGATTGACAGCAGAGAAGTCAAAATGTAAAATTGCTATGAAAAGTGTGACTTACCTTGGTCATGAAATTAGCACATGCGGCATCCATCCCAAATCAGAATTGATTGATGCCATTGTAAAAGCTCCCAGCCCACAAACCAAATAAGAAGTCAGGTCCTTCCTCAGACTAGCAGAATTGTATTCCAAACTAGCAGCCCGTCCCGACGTTGTCTGGGTATGAATTGCTGCTGGCCAGTAGTATATTGTTTTGTAGGATTTCGTTTTGATAGTATTTCTTATCTGTGACAGGCCTGTGAAACGCTCCGATTCACAGTGCACTGCTGATGCACTTAAGAGTGCGCTTTCAGTAGTGTGTGAACTCGACAACATGGCATGAGCACAATTTACATTACAGAGAACACATTCATTTGTGGTAGGCACGGGGAGACAATGCGATTTGCCTGGAATCCCAGGATGTTGAGCTGATGCAGAGATTCGAACGTAGCTCCCCAGCTCTAAAGTTCGCAATTCTAGAACTTGTGGCGGGAGGTGTTTCTAAAAGTGTATGTCGGTGCTGGCCATCAATGAGAGAGACCTGTGCATTTTTCAAATCGGTGGTGAAAAAATATGAGTATGTTGCTAGAGATGTGGGCCGCCGTGCCACCAATGTACTTACCCATTTTTCCGCAACTTTCTTTCCGCATACCATCACTCCGCATACTTTCATTACGAAAGTACCATGACTTTGCAATGCCATTATAACGCATGGCATTACATTTTATATGCTTTTACCACGCATACATTTACAACGAAATTCGTTGTAAACGCATGAATGGTAAAAGCAGGTTTTATTTTAATGTTTGGATAAGGTGAGTATGGGTATAGGGGTATATGTTTTGGGGTACTGAGGTATATGTTTTGGGGTGTTTTGGTATTTTTAGGGTTCAGGGGTAGGTTTGGTTTTTAGGGTACAGGGGTATTTTAAGGGTTCAGGGCTAGGTTTGGGTTTTGGGGTACAGGGGTATTTTTAGGTTTCACGGCTAGGTTTGGGTTTTGGGGTTCAGGTGTAGGTTTGGGTTTTGAGGTACAGGGGTATTTATAAGTTTCAGTGCTAGTTTTGCGGTACAGGGGTATTTTTAGGTTTTAGGGATAGGTTTGGGTTTTGGGGTACAGGGTATATTTATAGGGTTAAGATGGGTTAGTGTTAAAGGGTGTTGGGGTATTTTAAGGAGTACGGGTGGGTTATGATTATGGGGTGCAGGGGTATTTAAAGGGAGCAGGGTTCACACCCGGAGCTGGAATGTACAGAATTTGGGAAGAAAAAACAATGAAATATTGGGCACAACGCTCGCTTTTTTTTTTCTCGTAACCCCGCGCCCGCACACGCCCACGCCCCTAGCACACCCCACAGCACACGATACGAGACATGGCATGAAGGGCGGAACGTACCACACGCCCCCAGCGTTTGTCACGCCCCCAGCACACGCCCACAGCACAACGCAGACACGCCCACAAGGGACTACTTTGCTGGCACGGTTCTTTTACCTTTTAAATGTATATGGTGGGCGTCTGCATAGCCTATGTCCTTCTGCTGCAACTGCCCTTTCCAACGCTGTATTGGGTGTTGTGATTGGTGCTGTGGTTCCTGAGATTACCCGCCTCAAAGGTTTGGGCTCTCTCTGTATTATAGTAGCATAGATTTGTGTGTAATTTTGTGGAGAAAATGTACTGTATTAGACAGTTACTTAAACAAGCATTTGCAATGCAATAGGTCTCGCATTAGGAAAGTTTGAGCTATTGGTCTTGTAAATGACAAATATTTTATTTATGTGTTGGTTTTGAAAATAGCGAAATTAATAGCTTTGTCATTTACAATGCCAATACTTTTCACTTTTGCAAATGTGACACCTATAGCATTTGTAATGCAACATGTTTTGTATTTATGTGACTTAGATGTATTGATATTACAAATAACAATGGCTTTTAATTTTTTTAAATAATTAATACTTAAATAAAAGTTATTGTAATTTATAATGGCAATAGCTTAAACTTTAGTAAATAACTTTTGTGAAGATTATGTTCAGTGTATTTTATTGTGACGAAAATCCAAGAACAGAAGTGAAATATTAACATCTTTTTGTGACATTTGTAATAAAGCTTGAAACATTGAGAGAATATATTTGAACCAGTCGGGAATTGAACCCTGGTCCCGGGTCTGACCTCTGCTTCAGGGTCTGCCTCCTCTAACCAGTGAGCCATACTTCTCCACGAGTGATGTTGTGGTGGTGACGAGTGATGCTGTAGCGTTCAGTGATGCTATAGTAGCGCATAGTGATGTTGTGGTGCCCCTGAGTGATGCTGTGGTGCCCCTGAGTGATGCTGTGGTACCCCTGAGTGATGCTGTGGTGGTGCGATAGATAGACTGAGGGAGATAGATAGCTAGAGGGAGGGCAAAGATAGAGTGAGGGTGATAGATAGATAGATAGAATGACGGCGATAGATAGAGTGAGGGGCGATAGACAGATAGAGTGAGGGGCGTTAGCTAGATAGAGTGAGGGCGATAGAGTGAGGGCGATAGATAGATAGTGAGGGCGATAGATAGATAGATAGATAAAGTGAGGGCCATAGATAGATAGATAGATAGAGGGCCATAGATAGATAGAGGGCCATAGATAGATAGAGGGCCATAGATAGATAGATAGAGGGCCATAGATAGATAGATAGAGGGCCATAGATAGATAGATAGAGGGCCATAGATAGATAGATAGATAGAGGGCCATAGATAGATAGATAGATAGAGGGCCATAGATAGATAGATAGATAGAGTGAGGGCGATAGATAGATAGATAAATTGAGGGCGATAGATAGAGTGAGGCAGATAGACAGAGAGATTGATAGATAGATAGATAGATAGATAGATAGTGAGGGCGATAGATAGATAGTGAGGGCGATAGATAGATAGATAGATAGATAGATAGATAGATAGATAGATAGATAGATAGATAGATAGATAGATAGATAGATAGATAGATAGATAGATAGATAGATAGATAGATAGAGTGAGGGCCATATATAGATAGAGTGAGGGCCATAGATAGATAGGTAGAGGGCCATAGATAGATAGATAGAGGGCCATAGATAGATAGAGTGAGGGCGATAGATAGATAAAGTGAGGGCGATAGATAGAGTGAGAGCGATAGATAGATAGTGAGGCAGATAGACAGAGAGATAGATAGAGAGAGATAGATAGATAGATAGATAGATAGATAGATAGATAGATAGATAGATAGATAGATAGATAGATAGATAGATAGATAGATAGATAGATAGATAGATAGATCGAGAAACAAGGATACAATCAGCCGTCTCGAACAGCCGACCTTGAACCTCGGAGCCTGTTTCAAGTTGTGGTGTGATTTCAACGTGAGTCGTGATAAGTATTATATTGGGAAGGGGAAATGAGCTACTGGAAATAAAATACTTCCTGAACAGAATTTAATCAGTCAATGCAGAATTAATAAAGGGACCTTTCACAACATTTTAAATATTTAAGAATGTAGGGGCTTCCGACTACCTACTTCCCACTTCCGTCCGACATAGTAGAACGTCATAAAAGGCGGACACTGTTAAACATACTTGCTTAGAATCAATTTTAGGTATATACATAAAGAAATGTTAAGGTGAAGCCTGGTGGCTTCAGTTTCGGCTCAGTACTCCAACGCTTAGTGGTTCCCATAACGCCTCTGATTCTTACCATTATAAAGAGAATCGACGCATTTTCCCCTTTCTGTAATGGCCACCGTGCCAATTTACAACGTATTATGTTGTTAGCATTACGGTAGCCTGGTCATGCTATGCTGCAGGCCTTTTCCTTTTTCCTTTCAATCATCCAATTGTCTCCTTTGTTAGCAAGACCAACGTTGATTGGTCAGCTTTTCCCATCTTGTTGCACCAGGGCGCGTTCTTAATGAAGGGTGCTGATTGGCTCATAACAGAGCGCGAATTTCAAAATTGACTTTATGTTGAGGAGCAAAGGAGTTTGAGAAAGAAACCAACAAACATAGTTTGGTGGTGGCCCGTGGACTACACAACAAGCGAGCGGTTCTGAGGGATTTTCTGCGGTAGTCGAGATCGAGAACCAGGTGGGTAGGAAAAGGATTAAATGTGAATGGCCACGACAAACTAAGGGTGGGCTTCAGCCGTTACTTGTCCCGCCGTAACGCAGCTCCCAACTGTTCTCTGTGTTCTTAGACTGGCGAAGTCTTCTACTTTTAGTAGAACCCAATCAAATCAATGGAGTTCAATATGCCCGAAGAGCATTGCCGTTTTCGTATAAGCGTCACACGTTTGAAAAATCTCCGGAAGGATTTTTTGTGCAACGTTTAGGCTGCACTTTAGTAATGAAGTGCCTTCGCAACTGTACGCCTGTAAGTTCTATATAGCGGCGGATGACGCAGACATCGAAGGTACATTATGAATAATAACAAACGGGTAGTTCAAGTCTTCAGTTACTCTAGCAACTGACACATACGGAACCCTCAGAATATACAATGAATCGCACATTCCCGGCACACTACAGAATATGTATATTTCACGTTAGACAGGACGCTAACATACCTTTTTCTCCAAACAAAGAAATTTGAAAAACCATTCCAAACTGGAACCAGATTCTAAACAAGTCGGGTGGGGGGCGGGAGAGAAGGGGAGTGAGCGAGTGGGAGGGAAGCGCTGACGAAGCGTCGCGCTTCAAGAGCCTGGTGGGGGCCGGGGTGCCAGCGAGTGGGAGGGATGGAGGGGGAAAAGCGTGTGCTTATGTTCACGTGAACTGCTTGAAATCCGCCGATGGTTTGAGAACTTATTTTGCCTCCTATAATTCTCCCCTATCCATTCCTTGCGGAATGGGATAGGCGAGACCTAAAAAGGGTGTAATTTTCATTGGTCCGAAGAATGCCAGTCATCTATGGACTACATAAAAAGGGATATTTGCTCTGCACCAGCTCTCTAAGGCTTTGACCCCAAACTAAAAAGTTTTATCACTACTGATGCCAGTGGAAGGGGCCTTGGTGCTATCCTGTCGCAAATGCAGAGTGATGGATCCGAATGTATTATTTCATTTGCGTCTAGAGCCCTTACAACCATGGAGATAATATTCTGTTATTGAAAGAGAGGCTCTTGGGTGTTTGTGGGGACTTTAGGCAATTTGTATGTGGAATGTGTGTCACTCTACGCACAGAACATAAACCACTTACAAAAGTCCTCACTTCTCAAGGTTTTATCAAAGTTTCTCCCAGGATCTCCCGGTTCTCTGCACAGCTTTTAGACTTTGAAGACGAGGTAGTGTATGTCCCGGGTGTGCGTAACAGAATGGCTGACTTTATGAGCAGATGTTCCCTATCCATTTGTGAAATTATAGACAATGATTGGGACCATTGGTTCGTAGCAATTATCTTCAGCAGTGAACTAGCTAGCATACACTATGACGACTGGGTCAGCAAACTCTCTCTTAATGAAGAGTTACGAGAGGTGAGCATGTTTGTCAACACTTGGTGGCCTGAGAAATCCAGTTTACACAAAGTTCCATTTTGGGAGGTGAGGAATGAACTATCCTTTGAAAGCAAGCTTTTACTCAGGGTTGTTATTGTTATTGTGTTTCTTATATAGCGCCTGAATCGACCCCCGAAGGGGTATCTCCGCGCTTGCCTTGGGAACCCGTCCTGGCTTTTCCCTGTGAGATAGCCCCTACAGGGCATCCCCAAGGTGAAAGCCAGGCATCCCGCCGCGGGGGGCCGTTGTGGAGATTAAGCAAGCTTAATGCCCAGAGTTGCAGAGTGTGAACCCATGATTAGGTCAGGCACCGAAGCGAGAATTATCGAGTCCATGGACATTTGAGCTCAAGACCCTGCCGCGTCAGGAATTGAACCCTGGTCCCGGGTCTGACCTCTGCTTCAGGGTCTGCCTGCTCTAACCAGTGAGCCACACTTCTCCACTGGTAAGTTAATTCCACCAAAAACCTTTTGTGAGAAAATCATAAACCTATGTCACGAAGGACACTTGGGGATTGTAAAAACTAAGGGCCTCATTAGGATGGCTGTGAATCCGCATCCTCCGGGCCGGCGGAAGCCACCGCCGGCTCGGAGGATGCGGAATCACCGCCGCGGCCACTGAATACACCCACCGCCAGATTAGGAGGGCAGTGGGATTGCGGTGGGACCAGCGGCGGACGGCAGGTCCATCCGCCGCTGATCCGCGGGGTGTGGAGGGCCATTTGGTGGCAGTGTCTGCAAGACACCGTCAGCCAAATTAGGATGTGCATGGCACATGCTTTTCCACTGCGGCTTTTCCGCCGTGGAAAAGCATGTGGTCTTTGGTGTTTGGGAGCCCGTTGTGGGCCCCCAGGGTGTCGGGGTGGGGGGAGCACATGGGGGGTACGGTCGAGTCCAAAGGGTAAAATTCCCCAGAATAACAAAACGTAACCACAGGTGCGTGTGTTATGTAATCCTTCGGTACAATCGCCCTAGCGCTACTGGTGTCAAAACCGCGAAAGTGATCACAAACGGGTACAGCTGTGCTCCTTGCATTCCCCCCTCCCTTTCAACAACAACACTTTAGACTTTGCAGAAGACCTTTTTCTAAGTCACAACCTCTAAAACGTAATATAGACAGATGCTGCATCAGTCTTCCCTTGATTTCTGTGTCCTTCACAAGGGCTTTGATTTCACCCTTTATCTGCGGCTGCGTCCGGTTGCGTCCTGGCTGCTCTCAGTCAGCTGGCAGCAATTTCCAACCTGCAGGCTCATTTGTTGTGATGTGACACCCAGCTCATTGACACTTCCTCAGTGACGTCACTCCCAGTCTCCGGGTCCCTTGTTGTGATGTAACAGCTGGCAGCCACTTGTGCCTTATTTTCAGTTTCTATAACCATGATTCAAATGATGGAGTTAACTTTTCTAAACTTGTGAGCACCCCTTAAAGCGTTTCAGGCACAGTAAGGAGGCACGGTTATTCAGTGTAAGACACACAACCTTGGCCCAGTGCTCACGGCCCACCTCCTCTTCCCCAGTCACAGTTCAGACGTGGTACATTTAGCTCGCATGCAGCCGATCAGTTGCAAGAGCTGCACACCAGCCGCCCAGTGTGCACCCTCCTGTGTTCAGTCCTGTGTGCACTGGTGTGTGTGCAACGGTATGTGTGCAACGTCATGAGTGCATGGTCCTGTGTGCCTTCCTGTGTGTATCGTCCTGCGTGCACTACCCTGAATGCACCACCTATGTGCACTGTCCTACGTGTCCTGTCCTGTGTGCACTTTCCCCACTGATAACAAAGCCTCGCTATTGTGTTCAATCTCGGGGGTGCTACTGTAGCAAGGCGATGCCAGAGTTCTTCCGTCTGTGGTACACCCTGCCCCCACAGTTGGCAACACTCCAAAGGCACTTACAATATGTCCAACATACAACCACACACACACACAACCAACCACACACACACAACCACAGACGCACACAAACACACACCCAAAACCACACACACATACCACACACACACAACCACACCGTCAGGGCACACTTTCACCAGACAGACACCATCAGTCGTCAGTGCACACTTTCACTGGGCACAAACACAACCAACCGTCAGTGCACGATTTCACCGGGCACAAACATCAGCAGGCGTCAGTGCACGCTTCCACCAGGCACACACCACCAGACGTCAATGCACGCTTTCCCCAGGCACACACACACCACCAGCCGTCAGTGCACGCTTTCACCAGGCACACACACACCACCAGCCGTCAGTGCACGCTTTCACCAGGCACACACACCACCAGCCATCAGTACACGCTTCCACCAGGCACACACACCACCAGCCGGCAGTGCACAATTTCTACAGGCACACACACCACCAACCATCAGTGCACACATCAATTGTTAACGCATCCACAATTAACTATTGTAGCAATCGCAGTATGGCGCACTTTACTTTTAAACAGATCCATCTAAAGCGCAGCATGCCACCATTGCTACAAAAATAAAGACACCTTTTTTGGCCTACAATTTATAGACTTTTGTTGCAATTGGTGTTGCAATATTTAGCATTGCCAATAGCTCAAACTTAATTAATGCGAGACCTATTGCACTGCAAATGCTTGTTTTTTTCTTGTTGTTGTTTTGTTATTATTGAAGGGAGGAGGAAGTGTTATGTTGGTGCTCGAGCTTGTTTGCTCGAGACACTTTGGAATGTTGTCTACATGTTCCCTTCTGTGATTCGGAGAGTCTTCAGAAAAGCGACTGGCCGGCGGCTGCGTCCGCATCTCCTTGCTGTCTAGGGGTCTTGAGCTACAATAAAAAATTTGCTAGCATTAGCGCCAAGAATTTTCAATTCTATTAAGGACACAAAGGCGAGGATTATGCTTCTCTATTCTTTACTGCTAAATCACAGCAGCCAATAAAAACACACAATTAGTTTACATTAACTACATTGCCCATGATGCTTTCTCATAAGCCACGCCTCCACAGCCCATAAGAGCCGTGTGCACAGTCCCATAATCCTCTTTCTTTGCAGGGAACAAAAGTCCAAGAATAACGTGAACAGGTCCATTACGTCCTCCAACGTGGAAGAAAACCAGGAAGCCTTTAAACATAAACTCTTGAGAGCATCCATGTTCTAATCAGACTTCTTATCCTATCCTGAAACAAAGGGAAATGAAAAGCCCGTAACCACAGTATAACTAAACCATGTCTTAACATCATTCATGGGCGGGTAAGCTTTAGTACAATTTAATAAAGCCGGTGGGATAATCCACGCCTCTGTGTCCTTAATAGAATTGAAAATTCTTGGCGCGAATGCTAGCAAATTTTTGATTCCATTACAGGACCGGAGGCTTCGGATTATGCTAGTTTAACGCTTGCCAAAAACCACTGATTTAATATCTCCCACCGGCTTGTAATAAAACGTTTTGAATGTCGATTCTGAAGACCAATCAGCACAACTCATGATATCTTGAATGTTAGAACCCAACATATAGGACTTGGAGGCCATAGCGCCCCTGACAGAATGTGCTCCAAATCTTTGGAGGTCAATACCTGCTTCTTGCATGATACATCGAAGCCATCTGGCAATAATGGCTGCCGCCACTGGCTTAAATGGTTTCTGTAAGGCAAATAATAGCTGAGAACAACCCTGAGGTCTCAGTGAACTTGTACATTCCTCATAAACATTTAAACATTGTACCACACATAATTTCTCATTGTCAGGAAAAGCACTGTAGTCAATATGACGTGAAAGAGTCTTAGTGCGTCCAGCAATAGTAAAAGAAACTCCCTTTGGAGTAAATACTCTACCTGTAATGTCGAGAGCTCTTACATCCGAGGAACGCCTACACGCAGAACGGCATAACAGCATAGCCAATTTGGCCGATAACTGCTTCCTAGACAGGACATTGTTAGCCGGCCAGCGATTGAATAAGGAAATGACTAAGGAAACATCCCACAACCCCGTATACTTGAATTTAGGTGGGTTGGCGACTCTAATGCCTTTAAGAAGCTTGCATACCACCGGATGCATGCCAACCGGTTTCCCGTCAACCAGGTCATGGCCCGCTGAAATGGCCGATCTGAAGTTATTGACCGAGCGATAAGCAAGGCCCTCCGAAGCTTTATCCGAGAGAAAATTTAAGACTTGGGGTAACTCCGCCCCCACGGGATCCAAATGCCGTTCCAAGCACCAATCCACACAGTTTTTCCAGGCCGAGGAGTAACGTTTCCGAGTTGAGGTGGCCCAAGCCTGCTTGATGAATTCAGAAGCTTTGTCTGAAACTCCTGGCATGTGCCACTGTTGCCGGAAAGCCTCCATGCCATCAGCGTGAGGCGTCCCTCCGGAATCATTGGATGTTGTTCCTTGAGAGGGCCCAGGAGCAATGATGTCGAAGTGGGGAGCAACCTGGGAAAGTCGCAACTCCACTGTAGCAACATTGGGAACCAAGGTTGAGACGTCCACCACTGTGTCACTAGGACAATTTCTACCCATTGTTTGATTACCTGTGTCATCACCCTGGGAATCAGGAGAAATGGGGGAAAAGCGTACTGAAGTGCGCCCGACCAATCCTGAAGGGATGCATCGGTTGCCATTGCCATCGGATCCGGCCTCCAGCTGAAGAACTGAGGAATTTGGCAAGTGAGTCTGGGGGCGAAAACAGGTCTATCTGAAAAGGGCCCCAAATGCTCTGAAGCCACTGAAATACCTTGAGGACCAAGTTCCAGTCGCTGTAATCCCCGAGATGTCTGGAATTACAGTCCGCCACCTGATTGGACTGGCCCGTGAAGGACTCCGCAATCACCGAGATCTGGTGATTGAGGCAATAATGCCACAAATCTTTGGCTATCTCGACAAGAAGAAACGACCTTGTGCCTCCCAACTTGTTGTTATACCTCACCGCTAACACATTGTCCATGCGGAGTAGGATGTAGCAAGATGTCTGCTTCGGGAATAGCGTCCGAATTGCGAATGAACCCGCCAGGAGTTCCAGGCAATTGATGTGTAATGACAACTCTTGCGGGGACCACCTTCTGCCTGTGGAGATGCCTCTGCAACGCGCTCCCCAACCCCAGCGGCTGGAGTTGGACTCGATAACTAGCTCTGGTTGCGAACCAAATATCGCCCTGCCGTTTCACACGTCCACGTGGCCCAGCCACCATTGAAGCTCGGTCCTCACTTCCTGCGTCAACGGAATTGAGTCGGTGTAGGACAAGCCCTTCTGGAGATATTGTATTTTTAGCCGTTGTAGGTCCCTGTAGTGAAGAGGGCCGTGAAATATTGCCTGAATCGAGGAGGCCAATATTCCCACCAACCTGGCTATGGCTCTGAGCGAGACCATCTGTTTGCTGAGTAATGCTAGGATCTCCTTCTTGAGATCTCTCAACTTTGTCTTGGGCAGACATAACTGTGCTGCCAGGGAGTCTATCGTGAAACCGAGGAAGTCTATTGTCTGCGTCGGGGAAAGAACTGATTCGGGATGATTGATTACAAACCCCAAGCTCTGCAGCAATGCAGTCGTGAGCTGCAGGTGTTGTAGTAGGATATCCGGACTCTGAGCCATAAGCAAAATGTCGTCCAGATAAATGATTAGTCGCACACCTCGTTCCCGTAGGTGTGCTACAACCAGCTTCATCGCCTTGGTGAAACACCAGGGAGCTGATGAGAGCCCGAAAGGAAGGGTCAAATATTCGTACCACTGATCATTCCACCGGAATTGTAGGAAGCGCCGGTGAGGAGGAAAGACAGGAATGGAGAGATAGGCGTCTTTGAGTTCTAACCTGACAAGCCAATCTCCTTCCTGCAACAGGTTTGCTAATAGATGGATCCCTTCCATATTGAAGTGATTGTAAGTAAGAAACTGGTTGAAGTCCCTCAGATTCAGAACAAGCCTGTTTCCACCTCCCTATTTCTGCACAAGAAAAATGTTGCTGCAAAAACCGTGAGGTCCCTCGTTGCATGAAGCTATTGCGTGTTTTTGCAGCAAGTCTGCGATTTCTTTGTCTATAAAACTGCATTCTTGTAGGGAAAAATGGTGTTGCGCAGGAAACTTGTGTTGAAACGGTTGGGAGTAGAACTCGAAGTGAAAACCCATGATTGACTAACACCCATGCATCCTGAGTCAGTTTTTGCCAGTTCTGAAGAAAATGCTGTGTGCGACCCCCCCAAAGGTAGAGGAGATTGGTCCGCTACACTCACCTGAAGAATGTTGGGCTTGGAAGCCTGCTCTATTGCCACCGCTCTGGAATCGACGTTGATTGAACCTGCGACGAGAGGGGTAGAAAGTACCTCCATGTGTCGAATCCCACTCCCCTCTGCCGCGGCCAAAGTCGCCCCTTTGTGAGCCTTGGTTGAAGTTGCGGCCTGAATAGCAGCCCCTGCCTCGTCCGGCCCTGTTAAAAACACCTTGATGGAACACTCTTTTGATTCCGGACTGTTCCTTGTCGAGCGACGTAAAGGTTCCGACTTATTTAGACACGTCCTTTACAAACCGATCTCCAAAGAGATTTCCGTCGGCCAAGGACCCAGACTCAGCGTACGCGAGCTCTGTGAGATTATTATCCATTCGTATTAGAAGCGACTTGTGCCTTTCAGCCAAAAACGTGGAGTTGGCATTCCCCAGTAAGCATATTGCCCGTTGGGTCCAGGCCGCGAGGATGTCTGGGTCAACAGGGGTAGAACTGTCCTTGGCCGGCAGGGCCATCTCCAGAATTTTCGCCAAAGGACCTACAACGTCCAATAGCTTGTCTTGGCATCCACACCAAGCACGGTCTATACATCTCTTCGGGTCCCTGGTGAATTTTTTCAAAAAAGTGAGCAGGCTCACATCAATTTCCGGAGTCTCCGCTACTTTGTCGGGTCTGTCCGGTCGAGGACATTCCGACCGAAGTCGGATTTTCGTGCAGATAGTCCGAGAATTCAGGAAGCGGAGTCCGGTCCGAGGACCGGGGATGCATAATGTAAGTGGGATCAAACGTGAACTGTGTATTTGGAAGTTCAGAGACCGACGGAGTGGATGTCTTCGCTCTTTTCTGTGGAGGAGGCTGCTCCTCAGACGTGTCAGTGTCGGTGTCCGTGCGAGTAGAGGTGGTATCAGTGTCTACGTCACCTTTTGTTTGCTCTTAGCCTTGCCACCTGCATAAGAGTGTTCTCCCACCGCACTGTTAAGCAGTGCAGACAGGGGTTGCGCATGTGGCCATTGCCGCCCTGCATCTGTGCCTTTATCAGAAGCTGAAGCCTCAAGTCTCACTTTTGGCATCTCTTTGCCGTAACCATGGTGCTTCGCAAAGCTCTCCAGCTACCTTTTAATCGGTTTTAGCGCAACTACCAATGTTTGATGAACGGTCTGAGAAACCGTATTCTCAATCGCTTTGTTAACCGAGGATTGGACAGAAGCGTCCAGAGCCTCAATCAGGTGATCTACCATGACAGTCTCAGTCTGCCCTTCATAAGCATCCTCATCTTCATTAGGGTAATCTAACCCAATTTTCCATGGCCCACAAAAGGTAGGGTCCAACAGTATCTGACTATGCACTAGGGGGGGAGTACGGGGGGGGGTTCAGCCCACTTGCACACTAGCAATCAACACAGAGACTCTCAGTAGAGTTCAAACCCCCTCAGCAAAGCTGTAATCACAAGGTCAGTGACCTATGCCAAATACAAAGAAATAATACCAGGAGCGTGTGCTCACTACGCTTTGGCAATGTTTATTGCAGTCAATGAGGCGATCGTGTAGAAGAGGTGGTTTCTTCGATGAAGTGCAGGAAATGCTTTTGAAAAATTGGCACCGGCGTGCGCAGCCCAACGCGCGCCCAAAAAGAGCCCAAATGCGCGCGCTTGGGACGCGCACGTCGGCCGAGAGCCACCCAGCAAATGTGACGTGAGAGGGCGATGAGGGAAGCCCAAACGCCGGCGCAGAAAACGCCCGAATGGGGACAAACTGGTAAACGGCTCACCATGCGGTTGGAGAAAGGCACACGAAGGTCAGTGACCGCTCTTGATATGCGACCGATTTTAAGGTCGCGCACAAGCAAAAGGCAACGGAACCTTGTAGTATCATAAAAATGAATTAAATGAAGAATTGAAGTAAAATAAAGTTAGGTTTATTCCATGTAGAAAACGATGAAGCATGAAGAAAGAAGTATAAGGATGTGCTCTTGAATTAATTTGTAACTTTTACCTTAACTGAGTGAGAATAAAAACGAAGTTCTGACTGTTTCCGATGTTTATAAAATCTAAATAAACACTCCGCTTTAAAATGGAGGCATGTACAACGCGCAGCTTGCGTGACGTGACCGTTGAAATTGAAGTAATCCTTGCGCAAACCTCGCGCTCTGTAGCTACCAGTTGCTAAGCAACAGAATTCCTGGAAGCGCGATGACGACACAGTCTCAAGAGCGTCATGCATCAGAGGTCGAGGCTTGAAAATGGAGATGGAAGACAGTCCTTGAGAAACTTCAGAAAGTAGGAGCAGATGATTTCAAGAAATGCAAGTACAGTCATACAACGCTGTTCAATGTTGAGCATATACACACGGTCGTTCGTTTTTCTTTTAAAACAGTTTTAACATTGTAGGATGAGTACAGCATAAATCACTTGCTGACAGGTCCCCTCGGCACGAGTCTCCCTTCATGCTCGACAACATAAAGTGAATTAAAAGCTTTTCACTACTTGTTATTTTCACAGATTAATATCTTTTGGAAGAAGTTTTCGAATAAAGGATTCTTTCATCAAAGATCCGAAAGCGCACTTTGCACTGAAGAGTCTGTGAAGGCTCGAGGGAGAACAACAGTCAAAGACGATTCAAAGGTAAACAATTGTAAAACAATTGTGTAATTTCTTTGAAGAATGGAGCAGAAATATTAAACTCTTCAATCTACTCACTGTTAGAAGAAGATAATTATGCAGGAAAAGTAGCCAGCCAGTGAAGTTTAAGAAGTAATAAAAAAAAAATGTCAAAGTAGATAAAAATAAGTCTTGAGGTTTTCCTGAATAACCTTGGTTCGAAATCCTGATCGTCGCCAATTCGTAGTATCATGAAAATGAATTAAATGAAGAATTGAAGTAAAATAAAGTTAGGTTTATTCCATGAGAAAGAGCACATCCATGCAGATCTTCTGTCAGCATCCACAGTGAGTAACTGTCCTCACAGCGATTACATCATGGAACATAGAACACAGATAATGAAATGAAAACAAGCCAGTTAAAGGGGAAATGCATAACATATAATAGAAACAACGCAAGATACTACAAGCCTCAAAGCAAAACTCAATAAATCTTCTGCCCCATAAGAAAGCAAGCAACCTCAAACAGTATCGCGCATCAGCGAATAATAGCAAGCAATCGCTATAGTCATTGAATAAAGCATAGGAAAGCAATCAACCCCTAACAGTATCGCGCATCAGCGAATAATAGCCAGCAATCGCTATAGTCATCAAATAAAGCATATAATGAATATGCTAAGGTGCACTTAACTCTTGCTGTGAGCAGCAAAGAAAGAGGATTATGGGACTGTGCAGACGGCCCTTATGGGCTGTGGAGGCGTGGCTTATGAGAAAGCATCATGGGCAATGTAGTTAATGTAAACTAATTGTGTTTTTATTGGCTGCTGTGATTTTGCAGTAAAGAACAGAGAAGCATAATCCGAAGCCTCTGGTCCTGTAATAGAATTAAAGAAGTCTTCCTCTACATAGCGTCTCGACTTTCATTTAGACTTCACACGCATCAGGCTACTTCCGTCAACAGTGCAAGAGGAGCAGTCAGATTTGGGTAAATCTTCCTATCCATAGTGATTGGTTGTGACTGGATATCGTGAAATAAGGACGCTTCAACAGCATCGAACTCGAGGACGTTTGAGAGCGGTTTAGCCGTTCGTTATAAGACACACCAAGCAGTACTTCAAAATTTGCAAACATTCGTGACAAGAATTTTCAATTCTATTAAGGACTAGGAGGCGAGGATTATGCTTAGTCTCATTTCTTTATTGAAATGCTCAGCAGCCAAGTAAAAAACTACATTACCCAGAAACACTTGGGTAATAACCATAGAGTCTTGTTAGTATAAGTAGGTGTACAGACAATCCCACTTCCTCTTTCTTTGGTGAGGAGAGTCCAGGAAAACAGCAAACAATCCAAAAGTCAATGTAATAGCAAAGAACAGTCCATTGAAGGTAACGAAGGGAGACATCCCAAACAGCCGAAGGCAGAAAACCAGGAGACTTCTTTAGAGAAGAAAACAGGCGCTCCTACGAGGAACTGGAGGCGCATCACTTGGGATCAGAACCTGAAAAAGATACAAAGCCGTAAAAGCCATCCCAAGAATCATATATAACTTGAAGTAAGGGTGGGAAAAGAAGACAATGCAACATAGACATTTGTAACAAAGTAATGCAAATCAATTGTCAGTAATACAATGTATAATCTATGGGTGGGATAATCCTCGCCTCCTAGTCCTTAATAGAATTGAAAATTCTTGTCACGAATGTTTGCAAATTTTGAATTCTATTGCAGGACAGGAGGCTCCGATTATGCTTGTTCAAAGCTCATCCAACACCACAGACGCAACCGTAGGCACAGGTTTAAAGTAAAAGGTCTTAAACACTGAATCTGTTGACCAATCAGCAGCTTTCATAAGGTCCCCTAATGTGACCCCCAGTGAAAAGGCCTTAGAGGCCATGGCACCACGAGCAGAATGAGCTCCAAAAACAGAAACATCAATCCCTGCCTCTCCCATAAGCCACCGTACCCAGCGAGCCAACGTAGCTGTAGTAACAGGGCGGAAAGGCTTCAGCAATGCAATTAACAGTTGATCCTGCATATCAGAACGAATAAGAGAAGTACTCACCTCATAAGCTTTCAGGCATTGGACTACACAAAGGTTGGGACGCGCCGGAAAAGAAGGGTAAGAGATAATCTCAGTATCAGTCTTGGTGCGCCGGGAAAGGCGAAAAGTAACCCCTTCAGGAGTAAAACTCCGACCAGCAAGATCCAATGCGTGAACGTCAGAAATCCGTTTGCAAGAAAGCAAACATAACAACATGGTAAGTTTGGCCGAAAGTTGTTTGCGTGAAAGCAAGGAATTAACCGGCCAGGCCTCTAAAAACCGCAAAACAACGAAACGTCCCATAAGGCCACATATTTGGGACGTGGAGGGACAGCCATACGAACGCCCTTAAGAACTTTGGACACTAAAGGATGTTCTCCGACAGGTTTACCGTCAATCGGAACATGACCTGCCGAAATAGCAGACCGGAAATTATTGATAGTACGGTACGCCAGACCAGAAGCCGAATACAGTGAGGCCAGAAAATTGACAATCAGAGAAACATCTGCTGATGTTGGATCAGCTTGCCGTTGAGCACACCAGTCACTCCAACGGTTCCAGGAACCTCTGTAACGCTTGTGGGTATTTGGTGCCCAGGCGTTGCTGAGGAGTCTGGTAGCGTCCGAAGAAAGGCCTGACACAGCCCACCGTTCCCCGAAATTCGCCACGCCAGGAGAAGGAGAGAGCCTGACTGAACTAGGGGATGCGGATTCTGAAGCGGATCTAACAGGAGATTCCGCTTCTGAGGCAGAAGAAACAGCAATGCACAAGTCATTTCCAATAGAACCGGGAACCAAGGTTGAGCTCGCCACAGAGGAGTGATCAGAATCAGCTCCGCCTGAAAACGTTTCACATATGCCAGAACCCTGGGGATCATCATAAAGGGGGGAAACGCATAACAGAGGGAGGTCGGCCACGGCTGAAGGAATGCATCCGTTGCCAGGGCCTCCGGGTCCGGTCTCCAGCTGAAGAACCGGGGAAGCTGTGCATTGAGCCGGGACGCAAAGAGGTCGATCTGACAAGGGCCCCAGGTCCGTAGAAGTTGTCGAAACACTCGCGGATGGAGTCTCCAGTCGCTGAAATCCCTCAGGTACCTGGAATTCCAATCCGCCACCACATTGCGACAACCCGGAAGGTATTCCGCAATAACTGTGATCCCGTTGTGCAGACAGTAATGCCAAAACTCTTTGGCTATTTCCGCTAACAACCTCGAGCGAGTCCCTCCGAGCTTGTTGATATAACGGACCGCTGATACATTGTCCATTCGGAGAAGTATACAGCAGCTGGACTGAAGGGGAGACAGACATTTGATCGCGAACGATCCCGCCAGCAACTCCAGACAATTGATGTGGAGACAGCGTTCCTGGGGGGACCAACGCCCCCCAGTCGTGACCGGACCGCAGCGGGCTCCCCAGCCCCATTGACTGGCATCCGACTCGATCACAATCTCCGGAGAGGATCCGAAGAGGGCCCTGCCGTTCCAGGCCTCCATGTGATTCAACCACCACGTCATTTCCAACTTCGCCTCCTCCGATAGAGGGATGCAATCGGAATAGCGAAGGCCTCTCTGAAGATGCTGGATCTTCAAACGCTGCAACGCACGGTAATGCAGTGGGGCCGGAAAGATCGCCTGCAGAGAAGACGCTAAAAGCCCTACAACTCGAGCTAATGATCTCAACGATACCGTTGGACTAGTGACAACAGACTTCAATTCCCGTTTGATGTAACGAACTTTCTGACGAGGTAGCAGAAGTTGACAAGAAAGGGAATTGATTTGAAACCCCAAGAAATCTATTACCTGAGTAGGTTGAAGTACAGACTTGGGAACATTCACCAAAAACCCCAGAGACTGGAGTAGGTCTACAGTCCACGTCAGGTGAGACATAAGTTTTATCGGACAATCCGCTAACAGGAGGATGTCGTCCAAATAAATGATCAAGCGAACTCCCCGACTGCGGAGAGATTCCACGACCGGACGTAACAGTTTCGTGAAGCACCATGGTGCTGACGAAAGGCCGAATGGAAGAACTTGATATTGATACCACCTCCCCAGCCACTGGAATTGCAGAAAGCGGCAATGGGGCGGAAAAATCGGAACCGAGAGGTATGCATCCTTGAGGTCTAGACGGACCATCCAATCCCGTTCCCTCAGGAGATCCCTCAACAGATGGATCCCCTCCATCTTGAAGTGGCGGTACACCACTCCCGCATTGAAGTCCTTCAGGTTGAGGACCAACCTCGAGCCCCCTCCCTTCTTCTCCACAAGGAAGATTGAGCTGACAAAGCCCTGAGGATGGCGCACCGTCGGTACAATCGCCCCTTTGGCTTCCAGAGACCTGAGTTCCTCTGTGATGAACTCTCGACTTTGGTTTGAGAAATGGAGAGGAAAAGGAAGACGGGACTGACGCACAGGATGATAAAATTCCAGTTTGAAGCCCTGAACTGTCTCCAGCACCCATGCATCGCTGGAGATTGATCGCCAGTTCTCTAGGAAAAGGCGAATCCTGCCCCCCAGAACAACACTGCAAGCAGGAAGAATGCTCACCTGAAGTGGCGGAATCGTGGTAGCCGCCGGAGGATCCACCAGCACGTCCTTTTTTGAACTGGCCACGTCCTTTTCTTGAGGGGTAGAAGTTTGAACGAGGGGTATAACCTGAGTCCTGTTGACCTCCTCTCTGAGATTGGTAATTCTTCTGGGAGGACTGTTGTTGACCTCGGCCGGAAGAACGTCCTCTACTTCTACCGGCCCTGTTGAAAACCGGACGAAGGGTCCGGCGGAGAGACGCCTGAGCCTTATCCAGACCGCTGAATGTATTGACAAAGTTGGTGAGCTCCTTCAAAAAAGGTTGCCCAAAAAGAAGACCCTGAGCCGCAGGACCCGACTCAGAAGTAGCTAATTCTTGCAACTTAGGATCCAGCTTCAGCAAAATGGATCTGCGCCTCTCAGCAGAGAGCGCACAGTTGGCATTACCCAACTGACAAATGGCGCGCTGAGCCCAATTAATCAGTTCATCCGGATCCACCATCCGGTTAGTACTTTTAGCCAGGAAACCAAGGTCCAACATTTTGGTGAGGGGACCCAGGAGATCTAACACCTTGTCCTGGCAAGCCCGCCAGGACCTATCCAGACCCTTTTTGGGGTCTTTTGCAAACTTGCGGAGGTACGTTGTCATAGTTGGATCAATCTCAGGAGTCTCCGCCAGATGATCAGCCAAGTCTGGCCGCGGGCACTCAGATCGGAGACGGGCACGTACCTCCTTTTCAAAGGGTTGGCGGATGTGCTGCTGGACATACTCCGTCACAGCCTGGGAAGGAAGCCAAGCCGTGGACTGGGGATGAATAATGTCCTCCGGCTCGAAGGTCAGGACTGGAGGATGCAAAGACGCATCAACAAAATGCTCCTTGCATCTCTTTTTCTTGGGCGGGGGAGGAGCGGGATCCGAGGAAGACGATGACTGCAGGTCATCGCTCTCACCTTCTTCAAGAACAACGTCTGACTTGGCAGAGGATAAGGACAGCGCCAATTTTTTGAAGACAGAAGAATGTGGATTGGCAGGAGAAGATGACGACTTCTTAGCCGCAGGGACCCAACCCTGCTGCTCAGCATACTTAGTCAAGTGCCTTTTGAGAGGCGTAATAGCACGCACTAGTGCTCTATTCATTGAGTGTTGGACTCCCCGGTCCAAAGCATCCACCAAATGTTGCTCCATAGAGTCCGGAGCCTCCTCATCATACTCTTCGTCATCCTCATAAAAGTATTCACTCATGATTCACAATAGATGTGAAAGATATGCCCACAAATGAGGAATGCAAATATAAACAAGCCAAAGGCTCAATTAAAGGGGGGTGACAAAAACCCTCACAGCAAGCCAAAGCTGTAGAGACTACAGGTGAAAATATATATAGAGAGTGGAGGGAAGGCTCACTGTCATCAAAAACGCCACCCTAGGCAAAGCCTATGCAAAATTTTACAACCAGCGTCCTTTTTAAGACACCGGCGTCGACAGGGTCAATCCTGCAGGCTCGTGGGCGTGTACGCCGCTGGGGACGACCTTCTGAGAAGCTCCGGTGAGGCAACAACACGGAGCGCCGGAAACACCAAAACGCGCATGCGCGTTAAACCGGCCGCCTGAACAGGAAGGAGAGGAGCTCGCGCGAACAGCGCGAGGCAGCCCCCGACCCCTACAAACCACTCCACAAGCAATTCAAGAACCCAGGCACAAAGCGCCCGACTTCAGGGTGGAGATGCCTCGCACCCAACCGCGCCGCCACCGAAAACACGACGGAATGGCGAAGACAAGCGCATGCAGCGCGACACGCGCGGAAAACAAAGCGGCAGATATGAGAAACAGGCGCCGCTTAAGCAATACAAAGTGCAAGGCAAATAACAACAATAAGGTAAGAAGCACTTAACTGGCTGCGGAGCAGCAAAGAAAGAGGAAGTGGGATTGTCTGTACACCTACTTATACTATCAAGACTCTATGGTTATTACCCAAGTGTTTCTGGGTAATGTAGTTTTTTACTTGGCTGCTGAGCATTTCAATAAAGAAATGAGACTAAGCATAATCGGAGCCTCCTGTCCTGCAATAGAATCACATTTTCTCCAGGGTGTTTTGAGGTACTGCGCATGAGCAGTAGGGTAGGGCGTGACGATCGCTTCATCAACCTCCTGTAGACTTCCAGACGGATAATAATCGAGAGCGAGGCTTGAGTAACACACCAATAAGCCGTTACTTACGTATGTTTAGCCCCGCCCCGTTTATCCTCAGCCCACGTTTTAGACGGCGACGCTCTGTCTCAGACAGAGATCGAGCATGGGCGGAGTTCTGTCTTAATGGGTGACCATGTTAAAATCAGGCAACATGTGAACGCCTCAAAAGTATTATATGGTTAAGACTCGCTGTCAGACTCTCCGTAGAAAGCTTAAGGCATAGTGACGTCTGCCTGACTGTAAGACGGTCGCTTTTGAGGACACCGCCACGACCTGCTCCTGAGCACATGCGCAACGCAAAAGAGCTGTCATGTCTGTGACCTGTCTGTGGCTCGTGTGCTATCTTCTGCGCACGCGCGCTGTCTTCCCCGGTGACGCGCACTGTCTGCACCCCTCCTTTCCACTCGTGGCTGCGCGTTCCCTGCTGGCGTCGGGAGTGCGCGCCGGGGGCTCACGGCCCAGTGGGGACTGGACAGGCTGAGAGGAGCGTTGGCGACTGACGGCCGGGGGGGAGGGAGGTTCGGAGGGGGAACGACGGAATCCATGGGGAGGCGCAGGTGAGAACAGGACTGGAAGAAGACAGATGTTTTTTTTTGTGTTCGGGTACAGAGCTGTGGGAGGAGGTGCAGGTGAGAGGGGATTTTGTTGTAAGGGGTCACCCACGAACGAGAGAGATCCTGTTCTGCCCCCGACTGGCAGAGTTGAGTGTGCAGGTGAGGAGAGGGGAGGGATTGGTGGAGGTTTGGGTGAATGGACTTCCGGTGTGGGTCTGTGTACATGTCTAGGGCTCCATACAGGTGAATACTGCATTGGTGGGCATTGCGAGGATATTAAATAGAATCGTGGGTGCTTTTTAATTAAGGTTCAAAGGGTTCTGTCTAGGGTCCACGGTGGAGCTGTGGGGATTGTGTGGAAGGATTGTTTATTGGTGCTTCAGCATCACATTGCCCTTCCTTGTAGAGAGGCCTGTGTTGGGAAAGTGGTGGTGGTGGTAGCTCCGAAATATGCACTCAACAGCCACCTCTCTCACCCTTCCTCGGAAAAGAGAGATGCCAGTCAGAATTTATTTTGCTGGGTAAGTAGGACCCTGTTAGCATTCTCGGGTTACAGCCCCCCCCCCCCCCCCCACACTTCCCCCAGTTCATGACATCGATTAAGTGTGGCCTGTGGTACATCTGTTATGGGAAGCACCCACCCTGTAGTGCCACTTAACCCAACATTGCTATAAATTAAGGTGCAGGCACTTCAGTCCCGCAGAGCGGCTAGTTTTTTATTATATAATCCTAATTCTAATTCTGGGAGGATACGGCCACCCCCGTTCATAGGCGGGAGTCTGGGATCAGTGTGACAGCCCCACACCTACCAGCAATCCCTTCAGTCCAATGGATTGGAAGAGAGGTGAAGTGTTTCAGCCTCCACCCACACTAACCCATTGGAATAAGTAATTAGCAACCCTTGCTTCCAAGTGGGTGGAGGCGGAGACGGGCTCAAATTCTCTTAGCAGAAAGGCCGAAGGGAAGGGCACAACTCCCTCTTTATGTACTTATCACTTCTCCCAAGATTAGCACACAGGAAAAGAGTGAGCCTTCCTCACCACCATCAATTTAAGGTTAGGAAAGAAGGGGCAGATGGCGGCAGCTATTACTCTTCTAGCGCTTGCTTTCAGTTCAGCCAAGCCCTGGGAAAGAGGTGGGGGCTGCTCTTTACTCCTTGTCTGGCTCAGCCCATGAGACTGGGGCCTAAATGAACCCGAAGCTTATCCACCGCCCTAGGTAAGTACAGAATGGGGGGTGGGGCAGCAGTAGTCTGGCACCCTTCCCAACCCCCAGAGCGATCCGTGACCCCATGGAAGCACTCCCAACCCCCACCTCTCTAGAGCGGGCAGGGCTGAGCTAATAATCCCCAGGCTGTCTCCTGCCTGCAGCCAGCGCACTGTATTTTTCAGCCAGGCCTCTCTTGGGCAAATGTCTCCCCTTGAAGCCAGACACATCTGCCCAGCCTCGCCTCCATTTTAATTAGAGACTGGAATGGGGGTGCTGACCCAGCAGGTCTCTTACTGTGCTCAGTCTGTGAATCCTCCCTTTCCATTCCGTGTGCAGAGAGCATCGCCCCTCCCCACCTGCCGTGGAGCCCCGGCTTGGTTACTGTGCAGCTGGAAAGGTGTGTGTGGCTGGCATTCCCTTTGTCTGTGGTCGCTGACATGGCAACTTCCTTAGCACTACCGCAAATGTCTGATAGCTAAATTTAAAATGTCAAATCTGCCAACTCCGCTAGCTGTCTTCGTAGGGTTTTACAGTTTTTGAAAGGTATATATACTGGAAGTTTGTTTTAGATGTAATGTACGACGTGACCTGTGTGCATATCCGACCGAGTTTGCAGTTTGTGCAGACGTGTTTGACTTTTGAAGGAAACGGTATCCCGTTATTCAGTTGTTTTGGGTTACAGAATATATCACACGTGCATATACCATTGGGTGTGATGATTATTTTTTTTACTTTCACGATAACGTTCCATTTATTTGTTAGTCTGTGTACGTACTTGTAGATATCTCTATGTCTGTGACTCATTACATCCTTTGGATCTGGATTTTTGCTCTGGCGTTTTCTTACGATCCTTCATCATATATATAATTGTACTAAATAGAGTTTGCTCCTTTTGGAGAAGGTCTGTCACCTTACAGCATTTATTTATGTCATGGTCTACCCACCCCCCTTGTGTTTGGTTTACTAACATTTGTTGAAACCACAAAAACAATTTAAAAGTGATCCCCTTAAATCTGGATTTATGATTATTTCTTGATCTCTTCTTGTTGCCTGCAATGGGTATTTTGTTAGGGTTACCGAAGTTCCTATTTGCAGAATTCGAATCTTTTATTATATAGGCGTAATCTTGCGTGTTTCCTTATTATATGCCCTTCACATACTTGACTGTTTTCAAATTTACTATGCGTGCCACGCATTTGACTGGTTTCAATTTGAAACTGGAAATGCTACCTCATGAGTGCCTGTTCTTTGAGAGTACAAGTTGGTGCTGACCATGGGCGTGCTCTTTTCTTGAGTTAATTTTAACTCTGCTTTCCTCTAAAGTTTGCAGTCCAGTTGGGGGATGTTGGCGAGTCCGCCCGCCTCCGAAATTTAAGTCCGACAAAGGTTCAGCTTTCAACATGAAAAATACAGGAAGTTTGCGAGGGAAACTTCGCAGAGTCAATTGCATTTTTCATAGTTATGTGTAGGAAGCTCCGTTTCCTTCTAAACTTGGTGTGTTGATTTAGATCTTCAGTGGTGGGGATTAGCAGAGTCCTTTTTAAAAATTATTTTCTCAAGAAATCGTTAAAGGAGTAAAGTGAACGTGTTTTTATTGAAGTTTAGAAAAGAAGTTACAGGTGCCTCAAGATATAGGACTCGCAGATAAGATTGATGTTAGAAATGCACTTGAACGTTAAGAGCTAATGTACCATGTTATTCAAGCACAGCTTTTACGTGTGTTAAGCACTGGTGAATTGTAGATACATGAAGATGACCTTGCTTTTGCCGACAACTTTAGTAAATAGAGCACCATGTTTAAAGAGTCCTCCTCAAAGCTTCTTGTTCTAAAAAGAGAGGAGGATGAAAAGTGAGGAAAAGAGTGGAGTGAGTGAAGTGCTGCTGAAGATGAAGAATCTTCAAACCAAATATATCTTTCGCTTTTTAATAATTGTCTATCAAGTTATGTCAGTTGTCTGGATGGCTCCAAGAGGACGTGTTATTTTGAGAGGACCCTTAATTGGGAGAGAAAATACATTTTTAATCTGGTTCTTATCATATGTTTATCCCCTTTGATGTCATTCAGTAGCAGCGCTCAAGGAAATTGTCATTACCGTTATTAGGGGTCGGATTATGCCCCTCATACTTTTTTTTTTAGATATGGGCTGCTACCAACCACTTTTGAGATGGTTTCTAGAAACATCTTAAAGGTTGTAGGGAAGCAGGTTTCTTTACTTAAAACCCACATCCCACTCTACGAACTAATGGGTTTAATCAGAATGTTTACAAGAAACAGGTAACGTTTGCATGACAAACACTCTGCACACCCCTCTCTCTTAAGGACCTAGTGCAAGGAATAAATAAGCTTTTTGTCGCCAACTAGCACTGTACAAACCAATCCGATAAATGGTAAACATTTCCAATACTTATTCTCCCCAAGCCGAGATTTTGTAGTGGTTTCCATTATTTGTTGTGTTCAGTCGTTACAGAAATTTTGCACAAATCAAGCTAGTGAACCTCCTTGCATTGAAAATAGATCACACACTATTTTCTTTCTGTGCATTTACTATTTTGCAACAATTTTAAATTAACAGTCGACCCAAGATCACTATTTGATGTCGATGAAGGTTGTACAGAAATAACTAAAGTATTTTTTTTCACCTCATAGTAAGTAATTGGTAGCATGCGTTTGTAATAACAGATCTGCTCGTTTATCTCATACTACCGCCTACAGAGCGTTTTTGAACGTTATAAAATTTGCAACCAAGGCACTTGTACCCAGCATTTTTTTTATAGGGGATACAGTTTTTTGTAGTGTGTACACACTTTTCAGCTCCTTCTTGAATCAATTTGTAATCCATCTCCTTGAACAACTGAGGCAGATTAGTTTTTGCATACAATGATGTGTAGAAAAGGTACACTTAATGACTACAGAAGACTTAGCAAATTCGCAGGATGTGCATATTCACACAATTTCTTCTTGTAAAAATTATGCATATTTTACAAAACTCGTTTTGCTGGTAGTGTGCATGAAATACCATATCTGATGGTATACCTCACCCATGAAAGTCATGCATGATAGTTTCATGAGGGTGGTTCAAATGGGAAAAAAATCTTCTTAGCAGCATGTAGGAGTTTTTGAGTTATGCTCACTCAACCCGCAGTTCAAAAGTAAGCAAACAAGTGCAACCTCCTTTCATGACATGTTGAAAGCGTTGACAAAGTATTATGCAGTTCTTTTTAACTTGAGAGCAAGCACCTAGGACTAGTGGCTGAGAAGAAGAAACAGTAACTGCTTCTGTTGTTCTTACTAGTACCATTGAGTTTGATAACTTGAAACATTTGTTATTCAGCGCCAAGATACCCTTATGTGTGAACATGCACTTTACAAATACATATTATGTGTCTATATTATACATATATAAACACACACGTCATGACATTAAATATAAATGTCACCCAATAATACATTATTTATAGCAACTGTTTTAATAAGCGCTCATTCACACATTTTTTTTACTGTAGATCAGGTGTCAAATTGTCAAATTTGATGTTATTACCACAGTACAATCAACAAAAGAAGGTTTTGGGTCCTGGGAATAATTAATACCATTGTCTTTGGCCCTAGCTGTTCAATCCCTAAAACACCTAATCACAGCTTTTTTGAGACAGGCAGGCAGTTTCATTGTATTCCTGTTTCCTCCTGTCCATTGGTATATAATTTAAAGGACTGGTTCTTTATGTGAAATTTCAATTAGTATTGTATGTAGTAATTTGCTTGTTGGTGTCCTGAACTTTGAGTATCCATTGTGAACATTTTCTACACTTGTATATATTGCGCACATAATTGTCTGTTGTTGATTCGACTGTTTTGACAAATATGCCTTTGAAGACATATGGATAAATCCATCAAATGAACTTAAAAATGAAAATAAATTTTCTTTAAAACAAATTTGTGGTTCACGCAGCACAGATAGGCTGGGTGTGTCCTAAATAATTATAAAGCATTACCACAGTACAGCACAACTAACGTATAAAGAGCACCATTAACTGCAGCAAGGATTTCATCTTGAAATTACTTACCCCAGGAACCAACTCTCACATTTAAAGCAAATACACTTGAAAAATAGCATTGCTTAAAACTTATACGCAGACAATGTAACATTTATTTATTACCATTGCTGATGTGTGGAGGAGGATGTGACCCACTTGAACCTTCACCTTTAAGTCTCCTCACACTCGACAATAGTAGTAAATATGGTCATACACTCTGCACATATATAAAAGACATGAAGCATGGCCCATATACACTGCCAACATCATGTGATAGCGTGTTTGTTGAAAGATAAAACACTTTTCTTTTTATATAAAGGATACAAACAACATAAGTGAGCAAGTACTAATCGTTAATAACAATCTCTTTAACAGTCTTGGGCTTCGCAATAGCGCATCCGGTATAGGACAGTCTTGACAATGATTTATTTGGCTCATTCTAATTTTGATCATCACTCAAAATCACATTTGTGGTTGGTCCAGTCACTGTTTCCAAAGCCCCATCCTCAGCTTTTGTCCTGTACATTCTAATTTTGATCATCACTCAAAATCACATTTGTGGTTGGTCCAGTCACTGTTTCCAAAGCCCCATCCTCAGCTTTTGTCCTGTACATTATCATTTTCAATTTTAATCCGCAAATCCTGGTTGGTGATGCTTACCTTGTACATTTTTGATTTACCCAAAAATTTAGATACCCTTTTGTTAATCCATGTGTCAACACTTTTTGTATTTGTTCCTTCTTTTTTGCCACTGTAATACATGTTTAGAGTGATAACAAGGTAGAACACACTTTTTTTTACACCACCAGGTAAGCGCCTGGCACCGTCAGTTGAGGAGAGACAGGACTGTCTCAACTGTCGGTGGTAGTGTGTTCCCCCCCTACCCCTCCCTGCAGTTGTGAGCGCCACTGTGTAGTTCTTGTTCTGCTGCACTTGCCATTGAAATGCTATTTTTGATTTGCTTATAACTTTGGACCCCTGAATGGATCTGCACCAAACTTGGCACTCCGTTAGCCTAAGCAGCTATTGTATGGCATTCTGGATTTAGTGCAATTCTGTACTGGAGAGAATAAAGTAAAAGAAGAGTGAGGTGGTCCAAAATTGTACTTAGCCATTTTATTTTCTATACAAAAATAAATGTTCACAGCCACAGTAAAAAATAACTAAAGTAAATGTATACCATATTTGGCATGAAAGGAAACCTTTTCTTGGAGACCATGTATTTGTTGTTTTAGTGTAAAACTATTTTTAATTAGTTTTTGAGATGTTTGTATTTAAAAGAGGGTGTGGTAGAAAGGGTTCACACACTTATAGTCTATGTTCTAGCCTGTGAACCCTTTTCATCAGATACTATCTTTACGGTGGGTTATCCGATGAAAGTGGCCGTGCGCTTGCTACTGCCTACTAATTCAGAAACCCTACTGGCTTTAAATCTAAAAATCAAAACAAATACAAACATTGGAGGCAATGTAGATGTAGTTCAATTAAATCCACTAATCAGTCTTCATTTGTATATATATTTTTTCAGTGTTTATTAGAACAAATACGTACCCTTCAGTTTTATAACAAAACACTGACCTATTAAACGCATTAGACAAATGCATATAAAGCATATTCAACAAACCCCAGTAACCCAGATATTTATTTGAAATATGTTGGTCGTCAAAACATGATCTTCAGTGTTTGCACATTGTTAAAATCTACTCTAGCCAGCTTGTTTGTTGTGGTTGTAAGCTGCTCGTTCAGGGCTAGAGTGCAGTGTACCACTTTCTTCCATTTTTAATCTTCTGTGAGTATACAAATTCTCATGCGTTTTCGCAGAACTGTCTGGTAAGCAACAACATTTATTTTCAGAGTACATTCTCATGTCACCTTGTGGGATATGTAGTTCTCATTAGATGATTAGTCTAATCCAGACTATGATTTCATCTAAAGCAAGTGTCCCAACAGGTCTTGTACTCCACAACTCTTCTCTTACCCAGTTCTTTTTAAAGTCAAGGAACACTCAAGATATCGGTCTCTCCCCTCCAAGTGCTTAGGCCCTTAATAGACAAACAGCCGCTAAGGGTTCCAAGTGTCATTTAAATCCAACAAATTCATTGGCTGTCTTGAGACCAAATGCAAAAAACAAATAAAGGCCTCCCATGGGACAAATTACTTTTTCTCCTGTTGTCCATTTCACCTTCAAAGTCTCTGAACTCGGATTGTGTGGGGCACATATCCTGTGTAGTGTAAAAAGCACAACCTGACCACTCCAGAACCATGAAGGGGAATATCCATAGAGACCCTTATAGATAGAAAAACGAAAAAAATGTGTCCATTTTGTGGGCTGTAACTCAAGATCATGGACTTGACATACATAAACAAGAACCCATAGTCTGGTCCTAATAGAGACTGCGGTCATTGGTACTATTTGTTGTCTGCTGAGTTTTTTACCTTGAGAAATAGTCTGCAGATTGTCTATATCTGGGGACCATATAACATTTAAAAAAAACGCTGTGCCCACATAAAATGAGCCACTTATGTGTTCCGTGCATTAAACTGTATTTTAAAGGCATTGTTCGTATTGCAGCTTGACCGAATTTTTTTTTTTATTTTTTTTATTTTTAGTGTTGAGCCTGTGGCCTTTATTGTGAATCTGTTACAAGGGCAGGGCTTTAACTATAGTCTGCGGACTGTTTTACATTTTTATTTTTTAATTAATTTTTTTTAAATTAAGGAACACAAAAAAATTGCACATAATAAAAGACATATTCATAAACATAAATTACGCATGTATCAACATAAATATTTCTTAATGTTAATACAGGTCATATAACATGAAAATAAAAAAAATAAAGTTATTTTATTATAATTTGATAGTATTATTCCAGCCCTCGATTGGCTCCTAAATTCTTTGCTCTCGCATCCTGGCCTTTTTCCCTCTAAATGCATATATTGCCATTTCTTGTTATAGATTCCTAGGTATCGTGTCAGCCATATTTGGAAATTAGGGGGATTTGCCTCCTTCCATCGCGCTGCTAGGATTATTCTGTACACCGCCGTCCCCAGAAAGAGGCATGTTTCCTCCTCCTTACTGTGCATAAGAGTATTGTCATATCCTAGTAGATATAGAGTGGGTGACTCGGCTATCGCATGTCCGAACACTTCTTGCCAACATTTCCCTATCATTTGTCTGAGAGATGTTAATTTGTCACATTCATAGAACATATGTATCGGATGCGCTGGACTAGTACCGCAACGAGGACATTCGGAGTTTGCTCTTTTCCCCCCCAAGAATACAGTTTGGCAGGTGTATAATCTAGATTATATATTGTCTCATACAGCTGGGCCTTTAAGTTAGAGGAAATAAACAATTCGGATAAGAGCTGTAGTGACATGTCAATATCGACATTAGAATTGTTAAGTTTATTTGCCCATGTAGATTCGATATGCTCTATGTCATCCTTCTGACTTTCTAGCAATATATCCTAGAGTGTGCCTATCCTGGATGCTGGTTTCCCTATATAATCTAGTAAGGGGATATTTAACAGAGAGATACTCGAGATTTTTATATTGAGGATAGTTTTACATTTTGAAGGAGCATTCTGAACTTCTTGTTTGGCTAAGTCTTCAGGTAACCTTCTGTCATTAAGAAAGTACATATTCTATAGTAACTTGAGGGACATCAACTGCTTGCTGAGGAGCAGGGTACCCATACAGACTACAAAAGTTGTTGCTACTTAGCCAGAATAACAATCCCTGAGGTAGTTGCCAAGGAGGCTCCTGGAACTTCACATGCTTAGGAAGAGTATTTTTTCTTCCTAGGGAAGAGTGGAGAAACACACCAAAGAAAGTATTTTTTTTCACTCATCTACTGGGGTAGAGGAATGCTCAGAATGCCACCTGTAAGTTTAGCGAACAAAAACTTAGCATGGTAACGAGGAGAGGACAGTTCTTCTTTGGAACAACCATTCAACAACACCTCTGATCGAAGCATTAAAAAAATAATCGGAGTTTGCCATAGAAGCAGAAATGATACAGGACCGCAACATTCAGAGATGATCCACAATGTTTCAGAGGAGGTAATGCAGTAAACAAAAAAAAATAATACCCACCAAGGAGAAGAATCTCAGTATTGACAATGCAGCACAAGCTGTATCTCCTGCTGCCCGCCATGCTCAATACATAACTTTGCCAAGGGTTCCAGAAAAGTATGCTGTCTAGTAAAGAGCAACATCTAACTGCTGGGTTGAGTTAAGGGGCGAATTTCAGGTTTTTTTTCAGGTTTGTGTTTGCAGGACCGTAACTAACCTTTAATTGTGTGTGCCCCCCGCCTCCTGGTCAGTGAATAAATATATACAGAGAATACATATTGGGTAACTGTAGTATGGGCATGTATTGTAATCTAGGGATTCTGGTGACCTCATAAACCCCGATGCCGAAAGCGAAGTGATCATTAAGTCATGTGAATCCCAGGATGTTTAATATGGCCCAATATTGCTGTTATTGGTTATGTATTGTTATATGGCAGGATTTATTAATGGATTTGAGTACTCTGTGGAAGTCTTGGACAATGTGAGTGTCCTCTTCGGTTTTATTTTTAGTAATCCTTGTTTGCCTGCGACTGCTGATACATCTGTCAATTGTTTTGAGAGCTTAGGACCTTCTTCCGACCACCATACTTGTGGTGGTGCACCACTGGCAGTGGACCATATACTGGATTACAACTCTCTAAGTCATTTTGGCGGTGGACCATCGGCTGCCCCAGGGAACCGCCTTTCCCTGGCGGTGGTGCGCGGTGGGGCCATGCAATATGCTGAGCAGGACTGGCACAGTCCTGCCTAGCATTTTATGAGTTTCACCACTGCCAGCCTTTTCATAGGCGTGAGTCCTCCATGAAAAGGCTGGTGGTGGGGAAACAAAGGGGGTCATACAGGGCCCCCATGCATCCCCTCCATGGGGATGCATTCAGGGGGGCACAACATTTGCCCCCTATTTGCTTGCCCCCCGGGTTTCAGCACAGCATGGAATTCAGTTCATGCCGTACTGGAATATTTTTCCCAATCCCATTGCAGTGGCTCTTTTTCCGGCACTGCCGTGGGAAAGGCTAAAAGACAGACCCCCGGCACGAGTTTAACTTGTGATCAGATAGGCGGTCTTTGCCTGGTTTTGGAGCTGCGCCGACGGAGAGCCGGCGCAACAGAGGCAAAGTCGGAATCTGCCCCTTCGTTTTTTGTTAAAATAGACAATGTGCTAATATTTAAAATGTATTTTCGTGCAACAAGTATTACTTTAATTTAAACTTTATATGTAAAGCTGTGTTGTAAGACTATTAAAAATGACATGCTTTTTTCTTTTTTAAGTATATTGACATAAAGTAGATTTAACAAGACTGAACATGAGAATATAAAGTGCAGTGTGGGGCAGATTTTTTCCTTATTTTGCTCACAGGGTTTTGGGTTTATAATGTTTTCAAAGACTGGAGAGTAATTCTTAGTTAGGTGTTTGCGTCACGGTTTGACCGGCAAAGGTGAGCTTGTCAGGTGTGCCGGTAAATACTCTGGGAGCATCACTGTCGTTTGATTTTTATACCAGCATTGAAAGAAAGAAAAGAACTGCTGTGGTAAGCTTTCATTTATCTTCATTTCTTTAGCAAAGCTACATTTCCTTCAAATGAAGTCAGCCCTGTGGATTGCTGTAAATAATTCACAGTAAAGACTTCTTACAGTGGAATATATGCTCTGAAACCACTGGCAAACATTCAATATGTAGGCTTACCAATGTATTTATAATCCTGTCCTGCATGCATAGCCAACATTCCTTTACAGTGCGGAAAACACGTGGGCAAATGTGGGTCTTAAGCAAGATTACGCTTGTGTAATAAAGTTTGAGTGTCAAAAAGAGGAGTATGATGGAATTTTTACATCCATTTGATCTACCCTTTGTCACGATTCAATTAAAAAAGCAAAATGTCCCTACTAGACGAACAGTCAGTATTCTAATATATTTAATTAGCACTAAGCATTTGGAAAAACAACCGTTGGTTACTAGGCCAATTTGTAATTGTCATAATGTATTGTGCATAACTGGTGTGTTAAGAGTCAATGCATGGCAAGGATAGAAAGAGAAGTTTAAAGATTAAGAGAAAGTAGTGATCACCTTAAAGAAGCAAAACCATATGAGTCTTTCACAGTAATCTTTGGTAGAGAGTGCAAGGGACAGTGGGGAGTAACCACATATGCTCCCTAATCAACCTGTAGTATGTCTGTCCGTTCCGTCAATGCTTTCTCCTTACAGTGATCCTGCCTGTCAGTGTTGCTGCCTTGTATTACTTTCAATCCTATATTTTAATCTGGTAGGTTTTCCTCGTTTCATTTAACTGTCGACTTTCTTTTTGTAGTTACTAGGCCAAAGGATGATAGTACTTAAATATTTCAAACTTTCTTATTGTACCCAGAAGTCTTGGTATTTATTTCCTTTACCTTGTACGAAATACCGGCTTAGTTTCAGTGGGTTTCAAACCTCTGACCGTAAGGTATTTACCTATCTTAGCTATAATGTATAGGTCTGCTGGGCTATCTTCCTTCTATTTGCGGGGCAATTTATTTTCCAGCTCCTTTAACACCATGCTGATCGTCAAAATGTGTTGCTTGAATTAGCAGCCACGCTTTAAGTTCTCGAAAGTCTTCGCTGCCTACTAAACTCCCTTTAAGGTGTATGAACAGAGGATATCATGGTGTTTTACGTCTTGTATGCGGCATTACAGTTAATGTCCACTTTAATGGTGTAATTAGCTCCGCTCACTGTCACCACAGTTAGTTGATAGGGTTATGCTGGGATCTTTTGTTATTCATAATATATCCATCAGTGAACAAGAATGTCATTGAAGTCCTCACCTCGTTTTTTACCGCGCTATTGATGCTAATGGTTTTGTTTCCGGCACATGTTTTCTTTTATCTTTTAACCCGTGATTTTATTTCTGTTCAACTTAGTTCAAATATTAGCGACTTATTTCTAAAAAAAAAAAAAAAAAAAAAAATATATAGGCTGAATTATCTTCTTTTCTCGGCCAAGTAGCACTTTCTCCTGCCGTCCTCCATTAAAGCCCTACTTGACCGGACGTAATAGTGGTAAAAAAATAAAGCCAGCAACGAAAAAACAGAAAAAGTATAACTGAAGAAGGAAAAGAAGAACTAGTGATATTATATAACGATAGTGAAGGTTATACCTTGTTACGCATTCATGTGCAAAAAATACAAATAGGCAGAATTGACATAATCATGATATTGGTTTTGTCCCTGTTACAAGGTCTGACAAGCTACTTTTTTTGACTCTGAAAGGCAAGTGATTGTAGTATGGCTTTAGAATTGTTTCTTGCGTTCACGGACCAACAACAGACCTGTTGGAAAAAATGGGAAGTAAAGGGGGTTGTGGTGTATGCTATTTATGAGATAGAGGAAGTAGTCTCAGTTTAGTTTTGTATTCGCACCCCAGAAGGTCGAGGTTCCCAGAGTGAGATAATGTGCTTTTTGTGAGGTTTCTTGTCTCCCCCCCCCCCCCCCCCCCCCCCCAACTCCCCCTTGGAGGTTTAACATGGTTATGGCTCAGTCGTGTTTGCGTACTTTGTTAGGTCTCGCCTATTCTATCCCTTAGGGATTGAATAGGCGAGATTATAGTAAACGGTCCATAAAGTCTACCTAGCTACAAATCGCGTACAGTTCATGTGAGCCAGGCGCGTGCACATAATCGCCAGCCACATCACCATTTGTCTGTGCCTTGGCATCAGACTTCAAAGGCTGCCGCTCCCCCGCATCAGACTTGAAAGGAATGCACGCCCCCGCCACAGCAATGCCGAGAGCTTTTTTTTTTTTTTAAAGCAGTGCTTCTGCTTTTCCTGCATTCCTTTGTGGCCATCTGCTTTTCCTGCCTCTCACACCTGCCCCTCCCTATCCCCCACCACAGAGCAGCCTCAGGCTCAAAGTACGTCGTGCGCTGTGCTCGTACCCAGCAGACGTTTTGTGTATTCCAGATAAACAGACACATGGTTTACTGGGCTGTTTTGTGAGACCCTTCTCCTGGCGACAGATTTCCTACTGGCTTTGTTTTCACCCTCTCACCTACCGTTAATCTTTCCCTTTGTCGTGCATATTTTATGTTTCCTCGTTTCTCTCTTAAAACGCCACTATATCTTTTTCACCCTCCTATTGAAGCCCTGCTCCCGCGATACTGATTTTCCGTCTCCTTCTTCTTCTTCCACCTTTTCCTCTTTTTCGCCCGTCTCTTTTTTCCCCTGCTTTCCGTCTCTCTCAGCCTTCTCATATGTGCACATTTTCTGATAGTGACTATGAGGAGGCTGCATGTTCTTTCTAGTAGCCTGTGTTGTTTGTGCATCAGTAATGTTTGTCCATTATGGCTCCTCGCTGTGCGAGTCAGTGATGCACATTATTTGGGACGTCATGGGTTCTGCATTGTCAATGCGTGTCCCGCCTGCCTGCATTGCTGTGCCTTGGAGATGTGCATTTTCATCAGCCGCCTGATGGTGGGTAGTATAGAAATGTGTTATTTGTTTCTGGCAGCGTGACCTTTGATGTGTGCGATCATTGGATGCCGGTTACATCGCAGACAGTATATTGGAGACCTATGATCTCCGGCAGCGCGAACTTGCACCAGAGATGGGTGCGCTGCGCTGTAACAGATGGTGTGCAGTGTTTTATTTGTATTCTCTCTAGCATGTCATGTGTACAGATGACTTGTGACGTCACTCTTGACTTGAGCACCGCCAGAATATTGTTGTGTACTTCAAGCAGCGGCACATCAATTCTTTTTTACCATGCCGTCCCTGGTGCAGATTGCAGCTCACACACCTTCACCCCCCCTCACGCACCTTCACCCCCCCTCACGCACCTTCACCCCCCCTCACGCACCTTCACCCCCCCTCACGCACCTTCACCCCCCCTCACGCCCCTTCACCCCCCTCACACACCTTCACCCTCACACACCTTCACCCTCACACACCTTCACCCTCACACACCTTCACCCTCACACACCTTCACCCTCACACACACCCCCCACCCTCACACCCCCCACACCCCCCCTGACCCTCACACCCCCTGACCCTCACACCCCCTGACCCTCACACCCCCTGACCCCCACACCCCAACAAAACATAGCATAACGTAACAAAACATAGCATAACGTAACAAAACATAACAAAACATAGCACGACGTAACAAAACATAGCACAACGTAACAAAACATAGCATAACGTAACAAAGCATAGCATAGCATAGCATAACAAAACACAACAAAACATAGCATAAAGTAACAAAACATAGCATAACAAAACACAACAAAACATAGCATAACAAATCAAATCATAGGATAGCAAAGGATAGCATAACAAAACATAGGATAGCATAGCACACAGCATCACTCAGCACTACCACAGCATCACTAGGGAGCACCAGAACATCACTCGTGGGCACCACAACATCACTATGTGCTACCACAGCATTACTGAACGCCACAACATCACTCAGCGACACCACAGCATCAATCTGTGCAACCATTCAACAACAACTGGTTCAAATATGTTCTCTCAATGTTTGAAGCTTTATTACAATTGCAACAAAAAGATGTTAAAATTTCCCTTCTGTTCTTGGATTTTCGTCACAATAAAATACACTGAACATAATCTTCACAAAAGTTATTTACAAAAGTTTAAGCTATTGCCATTATAAATTACAATCATTTTATTTAAGTATTCATTATTAAAAATTAAAAACCATTGTTATTTGTAATATCAATACATGTAAGTCACGTAAATACAACACATATTGCATTACAAATGCTATAGGTGTCACATTTTCAAAAGTTATAACTATTAGCATTGTAAATGACAAAGCTATTAATTTCGCTATTTTCAAAAACAAAACATAAATAAAAAATTGTCATTTACAATACCAATAGCTCAAACTTTCCTAATGCGAGACCTATTGCATTTCAAATGCTTGTTTTTTTCTTGTTGGCTGCTCAGTGACTGTTTCTTTCTGCCTCCAACCAGTTATGGCGTTCCCTTTTCTATCACGTCCATGTTGGAGGGTTATCTGGCTTCTATTTTTGTACCAATGGCCTTTTGTCGAAGAAAAGTGCCAGGTTTACGAACTTAATTTTGAAACTGCTTTTCTTGCTATGAGAGAATAAGCTCAGGTTAGGTGGACAGGGATCCATCCAGCTGTATGGTGATGGGTTTTACCATTGATTTTATAACTTGTTTCCAGAAACACTGCATTTCTATGGCCAAAAGATGGTGCGTTGGACGATTTACTACTCAGAGTATGGAAGTTTTTTTTGTAGTAGATGTGATGTTAGATATGTATGTTAGAGTTGTTATAGTGATTTAAGTCGAACCTCGCATTCCTGGAGTGTTTTAGAATAAGTTGACTTATTTATCTATTCAAATCAAATTCGTCTTTATTTGATCATAAACAATCATAAAAGAGAAGTATAACAATACAAGATAGTTAAAATACCTTAAAACTTCATAATTTATTTATTATTTTTTCCTCTGTCCTCCTGAAATTTCACTGTTTTAGTTCCATTTCACATGCCAGTTTCCGGGCCTGAATGTTGGGTTTGGTAATTTTGCATTAAGGCATTGTATATTCTTTTCGCCGCTATCCTGGCTTGCCCCAAGTGCAGTTGCGTATCCAGTATTGTCTGTGTTGGTAGACATTCCATATGCAGTAGCCAGACCTCCATCACCGTGTGTGTCTCAGCATTGAGTTTCAGGAATTGCCGTGTTGGGATGGGGAGCTCCTATTGTAATGTTCCAAAAATATATGAAGCATGGGGACTTTATGTAGATCTTCTAAATTGGGAATACCAGTGTTTAACCCCACACACATTTATGTGGGTGGTTAGTTATCTAAGCTTGGGTGATGGGGAAGCATCATAAAGCCGTAGATTATTTATTTATGTATTTAAAGGTTTTATATAGTGCTGACTATCCGAGCGCTTTACATGAGTATCCGACAATAATTGCAGGTTACATTTTTACGAAGGTTACAAAGTTATTACAGCATGGCAACATAGTGACAAGTAAGGTTGAGACAAACAAAAAGGAACATAAGAAAAAAAGCAGGCAAGGGGAGATATTCCGGGGCGTGGGGGGGGGGGGGGGGGGTAGGAGCAGGGGAAGTAGACCGAGAATGGAGGAGGGAAAGAGAAGGGAAGGGTTAGAGACACGGCATGGCAAGAGGAGGGAGAGGATGACTGGGGACACAAACCGGTAGACGAAGGGGAAAGTGCCATCTTAGTCATTGTTCTGCATAGTACTTTGCACAAGCATTGGCTTGCCTTCTTCAGTAGCATACAGCTGTTCAGATTATGAACTTGGGTTTGTCCGATACCGGACAGAACTGATTTGCTCTCCACTGTTTCTTCTATGTGTTTGGCTCAGGAGAAGTAGGCTCTGTCACGATTGTGCTACCCATTGTAACTGAGCGACTAGGTAGTAGTTCTCAAAGGTGGGAACAACAAAACAACCTAAATTGATGGGGCATTGCATTTTGACAGGAGCAAGTTTGTCTCCTGTTACCTCATATTGGGTCTTTCAAATGTATCTCTAATTCGATAAAACAGTGTTTGTAGGGAACTGGGATAGCAAACTGATAGAGGAAGTGCTGCAACAATATAGTTTTAGCAGGGACAATCTTGCCCATCCCGAACGACAGTAGTTTATTCTAATAGGGTACAGCTGGCAAGAGCACGTGTTTAGTTGCCCTCTATTAAGTCGGTATCATTGCAAAAAACTCTGACCATTATATATATTTAAAGGTCCCAAATTCTCTAGTAAATGGGAGCTAAGATCATTTCCTAATGCATAGCTCCTGCCTTGGTTTAGGTAGGAATAAGCAGGGCTTCTTGTTCATGTCTAACCCAGATGCTTTGTATGCTGAAAGTCCAGTCCAGATCACCCAACAATACTTGTCCACCTAAGGTCCTAAAAGTGGTAGCCACTTGTGGAGGCAGTATTCTACATTTCCTCAACTACTCCATTAACTTGGGCCTGGTTCCTAGATCTTTAAAAAATAAAGCAGTCATCGTACCCCACCGTAAGAAAGTGGGGGCAGAACTTTCTGACATGAAGAACATTCGCCCTGTATCCCTTCTACCACGCTTAGCAAAACTCCTGGAGGCCCATGTTGCCAACCAACTCTGTGCCTTTATAGAAAAGTCTGAGTTTTTGGACCCTTGTCAGGCGGTGTTTCGTCCCCGCACACTCCACTGAAGCAATGGTCATGTCTGTGATCGAAATGCGCAGGGAGGTGGACAAGGGGAACACACAATCCCTGGTGTTACTTGACTTGTCGGCGGCCTGTAACACGGTCGACCACTCTTTGCTGGCTGGCCGGGTCAGGGCTGCTGGGCTACGGGGGTAGCATTGAACTGGATGATCTCTTTTTTGAAAGATATCTCAATCGGTAAGGCTATCCCCTTACACCTCTACGGAGGTCTAGGCGAGATGTGGAGTGCCTCAGGGGTCCTCTTTCTCCTCATTTGTTTAATATCTATAGTCGACTTTTGGTTAACTCCCTGGTCATCTTCAATTACGCTGACGACATGCAACTGCTCTTTGCGATCAATGATCGCTTTTCAGCTAGGTAACACTTTCAAAACACCATGCTGTTCATCCAGGATTGGATGAATGGTAACCATCTGAAACTAAACTCGAATAAAACCGAGAGAGTTCTCACTAAGAATAGGATTTCCTGCTAGAATCCCACGTTGTGGCCAAGGGAGTTGGGATACTTCCTACGGAGTAAAGGAGTTTCACAGGGAAACCCAGCAGCAAACTTGCCTCACTGTTTGACCGGACCAGAGGACACAGGGGCTCGCCTCCCGCTGCCGCACACAACATCTTTGGAGCGGCCGCCATGTGGAGCGTGGGCCTGCTGGACTTCATTTCCCAGCAGCCCTAGCGCCCGGATAACGCGCCTGGGGCGCATAAATTACAGCGTCTGCCCCCGTGACGCGCCGGGCGAAGCCCGGGCCAAGGGCGGGCCCGTCTGAGCCCGTCAGAGAGACAGAGACTGGACTGGGCTACCCCTTTAACGTTTTCGATATCAGTTAGACTTTTTAAGATACATGTTTAATTGCCTTTTTTAAATTCATATTGATTGATTTGTACTTTTGTAGCATTGATCTTTCCTGTAGGTATACTTGTTGGCCCACTGGCCAGGATAATGCTTTCTTCCAAATGAAATAAAGTGGGCACCGGGGTACCAGGAGGAGGAGTAATTGGCACAATTGATGCATTCTTTTCCAAAGCAGTAACTGTATTGGAGAAAGAAATTGCTCTAACTGAACAGCGCCTATCCCTTGAACATGATTTTCTTTAAAGATCTTCTCTTGGGACAATTGCCACTGTTGCTTCACCTGAAATACCCCCTACTCAGAAGTACCCAAAGTAACAATATAGTTGGTAGCAAGCGCGACCTCTCAACCATCTTAGATATAAGTGGGATTGATACCAGTGTAGACTCATTTATGGCATACCCAATAGAAGACCCAGAACACAGCCAAAGTCTAGTAGCACTTAAGGAATTAATAAAGGATAGTAGTAGTCGTATTACACCTCGGGCTGCAACCTTAAAACGTAAACGCGGGGGAACACTACAGAAGTGTACCTGTAAGAAAAAGAGCAAAATTGTTCCTACCAAAAAGAGGGATAATGGGGTTATGCACAGAAGTAAGGCTCCTACCCCCGCAGAGAAGACAGGCTCAAATCTCCTTAGTCCCATTGTTGAGATAACTGATAGTCTGCTCACAGATAGCGGGAGTATCATGTGTACGTTGGAAAATATTGAACATCTAGTAAAAAGCTTAATTCTCCCATTGGTAGAACGAACCCGGAGGATAGGCAAACATCTGCAAATCCTTGAGGAAATTGCACGATCCAACACAGAGGTGCTGAAAAAGTTAGGGAGTCAAACATCCACTGGCATCAGTGTATCTTTAGAACCCAATACCAAACCAAAACCTGCCCCTAGAAAGAAGCCAGGCCCCACTAAACAGGATCCACCAAAGGATTTAGACGACCTGACAAAAGTAAATGACCCTAAACTGGTTTGCAATGGGGAGACGGGTAATAAAGTAGCTTTAAGCAGTAAGACCAATATAAATACTAGAGGCCCCGATAAAACTATATCTGTACCAGAAACAGCAAATATGAGGGCTCCAGTTAGTAGAGGACATCTAAAAAGAGTGGACCTTCCTCCCGATTGCCATCCGTTTGTAATTGTGTTAGCTGGCGTTCCAGAACTGAAAAATGATAGGGTTGAACCTGCTAGGGAACTGAAAAATAAAGTTAGGCATTGGTTGGGGCAAAATAGACCCCTTACTCCAGGATTGAGGGGGAAAATTATCGCTGTCCGGAGAGTTACATGGATAGGACGTAATGCGAAAGATATAGATGGAGACTGTATCGTAGTCATTTTCAGAGATCCTAGAGTAGTACAGGTCATAAGTGACTTCCCTAATTATGACAACTGTAGTGGAATCCTTTCCCTGAACCTCAGTTATTTTTATCCAGCAGCACCTATTGTCTTTGGCAATACAATACCATACAAACCCTTCCATCAAGTAAGATCCTTTTACAATGGACCTCGTCAAAAGGCCCCGATGACACCTATGATACATGGCGGCTTTGTGCAAAACCGCCACTATAATTATCATCATCAATTCACTGTCCCAACCTACAATAGATTTGACGGTATGCTGGGCATGGAAGGAATTGATTGACCATCACGGGCCCAGGTAACTTGTATTACTGACAGTAACCCCAATGATATTAAATCCTTGCCCCCAACAGTAACTATGGAAACCAAACCAACGAGTGGGGGAACAAATAATAGTACCCATGATTGCCAATACAGTAGGATTAATGATGGACTAGGGGGGGTCTAATACAGACACATATACATCGGAGAGTCGTATACCTGCTGTATCCAATTTAACTCCTGTAGAAAGCATGGGGACGAGGGATACATGGTCTCATCTTTTGGAATATTGCGGGTCTTAGATCCTAATTGGACAACCCACTGGTCTGATCTAGCTAATGGTCACGATGTGATATGTTTACAAGAAACATGGGATATGGATGCTTGCCACATAAATGGTTTTAGGACCTTTTTTACTCCTGCTATTGGCTCACTACACGGAAGAGCCAAAGGTGGGCTCTGTACATATATCTCGAACTGTTTTAAATGCAAAAATATTGAGATTTTAATTAATAATTGCCACTACCATATTGTTGGCCTTTACTTAAATAGTGCTCTTTGTATCCTGGTTGTTAACCTGTATAATGTCCCATCTGAAGACTTGGTTGCTGTGTTTAGAACCCTAAGCTCTGAACTTGATGGAATAATACAAAGCGAGCGTAGGGAACTTGTAGTTATCTGGGGGGGGGGGGGGGGGGGGGGAGATTTTAATTGCACTGTCTGTATTAAACCTGGCAAAGGTAGCTGTGGCTTATCAGTAGACAAAGACTCTAATTTGCCACATTTCGAAAACACTGTTGAGGGAGATGCTCTGAACGTGATCCTGTCCATGTATGATTTAGGATTTGTAAACAAATTCTGTCACCCGGAAGTTCCGTTTTCCTCAACCTTTAATGGCAGAGGGCTGACATCTATAATCGACTTTGCTTTGATTTCCTCTTGTTATAAGGAATGGGTAGTTAACTTTAATGTATTCGAGATCATGTTAAGTGATCACTTTCCCATCAGGATTGAAATTGCAGACCCACATGGACCGGTAGATAGCATCCCAAAGCTGTTATCAGAAAATATTGAAATCTCAAGACAGAACGGTTACGCTTAGGGTCCAAGGACAATGATGTGTTAGAATATTTTAAACTTATTATAACGAGGATCAAAGAAAGTCTGTGGATTAATGTAAGAACTAATGGAAACAGGAAGAAGGGTTGGTTCGACCAAGAGTGCACTATTGCTCACACTAAACTTAAAAGGGCACTGAACATGCAAGATAGAGATCTTAAGGAGATTAGGGAACACCGGAAAGCTTATAAGTCAGCTATCAAAAAGAGGAGGGCAAAGATGAAGAGTGAAGCATGGGAAGCACTTTTAGATGCCTCTGATACTAAGGACATGACCGCATTCTGGAGGGCAGTGAATGCGCCTTTTTTTAAAGATGATTCGAAGGCTTGAATAGAGATTGCTATCTCTGAGGACGATTGGGTGAGACACTTCGAGTTACTCTATGGTCAGGCGGAATCCCAAACAGAACAGCCCATGCTGGAGATTACCTCCTCATCAAGTAATAAAGAAGGCTGGAATCTCCTTTTTACATTAGATGAAGTTATTAAGGGCATTAATTCAAGCAAAGGGGGCAAAGCCCCGGGCCCCGATGGTGTCCCGGTAGACATTTTTAAACATAACAAATTTATGGGCACCCTTACTTGTTAGAATCTTGAATGCAGCATGTTCGGTTGGGCTCCCAAGTACATGGTATGAATCCCTCACTGTACCTATTTTTAAAAAGGGGGATAGGGCCAACTGTACCTGTTATCGGCCAATCTCCCTGCTTGATTCCACAGTCAAAATCATCGGGAGGATTATTTTAGACAGGCTGCAGACATGGGCCAATGAGTATAAGATCTGGTTTTAGAGAGGGTGTTGGCACTGTGGGACCAGGGACTTAACTTATTTTTACTCATAGAAAAATATACTAGGGCAAAGGGAGAGAGGCTGTTTTTAACTTTTGTGGATTTGACCTCCATCCTTCGACTGTGTCAATCACAGCAAACTTTGGATAATTTTAACTTCGATGGGTGTTGAGGACAACCTCATATGTTTTCTTAGAGAATTATATAATGGAGCCAGGGCCTCTATTAGATATGGCATTAATGGTGAGCACAGTAGAGTGTTTAATATCGCAAGAGGGGTGAGGCAAGGCTGAGTCCTTGCCCCGTTTCTATTCTTGATTTATATTAATGGTCTAGAGAATACTTTACTACGGGACGGTAAAGACATGCCAAAAGCATCACAACGCCATATTCCGGTGCTTATTTATGCTGATGATGCTGTCTTAATGGCAAGGACCCCAGTGGCGATGCAGGCAATGATCACGTCATTCACTACCTTTATGACTGATCTAGATTTAAAGGTGAACTGTACTAAAACATTCTCAATGAATTGTGGAATTAATGCTAAACAGAGGAAAAAAACGATGTTTATTGATCAAAAGCCATTGGATCATGTTTCTAGTTTCCCCTACCTAGGAATCTTGTTTGACTCTTCAGGACAATGGAAGTGTGCAACTAAAAGTAGAAATATGTTATTTGCGAAGTCCATAATGGCCTTGAAAATGTTTAGCAAAACAATGGGAAAGAGACCTGTCAAAGAGCTTTTACGTATATATAAAACTAGCTGCATTGCTGTGGCAACTTATGGTGCAGGAATTTGGGGCTATTCCAGTGTCACCAGCCTCCAACTGACCGAGAATAGCTTTCTGCGCTACATCCTCACTGTCCCAGATGGCACGTCGACCCATAATTGCCACACTGAACTTGGTATGACATATCTAGAAGATCTTATCCAGGTGCAACCGGTTCTTCTGTGGCATAGGATTTGGACTAATGAAGAGTGCCATCTAAATCGTCTCCTTTTGGAGGACGTTCTAAAATTAGAGGGTGTTCACAAAGTAAAATGGCTGAGTTACGTTAAAACCTTCTGTTACAGCTTGAATTGCCCCAAATTTTATGATGATCCCAGGTCATTGTTAAGTATCCCCAGGAAAGAGCTTAAGAGGTTATGTTTAACTTTCCTGGTGAATCAAAGAGACAAAACTGAAATGTTAAAAAAAACTGTGTCTGCTCACCAATTGATTTTAATCGTTCAGGACATACAACCTTACCTAACCTTGCGGATGAGTGCACATGAACGTTTTCTAATGATAAGATTTAGATTCGGGATCCTATTCAGATTACTAAGTTTCCCGGTTATCAATGATTGGTCTACCTCCCTATGTAAGTGCCTGTGTGACAATATCTCTAATCAATCAGACATCCACATTTTATTATTTTGCAAATTTTATATGGTACCAAGGAGAAGGTGGATCATTCCCATTTTAAAATATTTGGACATGAGACAATGCAGACCTGCCTTTCTAGCCATTCGGAAACTGGAAGATATTTTCTCTGTGGCATCTGTCTCTGTATTTCTCAAACGTCTTTCACTCAAGACAAACAATAACTGTTTAATTATACTGTTTTTAATATATGAGTCCCTGTACTTTTAATCTATTTATTGCCTTGACTGACATATGTAAATAGACTATGAATTGTGTATTCTTTCTAATGTACTTTTATGGTTATCGGAGATTTATAACCGAATAAAGTCTTTCGGATCTGATCCTCATTTGTTTAATATCTATATTCTACTTTTGGTTAACTCCCTTAAGAAGATGGGAGTGAACATCTTCAATTACTCTGACGACATGCAACTGATGTTTGCGATCAATGATAGCTTTTCAGCTAGGCAACACTTTCAAAACACCACGCTGTTCATCCAGGATTGGATGAATGGTAACCATCTGAAACTAAACTCGAATAAAACCGAGAGACTTCTCACTAAGAATAGGATTTCCTTCTGGAATCCCACGTTGTGGCCAAGGGAGTTGGGTTCTCTTCCCCCCCCCCCAACCTAAAAAGGCAGCAGAAAAAGCCTGGGGGTGATAATTTATGAGGATCTCTCACTTAAACAGCCGGTCAGTACAGTGACTGTTTTATGCAACTGCGTCAGATAAAAAAAGATTAGAAAATTCCTCACAAGGCATGCCCTGGTTCAAGTAATCTTGGCCTTAGTTATTTCCAGAATCGATAACGCAAACTCTCTCTAGCTGGACCTCCCAAAACCTCTTATGTGCAAGCTCCAGATAATTCAAAATCGAGCCGCTAGGCTGATAGATGTTCCCCCCTCTGGGTAGGTGAACTATCGGGTGACCAAGGATCTCCATTGGCTGCCAGTTGTGCAGAGAACCAGGTTCAAGGTATGCTGCACGGCGTTTAAGGCACTACGTAGGAGTTGCCCGACCTTCGTGAAAGCTCGGATCATGAAATGCTGCCCGACAAGAGAACTGAGATCCAGCTCCCTCCACTACTTGTTTACCTCCATTTATAAGAAATACAGGATTGGAGGCCGCAGGTTCTCTGTGACGGTCCCTCGAGCTTGGAACACACTTCCCCCTGGAGATTAGGCAGTCTTCCAACTACATTCAATTTAGGCAACTCTTGAAGCCTTAGCAGTTTACACAGGCTTACCAGTAACAAGGGTTTTTATGACGTATCAGTACCTAGCGCCAAGAGACCTTCCCGGTGAATGTGCACTTTAGAAATATTCAATTACATACCATAACATGCCTAAAGAGATCCCAACGCACTCTCCAGATCATTCTCCATGTCCTTGAAATCCAATGGCGTATAATCAGCGTAGAGGGGGATGGTGTCTCCTTCCCACCCAATACTACAATTTTGGACTCTTTTCTGGAATGTGGCAGGTTCGAGCGCTAATGAAACAAGCATTGGCAAAGCCTTTAAGTCGTGCCTTTGGGACCCATTGGCATTACCAGTGATTTTAGCAGCAGATTGTCATATATACATTACATATTTTAGGTAAGCAAAGACTTTTAATTTGTAATCTCATTTTGCTTTAGTGCTATTTTATATTGTAGTTGGATTTGACTTTACTGAGTGGCAAAGCCTTGAACGTCTAGACTCTAAAAGAATGAGCTATTGAGTTTTTTCCAATGTTTTTATGGTACATGTCAGCTGAGTCACATTTAGGTGTACGGGTGAGTTCTGGTTGGGTCTCGCCTGGCAGTAGCAGCGCTCATGCGATGCTCTCACCATGCAAGTGCCTTTTGCGATCGATTCTTCTAAAGCTTTTCATGCACGCATGCGGATGGACAAAGATGGCTGCTATCGCCATTCAGCCCAAGCTAACATGTACGCGTACGTACGGACAGTGGACAGTCCGACGCCATCCTGTGCTAAATAGGTTTGTATTGTCATGGCAACACACGCCTGCAGAGATGGATTTATTACCGGAAGTGACGTATTCGCAACGGAAGAACAGGCCACCTAGCGTCACCGACTAATTGCCTATAGTAACGCGGCTGAGAAGTGGAACAAAAGGCAAGACTACCGGAGATGTTGCCTGTCACTCCCTTCTCAACTGGTGAGCGGTGAGCAGACTAGACAGGTTCCTTGATCAGTCAACCCAGCTCACGCCCTCCCGGATGCTACTGCTTCTAGACCCGGAGGGCGTTGTCACGCAGAGTTGAAACAGACACTTCATAGGAGCTGATGAAAAGTGTCTCTTCCGTTTGTGATTCATGGACAGTTACAAGAATAAAGGCGGCGATATAACTAGTCCGGTGTGAGGTAGTCGTGCAGTGTGTTGTTGGCTGTCCTAGAGATTGTAGATGCAAAATATGCCGCAACCGTCCTCAGGATCCCTTGCTCAGCGCCTGGTGACGTTCCGAGCCGGCGGTGTCGAGTTACAGCACCGGCTGCCGCTTCTGTTTAAAAGTTTAGCCACGCCCATATACACGCCCACTCAGAGTTGTGAATTTTGACACGTCCATTGATGCCAATTTGCTTCACAATGGTTGTGAAGCAAGTAAGAATAAACACCAAGAACCTTCCCATCAAGTTGTTTCTTCAACTGTTGTAGCTCGCAGACCCTACAACAGTGTAACCACATAGTTTTTCACCACGGGATTATTTTGATATCGATACAAAACAATAATATCTCCGCATATGTTGAAATGGCGGAACACAGCTCTTCACTTAAAAAAAAAAATGTTTGACTTATGCAATATTCTTTTCTGTTTTACTGCTCATAGTACAATTGGCCGATCCATTAAAAACGGTGAAAAAACAAGCATTAAAAATGCGATGGGTCTCGCCTTTGATTAAGTTAAAGCCATTTGCTTTGCTATATAATACCATTAGCAAAGCAAATGGCTTTAACTTAATCAAAGGTGAGACCTATTGCATTTACAATCCTTGTTTTTCACAACTGGGCACAATTGAGCTCTGTAGCTGGGGTGGAAGACGTTGTGTGTCAGTGGACCTTAACTGTGTTCATAGTACGTGCTCATTCTATCCGTGGCTTCTCTGTAGTGATCACAGTGATGGTCAAATTTTTAGGTCTCGCGTGGCGTACTGCGCACATGTGCAGTCGAGCTCGCGAGATTTTATGTTTTAGAGTGTACTTCACTAGTGAGGGGTAAGCCCCGCCCCTCTTCTCCATTGGCTGGCTTCCTAAACGGTGGCCAGCCATTAGAGAAGAGGTCCTAGTGACGTTCTTCTGTCTCTCTAAGCCCCGTCCTTTTCAGACTGGGTTCCTTGCCTTAGGTTTGTCGTAAAATCTTTCTTCTCTTCTTTATGGGTCCAGATGGCCCCATAAAGAATATAAGAAACCTTTTAAGTCAGCAGGAAGTCCGGGAGCCCAGTCTGAAAAGGACAGGGCTAAAAGAGAAATGTGTACGTCGTCCGATTGGGGGTCTCATCCATAGAGAATAGGGCTGGCGAGCTCTGCTCCTCCATTACGGACTGGTTATGCGTGGTGAAGTGAACGCTGACTTCTATTTAGCTGGCCTTGCTTGTTCGCCAGCGCTTGCAATAATCTAGCTTGTAATACCTCTCGGCGGCTCACTTCACTTGGTATGCATGTGCGCCTTTGTCTGGAAAGAGAAATCAACTTAAGAGGCTATCCGGTTCGTGCAATACCTCCCTCTCGTAGTCCCCTGGTGCCACTTTCGATAACTTCCAGTTGATTCGCACCAGGACCCTTCTGTCCGCCCTGTTCTCCCCCTTATTCTTACCTCCAAGTTGCTTTTGGCCTAAGTCTTCCATTGTTTGTATGATTCCTGTGCTTTGCTTTTTTGTTGCTTCTGAAGCCGAAAGGCTCCAAGTTTCGGGACGTAACCTGCTAAAGGGCTGGCTGACCCATGTTTGCGCACCCACCCATGTAATCGCACCGACCATAAAATAAACGTTCCTCTTCAAATAAGCTGCCCCGAAGCCATATTCCCATTGACTTGAGCTCAACGCTTACCGTAAAGCACTGCAATAGCCCCAACATAAATGCGAAACCCCGTGCGAGGCGGCCGCCATTACCTCTGCAATGGCCCCGAACGCTTAATGCAACAGAACATTGTAAATCGGTTCAAATATTAGTTAGCATGTAGAAAAAGCATTAATACACCCTTCATACTTACTTACCTATTATATCAACATTGTCACCCCCGGTCTGCGCTGTGGCGACTGGTGCGGGCCTACAGCACCCGTGACCATGTGCCTTTGTCAACATATCGGGTGGCCTTTACATTGCTGCTTGAAATCTCCTTGTTCCAATATAAACAGCCCAGGCTGCGCAACCGCAGGCCATCCAGTGCAACGCGACCAGCCATGAGCGTCCCAATGTTACCACACTTATGCGCTGGCCCCCAATGGTGATAGCAAATTCCCTTTATCAGCAGGGCTTTATCGAGAAAGGGCAAAGCTGCCATTGTATGCAAGGCAGCGCGAGAAAGCAGTCCCCATTGTGCAATATTCCTTTTACATTAAAACTGAGCCACTGAAGGGTATTAGCGATGCATGCTCAGGGCCAATACTGTTGACTGGGAACTCATTGTTGTGAAAGACACCAATAGAAGCCAAGGACATCCAGGGACATTCCAACACTTGTCATAGAGGTGGCAAGTTCGCATTGAGGCCTCGGGCCGGCCCACGCATCTGAGGACAGGCTGAGGATTTACACTTTGCTAAAACCGTAAAAATGCAATACAGAAAGCACCCCAGCGCAGACAAAACACATTTTAAAAGAGAGCCTTCTTGAGTCAATTAGGGCAGCGGGCTCCTACGCCACCTTAAAGCTTATTGCAGGTCTGGAAGGTATAAAATAAGTAATCATTTAGTTTACATCCCTAATTCTTTACGTCAATGAGTATACTTCCTGGCCCGGGTCAGGGCACTGCCGAGTGGGGCGAAGAGAAGCATCATGTGTAACAGAGCCTCCCCCACTCTACCACAAATCTCCCTCACTCAGCCAGTCTCTCATGTACCACCAGCCTCTTTCCCTTGACTGAAGTCTCCCTCGCTCACCTGGAATCTCCCTCTTTGGCCTGAAAATGTTTTTTCATCAGTGGTGACGTAATTCAGTGCGGACTTGAGCAAAAGCGTGCCATGATTTCTGGCGTCACAAACATGCCAACAGGCGCGATTCAGGTGAAGACTCTATTTTTAAAATGACTTTATAGGGGTCTCCTGCTTAAATGTCTTTTTTTGCATTTATATGTCAATAGGAACGCATTAGGAAATTGTGAGCTATTGGTATTGTAAATGACAAATATTTTATTTATGTGTTGGTTTTGAAAATAGCTAAATTAATAGCTTTGTCATTTACAATGCCAATAGTTTTAACTTTCTCAAACGTGACCTATAGCATTTATAATGCAATATGTGTTGTATTTACAGGACTTAGATGTATTAATATTACAATTAACAATGGCTTTTACTTTTTTTAATAATTAATACTTAAATAAAAGTTATTGTAATTTATAATGGCAATAGCTTAAACTTTTGTAAATAACTTTTGGGAAGATTATGTTCATTGTATTTTATTGTGATGAAAATCCAAGAACAGCAGTGAAATATTAACACCTTGGCTGCTAGGTGTTTTCCCCTCCTGTGCTGACTTTTGATTCTTTCCATTCTTTCATGACGAGCTCAGCTCGTCACCAGCACAGCTCAACCGTGCATCATGACGAGCTGAGCTCGTCATGAGCATGGAAAGGGTTAACATCTTTTTGTGACATTTGTAATAAAGCTTGAAACATTGAGAGAACATATTAGAACCAGTTGTTGTTGAATGGTTGTGCGGAGTGATGCTGTGGCCTTCAGTGGTGCTGAGTGATGCTGTGGCCTTCAGTGGTGCTGAGTGATGCTGTGGCCTTCAGTGGTGCTGAGTGATGCTGTGGCCTTCAGTGGTGCGGAGTGATGCTGTGGCCTTCAGTGGTGCGGAGTGATGCTGTGGCCTTCAGTGGTGCGGAGTGATGCTGTGGCCTTCAGTGGTGCGGAGTGATGCTGTGGCCTTCAGTGGTGCGGAGTGATGCTGTGGCCTTCAGTGGTGCGGAGTGATGCTGTGGCCTTCAGTGGTGCTGAGTGATGCTGTGGCCTTCAGTGGTGCTGAGTGATGCTGTGGCCTTCAGTGGTGCTGAGTGATGCTGTGGCCTTCAGTGGTGCTGAGTGATGCTGTGACCTTCAGGGGTGCTGTGTGATGCTAAGGGGTGCTGTGGCGTTGAGGGGGGCGCTGTGGCGTTGAGGGGGGCGCTGTGGCGTTGAGGGGGGCGCTGTGGCGTTGATGGGGGCGCTGTGGCGTTGATGGGGGCGCTGTGGCGTTGATGGGGGCGCTGTGGCGTTGATGGGGGCGCTGTGGCGTTGATGGGGGCGCTGTGGGGCTGAGGGGTGCTGTGGGGCTGAGGGGTGCTGTGGCGCTAAGGGGTGCTGTGGCACTGAAGGGTGCTGAGGCGTTGAGTGGTGCTGAGTGATCACTGTCTGCATATGTTCTTTTAACGCAGGATGGCCCTACGCACGCCTTGGAACCTAGAAAGAAATGCCTGGGTGTCCTCTGGAGTTTTTATTTTCAAGGCACCGGTTCGTACCATAAACTAAAACATCTGTGCCGCCCAGATGTGGGGCTGCAGGTAATGTAAGCGAGTGAAAAGTGGAGCTGCAGATGTATCGGAGGGAAGTGATGGTGTAGTGGCAAATGGCTCGGATTAGAGCGAGAAATGCACAAAGCAGTACGTGAAAACCACGTCTGTTCATCTCGGGCCGCGTTCCCGTCCGCGATCGCTTTGGTTTTCACACAGAAGCCGCAGTGAGCGCTTGTAATAGGCTGTCAGTCAGCAGGGAACGCTAGTCATAAAAGTGGCCGCACGAAGCACGGGAACCGCTGAGAAAATGTGTTTATCATGAGCCGGTTGTATGTTTTTAACTCAAACTGAGGGGTTTCGCTACTGACCTTATGCACAACCAGCCCCTTCTCTGCCTCCCGCCCTTCTACATCGAGTGTCACTTCCAAGTTTAAAAAAAAGGAATGTAGAGGATTTTTTTTGGGGTAGGGTGGCAGTTTTATATAGCGCGAACTCGACCCGAAAGTATTGAAGTGCTTTACATAACCACCAGTTATCTTACACAGTCATTTTTGGTAGGCTTGGGGAGATAAGTCATTTGCCAATTTTCACAAGATGTTGAGCCAATTCCGAGATTTAAACCTGATCCCACAGCTGCAATGTCGACCACTCTTACGCCACATCCAGTCACGCCACTTTCTACAACCCGTACACGACCTGAGGCATGAAAATCTCCGGCATGTAAGTCGTGCAACAAACGCCATGTGAATATATGCTAAAATCTCTTCAAAAACATGTATTCCGTTGGGGAAGCATATCACAAACTCCGAGAAGCAGTAATTAAAAAATTTACATTTTAAACATGAAGTTCGAAACACTCATGATCTCAGACTAGACGATAATGACATTAGTGAACTAAGAAGTCAGTTGTTATGCTGACTAAAAGGCCTAGATTTCTTTTTCAGTTGGCGTTTCAAATATAAACAGTATATGTTCATCATACAAATATCCTCATACAAAAAAGATGAACAAAAAATCAAATGGTACATTTTAAGACGAAGCGAACAGGAAAAGGAGAGAACAAAGAACATTAAAATATGGCAATCACACCTATAGGCAACACTATAATAAATTAAACCAAACAGGAGAGGTTTTTGAACAGCACACTTCCAGAATGCACGTCTTTTAAGGGGCTTTCGTTCAATAATGAAGAAAAACAAGTTGGATGGGGGTGGGGGGAGAAGGGGAGCGCTCGCGAGGAATAAGGGGCTGTTCTGCTGGAGACGGCTGTAGAGTAGACTGAGGGAGAAGGCTGCTGGAGGTGCCGTGAGTACGGGTGCCTGAAAGGGAAAGAGAACACAAAAAACAAGTTGGGTGGGGGGGCAGGGGAGAAGGGGAGTGAGCGAGTGGGAGGGAAGCGCTGCTAAAGTGTTGCCCTGCAAGAGCCTGGTGGGGGGGGGGGGGCGGGGGTGCCAGCGAATGGGAGGGAGGAAAGTAGCATATGGGGATGGGGTGTGAGTAAGGGGGAGCAGAAGCCTTTGATGGTGGTGTGCGAGGCCAAGCGCGCGCCTGGGAAAGCTTCATGCTCCACTGCACACATGCATTGTAGGAAATCCGGCTGGTTCAAGAGACTTTGGTTCAGATGTAATAGGTTTCGAGTAATTAAAATTACTCGACCTAAAAATGAAGGGATGCAAAATGTCATTCTTTGTACTTTAAAAATGTTGGCTTGTATGACATCGGCACTCGCCCTGCCTCAGCAGATCGGCCATTTGTGTGTGTGTGTGGCTCTGTGTGTGACTGTCGGTGTGTGTGTGTGACTGTCGGTGTGTGTGTGTGACTGTCTGTGTGTGTGTGACTGTCTGTGTGTGTGTGTGTGTGTGTGACTGTCTGTGTGTGTGTGTGTGTGTGTGTGACTGTCTGTGTGTGTGTGACTGTCTGTGTGTGTGTGTGACTGTGAGTGTGGCTGTGTGTGTGGGGGGGCTGTGTGTGTGTGGGGGGGCTGTGTGTGTGTGTGGGGGCTGTGTGTGTGGGGGGGGTTCTGTGTGTGTGTGAGTGTGTGTGGGGCTGTGTGTGTGTGTGGGGCTGTGTGTGTGTGTGTGTGGGGCTCTGTGTGTGTGTGTGTGTGGGCTGTGTGTGTGTGTGGGGGCTGTGTGTGTGTGTGGGGCTCTGTGTGTGTGTGTGTGGGGGGGCTGTGTGTGTGGCATTTGCGAGAGATTAAGCTATTGGCATTGTAAATGACAATGTCATTTATTTATCTGTTTTCAAAACCAACACATAAATACATTTTTTGTCATTTACAATGCAATTAGCTCTAACTTTTGCAAAGGCGAGACCGTTGCATTGTAAATGCTTGTTAGTATTTGTATTTACGCGTAATAATGTGCAACAAAATCATTACTCTTGTATCAATCTGTGAACAAACACTCTCTAAGCCAATAGGTTTCCTTGTTTTAAGCAAAGGTTTGCTGTTGTGAAATGTCTGGATGCAATAGCCTAAAACTCAGAGCCACCTAAATGGTCGCTAGGCCGCATGCTGGGTAAATCACAGGGTTGTAGTTCAAACTTTTTAAGCCATGCCCATAATGACTAAAGCCACCCCTCTGGAGGCCCCACCTTCTTTAATCTCACTTAAAGCGATGTTGTTACAATAGGCTTTTGTCTACAGACTGCTGAAAGCTGTCTCTTAAGTCAGCCCTAAACATTGTGATGCTTTGAAACTGTAGCCCTTTGAGTCAAATGTAAAACATTTGGTGCAGAAAAAAGGAGCAACTGCTTTTCTCCCTTGTGTCACTCACTCTGCAGACTTTCTGAGAGGGCAGGGGCACAGCTGATGTTTAATGCCAGAGGTGGTGAGTTATGTACTTCAGTGGAAACAAAATTGAGTGCTTGACTTCCACTGCGACGCCATAGGCAGTGACCTGGGATTTTGGTTCCACTGCACCCTTTTAGAAGCGTCACTGCAGCATTTGTTCCCTGAATGAAGTTGATCCAAAACCTGTACAGGTGATTTGTTTCCTTTCAAAGCTGATGCAAATAACCTGTGCTTCTCTGCGTTTTGTAGACTGTTTTTAATTACCGCTTTTATATTTTTTTTCCAAATGAAGGTGTTTCTCCAGTTCTGGCATTGGTATATGAGACAGTCTAGGCAGTAGCAATATTGTATGCAGACTGGAACTAAAGAGATTGCGCGCATTTATAGGTAAATGCTTAATTGTCTCAACTGTGATTCAGTAGTTGCATTTTTAAGTCGAGCCAGCAACAGCGTAGGCGCTCTCCCTTGCAAGATAGTATTGTTTATTGCTTTGCAACATTTCTTAATATATTGACAACGCCAGTAGGTCTCTGATAAGTGAGATCTATTGGCTATGCCAATGGTCATTGTTTAATACCAGCTTTCTCTCATGTAAACTGCTGAATTGCTGTGACACACATTGGTACTGCTGATTCACCAATCGGATATGTTCAATTCTGCAATTGGACTTTGCCCTGATAACTACCATGCCATCTCCATCCTGTATAAGATTATTTATAATTTTTTTCTCAAATATTTTTGATATCTTTCTCTGTTGCAATACATTGAGCATTAGTGGTACTCACGTCACAGATTTACAGTGCTACTAACCTTAGCAATAGGGAATCGATAAGTAGGCACTTAGCCACAAAGTAAAATTCTAAAGCGTCATTTACAGCGACCCCTGCAAGGGTTACCTCGTTTTTTTTTTTTTTAATTTCAAAAACCTTTATTGGTAGTTGGACATTCACACAGCCTTTTGCTTACATCCAGTCAGTGTCCAGCGGCATCAACAAGTAGACAAGTTGTATAACTATAGTGATGGACTCATTTAAATGACAACACAGCATGTCGCCTACAACCACTTTAGGCCGGCTGCGTTATTTCACATTTCAGTTCAGCTTTATACAAGAAATATGATGCAAGGAGAGAAGCGCAGCTCGTCAATGCATCTCCGTTGCATCTCATCAGGTAATGTCAGCCACGTTCCAGACCCCCCAAGCAGATATTCTCACTCACGCATACCAGTCCCATCTAGGGGTCAGAACTTTCCCATCTAGGGGATCACTCAGCTATATGGTCATATGCATCCCTAGCCCGTTTCCTCAGTCATTGACTGTAAATAAGTGACAAGTGGCGTCCAGATGTCTCGCGACCTGGAGGAGATAGGCAATAGCTCCGCATGCAGTGCTGACTGGTCCTGGCAATATGTCAAATCAAGCCATTCCTTTAACTTCGGCGCCCTCCCTCTGCCCCACCTACAGGCCACTCGTCTTTTTGCGATCAGTAAGGCTAGAGCAGTGTATTTTCTACTGGCTATCGGTATCTGTGCCACATTGCTCAGTAAAGCGACCAACGGCTAACATTCTACATGCGCCCCAGTCATATTTCGCAGAGCCACGAAAATCTGGTCCCAGTAATCTTGTACTGCTGGGCAAAGCCAGGCCAAATGCAAAAAATCAGCCTGTGGGGCGCGACAACGATCGCACGAGTCATTATCCCGAAGATGGAATCTATGCATACTGACTGGTGTACGGTATAGCCTATGGAGGTATTTGAAATTTATGATCCTCAATCTGCTGCTAGCCGATATTCTTTCAGTTTGTAAGCACTAATATTCCCATTGCTCGTCTTTCATAGAGGCGCCCAGTTCAGCTTCCCATCTAGAGCGAGATGGCGCATCATCAAAACTACTCTGGTTGCGCACTGTGCTATAAAGTAGAGATACTAAGCGTTTCGGCGACGGTTGTTGCAGTAATGTCTGCAGTGGGGCAAGATGTGGAGGTTCTGCTGGGAAGTCCGGATGTAGAGAACGCACCCCCTGCTTAAGCCGGATGTACAGAAAAACATCCATTGGCGTGCTCTGGGTACTCTGGAAGATACTATCGGAGGTACGGAATCTCCCATCGTCCTACAAGTCTCCCCATGTCTTAACTGACGTGCGTTGCAATAGTTTATGAAAGATAGTTTCCTGCAAGAGCGGCATCGCAGGGTGGTACACCAGAGGCAAACCGGGAGCATAGAGCACCGGGACATCCAAGCGGTCCACAATATTTCTCAATCTGTGACAGTGGCGTTTACTGTCGTTTGAGTTCGTTCTCTAGCATTTATGTCCATATACACAGCACCCTCAATAGGTATGGGGTGTGCCAGCCAGTGCTCTGCTGCCAATTGTGGCATGTATTTGCGCTGATTCACCCACAAGTATAGGTAATGGGCCTGGGCGCAGGTATAGTAGGTCTCAAAATCGGGTATGTCAAATCCCCCAGCCCCATAGGGCCTGATCATTATAGCCCATTGTAGGCGGGCCTGTTTACCTCCCCACACCAGCCGGATCGTTTCCGACCTGAAGGCCTTAAATATCGCCCCGGAGAAAAGGGAATATTTAAAAATAAGTACAGCAGCTGGGGCAGGACCACCATTTTGATCAGCGACGCCCTCCCCGCCATCGACAGTGGGAGTCCAATCCACCTGGAAACTCTGTCAGTGATGCGGGTAAGTGCCACCCCATAATTAAGTCTCATTAATTCTTCCTTGTTTCTAGTAATGCCAATCCCCAAATAGCGGATATCATCTGTACACAACTCCAATGGGAAGTCCAGTGGGAATCTAGTCACCGCCTCTGTCAGGGGGAAGAGGCATGATTTCTCCCAATTAATCTGGACTCCAGATAGATGTCCGAACACTATAAACTCCCGCAGTAGCGTGTTCAAGTTTGTCTGCGGCTCACGTACATAGAGCGCGATGTCGTCCGCGTACATAGATACAAGAATCTGGCGCATGTTGCATTGCAGAGCCATAGCATTATGATATTGTCCCAGTCGGGCCGCCAAGGTTTCCGTGGCCAGGGCAAACAATAATGGGGACAGGGGGCACCCCTGTCGTGTCCCTCTAGTGACTGGAAATGTTTGTGATATCTGGCCATTGATAAGAATCCTGGCGCCCGGCTGATGATACAAAAGGCAGATCCAGGAGAGAAGGAGCGGGGGGGAAACCCATGCGAGCCAAGATCGCAAAGATATAATGCCATTCAACAGAATCAAAAGCCTTGGTCGCTTTTAAGAAGATCGCGGCCATCGGCAACCGGGGGTAACGTTGTTCATAATCGTGAAAAGGGTTCTAAGGTTATGAGAGGCCGCTCTTCCCGGAACAAATCCAGATTAATCCAGGAGAACAAGATTTTCTAAGAGCAGTGCCAGCCGGTTTGCAACAAGCTTCGCGAGAATCTTTGCATCACAGTTAAGTAAAGAAAGCGGCCTATAACAGCCGCATAGCTGTGGTGGTTTGTCCGGCTTCAGCAGGGATATGACCAGGGCTTCCCTCATGGATGGAGGCAGTGAACCCACCTCTAGTGATTCTTCATAAACTTCACGAAGGACTGGCGCCATAATATCCACATATGTTTTATAAAATTCGACTGGAATGCCATCCATTCCAGTGGCTTTACCCGACTGTAAACCCATAATGGCCTCCCGTACTTCATCCAGCTCAAAGGGTGCGCTTAAAAACCTGCGATCTGCATCACCAAGCCATCCAAGGGCCACATCCCCCAAATATTCGTCCAGACTTGCGCCTGAAGCACCGGAGGTAGTGTATAATCCCTTGTAGTGTGCAATCCCTTGTAGTGTGCAAGAAATTCCGATAGGATACCTTCAGTATCACAGCACCGCGTGCCATCAGATGTCTCAACCTCCAGCACATAATTAGAAAAACGAGGCTTACGGATAACATCAGCGAGTGTTTTACCAGGACTTTCCCCCTCCCGGAATTGCCGAGCCTGCCAGTGTTTTCCTCTGAAATGGATCTCCCTTTGCGCCTCATCTGTATATTCCGTAAGCGTCTTTCTGAATTTCTCCATTGTGGAGCCATCTGGGGCCCTCTAAGTTTTCCTCTATAGTTGTTAGGTCTCGCTCTAGTGCTCTGAGTCTAGAGGTAATTTCCCGGAGCACCCCTGCTCCCTTGGAGATGCAGTGTAACCTTAAAAGCCTCCCAGATGGTCTCCACAGCCTGTACTGTGCCTTTGATACTCTCAAAAAAATCTAAAATCTCGATTCGCAGTTCCTCTTGGAAGAGTGCATCCATAAGCATTTTGGGGTTCAATCGCCTTGTACCTCGCGGTGGACTGAGGGCCTCTGAAGATATCTCTAGGAAGACCGGTGCATGATCTGAATACGTGCGGGCTAGATGCTTAACATCGCGTATGGCCGGCCCAAGACCCCTGGAGACAAGCCAATAGTCAAGCCGTGCCCAAGACGCCGCATGTGCCGTAAGGTGTGTGCCTTCCTTCTTCGCCGGGTGTCTATGTCTCCATGCGTCTATGAGGTCAAACTCTGTAATGATGTCTCTAAGTAGTAAACATGCCTTGGTGTGATGATGTGGGCTGGCGTGTGATGTATCTGCAGCGGGTGCATATGTTACGTTAAAATCCCCACCCCAGATGATATGCGTCACGTCTATCTTTCGCACTTCACCCCACAAGAAACCTAGGGTCATCCACTTTCGGGCCGTAGCAGTACACCAGTGTAACTGATTCAGTACCCAGCCTACCCCACAACATGTTATATCTACCCTCGTCATCTGAGCGGGATCCCACCAAGGAGAAAGGAACCCTTTTCTTGATCAGAATTGTTGTCCCCCTTGCATAACTTGAGTAAGAGGATAATACCTTGTGCTCCGCCCATCGTGATGCAAAGATATTAGATTATTTAGGGGCAAAGTGGGTTTCCTGCAGCATAGCTATATGCACATTGTGCCTGTCTAGATATGCAAGGATTTGTCACAGTTTTCTAGGGTTCCCCAGGCCCCGCACATTCCAGGTAAGTATATTCAGGGTCAATCTAGCTTTCTGCGCCATTCAGACAGTCATACATTCCCAGTTCATGCGGCTTCACCCATTTCGGCGCGTCGCAAGCTATATTTTGTATTGTTGTCTTCCTCCATGCTGGTGTGAAGAGAGTGACCCTATGGTATTGTAGTGTACTGTAATAGTTATATAGATGAATCTCTTTGCACTTGTAGGTTCTACTAAGGAAACTATTGATACGTAGTATCGTTCATGGATTTTCCACAGTGTCCACTAATCACTTCGCATTCTCCATACTCCCCTGCCACCTCTTAGCGGTTCCTGATGCCGTTTCCTCGATATTCCAGATTGTGCCCGTGGGAAATACAGATAATGAGAGAATCACTCGTTGATTTCTCCAATATACAATTTTGTCTTCCGTCTCGCTCTCCGTCTGCCCCTAGGCACCGCACACTCCCCGTAAGCCTCTGCTCGTGTCGGACCAACCAGTGCACTACTGCGCTGATTTTCCCAACTGGAACCGAAGCTAGAAACGAAAGAGGGCTTACCGTACAGGGTGTCCGACGTATGCACAAGTTCTGGTTTTTCTCTCGGAGTCAATACTCTCTCCTGTACCGGCCAGCTCTCGATCCCTCAATAATGATTTCAAATCCAAAGAGGGTCCTTCCGGGATCGTTCTCCCATCGTCAGTTGGCGCGTTTTCGGCAGACCCAAAGCCGAACTTTTTTGAATGTCCAAACCAACTTGCCAATAAGCAATACGCGCACTCAGGAGTATGGTTGCTGAATTTTATTCCTTAGGAAACGTTACGCGTTTCAACACCAGTTGTGCCTTGATCACATGTTAACCAAAATGACATACTGGCACATTTAAATAAAGTTACGTTGAAACAAAATTAAACAGCAATGAGGTGACAATGAAAAGTGGCTTACTTTTGCATGTAACTATGTCGGCCATTTTACAGAGGTAAACGATTCAAGGTAAACAGACTGTATATTACATGATTGCATAAATGTGAACCTTGTATGTCAAACAATAAATAAACAATTATTAACAACACCTAGTTTATCTCTACTGGTACGTTCTACCATATGACATGTATAATTTATTGCTGCAAGTGCCAAAAAGGTACCACTGTCGCAGAGATGTTTTGAGTCCGGGTTTTTTAGAGGAGATCCATCTCTCCACACAAGAGACTGCAGTGTGAGGTCTGATTATGAGCTGAATGTACCACTTTCACACCAATTGAAAAACAGAAGAGGGGCCCTGAATCTAAAGTTTAATGACAAGGAGGGGAACAACCCGCCAGGGCGAGAATACTAAAGCGAAAAACATGAAAAGGGTGTTCCCTAAGTACCGGGAGAACAAATTTCTGTTTTCACATTCAGCTAGCCCACACCACCACAACAGAAATAAATTTGTTAAAAGATTTTTAATTTTATATTTATATATATATATATATATATCGTTTTCATAGAAAAATAATTTCATTTAGACAGTGTAATAACATCTGAGAAACATTTTGTAATCATATTCATAGCTACAGTATAAAAACTAGGACACACAATAATAATTCAAGAAGGCACAAAGTACATTCACTCATCCACTCAAACACACCTTCTGTACCATCAGATACATACACAAACATTCACATACATATCACCACACACAAAAAAGCGCCGACGCGCGTTTCGGACAAGTGCCAATACAGGCTTCCTTCATCAGGGTGCACTTGGAATAGAACATACAGACAGAATGAATGTCGTCTGACACAAGGTCCTGGGAAGCGGTCCTAGTAACAGCAAGGGTGGATATTCAAAGGGCCCTCAAGAGAGGGACCACTGTGAGGTTTCAGGTAATAAGCAGGAAAATAGCCGCATCAACATAGATAGGAATCCAGTAAATGAATAAACTTGCTAGGCAGTCAGGATCCGGAACATCAAAATTTGGAAGGCTTGTTGAGGATCCGGAGAGAGCTCAGGGAGGGAGCTGAAGTACCCAATGCGGGTCCAGTAGGAATGAAGCAGTCATGAGTCTAAAGGATAGGCTCCTAAATGTTCCGATTATGCCTGATGACAAAACTCCAGGAGGCCAAAGGTACAGATGGGAGGCCAGGATACAATATTAGGCAAACCTTTGGAAAACGGTTGGCGTCATTCCTCTGAGATCGGGGAAGTATCACCGAAGTGAACGGACTCGGGTCACAGCTTCAGAGAAATGAAAGGCTGTGAGCCTTAGATGACGGGAAGAAAAGCATGGTCCGGACACGATGACAAAGGCGGCGAGACTCCTTCTCCCTGCGGCGGCAAAATTCGCCGCGACACAGAGGTGCACGAGGGGACTAGTGCAGCCTTGTGCAATATTAGTGAACACAGTCACTACGTCATTCCATCACCCCCTATAAGAGACTGCAGTGCGAGCTCTGATTCTCAGCCGAATGTACCACCTTCACACCAGCTATTCTGGAAGAATGCAAAAGGCGAATCACTGCGGTAATAAGGAGAGAAGGTGGTGTGAGTTATTCACATCAGCTGTTAGCGATGAAACACTACACAAAGGCAGCGCTGGGAACTATTTACTGCACCCCAGGATATTTCATCATGAAAGGAAGCCTCTGGAAGATGGTGGGCAATGTGCTCGCTAGCAACGGAGACTAAAGAAGTAACTCACACTTATTTTATCTACAATGCAGTGTATTTCTAAGCGCTCGGCAGGAAAGTTAGGTGCAAGTTTTTGCCGTACACGTGGTGCCATGTCTGTAAACATGTTTTGACCTTCCGGCTTGCCTAGAGATCGCATCCCAACACAGCTTAGAGGGGAACCTTAGATAGGACGGTTAAATAAGGAGAGGAATACTAACTGCGGGACGTATACCTGTGGCTGGCAAAGCCTCCAGTCTCTACATGCAATAATATTAGTTAACCCGGCATGTGCGATTAGCACTTCAGTAGTCTTCTAACATCCCCTGCAAACATTTCCGTAAGAGGTCTGCATCTCTCCAAGATTTCCTGAGGGTTAACAAACAATAATTCAAGTGCGTCACTGTGCACGTTTGATGCGGAAACCGCACAGCAGAAAACAAACTGTTGCGGCTTACACGCTGGGTTGTATGAAAAAGTAGGACACCGTTGAACGTGCCGTGCGCCACACCCAGAGTACATGGAAGAGGTGTGGCGCCGCGGCTAGGGCGACTGACTACGGAATCTGGGGATCACGGTTCGAGCACCGGCGGCAGGTCAGCCCAGCACCATGTGGGCAATAGCTTGCTTATTCTTCCCGACGGCCCCCAGCGCCTAGAGACCCGTAATGGTGATTGTGTGCTTTACAAATGTGGATTAATATTATTATTATTATTATTATTATTACCTTCACACGCAGGTCTTTGGAAGTGGTGCAAGGTCCGCTGCGATTTCTCGGAATGAGTAGGTTTCCGAACAAAAAAACAAACCCACTTGGACAGCGGCTTGCCTAACGAATAGTTCACATTTAAACCCGGGGACACAAACGCAATAATAGCTGTTTGGTGACTAAGCAGACACCGGGAGAGTAGATGTAGATAAAAACACCTCTGGCTGGCAAGTCAACGCTTGTTCACAACGTATCCTTTACGAAAACATTGTGTGTGTAAGGGGCTTCGTTTTCAATAGCTACGCTCTTGATACGTATTGGCGGCAACACAAGTGAGTGGTGCAGCCCAAAGCGCCGGCCATATTAGGGCCAGGAAAAACATTCCATGCTCTGGCAAAGTCCGCGAGAACACCTCACTTAACAAGTAATTTTATGTATCTGAAGATGTGTATACATTTCTCTACTGTTACAAAGTTCCCGCTAGAAATGAAGTTTGTATTTACCTTGGATTGACATCTTTATAGTATTACTGCGACTTGTATTAGCGGTAAATGTTGGGTTCACACGAGTGGTGCGCGCAAAAGTGAAATGAGACATGACGGAAAGCCAGATGGCGCCTGTGCAGGTCACTGCAAGCTTTAGAGCATGTTCTGATTTCTAAAGCCTACTTACTAAATGTCTCGCCAGACCAGTGCATGCACTGGCTCAGGCGAGACCTAAAAAAGGGAGGTCCCAAAATGGGCTTTAAATCCAATGCATTTTACATAGACTTTGTATTTCACATTGCGCGAAAACAACCAGTCAGACTTTGCTGAAATTTGGCAGTATTAGATATTAGGGTGCACAGATGAATCTTTTGGGTACACCAGTTAAGTAGAATAACTATTCTTTAAGTTATAAGGTTTTTCAACTTGGTAACATCTTGTAGCACAATGCTACTACAAATAGTGAGTAAGCCCAAAAAGAAACTAGACCGCATATTCAGATTTGCAAAATGAGCAACTGAAGATCCATTTATGGTCGCATGATAATGGAAACCTATAAACAAATACAATGTACACACAGAATACATCTTCATCTACATTAGTTTTCTTTGCATGCTGTCTGGCTTCTTTATGTACACCTGTGCAACAAAATGGAAAAGTGACCTAGCGGTGAGCTACACAAATTACTATATGGAGAACATGGTAATTGGCCATTAGGAAAACAAATTATCTAATTGACAGCGATTGGCTTTCATTCACTTTGGGCTTAATTTATAGCACAATCCTAATAAAGTAGCAAGGCAGCCCAAAAAAATAAACTAGACTGCATATGTGACGTTTAAGATTTACTATAGGAACAACGAAAAGATACATTTATGATCACTTGATTATGCAAACCAGTAAACAAAATACATAAATAAAAAATCAATCACATTGAATCTGATTGCCACTCTGTAGTTATAGTTGGTATTCCCAAAGATAGGAATTTCTTGGATGTTGGCTCCCTAAAGACTTTCCACCCATTTGACCAATCACCACAAAACCTTCCAGACCTATAGCATTTTGAGATGATGTACATTATTGTGGTGATTCGTTAAGGGGGGTGCAAAGATAAAAGGGGGTCCCAAAATGCATTTTCCAACCAATGCTTTTTCCATTGACTACTTTATTTGATGTTGAGCGAAAACGTCTGAATGGCTTTACATGAAATTTGGCAGGATTATACATTATGGCACAGAGATGATGATTTTTGGGTGCTGCAGTTAAGTAGGTGAAGCATTTTTTAAAGTTCTAAGGCATTTAAACTTGGTGATATCTGTCACGGCTGTACTTTTGCGGAGTTTCACATACTTTTGGGAAACTACTGCGGTACATGACTGTAAACCAGTTTCCCTATTGCCTTTTTCCCTCTTCTATCCCTCCACTATCCATCTCAATCACTCTAATAACTGACTAAGATATCCACCACTCAAATTACTTTCATATTTCGCTTTACTAACTCACCACTAATCCTTCATGGGTTCCAGAGTAGCGTGCTACTCGTACAAAAACAGCGCTTTGGCGCCTCATCCGGGCTAGTAAGTGCTACATAAATGCAATTAAAATACAATACCATGTTAAAGTGGTAATAGGTAGGGACCTACTTCTGACCTATATCTATGGCTCTAACATTGAACAGAGACTAAGTGTAGTAAAACAATATGGCTGCCTTTTCAATCTCTAAAAACAGCCATTACCCAATTATAAACTGACTTATCACCATGTACCACCGTATACTGCAAAGTTATCACATGTACTAAGGCACAAACTTTAGGTAAGGCCTAGCTATATTATTGGATTGCGGTGTCCTTTTGTCACTCATTGTGTTGCATGGCCAATGCAACACAAGTCGGATTTACAAAGGAATGCAAGGCCATCATATGTGGCCCTTCGTTGATTGTTAAAATCTAGAGAAACGCAAGGCAGCACAATTTGCTGTTTTGCCATACTCTGCACAACATAATCTACATTGCTAAATTCCACATTCATCTGTATGCCACACCACTGTAGCCAGTCCACCATACACTATCCCACCCCCTGCCTCGCCATTGTACGAGACTCCACTTTAACGGCACTCCATGGTATTACACTGTAGGGAAAGCCAAGGAACATGACTCCTGTACACTCCAGTCTACACCTCTCCATTGGATGCTACTCTACTGTGCGCATTTCCACTCTACGCTATTCCACTGTATGCCGCTAAACTCTACAGCGCTCCACTGAATGCTATTCCACTGTATGCTACTCCTTTGTGCGCTACTCCACTCCAATGTATGGCACTCTACTTGACTTGATTCTACGCTATTCAATTGGACCCACTCCAATGTACGGGACTCCATTGTATGCTATTACAGTCCGCCTCCCCAGTCTTCACCGCTCCGTCTGTATCTATATTTATTTTTGGGCCACTTTATTTGTATTTATCTATATTTATTTTGTGTTTTGCATATAAATGAAGTTGTAAAACTGTACATTTCCATATTTATTTAACTGATACATGCATACTCATACTTTGATTTCTGTAGTGTTTCAGTTGCTCAAGCTGCCAAATATTACATAATACATCCACTAGTAAATACTAGCATTGTACCACAAATGTATATTGACACATGCCTTTTATTTAAAGAAATTTCATCCTGTTTTTTAATTTCCCATGCTGTCTATCTGCTCCTCTGTTAGGCTATAATTCATGAAAAGACAGCATGGAGAGTTCCTTAAAAGCAGCACAATTTTCTGTATTTATCCACTACTAAAAATAAATGCAGACAGAAAATTCATTGTTTTCTGTCTATCTGTAAAAATCCGTAAAAACGGAAAACATGGAGCCTTAGTTATAATTCGTATACAAACCAAGTTTAAACTACATAAACTTTTAAAATTCTATACTTACAACTTTCATTTAAAATTTAGCCAACAGCTTCAAATTATAATAAGTAGTGGTCCTTGTTACACTCTTTTCCTCGCTAACCAGGTAACACGAACTAGAACTACTATGCACTGTCAAATTAAACTACTATCTCTCCTTAGAAGGCATAACCAGGATTATCAAAGAGCATACCTTCTGGCCCCACTGTTTGTCAGTGGGTCTAACAAACCCCAAAACATGTAAATAAAACTCTGTAGGCCTTAAAACAGAGTAGTAATAATTCACCTAAAAATGCTAATTGACCTAAATGTATTTTTTCACAATATATTTGTTGGGCCTATTGTCTATCATATTTTTTCATGGTAATCAATCGGGGTTATAACCTTAATCATAACAAACCCAGCCCTGCTATGCTGCCTAGTGTGCCTTAAATTTCTCCTCAAACTTGCATGCTTGTATGTCTGTGTTGTGGAAGAGGGCAGGCTTCCAGCTCTAAAAGAAACTCTTTTGCCTGGGTTAGAGGCAAATAAATCTGTACATAGTCCTCAGGTCTCCTATCGTCATTGGTGAGGCCCTACAGAGATGCAGCTAATAAATAGAATAGCTGGAGCTGGGAAAGACAGTGTATGTATGACCACCATTGCTACTTGTACTGGTCAGTGCTCTCTCCACTGCCCGTCTGCTAATCTGTGCCACTAGTTCCAACTCCTGTCTGGTGTGGTTCTTTGTAGTAGAGGTCTGCAAGCTACTTCAGAGGAAGGAAAACTGGGGATATGATTGGCTCATGGTGGCTAGCCCTGGTACATGATAGTGATACATGGGCGTGTATTTCTGACACTAGTACATGTGAGTACGTTTTGAAATTAAGAAGCAGATGTTTGGAGACCAAATTTTATTTATTAAATAAGAAATCTGAGCATTGTGGAAATGGTTATTTACAGGCAATGACTACCATTTGTGTGGTTGATTTGGGTAATGTACCTGAAAAAAACGGTTTAGGAACGCGTTCTCTATTTAGCAAGTTTGCTTTCGAGGAAAAACCTTAGTTTAGCAAAAACTTAAAGCATTCTGAGAAGAAAAAAATATATATTTTCAGAAAATGGCAAGCCAATGTTTGGAACATTTGGTTTTCTCCGTAATAATCAGTTGTACATGCTGAGCTTGAGACCTTTCTTGCTGATGTTGTTTCCTTGGTGCCAAAGCTTACTCTTGCTGTGGCTGCTGTTTTGTAACTTGTATATAATCACCATCTCTGTTGATACAGCATTATAGGACTATTTATTATCATTCTGTCGCCTTTAGCCCTGAACCTGTAAGATTGGTGTTCATTACAAAATCTGTATGATTAACTTTTACCTCTATAACCTGAGTAGTAGTTATAGTGTCTAAGCCTCCATGAGCAGTCTGATCCAAGAATAGTGATGTTGCCTGTTTATTGAAATTTTTAGATTTGAGTAACATTTCAGTGTCCTACCCCTTTTAAGTTGATTCATAGGATATGACTTAGTATCGACTTAGAAGAGGCAGAATGGAAATAAGCATTGGAAATGCAATAGGTCTCGCAATAGAAAAGTTTGAGTTTTTGGTGTGATAAATTTACATTTTATTTACATTTTTTTATGTTGTGCAAATTATAAAAGTTTTTTTGTTATTATAAATGCCAATAGTTATAAAATTATCAAATGTTACATCTATAGCATTAGTAAAGGTACATGTTTAGTTTTCCCCTGTCTTACATGTATTGATCTGACAAATCACAATGTTTCAAAAATTAATAGCTTTGTTATTTACAATGCCAATAGTTTTATCTTTCGCAAATGTGATACCTATTGTAACACAATACTCTGGGCTTCGTATCATGTTTGCAGTTCGTCGTTGCTCCTTGGTCGGTCCCGTAGGAGAATATCACCTGACTAGCTCCTCAAATCACCAGGACTACATTTGTTACCATTTTTTTTGCTGGTACTCTTTCTCTTGTAAAGTGCTTGTGCTTTGCGACTGAATAGGAGAGTGTTCTTTCGAGGTCCTGTGTTTAAAATAATCCAGTATCGGCGAGGTACATTAATTCTGCATTGTTACACTAAGAGCTGAGTTCAACTTGCCTTAGTGCCATACCCGGGTGAGTTAAATTTTATTGTCACACAAAGTTGTGAGAAAAAAACAGGTAACATCACATGCATGATTGAGACAAACCTATTGTTTTCACCCACGGATGTGATATGGTATTATCAAACAAGAGTGAGATTCTCCTAGTATTGTTAAACATGAGACGGGAGGATAAACATCGTGTTTTCACACTGAGTGAGGTGAACCTCTTGCGGTTTCTCTCCCGCACAGGTGAACATGTACCTCATGTTGTCTCACCGTGTGAAATAATCCACTTATTGGTGAAACGCCTTGTGGGGGCCAGCATTTATTTCTATATTCAGCACGAGAGAAGCCTCCCATAGTTGTCAGTCACTCGTGTAAATAAACCTTGTGCAGTTACATATTGGGTGAGATGAACCATGTTTTGTCAAACGCTGGCGGAGGTAAATCTTATATTGTCACGCACAGTGTGGAATAAAGCCCTTATCGGGAAAACCGGGGAAAGAGAAACTATTTATTATTGCTGGATTGAGCGTGTGATAAATCCCATGTGCCATTCACAGTGTGAAATGAACTAGTAATTACGGCCCCTGTTCATGCCGATCTTAAGATAAACCTCACGTTGTGTCACACTCGGGAAAAATAAACCTGGCGCACTTATATATTGGACCGGATGAACCTCGTTGTCAGTACACACGGGACGGTAAACCTCTTGCTGTCACACAGGTTGAAATACACCCTTTAATGCGACACTGAATGTGAAATATATCCTTTATTTTAGCTCTGAGCGTGAAATACGCTTCGTGTGTCTCGCACACCATGTGAAATGAAACACATAATTATGAGAGCCTGTGTAAAAAAAAAAACACGTTTTTTTCGTACTGATTTAAGTTAAACTTCATGTCGCACACAGTTTGAAATAAACCTCTATTTGGGACACACAGAGCGAGCTATACCCTTTAATTTAACTCAGTGCGCTGTCGCATACAGTGAGGGGTGAACCCCCTATTGCGAAGTAGACCCCGTGAGATGAATCCTGGCCTCATTGCCACACGCAGGGGGTGAGACACTTGTCCCCAGAGGCGGGAGATTCATGATGGAAAGTGGAACATATTAAATGTTCGGCTCAAGGCGGGGGAATCTAGGTCAGCGAGCCCAGAGCGCGGGGCGCGCGGCAGTTCATTAAGCGAGAAGTGTATCAGCGGACGCTGAGCGCAACGACTACCCTGCCACACCCAGACACGTACACAGCACAGCAAGGGCACCAAGACTGGCCCTCCTGGACAGCGACAAGGCATGTGACAACACTTAAAAAGATGCGCACAATTCTGCCAGCGAGGACAAAAATATAATTGACATGGAATCCAGTAAACACACCATAATGTATTCACAGCAATGGCGCTGGAGGAGGTGGCGGGGGTGTGAAATACATTTGGCTCTCTAACTGAAGAACAAAACAGGACACTATACAGAGGGGAAACAGAAAAGCAAAGAGAAGCAGACAGGGCAGAGAGCAGGAAAGAATATAACTCATCAGTAAAAGACAAGACGGAGGGCATTGCTGTGGGGAGGGGGGGGGAGGAGAAATGCGACACGGCCGCAGCAGGGGGCGGAGCGGGGAGAGCGGCGATGAGGGAGAGACGCGGCCGTGAATAGTGTGAAGCAGCAGGGGCCTTTGAAGTGAAGCTAAGCTAAGCTTCACTTCAAAGGTGTGGGAGGAGTGCGGCTGAGGCAGAGCGCATGCTGGGGGAAGCTTGTGGGGCGGAGCGGGAAGAACTGCTGGGGAACAGATGGCTGGCGCTTTGATGCTGTGCACGCGCATTTTAACTCATTGCGCTTGCGCATTGAGCTAAAAGCGCACATGCACTTCATCAAATCGCCAGTCTGGTAAACTCTGTTTAAGCCCCTATAGTCTCGCTCCGCTCAATGTGCATGCGCATTGACAGGCGAGACCTAAAAAGGAAGTGGATTGGAGAAGTGATGATAGGGGCCTTATACATGTTGAAGATAACTGGAGGTCTTCAAATTGCTGGAAATTTGATGTTCCTGCGCTTAGTTTTTGGGTCTCTCTCGCTTTGGGTGATGGGACCACCCAAACAAATGGGATAGTTTGTATCTGGAGAAGTGTGGAAACACCGTAGTTAAGCACGTGTTATGAATGCATTTCTTGCCAATTTGCATCTCCAAATGTAAGCCAGGGTGCATGAAGGAACACATTTTACTAAATGCTTTCTGAGTCACATATCCAATTTCAGAGTTGTACAAAAAACTACTTATCCTAAACTCTATATCTTGAACACCTTAGATTTTACCATGTGAATTGCTGCATGGTCGGTACACAATGAAACATTGTTAGCTGCAGCTCTTTTGTTGACTTTGGGGTTTGGACAGCTAATCTGCATAACCTATCCCTGCCACCAGAAGTGACTGAGTGATGTAACACTGCATTACTTTAGTAAATTAACAATTAGGGCAAAAAAAAACAGATTAAGACTGTTGCATCTATATTTTTATTTGTTCCTATTTTCTTTTTTAACATTTTTTTTCTTTTTTTAAAATTTAAATTGTTAGGTTCTACGGGAGAACCATGGACGAAGTAAACAAATTACCCTTTGCTCACTTTGGAATATTGTCTAGTTTTCAGAAATGTATAGCTTTATTCAGGTTCACCCCTCCAGGTTTCACATCTGTTTACATCCCAAAATTTTCAGGTATATTGCAACCACCAATATTAAGAAAAATGCAAAACTTAAAAACATAGGAAAACTCACAAACTGTGGTAAAAATAGTTTAAAACTCTTGTTGTCCTAAAATCCAGAAAGAGGGTCATTTTAGCACCTCAAACCCTTTGCTGATGCGGTTTGTAGAAAGAAACATACTATCTCTTACACAGCACTACCCCCCCGTGGTTCTTTCTCTCCAGAAACCTTTCTATATTTTGACTATTTTCTATGTTCTCTTGAGGGGGGAATCCACAAAGTCTGGGTACCTTTAGAATGTGCAGTATGGGTCAGAGTGAGAAAGGACACAAACTTGTCCAGCATACCTTTTGTGGAAAATAGTTATGAAGGGTTATGCATGAAGTTTCCTAAACATCAAAAAAAGTTCAGCACTGGGTCAGGAAAAACCTCGGCAGTTACGGGGTTAAAAGTAATAACTGTTAAGCATATTTTTAGAGAAATTGTTTTGAAAAGCACCACTTAGCTACTGTTAATTTTTTTTAGTGGAGCTCTCTCCTTGCTTTATGCATCGTGAAATTACATGGAAACTTCCTATGTATGTATGTTTCCTCTAAAAGCGGTCATTGGCTAGCAAATCAATTTGAAAATTTAACTGAGCAAATGTAATTTTGTTAATTTTTTTACCAGACATTTCTTTAGGAAGAGGGGGGAAACCACCTTTGAGAAAAGCTAGGCAGTCTAGATGCAATTCTAGAACATTATTTACATCCCCCCACTTTCATTCAGAGTTCATCAGTTGTCACAGCAAGACCCCCCCCCCCCCCCCCGTGGGAACCAAAATGTCCTTCATGACCTACTCCCATCCCCAAGAAATAGGAAACTGCAAAATCTAATTCCATTGTCTCAAATAAACCATCCGCGAGAGACCCTGCAAAACCTTTGCAGTTCATATATCAACCTCCACAAGCAGAAACCCTCAAGAATGCTTTCAGATGTTAAGTTGACTGAAAAGTCAATGCAGATTATATCCGTCAATGATAGATCTTTTAAAAATCTTTGTAATTTGGACTACAATATCCGGCATTGGCAACACCTCTCGAAAATAAGTAGGCTGTATTGGGATGCAGACACAGACTCCATTTGACACCATGGCAGAACCATACCTCTCCTTGACTCCCATGTGGCAGCCTTTTTCAAGCCAAGGAACCTCCAGTTTCAGGAAAGAACAACCGCCCAGATCCTTTTCAGAGTCACTGTATACAAGACGAAAGCAAGGAAAGTGACTTAGCAATGTTAACAGCAAACTTTAACCGCTCGTGAGATCGCGTTACCACTTGTGGCACATACAAATCAAAATGACTGCACATGCACAGATCTGTCTTTTGTATTTGATCGGCCTCAGAAAGCTTCTACAAGCTACACCTGTCCTTAAGGAAAGGATGTGTGCGAGAAACTTTGACCTTCTTTGTGCCACACCCTCTCAACTAGTTGGAGAAGGGATTTCTCAGTTACTGCTGCCAGAGGAACTGCTGGGATCTCTTACCTGCCTAACAAGAGACGTTTGAAATTTAAATTGCCAAGCCAAACAAACTGGTCGCACCAACCTATGAATGTAGGTGACGATGAAAATGCAGTGGAACCCCACTATAATTTGCCCTGGCCCCTACGAACATATGCCCAGAGCACCCTTACTAATATGAACAGTTCATAACCTCATAAGTGGTTGAAGGGCTAGAAAAATATACAATTTGATCAAACAGTCAATCAATTGGATTTGTAGAGGGCAGCTAAGCATCTGCAAGTGTAGCCAGGTGCTAGGTTCTTGTTGGAATCAGTCGAAAAGCCAGGTCTTGAGTCCCTTTCTGAATTTGGGGAGAGATGATGATGTTCGGAGGTAAAGGGAAAGGTCGTTTTCAGATTAAATCAATAGACACTTTAGGCCTTAGAAACTGCATGGAAAGCATGTGTAAATACTAAAACAATGGAATACAACACAATCAATTGTTCATCTTCTTTTTAACCCCTTCGATGCTGATGACGAGCTCAGCTCGTCATCACCCACGGGGGTCGTGTGCTGATGACGAGCTGAGCTCGTCATGGTGCCACTAAAATGGCATTTTCCAGCACACAGCGGGAAAACGCCTAGCATCCAAGTGGTTAATAAGTAAAAGCCATTTTAGGGCAATTCTTTACCGTATGTAAACTGGTAATGCAGACAGAATGGTACGAGTTCTAAAGACCAGATAACACCAGGGCACTCAGTCCACTGCTCCGGAAGAGGTATTAGACTTTTTTTTCCCCCACTTGGTGAAAATCCTGTTTGCAAAGAATGTGTGATTGAAGGCTTTTGTGTACCTGATGTGGAACCACCTGCCCCTGAGGCTCGCTACATATAGAAGGCAAGAAATGCGAGGATTCAAAGGCCCTGTTCATGGTCTGGTTAACCTGAAATTAAAAAAAGTTAATTATAGCTTTCTTGAAATGGAGGATACCTCACACAAAATAAGCAAGACCTCTGTCTTAGCCCAGAGTGTAGTGCATTTACATGATGATTTTCATTGTTTTTGTGTTCTTGCCGGCCTTACCAGCAAATCCTCGAGTCTGTGATGAAAGGTTAGGAGTTAGCTTGATGCACACCATTGTCATAGGACTTTCATAATTAGATTTGATTGTAATCACATTTATATATTTTGCTTACTACCCCTAATTGATGCCTTGGAGCAATATTCGCTGGGCAGCACTCTGCTTTGGAATCCAACGTTAGTGGTTAACCCAGTGGTTATTGCTTATCAGGATTAGTCTTGTGCTGTTAAGAGAACCATTCTATCATCCAGGGAAACGAGAAGTGGGTGTGCGCTGTGTAGTCGTGGTGAGAGTAATCACATTCTGGGTACGAAACAGTAATCAAAGAGGCGCAGATAGACATTTAATTGAAATTGAAGGCACAGTTTATTTATTTATAAAGTTTTATATAGCTCGAACTTGATCCCTTGATCCCAGAGGATATCCGAGGATATCAGAGCGCTTTACAATTTGAGGCAAAGGTAAGGGAGTGAGGGCGATGTTTCAGAATAACTCCCAGTATTTAAAATATCCAGTTATCTTTCAGTATCACTTGTGATGTATGGCTTCAATTTAAGAAAATAAAAATATCAAAATATCAACACTGATATTTGCTTCCCTGGGTCTGGTCATTCTTTTCTGAGAAGGGATGGGATCTTGTGTAGGCAGTTGAGCCTGTTGGTGTGTTAACCACTTGCTCATTCTGAAACAAGTTTTTGTAAATGAAATGTATGACTTTCCAGCTGAGCTCATCTGAAACCGTGCTTGGGGGTGGGTAGTCCTGGAGTCCATTTTGTAAAATGTTCAGGGTTGGGCGAAGGGTCCTTTGTCAGTACTAGCTCTTGATTTTGATGTTATCCTACTGATCTGTCCCCCAATATATCCTCCATAAGATGTCTGTCTGATGCTTATCTGTGCGTGCTTTTTTTTCTTTTCACTGTAAATTAAAAGTATTTACAGATCTGGTCTTTACTTAGTAATTGCTAAATACTTGGTTCTTACTGAATGATGCTCCAGAATCATTTCCCAAATGGTGGATTTTCGTTTATTATCCCATTAACCAGAATACTGTGTTTACTTTGGGGATGGGGTACTGCCAGAACCAATGTCTTAATGTGTAGCTATTGTATCCAATGAAACCAAATTGAAATGTTGTCAGTTTCTAAATTGCATGCTGTATTAATTTTGTATTATTGCTTTTCCTTCTTATGTAGGATGATTAAAGGACATTAGCGGAGGCTTATATCAATCTCATGATAAAATGCTCAACTCTGCGCCTGCTGTTTTGGAGCTCTATCTTTACAAATGAAGACTGCCTTTTCACCTTTTGGTATGTTTGCGAATTATTCATTGTTTCCTAATGTAGATGCTGCGAATCCCTCATTGAACTTCTCGTTGCTTTAAAGTTAGTCTTATGCATGTATTTCATTGAAAGAGTCCTTTAGCTCTCCCATATTACCATAATGCTTATTGATATTGTCTGTGGTATGCAATTTCTCGTACAGCTGCATTAGTTTCTGGGAGACGAACGTGGTTGTGATTCTTTGGAGTATTTTTTTCGGTCTCTCTTGCAGACAGCTGTTAGTTTTCTATTGTCAAAAGACCTTTTGTGGACCACAGCAAAAACTTCTAAAAGTGGGCTTTGTGTCAACCCATTGCTTAGCTGTCTTGCCACTCATATGCTTGCTTCTTGTCTGTTGGTTTTTTCCCCGCTTGTGCCCCCCCTCCCTCCCCCCCCCCCGTTTCAGGCTTCTTTACCATCAGTTTGATTGGATGAGTTTTATCCTTCCACTGCTCACATTTAGGGAACCTCTTTTTCATTCTGAACTCAATTAGAGTGCAAGTATTTTCTTTCTCTCTCCCTTAAATAATGCTTTCCCCCTCAAATGATGACCCTTTCGACATGTGGCTTGAACTCCCAGACCTCAGCATACAATGGTTTTTTGGTGCTGGGGAGGAGCTGGCTGTTGCACTTTTGCAGATGGCGCTTAAGCAAGTAGTCACTTAGTATGACTGAAAATGAGACTATTCTTCCCGGGCTGCCACTAAATCTGCTCCTTGGAGTACTGGGGCAGATTTAATGACTTAGATTTTGTTTCTTCACTGAGCCCTGTTTTAAAGTAAATTTTGCTTTGGCTAACGTTTTCCTTTAAGTCCGTTCACTTCTTTATACTTTTTCGATTCTGTTCTCGGTTTCCTGAGTGAAAGGTAGTTTTGAGTTACCGTAATGTTTGCTTTTTCTGCTGTACGGTGAAATGTTTTAACTTTAAAAAAAACAATAAATTATGTTTTACAAACCTGCATTGACAAAGCCAAAAGCTTGTCGCTTGCATCATGAAGGTGAGACTTATTGGCTTTGCCAATAATTGTTGTTCTATCTGCTTCACGCTGAGGTTTAACCAACTTTAAAATTGCTACTTGAGTTGTATCCCATAATCTTAGCAGACTGCTTTGTTTAAAACTCTTGGGTGACTCGTAGGTACCGTCTAATCGTTTGGATCATTATTTCCTTTTTAGGGCTGAGTTCATTTATACTTTTATTTCTTCCTTGTGACTTCTCTGGCACTGATTTGCGTAGCATTACTGGTATGGCGTCCACAATGACTAGTAACTGAGCCAGGCATTGCACTTTTTACGAGAAAATGTATATGCGTGCAATGAATACTCTTCACAACCTCCACTACCTTTGATGCTTATCTGAATGCTTACCCTCGTTCAGAAAATGAATTGTGTTTCTTTGCAATCAGTTCCATGCATGGATTGCTGGCAGTGCTATGTACTTCCTAGGGCTAACACTAGTGATCTTCTCTTTGCTTTAACTGTTGGTATCACCTATGCTCTGGAAATAAACAGAGCTCACAGCTATTACTGGCTTAATAAAGATCAACTGAGGGTAAATATCTAGCAGGCCTCCTCAATTTAAATGGGCGGAGAAGGGGCCCAGAATCATCTTGTTAGAAAAAAATAATCTTTCCAATATTTGTTGCTCAGAAAGACCGTTATTTAAATTTGTGCTTATTTAGTGATAACAAATCACCTTTGGCTGTTGAATTTCTTTTGACTGAAGTATCCGGTGGACAAAGTAGAGGGCTGTGGATGTTGGGTATGTGTGCTCCAAGGACTACAGTAGGAAGGAATATTTATAACCAGTACTGGTCAAGCCAACCAGTCTCTCCTTTGGTATCTATTGACTATGCCAGTAGTTTTTAGCGAAGTTGCACAGCATCCACAATGCTGTGCAGCAGGGCTAAAGAATTAGAAGGTTATGACCAGGTTGCTCTGTCATTTTGTAGACACGACTACAAAATGACATGGATGCTTTTTTTTCTGTTAAGTTACCGGTCTGAGTTGGATTGGTAGTGAAAATAAAATAACTATGCAGGGGTGGAAGAAACTGGTGAGAGTAACGTGAAACCGGTGCAGAAGCACACAGGTGAGCAGGCAATGGATGAACACATAGTTGGGGTGATTGAGCAACGTAGAACTGGCGAGGAACTAGCTCACGCAGGAGAAAGCAATGGTTGAGATTGAAGTATGAGCGTGCGTTGGAAGGTGGAGTATTGTGTGGTGATGCTGTTTAGGCTTCAGTTAGCAATATTCTCACAGTACCCAAAAGATAGTCCTTGGATTCACAATACTAAATCCTTTGCTCAGTTCTGGTAGAGTAGGAAAGAACAGTAGAATTTACTAGAGGAACATGTGTTTTCAGAGTACCAACATAGACGATAAGTAATTGACACAACTCGAAAGAAATCGAACACCAATTTATAAAAAATAAAGCAGATTTTTATATTAGTATATACACCAAAACGAAGTCAGTTGGATGAGTATAACTGGAATTAGGGATTTTAAAAGCAAAAATAAATCTGCAAATCAATTCTGCAAAACTTCAGCAGTGCAGGCAATGAGGATAAAGCACTAATGACAATCTGTCACTGGTAGGTGGTGTTGTGTGGCACCCAAAGAGAGTTAAGGTGATGCAAGTCCCAGGGCCAGGCCACTACAGTCAGTTTGATTTCACCTGGCTCGAGAAACCCGGGTACAGAGTTGTCCTGACAGTCCTAGGTGTTGAAACAGGATCCGCAGGGGCGCTGGTTTTTCCGCTTACATCGTGCTGGTGAGGAAACGGGTGCAATCTTCGACAATGGGGCCACTGCTATAGGCTGCTTCAGGTACTAAGAAGTTCCTGGCATTGCAGAGTCAAGTAAAGGTGGTGGTTGCTGGATTGGCCACCAACAAGCCTTTGCAACGTTAAGCTCAGCAAGAAGTATTTGTGACATTCAGGGGAAAACAGCAGCTGCCTGAAACTTGCTTGGAGGTCAGGACTACGCTTCCGACAATGCACAGGACTATGTACTTTTGGCTAATCCCTTGGATGTCCAGATGGCCAGCAGTTCTTCGGTTCTGGTATATTGTTTTTACCTGCGGTCTGCCGGGGACTAGTACCACTAATTGAGTGGAGTCTAGACTTGCCTTTGGCTCCCAAAGGGGCCCCTTCATCTGGTGGAACCGGTCTTTGGTACGGGACGAGTTTGCAGTACAGTTACATGATGGTGCCACAGGCCCAGAGTATCCTGCCTTTGGATTGTGCAGATGATGTACTTGCAGATCCTGGGTCTCTTCTTTGCTTTGTTGCAAGTCTAATCAAAACTGAGGTCCTGGTGCCAGGGGTGCCCCTTAAATCCTTGATTTAGGGGAATTAGAGGTGTGGGTGCAAGTGGCCAATGATTGGATACTAGCCCCAGCTGCTAATCCACCCCTGAGGTGACCACATCTGGGGGTGTCACCTTTTCTACTCCGAACCCTCTATTCTGCCACTTTAAAAAATTACAGAAACCTTTCTTTATTTACAGACCAGGTAGTTCACCCCAGAGGTGTGTCTAGACGTCTGGGGGTGTACGCCTCCGGACTACATCATTTTCCCGCCTTCCCGGGTGCAAGTGTTCCTGGGGCAGGAGGAGGGCAGTTTCCTCCTTTGGGAGGCAGCCTGGTTGCATATCACAGGCAGTGTAAGCTTTGAAGCTTGCCGCCTTGATGTGCCGCTTCACTAGCCAACCTGTCAGGGAGGGAGGTGTAACCTCCTTCCCGTCCACGCCATTGTTTCTGACTCCTGGGAGAGTTCACACCTCCTGGCAGGAGGTCAGATTCCTGTCTTGGTAGCAGCAGCTGTGGGCTGGCAGCCAGAGAACAGGAAAGGCTGAGGCAACCAGGTGAGCAACCTCTAGGGTAGCCACCTGGGTGCATGCCACATTAATTTTGACACAAGAATCATGTCTGGGTCAATGAGGCACGTTGTTTGATACCAAACATGACACATTTCAGAGGTACCGTAATGGAACTACCAACTTTGGGGGGGGGCTACCCACCATGCTGTATAAGGCCTTTGATGGTGTACAGCAGGAGTTGGTAGAAATGTCTCACTTGCAGCCATACCCAACCCACTACCGGCAGCTATTCCCCCTCTTTGCATGGACTTAGGAAATGTGCAAAAGGTGTTGGTTTTATTGTCTGAACTGCAACTAGATCCTGCACCCAACCAGCTGCGGGTCGCCAAACAAGATGTACATGTCTTTCAGCTATGCGCATTGCCGGAGTGGTGGTGGCATGATAATGTATGCACCTATACCATACCCAAATGTGATGTGAACTTTAACACCTCGTGGTAGGAGAGTTTAGGTGTGAGGACATTACTATCAGTAGTTTTTAAAAAATTTTTTTTTAATATAAACATTTTGATTATTTTCAGCAAAAAAAAGTAAGTACAGAACAAGCATGTCACCGTCAAGACAAAGTCCCCGCGCCCTCCACCCCACCTCCCCCCACACATTCCAGCGAAATTTAGGTCCCCCCTAGTATTAGTCAGCTACACATGTATTGATAGCAGATCACCAGCTCCGTGATGTACATTCCTTTGAACTCGTACGGCTCTGTCCTGTGTATACATCATAGTTACGTACAACCGGCATCTCTCATAGTCCTCCATCCAAGCCATGGTAACGTCTCCATTTGCCCCACACTTTATGAAATTTCTTCAGACACCCTCTCGCCCTATACGTGACCCTTTCGGCCGCCATGTACAGATCCATGCCCCTCCTCCATTCTCCTAACTGGGGTGTCTCCCATTTCCTGGCAATGTCCCTTTTGGCTACCACCAGTGCTAGGACTAAAAAGATTAGCAATGGACGGGCCAGGTCCACGTCATTGGCCATTCCCAGGAGAATGAGCTTCGGGTCCAGTGGGATAGCTGTCTCTAGCACCTCACCCAGTTCAGCGGTGACCTCCCCCCAGTAAGTTTGTATATGTGAGCACGACCACACTGTATGTAAAAAATCTCCAGGCGCAATTCCACAGCGCAAGCAGCTAGGGTCAGATTACTCTCCCCATCTTAAAGAGCCGTACTCTGTCAAAGTATACCCTGTGTAGGATCTTAAATTGTATCAAGCGGAGTCGCGACTTAATCGCTACCTCCCTAGGGTGCATTAATACTACCCCCAGTCCACATCATCCATCTCCCCTACTTCTTTCTCCCAGACGGCCCGCAGGCCCTCCAGCCTGTCCGGTTTATTATTCATAATTGACTTATACGTAAGGGAGACAGCCTTTTCGGGGATCTTTTCCTGCAACAAGCGGCCTTCCAGAGGTGCATATTCAGGGAGTGCCTCCTGTAGTGTCCTTTCCGCCCGCCATGCATGTCTGAATTGTTTGTATTTGAAATACTGTGAGCGGTGTAGCCCAAATTCCGCCTGTAGTGACTGAAATGATTTCAAGGTCCCGCTCTTGACTAAATCACCTACGGAGGAAATACCTATGTCGTCCCAGCCCCGGAAGCCTCTCCACTTACTAAGTTCCTTCAGCCAAGAGCAGTCCCAAATCAGGGTCTGTCTTGAGGGTCTATGTGTCCACCCCGTAGCTTTCGAGGCCCTCTTCTATGCTCCCAGTGTAAGTCTAGTGGCCGGTAGCAGCTTGGCCTGTCCCTTCCCCTCATAGATGTAGTGTAAACAATTGTGCATGCCCATATTTGGCTTTCTAGTGCATAAGTGGGGTGTGTGGCCGGCGCATGCACCCATTCATTGATGGGAGCCAGGTGTTCCTCCAGGTCGGGAAGCGAGATCCCCCCTCCCCCCCATATCGTACTGGTGTCTCTGTAGGGTCGCCAGCGCAACCCTGGGATGCTTCCCTAACCACAAGTAGGACCACAGTTCCGCATGAACTTCTCGGAAAGTCTTGGGCTGCACCTGGAAGTATTCATTTTGAAATGCATACAGAAATCTCGGTAGTGAGATCATTTTGAACATGGCTGCCCTTCCAAGAATTGTCAGGGGGAAGCAATTGCCATCTGCCTGCGTCCATTTTAAAGTTACTAATAATACGGTTAATATTGCGGTCGTAGGAGATGTTCCTATCTGTTATAAATACCCCTAGGTATAGAAATCCCTCACTGGTCGTCTGCAATCTTTCTGGCAACTGAGGCCACTCTGTCCGCCCTCTGGGATCATAGAGTGTCGACTTGTGCCAATTGATTTGATATCCAGATCTGGCCCCGTATTGGTCCAGTTCACTGAAGAGCGCCGGTATGGTAGTCTCTGGCTGCGTCACATACAGCAAAACATCATCTGCATAGAGTGACAGTTTCTCCTCCTGTAGCCCTGCCTACCCCACTTGGAATCGGCATCTCGGAACAGGCCTAAAAAGTGTTTGGTTAGAGAACTCTGCGGGGAATCCATTGGGGCCTGGGGCCTTACCTGCACGAAGTTTTTTCAGTGCTACCCTAACCTCTTCCTCCGTAACGTCAGCCTCTAAGTCTTCACAGTCTGCCTCCTCAAGCTTCGGGATGTCAATAGTTGCTATATATATTTCAACACGTCTTCTTTGGACCCCAGATCACGGGCCTCATAAAAGGTCCCATAGTAGTCAGCGAAGGAGTCTGCTATCTCAACGTCGATACATGCCCACGCATCCGGACCAACCATTACTCGTTCCACCCATCTCCCATCTTAAACTTTCCTACTTAACCACGCCAAAAGCTTTCCGGACTTATCACCCACATCATAGATGCGATGCAGGGTAGCCAGTGCCTGTGTCTTGGCCTCCCCCGTCACTAATTGTTTATACTGGGCTTGTACATCAACCAGTTGTCTCAGGGTCCCTAGGTCTTTAGTTCGGCTGTGTTCTGTCTCCAACCGCAATACATGCGTCTCCAGGGCTTGGATCTCTGCCTGTCCCTTCTTCCTAGCGTCTGCTAATCTACAGTGTGCCCTGTCTCTAAGCACTACTTTAAGCGCCTCCCATAGGACAACCCTGGAGTCTACGGACCCCATGTTGTCTGCCAGGTATACCTTAACATCGGCTCGCAGTCCCTTTAGGAGCTCCGGGCTCTGTAGGTCCCAGGCCGAAAGCCGAAGAATTCTAGGTCCGACTCGTCTCCTCCTGCCCACTTCTAATATCAGCAGCGAGTGGTCAGACACCCCTCGGGCACAGTATTCCGCTGAATCGGACATCTGTAGCGTCTGTCTTGCCATGAAAATATAGTCCAGGCGGGAGTAGACTTTATGCGCTCCAGAGAAGGAGAACTTCTGAGCAGTCTGGTGCAAACATCTCCACACGTCTAGGAGGCCAAGGGCAAATGGAGTCAGGGTCGTGGGTCTATCAACCAATGGGCTCATCACATCACATCACATCATTGAAGTCACCCCCCCCCCCCCTCCCTCCCCCTCCAAGGATCTGCACTGTGTCTGATGTGTTAAGAATGATGTCGGACACCCCCCTGAGCATGTCCACCTGGAATTTGGGCGGAGAGTAGGCCGAGATAAATGTGTATTCTTTCCTTGCCCACACCCCACGTACACCCACATAGGTACCCCGTGGGTCTGTCCAAACTTGTGCTACTCTCATTGGTGGACATTTTTTATCAGTATTGCAACCCCTTTGGATCCAGAGGTAAAACCCAGCATGAGCCAGAACTTTATATTGCCCCTCGCTAGGAAGGCACATTAAGTAGCCCTCAGATGCGTTTCCTGTAGGAGTACCACATCTGCTCCAGATCCCTTAATATAGTTGTTAACCAGACCTCTTTTGATCCTACAGCCTAGGCCATTAACGTTCCAGGTCATCACTTTAATGCCTTCCCCGTGCGCCGTGTCTCTATCTGGATTCCCCATAAACATAGTGGTGGAGTCTCATCAAACTACATCTGACGCCTTGTGCCGGCCTTCGCCGAGAGGAGTACGCGTGCTGCCAATCCGGTGTGTCAAAGAACCCCCGGTGGAATCATGTTGGCGTGTGGTGTACAGTGCGCGTGCCTGTCCGACAAGTGAATGCATTGCTCATGCTGTCCACCCTCCCCCCCAACTTCCCCCACCGCCCCAATTTGCCTTTCCAGTCAAACTCAACAAAACTGAACTGCCCCCCCCCCCCCCACCTCCCTCCCCTTTCAGTCCCATCCCTCTGTGAGGCAGAACTGTCAGTAGGAGAGGGTCTGTCGCCGACCCAAAGATCCCCCCCTTCAACCTACTCTGTCCAACCTGGCGGAGAACATGCAACACATTCCCAACTAATCAGCCTCAAGAATCAGGGGTAAGGAAATTGTACAAATATGAACAATAAACCAATGAGAACAATAGGTATAAGGGGGTGTATCAACTTGTGTGTCCCCTTAGTGACGAGCTGCAATCTCAACTGCCTGGTCCGCCCCTGTTCAAGAATGTGAGTCCTGGGTGTCTGGTCGCGGGTCAGTTGTCTGCCCCAAGGCGTCCTGCTCCAGATCTCGGATTGCCTTCTCCAGTGGGTGGACGGAGTGCACCCCTTCCTCTTTACCCCCCGAGGAGCTGCCCCCCGAATCTTCTCCTTCTACCTCCGATCTGGCGTTTCTTTCCAGGCAACTGAATCTAGATCCCGTCGCGCCTCTTCTCCCGGGCGAGGCAGATTGCCCTGGTCGTCTATCCGTCGTAGGGCGTAGTCAGAGTCTGTCTCTTATTCCTCTGTGACCTCAGTCTCTGAGCCTTCGGCAGTTCCCATTTGGCTCTGTGGAGAGTTGGCCTGTCCGGAACTCCTCGACCAGTGTCCTCCTGTCTGCGGAATATGGGTCGTTCCTCTAGCCATTGCCAGACATCTTCCGGATGGTTAAAGAAGTGAGTTTTATCCATATAGATCATCTTTAGCTTTCCCGGGATGGTGCAGCATGTAGGTAATGTTCATGTCTCTCAGTTTCGCTTTAACCGCGTCAAAGGAGCGGCGTTGTTTTTGCACTTCTTGGCTGTAGTCTGGGAATATCATAATATTTGTGTTTTCCAAACTGATCTCCCCCAGTTTTCTGGCCTCTCTCAGGATCAGGTCCCGGTCCGCGAAGTTGAGGAATCGGGCAATGACCGGTCGCGGTCTCGCACCCTCCGGTAGTTTCACCAGTAACGCCCGGTGTGCCCTTTCGATGATAAAGCAGTTCGAGAACTGCACCTTCGGAAAGGTTTTAATCAGCCAGGCGTGTAGATAAGCTGCCATGTTCGTCCCCTCGATTCCTTCCCTAAAGCCCACGAAGCGCAGGTTGTTGCGACGCGCCCTGTTTTCTGCATCATCCACCTTCCACAGCAGTTGGCGATGGGAGGCCTGGAGTTCCGCCATGTCTTTTCTAAGGGTGGAGATCGAGTCCTCCGCCTCACCTATGCGCGTCTCCGCTGTAGTTACTCGATCTGTTAGCTCTCTAAAGTCCTGCCTCAGAAGTGTCACCTCCGAACCCACCTCGCCGATGTTGACTTCCAAGGCTGCCCGGGACTCCTGGATGTCCGTTCTGGATGCCTGAATAGCACCCATGAGTAAATCCGTGTCGGAGCGCGTGCCGGAGGCAGTAGATGCGGCCTACGCCAACTGCTGAGGTGTGGCTTAGTTGTCCATGGGCCCCTGTTTAGAGGTTTTGGGGGCCGTATCCTTCTTCCCCATGGCCGATGTGTCAGTGGGAGTGTACGCGTGGGAGGCCCACTCCCCTGCCCTTTACCTCCTCTCTCAACAGGCCGTGGGTGAGACTCTGTAGTCTTCCTGTCTTTCCACGAGGGTGGCGTCCAGCCACTTCGTACTTTGGGTTCTGGGGAGCTGAAGGCATCCGTGGATTATTTCTGGAGCCACGTTCTGCGCCGTATGCCTGATTAAATCCCAACCTGCACCCCAAAGGCGAGTCCATTCCAGTGCCCCACACGGCGTTAAGCACCCCACAGCCTTCGGTGACTCCGCCGCCCCGTCTCCAGGCCTAGTTGAGGTATGATCTTGATGTCCCCTCCCTTGATGACAGAGCCGTGTTCACTAGTGGGGGAGGGCCGAAATGCTACGTGGTCCGTCCCACCACAGCCTCCTTACCGGCCTAGATGTCAGAGTCCACGGATAGTCTGTGCTTCTCTCCAGATCCCGGGGGGCTGCTCGCTGATCAGGTCGTCTGGATTTTGGCACCACCGACCTCTCCCTTGGCCCTCAAGCACCCGTGTACGCAGGGCACATGCCAGGCGTGTCACCCCGGCAGGCCACCGGGACCCAATGCCTCCTCTGGGCCCTCAGCGAGGCCTTCCTCTTCAGTGGCCTTACAATCGTGGATCAGTCCCTCGCCTCGGTGGGGGTGGGACACACTCCCTCCCCCTGGTCGCACTGTTGTAAGGGCCGTGTCACAGATGGTGCCACTAGGTGTCTGCCCAGGGACAGGCCCTCCTCCTCTCTCGTAGTGCTTCAGTCTCTCTCGGCTCGGCCCCGCCGTAGCTCACCTCCTTCCATTTTTCGCACCGTCCACCGGGTGCTTCAGGGCCTCCAGTGGTGTCAGCCGCGGGACGTCCCAGGCCTCCGGCGCGCTTCGCACGGAGCCTCGACCCTCCTGCGGGATGCCTCACTCTGCTTTCGGCACTACAACAGCTCACCTGCCGTGTCCGCGAGGCTCACAACGGTCGACCAGTGTACCCTTACATGTGGTGGGTCGCGGCAGCTCTCTTTGCTCCGGGGGAGTCTCCAGCTTTCAGTACGTTTCCGCCATCTTGGCGCTCGCTGCTAGACCCGGTCTGCTGGCGGCTCCGACTTTGCCAGTTCTCGGCCGTTTTGCTGTGCTGTTGAAGCGCTCCGGGCAGGACGGGACCCTTATTTATATTTTCACGGCAAAGCGGGGCTTTTCAGCATAGTTTTAACGTCAGATCCAGTGCAGCTCGTCCGGAGCTACGAAAGAGCATGTCCTAGCCGGCCATGCTGTTGGCCTCGCCCCTACTATCAGTTGTTTTTAAGCTCTTTATTCTAAAGACTTCATGTAGTGATTTTTATGATATCTCACACATTTGGGTAATCATGCCTTCCAGTATTGTCCTTTGGAAAGTAGGAATATCTTTTACATATGTTTCGCTATTCTGATTCGGACAATGATACGATAATACGTTTGTGGACACTGAGGCATACAGACAAGTTCTTCCATTGTTATTGTGGTTGTTGGTCCCAAAGAAGGTACCAGGAACCAAAGAAGGTACCAGGAATGCAGGTCAGTTGACTAGTATCTGTCATCTGCCCAGAGCCTGGCATAATGACTAAAGCATTGAAGATGACGTTTATTAGAGCAATGCTTCTTCTACACAGGAATTAATAGTCTATAGTTTTATGTAGGATATTCTGATTGCATATACCTGGCATAAGAAGCAGAATGTGTTTAATCGTAAAATAATCAATCCGTGGTATGATTTGGAAATGCACAAGTATATTATTGCACTTGGTCATAAAAGCTATATATATAAAAATATTTTTGGGTAGAGCTATGACAAATATTTTTGATTGAGAAGAGATTATAGCAAGTCTTATTGGTTTATTGTCTAGGCCAAAACGTTTGTAAATCATTCCTGGAATTGGAGGCAGGTGTAGGGCGAAGATAGTGCAGAAGGTAATGTCAAAACATTTGGTTGTCCCAAATCTCGAGAAATTGAGCTCTGCTAAGAAACATACTGTATTGGTGAACAATGCCTCACAATGCAAACATTTCAATTTTAAGTTTGATTTATAATGCTGTGTGTTTGAATGCTATATTGAGCTTAAGGGTCCGATTGTATGGTTGTGCAGGATAGCCATAACCTCAGTGTAAATTCAGAACAATAATGTCTGCTTCTCAATCTTCCTGGGTCGCATGATAGGGTAGGTGTTTGTTGTAAAAGCGTGTTTACAGATGCATTTTAATGATTGTTCTGGACCTTGTGAAAGATGATGCTTCAATGGGACTGTTTTTGGGCTCTGCTTATAGGGCTGTCCTTGGCCAGGCAGCTATTGTGTGCAGAATCAACTTTCCAGTGGCTCATAAGAACCATCAAAATAGGTACCCATCAGAGCTCCGTTTGACACATCCTCACAATCGAACAAGTACTCACCGCTGGCTTTCTCCTGTTGTTTTAGGTCCATTTTCTTAATTATGCATTTGAAATATTTCTAGGAGGAGTTGGAGTTTATTGCCGGAACAGCACTTGACTCAGTGGGCCAGGTCAATGCTCCCAGCCTCTGCCTGCATTTTGCCTTGTTTCTTGCTGGTTTCCTTAACAAACACTTGCTTTCTGCTTCCTGCCTGCTTGTGTTTTATTTTGTTGCCTTGGCAACCACCTGCCTTTACAGCTCCCGCCTCCCAACCGGTCCCTTCCGCCTCCCAGGCCTATTTCATGGAGGCCGATGCGCTACCCCTATGAGCAGTCCTTGACCCTATGCTCCAGGTCCCGCTCCTTGCCTTTGCCCGCATTTTGATTTACTTGTTGGTTTCCTTAGCAATCACTTGCCTTCTTCCTGTCTGCGTTTCTACCTATTTTGTTGCCTTTGCTACCGCCATCTCCCTGCTTAGGCAGTGCTCTCCCTCCCTCCCCTAGGGCCTTTCAGGACTATTTCATGGAGACCGCTGTGCGGCTACGGAGCCAGCGCGCCACAGGCAAGCCCTTTTTCATCCATCCACACCTGGACTGCGCCCAGCGCCAGGAACCCTTGCTCTCCTGCCATCGATTGCTACACCACCTCCGCTTCTCCTCAACAACTGCTGCATCTCCTCCTTCTCCTCAAGATCCACAGAAGGAATATTCGCCTTCCACCGCTGCCGGTTCACCTGCAACAACGAAACCCTCACCACATCCAACCCTTCGGAGCCGCTCCAGTGCATTCTGCTCCACGCCTGATCCCTTTGAAGCATGCTCCGGAACTCTGGGACACCATCACCACTTCCATCCCCAACGTGACCTGGCTCACACCGTCCTCAGCACCCAACATAACTGCAATGCCCCATGGTTGCAAGATGATACACAGAGACAGCGCTAACAGACACGGAGGATGTATCTCCATCATCCACAAGGAGACCCTCCAAAGCACCACCCCCGAAGAGGACATCCTATCCATCATAGAACAACTCCACTTTCAAATTCCAATCGGCGCAAACACCAGCGTCAGAAGAACTCTCGCCTACAGACTCCTAGTCCCCAGCCCTGGCTAATGCGAATCCATCTCCAAACTCCCTGCCCCACGACAATTGACTCCAAGCACTACATCTTCCTCTGTGACCTCATCTTCCACCTCAACGACCCCAACTTACATCTGAACGACCCCAATGACTTCAACTCCGCCAACCTCCTGAAAAACATGAGCAACATTGCACTCAAGCAACTGGACACTGGCCCCTCACACCGTGCAGGACACACCCTGGACCTAATCTTTACAACAATCAAATTCAGCCATGCCACTGAACACACCTGGACAGACCACAGCATCATCCACTTCACCATCGCAGGCTCACCAAGACCCACCCCCATGCCCACTACTGTAGATGGAGCAAAATCACTGAGGCCCATTGGGCTGCCGCCCTCAACACCACCAGATGCCACACTACCGATATCCTAGAGCAAAACATCCAAAACTTCTCGGACTGCAACTCAAACTGCGCCGACATGATCACACCTATGAACACGGCCAGCAGCTGCAGACCTAGCAAACACGCCAGCTGGTTCATCCCCAAACTCTGGGCCTCCAAACGAGTGTAAGCGGCTGGAAAGGTGATGGTGCTCCAGCAAGTCCTCCCCCCGACCTCAATACCTTTAAATCTGCCATGAGAAAATACCACCAGTATCTCAAGGAAGCCTGAATGGACCCCCTAACCACCCTCATCGAGTCTCCCTGGCGGACTACTTCCACAACAAGATAGCAGACCTCTACAGTAATTTCGACCCTCAGTGAACCGGCCTCTGCCACCTCCTGACACACATGGACAATCCCAACCGCCACTTTACGGATTGGACACCACTCACCACTCCAATCATCACAGCATTCATGACCTCCATCCACTCTGGAGCATCAACACACCTGCAACACACCTTCAGCTTGTTACAGAAGGATATCTGCAGCGCATTCACCAACATCCTCAACTCATCCATCACCACTGCCACCTTCCCTGAAGCCTGGAAGCACGCATAGGTGAAATCCACCCTGAAGAACCCTTCTATCGATCCAAGCGAGCTCAAGAGCTACTGCGCCATCTCGCTGCTCCCCTTCCCGGCCAAGGTCCTTGGAAAAAGCCATCAATCGCCAGCTCACAGATCACTTAGAAGGAAACAACCTGCTCAATGCCGCCCAGTCCGGCTTTCACTCCAACTCCACTCCAACCACAGCACTGAGACCACCCTGATGGCTGTAACCGACGACATCAAATCCAGCCTAGACTGCAGCAAAACAGCATCCCTGATCTTCCTTGACTTCTCTGCAGCTTTTAACACCGTATTCGACCACACCCTCATCTGCAGATTTCACCACATCTGCATCAGAGGAAACGCCTCAAATGATTTAACTCCTTTCTCAAAGGGCATGCACAGAAAATGCGCCTGCCGCCATTCACTTTTCGAACCCAAGAACATCCTCTGCGGAGTCTCCTCAAGGATCCTCCTCCAGCCCCAACTCTTCAAAGCCTACATGACTCCACTGGTAGTCATCGCCCGCTCCCACGGACTGAGCAAAATTTCTTATGCTGGCAACATCCAACTCACTCCCACGGAAGACACCGCCACCCCCAGGGTTAACTTCCAGTACGCCATGACCGATGTCGCCAACTGAATGAGTTCGAACTGCCTGAAGCTGAACACAGAAAAAACGGAAGTGCTCCTTTCCGGAAAGAACACCTCCCCATGGGATGGCATTCTGACCCACTGCTCACAGAAAATCTGCCTACCGCCATTCACTTCCGTACCCTAGAGCATCATCTGCGGAGTCTCCTCAAGGATCCTTCTTCAGCCCCACCTCTTCAAAGCCTACATGTCTCAACAGGCCGTCATCGCCCGCTCCCACGGACTTAGCAAAATTTCTTAATGCTGACATCCAACTCCTTCTCTCTCCCACGGAAGACACCGCCATAACCAGGTTTAACTTCCTGAACGCCATGACAGACGTCACCAACTGGATGAGATCATACTGCCTGAAGGTGAACACAGTCAAAATGGAAGTGCTCCTCTTCGGAAAGTACACCCCCATGGGATGACCCATTGTGGCCCAATGCTCTCTGACCTTCACCTGCCCCCGCAAACCACTCCTGCAATCTCAGCATCCTTCTGGTCCACAAACTCTCCATGAAGCACCAGATAAAAGTAGTAGCCTCCTCCTCCTGCTTTCACATCTTGAACTTCCCTCACAACATCTTCAGGTTCCCTCACAACATCTTCAGGTGGATCCCCTTCAGCACCAGGAAAACAGTGACTCGAGCCCTAATCAACAGCCAACTAGACTAAAGAAATGCACTGTGTCCCGTAACCACAACCCATCTGCACAAACTACTCCAGGCTAAACCGAACGCTACAGCCAGACTCCTTATCGACCACCCCAAACACACCAGCATCACCCCCTACCTCAGAAGTCCCCACTGGCTCCCTGTCCAGAAGAGATGCCAGTTCAAGCTACTGACTTTCGCCTACAAGGCCCTCCACAACGTCGGCCCCTCTTACATCAAACACCACCTGACCTTTCACCAGCCGATCAGACCACGCCAAACCTCCTCCATCGCACACGTCCTCATATCCGGCGGAGCCGCAGTGAAGGTTGTTCTTTCTCCTACCTCGCCGCCAGGTCCTGGAACGACCTCCCACTCCATCTCTGAACCTCCCCCTCACTCGTTGACTTCAGCAAGGGACTCGAGCCCTACTCTTTGACTAGGGTTCTCCATTCCTGAATGTCTGGATACCCCCTCCCCCCGGTGTGATGAGCGGGAAATATAAATAATGATTGATTGAGTGAATGCCAGCACATAAAGACTTGGTTTGCTGTGCTGGCTCTGATCTGTTTATGACTGCGGGGAAAAAAGTTGAATATTAGTTAGGGTGTTTAAGATCACAGAGTAATAATTTTACTATCCTATGTCTGGTCCAGTTACGGTTCTTTAAATCAAACTAGCTCAGCCCATGGTGGCTGTGGCACAGAGCAGTCGGGCTTAACTCAAACAAAAACCAGTGTCAAGAATTTATCAGTAGCAAAACAACAAATAAGTAAGAAATATGACACAATAAAAATCCCACCCAGTTTATAAAAATAGTATCTATTCTATTTAAATCCTCAAAATGAAAATTGGAAGAAGGGAATTTGATGAAGATTTTGCAAAAATCATAACTCTATCACTGCTTCTCAATCAAAGTTTTAAAAGTTTCAAAGAGTTTTGTAAATCACTGCTTTTCACTGTTGGTGGTAGTCTGTAGCCTCGAGAGCAAGGCTTTATGGGCAAGATCTTAGTTTTTGGCTGGCTACGATGGAAGTCTGGGTCAGATGTGAGCGCCGGGGTGGTGCCGGTCAAGATTTTATCTTGTCTCTCCGAACCATTTCTGATTATTTTTTTTCTTGTTGACAGTGAGCTTGGTGGGGACCTCTGCAGCTTGAGGCTGGTGCTAGGCATGATGTCACTGGACAGGCAAAGTCCAGCGGTCCGATGAAGTCTTGGTTCTCAATGGTGTTTGAGGCTACTCATGAAGGGACAATAGTCTTAAGTTTGGACTCTGTGCCCAAAAAACATTATCTTTTACCTTGGGCTTGCAAGTTGAAGTTCTTGGGAAGAAAAGAGTACACTCTAGCCCCAGCCAAAGCTCCAGCACATGGGGCGCACCTCTTGGGAGATAGGACTAGCCCACTGCTGGAGCCCGTAAGATCAAATCCAGTAGCTACTGATCAGCTGAGCACTTTTCACATGTAGGCCTTTTTAGCTTTTGTGTTCCTGAAGCTTAGCCGGATCCTAGCTAATTTCCCTTTGAGTCCACTCACTTGACTTTGGCAAGAGTGGAAGCAGCTCTAACCCTTAGGGTCTCTCACCACAGGTTGAATGGCAGAAGCAGCACTTTCCTTTCTGAAGACCTGTCTTGATTGAGTAGGTGCAGTCTTCCTTGGTGCAGCCTTTCCTCTGAGGCCCACAGGTTCAGCAAGGACAGTCCCTTTTCTGTTCTTTCCAAGTCCTGCAGTTTGAGGATGGTGGTCAGGGATGCTACTCCTATAACAAATTCGAATTTGTGGGCAGTGAAGACTCTCTAGCTTATGGCGATACAATTCCCATGGGGCAACCCTACCCACTTTTACCAAATTTCCTTTAGGGTTGGCATTAAACAGTTCTGTAGTGCCCAAATCCAAGATTCTTCCCTGGGTCAGAGCTATGGCACACCACTGAGATGTGTCCAGTATAATTAGCCACCCTTCTTGGAAAACTGGTTCTAACACGATTTTCCTTGTCAGCCTGTCTACCTACACAAGGAAGCGGGCAAGCTAAGGTGTGCCTCCTATCCGCCTCTCGGAGGCAGTAGCCCCTTTCATGCTGGGACATCTGTGGCCCCTGTCCTGGGGCCATTCTACCAGGACGAGGTCATATCCCCGCCCACCAGCCGACCCTTTGTTCTCTTTCCTGGGAAAGCTTCACATCACTTAGCAGGGTGGCAGCAGGCTGTCTGGTGACAACTGATCCAGGTAGTCGGAAGTGACTACTAGATGTTTGGGGCTAGAAAGTGGGGACTTTCTATAGTCACTTTTTTTTTTGTTGTAAAAGTTGATTTAAATCCGACTTCACCATTGAGTCTGGTTTAATGTAACAATTTATTTAATACTTTGGAGTACCCGGTTTGATGGTCTCAAATGAAAGTTGGCACTTAGTGTGTGGGTTAGGGAAACTCCATCTTGGATGGTAGGATTACCGACCTTGCTACAATGAAAATGACAATTTTGAGTTTTCACTGTCAGTGCATGTTAAAGTTTAAAATAATCATGCACCTGTCTAAAAGAACAAGATGATGGATGGAATGTTGCAGAATGGCAAAACATTCACCCTCAGTCACAGATCTGGGTTTAATCCATCGTTATTTTGCTCACCAAGCCACCCCAATTCAGAAATGGCCATATGCAAATCAGTCTTGACCTGGTGCCACGTGGGAACAGTCCAGCCCAAACTGCCAAGCCATGTCTTCCCTGGACCGGAATCAAGCATCCTAGGACTGGTTTCTGGCTATCAGCCGTCTTCTTACAACCTCATTTTACATAATCATTACATGAACATTAATAATTCACTTAGACAATAACGTATGCAAAATATATGATTATTTTATTTTTCTAATTCTTTTGTTTCATTTTTTTAAAAAACTTTTTTCCATTTTTGACAATGATTCATAGAGTAACTATAATAGTTCATATCAGTAACAATAAATAACATATAGTGCCTCTTGTGAACAAACATGCAACAATATACAATAAATACAGACAAGGTGCTTTACGATATGTTCGGTCGGTGGAAAGTCATATGAAGGCAAAATGCGGTAGAGTGGGACACAACGCGTTTCGGCCTGAGGCCTTCATCAGGTGACCGTCATTTCGTTTTTTACACAGACAGGTGTACAACAAGTGCCTACATGGACAAGGATAAAACACATAAAGGAACATACGTCAATATTTGATATAGATTGTTAAATTTCCACCGACCATACATATCGTAAAGCACCTTGTCTGTATTTATTGTATATTGTTGCATGTTTGTTCACAAGAGGCACTATATGTTATTTATTGTTACTGATATGAACTATTATAGTTACTCTATGAATCATTGTCAAAAATGGAAAAAAGTTTTTAAAAAAAATGAAACAAAAGAATTAGAAAAATAAAATAATCATATATTTTGCATACGTTATTGTCTAAGTGAATTATTAATGTTCATGTAATGATTATGTAAAATGAGGTTGTAACAAGGGCGTAAATACCATCAATTGGTTTGCTATTTTCTCCTTTTCAATTCAGGTCTGTACAATCCCTACGATTAGCAAACCACTAGGTTGTAGGGGTCCCCTCTTTCCAACTTGTATCAGCCGTCTTCTGCCAGGATAGCTTGACTCCAGTGGCTTAGTGAGCATGGGACCCACGTCTGGGCATACCCTTCCCACACAGGGTGAACAGCAAAACACACAAGATGATGGACGGGATGTTGCACAATGGCATCACTTGGAAAAGGGTGTATTTTGTCAGGTTCAGCTGACAGTTTAGAAGCTTCCTGTCTAGGCTGCTATAGCAGACCTAGAGCCATGTTTTTACTTTGTCACTGCAGAGGTGGAACTATACATGCTGCAGGCCACTAGTGACATTTAGATTATTAGCCTTGGGTGTACACCTTGTACCATATACTAGAAACTTGTAGGTAAGTTAAATATGCCAATCTGGGAGTAGCGAATTGTACATGCACTTTAAGAGTCAGAGCACATGCACTGTGGCCTGGTCTGCAAGGCCCTGTGCACTTCTGATAAAAAAACAGCAGCATCAGTCAAAATATTTTGGAGTGATCAGAGAAAAATAGGCACTTTCTTACCACTTTTTAGGTCTCGCGTAAGCCATCGCGTTAGCGATGCTTTGGCGAGATATTTAGTGGGGGCTTTAAAAAATGCTCCCAAAGTCTGCAGGCGGATCGGGCACAGTGCATGTGCGCCCGGCGCGCACACCATTTGTCTATCTGAAGCCTTTAGGAGGACTTTCGCAGCCGCTTTGATGTTCTCAGTGAGCCGCGCGGCCACTGAGACCATCAAAGCGGCCATTTGCCACCCCCTCCCTTGTCCCACTTCCTGCTTGTATTAGTACATTCTGCTGTGATTTATTACTTATGGACAGAGCGTTACCGCCCACTGGAGTCTTGCACAGAAAGCTGACTCCTCCCAAGTCCCGGAAGGCTCGCCGGCCATGAAAGACTGCTGACGTCTGTGGCTCTGTCGTCGGTTTGAAGCAGTCCCCATCGCATTATTCTATGTTCTGAGGAGCTGTATCATGCTGGAGGGCCGGGCTGCTTCTCACACTAAACCTTCTCATTCAGTTAGCATTGATTTGAGAGTTTGTGTTTATTGTAATTACAGAGCAAGCGTTTCTGCTTGGAATGTCGTGTGTATGACAGATAATTTTCCCGCGCAGTGCTTGGGGAGTCCAGCTGTTTTATTCTTATTTTTATTACTCTGCTCCACAAGAGAGGTTCACGCGAGGAGACTGATTTCCTCCCACACAATCACACGGAGCGCAGGGTCTGCTCTGCCTTCATCATTACTTTCTGTTTCTTAGGGAATCACGCCACGGTGCACCTGTGAAGCTTACAACCTTATACTGTCATTGCAATTAAAAGCAAAGCCGCGTTACTGCAACACCGTGAACACCAGAGGAAGAAAGCGGTTGAAAATTAATTTAAACAATAAAGCGCTAGTAAGATCTGATAATCCTTCTCTTCCCTTTACCACCGTCATACTTGTGCTTTTAAAATGTAAAAGAAGATATTACATTTTGTTTCTATACACTATATTTTTATTTTCCGTACAGAGCACCAAGAATGGCGCTTTTCATTCTCTTGAGAGTGCATCATGACAAAATATAAAAAATGTAACTACTAGATTAGTCATCAAAGTTTAAGAGGTACGATGAGATTGCCTTTTGGGTAGTAAATTTAGAAGTTGGCTGCAACAGAAGATACGTGTAGTTTACTTGAGCTTGCTTGCAAGGCTTTGTAGCGACATTTAAAATTCTTTGGGTATAGTGTAGACACGATCCATTAGTAATCCCAGATGCCCGGTGTTACCACCACCCTTTTATTCAGATGCCACACCACTACGTCCACCACCACCACACACACCTCCACCAGCACTACGTACATCACCATTACCACCACGTCCACCACCACCATCACGTCCTCTCATCATCACCCCGTCCACCACCACCAAGTCCACCACCACCAAGTCCACCACCACCACCAAGTCCACCACCACCACCAAGTCCACCACCACCACCAAGTCCACCACCACCACCACCAAGTCCACCACCACCAAGTCCACCACCACCACCACCAAGTCCACCACCACCACCAAGTCCACCACCACCAAGTCCACCCAGCACCACCACGTGTCACTCTATCGCATCACTCGTCGCCACCACAGCATCACTCGTCGCCACCACAGCATCATTCGTCGCCACCACAGCATCAATCTGTGCAACCATTCAACAACTGGTTCAAATATGTTCTCTCAATGTTTCAAGCTTTATTACAAATGTCACAAAAAGATGTTAATATTTCACATCTGCTCTTGGATTTTCGTCACAATAAAATACACTGAACATAATCTTCTCAAAAGTTATTTACAAAAGTTTAAGCTATTGCCATTATGAATTACAATAACTTTTATTTAAGTATTAATTATTAAAAAAATTAAAAGCCATTGTTATTTGTAATATCAAGATCTAAGTTACGTAAATACAACACATTGCATTACAAATGCTATAGGTGTCACATTTGCGAAAGTTTAAACTATTATCACTGTAAATGACAAAGCTATTAATTTCGCTATTTTCAAAACTAACTCATAAATACAAAACTTGTCATTTACAATACCAATAGCTCAAACTTTCTTAATGCGAGACCTATTGCATTGCAAATGCTTGTTGTAGTAAAGTGTTTGTTGCTTTGAGTCACTGAGCACAGAAAGAACTGAGAAAAGAACCCATTAGGTTGAAGAATCTCACGCAACCAGTCGTGGCTCACTTTCTATGGCTGAAGCCTAAAAGAAAAGCAAATAACCTTTTCTAGAGTTATTTTTTTTTTTTTTTTTTTTTTAGCTTTAAATCATATGTGAGCCTCTCCTTCTCTCTTTCATCCCGTTTTCTAAATATTGTTGAAATGTAAATATGATTTTGTTCAGAAAATGGGCCTCTGCCCTCCTTGGTGGTTTTTGTTTCTTATAGTTTGTTGGAGAGATGTAAGTGGGTCCCTATTCAAACCCCTCTTGTTCCCTGTAATCTATGCACCTATTCAGGCCAGTAATATGTCCTTTTGAAGTCTCTACATTATGCAATGCAGGTTCATGTTTCCTTGCTCCAGGGAGAAAGGTGTAGCGAAAATGAATGCCTCGCTCCTTTGTGGTAGCTTGGGATGGCCAGCTCAGAGGCATTGCACACTTCAATAAAAACATTTTTTTTTTAAATTGGTGCTTTTGGAAGGTAACTTCTGTCTACTATACATGCATAGAGTTGTGCTTTCCGGGCTTAAATCAGTGCTGTGGAGGTTGTTTGGTCTTCTTGCTTTGACACTTAAAGGAATTGCACTTTGTTGCAAAGGAATCAGCATTGTAATGTGCTCAGTACCCAGCGCGAACATGACTGGTGTCAGAGCATTTTACAAATAGCAAAACAAATGAAACACAGAAAAGACAAGCAGTACAGAGATAAAAATATAGTTAGTGGTATTTTGTATAAATAGCAAATAGGTTGTTACCACAAAAACAAAAAAGAACAGGCAAGAAACAAAATATATACAATGAAAAATATGATACAGAAATCATGATTGCGTCTAAAGGTTTCTATTCAGCAACAGGATTTTAAGTTCTTTTTGAAGGAGGTAGTCTAAGGATTAGATCTAGTTTCAGGAGGAATTGCGTTTAATATTCTAGGGGCAAGACAATAGAAGAAGCGATTGTTTTTATTTGGTTGAACTCAAGTGGCTTCATCAATAGAAAGTTAGAACTTCTTAGGGAGCGACTCCCACCCAAAAGTTCAAGTTATTTTGCCAGGTAGACAGGAATGTTGTGATGAAGAGCCTTATGGGTCATGCCGGCTATCATAAACTTAATTCTAGCTTCAAATGGGAGCCGTTTGATCCGATGATGAGCCTTGCAGCTGATTTAGAGTGGCCCTGAACAGAGCCAGCCTCGCTTTGGGTAATGTTGCAAGAGTGGCTCTCCTGTAGCGTATGCGGGAGATTACTGGGGATTAGACTACTAACTGATAGTTGCACTGATGTGATCTTGAATATTGATCTATTTGTCCAATGTATTGCCTAAAGATCAAGTGGAATTAACAACATGTGGGGCGCAGTTGAGAGCTGTAAGCTGTTTGTTCCATTCATCTATGGGAGTGGAGAGATTGTAGGGGGCGATCAGGAGTAATTCCATCTTGAGTGTGTTTAGCATAAAGTGATTGAGGGTTAACCATTGTTGGGCTTTCCGTAAGGTGTAGTTAAGAGTGTTGATATCTTCAGATGAGAACATTTTAAAGTATAATTGTGTGTCATCCGCGTACGTGTGGTACTGTATATTTGAATGTGCAAGAATTTCTTTAAGCTGTTCCATGAACAAGTTGAAAAGAGTGGGTGAGGGTGTGGATGCTTGAGGTACTCAAGTAGAGACTGTAATAATGTTTGAAAATTTGCTTGCATTTGATTTGTTAAGCTCTATTATGAAAAAAAGAGGAAAACAATTAGGACTCAACCAGATGCCATCCTTTCACCAAAAGTCTATCATGTTGTCATGTTTGACCATATCAAACACGGAGGAGAGATCAAGGAGTGTAAGCAGTCCGGATTTGTTCTGATTGAGTAGTCTCAAGGCGTCATCTACAATGTACATCAGAGCAGTTTCAGTGCTATGACCTGTTCTGAAGCCAGATTGTCAATAGTCAAGGAAATGAAACTGTTCTATGTTGTTGCAGAGTTGTATGTGTACGCATTTCTCTAGTAGTTTTGCTAGTGTCATAGTGTTAGTAATAGGACGGAAATTGTTGGTCAGACAAGTCAGCATTTGGTTTATTAGGGATGGGGTAACCTGCCCTATCTTAAAGGCAATCCGCAATTGTGGCCTGGGACTGAGGTGCACTGACAATTTAAATAAAAGTGGGAGTATGGAAGATCTAAGCTCCTTGATTTTGGCGGTTAGAGGGTCTTTAAAGTGGTTTAAGGTTTTAGTTGATGTTATTGTTTTGAGTGTCTCTGCTACGTCAGGTATTTGGAAATTAATCCATGCAGCATTATTTTTTGTAGGAAAATCAGAGCGGGAACCACATCCTGTAAGCCCTAGTGAGGGAACTAGATTGACCGAGTTTAGTGGATGTTGAGAGGCAAATTGTAGATCTGATTCGATTTCCTTGTTATTTCAATCAAATGAGCAGGGACATTTTAACCACCACTTGGGAGTGTCACATTATCCTTAAGGTGATGGTTAGATCTGCAGCTAACTTGCTGTTTGATTTCTTAAAGCTTTTTTTGTTTGTTTTTTGGCATTGTCCAATTGCTGCCTAAAGTTGTTTGCTTTGAAACTATGTATGAGCTTGTTATAGTAGCTTCTTATTGACCTCCGGTGTTGAAGGTGTGTTGTGGAAGGAGAGATTCTCCTTGCTCTATCAGCAAGCCTTCATTTCATTCTTACCTTGCTGAAGTCGCCGCTACAACCAGGGGTTGTAGCGTCTACTGAGTGTTTAAGTTTCTTTGAAGAATTTTTTCAGATATATCTGACATGGATTGGATAGTGATCAGTGAGGTCATTCACATTGGACATGTTTGAGGGTAGAGGAAGGAGGTTGTTGCTATTGTAAGTTTGATAGGTTATGTTGATTTTTCTAAAGTCTCTGGTCAATTGTTTTTGTTTTGCGAGGCTTGTCTTGTCTAATCCGTACATTATCCAAGATAGAGATTTGGAAGGGATATGACCAGTTACAGGGTGATATGGATTCTAGTTGTATGTAATTTTCCTTTGATCAAGGGTGAAGCCTCTATTATGTGTTGGGCCATAGCAAACTGGGTAAGATTGAGAACAGCAAGGATGTATTTGAAGCAGCCATTTGGTTTATTTCAGTGAAGGTTAAAATCCCCCAAAGAAAATCTGGTTAGGTTACAACATCGTCTCCAATAATTGTTCAATGAATGGTAGGTTATTCCAGGGGGGTGTAAATCGTATTGCATTTGCATAACATCTTGCCGTTCTATTCTTTAATCCCTAGGTATTCACAGGGGGACACTGGAGCAGTTTGTTCATGTTTTAGGGTGAGCAAGAGCAGTGTATGCATGCTATCCCAGCTCTTTCAGATCTATCCAATCTGATGATGTCCTTGTTGGGAGGCCCAAGAATGTTCAGAATAGTTGAGGAGGTTTGAGACCTGTTTCTGTTAAGAATAAGGGGTAAAAGTCTTGTGGGAGTATGAGATCGGCAATGTCAGCTGCATGTTTTATTGCTTATGTGCAGTTAACACCTTGGCTGCTGCCCCGATTCCCCTCCGTGCTGGACATTCCTTAACTGGGTGTGGTCATGACTGAACCATTCCGTCATCAGCACAGCTCCACCGTGACTGATGACGGAATGGTTCCGTCACCAGCATCGAAGGGGTTAAGAAGCATAGACTTTAAGTGTGATTTGGTTACTAATGGTGTTCTAGGGACATGTAGTAAATGATGCTTGTTTATAGTTCTACGGTTATACTGGGTTCTCTCAGTGGGTTGAAATTAATAGTTTGTATATTGACCAGCGAGGGTAAGGATTCTTTTATGTGGTGTTGCAAAAGGAAGTGCATGTTCGCTAGATGATCCGTGACCCTCTGGGGTCGAGAGTAGGTATTCAGAAGGGGTTGCGGTTTTAAGTGCAAGATTGTTGGGTTCTTTATGGCTGACGACTCGAGCAAGGAGTGTCTATCAATTGTGGAAGGATTAGGTTGTTCGGCAGAGGGTGTTGTGTTGTCAGACTCTCGTACTGCAAAACAGCAAACTGTTTGCAGGAAAGTCCTAAACCAGTTTTCTGAGTTCTTTTCTTTGACCGCCGGTCAGACAACATGGTGTGTTCATGATGTAGCCATAGGTGGCATCTTGCCTGTTAAAAACTACATTTACAGACTGTCTGACAAAGTCCAGGCCTGCGTCAAAGCTGAATTCACCGGGATGCAGTAGCTAAGGGAGATAGAACCTTCTGACAATCTCTGGGCTAGCCCAGTGATGCTGGTCTCCAAACCTCACTGAAAGGACAACAAACCAGAGATGAGGTTTTGTGTGAATTACAGGAGTCTTAATGCAATCATTAAAACAGATGCACACCCCATTCCAAGAGCAGATGAGATCATAGATAAGTTTGGTGCAGCCAAATTCTTGAGTACCTTTCACTTAACATCAGGTTATTGCCAAATTGGGGTCACCCAGGGAGCAAAGGAGAGATCAGCCGTTACTACTTCTTAAGGCCACTTTCAGTTTAAGGTGACTCCTTTCTGGTTTAAAAATTGCCCCAGCTGCTTTCCATAGGTTGGTAAATAGAGTTCTTTCAGGTCTGAACAACTTTACAGCAGCATATCTGGATGATATTGCTGTTTTTAGATCAACCTAGGAGGATCAAATGGTCCACCTGAGGGAAGTACCACAAACCCTGCAGGGGGCAGGCCTGACTATCAAGGCCAGCAAGTGCCAGATATGACAGCTCAGTTGTCTACTTGGGCCACCTTGTCGGTGGGGGCCAAGTACATCCTCTCCAGCTTAAAATCCAGACCAACCTGGATTGGGAGGCTCCCAAGACCCAGACTTAAGTCAGGGCTTTCCTTGGCTTGACTGGGATACAGGAGGTTTGTGAAAGAGTATGGTATGGCCCTTTCACTGAGCTCACCTCCAGAAAGCAACCTAAGAAAGTCATCTGGGCTACCGGATCCCAAAGAGCCTTTAACACCCTGAAAGAGGATGTGCTCAGCACCTGTCCTAAAAGCTCCAGACTACGGAAAATAGTTTATTGTCCAAACAGATGCTTCTGAACGTGGAATAGCAGCAGTGTTGTCACAAACAAATGGTGAAAACCAGGATCAACCAGTCAACCTTGTTCACAGGCAACTCCTCCCTAGAGAGCAGTGTTGGAGTGCCATCTTTTGTATATTAGGATTACAGTCACATTCTTCCCGTTTAAAAAAAATTTTTTTTTATTGTATATCTATTGATTTGTATATTGTTGAACTTTTGAACAATTCATTTAAATAAATATTTTTTAATAACTTGAGGAGAAATTTGTAATTGTTAATACAGATAATAGAGTAAACTAATGTAAGCCATTCAGTGTAGACTCATTGGACTACTAGTGGTTATACACTGGTTGTAGAACAAAAGGGAAATTGTTATTTCATTGGTTTACTTACCCTATCCATTTTGGCTAATAAGGGTGACTTTTGAACTTGGAACCATTGAGAGGGAAGCCTTTGCTCTGGTTTGGTCCCTTAAGAAGCTGATACCATACTTGTTTGAGACTCACTTCAAGGTTCAAACTAACTATAGAAGTCTCAGGTGGCTAATGCAGATGAGAGGAGAGAACTCCAAGTTGTTTAGGTGGTCTTTTCACTTACAGTGTATAGACTTTTCAGTGGAAGACATACCTGGGATTGACCATGCAAATGCAGGTGGCCTATCCAGATTTCCTGATTCTTCCACTTGGATTATAACTGCCCGGGTGGAGGTTAGTTGTGCATGGTCTTTAGTCTGGGGGTTGGGTAGGAGGGGTGGCACGTAGGAAAGTGTCCTTTATGTATGGTCACCCCCAAATTATTTTCTCCATTGCTGATGGTTTTGACTCTGACAGAGCACTTGAGCTTGCTAACAAGGCCCCAGTACCAGTGATATCTCTCTCTCTACAATATGTTGCATGTGAATTGGTACCCCCAGTTGGCAAGGACGTGCATCCCCTTATAAATCCCTGGTAAGTGGTACCAGAGGTACCCAAGGAATGGAAGTTAAAGGGGTCACCGGCTCCTAAAACACAGATTGTCCAACCCTGAGTGACCCAAGTAAAAAGACAACAGCAGTCCTGCCATTTCAGACTATATGAGCCATGCAAACTGCCGAAACTCTACTTTCCCCTCACCATGAGCGGACAGATCAAAGCACTTTTTTTTTTAAAGACCTTTATTGCACACTCCTACAATAACACAGCTATTGGCCTACAACCCCCAGGGCCGGCCGCATCAATTACTAGCGTCTGTCAGCGTTATATTGGTAACACAGCGCTTTAGCCGACAACCTTGGGGTCCGGTGGCCTTGTAATGAATGGTGTACATAGTTTATTCAAAGTGTATATCGGATCATCGAAAAGGCCTACATTTTTCCGTTACAGTCTTGTCTCATAATGTATTTATATAAAACTTTAAACAAACAAAATCGTCGACATGCAGCATAACAATAATCTCAGCCGGTGTAAGAGTAAAGGCACGTTTGGGTTCTGAATAGACCCACAGTGTATCAAATAGAGAGACTCACCATGTAGTCAACTGTGGCCCAAAGATGTTCTCACTATTCCCACTCCCCCTCCATTTCCTCGTCCGAGCCAGTACCATCGTCTTCCGGTAGAGGATCACATAGGTCACCCCTGTATGAGTTCCATGAGGACCAAAACCTGTTCCATTTACGAGGGCATGCCCTATTTACATATACTGTCCGTTCCGTAAGCATTAGTAGGTCCATGTTTCTGCACCACTGCGCCACTGTGGGCAGCTCTGGGGACCCCCATTTCTGTGCTATGTCTCGTTTCGCCACCATCATGGCTAAAGTACCCCATATCAGCCCGTACCTGGATAGATCATTTGGCTCCCAGATGTTTAACAGGCACTTTCGTGGCTCAGGAGTCAGTGACCCCTCCAGTGTTTGTGACATTGTGCGCATCACTTGACGCCAGTAGGTGGCGATTAGTGGGCAATCCCAAAGGGCATGAAATAGTGTGCCTTCCTCCCCACATCCCCGAAGACAGTAGGGGTGCGGAGCTCTGTGTAATTTATGTAGTGTGGTTCTTGTATAGTATACGCGGTGCAGGATTTTTAATTGGACTAGCTTGAGTCTGGACGAGATTCCCACCTCTCTTGGGGAGGCCAGCGCCTCATTCCATTCCGTCTCATCCATGTCCCCCAGCTCGTCTACCCATTTTTCACGCAGTTTCAGCATAGGGTCTGGTTGGTTATTCAACAGTTTTTTATAGGTGAGGGAGGTGGCGCTGCGTTGCATATAATCTGTAAGCAATCTATCTTACTGCGGGGACTATTCTGGGACCTCACTGTCTAGTGGTATCGCCTGCAACTATGCGTGCCTTATCTTCACGTATCTATAGGTTTCGTTTGGGCCTAAGTTCTACTGTTGCTGGAGAAGGGAGAACGGGACCACCGCACCCTTGTCCCACAGGTCCCCCACCGTGGATATGCCAATGCTATCCCATTGTGTGAACCCTTTACTCTTCCTCAGCTACCCCAACGCCTTAGTGTCCCAGAGTGGAGTAAGTTTAGTGATGGTATCTCTCCACCCTAGCTTTGCATGCGCCACGTGCCACAGCGTGACCGTGTGTTTCGTGGATCCTATCAATTGAGTCATCTGACCTCTGTTGTAGAGTGCAGAAAGCATACAATCCGTGCCTAGTTGTGCCCTATCCGCCCTATAGGCGGGGGTCATCTCGAGGCGCATGTATCCACTGGTTGATGATTTTAAGTTGGGCGGCCCAGTAGTACAATTGCAAGTTTGGCAGAGCAATCCCTCCCTCATACCAACTCTTGGTCAGCTTGACTTGGGCGATACGTGCCGGCCTGTTGCCCCAGAGCAGGGCGGACACCAAAGCTTGTACCTGACAAAAGTAACTCGTTGGGACAGGGTAGGGTGAATTTTCTAGTGCATATAGGAACCTCGGAAGCGCCATCATTTTATAAAGTGCCGCTCTACCCAGGAGCGTCGGCGGCAATGAAGCCCAGTGTTTAACATCAGCACGGAGCCGGGACTAGGGTGGAATGAAATTTTTATTGAAGAAATCTGCTTGGTTGTCAGTTATGTAAATACCCAAGTATTTAAAGGAGGATGTGGTTAGTTGCAGCGGGCATTGTATACCGAGCTGCGGCGCGGGGCCCCTTAGCACGTAGAGGATGGACTTTGACCAATTAATAGTATATCCTGAGGACGCCCCATAGTCGTCACACAGGGCCAACAGGGCCGGTATACTTCTTTCTGGGTCTGTAAGGTATACTAACAGATCATCGGCGGATAAGGACACGTGGTCCTCCCACCCCTCTTTCCAGTGGATACCTCTCAACAACGGCGTATTCCTGATCAGTGTCACCAGTGGTTCTAAGACCAGGGCAAACAGCAAGGGGGAGAGGGGACAACCCTGTCGAGTCCCTCTCACCAGGCGAATCGTGCGAGAGATGTGACCGTTGGCTGTGATATGTGCAACCGGATTAGTGTATAGGAGATGTACCCAAGCTATGAACTTGGGGCCAAAGCCCATACGTGTCAGGACTGCAAAGAGGTGCCCCCACTCGACCATATCGAACGCCATCTTCGCGTCTAGTGGAAGGATCACAGCTGGTTCCGTTATCGACGGAGCCCGCGCCATCACCCCATGAACTCGCCTGAGGTTGAGGGCAGTGCTCCGGTTCGGCATGAAGCCTGATTGGTCGGGGTGTATCAGCTGTGTGAGACAGGGCATCAATCTCGTGGCTAGCACTTTCGCAAGGATTTTGGCTTCAGCGTTGATGAGAGAAATTGGGTGGTATGATGTGCATGCTGCGGGTCGCTTACCGGGTTTCAGGATTGCCACTATGGTGGCTGTCCGTTGGTCTACGGGGAGTGTTGCCTTGTCTTGGCTCTCCGTATACATATCCAGCAGGGGCGCTCCAAGTGTGTCTGACATAAGCTTGTACCAGTCTATGGGAATCCCATTCGGGCCTGCCGCTTTTCCTGATTGTAACGCGTGGATTGCCGATTGTATTTCCTCGACAGAGAGGTCGGCTTCCAAGTCTTGGGTAATTTCTAATGTAAGTACTGGGATGTCTATGTGTTGTATAGAATGCAAGGCATCATGTTCTGTGATCTCCCGAGTTGGGGTGTATACTTCCTCGTAGTGATCTGCTAGTATGTTCACAATCTCCTCGGGGTGTGTTTGCAGGTGACCCGTGTTGGTGTCTAACTGCTGAATGCCTCTTCCGCTCCTATCTTTCTTGTCCAACCAGGCTAACATCTTTCCTGCCTTATCTCCCACCTCGTAGACTCTGTGGGCTGTAGCCAAGATATTATTCAGCACCTGCAGTCTAAGATGTTCCCTATGTCGCTGCTGGCATAGATGTAGAGTGTGAGTTGTGTCTGTCGTGGGATCTGCTGTCTGTGCCACAGTGGCTACATGCAAGGAATGTTCTAATTCTTAGAGTTCCTGACTCCATGCTCGCCTATATCCTGCAATGGAGGTAATTGCTTGCCCACGAAAAACTGTTTTCTATGCTTCCCATAGGATCGAGGGGGGGAGGATACTGAACCCCTATTCCCGGCAAAATAATGCATCGTCACTTTTTTCAGATCTTTCCTGATATTGGGTATTTTCAGGAGGTTAGGGTATATGGGGTAGATCCTTCTGCGAGTCTTTTCCCGACAGCGTAGTGCCAGCACTATCGGGGAGTGGTCCGAGATTCCCCTGGGCAGGATCTCGATAGTATCGATGTCTTGCACCGCATCTCCCATTTTTATTTTATTTTTTTTAAATTTTTTGGGTAAGACGTTTATTGGTATTCAATAGAGCAATACACATAGCGGAGCCTACAACCCTGTGGGCCGGCTGCAACATTACGGTGTATTATGATGGTAAACAGTTATAAAAGAAAGGTACGCGTTACCTTCGACCGTGACCCTAAAATATAAGTCATTAAATGTATCCTTCACATCACGTATGCTCATAGTGCAGTTATATATTCAAATGACGTCTTGTTTTATCTTTTATAATGATTAAATGATTAACTCAATAAACTGAACAGTTCTCATCGGTGTGTCCCAAATTGTTGGCTGTGTTGTCGAGGAACATTCCAGTGTCTTCTGTACTGAAACCTATAAAGTTCGCGGGCAGACCATGTGAGCGTGTCAGTGTACTAGAGGTGGTTAATACCAGCGCTCGGTCTATCCTTGTCGTGGTTCATGCCATCCGGTTAGAACAGCAAGGCCCCACGGATTGTCTATGAATTGTGTTATGTATCATATGGATAAATGATATAGCCTGATTGTATGTTGAGAAGACGCAACGTACGTCCGGCCTCTTGGCCGGTCAGGCGTCTAAGTTTCCCGGGTGGGGCGTTTGAGTAAGAAAGGGCCATGTATGGGAGACGAGAAACCAAAAGAAAAATATAGAGTGAACGGGGGGATTCATGCGGGAGGGGGGCGGGGTAGGAGAGTGTACGTGAGGGAGCAACGCCGTTAAAGGGGGCCAGGAATATGGTGCAACAATTTATGGACTAACGTTTCTCCGTGTGGGTGGCCGTCCGGACCCTCGGCCAGCGTGTTGGGCGTGTGGTGCAGTCATTGGTCAGGGCGGCTGGGGGGGAGGCAAGCCTCCTCCGGTCTGTAAGCGCCGCGTCTCCGGTGCTCCGGGTGTGTGAATGTCGTGAGGGGGGAGTACTGTCTGTGTCCCTGGCGTCTCCATATTTACTCCGTCTGTGTTTCCCTTCTTGTGGCGATCCCTATATGAGCCCTCTGGTCGTGCCCTCCCTCTGGAGGGATCTCATGATATCATCCCAGAGTTGTGCAATAGGGAATTGTCTTAAGCCTGCTATCTCCTCTCGGTGCAGTGCCACACTTTCTGCCCTGGCCCAGTTTGTGAAGGAAGCATACCAATATTTAGTGATTGGTGGTTCTCTCCTTTTCCAGTGTTTGGTGAGCAGCCGCATGGCTGTGATGAGGCCTAGATCCCAGAACCTGGCTTGCGTCTTATTTAGCTTGTTTCTTTTGTATAATCCTAGAATGCAAGCCTCCCAGGTGTATGGCAGACCTGGGCCTGCACTGCGCGTTAGGAGAGATGTTACCTCCCCCCAGTATGTGTCTAGAGAGGGGCACTGCCAGAGCATGTGCAAAATGTCCGCGCCCAGCAGGTCGCACCGGGGGCAGGTGGTGGTGTTGATCATGAAGTACCTGTGATTCTGTCTGGCGATAAATGTGCCTGATGCAGTATGTAAAATTGAATTGTCCGGAAGCGGGAGTTGCGTGGGATATTCACGGGGCTGGCTAGGATCATGGTCCACTCTTTGTCTGCCCATTTGTCCCGTACTGGTTGTGTGGACCGCTGTGTGTGTGAGAGAAGGGCCTGCGCCAGCCAGTGGATGATGTGGGAACCGTTGCCCATGACATGCAGGTATTGCATTAGGTGGTGCATCGGCGGTTCTTCCTGAATATCTCCCCAGGATTCCGTGTATGCCCGCAGTATGGACGCATGGAGCAGGAACTGCCCCGCTGGCAGACCCGTGCCCTCCATCAGTTCCTCAAAGGGGAGCATGGCGCCATCTGCATAGAGGTCGCCCATGGTCTCCACCCCAGCCGCAGTCCAGCTCTCTAGAATGCACGGCGTCATCGTTCCGCCCCTCCTGGGGGTACCCAACAGGGGAAGCGCTGGGGCGTAGGGCCTAACTTCCCGGGTCAGTTTTAGGCTGCGGAGGAAGCATTTGCGGGCCACAGCCACATGTGGAGGCAGTGGGCGAGGTCCCTTAGTCAAGGGATGGAACAATGTGCACACTTGCGTGTGTGTCCATTGGTAGGTAGCGGTGGCCGTGTCGTCTAGGTGTGTGTCGCTCAACCAGTGCGTCACCCACTGTAGCTGCGCTGCCAGGTAATACAGCTCCAGGTTAGGGACTGCCAGCCCCCCTTCAACAGTCGGGGAGTAGAGTTTCGCCAGAGCCACACGGGGGCGCCCAGTGTTCCAGATCAGGTTGCGGATCATTGATTCCAGGTCGCGGAATATTTTTGTGGGGACATATAGTGGGATGTTGGCAAAGTGATAGAGCAGCCTGGGCAATGCTATCATTTTGGATAGTGCAATCCTACTGGGTACATTCAGAGGCAGTGTCTTCCAGAAGGCCATCTAGGCTCGCAGCGAAGACATAGCGTGCACCAGGTTACCCTCCAGTATGTCCTGCGTGTCCCTGTATATGTGCATTCCAAGATATTTAAAGGTGGTAGGATACCACGTAAGTCTGATACCCCCGATGCTCACGTCACATTCCTGTGTGTCCGGGCTGAACGCATACACTCCGGACTTTGCCCAGTTTACCTTAAGCCCTGATACCTCTTCGAATGTCTGGAAAATTTCCGACAGCACGCCCGGTACAGCAGTGAGGTCTCGCACATACAGAAGCAGGTCGTCTGCGTAAAGCGAAACTATATGCAGGCCATCAGCTAATGGGATCCCCCAACCTGTCCCCCTCGCTCGCAACAGCGCCGCCAGGGTCTCAATGGCTAGAGAGAAGAGAAGGGGAGACAGTGGGCAACCCTGCCGGGTGCCCCTGCGCACTTGCACTGCCTCCGAGAGCAACCTGCCCATTCGCACTCTGACATTGGGCTGTTGATAGAGTAGTCCGACCATGTCCGTGTACGCATCCCCTTGCACCCCATCTCCCATCCCCAAGAAATAGTCGATTCGAGATAGACTATTGTGTATTGCTGAGTGATGGGTGTACTGTCTCGCGTTTGGGTGACCTCGGCGCCAGAGATCTATCGAGCCTATGGCCCCTAGGAAGCCTTGTAGGTTAGTGGTACCGGGTGTATGTGACCTGACTGGGAATTTATCTAATGTGGGATCCATCACTGCGTTGAAGTCTCCGACGATGAGTGTCTCTCCTTCCGGGAGTTTCAGCAGAAATACTCCTAGTGCCGGCAGGGCCACTGTAAGGAGTGCCAGTGGGATGTAAATTGATACAGTGTTCAGGAGCCGACCCTCCCACTGCCCGTGTACTGCAGCAAAGCGGCCCTGATTGTCTACCACATGGCGCAATAATATAAATGGAGAGGTCTTCTTCAAAAGAATACCTGTACCCCTAGAACCAGAAGTGTACTCTGAGTGCGCCACCATTTTGTATCCCCTACTGTCAAGTGCTTTAAAAGTTTTGCCTGTGAGGTGTGTCTCCTGCAGCAGCACTAAATGTGGGTTCTGGCGATTGAGGGCCTGTAACACTAGTCCTCTCAATTTTATCACCCAGTCCCCGCACGTTCCTGGTCAATATTTTCAGGGGTGGGGTGTCTCTGTCGCAATACGCCGTTAGAAGCGGTCTCCTGTGAGTGTCGTGACATGGTGAGGTGTGTTAAATTTAGGCCTCCGTATTGCACCCAACCGTGCTGTGAGTCCTGCATCTCTGTGAGTGAATCGCGTGCCTTCCTGGTCGTGTCGTGTCCTGTCGCTCAACACAATAACTAAAACAGTTGAACATTCCCTTCCCAACCCCCTCCCTGCTTCCCTGCTACACGGACATAGAACCGCCCGCCTCCCCAACTTAGCAGAGCGCGTAGTCCCATCCCAACCCATTGTACTTGCTTGTAGGGGTAAGTAGTTCTGTGATGGCAGCGGCCCCATCTACCCTCTTCTGCCTCTTTCAGAGTGGAGTCCAAGGGCCGTACGCCTACCATGTTAAATGTTTGTCGCCAGTGTCCGTGCAGCCGGGCGTTCATGACTCTGGCTGTTCTCTTTCCTCCAGACCCGTCTCCGAGAACATGTCTTGGCTATGCCCGGGTGATGTCTGCTGACTCATTTGGTTCTCTGTTCTTTGGTCGCGCTGTCCTCCGCCTGTGCGCCGAGGGGCCTCCACACGCCGCCAGCCGTCCAGCCATTCTCGTGCCGCTTCAGGAGTGTCAAAGAACCATGCTTTGATTATCAACGACTCTTAACTTTGCCGGGAAGAGCATGGAATAGGGCAACTCCTTTGCCCGTAAGGCTCTTTTAATGTCTGTAAAAGTCTTGCAGCGCCGGGCCACTTCGGCTGTGTAATCTGGAAAGAAGGCAATGGTGGAATTCTGTATTTTAATAGGCGGTGAGACCCTTGCTGTTTGGAGTATGGCGTCTGTCACGGGAGTTAAAGAGTCTAGCTAATACTGGCCGTGGCGGTGCCCCCGGTTTCGGTACTCCACCGGGGACCCTATGCGCCCCTTCGACGGAGAAGAAATGGGAGAGACCCTTTGGTTGTAACTTTGTCTTAATTAGGTCCTCAACGTAGAGATCCATCGTTCGCTTGCCTTCTGACTCTGGTATGCCTAGGATTCGGACGTTGTTCCGCCCTGAGCAACCTTCCTGGTCGTCCAGTCTCTCCTGAAGTTTCTTGGTTACTGTGCCCATGCGCTCCATGGCCAGTTGCAGTTCGGAGGTGTCCACCACCAAGGATTTTGTGACCACTTCCACCTGCGCCACCCGCTCCATCATCTTGTGTAAATCTGCCCTCAGGAGGCCAACGTCCGTAGAGATAGATCCCACCGTCGTCTGTACGCTAGATAGCTGTTTCATTAGATCTTCCAATGTCACCTTCTTGGCGCCGTCCCCCTCCGAGGTCTTGCCAGTGGAAGGGCGCCCTTCCGGATGTTGCGCGGTGGCTTTGTCAAAGGCGTATTTTTTATGTTTTGACTGTGCCGCGTTGTTCCTGGGTCCCCTTCCCGCCATGGCTCTTGTTTATGGTCCCGCTGCTGGCTAAGACGGCCGTGTAGTATTACTCAGGTACCACAATCGTCCCGGGGCCTGAGGCAGTGTGGATGGTGGCCTGATGCCCAAGGATTGATCGTCGAGGCGCAGGGGACAAAATGGTGTCGCGTCCCAGGGCTCCCGCGTCACCACAGAGTATGCTGCTTTGGTGGCGCATTCAATCAAAATCACACTATTACTGTCACCACAGTGCCTCCCTTACTGTACCGGAATCTGTAAACGTTTAAGTCCCCAGTCGCTTTGCATTCCAGCCGGTATGTCTGGTCTCCTTTAGGGCAATGCACACGCCCCAGCCACACTGCCCGCTGCATTGCCCGGCTGTGGGCGCCACTGGAGCTCACCGGCGCCAGCAAACAGTCTCTGTCCGCCCAGCAGCGGAAGTGGGTTCTTCGCCAGGCGGTAGCCCACGCTGCCGGTACGCAAGATGCTACTAGAAGTGCGGCACGGATCATCCGGTGCCTGCCGGCACGTCGCGCAGGACTCCCCGTCTCTCTGGGCCCCGCACGGGTCCCTCACTGGATTAAAGTGCCCAATGAATTTAGGTGCCCCAGGGGGGCCGACAACACTATTTTTAATATATGCCAGCCAGCCCGAAGGAAGGCCTCCTAAATCCAGTACGCAGGGTGCATTTATATTAAAGAAGTGGACATATAAAGGCAAGCTTATATGTCCGTATATTAGATTCCTTCCATTAGGGGCTACTATGAATGTTCATTAGGGGCATAGGATATGGGCTAGCAAGTGGGCAGTCCCAGGTTGTCAGCTTCATTATGGACCCACCGAAAAGTTGTTTGATACCAAACATGACACTTGTGTCATCAAACCTAACTTTTCCCCAGAGTCTAATTTAGTGTGGCATGCACCCAAGTAGCTAAGCTAGGGGTAGGCCAAATGGTTGTTTCAGCCTTTCTTGTGCTCTGGTTGACAGCCTGCAAATACTTCTACCAAGACACAAATCTGACTCCCTGCTAGGAGGCGTGAGTGCTCCCAGGAATCTGAAACAAAGGCCTTCCAGGGAGGGAGGTTTTACCTTGCCCTCTTTCCCCCCAAACAGGATGGCTTGTGAAGTGGCATATCAAAGCGATGAGCTTCAAAGCTCACTGCCTCTGATATGCAAGTAGGCTTCCTCCAAGAGGACAAAAAGCCAACCCCAGACACATTTGCAACCTGCGTTGGTGGGAAAATTAGGTAGTCAGGAAGCACAGGCCCTCAGAAGGCTAGCCACGCCCCGAGGGTCGGACTACCTGATCTGTATGGCCAAAGGTTTCTGCCATTTTTAAAACTGGCAGAATAGAGGTTTCTGCCATTTTTAAAACTGGCAGAATAGAGGCTTCTGGGTGGAAAAGGTGACACTGTCCCTTCCCTGAAGTTGTCACCTGAGGGGCGGATTAGCAACTGGAGCTAGTAGCCCTTTGTCTACTACCTCCCACACCCCTAACACTCCAAAATAGAGGATTTATGTAGCTCCCTTGGCACCAGAACCGCAGATCTGATTATCTTGTAATCAAAGGACAAAAGGGACCGGAGTCTGCGATTTCAGGGCCTGCACAAAGAAAAGGAGCCTAATACTGCACCTGTGGCAACCAACCTGCAATTGCACAGCTGTGACTCGTCCTGGACCAGAGACAGGTTCCAAAGGAAAAAGGAATCCTTCTGCAAGCCAATGGGATCTCCAGACCTCCCTTAGACCAGTGGTACTAGTCACCTGCAGGCAAGAACCAAACTTCTGGATCCAAAGAATCACTGGCCATCGGGCCCGCCGAGGGAATTTCCAAAAGTAAATGGTGTAGGCCATTGTGGGAAATGTAGTCCTGACCTCCAGAAAGTTTCAGGTTGCTACCGTTTTCCCCTGGACTCCAGGATGTCAAAGCAACCAAAGGTTGAACTTACTGTTACCAAGGCTTGTTGGTGGCCAGCCAGGCTACTACTACCTTCTTTTGACGCCGTGCCTTGAGGGAACCTTGTAGCATCATCAACTCCACACCCGAGAGTTTATATCCCCTTGCTCACCAGCACCATTTAAGCTGCAAAGTCTGCACCTGTGGCTCAGGTTTTCGGCACCAGGGATAGCCAGGACTACTCTGCACCCAGGCCCTACGAGCCAGGTAAAATTCAACTGCCTGTCCGAGCCTGGTCCTGAAACTCACCTCACCACTCAGTTGTTTCTATGGAACTTGACCTGTCAGTGACTGTTTTCACTAGTCCATTGACCGTAATGTTAACATTTTGCAGGAGTGACATACACTGATTTTATTTTTCCTTAATAAATCTATAACCCCGGTTATACTCATCCAATTGTATTTGTTTTGGTGTCTAAAAGGTATCTAAAAATCTGCTTTGTTTTTATTAACTAGTGTCTGATTTCCTTCAGGTTGTCTGTCACTTATCATCCAAGTTGGTGCTCTGAAATGCTTGACACATTTAACCCCTTCACTGCGGCGGCTATTCCGCCGCAGTGCTAAGGGGGCGGGGCGGAAATGCGGCGGGCGCATGCTGGTGACAAAACCGCTCCGTCACCAGCGTCGGTTGCGCTGTGCTTATGACGGAGCGGTTCCGTCATCACTCCGCCCGCTCAATAGAACGCGCAGCGCGTCATCAGCACAGCGTCACCGCAGCTGATGACGGACCGGTTCCGCCATCAGCAGGGGAGGGGTTAAAGCCTGACTGCTCTGTGCCACTCTACCAAGACTGAGCTAGGTATTTATTATTGTCAATTCAAGGACCTATTCGGAGTAACGTGAAGTTATTGTGTAGTGAAGCCTCACTGCATAATAACCCATTTTCCTAGAGTAGTGTGCTACCACACCATGCATACTGTGCCACTGCACTCTGCACCGCTGCCATCTGCGATAATGCACTCTGCAACACCTTACACCAATGCACTCTAAACCAGTTCATTCTGCTCCACTCCACTGTACTCTGCACCAATGTACTCAATGCCACTGCACTTACCACTCTACTCTACGCCACTGCAGTCTACGCCAATACTCTATGCCACTGTACTCTGCACTACTGCATTCTTTGTTAATGCACTCTATGCCACTACATTCTGTGCCACTCTACTTTGCCTTACACCACTGTACTGTGCAGCACCCCATTCCACAGCACCCCATTCCACTTCACACCATTCCACTTCACACCACAATGCAACGCTCTAATCTATTCCGCTGTGCTCTCTGCCACTATACTCTGCCACACTTTACGCCAGTGCACCCTACTCAAGTCCACTCTAGTTTACGTGCACAACTGTACTCCACTCTGCGCAACTTCACTCTGTGCCACACCACAACCCTCTACTCTTTGCATTTCATTCTATGACTCTCTACCGCACTCTCCTCTACGCCACTACATTTTAGCCATGCTGAACAGCAGCCATTCTGGTGTACAGCAGGACTAAAATACATTGGCAAAGCCAATAGCTCTTACATAGGTGAGACCGTATTTAAATGCAGATGTTTTTGGTCCTGACCACCTGATGCAAACAGAACACATTTTGACCCAAAGCAATAGTCTTTATTTGTAGGTAAACTGCAAAGTGTTCTGCTTAAAAATTATATTTTCAAAGAAGTCTATGCTGAGTTTCTTGTTCAACCTCTCTTTCGAAGTTCAAGTAATGTCTAATAATCATATTCTACACTAGGTAGTACTCCATTGAATGGCTTTTGCATTGGCCAGTTTCATTTGGTATAGGTTGAGTAGTGTAGGTAGAGATATTTGTGTAACCTAATAGTCACAGGTTTAAATCCTACCACAACTGTTTACTGTAATTTATAATGTGCTTATGGATGTTAAAGATACCATCAGAGCACATGCTGATGTAATCCCGATAACTCCTTTATATCACCTTTAGCCAAATTCTAAAAAGCTTCAGCAATCATGTTGGTGTGGGCAATGTCAATAAAAGACAGAGAAAGAGAGCGGTACATTCCCTAACATAGGGCCTGACATAACCAAGGGTTTACTTCCAAATGGCTGGGGCATGGCTTTAGGTGATGTCTGCTTAACTGTGTTGGGTGTGTGAAAAGCTCTTGAAAGATTATCTAGCATTGCTGATGTTTTGATGTAGCGGATAGTGAACTGATCCATGAAAAGCCATTTGGACCAGACACAGGATCTTGAAGAGAAAGAACCCTGTTCTGTACTGTCAGCCTCAAAATTGATTTGATCGGATCCCATGACTTTAGACCATAGATCAGACTGGCGGCTTTGTATAACAATTTGGCATGGTGTTATGGTCTAAGCTCTGAGGATGTCCAAGGAAACCATTTCGTAACCCAAGTGAGAGACCTCTGCTGCTGTCAAGTGAGCTCTGCCCCCTCCTCCCCCACATTCAAGTAAGGAGTTTACTTGTTGTGGTGATTCTAGTACCTGCATGCTGTTCTCGTAAAACTTTTGACTGCATATGGTTAATCTTTAGTCCAATGTTTTCACCTTCTGGACTGGATTTTGTATCCCTAAATGATTATGGCCATGAGAAAAGTAGCCTTGGAATCTGGATCTCGAAGGGCCAGTCTCCAGTGCCCTCCCCTCTTCTCTTTACAGTTTAGTGCTATCCATTGTTGATTGCAAGCAGAGATCAAACGATCCTCGTGCGAGTGGGACTCGGTGTGAACGTACTGGTGGACATAGCACCTTGAAGCAACATTCAGGTGCAGTAAAGCGATATACAAGCTAACAGCTATTTGAGAATGTTTTTCGCAAGTGTCCATGAGAGCAAATTTCATACAATGAAACGGTGTAGTGCTGTATTGGAGGGGTAAAAGACCAAGTGATTTTTGGAATTTTATATGTAACTTCTTTCTGTATTTTGTGCCTTAATCAAGAGCTTAGAAATCTGATTGCACTTGGCCTTAACTATGGGGTCGTCATTGATAATATACTGTTAATCTTTTTGATTTGTTGCATCCTTTAATTAAAGATTCAGAAACCATTCTGCGGGATAGCATCAACAGATCTTGCTCTGTGCAGTACCTAAATGTTCATTAATGCTTTATTAATAATGTCGTCTAGCATGCAGGAGTGTGGAAATAAGGGAAAATATAGTAAATGTATCCCCCATCCTTACTTCTCTACATCTTGTTTATTTTTAATTGTATGTGTTTCTGTGATTAAAGCAGTCTTTTTAGTGCAAACGGGGAAGGTTCAAAATGCTCGACTTTGATCTGACCTAATGACATCCAATTCTAAAATGACATAGCTTTCATTTTTTTTTAATTTGGTGGGATCTTTCCTGTAACTCGAAGATTCCTTTTGCAGAATGTACTTGAACTGTTGTGCAGCTGAGTACATTGAAATTGAACAAAACCGACATTGAGCGGGAAGTAGTTTTTGCGTTTTGAGAACGTACTTCTCTGACACCGCTGCATCCTCCTGTGTGGCACATAGCCTAGCCTTCTGCTGCCCTGAACCTTTTGAATGCTTGAAACCCTATCATTAGAGAAAATCTCCCCCTGTTCCTGCCTGTTCGCCAGAGAGGTTCATTAAGCATGTGCTGCTGCTTCCTGGTTGGTGAGATGGCAGTATGTTGGGCTGTAATTTTAGGTTTTGGGTGTCTCCAGATCCTGCTTGTTTTTTTTTGTTTTTTTTCCCCTTGCTGTTTCCTAAACCTCCCCCTCACCCGAATTGGCTTCACTCACTTGTCATTGTTTTGGTTAACACCTTTTTCTCTGGTTCTTTCCCCTTACAGTTTTCGTGGAAGGGAAACTAAGAAACGGTTTGCAAATGAATAACCGCAAAGAAGATATGGAGATTGCCTCCCACTACCGGCAGCTGCTCCAGGAGCTGAACCAGCAGCGGCAGCATGGCATCCTCTGCGACGTCTGCGTCATTGTGGAGGGCAAGGTCTTCAAGGCTCACAAGAACGTGCTTCTTGGCAGCAGTCGTTACTTCAAAACACTCTACTGCCAGGTTCAGAAGACCTCTGACCAGGCAACAGTTACTCATCTAGACATTGTGACTGCGGCCGGCTTCAAGGCCATCATTGACTTCATGTACTCTGCGCACCTGGCGCTCACCAGCAAAAATGTCATCGAGGTGATGTCTGCTGCCAGTTATCTCCAGATGACGGACATTGTCCAAGCTTGCCACAATTTCATCAAAGCAGCACTTGAAATTAGCATCAAGAATGAGTCTTCAGACGAGATTGTGGAATATGACCTTGGTGCTACCTCCAGTGGAGGGACAGATGCTCTAATTTCTGCTGTGGTGGCCGGTCGGAGTATTTCTCCATGGCTGGCCCGACGAACAAGTCCAGCAAACTCATCTGGGGATTCGGCCATTGCCAGCTGTCATGAGGGTGGAAGCAGTTATGGCAAGGAGGACCAGGAGCCAAAAGCAGATAGCCATGATGACATTTCATCCCAGTCCATGTGGTCCAGTGACGTGGGATACGGACCACTGCGTATCAAAGAGGAGGAGTCTTCTCCTTTCCATTATAATGGGAATGAACTGCGGTCTGTCAAAGATGACGCTGCAGGTGCATTCTCTGAACAGGGCTCAGGGGAAGGCTGGCAATCGGGAGGCCGACGGAAGAATCGGAAAAATAAAGAGACTGTCCGGCACATCACGCAGCAAGTGGATGGAGACAGCACAACTGGTTCACCTGGTCCACCTTTCGTGTGGTCTTTCGCCGGTCCAGATGAGACGGGTGAGTTCACTTTGTTTTAAGTGTATACTTCCTTTGGTTCATCTTGACTTTTTTGATCCAATAGAAAGAGCTCTGCATAAGTTGTGAAGACATCAAAACGTCTGCTGTGCATCAATACCTTTTTATAACTAATGTATATAGCAGTTAAGCTATCCAACCAGGAAAACCTATTTCTTCTGTTGTTGTTGCTGGTAGTTAGGAATGGCATTTCATTTTCTGTTTTTTTTTTTTGGTCCGTTTTTTTTTGTCTGTTACCTTAAAGTGAATGGTGACTGGCTATGACTTTTTTAGCCTACTAGACCATGCACTAGAGTGACTAGACAGAACAATTTTCAGTGGCCTGTTATTTCCACGTCTTGAAGTCCCTTACACGCGAACATAATGCATAGTGATAGTGACATTGTGATAATGTACTTCAGAAGGTGATATTCAGTTACATTTGCAAATTAAATGTCATGCCATAGAGAGTACCAAAAGTTTAAAAAGAAAAAAAAGTTATCCTCAAGTCTGATTTTTGGAGGGCTAGTGGTCCTTGATGCTCCTCCTAGAATTTCAGCAGCCTTCTGAACACCAGTGGCCGAAGATGTAGGCAAGTCTGAATGAATGTCTTTCATTTTTACTAATCTGATTGCGGTCAGTGGCGTGTTTTGCTGATGTGAATATTTTTCAGCTCGTGGGAAGCGTTGCCACGCCACCATGTTAAACGAATGTGTGGGAACCTTAACTGTTGGTGATCAGTATGTGGTACGGTTCTCCCGGGAGGGCCTCTGTTTAATAAAATCTATACCTGATGGTTTTATTTCCATATCTGAGCTAGGCCATGGCAGTGTAACACCCAATGTAAAACTTCACTGGTTTATCAAAAGAAACTACTCTTATAACAGTGCATCTCCAGTTTTTTTCTGACAGTTAGTGCAATGTAAGATTATATCCTCGATAGCAAGGGAACATTCACAATAGTGTTGTGGGGCATTACTGATTGACAGACGGCACAACGTAGAGCTTTTTCGAGTTGCTTGGGTTGCAATGTTGCACCATAGATGGAGCACAGCAGAGGTATCTTGAGCCTCTGGGACCACTCCTTCACCAATCACTGCGCTCTTATCCAGACACAGAGCCTTACCAGGCAGTTGTAGACCTGATGTAAGCCCTCTTGCAACCTTGCGGCTGTGGCTCAGAATTCCCTTTTAAAGGTTTAAGAAGGCAGATAGCAGAAGGAGCCTGTATTTACTTGTGCACTTCCTGGCTAAAGTGTGCATGACGTGCTGCCCAAATCCAGGTGCATTTGGAATGTAGCATTCCTTTCCCTTTAGGAGACGTTTTCTGCTGATGGTCCTGTTCGCCCCCTCCTGTGTCTTAACTTGGTGATTGTAAAAGTTTTCAATCATCTAAAAACTATATAGGAACAGCAGTTTTTTCTTTTTTTTCTTGTTCTTTTTTTTCTCTTTCTCTTAAACTATCCCTACCTTTCACCTTTACCCTCCCGATGCCCCTGTGGAAGGGAGATGCACTGTAGGAAAGTGTTCATTTCCTTTGCGCTGGAATTTCATGTTGTCTAGGGGCACATTAGAGCTCACTCCGTGCCAACATATCGCATATCCCCAAATTACTGTTAAAGCGCTTTGTGGAAGAGCCCATTTAAAGTGGCTTTATGGTGGCATAAAGTGCTAGCAAGCACTAACATTCTGACCACAGCCAGGTACCTGGCATGCTTTTATTTACCTGCTGCCGTCTTTGCACATCTCAGTGTCTCTGAATGTTTCCAATTGGGAAAATGTAGCCCCATGAGCATGGGGCTGCCTTGGAAAAGGAGATTGTCATTTTGGATTCCTTTTAAAGGAGTGAGTGGCACTTGTATATTAGCAACCATACTGGCCCATGCTGTAGATGTTTTGGGCATGTGTATGCCTGTGCATAAGATCACCTGCATTGAATTTGGAAGCAGTTGGTCTCCTCTGCTTAATGGTAAAGATCACTTCATAGGCTGTTTGGTGCCCGTTTGACTCTGCAATAATATTGCCGCCGCTGCTGCTGCTGTTGACAGTGCCCAAGTGTAAATCTCTGCTCTAGGTGGCACTGGAAGCCAGTATGACCAGTACACAGAAAGTCATAGGATTTAATAGATTGCAGTAGAGACATTTAGGGTGGTCAGTCTTCAGCTGACAAAGTTACTTTCAAATTCTGGAGTAAGAAAGTAGGATCTGGAGCCACTGAAGCTAAAGTGGACAATGCTGAGAGTATATACGTATATGTCACCATAGGGAGCTTAGAATCATGACTCGGGTTTCTTTTCACTGCGCTGGATGTTACTTTTACCATTTATTTTACTTGCCACATCAGTGGAGTTGTTTGCCAGTGCCCGCGTACCGTGCAAGGCGCACCTTTAATATTGATGGGGGTAAACGCTTGAACAGTTACCCCCTCTTGTTAGTCAGTTAGCAGAAAACGTTTGGCTGGGCCTCATTCGTTCGACTTTGGCAGATATGTTCCTTGGAATTGCATGAGAAAATTGACCAACCACTTGGAGGGTTAGCGTGACCTCGTAGTCTTAATCTTTTTGGCTGCCATGGAAACTGAGAATGCCTGTACTAGGGGCTGGTTTGAGGACATAAATAATGGTTTTCCTAACGTTGGTCCGAGCTCCAGTAAATGTACAGGACGAAGCACAGTGTTAGCAGTGCCATTAGCGAGACGTCTCTTTAAACCTGCTTTTTTTTGTTACAAGGTGGGGAGGGGTTGTATCTTTATCTTAAAACGACGAATGCCAACAACCTTTTCCTATTTGTGGTGGGGTGGCCGCTTCTCAGAGTACCTGATTTATCTGAGAGTTTGTTTGATGAGAAAAGAGGTAAAAATAGATTATCTTTAAATTGTCTACCATATTACCCCGTGCCCGACTCAAATGTTCATTTTGCTTGAAAGTTGCAAAGCAACTGTTAAAAGTTGTCTTTATTGAAAAGAATCGAATTTACCGACCTGCATCTTTTACGCCCCACCCTACCGCCTGCTTTATTCTGTATGTCCGAAAGTGGGGGCGAGCCACCACAGCCCAAACTGTTAGCTCGGCAGGACCTGCTACCGTCTAACCTTGGGACAAGGGAGTGATCGGGTCGATGGTGGGTGTCTGTGATGTTTCTCTGCCTGGAGCTCATTTTCTGTCAGTCTTCGTATTTACCAAGGCTATAGAATACCTTTGTGGAGATCCCTAATCATTCTGTGGATGATGGGAAAGTGCTCGGCTCTAGGCACTACAGGACAGAGCACCCCTTGTGTATGCCTCCAAGGCTTTACATGTTTCTGCAGCACAGATTATTCCTAGAGCACTAGAGGTTTGAAGTCCACACAGTATATAGCTCACAGTAAGCATGCTTTTACTTCCTAATTTGAGTTCATTTGTCCATTTCAATGATGATAAACCTTTCTAAGCACGACGATGCACTCTTGAATATGCATTTTGATGAGCACTAATTACTTAAAGTTGTAATCTTTAAGTTTGTGGCAAGTAAACTGAATAGGTTGCGATATACAGTAACTGGTCTGTCTCAAAGCATAGTCCAGCATATCATTGACAACGGCAGCAACAAATGGACTCTGATCGCTCATCAAATCAAAATCCACTTTTTCAATTCCTCAGAAATCATAAAAGCAAACATTTTCTAAATAAAAAAAGAAACCGTTCTTAATATCATAAAATTATACAGTAAAAATTATTTTATTCCTACGCTGTAATACTGTACACAGATAACTTGCCACAGAATAACACATTTCTAGTGATGGTAATATTTGGAAATACAAAAAGCAGGGTGACGTTTAAAATTCTAATTATGTAAAATCAGTACAATGTAAAGTTTCCTCACATCCTTAAAATGGATATAATAAAACAAAATATGTAAAGGGCTTTGAGTAGATGTGTTATCGCATGAGCATTTAGGTACGTTTTTAGACCAATCATTTTGGAGTCGAAAAATTCACTAGTCAATGAAAAATATCCAGTCTAAAGCAGGTCAGGACAAGCTTATGCTGGGTTTTATGGACGAACTTAAGATGTGGTTGTAAGGCTAAACTGACCAAAGTTTGTTTGTTACTAATTACGGTAGATTTGATAAGTTCAGTGGTCAACCTTGCTTCCTCGAACATCATAAGGCACATCTTATTTAATTATTTACTGGAAACAGACTACAATGTTTCGGGCTTTAAAAAAATTCTGGATGCCTCAAATCTAAGCAAGTCTGTTTGGCATTTTTTTCAGCCATTGAATTTGAAGGAATGCTGTCAATTTAGGACAGTCTTCCATCACCTTGCAATGTATGTGAGTATCGGCGCAGGACCACACTTTGTGCCACAACAGGATAGGACGAGTACGGGCTCTGTCAACTAAAAATAGCATATCAAGTTCTGAATGACGAATTTGAGACGAGCAACTCTGGGGTACTGACCAAGATCTTAAGAAAGCATTCTCCACAATTTGGAGAGAATTAATTTCACCGAGTCCCCATAGCTCCGCCCCAAACAATGCTGTTGATACACGCTTGGTCTTCTATGTTGGTAACATTTCATTAACCGGTTTATTTACCGAGTTTGTATGCGAAATTAGACAGTGCAGCCGTTCATTTTCCAAAGTTTAATTTCCTAGCAATAGTAGCGTCCTTCTATGTCCCATTCTGTGAAAACATAACTCTCAAATATGAAAACGAGGGAGTAAAACTTGGCTTGGTATTAAGAAATCAGTCTCTGCATCTCACAGAACCCTTCCTACATTTCTTTACAAATGTCTGATCCCTCTTAAATACTGCCTGTACAGGAAGTTGCATCTCCTGTCGACCAGTATCAGTTATGCATTCTTGGATGAGTAATTCTTTTTGCCTCACGAGTAAGCAGAAGTTGTTTCCTGGGCTGGGATGCTTTCCTTTTCCATTGCTTGCCACAAAGGCTTTAGGGGACCACCAGTGATGGGTTTCATCACAGTGGACCCGTTGCAGCCTCCTCCCATTTACAGAAAGACTGGCATGCCCTTCTGGGGATTATTCATGTTCTTGCACTGTAGGGTTCTGTATAGCAATAGAGATCCAGTTATGGCTCTCATAGAAAGGGACTTTCTCGCATTCTCTCCATGTCTTCCCACTACTCCTAATGTAAGAAGTGTTCCATGGGAGCGCATTGAATATGTGGTAGCAATTAAATTGTTCATTTGTATTATTCGCAGTTGTAGTCTTGGACTTTTTTTTTGTTAGCTAAATGAAATGTAGTGCTTACACTCGGTGTGTCCCAGGTATATATGGGTTACCCACGGGTACCCGTGTATGTCATTAAAATGTCATGGTTTCTTGGCTGCTTTACATTAATGTTCTCTTCTATGGAATGTGATCTCTGATTAAGTAAATGCCACATTCTGCTGGCGTCTGCATTGTTTTTTTTTTAATTTAAATGACGACTGTAGTATCCCTCTTGTGAAAGCATATTATTTTCATACTTCCTGTGTATTTCTGAGCTGGTGTCTACATGCAGTATTGACACCAGTGTGGTATAGCTGCCCTGGTGCCTCTTGCAGTATAACCTCCTCAGTTTCTCTGTAGTATTGCACCCCTAATCCGTGTGTGCAGTGTACCCAATACCTCTATGTGATACACAGATCCACTACATCTAGTATGCATGTATGCACCTTTGCATTGTGCAACGTAGACATTTGGAGAGCATTTCTTGGGAGGAAGGTACTTTTGATGCAGAGTGGTGGAAGGATTAGGTGACTATGTTCACAGGGATATACAGTTCATTAAAGAGGTGTCTTCTGAACTTTCCTAAATTGTACAAGGGTTGTGGCATTCCTGATATATACTATATGGTTGGGGAGAAAAGATTGTCTCTACTCTACGGTGGGGCCTCAAACTTGATCCCAATCTGTAATCCTTCCTAGTATATAGTGTGGTTCCGCTTAGCTGTATGTGCTGAAAAGAGATGGGGAATCAGGAGATAGATCTTATGTCCATCTATGAAGAGGGCCTGTTATAAGATTTTGGCCTGGTCAAATTTGGTGTCCTTTCAAGGGCTTAAATTCTAGTGATTGTGAAGCAGATGGTTTAGTTTCATATATTCCTCAAGGTATGTCTTTGCCTCCCTTACCACAATTAGCATTGTGCTAGGGATAGGTTAATGTTTTCTCAATTGTTAGATTGGACATTCATGCTGTCTGTCAAATGAGAGACAGATGACTGAGAAAAAAACTGGCATCATGTATGTTTATGGTAGTTTTGCCTGTACCAGGTACAGTATATAGATTATTTTTAGGTCTGGTTTAATAGTACAGTTGTCTTCAGCACCTATTACAATTTTTTGGGCTATTTCTGTTGGAGTGCTTGTATTTCGGTACATGAGGGACTATTTTACATTCCAAAAGTACCCTGAACTATCACACACATTTCATTAAAAAAAATGTTTTTAAATGTGTGTTCTAAAGAGGAAGCAGGTGTTTTTCCTTTTGTGTTTTTCACTACAGTACGTTTTTAAATATTTATTGATGAATTCAGTGAATCTCTCATACTCGCACACACTCATCCCTAACTAACTTAAGCATTGGTCTAGTTTGCCCTAAAAGTCTGTCTTCTTTTAAAGTGTTTTTACCCCATTAGTATTATTCGACTTGCCCACTCCTGGTCGGAACTTTTTGTGGATTTTGCTCCCTGAAGTCCAAGGGTTAAAAATGTTTTTCCTTATTTTATAAAAAAAAAATCTGTAAGGCAGATGTCACCGGAGAACACCTCAGTTGCTTTTGGTTTTGAGCATACATGTTTTCCTTCAGATGATGCTTCTCATTTGAAAATTCTGAGTACTTGTACATAATTCTTTTTCGATGAGGTAGTAATTCCGCTGGAGTTAGCAAAAAGTGAACCACCTTCACAAGTAACTCTCTCGTTGTTTTGTTTTGGAATTATTTCGCAAACTATGGAAATGTAAATTATTCGAGCCATGTGCATCTCGGTGTTTATCGGGGGGGGGGGGGGGGGGGGGGGGGGAGTTTCCTAAAGAATTTCCCCTGCTGCACACCCACAAACTGAATGGGAGAAAGTCTGATTTGCTGCTTCACAAAAAAAAATTCCCCAACCTCCCCCGGAGTAGAAGAATGTAAAGCCCCTTGTTCATGAGCAGAACTGGTCGCTGTTATCTCAGAAAGGCAGTTCCTCATTTTATGCTCCATAATGACGTTATGTGAATTTTAAACGGATGCCTTAAAAATTAACCCCCTTGCCAGAACTTATTGTCCTTGTAAAATAAATGTCATGAAAAACTCTTAATCATGCGCTAAAGTTTGTAGTGATGAAAAACAATCCTGACTAGATTTTTTTACTTTTGTAATGTTTGCCTTATTTTGAGAAAATCGAAACATTGGGCAGAACTAGATTACATGTAGAATTGAACGCACATGTGGTTGTCACTGAATTCTAGACATCTTGGACTGTAGACTGCAGAAGGCAGTGTGGCTAGATTCACCTATTGAAGTGGTACTCCAGAGCCACTGAATTTGTACGTCTGACTAATGCCTTAAAATATGTAGGGAATGGGGGCGTGGGTAGCAGCCGACAAGATGGCTGTATGCTGAGAAGGCTCCGGCGATGAGGTGCCCTTTCTCATAAATCTGGACACTTATCCTGAACGTGACCGAGCGGCATTGATTGCTGCGGTTCCGGTAAAAATTCGCCAGCCAGAACCTGAGTCGGCCGCAACCACGAATCAGCAGCCTACTCCCGCCGAGGAAGCCAGGGTCTTTAGTAGCCCACTAAACCGGACGGGCTCCGGGAGAGGCGCAAGGACGGAGGAGGCGGCGGGACCAATCCGGACCCATCCACCGGGAGGAGGCTGGTGAGCTCCCACACACTCAAGCGGACCGGAGGAGCCAGTTGGGGGAGAGCGAGGCCCGGTTCCCCGGTTCAGGGGACGGAGGGACCGAGGTGTGTGTGGGTCCGGGTCCGGGGCCTGGACGAACGACACTCGCTGGGCCGCATCTTCACAGAGGCCCCGGGGGAGACAGATGCAGCCGGGGTGTCCGGGTTGCGTGACCCGACCTCCACCCCCCCACACACACACATACCCCCTGGGGCCGGACTACAGTGATACCATCAGGGGCCTGTCGCACTGACACCGGACTCCTCAGCTGGCCCGGCCAACAGACCACGGCCATTTAAAGGTCGCTACACTGTGCCCCCCCCTCCACATGTGGCCCCGGAGGTGGAAATTACTGACTCTCGTAGCCCATACCGCCACTGCCAAGTGAGAGACGTAGACCCCCCCCCATTAACGATCGCCCTGGTGGTGCAGTGGCCCCCCGGGCCACGACTAAAACGGTCTCGCCTCCCCACCCCAACATCGGCTAACACACTGAAGGCCCTGTGTGGAGCGGAACACAACCCATAAAGGACCGACACACATTAGAACGTCGCTGGTTGAACTCTCAATCGCTGAGGCTGGCGCCATTACGCGGCAGTCCCCATTGCCAACCCAGAGTGACATGTCGGGCAGAGGCCCCAGGAATCAAAATACGCAAGCCAAGTTGGATAAATATGCCTACACAAATGACTTTCCCCCACTGCTGGAGGGAAAAAATCAGTCGAGCGGTGCACAAGGAGATGACACTGCAACTAAAAGAAAAGTAACTTTGGAGGACATAATGGCGGCGCTTGCCAACGTACAGACCACAGTGGGTTCCATTTCCACAGAGGTGTCGCTACTCCGTGCGGATTTTCAGAAAATCACTGACGGGGTTGTGGAGGTAGAGCGGACTACAAAGACTTTACCTAGTGACACAGCAATCCTGCAGAAGATCGTTTCACGCCTCGAATCGGAGAACAAAATGCTGGCCGACAAGCTGGATGACCAGGAAGGATGCTCACGCAGGAACAACATTCACATTTTGGGCATCCCGGAGAGTGAAGGTACCCAGGCTATGGACCTGTATGTAGAAGAATTGATAAAAACCAGACTGCAACCAAAAGGACTCTCTGCTTTCTTCTTGGTGGAACGGGCGCATAGAGTGCCAGGTGGAAGGGCCAAGACTGGGGCGCCCCCCAGACCGGTGCTCGCGCGCCTCTTCAATTTTCAAGACCAATATGTCATTCTCCAAACTGCACCAGTCTCCCCACAAACCCGTTTGCAAAACTCCTCAATCTCCTTCTTGCCTGACTACACGGCGGCGGTTTCGAAACGCCGTCGCAGTTTCCTGGAAGTAAAAAGAGTTACGGGCCCGAGAGGTGCCCTACTCGATGCTGTTTCCAGCAAGGCTGAGAGTCGTGGCTGAAGGGAAGACCTTCTTCTTCGAGACCCCTGAGGAGGCTTATGACTGGCTTGAAGGATGGCGAAGGGCGGGCGGACCTAGACGTGGAAATAGAAGGCCACACCAACGGACCGACAACGAGGGAGTGGACAGCCAGGAACTCTTTCCGCCAGAACAGGACAGCTCACAAAGAGTGAACGCGGATTACCTCCGCAATGGCTGAACTGGACCTGAGAAAAACACACTGTAACTAAGATGCCTCTTTAGTAACTGACATTGTACAAGAGACTGGACAGAAGCGGCCCTGGCCGGATAGGAGGGGTTGCATTCTCGCCGGACTTCATACCCCCAACACGCAAGTACACTGTTGTGGGTTGGGATGGAGCACTCTGCTACGTTGGGGTGGCGGGCAGTTCAAAGTCTGTCGGGTAGAGAGGCAGGGAGGGGGGGTTGAATTTTGGGATTGGGATGTTCAGATTTTCTGTTTGTTGGTTTTAGTTTGCATCGGAACAGACCTCGGAACACGGTATTTATTGCAAGTCAGACCCTTACATGATATGACAGTTAAATTTCTCAAATGGCACTCCACGCTTCAATGGTGACAGTCACACTTCACTTTAATGCCCGGGCGGAGGCCCCGATGGTCCTGGTACCACCACTCACACTGCTAGGGGATAAAATTAAAAGAGGGTCGGTGTTGCGAGCCTTTGAAAGGTCAGGCCCCTGCACTGGTACTTCTACAGGAGACCCACCTCACGGGCGTGGCATGTAAAGCGATGGATAGATGGGGGTTCAAAATGGAGGTACACTCTGAATTCTCCACGGGGTTTAGAGGAACAGGTATTCTGTTGCGAAAGAACTCCCCCTTTATGATTTTACAGACTAAGCACGACGATCAGGGTAGGTTTGCGGCACTGCATGGGCAATGGGAAGGCAGACTTGTCAATGTAGTGTCTGTGTATATCCCCCCGGCGTTGCAGGCGGTAGCACTCCCGGCCCTCAGTGAATTTCTAATGTCTCTGCCCAGTGGAGACCTCCTCATTGGTGGAGATTTTAACGCCACAATGGACCCCAACGTGGACAGGCACCCAGTGAGGTACTTAACACACGGGGACTTCCGCCTACAGGGCTTTACTGAAGCATTGGGGCTGGTGGACTTATGGAGACATAAACACCCAGCAATAGAAAACAATACACTTTTCACTCCACAGTACATGACCGTTTATCTAGGATAGATTACTTCCTGGCCTCTGTGTCCAGTCTATCGTGCGTAGATAACATTACTATCGGGCCTAGGGGTGTCTCTGACCACTCACCAATAGTTTTAACATACTCTTCTCACCACACTTCCCACAAACTACTCTACCCAATTTATCCAGGTTCTTTGCAAGTCCCGCAAATACGAAAAGAACTTCGCAGGACCACAAAGCATTTCTTTGCTGAGAACGTAGCTTCAGTCAGTTCCCCTGCCGTATTGTGGGAGGCCTATAAGACAGTCCTCCGGGGGAAAGCAATTGCATCCATCTCTGGGTACAAACACATGAAGCATCAGGATCTCGTGACACTAGAGCAGGGGTTGCAGACACTGACCACGCGAACAAACACAACACCCAAATTGGCGCACGCTCTTCATCTCAAACAACAATACAGGAAACACCTCCGACAAGAAACATTGACCGCCCTCACAGCAACCAGACATAAAATCTACGACGTGGGTGACAAGGCAGGGAAACTGTTGGCCTGGCTCGACAGAAGAGAGCGGGGGACCAGGACTATAACACAACTGCAAACGGCTGAGGGTCGTCTTACGTCAGACCCAGGGGAAATAGTAAACGCCCTAGCTGATCATTTCCGAGCGGTGTACGCCTCATCCTCGGTTGCTGTGGAGGCGGATGCCAAACATTTTTTGCGAAATGTGGAACTGACTGGCCTCGAACCGGAGGCTTCCACGGAGCTTGAGGCAGATTTTACAGTTGAGGAAGTGTGTGCTGCGATTAAATCGTTGCAATCCGAAAAGGCTCTGTGTCCCAATGGGATCCCGCTGGAGCTCTATAAAGTTATGGCGCACGCTCTCTGCCCCCATCTATTTAATATGTATAACGACTGTCTTGGCCAGGGAATACTGCCTTGGGATCAGAGAGTGGCCACGATTGTGGCTATTCTAAAACCAGGGAAGCCCCCGTCGGAATATCTGTCATACCGCCCCATATCACTGCTCAATGCGGAATCCAAAATATTAGCCAAAGTGATCGCTAACAGGCTACAAGCGCACCTGCCCAACCTAATTCACCCAGACCAGTCCGGCTTTATGCCTAACAGGAACACACTTAATCTTAGACGTCTACATAGTGCACTGGCACAGGATCATGTCCTGTCTGAGCCATCAGCTGTCCTTTCCCTAGACGCCAGAATGGCCTTTGACATGGTGGAATGGACTTACCTTTTCGCAGTTCTTCCACGCTTGGGCTTCTGCCCTAAATTTTGTGCTTGGATCTGGCTCCTTTACGCGGACCCAGTGGCGTGCGTAGCAGTGAATGGTCGACTCTCAAGCAGTATACCATTGACAAGGGGGACTCGACAGGGTTGCCCTCTATCGCCGCTTCTTTTCGTGCTAGTGTTGGAACCCTTGGCAGCGCGACTTAGAGAGACCCCTCTTTTACGTGGTATTACATGGGCGGAGGGTTGGGAAGACCGCGTATCCCTTTACGCGGACGACATTCTGGTGTACCTTACGGACCCGGAGAGCGCTCTGCCGGTCCTATTTGAGATCTGCGACGCCTTCTGGGCAGTTTCTGGCTATATCATTAACTGGGCTAAGTCAGTTCTGTACCTACTCAAGGGGCCTGTACCTCTGCTTCCCCCTCACTGCCCATTGGAGATGTCCCAGGAATCGTTCAAATACCTAGGCATACATATAACGTAGGACCCTGCAGCCTTCTTTTCCAAGAATCTGGCACCCCCCCTTGGAGCGCCTGCGCAGAGACGTGGCGCACTGGAAATCACTACCCCTAACGCTGCTGGGGAAGGCAGCTTTGTTCAAAATGATGGCCTTGCCCCGTTTTTTATATGCGCTTGAAAATACGCCATTTTCGGTACCTTTGCGATATTTTCAACAGATTATGACACTGGTGTCCACGCTTCTTTATGGCAGTAGACCGGCGCGCATTGCACAGGCTAAATTGCACCACAGCTGGTACGACGGTGGCATAGCTCTACCTAACATACGCCTTTACTATTGGGCGGCACACCTCAAAGTCATAAACCAGTGGATACACGCCCCTCACACTGACCCTGCATACAAGGCAGATAGGGCGCAGCTAGGAACAGACAATATGTTGGCGGCCTTATATAACAAAAGACGGGCGATGAAACTGGAGGGCCCAACGAAGCACACAGTCAGGCTGTGGTACACAGCGCAGGCGCACTTGGGGTGGAGGGGGACCATTACCAAACTCACTCCTCTTTGGGACACGAAACAGCTAGGGTCACTTAGGAACAGCATAGGTTTTGAGCACTGGGACAGCATAGGCATTTCCACAGTGGGCAACCTGTTGGGACAAGGGAACGGTCATCCCGTTTGATCAGCTAAGGAGACAATACGAGCTTGCACCTACAGAAACATTCGGCTACATACAAATTAGACATGCACTCCTGGCAGTACTACCACAGAACGTAGACATACCCGAGGCCTCTCCCTTAGGAGATAGATTACTCACAGATTTTATGCCTAAATGTGCCACTTCATTCACATACCGTAAGTTAATCAATAATCAACCAGACCCAACGGCAGCTTTGAAGGATAAGTGGGCAGCGGACATTGGCGACATGGATGAGACAGAATGGCAGGCGGCGTGTGCCTCACCCAGGGAGGTGGGAATTCCGGCCAGGCTCAGGCTCGTTCATCTTAAAATCCTACATCGCGCTTATCTCACTAGAAGTACACTTCACAAAATAGGCAGGGCGCAACACCCGTACTGCCTCAGGGGATGTGGAAATGAGGGATCCTTTTTCCATATGATCTGGGATTGCCCCCTACTAACTGATTATTGGCGCAAGGTCCTACGAACGATGTCCCAGACTCTGAATGTTTCCTTATTGCCTGAACCACGACAATGCCTCTTAAATGTTTGAGAACCCAACGACTTATCACGACGTGGGCGACACTAGGCCTGATGGTAGCCAAGCGGAATGGGGCGCAGAAGTGGGGAGCCACTGACCTGCCCTCGTTGGAGGCTTGGTGCAGGGACATGGATGCTACCATGATTACTGAAAGAGCTGTCTATATGAATCGGAAGTGCCCCCAAAAGTGGACTAAAATATGGACTGACTGGAATACTTAGAGGGGATATCTGTGACCCCGTACCTGAATCTGACGATGATAGCTCAGATGATGATTCCGGAGATGACCGTTAGGTGAGGTGGGTGATGTGTAATTTGGATTGCATTTTGATCAAGGTGGGAGGTGAAGGGGGTGATGAGACTCTGTGTTGAAGGCTTGCTGATTACTGTAACATTAAAATGTATACCTGCAAATTGTCTTTCCGATGACTGTTCCAAAATTAATAAAATGTTTAAAAAAAAAAATATGTAGGGAATGGCCTTTTTCTCCAAACGGAGGAGGATCACCCTCTCACCTCCATGTTGGCTATTTTTCAATCTGCCTCCTCTGCAGTGCAAGAAGGACGGATTTACTGCTCAAAGGTACACCGAATCATCATGTTAAAATATTTATGTAAATATGGATTGTGTACAGAAAACAATCGTGTTTTTTTTGTTTTGCTTTTTACCGAAACAGTTTTTTTTTTTAACCGCTAGGCTGCTAAGCCTTTTTCCCCCTAGAATGCTCAGCCCTTTTTTGGCTATTTGGAGAAGTTTGCTCTTAGGCTTCCATAACATGTTTCCCGCGCAAGGTATCCAGGCAAAAGTTGTGGCGTTTATTTGCATTTTGTTTCCCCCAACATCTGGGGTATTCCAGAGATACCCAGGGTTTGATGATTCCCCTGGAGGGACCTGAAGAAATAGTCAAAATATAGCTACATTTCGTTTTTCTTGGAGAAAAATAGAAAACAAATGCTCTGTAAAAAAAAAGTGGTGGTCTTTTCCTAAAAATCGCATCCAGAAAAGGTTTGCTGTGCTAAAGTCACCATTTTCCTTGCTTTCAGGAACCTACAGAGCTAAAAAAAAAAAACGATTTTTTTTTTACCACAGTTTTGACATTTTTAGGTCGAGACTGGCATAGTGAGACTTAATGACTGAGTAGCGAGGGTAAACCCCGCCCCTCTTCTCCATTGGCTGGCCTCCAAACCGGCGGCCAGCCATTGGAGAAGAGGGCTCACTGTTGTCATTCTCTCGCTGTAAGCCCCGTCCTTTTCGGATTGGGGGTGTGTGTTTTTTTCTCTCTTTCCATTGGCTGGAATGTAAACAACAAGTCTAAAACGCGCCCGTTGTTTACATTCCAGCCAATGGAGAAGAGGGGAGAAAGAAAAACACGCCCCCAGTCTGAAAAGGACGGGGCTTAGTTCCTTCGTGTTTACCTCATCCTCGTCGCCTCCTCTCCCCCCACCCCTCTCCTCACCCCTCTTCTCACCTCTCTCCTCCTCTCCTTTTTCCTGGGCTCTCCCGTCCCGGCCGATGCGCTCCCTGGCTGCTGCTGCTGCTGGGCTCTGTGTGTCCCCGCCTTCTGCCGGCTCCTCCTCCCCCCTTCCCCGGCCGAGACAGAGAAGGCTTCCCCGGCTGCCCTCTGGTGACAAACGTTCATGAATGTTTAAGTCCAGTGCAGTCCAGTGCAGCTAACTGCTGCAACCCATCATCCGGAGAGTCTGGACATGCGGGCACTGATACTGTACCCCCTCTATGGGGAATGGAGATATATTTCCAGTGGCTACACTGGTAAAAATAGAAAGTACCCTATTTGACTTGAACATTGTTAGATTTAAAAAGAGTGGCCCGGCCTCACCTCTGCCAGTATGGCGTCTACCGTTACAGATGTACATTTGAACAGAGACTGTTATAACCCGGGCAGTTGGCTCGCGATATGACATTGTTTTCTTTGTTGGGGGAGAAAATGTGCAAAAAGGACGAATGAATACTCCGCCATCCTAACTTCATTTTTAGTCCCTCTGTCTGCAGGTGCCAAGGTCCTAAAAGGCATATTACAACCCTTGTTCAAAGAGGTAGCCTGTTTTTCCTAATTTTTGTACTTTCAACCTTCTTCCAGTTTGCGATGGGAATCTGGGTGAAACTCATGGGTGATATTGGGAAGCTATAGATTTCTGAAAAGGAGACCGAATTTGGAGTTCAACAAGGGGTCATTTGTGTAGCCCCCTCGAGGTTTTCCCCAAAAAACTATTGAAATAAATAAAGATATATAAAAACGTTTTGGTAAAAACAGCCATTTATGAACACGTTTTCTTTTATAACTTCTTGTCACAATGGCAGAGTTACCATTATGTATGCTAGACCCTTCTAGTTGCAGTCATATATCGGGTTTGTAGGTTTTTCAAGGAACCGAGGTACCCAGAGTCCACTGCTGAACAGGCACCTTACAAGGGTTTTTTATTGTATACTGGATGTAGAGCAATTCATATGATAAAATATAAAGGTTAAAAAATGGGCATCAAGGCAATAGACACTAGTTACAGAGTCAAGGACTAGCAGTTATTTGTACATCTCCCAATTTGTGGGTACCCACACTAACGTGGTTCAGACGGCATTTTAAAAAAAATTATTCTTTCTTACACACTGGCTTACACATGGATGGCACAAATGCAGAGAAATACAATTTGCAATAACAAATGTTCTACTATTCTTTTTCCCATTTGTCTCCCCATTAAAAACGGTACCTCACTTGCATGGGTAGGGCTAGTACCCCCGACATGAAAAGCCCCAAAAGGCAACATGGACACATCACATTTTTACACTGAAAACTGACTATTTTTTAGCAATGTGCCTAGCTGTGGATTTTGGAACCTAGCTCGCCAGCAAAACCTGTGCATGTTTGAAAACTAGACACCTAGGGGAATTCAGAGGGAGGTGGCTTGTGTGGCTTCCATTAGGATTTCCTAGCCACAAGCCCTTGCAAACCTCAAACAATGACTAAAAAAAAGAATTTTACTTATATTTCTCTGATGGAAAGTTCTGAAATCTGCAGGGAACACCTAATTTCCTATCATTCCCCCAAGTGTCCCGATAAAGATGGTTCCTCAGTTTCGTGGGTAGGCCTAGTGCCCACATCTTTCTTTCCTGTCCCAAAAATTATCTGATTTGGCAGGGGGTAGCAGCTTTTATTTTGGCAGGGATCGACCACCACCTAGGGAAACCTACTGAACCCAGATATTTTTTAAATCTAGACAACCAGGGTGTGGTGTGCCTTGCGTGGATCCCAAAAAGGTTTGTCTTACCCTCAATGCCCTGCCGAACCCAGGCCTAAAAACTGCAGCTACTGCTTTTGTTAATGATGCCACATTGCGTCTTCGACCCTGTCCTTTTTCTGGCGCTAGGGCCACCCACACAGGTGAGGTACCATTTATATCAGAAGATATGTGGGAACTCTGGTTGGCTGGAAATATGCGGCTCCCTGCAGATTCCACTACTTTGAGTTACAGAAATATGAAAACATGTGTTTTTAGCCTATTTTTGAGAATTGCAAGAGCTCCTGGGTATGAAGTCTTGTGTGATCTAAGTTAGCCACCCTGGATTCCCCTGATGTCTAGTTTATGAAAATATGTACAGTTGGTAGGTTTTCCCAAGAGATAATGTGTAGCCTGGCAGAGAGACAGAAAAGGCAAATATTATTACACAATAAGCTGCTACTCCAGTAAACACACATACTGATTGAATTTGGCCCAAGGGGCGAGTAAATAGTTCAAAATGTAATAATAAAAAAACAAATCCCTCTGATGTCAAGTCTGCCTCTAGCGCCTGGATATCATTAGGCACAAGTGTGGGCATCTGAATATCTTTGTGAAATGTGATATTGTCATCTGATGTGGTTGTAGCTGTAGGGTATATTGTCTCGTAGTGGAGTGCGAACGTGTTAACTATCTGTTGTGGGTCTGTGATGGTAACTCTAGTGTCTAAATTCAATTATGCCACCCAGCGACTAGCTTGTTCCCTTTTATTCAACCAGGCTAGAAGCTTGCCCGCCTTAGCTCCAACTTCATAAATAGTGTTGCGTTGTGGTGAGTCTGGTCTTCACCTCCTCCCACATATAGTCTCTATATTCCTGCTTTGTCTGGTTCCATTTATGAGCCGTAGTGTCATTAGGATCTAAAGAATGTTCATCTTTGGCTTGTCCCACCTCCCGCTCCAAGGCCCTCATGTGCTGTAATTTGTCTTGATTATGACATGTGATTAAGGAAATTGCTTGGCCGCGCAGTACTGTCTTGTATGCTTCCCATAGAGTTGTCGGGATGTTACTGAGTGTTAATTTTCCATAAAATACTGTCATCTTTGTAGTTAAATTTTTCCCAATTTTTTATTTTTTTTTAAAATCTGGGGTGGATGGGAAATACGCAACGCCTTCCCAGGATATGAGATGCACATTTGATCAGAACAGGGGTGTGATCAGAGATACCCCTGGGCAAGTGTGATACCTCCAGCACTCTCTCTAGACCATTCGCCAATGTCCGGATATAATCTATTCTCAAAAAGCTATTGTGCGCACCTGAGTAGAAGGTGTGTTGCTGTTCCTGTGGGAAGCATTAGTGCAAAACATCTGAGACCAAAGGTGTCAAGGATTTCTGCTAGCGTCAAGCGTGGAGTTTGTCTCCCCCCCCATTATTACTTGACCCTGTGGAAGTGCGAGTAGGAAGTTACCTAGGGCCGGAAAGGCGACCTGATGTAAAGCTGATGGAATATAGTCTGAAACTAAATTATATGCTCAACCTTCTCATTGGCATGATATGGATGCGAATCATCCCTGATCATCCGTCCAGGACCCGTTGACAACAAGTGGGAAGTTTTGTCGAGCCAGGACCCCCACCCCTCATGAACCTGAAGTGAATTCAGAGTGTGCCACCATTTTGAAACCCCATCTAGCTAGGGCTTTACAAGCTGAGCCTACTAAATGCGATTCTTGGATCAAGGCCACTGCTCGTGCTTTTCTTTTAAGGTATTATAGGACAAACCCTCCCTTTATTTTGTCACACAGGCCGTTTACATTCCACAATATAATTGAGAGGAGGCCCACCCATACTAGAAGTCATGGACTGTGCGGTTATTAGATCGGTCAGTGTTTCCACTTGTGTCATATAGTGTAGTATTAGTGGGAGAGTACGTAGAATAAAGTGGTAGGAGCACTGTGTGGAAGCTTTGGACATACATAGCCTCGTATGGCGTACCTGTGCAAACAAAATAAGCATAACATTTAACTGTATGGCGGACATAAAACTACCGGCCACCCAAACTTCGCAGAGTGCTTATTCCCCATAACCTGTACTTGCGTGAGGGTGGAGAGTAGTCCAACAACCTCCCCAAATCATTCCCATATTCATAACCTATTAACTCGGCTAGTTGCCGTCACAGCATACAGCTAAATTTTCAGCATTTAAGGCGCGAGGCGATTCTAAGTTCACAATAAGTCAAGCCATGATTGTTGGTCCAATACAGTAGTGTCACAGGTGTTATGTGCCCACTCGCTATCCATGACGACTTCCTTCCTGTTTCAGTCCGGAAAGTTAGTGGATATGAAGTATTTTCAATGTCTACCGTCACCTGTGCTGAGCCTTCTATTGAGCCTGATTCCCTCGATTCTGGTGATGTCGTTTCCAGTGGTCGTTGCTGTTGTTTTTTGCCTGGCCTTCTGGATCCTGGGGCCTGACGCCATCCCTCCAACCAGTCGTGGCCCCCCCCCCCCCCCCCCATTACCCCCCCCCCCCCCCCCCCCCCCCCCCCTCCTAGCTTCTACCCTCAACTTTACCAGGAATGGCATTGAGTATTTTAGTTCTCGGCTTCTCAGTTCTTTCTTTACTTCAAGGAAGCTGTGTCGTTGTTTAGTTACTGCTGCCGTGTAGTCTGGAAAGAATGTCACTGTACAGTTCTCGAGATGCAATGAAGGAGCTGTCTTCAGGATCACGTTCCGATTGCGAAAATTGAAGATGCGGGCTAGTATAGGCCTTGGTGGGAGGGGGCTCCAGGTCTGGGCCTACCTCCCGGTATACGGTGGGACCATTCCACTGAGAAAAAGCTAGACGGTCCCCGGGGCCGTAGCTGGTTCTTGATGAGGTCTTCAACAAACAAATCCAGTGTAGGGCCCCCATACTTTCCGGCACACCAATAATTCGGACATTGTTGCGTCTCGAGCGGCCTTCTTGGTCATTTAGCTTGACTGCCATAAGCTTATTCTCTGCTTCCAGTTGGCGTACTTGCCGTTGAAGGGCAGTCGTATCCATGCAGAGAGCTATTGTTATAGTTTCGGCCTCCGTCACCCTCATGGCCATTTTCTGAAAGTCAGCACGTATGAGCGAGATGTTCGTGGAGATCGACCCCACTGAGGTTTGGACTTCAGGGTGGTCATAATATTGTGCAAAGTGACCTCCGCTGGTTCTGCTGTCGCAAGACTCTTCCCTCACCTGGCATTTTGTTCTGCCAGTTTCAGTGGATCTTTCTTGTAGGCATATTTGTCCAATTTCGGGTGTTGTGCAGTGCGCTGGCCCTGGTCCCCCATTGTAGCCAGTCCACCATAGCTCCACGTAGAGTAGTGTGGGTATGTGGCAGTATTTGCCGCTGCCTGAGTGACTACCAGTCATGTGCGGCTTTTAGGGTTTCCTGTCTCCGATCTCCTGTGTCGATAGTGGTTGGTGCTTCAGCAGAAGTACAGTGGGCCGCCTATATCGCCTCCTGGAGACCTACGGTATCAGCGCAGTCCAGAAGTACTCCGGTAGATCTGTTCACAAATAAACTGTCTTTATTTATCCGGTGGTATAGCGCTGCCCATGCCTCACCTCAAGCATTGCAGGCTGTTTGTTGTCTGTTTGTAGTAGTTCTTGCTGTTGAGGTGGCGGGTCTCTTCTCCTGGAGGACTGTATTTTCACGTTTACTGCTGCTGTTTTTTTTTTTATATCCGGTCAGTGTGCAGTTACTGGCTTAGCTTTGGTGAATATAAGTGTGCCTCTATACTTGGAGTTTACAAAGTTGCTTTGCCCAGGGATGCAGGATGCAGGAGATGGCACTTCAGTGGATGCATACAATGGAGAATGCACATATGCGACACTGTCCCTGTCCTCCAAACCTTATTTGCCGGCACTATTCTGCGAATGAAGTCTTCGGCAGGCACAATGTGAAAGTGGCGCAGCGTTCCACTGTAAGCCCCTCTCACGGTGCCCCGGTCTGCACTGTGCGAATTAATGTCAGGGCGTTGTACCACAGTGCTCAGGCGACTGACCTGGATCGGCCCACCTTTGTGGCTTTCCCTCCTGAGATTCTTTTGACCTTAGGGAACCGACTCCGGGTTCCTGCTGCTCATCGGCCTCAATTCCTCCCGGCGCAGACTTCGGGCGCCATCTTGGGGGAGGGGGGAGGACGGCGCTGTGGCGGCTGATTTGGGCCTATACACTATAAATTGGGCACGTGAAAACCTGTTCCTCATTTAGAACTAAGGACTCCTGAGGCGGAAGCCAGGAGTTTAGGGCTCTTATATTTAACATTTACTACTGCTCACTCGGCTAGCGCTGCTTATCTTTTAATTCACACATTTGCATTTATGTTGTTTTAATTGTCAGATGATTGAAATGAGAACCTCGGGAGGTTCCTTTTTCGAAATTTAATTGAAAGATTACATTGTGTTGTATGTGAATGTGTTTTTTACTGGAAAATGTTGTCTTCTGCAATAGATCAGGGCACGAAAGAAATGGCCATCGCGGAAAATGTCTACCTTTCACCCACATGGAAATGTTGTCCGTTGACGGTAATCAGGAGCTGATTTTCTGTAATTCTGTCCCTCACCCCTAGATCTTTTCCCTTAATTGTTTATGTTCAACCTTCAAGATGTGTTTTGATACAATCCTACTTTAAACTTTTTGGGTTTACTTTCTTTTTAGAAAGGTAGGATTTGTATTGTATTTGGGCGCGCCCAGTAACTGATTGGTGTGTAGGTTTGTGTGTTGCTAGGTGATATTTTGAAAGGTTATTATGCATGGTCTTTGGAGAAAATATTTGCTAGGTACTTCTATAAAATGTGTGGCATTGCTGGGCAGCGTGTCCAGCGATGCTGATTTCTGGATTATGGAGTCCTTTGGGCCGGATATGTGTGACGTGCATTTACTTGTTCTGTAGCACTTGGTGAATATCTTACCTTAAAAGGGCGCTTGAGCACCTCCGTGTGAGGTGTATTGTGCAGCACTGCGGAGACCTGGATTTTGTGGAAGGATGCCGCATGTATGGATAAGAGCCATGGTATCCGTGTTGAATGGTGTATAAAGGTGAGCAGAGCTGTGGGCGGTCATGAATAACTATGTTTGACATCAGTGAATGGCAATGTGTAAAGGTGAGTAGGACCCTAGCTATATAATGCTAGCGTATAAAAACATAGATGGTCTTTTTGTGAGGCATTCACACTGCACCCTCTCTGCTTTCTCTGTGCTTGCTAACTTTTTGTAGTCTTTTCTGGCACTGCTTTGTACTCATCCCAATATTTTTTATATGCTCGTGCTGGTCTGAGAGCTCAGTAGATAGGTGGAGAGCTCTTATGCAACCTGTGAGTGAACGGTTCAGATGGTCCATCATCTTATAAGTATTAATAATACTGACCATTTTAATCCTCTTCTTGATCTCTGCGTATTGTGGAAGATTGCAATATTTGTGCTTATGTAGTCTGGAAGGCGGACTTTCTGGTTGTAGCAGATAAGGGGCAGATGGTCTGTAGTACCCTTTTGGGTTCTAAGAGCGGAGGGAAAGCCCACAAGTCATTGTTATTTGTATTTTAGGTGAATTTGCAAACGTTCACAATAAGGCAGGAATGCCTTGTATTATTATAACAAGCATTTACAATGCAACGGTTTCGCCTTTGACAAAGTTAGAGCTATTGGCATTGTAATTGACAAATTGTTTATTTATGTGTTGGTTTTGAAAACCGATAAATAAATGGCATTGTCATTTACAATGTCAATAGCTTAATCTTTCGCAAATGCAAGACCTTTTGCATTTGCACCCACACACACACACACACACAGCCACAGGCACACAGAGCCACACACAGCCCCACACACACACAGCCCCCCACACACACAGTACCACACACACAGAGCCCCCCATATACACACAGACCCCCCCCCCACACAGACCCCCCCCCTCACACACACAGAGCCCCTCACACACACAGAGCCCCCCACACACACAACACACAGAGCCCCCCCCGCCCCCACACACACACACACACACACACACACAGAGCTCCACACAAAATGCAAGCCTAGACGATGGCGCCATATAGCACAGTAGACCAACATCTGCAAATTAGGGCCACATAACAAAAAAAAATGTTGAGCCCCGTTTTAAGGTAATCTGTTGTACTCAGATTTGCAATCTAGCTAGTACACCACTCAGATTCTTAGCGGGCATTTACACACTTCAAACATTGTTATTTTATAAACTGTCAGATTATACATTATGAACTCACCCCACATGCCCGGCGTAATAATATACTGAAAGGCGGTAATGCATACCGTAGGAATGTACTTTTTGCTGTCTGGGCAATTAGTCTTTTGTAATGCATGCACCAGTACCTTGCATTATCTCAGCACAATCTGTGTGGCACAACCCGGTCATTTCATGCGTGTGAAAATAATAAGGAAAATAATAACATGCCTTTCGTTGTCAACGCAATGTTCCATGACTAAAACTGGGAGGGAAGGCCAGCGGGTTAATGCCCATGCTGCGCGAATGTACCAAATACTTTCTGGTCTGCGTTGTGTGCTGTGGCACTGTAATAGTAACTTGTTCTAGCAGCAGCGAGTGTTATGTGCGACTACAGTTGCTGTGACAGCGGTTGCAGTGCCCTGCTCTGTCCTACACAGCATCGCGGACAGCAGAAGGTGCATGTGCTACAGCCATGCGTGTACAATAGTGAAAGCAGGGCGGATGTGACATGCTCAGCCTTACAATCGCGGACAGAGGCAGCCGGGGTGCGTTGGTCTCATCCGTCCCTGTATATCGCAGCAAGGTTGAACGGATGGGCTTGTGTACCACGCGCAGTCGTGCAACAGCAGTGACAGCAGCAGAGTCTTTGAACGACGGGCATTGGTACAAACAGCGGCAGCAGGGTGCTTGTCTAGCCCTATACAACATACCAATAGCAGCAAGGTGTGCATGTCAGCCCACTCCTACCCATCACTTACAACAGCATAGAGCATGCACCAGGTCATATATCTGGCCAGTCCTTTAAGGAGCACTTGCAGCAGCAGTTTCTAACCCAAAGTAGCTGTATGTTTCATAGTAGGAGCCACGTTGGTGATGTCCCTCTTAGATAGTGGAATTCCCACCTCTAAATGTGGACACTGAAAATGTAACTCCACAGTGGACACAGCAAGGTCATTTAGCTCGCAAAACATTGCCTCCTCAACAGAACATCCATATTCTGCATCAACATACATATATGATGTTCTCGGGCGTTACCGGAACCTCACTAAACTCGCACAACAATGACTTGAGCAACATCACCTGATCTGTTCCATCCTTGATGTGAAACGTACCATATTTGCTTTTCAATGTTTTCACTTTTTTCTCAACTAAAGGTCTACTAAGAGAAATGATTAATTGTGTTTACAGGATGTGCACTGTTACAGTGTATGCCTTTTTACCAAGACAGCGCAACATCCAACAGAACAAATGAGACACACTACTGGCACCTTCAAGCACACAACACAGCACCAAAGACATATAGAGTGCTAAGCATTGCCACCTTAACAATATACTTCTGTCCAGGTGTGTTTACTTCGACCTACACCAACAGAATAGACCATACATTCACGTTGTAACGTTATGTGAATAAAAATAGCACCAAAGCGAAACAGATGGCCAGGAATAACCACCTCAAAAAAACGTCCATAACAGGTGTGTTTAGTTCAAGCTACACCAACAGAACACACGCCAAATATACACATCTTTTAACATTGCATGCACAACATAGAATGGAAGGCATGTGGTTGGAAAAACTTTGGCATACCAATGTGTAGACCCCGGCGGCGCAGGGGGGATCCGAGGCACCGCTGCGGATGCGTGTCTACCGTGGAGAGCGCCCTGTGCCCGCAGAAGGTGGTCGCCGGCTCCCGCGGAGGCTGACCGGCTGAGGGGCGAAGGAAGGTGAGCGAGGGGGCGCCGGTAAGGTGCCGGTGAGTGGGGGAGGGGCTCGCCAGCCTGCCAGGGTTGTGCGCTATGGTACTCAGAACGGGGACTCCCCCTTATCGATTCTGTTTGTGATACAGACGGGTATCCGCGCGGGTGACCCCGTCCGCAGATGTGATAGCAAACTTCACAGTGGCTGCCGAGGGAGGAAGGTGGCACACGCTGTGCCATTGTCTGGTGCTTGAGAAGAGCGATCAGTTCGCAAATGAAAATGGCTGGGATTGTGGCAGCTGCGGGCTGATGTTTGGGCTCGTAGGCTACAGATGCAGAAGGCGTAGATGGCGTGCGTGCAGAAATATGTCTGCAGCCCTGCATGTATGTTTGCATGGCTCCCACCGGGCAAGGAGACCGTGTTGGGTGCCTGCCCCTCCAGGCTAGATGCGTCTTCTGTACTGGTGCGACCGAGGGCACTCCGTGCTGGGGTTAAGCATCGGCCAATGCTCGGTTGACTGTGCAATATTTTTCGATGGGAATTCAGAGTGCCCTGGGTTGCTATGCATGCACCGCTGATACGAAGAGATCTCATAAGCATTTCATGCATCCTCTGCAATAGTCCTCTGGCTCTTTTGTTCCGTGATGTGCAAGATTGGAATGTGCGTTGAGCCCACAAACTGCGGAGTTTCGCAGGCAAGCTACTGCCCAGCTGCCATCTTCAGAGAAACGACGAAAACAAACCTTAACGACAAAAAAAAACCCCGCCCACAGCCGCATGACTTGGGCAAAAGCCTAAAATTCTCGGGAACGCCCACGAATCTGCTCCGGCATTGACGGACAGATCTCTGTTCCAATGGCTAGCCTCCATTTATGGAGCTAGCCAATGGAACAGAGGGGCGGGACAATACTCGCATACTGTAGACATAAGATTTCGCCTGCGCGAAAAGCAGCGCAGTGCGCAGCTTTCGACAGGCGAAACCTAATAAACTACAGAAGCGGTGTTTGTCCTGGCAAATTGAAGTCTAATCATTTGAATTACATGTATTGCAGTCTAGATATCTGTTATTGCCTAGTAGTACCAAATTCTAGTCCTCCTAGTGTTTCCTTTATGGTCACACAGTGCTTTGACTAGACATTTTGAGGTAAAAATAACACCGCTATTCCAAAGAGAGATACTCCTACTATTCTCACTGCAACATACTCCTCCATTAAAATGAGATGCACAGGTACTGAACACCTAGGAGGCTATTTAAAGCACTGCAAAACAGTATACCTTTCTTCTGTCAACTGGTCTCTGGATTCGTTTGAAAGACCCATTTTTTAGACTTTTCACATTCTGGGTACCTCAGTGTTTTTCTACAAAGATGACTTGAACTTGCTGCGAAGGAAGCACTCTGAAGCTCAAGTTGTGGTGGTGGTGCAGTGGCTCCATTGATGGCCTCAGGACAGTAGAGGACAGAATACTTAGAGCAACATGATGCCAGACAAGCAAAGCCACACAGTTAATGTCTTAGAGCAAACCTGCACATGGACACACCTCTTTGGGGCCAAAGAACAGAAGAGCATAAAACCTAGTAGGCAAGAATGATCAAACCTTGTTATCAAATATATTTGTCCACATCCTAGATTTGTCACAGTATCGCCCCACCTATTCTTGAGGTGCATCTACAGTTTTTATCCACCTTTTCATCTTGCACGTCTACCTCGTTATTTGCAGATTCACTATTCAGATGAAGCTGTGGTCCTATTAATACCTGAATGTATTTATTTGTTAGTGAGATTTTCACCTTTACAAAGATGGTAGATTGGTCACTTGTGCTTTGAGTTGAAATTGTGAAGTACAACTTTACATTACACAAAGAAAAGCTCATCATCTCTCTTAAGAGTTTGATCGCCCATGTTACCGTCCCGTCTACCTCGATCTTTTGAATGAAATTGTTCAGCCTGATAGTGGCTGCAAGTGAACTCCGTTACATTAGGAAATAGGACATGATAATATGAAGCCACTTTATCCTGTTGTTGGTGAAGCTATCTTCTTTGAGTTGTCCTTGTATCCAGTTGACCCTAATTTATATTAAAGGATCAATAACTTGGATCATCTTCAACTATTATTCTGTTGACACTCTCTCCCATCTAGTGTTTTCCGTTTTCCTCTTTTCCCCTCTGTCCCTTTACTGATTTTAAAGCATTCAACTATGTGTATGGGGAATGTGGGCATTTCTGACATAATTTAGCTTTCTTTCCATAATTAACACTACATTAATAACCATCAGCAGGAGACGGTTGCAGTGCCATAGGGATCTAACCACCATGTGAATGCAAATCAAAAATATATACTTCAGCCACCTAGGAGACGCTCAAGTAGAACTAGTTGATGTGAAAGGCCGTTTGACTTAAATCGATGGTTGCTGTTAAAGTAAGCAGTGTGTTCAGAGTGTAGAGAAGGGAATTCCAAACTATGGCGAGTTTTGAAAGCGCGTCTATCAATCATTTAGGTCTTGTTTAAGACTAAAATCCCTTTCAAAAAGTGGATCCTTGATGAATAGATTGAGAAGCAGGGACAAATTCCACTCATACTTTTTCTGTACTGTATCTGAAGTTGTGGGGCTATGCTTTTGGACTCCTCTGCTTGTTAGTTTTCAGTAGCAAAGTTAATTTTGCAGCGTGACTCTTTTCTAGCTTCACATGCTGTGCATTATTCCACCATCTAGTGGTTGGGTCTGGAATTGTTCTATTTGCCCTGTGGTTTGTTTTTTTTTTTGCTTGCTGATGGGCGTAACATATTTTTTAGTAGGTACCTTCCTGGGAAAATGCACACATGAATTCACTATTTCGGTTGTTGAAACTGTAGTTTTAGCTATCCTAAATGTTGATGGTCAGCCTCTAGTCTCCTCTTGGGTGAGTCTGATAAATTTTTAGAAGCTACATTTAGGTTGGCTGGTTTTCATTGGATCATTTATTTTGAGGAGTAAATATCTCACTCTGAGAAATTTAAGGGCACAGTATTTATTTGCCGTTGTAACTTAGTACGTACTTGGTCCAATAACCTGATGACTTTATTCACTAGGGATATAGTGTGTTCAGTCTGCATGTTTTTTTCTTCTGTTAGTGCGTCTGTCTGGACGTTTTTAGTAATTTCTCCTGGTGACCGGTTTTCTGATCTTCTGGGGACCGTTTTCTGTAGAATCAGGAAAGCATCACAAATCCTACTGGATCATATACTTCTTGAATATACTGTTACTATATATTTGTATTTACGCTATAGATTTGTATTGACTCCATACGTAACTTGTGTAACTGCTGCTTGCCAACTCTGTAAGGCGCTCTGATATCTTTGTGTCAAGTTTACGTTATTCAAAACTCGATGAATAAATGTTCTTTAAATCTTGTGGGGGAAATAAAGGTAGCCAGCTCGCCTGATTTCTACGTTTATCGACTAGAAGTGCCCCATTTGACCCCAGTTTCTTCAGTTTGTCGCTTTCCTGCAAGCAGGTGGTATGTTAAAAAAAATTTTAAGGATTATGTTTGAGTTACTTTAGAAGATAAGTTTCGGTCAGTTTTATGTATGCATGTGAACTCTGAATTTCAGCAGGATCCTATCTGATTTGTGATGTTAATCTTGACCTCGGAGCAATGATAGCGATTAGGCATGTCATCCTGTGTGTGTTCTTTGAGTTTTTCATCCCCAATTTTGAGAAGATCTCATGTGTTATGTCCTGAACAACCTCTTAGGTAGTGACATAGAACTTAGCTGTGGTCTAGCAAGCTCACATTCAGAACATCCAATACAAGGGTCCGTTATTAATTTGCAATCTTTGAGGTATCTTGGTGCTTACATGGTATGTACATCCCGTTACCTTAGGGTATATGTAGATTACAGGTTCCAGAACTCTCAAAATTTGAAAATAATACTGAAGCACACACTTAAATATAGTCCAAAATGAAACAAGCATTGGAAATGCAATAGGTCTCGCAGCATTAGAGTTAGTGCTTTTAGAATTGTTTATGGGTTTTTTTGTAAATCTTTAGCATTTTTGTTTCCTGTAGCCAATGCTAAAGAATTAAAAAAAAAAAGCCATAAACATTTCTAAAAGCTCTAACTCAAATGCTCCGAGACCTATTGCACTGTGTGAGGGTGAGGGGTTGAGGGTGAGTGAGGGTGAGTGAGGGTGAGGGTGGGTGAGGGTGAGGGGTTGAGGGTGAGTGAGAGTGAGGGTGAGTGAGGGTGAGTGAGGGTGAGTGAGGGTGAGTGAGGGTGAGAGTGAGGGTGAGTGAGGGTGAGTGAGGGTGAGGGTGAGTGAGGGTGAGTGAGGGTGAGGGTGAGTGAGGGTGAGGGTGAGTGAGGGTGAGGTATTGAGGGTGAGGTATTGAGGGTGAGGTATTGAGGGTGAGTGAGGGTGAGGGTGAGTGAGGTGTTGAGGGTGAGTGAGGGTGAGGCGTTGAGGGTGAGTGAGGGTGAGTGTGGGTGAGGGTGCGCTGGAAACACTTAAGGAATTAGGACAGTGCAAGGAGGGGATACAAGAACAGAAGGATGCTGGGATGGTAGATGTGTGCACATAGGAGTGGAACACAGGGCAGGAAGGGGCGATGGAAACAGGGCAAGGAGAGGGCTGAGAACAGAGGGGGGCAGAGGCAGCGATATGTGGCAAAAGAGTACACGGGAACAGTTGGAAGTGATAACTAGAAAGCAGGGTAACCTGACCCAGGAGGGGGGAGGAGGGAGGAGAAATGCGTCTCGGCCGGAGCAGGGGGCGGAGCAGGGAGAGCGGGCTTTGGAATGTAATTCACACGGACGGCCGGTCGTGAAACTGAAAGCATGGCCGGCCGGCCGTGAAAGCCTTTGATGCGGCAGGGGAAATGCGAGACGGCGGGAAGGGGAGGGGCGGAGCGGGTAAACCAAGACGGACGTGCACGCATGATGTTGTGGTGCTGAGTGATGTTGTGGTGAGTGGTGATGTGGTGGTATTGAGTAGTGTTGTAGTGATGTTGAGTCATGTTGTGGCAGTGCTGTGGCTGTACTGTGGTAGTACTGTGCTAGTGCAGAAGTACTGCAGTAGTGATGCGCAGTTGTGTTGTCTTGGTGCAGTGGCGGCGTTGAAGGATAGTGTAGTGGTGCTGTGAGTAAGGCTGACGTAAAAGTTTTTTTTTTGTATTGCGAGTACAGTAAAGCATGCATCGCCTGCTTGCTCATGAATGTTAGAGGCACATAATAGAAGCTTCACTGACACTCTGCCAAACACTAGATGAGTAACGTTGCTGTAAAAACTCTTATTTAGATTGCGAGTACAGCAAAGGGTGCATATCTTATTGAAACTTGTAATTTTTTAAAAGTGCATTGTCATAAAAGGTTTCAGATGCGTGTGCTTGCTCATAAATGTTAGATGCACATAATAGAAGCTGCACTGACACTTTGTCAAAGACCACATGAGTAAAAGTGCCCATGTAGATTGCGAGTACAGGAGAAAAAGTAACTAATAAACTTGTTTCTTCAGCTAAACAAACACGTTTTAAAACAATGCATGCACGTGCTTATACTTCGGCAAACGCCAGATGAGTAAAAGCGCTGTAAAAACATTTATTTAGATTGCGAGTACAGAGAAAAAAAGTAACTAATATACTTGTTTCCTTCAACTAAACAAACGTGCTTTAAATCAATGCATGCGCGTGCTTTTTGCTGGAAACTGTCATAGGGCGGGACTTCCGTTCTCTAATAGAAGCTTGCGTTCACGGAATGCTAAGCTAAAGAAGCAGCCGTGATACAGAAGTCTAATGGTCGAGAGTTAGCTCAGTGGCTGCGGCTTAAGTGTAAATGTGAACATATGAGGTGAGTATTGCTTGAAGGCAAGGCGGGCGTTTGTGATTTATTGCGCTGGTGTGTTTTCGGCGTAGGAAGTATGTTCTGTGCACTGGTATATGCATAGGAAAAGGGCGCGTGTTTGGTCCTATGTGTGAAGGCTATGTGTATGCAGGCGCGCGTGAAAGCTAGCAGTTTAAGAGTGTTAAAGCGCTTTATAACAGGAACAGCAACAATACATGAAGAAATATTTCCTATTCCAAAATGAGCAAATTACAAGACCAAGCGGTAAATTCCATTTTAAGCGACAACAGCGAGCAACAAAAATACAGTGTGGTCTGTGCATTCGTATGTGCAGAGGAGAAAGGCGTGTGTTTGCTTTTATGCGTGAAGAATTGTACTTGTACCTCGAAATGCAATTCTAGATGGAATTATTGTTACTGACTGCACTTTAATTTAGAGGCACGCATAATAATGAGTAGAATTTTCATTCAGAGACGCACATTGTACGAAAGCTGTACAAAATAGCGGCTTTAAGTTTAGTTGTGCGCGAATGTTCAGATAGCTGTTCTGGGAACGCAGCTAACACTAGAACGCGATAAAAGAGCATTTCAGCAAGGAATAGGCGTTACAGTAAGTAACGAAATGCGCTTTCAAAGCAAAGAGTAAATGGAGTCTTTACTTTTTTATGCATACAGTTAATTATGACTAAAGTGTCAGAAGGCCGCTAGTGTCTTAGTAAGGTGCATGCCCCAAAAACGACAATAGCAAGCAACTAAAATATAGTGTGTTCTGTGTGGTTGTATGTGCAGAGGTAAGGTGTGCGTGTATGCTTCTGAGAGAGCCGTGTGTATGCATGCGCACGTGAAAGCTAGAAAATACAGTGTGTTCTGTGCACTCGTATGTGCAGAGGAGAAAGGCGCGTGTTTGCTTTTATGCGTGAAGAATTCTACTTGTAGCTTGAAATGCAATTCTACCTAGAATTATTGTTAACTGACTGCACTTTAATTTAGAGGCACGCATAATTAGCGGAACTTTAATTCAGAGACGCAGATTGTACGAAAGCTGTACAAAATGGCGGCTTTAAGTTTACTTGTGCGCGAATGTTCAGATAGCTGTTCTGGGAACGCAGCTAACACTAGAAAGCGATAAAAGAGCATTTCAGCAAGGAATAGGCGTTACAGTAAGTAACGAAATGCGCTTTCAAAGCAAAGAGTAAACGGCGTCTTTACTTTTTTATGTATACAGTTGATTTTGACTAAAGTGTCCGAAGGCCGCTAGTGTCTTAGTAAGGTGCATGCCCCAGCGCTTCGATAGTGTCGAAGTGCCTTAGAATAAGAACAGCAAAAAATATTTTAACTAGCGGTACTTTAGTGTAGACGTACAGATTGTACGAACGCTGTATAAAATGGCGGCTTTACTTTCCTATGTGTAAAGTTAATTATAACTGAAGTATTCGAAGGCTGATACTGTCTTAGTTACTGTTAATATACAATACAACCCATATAAGTATTTTAGCTAGTGGTACTTTAGTGTAGACGTACAGATTGTACGAACGCTGTATAAAATCGCGGCTTTATTTTTTTATGCGTAAAGTGAATTATAACAGAAGTGTTCGAAGGTTGTTAGTGTCTTCGCTTTCTTGCATGAAAGTGCAAGTATTCATATAGTTTTGCTGTCTGCTATAAATTTACAATGCGATCTTAATATAATCATTGAAAGTAGCAGAACTTCAATTTAGAGGCTCAGATTGCATGAAAGCTGTACAAAATGGCGGCTTTAAGTTTAGTTGTGCGTGAATGTTCAGATAGCTGTTCTGGACACGCAGCTAACAATAGAAAACGATAAAGGAGCATTTCAGCAAGGAATATGCGTTACAGTAAATAACGAAGTGCGTTTCTAAAGCAAAGAGTAAACAGCATCTTTACTGTTTTATGCATAAAGTTAATTGTGACGAAAGTGGCCGAAGCCCGTTAGTGTCTTAGTAAAGTGCATGTCTAAACAAGCCGGAGGGAAGAGAGGGGAGGGGGGAGGAGAAATGCGACACGGAGGGAAGGGGAGGGGGCGGAGCGGGTTAAATTATACAAACAACAAGCTGGAGGGAAGAGAGGGGAGGGGGGAGGAGAAATGCGACACGGCGGGAAGGGGAGGGGGCGGAACGGGGGCGGAGAGGGGAGAGAGAGAGTAGGCAAGGGTAAACAAACACGGACGTGCACGCGCCCGTGACTTTTAAGGTCAATGCGCATGCGCATAAGCTTAATGCGCATGCGCATTGACCTTAAAAGTCACGGGCACTGCAAGGAATCGCCACGATTCCTTGCAGTTAGATAAAGAGTGGATGAGCCCCTATAGTCTCGCTTGCTCGATGCGCATGCGCATCGACAGGCGAGACCTAAAAAAGTCTAATAGAATATGGCGTGCCAGAACAGAACGTTGGCCTATGGCGGAAATGAAGGCACTTGGAATTTCTGGCACCCCGTATTCCATTAGACTTTTTAGGTCAAAAAGCCGACCATAGTTTTTTGTGAGGCATAGAGCATGCGGTTACTTGCTCAAGGGCGCGCGCCTCGCTCCACCTCTCCGTCTTGCTCCGCTTCAATGCTCCTCCGCCCCTCCCCTGCCGCGTCTCGCGTTAATTGGAAACATATGTGCAAATGGGGTGCTTTCACTTTTGCTGATGCGGGCGCTCGCACGCGCACCACTTTCAAAGCTGGGCTTGTCTTGTTTTTGTTGCGGTTTTATATAGCGTGAACTCTACCAGAAAGTATTGGAGCGCTTTACATGACCCCCTCTGTGTTCGCGCTATGACCTGCATCCCCTGTAGTCTCTGTCCAGGATACTAGGGTTATGCTCCTCCTGCACACGCCCATCAGAAGAGAGGCTAATTTGCTAAGCCCCGCTGCAACATTTATTTAGATAGGTGTTCACTGCTCAGCCCCCGGCTCCCTGCCACCACTGCTACTTGTTTATCTTTGCATCACTGTGCGTTAGCTTGAGGTTACTGATTTGCCCAGTTTATTGATAAGTCTATAGTTTATAGGGTGTACGAATATTTTGTTGTAGAAAGACATAGAACATTCAAAACGTGCATTTATGATCTTGCAGTATGACCGAGCAAGTGTTGTCACAGGAAGTTTTGTAGATTACACATTTTACTCTTGAAGCATCCAGAAAGTTGTTGTAATGTTCATGTAGAGCATACATAATGGTAGAATAATGTCAGTATTTATCCAGGGCTATTTTTTAAAATCTTCTTTTCGGAAACGCAGCTAAATGAAGCCCTGTGCTCGACATTAGTGTTTCCTGCTCAGGTTCTGGCATTTGATTTGCCCGGAGTGCACATCATAAAACAGAAGAATGCAATATATTAGGAGCATAGATGCATCTAATGCTAGATGACGCTGATGTGATCATCGGGTGTGTACATTTTTTGTTCATTCTGATAAGATGTCCTACTGCATCATGGGTTTAAGAAAACATATTCTAATACGTGTTCAATTGAGAGGTTTATTTTTTATGTGGCTTTTAAATACCTTTAACAAACATACATGTATGCTCTTCCTATTCCCCTTTAGTTTTATCATTATTTCCCTTTAAGTTTAACAGTGCACCACTTTTTCTGTGAGAATGCTAAAACCCTAAACCCAAAACTTTTTCATCAGTTTGCGTAAAGGCTTTATTTTTGAACGCCTGCAAATTCAATTTCTTCTGACTTGTCTTCCATATAGTTCGAGAGAGTGTGGCATGGCTGCGCCTCAGACAGATGCTACCCTTGCTAATTAATCATGTTTGACATTAAGGAAGCACAAGGAAGCGGCAAGGCCTCGTTGGTATTTCATTTGTGGGGCCGAATGGGAGTCCTACAGAGAGTTGTTTTTCATAACAAGACATTTACAGGAGCCATTTGTATGATCGATAGTATCTTCTGCTGTGAACATGGGCCGCTGTCTTCTGTGTTGACAGCTTACACCACTCCGTATATCTGTGCACTATAATTGAAATAAAATCTGCTGTTGCTGTCCGTTTGGGAGGTTCAAGCCATGTTCAGCCTTGAACAGAGTTCTGTCTTCAGATACTTCAGAGGATGTGGTGTTTGTCTGTAGGGCTTCTAGTCTCTGCAAGACCCTACTTTCTACAAGGGTTCCCTTTAAGGGTTTTTTGCCCCAATAAAGTTTTTTCAGAAGCATCTAATTTCATTAGGCATCCCCTAGTTGCACTGTCCACCAGAAATGCAGTTTAAAACAAATGAGAGGATTTGTTGAAGAGAACGTTTGTTGTCTGATTGTGTCTTGGGTGTGTTGGTATTGGTTTAATTCCTTTTATGGATGGTCAAACCATATTATTTACATTTTTGCTGTTTTGTATTTATTTTGAATAGGTTCGGAGCTAAGAACACACCTAATTTAGCTTCCAGAAAGTTGGCATCCAATGGTCCACTGTACATTTTTTGAAGTTTTTATTTTTTACTCTAAATTTATTAATTTCAAGGTCGCCTTGTGGAAATAATAATTTGTCTTTATACTCATCGCTTGGAAATGTAACAAGCATTTGCAATGCAATAGGTCTCGCATTTACCAGAGTTTGAGCTATTGGCATTGTAAATGACAATGCCTTTTAGTTATATTTTGGTTTATAAAACATAAATAAAAGGCATTGTCTTTTACAGCTTAAACTCTTGTAAATGCGAGACCTGTTGCATTGCAAATGCTTGTTTTATTTGGGGACCTTATTTAAGCATGTGTTTTGATATTATTTGTACCGCTGAGGTAATGTTAGGCTAAGTGGCACACTCCCCTCGAACATGTGGACACACTACTGCAAGGAGGATTCTGTTCTTTTAATCTTAGGCAGCTCGTTGTAGGCATCATTTAAACCATTCTCTTGATGGAGGTCCCTTTCATGCCAGGTAATCCAAATATTATTTCTGTAGGGTGTCATGAAATGTAAACGGAACGTCCAGACAAAATAAAGGCATGCTCTCATGTCTTGAATTACGGCCATTAGATGTACACATTTTGTCCAAGTTTTTTTACTTACGAAGTGGATAACAGATATACGCAGCTTACCTTTTGACTATTCATGCTTCCACTTCTCAACGTTTCTGGTAGTCCATAAGTAAATAGCAGAAAAATGCAGTCATCCAATACAGTTTGATATACTAGCTTTCTTTCCCATATTAACTTCTGGGTTTTCTATAGGGAAGTGCCTTTATTATTTTGTATTGCGGTAGAGTATAGGCAAATGTTTTTAATATTTGCCTCTTAATTCTTTTGTATTTTTTTATGTTATTCTAGCCCCATAGTTTTATGCTGCAATAATAACCTCTGAGCAGTCTGTTACTAGGTTGATGCATGAAACTGGATTTTCTTTCACAGTGCATCATGGTCGCTATTTAGCCTGAATTTGTGGTGACCTCCATGATGGCAGCTTGCGTATAGATCTGAACTTTATCCGAGGCTTAGGTGCACATCCAAGATTGTCAAGTGTGACTTTATCATAAAACAGCCAGGCTGCTTCTAATGTCAAGATGGGTGGCACAGCTTTTGTTTGTGAATTTTGCCTTTGCCCTTGGGGGGTGGCTGCCCCCTTGCTGGCAGAGTACACTGTTGGAGGTTTAGAGCCGTCTCAGGCCTGACTGTCCTTTTTATTACAGTGGAGTTTTCTTCTCAGGGCTGTCGTTAGCCAAAACCGTTTGATATTATTATATTCTATAAATCCTTACAGGGGCTTTCAGCCAGACTCTTATTCCGTTGGTCTGTTCTCATTAACATTTTTTTCTGGCCACTACAACACATAGCATGGGGTAATTGATCAAGTCACTCCAGCCTTTGGCTAACTTCTTGTGAATGACCGCTTTCTGCTCTTTCACAAGAAGCACATCCACAGACTAAGTAAATCCCTGTATGCTAGAGGCTACTATCGCAAGGTGAGCTTTTTGAGACTTGAAAAAATATTTTTGCTTATAGAAATGTTTTAATATACATTGGCGGGTATGGCAGCTCCCCAACAATAAATCTGTACAAAAGGAATCCCAAAACAGCCCGTAAGCCAAACGCCTGACAGCCAATGCTAGACTGATTGAATTTGCCTTTGTTAAACAAGCATTGGCAGTTTGTCTACCCACATGTAACCTATGGAATTCATAATACCATGTTAACCCCATCATGGTTTGAGGGAAGTCTCTTATAAATCAAGCATTTTTTTGAAGCTCAGTTTCTGATATATTTGCAGTGTAGCCCTTTGATTTGGGTGCTATGGCTCGTTTTGGGTGTTTAAGTTGCTTTTAAGGGACTTCTTCAATGTCTCCAAGTGTCTGTTCTTGCATTTTGAGCATCTCCTTGACTTCCACAACTAATGGAGGAGGGCGCATCATCTCACTCATTTTCATGCAGCTTGTGTTCTTTCTGTATCGCTTCCTCCTGTTGCGGTTACTGATGCTTCCAAACCATTGTTGAATAAAAACTGCCCCTTGAACAAAGGGTTACTTTTATTTTTCTTACTTTTTAGATCTGGCTAGGCAGCCCAGCTGTCTAAATTACTTATTGTTTCAATCTCTTTGAAATCTACATACAGGGCTTTGGCTGCACACTAAGGATTATTAATGACTCGCTGTATGCTGATGGGGGTTTGGTATATCAATTAGCCTGCAGGATGAGCTTCCATTGAAATTAATCAGAGGCTGCTTAACATTTGAAAAGTGCAGTTAGTCATCTTGCTGTTTGTCATATTCAGTTCCTTAGCAATCACGTTTTTCTAGTTTTTCCTAGCTCTAGCAAAGCAGACAGTGGAGACTTTCATGTGCTAAACCGCATTTGTGCGAACAAACAGCATTTGTGAATGCCTACAGTTATATACATTGGAGCCTTAAATACAGACTTACCTTCTTTGTCAATGATTGTTTTTCAACACCCTATATCTGACAATTACAGTATGAATGCAGGTGCAGTTATTTATAATCTATTGTATCTTTTTTTTTCTAATGTAACTACTGGGTTGAAAGTCTGAAAAAGGTGAGTGAGCAAAAGCTTGAAATCCAAAAATTGTTAACGTGGGTATGAGCACAAAAGCTTACAAATAACACTGGCTAAACACGCTGAAACATGAAAAATGCATTAAGACCATTTAGTGAGTTTCAATTTTGGTAGTGGAACTTTAAAGTTTAGTTAGAGGTTTGGTGTCCGGATAAGTGAAAGTGTTTGTGCTCGGAGTCAGTATGTGTTATGGGTTAAGTTTAGTTGATCTGTGAGTAAAGATGAAAGTTTCAAGCACTGGCATTTTCACTACCTTTTAGAATGGGATAAACGAGTTCATAGAAGATGATGCATTCACTTGAAGTAATCGCACCATTGCATATAGACACAATAGCAACTTTGTCACGATCCTAGATCCACATGCGGTGATAGATAACACTGTGAGCTAGCATTGGTAAAGCCAATGGCTCTGGCCTTATCATTCTATTAGCTTTTCAACTGTGTTTTCCCGATACTATCAAGCATAGTCGCAAAGAAATGTTTTTACTGATACTGTGCAACATTTGCAAAAATGAAAAAGCGTGAAGGCATGCGGACATATGCCATGCCTCTAGGGCAGCCTGTCGTGATGATGTATGTGCACTTATGCCTCAACATTTTTTTATTTACCATTTAAAGATGGTGAAAGCCACTTGGAAAGGTACATTTAAAAAAAATAATTCCATGTGTGCATGCTTTTCAAAAACTGAGTAGTTGGCAACAAATGACCTCTTCTGCGCTTTCCAAAAATATGAAAATTTAAAAGAATATTTTTTTAAGGGCTTTGTCGAGAATGGTGGGGGGCAAACAGAGGAGCAGGTGAGTGAGAAGTCAACGGAGGCAGGGGAGTGGAGAGTACGCAGGGAAACAGAGGAGCTGGATGTAGGGGAATGCAAATTTAAAAAAAAATACAAAATAGTGTTGGGAAAAGCAATGGACGAGCCTGTGATTAGGGGAGCAGGAAGCAACATTTGAGGGGGTATCTGAGTGGGGAAGTACCCCACAAGGGAGACTGCAATAAATCAAGTACAATCCTGTAGAGCTGAAGAGAAACAAAAAGTAGTTCCCAGAATTTGAACAGTAGAAGGATACAAGTCATCTAATCAAAAGGATGGTAAAGAAGAAATGCCCCAGGGGATGGACGAATAAAAGAAGAGGAAGGAAAGCCATTGAATAAGAAACAAAGAAATAAGAGGCACGAAAGCATACCAATGGACAAGAAAGCATACTAGTGCTAAGCAGTGGGCTGACTCTAATCCCACAGTTAAGTTGTAAGATAAGTATGTATGTGTATGTATATATATATATGTGTATATATATGTGTATATATATAATATACTATAATACCATGCCGAAATGCATCCACTGTGAAAGAGTTCAGCTTCAATAAAGTGGTTCCTGAAATCTCCTACTCGGCCTCTGCTTCTTTCCTTCAGAAGGAGTTTTCTGCATTTACAGCGCGAATGCCAGTATCGCGCTACAGGGGCCTCCGCATCCTAAGTTGGCCTGGGAAACACTGGCAACTGCTTCGGCACTCTGAATTTACCAGGCTCCGTTGGAAGTTAGAACTAGCGGTGTTGGAGCATTCACGCTCCACAATGGGCGAGCTGGATTACCGGACGAGCCCCCGTCATGATCTTTCCTGCACTCCGGGGGTTTTGCGGTCCAGGGGACTCGAGGGAGCAGCTTTACACAAGCCATACGCGGTACACCGGTGAAAGAGTTGGTGAAACGCCCTGTACTCCGCAACACGTTTCTGAACCCCCCCCCCCCCCCCCCCCGCATCACTCACCTCACTGAAGAACTGCATTCTGGGATCTGCAGTCTCTGCAGCAGCCTCGAACCTACAGGTGTGTGAGATTGACTATTCTGGAGGTGGAGTCAGACGCGACCCTATCAGTGTGCGGCAGGACATTGTTCTTAACCATCTTTCGCACACACCCTGCTTTTGAATTCCAGGCGCTGACGAAGGCTACCACTCCGAAATGCATCCGCTGTGAAAGAGTTCTGCTTCAATAAAGTGGTTCCTGAAATCGCCTACTTGGCCTCTGCTTCTTTCCTTCGGAAGGAGTTTTCTGCATATATATATGTATGTATATATGTATGTACTTGTATATGTATGTGTATATGTATATATATGTGTGTGTATGTATGTATATGTGTATATATATATATATATATATATATATATATATATATATATATATAATCACCTTCACTTGCACCATACTGCTCAGAAATATTGTATGTTGACCTGTACAAATTTTAACTGATGGTCTACGTACGTCATTGCGACGCGTTCTGTTGCTGTGGGATTACAAAATAAATACATGAACTAGAACTTCGAACGTTGTCAACTTTGTTTCGACATTTAGACTTTTGTAAGTCCTACTTTCGAGCTTTCTCTTCAGTTACGGGACCACCAAGGGACTATTTCCTTAACTGTTGCACTAAATGTACAGTTTAAGGTGCTAAATATCGAGGTGTAACACCCGTCAGTCCTTTAGAACAGGTAGTGTGCATATGCATCCATGAGTGCTAGCAAAAAGTGTTTCTCCTCAGAGGGCGGAATTGAATTGATTTCTGAATTCTCAGAGCAGGCCAGTCAGACTTTGAAACCTGGACTCGTCTGCTTAACTCTCACTCCCCACCCTTGCCCCAGTGCTCCTTCCTCCCTTGCCCCAGCTGCACTGCTGTCATGCTTCCTACAAGGCGGAGCAGGATTGTGGCTAGCCTGCACACACAGACGTGCTTACCCCACCTTCTTAGTACACTGAACATCCAACGCTTTTCTGAGGCTAACGCGGCCACTGTTTGCGTTGGCTTTTATGAGTGGCCCACTTCTCCCTGGGTTTGTCAGCAGTAGAGACCGTGATCTCTGAGCTCGCCTGCTTGCCGCAGGGGAAAACACTCTAATTGTAGCTGGCATTACTATGCTTGGGAAATATTTTTCCTTTTTTTTTGTTTCTCCGTGGGTGTGGCTCCCACCTATTCTCTGTACTCTAGCTAGCAATGATATCTGATTGTACTGAGGAGATGAAGGGAGTCGGCGAATGTCCTTCAGTGATCACATCAATATTTCCCCCTGGTGCAGCGGGGGAGCAATGTAAAGTTAAAATGAAACTAGCTGCAATGAAGGCACTGCGTTGAAGCTCAGGGGGGAGAGCTCCAAACTGGCTTAAGTCAAATGTTTTAACAAGCATTAGCAATGCAATGTGTTTCGCATTTACGAGAGTTTGAGCTATTGGCATTGTAAATAACAATGCCTTTTATGTTTGTGTTTTTAAAACCGATAAATAAAAGGCATTGTCATTTACAATGTCAATAGCTTAAACTCTCGCAAATACGAGACCTATTGCGTTGCAAATACCTTTGTGCTATAAAAATAAAAAAAGCGTTCAATAAGAGCGTGGCCTGCCTGCAACAGCAGGCAGGACAAAGCTATTTGACAAAATAGTGCTCGGAGGCTGTAATTAAAGCCTACGGAGTAACAACACATGTAACAAGGGGTATTGCCATGGGAGGTTACAAAATAAGACAAGGCAGTACTAAGGAGGGACTACTCAGCCTATTGACCACTGAACAGCCACAGTTTACAGTGGATAAAGACACAAGCCAATGAAAAATATGGGCAGAAAGTTGGCGATGCTTCAGGTCCCTGGCTGAATACAGCATGCCTCTCAGGGCAGAGCATGCGCTGCCCAAGCTCGACCTAAAAATGTTCTTTTTTTTTGGGAAACATTTTTATTGTTTTTTCCTCATAGAAAAATACATAACTGGCATGTCACCATCAAGAAGTGTCCCCACGCCCCCCACATCCCCTCCATGTCAGTCAGATTGCAATGTCCCATCATCCTATTTCAAATGTTCTTTCACATTAGTATAGCCCGCCTTTCCATCCATCATCGCAGTTCCGCACAGCCCATCCTCCCACAACAAGTCAGTATACACATTCTTGGACCCCCTCATAGACCTCCGTCTAAACCATGATAGTGTCTCCATTTACTCCATACTCTACGGAATTTCTTCGGGCATCCTCTCGCTGTACAGGTGACCCTTTCAGCCGCCATGTACATGTCTAGACCCCTCCTCCACTCCTCCAGCTGGGGTGTATCAGGTGCCCCCCATTTCCTTGCTAGGTCTCTTTTGGCCACTACTAAGGCTAATACTAGGAAGATTATCAGCGGACGGGCCAGGTCTACATCATTAGTCATTCCCAGGAGGATGAGCTTCGGGTCTAGTGGTATGTCTATCTCTAATATTACACTCAGTTCAGTGGTGATCGCGACCCAATACGCCTGAATATTTGGGCAGGTCCATATTATGTGGAGGAAACTCCTGCTATCATGTGCGCATCGCAGGCAGCTAGGATCGGAGGTTCTCCCCATTTTATAGAGCCGTATTCTATCATAGTATACCCTGTTTAGGACCTTGAACTGGATCAGGCGTAAGCGCAATTTGATTTCCACCTCCCTAGGGTGCAAGAGGACCACCCCCCAGTCTACATCATCCATCTCCCCTATTTCTTGTTCCCTGTTCCCACATAGCTCGAAGACCCTCCAGTTTATCCGGTTTATTATTCATGATCGTCTTGTAGGTCAGGGATACAGCCTTTTCAGGGATCCATTCCTGCAGTAATATTCAGGGAGCGGCTCTTGTAGTGCAACTTCTGCCCGCCATGCATGCCTCAGTTGTATGTATTTAAAAAACTGGGAACGGTGTAGTCCAAATTCAGCCTGCAAGGAGGTAAAGGGTTTAAATTCTCCATTTTTGGCTACATCCCCCAGAGTGGAAACGCCGATGGCGTCCCATCCCTGGAACCCCTTCAGCTTGCCGCCCTAAAAATTATTTTCAAGCTCATCCAATAGTGTTTTTTTTTTTTTGTCAACTTGAGCTGCTGCCTCTCGCAGTTGCTGCCTCCCCTTCCCTCCCGTCCCTCCCCTCCTCCCCTTCCTGACTAGATGCATTGAATCCCTGCATACTCTGGGGCAGAGATAGCATTTTCTAGGTCCCCCCCCCGAGAGGTCTTCAGGCTTGAGTTTGCCATATTTCAGACCCTCCTGTGGGAGACAGTGTAGACAAAGCCTAGCACAAGGAGGAATGGCCTAGGTCGGTTCTTGGTGGTACTGCTTCATTCTGGGGCGGCAATACTCTAGCTTCTGCCAACCTGGCTGAGTGATTGAATCTGTTGAACGTTATTGTGGGAGAGACATTGCAGAAAATTCCAACAATGGGGGTCCGTTGTGGAATTCGGCACCCTGGTGAACCACTAGGAGTCTGTTTAGTGTTTCGAGGGGGTTTACAATATTTCTTCCAAACATGTGCCCCCAACAAACATTGCAGTTCAGGAAATAAAGCTTTTTACACTTGAGGCTAAAATAGTTCAGAGGGATGAGGGCCAAAGCTATACAACTGCAAATATCAGTTAAGTGAAATCGACCAAGTTAGGTACCTTTAAATCCATCTGTGGTTGTGTCCATTGTGTGGTGAACTGGTTAGCCTCTATCTAACTCACAATTGGGCTTGAAGATGCTGTCCGTATCCCTCCCAATTGTGGCTGCCAGATGGTCCTCCTAAGCAAGGCGCGCATGTAACGAACTGACCCTCCTTTCGCAACTATGCACGGTTAGGGCACTATGCAGACATTTCAAAGAGCGCTCACAGGTGGTGCACTAGTCCAATATTAATGCCTACAAAAGAGGCAATCTTACTTGGGGCCAATGAGCCTGGGGATGTTCTCCTTCACCTGCTGTACGGCAGGCAATGTGTTCCCTTCTTTTGAAGATGTCTCAAGCCCAACATCACTTTAGTTTCAGAAGAGGTGTTTGTGCGAACACGACATGACTTGGTATCCTAGTTGCTTGCAGTCTAGACCTAATGGCCCATAATGCATCTAGATAACTTATCTAATATCCATTAGTAAATAATACCTTACTGAATTCTAACCTGCTGCCACTATCCAATATGATTCTCCTCCCAAAAATATAAAATGTGTTTAAATACATAATTGAAAGACACCTTTGAGCGTACGATAGTCCCACAGCCGAAAAGAGCACCCACATTCCAAAATGGCTGATTCAGACGCATTATACAAAAGCATGTTAACCACACATATCTAATCATTAACATATATGCCTAAATTAGAGTGTATGTGAGATTATTTCCTTACCTACCTGTAGCTAAAGAGTTAGAGCTGTCAAGTAGGGACACTGTTTTCCCACTACCATATTAACTTTCTCCTCCCCCACCCCCCATTGCGTAGCCTTACTTAGCTCTTTTCCATTCAATAAATGTGAGTGTAGGTGTATTTTATTTATAGCATTTGTAGAGCGCTTCTGCAACCCTACGGGCATCCTGGCCCTGGCGTATTCATGCACAATTATCATTGTGTTCTTTTTTTAACTCGAAGTCTGGCCAGTGAGGGTGTTGTGGGCTTCTGAACACTGGCAGCCCTGTGGGGCATATATATGTAAATGCATATATAATATAGTGTGCTCCATCCCTAATGCCACTCCCAGGATGCCTTGCTTATAGAGTGCAAATCAGCTTATTCTAAAATCCACATTCCAAGGACTGAAAAAGCTTAGTCTCTTTCGTTCCTTTTTGTTTTCCACCCAACCATCGGCTTCTTTCATCTGCCCATTTTTATTTGACAACACACATTAAGAGCTTGGACTCGGCATGCTCAAGGCTTCCTTTATGTAAACTTGTAGTGATCTCTGGGAGTTCGTCTTTCTAAAACGGAGACGTACACAGACCGAATACGCCTAACTGTTGTCTAGTGTTAGCTGGCTGGAGACTGGGGCTTGGTACCAGGCAACTCCCAAGTCCTAAGATGGCACTCGCCCAGAGCGCTGCTCCCTGAGGTACCCGCCTAGTGTTGCTGGTAAGCCGCGTTTGTCTTCTTGTGAAAACTTCACTCCCCCACACACTTCGGTGTCTATGCCCTCCGTTCATTTATCCTCTGCTGGTCTAAGCAGGAGGGTCTACCCCATTCCATTTTTACTCCTCGTCCTCCTACGACCCTTTAAGAGGTTGACTTGAAGTGTGCTACGCTGCGTCTTATTCGTTTTTTAGAATGTATTTTATCAGTAACTATATTGCATAACCGCACTGTAACTACATAGGGTCGGTATCTCGACAGCTGTGGGAATTAAAATTTTAAAACCAATCCGGCATAGACGATGTCATGTGGTGAACCCCTTGTGATTCGAAATCAATAAGTTAAACTGCCCACATGTTAGCGCAGAATTAGTAATAAAAAACGAAAGTGTGCGCAGATCTCTGGAATGACCGGCATCGGACCTCAGTATGCAATAATTTGAGCGTTGGAAGCGGTCCGGTCTAGATTTCACATAAGAGCAATGTTTTCCGTCCTGTAGCTGTGGTGTTTTCACAAACTGTGCTGCGCCTCGTGTATTACGAACCTGCAGGAAAGCCGGTGCCCTGATGGTAAACAGACTTGCCAACTCGGAAAACGTATTCACCCTGTGAAAAGCGGCTAGAAGAGGGCGCTTTGCTGGTTACTGCCCGAGGCGCCCTAGAGGGGGAATATAAGCGGTAGGTCAACAGAGGCCAGGGTGTGTGATATATGGCTCGTTGCACCTAAGAAGCCTCCCCTTCAAACGTACAACAGCTTTTGTCCCCCTCTGTCCTGGGGTTGACGCCAAACGCTGGAATGCTCCTCTCGCGAGACTGTGTGACGAGGAGCTGATATCGCGGGACCCAGTGGCGCTGCGCGAGATGGCAGGCCTTGGCTGATACTGTTAAGAATTCGTTGACCTCTGCCAGACATGCAGTCATTGGCATAATTAACTCGCCCGTCAACTGCTCTTCTAGATGTAAATGCTCATGCAGAACCGGCCTGTAGTTACTGTTGCCCTGCGCGCGCACAGGTCTGTCTCTGGCATGTGGAGGAGTGGTAGTGATAAAAGCAAAGTCACCCCGGACAGACTGACAGCAGAGCTCTTCCCCAGCTAATCTACTCAACACCCCCTCTCCACTTCACAACGGTCGTCTATCCTACCTCTCCATTCTGCTTAATTTATATATGTATATATACTTTATCCATGCTGGTGACGGAACCACTCCATCACCAGCCTCGGTCGCGCTGTGCTGGTTCCATCACGGCCAACTCTGCACGCCTGCGCGGCGCGTTCTATTGAGCGGGCGGGGCCATGACGGAACTGCTCCTTCACAAGCACTTCGCGCCCGAGGCTCGTGACTGAGCGGTTTCGTCACGAGCATGGGAGCAAAAATTACATGGCAATTTCATTTTATTCCTTTGTAGCCCTGGGGCAAACTAATGTATATCAAACCCACAAAAGGTGATGGTAGAAGTGTTTGCAATTTGTCTAACCACTGACAGGGGGTCAGGGTAACATTCCAAAGCATTGTTTTGTTGCACACAATGTCTCCTCAGATCAGATCCAGAATTAGGCAAATTCACTTTGGTCCTGCTTCAATAGGGACAGACCACCCTGAACTGGTAAGTACATTTATAGCCATTAAGATGCACTTTGCATGCAGTGTAGGCAAAATATATAGTTTTGTTCCGGCATCTTTCCATTTATGTACTTTTAAGTTTTGAAAGGTACGGTTTTTATGTGAGCCACTCCCTGATCTTGTTGTGTTCATCTGTCCTGGGGGATGGGGGAATGGAGGTTGCAAAGGTACTCAGTTACTTTCTTCTGAAGACGGGCTAGGAGGTAATCAGTTGACTGATGCGGGGGTATAGTATGTGAAAAAGCAAATTAGAAAAATCATCCGTATTTAGATTATTCAAGTTTATCTAAGATTTTGTGTTCTTGGACAGTGTTGCAGATGTTCGTTTTACTGAATGTGTTTTCATTGATGAATCTAGTTGAGTTTAGATCTGACCAGATTAGCTAAAGGGCGCCCACATGTGGAGATCAGGGATTGTGGAAGAAAGTAGATCATGATGGGGACCTCCTGAATGTGTTGGGACCTTTGTGCTGGAGGGTCACCATGCAAATCACTAACACGCAGACTCTCACCTCCTGGTGGCCGCGTTGGTCTCCTCTTGTACATTGGGCCACTCATGGTATCTGGTGGACCAGATTACAATCTCATCCCTAAAGGTGGGGTACACTTAGCATAAATGATCCTGGTATAATTATGGCATTGAATCCAGTGCATGAGATCAAAAACTTGGTCCCTATGTCCTCATTTTCATTGAATCCAGTACACCAGGTCTAATGCATGTATATGTTTTGAGGTGGGGGGGGGGGGGGGTTATTTATAAAGTTAGTTAAGGAAGGTTCTTCATTTACGTCCACCATCCTGCACACATTTGAAAGATTCCTTAATCATTACACTTCATTTAAGAATCCTAATGTCCTAGCAGAGTACACACAAGGGAGGTGCTTGTTCCTCAGGGCAATGTCTTAGACCAGGTTAACTCCACTTTACTTTGGATGATATTGTACTATTTCTGATAAGAAGGCCCTTTGATTTAACTCTCAAAACTGACTTCTGATGTGACCTCATTGTTTAAATCACCACAAGCTCATCCCAGCCGTCCTTTTGTCTTAGTTTAACAAATAGAGCACCGATAAATAGTTTTTTTTCAAAACCTGTTTGTTACAGCTTTTAGAAACTAAAAAGCGAAATTTAAGCCTTGAGCATTTCATGCTTCCCAATTTTAATCTGGTCAGTTGTTAGTAAATCCTCGTATGACAAAAGAATAGTGTGACCAGTGGAAAGACACTGCTTACATAAAACCGCTATGCTAGGCCCATTGTAACAGAACGTGATTAATGGAGGGTTTGTCTCAGGACCTCTGTAATCATACAGATTATAGCAGCCACATCTTCACACCAGGCTGGTTCCCCATCTTTTATTTTTTTTAAAGCAAACAAAATTCTGATACTGATTTACTGGTAAATACCTTTAAATGATCAGTTTCGTGTAGGGTGACTAGAACCCACTTGCAGTAGATTTACATTTTGCTCAAAGGTGTAAGAGCAACTGGCCTTCAATAAAGGTTGAAGTTACCTTTATGTACGTAAAAAGGGGGTGGAATAGGACTTTGAGAAACCTGTTCGCCAACCCCATTGTGGAAGGATGGACTGCATTACCTGTGACTGATTGGATTAATTGTTCCAAAAGTTGAGGAACATTGTACATTATAAATGCGTGTCATAAACCAGTATGCTTGATCAGTCATTCATCACCTCCTACCTGTGACCTTCATGGATGTCTAATTAGAGCTACCTTGGGTCTCCTTTTCATTATAATTATATAACCAGAAGATAAGTGGGAGAGCCAGCCAACAGAGTTGCACCAAAGCAGAACTTTCAGGCCACAGCAGATTATTTTCACTTTTCACTAATAGTAGAGCCAGGTCAGTAAACTTATTTTCTGCCTAGACTTTCTTCCCTGGAAGTGGCATTGATTCAGGATGGGTTCATTGTGCAGATCTGGGAATTTACCTACCAGGTCTTCCAGTTTATCTATTACCTTCCAACAAAAATCTCACACTGCTTTACAATGCTGTATCCAATGCACAAGTCCTCTGTATTACCTCTTAAATTTGTGTTCCTGCTGTGTTAGGTGGTTGTAGTTATTTTGCTTGTTCTGAACCTGGCATTGCTAGAAACCGGATCCGTATGAACACGCCTGTTACCTTACAGTGGTTTTCCTAGGTCTTTAGTCCTTTATTCACAGTATTGTCTCGTCTGTAAGAGTGTTGAGCATTTAATTTACTTCCACGGCCTAGATCTAATATTGTGCACCGTGAATTGTTTTTTTTTCTTTCTCTCGTTCATTTTCGATCAGCCTCCTCCTATGCCCGGCAGCCCTCCATTCTGCCATATTGTAATAACTAGGTAGTAGTGTTCCCTACTCAGGGAAACGTCCGCAGATTTGTTGTCGAATTGTAATGTAATACAGTAAAAGCATGAAATATAAGTATCTAGAATATTGAGTGTGGGTGCTGAGTTCGCCCAAAACACCTACTACCAAAAGGTGTTATTCGCACACCTGGATGTGCAATAATACAGGGAAAAATGTGGGTCTTTGCCAGCACACCTAATATCAAATGTTAAGTCATATATATTTGAATTACGTCCATGTATTAGTCCAAATATTATTGATTCAGCTATAGGGACATTCTCCACAACAATGTTCCAAAGTAGAAAATCCAGAACAAGTAATGATCTTGTTGTTCATTAGCCTTTATTCCCAAATCAGTTTCTCCATAATAAAACGCCCAGCACACGACTTGCAGACATGTGTTTAGTCTTATAAAAGACTTTTTCAAGGCATGAAAATAGCACGTTTCACAGAAATCCGCTCCAAATGACGTTCTACAAAAATCCGGAACCACGTGAGGACCATATCTTATTGCACCACAATCAGAATGTAAGTTCTCTGATCCTCCAATAAATGCATGGCCCAATATGGTGTCCGGTTAGGAGGCAAAAGAATAGTCCCACTGCCCAGGTTGTCGAAACAATAAGTCACAATGAGTTGGCAGTAAAGAATTTCCAATAACGATATTAACGCTCTTTTTCCTTCAAGTCCAAAAATTGAATATAACAATATAGGTGGCTGGCCACACCTATCTTGATGCGCATTTGCAGACCATTCTACAGGAGATATAAATCGCTCCCCTCCTTCAAAATCCCACCATGTTAAGCAGTAACCTTTCTCTGCGAGAGACGCTGCTCATTAGGTTACTGCTTAACATGGTGGAACCGGGGTATAACCGTGCATAGCATCATTAATATTTGGATGTTTCACATCGGTGAAGGCATTGGAACAGGAGTAGCCAGCGACTTACACTGGTATACTTCACTGATTGGTTTTTGAAGGAGGGGAGCAATTTATATCTCCTGAGGAATGGTTTGCAAATGCGCATCAAGATAAGTGTGGCCTGCCACCTATATAGGTATATTCCATTTTTGGACTTGAATGAAAAAGAACGTTAATATTGTTATTGGATATTCTTTACTGCCAACTCATTGTGACTTATTGTTTCGACAACCTGGGCAGTGGGACTATTCTTTTGCCTCCTAACTGGACACTATATTGGGCCATCCATTTATTGGAGGATCAGTGAACTTACATTCTGATTGTGTTGAGACCAGATATGGTCCTCATTTAGTTCCTGATTTCTGTAGTACGTCATTTGGTCCTGATTTCTGTGAAAGGTGCTATTTTCATGCCTTGAAAAAGTCTTTTGTAAGACGAAACGCGTGTCAGCAAGTCGTGGGCTGGGCGTTTTATTATGGAGAAACTGGTTTTGGAATAAAGGCTAATGAACAGCAAGATCATTACTTGTTCTGTATTTTCCACTTTGGAACAGTGTTGTGGAGAATGTTCCTATAACTGCATCAATGGGATTGTACTAATACATGGACATAATTCAAATATATATGACTTAACATTTGATATTAGGTGTGCTGGCAAAGACCCCCATTTTTCTCTATATTGTAATAACTGTCCAGGTAGAATACCAAGGTCCTCACAATTTTTGCAACAGTTTGCATTATGTGGCCCTTTTCCTGATCATAGATCTTATTAAATACTTGTGTGCACCATATGCATGCAAAGAATTTTAGCTGTGGCTTTGAGTAACATGTAGGCCACAACTATCAGTCTATAAGAATATTGGTTCTAGTCTAAATATTCAGCAAAACTGTATCCAGGATTACATAACTGATGTAACTCTTTCATACGTTCCCACCATGTCTTCAAGCCACCCTGTTTTGTACGAGTTTCCGCACCTTGCACACTGCATGTGCCATCCTCTGGGCATCGAGAAAATGAGAAATGTATCAATACTTAACTTTTCAATGTGTTTTCTAGAAAATGTAGTCATGTTCTGGACACCGCAGGCAAAACTCTAAGCCCATGTATTGAATGTCCAGAGCACCAGCAATTGAATTGTAAATAGTCCGTCACTTGGACAGGTCCATATTAGTAAGATAAATCCCAAGGGTTGTATGATTAATACAAGAGACTGATGATACCATTCTTTTTAATTGAGTTATTCAGTTTTTTGTACAGTTCGATTTGAACAGTAGACACGCGTTTCGTCGTATTTGACAACTTTTTCAAGGCTGTAGATTTAAACGGAGCATGGATTTTCTTAGACTTACATTTCACCATACAAAATAAGATGTTAGTACAAAGTAAAGTCAGAATAGTTAAAAGAAAACAATTGCTAAAACATATATTCTTCAAGTGAGTCATCAGAAAAAAAACACAAATAACAAAGAACAGGCCAAATGTACAGAACTAGTTACTGTAGAGAACGGTGTTCAAGGCAATATGACAAACTTGAAAAAGTTATCCTAAAGGCCTGTGAACTCTATATAAGGTAAAATAATATCAGATAGTATGAAATAAACGTGAAGAAGTAATTGAGAAACCCCAAAAGAGAAATTAAACCGAAAAGTGTTGTGAACCCAAACAGGAAGAAAAAACTCAAAACCTCTGTGATCACACATCCCTTAATCCAACAAAGGGCAACCAATAAACTAGAATACTTTCCTTGAATGTTCTATTTGCCTAAATCACGACCTACGCTTGGCTCCTACCATTAGAAATATTTTGATACTATTGATTTTTTGTATACGAATTTTGCCTCACCATGAATTTCAGGTTTTTATTATCAAATGATGACATTAATTGATAGGCCGTTAGGGGCGAATTCTCATCTATTGACATATATGTGAATTAAAATGTTTGTGTACCAGCATCTTCGATGTTTTAATCTTTTATATTTGAAAAACTGAATCAGAAGATTTTATTAAAGATTTTAACTTGCTATGTAAATATATATCCTGTATATTTATTGCATGGGTTTTAAGTAAATATAACTCAAAACCCAACAAAGAAGAGAGGCTAAAAAGCAGAAAATATTCTTAAACAAACTACCGTCAAGTTGTCAATAAACAGGTAGTTAGTCCAATGGGAGTATGAAATTTGGGGCCTGATCCCCGGAGCCCGGTAACAACAAATAAGAACAGTCTGCGAAAATATCACTTCCCACGTGAATGTTTTACAGTTAATAGCCATGAACTGGCGTGCAATGCAAAAATTTATAACTAAAAGGGGGAGGAGAAAAAGGAAGTATTGTCAATAAGAAAAAGTGAAATAAGATCACCGTAGCTAAGGAGTCAGTCCTCGGTGTATATAATCAACATTAAATAGACCCGCACCTATTGTAGCTTCAGGCGTATATAGTCTACAGAAAGTTAAAACACAAACCCAAAGCACAAAACCACAACACCAGTCAATATATATAAGTTAATACACAGCACAAGTAAAAGGCAAATTTGAAAAGAACCTTTTGAACACATGTGTGGTAACACCCCTCATTTCATTCTCAATAGTTTCCTTTGCAGTTTTCCTTATTAAATAACGTTCTTAATATTTTACCTATTTTTTCTGGACTCTAGTTCAATTACTCGTTGACTCCAATGAACCTCCTAAATGCAAAGAAAGGTACAATCTTTTTTTAATCCACAAAATGGTCTGACCTCTGTCTCATTTTTTTTTGTTCTTCTCCCGGCATTTACTGAAGACCAGAGAAACGGTCAAGCGGTCAGATCACAACAATGTGTCATAGATACAAGGAACATCAACACTCAGGAGTTGGCTGTGGGTATAAAATTATATCTGCAAAATCCCATCAAAATGTTTTTGTTAATTCTCATAACTCAATTAAACAAAGGCACACATGAAAGGTTTGGCCCCATGTAAGCTAAGTGGGCTTAAATACAAGTTCTCCTCTGAATGGTTTAGCAAGGAACTGAACGATTAAAGAAGGCAACTTGGATTAGTAGACCGTAGTTGAAGCTCATATAAGTCATCCAGGAATCTCTAGATACTTTTGACAGAAGAAAGTACGAACCCCAAATCTTCAAATCTTAAATATGCATTCTTCAGAATACAACTAGTTCAGGAGACTAAACATCCCAGAGAATATTATCAAATACAATGGCCCCACAATGAAAATTGCCTAAGTCTTTTAAGAAAGATGCCAAGCACTAACAGAATAGTAATGTTACTCCTGAACAACTCAACATAAATCCATACCCTACTTTAAATTCCAAAAAGCAATGCAACCTGCAGCAAGTAAAGTACGGTGAAGGAAAGCAAGCTTAGTAATACAATAGCTAATATAAGATAAGTATTGCACGAAGCCGATCTGATCTCCACTTCACTATTTAAAGAGATCAGTACCCACTTTGCCCTGTATCGGCGATGAGTTGATCAGCTGAGTCCAGTAGGGAACAAAGTAGCAAACTTCCTAAAAAAAGGACAGGTTACCCCAAACTTGAAAAAATCTGATCTAGAAGTTTTCAACAACGTCTGCCAAATCACCAATCTCAGTTTCTTGCCAAAATTATCTACAGCTGCATCTTTACTCAAATGATACAATTTATCAAAGATCGTAACTTACTGGTAGCTTTCAGTTTGGCTTCAGACCTGGCTGTAGCACAGAAACCGCTTTGCTACTTAAGGTGGACAATGTTCTCCACTTACATGACAAAGGAGACTCCAGCTTACTCATACCCCTCAACCTATCAGCAGCACGCAACAAGCTCCTTCACAGTATCCTGCTTCATATTCTCAAAGAGAGATTGAGGATAAGGGGAGCAGTCCTATGCCATTTCTGCTCTTATTGTGACAACCAGTCCCAGCAAACCTGCCCCAATACAGCAATGGATCCTAGCGACTCCCTACTATCTCCAATCCTCTTCAGCTTCTACATTGATCTGATCGTGTCACCTCTGGAGGTCATATTCTTATTGGATCTAACTGTAAATGACATCCAAGCCTAATTGTCCCTCAGTCACCTGGAAGGTTAGACTTAAAGCTGAACCCATCAAAGACTGTACAAAATCACTTGTGCAGGAGTTTGAACCTACAAACTTGTTCATGCGCTTCTGCTAAGAATGCTCACTACTTTCTCAATCTCCAAAGTGTCAAAACCATTGCTTCCCGAGCTAGACTTAAAAAATATGATACTCCAATCTGAAGAGGAGTGATTGTATGTGAATACTCTACTCCCTGGAATCCCTCATATACACTTTGTGTTGCTTGGGAGACCCATTCAACGTGGCCGCAATATCTGTGTCTTGGGTAAGATGTGTCAACCATATTTCGCCTATGCCGATTATTCTCTGCCAATGAGGCTCCGCATTGTGGCACCACTAAATATAGGTAGTCTTTCTCTCAGACTTTCTGAATCCTTTCTCTTGGAATTGCCTGTATTCAAGAAACAAAGAACTACCTCCTGATCTTTCTGGGGAGGGCACCCAAGATCTAGAAACTCAACCCTGCCTGAAATGTGCACTTATCCTTTGTTTGATTCCTTGTTTGAATCCTTCAAGGAGAACTTTCAACTCCTATTGATGAAGAAATCGCTACTGAATATATCTCTATCTCTCTTGATATGCTCTGTAAGTCTAATTTTGAGTTGTGTTTTCCTATCTGAAGCCTAACGATTTAATTATCCGCTTTCGGATTTTGCTGTTATTTCGCAGAAACAATTGTCTCGTTTGCACTATGCAAAGTGCATATAAATAAATAACGCGCAATATATGAAGCTGCAAGGCATATTTGTGCCATATGCGCTGTACAGTTAGCAGCATGCCATAAAATCCTGTTTTCTTCTTTCCTGTCCTCTCCTGACCTCGCTGTACGAGTCCCCTGGCCCCCGCGCCCCTCGGTTCCTGCTGCTTCTGAAGGGACCCAGAAGGTGCGTGAAGGACTGTACAAGCTCAGACCTGACATTTTACTCCACAGCGGTTGCACTGCGCTGGTTTCCCTGGAAACGCACGTTTCCAAGGTCGGCATTACGCGAAGATCCTTCCTCAGTATGGGCAAGGGTTGGGGGAAGGTTTGTGGCTCTGGCACGGATACATTTTTTCCCCATTATCCTGCCTGGCGCTGAAATGGTGGAAATGATGGGTGTGTTGGGCACATTTTTTTTGTCTGTGTGGGGATCATTTTGGATTACGCCAGCAGCTTCCATGAACCAGGTGTTCATGAAAATAGCCGATGTGATCTTGTAAAACTGTGTCAGACAACGTGTGGGGAACAACTGACCTACATGTTGTGTATTTCCTCTCCTGAACTAGTGGGAACAGAGACACCTGGCGTCAAAGATTAGAATTGCAAAGCTCGTAAAATGAAAACGCGTTTTTGCGCCAAGCCACAACCTTGCCCTCCCTTCCTTTACTGTGTGTAGCCATGCGTTCGTGGTCAGAAGGTGAAGACTGTAATCTTCAGTGTTCTGTATACCTTTTAACACCGCGATTTTATTCAAGTTTTTTGTAAAATGTTTTAGGTTGCTTGTCGAAGGTTATATCTTTTGCTCTTTTATTAGCGCAACTTGACAACGCTACTAGTCAGCTTTGTTAAAACGAAGGTTTTTCTGTCTGACAATTATTCTACTATTTTATAAAACCCGTTCTACTCAATCACATGCTTTAGTTTCACCAGTAAATACCCTATATCATTTTGGAAAACGGAGTCCATTTTTGAGGGTGCGTGTATGTATTGGTTCTCTATCAACAGGTTGCCTCATTAGGTCGTTGCTGAGTGGGTGGTGATTCCAGAGAGGCTCGCTTTCACGTCCCATAATCCTCTTCATGCTATTTGAGGGTGTATCTGAGCCTACATATTGGAGATTCAATTTTTTTTAAATAAGGACTCTCCTTTTTGATCGAAGAACAAATCCTCTGTGTGTGTGTGTGTGTGTGTGTGTATTTTCTTTTTCCAATCCAGGTCTGACAAGTGGTTGTGGGTAGAGTTGCTCCAGTCCTGCCAAATGCCACGCACCAGACGTTAGACTAACGCATTTCAGTGTGGTGGTCCGCATCACTGCACTGAAATGCGAAGTCATGCATAATAGCGCCTCCAGAGCTGTCAACGAACTCTAGTAAATCACCACAACCAAGCAGCGAAACTGGAGCAGCAGCGGGCGCTGTGTCCAGCTCTAGCAGTTAACGTTAATTGCAATATAGGATCAGTCCCTCTCCACACCTAGGGCCACGGCATATATTTGGATACATAAAACAGCAGTGAGTCTGTGTGCCCAGATTCATTGGCTACTGCCGTAGCCTTGGGGCGAGGTTTGTGGCACAAAACAGGCTGAGGTGCGGACACGTGATGCCCTGCGGCTGCGCAATCAGCGAATGTTTAATTGAAAAGTTTTGGCAAACAGCGACTACCCTGACAATGGCAGCAAAGCTGCTTCCATACCGCTTGAATTATGTTAAAATTATCCAGCAATGTAAACTAAGTGAGCCGTCCGAGGCACTGAGTGAGTAGGTGCTTAGAGCACAAGTTTACACCACAATGGAGCCAGAGTTGCCGAGCCAGGCCCAGAAACATGTCCCTGGCCTTACCACTGAAGCAGTTGCCGCGGCCACACAAAGTAACTGCTTCACTTAACATTTGCCCTAAAGTAACGCCAGCATGCGGCAACCACACCAACGCCAGTCTAACACTCTGCACAGCCCGCTGCGGTGTCAGCTAAGAGCCCGGTGTTCAGTTTGTAATGATCTTGTGACAGCCTACTGCGGGGCTGGGCAGCAGGCAGTGATGCTCTCCACAACTTACTCGGCCAACATATCCTGCCAGGCCACAAAACCGCTTGGCACAATCTCCCGAGCCACTCTTGGCTGCTTGGGCAACACATTGATTACTAGAGAACTGGCCTGAGATACCTACTCCCAGGACCAAGAGAGCTATGGAGCCCTATGCAGCCCTAATCCATGTGGACAGTGCCAGCGTGCAGTGACCACACTGGTGCCTGTCAAGTTTCAGCATGACCGGTGTCACTTACTTTAGTAAGTCAAGAGCCTGGTGTATATAGTGTTCTGTGACAGCCGCACTCGCAGACCACTGGTAGATCTGGTGTTAAGGGGCTGGGCAGCAGGCACTCGTGCTCCAGCTGAAGAAGACACGGCTCAGCAGTGCTGGTAATCACCTGTATTAGGGTTACAAGCAGTACTGTAGTCAAGGCTATAGTGTCCTGGTTGGCTGTAATGTGTGGCTCGCTCTCCATAATTCTGTTGTTTTCCAGCAGTTTTAAGATCTTAGTTTCTCGTTCCTCAAATGGGTGTCATTTCTGATATTTGTTTATGTTGCCTCATTTTCATTACATGATTTTGCTCGCGACAAAATGTCACTCATAGTCATTGAAATGTCACTCATAATTACAGTGAAATTATGAAAATGTCACACATAGCAATCTGAAACCTTGGCAGCTATGTTGCTCTTGTGTAGAAAGTAGTGCAATGCTTACTTTTAACCGCCTTAGCCTTGTAAGTGGGCCCCAGTGCTGATGATTAACGTTCAGCATTGCCGTTTTAGCAAGGTTCATTTTGTCTTTATGCAGAAGTTTTTTTTTTTTTATGGGTATAATTGGGTGAAGGGTGCATTTCATACCACCACTGGTATCTGGAATACTGCCCAACCTTCCGGTGTTTAAGCTAAAAACACCATCTTCCAGTACAAGTATACAAGTTAGAAGCAGCATTAATTATTTCACATTTTCAGTTATTTTCATTCAAATTTGGGCTGGCTTACTTGACTCAGTGTATTTTAGCCGAGGCAGAAATGGCTAAAACCCGCGTGCTTATTGCTCGGAACCGGGAATCATTCCGTAGCACTTAGAATACTCAAGACTGATACTAGCACAAGCTTAGTGTGTGGGGTTGCCACATTTCTGAGCTGGGTTTGGATAATTAGAGCAAAAGCTATGAGATGATTCAGTTTTACTTAACCTTTTAATATCCACAAAGCTGCTAATGTTTAATATGACTCTTAAATTATTTATTGTAACATGATTGCTTTTATTGTAACCAATTTTGCAAAATGTGAGATCTATGAATTGTTTTTTTTCTTTTAAATTTTAAATTTTGTAAGTGCTTTTATGATATTGTGTATATCGAAATAAAGCTTTGATGATTGATTGTATTTTAGCTTGAAAAGAGCAGACTTCTCTAATTTATAAGTAAGCAGGTGAAATGAACTGAAAACTTTATGCTCCTCCTTTAAAGTGGTGTGTCCAAAGAAAGATATTCAGAAAAGCTGGCCTGTTTATGGTCTGTGGACACAGATTAGGAGTGCTACCTGCTGTTGATGCCACGATGTAGGTAGTCTTGCCAAAAGAAAGTGATTGATTTCACTATATTTGTGGGGGGAAGGGGACAGACACTAAAATAAGTGTGTTAGACTCAGTTCTGCACTATGCTAATTTGGCCTACTATTTTGAATCGGTGTCCACTTGGCTCAGTCTTTTTTTATGGTAACATTTTACTGTGTGTCTTTTGTAATTGCAAATGTTCAAACAGCGTACCGAATTTCATTGATCCTACTATACCACCAAAACGTTTTGCCCTTTTTTTTTTTTATAAATGGATATTGAAATTTACTGATGTCCGAAGCCAAAATGCTGGTCTACACCATTTACCCACCCCTTCTGTGACTGGAGCACCAGTAATTAGGTTATCATCCTTGTGCGTACTTTTTTAAGAGTCCTGCGCCAGACAGGGTTGTTGAACTTAATTTGAGTGACTAGGCTGTTTACCACTGGGGTCCCAGGACGTAACCCTCATATTGGACACAGAACTAATCACCAGGTGCACATGACTCTCAGGGTAGTAAAATCCGGCAGTCGAGGGCTTACCCAAGGAGGTGGTAAGGAGTTAGAAGCTCAGCACTCAAGAAGCATTGAATACAAGTCACTGTATGTCCAGACATTTACTCACACAATCAGTTTGATGTACTGACATAATTTACAGTAGGCAAATCTAACTGGTACTAATGGGAACAGTACCTGCATTAACTATGGAGACCGGTTATGGCAGGAAATTTATTTTGGGCCGATGCCCAGTGGTTGTGGAACCTCTGGGGTGCTAAAGGCAGTGCTTGGAGATGCATTTCACAGTGCTTCACATGTTCTAATAGTTCCTCTCTGCTCCTCATGACAAGATTCGAAAGACTATTTTGCTGCCAACAATGTCTGTACAGCTATGTTGAAGCACAGCACATCTGCTGCCATCTTTGTCTGCAGGAGCACACTGCACTGGAGGCTGGTTTCCGATATTGCCCATTGAGTAGAAAGGTTAGTGTTGTGACACAGGCCCAGCTGACACATCTGTGCTCTGTGCCAATTCCGCTAGCGCCTGTTGACGGATCAGAAACTGCAGTGCCAACATGAGTGATTAGACTGTATTAGGGTGCTTTCAGTCTTGCGGGTTGGGTTCTTCTCGGGTTCAGTCCAACCCAGAAAAGCTAGGTGCCCACCCCAGGTAGCAGCATTGATGCCAGTCTCAGGTGCAAGTCTTTTCTTGTGATTCATCTGTGACAGCAGTTGGCTTCTTCCAGCTCTGAAGTACTTTGCCGCACTAAATAACTTCTTCAGAACTTGTTCTGTTGAATTCTCAGCCAAAAATTTCAAACTAGGTGATGGTATGGATGCCTCTGTTGGGGATTCACTCAGTACGCTGAGCCTCACCCACGGCACAGTGGTTCAGCTCGCTCGATCTCCGCAGTGGCTTCAAGTCACCTCACTAGGACCCTTCTCTGCCCCTCTCTTTCACAGAAGCTTCCTACTCCTGCAAGGGTACTTCCATCACCCACTCTAAAAAGTTAGTCACTTCATGAGCAAAGCAGACTTGTCTCGTTTCTCTAGGTTACTGGTGCAGGGGACATGGCAGTATTACCCAAGCCCTGGTGCACAGAGGATTTTTCCAATCTCCACTGGTGTGGGAGCCCAGACATCTGATCGGGACATTTTGGTATCTGGCTAGAAGTTTCTGACAGACTTTGTGCATTTCAATTGTTTACCTCTATAACAGGTTCTAAGAAGGTCGCAGTTTAGTGATGAGTGATTTAAAGGTAACTTGGTCTGGTCACGGTTTTTGTCAAGAGTAAAAGTGCGAAGGGGTGGTGAGGTGTAATTTTCTCAGGAGAGAGCAAAAACAAGGGCACTAAAGGTCTGCACGCTGCCCCACTTGGCTACCTTTTAATCAGTGAGTGCGTCTTCCTCCCAGGGAGCAAAGGGAACTCCTTTCTGCAGAGAGACGCATTATCATCTCTACTAAACGCTATCTAGTCTGGCACACTAAAGAGATATCTGGAATGGCTGAAAAGGCCCCTCCAATTCACATTAGCTCTCGGATTTCTTCCTCCATCTTGGGTACCATTGGATTTTGCTATACTCCGAATGGAAGCCTGTGAAGGCAAATCCATATGTGCCATGCACTCCTGGTATAATCATATATGCATTCAGATGCCTCATTCACTTCCCACTCAAATGGGTGAAGGATGTGGTTGCAGTGGACTGGTAGACACATTGAGAAAAGCATGGAGATAACCAGTAGGCCGTCTCTCTAGGAAATGACCAGTAAAAAAGGCTGCCTCTTCTTAAGGAACTCAGTATCCCTTTTGCTGCTGTCAATCCTCTACTGCCCAGTGGGGTTACAGCTAATACTTGTGTGCAGGGAGGGTGCACTTGATGATTTTCGCAGAACCCCATTTCAGGCATATTTGTAATGTTTCCTTTTAACTCTTTTTGATCAATAGCTTGATCTGTGGCTTGCTGGTCAAACATGATACCCCTCTCCCACACATAATCCTTTAATTTTCTATCAGATATCCCCAAACCACTTTATGGTCTTTGATTTGGAATGAATATATATATATATATATATATATATATATATATATATATATATATATATATATATTCCATCCTGATGCTTTTTCTTACTTAGAATATGCAGAGCACGGCTACATTAACTGCATCTGCCTGTCACATATTCAGTTTGTATTTTATTTTTTTACCTCAGTTCAGAAAGTTTGCTTAAAGAAGTGTGTAATTCAATTTTTTTTCTTTCTTTTTTATGGAACTATATCCTAAGATGTTGATAACATCTTACCCACTTCCTGATGGAAAGGTTTGGAGAAACCTGGGGTTGGAGAACAGTCTTTCGAAGCTTTGTAGCTTAAAAATGTAGACTATTACAAAATTGTTCACCTTTATTTTTGCGGGTTAGAATAAAATGTTTTTTATGTCAGCTCTTGAACGTTGCTCGGAGATATCAGCCCTAGGAAGCACTAGTTCTCTTTGAAGGGATGTGGGTTTTCTATTATTCTATTCTCAACTTCTGGCTGGACTCGCCGAAGCTTACAGTGGGCTAATTGGGTGTAACCTTGACACACCCACAGCTTCTCCCTGTGCCTCGACGCTGGGGTGGAAACTGTGTAGATAATGGGTGTGGGGCACTTAGTTGCAAACATCGAAACGTTACGGGTTGCTCGGTTATTTTTCTGTTATCTGTTCATCTTTTACTGTGAGTTTTTTGAGCATTGCTGTCTTTCTGAATATTAAATGTTTCGGAAAAAAGCAGTAATTTCTGTCAGTGATATGTATCTTTTTCTGTGCACTTGTCTATTTGGGCAATTTTGACGTTGAAAAAACAATTGCAGTAATTTGGATGCACTTCTTGACAATGGCAATCGGAATATTACATAAATTACAAGTTTTGTCAATTTGAGGTTTAAATGTAAAGATGTTTTTTTAACTTAAACATGCATCCTAAAATTTTACTTGGGCTACATGTGAGAGCACTGTGTGGTTTAAGAATTTTCATTGTGTTGGTCAATGTCTTATTTTTACATCGTGGATGCTATTCAGTTTCTAAACTGCTGTCCTATACTTCTCTCCCCACCCTTTGTAGCTGGTAGTCTTGCTAAAGTTCCCTCCGTCCTCTCTTGTCAATGTCTGTGAGGAAGGCATGAGACTGAAGAAGCTAAAATGGCTGTCAAACGTGCTCAGTTAACTTGGCAGACCAGTTCTGTGGGACTTTCCTCTTCCATTCTTTCTTATCCTATCCCCACTTGCTTACTACACCCCTTTCATGCAGCACTCTACCAGGTGGAGTGGTCATTGGGATCTCTACTTAATATGTTGGACCTGCTTTCTCGCCTTGAGTGAACCCAACCCACTAAATCAACCACCCACCCACTCAGGTCCTCCATTTTAGAAACCGTTAAGCTGCGAAGAAGGGACCGAGGTGGCCTATGATTGTGCACTATTTGTTGCAGCGTGCAACATTAAAAAATATATATTTGTTATAGCATATGATTATAATACTATGTTTGTTTTGTTTTTTAACCCTGTTTAACAGTTGAAAATGTCAAACGACTTGAAAGGAAGAGTGATATCTTTGCTACTCAGCCAATCATCCTTTAATTGAACTCTTGCGTCATAATGCTGCATCCATCACTTCATCCTGTACTTATTCCAAGTTTAAGAATTCCATGAGAGTGCGCAGAAAGGCTTTCTGACTTTCGTTCTATAGGCACACTTTCTGGGTATTGGGAAGTACCTTGATGGAAGGAGGTCTTTGGGACAGTAGCACAACATGGGATACCTGAGGGGAAATGCTTTGCGTTGTGAGCTACTTGCGGTAATAGCTGGCAAGATGGGGCAAAAAGTGCTAAATGTCAAGCACCAGTGAATCATTATGTACAGAATTGGAGACCTGGCGTGCACAGCTGCAATACTAGTTGCCCTAAGCCGTTTTTCTTTTTAGCTGACCTGTGCTTGTAATACCCTTAATGTTTAAAGTTAGCTACTGATTGGTAAATGATGGAAATCTGTACATTTCATGCTTTTTGGCTTTCATCGTAATAGAGATTACTACATTTTCAGAGTGAGCTGCAAGCATACTCATCCAGTTATTTATGGTCTAATACAAGCCTGGAAACTAGGAACCCTGTCATGTTTAAGTACTACAGGTTTCGTCAACCTTGTTATGCTATATATTTATTGTGTGTGTGTGACAAAATATGCCAGCTTGGAAACAGGTGCTTTAAGAAACTACAGCAAATTTTAGGGCCTGAAAATGTGGTCTGTGTAAATAGCAATGGACGGAATGCTGATGTAGGCTCTGGGTAGGTACCTGAAGTTCATGAGAACAAGACTTGCAGGGTTGCAATCCACAGAGGTCATCAACCGCACTTTTTTGCCACCCTGGTATTCACCTGGAGTTTCTTGCAGGCATTTGTGTTGCTCCGGATTCTGTCTTGTAGACCGTTAACACCTCTGATGTTGTTTCATCTCATGCAATGGGGCGCCACAGAGTAATCTTATAAAAATTTCCTTGGGAAAGTTAGTTGGACCTTACTAAATGAAACATGTAGCAGCTACATGGGTGTTGTGGCAAAGTGACCTAAAATGCAGGTCCCCGGGCCACATACTGGTCGAAAAGGTACAGTTTCATTTTTGTGTACCTAATGAGTGAATGTTGTAGATGTACTGTTTCTTCTGCATTTCATCACAGAATCATCAGGTTATTGCTATTGATCATCTTTAGAGCACATCGTTTATCTGGATATGTTTTTTTGTGCTGGACCAATCTATTTTTATTTAATGTATGATTATTAATCCAAAAAAGGATTTAATGCTTTTCTAAATGTAGGCGGATGAGGCTGTTTGTGAAGATTTATTCGGAATGAATTCCAACTTCTGACTATGGTCACTGAGAAAAGCCCTGTCTTAGTGTCTTAGTTTTAAGTACTTGTAGGAGGAATTGCTTATTAGGTCTGAGATTTTGTTGCGTGATACACCATGAGTGTACTGGAAGCCAACGAGGATGCTTAGTGGCCATTGGTATTAACTCGTGTTTATTTTTTTTAATCCACAAACAAGACGTTCTGCAGCCTTTTGAACTAAATGAAGATGGTTAGTTGTTTCCTAGGGGCTCAGAGGAGAATGCCATTGCCCTAATCAATTCTTGATTGAATGGGGCAGTAACAATAGGTAGTCCCTTTTTTGTATTTCATTTCTTTATTGTTTTCACAATTAAATGTAAAAAAATCAACAATTCAATATATTCGTTAAAACAGAGAAGGAAAAACTAGTATGCAATATGTAAATGCAAACAGTGATATTGTTAACCAAAAGAAATTGTAACAGAGGAGGAGGAGGAAAGAAAACAGACCAATATCACAGATACCTTGAGTGCACACTTCGTAGTCTCACTGTGGAATTAAAAAAAGGGAACATTTGATGGACTATCTTGAGGAGAAAGAAGTATACTTTTGATGAGTGTGTGAAATGTGAAGCTGTGCCTAGATCCAAGTCAATGTGCATGCCAAGATTATGCACAGATTTTGCTGGAAGTGTGCTCAAAAACCTCAGCCAGTGGAGGGCCTTTACATTGCTAATAATAAACCTAAGCAGACGTTTTGGCTCAGTTGGATGCAACTTAAAGTAGTTAGAGCACATCCAACATCTGATAGTTGTGAGGCTTTCAGATTGATTAAATATAGTCTGTGTGGGAACTTTGGTCCAGCAACACCCCAAAAATAAGTGTAGTGTCATACGCATACATTAAGAACTCTTCTCCCATGCGACTTAGGAGCAGTGCGAGGGGACGCATTTAGGAATAAACAAGGATTGGCGTAGCCAATAGATCTCGCTTTGGGACCTTATACGTCTTTAGCCATGCAACACTTGATGTTGTTGCACCAAGGAAATTGAGCTGGATAGCTAAACACTTAAACGGTCCCCAAGGTGAGGCCTATTGGCTACACCAATGCTTGTTATGTTTGGCTTGCAGCATTCATTCATGCCAACCCTTTTGGTGATCTAAACAAGCATTTACAATGCAATAGGTCTCGCAGCATTAAAGTTTGAGTTATTGGCATTGTGTATGACAATGCGTTGCATATATTTTTTAGCAAACTTTGAATTGGTGAGCAGGGAGAGTGTGTGCAAGAGTATGCTGTGCAGCTGTTATTATTCACACAGCTCTGATGATGCACCTCATGCATGGGGCTGACGCAGTTATTCACACAGCTCTGTTGATGCACCTCAGCACGGGGCTGACGCAGTTCTTATTCACACAGCTCTGATGATGCACCTCACGCACGAGGCTGACGCAGTTATTATTCACGCAGCTCTGATGATGCACCTCAGCACAGGGCTGCCGGCAGTTATTATTCACAGCTTCCTCTCGCAGCGAGCCCGGGAGGCACGGCAGACAAAGCGATCGCTTTCCCTTTCGTGATCGCTTGAAAAACAAGACGTGCGCGTGCAATGACAACCAGCATGGGGGGACGTGTCTTAGCCCGGCTCACGTAGTCCCCCCCGAGTAATCCTACACAATCCTGCTGTAAATCCTAAATCCGCGATATCCTACCTGTCGTCCCGGTCACCATATACCCTGGGCTGCAATCTGCGACCTCCGGATCTGCAGTGGACCGCGGAGCCCCAGCCACCCAACATGGGAGTGTTGCGCGCGGCCCAACCTGCGATTGCCGTTGTGAGCTGGTGCCAGAGTGTGGCATGGACCTGGAGTTGTGCGGGTGCCCGGACCCCAGCCCTGACCTGACGATGACAACTCTCTCTGCTTAGCAAAGAGAGTAACCCAGGTCCGTGCCTCCGTGGTTTTCCTGGTTGCTGCCGGGGCCGCAGCTGAGCGCGGAAGCATTGTCCACCTCGACAATTGTATGCAGGAGCTGTTGGGCACCGATGAGCCGCTCCCGGCCTATGAACGGCGCTAGACATCGAGCGGCCGGCGGTGACATTTTGACCTATCTCTGCTACAGAGAGTAGAAAACAATGTCGAGAACTGGTGAGGCAGGTGAGGAGCGGTGGGGGCCCAGAGCGAGAGAGCCATCAGGGCACAAGACGGCTAGAGCATGGGAGACTTTTTTGGTTTGTGCTCACATTTCTAGGTGGCGGCGGCGAGGGGGGGGGGCGGGAGGGGGGTCTCGGTGTGCTCGTGTGTGTGTGTGTGCACGCGCGTGTGTGTATGTGTGCGGGCAGGGGGGGAAGTCTCTGTATGTGTGCGTGCGTGTATGGGCGCTCGTGTGTGTGTCTGTGTGTCTGCTGCATGCGTGGGTGTTTGCGCTTCCCAGGAGACAGGAGATGGCCACAGCGAGCGCGTTCCCCACTCCGATAGCCTTCTTCAAGATGCGTGCGGCCAGCTCCGGTCTCCTGGAAAGTTGTTTCGCGGACTACAGGTCTCTGGCGATACCGCGCTTACGCACGGTTAACGCCACGAGACCTAAAAAAGAACAAGGAGTGCATGAAATGCAATTGGCAATTATGTGTGTGTTTAGAGGTATCCAAGTTTTGATTCAGATATAGAGCTTATTTGCAGCACCTTTTCTACTGTGGCATCTAAAAAATTTCATTGGTGTAAGCGTTAAAGGTATCAGATTTTCAGAAACCATTTTAAATACAGGCAAACGTGTGCTTGCACTTGTGTACCTTCTAACAGTAATAAGTATTCAGTTTAGAAAACTCGGCCTCTCTCATCCCTCTTGTCATTACGAAGCTGAACACCAGTTAAGTTATAACAGTCTGTAGCCAGCAGTGTGGAAGAATAAAAAATGTGTATAGAATTTACTTTTGTAAAAAATGTTGTTCGTAGAAACGTGTTTACTTTGATAACAGGGAAACAAAAATAAGTGAAATAGCCAACAAAATAAATGCCAAACGAGTGTTTTGTACAAAGAGTTGTACACAAAATAACTGCAGATCAAGTAGCGTTTGCAGGTCACTCCTTTAATGGCAGACAGTATATAGTTGGTCCAGTGCATTTTGGGTGTTGTAATCACCTGAACAAAAACACCATATAATAACGACTTCTAAAGTGAAGGCCAAGGACTGAATAGAAACTGTTCTATTTGCACCGAACAGTCTAGCAGCTAGAGGGGCTCATGGAGACCTGTTGGATGGTAAAGCCTCCACCTGTGGCTAATCGTAGCTGTTATCCTGCCATGAATTTACTCCTAACTAAGTATATAGCGTGGACTTTATAAGTACCAATGCAAACAGGAGTACAAATAAATAATGCCATGTTGATACAGGGTGGCAAGTGCAATGCTTCTTTTCAAAGGGGTGCGTTTATTCGCCTCTGGGATATCCACCTTTGTCAGTGTGGTGTCAAGTTATGTATCCATACATACAAGACCGCCTGCCATATTGCTGCAGACGGAAAGCCTGTCAGTCCAGATGAAAATACTGAGAACCAGCTCTAATGCCCGCTAGAGGGCGCACTCTTGCGTCGGTGACTCGAGTCACAGCTGGGAGGGATGCCCAAAGGTGAATTCCAGTGATGCCACAAGACTTTGAAGTGGTTCCTTGGAGGGAGTGGGATGCCAAAGGAGTGACAACAGTTGGTGTTAAGTTTTTTTAGATTAACGATTTTGTAAGTTCATATAATCGGGCACTTGTATGACAACTATGAAACCGATTTTCAATATTTGAAGTGGTACATTTTGCCCAGGCATGTATTGGCCCCGAGGGGCGGGCACATGCCACTTTGTGATGCTGCTTTTGGGTTTGCCCATCTTGCAGTGGTCGGTGATTGATGGATAGTACCCTGGAGGCAAGGAGGGTGGCCTGTCACGAAGGAATGTTGATAATTTGGAGTAGGCCCGGAAGTGCAGTTAAACCAGGTTGTGGGGAAAAACACAAAGGGGTGGCCTGAGCTAAGGAATTTAACCGCTCCAAGCATGAATAGATAATCAATTCCAGGACTAGTAGTCCTGGTTTTGGAGTGGCTTTCATAGAACTACAAATCCCAGTGTGCCGTAAAAAAAACATTGGACTGAATGAGCTACTCTCTTGTGGAACTGAATAGCTTAAGCTCTGGATCTTTTGCGCCTGGAAGGCCAGGAATCCCAGTGAATGAGTAATAGAACCCCAGTAAAATAGCTGTGCATTTTAGAGGTATTGTGACTGTCGGTAAGAACGCAGTGCTCCACTTGTGTTCTATAATTAGTTAAGGTGTGCAAGTTTAGTTGGATCCATTGTTGGTAATTAGAACTACAACTCCCAGAATACATTGAACTGTTTAGCTTAATCCTCTGAGCAAAGCACTGCATCCGAGGTGGCATGGGGTGATCTACACTGGTCACCTATTTCATGGTGAGTTAGAACCAAGAATGCCTGTGCACCTGAATGTCGTGGGTCGGCTTGCTAACTTTACAAAAATGTGTTGCTGTGTCCCCGCTGAAAGCGTGTATCCGGAGGCAGAGGTGTTGTGCTGTGTACTAAAGATAATTCAGTGACAAGACCGTGAGTGGTCCTGATACTATCTGAACAGGCCACACCTGAAACTGGCGCGGGGTAGTTGGTGACGCAGAGCAGTGCGCGATGCTGAAGGAATGCGTTTCATCTGTTCATGCAGGAGCGTGGAAGAGGAATTGTAGCTAGGAAGGCCTTTTGCCAAAGACTTCTTAAAAGGGCATCTGATGAGGATAGCCTTCCTGCGTTGTGCCACCACTGACGGGGAACAGGAACAGAGCGCCTCCATCAGCACCAAGGTACACCATATTGAAAGCGCCCATGCGGTACGCATGCCCTGGAGCCAAAACACAAGATGGACCCGCACAGCTCACTGAAGGGGTTCTAACAGGCTCTAAACCGAGAACACAAAAATAACAAGACGTGCGGCAGTGAGACTCGCTCTGTGGTGGGGGAGGAGCATGCTTAATGAGGAGGAGAGGGGGGCGTGATTGTGTGTGTAGCAGATGGCGGCTGTGCGCGTGCACGCGTGCGTAACCGCAAGCTTGAGGCCAGCAAAAGCTGTGGTCAGACTTTTAAAAGCCCACTTACTAAATGTCTCGCCAGAACAACGCATGTGCTGGCTCAGGCGAGACCTAAACAGAGTGGGAAGGAAATAGGCCCCTCGGCACTCCAAACTGTGGTTTGGATGAAAAAAAAGAGTAAGAACTATGGTTTGTGTCCTATCAGTTAGAAAGGATTTCAGCCATGTGAGTGCCTTGCCTTTCATGCCCATATCTAAAAGTAGAATATGATGATATATATTCTTAAAAACAGCGGAGATGTCCAGGAGCAGCAAGGCCGCTGGACCTTTAGCATCTGTGCTTCTTCTGAGGTCATCTAATACTGAGAAAACTACCAGTTCCATACAACCACCGTTTTCTTTCTGTAAAATCGCTACCAAGGGTAAGAAGATTGAATCATACAGGTGTTAGATGCCACTGGGTCTTTCTGTTCATTTACAATTTTGAATAATTCTTTAGATGCATTTTCAGCTGTAAGTGGGCTTTTAGTGAAGTAAAAAAATTTGCGCTGATAATTGTTTTCTTGTAACTTTGTGAGAGACGGATTTAATTTGACTATCAAAAGGCTGATTCCAGCATCTTTCTGCCATACATAGCTCCTATGAACTTTTCCAGAGGTAATCTGAGAACCAGGGATTTACTTCCTTGCGTCCTGTTTAAAAAAAAAAAAACTTTAATGGATTTAAAAGGTAGTAAGCCATCAAGGAGCTGGACGATAGTAATATTAAGACAAGTGAGCTTCAAGTTAAAATCTAAATCTTTAGAATCAAATAGTTATACTTCGAGTTCAGCTAAGGTATTTTCTCCAGTGGACTGCGGACAGAAAGCTTTCCACTTGCACCCTAAGTCAAAGCTATTCCTGGATCTTTTAGTAACGGGGAAGGGGTTAACTGAAAAACAGAATGAGATTGCCTCCAAGTCACATGGATCATTTTGCAACGTTTTTTGGACTTCAAGGAGATACCAATTAGAAAATATGATCAAGTAAGTGACCAACCAAAAAGACGGCAGACGTTTAAGCCAAGATTTTCACGTTCTTCTTTCAAGAATAACAGTATGCCTCCTGAAGCTTCAAGCAAAGTCACCCAGTACTTAGTAGAATTCTTTGTTTGTATAAATAAATCACTGAGTTCATTAAAAAAAAATCTCTAGAAGGGGTCAATACATTTGTAAAAAAGTTGCTTGGCTTTCATTTACTATAATTTAATATAATAGGACGTGCAGTGCTATTCGATTGGTATTCAGTTGATGCCAATTTTGTGCCAATATGAGAATAAGACTAGGCCACATTAAAAACTGGTCTCCCAAGTTATTGCCTTAAGGGTGCCTTTACTCCATGCTCCAGTGTGTGGTGAATGGGATTTGATGGAGAGAAGGAAGGGGTTCTCCGCTTTGAGGCTCTCACCTGCAACTTTCTATATTGGTTACTGAGTGTATACAGCGCGGGCGTGCAGGTAAAAGTGATGGGCTGGATTGGGGAGGGATTCGACCGACTACCACGACGGAAAATTTAATTAATAAATAATTTTCCCTAGTCTGTCAATTCTGGCCGCATGGGCTTCTGTTGAGTGTATAGCTTCACATTAAAATAGGTTTCTTGTCTGGTGCCTGCTCTGCTCTTCTTTCCATTGTGACACTTGCACGCAAAATTTCTGAGCTGCTGTGAAAAGTAACCTTTGTTTTTTTTTTTTAAATCTTAAGACAAATTGCACATGCATATCAAAGCACATTCACTTGTGTGTGTATTCACTTATAATGTAAGCAACTCCTAAAGTAATAGCTATCACACACAAGTTATTTTGCTTTGACATGCTTGTGCCTTTTGCACTGTCATTTAAAAAAAAATAGTTTACTCCAATACATAAATGTATTGTTGCCAATAGATCAAGGCTAACCTACTCCTTAGTAAGGCTCCTACGAACTAGTTAACTTAAATGCAAGTGGCATCAGATTCTGTATCATTGTACTGACGTCTGTTGTGTTTTTTTAGTTTCAGTATTTCTTAGCCACATGGCATTCTCCTTCGCTTTTTGCTTCATAGTCTAGTTCCACCTAGCCATCCTGAAACTGTTTAGTATGATCTTTATTTTTATTGTAAACTACCACCCTCCTTGCTCATCTTTGAAAATTATTTCTAAGTGCCGGATTTCCCTTTCCTTGCATTATCCCTATCGTGACATTTGTTGGTGGATGTGTGAGGCCATTTCTCTGGTTCCTTTGGTAGTCCAGGGTGAATGAGCAGGTATTCAAGTGTATGTAAGCTACCAGTGGACCGCCGGGCTTAGAAATGTAATTGTTGGGGGCTTACTTACGCAATGAGAATTTGGAACACTGATACTCTAAAACTTATAATACACAATAAATGTCAATCTCAGGTTAGAGGTATATCTGTAGAAGAGCACACATCTTTATTTACAAGAGCATGATGTTGAAAAGTATCAGTCATCTGGCTATAGAATTTTCCTGTGGCAGCAGCGCCCATTGAAACTTTGGTATCCACAGGACTCCCTGGTTTATAGCTGTAGGGACCTATTCCACCATTGAACTGAAGCATTGAATTGCTGTATTCAGAACTGCTGGTCATGGAGATTGTTTAACCCCTCCCCTGCTGATGACGGAACCGCTCCGTCATCAGCCGCGGTGGCGCTGTGCTGATGACTGAGCGGTTCCGTCATGGCCCGCCCGTCATAAGCACAGCACAGCACAACCGACGCTGGTGACGGAGCGGTTCCGTCACCACCATGCGCCTGCCGCTCGGCCGCCCTCCCCCTTAGCACTGCGGCGGAATAGCCGCCGCAGTGAAGAGGTTAAACAGTTCCAGAATCAGGGCAACCACTGTCCGCTAGCGAAAGACACTGCAAGCACTTATCGTAAGTGGTGAAAATCCTTGTATCCCTACCTGGTTTGAAAAGAGGGGTTATAAAAGTTCACAGAAAGTCAGACAAGCCCAGCAGGCTAGGCAGCTGTCTAAAGGGAAACAACAAGCTTCCAACAAGAGTGTAGATTTATTTTTAAATCTCTCCATCCACTTTAAGACTGGCATCCTTTATAGGACTGCAAGAGGCTTGGATAACCATCTAGTACCAAACAACCCCCTAGAAGAAATTCCGCTTCTACAGTTTAAGCACTCCTCAGTCCGGACCACTGGACACTCCGCTTGATCAAGGGAGGGATATGCCATCCATCTCTCTAAAGGCCCTCTGTGTATCCTCCAGCGATGCAAACATAATTCACAGAACTCTTAAAAGTAGCTGAGAAACATGTTGTAGGAGGAGAAAGACAACCAGTGGAATCAGTACAGCATTAGACCTGTATTACTGAAATCAGTTTCCCCTTTTGGAGTTTTTCTGTGATCGTGCCAGCGCAGGCCTTGGTAGCCAGATTTTAGATGCATAACTGGGGTCAGCAAGAATACAGAGGACTACTATTCACCCTACACCAGTGTGTTCACGGAATGTCTCTCTGTAGTGGCTCAATGTTTTATTTGTTCATGCTTTGTTCATTTATACTCTTAAAGGGCTGGCTGACAAAGCTTAGTCTCCAGCTGTTAGCGAGGAGAAGGTAGTTTGCAAGACTCTGCAATTTGGGTTATTGATCAACCAGAAGAACTCTCCTCTGTTTCCATCACAGGGATGAAATGTTTAGGTCTGGCTTGACAGAGTATTGCATGATACCTATTGTTTTCAATTACTTCAACTATGCAGAGTGGGCTGTCTCTCCAGCTAGAGGGGTATTTCTTTCTTACCACATTCTGTTGCCAGTTTGGTGTATCATCCGCCCTCTAGGAAGGGCATCCATTCAAATGCACGAAGTACTTATCGGTTCCAACTAGCTCTCCTACATATGTCTGCCATTAAGTTTATCATATTTGTTGGATTATGTGAAACTTTCTCCCTTAATGCCATGGTTTTTTGTTTGGTCAAAGACGGAAACAATCGGATCTTGCTAAATGTCCTTGTGACTCAGTCAATGGAACAATGTTGCATTTCTTCTTCCTTTGCACGCTTTATACTGTTCCAAGGATTTTTTTAAAATCCCTTTATTGAAGTCTCTTAATATAAGAAACAGCAGATCGGCCGTATTACATTTGCAAATTACTTCAATTAGAGTTTGTCTGCATGATGCTTTATACATTTATTTTGGCTGCAGTAACACTAAGAAATACGATGGGCAAGTGATAAGTGGCTGTGATAGTCTTAAATGTGAATTGATTTAGTTTCCCTGCGCTGTGTTTATTCAACGTGTTTAATCATAATCCGCCCTGTACGAGATAGATGATATTAACATTATAGGGATCTGTCCTGTCTAGTTTTTAACAATAGAACATCTGTAAAGTTTTTATGCTTGTATTTTTATTCTGCACAAGGCAGTGTATGACCCATTCATTATTAATGGCCGAAAAACATGGAACTAGGTGTTAATTTATTGTTTACAGCTTAAATGTATGTTTGGGTATTCTTTTATCGGTTTATATAAATGGAATAAAGCCTTTAGCTCATGGTGCACGAGGAACTTTTTTTTTAAACATCTGAACAGTATACTTGTACCATTTGTCACATTCAGATCTCCGATGTGCATGTTGAACACACATCAGTTCATTTTTTTTCTCCACTTTTTTCACAAGTTTGAAAAGTCAGTAGGTCTGCCTTTACCATACTAAAGAGCATTTATGGATGGATATGTGTGCTTGCTTGTGTTAGCATGTTAAAGCCCTATCTCTTGGCTTTTTCAGTGCTTGTTTAGGAGTGTTATCTTTTTTTTAAAACATTTTTTTTTATTGACGTTGTATGCAGAGTTTTACAGTATATGGCAAAAAGTAGAAAATTTCACAAATATGTATACTCAGATTCATTTTCAGTTCAACCCAGTATGTAACAATTAATGCAAAAATTAAACAAATTTAAACAAAATTAAGCCCCCAAATTTGATTGAACTTTTTTGTGCCCCCAAATCTTTTGGCATATAATTATTCACTTTTCCTAACCCTTTTCATTTTTTCAAACCATTCCTGAAACGTCGGAACTTGTGTTGAAAACCAGTTCTGTAGTAATAAAGATCTGGCAACAGCCATCATAATATAAATCAAATTTGCAACATGGCTTGTAAATGTACATTCAGGATCATATCCAAACAATAACATTTTCTCATTACATGGAATTAATAACACATAATAAGTTTTTAGAAAATCAAAGATTTCTCCCCAAAAAATCTTAATTTTAGGACAGTGCGCCATAATATGTGACCAATTGGCCTGCTCACAATTACAATGTCTAAAACAAGTAGCGGATATATTGTTATGCATCTTGGCTATAATTACTGGTGTGCGGTATAGCAACCATTTGCTAAAATAAAGCATGCGACGCCAATTGGCACCACGTAGTACACTGAAATTAAACTGATTAATGGTTTTCCATATCTCAGATGATAAAACTAGGTTTTCCTGTATATGCCATTTACGGGTAGCTTTAGAAATCAACTCATCCTCCCGACTCTTTATCAAACACTGTTTTCAAGCCCCAGGTTTCTTTACCTGATCGTTAACAAAAAGATCAGAGACTAATGAAGAGGAATTATTAGTAATAGTACTAGGGTCTAATTGCATCAGAGTAGGGTAAATCAATTTAATATAGGACACCAGTAACAGAAAATTGCCTGAAATCAGGCGTATCATATCGTTGACTGTAAGCCATGTCCCATTCCTAAGAAAATCGGATAACGTTTTAAAGCCTACTTGACCCCAGTTTCATGACATCCGCTATAAGTGGCAACTCATCCACATGTGTTATATGCTTCCTTCATACCTGTTATAAGTCTATTCAAGAACTGTGTTAATATGTCCTCCGGACATAGCACCCTGCCTGGCAGCCCACACTCTGTGAATGTGGACGCTAGGGTGTACAGATGGGGCTTGTCTAAGCCATGAGACCAGGAGCGTCTGCATCAGGAGTTGCTCATCCACTCCCAGGTCCCTCCAGATGTGGCTGTGAGATCTGGGTCGATGGTATCTCAAATATGCTCATTTGTTCTTCTTCCTCAAATGCTGTTGAAGTTCACTCACTCTCCTGTATAGTTGCCACAGTTGTTGGTGCACAGCTAATGCCAGAGGGCATGTAAAAAGCACCAAGCACTCTGGCCCAGCTAGTACTGCTGTGCCTAACTAGGTCTTCCGCAAGGATTGCACTTAACCTGCCCTTCCCAAGGGACCATTAACCATTGATCTGACGTTGGGTCCGCTTCCACATGAGAACTTGTCTAGAAAGTCCAGACATTAGCCTTTAGACTTCTGCTAGTAACCACAAGAACCTGTACCCAACCAGACGCAACCAGGTGTTCTGGCCAGGATTTTGGAGGTAGTGTCCTTTGAAGTCCTCTGCTCCATGATGTCTACAGAACCCCAGACTGTCAAGCAGGCTGTGGAGATTTGGAGAGAGGCTTCTCCAAAGTATTGGGGGGGGGAGCAGTGCAGTGGTGCTACCTTGTGTGCAGCTAAATGGCTCCAGAGTTCCTCAGGGGCTTCCATTGTCATTATTGTGTACATCTGTGGGAACATCATTCAAGACAGGGATCCAGATTCAGCCAGAAGTCTCTATTTTGTCTAGCAATTTTGAATTTTAAATTTTTTTATTTGTCTCCATCCTAAAATTGCCTCCTCTTCAATTCCACCAAACGGACAAATAAACTCCAGCGATATTTTATTTATTTTCAGAATCTTTCCTGGTTCCAAATGCTGACGTTTATAGTTATCCTATATTCATTTATAGTGCTATTTGTATTTTGGGATGCCTTATCTATTTACCTACTTTGCTGCTTCCTTCCACACTCACTTGCCCTTTCATGACTTGTTTGTGGCCTCCTCTGTTGTCCCTCTGTCGTCCTGTTAATTATGTACCTTTCTTTTGCTCCTCATTCTAAATTGTTTGAAAAGGGCAGCGCAAGGCAAGAGGTTGAGAAACCATCCCCGTCAGCCCTCTCCCGATGCCGTGCTGATTTTATTTCAAGGGGAGCGTTGCTCATTGGCTTTGGCCCGGTGAATGGTAGACTGGCCTCGAGATATGATAGTGACAGCGATGCCTACCTTCAGCGCTGGTGAAAATGGAGCAAGGTTAATTGGAAGGAGGGAAAACTGGAGGGCGAAGCATCCAGGGAGAGAGAGCTCATTTGAAAAGGGCGTGAATGCCCTGGGGGACTTGTGCTAGGGAAGCATCAAATTGCATTTAACTAAAGCAATACGGGGGAGGGAGGTATTGGCTAAAAAGAATCTAATTAGGTAATTTGAAAACCTCCAATGGAAAAGGGAGTTTGCTTTGCAAGAGGTTAGAGCAAGCCGCGGCCTCATTTAAAACTATATATATATATATATATATATATATATATATATATATATATATATATATATATATATATATATATATATATATATATATATATATATATATATATATACACATACACAAAGCGCCAAGTGCTTAGGGAGGGCTACCCACAGCGCATCCGACCATCCAGACTTCTTAAGCCCCCATCAGCCACACAACCTTCCTCCAATTGATAAAAAAGAACTCCGACGCGTTTCGGGGCAGACACGCCCCTTCCTCATGGACTGTTGACAAAGTGCACATTCCACCCACCAATGCGATTCAAATGTAGTTTATTTACATCGGGGCCGCTGATGGGGGCTTAAGAAGGCTGGATGGTCGGATGCGCTGTGGGTAGCCCTCCCTAAGCGCTTGGCGCTTTGCTCGTATATATATATATATATATATATATATATATATATATATATATATATACTTTTGTTACAGCAAACGTGCACATTAAATCTGTTCTTTGATCACATGACTTAAATGATGGCTATAGAATTTAAAAAAAATGCTTTTGATAGAATGTTCGGCGTTATGGTCCTGAATAGATGTTTGCATAGTTGCTGAATCATCTGAATAGTTGTCTCCCTTTTAGCGGAAATTGCGCCATTAGACCATATGTATTTACGGTCTTTGCTGCTTCAGTGCTCTTTGCACTAATGTAAACCTGTTTAAATACAATAGAGAAATTGTGAAATGAGGGCGGGAGTTGTTACCTACTTCTGGTGTTGGAGTGTTTGTGAGCTAAGGGTACATCACCGTTCAGGTTTTGCTGTGGTTGTAAACTGTTGGCTGCGTCATGCTGCTGTTTTTGCAATAGCCATGAACTGAGGGTGAATCTTGGTTTTGGTGTTGCCTTGTCGCTGAGGGTGCATCATGTTCCTGGTGGTGTGATGTTTGTGACCTGAGTGTGTGATCTGGTTTGGTTGTAGCCATGGTTGTGACCTGCGGGTGCCCCATGCTCCTCTTCTTGAGATGTTTGTGAGCTGAGGGCGCATCATGATTTGTGTGTTGCTGTGGCTGAGCTGAGGTTGCCTGATGCTTCAGGTGTCAACGGTTGTGAGTTAGGGGTGCATCATACTTCAGGTGTTGGCATGGTTGTGATGGCTTTGTTAACATCATTCAGATGATTGTGACGGTGTGGTTCACTGTACTTAGTGTTGTATGTTACCACAGTTGTGGCCTGAGGGCACCTCTCGCTTCATGTCTGTGTTTAATGGTTTACGAAGCTTCCGGCTTGTGAAAGTGAGCAGAGTGCGCACCATGCTCCGAGTTTTACGATGGTTATGAGCTTTGTGTGTTGCGATAGCTGCGAGCCGAGTTTGCCCATACTGTGAGTTCTCTGCTCGTTGTGACCTGAGGGCAGCTAACACAAAGTCTTCAGACTAACTCTGTTTCATTTAAGGTCGCTTATAGAAATAGCCCACCCTGAGTCCGTAAATTAACCTCCCACCAGCTATTACAGCATTCAGGGCCCCTGCTTAGATTATAGCTTCATCCAGACTGTGCCATCTCTTCCGGTGCTTGCAGTGCATTTTCACACCTAACCTCTTGATTTTGCATTCTCTTTGTTCCCAGGAACCGGCCAATTGAGAGCAGGTTTTCCCGCCCTGAGCCCTCTTCACGCCTCTCCAACGATCTCCAATCTGGACAGACTCAACCCAGGCAAGTTAATGTACATGGTCCATAAATGCGGTAACTACGGTTTTAACAGTGGTGTTTGAGAGCTTGGTACATTAACCCCTCAGGGGTGCCTGTGTGCTTCCTAGCCCCCTCAAGAATGGATGTGTTTTTAGGTTCTGCATGATGGAAGTGATGCAATTGGTGTTTTGGCGCTTTTAATGTACAAGTCTCTTAGAGGCATAGATGACACCATTTTTAATGGCGGCACTAGGAGTGGAGGGAGAAGGTGTCTGGAGGGTAAGAAACAATGGATTGTGAGCCATGGATCATTGGTTTAAAGTTCAACATAAAAATTTTAAAAATGTTTAGGTCTCAACATCTACAATCTGCGAGAACTGTGAAGAATATGTTGTGCTCCCAGAGAGAAGCAAAGAAGCTATAAGTTTACCAGTGAACAAACTTGTCTTTTTTTGTGTTAACTGGTTTGAGGACTCTCCTGTAACCTGAATGACGTTCGAGATTGGGGTTTAGGAATGGCATGCCCCCGATGGTGGTTAAAGAGGGAGCACTTTGCAGAGGCGAGCTTTATCTTCGCAACCAATCAATCAGGGGTTGGTAAAGCGCAACTACTCACCCGTGAGGTTCTTAAGGCGCTGGGTGGAGGTGGGGAGCAGATCCATCTATTTTATTTTTTTATTTAATGAGTTTTATAAAGCGCTGGCTAGACCCGTAGGTGTCAGAGCGCTTTACATTCGGTTACGCAATGTTACAGAAAATCATAATTACATATTACATCAAACCTAAGCAATACATTGAGAGAGGAAAGAAAGGTGAGACAAATAGAGCATAGGGTGATGTGTGAAGGGGGAGGATGAGGGAAAAGACGGCAGGAGAGACGAAAGGAAGACTGCCCAAAGACTGATTGGGTAGGTGGCGTCTGAGGAGGGAATTCACAGCACATCTCCCCTATAGCTAAACAAGGTAGCTCCATCGGGCATTAGTCAAATAGCTAGGTCTCAACTGACTAGGGAAAGTTCACAGAAGAAAGTCCAGTGGATAAACAGGGTGGGAACTATGAGCAAGGACGGGTAAGGGCAAAGGTCAATAGCTTGAAAGCGGAAAAGAGTAGAGCGGAGAGGGGTAGGGGGTAGGGTGAAGGGGGAGGAGAGAGATAAGATCAGGAGAGTTTGCCCAAAGACCGACTGGGTAGGTGATGGTCAAGGAGGGAATCCATAGCCGATCTCCCCTTTAGCTCACGAGGTAGCTCCAGCGGGCATCAGTCAAAATGGCTAGGTCTCAGCTGTTGAGGGAAAATTCTCAGAGTAAATGTCTTGGTGGGTGAGCAGGAACAGGGTCGGGTGAGGGCTGACAAAGATCAGGACGCTAACCAATGATTTTAGACCAGGAGAGAGAGAGCATTGAGGAGGGTCCCACTGAGGCAGCCATCATGAGGTCAGGCAAGGGGGATGAGCCTTTGAAGTTGGAATTCAGTCAGTCCCCATTATTCTCTATAATCCAGAAGGAAAGTGGGTGTAATCTAAGTAGTGGATCGGTAAGGGGACAGAGCCAGGGTATGCGTGATGAGAATATCCGCCCGTGCAAGACACATCCGCCATTAGCAGGTCAGGCAGGGTGTCTTTCTCGCTTATTCGTAGCGCTAATCAGGGGCATCCTCAAAAGTCAGAGCAGTAGTTGCAGTTCAGTTCAAGTGCTTGGGTCATTTGAAGAGCCAGATGTTGAAGTGTTTCCTGAACTGGGGTAGGTTGGGAGATGGTCTGAGGTTGAGGGTAGGGTGTTCAGGTCTTGGTAGCAAGGAAGGAGGACTTTCCTCCAGTTCTGGTCTTGCGGATCTGTGCAACAGTGGCCAGGGCGAGCTGGGCAAAGCAAAGGTATCTTCTGAGTGCGTGGAAGGAGAGGCGGCTATTCAGGTATGCTGGTCCGGTGTTGTGGAGGGCCTTGTAAGCGTGGGTGAGGAGTTTGAAGGTTATTCCTCTGTCTGCAGGGAGCCAGTGGAGTATGCAGAGGTGTTGAGTTATGTGGTTGTGCCGGGGTAGGTCCAGGACCAGTCTGGCTGTGGTGTTCTGGACATTCTGGAGCTTGCTGAGGTTTTTCTGGGTAACGCTGGCGTAAAGTGCGTTGCCGTAGTCAAGTCTGCTGATGATGAGTGTGCAAGTGACAGTCTCTCTGGATTCGGTGGGGATCCATCTGAGGGTCTTTCGCAGATATTGTTCCATTCGGAGAGGGTGGATCGCAGGATGAGGACTTCTGTCTTGTCTGAGTTGAGCTTACAACTTTATCCAGATGACGACCGCTTTCATCCCTCTATAGTAGGCGCTCAATTTTATATGCTACACAAAATCCATAAGAAAGCTACCACTCCACCATTTAGACCTATAGTTTCAGCCTGTGGATCAGTACCCGAACCTCTAGGTCAATACCTAGACTGGTTCCTGCAACCCTTAGTACAAAGTTGGCAAACCCATATAAAGGACAGACACCACAGCATTTTTAAACATGTAATACACCATTGACCTAACTGAAAATGGAGAAATTTGGCTATGCTCAGTAGATGTAACAGCACTCTACACCTCAGTCTCACACAATGAAGGGTTAGAAGCCATGGAATGGTGTCTACTTCAACATGAAGTAAAAAATTCGGATAAGGTGGTCTTGTTGGAACTTTTACATTTTACATTGTTTCACAGTTATCTCCAATGGAATGACACTTTTTTAAACAAGGCAGTGGAACCTCCATGGGATTTGCGGGGGCGCCGTCCAAAGCAAATATCTTCATGGCAAAATTTGAAATGGACCCTATCTTAAGTAATCCAGATTGGCAACAGGGCTTGATCCTGTTTAAAAGATACCTTGACGATATCTTTATATTGTGGAGAGGTGAAAAAGAGAAACACCTAGAAAACATCACACAACTCAATAGATGCCATGAGTGTATAAAATTCACACCCAGATCAACAATCATCAACTAGCATTTCTAGATGTATTGATCACTATTGAAAATAAGAAGATAAAAACTAATTTCTACACGAAAAATACAGATCGTAACAGCTGTTTACATTTCAATAGCTTTCACCAAAGCTATTAAAAAAAATCTACCTTTGTCTCATTTTATCAGACAAAAAAGAATCACTTCAGACCCCATTGATACTTCTATCATGATTGCCAGACAGATCAATAAATATCTAAAAAGAGGATATCCACGAAAGATCCCAGAGGATTCAAAGATTAAAGTGATAAATATGACCAGAGACTCCCTACTAAAAAGCAAAGCCAAAACTGATGCAAAGCTAACAGTCTGTGTACTGAAATATTTCACGAAAGCAAACAAAATTACTAAAATCATGAGGAAACACTGGTCATTGATAACACAAGAACCCGATCTAAAAATACTGTTTTCAGATTACATCACCTTTGCTTACAGTAGATCTAAGAACATAAAGGAATTACTAACTAATCTGAAAAAGAAGACTGATCTGAAGAGACCTAAAGGAATGCAAAGATTGCATCCACTGTAACAATGTTATATTAGGTAATATATTTACCCATCCTATGACAGGTCAGAAGATCCCGTTACTACACTCTAGTACATGCAACACTAAGAATGTAATCTACGCAATCAAGTGTCCATGCGGAAAAATCTACGTGGGCCAAACGGAAAGGAAGATAAAAATAAGAATTACTGAACTCAAAAGTAACATTCTTCAGAAAAATCCAAAATCAACAATAGCTATGCACTAGAACGAAACTGGACATAACATAGCTCAACTAAGGTTCATCATACTGGAAGCTATGACCTCACAGTGTGATAATGTTCCTCATAAACCACAATTAAGAACAGAATATTATTGGATAAGGAAATTATGTAGCCCGTATCCTCAAGGGTTGAATGACAGGATAGAATTATCCTGTTTCCTGTAAATTCCTTGGTTTTGCATAACAATGTATCACCTTACGTTATTCTTATGATTATGTTTCCACATAGTTGCCATGTGACATTACCATAGCGTGTGTTCTAGAAGATTAATACTTATTAATATTGATACCCTATCACACACCTTTGTATCCACTCAACCAATATGGCCGCCACTATTTCATCCTACCATATTATATGCACAGCCGTACGCCGCGTTTGTTAGATTGCATTCACATATCCTTAACACCACAGATACCCGACAGACCACTTATCATTCTATAGAGACCACGGTTCGAGTACCATGATCACGTGACTCAATTCATCCCTTCAGTTAGGACACACTAAACGACCATGACGCCTTTGTATTCATTTGAATTTTTTTTTCATTGTTAGTTCCTTTATTCCAAATAGACCAGATTATCCTCATAAAACACATAGCTTGATTATCGCAATCACGTGACCCAAATTGAGCCTATCGATGACACTCTACCTTACTAGCTTTATCCCATTTGGAATATCTTGGCCGCCATTGGCCGAGTGAAGTTACATAACTTAGAATTATTTTGCAGACTTATAGTAGCGTCTTTCACACGTTTGTAGCGTTTTTGTTCCAAGTTTTGTTACCTTATGTTAACACAACTGGGATACTGGCGCTGCCTTTACTCTTCATTCTTTAAAACTAGAACACTTGCTCGCCGCGATCACGTGATTAAGGCTCAGCCTATTACAGATAGTATACTTCATTAACGTTCCTTCACACACAATATAATGGCCACCATTGGCCGTGAAAAATCATCTGAACACTGCAGAGAAGAAACCAGGAACTTTCAGCAGCATCTTCCATGCGATTGTAGCGTCTTTCATTTAAGTAAGTTTTGCCACTGCCGTTAATTTGCATTATTCACTTTACAAGCAGATTTTAACTCCCGCACCCAATCCTTCGTTTTATCTTTATCTTCAGTCCACTACACAAACAATTTTCGTGAACCCCATTCAATTCAGACACTGATTCCCAAACACACTCTCAGGATGACCATTTTCCATGAGCAACATGAATAATGTATATAAGATGATATGAGTTAAATACTTACATAATGTATGACTTTGTAAACTTTCTGATGTAGTAAGGATGGTTTTTGTAGTAGCAAAATTAGTGTTGGATATAATGTTGTAATTACCAAGCTAAGACTAGCTCATTAAGTTTCCGTTTCTTTCCTTAAAGACCCCTGATGAAGGGTCAGCATTTAGACCCGAAATGCATTGGGTAGAATGAAGAACAATTGAGAAAATATTATATAATGATGAAATTCTGGAATATGATTACAATTGATTATGAAATATGAATAAATCTTTAATTTTGAAACATGAAGAAATGTCTCAAGGAATGATTACATAGACATAAGAAAGAATGAAACTTTATAAATCTGGAAACAGTGCACACATCCTATGTGACAGAATTGTCTGCCCCAACTAGTTCATATTTATCCAGATGACTTTCATCCCATCTTGTAAGTTGTACCTGGTGACGTTGTGTTTGTTGGTGAGGGAGAGGTCCAGCTGTGTGTCTTCTGCATAGCAGATGATGTTGAGTCTGTGGTTCCCGACGATGATTGTAAGGGGGGGGGGCATGTAGATGTTGAAGAGTGTGGGGCCAAGAGAGGAGCCCTGGGGCACTCCGCAGTTGGTCTCTGTCGGTTTCGAGAGGCATGGCAGAACTCTGACCCGTTGTGTTCTGCCTGTGAGGAAGGATTGGATCCAGTCGAGGGCCTTGTCGCAGATGCCGGCCTTGTAGATTCTAGTGGTGAGGGTGCGGTAGGAGACTGTGTCGAATGCTGCCTTGAATGAAGGCAGCGGTTTTGCCCTGGTCTAGGAGGGAGCGGATGTTGTCGGTGGCAGCAAAGAGGGCGGTTTCAGTGCAGTGATTGTTTCGGATTGGGAGATGTCCAGGATTTCTTGTGTTTCAATGAAGTTGGCTAGTTGGTTGTTAACAGTTTTTTTCTGTGACGTTGGCTCGGAAGTGATCAGGGAGATGGGCCTGAAGTTCTTAATATGTAGGGTCTCTTCAGGAGTGGGTTGATTTCGGCATGTTTCCAGTGGTCTGGGAAGGAGGCTTTCTTGAGGGAGCAGTTGATGGTTTGGCGTAGCTCAGGTGCGATAGCAGGGGTGGGTCTGTGGAAATGTGGTGCAGGCAAGGGTCAGATGGTACTATCAAGTGGATGCTTTTCATGGTCTTTAGGGTTCCAACTGAGCAGGGTCTGTGGGGGGCATGGGTTGAGGTTGATGGTACTGTGTGTGTGGGGGGAGGGGGGGGGATTCCTGGTTGTCGAAGTTGTTGTAGATCGTCTTGATCTTCTGGTGGAAGAAGGTGGCAAGTCTGTTGCAGAGGTCTTCAGGAGGGTGGGACGTCTGTGGTTTTACTGTTGGGTTTGGCGAATTCCTTGATGGTGAAGAGTTCTTTGCTGTTGCATGCGTTGGTGTTTATTCTATCTTGGAGGGCCTTCTTCCTTGTGTTTTTGATGAGGTGGTGTGCGGTGGTGGCTGCTTTGAAAGTGGTGTGGGCTTCCGGAGTTTTGTGGTTCCTCCATGTCTTTTCGATTCATCCGCAGGAGTGTCTGAATTCTAGGAGGGCAGGCGTGAACCATGCATGCCTGATGTCATCCTAGTGAATGCCTGCTGGAGCAACCCTCATTTATGGCAGCAGTGTTCAGTGTAGGTCCAGGAGGGCAGGATCCATCACAGATGTTTAGGGTAACAGCTAAGTTCATTCTATTAAGATTTGTTATATGTGCATGTATATTATTTGGATGTCCAGAAAATCCTGGCCCTACGTTCGACCCGCCTGATTTTAGGATGATGATGATGATACACTCTAGTGGGAGAGACTCCTTGAGCATCGGACATTACATAACCATTGTCATACCAGTTTTAAAGGTTATTGTTTTCTTACCTTGACCTCAAAATATGATAAAATGTTTGATGAAAGGTCCTGTTGAATCTGGGATTTACGCCCTCTCCTTCACACCCATCCCCATATGAAAGTTCCTACGTAATGTAGAGTTCTAATCAGTCATTCAACTTAAAGCCTTTTATGGCTTTCATTCGCTGCTCAAAAAACCATACGGATCAGTAAGTCATCGAAGTACTAACTAGAATGTCTAAATGGTCTTTTATAGAGTTGATAATCCAACGTATGTGACCACCAGCAAAGGTAGGTGAGACCCAAGATCCAGGGATGGATTACCATCAAAATCTTGTTAGTGATCTTATTTTCTCATCTGGTCATCCACAGGGTTGGACTAGGATGTCTCTGGATCATTGAGACTACTTCCAGATCCACCTGGCAGGACTGGGGTCAAGCCCACAATCGCTTGTAGACCATGCGTGGGATCACTAAATGGAACCAGGTGCAGTGCAAAGAGTGAAAGTGTAGGGAAAGTGGAGTTAAAATGGAATAGAGAATGAACAGTAAGGTAACTTTAATAGCTGTAAGCCTCTTTCTATTTAAAAACCAGAACAGCGCAAACATGCAGTATAAACAAATGACTGCTTAGGGGCCGACATGTTTCTGCCAAATAGGGGAAATACTCCCTTGGCTTTCTCCAGGGCTTCTGTTCTTGAAAAACTTTTGCTACTGCTAGTGCAAAACCACACTCAAAATGATAAAGAAATTAAGTACAGTGACATTTTTAAGGATATATAATTCTATTCCTCCATGTCAGCTGATGTATCAATCACCTAAAAGAAGAATGCAAAGTGGTGTAAGTACATTGGATATTCAACAATACAAGTCCATTTACAAAGGACCAATGCAGTTCCTTACTCACCCTTCTTGACAGGGGAAAATACCTCACCTCACCTGGACCAAGCTCAGAGTAAGGGAGGCCACGCTCTAAAGATAAGAAAAGGAGGGGAATCCCAAATTAAGAGGAAGAAAAAGAACGATTCCTTTCTATCTACAGGGAGTCCCTGATAAGTGTCTTATCTCTGAAGCACACTCTCTCAGCCAATCTCCAACTGTGCTCACCCACAGGCTCTCCAACTACATAGTGTGGGAGAATGAACCTAGCTGTCTCACTATAGGGACTTTAACCTCAAATTCACAGAATATTAGAGACCACAAATTAGTGGCTACACTCACCTCTCCGTCGTTGCCCCGAACTATGTCTGAGATTGGGGGAGGCAACGCTCGAAGAAAAAGAGCATCATATATTGGTGCAGCTCCTCATAGAATCCACCTATCACAGCGAGGGTGGAGCATCACGTGTGGAGAAGCGCCAGATAGTTTCAACTGATTTGGGCGAGTCACTTGATGACATCATTGTGGATAAGCTTTGTTTACTGTTTTCAAAAAGCGATCGCGGCCGACCGACGAGATTCATCTCCGCTCCGCGTAATCTCGATGTTAGTGTGTAATGAAGCGTGTTATCGTGAGATCTCTTGTAAGAACTACCAAACGTGGGAAATGTAGTCCGCCGCGTTTGGTGTCCGGTTCTGAGTCTGTTATTTATGAATGTTTAACATGCCTGTATCTCGATCTTGCTTATGATATCGGAACAGGAGGCCGATTCTTAAACTTAAAGCACTCAGAGTGTTTATGCCGATATGTTATAATCTCATCAGGCCTGACAGGAGGTAGTCTCACTAGCCAATAGGGAGCTCGCGTGTTTATTCGTAGAGATGGGAATTGTAGTTCGCAAGCTCGAAGGGGCAAGGGTTCTATCCTTCTCTCAGCTAGTTACAGCAGTTGATCCACGGGAGACGGTGTGGTCAGCCTTATGTTATATAAATATATATATTCTTTATTGTGCGTAGTTAGACTCTTTTGGGAAGCTGTACCACGACTTATAATGTGGCATAATATATTTATAAGGATAACCGGACCCTGTCTATTGGTTTTGTTTACTGGGCTGTTTACAGTTTCAGATTATATCACTAGTGCCTAACAAGGTGCTATAACGAAAAACTCACTTAGTTACTATACTAATTAATAAGATGGTCATATGTAGTACAGAGCCTGAATGATGAAAACATTATTTTTAATTAAATATGTACCCAGAAGTGTAAACATAGTAAGGATTTTCATCGTTCGCACATAAGTAAGGTTGTCATGGATAATACAGCACCTCAGCATTGAAATAGGTGAATTTCTAGGTGTCTGCCAGAAGGTCATAGCATAGTCCAGGGAATTTCGTCATTTAAACCCCGGGAATCTGTAGACAATCTGAATATCCATTTTTGTTCCTTGACAAATAAGTATCTTGCAATGTCCCCAATATGCGATGGTATAAAAGGTTTTTCCAGGACTGTCCAAGTGAAATCGGTTTCACTATGGTTCCGCTCAATGAAGTGTTTCGTGAGTTTAGAGATACTCTTTATGCACCGAAAAGCACTTTTGTGCTCCAGCATCCTCGTCTGCACTTTTCTGGTAGTCATCCCTACATATTGTTCCCGACAGGGACATGTAAGTAGATAGATTGCCTGTGAACTGTTGCAATTGGAAATGTTTTTCAGGATCCAAGGGCGATCTGTGCCTATCTCCATTTCAGTGACTTTAGATGTCTGTGGGCAAACGGAGCGAGCAGTTCCCGCAGGGATGGTGCCCGGTAACTGCCGCAGTGTTCCAAAGGGTACCTACTGCTCTTTTGGGAGGATCTCTGGGACGGGTGTGTATCAACCGATCCCTTAGGTTAGTGGACCTTTTGAAGGCAAAAAGAGGTTGTTCATTTTTATCATTGCCAAAATTGAGAATTTTCCACTGATGCTTTACAATTCGTTGAAACTAATTTGATTTAGTGTTGTAAGTGGTCACTAATGTTAGTCGGTCAAGAGGTGGTTTTTCAGTTGGGACCTCTAACAGGGCGTCATGGTGGTTGTTGGTCGCCCTTTTCCATGAGCGTGTGATCAGTTTTTTCGGGTAAAGTCTTGCCTGAAGTTGTCTGGATAGCCCTTCGGCAAGTTTTTGAAAGGTTCCAGGTGTTGAGCAATTCCGTCGTACTCTTAGTAATTGCCCATAGGGCAAATTGTCCCTTAAAGAATTGAGATGTTGGCTCTCATAGAGGAGCAGTGAGTTTCTGGCCAAAGGTTTTCGGTATAGTTCAGTTTCAAGGCCCGTAGCAGTCACGAAAATAGACAGATCAAGGAAGGAGATCCTTTCTTTGCTGTTTTCCACTGTGAATCTCAGAAAACGATTCTGAGTATTCAGCCACTGGTGGAACGACATAATAGATTGTTCATCCACTCGCCAAATGACGAGGATGTCGTCTATGTAGCGTTTGCACCAGTGGATGTGTGACCTGAAAGGATTATTGGAAGTCAGGACACATTCCTGCTCGAATACATGGACTTACAGGTTTGCCAGGCTGGGAGCAAAAATGCTCCCCATGCTGGTTCCTGAGACCTGCAGGTATATGGTGTTTTCATATTTGAAAAAGTTCTTTCATGGCGATCTTGGCTAAAGCCATAATGAAAGGAACTGGTGTTATTTTTTTTTTTTTGGAAAACCTTTATTTGTAGAAAAAGTACACCGCTATTCAGCCATACATCCCGGAGGCCAGGCAGCATTGAGGTAGCAGGTAAGATCGTGTACAATACTATACACAGAAGCAATCAGGTTTAATTTTCAATAGCATCAAACTTAGAATAAATAAACCAAGAATAAGAAGGCCTCAATAAGGCTAAGGGAAAGAGGTGTGTGCTAGGCACGAAAGAGAGTCAAAGAAAGAGAGGAGTGGCTGAGGACAGTACAGAAATAGTGGAGTTGCGCAGCGGGAGGGGGTCGAGGGCCGCACACCCAAGACAGCGCACAGGAACAGTGACAACAGTAAGGCATGTGGGGGGTAACACATCAGGATAACCCATCTGGAATTGCGGGAAGGGGCTCTACGGGGAAGGTTGGACTTCAGAGTCAATCTCTATTGGGGGGTCGCAAATATCACCTCTATAGGAGTTCCAGGCTCCCCACACAGACCTCCACATTTTAGGCTTGCCCCTGGCCACGTACACCGTCTTTTCACGCAGCATGCACCAGTCCATGTTGGTTTCCCATAAGCTGAGGGAGGGAGGAGCAGGCGCACCCCATTTCTGGGCGATGTCCCTCTTGGCCACCATATTACCCAGGGTGACCCAACGGGTCTGGGCTACACTGTAATCATTCGGACACCAAACATTGAGGAGGCACCGCCGGGCCTCAGCCGGTAGGGCCACTCCAGTCACTTCTTCCATCACCTCATGCACTCGCGTCCAATACCGGGCAACCCCAGGACACTCCCATATGATGTGCAGGAAAGTAGCAAGCATACCACAACCCCTACGACACAGGCCGTCCGTGGAAAGTCCCATATGTATGAGTCTAGGGCCAGTGACATACACCCTGTGTAGTATTTTCAACTGAACCAGGCGGAGTCGTGCTGATATGGCCACCTCCCTAGGGGAGGAGACCGCTGATTGCCACTCCTCGTCGTCCATCTCTATACCATCATTCACCCAGTGCAACCGCAATCGTTCAAGTAAATCCACTCTAACATTGATGAGTTTTTTGTACGTCAGGGAGATAGCGCTGTCCGGCATGTGGCCGTCCAGCACCCGATCCTCCAGGGGTGATGACTCAGGGATCGCATCTCCTTCCGATATGTGAGAGGAGAGGGCATGACTAAGCTGGGCGTGTCGGAAATATTCCGTCGACGCCAGTTGGAACTCAGACCGTAGCATGTCAAACGACTTGATCCTCCCCCTCGCTATCATGTCCCCAACCTTAGATATCCCAATGGTGTCCCACCGGTCGAAACCCTTAGTTTTCCACAGCTTTCCCAGTATGTCTGAGTCATATAGGGGGGTGGCCAAGGTAATCCTATCTTTCCAGCCCAGGGTGTCGGTGACCGCGCGCCATATATGCACCATCGTTTTTGTGGGGCATGTCAGCTTCCGGTCCAAGGACCTGGAGTATAAGGCTCTGTAATAGTTCCCGTCGTTCACGAGCCACCGATCCATGGCGTAGCCCGGGCTGGCCGCTGGGCCATAGAGGCCGTGGTTGATGGCCACAAGCTGGGACGCCCAGTAATAGCGTCGCATATCCGGCAGGGCGATACCCCCGTCGTAGCACGGGATGGTCAACTTGAGCAACGAGATTCGTGGCCTCCCATCCCACAACAGTGCTCGCTGCAGGGATTCGATCTCTCCAAAGTATTTGGCCGGGACCGGATCCTGGGTGTTTTGCAAAGCGTAGAGGAAGCGAGGTAGCGCCATCATTTTGAATAAAGCGGCTCTGCCCATTAGGGAGATCGGTAGCTTCTTCCATCCCTCGACATCCCTGCGTAAACGCGCCAGCGGTGGTAGAAGGTTGTGTGAGTATCGGGCTCGGGGGTCGCGCGACACGTAAATGCCCAGGTATCGAAAGCCCTGCTGGGCTATCTGTATTGAGCACCCACGGGGGAGGCGCGGAGTGTCTCCACACAACGTGTATAGTGAGGATTTAGACCAGTTGATCACCAAGCCGGAATGTGTCCCGAAGGTACCCAGCAGGTCGAAAACCACAATAAGCGAGCGGCAAGGAGAGGTGAGATACAAGAGGATGTCGTCCGCGTAAAGCGACACTCGGTCCTCAAAGCCAGGTGACCACGTAATCCCGGATACATCAGGGTGTGTCCTGATCCGGGCCGCCAGGGGCTCCAGTGCCAGGGCAAACAGGAGCGGCGAGAGCGGACAACCTTGCCTGGTGCCCCTGTGCAGCGCAAAGGAGGCCGACAGCCGACCATTGACGGCCACATTAGCCAACGGTGCGGAATACAGCAGCCGGACCCATCCGATGTAAGTGGGCCCAAACCCCAATTTGGCTAGGACTGCCCACAGGTAACTCCACTCCAGCGAGTCGAAAGCCATAGTGGCGTCAAGAGAGGCGAGAACTGCAGGCTCACGAAGCAGGTGAGCACGTGCCATGACTGCGTGGAGCCGCCTCAAGTTGAGCGCCGTGTTCCGGTGCGGTATGAAGCCGGACTGGTCCGGGTGAACCAAGTCCGTGATCACACCCACCAGCCGGTTGGCCAACAATTTGGCCAGGATCTTGGGTTCGGCGTTCAGGAGTGAGATGGGTCTATAGGACCGGCACAGATCACGTGGTTTGCCTTCCTTGTGGATCACCACAATGGTGGCGAGTCTCTGATCGAGGGGGAGTTCTCCCGCCTCGCGGGCCTCAAGGAACATATTGAGCAATGGTGTAGCCAGCGCGTCGGCCTTGAGTTTATAAAGCTCGATTGGGATACCGTTGGGTCCCGGTGCTTTGCCGGAGCGCAGCGAGCGGATCGCCAGGGCCACTTCGTCCACGGACAGGGCTCGATCCATGTCCTCTCGGTCAAGATCCGAGAGGCAGGGAAGGTCGATGTCCTCCAGAAAGGAGGCCGAAACAGACTCCGGGAGAGGATTCGCGGAGGTATAGACCCCCTCGAAGTACTCAGCGAAGGACCCAACTATAGCCGCCGGGTCAGTCAGGGATAAACCGTCCGCACCCACCAGCTCCGGGACCACCCGGGACGCCAACTCCCGTCTATCCAGCCACGCCAAGAGCTTGCCCGCCTTATCACCCGAGTCGTATATCCTGCCCTTCTGTTCCCTGCTCAAGGCCTTCGCTGCGTCAGTGGTGGTCGCCCGGAGTTCGGACTGTTTAAGGGAGAGAGCGTGAATCAAGTCGGGAGACGGGTCCAGCTCCAGTTGGGCGCTCAGGTCAGCGAGATCGGATTCCAGCCGCACCACGTCCGCATCCCGGCGGCGGCGAGCCTCCGCAATCAGGGAGAAGGCCTCGCCACGAAGCACAGTTTTAAAGGCCTCCCAAAGGGAGACAGCGGAGTCAACGGAACCAGTATTTTCGGCGAAGTACCGGTCCATAGCTTTAGTCAGGAGGGCCCTGGTCTTCGGATCGCGAAAATACCACGGGTTAATGGGAGCCACTCGCGAAGACGCGGGTATCTGGAAATCAAAAGAGACCCAGACCGGGGAATGATCCGAAATGCCCCTAGCTAAGAGACGCGCGGTGGACACAGACTGCGCCTGGGCAGCCGGGGTGAGGACGTAGTCTATTCTAGAAAGGCTACCGTGGGCACCCGAGAGGAAAGTGTACTGCCGCTGGGTAGGATGTAACAATCGCCAGCAATCTACCATCCCAGTGGAACTCAAAAAATCAGGCAGCCAAGACTGGGAAGGGCGGAGATCCCTGGATGGAAAGCGGTCCAAGTCCCCGGCGACTACAGAGTTGAAGTCCCCGCCCACCAGCAACAATCCCTCGGGGAGACCTAAAATGGCACCTCCCAGGTCCCTGAAAGTAGTCTCCTGCAGCCCCGGGGGAACATAAACCGAAACCAGCGTGCGGCCCTCCCACTTGCCCACCAACGCCACATATCTGCCCCTTTCATCAGCGAGTATAGACTCCACCTCCAACGGGAGGGACGTGCGCACCATAATGCCCACCCCTCTGGAACCCGAGGAGAACCCTGAGTGTGCCACCATTTTGTATCCACGTCTATTCAAGGCCTTACAGGCATGCCCCACCAAGTGGGTCTCTTGTAGAAAAACCACGTCAGGCGAGCAGCGTTTGAGCATCTGCAACACAACACCCCTCTTAATACGGTCCCCCAACCCGTTCACATTCCAGCTCAACAAATTAAGAGATTTACCCCCCATCATCAAGGACGATCCGCGCCCCCTCCCCCACCCACCACGGCGCCCACAGCAATAACATTTCAGTCCAGTAGTTCCTCAGCCGGAACAAAGAGTAAAACAAAGAAAGAGTACGAAAAAACACACCCCAACTACCCACCACCCTGCACCCCTGCATTAGACTATAATCCACCCCAACTAGCAGTGTGCCTGTCGCCCCTTAACTAACCTACAAGAAGTCCACAGAGGAGAAAGGAGACATCCCATCCCCCCCCGTCATCCCCCATATTAATTACAAAACGAGTCCAAATAACAGCAGCAATGCAAAAGCCGAAGCCCCTTACGGCAACCCAGCTCTCGGAAGGCAAGTAACCGAACAATCATTCCTGTGCTTCAGCGCCTCCGGTGGCCTCCTCCGTCAGGTCGGTCGGCTCATGTCGTTCCTGGGGCAGGGTATCAAGCCAGTGTCCCACCTCATCCGGGAAGTCAAAGAAAAAGGTCCGGTGGTCACGCTCGATTCGAAGCTTGGCAGGATAGAGCATGGAGTAACGCAGGCCCATTTCCCTCAGTCTCCGTTTCACCCCCGTAAAGCTCTGGCGCTTTTTCTGGACAGCCTGGGTGAAATCCGGGAAGAAGTTCACATCAGAGTTCTGGAAGCGGAGAGGGCCCGCGGTCCTCGATGCTTGCAGGATAGCGTCTCTGTCCCTGTAGTTGAACAGCCTCGCGATGATGGGTCGAGGGGAGGCACCCGATTTCGGCGGCCCACCCGGGATCCTGTGGGCCCGTTCCACCGAAAAGAACGTACTCAGGCCCCCCGGTGCCAAGTTCTTAACCACCAGTTCTTCCACAAAGAGCTCAGTCGAGTCCTCCTCGGCCTTTTCCGGTACTCCGGTGATGCGAACGTTTTGGCGCCGCGCGCGACCCTCGAATTCGTCCAGTCGACGCGCCAGCATTCCATTAGCCATTTTCAGGTCGCGCACCTCCAACTGTATATCAGACACATCAGTGACCAGGCTGGAAGTCTTGAGGTCCAGCGATTTCACCCGGTCATTAGTTTTCCCGAGGTCGGTCCTGATGAGGTTTAACTCAATCTTCAGGGAGTCAACCTTGCTGGACAGTTCCTCGCGGAGTGTGTGCATCTCCGTCTTCACCCCCGTTATCGCTCCCATGACGTCCCGAAGTGTTATCTCGGAGTCGTCCGGTGACTCATCCCTTCTCGAGTCTTTAGTACGACCCGTCAGTACCGGTGATCCCCTAGACTGGGAGAATCGCTCCGGAATGGTGGACTGGGACTGGGACGGTTTCCTATTGAGCCGCTGAGATTTGCCTGCGTCCGAGCCACCCTTGCCCGCCATATTGGCACTCTCGGGACGGGGGGACACCAGGGGCGAAAGGGTCCAGTGTAGTATGCCCAATGCACACGACGATAGCTCCAAAGTCCTGTGTTGAGGCCGCACAGCAAGGCGTTCAAGGATCCGAAGTACCCATCGGGAAGACGAAGCGTAGGCAGGGAGGTACCATGTGGAGACACTGATGTACCCCACCACGGTCGCTAGCGATGCGGGCGGAGCCTCCGGAATCCGTCGAGCTAACTGAGTCTAGGAATGTCCGATTTTCATTCCGAAAGCGGGTGCCGCCTCAGGACCGGCTTAGTAACCGATTCCCACAATCGTGGGACAGGATGGGTCACAGGATTATTGCGGAGGATCGGGAGGTCTTCGGAGCTCCGAGCTCACGCGGCCATCTTGGTTGGCAGCGAAGCTCCTCCCCGGAACTGGTGTTATTGATTCCAAATTCGCCCCTTCGAGGGTCAGCATAATTGTCTCCAAGGTCTCATCTTGGGGGATGGAGGTATAGAGAGACTCTACATCTGGCGAGACAAGGAAGTCAGTCTCCGCATTAAATTCAATATCTGGAATTACACTCAGTATGTCTTTCGTGTCCTTCAAATAAGTTGGCATAGTCTGCACCAAAGGCCTTAGAAAGAAGTCCACAAAAGCAGAAAGGGGCTCTAGGAGAGACCCCTGACCTGATATAATTGGTCAGCCTGGTGGTGGTCTCTGAATCTTGGCTGAGAGAGTGTGCTTCAGAGATAAGACACTTATCAGGGACTCCCTGTAGATAGAAAGGAATAGTTCTTTTTCTTCCTCTTAATTTGGGTTTCCCCTCCTTTTTAGGTCTCGCCTGTCGATGCGCATGCGCATCGAGCAAGCGAGACTATGGGGGCTTATCCACTCTTTATCCAACTTGCAAGGAATCGTGGCGATTCCTTGCAGTGCCCGTGACTTTTAAGCTCAATGCACATGCGCATTGAGCTTAAAAGCGCGTGCACATGCCCCCAGCCGCCTGCCTTGCCTACTCTCCCGCCCCCTCACTTCTTGATTGCACGGCCGCTAGGCCGTGCCTCCCCTACTCCTCCTCCTACTCTCCTCCCCTCCCGTCTGTTCCCGCACTCCTCCCACACCCCCGCTCCGCCCCCTCACTCTGTTTCACGAGCTCATCATCGAGGAGGTCTGCATCAACCGTGAATAACAAAACGTCCCCCAAACACGCTGACGCTGCATTCCTAAAATAAGTAAGTTATGCGATTTTATTTTTTACGAGCAGTAGTTTAACTTCACGTTTCTTATAATCGGCCCAACACACTAATGAGTCACTCCGTTTTTCAACAGTTTATGATCACATCAGCCCAATGACGTCCGTCTTTGTTTACCCGCTCCGCCCCCTCCCCTTCCCGCCGTGTCGCATACCGTGTTTTTATTGACCATGTGCCCCGTGTTTACTATCATTAGGAGCCGAATCCAACCAACCGTGAATAACAAAACGTCCCCCAAACACGCTGACGCTGCATTCCTAAAATAAGTAAGTTATGCGATTTTATTTTTTACGAGCAGTAGTTTAACTTCACGTTTCTTAAAATCGGCCCAACACACTAATGAGTCACTCCGTTTTTCAACAGTTTATGATCACATCAGCCCAATGAGGCAATCCTCCCCAGTCCTCACAAATTGAATGGCATCCCACTGACTATCTATGTGCTACAAGTAAGATTCCATTGCCAATCACTTTAACTAAACGTAAAAACTTGGCCACAGTCTAAGTTTCTTGGTACTCAAATAATGTGGGCCTATGTTATTTCCACTAGGTTTGCATACCAAAAACTCACTGCATCACTTGAATGCCGTAGAGCGCATAAGACTACATACACGAGGGAAGTCCCGCTCCGCCCCCTCCCCTTCCCGCCGTGTCGCATTTCTCCTCCCCTCTCCCCTCTCTTCCCTCCGTCTTGTTTATTTTACCCGCTCCGCCCCCTCCCCTTCCCGCCGTGTCGCATTTCTCCTCCCCCCTCCCCTCTCTCCGTCTTGTTTTTTATTTAACTAGAAGTACCCACATCTATAGCACAGATATTAGCAGCCCCTTAAGACTCAGAATGATCCATTAATATCGTTAGACAGGTCACGCCAACTTTCCAGTGATATTCCGATCTGCATTTTACTTTCACATGTACCCCTTAGGTGTTAAATTGCACAAACTGCATTTGACAACACTACAAGTACCGAAATGCAAAGCGTAGAGATCAGCGACCTCGTACAGTTTTTGACCCTATAAGTAATCGTGTTCGAGTAGCAACGCCCTCTTCCGCATTCCTGTGATGCCGGAATGATGAGGCGAGGGACAAATGTTGGAAAATCAACCCATAGACTCGGGCAAGTTCAACTACAGTGTAACAGAGTGTGACCGAAATCTGATAACATTCTCGAACCGTGTCTTTATTGACCATGTGCCCCGTGTTTACTATCATTAGGAGCCGAATCCAACCAACCGTGAAGGCTAGAATCGGCACTGCCTAGCAGCGATTTGGAAACAAAACTCGATTTGCTAATGGTGTAGCGGCTTTGTAGATTCTTGCACCAAAGATGGCTGGCTTCCTCCTCTCTCCCAGCACCCTCTTCATTCACATTGTGTGTACTGCTGCAGATGTGTGTTTACAGTGGGGGGATGGAGACAGCGTCTGTTCCCGCACTCCTCCCACACCCCCGCTCCGCCCCCTCACTCTGTTTCACGAGCTCATCATCGAGGAGGTCTGCATGTATGTATATTTTAATCTGTATTGGATTACATCAGCCTGTCCCCGCCAGGCTAGAATCGGCACTGCCTAGCAGCGATTTGGAAACAAAACTCGATTTGCTAATGGTGTAGCGGATTTGTAGATTCTTGCACCAAAGATGGCTGGCTTCCTCCTCTCTCCCAGCACCCTCTTCGTTCACATTGTGTGTACTGCTGCAGATGTGTGTTTACAGTGGGGGTATGGAGACAGGGAGAGCGTAGTTATTTTGAATCACATGCCAGCGCTTAAGCAGCATTGCCCCTCTTTGAATCAGTCCAAAGTGTTTTGCCGGCCCTGTGCCAACAACACACTGAAGAGTGTCTTTGTGTGGAGCTGAGTTCCGGATTTCATCGCTTCCTCTAGGTCTGCCCATGGCTCTGTGGTGATTGTCGTGAGCTCTTTTAATCCCATGAGTGGTGGACTCTTTCCATGAAGGTTAGAGGTGGACTCTGGCTCGGTTTACATTCAAGCCTATTTGCATAAAATTATTTCTAATGCATTTTCAGCTTCACCCGTTAAGGGGGTATTATACATGTGTTTGTTGCGAAAGAAGAGTGCATGTTGAGGCCATAATTAGGACATTGCAGGATTCTCTTCATGTTGCTGTGCAGTCTCCTTTGGTGTGACACCACAGCTACAGGGCATTCGGTTACTAAGTTAATGGAATGTCATTAGCTATAGATTTCTTGGACACATAGCTAGGAAACGCAAAAATGATAGGAGCAATGCTTGAAAAATAGTCTAAACCGCTGTCACTTTCTATGGTAATCGTTCCCACCCAGGGTTTATTCCTACTCACCCTCACTCACCCTCACCCACACTCACCCTCACTCACCCTCACCCACACTCACCCTCACCCACACTCACCCTCACCCACACTCACCCTCACCCACACTCACCCACACTCACCCTCACTCACTCACACTCACACTCACACTCACCCTCACTCACACTCACCCTCACTCACCCTCACCCACCCTCACTCACCCTCAACGCCTCACCCTCACTCACCCTCAACCCCTCACCCTCAACCCCTCACCCTCACTCACCCTCACTCACCCTTACCCTTCACCCTCAACCCCTCACTCACCCTCACTCACCCTCACTCTCACTCACCCTCAGCATCACCCTCACTCACCCTCAACCCCTCACCTACCCTCACCCTCAACCCCTCACCCTCACCCTCACTCACCCTCAACACCTCACTCGCCCTCACCCTCACTCGCCCTCACCCTCACTCGCCCTCACCCTCACTCACCCTCAACACCTCACTCGCCCTCACCCTCACTCACCCTCAACACCTCAACCTCAACCCCTCACCCTCACTCACCCACCCTCACTCACCCTCACTCTCAACCCCTCACCCTCACTCACCCTCAACCCCTCACCCTCACCCACCCTCAACCCCTCATCCTAACTCACCCTCACTCTCACTCACCCTCACTCACCCTCACTCTCACTCACTCTCACTCTCACTCACCCTCACTCTCCCTCACTCTCACTCACCCTCACTCTCACTCACCCTCACTCTCACTCTCACTCACCCTCACTCTCACTCACCCTCACTCTCACTCACTCTCACTCACCCTCACCCACCCTCACCCACCCTCACCCACCCTCACCCTCACTCACCCTCACTCACCCTCACTCACCCTCACTCACCCTCACTCACCCTCACTCACCCTCACTCACCCTCACTCACCCTCACTCACCCTCACTCACCCTCACTCACCCTCAACCCCTCACCCTCACACAGTGCAATAGGTCTCGGAGCATTTGAGTTAGAGCTTTTAGATTTGTTTATGGCTTTTTTTATTTGTAATTCTTTAGCATTGGCTACAGGAAACAAAAATGCTAAAGATTTACAAAAAAACCCCATAAACAATTCTAAAAGCACTAACTCTAATGCTGCGAGACCTATTGCATTTCCAATGCTTGTATCTTTAGAGCGTGGCCTCCCTTACTTTGAGCTTGGTCCAGGTGAGGTGAGGTATTTTCCCCTGTCAAGAAGGGTGAGTAAGGAACTGCATTGGTCCTTTGTAAATGGACTTGTATTGTTGAATATCCAATGTACTTACACCACTTTGCATTCTTATTTTAGGTGATTGATACACCAGCTGACATGGAGGAATAGAATTATATATCCTTTAAGATGTCACTGTACTTAATTTCTGTATGATTTTGAGTGTGGTTTTGCACTAGCAGTAGCAAAGGTTTTTCAAGAACAGAGGCCCTGAAGAAAGCCAAGGGAGTATTTCCCCTATTTGGCAGAAACATGTCGGCCCCTAAGCAGTCATTTGTTTATACTGCATGTTTGCGCTGTTCTGGTTTTTAAATAGAAAGAGGCTTACAGCTATTAAAGTTACCTTACTGTTCATTCTCTATTCCATTTTAACTCCACTTTCCCTACACTTTCACTCTTTGCACTGCACCTGGTTCCATTTAGTGATCCCACGCATGGTCTACAAGCGATTGTGGGCTTGACCCCAGTCCTGCCAGGTGGATCTGGAAGTAGTCTCAATGATCCAGAGACATCCCAGTCCAACCCTGTGGATGACCAGATGAGAAAATAAGATCACTAACAAGATTTTGATGGTAATCCATCCCTGGATCTTGGGTCTCACCTACCTTTGCTGGTGGTCACATACGTTGGATTATCAACTCTATAAAAGACCATTTAGACATTCTAGTTAGTACTTTGATGACTTACTGATCCGTATGGTTTTTTGAGTACACTTGTCTCTTTTGCTGTTTAGACCCCTGGGTTTTTTTTGTAGTTGCATTACGTGTATTAGGGGATGACAACCTGGGCAGGTCTCTAAATTCCCTTAGACCCTCCAACCCTCGTCTGTGTTTTCTTTCATTCGCTGCTGGCATATTTGACCCATTAGAAACAGACATTGTGATTAATGTGTGTTCACTGCTGCTCTCTTTTACTGAGTGATATGCTTATAAAGTTTGATTTCCCCCACTCTGCCATTTATTTACCAGTGCCTCTTTCTATAATTTGGGATTGTTCTGGAGCGGGCAGCACCCTGCCATCACCCCACCCCCGTCTTAATCCTCTTTCTGTTGGCCTAAATTCTCACCTTTTAAAGCCAGGCCTCATAGCCTTTTATCCAGTAATTGACTTCGCCGCCTTACCTCTGCTACCCAGGTTCACCCTCGCTGGCTCCTTTGCTGCCTTCTTGTCTGTAAGGGAGCAGAAAATAAAGGTGCTGTCCCCCACGTGACACTCTGTATTCTTTCACACCAAACACTCCCTTGTTCATACCTTTCCCACACAGTCCTAAATAACTGAATCAATTTATACTGCAGTAAGGGAGTGCCGCTCCTTTCACAACCTTCATGTTAACAAGCCATGTGACATGAAAGAAGCTTGTTAAAACCGTCGCACCTGGGTTTTAATCCCCTTCTTTGAACGCCACGCATTGTAGGTTCAGGCCCTGATTTTACCCACTGAAAGCTCTAGGCTGCAGGTTTAAAAAAATGCATTTTATGTATTATCCAATATAGTGCTAATTCTACCCACACGGATTTCAGAGTAGTCTACAATACGCATTTAAAGCAAAGTCAAAAACCTATTAATTGACAGTATTTAAACAAACATTTGTTTAATTTACAGAAGAAATAAGGTTGCAGCAAAGGTGGTGTGTTCAGATAATAGTAAGAACATGAAAACTCCGTACAGTAGATGACGTGTTTGGGAAGGACAATCAGGGTAGATGAAGGACACGAAGGCAAATTGAAATTATATTCTGTTTCTAGTTAAGAGATTCTGAGGCATTGATGAACGTTTTATTTCTAAAGAGCAAAACATGGTGTAGAGGTCACGAACTCTAAAACCTGCGATGCCACTTCTGGTTGTGAATGAAGGGACATGGCCTGGTTCAAGAAAACATTCTCGGTGTACTTGACATACCCGCAAACTCAGCCGCCTTTGACGAGTGTCGTCTCCCATCCTCATTGAGAGCAACAGCCCTCAATAGACTTTAGTAGGGTCACCCTCATTTCAAACCTGCATCCGCGTTCTAAAATAGTTTATTTTTCTTTCATTTAAATGAGGTCACCCTCTCAAGTACCTAAAGTCAGCCCCATTCATGAGCCAGCAGGCTGCCAGGTATGACTTTGATGACAGTACCACAGCCTAAATGTAATTAAATCTTAAAATCTGAGCAAAAGAGGTTTCATATTCTTAAAAATGTTAACCTCCGTACACAAATGTAGGCATGTTGAAATACGCCCTCACCAAACGCACCATCCTTTAGAAAATTAAAGGCATGAATGTTCACCTTTGAAGAGCTGGAATATTTTAGAAGGCAGCAAAGATCTGTGAGCCTCAAATTAGGCCCCAAAAGCTGCTTCATTATTTCCAGGTTCTTTTCAGGAGCACCGCAGTAGAACGTTTTTAGGCGCAAAGCTACTTCACCCATAAAACTGTACTTTTTGTGCACTGTGGCGTGGTACCTTTTTACAAATCCCTTTTAACAGTAAACAGTGAGTTTGTGGAAGGCCCAATAGGTGACCAGCTAGGTTTATTTCCTACCCATGTGCGCAGTATCATGCACAAACAATTGCACTTTTTAATGCTTGTTGAAATTAACTTCTCTAGTTTGTTAATAATTATTTGGCCTACTTATCCCTGTTGCTAGATTTTTGTGTCGACAGTGAAATCAAGCTCTCCCAGAACTGCCCGCGTATTTCCCAAAGATAACTGTTGCTTCATTATATATATATATATATATATATATATATATATATATATATATATATATATATATATATTATATATAATCTTCCACTCGCACGGAAGCACACTTTTCAGGAAATACCTGCTTCTTGAAGGCTTTTTTGAATACCTCCATAAACTGTTAAAATACAAATCCAAAGCAAAGTCTGTAGTATGCCTTGCAACATCTACTTTGATTTTTACGTTTCAAGTATCAGATATAACAATGTTTTTATTTAGATTGTTCCACTGATGCAGGGCTTTTTTTCAGGAATAATTTGAGTAAAGAGGTATGCTAGATTTTTTCTATTGAGGATATTGAGTGCTGGTCCTACATTAAATTGATCACTCTTTGTAGCCCTGTTTCTACAACTCACCCCATGCTTCGGTAAACGCATGCTTTGTTCTTTTATTAAGAGTTCAGCACTTGCATGCTATGGGATATTTTATGATGCTTACGTTAATGGATGATCCCTTGTGCAGAGTTTCAATCTTCACCACCCTACTGCATACAGTTTCACTTTTTTCATACGCCCTTTCGCCTTCATACGCCCTTTCGCCTTCTATGGGTGAGTCAAGGCAGAAGTACACCATTTTTTTTTTTTGTAAAACCGTTTTTATTGCAGAACCAAGAAATACAGCATACTTTTAGGAGACCCTGCACTGCCAACCCCAGTGCTTTATTCTTATCCACATTATCTTTGTACACGGCCTGTAGGCCCACAACCCGGAGGTCGGGCGGCGTCAAACAATGGATCACCAGTCTCAACAACCTTTAATCAGAAAAGATTAGTCCTCTTCATGCAAGGATTTCTTCAGTTCGCTTTTACTTTTTTTGTCCCCCACCCCAAACACCATCTCCCCCCAACTTCTTAACTCCCTAATTCCCCCTCCCACCCACCCGCGCCCCCACCTGCGCCTGAGCTCGCTATTAATGTGTGTGTACGAGTGCTGTCAGGAGTACCTGATCAGTTATGGTGAAGGTGCACCTGGTGTGTCAATGGGGGCTTCAGCTCCTGAGTCGGTGGGTCCCTCCTCCTCTTCCAACGTGCTGTCTCGTAAGGCCTGCACCAGTGTCTCCCACTCCATTGCCGCTTCCAGTGCCTTGTCGGATTTGCGGGGCGCCAGCTGATACCTGAGTGTACTTTCACTCATCGCCCACTTCAGAAACTCATTAATCCACCGCCTGTGCATAGGGCCCTTCTTTGATTTCCAATTTCGTGTTATTTCTCGGTTGGCCAGGAGCAGACCCATGTCTAGAAATTTACTTGTGATCTTATTCCTGGGTGTATGCGGTAACCAATGCAACACGCCAACAGACTTATTATACTGTCATTCCCTGTCCGTTACTACGTTTAGTGTCTCGCCAATTTCCCGCCAATAGTCCCGTAGGTGGGAACAGTCCCATAACATATGACCCAGGTCAGCCCCTGCCGCATTACATCTGGGGCATGCCGCGTTCTCCGCTCCAAAATACTTCCTGATTTTCCCTGGTGTGTGGTGGGCTCTGTTAAGGATATAAAAATGTATCAGTTGGAGTCGTGCGTTTCTCGTACTCTTCCTTGCTCTCCTTACCAATTGCGCCCATGTGATGTCAGGGATCTCCATCTGGAGATCCAACTCCCACCTGGCTTTAAGTGCTGATAAAGGTTGCAAAGGTTCATGCAGCATTCTAGAATAAAGGCACGTTACCGCTTTATAAGTACCAGCCACCATCATAGTACATTGGCAAGCCATGGACGTAGCTGGCTCCAGGAGCCCTCCCCCCCCCCCCCCCCCCCCCAGTGCACTTGCATAGCTCTGGTCACAGCAGCGTGCATCAGAAAGTCCACCTTCGGGAGGTCAAAGCGATCTTGCAAGGTTTGATATGGGAGTAACGCTCCATTTTCGTATAGGTCCCCAAACATTTGGATCCCGGCTTCCTCCCACCCCTGTAGGCGGGACCAATCTCCACCGTGATGGAGCGCCGTCACCATACCCAGGGGTATCTCGGGTGCGTACATGCGCCGCACTCCCGCTCGTCGCTGCGATCGATTCCAGCAGAGTCTAAATGTCTGTTCCTCTAGAGATAAATCTCTGAGTGCGAGCCTCTGTTGCAAGGTGATGTACGCCAGAACATGGCGGGGGGTGCCCTCGTCCCTCTCGTGCTCCGGCCCTCGATACACCTTTGCCACCTCCTGCGTGAAAATCTGCAACTGAGCCGCCAGGTAATAGAGCTCAAAATCCGGAACCGCCAGGCCTCCCTCATCCTTCGGTCGGAGCAGCGTGGCTAAAGCTATTCTATGCCTGCCTGTGCCCCAATGAAACGATATCAGTAACGATCTCAGCTGTTGAAAGATAGATCTGGGTATCCACACTGGCAGTGTGCGAAAGTAGTACAGGAGGCGTGGCAAAGCTATCATTTTTACTAATGAGATGCGTCCCGTGACCGAGAGCGGGAGGGTGGTCCAAAAGGACATGCTGCCCTTCAGTGTCCGAATACAGCGGCCCACATTGCCCTCCAGCATATCTGCCGCCTTGTGATACACATGCACTCCCAAATATTTCAGGCAATTAGGGTCCCAATTGAGCAGCGGGCAGGTGATAGGTCGCATCTCCCCCTGTCGTAGTGGAAATAAACAGGATTTAGCCCAGTTTACTTTTAGACAAGACAGGCTACTAAAAAGGACAAGAAGCCTTTCTGCGCCCTCCAGCGCTTCGTCAGCGTCCTCCAGAAATAACAGGAGGTCGTCCGCTTACAGTGAAATCATCTGTGGGCTTCCCCTAAAGATTAGGCCCTTGTAATAATGTCGCGTTCTGGCTTCCGCCGCGAAGGACTCTATTGCTAAGGCAACCAGCAGGGGGGAGAGTGAGCACCCCTGCCTTGTACCACGGCATACCCAATACTGGTGTGATATGAGTGATCCCACCCACACCCGTGCCATCGCTGCTGTATACAACACCCTCGTCCAAGCTATGTAACCATCCCCAAGGCCAAAGCGTTTCATGACCCTGTATAAATATTCCCGTTCTAAACTATCAAACGCCTTCTCAATATCGATTGATAGTACTAAAGGCGCTCGCGCACTCTGCATTGGGTCCCCCAGCAGACGTATCAGTCGTCGTATATTGATAGTAGTGTTTCGCGTGGGAATAAATCCGGTTTGGTCACTATGAATCAGCCCCGACATGTGTTGCAATAGTCTGGTCGCCAATATGGCACTCAAGATTTTGTAGTCCGTTGTTAGCATGGACAATGGCCGATAGGATGACGGTCTGCAGCTCTCTCTCCCAGGCTTCAGCAACGGGATCATCAGAGCTTCACACATGGACTGAGGGAACCAACCTCTAGTCTTGGCTTCATTATATATCGTTTGGAGCCGCGGAGAAAGTTGCTCTAGATATTTACTGTAAAATTCTATGGGCAAACCATCCAAGCCCGGGGTTTTATTATGAGCCATCCGCTTCACTGCACTCCCAATCTCCCCAATTCAATATTCCTGCCCAGGGTCTCTGCCTGCTCTTGGTCTAGCTGCGGCAATTGCAGCCCCTCCAGGAAGGTGTCAATTTCACTTTCCTGTCCTTCCAGCGCGCTCTCATACAGCGTTCTATAGTACGATTGGAAAATGTCCAGTATCCCCATTTGGGTGTTGTGTACCCGGCCTCCTTCTCCCTCTATGGCCAAGATCGGGTGGCTACGCCTAATAGGGTTAGCCAGCCAAGCGAGTAACGTCCCAGCCTTATCCCCCTCAGCGTGTGCCCTCACCAAATAAGTCTTGTGATCGAAGCTACGGAGCCGTTCCATTACAACCGCCACTGCTTCCCTGGCCTCGCAGACCGCATCCTGCAGCTCAGGATGATTAGGCCCTGCCATCTCTGCCTCCCGCAGCGATGCCCAATTCTGCCAGGATGACTCTATGCACGTCGGAATTCGTGCTGTTTACAGGATATTATCGGGGATCGGGCGCGGAGCTCCGGGTATATTTAGCATTTGTGATTGTGAGTAAGACCGTAATGCCATGGTAGGACACAGTCAACTGCTTGGGTGAAAAAAGGGAAGATGCCAAATTATTATGCATACAGTGAATACACTGAGCTGTGGTCAGATTGTTCGGAGGATAACTTTCAATGCATCCTTCATTTTGTTTTAATGCATCATATTAAAGAAATTACATGGAGATCAGTTCTGGTCAAAAATGATGTATGAAGTTCTGTACTACAATAAAATCTATCAACCTAAACGTTTAACCAGAATAATATGAATCTGTTAATTTTTAGGATTCCAGACTCCACATTCTCAAAATATCCTACATGGATATTCAGTCTGGTATATTGTGATGCACGATTAGAATCAACTCCCAAACAAATTACTAAAGTAATTGTTGAAATTAAAAAAAAAACTTTAAGACTATTTTTGGAAAAATAATTATAAATGCTGTAACTTGCTGTAACTTGCTGTAACTTGTCTGCTTTAGAGATTTAGATTAAGATGGTGTCTTTTTTTTTACCCTTGGGATATCTCATCAGATGGGGTCTACTGTAATTTGGAAATCCCTGATCACTAAAAGCATGCACAACAAATCCAGTGTGCATCGGCTTTGCCACCGAGCAGAGTTTATTTTAAATAACCACTGAAACATCACATACTCTAGCCTTTGCTGTCAATTTACTTGCTGTGCATGACTAAACAGCTGTACACGTGTGATAAATAGTTTGGAAGTGCTGTTGGATGCATTAGTCAATTGAGTACAAGAGCTGTATTTGGTCAGAGATCCACCTTTGAACTAACTAAATCATCTTCAAACAGAACTAATTTATTTGTGAGTTGCATATGCTCGCGTTATGGAATGTTTAAGACTGTACCTTTGAATGTTAAAAACGAAAATTCAAATCTGAAATGTAAAAATGTTAGGCGCGACTGAAGGTGCCACACTAGCCATCAGGCCACTTGGCAGCTTTCCTGGCTGCCACCCTCTCCACTGTGAAAGGTTTGCATTCCTATTGTGAAAGATTTGTCTCTAGGGTTGAAGGTTTAGCCATGGCAGTTGAAGTGGTGGACAGCTTTTTGTGGTTGGACTAGGATTTTTTCCAGTCATTTGTTTAGCTCATCTGTGTGCCGCCAGAGGCCAGAAAGTTAATTGTTGTCTTCCTCAGCCTGCTCTTTTTTGCACATGTTGAGATTTCTGCTGCCTGACCTTCCTTTCTGCTCCTTTCCTGTAGGTAATGACAATGATGATGTAACGGTCATCGAGCCTGGCAGCTCAGACAGCCGAGAGGAGCGGGCTGATGTGTACGCCACGGCAGAAGAGGTGCTTGTGGGAGGGGAGCCGACCTACCTGACGCAAACGCTAGGACTGGATAAGGAAGATATTCGGCCTCACGCAATGTCTGCTGCCAACCTGCGGGCGGCACTCATGAGCAAAAACAGCCTGCTGTCTCTAAAAGCGGAAATGCTGGCCGATGACAGCTCCATGCTTTTCGAGTACCTACCCAAAGGGACACACTCCCTTTCTCGTAAGTCCATATGCCCTACTTACAAGAGTTTTTTTTGTATGTTGACACTAATGACCACATTGTTGAGTCCAGAGATATAACGGTGTTCCATTCTGTTCTTTTATTCATTTCTTTGATGGTATTTCAAAAAACATTAGATTTTTAAAAATATGAAATCCGCAATCTTGGAAATTGTTTTCTACAGTTGTTTGAAGGAGTCAAAATCCAAGATCACACTGGAATGAAAGCTAGGCTTTATACAAATTTAAATTTTGCAGGGTTTTTGCTTATGAAAATTGAGCCAGCCAATGGTAAACACTGGGTGCTGGCTCCGAGTGCCACTGTAAGCTAGGAAAATATGTCTCTCAACAGACTGCGCTTGTGCTCCCTTGTAGGTGAGATCTAGAAAAGGGGATGAGTTGACAGGCAGACACTGTAGTGTGAGAGCTATTAGAAGGAAACTAATTGATAGAAGAAAGTTGGAAGGGAGATGGAGGTGCAGACAACAACAAAACAAGTATAGTCGGAGATGAGAGTTCTAGGCATTAGACCCTCTCATATGGTGGCCTAAAGTAGGCGTTATATAGTCCTTGATGATCATATTGTGAGCAGTATGGTTGTCTCTGCTTAAAAAAGCTGCTTTCTTTATATTTTTGCACATTCTAGTCTAATATGTCAGCAAGATGCCTCGGTGAAGTATATATATTTGCTGCTCACATCTGTGATCTGCACGTCGCACCTTCAAATCCTGGCATGATCAATCCATGATTACATCTGTCAGATCAAAAATGGTTTACTATTTCATTGGGTAATAGTAACACCTATAATTTAAAGTTAATTGAAACCTCAAAACTGGTATGTTAAGTATATGTAAAAGCAATTTATTATTGTCCCTTTGGCAGATGCTCAAGAATACGAATTGGTGGCTCCCTGTGACATAAAAGTACTCTTGGGTAGAACCTTTTGAAAGCCTTTACTATTGTGAGGTGCACAAGTGAGCGACAAGCATTAAGTGCTTCTGACTTATATAGCCTTCTGTTGGATCTTTTGGATCAAAGTTGTGCTACATACCCATCTTTCATTCCAAGCGTGTTAATTTGATCTAGGAGATTTAAGTCTGTCGCCTTGCATGCCCTCATCCCTCTTTGCTGTAAATGTTGTGCATCCACTCAAGCATGCCCTTGGTTTCTATCTGGTCAGAATCATCAATCTGCGATCTTGAGAATTGCTTTTGTTTCCTCTTAGGGTGGTATGTATGTAGGTAAGGATGCCTTCAAAACCACATTTGCCAGTTTCCTCACTGTCTTTGACTACTTAAATATCCATGCACATGTTGCCAGGGTCAAAGTGACTTGCATTGTATTCTCCGATTATGTTCATGTTGCCTGCATATACAGGTCTGCTGTATGAATAATCGTGCACGTGCTCAGTGGGTGTTAAAAACTCTGCTGCTCCTTGAGGGTTTGCGCAGTTTGGCCAAGAGAAGTCAATACATGTCTTTGCTTAAATGATTGGCAACCTGTGTTGGCATTTTTCTCAGTGTTTCAGATCTTGCTAAGTAATTTGCCTCTACTTGGAAATAGAAGAGAGCTAGGGCCCTAAAGTGAGTCAAAGTTCCCATAATGGTGACTCCAGATACTCTCAGTTGACAGACGGCCTTATTCCTAGTATGATCCCTCTGCCACGCTTGCACCTCTGAAAACTGGTGAAGGTTACCACCATGTGAATGAGGGACTTAAAGGCAGAGTACCAGAGAGGAAGGGTTCTGCATAGGCAGGCATTTCTGGTCCAAGTAATCGATCTTCTTTACAGTCTTTAGCCCATCAGGCACAAAACGTGAATACCATGCATGAAATGTATGTTTATCTGCTTCTTTAGTCCTCAAGTTTCTTATTTAATAAGCTGTCAAGTTGACGCTGTCGCCGTGCCTGCTTAGTGGCTGTAACCTCCCTTCGGCTGGTTGTCTGTAACCCCGAGGGCAGCACTTTGTTTTCATTGGGCAGTACCCAGCCAACGATTTTAAAACTTTTGTGTCCTCTACTAGAAATTTAAAATGATATGCTGTTTTTCTAAAAGAACTGCTGTTGCAACAGGTTTCCTAGTTAATGGGTACATCGTTAATGCATTTCCCTACCGAGGTATGGTCTATCTGCATTTGTTGGCTTGTGTGCAAGGGTATTATTCCAGGCTCCTATGCCATGTCTCAGTTCTGCATGCTTTTTATGGAAGCGTCATTAAATGCACACATTCTGAGTGTCTTTTGGTGTTCGTTCATGCAGACAAATGAATTCTCAATTGCTATGTCAATTATAATCTGCCTTGCATCACAATTAATGAACGCCCTTATTGAACATGTGTGGTTCGCGTGCATAATCTGTAATTTTCCCCTTTGAATGCATGTACATTTACTGTTGACCTTGGATGATCATAAACGTGGACTTCAGTCTGTTTTGGGTTTAGTGGTGTCTTTGTGAAAATTGTTGGACGCTTTCTCCCTCGGTCTGCTTGTGCACTTTTATGAGGTTCTGGTTGCTGGCACATTTTAAGGAAAATCACCCGAGAAATGTTAAAATAACTAGAAGTTGCTGAACTTGTGTGCACTCTATTCCAGGATGAAAAGAGCGTTTCACTGCTCGTAGGATGCAGTTGCATTGCATCTTAGAGCAGAGTAAGTAAAAGCAAGGACTGTGTGTAACTGGGTTTAACTGCAGTTTTTAGGGTCATGAATGGTCAGTCCTGTTCCTACAAATCCACTGTTAGCTCTTGGTTAAGCCCGCTTTTCCCTGGGATCTGTTGACCAACATCTGGTTGACTTTAGCACATTTGATTACTGCTTGGTTACTAGCCATAACAAAAATGAAAATTAAAACAGTCGGCATATGCCACAGGCTCATACATGAGCAAGCCCCTGGTACATTGGTCGCTCCAGAGTGCTATTGATAACTTGCTTTTTCTCTGCTTATTTTCTTTGATTTAGTATTATGTGGTTAATTTGGAGACTTACTTGGAGCAGGGCAGTCTTGGGTGGGGGTTTGAGGTTCATGCAACCTGGTCGGCAGACCTCATGGGTCAGGAAACCAGCTGCCAGGCTGTTCGTGGTACTTGTTAAGACATGATAATTTTTATATTATTTTCACTTATCCTCTAAATCGCCACTCTTGTGCGTGCTAACTACAGTGTACTGCTGTTATAGTTACTACTTTGCGGCAAAGTGGTATGTCCTCATATTTTGCTGCTGTGGTATTGGTGTGTGGGCTCACTACACTGTTGCTATTCTTTTTTTTGTTGTTGATTTAGTTTGAGATTCCAACTTGCGGATGTTTGAACACATTGTAAGTTCAGACACATTTTGATTTTGTAGCTGCTTTGGACGATAGTGCATAAACACTGATTTATTGATCCAGTTTTACCATGCACAACACAGTAAACATTGGTTTGTTTAATTATGTATGAGTATGCATTATTATTACTTTAAAGAAATTGTGTTTTACTTCAGCATGTTACAACAAATACCAATCATTTCTTTTGTTTGAGAAATGACTTTATTGGGACAATGTCTGTAAAGCGACGACGTTTGAAGGTTTTGTTTTTATTTAGCAGTTATATAATTGACAGCATGCACTTTGAAGCAGCATGCCATACAGAAGGCATTCAAATGCCAAGTGCATGTATTATATTGCCTCCTATGTAATTTCTTGGTAATTTATTTAACTAGAGGTAAAACAACGATTAGAAACTGCTTTTCGTTGATTTATGCTGATTTCCTGAGTTGAGGGTTGTTGATGGGAGCAGTGGTGGTAATCTTTTGGTATGCTGTTGGTGTTTATCACCAACAAACATTTCCTTGGGAGTTAGGCAGGAGATAGTGTTGACGACAAGCTGAAGACCTCTCGACTGTTCTTGCCCACCTATTGACTTAGTGGTTTGCTGGTCAACACCTGGTACATGATGGGTAAAACTGACACAAGACAGTCCAAGTTTTCATTTGAGAATCAAAGGAAGACTCAAACGACTGATTCGCCTCCTGACTACCACCAGTTAGGGCAATGGAGAGGCTTCAACTCCAGAGTTGGACTTCGGTACTAAGTTCTTAGACCTTGAGCACAGTCTGACTGGTGTTGATACTAGAATTGAACTATTGAAGGACAGGTTTGATCTCCTCAAAGAAAAAGTTGAGGAGCACATCAAACACATAGACCAACTTGAACGCTGTACATTGGATGTGGAACATGAGCTGGCCGTGGTTGGTGAGAAACTTCTTTGGATGGAAATAGATCTAGAGGTCATCTGTAACAAGATCGAAAACCTGGAAGCAGTTGAAAGGGCCCGCAGATCACTTGGCCAACGCTCTCCTCCTGTTGATTTGGCCCACCCAATAATAGTAGGGCTGTTGAACTATAGAGATGAAGCCTTGCAACTGACAAGAGCCTAGCGGCCACTCTTTTATCAAGGTAATGAGATGTTCATCTTCCTGGAGTTCACAATTGTTGTGCTGGCTGCTAAGAGGAATGTTCTATCAATCAAGCACCCACTACAGCTTGCAGATGGCAAGTACTCTTTGATTTATCCGGCCAAGCTACGCATACACACCACTCAGAAAAAACTCACTACTTTACAGATCCAAAAGGAGCTGGCAAATTTGCGAAACATATTCTAGTACCTGCGGTGAGAGTCACTGTCAGCTGTGACATCTGAGTAAAATTGACTGAGGGGGTGCACCTCCTGCGAATGCTGCTTGTGAAAGTGCTGCAGGGCGGTTGAAGTCCTGTCCTCCGTGGATTCCTCACTGAGCCATAGACTATTCAATTGTTCTTGAGTTGAACTGTTGGTGGGTGTAACTTGACCCGGTGATGTGATTCCATTGAGTGATGACTGTTGAGAGGCTGCTTAACCGGTAGACGTTAGTGTCCATTTTAAGACACCTTCCTGCCTGGTGCCACTAGCCACTGAATCGTCCTAACTCAGTAGGGTTGACCACAATGACTAACATCTGAAAGAGACACGTTAGTGATAGATTCCTTACCTTAGAATATCCCCAGGCGTCAGACTTGATCCGGAAATTTTTGCGTAGCAATACCCCTGCGCGTCGTCCGCGGCTCCGCGTCCGTCGTTAGCGCCGGAATGACGTCGTCTGAGTTCTTAGACGCCGCCCATGCGCGCTGACGTTAGTTCTTCTTTTTTCCGCGCCAGCTAGCGCAGATCCGGAGAAGCTCTACCCCTAGTCATTTTTTGACTAATCTTTTTGATAATTTCTTCACTCGAGTCTTCGACTCTATCGGTGCCGGTAAGGATGCCCGGGTACAAACCCTGCTCGAAATGCGACCGACTGATGTCAGTTACCGACCCCCATCGCCGGTGCCTGAAGTGTTTAGGCCTCCACCACGACGACCGCACCTGCTCTGACTGCTGGGCCCTGACGTCTAAAGCTAGGCGGGAGCGGTCCCGCAAGCGACTCGAGCTCCGGCAGTCGGCCCGCGCCGTTCCAGGTCCCGGTCCCACGGGAGGTCGAGGGACCGGTCGCGGGGTCGGAATCATCGCAGCTCCGGGAGTGGACACCGGTTGTCAGGATCCAAGTCCTCAGGTAAGAGGCATGAGAGGTCGGAGAGACGTCATCGTTCCTCTGACCCACCCAGACGCTCGCACGATGCGTACGGGGGTTCGGGTGGCACCACCCACGCGGCTCCGACGGAGTCTCAAGCGTCGCCGCCTGCCCCACACCTTCGGGTGCCTGGGCACGGTGCGTCGCCGGAGATCGAGCGGTACCTCATGGCCATGAGGTCCCTCCCTCCTCAGCCGGGTTCCGTGGCGCCTCCAGGCCCAACGGTCCCGGCTGGAGGCCCTAGCGGGTCGGGTGCTTCGGCCCGACGCCGTCGGGTGCTTCGGCCGCGGCGCCGCCGGCGACTTCGGTCCTGGCGCCGCAAGACCTCACCGGATCCGCTTCCCGATCCGGGTCGTCGCCGGCCCCGCGGGTGTCGCCCCCGGCGCCCACTGTGGACGCCGTCCGTCCGACTGGGCGCCGCTTCCAACGGCCTTTGGAGATTTTTATTTCAATGAGGAGGCCCCGTCTGTTGCCCCTGTTTTACAGGAGACGGGTGACGAAGGCGACTGGGAGGGGTCTGAAGACCCTCTGGCATTGGAGTGCAAGTCTCAAGAGGACTGGGCATATGAGCTTGGGGAAGCCAGTGGTATTGACACTTCGCCAGACACTGGATTTGTCTCCCCTCCCACCGTGGCTACGGAGGAGGGGTCTACTTACAGTGTAGTGTTGACGAGGGCGGCCAAGGCCTTAAATCTTGAGCTCCCCGTCGCGGCCGTGAGGACTAACCTCCTCACTGAGGTCCTCAAACCGCAGACAAGCTCCAGTGAGTCCCTGCTGCCATTCAATGAGGCCTTGTGTGACATTCTGGTGGGCACTTGGTCCAAGCCCGCCACCGGTCCGCCTGTGGATAGGAACGTGGCCAGACACTACCGCCCGGCCCGGGGCGACCCTTGCTTTTTGTCCACCCATCCCACCCCCGAGAGCCTGGTTATCCAGGCCTCCACTTCCCAGACCACATTCCTGTCGGCTCCGCCCGATCGGGAATCCGAGAGATATGAACAATTCGGGGAAGAAAGTGTTCTCGTCCCTGAGTTTAGGGCTGCGGTCTGTCAATACCGCTTGTCTCTTGGGCCGCTACACCCACACCCTGTGGGACGCGGTCGCGCTGCCACAATGTCCAGAGGAGGTCCGGGCTAAACTCGCCCCAAACCCTTGTGGAGGGCCGAGATGCAGCGCGATATTCCATCCGGTGTGGGCTGGATACCACGGACTCACTGGGCAGGGTGATGGCAACGACCGTGGCGGTTCGACGCCGCACCTGGTTGAGGTCCGCCAACTTTTCGGCCGATGTCCAGGCCACACTTCTGGACATTGCCGGACTCCAGGGCTACGGCCAAGTCTTTGGGCCTCTCGGCCACACGCCAGCAATCTGGTGCCTTTCGCTCCTTTCGAGGCCACCGAAGGGGCGCCCCCACACGTGCTGCCAGCCACGCACCGCAGAATGATCAACCACGCGGTGGCGGCTGTGGAAACCGCCGTGTTGGCGGTCAGGGACAACGGCGAGGCCAGTCCACACCTCCCTCCGCAGCACCTGCCTCAAAACCTTCCGAGTTTTCAGGCCCATGTGACGCTAGTGGGAGGCAGGGTTCGCCATCACCTCTCCCACTGGCGCACTGTCCCATCGGACAGGTGGGTGCTACAGATCGTCCGAAGGGGCTACTCCCTCCCCTTCGAGGCGACCCCTCCAGCCATGCCACTGCAATTCCACCGCGTGTCGGGGGATCACTTGCAACTTCTGCAAGAGGAAGTCACGGCCCTCTTGGCCTAGGGGGCCATAGAGCGCGTTCCTGGGCCAGAAGTAGGGTGTGGTTGTTACTCCCTCTACTTTCTGGTACCCAAGAAGGGCAAAGGGGGCCTACGCCCTATCTTGGACCTACGGAACGTCAACGGCTTCCTTCGGAAGGAGAAGTTCACGATGCTGACTTTGGCTCAGGTCTTAGCTGCCCTGGACCCTGGAGACTGGCTGGTAGCGATGGACTTGCAGGACGCTTATTTTCACATCCCCGTCCTGCCGGCCCACCGGCGTTACCTGCGGTTCATGCTAGGCCACAAGCACTTTCAGTTTACCGTTCTCCCCTTCGGCCTTACCAGCGCCCCACGGGTGTTCACGAAGGTGATGGCGGTGGTCGCAGCTCATCTGCGCAGGTTAGGGGTGTCAGTCTTCCCCTACCTCAACGACTGGTTGTTTGATGGCGGGCTCGCCCCAGACCTCCAGACTACGGCCGACTTCCTGCACTTGCTGGGGTTCTCCATCAACGTGCCAAAGTCGCGCCTGTGTCCCTCTCAGAAGCTCCTCTTCATCGGAGCGGTTCTAGACTTGGCGCAGTTTCGGGTTTATCCTCCCGAACAGCGGATTCAGGCTCTGATTCCGATCTTTCAGCCTTTATCCTGAGTCTCGGTCAGGTTGACGCTGCGGCTTCTGGGGCTGATGGCCTCCTGCATCCTTCTGTTGCATCACGCCCGGTGGCGGATGCGGGCGCTGCAGTGGGACTGTAGTGAAGTTCCTATTTTCCTAATAGGCTCTGCGCATTGGAATAACATAAACAGCAGTGTAGACATAGGACTGAGGTCATCTAGGTCTCTACTGACTATGTTAAACTTAATTTAGATTTGCGCCAGCTAGCTCAGAGGTCACTGGAAACTTTCTTGAATGAATAGGGAGGAACAAGCTCCCCTGGCTCAGACAAGAAGGGATTCAGTTTCCGACAACCGCATTAACATGACAACTTTGCTCCCTCAGAATAAGAGTATATCTCTAGAGTCATGTGAAAACAATAGAAAGCTATTTCACTCAGTCAGCAGTGCATACTTAGTTTCACCAGAATGCAGAGAAATAGAGAGACGGGCGTTTTCAATAAAAGGTGTTCTTTATTGAGCAGTCTTCTTACTCAAGCAAGAGAAATTAATTGCCACAATTGCAATACTTAAAGTAAAGTGTGTACAGTAAAAGTAGTATTAGGAAGTAATACTGTAAAAGCATTGATATGGTTTCTTAGCCTTATGATAATTTAAAATGGATAAAATATATACATACATAAATACATTGACTAACGTACTCAACTGGTGCTTTTAACTAAGCCTACCCCGGTGTACCTGACCTAAGCCTAATACTTGGGAAGGGATGAGTAAGTAGCAGTTTAAGTTAAGTTGGTTAAGATTATTTTGCCAAGAATCTGCCTCAAGAATTCTCTTAAGGGATTTAGTCAGCTCTGTACCTTGGTAATAGAATGTGGTAGGTCTGGTATCTCTTTCCTCAGGACTCGATATCCCAGCAACCCGCAAGGGTAGGCTGGAAACACCGGAGCTGGATTTTCTCGGCTGGAGAAAAAGCCAGCGTCTCTCTGTGCGTCAAACGGGAGGGGCGGCTTCCGTGGGCTCTCGCATCAGCTGGGCTCTCAGGCAAGTAGATGGCCGCTCTGCTCCAAACCACTGTGTGTTTGCTTAAGGCAACTGTTGGTATTTTATACCTGGAAGGTGCCGGGTTTGACATAAAGTTGGACATAAGACGTCACTAAGAACTAACAGTTCTTTCTGGACTTCAGGAGTTCTCGTTCAAATCAAAACAAAAGCAGGGGGGATTTCCCGGGCTGCTGGAGGCTTGGTTTATTTAAAGAACGTGTTGTGCTTTCTAGGAGTCGATGGGAGTAGCCGTGCTGTGCTTTGGACTGCATGGGCTATTACTGAATATGGATCTGATTCTTATGGCTTTATCAGGACATTATTGATTATAACCTCACAAAGGCATAAATCGGGAATATCGAATTAGGGTCCTAGATATAAACACCACAGGACCTGAAGTTTCAGTGGGTCCAGCATCAGGGCAACTTGTCCGATCATGTCTTGATCTCGGAGGGCACTGCAAGACAGTTGCAGTGGTGGCTCACGGACCACGATTGGGTCAGTGGCAGATCCCTCTCCCTACCCCACCCGGAGCCCGTGGTTGTGACGGACGCGTCCCTCCAGGGCTGGGTAGGCCACATGGGCGAGGCGGAGATCAGAGGCCTCTGGTCTCCGGCGGAGTCCCGGCTCCTTATCAACCTTTTGGAGCTGCGGGCGATCCGACTAGCACTGAAGGCATTCCTCCCCTCTGTCCGGGGGAGTGTAGTGCAAGTGTTCACGGACAACACCACCGCCATGTGTTACTGCAACAAACAGGGCGGGGTGGGGTCGTGGACTCTATGCCAGGAGGCTCTGCGCCTCTGGCAGTGGCTGGACCATCGGGGCGTGACCCTGGTGGTTCAACACCTGGCAGGCTCTCTGAATGCCAGGGCGGACGAACTCAGCCGTCGGTGCATGATGGATCACGAATGGCGTCTGAACTTGGACGTGGCGCAAGGCCTCTTTCAGCAATGGGGAGAGCCTTGGTTAGATCTATCCGCCACAGAAGAGAACACGCAATGTCATCAGTTCTGCGCGTTGGAATTTCCAAGGCGGCACTCGCTCGGAGAAGCTTTTCGTCGCGTGTGGAGTTGCGGTCTATTTTACGCCTTGTGCTATACCACTTCCGCCGAGAGTGCTGAAGAAGATCAGGCGCGACCGGGCCCAGGTTATTCTTGTGGCTCCGGACTGGGCACGAAGATGCTCGTATCCCGAGCTACTCAGCATGTCAGTCGATCCCCCGATTCGTCTGCCTCTTCGGGAGGACCTTCTGTCGCAGCAGCAGGGGACTGTTCTGCACCCGGACCTGTCCAGTCTCCACCTACAAGCTTGGAGATTGAGCGGCAGCAGTTGTGGCCATTTGACTTGCCTCCCGAAGTCTATGATTTCATTCTGGTAGCCAGGCGTCCCTCCACAAAGTCGGTATATGCCTGCAGGTGGAACAGATTTGTGGCATGGTGCACAGCAAAGGTTGTGGATCCACTCTCTGCACCCCTTTCTGGGGTTCTACTCTTTCTTCTTTCTCTTGCCCAGCAGGGCTCTGCTCTGGGCACTCTCAAGGGGTACCTTTCTGCCCTTTCAGCCTTCCTTGTTCAAGTCCCCCATTGTAAATAGATTTTTGAAGGGCATCACACACATGTTCCCTCCTTTCCCTTCGTGATACCCCAGTGGGACTTGAATCTTGTACTTACTTACCTAATGTGTGCTCCCTTTGAGCCGCTCCATAACTGTCCTCTCCGTCTTCTTACTTTGAAGACTGCTTTCCTGGTGGCCATCACCTCTGACAGGAGAGTGAGTGAGCTCCAGGCTCTTTCTTCTAAACCTCCTTTCCTCTCTGTCCATCCGGACAAGGTTGTGTTGCGGACGAGACCCTCTTTCCTGCCCAAGGTTGTCACGGCCTTCCACATCGGGCAGTCCATTACCTTGCCCACCTTCTTTCCGCCTCCGCATCCCTCGAAAGAGGAAGAGAGGCTCCACCGTCTGGACCCAAAACGTGCGCTCTCTTATTATCTGGATCACACACGCCAGTTCCAGGTGGATGACCAACTCTTTGTTGGTTATGTGGGCGCTAAGAAGGGAAAGGCGGTGCACAAGCGGACAATCTCGGGGTGGATCATCTTGTGTATCCAGGCATGTTACTCCTTGGCCAAAAAGGAGCCCCCTGTTGGATTGCGGGCTCATTCTACTCGGGCCACGGCGACTACAACTGCCCTGGGCCGAGGAGTGCCCTTGCAGAACATTTGCCAGGCAGCTACGTGGGCCTCGCTGCACACGTTTGCAAGACACTACTGCCTGGACAGCCAAGTCCGGAGGGATGGCTTCTTTGACCATTCCGTCCTCCAGGACTTTCTGGTGTGATTATTGGTTTGCAGACCCACCACCGAGGTTGGTATTGCTGGGGTATCTATTCTAAGGTAAGGAATCTATCACTAATGTGTCTCTTTCAGATGCGCAAGTTACTACTTGTGTAACAATATATCTGTAAGAGACATTAGTTAGGGATAGATTCCTTACCTACCCACCCATCCTCCCCGTTCTGCGAACCGATATCTAGGGTTAAAGTCATCCCCTTTCAGGGCCCTAGTTTCATGGCACCAGTGTTGGTTCTATCATGGCTCTGCGTATCTGGCGCGGAAAAGCTGTGTATCAGAACTGACGTCAGCGCGCATGGGCGCCGTCTAAGTACTTTGACGTCATTCGGGCGCTAACGACGCCGACGACTGACGCGGGGCCGCGGACGACGCCTCCCGATGCTCAGGGGTATTGCTACGCAAAAATTTCCGGATCCAATCTGACGCCTGGGGATATTCTAAGGTAAGGAATCTATCACTAACTAATGTCTCTTACAGATATATCATTACACAAGTAGCAACTTGTGCATCAAGACTGCACCTGATGGCCCACCCAGCTCTTTTCTGGCTGGGCGAGTCCCGGACCTCAGGTACGCCCCTTCGGTATGAGTCCCTGGCGGTTTACACTGGTTGCTTGTTGAGTGTCACATGGATGGTGGGTTGGTGGTATTTGGCCCGGGTGGGGTGGGGTGGGGTGGGGGGGCGTGTCAAAGTAGAAGGTGGGCAGAATGTTGAGTTTTTGTTGCTGTTGCCTCCGGATTGCAAAATGTTCTTTTGTTCTTCCCCTTTCTTGCCACTCAACGTAATGTTGTAAGCCCTCACGCTTTATGTATGCGCGACAGGAGCTCTCACACCAACATATTGATTCCGATGCAGTTGATTAATTGCGTGACCTGGAATATAAGGGGCCTCAATGATGGGTGGAAGGCTCAACCTGTTGCGTACCTGGAGAGATACAACGTAGATATTTGAATACCGCAGGAACTACATCTCACGGAGAGCACTCGGGCGCACCTGCGAGCGGGGTGGATAGGTGAACATCATGTAGCATATTGTTCCAATTATGCCCGCTTGGTAGCTATACTAATTTGTAACGGTTTGCAATGGCACACAGCGCACATGCCGAGTCTTATGTGACCATCAAGGTAGATATGTTCTGATCTCTGGCACACTGCAGGGCTACACGCTCCGACTCCTGTCTGTGTATGGGCCAAAGGTAGATGAATCCTATTTCTTTGCAGAGGTTTGGAGATATGCAGGTGCAATAGGACCTGGGGCTCTTTTGGAGGGTTAAGGGGTGTTGTATGGCGTTTTAGATTCCGACTGGATTTCCCCGATTCATGCCCTTATATAGGTACAATCCACGTTGCCCTTATATAGGCATAGAAATCAAGCCCTTATTTAGGCATAGCCCATGCTACCCAAATACAGGTATGGTTACTTCCATCCGTTCCCCAAATGTTACAACGATTTCTTGGAAAACCAGCTTAAGCTGTCAGGGACTTCCCCTTGCTTGAATATTGATCTCTCCAAGAACTGTTAGTTTTACAATGAACATCTATTCCTTAGGGGTTTCATTCATGACGTTCATATGCCCGACTTACATCAAACATGGCATTCCTAAACACCTTCAAGGTATAAATATACCTTCACGTGCTATGGCAAAACACAGTGGTTCGGAGCAGTTCGACGACCTACTTTCCCGATGCAGCTCGCTACAGCAAGTGCCAAAGGAAGCTGACTCTCCAGCTGACGCACTGCTCTCCTCTGCTGAGAAATCCAGCTCCAGTGTTTCTGACTCTCCTTGTGGGGTGTTGGGAAATAGAGTCCAGAGACAGAGATACCAGACCTCCTTCATTCTAAGCCATGGAGCTGATTAGAACCTAGAGAAACCTTTGGTAATTCTTGGCAGAACTAAAACTTATGCTAAACAATACTTATGCTAAACAATACTTACTTCTTCCCTCGTACTAGACCTTGCATTGGGGTAGGCGTATTTTAGAAGCACCAGTTGACTATTTTAGCCTGTGTTATTTATGTATGTATTCTTCTATGGCTAAGAAACCATACAATGCTATTACAGTATTATTTCATAATACTATTCCTGCTGTACGCATTATACTTTGCATTCTGTCTAACGATTGTAGCAGTTCACCTCTCTTGCATGAGAAAGAAGACTGTTCAATAAGCCTTTTATTGAGAACGCCCGTCTCACTATTTCTTTGCAACTTTGTAGAAACGAACCATGCACGATTGACTGAGTGAAATACTTATCTATTGTTTCTATGACTCTGAAGATATTTTCCAGTCATAGGGAAACAAAGTTGTCATGTTTATGCGGTCTTTAGACCCCGAGCTGACTGATTTAGTGACTCCCGATGCCCGCACCCAGAGGCAGCTGCACAGGCGCATCTACTAATGATTGACAATGGCTGCACTGATCTTTGGTGTTCCCAACACGTGGACAGCGTTGAGGGCACATATATAGCAGCTGCACACACCACATTGTCATGAATTGACTACTGGCTAGCAAGGCACAATATTTATACCTAGACTTCTAGTGTGTCACACTTTCCGCGGATATTGCGGACCTTGCACCGGTTTGTTGGAGATGGTCCCACTGGATTGTGTTGCGTGGTATCTCCCTGCTAGGGCTTTGCTGGACCAGGTATTTATATTGTAAGTCTGATCAGCTATTGTGGAATACTTTGAGCAGAATGAGCTGTCAGTCTCATCACAGTCTTCCCTGTGGACGGCCTTCAAAGTTGTGATAAGGAGAATTTGTGTAGAGAAACAGGCCTGGGTGCTGTGTGACCTGGGCAATATGGTTGTGCGTCTAGTAGAGGTCTGTGTGTTAGATCTCCAGTATTTTGCAGATTGTAGTGTATCCTGGTTTGTGTGTATCTGTGAGAAGTTCGCTGAATACATGGAAGCTGCGCATAGGGAAACCCATTATCTGGGAAAAGAGTCCCCTGCTCGGTGATATGGTGAGGTTCATAGAGCTGGTAAGACATTGACCAATTTGTTGCACAAGCCCTGGGCAGGCGATTATATTGTTGAGCTAGAGGTTGACCAATCTAACTAGCCTGTTGGTGTTGAGACCATACAAAGATAGATGACCACCTTTTTTTCCACCCTTTACGCCACCAAGCAGGCCAAACCTGATCCAGACTTCACCTCTTATTTCGGCCCTGTGCTGTTGCTGTAGCTTGAGGAGGGCCTAATGCAATTCTTAGACTAGCATTTTTCAGTGGAAGAGGTTGTCCTGTTCATCAATGTAATGCCTTTAGACAAGGCCCCTGGCCTGGATGTTCTCACCACTGACTGGCCCCACATATCCTCGCCATGTATGAAGAGTCCCTCACTGCTGGAATTCTTCACCCTTCCCTGTGCTGGAGGTGCTGATCGTGACAATTCTTAAACCCGACAAGAACCCCCAGCGCTGTTAACAACATGGATAATAAAATCCTCACGGCTACTCCTGATTTTGCTGCTTATTGTGCTCCAAGATAGGCATGACCTTGTTCGGGGAGACCAACAATCTACAGTCTGCGTACCTTCTTTGCCCAAGTCCATGCTATTGAATCTGACCCTAGAGTGGCTGTGGTTTTATTGGACGCTACTAAGGCATTTGATTCACGTGAATGGCCGAATCTCTTTGCCCTGTTTGAACGCCTTGGAGTGAGCCCCAAGGTCATAACATTAATTTGTCTCCTGTGTTCCTAGCCTTAGCCTACTTAAGGATCAGTGGGACAATCACTCGTCCATTTCCAGTGTCAAGAGGTACCCGACAAGGGTGCCCTCTTTTGGCCATATTATTTGCCATATCCATGGAGCCACTTGTGGCTCTGGTGCGTCAGCACTACTCCCATCGGGGCCTGGCATTCATGCCTCGTAGACTTCTTGTATCCATGTATGCAGATGATAAGTTTTGTGCTGGAGACTCGTGAGATAATTTAGACACACTCCGATTTCACCAGGTTTGGTGATATATCAGGAATCCCTATAAATTGGACCAAATCAATAATATTCCCATTGACAGATGTCAGTGGAGTTTGTCTTGGAGTTCCTGCTGCAGTGGACCAGAGAGACTGTGAGATATGTAGGGATTTGGCTCAGCAGGGACCTAGATGATCTGTGGAAAGCTAATTATGGATGCTTAATGACATGGCTGTACGAGCTTGTGGAGAGGTGGCCGAAGCTTCTGCTTGCCCTAACTGGGAGGCTGGCCATTGATAAGATGGTGATCCTCCTAAAAAGTCTATATCTGTTCATTAACCTGCCACCATCCCTGCTGCTGTATTACCACCGACAGCTCAGATCTTGCCTGGTATCCCTCGCTTGGTCAAGTGTACAGCCTTAAATCGCATGGGAGATAATGACACTCCAGATATGGATTTGTATTACTATAGCACCCAGTCACAATTTGTACACTATTGGCTTTACCCTACGCCGTTTCAGGCAAACGCAGCACCTGAACATGATCATGATCATGCCCCCCTCCAGGCCCCCAAACACCAGCGGGCGGTTAGACATTGGCTTGCAAGGTGTGGGCGTGGAATGAACTCGGAGGGCAAGCTCGACTGAGATGCCTATTTGCCCCTACACTGCCACTTTTTGGACACCGCTCCTTTCCTATTACCCTTGGTGATGGGAGCTGCAATCTGCAGCAGGCTACCATGGGTGCAGTATTCCCAGAAGACACATTCTTTGCACCACAACAGGCCCTGCAGGGACCTGATGTGACTACTGGACATGTTCTCCTATTACCAGCTGTGTGCTGCCATTCTGGCGATTCATGAATTTTTCCCAGCGGTCCCACCTACATTCCAGGTATTTAAGGCAGCCCTTACAAACCACTCCCTGCGCAGACTGGTCACAAGAATTTATGCTGGGATGCAAAAGCGTGGGGTGAATGTGAGTGAAACTAATGCCAGGTTCGTGACAATTTTTAATTTGATGGTCTCTAAACTGGGCGGAGAGATAAGCAAATAATACCATTTTAGGTTGAGCCTAGGCAGCATTTGCACTGTTCCTTTGAGACATGTTATACAAACTTTGTGGGCTTACAAGCCGGCCATTTCCTTGTCTCCATTACTTTAATTGTCCTTTAAACAGGCTGGCTTGCTAGTGGTTAATCTTTGCTCTTTGTTCCTCCTTTTTTGTGTTTTGTTTCCTCCCACAAGCACCGCCCAATTACTTGTAAACTTACACTTTGCCTCTTATCTGTTTGTTTTTCTGCACTATATTCTTCTTTGTTTTCTGCTCATTTTTGTGGAAGATAGTTTTGCTTTGCCTTCATTGATGCTTCCTTATACCTCTGTTGGTGCTTGCCCGTCACCGCAACCCCCTCCCACAACACTGCTTGCCCACCCCCACCACCCCTCCCAGGTGCTTGCCCGTCCCTAGTCCTCCTGTATCGCAGCTTGCCCATCCCCCGTCAGTCGTTGCTGGTTTTAATTCACTATGACTGCTGCTCAGCAGACCATCTCATGTTCTTAATGGCAACAGAGACGCCCCTGTTGCCTAAATGTGCCATGAACCCCCGCAAGAGAAAACAAAAGTAAGTGGCTTCTGTTGAACAGAGCGCTGATGCCCTTCTTTCCTGCAAACCATAGACTTTCCCGGGTACTGTGGGCTTCACATCCTCCTTCCCTAAGCACCCTGTGGGTATGCTTAGTTGCATGCTGGACCTCGCTGTTGTAATCTGTGGCTGTTAGCTTTTTTAAAAGTCGGGGTCTATGCTATCTAAGCTGAAGCACAAGACTGATGCGTGGTAAGGCATTTTGTGAGCGTGACTGGCGACAGATCCGGCAAGTGCTGAGGGTTCGCACCACACATGACCAGTGCCTAATCTTCTGTGATATACGCTGTACATTTAAGGTAGGCCCCTCCACTTTTTTAATAAACTGTTGACTTTATGTCCAATGTGACTGCCCAATCTCTACTTTGATGGCTTCAAAACCATGCTCAGCTCATAGATATTCTCAAAACGCTTGCTTCGCTTGCTTCTGGGGTACAATGGATTTTCAAAGTCACCACTTACTAATATACGGACTCGAGTTCCTCGTTTTCTTTAACCGCATTTAACAAGCAGAACGTGTGGGCTCTTATTTTAATGTTTAGTTTAATGTAATTGAATTTTTTGTCTGCTATGCTCTCAAATATTCATTGATATTGAATCCTGTGTACTGCAATCTGAGTGGCAAGTTCGTAATTCATCTAAATTAACCAGTCCAAGGAGGGCCACATTAGTTATGTAAACTCAGCAAACTTTGCATTTGAAATGTACTTAATCAGGACAATTATAGAATCTGAAAGAGACACGTTCGTGATAGATTCCTTACCTTAGAATAACCCTGGGCGTTAGACTGGATCTGAAAGTTTTGCGTAGCAGTACCCCTGCGCGTCAGTAGGTGGCATCCTGCGGCTCCTCGTCAGTCACTGGCGTCGTCCGCACCGAGATGACGTCAGATAACTTTGGCGCCACCCATGCGCGCTGACGTCAGTTCTTTCTTTTTCCGTGCCAGGAAGCGCAGATCCGGATTGAGCACGTTCCTTGGTCTCTTTTTGACCTCTATTTTGAGACTTTTGTCTCCCCAATTTTCTCTTGGTGCATGTAGGGATGCCTGGCTTTAAGTCCTGTGGGACCTGTCATCGCAATATGTCGGTAGCGGACCCCCACGATGTTTGCCTCTACTGCCTGGAGGCCGACCACGACTCCCTTGACTGCCGTGCCATGGCCCCCAAGGCCTTGCGGGAGCGGTGTGCATTCATTGCGTTGACACTCCCGGTCTAGAGGCCATTCCTGGGACCGCTCGCGGGACTGGAGCCGTCGCTCCTCGGACTCAAAGTCTTCATCTTCGGATTCCGTTAAGCGTCGCCGTAAAAAGTCAAAGAAGCGTATTCGCTCTTTGATGTCCCCCCGTCGCTCCTCGGAGACGGACGAGGGGGACAGCGGCCTATCCGCTATACCCTGGTCCGTCAGCGACTCCCGAACAGATGCAATAATTCCTTGCTGCCTTTGACCGCCTTTACAGGCCTCAGGCTCCCGCCGGTGCGCCTTCGGGCCCGTGTCCACATCCTGGTGGCTCGGCCACCGGCTTCAGCCCCGGCGCCAAAGGATCCTGCGCCGCTGGCTCCGGCCCTGGCGCCACGAGGTGAGGCGTTGCCGGCCCCGGCGCCACCCTCTGCTCCATCCCCGGCGCCACCCTCTGCTCCAGCCCCGGCTCCACCATAGGCGCCGCACTGGGTGCCGTTCATCCCGCCCTTGCCCCGGTTCCCAGACCATTTTGTTCCGGCCTGGGATCTGCATTGGAAGCCGCGCCATTCACTGAGCCGTTCTCGGTGTCGTTCGTCCCCTCTCCGGCTCCGCCGCAGTGACAGGCCTCCCTCTACGCAAGAGGCGGATGACGACTGGGAAGGGTCCTCGGACCCGCTTGCTCGGCAATGTGACCCTGCCTGCTTGTTGGGCTGGTACTCCCACGCGGTGTGGGATGCCGTTACTCAGGTGTTGCCTCAGTGTCTGGAGGAGGTGCAGGCTACCCTCTTTCAGGCGATTGCTGAGGGCAAAGATGCGGCTAAGTTTGCCATTCGTTGTGAGTTAGACACCGCCGACTCACTGGGCAGGGCGATCTCTATGACCGTGGCATTGCGGCGCCTCGCCTGGTTGCGTTAGACTGGGTTCCCGCCTGATGTTCAGAGTTCACTCATGGACATGCCTTTTGATGGCAAATTATAAAGATTTGCTGAAACACGATTTCCCCACATTTTGTACGCTATATAGTTTTATCATTAAAAGTGCATGTGGGTAGGAACGTTTGTGGCCATTCCAATGGAAAATGCCTGTCTGCAAATGGCAATTGAGCTACCACATCATGCTTTAGTGATATATTTATTAACAGAGAGGGTTTTCAAATATGACCTGAGAAACTATCCTGCCCCTGCCCTGAGAACAGTACAAGAGGCAAGTCAGGGGTCATGTGTACCCTATATGTGTGCTACATTTTTTATTGTACGTGGAGCAATAGTTTAGAATACTAAATCAAACCAGAATTGTATGTACAGCAGACCTACTTGCCGAGCTCACATATGAAGGTGCTCTCATATGATAATAAAGAAAAAGGTCAATGAAATAAAATATTTGCCTAGGATCACTCAGTTTGAGACTTGTTTATGGGCCAATCTCACTGCAGTTGGGTCCAGTATGTTGTTCAAGTCACTAGACCCGCCGAGCTGGTAAAGTTTTTCAGATTTTTCAAGGCCTGGTAGTGGTACTCTTCCATTATAGGTGTTGCACCTATGCTGGGAAGTGCATGTACTCATCCGTTCAAATTTAAGAAGCGCAGGTACTCTGTACCTGACAGTGGAGAAGTGTGGCTCACTGGTTAGAGGAGGCATACCCTGAAGCAGAGGTCAGACCCGGGACCAGGGTTCAATTCCCGACGCGGCAGGGTCTTGAGCCCAATTGTCCACGGACTCGATAATTCTCGCTTCGGTGCCCACTCTAAGCACGAGTTCACACTATGCAGCTCTGGGCAATAAGCTTGCTTAATCTCCACAACGGCCCCCCGCGGCGGGATGCCTGGCTTTCACCTCGGGGATGCCCAGTACGGGTTATCTCACAGGGAAAAGCCAGGACTGGTTCTCAATGCAAGCACCGAGATGCCCTAGGGTAAGTCGAGCGCTATATAAGAACACACATACATACATACATACATACATACATACATACATACATACATACATACATACAGTAGCTATACATTTAAAGTGCTGCTTCTATGGGCTAGAAAATGTATCTATTTTGTATGCAACTATGAATCATTCAAGAATTTTCAGCAGTTGTTTAGTCCTGTGTGTACGAGCCCACGTGTTTCTCTCAGTGCAGTCCATTGTCTCTGGTAAAATGAAAGAAAGCAAAGAAAGAAATATCATAATATAAGGTTGTCCAATCTAAACCAGAGCTCTGCTTTTTGTATGCCGTCCGTGTGCAGTTGGTTGCTTCTTCCAGTGAGTGCTTCAGGAGCCTCTGTTGCTTCATTTAAGACTTGTGTGTTGCTGAATGTTATCATACCAGAGTGTTTCTCAATACTTAAGATGCCATATTGACCTTTTTTTGATGGACTTCCGCTTGAGATATACCACTGCATGCATGAGAGAGGTGGGATTTTGTGTGTTCCTAAAACTGATGCATTTTTTTAAATGTGCCAATCGCCACTCCGTGAAATCACTAAAGAAGGAAACCTATTTGTAGGTGCGGCACATGATAAGCACTAGTACTTCGCAGGCCACATTAGACAACTAGCATTTAGGTAGACCTTCGATCACGTTTTGGATCTGGCTTGACTGTGCAGCTGTATTCTTACGTATTGTTACCACTTCTTTAAAAAGTACAGAAGGTGGGCCTTGGCTACAAACAGAGGCGCGATGTCGCTCAACACATGTTGGTACTTTAGTGCATCTTTCTGCCTTCCAGGAAGTAATTACGTTGGAATGCATTAAGGATTATATTACACCTGAAAAATATACTCGCACATTACTTGTCACATTCACTTCTTTCTCTTCTGTGCACATTCTGTAAAAAAAATGAATCCTTTTTTTGCTACCTTTTCCCCAGCATTGGCAAAGGCAGTAGGGCAGACTTTATACTGATAAACTGTTGGACATGCATCACTCTCAAACAGCATTTGTAAATGCCATTGTATACAAAGCCAGACCCATTGCCTTGCCAACGCTTGTTCTAAAGATGTCTCATCGGTTAGCTTAGCTGTGAATAAATATCTCAAGGCACCCATTGTTATTGGGCCACTGTAAGTAAATAAACTTACAGCGATTCGAGAGAAACGCCTGTTTTTTTTCATTAAAAAGATGCATAACTTGAATCTGTTTCTATCCACTGATTTGTGGTCTGCAACCCTAATTTGTTCTTTGGCATGCATTGTGTTTTGACTCATTCGGGGACTTGTGGCACCATCAGGGATGCTATTGCTTCAATGCTGACCTCTCTGGTTGCACATAGCGTGACTCAGCCACAGACTTGCTTTTACTGTTCTTTCGACAACTAAACTTAGTTGTATTTGGATTTCTGGCTCCCAACCAAACCCTTGCAAGCTTAGAGTTCCACTTGAATTATGCAGAACAGAAAGGAACTCTGGGCAGTTCCTAGCCTTTAGGGAATGAGCTGCTTTTATTTGAAGCACGTTTATACCTCCACCTACCCTAAACCTTTTAACGCAAATGCCGGGTTTTCTATCAGACTATTTAATCATACGATTAGCCGTGTCCTCAATTTCGGAGTGCTTTAGAACAGAGCTAAAAAAAAGAAAAAAATAGAAAGGCATTTTACCATTCCTGTCACAATATTGCTACTTTTGATTGATTAAAAAACCATTAAAGGCACCTGGAATAAGTAAAGGTAGCTCCTGACTGTTTTGCTCTTGTTAGAGCTTGTCAGAAAAGCATAGATATGGCTAGACAGAAGTTGTCTGAGATCAGAATCTCTGACTCCACTATGTGTACAACAATGCACAGTTGCATTTCTCAAGCACAGTTCGTACAGCATTATTGTGCTTAAGGACCTTCCTCCTCTTATTTCACAGTTGAGTTCAAGTGTTGTGCTTCAGCTGGTCACCAGTGTCTTGTGTCAGGTTCTAAATGAGTAATCATTGTCTTAAGCATCCAGCCAAAACAATCCCATAAGATGCCCTTCCATCAGATTAAAATAAAGTGCATATTTAAATGTAGATAATTTTGAAGACCTGAAACGGACTCCCTATGCACCTCTGGACCATAACCTCACTTCAGGAATTCCGAATGGCCCTCAAGACCTGGCTGCTGGAATATGCATACGGGACCTGCTCGCAAAGTGCCTGGATACCCTATCTGGTGATGAGCTGCGCTTTATAAATCCTGATTGATTGAGGTGTCCCTAAATGTAAGCTGGGTGATTAGCAGACTTCTCACTAGGAGCTCAGGCATTCAAATGTTTTGTGTGCAACTGCAATTACGTGTTTTACATTTCAGTTCCGACCGTTCTTTATTTTTTTCATAGTGACTAAAATTCATTTCTTTAAGGGAAAGGGTATGGCGGACTTGGTGTTTTTAGCTCGCTACCTCTAGAATTACAAACTGCTGTATGTTGTGCGCCAGTGGTTTAGTGTTTCTGGTCATCTGTACCATTGCATTGAACAGACACATCTTGCTCCATCACGGTGGGTCCCGAGATGTTTGCGCGCTAAAGTTTCTATTGTGTGTTCTGTGTACCTCTGCTGTCTTTGACTTTCTGCTCCGAGTTGTGCCCTCGGTTGTCTATGCATGATAGCCCCAGTGGGAAGCACAACTTCCAACATAGGTAAACCTTTGACAAATTAGTGCTTCATGGAGGGAAGCGTGAGATGGCCCTGTGGCACCTTTCGCAAAGCCTTTTGTGGGTCCATGTTGGTGGGGGCTGATGGCAATTCCACATCATGGCTGTTTGTTTGGCACATCAGGTTATTTAACAACATATGGTTCGGGGAAATACAAAAATATGCATTACACCTCGATGTCCACCATGGCTTTTATTGAGTGTCTCACTGTTCATTGTAATGACTGTAACAATCTTCAAATTAAGGTGCAATATCCTGTTTAGAAAGGAGCCTACTTTTAAGTTGCCTTGTTCGATCAGGCCTCTTAATATACACAATGTAAAAACCTTTCTGATGGATACATCTGCCTGTGGATTCCTCACCTTTTGAATTACCCCTTGCACCATCATTCCACAGAAATCTTTTCCTAGCTCTCCCCTGTCTAGGACGCCAATGGCACGGCTCCACTCGCGACTCCGTATGACGTTACAGGAGCCATTAGAAGTCCTCTCTGATGTCCGTTCCTTTTTTTCCACTCCGTCGACGCGTAACGTTTTTTCTTCATTATGCTTTTGTTTCTGCTGTTTCCCTTGGTGTAGCAGTGCTATGGCTACATTGAAGAAGTCGATAATCAAGCCTTGCAGAGAGTGTGGGGGCCATATGTCCATCGTGGACCCCCCACAACAATTGTCTCTGGTGCTTGTCGTCTGATCACAACATCGAGAGGTGTTCGTCTTGTCAGAAGATGAACCCGAAGGTGCTGAAGGAACATGAGGCGAAGCTCTTCGTGGCACTGGCAAAAAAGGAGCAGAGTGGTAGTAAGAGATCCAAGTCAAGACCAAGTCAAGGTAGTCGACCTCGCACACATCTAAGTTGAAGAAACATAAAAAGAAGCACCAACATGGGTCTCTTCTAAGAAGGGCAAGGCTTCGAGCTCAACTTCTCCAGTTCAGCGGCACCATACTAAAGATGTCATCTCGCCGTCGTCCTCCCCTTCTCCGCAGGCGTCTCCAGCTCGCTCTGTGATGCCAAGGGTTTCATCGGTGCCCAGGGATTCACCGACTCCAAGAGAGTCTTCTCCTGCGGTGTTGCCTGTGCTGGCACCAGTGTCCCTGGCGCTGCAGCCTCAGCCTGCCACTCGGCGTCGGCGGATCCAGACTCTGTGGTTTCGGATCCGTATCCACCCTTTCCGGATCGAGGAGCGGATCCCTCGCATTTCCTAAATGCAATTTTTGGCTTGTTTGCCAAGGCAGCTTACCCTACCGGCGGGCCTTCGGGCCCTGTGGGTCCGCTTGCATTTAATTTGGGCATTCCCCTACAATATGCCCAGGCACCTTTGTGCCCTTCATGCCAGCGGCTCCGTCATAGCAGTTCCCAGCGCCAAGGTTTTTGATGCCAATACCTCAGTCTCTGGCTCCATCTGGAGTTGGGCTGGAGCCTTCCCGGATTCGAACAGTCCCCTTGCCTGTTTCTCAAGGGCCGGCTTCGACGCAAGCACCGATGTCACCGTGCCTGGTACAGCAGACACCGATCCCGAGGATGCACTCCAAGAGGGAGACCCAGAGGCTGTTGGAGGAAGAAGAGATCCTGAGGGTACACTACAGGAGGGAGGCCCAGAGGCTGTTGGAGGAGGAAAAGTACCAGAAGGATCAGGCGGAAGAAGAGGACATCGACACAGTGGATGACTTTGAGGACCTTCAAGAGGCCAGTGGCTTGGATACTTCCCCAGAGTGGGAACTTTCTTCCCCGAAAGCTTTGCCTTCACAGGGTGTTGCACCATATCATTTTACTCTCAGAAAGGCTACTGATCTTTTGGACTTTCAATTGCCTACCACTGAGGTAAAGTCAAATTTACTGACTGAGGTGTTGCATTCACCATCTTCTGTGGTTGAACCCTTGTTGCCTTTCAATGAGGCTTTGACTGAACCAATTTTGGAAGTGTGGCACAAGCCATTATCCGCCCCTGCAGTTTATAGAACAGTGGCGAGATGGTATAAGGCTGCACCAGGTAATCCGGCCTTTCTAACCTCCCACCCTTCGCTGGAGACCTTGGTGGTTCAGGCTTCTCTTTCGACTAAGCAGTCTGCTGGGTCGTTCCCCACCACTCCGGGGGAAAGGGACTCGAAAAAGCTAGGTCCATCTGCCAAGAAGGTTTTCTCCTCTGGGAGCATGGCCTTGAAGTCTACAAATGGCATATGCCTGCTGGGGAAGTATATTCATGCCTAAATGGAGTCTGCTAAACGAGTGGCTCCTAAGCTGCCAGAGGATGACCGTGGTCATTTCTTGGAGGTGTTGGCAGATATGCAAGCAGCAGCCCGTCAGGTGATTCAGGCTGGGCTAGATATGACGCACTCTGTTGCCAGAGTGAAGGGTTCCTCTGTGGCTACCAGGAGGCATACCTGGCTCAGATCTTTAGGGTTCTCTTCGGATGTGCAGGCCACTCTTCTTGATCTGCCTTTCGATCGAGCCAGGCTTTTTGGAACGAAAGCGGACTCAGCTGTACAACGTTTCAAGGACAGTAGGGCTACTGCGAGATCCTTGGGCTTGCAGTCTCAGCCTAGTGGTTATGGATTTAGGAGGTTTGGATATTTTGGAAAGGCTGCTTCCTTTCGAGGCCGTCAACAGCCTCAGCAGAACCCTTTGTACAAGTCTTACAGGAGTAGGGTAGAGGCCGCCTGCGGGGAGCCTCCCGGCAACAGTCTTCCCCCTCCTCTCCTCCTGCCCCCACCACCGGAAATACAGACAAGCAGCTCTAGACCCCCCCAGCCCCCCCCCGTCCATCTTGGAGCATGTTGGTCCCGTAGGAGGCCGGGTGTGCCATTTTCTACAAAATAGGAAATTTGTTCCATCAGACATTTGGGTGTTGAATTTTGTAGAAAATGGGTACGCCCTTCCTTTTCTAGAGTTTCCACCTCCTTACACTCCTCGTCGGGGCTGGTGTTCAGAGGATCATCTGCAGGAGGTTCTGGCTTTGTTACAGAAAGGTACAATAGAGCTGGTTCCAGAGCAGGAACCGTGGTCGGAGTTGCTACTCCTGGTATTTCCTGATCCCCCCAAGAAGGATGGTCGTTTGAGGCCGATCCTAGATCTCCGGATTTTGAACTCTTATCTCAGGCAGGGTAAGTTCACTCTATTAACCCTAGCTCAGGTTGTTCTGGCACTGCAACAGGAAGAGTGAATGCATTGATCGATTTGCAGGATGCGTATTTTCATCTCGCCATCCTGAAGTCTCATCTAAAGCATCTGTTTTACAGTGGGGTTTCAACACTACCAGTTTGCGGTCCTCACGTTCAGGCTTACGTCCACACAGCAGGCCTTCACGTACGCGATGGCGGTTGTAGCAGCCCATCTTAGAAGGTCGGGGATTCCAGTTCCCTTATCTGGCTCCTCAAGATAATGTCACCATAGAGGGTGTTGGATCATCTGCACGTAACAGCACGGCTGTTGTTAGACTTGGATTTCTCAATAAATGTACCCAAATCACACCTGGTGCTCTCTCAGCGCAACTTGTCCATAACAGCAGTACTGGACACTACTGTGTGTCCGGCTTTCCCACCTCTGCCGAGAATGCTCGACATTCAGGAAATTATTCCTTTGTTTCACTATGGGGTGGTTGTTCCAGTCCTAAAGGTCCTATCTCTGCTCGGTCTGTTTGCTTCCTGCATGCTGTTGGTCAACCATGCACGCTGGTGCTTGAGAGCACTCCAGTTGTGTCTCCGCAAACTGTGGTACAAGCACAATGGAGATCTCAGGAAGAAGGTTAGAATCTCCAGAGGTACTGCAGCAGGGTTGTCTTGGTGGAGTGTTTCAGACACCCTGTCTCAAGGAAGCCTTTTCCTGCCTCCTCTACCGGTGGCCACAGTGATCACGGATTCCTCCATTCTAGGGTGGGTAGCACATCTGGGGAATCTGGAGGTCAAGGGTCTTTGGTCTCCAAAGGAAAGGTTGCTCCACATCAACCTTCTGGAATTGCGGGTAATACGATTGGCTCTCAAGGCCTTCCTTCCCTCCCTTTGTGGTCAGTCAGTTCAAGTCCTGAAGGACAACTCTACCGCAATGTGGTATATCAACGTACAGGGAGGTGTAGGTTTGTATCGTATTGTCTCGCCTCTGCAGAGAGGCTCTGCAGCGCGGGTCCTGGGTTCAGGCGCACCAGATTTGCGTTGTTGCAAATCATCTGGCTGGAGTGTTGAACGTGCGTGCGGACAGTCTCAGTACTCAGCCGATCACGATTCCTTCAACCGGAGGTGATTCGCCACATCTTCAGGTTGTGGCGGTCTCCTCAGGAGGTCCTACTTGCCACTCACGAGAAAGTGCACTGCCGTTGTTCTGCAGTCTTCAGTATTAGATGCATGGAGCACGCGTTCCAACTGGATTGGAGCTTTTGGCTTCTTTACGCATTTCCTCCCATACCCTTGATTCCTCTGGTTCTGAGGAAGATTCGCCAATACTGGGCCCAAGTTATATTGATAGCTCCAGATTGGCAAATAAGTGTGTGGTACACAGATCTTCACCTCTCATCGCACCCTCTGCTCTGTCTCCCTCTCCGGGCAGACCTCTAGCAGTCGCACCTCTCGCAGTCGCAGGTTCTATACCCCCATCTCCATAGCATGCACCTTAATGCCTGTAGATTGAATGGGGCAACCTGAGCTCTTTCTCTCTCCCACCGGATGTGATGGATGTTATTTTATCGCCCAAGAGACATTCCACCAAATCTGTCTGTTCCTCTAGGTGGGCCAGGTTTGTGAAGTGGTGTGGAGAGGTCCATTGATCCTTTGAAGGCCCATTTATCGGATGGAATTAGTTTTTCACTTTCCTTGGCCCAGCAAGGTTGTGCTGTGGTAGCGGTTAAGGGCTACTTGTCTGCCTTCCTTTGTTTGCTGTACCAGCCGTCTTTATTTAAGTCCCCCATTGTTATGAGGTTCATTAAGGGCCTCACCAATAGGTTTCCTCGACTCCCTTCATAATGCCTTAGTGGGAATTAAATGTAGTTCTTATAATTCTGATGAAGTCTCCTTTTGAGCCTCTTCATAGTTGCCCTTTGAGGCTGCTTTCTTTTAAGACTATTTTTCTGGTGGTATCACCTCGGCCAGGAGGGTAAGTGAGTTGTAGGCTCTTAGTTCTAAGCCTCCTTTTACAACTATCCATGCAGACAAGCTGGTTCTTAGGACCAGGGCTGCTTTTCTGCCTAAGGTGGTTTCTCCTTTCTACCTGGGACATTGCCTACCTTCTATCCTCCCCCTCACCTTCCAAGGAGGAGAAGAGACTTCACCACATGGACACTCGGAGGGCAGTCAGCTTCTATCTGGACAGAACCAAGGACTCTAGGTTGGACGACCAGCGCTTTGTTGGCTTTGTAGGGAAGATGAAGGGCAAAGATGACTCTGTCCAGGTGGATCATTCCTTGAATCAAGATATGCTATGCCCTGGCCGAAACGGAGCCTCCTGAAGGTATCAGAGCTCATTATACTAGAGCAAAGTGTTCCACATCTGCTTTGGCTAGAGGTGTCCCTGTAGTGGACATCTGTAAGGCTGCAACATGGGCAAACCTCCACACTTTAAAGAAGCATTATTGCTTGAATTCTGAGGTGAGGAGGGATGGTCATTTTGCACGGTCTGTACTACAGGACTTTTTGGTTTTTAGGTCTTGCCTGAGCCAGCGCATGCGCTGCTCTGGCAAGACTTTTAGTAAGTGGCCTTTAAAAAGCTCACCACACGCTATTGCTTGTGGCCTAAAGCTTGCTGTTACGCGCACAGTTACGCGCAGAGGCGCCAGCAGGCTTTCCTCTCATCATGGCTCATTAAGCGCATCGCTCGCAGGCACCCTTACAGCGCACACACATGGCACACCAGACGTGCCTCCTTTTTTTCTTTTTTTTTACATTTAGCGCGAGGCGCAAGCACGACTTGCGTGCTTGTTTTCTTTTTGTCCACTCTCCTGCTTTCCTTTGCTTTAATTTCCCTTGTTAGAGTTCTTTCAGCCTTTGCTTCCTCCACCTCCATTTCCCTCCTCTTCACCATTCCCCTCTTTCATCCCACTTCTCTCATCCCCCTCCTCTCATCCCCCTCCTCTCATTGCCTGCCCTCTTTATCCTAAGCATTTCCTTGCCTCATTCTCCGTACCTCTCGCCTAGCCTCTTTCTTTTCTTTCTCCTCCTTTTTCTTTGTTTGCATATCCATCCTTCGCTTCCCTTTCTCTTTCCTTATTTCACACCTCCCCCTCCATCATTCTTTTTGTCTCTTGCTTTCTTTCTTTTTCCGATTAGTTCTTCTTTTCTCGTCCCGCCTTCCTTCCTTGGTCATTGTGCGTGCTGTGTAAATAACCACAGTGAACAGATGGAGTGATATAAATATGCCTATTTAGTGGGGGAAGTATTTTTTAATGAGGTATTGTACTTCCAACTAGCTGCCCGGCAGCACTTTGTCGCATGATTATTTTAAAATAATTGTCCATTCCGGAGGGAATTAAAATAACCACACGCGTATTGGATTCAGTTCAAGATGGCCCGATAATTTTACTTTGTGACTTGCAAGAGGCGCAACCACCAAAAACACGCTCTTCTCATGCACTCCATCAGCTGAGGCTCTGAAGTGCTGACAGAGGTGGCATGATCGTTTGAACTGCAGTGTAAGAGTAAGTTTCCAAGGATAATGTGCTGCATGGGCAAATACTTACAAGTGTTGACCCTCTCCTCATTTGTGCTTACCTTCCTTCTGCTAGTTGTTAATAGCCCTGCCTGTCCCGTTTTTCCAGTCTGAGCAGAAAGCCGAAGATTGTGGCATAGTGTGAAATTCTCTCACGTTTTAGACAGCCCAAAGCGCACTAGTAAATACTAGTAGACATCGCTCTGCTTTTCAAGTCCACAGGCTATAAGCACCCTTGCCTGAAAAGAAACCGATATACTATTCAATAGCTCATACAATAAAACTGAATTTGATCTACAAGCATATGGCCGCCACATTTAGATGGCATGAGGTCTATTTTTATTTTCATTCTGTGGCATATACTTGTCATATATATTCTTTTTAAGGGACACCAGCTTGCTATTCTACAGACTTTTGCCAATGCTTCGTTTCTTTTTTCCGATGTAACTTCTGCCACCTTATTACAAATTTAACAGCTAAAATTTAGCACTTAGTAGCAATCGTCTTATCCTCCTTGCTACTCTGACACAAGTCAAGTGAATTTAGAGACGTGTCTTCCCGGTTTGCTGGGGCTGGGCTTTCAACGGAAGGCAGCGCGCGAGCTGTCAGCTTGCGCAAGCACTGGCTTGTCTGTTTTGCCCCATTCATCCAAGCAACCCTACATCTTCACTGATACCTGCCCCACTTCCTGTCCCTTAGCTCTTTCATTCAGTTTTGTCCACCAGTAACACATCCTGCTGTCTCTCACCCTCATAGTTAAGCAATTTCCTGTCTCTACCCAACATCCTTGCCCCTCCCAACTTTCCCTCTCCTTGCAGGTTGTAACTGCACGTGGCACTGTGCCAGTGTGACACCTCCAGCCTTCCTTAGCTTTCTTTTCAACTCCACTTTCCATGCTGGAATGTCTGAGCCCACCCAGGATAATGTGCTGCATGACTAACCACTTATAAGGTCCCAAAGGCGAGACCTATTGGCTATGCCAATCCTTGTTATTAGGTGGACTCCCTCCTCCGGGAGCGGGACTGCTGTGGGATTCAATTCAAAAGGTTAGGACTCGACAGGCAGATGTAGCAATCAGAAGAACAAGTTACTTAACTTCTGTAACGCTTTTTATGATGGATACAGTATCTGCCTGTGGATTCATTACTTACCCACCCTCCTCCTCGTTGTCCACCTTTTGTATACTGAAAAAGTTTTCATTATTTGACGTGGTTGTTTTCCTATGTCATTTGCTTGCTATACTGTTGATTGTTAGGAAATGCTTTGTTTCTGTAGCTTTTACTCTTTACACTGTGTATATTCATGCATACATTGTATACCCCAATTATGTTGTCGGTCCACCCGTTCGCATCAAAGGCTTGGAAAAGAATGGGTGAAACTGATGTCGGCACGCCGACAAGGTAGTCTTATGGCCCCAGTGACGTCATACGGATTCGCGAGCGGAGCCGTGCCATTGTGACGTCGACGTGGGAGAGCTAGGAAAAGATTTCCGTTGAATGCGGGCGCAAGGTGTCATTCAAAAGGTGAGGCATCCACAGAAAGAGCGTTACATATATTTTTTTATTTTTAATGAAAGCGTTAAAACAACCTATCTGTCCATTTTTTTTATTCTCTCGCATCTGTGCACTGGGCATTGCCAAGAACACCTTTTTAAACCGATTTGTTAGGAAAAGCCAGAGTCGTTGAGGTTTAAAAAGTTAAGCCTGCCCTCCCTTCAGTGTTGAAAACTGCGACCCGTTCAAATTGGTGCAGTAAAATTAAAACTGTTTTGCCATACTTTTTTCATCACTCTTAAATATCAAGTTCTCCAAAAGTTTCTGATTTTCATATCTGGATAAAGAAACCTAACGGTCCACTCTTCCTCTTCCTAGATCTTTGACAGGCTTAAAGAGGAAGAAACCTAACGGTCCACTCTTCCTCTCCCTAGATCTTTGATAGGCTTAAAGAGGTGTCTTTTTAACAGTCTGGAGTGGTTTTGTCATTGGTTAGTTTACATAGTTTCCGTGGCTGGGTGCAGCCGATGGTGTTGAGGCCTAATTCCTGAAAGACCAGTTCATACTCATCTCTTTGAATGCATTTAATAAATGAACATTTATTCTCCTTGCAGTTCTTCAGGTCACAAGTCTTACTTATAAACAACTTGTACAGGAGGTACTCGAAACTACCACACTGAGGCTTCAGTGTCTGAATAGAACCTATTGTACACTGCTGTGTAGCTGTTTCAGAGTTGAACATGGTGAGAATGGGACATTTCCAACTCCCACGCATTAGAGAAGAGAGGATTTGTTATTTTTTTTTTTTGCTGAAGAGTAACTGCTCTTGGCAGAAAAGTCCACCGAGGCATGCCATGAGCCGGAAGTTCCAAGAACATCCTGGCCCTGCATCTTGGAAGCTGGTTTGTGGGCTTGGTGGTTTCTCTTTCTGCGACTCGGAGACATCGAATGGCTAGGTTCTTTTAGGTCTCAAACTCAATATATCCTTTTTAGGTGTCATGTAAGCAAGATATGTGCTTTTTTGCATGATCACCACAGATTGTTTGCCTTTACTGGACCCTATATTTTTTATGGCTTTAGAAATCCGTGCACTTTACCCATGCTAACCAGCAGTAAAGTGCCTGTGCTTCCCTGTTTAACATGGTCAAACTGGCATACTCAATTGGAATATTTAACTTGCCTATAAGTCCTGAATATATGGTAAAAGGTGTACCCGGGGCCTGGAAGTTAAATGTCCCCAGTGGACTGCAGCACCTATTTTGCTATCCACAACAGTGGCAGCGCCAACATGGCTCCAGGTCTACCAGTGTAGTCTAAATGTAGCAGTGTAAAATCTGCAGTTTGACTTCTAAAATGGAACCCTTTTTAAAAAGGTCAGAACCTTCCTTTTAAATATTAATGTCACCTCTGGGGAGGCCTTGTCGCCCACAAGGCAGGGTGCATGTTATTTAAAAGTTGTACATGTACATATGTAATGTAAGATATCTCTACTGTGACTGATGCCCAAAAGCTATTTTTTGCTTTGGCAGGCCTAGCTGTCCGATACAAAAAACCAGAGTACAAATTAAAATCCTAATATTGTAACTTGTGAATGGGACTAGTTAGAAAAGAATAATGAAATAACCATTTTTAATAGTTAATAAAAATCAATTTCACTGGTAAAGGTAGTCTTCTGTCTTGGGGTTTATTGTGGATGCTGTAGCTTCTTCAAACTAGATTTTGGTGTCAGATGTGGGAGGAATCGAAGATTACCATAGTATACTCCCCACACACACCCCCAGTCCTGTTTAATGTGATTCATGCATGGCGCTTCCATCTAATAAAACACTTTGAAGTACTTGGGTTACAAGGTAGCGTCCATTTCCCATTGTTGATAAAATTAGAGGTAAACAGGGTCCCGCCAAGACAGAGTGTTACAAATAGATGTTGAATACCCAAAGCGGCTTACAACTCGGATTAGTGAAGAACACTTAGAGAAACTGAGAGCTCTCCAGTTATTAGTTGGGTTAGAAATCCCCCTACCAGGGGAGGCTTTACCCTGGTATAAGGATATAATAAAGATGACTGGTGGAGTGTCTTAGGATAAAAATCAAACGTGGAAATCTTGGGCTAAAAAGTCAAGCTAGTGCACCTCCAGTCAATAAACTCTGGTTTGATGATGAATGTCTGATGCTAAGGCCGTGCTTAAGAAACATGAGAGGCCTTAGGCGTAGCTATGATGATGTATCATCACTAGAACTAAAGAAAGCAAGGTTAAAATACAAATCAACAATTAGAGAAAAAAAAAGGTCCTTTAAGGAAAAATGTTGGGTTAACTTACTCGAGGCCATTGAGGAAAAAAATGTCAAAGGATTCTGGAAATTGATTAAGGAATGCACGGGGGAAGTTGTGGGAATTCTGCAGTACTCCGTCCCAGAGGATAAGTGGGCAGCCTACCTGGAGGTATTATATGACAAATGGCCTAGCAAAGGGGAATTAATATCGACAAGCTGGCCAGCAGTCAAGGAGGATATACTAATACATTTCACCCCAGGCAATATTAGGAGAGTAATATCTGGTCTAAACTTAACTCGAGCTGCCGGCCCAGACAACCTACCAGCAATTATTATAAAAACTAATCTCGAGTGGTGGGCTGAGTTTTTTTCAAATATGTTTCATGGGATATTAAAGACAGGTTTAGTACCACAAAGTTGGAAAGGGGCTATTGTTAGACCAATACACAAAAAAGGCGATGTAAACTCTCCAAAAAATTATCGCCTAATAAATCTCCTCGACATTGGGGAAAAGGTATTCTCCAAAGTAATTCTAGGCCTGCTAAAGGACTGGGCAGAGGATAACCAGATAGTACCCCCAGAACAGGGGGGTTCAAAGAAGGGCACTCGACGGTGGACCACTATTTTTCTCTCTGGGTCATCGCACGGAAGTCGATAGAACAAAGGGGTAATTTATTCTGCTGTTTTGTGGACTTCCACACGGCTTTTGATCTTGTGAGTAGGGAGCAGCTATGGTCAACCCTGGAAGGATACAATCTACATGGAGACCTACTGGCGATTATACAAGCCTTACACACTGAAAACTGGGCCCAGATAATCCTGGACGAGGAGGGTGAACTATCTACGAGGATCCAGATCAGAAATGGCTTGAGGCAGGGGTGCGTACTTGCCCCTTTGCTTTTTTCCCTGTTTTTGGCCGACCTACCAGCAAAATTAAGAGAAGTAAAAGGGGCTAGCCCAAAAGTGGGTGGCAATCATGTCTCGTGTCTACTATACGCATAATCTAGTGATTATGGACCTAACGCAGATAGGTCTCCAGAGGAAATTAAACGTGTTCAATGAATATTGCCTAGATAAAAAGCTAATAGTGAACGTGGAAAAGACCAAAATGTTATGCTTCAGTAAGAGTAAATTCCGGTTCCCATGGTGTCTAGGCACAAATTTACTTGAGGGTGAATGAATATAGATACCTATGAATCTGGTTTGTAAACCTTAAATGGTATACCCACCTGAAGGCACTTAAAATGAGGGCATCTGCCTCTGTGAAGGGACTAAAAAGATTCAACAGCTTTTATGGAGAAAACTCAGATAGGCTGCTCATAAAAGCCTATTTAGCAATGGTCCCTCCCCAATTTTTGTACGGGGCAGAAGTGCTTTATTTAAGTGAGAAAAAAGGCTGGGATAAAGAAGAAGGAAATATCCTAAAAAACGTATTCTCGTTGCCAAAATCCTCTATGGTACAAGCTGCAAGACTTGAGTTGGGAATTACCTCTTGGGCGGCAACTGCCTGTATGGCACTAATTCGCTTTTGGCAGAGCCTAGGGTCTGAAGAGCACCGAAAAATTTCCCAGTGGTGTAAAAGGGAAATTGTCACTAGTGAACTGTCCTGGGCGAAACAGACAAGAGCCGCACTAAGTAAAGCATATGGAGAGTTGGGTTTTAAACTATGTCCGCAACTGGGTCACCCAAGCATAGCTAAGAAAGAATTAAGACACTGGGAGCTGAGACTTCCCGCACATATAATAGAGAGTACCTCTTGCAAAAAGTTTCGGTGTCACATATGACTCTGGCTTGGGAATCTACCAAACAGTATCCCTATTTAGATAGATTGCCGAGCTTCCACCTAAGACGGGAGGTACTAAAAGTGCGAATGGGGATAAACCCCTGCTATGGGAATATGGAGATCAACATTTTTATGTTGAATAGGAATGGTACCTGTACTTGCGCGTTAGGTAATCATTGCAATATTGTGCATATTTTACTAGATTGTAAGAAGCTTTTAGATTCTTGGAAAGAGATTTTATGTCCGATATTTGAAAAATATACGATCAGAAATAGGATGCAAGCTGTTAGCCTTTTAGTTGAAATGATGAACCTAGACATTGCTTGTGCTGTTGGGAAATTTATGAGTAAGGTCAGGGTGTTCCTCATGTGTACAGAGTAAATATCTTTTACTGCGCACTTGGGGTAGGATGATGCTGTGCATGTAAAGGGTAATGGTACGGCATGGAATTCCTTGGAAGGATCCTGCGATAGATGAAATAATTACCCGACCTAATTATTCGTAGGTGGACATTTGTATCTTGTATGAAGGAAATGTGTATTTTATGATATGTACTTATACCATGTTTTTAATATGATCTTGACTATATTTTAATAGTAATTTTATGTATAGGGTATACTTTTATGGTTGTAACTAACCAAATAAAGTTTTCTTACTGACTGGTTTAATGTGGCTGAAGACTTTCACGTCTTGAAAAGGGCCAAATTGGGTAGGGTTGGCCCCGGAAACTTTTTCCCCATTGGTTAAAGTGCACCCAGAAGTCATTCCAAACCACTAGCTCGTGCCAGGCAGAAATGTGAACTCTCCAGGCACCCACTTCAGACCACTCCTGGGCCTGAGTTAGATCAGAATAGGATGATCCTGCTGTCTGCGACCTGAGAAAAACCCTGAAGGGCTGGTTCTGCTCCTGTTATACTCAAGACAAAGATCTGGAATCCACGGGTCTTAAGGCTGACCTCTTGTTCAAGCTACAGAGATACGAGCTGCAAGAGTCTGTTCCTGCGAATTCCCAGCTAATCCGTGCCAACTGGGCCCTGCTGTAGCACTTGCCGGACGCCCTGTCAGTCTCTATGTGGAAAAAACAAAAGCCACTGACATATAGCTCCCCTTTAAGAGCCAGATTAGGGGACATCAGTAGTCTTACCTGTCCTTTCATTTTCAGCCAATTAAGTTCCATCCTTTTACAGAAAGGAGAGGTAGTAATATGGCAAAATATGATATTTTGTTCCTGTCAATTTGTTCAAACACTGTCGTGTTTAAAGCCAATTAGACGTGTACCGGTGAGGTACAGTGTCGTTATTTATTCAAGAGTGAGCTCTCAGATAGAGAGAGTGTTGTGCACAACAATAGGCTATTCAGTACACGTACAACATAGAGAGAGAGAGAGAGAGAGAGAGAGCGTGTACAATAATAGGCTATTCAGTAGATAAAAAACATAGAACAGTACAGGTCGGTTTACATATAAAACACACAAGCCGAGGGAAAACATAAATGCATAGTTTACGTACACACAAATATCGAATAGGGCGCGACAGTACATGCATCATGTACAAAAACCGAAGACAAAACAGAGTTATTTTGGACAAAAGGACTTTTTCATGCATATTGCGTATTCTCAGTACTCTACTTAATTTATTCAGGGGTCAGGTTCCTTCTTTCTTTCCTTCCTTCCTAATAGTCGACAATTTTAGCCGGTGGCCTATTTTGAAAATACTTACTCCCTTTTAATTGGTCGGACACTAGCCCAGTCGTACTCATACTCACAGTGAGGTCACCCAACATCTAGCAACGATGATCCAAGCTGAGGTAAAGGAAGGATGTCAGTCGGACGTGTGACAGTGCAATTCTTATTTTTCTATGTGGATGGAAGAAGGGATAAATCGAAAACATGACAATATCTCTAACTTCTGGGTGGAGGAGGATTTGGATGAGCCCCAACCCGGGGTACTTCTTCATTTCTCTATTTGGTCAGTACATAAATCAACTCACAGGTGCGCATTACTTTGGTCGCACACTTGGGATATCGGTTGGATTCCTGCTCGCTGCACTGCAATAATCCTTCAAGCTCCTGATGTATGCTACCCTCCCATTCACTAGCTTCAGAGAGAGACTTGTTTCTAAGTAAGGTATGTGCTATATTTCTATTAGTCTTTCGCATGTAGGTACCATGTTCAGGCCTATTTTTCTCATCCCATTAACCGTTCGTTCAACACTTCAGTCATACGAAAAGCATTCTCTTATCGACCCAGGCGTACACGACACATACGCATTCATACCATACAAATCAGGACACACACTCATTCATACCATACACTTTTTCACGCTCCCAGAGATAGCCTCTGCATACAACGTAACATCTCACAGTACTAGCCTATTTTTCGTGTGGAACACGGTGCGTTTAGGCCTTCTCCATTCTTCAGCTGGGTGCATTCGTGCTTTCAATGGTATGCATTTTTGCTACACAGTAAGACCACTAACAGACTTGTCTAATGTCTGCATGGAGATCAGTTTTGCGGGCGGGTGGAGGACACAGCGCAGTTCTAGTTCAATAGCGCGGGAGCACAGTTGTGCCAGAAAATCACAGATTCGTAATTGCCAAGGCTGGCAGACCTATTCATGGGGTCCATAAACACAGACTAGGCCATGCCTGAAATGTTTGTGCAAGGTGTACCAATCTATAACACACAAAAGAAACTGTGCCTTTCTGAAAACCGGTAATATGCATGTGTGCTCGACTGCTAAAATACAGTGCCTAGAAATGTTTTTCATATATAATATAAACAGATGACCGTTGCGTTAGGAGGTTACGAGAGGTTAAAACAGAGCAGGACTTTCCTAAAAATGTTCATTCTAATCATATGATTTGTGCAAGGACATCAAACGCTAACATTTAAAACTAGCTTTCTTGGGATGTTTTTCAAGCCCTCGTTTTGGCCATTCAGGCAAATAGGTTTTAGAGAAGATTTTTCTCTCCTTTTTACTTAATAAGTTTATAACTTACTCCTGCCTAATGTTAGACTGGATGGCATTCCTTTGGTGAGGCTTAGGAGCATTTGAAAAACTCCTCTGACACACGTGGTGTATAAAACAAAGATTACGATGTTTAGGACTCCAAGGACCAGAATGCACTTGGGGTTCATAGCTAACAAATTTCGGGCTAATGTACTCCTTTGGAGATTCTTACAACAAAAATTCCTAATTTGAAAAAGGCGCTCTATTGCTACTTTGAGGGAGCTGTTAAGTAAAAGAGGTTCGATCTACTGATCTCTTCATTGATATATCTAAATATCAGGAGCAAACACACCCCCAGTACCTGTACTTTTGACAGGGCGTGGTCCAATCTTTCGGTGGAAAACTTGACCTGTGTGCTTGATGACTCCACCCCTCCCCATGTCACGGACTCGGTGCTAGCAGACACCAACTTTAAAAATTGCTCTTAGAAAAACTAAGTCAATATTCTACAACAATAGAATTAAAAGTGCCGTTAATTCTACCAGAGAAACCTACCTTATTGTCAAAGAATTATTAAAGATTCCTGATCCCCCCGCTATCCCAAGATCCGTCAGGAGCCAAATGCAACTAGCTTGCGACTTATTTTGATTCAAAAAATCAAAAACATTCTGGCTACTTTGCCTCAGTCGCTGCTTTTGGCCGATCATGCTCACGGTGACAGACCGCCCTGTGTCCTGGGCCCCCAGCTCAATGTATTTAGTCCTATCTCAGTGGAGGAATTCCATAAAGTCCTTGCCTGTATGAAAAGCGGCTCTCCCAATGACCCGGTCCCTATGCGGTTCTTTAAACAAATCGCCACCTCCATTGCTACACCAGCAACCGAGCTTTCCAACTCCTCTTTCACAGGGCATCGTGCCCCCAGCTGGAAAGGTGCCATTGTTAAGGCCCTCCTAAAGAAACCCCACCTCGACCCTATGGATCTGGTCAATTTTAGGCCGATCTCAATACTCCCTGGACTCAGTAAGATCACAGAAAGATTGGTGAACGTCCAACTCTCCCACTTTCTGGAGTCAAACCAGCTACTACGGAGTTCTCAAACCGGGTTTCGTCCAGGCCGGGGCACAGATACGGCTCTCCTCGCTGTCATTGAGGAAACCAGGTGCATCTTGGATTCGGGAGGATCAGTGGCAGTGATCCTCCTTGATCTCATTGCAGCCTTTGACACGGTTAATCACCGTGTCCTTATCCAACGCCTGGCTGAGGTGGGAGTATGGGGCCTGCCTTGACATGGTTGACATCGTACCTGAACAATTGCACCTTCCAAGTCTGGGATGGTAACTCGCGATCTGCTTTAGTCCCCCTCCAGTGTGGTGTGCCGCAGGGCTCGTCTTTAAGCCCCACATTGTTTATTGTGTACATGGCCCCCCTGGAGGATGTGGTGATCCCGTTTGGTATCAAGATCGTGAGTTACTCGGACGACACCCAATTGGTCGTCTCACTATCCCAACTTGATCAGTGCCCTGACAGTTTGCATTCATGCCTGCTGAAAATTCATACTTAGATGTGTGACTCATCACTCAAACTGAACTGGTCGAAAACCGAGATTATGATGATAGGCAATAAGCTGTCTACTTTACCAACTTCTATCTGGCCTAACTGTCTGGGCGAGCTCCCCAGCCCTAAAAAAGAAATTAAGAGCCTGGGGGGTCTGGCTGGAGCAGGACCTATCTTTTAAAACCCAGGCAAAAAACACAGTGGGCACCTGCTTTGGCCTTCTTCGGTCCGCCCGGAAAGTCCTTCCCCTCCTTCCACAACACTCTAGGAAATTGTTGGTACAAGGACTTGTTTTGTCCAGACTAGACTATAGTAATGTGCTTTTTCTGGGGGCCCCCGAAGCCACCATCAATAAATTGCAAGTCTCACAGAATGCCGCAGCCAGGCTTCTGATGGGCACTTCTTCCAGGAAGTCAGCCAAACCAGCATTAAAATATTGCCCACAAACTTCAAGGTCAGGGCCCTTCCATCATGAAGAGTTTAGTCATACCTTACAAAGCCAACAGGCCTCTGCGCTCCGATAATGAACACCTGGCCACAGTCCCTAGATTTAGGAAGACACGCACGGGCGGTCGCCGCTTTTCTGCAAAGGTGGCCATGCTCTGGAATTCCCTTCCACTAAAACTACGTGCGGAACCCTGCCATTTGCGCTTCCGTAAGCTACTGAAGACTTTTCTCTTCCCCAAATGATCTCCTGTTTTTCCCCCCTGGGTGAGCCTGATTCAAGTGTAGCACTGGGATGCCTCCGGGTAACCACGCGCTCTATAAATCTGCTTACATTACATTACATTACTTTACGGATTGCTTTCGTTGTAAGAGTGCAAAATACAACAGATCTTGACTATTCTTTTGACATTGTTGCTGCGTACTGTAGTTTTAAAAACTTTTTACAATCGAGTTACTTCATTTTACTGGCCATTTAAATTCGAGTTTCTTCTTTGTGTATTTGTTCCTCAATGAGTCATACATTATGGGACAAATACCATACTTTTTATTCGACAAACAATTCAAGCTAAAACAACCATTTTCCAATAACTTCAGAAAAGACAGGCATAATGGATATCAGTCAAACAAAAAAATCTCAATCCTAAATTCAGACAAGGAGTCTGCATTACCTGTCCTTTACTATTTGCAAATAGTAACCATTATTCAAAAACTACTAATGAATCAATATTTACGATGCTAATTCCATATTTCTTGTGAAGGGCTATTCCTAGCGTTTCCATTTTAGCGGGGTCAAAAGATCCCATTAGTGGCCTACTAATATACTCTATTTTTCCTAGTCAGTTTTATGCCATAGTTTGCTAAAAGCTGCAGCGGCTAATCCATATTCCACATACATGTCCTTTTTTATTAGGGGTGCCCTCCGGTGGAGCCGGATTACTGACCTCTAATAAACGGTCCGGGTTGAACCAATTACCAATCAGTGGGGAGAAGATAGGCATGACGTATAATCGGACAAATGAAGATCTCAAACCATTGTGGACAAAGGTCCGCACTACCTATCCTTTGCTGCCTGCAAAGAGAGAGAATATTTCTATTCGTTGTTTACAAGCAGGGAATATCTCAAAGAGAACCAACGTATCAAATACCTATCGAGCTAAACGAACCAATAAAGTGTAATACTAGTATTCAATCCAAACCATTCCAATTCAAACAATCAGATGGATAAACCATGCTTCCAATCAGACTTGAAAACGTCCTACTTAACCTTACCCTGACCACGTGGACAGTTCTTCGCCTTCCAGCGCCCGGTCGTTCTCTTACTCCAGTTTTACCGCAGCACTCCTGTGGGATCCCAGTCAGGACCGCAGGTCACTCGAGAAAGGTCCATCCGGAACCGGTGAAGTTCGGATGATCGGCTGCCCAGACAAGGGTCCCTTTTGGGCAGGTGCACTTTCTTGATCGTTGCAGTCGTTCACTCCGTCGTTAGGACCTCTCTACCGGACCCACATGTCTCTGGTGGGCGCCATGTTGGGATGCCAATTTGTGGAAAAATAGCCAATCTTTAACGAATACCCAGGCTGTTTGGCGCAAGACGCCTCTAATTCCCAATATCGATAGTTACCAAAATAAAGAGGCAGACGCTGGAAACTGAAAAGCAAGAACAGGTTTATAACTCCAGAGGAGAACACGTCAGGTCTGACACAAGGAATGTCTTCTGGAAGTGTTCTAACAATTTATCTGCTGCTCTCCTTTTTATACATTTTACAGTGACTTTATTGGTGGTCAAACATCCTAGGAATTCCTGCCTCCAGCCGGTTCCCACAAAGACCCACCAGCTGTCGTTCCCCCTCCCAAATCTAACAGATTGCCATCTTGCAGCTGGACATTCCGACAGGACATAAAAGTGTGGTGGGATCGGTCAGATCTAAAGGTTATGCAAGTGATAAGATCAAGCATTTCTGTTCGTGCAACAAGTCTTGCTGTGTGGGGGCAATAAAGTACGTCCGCAAGTCTTGGTTTACAGCCTGGGACCGGATCAAGTTGCCAGGTGCAGTCGGGGGTTATCAGGAGGCTTTGCTCATGTGCAGGGGATGAAAGGACAAATGTGTTTTAGGGTGGGAAGTAGCTCCGGGGCTTTGTCAGGCTGACAAGGTTTTATGACCTTAGTGCATTTGGTCATGCTGAATAAGGGCACCGTGGATGGTTGCAGGGTCAGGGTGAATCATAGGTGACTCGCGAGATGGCCGCGGCACCTAAAATGGATGCAGTTTACGTGTGGACAGTGGCTTCTTGTTAGGCAAGATGGCGCCGGTGATGTTCATGCTTGTCGATTACTTTTTAACATCGAAGTGCCTCCGCTTAGGTCCTGGCGACTTAAGTGTACTCCTGTGATGGTTTGGGACTTAAAGGACTAAACTCAGGAGGTAAAATCTTTGATCAGGGCGAACCTGGTTAGAGTATCCACCCCGTGTTCCATCGTGGTCATGCTGAAATTGTGCCCAGGTCCTGGTCTACCATGTCCATAAACTATCATTGACGCTTAGCTCTTTTTTTGTACCATCACTGCTTAAAACTTTAAAACTTCATATCTCTGGTTCCCTTTATTGGATTTTTGTTATTTTGTTTATTAAAGTTTAGTCATTTGTTATAATTTGATTTGTGTTTCTTTGGGAGTTTTGCATTTCAACTTTACTACTGTTTTGGTACTGCATAAATACTTGACAGATTGTCCTAAGGCAACCCTGTGTGCTCTGTGCCATAGCTACTAGGGAGATGAGCTCATATTAAGTTAGTGACTTTGAAGGTTCCCCGGACATGGGTTCTGTTTATTCCTTGGGGTGGGTAGTACATCGTACAGAACTCATGATCTGCCCAAGCAAAATATTCTGTCCTAATGGTAGCAATCACATATTGCACTAAATCGAGGATATGATTCTCTAGCGGAGCCTGTGAATCATATGGCTGTTAAAACTACCAAGCGTCAAGAAGTACCTATAAATCTGAGTTGACCTGAGTTTGTAGTTTTCCAAGCTGTCCCAATATGCGGGTTTCCAGGTTTGAGATTAGTTCAAGCTAGAAGAGCATATTCCATTCTTGGATGATGAGAGCTGTTGTGAGCCCGCACGTCCCATTTTCTTAGTCTCTTTTTTATCACTTTTAGCTTTATGGATTAGGAAACGCAAGTCCCTTATTTGTGACATCAGCCACTTGGGCTCCACCTCATGCCATCTAAAAGCAGTATTGTCTGGAGGTTAGCTTTAGTGCTAATGGCTGAAAGGCCGAAGGAGCACTTAGAAATCCTCTTAGCTCGAAGCCCGGCCTGACTTTCTGTTCATTTACTTGGGGATATCTGCCCACTCGTTTGGATTAGATGGGCGACATGCTTAAAAATAAGGAAATATTACTTTACCTTTACTGCAGCCTCTCAAGTTCGTCCCAGCCTCCATCCCTTTGTCAGTTGAGGCCCTCGCTAGGACTACTGGGCTTATTTTCCATATTGGAAACTGAATAATAAAGCGACTATAGGATATGAGCGGCACGACACAGTACACCGTAAGTCACTGAGTGCGAGTTGAGATGTCTTTGGCTTAGTTTGTTGTTCCTTCTCAGGTTGAAAATCAAATAAAGTGTCTGGACTCCGATTACCAAACTTACTTGAAAGTGATGGTTGTTGAAGCCAGAGAGTATGGGGTGCTCACCCGGCAGTATGCTGAAAAGGTTCAGCTCTAGATGGAGTGGCAGCGAGGACGGTGCTTATTGTGGGATGGTTATCGACAGCAGGCAAGAGATGCTTTTCCCCAGCTTGCCCTTTGCCTGGGATAGCAGGGCTTCCTGAGTAGGTGGCGACAAGGAACTGAGGGGAGTGAGAAAAGATTTGTGCTCTGCAACCTCCTCCTGGGGGCTGGTCTAGAAGTGTGTGAGCGAGACCTGGAGGCAGGCACTACACAGATGGTAACCAGGTGCTACTCCTGCTCTACGCATTCCTTACATGTATTTTTGTTAAATTAGAAATATTTAAAGATCAGTAGTATTTTGCAAAAAGCTTCTTCTGTGATGTATACTTTCTAATTTTTAAATCGGGACACAGTTGTGGTTTAACGGTCGTGGTATTTTAACTTGTGGTCCTAATTAAAGTTGGTGCAGAGATTCTTAATTTTAACGTTTTCCTTGTAACTTTTGTGCTGTTGAGATATTTTGTGTGGTAAACTCTCGAAGTAAAATTAAATTACCCATGTCCATTTACCCTGCTCTCCAACTCTGGACACTGAAAAGAGGAATGGTTACCTGCGCTATTTTAGGTCTCTTTTACCAAGTAATGCAAGCTGATCGCGCTAATTTGCTTGCTTCTTATTGGATGACTTGTCTTTGCCTTCTTCTGTATGCCCCTCCTAGGCGTTTCTTTACCATCTTTTTGTTTGGATGTCTTGTATGCTTTCACTGTTAACATTTAAGGAACTATTTTGTTTTTCTTTCAGCAGTCCTGGAGTATGTGTTTTCCAGCTCCCTCCATTTTGTCGTTGTGTGCTGTTTCCCCCTCTACACTCGCTGCCCCCTGCACTCCTGGTGCTTCTCTTGTTTGCTGTTTGTCCCACTCACTACACCCCCGACTATTTTCATTTTATATGCCCTCCTCCCTTCAAACTCATTCCCCTTTGCTTTCCTACCCTCGCAATCATTTCAAGTATGTTTTGTCCCCGCTTTTTTATTTGGAAGGTCCAACATCTGCCATTTAGCTCCAGTGCATCAATAACCCTATTGCTCGCATAGCATTTATTTTTTTATTTGCCGAAGTACTGCCATCTAAGACCAATCAGTTAAAAGAAAGTGGTATATGGAGCCCGTGTCGTGCTGTGATTGGCAACAGCAGCTGCATCATCGCACCTTTGCTTTTTTTTTCACCGATGCCTAACAGCATCTGCAAGAATCATTAGCAAAGCTAGTGGATGCAAAAGGCAAGCCCTACTGGTCTTACCAATGCTATTTTCTTTCAGATAACTGCACGCCTCCACCTTTTGATGGCACATGTGGCTTACTCGCCTGATTTCAGCGCCTACTCGCAGCTCCAGTGTGGAAATCCCTGTGGTGTTATCTATGTGGTGAACAGAATGTCTGTTTCTGGGGGTGGGCGGGGCGGGGGGGGGGGGGGGGGGGGGGGGGGGAGAGAATCCCCTGGCCATCAGGTGCACAATAAAAGGCCCCAAAAAAACATTACACGTAATGGGGTAACCCAGTAACCCTCAGAACCTGGGTAAGGGATATAAACAAAGTGGTTCTGTTGGGGACCCACTTGAATTGACACATGTATTAAATACAAATAGGAAACAAATTACTTTCTATAGACGTTCTGCATATATATCTACCTGCACAGTCCAAAGGAACCTAAACAATAATGTATCGTCCTGAGACTATTGTATTGCACAGTGGATACCCTGAATGTATTGTTCTATGTTATTGTATGATTTGTTTTTGTTTAACCATTTCCAACACTCAGTCACGACTCTTCCACTAAATGTATCCTCAGTACATGTTTCTGTACAAGTCTACAAGTGTTTGTTGTGTTTTGGACAGCTTGTTTAAAGATTGCTTTTGAATATAAGCCTAAAAGGTTAAATACAAAATATTGACCTTTCCCTTTCATTGTGGTTGGTGTTTTGTGTCCTCCATGATATATCATCCACAAAGTAATTTGTTTCCTGTTTGTATTTAATACATGTTTCAATTCAAGTGGGTCCCCAACAGAACCACTATTTTGTTTATCGGCCAGAAAACAAGCCCCCATACTGCCACAACAAAAAATCTAGGACTCCACCCACTGCTTACGCAGTGGAACGCTAGTCCGAGACCTAAAACACCATAATGTAATCCTGCAAGTGCCTACCAAAGCATCAAAGTGCATTGCTTCTCTTTTCATTGCTCCGTGAATTGCTCATTTAAAAATGTGGTTAATTGATCTAGATCTCCTTTATTTCCATGCAGCAGTGCCTATAGTTTTGCCCCTTCTCTTCTGCTGTTTGCCTTGGAGCCATTGAAGAATGGGTGTGCAGAGACCCAGGTTTTGGGCCTGAGGTGTGGCTGGAGAGGAGGTGCGATTACCGCATGTTGTGATGTGAAAGTGGCATGCTTCTCGTCTGGAAGGGACGGATACAAATTTAGGTGGCATTTAAACCGTACAATAAACTGAAGTCATCTGTGACGCTCCAAGTGCAAGGTACCAGTGAGGCACTGTAGAGACAAGAGTTTCAAGGTAGAGCTAAATAGTTTTAAATACTCGGGTGAAAGAGGAGGGACGGTCCAGACCCAGTCCTGTATGGGCTTAAGTGAAAGTGCAGAGCTCTAGAAGGGATCTTCAGCCTTTATTGCTGGGAAGCAGCTCTATCCACATGATAGCACTTCACCTTATACAAGGTCCCTTCAAAGTAGAAACATTTAAACTGGACAACATCCTACATAACCTGTTCTCAGCAAAGATACCCTTTATGGTTCTCGTAGGACACCCCAGGCATCCAAAGGGGTTATGGGTCTCCCACACAACCATTAGTGATTATCTGGGGCACCATGGCAAACCGTAGAAGCCACAATACACCGAATGACAACAATTAATCAGAACATTTGTAAAGGGCACTACTCACCCGTGAGGGTCTCAAGGCACTGGCGGTTGGGGGTGTAGAAGGTGAGTTGTCTGTTGAGGTATGCTGGTCCGGTGTTGTGGAGTGCCTTGTGCGCATGGGTGAGGAGCTTGAAGATGATCCTCTTGTTGACTGGGAGCCAATGCAGGTCTCTCAGTTGGGGTGTTATGTGGCTGCAGCGAGAGATGTCAAGGATCAGGCGTGCAGAGGGGTTCTGAATACATTGTAGTCGTTTTAGGAGTTTGGCCGAGGTTCCTGCATAGAGGGCGTTTCCGTAGTCCAACCTGCTGCTGACGAGGGCCTGGTGACCGTTCTTCTTGTCACTGTGGGGATCCAGCTGTAGATCTTGTGGAGCATGCGGAGGGTGTTGAAGCAGGAGGACGAGACTGCGTTGTTCTGCTTTGTCATGAAGAGGGTAGAGTTGAGGATGAACCCCAGGTTGCAGGCGTAGTCGGTGGGTTTTGGGGTTGTTCCCAGTACGGTTGGCCTCCAGGAGTCGTCCCAGGCTGAGAGGGTGGAGCAGAGGATGAGGACCTCTGTCTTGTCAGAGTTTGGCTTCAGACGGCTGTTCTTCATCCACTCGGTGACAGCTTTCATTCCTTCGTGGACGTTGGTTTTTGGCGGTTAGGGGGTCTTTGGTGAGGGATAGGATCAGCTGGGTGGCGTAGGATATGATGTTGAGGTCATGTAGTCGGGCGACGTGGTCGAGCGGTGCCATGTAAATGTTGAACAGCATCGGGCTGAGACATGAGCCCTGGGGTACGCCGCAGATGATCTCAGTGGCTTTGGAGCGGAAAGGGGGAGGCGGACGCTCTGGGTTCTGCCTGATAGGAAGGAGGTGGTCCAGTCCAGATTTGTTTCACGGATCCCAGCGCCGTGTAGGCGTGTGCGTAGGGTGCAATGGCAGACTGTGTTGAAGGCGGTTGACAGGTCAGGAGGATGAGGGCCGCGATTTCACAGTTGTCCACAGGGCCCTGGTTATCGGTGGCAGCGATAAGGGCAGTTTCGGTGCTGTGGTTGCTGCGGAACACGGACTGAGACAGGTCCAGGATGCTGTTCGCCTCGAGGTAGCGGGTCAGTTGTCGGTTGACGGTCTTCTCAATAACCTTTGCCGGGAGCAGGGAGATGGGCCGAAAGTTCTTGAAGTCCTTGGGGTCAGCCTTGTGTTTTTTGAGTAGGGCGTTGATCTCGGTGTGCTTCCAGCTCTCCGGGGAAGGTCGCTGTTTCGAAGGAGATGTTGATGGCTTTCCGGAGATGGGGTGCGATGGTGGCACTGGCTGTGTTGAAGATGTGGTGTGGGCATGGGTCTGAAGGAGATCCAGAGTGGATGGTGTTCATGATTTTGATGGTGTAGTTGTCGCTAATGTTGGTCAAGGAGAGCAGGGGATTGGTGCGGATAGTGGCTGTGGGGACGAAGGTCTCAGTGGTTGACGGGGTGGTCATGACGTTGAGGCTGTTGTGGATGTCTGCGATCTTGCGATGGAAAAAATGGCAAGGAGTCCCACAGGTCTTTCGAAGGTGGGATGTTGTTAGTGTTGGAGAATTCCTTTACACTGTTGAAGAGCTTTTTGCTGTTGTGTGCGTTGTCATCTAGGCGGTCTTTGAAGGCGGCCCTTTTGGCGGATCTGATGAGGTGATGGTGTCTGCGGGTACCGTTCTTGTGGGCTGCGTAGTTACCCGTTGTCGGTTCACGGTGCCATTTCTTCTCTAGTTTTCTGCATGTTTTCTAGGAGACCTGGAGGTCCTCGTTGAACCAGTTGGCTTTCTTGCTGGTGTGTCTGTTGGAGGGTTTCTTGATCGGGGCGAGGGTGTTGGCGCAGTCGTCGTTCCACTGTCTGAGGTTGCGGGGTCGGGGTCGGTGGGTGGGCTCTAGGCGAGTGTTGTGGTTAGTTGGTCCTCTGTGACTTTGCAATAGGAAAAATACAATTATAGCAAACATTCAATTAATAGATGCCATATCTCTCAGACAACAAACATTTAAACATAATGGAAAAAACGACATTAATGGTATTTCTATAAATATAGCAACACAAATTATTTTGATATAAACATTTTATTTTATATTGATTTTTGGATCAGACATTATTTCTTAAATATTTTCATTTTATATTTAATTAAATTGTTAAATATACATGCATAGAGATTAAACAACAAAGTACATAAATAAGAAAAAGAGACAAACAAAAATTACAACATGTCACACTGGACCAGTCTATATTCTATTGTGGTAGGCAAAGCGGTTGGATTTCACAGCGGTTGGATTTCACTACTGTGACTTTGCTCCAGCAACGGCGGGGAATCTGTTGGGTGCGGTGGTGAGTGGTAGGCTTCCGGAAGGTTAAGTGAATGCAGCGATCGTCTGTCCAGTGGAGTTCAGTGGTGTGGCTGAAGGAGACGTGAGAGCTTGCTGAGAAGATGGGGTCAATTTTGTGGCCTGCGGAGTGGGTGGGTGTTGTGACATGCTGCCTGAGCCCGAGGTTGTCGATCAGGGTGGTAGAGTTGCTGCTGTTGTTCTCGAGGTGGAAGTTCAGGTCCCTGAGGAGGATGCAGTCTGTGAAGGCGGGGGCGTGTGAGCTGACGAAGTCTGCGATGTAGTCACTGAACTGTGGCCGGGGGGTCGGTAGATGAGGGTACCTCTGAGGGTGGTGTTGGGATCGGTATGGATCTGGAAGTGCAGGTGTTCGGCGGTGCTGAGGGTGTCGTCTGTGTTGGTCAAGACTCTGAGAGTGTTCCTGTGGACGATGGCGATTCCTCCTCCTGTTCCATAGGTGCGGTCCCTGCTGGTGATCTTGTAGCCGTCCGGGATGGCTATGGGCGATGTTTGGTGCAGAGGAGGGGTTCAGCCAGGTCTCCGTCAGGAAGGCAACGTCTGAGGAAGTTGAGTTGAGTAGGTCCCAGAGTTCAATGGCGTGTTTGCAGGCGGAGCAGGTGTTGAGAAGAATGCATCTGAGGTGGTTGCGTTCTTTCCTGGTGGGAGGTTTGGCAGGACGGGTGCTGGTGAGACTGCAGTTCCAGTAGGAGAAGGGTCCTTGGGTGCGCTTCGGGGCTGCCAGGAAACAGGTGTGTGATTGTCTAGTGTTGAGTGCGTGGAGGGTGCTGACATCGTAGCGGAGATGGGTGTTGTGGCTTGTGGCATTCGCGGGGGCCAGGGGTTCTGGCACTGGGAGCGGTCCAGGCGCGGACGGGCGCAGACTGGCGCAGACTGGCTTGCCTTAGGCGCAGCAGTCGCCATTTGAAGGGGGAGGGGGGGGAAATCAGCTGGGAGGTGAGGCGGGAGGGTTCAGGGAAGCGGCGATAGCGGTGGGAAAATACTAGGAGGAGCAGAAGGGAAACCAGGAAAAGAAAAGTACAGTGGCAGATAGGGGGTTAGAATAAAATAATCAGAACAGAAGCAAATAGCAAAAACAGAGGGCAGGCAGGATCGACCCCTGCACAGGAGTACTGGCTGGGCGCGAGGCAGCGCAGAGCACCACTAAGCTGCTGGGAAGATGATGGGGGGGGGGGGGTGCCTAGAGGAGCTGAATACTTTGCCAAGATGGGTCTGCCTACTTCTGCCAGGGGTTCAAGTCTCGAGGGTGTGGCCTGTGAGGCTGTTCCCGTACAGCTATGAACCTTCTAACGGGTAAACAGCAGAGTTATGCTGAAGTGGCTGCCTGCAGGGACTGCTGTCATCACTTCCCTGTATGCAGTTGTTATATGTGCATGTGCTCAAGTTAATGCAGCCTCGTTGACCTGTTTCTCCTGCTTTATTTTTCAGTGAACGAGTTCACGGTGATCCGGAAGAAGTTCAGGTGCCCGTACTGCAGCTTCTCGGCCATGCACCAGTGTATCCTGAAGCGGCACATGCGCTCTCACACAGGCGAGAGGCCCTACCCCTGCGAGATCTGTGGCAAGAAGTTCACGCGGCGCGAGCACATGAAGCGGCACACCCTGGTAAGCCTGTGTGCGCCCCTGTAATACAGACAGAAGTGGGCGAGCCAAGGCAACAAAATAGCAGAGTCCCTGAGCTAAGGGTCTGCCTATGCTCTTAAACCTCAGCTCCTAAAGCCCTTGCACGACCCAAGCCCTGAAAATGTTTGCTTTGCAATTATACAGCAAACCAAGCGTAAAATATGATAAAGCCTCTTCAAAATTCAAAAAAGTGTATTTCTTTAACATGTGGAAGCTTTGACATTACACTATAGCACTGCACTGAGAAGTGATCGTTTTTAAACATAAACCATTACTGAACTTAGTGGGAAGGCTGCCGTCATGTAAACTCTGTACGTGGCCCAAATTATTATAGAGCACCTTAGTCTATTAAATCTAACACAGTAGGTTTTTGTACAACTGGTAGTCTGAACTCGCCGATTTGAACGTGCTTTCATACGGCATAATGAAGAAAAGGCGTTTTGGTGAAACAAAGTATTTGCCTAACCTCTCACAACTTAAGCAGGGAATCTGCGTTTTACCCAGGTTTTCTGGCTGCAGTTTGTACAAATCAGCCACTGAATGGGTATCTATTTGCCTTTCATTTTTTTTATATTACCACTTCGTTTTTACCTCTTAGTGCACTTTTTATATAGAACAAACTCGACCCAAAGGAACAAGAGAGCATTACCTGAGCACCAGTTACATCGTATTCATTTTTATAGGCACAGAGATGAAGTGATTTGCCCAGAATCACAGAATTTTGAGCCAATGTCGAGACTCAAACCTTGTTTCCTCAGTCTCTAAGTTGGAAGCTCTAGCCATAAGGCCACATCGTGGTTAGAGGGAGGATGGCAGGCAGAAGCCTCTTGAAAGCTCAGCTCGACGTTCCAACAGGACCTCGAGCTGAGCCAGAGCCAAGTTTCAGGCTCAAGCCTGGCTCGACCTTTCAATTACTTACCCATCCCTAAATACTGACTGCAGTGCTTCCCTGACCCAGGATGGGCAAGGGGTGGGTTTGCGCAGGCCGCCCTTTCACTTTAAGCCACAAATGTTGAAATGCAGCTGTTGTGCCATCCAACCTAGAGCCAGACACCACAAGTCAGCAGCAAACCTACAAGAAACCTTTTGGACCTGGTCTGGAAAGTAAAGTCAGCACATTTGGAACCTTTGTGTGAAAATATAGGTGCACTTGTCACCTCACGAGTAGTGGCATTGCTAGAGGGCCAGATGGGACCCATCCCCCATCTCGGTTTGTTGCGACCCCAGCTCTATTTGTTCCAACCCTCACCCCACTTGGACCCTAGCTGTTGAATGTGCTAAGAGGCAACACAGAAAACAGACTTCCCATTACCACACACATGTTTGACCATTTACCTTTCACTGCAGAGCAGTAATTCAGGTAATGTATGAGCCTACATGTTTCCTTTAAACCTTGACCCTCTATGTAAGTGTGTATATATGTGTATTGATCCAGATATAGATATATATAATCCGATTTTAAACATATATGGCTATATACACACGCATATTAACACACGCTTCACAATTGCCCTTTGTAGGTGGATCCAACACTTTTATCTGTGGCCCAGTGTGTCCCCCCTCCCAGAAGCACTTCTAGTGACACCACAGATCACATGTATACATCTGGTCTGCTTGGTTATCATGCAGTCGTAGGTAGAAGTGGGTGAGCCAGCTAATTAATGGGGAGACCTGAACCAAAGCCAAGGGTCTGAGTTGGTTGCAAGAGATTGTACCTGAGCAAATCCATAAAAATATTTGGTATGTAAACCATTCAACAGACCTAGTATAAAAATATAGTGAAGTCTCTTCAAAATTCAAAACATTTTCTTTAACATGCGAACATGTTAAATTTAGTACATCTGATTATATTGCTGTTTTGAGAGGCATTAATTAAAAGTGATAATTGTTAAAGATTAATCTAGAAACATCCATGCCCCCCCCCCCCCCCCCCCCCCCCCCACCACCACAATGCCATCCGTGAACCAAGAGGCAAGTAAATTGTCATGTGCACTCTAAATGTGACCTACATACCTATTGTACATGGAACAAGATTAGTCTCTTTTAACGCCTTAACCACGGCGGCAATTCCGCCGCCGTGTGGATGTTCTAAAAGGTGGGCGGGCCGTGACGGCCAACGGTCGTTCGCAGCACCAGGGAGGGACTGCTCCTGTTGGCCGAAGGGAGCACGGAACGGGTTAATCAAACACGAGAGGATTTTGTACAGCGCACATCCTGAACTCCAGTATTTTAAGGTGGTCTCATATGTAGTAATGAAGAAAAAGGAGGCAGGCTGAAATAAAATATTTGCCCAAAATCACATAGTTTGGTAAACTGGGATTGGTCTCCGGTTTTTTGGTTGCACATTCTGCAGTTAAGCCACTAGATGGGTGTATCCATCGCTTAATTTGAGCCAGTGGTTTCAGGTGCTCTGCACTGGCACTTAATTAACACCGGCACTTATGACAGACAACTACATGGTTGTGCTGTCTAATTTTGAAACGAGCACAACAGCAGTTGTTTAATAATTTAATCTACAATAAAAATGACAAATACCTGCCTCCCACCAAGCAATTTTTACTGCTTTATGGGCCTGGAATAGTCTGAGTTGTCATACTTACAGGAGTGTAGTGGTTAGTACTTGTACTGTCATTGCCAATGCTGGCTGGGGGCAATGGGTGGTGCATTGTGCAGTGGCGTCCTGCTGAGGGCCTTTGCACTTATTTTTTTTCTCTTCAAATTAAGGACTGGGTTTACCTTTCTTGTACCTGTTTCACATCAAAGGTTAATGTTTTGTCTTTAATTTTGGTGCATGAGATTAGAGCTTGGATAGCAGTTAAAGGCCACATGAAAGCTCAACTTGTCAAAGCCAGCGTCTGGCCTTGGCTCATGCCCTTCAGTGGGTCGTCTGCCTCTAGTCGCAGCCCTGGGTAACATTTTCTGTGCCCATGTGGAGTTCAGACCTGCTTTGTGGTGGCAAAGCTGGGCAAGATGTGTGGGAGCAGATATGTTTAGAGGTTAAAGTCAGGCATACAGGGAAGACCATTATAAGTGGACATAACAAGATTGCGCATGGACATAATTGCAAGGTAAGCTGGAGGCCTCACCCTACTAAGGAAGAAAGCGGTAAGTTAAGAATTAATATTCTGTTGCCTGGCAGTGTCCATTTCCAATGTAGTTTGAAATTTTACGTAAGGTAAATAGTTAAGCATAAAGACCAATAAACTCTTTTTCCAGTAAGACTATAAATCATACAATTTCATTGACAACGAAGTGTCCTGAGAACTTTTAGTCCACCTTGACAATGCCCATGTACTACACTGCATATTTGTACTATACAACCACTAATTAGCTGATATTATTCATATTTATATTTATAGTTAAGGTTTTTTGTTACCCCAAGGCTTTCACAAAGGTCAGTACCCTAAAACAGCGGTTCTTAACATTTTGAGTTTTGTGTACTCCCCTATAAATCATTATTTAAATCTTAGGACCATCCCACGAGTCGTAATTGGAAGCTGGGGACCCCACCTCTAAGCAATTTCTATGATTTGAACCTCGAAACAATACACAAAAATAAGTCTACACTAAACAGATGCTCAAATAGTGAAATATTTGGTTTAATTCACAATGAAATATAGAAAAAGATTTCTCAACTTCAATTTTTGTTTACTTTATTAATTTTAATGCATTCATTTTAATCTTATTTGATTTTGCAACAGTCGCAGCACCCTGAGTAGGCCTTGTGCCCCACCCAAAAAGTCCGTGAACCACTGCCATAAAACATTTTGAACTTGGGTTACAAGAAAAAATGCATTAACCCCTAATTCAAGTGTTAAAAGACATCTAGATGTGATGAATGCCAAATTATCGAAGTTAAACATACTGAGCTACAAGATTATCAGCTGCAGAATGTTGAGATGCAGTTATGGTTAGGTCAAAGTTTACATTTAATAGGCATTTTTTTTTCTTGTACCAGTAGACTATTCAGCATGGAATTTTTATTTAAAAAATTCATCGCCCTTGGATTCATCACAGGCTTCATTCAGATTGTCAAGAGTAACCCTGGGCGTAGGACTACGCTACGTTAACGGAGCGTGCATAGTTTGCGGTACTACGCACAACGTAAATTGCACGTAGCACAGTGATCAAAGTCAAGTTGGCAAAATCAACCTCCCGGCGAGACTTTTTCCTCGTTCGCGATCAGCAACATCAAGTTGCCGATCGCAAGCATGTATAATAAACCTCCCGGCGAGATTCTGAACGCGGGGAGGTCAGGTTTCTCATTACGAGTGGTCGCGTATGCTCGCGACCGTTCGCGATGAGAAAATACCAGTCCACGTTAAGAAAGCTGCTGCTCGAGTACAAATCTACTCGAGCGGCAGAAAACGACCGCTTGCACAGTGCAAGATGCCATTTGCAATGATTGAACAGTGCCGGGTGCTTGCCCGCACTGTGCAATCAGTGCGAACAGCATTTCCCTACCGTAGTTAGTGCGAAGTGCACTTCGTGTAGCTACGCGTAGGGCTACTACACAAACTACGCCCAGAGTTAGTCAAGAGGCAAAAAAAAATACTCTGGAGGGTGCCGAAAGTAACTTCTTAAACGTCATAGGATTATTTGCTCATTGATACAGAAAAGATGGCTGAATGCAATTATACCAAACTATAGACCTAAAAGTAGAGCTTTACTCAAGGAAGTGTCTTTTCTTGGCTTGGTTTAAATCTGTACCAACACAAAAAGATGGACGGAACACATAACATTGTTGAATATTCACCCAGTCACAGATCTGAGTTAAATCCATTGTTTTTTGGCTCACCATGCCACCCCAGTTTGGACGCTGCCAAATGCAAATCATTTTTTACCCTGCTCCCCATGGGAACAGTCCAGCCCAAACTGCCAGGCCAGGTCCTTTGTGGATGGGGAAAACTAGCATTCTAGGACTGGTTGCCGGGTATCTCCCCTCATCAGCCAGTCTAGCTTGAATCCAGTGTCCTAGCGAGCGTGGGGACCCATGTCTGGTCATACCCTTCCTTCTTAGGGCAACTATAGCAACAAAAAAAGATGGACGGAAGCTGAACATTATCCAACATTCAGCCCCAGGCACAAATCTCGATAAAATCCGTTGCTTATGCTTGCTTGGGATACTGTGTGCCGAATAACCTTTGTTTCACAAATTTTAGGTAGTAGTGTTGAGTGACAATGACATCACGTCTTAAAAAATATAAAATAATAAACCTACACACTTGATTGAATTTGGTGTTGGATTCATTCCCAGTACCCTTGCCCCGAAGCCTTTTGGGTCTGAACTCTGTGCTTGTTAGCTGCACTGCCCTCTAGTTGATACCTGGTTGTTTTCAAGACCAGGGACCCTATAGCTTTGCTGCCCTGGCCCCCTTTCCTAGCAATCTTCGGTTGATACCCTTCATTATTCGCAACAGGATCTCGTTATAGTGATTGTCCCTGTAGAGTAGGAGGAGAAGTGGTGTGCTGCCGTTGGCGCCTCACTCCCAGGTAGGCTCAGTCCTCCTGATTCCTGTTTGCTTTGTTTTCATAACCCCATGGATTTGTCTGCTGGGATCAGTTTTCCTCCTACTACCTTGACAGTTCCCCGGGATGTGCTCTGGGCTAAACATTTCAGACTAATGAGGGAAAGGCTCTGTACGGCTCTCGTTACCTTCACCGTCCTTCTGTACCGAGTAATCTCCTCTTGCTGCAGTCGGAGGGTGCTGTTGGCTGCTCCGGAGATGAGTGAACCGGAGAGAGCAGGAGGGCTGCAATCAATACACATTTGCAACGTTCCATCCAGTGAATTTCCGTGTCCGCTGCAGGGCAGAGATGCTGCAAAGACTGGCGCAGGAAGGAGACGTTGCACATTAATTTGCGATGCTAATGGTGCTCGCGATAGAGGATGCAGTGGGACAGACCTTTAGTGCCCTGGCCCTCATGTCTTCTGTAGTTGTGGATAATTGCAGTCTGCTGCCTGGCTCGGACATGCGGCAGACAAGACGCACTTGGTGGTGACTGTATGGCAGATCTCTTTGGGTTGAGAGCCTTGACGGCTGCATGTACCATTCAGATCTCCATTGAGAGGGAGGACTTCACCCACCACCAGGGCTGGTGGCGCCCGGTGGGACAATCTTTTTTTGACACCCCTGATATGACTTTCTCCTCGGATTCTCTCACTACTACCCCAAAAAAGTGCCCCTCTTCTCCTCATTGATCCTCTCTCAAATACATTTCATTTGTTTTAAAGCGCTGTTTAAAGTCTGGCTTTACTAATCCACTCAGCTATCCACACAAAATACAGATCTCTATCTCTCTCACTCTCTCTCTCTCCGGGTCTCTCCCTCTCTCTGGGTCACACTCTCTCTCTGCCCTGAGCCCGCGCTAAGCAAATTCAGTCACAAGCGCTACGAGGCCTCCGGGTAGTTTAGCGCTATACAAGTGCAATTTTCATTCTTTCATTCATTCTCTCTCTATCTCTCTCTCTGGGTCTCTCTCTCTCTCTCTCTCTCTCTCTCTTGCTCTCGCTCTCTCTCTCGCTCTCTCTCTCGGTCTCTCTCTCTTGCTCTCGCTCTCTCTCTCGGTCTCTCTCGCTCTCTCTCGGTCTCTCTCTGGGTCTCCCTCTCTCGGTCTCTCTCTCTCTGGGTCTCGCTCGCTCTCTCTCGCTCGCTCTCTCTCTCTCGGTCTCTCTCGCTCTCTCTCTAGGTCTCTCATTCCCACGGGGCGAGGTCTCTCAATTTCATTGGCCGAGGTCTGAGATGTCCTGCCTGACCATGCCTGAGGCCGTGAGGTTGGGGCCTCTCATTCCCAGAGGTCGAGGTCTGAGATGTCATGCCTGAGGCCGTGAGGTTGGGGCCTCTCATTCCCAGAGGTCGATGTTTTTCATTTCCACCGGCTGGGGTCCGGCCTCTAAAGTCTCTGCTTCTGCAGCCGAGGTTTGTACACCATCGTAGGGTGCTGTCCTTTTCCGCATCCCTGTTACCCAGGCCTCTAAAGTATTAATGTCGTGGCCTGGCCATTCCCAGGGAGCACACCTGTGCTGTTTTCTATGCTTGGCTTGGGGCTTTATCGCGTCCACAGCCCGACACCTCTGGCGCCCTGTGCGACCAGGCTAGTGTGGCTAGCATTTTAAAGTCAAACACCGTGACATTTCCAAAAAAAATAGAATGACTACAATTTTACTTCAACCAGTGTCCATTTCCAATGTAGTTTGAAATTTTACGTAAGGTAAATAGTTAAGCATAAAGACCAATAAACTCTTTTTCCAGTAAGACTATAAATCATACAATTTCATTGACAACGAAGTGTCCTGAGAACTTTTAGTCCACCTTGACAATGCCCATGTACTACACTGCATATTTGTACTATACAACCACTAATTAGCTGATATTATTCATATTTATATTTATAGTTAAGGTTTTTTGTTACCCCAAGGCTTTCACAAAGGTCAGTACCCTAAAACAGCGGTTCTTAACATTTTGAGTTTTGTGTACTCCCCTATAAATCATTATTTAAATCTTAGGACCATCCCACGAGTCGTAATTGGAAGCTGGGGACCCCACCTCTAAGCAATTTCTATGATTTGAACCTCGAAACAATACACAAAAATAAGTCTACACTAAACAGATGCTCAAATAGTGAAATATTTGGTTTAATTCACAATGAAATATAGAAAAAGATTTCTCAACTTCAATTTTTGTTTACTTTATTAATTTTAATGCATTCATTTTAATCTTATTTGATTTTGCAACAGTCGCAGCACCCTGAGTAGGCCTTGTGCCCCACCCAAAAAGTCCGTGAACCACTGCCATAAAACATTTTGAACTTGGGTTACAAGAAAAAATGCATTAACCCCTAATTCAAGTGTTAAAAGACATCTAGATGTGATGAATGCCAAATTATCGAAGTTAAACATACTGAGCTACAAGATTATCAGCTGCAGAATGTTGAGATGCAGTTATGGTTAGGTCAAAGTTTACATTTAATAGGCATTTTTTTTTCTTGTACCAGTAGACTATTCAGCATGGAATTTTTATTTAAAAAATTCATCGCCCTTGGATTCATCACAGGCTTCATTCAGATTGTCAAGAGTAACCCTGGGCGTAGGACTACGCTACGTTAACGGAGCGTGCATAGTTTGCGGTACTACGCACAACGTAAATTGCACGTAGCACAGTGATCAAAGTCAAGTTGGCAAAATCAACCTCCCGGCGAGACTTTTTCCTCGTTCGCGATCAGCAACATCAAGTTGCCGATCGCAAGCATGTATAATAAACCTCCCGGCGAGATTCTGAACGCGGGGAGGTCAGGTTTCTCATTACGAGTGGTCGCGTATGCTCGCGACCGTTCGCGATGAGAAAATACCAGTCCACGTTAAGAAAGCTGCTGCTCGAGTACAAATCTACTCGAGCGGCAGAAAACGACCGCTTGCACAGTGCAAGATGCCATTTGCAATGATTGAACAGTGCCGGGTGCTTGCCCGCACTGTGCAATCAGTGCGAACAGCATTTCCCTACCGTAGTTAGTGCGAAGTGCACTTCGTGTAGCTACGCGTAGGGCTACTACACAAACTACGCCCAGAGTTAGTCAAGAGGCAAAAAAAAATACTCTGGAGGGTGCCGAAAGTAACTTCTTAAACGTCATAGGATTATTTGCTCATTGATACAGAAAAGATGGCTGAATGCAATTATACCAAACTATAGACCTAAAAGTAGAGCTTTACTCAAGGAAGTGTCTTTTCTTGGCTTGGTTTAAATCTGTACCAACACAAAAAGATGGACGGAACACATAACATTGTTGAATATTCACCCAGTCACAGATCTGAGTTAAATCCATTGTTTTTTTGCTCACCATGCCACCCCAGTTTGGACGCTGCCAAATGCAAATCATTTTTTACCCTGCTCCCCATGGGAACAGTCCAGCCCAAACTGCCAGGCCAGGTCCTTTGTGGATGGGGAAAACTAGCATTCTAGGACTGGTTGCCGGGTATCTCCCCTCATCAGCCAGTCTAGCTTGAATCCAGTGTCCTAGCGAGCGTGGGGACCCATGTCTGGTCATACCCTTCCTTCTTAGGGCAACTATAGCAACAAAAAAAGATGGACGGAAGCTGAACATTATCCAACATTCAGCCCCAGGCACAAATCTCGATAAAATCCGTTGCTTATGCTTGCTTGGGATACTGTGTGCCGAATAACCTTTGTTTCACAAATTTTAGGTAGTAGTGTTGAGTGACAATGACATCACGTCTTAAAAAATATAAAATAATAAACCTACACACTTGATTGAATTTGGTGTTGGATTCATTCCCAGTACCCTTGCCCCGAAGCCTTTTGGGTCTGAACTCTGTGCTTGTTAGCTGCACTGCCCTCTAGTTGATACCTGGTTGTTTTCAAGACCAGGGACCCTATAGCTTTGCTGCCCTGGCCCCCTTTCCTAGCAATCTTCGGTTGATACCCTTCATTATTCGCAACAGGATCTCGTTATAGTGATTGTCCCTGTAGAGTAGGAGGAGAAGTGGTGTGCTGCCGTTGGCGCCTCACTCCCAGGTAGGCTCAGTCCTCCTGATTCCTGTTTGCTTTGTTTTCATAACCCCATGGATTTGTCTGCTGGGATCAGTTTTCCTCCTACTACCTTGACAGTTCCCCGGGATGTGCTCTGGGCTAAACATTTCAGACTAATGAGGGAAAGGCTCTGTACGGCTCTCGTTACCTTCACCGTCCTTCTGTACCGAGTAATCTCCTCTTGCTGCAGTCGGAGGGTGCTGTTGGCTGCTCCGGAGATGAGTGAACCGGAGAGAGCAGGAGGGCTGCAATCAATACACATTTGCAACGTTCCATCCAGTGAATTTCCGTGTCCGCTGCAGGGCAGAGATGCTGCAAAGACTGGCGCAGGAAGGAGACGTTGCACATTAATTTGCGATGCTAATGGTGCTCGCGATAGAGGATGCAGTGGGACAGACCTTTAGTGCCCTGGCCCTCATGTCTTCTGTAGTTGTGGATAATTGCAGTCTGCTGCCTGGCTCGGACATGCGGCAGACAAGACGCACTTGGTGGTGACTGTATGGCAGATCTCTTTGGGTTGAGAGCCTTGACGGCTGCATGTACCATTCAGATCTCCATTGAGAGGGAGGACTTCACCCACCACCAGGGCTGGTGGCGCCCGGTGGGACAATCTTTTTTTGACACCCCTGATATGACTTTCTCCTCGGATTCTCTCACTACTACCCCAAAAAAGTGCCCCTCTTCTCCTCATTGATCCTCTCTCAAATACATTTCATTTGTTTTAAAGCGCTGTTTAAAGTCTGGCTTTACTAATCCACTCAGCTATCCACACAAAATACAGATCTCTATCTCTCTCACTCTCTCTCTCTCCGGGTCTCTCCCTCTCTCTGGGTCACACTCTCTCTCTGCCCTGAGCCCGCGCTAAGCAAATTCAGTCACAAGCGCTACGAGGCCTCCGGGTAGTTTAGCGCTATACAAGTGCAATTTTCATTCTTTCATTCATTCTCTCTCTATCTCTCTCTCTGGGTCTCTCTCTCTCTCTCTCTCTCTCTCTCTTGCTCTCGCTCTCTCTCTCGCTCTCTCTCTCGGTCTCTCTCTCTTGCTCTCGCTCTCTCTCTCGGTCTCTCTCGCTCTCTCTCGGTCTCTCTCTGGGTCTCCCTCTCTCGGTCTCTCTCTCTCTGGGTCTCGCTCGCTCTCTCTCGCTCGCTCTCTCTCTCTCGGTCTCTCTCGCTCTCTCTCTAGGTCTCTCATTCCCACGGGGCGAGGTCTCTCAATTTCATTGGCCGAGGTCTGAGATGTCCTGCCTGACCATGCCTGAGGCCGTGAGGTTGGGGCCTCTCATTCCCAGAGGTCGAGGTCTGAGATGTCATGCCTGAGGCCGTGAGGTTGGGGCCTCTCATTCCCAGAGGTCGATGTTTTTCATTTCCACCGGCTGGGGTCCGGCCTCTAAAGTCTCTGCTTCTGCAGCCGAGGTTTGTACACCATCGTAGGGTGCTGTCCTTTTCCGCATCCCTGTTACCCAGGCCTCTAAAGTATTAATGTCGTGGCCTGGCCATTCCCAGGGAGCACACCTGTGCTGTTTTCTATGCTTGGCTTGGGGCTTTATCGCGTCCACAGCCCGACACCTCTGGCGCCCTGTGCGACCAGGCTAGTGTGGCTAGCATTTTAAAGTCAAACACCGTGACATTTCCAAAAAAAATAGAATGACTACAATTTTACTTCAACCCAGCGCACAGAATGTCAGTGCTCCTTAGCAGAGAATTCCAGAAGAGGACGTTGTACGTACATAAAATGCAATTTTTAAAGCCAGTAGCAGGCCTGTTAATTACATTGCTTTCTTACAACAGATGCTAACTATCGCTGCTTTGCAAAACCTAAAGATGCCTCCCACTGTTTTCAGCCGACCCTCTCTAAAAACCAGGACATGAGCTTAATTTCCTGAAATCTGCCGGGACAGCTGGCCAACAACCGGGACTGTCCGGGTCGCCTGGTCCCCGCAGAGGCCATGCCTCTGAGGCCGGCAGGGCTGAGGCCTTCTCCGTTCCCTCACGTGGAATTCTCCGCAGTTTCTGGTCTGTTTCCGGTAGCCCCAGATCCCGCCCACCCGCAGGGTTCTGCGGTTTCCCTTTCGCAGTCGTCAGTCCACTGCTGACAGTTTGCTCAGTTGCTCTATCTTCGGCATAAAAGCTGTGGTTTGCAGCAGTGACCTACTTGTGCTGTCGGTAAAAGGGCCCTGGCTACTTCTCAGGTAGTCCGGTACTTCCTGTTTACAGCGAATTGCAAACCTGTTATTGTACTGAAATGACATGCCACGAAGCCGCCCCCACCCTGCCAAAGAAATAAAGGGTTAGGGTGACCAGGCGTCCCCGTTTTACCAGGACGGTCCCTGTTTTTAACCTGCTGTCCCAGCAAATTTCAAGAAATTTAGCTTATTTCCCCGTTTTTGGAGAGGGTCGACTGAAAACGGTGGGAGGTGTTTTTTATGTTTTACAAAGCAGGGATAGTTAGCAGTTGTTTCAAGAAAGCAATTTAATTAACAGGTAAGCTACTGGGCTTAAAAATTGCATTTTATGTATGTTCTTACTGCCTATTCTGTAATTCTCTGCTGGGGAGCACTCTCATCGCGTGAAGTAAAATTGTAGTCCTTCTTCTATTTTTGTGAAATGTCCCGGTTTTATACTTTAAAAATCTGGTCACCCTATAAAGGGTGACCTTGATTATTCTATTAACACAGAAAGCCACCGTTTACCTAAAACAGCTGCATTTCTTGCCCCTTCAGTTCTGACATCGCGCTTATACACCATGCAGTCACGACACGATCCACTGGCCTTTGATTTCAGCACTTCCCTCCCAGGACACTTGCATCTCTTTCAAACCCCGCAGCTTTTCCAGACCCCTGTACCACGGCTTCCACGCTTAAAATTGGGGACCTTCTCCTCTTGTGTGCCTGGAGGACGGTATCTGTGCTTTCGGTGCAATTACTGACCGACAATTCTATGGAGGCGGCCACTTCAGGATCCTTGTGTGCGTGTGCCAGTGGCTAAGGCACCGCCTCACAACGCCCTCTGTGCAGATGGCGGTGCAGTGGCTTGGATGGTGTGCTGCCTCTCCGGAGGGGTTGTGTAAAAGTAGACTGTTTACACTTGATATTGAGGCTTCTTCTCCTCTAGGATGCGTTGGAGTTCATTCAGCGACAAGTAGGTCATATTCAGTGAACGTGCAGCATCTTGTGAACCTTTCCTTCATCCCCTGCCCCTTCCTGGGCAGTCCGTCTTCATCAGCCGCGAGGCGCCTGTCTGCCAGGGCCACAGATGCCGTTGTCATGTCTTAGCTTGCCAAAAGGGGGTGTTTCAGTTCAAGGCGGCCAATTAGCCCAAATGACTTAAACTAGAATGATCAAGGGGGCTTATGTTCGCTGTTGCCATGGCTCCAAAGCCCTGCTCCCCGTCCCTTCCCTTCCTGAAGCGTCTGTCTTCTCAAGTGACTGCTTAGCCATCTGGTCCTGCTGCTGCCTGCTCCTTACAAGCCCCAATATTTTCCCCTTTTGGGATCTGCAGGCACATCGGTGCACCGACCCCATGCTCCCTCTTCTGCCCCCTTATGATCTCCCAACCCGCACCCCATCTATTTTTTAATTGCTCCAGAAATCGGAGTACGGATGCTGTAGGAGAAGTCTTTGTTCTGTGAGCTGTCTCCCAGTTTCATTCTTGGATGCGTTTGGACGAGGAATGTTTTCTTACTCTAATATCTTTAATTCTTGTACTGTTGAGCTGCAGATAAAGGCGTTCTGCTATTTGTACACTTCCCATGTTAACTTACCTCTCAGAATATGTTTTCACGTGTGACATCAAGGTCCCTTGATAAGGCGATGGGAGTCACAGCACAGACTACCGAAAGGCCCAACAATGGAGTATTAAAGGCAGGTTATGCACTATCCAGGTGCTAACATGCAATCACAACACTACTGTAGTAGGGCTTCCTGCCAAGGGTGTTCGTTTAGTCTTGCCTGCGACCACATCACACATCCGCAGATTCGGCTTGAGGAGTGTGCCAGCCAGTGCTCGAAGGGCAGATCGTGTTTTTCTTCTAGGTTTCAGGGCCATTGGCATTACCAAACAGCAAGCCAACGCTGTAAGGTCTGGATTGAGGTGCTTTGAAAGAGCTGCACGTTATCACAGGTCGATGGTGTAAAAGTGCGTTAGAAAGGGAAAAAAAATGTGTGGAAGATGCATGTTGGATCTTCCTCGGAGTTGAGGGGATTCCAGTGAGATGCTGGTAATTGCTATATATCTTTCTACAGTAGTCATTAATGACCCTCACTTTGCCTTGCACTAGGAATTTTTGGAATTAAATGCTCTTCATTGTCACTTATAATTGATATCTTGGGCCTGGTGTGTATTTTGTCTTTGTCCGTCTTAACTTTTTCTTGTGTGTTTTTCCTCTTCAATTTCATTTGAAATTGGACAAAATAATAAAAAATCCCCATTTCTTCTTTACTATTTAATAGTCGTGTAATTGCTCTGTAGTCTGGCTACAAGCTGTGATTAGTCTGTGCTCAGCAGGCCTTTGTAGTGACGATATTGAGTAAATGTCCCCCAAGATACGGGTTAGTTCAATGGTATTCTCCGATTTGTGAGTTTTAAAAGCAGATGCTGCCACCTTGGACATACAGATGTGCTGCATGGACTTCGGGGCGTAGACCTCTATATTCTGCAGATCCTGTTTATCTATAGAAAGGACCGGCGATTGCAACTCGTTGCATATATCCAATCTTGTTTATCTTTAGGTGCCTAGCTGCTGATCCACTCACTCTTTAGTCCTCCCAGGCCTTGCACAGTTTTGAAAGATAACCTCACGGAGGGCATTGTGTTCTCGACTCCCATAACCCATAAAGTGGATGCCACCAGATTCCTTTTTTTTGTGATGGCCTTTGCAGCAGTCTGGTTGTAGGCCAGACAGGAGATGATGCGCTGCTATCTGTTGCTTTCTAAGCCTTTCAGTCTGAAATCCAGGAAGGGCTGTTTTAATCTTTACAGATTATAGCGAGCTGCCCCGCTGCAGCCAAGCACACCGGTCTAGCCAGTCCAGTCTTCTCTGCTGCTGCACCATGGAAATGTAGGAGTGGTCCGTGGACACGATATGGTCTTTGTTTCCACACATTGTGTGAGAGTGAAAATCATCATTAAAGAGTGCACATGTGACAGGTCTTCGGGTCTTATAACTGAATCCTCTAACCCCCGAGTCTTCTGCAAGCACTAAACTATAAATATTTCCCCCAGTAAAGATGCTCCATCTAGCCCAGGGCCTCCTAGAAATCCAACAGAATATGAACAAGCATTGGCATAGCCAATAGGTCTTGCCTTTGGGACCTTATAATGGTTGATAGTGTTGCACCAAGGCTATTGTGCTTCATAACTAAATACTTATAAGGTCCCAAAAGCGAGACCTATTGGCTATGCCAATGCTTGTTATTTGGGGGGATGGGCAGTGTCTTGACACCCCTCTCACCCTAAATAGGGCCACAAATGAGTTCACAAAGTGCCCCTTGTGAGCACCTAAACACAAATTCACCCCATCAGACACCAATTTGCAAGAAGGGAAAAAACGCTACAACCTCATCTTTTTTCCATCCATTTTATTCATGCCCTTTTCTAGCTCTGGCTGAAAGGCTCTCAAACAGACACCATGTGGTTCCAAGTGGAGAGGGCCCTTTGAAGGTTCCCCCTGCAATTATGTAAAACAGCCATTCAGGCAGCTGATAGAATTGGAAGGGGTCTGCCCCCAGTCCCTTCCCTGCAGTTCCCCTCACTGGGTCCAGCCTCCCCTGTTTGGCTTTACTAAGCAAACCTAACACAATGTCTTTCTTCAGGACAAAGGGAGCCGAGAAGAAGTGAAGAAAAAAAAAAGTGCCCAAACTTGTAAGTTAACAGAAGCTTCTGCAGTTTAGACGCCATAAATACAGCCGAAAGGAAGGCGTCAGCAAAAGGCCAAGCTTGTTCAATGAAGAGTTTCCCAAGCAAACGAGCAATGCCTTGTTGTGCCCAAGTAAAAGTCACAGCCCTCTGTTCTCATACAGAAAGTTGGTTGCCTGGCAGCCCCAGCCTATATTTTACACGTTCTTCCTTGATTGCTGCAAACCGCTATTATTAGTTTACATTGAAAGCGACAGCGAATGAATCGCAGGAAAATTACCATTTTAGTATACGGTAAATGACCACTTTACAGAAAAAAACCAGGCGGAGGAGCTGGGCGAGAAATGTGAAAGCGCAAAATACAGAATCGTGTCACCGGGGCGTGAATGAAAGAAAATGCGTAAGGGATAGGATGTAGGGAACAGAAAGACCAATTTAAAAAATAAATTATGGAATTATTAGGGAAGAATTTAAAAGGGGAGTAGGAAAGATAATGAGAATGAAAGATGCAGCAGCATCCCGCGAGTGGTGCGCGCGCGATCGAAACAAGCAGCAGCTGTTTTCAAGCACACTCTCGCTTGTGGCATCATCCGCCTTGCGGGACCGAACAACAGCCAATTGGCATGCACGCCGCTGCTCGCTCCCGCAAGGTGGATGCCTCCACAAGTACGAGTATGTGCTTCCAAAAAGAGCAGAGCGACGGCTAAAGGTCCTCCCATGCAGCGCATGGTAAGCGAGACCTAAAAACTGAAGCCAACCGAATGAATTTTTTTTGCACCCAGCTTGCTGTTGTTTAGAAGTCTTATACTGAGGAGAAACCTATATACTTATTTATTTATTAAGTGAACCAATCCAAAGCTGATTTCTAAAATGTTCGGCTTTACCATGGTCTTTCTACAAAGTTATGGATTTGTTCTATTGCTACATAAACTTCGGATAGATCAACAAAAAAAATCTAGCTTGCACGGATCAAGGTAATCATTAAGCTGCATGATTCAGATGCATTTTTTTTATCTTGTGGACATTTGTGTGTGTGCTTTTCCACGGAGTGCTGTCATTCGGCAAACTGATCAAGCTAAAATCGAGCAGTTTCTAGGAAAGCGTCACATAATTAGTTTCACATGCCTTCAATAGGCACTCGCCACTATTTACAGTAGAAGGGTTGAGTACTCCACTCCAGCCTGCCATTGCTGAATCTGAAGCCTTAACACTTGAGTTTCTCAAATTTAAGTGTCTAGCCTTTAATGAAAACATATACACACTATCAGAGCAGCTTTTGAAGACTTAAGCAAACATGGAAAGTGTTTTGTGTATGGCGCAGATGCAAATATTGCAGCCCTATGGGTACGTGTTGCTGTTAACGCAGACAGACTTAAAATGCCCATTGTTACAGGCACAGCAAATAACTAGTCAAAAAATATCTTTATTCTCTTAAACAATATGGCAGTCTTGATGTACCTTCCCTACCACCCAAAAACGTTTAAAAAAAACAAATGAACGCGCCTTTCTAGTCGAATTAGGTCACATGTTGCACAAACCCACCGAAGGCTCCCACCTCTATGCCACACACAGCTTTTGGCAACGCTGTTTTGGGTTGGCCTTCAGGCCCCCATGGCTAAAACATATATATTAAGGGGAGGGGGCGTGCAGCAACCTCTCTCGCTGCAAGGTTAGCCGCAGGGCCTGGAACGTGATAAGGAAACTACTGTGAACTAGAGGTGGGCTCCCCGGGGTCACTGGGTATGGGGTCTCCAGGGCCATTAAAGGGTCAGGGAGGAGGGCTGCGTGGCCCCCTCCCTTTTAATTTGTTACAGCCTTGGACGACGGGGGTTCCCAGGGCCTATTTAAGGTCCTCTGTTTTTTAGGTCTCGCCTGTCGATGCGCATGCGCATCGAGCAAGGCGAGAGTATTGGCACTTATCCACTCTTTATCCACACTGCAAGGAATCGTGGCGATTCCTTGCAGTGCACGAGAAATTTAAGCTCAATGCGCATGCGCATTGAGCTTAAATGCGCGTGCACATGCCCCCAGCCGCCTGCCTTGCCTACTCTCTCTCACAGCCTCCCCCAGCTCCGCCCCCTCACTACTTGATTGCACGGCCGCTAGGCCGTGCCTCCCCTACTCTCCTCCCCCCTCCTCCTCTCCTCCCCTGCCTGCCTGCCGCTAGGCCGTGCCTCCCCTACTCTCCTCCCCCCTCCTCCTCCTACTCTCCTCCCCTGCCTGCCTGCCGTGTCGCACCTCTCCCCTCTCCGCCCCCTCCCCTGCCCGCCGTGTTACGGTGAAAGGCTTGTTTTTAAAAGTGTTGTGTATACTAACTCTCAGCCATGTCATTCCCCAGCCCTGCTATTCAGCACTTTTTCTCTCAGCTGTGTTCTGGTAAACACATTATGGTTTTAACTACTTTTTTTGGGGAGGAGCCTGCCTGCACGACAAGCTCACCGATGTAGGAAAAGCTGATCCGGTGGTTGCAAAACACGCTGTTTGCTCGACATTTGTGGTGTCTGTTAACGAGGAGTTTTAACATGCAGGCTCAAAGCGCACAACTGCTCCTCATTACAGCTGGCCGCGTGCCAGAAGATTTTTGGACGCAGGAGCTGAAATATAGCTCCACAACATCAGTTTAAATAAAAAAAATAAACCTGCAGGGTTATGTTTTTTTCTGCACGCTCCCTGCGCAGCTCCAGCCCGCCCTTTGCTTGACACCATGTCCGGCCGCGCGCCAAGCACTGCAAGCCCTGTGTTCGGATGTCGCGGTGGCACGTGATGGGCGGAAACCTCCGCCCAATCAGCGTGGACATGTGCCTCTCGTTATGTGTCGCCCTTCTCATATCGCCTGAAAAACACACTGTTTTGTTCTGGTTGCCTGGACTGCTCTAGTGAGCTTAAGGAAGTGACGTCATAACCCTGCCAAACAGTTGTCTTTTTGTTATGCTCATTTCTTAACAACCAAAAAAGTATATTTTAAAAAAAAAACGGGTTCAAGTCTCAAAGTCACAGATACATTCTTGCAACACTGTTTCTCATTTTACATATGCAGGGTTGCAATACTGTTGTAGCCATGGTAACTCGTGTGCCAAATAGCTAAAATATCACTATTTACAGAGTCCCCCTCACTCACCCTCACTCACCCTCACTCACCCTCACTCACCCTCACTCACCCTCACTCACCCTCACTCACCCTCACTCACCCTCACTCACCCTCACTCACCCTCAACCACTCGCCCTCACTCACCCTCACTCACCCTCACCCTCACTCACCCTCACTCACCCTCACTCTCACTCACTCTCACTCATCCTCACTCATCCTCACTCATCCTCACTCACCCTCACTCACCCTCACCCACCCTCAACCCCTCACCCTAACTCACCCTCACTCACCCTCAACCCCTCACCCTCACTCACCCTCACTCTCACTCATCCTCACTCACCCTCACCCACCCTCAACCCCTCACCCTCACCCTAACTCACCCTCACTCACCCTCAACCCCTCACCCTCACTCACCCTCAACCCCTCACCCTCCCTCACCCTCACTCACCCTCACCCACACTCACCCACACTCACCCCCACTCACCCTCACTCACACTCACTCACCCACCCTCACTCACCCTCACCCTCACTCACCCTCACTCACCCTCACTCACCCTCACCCTCACTCACCCTCAACCCCTCACCTCACTCACCCTCAACCCCTCACCCACCCTCAACCCCTCACCCTCACTCACCCTCAACCCCTCACCCTCAACCCCTCACTCACCCTCACCCTCAACGCCTCAGCCTCACCCTCACTCACCCTCAACCCCTCACCCTCACTCACCCTCACTCACCCTCAACCTCATGCTAAAGATTTACAAAAAAACCCATAAACAATTCTAAAAGCACTAACTCTAATGCTGCGAGACCTATTGCATTTCTAATGCTTGTTTTGGCGGGGGCCCTGAAGGGTGGTGTTCCCAAGGCCTAAGTAGGCGCATGGAGGGGCCTCCCCTTCTCCTTTTTTGGAAAAACAATTGGCCCCTGGTGATGGGGTTATCAAGGCCTTCACAGGCTCAGGGAGGGTGGGCTGTGCACCCCTCTTTCCTTTTTTGTGAAAAGAGCTCCGGGGATGGGGTTTCCAGGGCCACTATCTGCTCAGCGAGGGGGCAGCACGCCCCTTTCCACTTAAATATATGTGGCCCCGGGGAATAGTGTCCCCTGGGGCCCTAAATGTGTTGGGAAGGGGGCCCTACTGACCCCCCCCCCCCAATCAAATATATAACAAAGAAATGACAGCTGTCTTTTTTTTTATTTTGCGGCGATCCAGCAGGATTTGGGTAGTATCGCAACAACATTTACCAAATGTTTGTTATTTTGGCCACAGTGGGGGAGGTGGAGGACTAGGGTATCTCTTCCTTGCCCCCTTATGCTATTTTTCTATTAAACTTCAGGCCAGGGGACTAAGTTCCCCCGTGCTGTAATGGCTGCCAGCAACATTGGCTGCCACCAACATGTCAAAAATCGGACCGCTCTCTCCTTCGTGAGTCTGACTCCCGCTAAATAGCCTAAGGGGATAAAAGAAAAGCTCCATGGGCCAGTCCAAACTGTTTTTTAATTGGCGCTCCTGCGGACGTCACTCGAACCCAACTGTCCAGATATACAAATATTTTTGTAACTTTATTTTTCAAAAACTACTATACGGATTTACACCAATTTAATCACAAAAAGCACATTCTGTGTTGCAAGATCTAGCTTCCTGCCAAATTTGGTGTAATTCTTTTCAGTAGTTTTTGTGAAAGCGCTGCTTAAATAAGTTTATGGAAAATGCACAGGGAAATATTCTTTTGGGATCCCCCTTTTTCTCTGCCCCTACTTCGCAGATCACCCAGATGCTTTCCTGGAAGAAACTGAAGTAAACTTGTTTTTTTTTTATAACTTTGGAAAAGTTTGTGAAGATTCGTCTAACTGCGCTAAAATTATTAGCCAACCAAATAAATTATATATATATATATATATATATATATATATATATATATATATATATATATATATATATATATATATATATATATTGTAGATGCAAATTGTTAGCATGTTCCTGCCAAGGAGATTTTGACTCGGACGTTTGCAAGTTGTTATTTTTAGGGGAAGTCCCTCGATTACCAAGATGTGGCATGACTTCTCTTCTTTGAGTACATTGGACATGGGCACAGACCTTGCTAAATTGTTTTTATCCCACCATCTTGTTAAGAAGCCTACGGAGTGAGCTCATAGTTCATTGTGCCTATAACAAGTTTTGTCATCTTTGTTTGGTTCCTTTTCGATAACATCAGATTTGAATAAGCTCTGATCCTTTAGTCTCCTCAACCATTGAATATCTTCGGTAGTACTGAAACCTCTTGTTGACGACCTGAATGCCGAGAACCTTGGGCCCCCTCAGGGTCCAATAACCATCTCCAGTCCTCCGTAGTCCGGAAATGCTGCATGTGTGATGAAACAAACACCTTATAAAACTGCCCTAACTGCAATTCCAAATACCTGTGGGCAGGCCTCCACAAAGTGTGCAACCTGCTCCTGACCTCTGACCACAATGCCATCTCTTGGTCTTCAAGTTTTACCGTCGGGTCTAAGACCACCTTCAGGTACCAAAGTACATGCACTAGGCACATTGTTGGATGTATCGGCTGAGCTCTTCAGGGACCCCAGCCGTTTTCAGGGAAAAAGATCCAATTGGTGCCGAACAGGAAGCTCTGGTCCAAAACAGACACTCACTCCGGAGACGGTCTCTGATTGACTTGTACCTCGAGGCGGAGGGGGATGTGGAGCAGACACAGAGGAGTGGCCCTCACACCAAGACCATGCATAAGATTGAGTGTGTGCCATCGGCCCGAGCCTCATACCATCAAGCCAGTGTCCCCTAAAGAAGTTCCCTGGTGAGGTAGAGCACCTCTGCTGCAGGAGTCTGGCTTAAAACCCGGTGCACAGAACAAACGCCAAGCCAAAGGCCCAAACCACTCTAAAGGCACCTAGCACCAGTTGTTCCCACTCGAAGCAGGAGCAGAAGGCTCCATCTCTGGATATTTTTCTGGCCAAACTTTATTTGATGCTGTACCGTTGTCGACCTCAAGGCCCCCGTTGATGCTTTGACAAGAGGATGTTGAGGCTCTGATCCTCAAAAGAATCAACAGGAACTCGACAGACAAGTGGCCGTTCATCCACCCTGTTATCTGCAAAATCTCAGCGACTCCGCCACCACTGGCGCCTCCAGGCCCTCTTTTTTGAAAAAGGAGACTGAACTTTGAGGAAGGAACCTTCTTCCAAAGCTCCCTCCCAGAACCGGCACCAAAGCAGTGGAAGGATACAGCCATCAGTCTTGTTCCTTTGCCACAAAGTCTGCCTCTACTGCGACCACCACACCTAGCCTTCCTCGCACCCAACACGTCCATACACATTATCACTACCACCACCACCAGGGTTGCCATAGAGGTCACCTCTTTCTTATTCAGACCTAGGCAGTCCATAGGGCTCCTTTGACTCTTCTAACCATCCCTCAGGTCCAGGTCCCACTGATGATCCATAGGCTGACTATAATGTAGCCCTCCTGAGGTGATCTGATTTAGACAGCTAACCAGTAAGGGCATCCAACCTTGATGATACCAAGACCAATCACGAGGTCAGGGCTGCAGCTTCTCTTAAGGTCGCCATGCATGTCACACAAGTACACAACTTCTTCCTTGTGGAGAAGCTCTCCAAAGCAGAGTGCACTGTCCAATTCCTGACCATGTTGAAGGGCATGATAAAGGTTGCCCATACCAAATTGAAGGGGTTTGTCAGGGTAATGACCCAAAGGGTCGTAAAATCAAAAAAAAGTTAATACCCTCCCCTACTGACCCTGCATACATCAATGGCCAGAGTCCTCCTGACTGTCTTGAGTTCTACATCACCCACAAGCACGCTTTCGCCTAGGCCACTGGCGATGTTCCTCTTCGTTTGGACAAGGAGAGCAAAAAGATTGTTGCATCTGGCAAAAGGGTAGTAGTGGAAGCGGTGACACATTTGCGAATGGCTAATTACGTGGCATTCCTTATATGATAGAGTACAGTGGGAGGGGAGGCAGGAACTCCTTAAACATCTCCCAGAGGGATTCAGAATACAAGGGGAGGAAATGGTGTCTGCGGCAAGCTTATCTCTAACTCGAGCATTCACTATGGGTTAGGTGCATTAAACAGTCTTTAGAAGCATTGCCACAAGCCCATGCCTGGTCCATAACACTGATTTCAAGCACAAGATCCAGCAACATCTCGTACACCCTCTGTTTGATGTGGAGCACCTTTTCAGGTGGATGGAATTCTGGAGAAGAGAAAGAAAGATACTGTGACAGCGAAGTCTATATGGATGCTACAAACTACACATTAACGGGGCTCCTTTCATAAACTTTACGGGAAGTGAAAGGGGGGCAAACATAACCTTACCTGAGCAGCCACACTCCTACCAGAGGTAGTAGCTGTCCTTCCACCAGCAAGCAGGCATATAGTGCAATAAAGACTCCTACAGAAATACCAGGGGTTACAGCATAGGAGCTGCCACCTTCACACAATGACTTGCCCTGCCTCCCCTCCGATCACATATCACCTGCCTAGGGGAGGATATACGTTTTCCTCTCTTGTTGAGAGGCAAACCCATCCGACCAGTGGTGTCTAGTGGTGGTCCAACATGGTTATTGCCTTGAACTACTCACAGACCCCCAAACATCCCGCCGTGCACACACTCCGCAAATAATAACTCTCTTAACATCAGGAGGAAGTGCACAGCCTCCTACAGAAGGATGCTATAGAAAGGTTGGCCACACAACACCAAGGTAATGGTGTCCACTCTCAAAGTTCTCATCTCCAGTGGGATAGCTCTCGCAGGCCTTTCCTCAACCTGAGGCCCCTCAAATGCTGCATTCTATCAGAACATTTTCTCATGACAACTTTGCAGGAAGTCACTCCCTGCCTCCAAGAGGGTGAGTTCATGACTACGCTCTATTTCAAGGTTTCCTGTTTCCACATACCCATTATTCCTGCTCATCCGCGTTACCTTCTCTTTGTGGTAAGTGGATAACACTGCCAATTTAATGTACTTACTTTGGGGTTCACCACTGCTCCAAAGTTGTTTACAAAGTCACTGCTACTGGTGGCTGCACGTTTGCAAAGGGAGTAAATTCAAATCTTTCCCTGCCTCATTGATTGGCTGATCAAGAACAGCAGCAGACTGCGGTGTCAGCCTCCATTCAGATGACTTTGTCCCTGCTGCCACTTGTGAGAACTATCCGCCATGGCAAAATTTGAAAAGCAGCCAGCATGCATACGATGTGCTTACATACGCCATCGGGTTGGAACTAAATATTAAAATATCTTTTTGAGCATACAGAATATCTTGTTGCGCCCACGGGTATTATAAATGTGGAATAAGATAGCTAAAAATATACTCAATTAGGGCAGCATGAGGGGCCGAAGAAATGGTAGAGGACAAGAAGTCCTTTGTTATTAACATCTAATGGTCCCACAATGGGAGTGGTTTAAGATTATACAAAACCAGTGACCTGAAATCTTTTATTATGAACCAACATTGAGAAAGGCACAGTTCGATATATACTTTTTAATTTAATGTTTGAGGCATATGAGCTGCAGATTACACACTGTGCATGGGCATCGGCTCCATCTCCAGATTGTTTTTTCCACCACCGGGCTCGGATGCGTTTCCAGCACTCCGTGTTGGAACCGATTTCCTTTGGCGCGCAATCCTCACCAACTTACAGAAAATCAGTTTCAAACGCTTTCCCAGTCGACGCTACTCTTCAACACTGAAGATTTTGATTCCGATCATCGTCGACGGCTTTCGGGCCTAACTAGGCCTCGACTCCAGCTCATGGAAAGGACCCCAGTTAAAAAGTGTCCTCAATGTGCGTCGAAGTTTCCCCACACCGAACTTCATGAAGTGTGTAACCTTTGCCTCTCCCCTGAGCAGGAGGCCTGAGACTGTTCCGCTTGTGCCTCTTTCTGCTCCAAAAAGACTATCCGGGACCAAAGAGCTAGGAGAACAATGTCTCGATCATCATCTCCGATTTCGGACGACATCTTTGAAGAAGGCATCGACCTCCCAGAACAACACGACTTCGACAGCAACTCCGAGGCAGAAGATTCCGAAGTCAAGGACATCACTCCAGCACAGCGGGTCGGAAGTAAGACCGTCGACCCCGACCCTTCCTCGACACATCCAAAGAAGGCCCCGGTCACGCCTTCGGGCTCGGGTGCACACCGACACACTGCTTCTACTGCCCCATCTTTGGCCCCGGCTAAGAAGCTAACTAAGCCTTCAGGCGATTTAGGCTCGAGTCTGCCTTCCCACGGTGCCGGCACACACCTACCGGCACCGAAAAAGACAACATCACTGGCCCCGCCAACATCCAAACCACCGGCACCGAAGCCTACCGCTACTCCTTCGGCACCGAAACCCAGGTCGGAACCAAGCAAACCCGCTTCGGATTCAAAAAGACCACCGGCACCGAAAAAATCATCTGAGCCGAAAAAATCATCTGAGCTGAAAAAATCATCGGAGCCGAAAAAGACTCCTGCTTCTCTGGTTAAGGACATTGCCAAAAAACCAAAAGAAACCGCTTCGATGCCGAAACCTCCCTCTGCACCAAAAGATCGGACTCCTGCAGAGGACTTATTTCATCCAGACCCTGCACAAAAGACTCTAGCTAAAGACCCAATCACTGGGCGGCTAACTTTAGCTTCAAAAGAGCGGCCACTGGATACACCAGCTACTTATTCAAAGAAAAAGGACATGGCTACCTCGCCTTTAAGACTTCCTTGCCCTCTTCTTCCACATATACCATCACCGCCTGCTTCCCTACCACAACATTCACCTGCATCCTCTTTCATACCAGACAATGACAATAGGGATGATAGCTCTGATGATATAGGGGCTAACCTAGATGATGTATGTATGTATGTATGTATAGGCATTTATATAGCGCACTACTTACCCGTAGGGTCCCAAGGCGCTTCGACCGCTGCGAAACCCTTCCTGGCTTCCCTGAGAGATGGTCCCTTAATGGGTATCTCCAGGGTGAGACCAGGCATCCCCGGCGGTCTGGTGGGGCCGTTAGTGAAGATGAGGCAAGCTAATGCCCAGAGTTGCCGAGTGTGATCGCTGATCAGAGTGGGCACCGAGGCGAGAGAATTATCGAGTCCGCTGACCCTGGTCCAGAAACCTGCCGCGCCGGGAATCGAACCCTGGTCCCGGGCCGTCCTCTGCTCTCGGGTCTGCCGCCTCTAACCAGTGATCCATCTATCCCTCCAGGTTCACCTTACCCGTGGGATGATTATAACACCCCAGACGTCCCAAATGTTCCTCAAGATGACATATACCACTTAAGGCCTTCCCCACCAGAAGACACTATGGGTTTTAAACATTTGATACACAGAGCCGCTCAATATCATGGGGTAGATATGCAATCTGAAAGAAACAGGTTAGTATTAGATTCCTTACCTTAGAATATCCCCAGGCGTCAGTCTGGATCCGGAAACTTTTGCGTAGCAGTACCCCTGCGCGTCGGTAGGTGTCGCCTGCAGGCGTCCCCTGCGGCTCCGCGTCCGTCGTTGGCGTCGTGCGCCGTGATGACGTCGCTGGAGTATATAGACGCCGCCTCCGCACGCTGACGTCAGTTTTTCTTTTTTCCACGCCAGTTAGCGCAGATACGAAGAGCAGTACTCCGGTCTTTGACCAAAGTTTTTGAATCTTTTTGATATCATCTTACGGTGCCGGTAGGATGCCTGGTTTTAAAAACTGTGACGACTGTGACCGCACGATGTCGGTCACGGACCATCACCGACTCTGACTACGGTGCCTGGGCCCCGACCAGAACGTAGACGCCTGCGTCGATTGCCGGGCCTTGACGAATAAAGCTAGGCGGGAGCGGTCCCGCAAGCTGCTCGAGCTCCGGGTGTCGGCCCCGCGTCGAGAGCGGTCCCGGTCCGGCCGGAGGTCAAGGGAGCGATCGAGGGAGCGGTCGCGGAGCCGTCACGAGCGCTCCGGGAGTCGTCACCATTCCTCTGGTTCCTCAGGTAGGAAGCACAAGAAGTCGGGGCATCGTCATCGTACCCCCGCGGCTCCGCGTGAGTCGCCGACGCGGCCTGCTCCATACCCTGCGGTCCCTGGGCAAGGCGCGTCGCCCGAGGAGATAGGCGTTCCTCATGGCCATGAGGGCACTGTCTCCTCCGACGGGGCCTACGGCGCCTTCGGGCCCTGTGGTTCCGTCCGAGGGCCCTAGCGGTTCGGGTGCTCGAGCCTCGACGCCGTCGGGTGCTCCGGCCCCGGCGCAGCCGACGGCTCCGGCCCCGGCGCCGCAGGGGCCTTCAGGGTCGACGCCGGCTGGTCAACCGGCCTCTCCGGCGCCGATTCTATTGGGGCTGCCCCTGGCGCCGCCCCCGCGCGGTGCCGGTTCTCCGGCGCCGGCTCCGGGCGGCGCCGCCCCCATTCCCTCTCCGACTCCGGAGTCGAACCGGCGTCGCCCGATGCCGAGTCCGACGCCGATGGGGCCTGTGGACCCCGGGGAGCCGGTCTACATTGTTGATTCCGAATATGGTGAGGATGTAGATTACGGAGAGGAGTGGGATGGGTCTGAGGACCCTCTGACCCGCGAGTGTCAGTACAACGTGGACTGGACGGGTGACTTGGGTGACGCCAGTGGTCTGGATGACTCCCCCCAACCCTGGCTTTGTCTCGCCTCCTACCGTGGCTTCGGAGGAGGGGGCAGCTTATTCAGTGGTGTTGATGAGGGCTGCCAAGGCCTTAAACCTTGAGCTCCCCGTCGCGGCCGTGAGGACTAACATCCTCACTGAGGTCCTCAAACCGCAGTCATGCCCACAGGAGCCACTGCTGCCGCTCAACGAAGCCTTAACTGACGTTCTTTTGGGCACGTGGTCCAGGCCCGCTTCAGGTTCGCCTGTTGATAGGAACGTGGCCAGACGCCACCGTCCGTGTACGGATGACCCCAAGTTCTTGTCCACCCATCCCACCCCTCAGAGCCTGGTGATCCAGGCCTCGACTTCCCAGACCGCATTCCCCTCGGCCCCGCCCGACCGGGAATCTAAGAGGTACGACCAGTATGGTAAGAAGGTCTTCTCGTCCCTGAGTCTGGGACTGCGGTCTGGCAACACCGCATCCCTCTTGGGCCGCTACACCCACTCTCTGTGGGATACGGTCGCGGACCTGCTGCCTGAATGCCCGCCGGAGGTACGGGCTAAGCTCGGCAAGGCTATGATTGAAGGCCGAGACGCAGCAAGATACTCCATCAGGTGTGGTCTTGATACGATCGACTCACTGGGCAGAGCGATGTCCACGACTGTGGCGATTCGTCGCCACGCCTGGATGAGATCCGCCAACTTCTCGGCAGATGTCCAGAATGCATTGATGGACATGCCGTTTGATGGCAGTCGCCTGTTTGGCGACAAAGCGGACCACGCGCTGGAGCGCTTCAAGGACTCCAGGGTCACGGCCAAGTCCTTGGGTCTCTCGACCCAGCGCCAGCAAACGGGTTCGTTTCGCTCCTTTTGTGGCCAAGGAAGGGGCGGTCCCACACGTGCTGCCAGCCATGCGCCGCAACAGACTTATCAACGCGGTGGCGGCCGTGGAAACCGCCGTGGTGGCTGTCGGGGACAGCGGCGAGGTCAGACCACTCCTCCCCCCGCAGCATCCGCCACTAAATCCTCCTAGTCCGTGCTTTCAGGCCCATGTGACGCCGGTGGGTGGCAGGGTTCGCCATCACCTCTCCCACTGGCGCACAATAACATCGGATAGGTGGGTGCTGCAGCTCGTCCGAAGGGGCTACTCCCTCCCCTTCGAGACCACTCCTCCAGCCATGCCACCGCAGAACCACTGTGTGTCGGGGGACCACTTGGCACTTCTGAGAGAAGAAGTTACGGCCCTCTTGGCCAAGGGGGCAATCGAGCGCGTTCCTGGGCCAGAAGTAGGACGTGGTTGCTATTCCCACTACTTTCTGGTACCCAAGAAGGACAAAGGGGGCCTACATCCTATCTTGGACCTAAGGAACGTCAACGGCTTCCTCCGGAAGGAGAAGTTCAAGATGTTGACATTAGCTCAGGTCTTGGCTGCTCTAGACCCGCAAGACTGGATGGTAGCGTTGGACTTGCAGGATGCATATTTTCACATCCCCGTCCTGCTGGCCCACCGGCGTTACCTGCGGTTCACGGTAGGCCAAGAGCACTTTCAGTTTATCGTGCTCCCCTTCGGCCTTACCAGCGCCCCACGGGTGTTCACAAAGGTGATGGCGGTGGTCGCAGCCCATCTGCGCAGATTAGGGGTTTCAGTCTTCCCCTATCTAGACGACTGGTTGTTGAAGGCGGGCTCGCCCCAGACAGTCGTCCACCACCTTCAGATGACGGCAGACCTCCTGCACGAGCTGGGGTTCTCCATCAATGTGCCGAAATCACACCTGTGTCCCTCTCAAAAGCTCCTTTTCATCAGAGCGGTTCTCGACTCGGCGCAGTTTCGGGTCTATCCTCCGGAACGGCGAGTCCAGGATATACAGGCTTTGATTCCCATCTTTCAGCCGTTATCCCGGGTTTCGGTCAGGTTGACGCTGCGGCTACTGGGGCTGATGGCTTCCTGCATCCTTCTGGTGCATCACGCCCGGTGGCGGATGCGGGCTCTGCAGTGGGACCTGAAGTTTCAGTGGGCCCAGCATCAGGGCAACTTGTCCGACCATGTCTTGATCTCGGAGGGCACTGCGAGACAACTGCAGTGGTGGCTTATGGACCGCGATTGGGTCAGAGGCAGGTCCCTCTCCCTTCCCCAACCGGAGCACGTTGTTGTGACGGACGCGTCCCTCCAGGGCTGGGGAGGCCACTTGGGAGAGGCAGAGATCAGAGGCATCTGGTCTCCGGCGGAGTCCCGGCTCCATATAAACCTGTTGGAGCTGCGGGCGATTCGTCTAGCACTGAAGGCATTCCTCCCCTTTGTCAGCGGGAGTGTAGTGCAGGTGTTCACAGACAACACCACCGCCATGTGGTACTGCAACAAACAGGGCGGGGTGGGGTCGTGGACCCTTTGCCAAGAGGCTCTGCGCCTCTGGCAATGGCTGGAACGTCAGGACGTGACTCTGATGGTTCAACACCTGGCAGGTTCTCTGAACGCCAGGGCGGACGAACTCAGACGTCGGTGCTCGATGGATCACGAATGGCGTCTGAACTCTGACGTGGTGCAAGGCCTCTTTCTGCGATGGGGAGAGCCTTGGTTAGATCTATTCGCCACAGAAGAGAACGCGCAATGTCATCAGTTCTGCGCGTTGGAGTTTCCAAGACGGCACTCGCACGGCGACGCCTTTCGGGCGAGTGGAGTTACGGTCTGTTATACGCCTTTCCGCCTATACCACTTCTGCCCAGAGTGCTGAAGAAGATCAGGCGCGACCGGGCCCAAGTCATCCTTGTGGCTCCGGACTGGGCTCGAAGTTACTGGTATCCCGAGCTACTCAGCATGTCAGTCGGTCCCCCGATCCGTCTGCCCCTTCAGGAGGACCTTCTGTCGCAGCAGCAGGGGACGGTCCTCCACCCGAACCTGTCCAGCCTCCACCTCCATGCGTGGAGATTGAGCGGCGACAGTTGAGGCCATTTGACTTGCCTCCTGAAGTCTGTGATGTGATTCTGGCAGCCAGGCGTTCCTCCACGAAATCGGTATACGCCTGTCGGTGGAACAAATTTGTGGCATGGTGCACAGCAAAGGCTGTGGATCCTCTCTCTGCCCCTCTTTCTGAAGTTCTTCTCTTCCTTCTTTTTCTTGCCCAGCAGGGCTCTGCTCTGGTCACTATCAAGGGCTACCTTTCTGCCCTTTCAGCCTTTCTGAGGCTGCCTGATCAACCTTCTTTGTTCAAGTCCCCCATTGTAACATGATTCTTGAAGGGCATCACACACATGTATCCACCTGTTCCGTTTGTGATGCCTCAGTGGGACTTGAACCTGGTTCTAACCTTCTTGATGTGTGCTCCCTTTGAGCCCCTTCATTCCTGTCCTCTCCGTCTCCTGACTTTAAAGACTGCTTTCCTGGTTGCCATCACCTCTGCCAGGAGAGTGAGTGAGCTCCAGGCTCTTTCTGTCAAACCTCCTTTCTTGTCCATTCATCCCGACAAGGTGGTTTTACGAACTAGACCTTCTTTCCTGCCCAAAGTAGTCTCTGCTTTTCACATCGGGCAGTCCATCACCTTACCCTCCTTCTTCCCGCCTCCGCATCCTTCAAAGGATGAAGAGCGGCTCCATCGTCTGGACCCAAAACGTGCGCTTTCATTTTATATGGATCGCGCACGCCAGTTCCGGGTGGATGACCAACTGTTTGTTGGCTACGTGGGTGCGAAGAAGGGACGGGTGGTACATAAACAGACCATCTCTCGGTGGGTCGTTCTGTGCATCAAAGCGTGCTACTCTTTGGCTCGGAAGGAGCCTCCTGTTGGGCTGAGGGCCCATTCCACTCGGGCCACGGCGGCTACTACTGCCCTGGGCCGGGGAGTCCCCTTGCAGGACATTTGCCAGGCGGCTACGTGGGCCTCGCTGCACACTTTTGCGAGGCACTACTGCCTGGACAGTCAAGTCCGGAGGGATGGCTTCTTTTGCCGTTCTGTCCTCCAGGACTTTCTGGTAAGTTTGTATTGGTTCACAGACCCACCACCGGGGTTGGTATAGCTGGGGTATCTATTCTAAGGTAAGGAATCTAATAATAACCTGTTACTTTCAGATGAACAAGTTACTTACCTTCGGTAACGATATATCTGTAAGAAACAGTAGTTAGTATTAGATTCCTTACCGCCCCACCCATCCTCCCCATTCTGCGAACTGATACCTAGGGTTAGGGAGATCCCTTTCAGGGCCCTAGTTTCAAAATTGGTACAAAAGGGGGTGGTGATGGACGGAGCATCTGAATCAATCAAACACTCACACCCAGTCATAAGATCTGGGTTTAATCCATCACCGTTCTTTAGCCCACTCTGCCACCCCAGTTCAGACATGGCTATATGCAAATCAGTCTGACCCTGTGCCTCATGGGAACAGTACAGCCCGAACTGCCAAGCCATGTCTTCCCTGGACCGGAAACAAGCTTCCGAGGACCGGTTTCTGGCATTCCAGCCGTCTTCAGCCCGGCTTGCTTGAATCCAGTGGCAAAGTGAGCAAGGGACTCACGTCTGAGCATACCCTGCCACACTTATGGCGGCCAAAAGTGGTACAAAAGGGGGTGGTGATGGACGGAGCATCTGAATCAATCAAACACTCACACCCAGTCAAAAGATCTGGGTTTAATCCATCACCGTTCTTTAGCCCACTCTGCCACCCCAGTTCAGACATGGCTATATGCAAATCAGTCTGACCCTGTGCCTCATGGGAACAGTACAGCCCGAACTGTACCGCTTTTGGCCGCCATAAGTGTGGCAGGGTATACTCAGACGTGAGTCCCTTGCTCACTTTGCCACTGGATTCAAGCAAGCCGGGCTGAAGAAGGCTGGAATGCCAGAAACCGGTCCTCGGAAGCTTGTTTCCGGTCCAGGGAAGACATGGCTTGGCAGTTCGGGCTGCACTGTTCCCATGAGGCACAGGGTCAGACTGATTTGCATATATATATATGTATGTATGTATGTATATATGTGTGTATGTATGTGTGTATGTATATGTGTATGTATATGTGTATATATGTGTGTATGTATATGTGTATATATGTGTGTATGTATATGCATATATATATATGTGTGTGTATGTATATGTATATATATATATATATGTGTGTATGTATATGTATATATATGTATGTATATGTATATATATATGTGTGTATGTATATGTATATATATATGTGTGTATGTATATGTATATATATATATCCTGTGTGTTTTGTTAGTACGATGCACTTTGCTTGGGGGGAAAAAGTAAAAACCTAAAGAAGCCATGTCTGGCTGAGGTGCTTTCCCTGTATGCCTGAGTTCCTTTGAGGTTGGATGTTTGAAGTGGCATATAGTGTAATATGGTTCTATATTTCCATTGCGGAGTTCTGGTAACATCATAAACTACAAAGCCGATTTGTTTGCAGATGTCACCAGACCATCAAAATTGCAATATTGGATCATAATATACACGTTACCTGCTGTGTATTTTCTTTTTGTGTACTGCATACTTATTTTAAAGCATTTTGCTTAAAAAGTGGTGTTTTCGCCAAATAGGGAATTGGTTATTGAAAGCTGTATGTAGAATATTGAAAAACACTGTTTGGTTGCCTATATTACAAGTGTTGGCTCTTATTAGATTCTTTAATAGAGCCATGCAATTTCAGCACCGCAGTTTCTTCTCTTGTTGGTGCCTGCTTGGGATGTTCCATCTCTTGTTGTGTTGGGCCCTCGAGGCATCTGCTTAGCTCTCGGGTCCTCGAAGCTTACTGGAGCTGTCACTTTAAAGACGCATGGCCCACATAATATTTCTGAAACATTCTCATAAGAACGACAGACTAGATATTTTTAAAAAGCTTTATGTACGTATTAAAATGCAGATTATGCCATCAATAAATGTGCAGCATAGCCTATACATCATAAGCTTAGAACTCCATACAGTTCAGTAAGCAATCCAGCATAGAGTTGCCTTCTGAGAATTTGAATAGGGGTCGATTTTGTGAAGGAAATGCACACCCCTTTAGGGCTTTGGACAATAGAGTTCATACATTCCGTGCGAACACATGATGTGTTAAGTTTAAACTAATAAACGGTCTAAAGAAAGCTTTTCCGCTTAGAATAAATTGTGATTTTTACCACCATCAATACACTATGTATGGTTCGATCGCTGTCCGATTCTCGGTTATACACTTTAAATGAGACAATGTTAACAGAACTAGGATGAGCAGAGTTTGTCCTTGGCGTGGTACATTCAGAAAGCTTTCTCCGAGAATGTTTTCTTCTGACTTGTGAAACTATTAAGGTTTTTATTTTAGAAACCGAATCAACGATATCACTTGACACAGGCTGACGTTTAAACAAGATGGAAGGCGATGTAAACACGGTACAGCATTAGCAGCAATTCAAATATAACGTATTAATTTTATTAAACAGAAATTTAGCGTTCACAAAAGAATAGAAAAATCATGTAGTTAGGAGTGTAGCTAGAAAAATCCCCTCCGCTTTCAATAAAAAACACATTTTGTCTGAAGGGAGAGTTTGTTAAAAGTTTTTTGCAAGTTGCAACTAACAATGAGCACTGATCGGAATTATACATTTTGGGGGGTTTTCTGAACAGAATATTGTTTAAACAATGGACAGTAGTAAAGCTCAGAGTGGTATGGCCTGCCTTGATGACTGTGAAATAAAGTTGAAGAAAGGATTTTCAAACCACTGCCTTTTATACTATAAATTCAAACATTTATTATATGTGGTACATTTTTCTAAATATCTTGCTTAATTGCGGTGTCGGGAATGGGAGACATGGAAGTAGTCTGCTGCATTGCATTAACTAGCGGGGATTTGGGTTATGCTGCTGGGTGTGCTCGAATGTACCTTGTTGCTGTAACATTGTGTTTTCTTCTTTTGTAGGTCCACAGCAAAGACAAGAAGTATGTGTGCAAGGTGTGTAGCAGAGTGTTCATGTCTGCAGCCAGCGTGGGCATCAAGCACGGTTCTCGGCGCCACGGTGTTTGCCTGGACTGTTCTGGAAGGGGAATGCCTGGCCACATGGATCAGAATGGGGAGGAGGGCTCGCCAGATGAGATGTATCCAGGAGAAGGAAACTATCTCGAGTACACAGATGATATGAAAGAGGATGGGGATGAGGAAATCCTTGGGGACGACGACGACGATGATGACGACATCAAGTGGAAGGACGACGTTGAGATTTCACAAGATGATATCATCATCGAAGATGACAAGGACGATTCTCCACAGGGACATGAGAACTCTGGGGACAACGATAAGGATTTTACCTGGATCACCTAGGGAAATAAGCTAGAGTAGTTAAGGGGCGCCATGTAAGCCAGAATAACAAGGTAGCCTTGTTGTTGTCCGTGTACAAACGAGTAAAATAGTCGTGGTGGATTTTTTGTTTTAAAACAAAACATAAGCTTTCCTGTTCCATGAAGAAAATGGTGAGGGGCTCCCTTCATAAAAGCTCTTATTTCCCTTCAGCTCTCCCCAACCCATTATCTGATTGGTTGCACACTGCCTGCTCAGGTGGAGGCCGGTTGGATTTATGCAAACAGTTCCCAAAGTCTGTGAAGGTATAAGCACTGAGTATGCGTGGCGAGCCTGAGCTCCTAAGTTGCTGGGATGATGGGGACGCCTCATATTGTGTTTCATTTTTTAATTGATTGACTCCAGCTCATGTTGTAGTGAGGAAGTGGGACAGGATGTGCCCAGCAGCATTGGGATAGGTATACTTGAGTGTACTGCTGCACCAGTCGTTAGGGTCCAGGGATGGAGGCATTGTTCCTCTTCCCAACACCTTCCCTGTCATTGGCTTAAAAGCGTCTATGAAATTAAATCACCTTATTTTTATTTATTTAATTTTTGTGTTTGAGGCTGCGCTTGCAGCTTCTGAGAGTTTCTTTTGTGTGTTTTGGGAGGAGTCTTTGCTCATTTTGGTCCTAATCTGGAGGTTGGATTGTCACACATGCTGGAGCAACCCTCGTTTATACGAGCTGTGCCATGTGAATATCTCATTGAGGTAGCTAAAGGACAGTCTTAGATATGTGGAGGCAAACATTCTTGGCGGTGTGCGATGGAGTAGGGTGGTGAGCAGTCATGGTCTCAGTCCCACTGAGTTTAGCAAAGTGTGTCATTAAATGGAATGAAGATTTAATGAAATGATTGCACTCTTTTTCTCATCAATGCAGCAAAGTACAGTCTTAGTGGAGACTGTACACTTAAACCATACTCCGGCTCTACATAGGAACACTTTTAGTTGCAGGCATGAATGTCTAGGAAGACCTAGTTCTTTTTGTCGATGAGTAATAAGGAAATAGTTGTTCTGGGATTGGGACCAGTAGCAATGCTTCATTGTGTCAACAAAGTGATAACTATCCCAGACCACCAAACACTTTTATAGGGTTTGCAGCCAGCTTTAGACTCCCTTTTCCTCACACTTAACTATTCATTTTGTGTAAGTGGCAGTCCACGTGCAATGTCGCAAGCTCTAAGCCTGCAGTGCTCGAGGGAGGCGAGGGATGGTTCTTTATCCGTTGAGCTGCGTCCTGTTGTAGCAGCAGTAGTCCATCAGTGTTTTGCTGCTCCGTGAATACTAATCAGTTTTCTTTTCATCTAATCCGACATTTGGACTAGTGGCGGTCTTCCTCCCACACCAAATACTTTAACTCTGCGCGGTTGCACCCTTTGGATCAGAGGGAGAATCCTACTGCTCTTGATGATGTACTGACCTAGATTCTCTGTGGCTAGACCCTGTGGCATATGGCTGTTATCATGTTTCCCCTCCAAGAGAATGGTCCTAGTAGAGTATATTTATAATTGCCGCGCTACAGGTTCGTTTAACCAGAAAGGAAGCTAAATTATGAGCACTGAGCATAGTCGCGGAATACTGCTAAAGAGAAGGCAAACAGTTGTCTCTGTTTATCATGTGTCTTCTGGATTTAGGTAAAGTTAGCTGAGCTTCTTGTTGCTACATTCTGCCAGGCCATTTTTTCACGCATATTAATGTTTTTGTTTAATATTAAAACGTGATGGAACCAAAAGGCACTGGTGAACAGGACCTCGGTGTGGTATGACTGTTTCACTTGGTTGTGAAGCATGTCATTTCTCCAAAGACGTGCTTGCTCCTCCTTATGACTTGCTGTCATGTTATCCATGTAGGGTAGACTCATCTGTTCTGTACAACCTTCAGTCGGGGTTGAATCCCGCCAGTTTCACGTTCAGAAGCATCAGTGCAAGATCCTTCCCTTTTCGCCCTCAAGATATAGGATTGCTTTGAAGGAATTGATGAGGTCTGATGACCGGTGTTGGGAACGATATGCAGGGAGGAGAATGGCGCCAAAAGAACAGAGTGCAATCATGCCTTAACAGTGACAACCAATGAATTAAATATATATATATTTATTTATTGTTCCTACAAGCTGCTTTTTTGACCCTGGAAATCTTGATTTCCTGGAAATGTTGTGATTTAGCAGGGCCCCAACAGTTCAAGATATGGACGGTAAATGTCTGCATAGGTCATCAGCTCGCATTAAGGCCACTGGCTCTGATTGCTGTGCTAAGACACCTTTGACGATCAGCTCCAAACTAGCAGTGGAAGATTGTTCTCCTTAACTACTAAAAGCATTGCACTGCTCTCTGGAGGAGCTGCTTGAACGTGCTGCTGGCTGGCTTTGTCATCTGGACTTGAAATTGGGCAGCCCAGTTGTGCCGAGAGCTCCTGCAAGAAAATAAGGGTCAGTCCCCTCTGTCCCATCCTCAGCCAACTTTTTCTTCTACTGAACGGAGGAAATAACCTACTTTTGTGCGGTCTTCTTTGGGGACCGAGGTGCTGATCAATAAGAAGAATTCATTGTTTCCAGGCCAAACTGTGCAAACAGAACTTAGCTGGAGTTCAGAAAGGAATTTTTTTTAAACGATGAAAGCTCGTTTTGTTTTCTTAATTTTAGCTTGTTTGGAAACCCTAATAGCTGTATTGAAGTCTTTTTAACTTGAACCTTTTTTCCACGCGCAGAACACAATCATTTCTTAATGTTTCCAGGCCTGCACCTGCTCTCACATGCTGCTGCCCGTCTATGGGCCTGCAGATCCTCTGTGTTTATCTCCTGTACTTGGTGCAGCTCTTATGTCGTCTTATTATTTCTCCTGCACACTTGTTTTTAGTCAAATGCGTTACAGTACCTTTTAAAGCGTTCCCTCCCTTAACAACGATCCTGCTCTAATCTTTAATGTATTAAGTTGTAAAAGGGAAATCCCGTACACCTAGAAGTCTGTCTTTATGAATCACTGACCTCTGTAACGTAGTTTACTTTTAAAATCATTTGTTCATGTATATATTGATTTACATTTTATTTTTTTCCTGGTTATTTTGTAATTCTCCAAGCAAAGACGAAAATAGACTTGTTAAAAGAAGCATATTTAGAAGGTCCGAAGTGCATTGTGGGTAATCTGTGATGTACACACTTGCACCTGCAGGAGCTTTTGAAACAAAGCGCCTGAGAAGACCCAAGTGACAAGTCACAAAAGATATTACATGATTGCACGGGGAAGTGACTTTCGCATTACTCACTGCATCAGAAAGCCATTTAGGAAGAATTCAAAAAAGGCTTATTTCAGACATTTATAGGCATAGTTATTACATTTGGGGAAAAAAGCAAAAAAAGTTACTTTTTAAGACATTCCATTCTTCAACCCAACAGGAAGCTGCCTTCCTGTCTTCAGCATGTGCTTTTTCAGATGTGACTGAGGTGTAGCTTTTAAAGAGACACTTCTTAGGCAAACTTCTTTTCTGTTGTGTTTTTTGTGGTGCTCTGCTTTATTTTGACTTATTTTGTATATTTTATCAGTCTCTTTTCGAGAGTGAGTAAATTAGTTTGACAGGTGTGTATTGATAGGCTGAAGAAAGCCCATGGTAGTCTTTCAGAAAAGACAATGATTTTTTCCCCAGGCATAGAGACCTTTAGAATTGACATTGTCATTACTTAAATATGAATATCGTAAAGGTCCTTAGCAGTTGATTCGTTTTGTAAGTGCTTTGTGGGAAGGTTGTCAAACTGGAGAACCTCAGGACACCATTGTCTCCTCCCAGTGTCCATACAATGAGCAGAAATATTGACTATTAGGTGTCTGATTGGAGGACACAAGCTGTTTCATAGACTTCAGTGAGGTCCGTGGTAGCACATCGTCGAATAACTCATTGCTATATGAGTAGAACTGTAGCTATATCTAGCACTTCCTTAGACTGATTTGTGATTTTATACATATTTGTAATTTTATTCAAATCTCAAATTATTATGCAGAAAAAATCAAACCTGTATTTAAGGCACAGTGGCATAGTTTATCAAAGAGGAAATCTGCATTGAACTAATCATGCTGTAAAAATTTCTTTTACCATCATAGGTGACTGGTTGAAGGCCTTTTAGAGTAATCATTCAGGAAACCTTCAACCCCAGGAACATGGCTGATCTTAGAGGAGAGTAATTTTCAAATCCCTGTAAAAGGAGCTTGTGCACTGAAACAACTGTCCTCAGGCACCCAAGGTGACCAAGATTGCTCGCTTTAGAGCAGCCAACAGATGTGAGGAGTTGTCCGCATTGAACACATGATGTCGGAGACTTCTTAAAAATTTTTATTTATTAAGATGTAAATAAAGTTTTTGTTCAAGACAGTACTGTGGAATGGAATCTGGCACTGAAGCTTTTAGTCACGTTTCACCTCGATTAGTTGTGGTCTCTTGTGTCCTTTTTAGTTGAATAAATTAATGCTGGCAGCTGTATATAACTTTGGGTAATGCAGATAGCCAATGGTAGTTATTCTCTGAAGTGCGCAAGACAGCCACTAACAAGACTATTGTGTCATAATTGCCCTAATGTGTGTCGTTTAATTGGTGATCCCAAAGATGGCTTGTAGGAAAGGAGATCTAGACCTGTGCTCCTGCTACATGACAACACACTACCATTGTAATACATTCTAGTTCAATAATAAAAACACTTCTGTTGCAAGATGGCTGAGTGGGTGACTTTGGGAATCTTGCGGGTCACCTCTGCAAGCTTGATAATCTCTTTAGAAAGGGTAGTAGCAAAACCGGTTATTTATCAGGGCATGACCCACAGTATGAAGTGCTAAAAAACGCAATTTATTGTTGTGGCGTGGACACTTTTAGATAGTGGGCTATCAGGCCAAACATGACGCTAATCTTGTCACAGCTGAAGAGAGGGAACAACTAAGGAGACTTTGGCTAAGAGTGCTCAACAGTGGGACACACTCAAAGGGGTCTTGTAAGGTGCTGCATGTTTTGCAGATGTCACATTTGTTCATAAAGAACCTCTGTGTAGTGTGTCTCACTATTTGAACATTGAGGACTTTCATAAGCGTTCTCTTTGGTACGTAAATGGCCAAATATACCAAAATATACCAGTTGTTACAAGCACCAGTTAGGCTGAGGACATCTTTTTTGTTCTGTCTTAGAGAATCCTAATTGTTCCCCTTCCTGCTCACATAGTGTTGCTGTTGAATATTTTGAGAACAAGTTTGTTCATGTTTAAGGCACTGGACTCTCCTTCAGAAGGGCCCTAGCACATCAGATTGCAGAACTTTGCTGCTGAGTCCTAACCTTCTGATTTGGGGTTCCATTATCTGTATTTTAGAAAGCAACAAAGAATTGTTAGGTCTTACGTGTGTCTTGCAGTTACCATCTGTTCTTTGTTCTTCGGTTCTGAAGGTGGACTCGCTTTCAGGGAATCAAGAAGGTTCCCCACAAGCTGGCGCACCAAGCTTTTCCAAGGTACATGTTTGCATAGAAATTCTTCGAGTTGCCATGTAGGCTGGTCCACCACTGCGACTCGGCTCTGAATCTGTTGGGGGAGCTTACCAAATGTGTGTCCTCTTGTTAAGATAAACGAGTGAGCCTAAGTGTAGTTTCCCATAAAAAATAAAAAAACACTACACAGTTGAGTTATCGGCAATTTCATAGGCAGTTCCAGCTCAAATTAAGGACTGAATGAAAATAACATCAGACCTTTCTGTGCTGTATGATGTGTGCACAAAGTCAGGAACTGGGAAGCTTCGAGTTTTGTTGTCTCAAATCTTCCATTTGTCATGGGTATTAAATGCACTCGCTAACTCACACAAGTGCCTACAAGCAATCCAGTCCCTAGTTGCCCATTGAAGAAGACAAACCTACTTTTCTATTAGGCTATCGAAAACAGACCAAATTTGTTGGTCTTGGGCACTGGATTCAGGGCAACCCCTGCATTAAACATTACATAGAATGATGCATGCTTGTTCCCAGCTGTAAATGGACTTTGAGAATTCAAAGACACTGCCTCCCCCGTTCTTATGGGTTGTACTCTTCCCCCCCCCCCCCCCCCCCCCCCCCTACATGTTATGATGGCTCTTGGTTACGGAGTGTGACTTGTCTCTAGGGCAGGATGAGCCACGAAGATACAAGTTAGCCTGCTGTGGTTTGTGTGAAGCGAAACGGGTACTTTGAAAACATTTGGCTCACAAGTTGTACTTCCCCCTAGATCAAATATATTATGCACCTGCAGTCATTGTGAAGATAGCTCACTGTGCTAGAGGTTTCATTGCATAGAAATCACCGGCACATCCTCAAGATGCAGGTTTTGATTCAGTCATTCGTTCTGTTGAGGTAGTCACAGAGGGTACCACCCTAGGGATGAACAATAGGTTTTTGAAGCAGTTAAAGACCCAAGTATCTTAGCAATGCATTACAAAGTTAATTGTCATTGAAGAAAATGCCGCGAAAGAAATTGTGACGTCATCAGTGCAAACTTTTTTTCTTTGTTGGGGTTGTTTCTGTCACTTTAGTTTTCACACAAAATCTGAGCGACTTGGATTTATTATTTAACCAAAAAAAGTGCAGAATTTGGCTTCTCAATTCTGAAGCACGTGGCCTCTTGGAGACCCGTCCCTATACTCTATCTATATCTGCAATCCGCACACTTCACTTTCACAACAGCTAAAAATGCAAAAAATATTGACATGTACATGAAAATGCAAAAACTGGAATTTTTTTCCAATATTTCGAAAAGGCTATCTATTCTCACTTTGTGATGTGCAAATCTTAAGAAAGCCATAACTAATGGTTTGTTCTTTTTAGATTTTTTTCTATTGTGTTTCCGACATCTGCCTTTTTGTACTTTTTATTTCGATTTAATGCTCAGTAAGAGTGCTGTGTGTATGCTTTCATATATTATATATAAATATATAAATATATTATTTATTTTCTTTAACACGTTTTCAAATCCTCCTACAAAACTAAAAAAGACTTTTGGAAGACGTTGTTGGGAAAACAACTTTTTTTGCTGGGAATATTCTATATTATACTGACTTTATATTATAAACCTGTGTTTGTATTGGAGATGTGTTTAATATTTGAGGGGTTGGGGTGGCGGGCAGAGGAAGAGATTTTACTAATGACAAATCATGTGGGAGAAAGTTGGCTGTTCTGGTTTTCTGTAAATGTCGTACACGTTTTCTTCTTTTCTAGTGGAGCGCACAGTTTCCTCGTCTGCCTGGGGCACGCTAAAAGCCTGCCTGTCGAATCAATTTACTTTATGTGATGGGATTAGCTTCAGTATACTCGCAAATCAATCAGTTTCAATAAATCGGGAGTTTGCTGCTAAAACAGTGGTGGTCTATTTCATACTACTAGATGGGCAACTCGGGAGCCCCCCATTGGGTTTACCTGGTATGTGTTCAGGATATTAAAGACCACGGTGCATTTGAAGTGAGGTAAGCATGAGTCAATTGGCGTACAGCACATTGTTGCTGTTATGTTTGGGGGGTAAGAGTGATGTCCAGTAATTGGATGTTTTTCACATTTAAACTTTATCTACATTAATGCTATAGCATGTAAGTGAAACTTCCTTTCTATCACTCCTTTTGATTCACTGCACGCTAGGGTACAACAGCAAAAAAAAAAAAAAACACTTACCTCATAGACCAAATCAGGGACACACTCCCAGAATGGCGTGCTACTCTTCTGCAAATTGGCCTTGGTACCTCTCCAGATGTATGAAGTAATCTGCAACTACAATCCAAGGCATCTCTCAACTCATGGACGTCTATTCACCACAATGCCTCGGGTAACAAATGGCTGTATACTACTACCCTTAAGCAATAAACAGTTTCCAATTTGCTGCGGAGTTCCTGTGGGGAAGGACAACCAGTTGAGTAGGAAACAGAACTCGAAGTTCTGCTTACATTCTATTGATGCCACTGTCCGAAACCAACAGTACCAAGGTCAGTGCCATGTGGTTATCAAAACCTATACAAAACCAGGGCAGCTCAAACAGTACCTGGAACCAGGGGCAGTATGATATGTATATGCAACAAGGGTTCCAAGTGAGGAAATATAGTGATATCACGAGCCAAGGTATCGCTTAATGAACAAGTGCCAAAAGAGTTAAACAGTCCTAATCCACTAGTGAACAAGACAAATAACCCACTTGTTAATTTTCAACAGAGGAGCTTATATTGGTATTAATCATAAAAAAAGAGACTATTTAGAATATAAAATTACAGTGAACAGGTGCTCAAGTGATCACACAGTGAGTATCCACTCTCGCCAGGCATGCCGTGGAGTCTTGCAGTGACTGTACAGCTCTGTGGAAAAGGCAGCTTTAGAGGTTTGAGAGTGGATTATATCTCTCCCATCTTGGAATGTCGTTGGACCTGGAGTTCTGTTGAACCATCCCGCTCCCGCCAGGCTTACCTTTTGTAAAGTTGGTAACCTTGTTTTTATTTCTTAAGCAGAGTGACTTTCTGCGTCTTGACCAATGCCTTGGAACCCCGTTTGGGGTAATTGACAGACAGAAACATATTGATCACATAAAGGGGATATATTTGTTTACAAACCCCCGTCCTCTCTGGTTTGAACCCTATCTCTGAGGGCATCAGAATGAATCCAATTCAGCCCATCTGGAGATAGTTTTATCCTTTTTCTTTGTGCACTCTGCCCCTCAGTCTATATCAGAGGTCTTCAAACTTTTGCTGGCTGAGCCCCCATCTAAACCTTTGACACATTGAGCCCCCCCCCCCTCCCCACCACCACCTCCTGACAAAAAAGTTGGTACTCTGCATCATTGAGGGCCATTCCCTCCTGCAGAGCCCAGGCCATATGGGGCAAATAATATTAAATAAAGGGTTTAGTAAACTGAAGTTTTTGTAGTGCATGTGCTTATTCTAAAGTTCAAATGAAAAGTCTCCAAGAAAAATGTAGCAGCTTTATTTTTCAAATAAAACACAAAATTTAGGATAGATTAGCAAAAACACTCCCAAAACACAGGTGTGGGGTGCGCCTGTTTTTCTCCACAGATACAATGAGTGGATGGGTGCTTGCTCTGCCATCCTTGGGTTGTGCTCCACTTGCAGTCTTGAGCAGTACCTGGAAACGGGAGTGCTCAAATTTTTTTTGTAATATATATTTTTCTGTTTTATATAGCGCGAACATGCGCCAAAGGTATTAGAGCGCTTTACAGGAGCATCTTTTACATTACACAAGCACACATTCATTTTTTGTAAGCACAGGGAGATTAAGTGATTTGCCCAAAATCACAGGATGTTGAGCAGACACCAAGAATTGAACCTGATTCCCCAGCTCTACAGTCATCTGCTCTGGCTGTTGTACCACATTCTGCCCCTAAACAGGATTACATAAAAAGGGGTTCCACAAAACATGCTTTCTGACACAATTGAAAAATCCTTAATTATGTGGAATATGGCCAGGTGTTGCCATGTCAGTAGGAGGTCAGCCACAGTTTTCCCAGAAGGCCTTGGGGGACATTTACATCATACATGTGATATAAGTGATTCAAGAGGATATATACATCTTTATTCTCTAGCATCATTAATTTGTTAGCATAGTTGGCTTATAAAGAAGATCGCCTTCCAAAGCTTCAGAAATAGCTGCACAAGAAAACATTTAAATTTGATCTACGAAAGGAGTGAGGACAGATGGTAGGCATACTTCACAATATTTGTTATATTATGCGTGTGGGCTCCGCTCTAGGGATTGGAACATGTTAAACAAGCACCAGCGACTGTAATCCAGGTCAAATTCATCTTTCGTAAGTCACTGATAAATTAAGTGATTTTGCCCAGGATCCCATGATGTTGAACCGATACCAGGACTCGAATCCGGGTCCCCAGAACCAAAGTCAGCACCTATAGCATTAGTGCCAAATCCGCTCCTCCTTGAAACATCCTAGTTCCCACTAGTACTGGGACGTAGGGGAAAGGAACGAGGCTTAAAAACGAATACAAAAAGATCTTTACTCTTACCTGCCAAAGAATGGAATTTTCAGGAAGGATATAACCATTGTAAATTCCTTGCAGTGAAACGTACTTTCGACGTGGGAAGCAACATGGGGCGCAACTAGACCCGAACTTAGGGGGGCATGGGGCTAAGACTCCCTGCCAGGGCTGGCCCTAACACTGATCGCACACGGTGAGGTACAGGTGAGTGAAGTGTCACATGAGCAGGATGAATAGTGTGTTCGTGTGACTGCAGAGTGAGGTACAGGGTGAACAGCGCAAGAGCATTGTGAGTGCAGAGTGATCACTGTGAGTGCAGAGTGTGCTCATGTGACCACAGGGTAAGTGGAGGGAGAATAATGTGAGTTCATGGTGAGTGGCATAAGTGCAGCGTGGTCACTGTGAGTGCAGGGTGAGCCGGGTGGGTTGAGTGCACGGTGATCAATGTGAGTACATTGTGATCCCTGTGATTGCAGGGTGAGTGTGAAAATGAAGGCCGAGAACGAGGAGTGAGTTGTCTGAATGCAGGGTGCATTCCCAGGCACAGTTGAAGTTACTCAGCATGTTATTGAGGCTTGGCATAGGGTTTCAGATACTAGTTAAACTATTGCTTTTATGGCATTATTCAGGGTCCTGGGATCGAGGGTGGAGGAAATAAATATTGTGCTCATCCTGGAACTAACTTCCAGTTTTGCGATTAGGGTTGCCAGCTCATTATATTGATATCCCAGACAGTACAAAAATAAGCAGGCCCCTAAAGCCTAGTTTCAGCACTTGTTGGTGCATACTTGGAATAGCAAAAATAAATAGAAAGCATTTTTAATTATGTTCTAAGGCTGCCTGAATGATCCATGACTTATAGTTAAAGGGAACAAAGATTGAAAAGTCACATTACAAATGAAAACATACTATTTTATTTCTAACCCTATTTAGTGTCGAGACCAGGCCTTTGCAGTCTCTTTAAACAACACATGGCTGCCATTTTTCTATTGGTAACCCTACTTTATATTCCTTTTCATGAAACACATTCTCACACTAAGGCAGTAAAAAGTAAAATCCAAATGTAAGGAATAGGCAGAGTGGGGGCACAGGGGGTACTGGAACCAGAAAACAAACAGCCTCTGTATTCAGTTAACAAAGGTATGTAAATATGCACATGGTCTTTAACAGGCGCGCAAAGCCCATAGGGCTCAAAGGGCTCAGCGCCCCCATCATGTGTGTCAGCCCGGGCTGAGACTGCTTCCCGGGCACAAACACATACCGTTTTGGAGCCGCCAGCTGCACCCGCGTGGTTCACAGGTCTTTAAAAGACTATTTACTTGTTAACGAGGCTTTGTTGTTTTTTCACCCCTTCTTAGAGCCCCTGCAGCTCCACTCTTTCTATTGCTGGAAGAATTAGCCCGCCCCATGAAATTGTTGCACCTCTGGTCTTTAACGACCTGTAAAACTCTGGCATGCTGGAGATAAGACCCCAGACACTGCCCAGCTGAGCCCCAGCAGCTGAAACTGATGCAGCCCGGGCTGAGACAGACGACTCGCGACTGGAAGCATCAATGAAAGTTGAAGTGGTGGGGTGGAGTGCGCACCTCCCCCTGAGGGGATGCTGCACCCTCCCCCGGGGGGGGCACGCCCCATAGTTTGAAGACCTATGCTGTATATCAACATCTGCTCATCTAATTGAAAACACTTCTGCACTTCTCTATTGAAGAGTTGTAACCCACATCAGGTACCTTGCGGTCCAGGCATGAGTAGGGAACCCAATGATGAAGCATGTCCCCTTCAGATGTGTGAGGGTTCTCGTCCTTAAAAAGTGCTCTGTTTTAAGACACTGATTTATTTCGTTATCTCCTGTTTTTCTCTTTTTCTTTGTTAGACGCCAGACATACCTTTTGTGAGCTCCTTTGCTCACTGTGCTACCGGAACAAACCTGCACCCAACTGAAGAGGTTGAGAGAGTCTGAAAGTGGTCTTGCATTGCTTCTGTTCTGGATCCGAGGATATGGCTTGCCAGCTTGGGCTTGGCTGCTCCAATTGGAGCAGGACCAGGGCTGATTTTCATATGGCTGGATCTAATCTCAGGTGGCATGTTGGTAAAAAAAACGGATGGACTATTAATTTTGGCATTCCCCCTTTTTTAAAAATAACTTTTTTTTTTATTTTTTTTTTTTAGCAAAGTCGATTACAGAGTAGCAGTATAAACTACATTTCTCCAGTATTGTATCTTTTATAGATTCACATGCTCAAATCTTCCCTGTTGTGATGGTGGTAGTCCCACTGTAACAGTAATAAAAGCAGTGCTAAAGAATTAGCATTAAACTCCATTGAAAAACAGCAGCATTTAGTAGCCAATTCACATTGACTTCATACACCCAAACGTCAGCCATGCAGAGCACAGACCCTAAAGCACTCGTCCACTGCAGAGCCACCATACGTCAGAATTCTTACCTCATGTCCTGTATTAGGGAGTCTCTCTGAGTTCTGCTCAGTCACACTGTTACTGTTAACCTTGTGACCTGCAGTTTTCCAGTTCACCTCTACACCTCCTACCATCATCTGAGGTACAGTTTGGGAGTGTGTTTGGCTGTGCTTTCTCACAAAATGTCTGAGTCTAAAAAAAAAAGGTTACTCTGAAAGAAACACGTTAGTGATAGATTCCTTACCTTAGAATATACCCAGGCGTCAGACTGGTCCGGAAAGTTTTCGTCAGCAGTCTCCCTGCGCGTCGGTAGGCGTTGTACAGCTCAGCTGAGGGGAGAGATGCAGCCAAGTTCACAATCCGTTGTAGTCTTGACACTGCTGACTTGCTGGGCAGGGCGATTTCCACGACAGTGGCGCTACGCCGCCACGCCTGGCTGAGAACGGATGGATTTTCTGGGGATGTCCAGAACACATTGATGGACGTGCCCTTTGATGGCACTCGCCTGTTTGGCCACACGCACTCCTTCCGCTTCTGCTTTTCGCCCCTCATGGTCAAGGAAGAGGCGCCCAAGCACGTATGTTTCAGAGCCACACGCCTGCGCAGCAACAGTCTCAGCGCAGCCGCGGATGTGGGACCCGCAGTGGCAGGTCTCAGGGCCAGCGTGCGTTTCAGTCCACTACCCACCCTGCTCCCACTGAGTCCAAACCGTCCTAGTCCGGTGTTTCAGGCCCACCAGACGCCAGTGGGTGGCATGATTCGCCATCACCTCCACCACTGGCGCACCATGACATCAGACAGGTGGGTTCTGCAAACTGTCCAAAGGGGTTACATCCTCCTCTTTTCGACAACCCCGCCCCCCCCCCCAACCATGCCACCACAGTATCACAGCATGTTGAGGAATCACTTGGCACTTCTCCAGCAGGAAGTTACGGCCCTCTTGGCCAAGGGGGCCATCGAGTGCGTCCCGCCGCCAGATGTAGGTCTTAGTTGGTACTCCCACATCTTAGCCCTTCGGAACGTCAACTGCTTCCTCCGGAAGGAGAAGTTCAAGATGCTCACACTTGCTCTGGTCTTGTCTGCCCTCGACCCACAAGACTGGATGGTACCGTTGAACCTGCAGGACGCGTATTTTCATATTCCCGTCCTGTCGGCCCAGCAGCACCTGTGATTCACGGTAGGGCAGGAGCATTTTCAGTTCATCGTGCTCCCCTTTGGCCTTACCAGCGCCCCTCGGGTGCTCACCAAAGTGATGGCGGTGGTCGCAGCTCATCTGCGCAGATCAGGAGTTTCAGTCTTTCCCTTATCTCGACGACTGGTTGTTGAAGGCGGGCTCGCCCCAAACAGTCATCTCCCACCTCCAGACTTTGGCCGACCTCCTACATTTGCTGGGGTTCTCCTTCAACGTGCCAGAGTCACACCTGATTCCCTCTCAGAACCGCCTCTTAATCGGAGTCGTTCTGGACACAGCGCAGTTTTGGGTTTATCCTCCCGAACAGCGAATCTGGGACATTCGGGCTATGGTTCCGATCTTTCAGCCCTTGCCCTGGGTTTCAGTCAGGACGAACTTGAGTCTGCTGGGCCTCATGACCTCCTGCATCCTGCTAACCAACCATGCTAGATGGCATATGCTGGCTCTGCAGTGGGACCTGAAGTTCCAGTGAGCGCAGCATCAGGGGAACCTGTCAGACTACGTCCAGATCTCAGAGGGCACTGCACAACAATTGCAGTGGTGGCTCACAAATCAGCATTAGGTCAGCAGCAGATCCCTCTTCCTTCCCCAGCCGGAGCACTCAGTGATGACGGATGCGTCCCTCCTAGGATGGGGTGGCCACTTGGGAGAGGCGGAGATCAGAGGCCTCTGGTCTCCGGCAGAGTCCCAGCTCCATGTCAACCTTCTGGAGCTTCGGGCGATCCTTCTTGCACTGAAAGCATTCCTTCCCTCTGTCAAGGGGAGGGTGGTGCAGGTGTTCACAGACAACACCACCGCCATGTGGTATTGCAACAAACAAGGCGGGGTGGGGTCGTTGACCCTATGTCAGAAAGCTCTGCGCCTCTGGACATGGCTGGAATGTCAAGGCATTTCCTTGACGATTCAACACCTGGCAGGTTCTTTGAATGCCAGGGCGGATTAACTCAGCTGCAGGAGCCTGATGGATCACAAATGGTGTCTTCACTCTGAGGTGGAGCAAGGTCTCTTTTAACATTGGGGAAAGCCTTGGTTGGATCTATTCGCCACCGAAGAGAATGCGCAATGTCATCACTTCTGCGTGTTGGAATTTCCAAGACGGCACTCGCTCGGCAACGCTTTTCGTCACAAGTGGAGCTGCAGTCTATTGTACGCCTTTCCGCCTTTACCAGTTCTATCCAGAGTGCTGAAGAAGATCAGGCGCGACCGGGCCCAAGCCATTTTTGTGGCCCTGGACTGGGCTCAAAGAGTTTGGTATCCGAGCTACGAGCATGGATCCCCCGATCCGACTGCCTCTTCGGGAGGATCTTCTGGCGCAGCAGCAGGGACGGTCTTCCACCAAACCTATCCAGCCTGCTAAATGTGTGGAGATTGAGCGGCTACAGTTGATTCCTTTTGGCTTGCCTCCTGAAGTCTGTGATATCATTCTGGCAGCCAGGTGTCCCTCCACTAAATCAGTATACGCCTGCAGGCGGAACAAATGTGTGGCATGGTGCACGGGAAAGGCTGTGGATAACCCTTTCTGCACCACTTTCAGAAGTTCTTTTGTTGCTTCTTTGTCTGGCCCAGCAGGGCTCTGCTCTGGGAACTATCAAAGGCTATCTCTTTGCAATTTCGGCCTTTCTCAGGCTCCCTGATCAGCCCTCTCTTTTCAAGTCCCCTGTTGTGAATAGATTTCTCAAAGGCATTACTCACCTTTTCCCTCATTCCGTTTGTGATGCCGCAGTGAGACTTCAATCTGGTTCTTACTTTTCTGATGTGCGCTCCTTTTGAGCCTCTTCACAACTGTCCTCTTCATTTGTTAACTTTGAAGACTGCTTTCCTGGTTGCATCAACTCTGCTAGGTGCTTGTGTGAGCTCCAAGCTCTTTCCTGTAAGCCTTTTTTTCTGTCTGTTCATCCAGACAAGGTTGTGCTTCGCACTCGTCCTTTCTTCTTGCCAAAGGTTGTCACTGCCTTACACATTGGGCAAACTACCACCTTGCCTACTGTCTTTTCGCCTTCGCACCCTTCCAGAGAGGAGGAGAGGCTCCACCGTCTGGACCCAAAACGTGCGCTCTCATTTTACCTGAATTGCACACCAGTTCCGAGTGGATGACCGTTTGTTGGCTACGTGGGAGCCAAGAAAGGCTGGGCTGTACACAAGAGGACTATCTCCCGCTGGGTGGTCTTGTGTATCAAAGCCTGTTATTCTCTGGCTAAAAAGGAACCTCCGGTGGGGTTGCACGCCCATTCTACTAGGGTAACAGCAGCTACTACTGCATTGGGACGTAGTGTCCCCCTGCAAGACATCTGTCAGGCAGCCACGTGGGCCTTGTTGGACACTTTTACCAAGCATTATTGCCTTGACAGTCAAGTCCGGAGAGACGGCTTCTATCGCCATTCTGTTCTCCGTGACTTTCTGGTTTGAACTTGGTTCGCAGACCCACCACGGGGTTGCTATTGCTAGGGTATTTATTCTAAGGTAAGGAATCAATCACATACGTGTTTCTTTCAGATTAACAAGTTACTTACCTTTGGTAACAATATATCTGTAAGAAACCTTAGTTAGTGACAGATTCCTTACAGCCCCACCCATACTCCCTGTTCTGCAAACTGATTTCTAGGGCTAAGGTGATCCCTTTCAGGGCCCTAGTTTCAATGCACCAGTGGTCAGTATCTTGCATGGCTCTGCGTTGCTGGCATGGAAAGTTGTGTACAGCGCGCGTGGCTTAGTAGCTCCTGCAACGTCATCTCTGCGCCAACGACGTACGCGGAACCGTACAACGACTCCTACCGACACGCAGGGGTACTGCTGACAACTTTCCGGATCCAGTCTGACACCTGGGGATATTCTAAGGTAAGGAATCGATCACTAACTAATGTTTCTTACAGATATATTGTTACCGAAGGTAAGTAACTTGTTCCTTAGGCCTTGCAAGACTTGTGGAAAATCAAGACTTTTCAGAGGATCCACAAAAAAATGCTTGTACTGTCTTTATCCTCATTATAAACTGAAGGAATGCAAGTACTATCATACTTTTTCTATGAAAGCCCTCTAAGACAGGCAATGTAGACTGCTTCTGTGGCTACAGAAAAAGGTTATCTCTGACTCCGATTCAGGTTCATACCTTCTCAAGAAAGAGGAAAGAGCGGAAATCATCATCTTCAGACACAGACTCTAGAAAATAATCATCTGAGAGGGACTCTAAAAAATCTAGGTCTCACAGCAGAGAGATTAGTGACGAAAAAAGATCAAGAAAGGAGCCAGCTGACCCTTCCTCTCATCAAAGGTCTGATACAGCACCTCCATCTGCTGCCCATCTTTCATTCAAGAAGCAGTCTTCAAAGAAAAATCGACCGTCAACAGCTCAGTCGACGAAGAACTATTAGTCTAAGGCCGTGGTACTAATAGTGCAGCCCACGGGCCTTCATTGGCGCCCACGGACCTTGCCTAGTGAGGCCAGTAGTAAACACAGAAGATGACCGCAGGAGCATACGTAGTGATTAAGTATTAAATAGGTATTCACTACTGTATGCTCCTGCAGCCATCTTTTGTGTTTCGTGCCGGCCTCTGTGACCTCACAGCACCGTCCAAAAGCTTCCCAAAAGGCCCTTTAAAAGTCAGCTGTAGGTGCTTTCACAGCTGAATTTTAAAGGGCCTTTTGGGAAGCTTCCTGTTTGGACTGAGACAGATAGAGGCAGGGACGGATAGAGGAAGAGATAGAGACAGAGACAGAGACCGACCGAGACACAGACAGATAGAGACAGACCGAGATAGAGACCGAGAGATGGATAGAGACAGACTGACAGAGATGGAGACAGACCGAGAGAGAGAGAGCAACAGAGATAGAGTGTTAGATAGAGCTAGCGAGGTAGATGAATAGAGATAGAGAGCTAGAGAGAGATAGATGTGTGTGTATGCCGTGTCTGGTGGCTCAGTGGACGAATGCGTCCGCTGCAGGAGCCTGTGTTCAACCTCCAGGTTACAGTTTTTTTTTTATTTAGCTCTAGCCCTGGTGCGGCCCACGGCCACAAACCACACTAAATTTTGCCCCAGAGAGAAAGTTTGAGTACCCATGGTCTACGGCATCTGTCGCCAGGAACTGCCACACCTTCGACTGTGACTTTCACTACATCGACAATCTAGACGCCAACCGCGTCCTTTACATCTAGGAGACCATCCCCGACAACCAAGATATCCTGGATGACCACCTCACTTCTGACTACCGAACACACTTCTGTCCCGTTGATGACGATTCCTATTGGCACCACTGTCGACGATCCCGTTGACGGCGGGGAAAGACATTTTTTATATTCACAGTAAAGGTACAACTACTTCTCTGACTCAGGACTTTTCAAAGATTTCTTCACTGCCTCAAGCATGTGTCCTGGACTTCGAGGAATCTGCAGATGAGGGTATCTTTGGCCCTGCATACAGTCCTTCACAATTAAAGGTGAAGTGTTGGGAATCCGAGGACGAATAAGCAGAACGTGATCTGTCGGCCTACCTTGAAGGTGATTACTATTTCTCCGATAGGGGACATCCTGCCGTTTAGGAATATGATACTTTCCAGGAGCATTATCCTTATGAGGAACAGGAGAATGAGCAAAATCGTGTTCAGGAACCATCAATCAATATTCCAATTACATTGGTCACAGACTTACGCATGATGCTAAATGATATTAGAAGCGGTCCCCTGCTGCCAACTCAACTCAGCAGCCTCCACCGAGGCGGGAAATCCCTGACACCACTACTGCTCCACAGAGTACGCCTAGGCCTCAAAAAGACAGGCCTATACCACCTCCAATATCTATCCTGGGTACTTTGCTGGACAGTGATGGTCAGCTATTAGAAGAGGGTGACTCCAGACATCCCAATGCCCATGATAAATGGGTTGACTGAATGCCAGCGTCTCCTACCCCACCAGCAGCCGATTCTTTGCCTGTTGATATCAACAGTTTCCACCTAATCTTTGATCCACCTATGCCCGCTAAAGAAACAGAGTGCATCCTTTATGATTTTAAAGCAAGAACTCACGACTTGTGCTAACCCTATCACGGATTTCATATGACAGGAAGGCCTAAAATTGTTGAAGACACCAGCATCTGTGGCTTCTGTGATTATTTGCTAAAAGTACATGACACCTGCGGGTTCCCCTACATGTCTCATTGGTCACACACTGCCGGATTTGGTCATCATGCAAGGTGCTCAGAGAAGAGCAAAAAAATCCTTCCTTGCCATACAGCGCCTCCGGATAAGGCAGGCCGCAGGCATAACAATATAAGCAAGAGGTTCTCCCCAATAGCAGCTTCTTTAATCCGAGTCTTAAATGCCATGACTATCCTTAGGAGATGTGATCTGACTTCTCATCTCTGTTGGAGTATCAGAGCACAAGGAGGTGAAAGATCCTGGTGGAAGTTGAAAAGGCCTCTTCCGAAATCATTGATGTGGCCATCAATATTTCTTCCACAGCCTTCAGGCAAATGTCTGGAGCGGCAGTATTGAAACAACAAAGTTGGCTTAAAGTGACTACATTCCACCCAGAGGTACAGACCAAAATACTGGACATGCCATTTGATGGAGCGAACCTTTTTGGAAAACAAATAGACAACGCCTTGCATTCGATGCAGTCTGATACAGATACTGCCGAGTCAACAGATAACTTGCAGCAGAGGCTGTTTCAGCCCTTTCAGGGCAGAGGTAGAGGCCAATGAATCTCTCAACTGCAGTTCCAGCAGAGGTTTAAGCCCTACTCCTAACAGTGTTTTTGCTCGCAATATTCAGCTCAGTCCTACAGACTAACCACAACGCCCACATATTCCAGACAGCCAGGGGCGTCAACGCCCATCAACAAGCGGGAAGCCTCAGAATGCCAACAGGAGGCAATGAAGTACCGCAGGCCCCTGGCGCCGCAGTCAATCTTCAATTTGATCACACGTTATCAAATTCTTCAATGGAAGATCATCTCTGCTAACAAGTGGGTTATATGTATTCCAGCATGGTCACACCCTGGAATTTTTTCAAAAGCCCCCAAATTTTCCTCCACCGAAGACATCACATAGTCCATTTCCAGTTCTCAAAAAAGAAATGCGATTGCTTCTATCCAAAAAAGCAATAGAGGAGGTGCTGCACAATCAGTGTGACCTAGGTTTCTATTCCCATCTTTTCTGATCAAAAAGAAGTTAGGAAAGTGGAGGCGAGTATTGGCTCTGAGGCTATTGAACAAGTTAATAAAAAAAAAACAACCCTTCAGGATGCTATCTCTTAAGGAGAATTTACAGCTGATGAACACAGGGGACTGTCTCTTTCCTGAATCTACTGGACGCATATTTTCACGATCCAATATATTTGAAGCACCAAAGGTTTCTCAGGTTCGAAGCGGCAGGGTGTAATGATCAATTTAAGGTTCTCCCCTTTGGGTTAAAATCAGTCTTCAGAGTATTTAGCAAGTGCATGGCCGATGGGTTGGTCACTAGCTATTCCCCTACCTGGACGATGGAAGGCCCCTCCTTCGAGTCAGCAAAGAAGCCCACAGAGGCCTGTCTACAACTTTTCCACCATTCCCTAGGTCTCCAGCTGAACAGGGAAAAATCAATTCTCGTCCCCTCCGGATTGCTGGTGTTTCTAGGAGCAATCCTGGATATGAAGCTGTCCAAGGCATTTCCCAGAGGTGAAAGGATTTCACGCTTGCAGGTAATCAGGCTATCACTATCTTCAAAACAGTGCATTTCTGTAAGGACATACAAATCCATGCTGGGGTGATGGCCTCCTGGTGATTCCCATTTACTGCCTCCGCATGAGACTTCTTCAGGAACAGCTTGATGCGCTGTGGACACAATGTTGGGGGTTCTTTCATGGACAGGATTTCGATAATATCAGAGATGAAGACAGCATTGTTCTGGTGGATGGTCAAAGAAACCAGGTCATTCGAAACTCTACCAATTACTGACAAATGCAATTCTGTCCTTCAGAAAGCTCGTGCTCCTTCTACCCTCAAATGAGGCGAAATGGAAAATATTCTGCTTATGGTGTGCTTCTCAGTCTTGCCATCCTTTCTGGTCCACACCTGAACAGATTCTACTTTATCTATTACATCTGGCCGAATCAGGCCGTATGAATGCATCCATTAAGGTGCACATAGTGTCAATTTCTAGATACAGATGACGTTCTGGGCAATTGTGGGCCAACAGGCTTGTGAAAGTTTATGAAGGGTCTATTCAGAGCTTACCCTCCTACCAAGCCTCCTCCAGTGCTCAGGCAGCTGAACACTTATTGCAACTCATGAGATCTCCATTCAAGCCTATTCACAAGTTCAAATTGAAATTTCTTTCATGCAAGGTGGCATTTCTGTTGGCCGTTAAATCTGCCATGCATATTAGTGAGATTCAGGCTTTGGCAATAAAAAAAAACCTTACCTACAGTTTCTAAAAGGCAGAGTAGTTATGCGCACTAATCCTTCATTTATCCCCAAGGTACCTTCAGCATTTCACCTCAATGAACCAGTCAGAGTCAGAGGTTCTTTATTCGGTGATTTAAAAAACACCATAAAAGCACATATATATATATATATATATATATATATATATATATATATATATATATATATATATATTTTTTTTTTTCCTGGTCCCCTGTTGTGTCCCTTGGGTTCTTTGGAGGAGTGAGGAGTGAGGAGCCATTCTTGGATATATATATATATATATATATATATATATATATATATATATATCCATACAAACAGGTTGCCCTTGTGAAGACGCCACAGACCAGGGAGTATGAACACCTTTAATTGCAGACTTCAGCATACAGAGTGACAGTCTCCCACCAAATTTCATCAGTAGCCCAACGCGTTTCAAGCACTCCTGTGCTCTTGTTCACGGGCGAAATGGAGAAGGGAAGCAGCAGTCTTTCGATAGGGAACACCTGATAACTTCATCAAGTCCCGCCCCAGTGGGCGTGTGCATGCAAAGCATGCTGGTACTTGAAGTTCCCCTTGAGTTTAACCCTCGTGGGTGTCGCAGTCTCCAAGTACCAGCATGCTTTGCATGCACACGCCCACTGGGGCGGGACTTGGTGAAGTTATCAGGTGTTCCCTGCTGCTTCCCTTCTCCATTTCGCCCTTGAACAAGAGCGCAGGAGTGCTTGAAACGCGTTGGGCTACTGATGAAATTTGGTGGGAGACTGTCACTCTGTATGCTGAAGTCTGCAATTAAAGGTGTTCATACTCCCTGGTCTGTGGCGTCTTCACAAGGGCAACCTGTTTGTATGGAGATATATATATATATAATTTAAAATATGATTAAATATTCATCTGGACCCCGACTGATATTTACACAAATAATTTAAAAAAGCTTTACAAAATCCTCAGTCAGGCCTACCCTCTTGTTTTCCTTAATCTTAAAGAAACTTTCATAAAATTAATTATACAGCACAATGTACGGGAATCATTCGCCCTTTGTAAGAAGAGTAAAGCGGCTTTAGCATGTGTCAACTTGGCCTGTTTTAAAATGTCTACCAAAAATCTACGCCTAGGTGTTGCATAAAAAGAACCCAAAAGTACAAAATGAAGGGTGTCCTGCGGAGACCTATTGTCTCAGCCGGTGGCACCCTTCTGCTCAACTGATAATATAAAACCTGGTGGATCAGCCAGTAAATTAGGTAAAAGATTAAGCCTAAAACGGGACATTAAAAACCTATCCTGGGCACTATACATAAGGTAAAGGTATGGTTCCATACCCTTGCTACTCTTAACAAGGCCATGGGCACTTACTGAGTGTTTGGTCCCTTCAACTGATGCTCTACGTGTGGTTCTCCAATCCAAGAACTATCTCTTTATTTTAGGTTTGTCCTGTAGTGAGTTTGCTGTGGGGGTTATGAAAAGATCCTTCCGATCTAGGTCTTCCAAGGTAATCATCACGTATTTCAACCTCGGAATTTCCAGGCCTTTGTCCCTATCCAAGCAGACTCTTAAAATTTGTCTGCTCAAGACTGCCTTAGGATTTGCCTGGATTTTTATCCACGCCATGATCGTTCTGAGCTTAACCAGGTCCTCAATGTATGGCCTCCCTAGTTCCCTGTGAGCAATTACAGCTGGGGTACTCTGAGGTATTTTCAGGATCGATCGCAAATATTTGTTTTCCTCCCGCTGCAATTGGTCAACATTTGCAAAACCCCACACTTCAGAACCATACGTAGCTTTGGAGCAGCATATAGAACTGTACAAGTTCATAACTTGTTCAGGGGGCCAGCGACCCAGCCTATGCCCATAGCCTGCTATAGCACCATTTGAAGATGCCAATTTGCTACATCGTTCCTTCACCAGGAAATCAAACTTTAATAACCCATCAAATAACAAACCAAGATAGGAAAAAGACTGCACCTTTTCTAATATGTGGTTCCCTATTCTATAAGAGAACCTTTTGCATGGTTTTGTGCCAGCCAACATTACATAGGACTTACTTTGGTTCACAGAGAGATCTAGTGTTTCCATAAATTTGACGAATCTGTCAACTAGGCTCTATAAACTCTTCGGAGTATGGGCCAGTAGGACCGCGTCATCCGCCTACAAGAGCACCGGAATATGGCGTGTTCCTACTTTCGGGCAATCTGTCTTCAGGGCAATCAAAACCTGCTCTAAGTTGTTAATGTAGAGCGAAAACAAAAAGGGGGCAAAAATACAACCCTGCCTCACACTGCTAGTACATGGAAAGGGTTCTGTATTCTCCCCCTCCATGTTATAGCGGACCATGGCAGTGGTATCCCGATGTAATTCTCTAAGAATGTTGATCAGGCCCGGATCGATTCCCAGATTACTCATCAAGGACCAGAACTTTTCCCTATTGACATGGTCAAAAGCGTCTGCCAGGTCCATAAACCCAAGATGGATCGCTTCATTGCTGGTTTTGGTTTATTTTGCCACCAGCAAATAAAGGTTCAGGCATTGATCACTTGTGGACCTCCCTGTCCGGAAGCTATACTGAATGTCCGAGATGATGTTATGTTCTTCGGTCCACTCAGTAAGACGATTAACCACTTGGATGCTATGCTTCTTCTGCTGCTTCAATGTAATTTCCATTGAAATCAATGGAAACTCCATGACGAGTTACCCTTGTCATTAGCGCTGAAGGGGTTAAGAATTGCCCGACGCAGAACTTTGGCGGAAACATCTATCAATGAGATAGGCCGATAGCACTGGGGATTTTCCCTATTGCCCTTTTTAAAAATAGGGACAATTGTTGCCGTGGACCAAGAGCGGGGTAGTCCCCACCTAATAGCCGCATTTAACACTCTAGTGAGGATTGGGGCCCATAGATCTACATTACTCAAGTACAGGTCGGGTGGTGTGCCGTTAGGGCCGGGGGCTTTGTTTCTTGTCAAGCCCTGAATTCCCACAATAATTTCCTCTAAGGAGAATTCTACTACTTGGCCCTGCTGGCCGACCCATACATCTTCCGGGGCAGTGTCCTGTCTGTAATTATACAAGCCCTTAGAGTGTGTGAGCCATTGTCCCGGGAGGATATTTGCACCAATCTCAGGGGCATTACTGTCCTGGAAACACAGTTTGTTAATTATTCTCCAGAATTCTGTCATGTCCCTTCTATCTGCGGCCTCCCTTAAATCTGCCCATGGGTCTACTTGGAGTGATAATTTCCTCTTCTTTACTGCACTCTTATATGCCTGTCTGCACTGCACTACTCTTTGTTTGTCCCTAGGATGTTTTTTAAAAATAATTTTTAACTCCTTCAGGGCACGTGAACATTCCCTGTGAAACCATCTCAGGTGGGTAATATTTCTCATTGGGACACTTGACTTCATAAGCCCCTCTACCAAACTAGTTACTAACCCAAACACCCTAACCAACAATGGCCCCTCAACCGCAAGATCTAGACACTCGCCAATAGGTACTTTCCCAGTGACCATTAGTAATTTGTAGAATACCTCACTGTCAATTTTTGACCACCTGAGACGTCTTCCCTGGTCCGTTACCCTCACAGAGGTACCAGCCACGGGACCTATCTTAGGTCGACCCAAGTGCATGAGCTCTAAAACCAGAGGGTTGTGGTCACTAAATGGGCTCCAATCAATCCCCACCGATCTAATCCAGTTTTTTAATAACCTGGACGCTAAGATATAGTCAATAAATGACAAACGCCCTCTCCCTTTAAAAGTTGGGACGAGGGTTCCATCTTGCTCCAGTCTTACCATATCAATGGTATGTTCCAGGACGTGGGTTTTTAGGAGTTTACTAAAGGCCATTCCCTCAGTTGTGTGTTCAAAATGAGGGCCTTTCTCAACTGGACAGCGGGACCATTCTGCATTCAGGGGGAACAGCGTTGGACATAAGTGGCAATTAAGATCACCCATGACTAGAACAGTTGGTTCCAAGGCCCCTTTCCTTTCGGCTATCTCCTGGTTAAGTCTATGGTCTAATTCCTAGAATGTGGGATTATTTTCTCTGAAGGCTCCTGCATTATATACATTGAACAGGATCAGCCTTAACCCGCTACCCCTAAACCATAATGCCTGGAGATTATGAGATATCCAGAATGGACTGGTCCATGTTCCTTGCAAATTTAAATCAACATATACAGATAGTCCTCCCATTGCTCTTCCTGATCTCGATTTCGGGGGGGGGAAACATTTATAACCTGTCATATGGAAGAGACTACTATCAACCACCCAGGTCTCTTGTAGACTAATTATCTGGAACTTGCTTATGTATTGGCGCCATTCAATATTATCAAATTTACTCGCTAAACCGGCTATGTTCCACAAGATAATTTTTAGCCCCCCTTCTAGTGACTGATCACAGGCTGGTCCATGGGCACTTAGGCTTTCAGTAACAGACCTATTGTCAACCCTTAAAAGACATTACTTGAGCCCCTCGAGACTGTAGTGAGAGCAGGGATAAATCATCCCTTATCTCCTCCTCACAGCTGGTGCCTCCCGATGCAGGCCCAATCTTATATTCTAGCGTACTGACCGATTTCACCCCATTAGGTCCTATTAGTGTATGAACCTCTTCTATAGAGAAAGGATTTATGAGGGCAACCTTTTGGGGCACCCGCAGCCCCACACCTAGCAGTCCCTGCGGGTTCATGTTCCCACCTTCTCTTATTGCTGGCTTCTCAGCTATGAGGGGGAACCTTATCAGTCAATCATTTTCCTCTAGGGACGTCAAGTGACTAAATCTGTTGGTCCATTTAGATAATTCCCAATCTCTTGCCACAGGGCCACACGAAGTGTGGCTTCAAGCCTTATTTATATTTGGTCGTTCCCTAGATCTCCCAAAGAGGTAGGCCGAATCATAGGAGACAGTTTTTCTAGGATAGAAGTATCCTAATGGCAAGGATCTTATACTACTTGCCTGATTACCCGTCCCACAGGTTAAAATGTGCTGCACTACACTTACATCCCTGAAATTCCCCACTATATGAATGAATGAATGAAACTGTTCTTATATTGCGCAAACTTAGCCCGGTGGGCGTCAAGGCGCCTAAATCAACTGCAGAAGCTAGGACCCCCCCCCCTCTGCCCTATTCTCTCATAGGTAGGCCCTCTTAAAGAGGCAGGTTTGAGGTATCTTTACACCTGGTGCCTATCCAGCTCACCCCTCTAACGTGGAGAATTTCCCAGTTTTTGTTACTTGCGAGAGGCCTGTTCTGATTCAGCCAATGTGTGGTTTTATTTCTCAATTCAGTGTGTGACTCTCTGCTCTATCTTTAAATCTGGAACCCCCAGGTGGTAAATTTATGATGGGTAGAGTTTCAGTAGTTGATCTATTGGCCACACGACCAGTCTGGTTTACTGCTAGTACTTCAGGTGTGGAAGGATGATTACTTTGCCTTCAGTCGATGGCACGGAAAGTCCCGCCCCTGCCCGTAAAACCCCCTCTCCAGAAACCATGCCCCTATCAGAGTGCAGGGAAATGCCTGATAGACTAGGGACCTGTATAACCATGGGATGCTCACTGGACATCCTACTGGATTGCATAACCGTCTGTTGATCTTGACTGGTATCAATAATGGTCAAGTTATTCGTGGTACCAGTATCCAAGGATATACCCTGCGCCCTACCCCATTTCTTTAGTTCATGTATAAGTTTATCCAGCCTACTAGCTAATGGCTTTATCTGACTTGCGATGAATGATTCTAGATTATTTTGTAAGTCTAAACCTATTTGGGCCATCCAGCTCGGGGGGGCTAACAACTGAGGCGCCTGCTCGGCCCTAGCCTCTCTCAGCAAACTTCCTGGTTCAGTTGAGGGGAAGCTTGTTTTAGTTTTCTTAATTCTTGGATTCTTTGGGCAAACTCTTCTTTTCCTGCTATTTAAAGCTTTTTTGCCGGGCATAGATTCCACCCTATCTACACCAGTACCCAGCTGCGCACAAGGGATGTCCTAATCAGAAGACTCTAAAGAGATGAGTGGGGAGATGACCAGAACCTCATTCTCTAATTCCTGGGGTAGGTCGGTTATTGGTGTTAGTGACAAGCGTCTTTCCGTGCCCTCTATTTCGCTCGACACTGCCCCAATGGCTTTCCGCAACATATGATCAATTGCGGTAGGCTGTGTGGTAAAAAAAGGGGGGGGGGGGTATACTTTTGTCATGTGAAACCACCCGGGGCGTGGGAGGGGAATTCAGCTTTGCTTTGGTAGAGCGGGTTTTCACTTTACTGGCTATACTGGGAGTAATCAATACAATATACCCAGGATGAGCCTGATTTGGCAAAACCCAAGCGCTCAAATAGATTTTTCTCCACTTACCAGAATACAATCCAACATAATAGAAAGAATACACAAACCAACCCCCCAACACCGTCCCTCTCAGTCAACTTGCGTTTTACAGGTCTCAATGTCACTGTGCAGTCTGCCTCCCCTCTGTTCTTTCTTCTTTCTTAATCGCCGTTAGTCCTCTCACTCTAATGCCAGTTATCAAAACCACGAGGTGGGGCCCAGCTTGGCTTCCCTCGGCCCCTGACGGCCACAGATGGCCCGCCCTTTGCCCGGGCTTAGCCCGGCGCCGCCTGTGCGCGTCCCGCGATGCGGGGGTTCTCCTCTGGTCTTAAGCGCCAGGGGTCCAGGAGCAGCAAGGGAGGAAACAAGGTCTGTCCCCAAAGTTAATAGCGAGCACCCACTCTGCCGGGGTTCTCCTCTTGTCTTAAGCGCCTCCGGGTGCGGAATGGGCGTAAGCGGCTTCCTTCCGCAAGGGCTCATGGGGAGTGAAGTCCCCTCTGCGGCTGCGCCGAGATGTCAGGAGGCAGCGGGGGGAGACCAGCGCCAGGGGTCCAGGAGCAGCAAGGGAGGAAACAAGGTCTGTCCCCAAAGTTAATAGCGAGCACCCGCTCTGCTGGGGTTCTCCTCGCGTCTTAAGTGCCTCCGGGCGCGGAATGGGCGTAGGCGGCTTCTTACCGCAAGGGCTCCTGGGGAGTGAAGTCCCCTCTGCGGCTGCGCCGAGATGTCAGGAGGCAGCGGGGGGAGACCAGCGCCAGGGGTCCAGGAGCAGCAAGGGAGGAAACAAGGTCTGTCCCCAAAGTTAATAGCGAGCACCCGCTCTGCTGGGGTTCTCCTCGCGTCTTAAGTGCCTCCGGGCGCGGAATGGGCGTAGGCGGCTTCCTACCGCAAGGGCTCCTGGGGAGTGAAGTCCCCCCCCTCTCTGCGGCCGCGCCAAGATGTCAGGAGGCTGCGGCAGCGGGAGAGACAAGCGCCAGGGGTCCAGAAGCAGCAAGGGAGGAAACAAGGTTTGTCCCAAAAGTTAATAGCGAGCACCAGTCATTCTGCCTTCATTTTTCTCCAATCATTTTGCCTGCAGAGAGAGCTTTGCATTTGCTTTGCTCGACATTAAGTGTTGTTTAAAGTTCTACTTGCAAAGGACAAAAAATGTCCAAAAATCAAGTCAATTGCTCATTTCTTCCTCTGCTCCAAGAAATTGTCAAGCCTTATCACAGGCTAGGATTGCTTGCTGGGTCTCCTCGCCTATAGTCTTCTGTCATGAGAAGGCCGGACGTCCACTGGCTGCAAAGGTGAAGGCGCACTCAACTTTGAAAGTCGCAGTGTCCTAAACCCTGTACCTAGGAGTGTCTCTATTTGACAACTGCAGGTCTGGCTTCCTGGGCATATCCTGGTATAAGGCTTGGATTGACATCGTGATTTGAGCTGGTACTCAGAATTTGCCCATGGTATAGAATAGACACTTCCAGCTCATGAGGTCAAATATCTTTTCTGCATCCAATAGGATAATGGCGGCCAGGATAGTCTGCTGACACAAATTCAATAAAATCAGCCATAAACTTAGTATTCGTAAACAAGCTTCGTCCTCTGATAAACCCTGTTTGATCCGAAGAGATCAGAGATAGGGCACCAGTGTTAATGCGATTATCTCAAAATTTTAGTGTATAGCTTACAAACTGTATTTAATAGTGACTGTTCGATATGACCTTTGTTAGATTTGGGGGTCCTTGTGACAAATAGGGAACCTTGCCTCTAGTCAGGGCAACGGGGTACACTCCTAAAAGAACCCCTGCTCACCCCCTTGGTAGCTTGGCACGAGCAGACAGGCTTATCTCAGAGGCAGTGTGTAAAGCATTTGGGAACACATATAATAATCAAGTGACAACATTACAGATGGACACCACACCAGTTGTATATTAAAAATAAGTATTCTTTATATAGATTTCACACAGGACCACAAACTACAAAAATCCACAATACTGTACTTAAAATTGTAGAATTAGCTTAGTTCTCTTTAGATCTTAAAATGCAATACTTTGAGTCAATGTACCTTAAGATGCGTAACGCAAGGCAACAGAAGTGTTGCCGGGAAGGTGATGCAGTAGTCCCCTACAGGCAAGGACGGTGATACGTTGAAGATCTGGTGCAAAGAAACAAAGATGGCGTCGTCTTCTTGATGCGACACGCTCCTCCGATGTTGCGAGATGGATCGACTCCATGCAACCGCTTCAGAGGCGACACCCTTTTCAGTGATGAGACGACAGCGGCTTTGGCGGCGACACTCTCCTCCGATGATGCGAGATGCTTTGGCTCGATGCGGCACGGTGACACCCTTGTTCAGTGATGCGGCGGCAGCACGCTTCTCCGTGGATATGAGGTGCTTCTGCAATGCGATGTGACCGCTACAGCGGTGACACCCTTGTTCAGAGATGCAGCGGCTGCGACACGCTTCTTCGATGTTGCGAGATGTTTCTTGTGATGCGGTGCAATGCGGATGCTACAGCCGCGATGCAGGCACTTCCAAAGAATTCTTGGGGAGCTGGTGGTTGAAGTCTGTTGTCCCTAAGACTTCAGCAGGAGGCAAGCTCTTTTCTCAAGCCCTTGGAGATCCTTCACAAGTTGAATATAGCATACACAAAGTGCCTTTCTGCTTTCTTTGGCAGTCAGGCAACCACTGCAGGCCAATCCCCCAAGCAGCACTTTAGCTTAGGAATAGTCTCTCCTCAGTTTCTTCTAGTTCCTCTCCTCAGCAAAGGTTTCTTCTTGTTTCCCAAAGTGGTCTAAAGTTCTTGGGTCTGGGTCCCAATATTTATACTACTTTTCTCTTTGTTCTCTGAAGGCCTTTGTTCTCTGCCTTTGTCTAGTCCAAACCAGTTCTGGTCAGACCTGGAACACTTTGTTGACCTCATTCCTTCTTTCCTTTCACAGTGCAGGGCAGAAACATCAGACTCACCACAGGAGGTGGAGCCAGCATTGTGGAGGGGAGGCACAGCCCCATTCAGGTCCCAGGTGCAACTCCTCCCACCCATCTAGATGCAGATCTCTCCATTCAGCACAGGGCTGACTCGCCCTGTCTCCTGGAATCCCCCAGCCCCTGTCACTTAAACTCCAGACAAGGAACACACAACCTAGCAGAGGCAGGCTCGGATAGTTAGACAAGAAAATACCTACTTTCTAAAAGTGGTATTTTCAAACATAAAATGTTAAAACCAACTTCATTAAAATATGTATTTTATTTTTCTGAGTTCAGGCATACTAAACTCAAATTTTTACCTAGCTCCCTGAGTCAGTTAGGATATAACATGTAACAGTCAAACAGCCCATTCTGGCCTATGGAGAACAGGTAGCCTTGCAATAGTGAAAAACGAAAGTGGCTGTAATTCACTATTAGGACATGCCACACACACCAGGGCTTGTCCTACCTTCTACTTACAATGCACCCTGCCCTTGGGCCGTCTGATATGAAGGGAAGGTTTAGGGACTGGCAAGTGGGTGCACTTGCCCAGTCAGTATGGCAGTACCAGCCTGCACCCAGGCTCTGCAATGGCAGACCTGAGACACATTTTACATGGCTGCTTCTGTGGGTGGCACAACCAGTGCTGCAAGCCCACCAGCAGCATTTGGATTTACAAGCCCTGGGCACACTCAGTGCACTGTACTAGGGTCTGACAAGTAAACCAAACAAGCCAATCGTGGAATCCCTAAAACATACATCGATTTACAATAAGGAGCACTTGCACTGTGGCAATGGACAGCAGTGGCAGAGTGCCCAAAGTATCTAACACCAGCAAAAACACATGAGGCAACAGGGAAAAACGGAAGGGAGACCCACACCAAGGTGTACAACCTTGGAGTCTGTTATGGGGTTTGCTATTTTTTGGGAATGTAGATCAAAACCCATCTGAAGAAAGAGTCTGGTAACCGCCCTCCTCCCAGGAGCCAATTAAACTGAGTAGTCAGATGTCCTGAGAGAGCTGCTGAAAAAGCCTTGTAAATCTCTGCATAGACAGCTTTCCCCCAGAGCATAGCCACTGGCCGGCTAATCTACCCTGCTGCCTTTCGGGGAGTGTGTGCTAATTTCTTGTTTAAAGGCTAAATGAACCCTGTTTGCTTCAAAGCGAATGGTCTGTACAACATGATAAAAAGGGCAACCACGTTTACTTGGCTGAAACAATTTGAGCCCAGTATCAATTTACCATAGGAAACACACTGGGTTTTGGGAGGGGAGGAGGATAAATTGAAGCATCTGGGGCCATGGGGTGCATTTTTTTTCTCTTCTGCTCCGACAACACAGAGGGTTGTTACTATCTTGGTAAGGAAAGATTTAAGGGTGAAATATCATCATGTAGTTACGGATCAGAAGGGGTATCGGGCCATTATTCAAATAGAGCAGGGGAGCTGCAGAATTAATGTTGGAAGTTATTATGGCCCAGTCAGTGATGATCCTAATTATCTCCAGAAACATGCATGGTCCTTATGCACTCTTCCTTGGAGGTCATCCGGAGGGGGGGGGGGGGGGGGGGGATTTCAATATTTTTACCAGATCCAATTCTAGACTCCCCTTACCCATCACACACTCAGTATAAAAGACATACAGGGAAAGCCTTTAAAGACATGGGTTCCTGCCTGGGTTTGCATGATATATGGTGATTATAAAATGCAAGGTTAAAATCCTTTACCAGCTATTCTAATTGCTTCCACCCTGCTTCTAGGATTGATCAGTTCTAAGCGTCCCTTTCTGTTCCCACTGCAGGCATTTTCAACTGGGTAGGCAGCTTTTCAGACCACTTAACCATAGTGTATTGCTTCTTAGTTCCTCTACAGACTTATGTGTCTAGATGGATCATGGAGAAGACCATGCTCCTAGACTCAATGTCTGAATCAGATAGGCACAGAGATAAAAAAAAATTTAGTCAATGATTTGTCTGCCGAGGTCGTCAACGGTTTGTTAAGCATTCAAGTGTACTATCAGAGGGGGTCTTTGTTTCTCTTACAGCTTTAAAAGGGACAGGGAAACGATTTTTCCCCTGCAGAGAGAAGTTGATAGTGCTGGCCAAGCCACTCTCTCCAAAAGTTCCAACTGCATTTTGAGATGCAGATAATAAAGGAGAAGGTCAGAGACTTATCTCCAAAAAGAGTTAATAAATGAGCAGACTTTTTTCCGTCTCGTCTATGAAGGAGAATGTGTAGGCTGGTTTCTAGCCCAGCGAGCCACAGAGTAAAAACCGTAATTTGATTTTGCAAGTTAAAGAGCCATGGACGAATTGGCTCACGGATAGGACTGAGGAAATGATGCAAGTGTTCTACCAGTATTACTCCACCCTGTACCAGGGTGATACGGTTGGTGGTGCAGAGGGGTTTGCAAAAAATAGAGGATTTCCCGCAGGCCTGGATCTGCCCTCTTACATCTGAAGCATCAGCAAAATGAATAAACCCAATTTCAGAGAGCAAGACCAGGTCTGGAAGTAATAGGTCAATTTTGTGTATTCTTATTGTGTCAACCCTATTTAGCACCATCTAGGTTCTCTACTTCTTGATCACATGTCAGTATTTGCTATGATTAGAGAAAAGTGTGCCACCAATGAGCTATTGGTGTCCTACTAAGCCAAGGGTTTCCATACGTACTGTACTGTGATGGCACAGGAAATGAATAGGTATGTAATAAAGACTGAGCTCAGTAACTGAGTCACTCAGTTCATAGTGTAGAGTTGTTGGGTTGTAATGGAGACCATGCTGACAATCAGATATTATTGTTCCAATTGATATGCCACAGCTCATGTTTATACCTAATAACAGTAACCACTCACATAGAAGTAGGCCCCCTAAAGGCTGATAGCAGGCAGATTGGACTGGGGAAAGAGCCAATTATAGTCTGAAGGGACCCACACTGCCTGAAAAAAGTAAGTGCTAACAAAGTCACTAATGCATTAAGACATCGCCATACAAACAGAGAAAATGCTCCACAATGAGTAGGAAAAAGGAATAAAGAAAATATAATGTCTTTATTTATAATATTTTATCAAAAGTTGTAAAAAATTATGTATAACAAACATAATCATTACAATGCTCAAGTTATCAAATAATCCGTGGTCATTCATGTATCTTCTTATTAAGGAAGGTGCAAACAAATGGAGGCAAGTGGATCTCCAGCCCAACGCGTGTTTCAGTGTCTAACCAGAGTATGGGTCACACCTTCATCAGGGCGAACAGATCAAGTGTGGGACACCAGAACAAATGCGCCTGGATTTAAAGCATCTAAGAAGAACAACGGCAATAACAAGGTATAAGGATGAAAAGCTCACAAAACAGAGTCAAGGTACTGAATTAGATATCACTGCGTTGTGGTCAGGCCAGTTAGATAATTAATTTTCTTCCTATCTCGAACTATTAACATGTGGATTCAAATGACCTGCTGGCCTGACCCCACCGCCGTTGTACCTAATTAAGTACCTTGACCCCGTTTTGTGAGCTTTTCCTCCTACCTTGTTATTGCCTTTGTTCTTCTTAAATGCTTTAAATCCAGGCGCATTTGTTCTTGTGTCCCACATTTGATCTGTCCGCCCTGATGAAGGTGTGACCCATACTCTGGTTAGACACCGAAACGCGTTTTGGCGCTGGAGAACCACTTGCCTCCGTTTGTTTGTACCTTCCCTAATATGAAGATACTTTAATGACCACTGATTATTTGATGTCCATTATGTACCTTGTATCATGAGTTCTAATCAACTTGAGCATTGTAATGATTATGTATTTTTTGCTTGATAATGTTCCATATGTTGAACTCATTTTGAGCTGTCGGAGTGTATGAGTATGTGTAGGTTTGTGGTTGTTAGTGTGTATTGAGAGTGTGTTAGCGTGGGACCGCATATATATTTATTATTGCTGGAATGTTATATGTCATTTGTTTTACAAATTTTGATAAAATATTATAAATAAAGACATATTTTCTTTATTCCTTTTTCCTACTCATTGTGGGGGGTTTTCTCTGTATGGTGATGTCTTAGTGCATTAGTTACTTTGTTAGCACTTTATAAACTTTTTTCAGGCTGTTTGGGTCCCTTTGGACTGTAATATACCTAATAACAGTACACACCACCAAAAAAAAAAAAAACAATTGCTCTGCGGTGTTGGAATGAGAGCAAGAGCAATGTCATAAAAACAGTTCACCTACTGTTTGCAAAACCTAGCCAATTGTTAATAGTTGGACTAAAACCAAGAGGAAAATATTAATATGCAAAAAGCAATACAATTTATAAATTTCCATTCTTACAGCACCCTAAAATCAGCAACTTATAAAATACGGGTTCACATCCAAATTACAGCATAAGTCAAAGCAGTCCGGTCTTGTACAGTTTAAGAATACACCCCAAGTCTGATTAATGTATGTGCTGTATATCTGAAAGAGACAGTTATAGATTCCTTACCTTAGAATTTCCCCCAGGCATCAGTCTGGATCCAGAGATTTTTCTTTAGCAGTACCCCTGCACGTCGGTAGGTGGCGTCAATTGACTCCGCGTCTGTCTTCGGCGTTGTGGTCACTGGACTGACGTCGCGGTGCGTACTTAGACGATGCCCCTGCTCGCTGACATCAGTTCTTTCTTTTTCCGCACCAGCCTAGCGCAGATCCGGAGAGAGCTCCCCTTAGCCGTCTGGTGTGATTTCAAGTGTTTGCCAAGGACTGAAACCTAGTTTTATTACAAAACCAAACAACAATAAAACAGTAATAAAATAAATGAAACTGAACATAAGAAGGAAAAGTAAGTGGAAAACTCAATTGAAAAACAAATCACAAGAAACGGAGGGAATACAAACCAGCTTTAAATAGATTAATTTTAAAGTGGTGCATTTACTAAAATTTAGTTCTGCAGGAAGTAGAAAAATGTTCACGGGTTTGACATTTTGGAAGCCTTTTTTTTTTATTTATTAAACAAACTCTTGGCTTCTATTGATTCTGGGACATTCCAAGACCTGTTAATAGTTATGTCAGGTTGGCAGCTGAATGAACGTTTTAGGAAAGGCAGAGAATCTTAAACAAGCATTTGCAATGCAATAGCTCTCGCATTAGGGAAGTTTGAGCTATTGGTCTTCTAAATGACAATTTTTTTATTTATGTGTTGGTTTTGAAAATAGCTAAATTAATAGCTTTGTCATTTACAATGCAAATAGTTATAACTTTCGCAAATGTGACACCTATAACCTGGGGTTGCGCTGAGGGATGCTGTGGTGGTGCTGAGTGATGATGTAGTGGTGCTGAGTGGTGCTGTGTTGGTGCTGAGTGGTGCTGTGGTGGTGCTGAGTGATAATGTGGTGGTGCTGAGTGATAATGTGGCGGTACTGTGGTGGTGCTGAGTGGTGCTGTGTGGTGCTGTGGTGGTGCTGAGTGATAATGTGGTGGTGCTGAGTGATAATGTGGTGGTGCTGAGTGATAATGCGGTGGTGCTGAGTGATAATGCAGTGATGCTGAGTGATAATGCAGTGATGCTGAGTGATAATGCGGTGATGCTGAGTGATAATGCGGTGATGCTGAGTGATAATGCGGTGGTGCTGAGTGATGCTGGGGTGGCGCTGAGTGGTGCTGTGGTGGTGCTGAGTGGTGCTGTGGTGGTGCTGAGTGGTGCTGAGTGATAATGCGGTGATGCTGAGTAATAATGCGGTGATGCTGAGTGATAATGCGGTGGTGCTGAGTGATGCTGGGGTGGCGCTGAGTGGTGCTGTGGTGGTGCTGAGTGGTGCTGTGGTGGTGCTGAGTGATAATGTTGTGGTGCTGAGTGATAATGCGGTGATGCTGAGTGGTGGTGCTGAGTGATGCTGGGGTGGCGCTGAGTAATACTGTGGTGGCGCTGAGTGGTGCTGTGGTAGTGCTGAGTGGCGGTGCTGAGTGATGCTGGGGTGGTGCTGAGTGATGCTGTGGTGACGCTGAGTGATTATGGGGTTGCGCTGAGTGGGTCTGTGGTGGTGCTGAGTGGTGCTGTGGTGGTGCTGAGTGGTGCTGTGGGGGTGCTGAGTGATGCTGTGGTGGTGCTGAGTGATGCTGTGGTGGTGCTGAGTGATGCTGTGGTGGCGCTAAGTGATTATGGGGTGGCGCTGAGTGATTATGGGGTGGCGCTGAGTGGTGCTGTGGTGGTGCTGAGTGGTGCTGCTGTGTGATGCTGTGTGATGCTGTGGTGGCGCTGAGTGATGCTGTGGTGGTTCTGAGTGGTGCTATGGTGGTGCTGAGTGGTGCTGTGGTGGTGCTGAGTGGTGCTGTGGAGTGGTGCTGTGGTGGTGCTGAGTGGTGCTGTGGGGGGTGCTGAGGGATAATGTGGTGGTGCTGTGGGGGTGCTAAGGGATAATGTGGTGGTGCTGAGTGGTTCTGTGGCGGTGCAGAGTGGTGCTGAGTGATAATGTGGTGGTGCTGAGTGATAATGTGGTGGTAGAAGAGTGGAGAGGCCAAGACAGTGAAGGGGCAGGAGAGAGTGAGACAGAAATAGAGGAAGAGTGGAGAGGCCAAGGAGACAGTGAGACGGAAACTAAGGAAGAGTGGAGAGGACAAGACAGTGAAGGGTAATGCATGTGGAGCAGAAGATAATCAGACAACAAACGCAAAGGGGCAAAACAACAAGATGACACAATCATTGCAGCCAGGACTCAACAGCTGTGTCCTGGATAGCCAGTAGAATGGCAGTGTGCAGTCTTGGCAGATCCGCCTAAATGGCATTTCCATCAGACAGCCATGCAAAAGCAACACATACCGCTTTCTAAGTCCAATGCACTTGAATATTCTAAATGGTCATTCTATGTATAAAGCCCACTAATGAAGCCTTCCGAATAGAGTAAATCAGTGTCAGTTCTTTAGGGTGACTATCACTGTCCATCAATGTGCGGTGTCTTCTCTGTTGTGTTGCAGCTGACAGACATTCTTACATACTTTGCTAGGATAAGCACAAGGTGTCATTCTGCAAGCTGAGCGAAGTTACAATATATGATCAAAGAAAAAGATGTTTGTCTAGTGCGACAATGACAAATCACCCAAAAAAAGCTTCACTGAGGGAAAATTGTAGTAGTGTTATTCAAAAAAACTGGACGTGATGCCAATGAGAAAAGCTGGACGAGATGCCAGTGGAAAATTTTCAAGGGAGGACAGATCTCCCGGATACTCAGAGAAAAGGGAGAGTGGCCAGCACGTGGCTTTGCAATCGTCGACGCTGCAAAGCAGAATTAAAAGAGAACAGCGGAGGGAGGTCTCGAAGCTATAAAAATGAATGAATGAATGACTGAGCTGTAATGTTCCACCTTTTCAGTATTTGGGCATTAACATTAAACATCTGCATTTTCAGGGTCAAGGGATACAAGCATTTAAGTAGGTCCTCTTTCAGCAAGCAGCCAGTGTGTGTGCTCTGTAACTGTAGCGGACTGTTAATTAAAGGGCTAAGGGCGGACTTCTAAATCCGTTCCAGTGAGAGATTTTCAGACATCTGGTTCGTGGGACAGCAGCAAAAAAAGTAATACATAGTAGTACAGTGCTCCGATTTCATCTGCCAACATATTTTTGGGATGTCATTTAAAGGACTTAAACTATTTCAAAAATAAGCCCTGCCTGTGGCTGTAAAGGAATGCCAACTCGTAAAGTTTGAATCCCTAAAGTAAAGGCTGGGTATGCAAGTGATTTTATAGTGGTAAAGTCAAGATTATCTATCTAGGCCCTGGTCTTTCACAGGAGAGGCATATGCAGCTCTAAAACGTGGGTGTCTTCCTGACTTACAGCATTACCGAACACAATGTTTTAAGGCCCCGGGGTGGCTGGTGAATGACTTACAATGACTACCTTTGAATATAAAAATTACACAGAGGATGTAAAATATCTGCTGGGTGTAGTTAGGCACACTTTTCCAAAGACATATGGGCGCATGCAATCAATGTTGCAATTGCACCAGTGTTTATAAACATAGACATAAGCCTTTATACCCAAATAGGACTTGGGTATTGTTAAAGGTAAACTGAAAACGAGCGCTGTAAGGGAGCTGGGCAAGCAGCAGATGGTCCTGTTTATGACCTGCGGAGGCGTGAAGTGGCTGGTGGCAAATGGACTCAAAGCGACCGGTCACTTTGATTTAATAGTCTCGACCTAATACAACACAAAAAGCGGAAATAACTGGAAAATGAACTGTGTTACTCAGTTACTGCATTTGAAAGTCATGTGAGAAGCCTTAGGAACATGTGATTTTATTTTACAGTACTGTACGTCAGAATAAAATAAGGAGGAGAACCATATTATCATTCTGTCATATGTAAACCTCGTTTACGTCCTAGTCTTTCATTTCACGCAAGAGCGCACTCTGGCACTTGTAGTCAAATGAACCAGCTGACCTGCTTTACTTGAAAACTATTAATTTGAAAGGTGGGTGCGAGACCCAAAATGATATGTCTTCCTGACATGAGTCAAGTGGTACCCCCAAATGACACGTGACAGTACATCTAGAGTACAGCACGCTTTGCACATTACCATTGGCCCAAAGAGCCATGCACAAGCAATGCTTAAAACTGAGTCACTTTTAAGCATTGCGTGTGCTGGTTACCTTTAAAGTACCTTTTCCTTGTAAGTAAAGTAACAGAACTGTTAAAACTGAAGTACACGATAAACTCAAGTACACAATCCAAATACACATGCTGTATGCTAAAGTAAAACTGTATAGAGCATAGCGTACAACGCCATGAAGCACAGGAGTGTATTTAGTAGTACTTTTCAGCGTGCACTGCAGAGTACATGCAGGGTGTGGATACTGTGAAATGTGAAGCAGAGAGAGCACTCACGTGAAAACTGATGCGAAGTGTCAATAGAACGCAGGATACAAATGTATAGTTCGGTGAAGCGCGGCATACACGCAAAACGGTTAAAGCTGTGAGAAACGCTTTGTTTCTGCGGATTGCGGAACAGCGCATGACTCTAGTGCAATAAAAGGTACACGTGCAGGTCTAATGTGGCGAGTTTCATCAAGCGGATCACACAAATATATAAGTATTATTACAAAGTCTACAAGAGCTGATCGGATGCTGTCCTCTGCTGTTATGTAGTGTAACTAACAGTAATGTGGAGTGAGCTAGGGATGCGCGTGCAGTCATGCAGCGGTGGAAAGAGTGTAGTGAAAACGGCATGCAACTGCATAAAGAGTCGAAAGGTAAAATACAGGTAAGTCGTGTTGTGGAGTGTAGAGCAGAACACACGCTGGTGCATAAGTTAATGAAGTGCATTGCACTCCGGTGTATATACAGAACTGTGAATGATATCATGCATTGCACATGAGGGTACACAGGGTTGTGAATAGTATAGTTCAAAACACATGCAGTTGTCAAGTGTACACTACAGAGCAGTGGAGTTGCGCGTTACGAGAAATTAAGTGTGCGGTGCAAGTTGTTCAGTGCAAAGTAAACAAGGCAGCGCTGGGAGGGGGGCTGGGCACAAAGGAAGGAGAAATGCGAGTCACGGCCGCCACGAAGTGTGAAGCAGTGGGCGGGGAAGCAGATCCCTTTATAGCTCTCGGAGGCCGGCCGTGAAAACAAGGCCGCGCTGGGAGGGGTGCTGGGCAGAAATGCGAGTCACGGCCTGGCGGCCGTGAAGTGTGAAGCAGTGGGAGGTAGGAGCAAATGGTAAGGGGAGCCTTTGAAGAGCAAGGCAGGGAGATAGAAGCGCGTTCACGAGCACGTGCACTTCTACAAATCAGCATCGTGAACTCAGCTTTCGGGTTTGACTGCAATAGGTCTCTCTTCGAGACCTAAAAAGGAATACAAAAGAAAGCTAGTGCAGGTCAAAAGAGATGGTGAACATGCGATCCAGCCTATGTTTTCTGGGTAGGACGTGAGCATCTTAAGGAAAAGTAATCTTCAGAGAGAGAGAGCGAGCCAGGGTAGAAGCTAGACACACTTAACAATACAGCATTTTCACTAATCTCGTCTATAAGGAACTAAAAGTTTGGTTCTGGTTCAAAGGCAGGAAAAAAATCGACATTGTATTTTCTGCAAGAAGAAAAGTTGAAAAGCAAAACAGATTGGGGCTAGACTCGAGTAGAAACTAAAATTGAGGCTATCGGGGTCGGATGCACAGAGATCTCAGAGGATGCTGCACACTGCTTTCTTGCCGCATTGAGTCACGGAGTCATTGCTTTCTGGTCTGTTGCAGCGTCAGTAGCTATTTGTGCGGAGAAAGCTTATCCGGTGGGGCTGCGGTCCGCGATCTAGTGTATATGGCTATAAAAGCCGATGCCTGGCCAGACATGCCGCTGGCGCGCTGAAGGTGCGCCAATGGCAAGCCCGTCCATGTCTGGACGCCGCCAGGATCCCTTGCTCTCCTGGGGGAAGAGGTAACATATCCCACCAACACCACTACTCCTCGGCTACTCTTAAAGTTAGCACCCCTCAACAACTTTTATGCACCAGTAGCTTACCCCATATCCTAGGGGGCCTGATGGCGTTCTACAATTGTCATCTTCAAAACACCATTGAACCAGGGAGCCTTACGGGGACTGATTCCGGCCCCAAACTTATAAAGAATGATATTGAAAGCCTCCTCTGTAATGTAAGATCACTAGCTAAACACGTAACCGAGATATCGGATGTAATCACCTCAGTCACCGGAGATCTTTTTCCTGACGGAATCATGCCTGAATTCTTCCAACCTTCCAGCCATTACCCTAGCTATTCCGGATAATTCTAAGTTAATTAAACTAGACAGAGGTCTAAAATCTGGAGGAGGCATTGGCATAGCCTTCAAAAATACTATTAATATGACATGGATTACGACCACCATCTCTGACTCAATGGAGTTAGGTATTTTTAAAATAAATGTCTCCGCTACAGACAGCTGGAACGGAACCTTGATCTATCACACCCCAGGATATAAAGCAAACAGTTGGTGGAATAAATAGCCACTAAAACATTTCTCCTCCTGGGTGAATTTAATTGCCACCGGGAAGACTACACAAATTCTGAAATGGCGAAGCTATTAAGGGACCTGGAAACACTCTGTCCCAACGAGTCAGAGGCCACACGCATATAGCGGGCCACTCACTTGACCTGCTAGTCTCTAATACTGAATGTTTTGAAAGTGAGCTACCAATTCCCCTCACATGGACAGATCATTTCTTTATTTCCTTTCACATTCAGACTCCTCAAAGCCTCGACAGAAAGAGAAATAGTAGACTGACATCAACCGCTTACTGGCTGTAGCATCTACTCACTCCCAAGGCTTTTAGTGAAGCCTTTCACTTCAGTCTGCTGCAAAGTAATTCTGAGGTCACCAACCTATTGGAGTCTTTCAACACTGCCTTAACGGAAGTTTTAGATTCAACAGTCCCCTATAAAAACTACAGCTCCATCAAACATTGACCGTCTGCTCTCTGGTTTACCACTGAGCTAAACTAGAAAAATCGTGGTGTAAGATCTTAGAGAGACGCTGGCGCAGAAGTAATAAGCCTCATGATAAGGATCTTTATAAACAAGCCTTCTCTTGTTACCATCATAATATCAAAATTGCAAGACGAAATTCTATTACCAATAAAATTGATCAGGCAGGAAACTCCTCTAAAGAACTTTTTAATATGGTTCAAGACTTTACCAACCCATGGGCATGTGTCCAGCCTTCCACAGGAACTCAGTGACTCATTGGCCACCTTTTTCAGGAGAAAATCTATGAAAAATGCAATACTTCACCTTCTCCCAGAGGAGGGCACACCAGTACTGATGCAGATCAGTTCAAGGATATGCCTTACACACTAGATAGTTTTGCACCCTTCACCTTGGAGGAAATCTGTAGTTCACTGGCGACAGCCAAATCAGGCTCTCCTTTGGACATTTGACCCCCCGTGCCCCCTCCCCCCTCAAGTAATGTCTCTGCTATCCAATTGCCTTGCTCTGGTTATCCTGGAAATATTCAACTGCCCGGTTAAAACTGGCACCATTCCGGTTAAGTGGAAGGCTACCTGTGTACGTCCTATTTTAAAAAACCTACCCTAGACCAAAGGTTTCTTGCTAATTACCGCCCCATATCTGTTCTACCTTTTCTGGGCAAACAGCTCGAAAGCCTAATTAACAAACAACTAGTAGCCTATCCGGAATCCAATCAAATTCTTGGTTCCTTGTAATCTGGCTTTCGACCAGGCCATAGCACAGAGCGGCACTCTTGGCAGTGGCTGATTCCCTGAGTCTTGGGCTTGATGCAGGAATCCCAGTCATGCTCATCATATTATATCTTTCAACAGCCTTCGACACAGTCTCTCACACTAGGATGCTGGGAAAGCTCTGATAAACCGGTATACAAGGCCCTGCACTAAAATTCTGAAAGTTGGACATTAAACTGTCATTTTGTGCCCATATTCCTCTCACAAGACGGTCTTAGACAAAAGTGTCCCGCAGGGCTCCTGTTTGAGCCCCACTTTATTTAATATCTGTATGGCTCCCCTTGCTAAGATCGCAGAACGCTTTGTCTTTGAAATAATTTAATATGTGGAGGACACCCAGTTGATGTTTACATTTGAACTTGACTGGACTGATACAAAAAAGTGCTTCACCTTGGCCGTTCCAGCCATCTCCAATTGTATGAACGTGAAGTATCTCCAATTGAATGTAGACAAGACCGAAATTATGCGGTTTGGAAAGGCTTCCTCCACCTGGAAAGATAAATGGTGGCCTTACCAACTGGGGTCTACCAATGTGCCCAAACAATCGGTGAAGAATCTTGGTATGAAACCAGACCAAGCTCTAATGATGAAAGAACACATTTTGGCCACTACTGGAGTATGTTATCACAACATGGACCTTCTGCTCAGAATATTTCCCTATTGTCCTACTTCTGCCAATAGGACTCTAGTCCAAGCCTTAATAATAAGTAGGATAGACTTTGGCAACGCTCTTTTGGCGGCTGCTAACAAGACCCTAGCTGCCAAACTTCAGGTAGTCCAAAATACTGCAGCCAGGCTCGTTCTCCATTGTCCTTTGGGGACTTCTTCGGCCCCGCTGCTGAAGGAACTGCACTGGCTGCCTGTGAAAAAAATGTGTTGTTTTAAGATCTGCTACCTTACCTATAATGCCCTAAAATGAAAAGGGCTGTTCTATCTGCAACTAAAAATTAAAGCGTACACATCTGCTTTAGAAATAAATGAAATAAATAAACCATAGCCTAAGATACCATGATAAAGCCTTATTGTGTGTTCCATGCATTTGTTTGACTCCTAGCGGAGGAAAGGCTTTCTCCTACCTTGCTCCCTACTCTTGGAACAAGCTTTCTCTCCACGTTCGCTCTTGTACGAACTACTGTAAATTCAGAAAATTACTTAAAGCTCATCTATTCTAAACTCTTTTTCCCCTTCACTGATACTTGTTTCCGTTACAGCACCGAGATGCCCCTGGGTGAGTTATGCACTATATTAAATATAAATAACATAACAGGATAGACCGCACTAGAGGGCAAATAAAAGTGAGGACTAATTTCTTTTTAAAAACCTTGGGCCTTATTTATGAAGGCCTTGAGCTGCCGGTGCGTCACTTTTAACATGGGAAAAAGTGACGCACCGGTGGCGCAAGGCCTTCATAAATAAGGCCCCTTAGCTTTTGTGAGATTATGTTCTAAAGAGTTAGGAAGCATTTTGTGTTCCATGGCTCTAAGGTAGTTTTTTTGTTATTAAATCTCCTAAAAGCAGTACCTTAAGATGTAATTGAGTGTCATTGGTGGATTGAAATGTTCCACTTGTCCACCAGAACTTTTAATGGCTTCATTTAGATGATAAAAGAAGTTGGTACACAGATAGCCCTGTCGATGGCACGTCTTAGAATGTGGCCCTACGTGGAGGATCACTTGCATGTACTGAGAATATTCCAACTAGAACGAAGAGCGCCATCTCCTACGCAAACCTCCCCCTGGATAAATCAAGATTGATAAGAATAAGCAACATTCCATGACAGACCATGTCAAACCCTTGTGGCATTCAGAAGCAGGAGAAGACCCCTCTTTCTTTCACCCCTTCAATGACATTCCAGCTTGACCATGGTTTCATCCATCACTGTCTCTGTTCTGCACCCAGCATCAGTTCCAGATTAGTTGGTGTTAGGAAGGTTATGTTTGGTGGTGCAATAAATGTGGTGTTCTCTGATTTATCATATATTAGCACGGTTGAATCAATTACTTTCATAGGGATGGGTAACTTTGGTAGTAAATGTTAAGACAGCACTGACACAATGCACTTATTTTTAGCATTACATCATGAGAGCCAATGAGGTGGTGAGGTTTTGAAGTACACTGTACAGTGGCCTCCATATCTCAAATGTGCTACTGAACATCCAGTGAAAGGGCTGTGACAGCTCTGCTCTTTCTGAAGAAAATCCTTACACGTTATTCTCAAATATAGTGAGAAGGAAGTTTTAACTGACAAATTTCCAGATCAGGACTTTTGTGGAACCTTTCTCCCATCCTTGGTGATTTTTGTTTCCTGTCATCTTTCTTACTTTAAGGGGTACAGAGGCGTGCCTGTGTTCCAGTCTCCAGATGTTGAAGCCTCGCTAAAGTTGTTTTAGCAGCTACCTTCATCTGGGTCTCTACCATGTCCACTATGCCCAGCAAAATAAAAATTCCTCAAGCTCTGACAGACTTGTGGTTCTATGAAAATCATTGTTGATGGTACTCGTATGTTGTGCCAGCATCTTTCTCCAAACACCCACAGCTGTTAAAATTTACAGTGTCCTTTCTGCAATTTTTTTGTTACAGTAAGAAATGAGAGGGCAGATTTACTTGGGAGTTACATGACGCAAGTCCTTAACTGGGATTTACTAAGCCACATAAAGCCGCTTTACGTGGTTTAGTAAATACAAAGTAACGCAGAGCATAGCACTACGTTGCATCAGTTTGCATCGGATAGGCTTTACTTGGGTGGAACAGGAATGTTCACATGCACCCATCCATGTATTTTGACTCAAACCCAGACTTCTAAACCTGGGTTTGCGCCAAAATTATATGCCTACCTAACCGAGGTGTAACTAAGAAAAATACCTTTATTTCTCCCAGTTAATTCCTCTTTTCACATGTCCAGCATTCTGTAGAACACACAGAAAGAGGGATATGCCTCTAGGATTGTTTTTGTGCAGGGAGGTGTCCCTTCTAGCCCAAAAAGAATCCTGCCTGTAACTCATACACCCTTACACTATATGAAAGGGTGCCTGAGCTGGCACTAGGCAAGCCCACAATGCACCAGCGCAAGGAGAGCACAGAGATGTTCCAAATCTTTGTAAATATGGAGCTTTTCTCCCCTCTCCCTTACACACAAAGCCTCAACTGCTGCATTGCATGAAAGAACAATAAATCCGCCCTAGAGTTCTCCCTTCGAAGTGCCCAATTTTCAGTTTAGGAGCCGGTGCACTCACGGCAACCTCTTTCTTTTCCCTCCAAAGTCATGAAGAAACAGGAGGGGAAATTAGTAGCCTCTGAAAATGCACTGAAATGTCATTGCCTGCCAAAAATACAATTGAGCACTGCACATTGACTGTAGCATCATCTACATCTGCCCAGTGCGGCTCATCCATCAACTAAAAGTGCCTTTGTCACTGTCCAGCTTATTGACCGCGTCCTGCAACTCAGAAATCATAAATAATATCACTTTAGTAGTTAACCAAGCACTCCACCACCTTATCAACTGTCTCATTAATGAGGAATTCACTCTTAACCATCACCTTGATTGCCAGCAATACAGCCATCATACGTTGGTATCATAAATTGATGACAAAACCAGCTGCGTCAAATTATAATTTCTTAGTTACTACAGGATCAGTTATTCTGTCCTCCTCGCGTTTGAATATTGCACCTCACCGCCAACTCTGATCTTGAATGAACCGTCTTTCAACCAGGAGGATGGGTGAAAAATTTAATTACAGTGAGGATGATGAGCCTGAAGACTCCTCAGGGTCACAGGACCTAAATATAAGTTGGAGCATGTATAGCTGTAAATCACAATATGTGCACACTTTAGACTTTTAATGCTGGGCTCAAGTATTACAGGTTGTTTTTGCTTGAAGGAGTTGGGGGGGGGGGGAATGAGGAGTGATGGGAGTTGGTGGCGATGATTCATATCCACAGCCCACAGTTCTTTGGAATAATTGGCATTGATCCCTGCATGATGTTGACCCAGATCTATACCCCCTGATGATGAGGCTTCTTTTCAAGACCTCATTATTAAAGCAGAGTATATCACCAGATCCTTTTTCACAAAGCACGTATTGGGGACGATTTTCTTTTTGAAATATTGTCCATGCAGCATACATCCTGCTAATATTTTCCTCTGCTCAAGGGCATGCTGCGATATTCCGACAACATATAGACCAGCACCCTCTGGTCTTATTTACATCAAGGGTAAGCTTTCCCTAGATTCGCAGCTTATATCTAATGCCCGTAAAAGGCTCAATTCACAATCATCAACAGATGCTCCTCTACCTGACAAGGAGTCCAAACCTATTGACGCTTCAGGGAAGTGGGTGGCAGCACAATCCTCCCATCACTGACGGATTACTAACACCCAAGCCTTGTTAGCAAGATACGACTGGGTACATTGGAACAAAATGGAGGCGCTCCTCCAACACCTCCCTAAGGAGTATAACAAAAGGGGACATGATACTGTGGGAAAATTCCTCCCTCCAACAGCTCAATCAGGTGTGCCCTAGACTCAGCGGACACAGCATCCAGGGGCATCAATGCAAGTGTGTTGTTGCGTAGACCTGCTTGGCTACGTATATCTGGCTTAAAGCTGGAGGTGCAACAAACACTATTAAATGTGCCTTTTGCTGAAGAGCATTTCTTTGGTCCACATGTGGACCAAGCAGTAGAGAAAATGGAGGAGGACACTGAAGTAGCTAAATCAATGGGGGTACTCCAACCCCCTGCTTCGTGTGGCTCCTTACAGCGTCCCTCATACAAACTGGGTGCCGAAACTACACCACTTGATTCCTCTATCTCCTCATAGAGGCAGCTACAAACCTGACCATCGGGGTACTACAGAGGCATGATAGAGGAAATAATTCCAAGGGTCGCGGTAGGGGTGCCTCAACACGCTCTGAGCCCTCCACCTCAAAGTAAAGTCTTTTCTCGTTCCCTCGACCATTTAACGCCTGTAGGGGGCCGACTACAATATTTCTTCCCCACTTGGAAAACTATACCTCCAGGTCCGTGGGTGTTGGACATTATCCAACATTGTGATTGTCAGTATCTTATAACCACACCGCCAAACATTCCACCTCGCAGACGCATTCTCTCGATAGAATGTCAAAACCTGCTCAAACAAGAAGTGGGAGTTCTTTTGCTTAAAAGAGACATAGAGCCCGTCCCTCTTCAACATCAAGGTTAGGGAATGTACTCCCTTTACTTTCTAATTCCTAAAAATGACTGATCACTATAGCCCATCTTAAATCTAAGGACCGTAAATCATCAGATATTATCAGAACACTTCCATATGGTCACTCTTCAGCACATGATCCTACTGCTTCAAAAAGTCGACTTTGTCAGCACTACACTTAACCCCTTCGATGCTTGTGACGGAACCATTCCGTCATCAGTCACAGTTGAGCTGTGCTGATGACGGAATGGTTCCGTCACAACCACACCCAGTTAAGCACAGGGAAATCGGGGCAGCACGCAAGGTGTTAAAGGACGCTTACTTCCACATCACAATCCATCCAGCTAATCACAAATACCTCAGATCCGTTATAGCTGGAAGGCATTACCAGTTCAAAGTGCTCCGATTCAGAGTCGCTACTGCACTCAAGTCCTTCTCCCATACTTTCACTAGTGACGGTTTCCACAGATAGACCTGATCTCAACTGCGGGCAATGCAAAATGCCCAGACTTCACCTCAAGGTACCAACGCCCACTATCCAAAAACCATAATCTGTGGATCAACTGGTCTGGGATATTTGCCTATGCTTTTTTGCCGCTTCCTCTTCCTTTTGTGGTTCGGAGGCTCCGACAAACATCTCTCACCCCATTCTAGTAGCTCCAACTTAGGTTCACCAACCATGGTTTACTATACTGCTTGAACTCTCTGTAGTTTCCCACGAGAAACTTTCTCTCAACCTGGACCTTCTCACTCAGACCATGGAAAAATCAGGCACCCAAATCTGAAGGACCTTAACATTGCGATTTAGCTTGTGGGATCATTGAATTTGGTAACCTAAATCTTTCACCTGAATGTATGACCATTCTTAAAAGAGCTTGTAGGCCGGGGGGGGCGTGGCTTCGAGGGCGATGATGGCGGACGTGGCTCTGTAGAGCTCCCGCCGGCCCGCAACTTATCCGCCTGAATTATCCTGGCCCCGAACCCTTCATTCCCCGGGCAACAATAGCGGAGCCTGCTGGAGACGGGGGGCGCCCTCCGGTGCGGTTTCTGTGACCCCCGATCGGGGGTTGGAGCAGCTGTTGGTGGCGGCGCCCGCCGGGCCTGCTCGCCGCGTGGTGAGCCGGGGCCTCAATTTTTGCCTGGCCCCGCCTGCTGGCTCTGGGCGCCGGGCGGCCTGCTTGCTGGTGGGCCCCTCGGGTCCTGGTCGGCTGCTTCCAGGCCGACGGAGGAGAGGCGAGGGAGCCTCCTGCCACTTGCAGACCCGACGGCATTGCTGGGGGCCGCGGAGAGGCGGCTCTGCGTGAGGACTCCACAAATCCTGAGGCAGTCGGGTCCCCCGAGACTACCGGGGACAGTGTGGTGGCGGAGCCGGCCTTGGGCTACCGGCGCGAGGAGGGGAGCGCCCCGCCCGTTCTGTGGACAGAGGTGGCCCCTGCGGTTAGGCCCTGAGGGGAACCGGTCCGGTGGATTGGCTGTGCCCTCTGTCCCCGCCGATCCGGAGAAGTGGACTGCGGCGCATCGGCGCCTCTCTCGCCCCCCTGACTCTGGGCCCGAGGTTGGTGGCTGGTGCAGCCCGGAGAAGCGGCTTTGCCTGGTTGCCGCGGCCTTGGGCTCCAGTTGTGCCTGCTCATCTACGGCAGAGAGGTGCCCGACGGACTGTGGATGGCGGAGGTGGCTGGCGTGGACCGGCAGGGACTCAAGACGGTAGGGTGCTGACCTAGCCGCTACATTTGCTGCTGGGGCCCGGTATACCATCCGGTGCACCTGCTTGCTGGACTTTGGCGTGGTGGTGGTGAGTGGGTGCGGCGCAGTGCCCGGCAGGACTCAGATACCCCAGTCTTACCCAGAGTGGCAGCTAATCTGGAATACAGTGTCGGGAAGCCTATTACAGACGTGAGCCGACCCGCCGCAACTGCCGGCACCATGACCAGAGGCGGGGGTGGCACGGGCGCCACCAAGCAGGGGCCCATCGATAAGTTCACCGGACCTGGAGGAGGCTCGGGGACGGCCGGGGGGGGGCCAGAGTGCCGGACCGGACAATGCGGCTCTGATGGCGGCCATCACGCAGTCCAGGGACATGCTGGACGCAAAGATTGGCGCGGTGGGTGCTGATGTAATGCTGCTGCGCCAGGATCTCCGCAACGCAGTCGCCCGCATCACGGAGACCGAGACCAGGGTCGCAGAGGTGGAGGGAGACGTCGGCACCCTTAAAAAGAAAGTGGCGGAAATGGAGAGGATCCAGAAGGGCCTGGCGCTTCGCGTGGAGGACGCGGAAGGGCGAGCGCAACGGAATAACCTGCGCTTTGTCGGCTTTCCGGAAGATTGCGAGAAGGGACCTATGGATGCCTTTCTGGCGCGGTGGTTGGAGAGCTGGCTTCCCCCGGACACCTTGTCGCGCTGCTTCGTGGTGGAGCGCGCACATAGAGCCCTGACGCAGAAACCACCGGCGGGGGAACGGCCTCGGCCAATCATCGCCAAAATCCTAAACTTTCATGACAGGGATGTCATACTCCGGGAAGCAAGGATCAAGGAGACATTGCTATTTGACAATCACAGAATCATGATCTTCCCGGACTACACCAAGCAGGTCCAGCTGCAGCGACACTCCTTCCTGGCGGCAAAGGCCAAATTGCGCGGCTTAAAAATCCAATATTCACTGCTGTATCCGGCCCGTCTCCGGGTCATCTTCAACTCCAGGACCCACTTCTTTGACTCTCCGGAGGACGTCTTCAAGTGGACAGATGAGACGGTCAGGATCCGACCAAACGCCCAGCCGGGACTGAGCTCTGGACCCTCGCGTAGTTCATCCCAGGAGAGAAGCGACCCCGCTGGTAAAGGGAAAAGACATCGGAAGTCCCGCGCGCGACGGAGGTCCTTGTCCCGAGACCCCCTTTTGGGTGACACACAGCCCGACACTGATCAATCTGGCAAAGAAACCTGATCATCATATAACTCTGGCTCTTGTCGATTGACTCTGGTCTATTGATGGACTTTATGGAGGACCTGGCTCTGGTGGTGGAGCGAACGTCGACTGGTGCAGTATGATCTGGGTCTTGGTTGGGGATTGGGGGCCCTCAGTGGGTGGGCGCCTATCTGCTGCGCCCTTCCTGTGCATCAGATACTTGTCATGTTGGGGTTCGGAGTACTGTTTGTGGGCCGCCTAGTCCTCCCAGGGTTGGGGGGTGGTACTGAGGGTGTGCCCTGTTGGTGGGGGGGGAATAGTTGGGATCCATTGGTATGGTTGGTTTTAGGCGCTCTGTTCTGGGCCTGAAGCTCCCCATGCCGCGACAGGTACTTCAATGTTTCATGAGGTATAGGGGTGGGGGGCGGGACTTGGGAGTTGGGCTGTTTGGGGGTCGGGGCTGGTTGCTGGGGGTAAAGGGGGATGGGGGTATTCTGAAAGGGGTGCACGTGATTCTTGCTATCCTTGCTTGTATGGTGTTGGAGACCTGGGTCGGGCCCTGGAGGTCGCAGAGACTCGTTCATCGAGACCATGGTTGACACCCCAGGACCAGTACTTGCTAGTGACTCTTTGCGAATTTTGAGCTGGAATGTCCGGGGGATGTTGGACAAGATCAAGCGCGGGGCCGTGCTGCGCTGGGGTAAAAGGGAATTGGCTGATGTAATGCTCCTCCAGGAAACACATATGTTGGGTACTAAGACATTGAGTCTGCAGCGATTTGGCTTCCATCAGGTATTCCATGCAGGGTTTTCCAGGGGCTCGAGGGGGGTGGCCATTCTTGTCCACAGACGGCTGTCATATACTCACGAGCGTCAATGGATTAATCCTCAGGGTCGGTTTGTGTTTGTGAAGGGGAGGATTGGAGCAGAACCAGTAGTGTTTGGCTGTGTGTATGCCCCCCCCCCCCGCTGCAATGGTCCCTGGCGGAGAAACTATTTGACCTATGGACTGAGATCCCCCACTCCCTGGCGGTGATTGGGGGCGACTGGAATGATGTAGTGGATGTGAGTCTGGACAGGCAGAGATTGCAGGGGGCTGCGGCTGCGGCCTCTCCTACGCGGCTGAAAGCGATGATTGATGGGCTGGGATGGGTGGATGCATGGAGGCATCTGCATGCCAGGGCGCGGGAATATACATATGTGTCAGCAGTGCATGGTTCCTTCTCGCGATTGGATTGTGTGTTCGTACCGGGGGCCTTCCTTGACAGGGTGAAATGTGCTGCAATCCGGCCTCGGGGTCTATCTGATCACTCCCCAGTAGCGGTACAGGTTGACCTGCGCAGGGCACGCCAACCGTTTCGGTGGCGGATGTCTTCGAGGCACCTACAGCAACCGGCCTACACCCAGCACATGCGCAGTGCAATTGCCCACTATTGGCAGGACAACCTGGCGGGTGGGGTTGACTCTGTGACGGTGTGGGAAGCCATGAAGCCCACCATAAGAAGCATCGACATTGCATGGTGTGCTGCTGCCCGTCGCACTCGACAGGAGGGCATTGTGGAGCTGCGGAGCGGGTGGAGGTGCTGGAGACGCGTTGCCAGGGAGAGGGTGCCGACATGGCGCTGCGACTGCTTCTACAAGCACAGCAATCCTACGCCTCGGTGTTGATGGACGAGGCTCGCCAGGCGTGGCTGGCTACGCGGAGCAGGGTGTACCAGTGGGGGGATAAGTCCTGCACCATGCTTCATAGGCTCTGTCAGCAAACGATGCAACCGATCACCCTACCGGGTCTCACCGACGGGGAGGGGGCTGTGATAACGGACCCTGCGACTCTTGCAGCGAGCTTCGCACGTTACTATGCGGAGCAGTACGCCTCTCGGGAACGCCTTTCACCCGAAGCGATTGAGGGGTTCCTCGCGGATGTCCCCCCTCGCACAGTCTCGGACGAGGTGCGGGAGGCCTTAGACCTCCCCTTGACTGCGGAGGAACTAGGTGATGCACTGGGTCAGCTTAACGTCGGCAAAGCGCCTGGACCGAGCGGTTTCCCCAGCGAGTTCTACAAGAAATTCCACTTGCAGCTTGGGCCGCACTATGGGCAGGCGTTAGAATTGGCGCGGGAACGCGGCAGCCTGCCCTCAGACTGGCGTCAGGCCGAAATTGTGGTCTTCCAAAAACCGGGTAGGCCTCCCGACCGCCATGAGTCCTATCGCCCAATATCCTTGATCAACTTTGAGGCCAAACTCCTGGCCAAGGCACTGGCGAACCGCCTGCTCCCGCATATCGCAGACCTGGTCCACCCGGACCAGGCGGGCTTTATGCCACACCGGGCGACGAGACACAACATTCGGCGTGCACAGGCTGCGGTGGACACTGTAGGGGCGACTGGGGATCGGGCAGCGCTGTTGCTCGCTGATATCGACAGGGCGTTTGATTCGGTCAGCTGGACCGATCTCTTTGCTCTCCTGCCGCTCCTCAACTTGGGGCCGGTGTTCATATCCTATGTGAGGCTGCTATATACAGACATCACTGCCTCAGTGCGCGTCTCTGGAGCGGTCTCTGAGAAGTTCCCAATTGCCAGGGGTACTCGTCAGGGGTGCCCCCTTTCCCCCTACCTCTTCGCACTGGCCATGGAGCCATTGGCCGCACGAGTACGTCTAGACGCACAGTATCGGGGCTTTGTATGGGGGGCAGAACTGTCGGACCACATTGCCTTGTATGCGGATGATGTCCTTTTCTTTATGACCGATCTTCACCAATCTGGCCCTCGCATACTGGACATGATGCAAGGGTTTGGCGAGGTTTCGGGGCTCTTCCTCAATCCGCGCAAATCGACCCTGTGGGTGCTGGGTGATGAACCGGAGACATACCCATGGGCCGCGGCTCTACAGATGGCAGTCGGTGGTCTAAAATACCTAGGCGTCTTCCTGTCGGACTCTGCTACGGTGGCGTGGGAACGTAACGTGCAGCCGGTATGGGACAAGGTCCAATTGGACATTAAGGCCTGGTCACGCATGCCCCTTAATATTTATGGCAGATCCGCCATCTTTAAGATGGTCGCCCTGCCACGGCTCCTCTACCAACTACAGAACCACCCGCACAGGATTGACCCACAGTGGTTCCGTCGCGTTAATTTGGTACTTGGCCGATTTCTGTGGGCCGGGGGTGCCTCTAGAGTGGCACTGCGGACATGCTTTCTCTCCACATACTGTGGAGGTCTGGCTACCTCTGACCTCCTGTCCTATTTCCAAGCCTCTCATCTCCTGGTGCTCAATGAGTGGTGGTATGGAGACCACAGTGACCCGGCATATGCATTAGAACACTTCCTGATGGGAAATGCCACGCTACATACACTATTATACTCGGCCGGGCGGAGGAGGGCGCTGCCGCGGGTCACCCAGGTGGTCTTCGCGATATGGAGACAAGCACTGCGCCGCATGGGTTGGTGGGGCAGGCTGACGGCCGAGACTCCGCTGTGGAATAACGGACAACTTCCAGCACTGACCTCCCTGTCGGGCTTTGGAGGTTGGGATGCTATCGGGATCTCTTCACTCAGCCATGTCCTCACGGGGACTACACTCAAATCCTTTCAGGACCTCAGCTCCGAATTTCATATGCCCAAGACCCAATTTTTCAGATACCTCCAGTTCCGCCATGCACTCGGCCCAAGCCTAGTGGGGATGGACCAGCTTCCCGAATTCAGCCCAATTGAGGCCAAACTTTTCATGGGGACCTGGGTGATAAAAAAGTTTCCCAAATATATCGAACGCTGGTTACGCACTGCTCTTCTTCTCTCCTGTCGCTGAAGGCCTCCTGGGAGACTGATGTTGGCCCCTTGGATGAGGATGATTGGCGGGAGGCCCTTGAGTCCCCCCGTGGGGCTGCCATAGCTGTACGCCTCAGATTTATACAGTATAAATACCTACATAGGGCATACTACACTAAAGAGAGGTTGTGGAGGGCGGGCCTCATTGCCGCCCCAGAGTGCTTGCGTTGTGGAGCTGAAAGAGGTACACTACTACATACGGTGTGGTCTTGTGGGGGTCTGACCCGATTTTGGAATGGGGTGTGGAACTGTCTGTCGGAAGTGCTGGGGTGGGACCTCCCTCGTACGCCTAGACTGGGCCTCCTCCATGTCCTGGAGAATGTGGGAGGCAACATCTACAAACGACATCTCCTGTTACTGGGGTTGGTTGTAGCTAAGCGAGATCTGGCGAGAGCTTGGAAGAGTGATCGTGTCCCCCCACTTAGCGCCTGGAAGGCGGGACTGGATTTTCTTATGGGGCTGGAATTACCTGTGTTTGAGGCCAGGGGGTGCCCCCAGAAACATTATAAGATCTGGAAGCGGTGGGCGGACTACAGGGGGCTGACTCTGGATCCCCCAGCTGACATAGACGATGTGCTACCTCCAGATGGGGACCTGGGGACCTAGGTCGATGTCTGACGCATACATTGCCTTATCCATGTATTTGATATACTGTGAACACGTGCACGGGGTTAGGGTGGGATAAGGGGTGGGCAGTCGGGGAAGGGAGTTGGGGTATGTTTATGGGGGGTTGGTGGGACAGGGGATGGGGAGGGGGGTGCTTCAAAGTTTGGGCTTCTGGTCATTCTACTATTTGTCTATCACTGACAGTGTCCTCCTGATTGTGGAGAACTGTATCTATGCCTGCCTGAACTTTCAATAAAAACGGTTGTGAAAAAAAAAGAGCTTGTAGGCCTACAACTAGAGCATGTTATGCAGAAAAGTGGAAAAGATGTGTTTTCTACTGTTGCAGTAAACAAATGACTCCATTTGATGCAACTGTGCAAATCATTGTTTGCTACCATCTTCATTTGCAGACCTCTGGCCTCGCTTACACTTCAATATGTCTACATTTAGAGCAATTACTGCCTATCTCCAAAACGGGCAACACTTATATTTGTTCAAGGTACCAGTGAAGGCATTCATGGAATGCCTTAAAAGAGAAATTCCACCTAGATTTCCACCTGGATCCGCATAAAATATCAATATTGTACTTACCAGACTTATGGGTCCACCATTTGAACCACTGCTTAACTGTCCCCTACAATTGTTGTCTTGGAAGGTTAGTTTTTTGGTGCCCATTACCTCACTTAGTGGTGTCAGTGAGCTCCATGCATTAACCTTGGAAGATCCTTTCTTCCAGCTACACAGATATAGGGTGGTACTTGAAACCAACTCAAAATTCCTTCCAAAACTGGTTTCATCTTTCCATCTCAATCAATCTTTTAAAATACCAGTTTTCTTTCAGCAAGGTGATTCAGTTGCAGAAAGACCTCTTCATACCCAAGATTTTAGAAGCGTTCTAATGTATTTTATTTGCAAAACTAAAGCTGTAAAACAAAACAACTCTTTGTTGCATTTTCGCCCCCTCACACAGGAAAGCCCATATCTAAGACTGGCATTTCCAGAGAGATAATTAAATGCATTCAGATATGTTACGCCAGAGGTAAAAGGACTTTACCTACACACCCTATGGCAGACACTACTCATACAAGAGGTGCTTCCATGACTTTCCTGGGTAATATCCTAATGGCTGACATTTTTAAGGCAGCTACATGGTCTACACCACACTTTCACCAAACATTATTTTGTGGATGGTTTAGCTCGCCAACAAGCCAATGTAGGGAAGGCAGCGCTAAGCATTCTCTTTCAAACAACTGCAACACCCACTGGCTAGCCACCACTTTTGGAGAAGAACTGCTTTACAGTCTATGCAGAGCATCTGTATTTACAGCCACACGTGCCTCGAATTGAATAGATTACTTTCAAGTGCAGTCCATGTCAGATGGATGGTGTACTGCAGTCTGTAGTGCTATATAGAAACCAGTGCTATATAGAAACACACCAGCACTCTAATTGCTGTGCTGCACCCATGAGCCTGGAACTTACTGCATTACAGGGAGCAACTGGGTAGCAGGCCACTACAGGTAATGCTGAACTTTAGATGCCGGCGTGACTTGCACAGAAGATTAGAGCATGACAGTAATGTGACCTGCTGTGACCAGCCAACATCACATCACACCGAGCAGGTAAGGTAGGAGCAAAGTTACTTGGCAAGGTGCACAAGATGAATTATTAATTTAATCAGAGGAGCGCATCGTGACTTTTTCGTTTGGCAGTCTTACTTTTGCATAGGGAGAACATGGATTGATGTCTAAACACGGTAGCTTGTACGAGAAATTATATTTGATTAGAGTAAAGTGAAGCATTGTGGGCCTTAAGGGATGTAGATTGGCAATCTTATGGTAAAATTTGGATAGAAAGCCTATGTTGAAGTATGTCGCCAGAAAATAATTTCGATATCAAGTCAGGAAAACTGAGCTTATAAAAGATAATAATGTAGAGAAATGTCAAGGAGCATTTCAAGATGCTTCATTGAATTATATTTTTATGAAGTTAAAAAAGATTCTGTTGAAAATTTTATAATAAAAGAATCAGAACTTAAAATAATAACATACTATACATTCACTTTAATGAAGCAATTCTGGACACTACTACATTCTTCACAAAGCATCTAGAGTTCTGGCAATGCTGTAGAAGACTGCACAGTATCTGGGCAGCTACCCCTATATCCATTTGTAATCACATCCTCTTGCAACCTTCCTTACCGCCACAGTAACAGATTACAATCAGTTACCATTAGCAGCAACAGTGCTTAACTCAAAGCTTTCAGCCATCAATACCCTTATTCTCCTTTCACCTTACTGAATGCAGATGTTGGTCAGGCCAACAGCCAGTGCTTAAGTTGAACTGGTGGTGGCTGATGGGACCCACCGGTACTCATTTTGGAAGACCTTTATCATAGTGGACTCAGAATAGGACAGCAAAAGGAGGAGGAAGAACAAGATAGCAATACAGTGTGAAAGAGGGAAACAGTGGAAGAAAAATAACATGCAAGCGTTAGGTAAAGAGGAATGTCTGACAAAATATCGATAACAAAAATATCGGAACAAAAATATCGAAGTCAAAAATATAGGAATCCTATCCCTAACAAGGTAAGTACAAATATATCGAAAATAAAATATAGAATGACAAAAATATTGTTTTTTGTAAAATATCTTTTTTTTATATAATAAAAATCTAATATTAACAAAATAATACCTATAAATGTAATAAACATATTTAAAAATGTACTATAATATTTATAATTAATACATAATGGAATACAAATTAATATTAATAAATATATAATACATAATATATTTTTCATTAATAATAACTCTAAATTAATTATTTTCATAACTTATAAACAAATAAAAATGTAATAAATTACTAATACATTTATTTACATAAAATATTCACATAAATAACAATTATTAACAACATAATACTAATAAAAAAGTAAATACATTTTAGATAGCGTATGATTAAAAATTACTATTCCCACTCCAGAGAATGCAACAGTAGGGAAAGTGTTGGATAGCGTAGGGGTAACAATTACTATTCCAACTCCAGAGAGTGCAACAGTAGGGAAAGTGTTGGATAGCGTAGGGGTAAAAATGATTATTCCCACTCCAGAGAGTGCAACAGTAGGGAAAGTGTTGGATAGCGTAGGGGGTAACAATTACTATTCCAACTCCAGAGAGTGCAACAGTAGGGAAAGTGTTGGATCGCGTAGGGGTAACAATTACTATTCCAACTCCAGAGAGTGCAACAGTAGGGAAAGTGTTGGATAGCGTAGGGGTAACAATTACTATTCCAACTCCAGAGAGTGCAACAGTAGGGAAAGTGTTGGATCGCGTAGGGGTAACAATTACTATTCCAACTCCAGAGAGTGCAACAGTAGGGAAAGTGTTGGATAGCGTAGGGGTAACAATTACTATTCCAACTCCAGAGAGTGCAACAGTAGGGAAAGTGTTGGATAGCGCAGGGGTAAAAATTACTATTCCCATTCCAGAGAGTGCAACAGTAGGGAAAGTGTTGGATAGCGTAGGGGTTTAAATTACATACTTATACATTATTTTTTTTTAATAATACAAATATGATCTATTAAATAAATGTAAAACATTTACAATACATATACATAATTATTAAAAACATGATTAGCAAAATATATGTGACCTAAAAAAATCATGAAAAACATACCATTTTATAATATTTAATTACCAATTAATAAATCATTAACAATTATTAAATTAACTTAACAATTATTTTTAATTCATTATTACTTAATTACATTAAAATTAGTTCCCACCATATTCCCCTATAAACACACAACCCGCAACAGAACACATCTCTCAATTAATTAATTATTTAAAATTAATTACCAATTAATTAAATGTATTTACCAATTAATAAAAATTAATGTATGCTTCCTACTAATTGATAATTAATTCTACATAATGAAATTACTTCCCACCCTATTCCCCTATAAACCCATAACCCGCTACAGAACATATTTATCAATTAATCAATTAATTACAAATAATTACCAAAATATTTAAATATAATTACCAACTATTTTTTATTACTGTATGATTCCTACTAATTAATAATTATTTAAACATTATTAAATTACTTCCCACCCTATTCCCCTATAAACCCATAACCCGCTACATAACATATTTATCAATTAATTAGAATTAATTAAAAATAATTCTCAATTAATTAATAATTCCTACTAATTAATAATTAATTTAACATAATTAAATTACTTCCCACCCTATTCCCCTATAAACCCATAACCCGCTACAGAACATATTTATCAATTATTCAATTAATTAAAATTAATTAAAAATTATTCTTAATTAATAATTCCTACTAATTAATAATTAATTTTACATAATTGAATTACTTCCCACCCTATTCCCCTATAAACCCACAACCCGCTACAGTACTAAAAGACAATATTTAATTAAATTACATTAAAAATAAATGTATTTAAAAATCGATATTAGTAACATCGAAATTATTTACTTCGATATTACTGACATCGATATTTAAAACTTCGATATTACTAATATCGATATTAAGAGTGTCGATATTACTTACCTTCTATATTATGTCCCATCGATATTTAAACTTCGATATAATTGTATATCCAAATTTAAAACTCGATATTTTGTCTGTGTACCGGTAAAGAGTAGATAGATCTGCCCCGTATTTGATCAAGTATAGGCTCAGTTAGAGTCCTTCTATGAGAATGCGGATGCGGAATATGATCCATCTAGTGCCCGAACACCCTGCCGTATAGAGGACTACAAGCTATGGTACCATCCAAACCATAAAACGCTATCTAGAAGGTAACCCATGATTGCTAGACACCTCTGTGCTTCCTATCCTTGTGAGTGAAAGGAGAGACTTCTAATTGATCTTTTTGTTTTCATCCAGAACGCGACTTTTGATTCTAACGTATCTCCATACCCGGCATATCCCGCCCATCTTAAATATTTATTGAGGTAAGAAGGCAGCTGTGTAAATTTAAGAAAAGAGCGGTCTAATATGCGGCAAATGTGACACAGGGGTATGACGTTCTCCTTTTGCATAGGACCCCAGGAAGGCGCCGAAAACGTGCCATTTATTGAAGTAGATTGGTCATCATTTCTCCACAGCAGACTATACGCTGAGGTGTTTCTGAATCCAAGGTAACGGCACAACGGTATATTAATAAATGGTACATGCTATGGAGTTTAGAAATACGCTTCTACAGCTCGCTACCCGTAGATGTATTCTTGAATGCCAGGCTATGCCTACTATGTATAAATAAAAGCGATATGCGATGGGGCCCAGAGATACACTAAAAGAATCAGTGTCTGAAAAACCAGGTTTTCTGTGATGGATTATGTAAGGGTGTATATTCATACACACAAAAGTTGAAGAATGAATGCGTATATGAGCTAAGTTTTCTGCATAAGAAGTAATGCACTAGATGAATTGGCGTGTGTGTGAGGGTCAACTGCATGGATTTGGAATTTTCCCTGAATGTTTACTATTAAGTGTTTGTTTTTTAGCTTTATCCTGTATGTCACCCATTTTCTTAGCTCACCAATGCCCCCTATGTATGAATTAAAGCATTACAGAACTATTTCTCCTATGTATTTTGAAAACTGCGTTAAAAGGAAAAAGATGAAGATAACCAATAAGTGTATCTCATACTTGTGAATCCTTACTATGATTAGCTATTATGCGACCAGCACTGAATATATTAATATAAAATGTTGTCTGAAATGGGGGTCAAACACTATACTAAAAGATGTGCTTTTTCTCAGAGCGCTTGGATATCAGATCTATTTTACTACTGAATACAACCCCTCCTTCCCTTTTCTTGCCCTGACGAAGGTGCGGCCTATCTTGGGGGCCTGGCACCGAAACGCGCGTCGGCGTTGAAACCATCTCCCCTGAGCATTGTACGATCTATCCCCGGCCCATGGCTGAGAGGAATATTCAGGATGTTCTCAGAGCAATTTACCTCAAAGTCCATCTGAGCAGAATGTTTGAATGAGCCTTGTATGAGTATGATTGGTTGCGATGTATGAATTTGTTGAAGTTTGAATGTTGGAAGGATGACGGGTTGTGTATATACATAGATGTTTTTATCTTATAATTATGAAATCTTTCAAAAAAATGAGTTTGTACAATTATGTTATGTATAAAAATATATGAATCAATCAAGAATAAAAATGATATATTTTCTATAAAAGTGCTTCTGCTTAAATTGTATACGGTCTTGAGTAATTGGTGAGCGCTAAAATGGGTGACTTTTGAAGATTCTGGACTCTAACTGAGCCTATACTTGATCAAATACAGGGCAGATCTATCTTCTCCTTTATGTAATTTACTGTTCTTTCCCCCGCAGATCTGCCTCACATCCTACCCCCGGGGGGCCCCTCACTTTGTGATTTAGTAGATACCGGTAAAGAGTGTATGGTGACAGGTGGAAAATGCATGATGTGGAATAAAGATACATAGTTTGGTAACTTTTTGGGGGGGATTTTGAGCAAAGTTTTGAGCCCCGGCACATATTCATTTAAAAATGAATCACTGCCTGTAAGCATCTGTTCGTGGCATGTAGTGCTGTAGATTCACATGCCCCACCTTCCTCCAGGCTACCTGTGGTTGTTGCAGTTCCTTTACACTATTTCATTTGCAAGGACATCTCTTTACTGATAATTACTATCACTCCAGTCTCACCCACCTGTGGGAAAACAATCTAACACTGGAGCCGATGCCTATGTGCATTATCACTAAGGAGGACTCACTTTGTCTCATTACTCAAAAGACTTCTTCGAAGAAAAACAACTTGCACTCATCCGAACCCAACACTAGACAGCGGAAGTATGCAGAGTATGTAAATCTACAGCACTCCATGCTACGAACAGATGCTTACTGGTTAAGTAACATATTCCTTTCCTTACATGTACTATAAAAATTGCATGTTTCCTCTGCAGTACACTGAGATTATGACACTTCACTATCCTTGAGGGGGAAAATACAATCTGAGGTGGCGTCCTATCCTGGTGCGTTGTAGCTGTCCAGGGAACGTACCATGTGTCTCATAGAAACCAAAAACTTATTCTGCAATCAAAATCTGCTTGTAAAAATTGGAGCCCAATACTAGGTCGCCAGATGGTGTGCATCATATAAATCTACAATACCAAAGGCAGCAAACCAGTAGCTAAAGGTGACATTTTCCTTTTCATCCTCGGGGGAGGAGAGTCTGAATATGAAGAGGTATATGATGAAAGATATTACCATTGATTCTCTCTATAAGGAGAACACCGTTCTACGATCCCACTCTCTACCCTGATAATGTAAAGGGAATGATGCAAGATTTCCATGCTAAATTCCTCCACGCAACCTACAGCTCAGGGGGAGGTTCCTTGCCTCGCCTACATCGAACTCAACCGCAACCCTCCTTTGCCGATTTGGAAGGCAGCAAAGTGGGCATGAAATGGAGAAGGGTGAAAGTCTTCGATGTAGCTTCTGTTAGAAAGGCAAATGTTACTGTGATATTGGGGTGCAATCGGGGACATACTTGGCATGTCATACCAACGTTTATGATTGTGTTACAGGCCGAAGAGCGAGGTAACACTGAAAACATTCTTAAAGAATAAAAGGAAGCATTTGCTTTAATCAAATACAAATGCTGCTGTCTTCCAACACCATGATGAGCTATGGGTTCAGGCCAGAATTTTGAGAAGCAGTTTAATGACCATTTACCAGTAAACATGTGAATGAAGCATCAAGGTGGACACAAAATCTTCTAGATCGTTATCCTCGCTGCAAAGAAGATGCCCATATCATTCTTCGAGAAGACAGTCATACACTGTCAGAGTCTCAGCATAGTACTTTTTTTCCAATATTGTTAGAACAGTCCTTACCAAGATAAACAGCAAGGCTACCAAAGATCTTGGCAATGGCCCCAGACCAATAAACTTTCTATCTGGTGCACCACCTGCACAATCGCATGACTATTCGGGTAGGCATGACACCCCACATTACATCGATGCCTCCGTAACTTCCACAGAAGGAGTCCAGATAATTCATAATCCGGCTCTATATTACGATGTCATCACAACCCGACATTCCTTGCCTGCGGGATTGCCTTCAGATGATTGAGACTGGGATGTCAAATTCGACTCTTAAATTCAACACCCATCAGACAGAATTTGTTCTGTTTTTCTACCAGACTAAATAAAATTCAGCTTCAGTCCTGGTTTTACTTGCTTGCTTCAAATGGTACCACACATTTGATAGCGGATTCAGCCATATTTCTTGAGTTTTGACTTGATTCAAAACGTTCTATATGGACACACATCCCCAGTGGCCAGCCTCTGTTAGCCTTTGCCAAGATTCACACTTTGGAAGAAAATAAACAAATTTAATCTGGGTGCTTGGCCAGAAGATACCTCAGTTTGGTGGGTGTGGGATGTCATTTAATATGGCGGTTGTCTCAAAATATCCTCCTGGCCTGTAACAAAAGAAGGCAACCGGCCTTTTTTTCCGGTTGGAGAATAAATTGTAGGTATGCAGGTAAAGAAAGTGATAGAGCAGGTTCTAATATTTCAAAGAGATAAAGGATTTCATTTGAAATGCTTTCTTTTGAAGAAGAATACGTTTGTTGCAATTGTTCTGAGATCTTGGCGAATGAAACCTATTCTTGGTTAAACAGGGGTTGAAGCTCGTTATTCTATGACACATTTTGCTGGTTGTATATAAAGGCAATTTTCTCTCATGAGTTCTCAAGGGTGCTTATGTCAACATCTCAATATGTCCCAAACATTGCTGTTATCTGTATTTTACGATGAATTACACTTGTAAGTTTAAGGTTCTTCTTTTCTGCAATAAATCTGTACCCTCCGTCCATTTCTGCCACTCAATAATTCAAATGAACTCGCACTTGTACGATTGGCTACTGAAAGCATCTTCCCTACACGAAACTCATGAAACAACCACCATGGCCTTGCATGTGAGGCTTAATTACCAGTGGTATGGACCACAAATAGACCTGGAACATATCATTAGATACTCTGTAATGCCGTCCGAGCTATATACTCTGTTGTCTTCAAGCTAGAATTGTCTAAGAATGGGGAAAATTTAATTTGCTTCCTTCAGTACCAGATTGAAAATGGGTTAATATTAAAAACTTTCGTGACTTTTTACGGATGGTCGACACGTTTCAGTGCAGTGTTAAGCCTTAGGAGGTCAAGATTTCAAACAGACGCCAGCATTTCTGCCTGCCACAGAACACCAAATGCACCTTTTTCTCCTTTTTATCTAGCAGGTGGTAGTATCCCAAAGATTCAAAAGTGGGATTTGTGGGAGGTAAATGTTTTCGATACCATGATACAGAATATTTGTCTACGCTTTTCCTCCCGCTCCTTAAATTAGCGGTTTGCTCTTAAAAATTAAAGGCGCAGCAAAAACATCCTGTTACCTCTAGCTTGGGCCTGATATGATTGGCTGTTTAATCTTCGGAATATGAGCCTGGCTGAATAACTTCAAGGTGAATTCCTGCTTCTCATCACAATTCAGCCTCCCTTCAGATAATGGACTGGCTTCAGAGTTAGAATGCTGATCTCGGCTCATTCCTGAAAACTGCAGATCCCTTACGAGAGCATCCAAGGAGCAGATCATAATGAAAACCTACACTTGAAAAGGAATGGTCTGGCTTTGGAGAAAGCTTTAAGGTCTGAATCCGTTATTGGTCGAAGAGTGTGAATCCTTTATCGACCAAACCCTGCAAAACGCTTACATACTTCCTGGCCTAGCAGACTATGGCCAGAAATACTTGTTAGTCAGAGCTTATCTAACTGTGATATCTCACTATTCAAGACAGCACAACATACATTCCACACAAAGGGGCCCATTAAGATGGCGGGCGGACCGGGCGGAAAAGGTTTAATATGGTGGCGGTGTCTGTTAGACACCGCCAGCCATATTATGATGGGCCTGGTGAGATGCCTTTCCGCGGCGGCGATGCCGCCACAGAAAGGCACGGAAGGGCATGCGGAAAGCCACGGAAAGGCATGTGGTCTTCACTCTGGGGACCCCCTGTGGGCCCCCAGAGTGAAGGAGAGGTGGGGGGTGCACACAGGGGGTACCTGTGGTACCCCCCTGCATTTGCATAAACAAAGCGGCAGGCACCGCGCGGTGCCTGCCGCTTTGTCTATGCAAATGCATTTTTAGCATTGTGGCGGGCGGTGCACCACATCCTAATACCCCCCACGGGACCCCCGCCCTTATGGTGGGCGGTCCATTTTTCCGATGGGATGGCAGGCGGAAAAAGTCCGCCCGTCATCCTAATGGAGGCCAAAGAGTTCAATCGGTCTATGAAAGCCCTGTCCAGAAAAAAACCACGGTTGACCAGCTCTGCTCCCATGTGTTCAATACTGTTATATCAGCACTGACCCAGACCTCCTTTTGAGCAGATTATAAAATATTCATCTTAGAAGACATCCAACCTTTGCTGTAAAGGTACCATAGTCCACAGAGGTAAACTTTTTCTGAAGAGAAATCCGCCTTTTATATCAAAGGTACCCACTGAATTTCACTTGAACTAACAAGTCATGTTGCCAAACTTTTTCCCCATCTTAGACCTTTTATGGAAATATCTTTACACAGAGAGATGTTTTAAGTTGCACTTGAACAGGACAAATGAGTTCTGCTTGTCTGACCTATTTTTTTTTTTTTATCCCATGAAAGGCCTATCTTTATGGTTTGCTGGTGTGCAGCCTGAAACACACTGCCCTACTGAAGGACCTCTTAGATGTGGTCAAAGCATGTTCTAGAAAAACTATAGCGACCACAGCAGCCTTCTTCACTTGAGTTCTGTGTAAAAATACCTACAAATCTGCAATGGGGACATCCTGTGCTACCATCAAAACAAACCCTTTCAGATACACATTTGAGGTGGACAGATTTTGAGTACTGGTGCCGTTGCTTATGTGCTTCTTTTAAAGGGTGTGCTATCTTGTGTTTTGCAGTGCGAACCTTTTCTGAATTTATGTACTGTTCATTAGTTGGGTATCTATTAGTTGGGTCTGGAATTGTTCCTTTATAAACAAAAAAATTCCATTAGGGCATCAACTAGTAGGTAGGGTTTAATCTTCCCTTGTGCTTGTCTAACAGCATTAATATAGCGCTTACTATCCCTATGTGCGGCGTTGAAATGCTTGCCTACATGGGTAGCTTGCTACACGAGGTAGGGTGTGTGGTTGTAAGGATGTTATTTTTATTTTGATGCTTTATGGGAAGTTTTAACATGTGGTGCACGATGACCACTGAGGTGCGGTTATTGTGTTATGGGATGTGCTCATTGAGTGTGGTTGATCAAGTGTAAAAGAAACGGATGGTTTTCAGTATGCGGTTAGCTTTGAACAATTCTGCAGGTCCCTTTATGGTATTTCATACTCTAGAATCTGTTTGGCTATCAGACACACACCCACAATTACTCTGCGCATAGAAGCCATCTTCTGATTGTTATTTCCACTCTTGTATTTGGAATCACGGGCTACATGTCCGGGTTGTGATAGTTGTAGAAGGATGAGCACAAACTGATCAGTCTTTGTCTCCCTGAGGACCAAATATCACAGCCTGTAAGGCATGCTAAGAGCCTCTCTCTAGAACACTTAAGGTGCAAAGATTACAAAAGTTGGCACATTTCACAATGATGCAGTTGAAACATACTTCCATTAAGGAGCTAGGACTATCAAGTGACAAAATCCTTGAAGAAGAAGAGAAGGATATCAGGGGTCCACTGCATAGAAGATGGTTTACACTGAATTAGAGGAGGTGGTGTTAAACAGTGAAAGTCACTTCAAGCAAACAAAACGAATGCCCGCAAGATCACGGAGACGCTGAGTAAAGGTTTCGGACTGGAAACAATCATCGACACCATAACACGGTGGTCAAAGGAAAGATCAAATTAAAAAAGCAACTGGGGTCCAAAACACAGGACACCAAAAAGGATAAACCTAACTCTGACAACTCTAAAAGGTGATTGATCTTGGGATCAAAAGAGCGATACATTTCGACTCTGAATAAAATGACCTACCCCGACGGTTGATGCAGAACAACATGCGCTCAACCTTGAGAATAAGCATCAACAAATATCTCAAGGCCTGCTGATTTCCAATGACACCTACCGGATGTAGAGCTGAGACAGAGAGAGAGTAAGAACTAGAACCCCTTTTAACACCTGAAACACATGAATAGGAAGGACAGGAAGACTTTTATCAGGAAGATCAGCAATATGAGCATGTTATCTCTGCCCTAGAACTCAAGACAGTTATTCTGGCATTAAAAGTCTTCCACATACATATCAAGGTAAGAACACACAGATCCAAGCAGACAACACAAGGATATTTTACCTGAACAAAATAGTGGTAACACCTTCACATGTCCTATACCAAGTAGCACAAGAGATGTGGGAATGGTGCATTCAAAGAGGTTTATTATTACCAGCCAAACACCTGCAAGGTGTAAAAAGAGTGAACAGTGGCAGGCTAAACAGGCAAGAGGGATCCTCACATGAGTGGGACCTTGAACACAAAGCACTACATGAAATATTTCAAACATTGGGTATGCCCCAACACCTGTTTGCAACATGTGCGAACGCAAAATGCCAAGACTTCACACCGAGGTAACCGCAACACCTGTTCCAAGGGAATGCACCGTCTATAAATTGATCAAAAATGTTTGAAGGCCCTTTTTCACCTATCCCACTAATACCCCTGGAAATAAACAAGTGCAGTCAAACCACCATTACAATGATACTAATAGCCCCGCAGCTTGCTGTGCCATCAGTAAAGGAGTCCAGTGATGTCTCAACCAGATCCAAAACATATTCTTTGGATCTGGTTGCGATATCACAGGACTGTTTATTGCGGGAATAGGACAATGTAATGATACTACCCATCTCACAAGACTTACTGCTGGTCTGAGAGAGACAATTATGCCATCCAGAGTCAGCCACTCTCAATCTAGCAATGTGACTCATGAGGACTTTGATAATCTTCTCCAGGGTCTATCTCAAAGATGCATGGAAGTGCTGAGGGAGGCTAGGAAAACAACAACATGCAAGCTGTTATACCGTCAAGTGGTACGGATTCATCCACTGGCGCAGGAAGGAGAATATGAAACACAACCTAACAGAAGATACTATTCAGGTACCTAATAAACCTCCTAAATGAGAAGTGTTCGTACAAATCCACTAAAGTCCATCTTGCAACCATAGTTGCATACCCCAGGGCTACCACAGAGAAATGTTTCTTTATCACTCCAGTCATTAAAAAAACTCCTGGAGGGAAGGGATAAACAGAATTGCACCACCAAGGTCAGCACTTACCCCAGTGTGGAACCTTGACCTGGGACTGATGCAGCAAAGAAAAGCATAATTTGAGCCATTGCATACATCAGGACTGGAATTCCTATAGTTGAAAACATAATTCCTGGTTGCCATCACATTGTTCTGCAGAGTCGATCAAATGCAAGATCACAGTGCACGAACTATACCTACAAATACACAAGGATAAGGTAGCCATGAGAGCAAACACACATTTTTGCCTAAGAAGATATCTGATTTCCATGTTAATCAAAGACACAGCTGCCAAACATTTTCCAAAAGCACATGCAGAAATAGCCTAACACAAACTAGACATAAGGAGAGCAGCAATGTAATACCAGCAAGAAACAATACTGTGTAAGAAAGGGAAGCAGGTCTGTCACATATGCATACGCAACCTTACGCCACTCAGAAAAAGAACTCTTGGAAGGTGGATAGACCACACCATACAAACTTGTACGATCAAGCAGGGGTACAGTTGGAAAAGGACTGAGAGCATATGACACTAGAGAAACGGGAGTCACGCTAGCTAGTTTCATAGCTAACTTATTCTTAAAATACATTTGCATGACAGTACGCATGTTCACAAATGGCTACTGTGTAGCAAGGTCAGACTGGGACAGAAAATAGACCTGGCACCAAAATTAAAAGCTGCCCCCATCAATGACTTAGATCGCTAACAAAGTGGCCCATGTTTACAAATAGGGGCAGTTTTGAACTTGCAAAGGTCTGGAAGACTGCATGGTTTAGAGCTGGCTGCAGGCAATGTTTGTTTTAATAACAGGGAACTTTATCAGTAAAACCCAGCCCAGGAGACCTTAAAACTAGTCCATAAACTGCCAAAAAACAGCCCACTCACTGATATGTCAGACCAGCCCATCGGGCACTTTGCAGACACACTTATAAGAACTCAAACTCCAAAATCTGATAGAGACATCTAGCCGCATATTCCTTACCTTCGAATTTCCCAGGCATCAGACTGAATCCGGAAACATTTTTTTCTAGCAATAATACCCTTGCACGCTGGTAGGTGGCATTGGTCTGTTCTGCGTGACGTCGGCATCATCATCTATGCCATTGTGATGTTCACTTCACCTTTATAGGCAGCACCTCGGCACACTGACCTCAGTTCTTTTCTTTCCGTGCCATCCAGCGCAGATCCATGAAGAGAGTTACCCATTGCCACTTTTTGACAGGTTTTTTTTACATTTCTTCAACCCCTTTTTCGTTGTGTAGGTTTTTCCTAACATGCCCAAGAAGTCTTCTGGGTTTAAGCCATGCGGTGCCTGGCACCCCGCCATGTAGATCCGACAACTTGTTTGTCTCTGGTGCCTGGAACGCGACCACGACTCAAAGTCGTGCTCCGACTGCTGGGCCAAGGCTTTGAAAGCTTTGCAGAAACAGCCCCTAAAGCTACCTGTGGCCCGGCGCTTGGCATTGCATCATTCTCCTCGGAGGTCTCGTTTACGGTCCCGGTCCAGGCACCGCTCCAGAAGTCCTAATTCTTTGTCCTCCCACTAGAAGTTGTCGAGTCGGTAAGGTAAGAAGAACAAAAAACACAAGAAGTCAAAGCGTGCTTTGACTTTTCCCTGTGCATCAGCCGGTGTGATGGAGTCTCAGAGTTCTAGGTCTTGTACCTCTGAACACGCAACTGGATCAGCTCCGCGCTTCCCCTCTTTCCTGGGAGCCGAAGTGACCGCCACCCAGATCAAAGAATTTTATGACATCATGTGCCTCATATTTGGGTGGTCTGACCCCATCGGTGCGCTTTCAGGTCCAGGAGACTGAGAGGGGGCTCCAATGGGTTCCACGCCGGCAGCTTCAGCCCCTGCACCGATGACCTCCCCCCAGGGATACGGTGATAGATCCAGACTGATACTGGTTGTGCCTTGTAACCTTCCCTGGAGCCTGCCCCGACACCGAGACTCCCGACGCCGCCAGTGCCCTCCTTAGCAGCAGCTCCAGCCCCATTCTACTACCCGATGACCCAAATCGGCGCAGACAGAACTCTTCGGTCCTAGGTCAGCTCCTAGCCTTATTCTGAAGGGCTAGGAATGACGAAAGATTATAAGGGGTCACTGGGCCCATTACAAGACCAGACTTATGAAGATATGGACTGGTGCAATGAATTTGTGAGGCCAGAAGACTGGATACTTCTCCCAATCCTGGCCGGCTTCCTCCCCCTACCATGGCTACAGAGGGAGCATCATACGCTATGGTGGTGTAAAGGGCAGCTAAGATCCTGGACCTTCAGCTCCCTTCCATGGCAGTTGAGACAAACATCTTGACAGAGGTCCTGCAGCCAGGTGTCTCCTCCTCAGAACCCTTGCTGCCCTTCACTGAGGCCTTAGCAGATGTCCTTCTGGGAACCTGGTCCATGCCCAGCACAGCGGCTCCTGTGAATAGGACAATTTCCTGCCACCATTGTCCTGCACTGGGCAATCCACATTACCTCACCAACCACCCTACCCCCGAGAGGTTGGTGGTCCAAGCCTCTCCCTCCCATGGCGCATTCCCTTCTGCACCCCCGGACAGAGAATCTAAAAAGCTGGACAGTTGGGAATGGAATATGTTTTCTTTTGCCAGTCTTGCATTGTGGTCAGTGAACACTGCATTCCTATTGGGCCATTACTCCCACTCCCTGTGGGAAACGGTTGTGCATGTGCTGCCACAAGTCCCGGAGGAGGCCCAGGCCATCCTCTCCAAGCAGTATCAGACGGAGCGATGCAGCAAAGTTCACCATAAGTTGTGGTCTCGACACAACCGACCTGCTGGGCAGAGCGATTTCATTGATTGTAGCTGTTCAACTGCATGACTGGTTGAGGACTTCTGGCTTTCCAGGGGATGTCCAGGCCTCTCTCATGGACATGCCCTCTGATGGCACCTGTCTCTTCAGAGACAAAGTAGACATGGCGCCGGATCACTTTAAGGACTCACAGGCTATGGCCAAGTCCTTGTGGCCGTGGACATGGCTTGGTCTGACCCTGTGGGTCAGGTGGCCAGAGGTTGGGTCAGATCCACTCTTCCCCCTCACTGCAGCCTCCAAACCTTCCTAGTCCGACCCTTCCAGATAATGGGCGACCAGTTGGTGACAGGATCAGCCATCACCTCCACCACTGGCAGAACATCACTTTGGACAGGTGGGTTCTCCTAATAGTCGAAAGGGGCTATTCCCTTCTCTTCAAGACTACCCATCCCTCCATGCCTCCAACTGACGACCGCTGGTGGGGCAATCATCTGACTTTGATTCAGGAGGAAGTCATGACTCTCTTGGCCAAGGGAGCCATAGAGAGGGCTCCGGTGCCAGAAGTATGATGTGGTTGTTACCACTACTTTCTGGTCCCAAAAAAGGACATAGGTCTTCGTCTAATCTAAGACCTGCAAGCCCTCAACTACTTCCTCAAAAAGGAAAGGTTCAAGATGCTCACTCTAGCTCAGGTATGTCCTGGATCCAGGAGACTGGATGGCTGCGTTGGACTTGCAGGGCGCATGTCTTCACATTTAGTTTACTGTAGGCCACAAGCACTTTCAGTTCACCTTGCTCCCCTTTGGCCTTACCAGCACCCCTCAGGTGTTCCCCAAGGTAACTGCGGTGGTTGCAGCTCATCTGCACAGATCTGGGGTGCCAGTCTTCCCCTATCTCGATGATTGACTGTTGAAGGCAGGCTCGCCCTAGGCTGTCATCTTCCTCCTCCAGACTACGGCGAAAATCCTGCATTCGCTAGGGTTCACTGTCAATGTGCCGAAGTCACTTCAGGCTCCCTCTCAGACACTTCCTTTCATCTGAGCTGTTCTGGACACAGTGTACTTTACGGCCTATCCTCCGAAAGGCGTGTCCAGGATATTCAGGGTATGATGCCAATGTTTCAGTCTTTAGCCTGAATTTCGGTGAGAATGACTGAGACTGCTGAGCCTCACAACCACTTGCATCCTGCTAGTGACACATGCTAGATGGCATATGCGGGCTTTGCAACAGGACTTGAAGATCCAGTGGGTGCAGCATCAGGGGAATCTCTCCAACATGGTCTAGATATCAGAGGTAACTGCACAGGACCTGCAGTGGTGGCTAACCAACCGCGATTGGGTCAGAAGCAGACCCCTCTCCCTTCCCCAATTAGACCACACAGTAGTGACAGATGCGTCTCTCCAGGGAGAGGTGGAGATCAGAGGACTCTGTTCTCCGGTGGAATCCGGACTCCACATCAACTTGCTGGTGCTCAGAGCAATTCGCTTGGTATTGAAACCGTTCTTCCTTCAATTATAGGAAAGCTGGTTCAAGTGTTCACGGATTTAGGAGGCTGGCTTAGCATATGGTGCACACTTATTTAAACAAAGCACCCTGCTCAAATCCAGTGATTTTAGTGGTCATAGACAGCCATAGAAAGCTCTCAAGTGGTAGTTGTGGAGGGCAGCCTTCAGGCTTAGTCAAGGAGTGTTAACCAGCTTGTTACACCAGATCTAATCATATAGTGTAGGTACACAAATAAGTATATTTAGTATACACACTCACTTACACATTGGTTAATCTCCTACCTGGATATATCAACACAATACACACAATATTTCAAATGTAAGCAGGTAAGTAATCCCAAATACACAGTGGTCTCCAGGGGGAGACCAAACCATATATTAAAGATGTGGAGTGCGAACTTTGACCGAAGTTGGAACTTGGACCAGAAGACTCTGAAGAGTTGAGGACACAAGGAAGCACCCGAGGTTAGTGCCCAGGAACCCCATGGAGGCATTGTGCAGAGTGGACCGCAGCCGCTTACTCAATGCAAATCAATGGGAAAGTCGCGGTAGCAGTTTTCAAGAAGAACCCTTCCCAGTGGACCCTGAATAAACCCCATGGATGACAGAGGGTTGTAGAGTCACCCCATCCGTAGATACCCCAGGAACCAGCAGGATACCTACACCAGGGAAGAAGGGTGCATAGGTGCGAAGTGACATTGGAAAACGCAGTAGTCTACAATGGAGGACTTCAGGAAGGATGCCGCTGGCGAAGAAGGTGGAGTCCAGTGGAATCCAAGGATGGATTCTAAAAGAAAAGAACTTGCAAGCAGAGGGGACAGGAGGCACGGAAGAGCAATGACCGCTGATGACGGAAGATGCAGGAGTGATGACGATGACCTTCCTGCTCCAGCTGTGAGGACCAGGCGACACTGTGGAAGGAGCCATTCACGAGCTGTCCCACGGGGGTCAGTGTCCTGCGGGACCACAAACAAGCCTTTGCAGAAGCAACAGACGTGGTAAAATAAAAAGGTGCAACACTGGGACCAGCAAGGTCCAAGGGAGTCACCAATTGCAGGAGAGTCAGAGCAGGCCACGGGCAACCAGGGGAGCCCACTCAAGCCAAAGAAGACCCTCAAGAGGACCCACGGGCAGAATGCACAGGAGTCACAAGAGGACCTCGAACAGCTTACCAAAGATGCAGGCCCACAGTGCAGAGGATGCGGTGAGGAAGAAGATCTTGATGGGAAGAGATGCTGGAGGTTGGACCTTCTTGTAACCCGAAGATCTCTGGAGTACAGAGCCAATAGGCCTTGCAATGACAAGTTGATGCGGTGCTCAGGGATTATGTTCCAGCGGTCCTGACGAGGGTTACTGGCCTCAGACTCTGAGTGGACAGGTCTGGCCTCAAGGGAGTTGCAGAGCCATCACCTGTGTTGCTGAGCCTTTTAGGAGTTCGTGCGACGTCAGAAGCAACAGACCAGTCAGCTTTGTTGTAGTGCCTACAGATGCAGGGGGGTGACTCCTTCACTCCAAGGGAGATTACTTCAGGTGTCCTTGATGCCCACAGGCCTGGAGAGGAACCTGAATGAAGCACAGGTACAGACAACGAAGAAGACTGGCAGAATAGCGAGAGCAGGAACTGCAGGAGACTTCCTTGGTGCAGTCTTGGTTCTAGGCGAAGTCCTGCGAAGTCCAAAGTGCCCAGATGGTTTAAGATGAAGTGGTTTCAAGTTTGAATCTTGTCCCACAACGAATCTGAAAATCCACCCACAGGGAAAGGGCTGGGATGATTCAAAGATCCCTCCCAGAGAAGCGGCTGGACAGATGGGAAGATAATCGCATTTCCTTTGTCCAGTTTTGAACAAGAGCAGGAGCCAAAGACTTCCTGAACTGGCTCAAATCAAACTGGAGTATGAAAGGGGGTCACCAAATGTGCCCTTCAAAGCAGTCTGGTTGTGCTTGTACCCACCCTTACCCCAGCCCAATACACTAAGTCCCTTCTGGGAAGTGGTCACACTTCCCTGTGACAGGAAACATATTGTTCTACCTTCCCGTGCTCAAGCCCATCAGCAGGAGGGCAGAAACGTGTTAGGATTCCAACATATTTGATACCTACATGCCCAGTTTCAGCACATCCAAATATAGTTAGCCAATACTTAATGACTCATGGTCACTATATGTATCAAAGCGGCTGATCGCAATTACACAAAGCCTGTAGAATCGACTCCGGGTTTGTAGGTGTGTCCTGCTAATGCAGGACATTCTCACACGTATAACCTAGCACCCTGCCTTCAGGATTGAATGGCCTGCCTTAGGGGTGACTTATAGGTTTTAAGTGCAGTGACCTCAAATATAAGGAAACGTATAACTGTTGTGAGCGGTGCTAGCACCAGCTTACACAGGCTGCAATGGCAGGCTTGTAGTCAATCAATCATATCATTTTTAAAGCACACTACTCACCCTTGAGGGTCTCAAGGTGCTGGGGTAGGGAATGCTGCTACTGCTCAAAGTCAGGTCTTGAGAAGTTTTCTGAAGGTCAGCAGATCTTGGGTCTGCTGTAGGTGGATGGGGACGGTGTTCCCGGTCTTGACGGCGAGGTGGGAGAACGATCTGCCACCGGAGGTCACTCTTCAGAAGCGGGGGACTGTGGCAAGGGCGAGGTCGGCGGAGCGGAGCTGGCGGGTGGGGGTGTAGAAGCTGAGTCGCCTGTTTAGGTTCATTGGTCCGGTGTTGTGGCGTGCCTTATGTGCGTGGGTGAGGAGCTTGAAGGTTATGCTCCTATTGACCGGGAGCCAGTGCAGGTCTCTCAGGTTGGGTGTGATGTGGCAACGGCGAGGGATGTCGAGGATCATGATTGCAGAGGCCTTCTGGATGCGTTGGAGCCGTCTTAGAAGTTTAGCCGATCCTCCTGCGTAGAGGGCGTTTCAGTAGTCCAACCTGCTGCTGACGAGTGCCAGGGTTACCGTTCTTCTCGTTTCAGTGGGGATCCACTTGTAGATCCTGCGGAGGGTGTTGAAGCAGGAGAAGGAGATAGCGGTGACCTGCTTAGTCATGGAGAGGGTGGAGTTATGGATGACCCCTAGGTTGAGTGCTTGGTCAGTGGGTGTTGGAGCGGTTCCCAGTGCGGTCGGCCACCAGCAGTCGACCCAGGCCGAAGGTGTAGATCCGAGGATGAAGACCTCCGTCATGCCCGAGTTCAGCTTCAGTCAGCTGTTCCTCATCCATTCAGCGACGGCCTTCATTCCTTCGTGAAGGTTGGTTTTGGTGGTTTGGGGGTCCTTGGTGAGGGAGAGGATCAGCTGGTTGTCATTGGCATAGGAGATGATGTTGAGGTCGTGCCTAAGGGTGACACGAGTGTAGATGTTAAACAGAGTTGAGCTGAGGGATGAGGCCTGGGATATGGCCCAGATGATCTCGGTGGCTTCGGAACGGAAGGGGGAAGGTGGACGCTCTGTGTTCTGCCGGAGAGGAAGGAGGTGGTCCAGTCCAGGGCCTTCTCTTGGATCCTGGCGTTGTGGAGGTGTGTTCGTAGTGTGTGGTGGCTGACCATGTCGAAGGCGGCTGACAGGTCCAGGAGGATGAGGAACGCCGTTTCTCCGTTGTCCAGCAGGGACCTGATGTCATCGGTGGCGGCGATAAGGGCGGTCTCGGTGCTGTGGTTGCTGCGGAACCAGGACTGGGAGGGGTCCAGGATGTTGTTCTCCTCGAGGTAGCGGGTCAGTTGTTCGCTGACGGTCTTCTCAATGACCCCTGCCGGGAACGGGAGCAGGGAGATGGGCCGGAAGTTCTTGCGGTCCTTGGGGTCTGCCTTGGGTTTCTTGAGTAAGGAGTTGATCTCGGCGTGCTTCCAGCTCTCCGGGAAGATTGCTGTCTCGAAGGAGGTGCTGATGACTTTTCGGAGATGGGGTGCTATGGATGACTGGCTTTGTTGAAAATGTGGTGTGGGCATGGGTCTTACGGAGATCCGGAGTGCATGGTATTCATGATCTTGATGGTGTTGTCGTCGTTGATGTTGGTCCAGGACAGCAGGCGGATGGTGGTCGTGGGGGCGGAGGTCTCAGTGGTTGTCGGGGCTGTCGTGGCGTTGAAGCTGTTGTGGATGTCTGCAATCTTGCGGTAGAAGCAGGTGGCCAGCGAGTTGCACAGGTCTTGTGAGGGTGGGACGTCGTTGGTGTTGGAGCTGGGGTTGGAGTGTTCCTTCACGATGTTGAAGAGCTCTTTGCTGTTGGGCGCGTTGCTGTCTAGGCAGTTTTTGAAGGAGGCCCTTTTGGCAGATCTGATGAGTTGAGGGTGTCTGCGGGTGGCGTTCATGTGGGCTGCATGGCTGTCCGGTGTTCATTCATGGAGCCAGATCTTCTCCAGCTTTCATCAGGTTTGCTTGGAGGCCCGGAGGTCTTCATTGAACCAGCTGGCTTTCTTGTTGGTGTGACTGTTGGAGGGTTTCTTGATCAGGCGAGGGTGTTGGCGCAGTCGTTGATCCACTGTCTGAGGTTGCAGGCGGCAGTGTCTCGGTCGGTGGGTGGGTTCTGGGGGAGGGTGGTGGTTAGCTGTTCTTCTGTGACTTTGCTCCAGCAGCGGCGAGGCATCTGTTGGGTGGGGTGGTGCGTGGTGCGTTTCTTGAAGGTGAAGTGGATGCAGCGATGGTCGGTCCAGTGGAGTTCGGTGGTGTGGTTGAAAAGAGACATGGGGGCTTGCGGAGAAGATGGGGTCAAGTGTGTGACCGGCAGAGTGGGTGGGTGTTGTGACGAGGTTGGCTAGGTTGTCGATCAGGGTGGTGGAGTTGGTGTCGTTGTTCTCAAGGTGGAAGTTCAGGTCCACGAGGAGGATGTAGTCCGTGGAGACGAGGGCGTGTGTGCTGGCTAAGTCGGCGATGGAGTCAATGAACTGTGGTCGGGGTCCGGGGGGTCTGTAGATGAGGGTTCCTCAGAGGGTGGTGTTGGGGTGGATCTGAAAGTGCAAGTGTTCAGCAGTGCTGAGGGTGTTGTCGGTGTTGGTCGAGACTCAGAGTGTTCCTGTGGACAATGGCGATTCCTCCGCCTGCTCCGTTGGTGCGGTCCCTGCGGGTGATCTTGTAGCCTTCCGGGGCGGCTAGGGCTATGTCAGGTGCCGAGGCGGGGTAATGCCAGGTCTCTGTCAGGAAGGCGACGTCTGGGGAGGTTGGGTCGAGTAGGTCCCAGAGTTCAACGGCGTGTTTGCGGGCAGAGCGGGTGTTGAGAAGGATGCATCTGAGGTGGTTGGGTTCTTTCCTGGTCGGCAGCATGGTGGGGCGGATGCTTGTGAAGCTGCAGTTCCGGCAGGTGAAAGCTCTGTGGGTGCGCTTCGGGGCAGCCAGGAAGCCGGTGTGTGATCATCCGTTGTTGAGTGCGTGGAGGGTTCTGGCATCGTAGCGGTGTCGGGCGTTCTGGCATTTGCGGGTCCAGGGCTCCTGGCGCTGGGCGCGGTCCAGGTGCGGACAGGCAGAGACGGGCTTGCCTTAGGCGCGCCAGCGGCGCGGCCGCTGCACGGCCTTCATATGAGGGGATGTGGGAGGGAGGAGCAGCTGGGAGGCGGGAGCGGGGCGACGAATGGGATTGCAGGGGGGCAGGGACGCAGCGGTGGGAAAAACGGGCGGGGGCCGCGGGAGAACTGGGCACAGGAAGGAAAAACAAGTTTAGGCAAGAAAACAAGTACAGGCACAGAGGAAGAAAAACAAGTCTGGGCAAGAAAGCAAGTACAGGCACAGGGAGATAAAAACAAGTCTGGGCAAGAAAGCAAGTACAGGCATAGGGGAATAAAAACAAGTCTGGGCAAGAAAGCAAGTTAGGCACAGGGGAAAAAAATAAGTCTGGGCAAGAAAGCAAGTACAGGCACAGGGGAAAAAAAAGTCTGGGCAGGAAAGCAAGTTAGGCACAGGGGAAAAATACAAGATTAGGCAAAAACAATGCAGGCAGAGCCGTGCAGCAGCGTGGGGAGCGACCTGCCTGCGAGCAGGGTCAGAGGTGGCTCTGGTCGATCACAGTATGAGTGGTCGCTTATGGGTGGCATAATACAAGCTGCAGCCCATTGGAGACCCCAGGTGTACCTATGCCCTGCGTACCTTAGTACCATATACAAGGGACTTACATGGGTACATCAGTAGCCAATTGGGAAGGTACCAAAGTACTTACCACTGTCCAATTTAGGGAGGAAGTGCAGTGACTGGGGTCCTGAATGGCAGGATCCTAGTCAGACTAGTCATAAAACAGAACACCACCAGCACAAATTGGGGGTAACCATGAAAGCAGATCCTGCTTTCCTACAAAGGACAACACTGCCATGTGGTACTGCAACAAATAGGGCGGGTGGGGTCATGGACCCTTTGTCAAGAGGTCCTGCATCTCTGGACTTGGCTGGAACCTCAGGGCATTTCCCTGGTGGTTCAACACTTGGCAGGTTCTCTGAATACCAAGGCACACAAACCCAGATGTTGATGCCTAGTGGATCATGAAGGTGTCTCCATCAGGATGTGGCGCAAGGTCTCTTTCAACAGTGGGGCGAGCCTTGGTTAGATCTGTTCGCCTCTGCCGAGAATGCACAATGTCAGCAGATTTGCACACTAGAGTTTCCAAGAAGGCTCTCGCTCAGTGACACTTTTCGTCCCGAGTGGAGCTCAGGCCCCCTATACACCTTTCCGGTCATACAACTCCTGTCCATAGGGCTCAAGATCAGGAGTGACCAGGTCCAAGTCATTGTTGTGGTTCCAGTCTGTGCACACCGAGTTAGATACCCAGAGCTTCTCCAATTGAGCATCGATCCTTTGATCAGTCTGCCCCTTCAGGAGGATCTTGTGTTGCAGGAGTGGGTCCTCCAACCGATCTGGTCAACTCTACGCCTTCTTTCATGGGGATTGAGCGGCAGCAGCTGATTGCATTCAACCTTTCTCTTGAAGTTTGCAATGTTATTTTGGTGGCCAGGTGACCCTCCACCAAGCCTGTGTAGAAGGGTTTATTGATCCTCTTTCTGCTTCACTTTCTCAAGCTTTGCTTCTTATTTTGACCCTTGCCCAGCAGGGCTCTGCACTGGGCAGTCTCAAAGGGGACCTTTCTACCTTGCCTCCCTTCCTGAGGCTGGCAGACCAACCCTCATTATGGTGCTCCGCTCTAAGGCCTCTTTCTTAGCGAAGGTGGTACCACCATTTCATGTGGGGCAATATGTCACCTTGCCCACTTTATATGCTCCTCCGTGCCCCTCTAAGGAAGAGGAGGGACTCCCCCGTCTGGAGCCCAAAAAGAGCATTGTCGTTCTACCTTGACCACACTAAAGAGTTCTGGGTGACTGACCAACTCTTCATGGGGTACGTTGAAGTCAAGAAAGGTTGTGCAGTGCAGAAGATGACTATCTCATGATGGGCTGTCCTCTGCATCAAAATCTGCTACGCTCGCACCAAACAGCAGCCTCCTGAAGGCTTAAGGGCTTTACCAAGCACTACTGCCTGGCCAGTCAAGTCCACAGACATGGCCTTTATGGCCACGTTGTTGTACACGACTCCTCATCTAAACTGTCTACAGTCCCTCCGGGGATGGTATTGCCTGGGTATCTATTCAAAGGTAAGGAATCTGTGACTAGATGTCTCTATCAGTTGGACAAGTTACTTACCTTTGGTAACGCCTTATCAGGTAGAGACATGATCTAGCTGCAGATTCCTTTCCGACCCACCCATCCTTCCCGCACTGCAGACAGGTTTCTAGGGTCAGGGCTGATCCCTTTCAGGGCCATAGTTTTTCAGAAACAGATAAGGGTCAGTGCTTTTCATGGCTCAGTGATTCTATCATGGTAAGTCGTGAAAAGTAACTGACCTCAGCGCACTAAAGTGGTGCCTATATATGTTACTGGGACATCACAACGGCACCGACTGATGCCACGTACCGGCATGCAGAGGTATTACTCAAAGAAAAATCTTCCAGATCCAGTCTGACGCCTAGGAAATTCAAAGGTAAGGAATATGCGGCTAGATCATGTCTCTACCAGATAAGGCATTACAGAAGGTAAGTAACTTGTCAGTCAAGAAAATATTGCTAGATAATCAATGCACATCATGTGAATCCCAAAAAGATTCGGAATAGTACTCCAGCTTGAAGAACTTTCTGGATTCATGTGCGACCCTCCCTCTCCTTAAGACATTGTGAGATAGCTATACATACAGCAGGTTAATGAGCTCTAGAATAGTACAGGCCACCAAGGGGAAAAATCATTTCAAGATGGCTACCATGGACAGTGGTGTTATGGGTATACATCTGACGTCAGCGGGAGAGGCCTAAACCATCCTACTAGTTGACGCCCAAAAGAAAGAAAAAGAGAAAAAAATACCAGTTCTGGACTCAACCACTAGGTGGCAGCATGATGCACACCGTGTGAATCAAGAAAATTCTTCAAGCTGCAAAATTATTTCTACAGATAAGTAACCCTTTTGTTTTCCATCTTTGATATCATCATAGGACACTATTGTCTGCATATTCAAGGATAATTTGACACTGCAGTGGAGACAGTGGTGTTAGAGAAACCTTTAAACTAATAAAGCCTCATTCCCCCATCAGTACTGCTTGGTAGTTGTACTTCATGCTTGTGAACCTATGAAAGAGCTAGTGTTGGAGAAGGAAACATAACTGTTACTACATTCCTCCAGCTTTGACGTCCTTCATATTCCCAAGTGTCTGTCTCCCTACCCTTCTTATCAGATTCTTGTGATTACCTTTCAATTTAAATATGTGCAGCACACATATAAAGAGGAAGTAACAAGGAGAAATAAAAATATGTTTGAGGCATGTGAGCTGTAGATCGTATACTTGTGCATAGATCGCCATCTGGTGTTGGGCTCGGATGTTTGCACTTAGTTTTTGTCTTGGAAGAAGTCTTTGTGGTCACGAGGTAGGCGACTCCTCCTTAGGACGATAGTGTGCATGGGCATCGACTCCATTTCCACATTGTTTTTTTCCGCCATCGGGTTTGGATGTGTATTGCGCCGCTACTGTTCGGGATCATCTTCGAACCTTTTCGACGCGCAATCCTTACCACTCAACGGTATTGTTTTCGATCGCGGTTTCCCTTTTGATGTGCATCATAAAAAATCCAACGACTTCGATTGATCCTTCGATGCAGGCCGTGATGCATGCCCGCGCCGACCACGCCAGCAGTCCATGAAATGCACTCCATTTAAAAAATGCCCCTGGTGTGATGCTAAGTTCCCACACACGGACTTGCACGAGGCCTGTAATCTCTGCCTCTCCCCGGAGCATGAAGAAACCAGCTGCGAGGCCTGTTGATCATTCAGATCAAAGAAAACGATTCATGACCGTCGGGCTCGATGGCACGAGATGAGACGTGGCACTAGTCTGGTGCCAAATATCTTCGGAAACTAATCGGAATTCCAACCCGGCACCGAAGAAGAAGAAGGACACATTTCCGTGTCGAAAGCCGACGACTCAGACATTGAAGAGGACTCTAACATCACTCCGGGTCAACGAACTGTGAGTAACAAGCCCCAACTGCCTACAAAAACACCAAAGACTCCAGTTACACCTTCGGGCTCAGGTCGACATCGTGATACGATTTCAGACGCCCCGCCTTCGAGCCCGTCTATGAAACATAAAGACTAGCCCTCCGGCTCGGAATCGAGCCATCCCGTGCAGGTGTCGGCCCCACATCTTCGACACCAAAACAGAAGGCTAAGTCTGACGCTCCGCTGTCGGCACTGAAGAAATCTTCGGCACCGAAAGATTTACATAAACCAAAGACTTGGGAGCCGATTCCACCGAAACTGAAAGTTTCGGAGCCAACACCGGCTAATCCAAAAGCATCGGAGACGAAACCAGTTAAAGAAACAATTTCGGAACCGAAACCAAAATAAAAACCTTCGGATACAAAACAACCGAAAACCAAGCCCTCTGAGCCTAAACAACCCGCACCTAAGGGCACCAAGCTGAAAAAACACGGAAGCCCTCCTAAACATCATTCCAAAGAATTTCATCCACAAGACTCTTTGAATCTGAAGCAAAAACAGCTGCATACTGACCCAGACACTGGGCCTGTAATCTCTGCCTCTCCCCGGAGCACGAAGAAACCAGCTATGAGGCCTGTTGATCATTCAGATCAAAGAAAACTATTCATGACCGTCGGGCTCGACTGCACGAGATGAGACGTGGCACTAGTCTGGTGCCAGATATCTTCGGAAACTAATCGGAATTCCAACCCGGCACCGAAGAAGAAGGACACATTTCTGTGTCGGAAGCCGACGACTCAGACATGGAAGAGGACTCGAACATCACTCCGGGTCAACGAACTGTGAGTAACAAGCCCCAACTGCCTACAAAAACACCAAAGACTCCAGTTACACCTTCGCCTTCGGGCTCAGGTCGACATCGTGATACGATTTCAGACGCCCCGCCTTCGAGCCTGGCTATGAAACATAAAGACTAGCCCTCCGGCTCGGGATCGAGCCATCCCCGTGCAGGTGCCGGCCCCACATCTTCGACACCAAAACACAAGGCTAAGTCTGACGCTCCGCTGTCGGCACTGAAGAAATCTTCGGCACCGAAAGATTTACATAAACCAAAGACTTGGGAGCCGATTCCACTGAAACCGAAAGTTTCTGAGCCAACACCGGCTAATCCAAAAGCATCGGAGACAAAACCAGTTAAAGAAACAATTTCAGAACCGAAACCAAAAAAAATGCTTCGGATACGAAACAACCGAAAACCAAGCCCTCTGAACCTAAACAACCCACACCTAAGGGCACCAAGCTGAAAAAACACGGAAGCCCTCCTAAACATCATTCCAAAGAATTTCATCCACAAGACCCTTTGGATCTGACGCAAAAACAGCTGCATATTGACCCAGACACTGGGCCTGTAATCTCTGCCTCTCCCCGGAGCACGAAGAAACCAGCTGCGAGGCCTGTCGATCATTCAGATCAAAGAAAACGATTCATGACCATCGGGCTCGATGACACGAGATGAGATGTGGCACTAGTCTGGCGCCAGAGATCTTTCGGAAACTAATCGGAATTCCAACCCGGCACCGAAGAAGAAGGACACATTTCTGTGTCGGAAGCCGACGACTCAGGCATGGAAGAGGACTCGAACATCACTCCGGGTCAACGAACTGTGAGTAACAAGCCCCAACTGCCTACAAAAACACCAAAGACTCCAGTTACACCTTCGCCTTCGGGCTCAGGTCGACATCGTGATACGATTTCAGACGCCCCGCCTTCGAGCCCGGCTATGAAACATAAAGACTAGCCCTCCGGCTCGGGATCGAGCCATCCCCTTGCAGGTGTCGGCCCCACATCTTCGACACCAAAACACAAGGCTAAGTCTGACGGTCAGCTGTCGGCACTGAAGAAATCTTTGCACCGAAAGATTTACATAAACCAAAGACTTGGGAGCCGATTCCACTGAAACCGAAAGTTTTGGAACCAACACCGGCTAATCCAAAAGCATCGGAGACGAAACCAGTTAAAGAAACAATTTCGGAACCAAAATAAAAACCTTCGGATCCGAAACAACCGAAAACCAAGCCCTCTGAGTCTAAACAACACGCACCTAAGGGCACCAAGCTGAAAAAACATGGATGCCCTCCCAAACATCATTCCAAAGAATTTCATCCACAAGACTCTTTGGATCTGAATCAAATACAGCTGCATATTGGCCCAGACACTGGGAAACTTCGAGCGACACTTCCCAAAAAATGGAAACTTGACCTCCCTGAAGACTACTACATACCTCTTAAGAAAAAAGACATGGATACTAACCCCACTCCCCCTTACATACCTCCCTCTCCTCCACCTTTTAACCCACATCTGCTAATTTCACCAGCAAATTCACCACTACCACCCAGTTTTTCACCTGGGCCACAGGATGATAATGATGGGGATGGAGATGGAGATGAAGATGGGGATGGGGATGATAATCAGGACAGCATTCCACAGGACCCAGACCCCTGGGATGATTATGATAAAGACCCGGATCATACTAATGACCCCGATTTATATCCCTCAAGACCATCACCACCAAATGACAATATTGGTTTTGCACAGCTCATTAATAGAGCTGCTCAATACCATGGGGTGGAATTACATACTGATTCCCTACTTCTTAGTGGAAACTTTCGCTTCCTCACAAAAAACCACAAACACTCTGCCCATGCTCAAAGGTATGATAAAACACGCCAACGAGGTATTCAAAGACCCTGTTAGAGCTAGAATACTGATGCCAAGGGTAGACAAAAAATATAAAGCAGCTCCTACAGACCCAATTTACATCAGGGGTCAGGTACTTTTAGATTCGCTTGTTGTTTCAAATACACGGAAAAGAGCAAATTCTCAAACAACAGGTGACACTCCTCCACCTGACAAAGAATCAAAACTTATAGATGCATCAGGCAAGAGAATCGCATCTCAAGCTGCCAACCATTGGCGGATTGGGAATGCACAAGCTCTCCGGGCGCGGTATGATAGCGCTCACTATGACGAGCTAAAAAAACTGATGCAACACTTACCAGACCAATACAAGGATAAAGCTCACAACCTCATTCAAGAGAGTAAATTTATCATAAACGCTTCCATCAAATGTACCATTGCATGCCATTAACACCAGCGTTTTGCTACGCTGACACTTTTGGCTTCGAATCTCAGGATTCAAACAAGAAGTACAGTCAGCACTTCTTAATCAGCCATTTGATCAACAACACCTTTTTGGCCCCACAGTCAATTCTTCATTGGAGAAAATGAAGAAAGACACCGAGACCGCTAAAGCCATGGGGGCATTACAACTACCCTCTAATAGAGGTTCTTTTTGTCGCTCTTTTTATAGGGGTGGCTCAAAGACGGTAGTAAAATAAAACACCTGCTCATCTTATAAAAGCCCCAATCAATCCTCCTCATCCAGAGGATATTTTCGGGGAAGATACAGAGGGAACAACGATAAAGGAAGGGGCAGGGGAAAGTCTACCCGCACTTTCCCTAGCACCAAACAGTGACTTTCCTCCACTACCCCCCGATCATTCCACTCATGTCGGGGGATATCTATCACAGTTCCTACCTATCTGGGATTCAATCACAACAGAAAAGTGGGTAAGACAAATTATCCAATATGGTTACTGTCTGGATCTCACTTCTACCCCCCAAACATTCCTCCCAGACAACATCCAATGTCCACAGAACATCTTACACTTCTCAAACAAGAGATTCTCTCTCTATTACAAAAACACACAATAGAACCAGTCCCCTTGCCTCACCAAAGCACAGGGGTTTACTCCCCCTACTTTCTAATCCTAAAAAAGGACGGCTCTCTCAGGCCCATATTAGACCTCAGACCACTAAACCTTTAAATTCAGTCAGACTACTTCCACATGGTCCCTCTTCAACAAGTGCTCCCACTACTTCAACAAGGCGGCTTTCTCTCCACACTGGTTCTAAAGGATGTCTACTTTCACATTCCCATTCACCCCGCTCACAGGAAATATCTCAGGTTCATGGTAGATGGTCAACACTACCAGTTCAAGGTTCTCCCATTCAGGGTGACTACAGCACCCAGAGTCTTCACCAAGTGTCTCCCAGTAGTTGCAGCCCACTTAACAAGGCAGCACATTAATGTTTTCCCTTATCTAGACGACTGGCTCATAAAAGCCAAGTTACACAGCAGCTGAGTGCAACACACACACCAAACAATCCAACTGCTTCACCTCTTGGGATTCACGGTAAACTTCGCCAAATCCCACCTCCAACCGTCCAACATACAACAATATCTAGGGGCTACAATAGATACTTCAACAGCTATGTCCCAACCCAGCCAGGATAAGTGCCATACAAGCTCTAAGACAAAAATGTCAGCCTCAACACTCACTACCAGCGCAAGTGTTCATGCAGTTAATCAGGATGATGGCCTCTTGCATTCTCATCATCCCTTATGCAAGACTCCAGACGCATCCCTTACAGGAGTGTTTTGCACGTCAGTGGAACCAGGCTCAAGGCCAGTTGAAAGATCTGGTGTTGGTAGACGACCGCACCCATCGCTCTCTGCAGTGGTTGAACACACAAAACCTTTCCCAAGGGCGGCCTTTCCTTGGCCCAGTTCCACAGATAGTGCTACCAGCATACGCATAGCTCACCAGCTGGGGAGCTCATCGTCAAACCCATACCATTCAGGGCATATGGACCCCTCAACAAAAACAATTCCACATAAATTACCTGGAATTGTTAGCAATCTTCCTAGAGTTAAAATCTTTTCAACTTCACCTCATAGGCAAAGCTGTCCTGGTCCATACAGACAATATGACAGCTACGTATTACATACAAAAACAGAGGGACACACACTCTCTGCAGCTTTCACACCTAGCTCAAAGCATATGGAGATGGGCCATTCCTCAAAACATATATTTCCTTGCAGAACACCTCCCAGGAGTACACAATCAAATTGCGAACCTACTCAGTCGCCAAAAACAGCAGATCCACGAATGGGAACTTCATTCTCAAGTTCTGCTTCCATTCTTACAAATGTGGAGCCACCCAGAAATAGACCTGTTCGCCACACATCAAAACGCAAAATGCCCAAGCTTCGCATCTAGGTATCCACACACATTGTTCAAAGACAATGCGCTACGGATGATCTGGTCAGGCAAATTTTCTTACACTTTTAAGCCTCTCCTGCTCATTCTGCTAGAGCACAGCTTTCCAAACTTTTCATGTTGGTGACACACCTTTTGTCAATATTTTTTTAGGGACACGGTATCGCGAGCGAGCCCGAACCACCTTAGGGTGGTATGGGGGTGAAAAAGTAGTGGGCAAATGGTGCATTTCCAAGCAAATTTGAGAAAGCAGAAAGGTTAATGAAGCAATTGTGAATCTGTTCTAACAAAGACAGTGACTGGCAAAACTGAGTGTAAGCAAGTTTGGGTTTGTGCATGTAGCCAGCAGCAAGCAAGGGAATCTGCAAGACACTCAGCTGATTATAATTATACACGTATTCCATACCGTTTTATCTATTTGCTGCAATTTTGGCTAGTCAGATACATGAAAGCTGTATAACAATTATTCTTAAGCTTTGCAGCAGTTCTTAAAGTTTGTCCTTGCTCAAAGGGGTGTAATTTCTTACATTTGTTTTACCCTCATCTTCGTTGCTTGATTTTTGCTCACTAGAAAGTGTCACGCATAGTCATTGAAATGGCACTCAAATTTACACTGAAATTATGAGCAACAGCCCAGCTATTCGACCCTCTTCGGGTCCTTTTCAGTTTTCAAGTGGGACACAGTGGTGGTGACATGTTCACTTTCAAGCTATGTTAGCTCCCCTTCCAGGGCAGCCATCCTACTACTGCCCATCTCTCCTGTAATAGTCACTCCCTGGATTGTAGCTTTATAAGCTGCCCACAGAGTGATCGGACTCTGCACTGTCCCCCTGTTTTCCTTGAGTTACAGCTTGCTGGCCTTGTCTAGTCGCTTGACCTCCTGCCTGTTAAAGAGACGTCAGGTCATAGTTACACACAGAGGCGAGTGATCACTAATTCCCCAGGCCAACAATCTCTACGATCCTAGTTAAAGAGCAACGGGGGGAAAAAATCAAGTCTCAAGTGCATAGCATGTGTACTCCCGTAGTAGGAATAATCTCTCTCGCTCCTGTGAAGAGCTATGCAAATATCCGAAACCCCCATTGCCTGTGTAAAACCCTCCATTTTCCCTCAGGTTGTCGCTCCCTTAGTTCCACTGCTCATTCTATCGGTGTATGCAGTGCAAGGTTGCCTGTAATAATTAATTACAAGAGTAGCAGGTGATGTATGCATGTAGGTGTGTCTTCGGAGCAAATCACAGTGCTCGTGTACATGTCTGCCTTCTTCCACAGGACAGACTCACAATGGAGAGGTAGGAGCACGCTAATCCATTCTTTTGTGGGAGCTGACAACAGCTCTTATCTATGCACAGCTCATCCAGAATTGCCCTTGCACCAGTGGTCCAAAGGGGGGAGGGCGGGGGCAAATGAGTCAAAGACATATGAACAGGAAAGGGAAAAGAGATGGGTTAGAAATAAAAAAAAGAGGGTCCGAACAAGAAAAGAAAGACAGGTTCAGTGGAAAGGTGGCGAAAACAAAAAACATACCAACATGCAGAAAATACAAAACAGGAGAATAAACGGTGGGAGAAAAAAAATTGGAAACAGGCAGACTTGCAATATCCTCGCAATCTACAGTTGGGGACACCCTATCTAATATTTTGTGCATGTAGATAGCATCTCTTGTTACATTGGTATACTAAACATGAAAAAGTAAGAAATATGGTATAAATAATGTAAATAGTACAGCACATGTTCGTTAATATATCACAGTGTCGTGACAGAACACTGCTCCGAAGAGTGATTTTCACCACCAAGAAAGCATCAATGTTTGTGATCTATGACTGAGCGTTGATAAAGCCACATTAACTCCAGAGAATACCGAGGTCACTGTGTCACTGAGAAGAGGGAGGTGACAATACATCATCCAGGAATTGGCGGATGTCCTGTCAGTGTCTCAGTTTCTCCATCTTTCTTTTAGTGAGTATGTGAAGGTTGTTTTCCTGGCAGTAGAGTTGCTTCTGGGTCTGCGGCCAGGAAACACTTTGCTGAAGACAGGAATAGTGTAATAGGTGCTACCCTACATATAGTGGTTCTAACTTGCACTATTACCGCCAGAAATGCCCCCAGCAAATCTGAACCTAGTATTCCCACACCTGATGATTTCAGGTCCTCTGTATTGGCCAGAGCGCTACCCCCAGGAGATACTGCTGTGGCCAACTGGCACAGGGGGGCCTATGCGGAGACTGTAGTTGCTTTTCATTTGCAAGGCATAAAAGCAGTGCCGCCCCTCCGATTGTGAGAGCCAAGGAAGCCTCCATCAAGAAGGCCCCATCCGACGTAGTATTTCAGACTACAGGCCCGGTCGAGCATATACATAAATCAACAGTATTCCCTCGCCCTCATTTCCCCCTGCTAGTGCCACTTAGCATCCGATTTGTCTTGCAAACCGCCGGGCAGAAAACAACAAACTGTGGTTTTACAATGCGCCCAACGGAAAAAAAAAAGTTACAGGACAACCTTACCGAGTGCCTGGGATGGAGCTCTTTGTGGTCACTGCTTCTGAAAGAGAACACGGGTGCGTTTTCTCGCTCGCGGCTCGTCTAATGCTGCTTCTTCCACCGCATACTGAACGTAAAGGCAACGTCCAAGAGAGCATTTTCTTAATTGGCCACGCAGACTGAATCATCGCGCGACACACCCACACATGGGACGCGACACAGTACTGTGTCGCGACACCCAGTTTGGAAAGCTGTGTGCTAGAGGTTCGGAAGTTCAAACAGCATTCCCTCACAATGATCCTGATTGCTCCAATATGGGCCCGACAGCCATGGTTCACAACCCTCTTGGAACTATCATTAGTTCCTCATCAAAAGCTACGCCTCTCACCCAAGTTTCACACTCAGAACCATGGAGTGATAAGACATCCAGATCCCAGTCAACTCAACTTTGCGATCTGGCTCCTGAAATTTTACAGTTTGGCTACCTGAGTCTCCCGCCAGACTGCATGAACATCATTAAAGAGTCTAGACGTCCTACCACTAGAGCTTGCTGTGCCGCAAAGTGGAAAAGATTTGTAATTTACTGTACAAACAACCAAATCAACCCACTAGATGTTTCTATTCAAAACATCATCTTTTACCTTTTGCATCTACAACAATGTAACCTGGGGTTTACGTCCATTAGACTACATCTTGATGCCACAGCAGCCTATCTCCAAAACACCAAAAGGGCCCTTGGTGACATGCTTCATCCTAGGTGTCTTCCCACCCCACTGCGGGATGGGGCATGCTACGACTAGCGACTACGCTGGAGCACTGTTATTGTAGTGCTATGCGTGGTGCAAAATCCTTTAAAAAGACAAAATAACTTTGTGTTGCTTTCTCTCCGCCTCATAAGGGCAATCCTATCTCAAAAACAGGGATTTCAGGTGGATTGTTAAATGCATACAAATATGCTATGCTAAAGCCAAACGCACACTAACAATTCCCCCTAGAGCTCACTCCACACGTAAACCTGGGGCATCTATGACTTTTTTAAGGCAACATTCCCCTAGATGACAACTGCAAACCAGCAACTTGGTCTACACCACACACCTACACAAAACACTGTGTAGATGTGCAGGCAAAACAAAAAGCTTGTGTGGGCCAGGCTGTATTAAGAACACTTTTTCAAACCACTGCAACAGATACAGGTAGCGACCACTAAAGAGGTAACTGCTGTATAGTCTATGCACAAGTATACGATCTACAGCTCATATGCCTTGAACGGAGAAAGCTACTTACCAGTTTGCATCTGTTCTTGGCATGTAGAGCTGTAGATTCGTGTACACCCACCCACCTCCCCGGATACATCTATCTGTTCCAGTACTATCTTACTTAGATACATTACACATGGACATCCTTTTCTGTTTCTTACTAACTCCATCATAACCCTACATGGCAAAACAATCTGGAGATGGAGTTCATGCCCATGCGCACTATCGTCCTAAGGAGGAGTCACCTACCTCGTGACCACAAAGACTTCTTCCTAGACAAAAACAAAGTGCAAACATCCGAGCCCAACACCAGATGGCGATCTATGCACAATTATACGAATCTACAGCTCTATATGCCAAGAACAGATGCATACTGGTAGGTAGCATTTTCCTTCTCCTTGTTACGCATCACCTGGGGAGGTGCAGCATTTTGACGCATTCCTAGTTCGCCAAGTAATGGTAAATCTGGGAACGCGAGAAAATACATAGGCGGATGCATGGGAACACCCATGCTCCACCCATGGAACGCTTCCCTGGGGTAGAGTGACGTAATGCAGCGATTTGCGCTGTGTTTCGTTACTCTAGATCTATCAAAGCCACGCAAGGGGACCTTGCATGGCTTGATAAATCTAACTTAGCCCCTCAGTATGTTGGAATGGGTAAATACTATGTCAATAAATACCGTTGATATGTGCAGGCCCGACAATGACAATGGCAATACCAATAAATGCAATGTCAACATATGCCATAACCTGTGCCCGCATAACAAAGTCAATGCCCATAATGCAATGTCAATGTATTGCCATACGATATGCTTGCACAACAGCTACGGTACCGGCAGTAGCAATGTCAAGTGTATGTGTATAATCTATGCATAATCTATGCACGAATTCCAACGTTGTTACCAGTAAACGCTATGTCCATGTACGCCATGATTTTGGAATGCATAACTATGTCAATATCAGTAAAGACAATATCAATGTGCACTATGACAACTTTACACATAATGTTGAAAATGTCGACAAAAATTATACCAGTGACTGCCATATTATTTTTAGGATGTTTGCTGTCTGATTTACCCAAGATGTCCTCCCCATCAACCAGGATTCAGAGATACATGGTCAGGCAGGCTCTGCGACCCACACCCATGCCTATTGATTAATAGGTTGAGTGGGGTCTCTCTTTACCCAAAGGCAAACGTGCACCCAGGGAAAACCCTGATCGATCCCACAGATAGATAGTTGCACCACAAACCGGTTCGAGGCAATTGGCCCCAATAAAACACGTTTTGCCAAAGACAAGGCTTGCATTCTCCAAAAATACCACAAAGCTAGATAGCACATGTAGATAGAAACAAGTAGCCAATCAGAACACGATGAGCATACCACACAAAGTCATCACGCGCTCCTCAGGCCAGACATCTGGACACGTACACTCTGGCTCACACTAGCTCTCTCTGAAGTCAAAAGCCTTCTGTGCCCTTATCTGATGCCCAATCTTGTTAATTTACGACTGAGATTCTTTTCAGGAATGCATAAATTACTTTATTATACCTCATGAGATGTATATAATACCAACCAGTGTTATTGGCAATATTTTAGACGTGGCATTTGGGGAGGGAGAGAGAGGGGAAGGCTAACATTTTAGGGAATTTAAGATATAATGTGGGTATCCTGGCTGCCGCCTGACACATGTAAGTTTTAGGTTGATTGTGGCTTAATCATCTGACACACTGTGGGGCAGATCTACAAGCGCCTTGCACCACTTTTGCGTCACTTTTAACATGGGAAAAGTGACGCAAAAGTGGCGCAAGGGGCTTGTAAATCTGCCCCTGTGAGTCTTTCAGCCGCTTGACCCTGTCTGATCCTGAGCATGCTATATCTCCCTTTATAGACAGTTAATCCGCCATGCATTAGTTTGCTCACTGGCACTTATGGGCGGACTAGCAGATTGATTTCAGCAGAAAACGTTCCAATTTGTGGAGTAAAAGCTATTTCTAGAGAAGGCTTTACCAATGGAATAACTTAAATAAGGTGATCAGGCATGTCAGATTGGCCATGACAGTCCCAGTTTCTCGCCATCTCTACTAGCAGATTTTAATAAATGTAGCATACATCCTGGTTTTCAGACAGGGTTTATTGAACACAGAGGGCAGCAAGTTCTTGTGTGTTACATGGCAAACAGCAACCCCTCACAGAATGCAATTTAGCTAACAGCTACAATACTGTGTGTAAAGGTTCCATTTAATTCCCTCGTTTCCTGTTTTTATTTTCTACTTAGTTGATGAGTTCTGTCAATTAAGTCACCGTAGGCCACTGGGTACAAAAAATGAGTCCTAATACGGTGTTCGTGGAATGCCCTGGCTTTTGGTTTTTAAAATCTGGTCACCCTAACTTAAATCATAGTCTTTGTGTAATTGAGTGACTGTGGTGTTGCAAGGATACCTTGGCCATAATGCAAGTAAAGATGTTGGTGGTCTGTTAATAAAAGACAGCCATACTTCGAGCAGAAGGCCACTCCCACTCGGGGCCCAGGTTCGATCATATCTGTTGTCCTGCAGGTAGCTAGTTCCCGGTTTAGAAAATTCTGTTAACAAAATTGTTCCTAGATGTGGCCCCTCCTACACACAAATCAGATTTACCTCAACTTTGTACCTTGCCCTTAAGCTTCCTACTTGCTTTTCAACAGATAGATGATATACCTTCATGCCCTGCTGTAATCACAAGAGCAGCAGGAGTGGGGGTGTTTCTGCTGGCATAACTTCCCTTTAGCAAGGAAGGAACAGTGTAGATGTTATCAAACAGGCCTCGGAAGGCCCAGTGTAGGGGAGGCGGATGGAAATAAAGGGGATTTTTTCATCCCCCCCCCCCCCCACGCGTCGCCCCCATGGTACCAGCAGACAAAGCGCCCCATAGAAAACAGGCACGCCGGGGCGGGCCGGGCGCACAATAGATTGTTATGAAGCTGAGAAGAAAACTGGTCCGACCACATGGTGTCCCCGCGCGAGACACATGAGCGCCCGGGAAGTGCAACCAGACCCGACCGCCCCTGCAAGTCGCGGTGCACCATGGGAAGGGGGCAAAAAAAACACACCGAAGTGTTCTAAAACCGAACGCGGAACCCCGTGTGCAAATAATAGTGAAAGGTAAACATTGGAGGTGCCGCCAGAGTCTGCGTTACTGCAACCAGTGTTCATGACATTAGGATGGGGAAAAACATGCAGAAGTGACGGCTTCACAAGTTTATTCACTTTTAAAAGTGCAACATGGGCGGTAACTGGCAAGTTAAATAGTATTACAATCTGCACCTTGAACTTGAAGGGGTATTTAAATATAGTTGTGAGAGTCGCCTCGGGGGGTCGAATCAGCCCACTTGGCGAAAAGTAGGTTCGATTGTGGCACGTGCCGGATTTAGGTCTCTGAAAGTTAAGTAGGGCTGAGGCAGGGCCAGGGTCAGACACAGGTCAGACTCTATCGCAGTTCTGTTGCCATGCCCCTTCCTTCGATTGTCCAATAGACCAGTCCAGCCAGGAGGGAAGGAATGGGATCTTCGAATGGGCCAATCGGCTGACCCTCATGCAGCTCTGCTGGTGTTTGTTTACAGGGCGACTGGAGTGCTTGAAATGGAAATATAAAAGGGCAGTCATTCACTATCCAAGAGTACCTGATTACAAATTCGACATACATGCCAACATTTTAGAATAGGAAAGTGTGAGGTCTTAACCCCTTCGCTGCGGGGCAAATTCCGCCACGGTGTGAGGGGGTGGGGTTGGGCATGGCACTCCCATACTCAGGAAGGCTCCGGGTGTCATAAATCACGGTGGGCGTGTGCTCATGTCGGCCGGGAGCCGTCAGCACTCCGCCCACTGGTTAATTCTCTCGCACAGGCGGGGAATTAATACCGCGCGGGCGGAGCGGCAAACTTTCGGACAGCTCCCGGCCGTCATGAGCACACGCCTGCTGTGACTCATGACGGCCGGGAGCCGTCATGAGCACTCAAGGAGTTAAAAAACATAATCGGCAGAATGTATTTCTCCCATTGACTTCTATTGCGGCCTCCATCGGGTCTGTTGGCATGCATGGGGCTTGCAAGTGTGCTGCTGCAGGAGAGGGGGCGCTAGAGGGCGCACTGCGGAATGGTTGCCTTCTGAGTCAGCTCCATCGGCCAGGCCCGTAATGCGTTACAAAACAGACATCTAGTGGACTCTAAATCATCGAATGAAGGCTGAAATGAGCATCGGAATGCTTCGACTTTCAGCTGAGCGGCATGTGGGGTTGAAACGTCGCTGCTGTGCTACTAAACTGAATGATGAGAGGGGAGTGCTGGACGGACCGCGGCCTGATCATGATGGCGGAGCCCTGATGCGAGCCTAACAGCTAGCGGACAAGGTACGGGACTGTGAGTTGTGAAGCTATGGGAAATAAATATTGCGTCGCTGGACGCATAGGGCATGTGGCACTGCCCATTTTAGACGACCAGATAACATCAGAAAGGCCGCTGGGAGCTGTGCGCATACTTGAAATGTGGGCTGAGGGAAGGCGGCACAAAATTGCGGCTTATACTGACGGCGGCGTCCGTTAGTGTTATGTGGCGAAATGCAGAGCCTCCGCTGTAAAGCGACGACGTACCCTGCACCTGGCCCCCAACAATTGGCACTGCTTAACTCTAGTATGGTACCGGAACGGCTGTTGTCAACGCCAGACCTGTGTGGCAAACTTCAACTTCGAGCGGCGCTGTGAGTAGCCCACCTGCTGCGCGAGCGCAGAGCCTGGGAGAAAAGCGGAGACGCGAAAAACGTGGCACAATGCATGTGACATTGGGGCGTGCGGAGGAGCTTGCTGACTGACAACCACGCGGCATGTTACCAACGTTCTATAGTATACTGGTGGGCAATGCACGATATGTACTCCGCTGACTAGGATGCTTCTGCCTTAATATCTCTGTGTGCATTTCTTCACGCTGTGCTCCTGCAGTTCCAGGATCACTTCTACCATAGTGCGGAACCGCGGCGGTGCCTCCTGCTGGGTGACTCGTTTGGTGCCAGTGGCTGTCCCTGTACTAGTGCCTCGCTGCTGTGGTAGCGCCAATTGCACCAACGGTTGCCTGCGAGCTCTGATTCAGCCTGTCTGATGCTCAGAGACTAGGATATCTAATTCGGAGTGAATGTACTTGCTAACCCTGCAGAGCAATACACAGCGCCCCATCCACTTCAAGGTAATACCTGCTGCTCCCCCTCTGGGCTGGTGGTGTCACGTTGTGTGAAAATGGGGAAGCAAGAAAAACAGCAATCAAAGCTGCAGTTTGAGGCGAAAAAGCACACCAAAGGCACAACGGCGCACTCGGACACTGAACTGGACAACGAAACGGCGGCGACCAAAAGCATGGAACTCATGCTACAGGCCATACAGCAGAGTTTACAGGATATCAATGGGAAACTCGACACCATTACACAACGAGTCGACAACATTGCGGCTAAGCTGGACAAGCATGGAGAACGTCTTGTCGAGGCCAAAACCATGATCTCCGCAGTGGAAGATGAATCCCACGCCACAACCCAAAAATGCTCGGAAATGGGGAAACTCTTGGATCTTATTAAAAATAAAGCGGAGGACTTATAAGCAAGATCCCGCCTCAATAACATCCGAATTGCGGTCGTGCCAGAATCTACCAGCACAGGAAAGATGGAGACATATGTGGAGGACATGATTCGGAACAGATTTGGCGCGGAGCATTTTTCGGCGGTCCTACTAGTTGAACGCACGCATAAATCTCTAGCTCCAAGGCCGAAACCTGGCGCAACACCGCAGCCTATCGTCGCCCGCATTCTTAACTACAGAGACCGTGACACCATTCTGAGATTGGCTCGAGAGAAAAGAGACATAAACTACCAGGGTAACACACTGGAGTTCTACCCAGACTTCACTGTAACGGTCCAACTTGCACGCAAAGAATACAACCCGGCGAAGAAGAAGCTGCGTGAAATGGGAAATGAATACGCTATGCTCTACCCAGCTCGCCTGAAAGTGACACATGAAAGACGCTCCACGATACTACAAACCCCTAAAGCAGCACAGGAATTTTTAAACAAGCTCAACCACAGACGCAAGGAACAGAAACGTGATGTCCAGTCCCAAGACTTGGAAAAAACATCTATTAACAGAGTAGGAGGTAACAGGACCCCGAACTCAAAGGTTGGTAAGGTAGATGGGTGACATGTAGTCTCACAGTGACTTATTGGCACTCTCAAGTAGCAGTACAGGCCAAATAGCTTGATGACATTTGAGGTTTCACTCCTGATTGCCGCTACTGGCCCGTTGTACCATCCAGAGTGCGCTGAATTGCGCTGTACAGGATATTATGCATTGTGATTAGCACCTATCACTAAAGGTCACAAATGGCAGTGTATGCTACACGGGATAGGGGACCCCTTGCATTATGCTTATTACACTGCTTCGAGCTGTGATAACTAGAATAGGGGCTCTGAGTAAACAGGCTAATATAATGCGCGCACTGACATGAAGTTGTGAACTGTTTTATATACGGGCAATAGAGGGACAGTGGGTTTCTCTTACAGGACACCGTATTTTGTGAGCTATATGTGTATAACAAAAGAGGTTATGAGTTCCCGCTTAGCTTCAACCCCGGATCTCATGTAACTAATTGCTATGACCTCTTGGGGGCGATTTGTGGACAATTGTGGTATAATGTACTATATGCATAGGGTATGGACATTTAATATTCTTGTTGCCAGCCACTAAACTTAGACCACGTTTAGTCTGCATAACTACTGTATACCTGGCCACATCCACTATGTTGGATCCAGATGTGTGTACCTGGTAGACCCCCCCCCAGCGGGTGGTCCCCGACCACAGTTTGGTTGTATTATTGACTTTTGTAGGGATATGTCTTTAGCATAGTTGGGATGCTGAAGTGCGTGGGGGGTGGAGGGGACGATGTTGGGTTTTGTTCTATAGACCAATGCACTTGAGAAACATCGCTGAAATCCAGAGTAATATCGCTATATGTGATGTTTTTACTTGTTTTCAGGAAAGCGCGCAAGACATGCATGTTAAAACTCGTTTAATATACTGTAAAAGCTAATGTCTGCTATTGTCGGCCACTGACAAATTACATCCTAAACATCTACATTTATTAACTTGGAACGTTAGAGGGTTGAATAATCCCAAAAAGATTTGTCACATTTTTGCATACTTTGACAGGTTGAGGGTAGACATTGCCCTTCTGCAAGAAACGCACATTGCCCCATATGTAACAAACATCGGGCGCAGATGGGCGGAGTCAACCCATAGTTCCTCTTATTCCAGGGGGGGTCCTCATTTTGATTAGAAAAGGGCTGCATTTTAGTATAGATTACGTCATCACAGATGTGGAGGGGCGCTATGTTATAATAACAGGAGTCCTAAGAGGACAAAAACTTGCATTACTAAATACATACGGCTCGAATATAGATGACCCCGACTTCTATCATAAAGTGTGGCGCAAACTCAAAGATTTACAAGACATCCCGCTAATTTGGGGCGGGGATTTTAATATAGCTCTGCAGGACATGCTAAATAGGTCAGTATCGTCAGTCGAACCACATAAAAGGGCCTTAAGTAAACTGAAAGATATCATGGCTGATATGCAACTTACTGATATTTGGAGAACCCGACATCCCTAACACATGGAGGCCACACACACATCAGCAGCACACAATAGCTGGTCACATATAGATTACTGGTTGGGCACTGATGACATATTGCTATGGACAGAGTCCGTTATGCACCTCCCTCGAACATTATCCAATCATAATCCGGTGTTACTATCACTAACTATACTGCATTATTTACCGCCACCTTACAGCTGAAGATTTAATGCAAAAGCATTGCTAGACTCACTATAAATTTACACTATCAATCAAGCTATCGCTGAATATTTTGAGCTAAATGCCCCCACTACTGAGGATCCGGGACTACTATAGGAGGCTTTCAATGCGACAATTAGAGGGGTCTGCATAAGCACTAATATTGGCATCCTTAACCCTTTCGATGCTGATGACGAGCTCAGCTCGTCATCACCCACGGGTGTCGTGTGCTGATGACGAGCTGAGCTCGTCATGGAAACAGCAAAATGGCATTTTCCAGCACAGGGGGGGGGAAAACGCCCAGCAGCCATAGGGTTAAAGATATACGGAGACAACTCTCCATGCGGGAAGATAGATTGCGCACATTAGAGCAGGAATATGAATATACACAAAAAGCAAAAATATTAGGGGAAAATAGAACTGTCCTAACGGAATATCAAATGTAAGCAGACGATGAACTAAAATATGTAGTGAAACGGCAGGTGGTGCGATCTTACGGGGAGGCGGGTAGACCTGGTAAGAACGTAGCAGCTAAAATATGCACGGGGCATACACCACAAATAATCCGGGCGGTCAGGGATACCAATGGGATACTGCAACACAATACGCAGGGAATATTGAGAGAATTCATGACAACATATGGAGACTTATATACCGCACAACCCACTGCCACCCCAGATGAAATCATGGAATACTTAGCAGATGTATCAATAGCGTGGCTATCAGATGCACAGAGAGAATACCTATCATTGCCTGTCACTAATGAGGAAGTAACAGCAGTTATTAAATCGTTGCCAAATGGAAAAGCGCCGGGCCCGACGGCTTCACATGCGAATTCTATAAGTCATTTGTAGATCAGATAGCACCATACATAGTGGAGATGTATTGGGATTCCCACGATAAACAACTGCTGCCACCAACGCTGAGGGAAGCCATGATAATTGCCCTTTTGAAACCACATAACGATCCTGAATATTTTGATTCCTATAGGCGCCTCTCCCTAATAAATGTAGATACGAAAATCCTAGCTAAACTGCTTGCTACACGTCTGCAACCGCAGTTGCCCAACCTAATACTGCCGGATCAATCAGGGTTCATTCCATCACGATTGACAGCACACAACACTAGAACTTCATTTGCGCTATCACATTATCTAATCCACAACACTAAAGCTGCTGCGGTTTTATTGGATGCCGCTAAAGCATTTGATTCTATTGAATGGCCGTACCTACACACGGTGTTACGCCGAATGGGATTCCCCCCTATTTTTTTGCAATGGGTGAAAGTACTATACACTGCCCCAACAGCGCATGTAAAAGTTAATGAATATATATCTGATCCTATACACATTGCTAGAGGGACATGACAAGGCTGTCCTCTGTCCCCTCTACTATTTGCAATAGCACTTGAGCCGCTGGCTTGCAAAATAAGGCAAGGGCACCACTATTAAGCGCTAAATTCCCACAAAGGCCCTTACATATATTGTTATAAGCAGATGACATGATGTTATATGTACGTGATCCCGCACAACATTTGAATCCTCTATTGAGAGGATATATTACATTTGGGCAGCAGTCTGGTCTTAAAATAAATTGGTCCAAGTCCCTGATCATACCACTGACTGATACTACACTCCTGCACTCCATAAATTACCCGCTAGAGTGGCAATCGGAACCAGTGAAATACTTAGGAGTCTGGTATCATCATGACCCAGAAATAGTTATCCGCACAAATTACGGCAGAGCGGTTTATGCCTTGGAAGACAAAATTAAAAGATGGATTTGTTTGCCATTATCGTTAGCTAATTGCTTAGCCATTGTGAAAATGGTCATCCTACCAAAATTGCTGTATCTTTTTTTTTTTTTTTGTAAGACCTTTATTATATAATACTACTGACACACAGCATCAAGCCTACAACCCTGAGGGCCGGCCGCGTCATTTAAAGCCATCTCTCAGAACTATTGGGTTTACACAGCCCTTTAGCCGACAACACAGGGTCCGGCGCGTAACAAAGGAGATTCATACAGGGCAGTCATTACTTGTTGAGGATAAACAAACGTCTTACATTTTTTTTTATGAACATAATAACAGTGTCGCCAAAGGTTTCAATGGTATAAAGGGCAGAGTCAGAAAAGAATCACGAGCAGTCTTATGCAATCTGCTGTATCTTTTTAATAACATTCCAATCAAGCCCCCATGGAGGTGTTTCATAAGATTAATGCTATTGTTCTGAAACTGATATGGGCGGGTAAGCAGGCCAGGTTTGAAATACGCGCACTCACATTGCCTTATTCACAAGGTGGTTTCAAGGTACCAGACTTTTTGCTATATTACCTATGTGCGCAGGCACAATACGCACATTTTTGGTATCACGAGGTCCCATACCTAACACACGTCGCAATTGAAGAAGGAGATGCACTTCCAATACCACCGACAGCGATCATAACGCACCTACGGCCCCTATTACACAATCGAGCCATAAACACCATAGACACAACGAATAACGCCTGGCGAAGGATGGGGCGGAAAGCACGCAAATTACCACTGTAGGCTGCTGCAATGTCATTACATTATCACCCAGAACTATCAGTCACTCATGAGAAGGTGGGCATGACTTTACTTAAACAAGTGGGTAAAGATACAATGGCGACCTCTATCATAATGGCCAATTTAAGTCGGTTGCCAACCTCTCCTACATAAACAATCAAACATTGCTATTTAAATTCAGGGTGAGATAAAGAAATTATATACGTCTTACCCAGAAGAACCACAACAACTGTCATCATTACAACTACTGATCACCACTCCCACAGTCAAGCATATAGTTTCTAAACTGTATGTTACATTACAAGAGGATATAGCGGGCAATACACAGAGTGCACTAGAGAAATGGAACGAAAATTTGAATAATCCACTGACAGTGGAGGAATGGACCATCAACTGTTCGTTAACAGGTTTGTTAACGCCTAATGGGAACCTGCGTAAGTTACATTATAAATATCTCCACCAGACCTATTATACACCTGCTAGGCTCCATAGATATGGCCTACGAGCAGATTCGAAATGTCAACGTTGCAGTGCAGTAATGGCAGATTTTATACACCCAGCATGGGTTTGTACAGGGGTAGCGTAATATTGGGTAAAGGTGACGCTGATGTTGAGAGCTATGGTAGAAATGAACATAGAATGCAATGTGCGCACATGTCTGTTGGGCCTGGTGCCTAATGTGCGCGCCGCTAAGCGAAAATTTTGTGCGGTTGCATTGCTTCTGGCTAAAAGGCGTGTATCATTATGCTGGGGTGGAAGTCAAGCCCCGGAAATTAAACAGTGGCTTCGAGATCTTGCGTACTGTAAAGACACCTTGCTAACGTATGAGGAAGAATTACCTGCGGGCTCAAGACCCAGAGATTATGGGACCTTTTTGGTTGAATACCTGAAATCGCATCAAGTTGACTAATTGTATGTATTAGCTGTACCACAATGAATGTATACATGAAGTATAATGTAAAGTCGCCTAACTAGATGATGGATGTTGTAGGGCAACGGTCTGTATGTTTTATTACCTGTTGACATTATATGTCTTGAAAATATCAATAAAAACAAATAAATAAATAAAAAAGTGTGCTGCTGCAGGATTGGATGTCAGAGCTACAGATATAAGTGTTTTTTTTCATGACCTGTCAGGAGTACGGAGAAAGCACTATGGCAGGCAGAGAGAGCCTGACAGAAACGCGGGGCACTGGCCTGCAGGAGCAGGATGTTGCAGGGCATACTCGGAGTCTCTCTAGGCCAGTCCCTGTCGGGGGAGCCCAGAGGAATCGGTTTCAGCAGGCAGGAATCGTGAGACTAGCCTTGAAATCGGTAGTCTCCCGCCTGAATCGGGAGGGTTGGCGTGTATGCTACTCTCTCATTATAAGTATTGAACCTCTGCTGAGAAGTAGTCTCCCTTTTAAATTGAAGGAGTGCAGGTACTCAGTGCTTGATAGTGCCTGCCCATTTAAAGCGCTAGTGACAGGAAGGCAGGCAGAAGGTGGCCTGTACAACACAGCTTTAGAAACATATTTACATTCACAGATTATAATAATGAAGAATGTGAACACCTTCCAATCTCGCATTTGCTAGACTGAGCTGATAAACAGTCAGTCTACCTCTGCAGTTAACCACTGCACAGCTGGGCGCCCATGTATCCTCTACCTTGTGTCTGACCTTGCACCTGTTATCAAAAGTTACTCTTAAAAACTCTGCTAAGGTGCCACAGCTTCAATAAAAACATGCATTGTCAAAGCCAATATGTGTCTTCTATGCAAGAGCTATTGGCGTTGCCAGTGTATTTTAGTCATATTGTACACCAGCCTGGCTGCTGTTCCACATGGTTCAAAGTTAGTGGCATAGAGAAGAGTGGTCTGTCATAGAGTGGCCTAGAGTTCAGAACGGTGTTGTGGAATGGAGTGTTGTAGAGTGGAGTGGAGAAGAGTAGAGTATCACAGATTGGAGTGGAGGAGAGTGAAGGGTTGTGGAGTGGAGAAGATTGTCATGCAGTGTCATCGAGTGGTGTGTCATCAAGTAGAGTGGCGTGTCATCAAGTAGAGTGGTGTGTCATCAAGTAGAGTGGCGTGTCATGGAGTAGATTGGATTGCTATGGTGTGGAGTAGCAGAGTAGTGTAGAGTGGAGTGGTGTGGTGTGGACTGTTGTAGAGTAGCATAGAGTAGAGTGCCATAGAGTGGAGTGCCGTGGAGTGGCATAGAGAGTTGTAGACTGGGGTGGCATAAAGTGGCGTGAAGTAGTGTACGGTAGAGTGGAGTTGAGTAGCGAAATGTGGTGTTAAGTGGTGTGAAGTGGATAGAGTGTAGAGAGAGGAGTAGAGTGACCTAGATTGAAGTGGTGTAGAGTAGAGTGTCATAGAGGGGTTGTTGAGTGGAGTGGCATAGAGTGGAAGTGAGTTTTGTGGAGTAGCATAGAGTGCAGTAGTGTTGTGGAGTGGCATGGAGTGTCATGGCATAGAGGAGAGTGTTGTAAAGTGGAATGTCGTAGAGCAGAGTTGAGTAGAGTGGAGTGCGGTAGAGTGTCATTGAGTAGAGTAGAGTGGCATAGAGTGGTGTGGGATGGAGTGTCGTAGAGTGAAGTTTCATAGAGTGGAGGGGCGTAGAGTAGAGTGGCGTAGAGTAGAGTGGCATAGAGTGGAGTGGCATTGCGTTGAGTGAAGTAAAGTATCGTAGAGTGGAGTAAAGTGTTGTAGTGTGGCGTAGAGTGGAGTGGCATAGAGTCCTGTAGAGTAGTCTGAGTATAGTGACATAGGGTGGAGTAAGTAGAGTGGTATAGAGTGGAATAGAGTGAGGTAGAATGGAGTGGAATGTTGTAAATGAGAGTGGAGTGGTGTAGAGTAGAGTGGAGGGAGTAGTGTGGAATAGTGTGGAGTGATGTAGAATGGCATAGAGTGTCTTAGAGTGGAGTGGCATAGAGAGTTGTAGAGTCAAGTGGTGTAGAGTGGCGTAGAGTGGAGTGCTGGAGAGTAGACTAAAGTTGGCGTGTAGGGGCATAGAGCATCATAGAGTGGAGTGTCATAGACTGTAGTATCATGGAGAGGAACAGAGTGACCTAAAGTAAAGCAGCATAGAATGTCGTAGAGTGGAGTGGTGTAGAGAGTCATGGAGTGGCAGACTGGAGTAGATTGGCTTAGAGTATACTGTCGTGGAGTGGAGTGTGATGGCATAATGAGGATTATCATGGCATAGAGCAGAGTGTTGTAGAATAGAGAGTCGTAGACTAAAGTGTTGTAGAGTGTCAGAGTGGAGTAGAGTAGGGTAGGGTGACGTAGAGTGGTGTAGCGTGGGGTGGGATAGAGTGGAGTGTCATGGGGTGGAGTGTCATGGAGTGGCATAGAGAGGAGTGGCAAAGAGTCGCGTAGCATAGAGTGAAGTAAAGTATTGCAGATTGGAATAAAGTGTTGTAGAGTGGAGGGGCGGAGAGTGGAGCAGAGTGGAGTGTCATAGAGTGGAGGATCCTAGAGTGGAATAGAGTGTCTGGGAGTGGAGTGGCATTGAGTGGAGTAAGTATAGTGGCATAGAGTGGAGTACGTAGACTGACGTAGAATAGAATGGTGTAGAGTGGAGAGGCGTCTAGTGGATGGTGTAGAATGGAGTAAAGTGTTGTTGAGTAGAGGGGTATAGAGTGAAATAGAACATTATGGAGTGGTATAGAGTGGAGGGGAGTGGAGTGGAGTGGAATGGAATCGCAAAGTGTAGAGTGTGGTAGAGTGGAGTAGAGTAGAGTGGTGTATAGTGGAGTACCAGGGAGTGGGGTGGCGTAGAGTGGAGTAGAGTATAGTGGCCTAGAGTTAAGTGGCATAGAGTGGTGTGCAGAATGGCACAGAGTGGAATAGTGTCATAGAGTTAAGTGGAGTAGAGTGGCATGGAAAAAAGTGGAGTGGTGTAGAGAGAAGTGGCTTTGGGTAGAGTGGAGTAAAGTATCGTAGAGGTTGTAGAGTGACGTGGAGTAGTTTAGATTGGCATAGAGTGTTGTATAATGGTGGGGCATAGAGTGTGGCAGAGTGGAGTGTCATAGAGTGGAGTGCCATACTATGGGTGTTGTGAAGTGGCATAGGGGAGAAGGTCCTCCCGGCCAAGAAGAAGCTGCAACAGGCCAAAGTAACTTATGCCATGCTCTATCCCGCTCGCCTGCGAATTACACATCAAGGCAGACACCATCTATGCATAATGCCGCAGCAGGCAATGCAATTCCTCAAGAAATAGCCAAGAAGCCCTCGAAGGGCAGGAAACTCACTAACAACAGGCGGCGCTACATCTCCGACGAGGGCTGGGGAGTAACAGACTTGAAAGGCGCATGAAGACATGCTCACGCACACCCAGGCCCGATGCTCACTCTATTGTATTTCTCCCAGATATCACACAGCTAATTGGAGAAGTGCCATGTAACAACTGCTCAAAACTACCCTATAAGACACTAGCCCCATGAAGAATTTTGTACTGATATATGACGGAGGCCCAGGAAGGAGAGACGATGCCCCTCGGACAAATACACCCACCAGGAAATAATTAACCAGGTGCAATGCACAAAGTCCCGGACACCCTCTCCCTTGCCGATCCATACAGGGAGAGGTCCCGTCCCACCCTCTAGGCCGCAGTCCCTGACAGGAATTCCCTCTTAAGAGACATGAAGACCCACCCCAAATTGCCTCTATTGACACTCAAAAGTACCTTTTCTGGCTACTCTTAAGGTCTGATATATTTCTATGTTCTCAACCCTTTCATTTTGTTGGCGCTACAAAACATCTTCCAGTTTGAATGGTATATATAGATGTAAAATGGTCCTGCACTAAGTTCAATGCTATGGGAGGGTGGAATGTTACTTGGACAGGCCACAATTTCAGGGGGAAAGCGAGGAAGAGGGGGTCAGTTCACAGCAAGTTGAGGAAGCCGGTGTAGGAGCGTGGGATGGGGAACAGCAGGGGGGCACTGTTGACACAGAGAGAACAAGAGAGCAGACTGCAAAAACACCCCTAAGCTACAGCATCAGCAATCCCAGGCAGGAAATTGAAACACCACACTTATAAAACCCACATTCAAATGGAGGGCAAGTGGGCCTGGGTTTCCCAACGTGGAATGTTCAGGGGTTGGGGGGACCAGAGAAAGAGAAGACATCTCCTGACATATTTGGATAGGCATAAGGTAAATATAGCCATGCTGCAGGAAACGCTTACAGCGCCCTCATCAATCCCACATTTGCTGCAGGCTGGGCATCACATAGATATTTCTCCGCCTACTCCTTCTACTCCAGAAGAACAGCCATCCTGGTAAGAAAAAACACTCCTTACGTAGAGGAGGGGGCCATAACTGATCCCGGGGGCAGGTACTGCATGGTGTGGTGGAGGCTGGCATCTCACTCAATCATGATGGTGAACTGTTATGGGCCCAACATAGATGAAAAATCCTTTTGTACAACACTGTGGGGATTGGTCATAAACATAGGCTCCTCACACATTGTATGGGGTGGCGATTTCAGCATCACAATACAGCTGGAGTGCAACCGGTCACACCCCCAGCCACAACACTACACAAGAGCCCAACTCCAAATGTGGTAGGTCATAGAGGAACACCGGCTACTCGATACATGGCATGATACGCACCAGACACACAGGGAGGGCACCTATTATTCCACGGTACACTCCAGCTGGTCTCGACTGGACTTTTGGCTGATTTCCAGGGGACCTGAAACATGGTCCCACTAACACAGCAGTTTTGTGTGAACATATTCAGATCACTCTCCAGTGCTCATGCAGTTGACGCCCCAACGAGGACCCCCACCTCACCCCCCCTCAGGGAACCCCTTAACGTTTATATCCTGGTGACTTCCCCCAACAATCGTTACTTGATGCCCCAATTTAAGTCGAACTGGGGCAGGAACTGGAGTATTTCCGCAAGCGAAACATAGACTCGGTACCCGCAATGGTATGGGAGGCTTTAAAGGCGACCATACGGGGCACATGCATAGCCAAGGCAGGAGGTATCCTGAAAGACATCAGGTGTACGCTGGGGAAACTGGAGAACAATTTACAGGAACTGGAGGAAGAACTTAATTTAACGGGTAAAAAGGCAATGTTATATGTTATGTTATGTTATAAAAATATTTCTAGAGCGCACTGTCACCGATTGGTTGCTTGGCGCTGTGATCAGCAATAACATGAACATAGAGGGAAGAGGGTTATAAAAATGCTTGTCTGAATAGCCAGGTCTTCAAGGCTTTCCGGAAGGAGAGGAGATCTTGACAATTCCGGGTCTCCATCGGGAGAGAATTCCACAAGCAGGAAGCAAGGGTAGCAAACCTACGACCTCCTGCACGCTTTAAGTTGAAGGAAGGCGACTGCAGGAGGTTCTGGTGGAGTGAGCGTAGGTTGCGGGACGGGGTGTATTTGGAAATCAAGTTGTTGATGAATAATGGGCTTTTACAGTGAAGGGACTTGAAGATTATGCAACCAGTTTTGAAGGCACATCGCTGGGCCACAGGGAGCCAGTGTAGTTTCCTAAGGAGGGGGGTGGCTGCCTGACGCCTAGGTTGGATCAGAATTAGCCTTGCGGCATGGTTCTGTGCCATCTGGAGTCGCTTAACAATCAGCCATGTCGGCAATCAGAACCAAAATCAGGGAAAAACACTTACCGAATATCAAAATACAGCTGACAGGAAAGCCTTTTCTGCAGAAAGTATCACAGAGCCAGACAAAATGGAGAAGGAGAAAGGCCGGATAAAGCATTGGCAGAATTTACACGCAAACTCCGACTCTCCAACTACGTCATGGAAATCCATGATACGAAGGGGAACCTCCAAAAGAGTGAATGAATGAATGAAAGCCATCTTATAATGCGCGACTTAGCCCAGCAGGCATCAAGGCGCCTATCAAAGAAATATAATGCGAAAAAATATAAAACCGGGGCCAGGTGCTGGATTATCAATATGCCTCTGCGAAGAGCCAAGTTTTTAATGCTTTTCTGAAGAGCATAATAGAGGGTTGAGTCTTCAGTTCAGGGGGGAGGTTGTTCCAGAGTTTGGGGGCCAGGGAGGAAAAGGCCCTTCCTCCCCACCTGACTCTGCGAAACCGGGGGACGGATAGGAGATTCTTGTTAGAGGAGCGCAGATTTCTGCTGGGAACATAAGGAACCAGCAGGGATCTTAAACCTTCTGAACTTTCGCCAGACAAGGCCCCATAAACAAGGCACAGGATCTTAAAAGTGATCCTTGCCTGGATCGGGAGCCAGTGCAGGCTTTTCCTAGCGGAAGTGGCAGAGGAGAGGCTGGAGGCGGCAAGGACAAACCTAGCTGCAGCGTTTTGGACGATCTGCAGGCGTTGAATCAGGCCTTTATTGATGCCCGCATAAAGCGCGTTGCAATAGTCTAGCCGTGATGCGACCAAAGCAGCAACGACCTGTTTGCGGACTTGGAGGGAGAGATAATACATGATTTTCCTCCAGGTCCTGATAATACCCCAACATGTGCAGACCGTCCTGTTTACCTGCTGGACCATGTCGAGCGAGGTGTCAATCAAAACGCCCAGATTCCGCGCTGATTTCGTGGGCGAGGGGCAGGCTCCAAGAGATGGAGGCCACCAGTCACTAGACCAGACATCCTGGTCTCCGTCGAAGACCAGGACCTCGGTTTTCTCTCCGTTCAGCTTCAGTGAGTTCAAGATCATCCACTGCGCAACTGCCTCCATGCAGTTCCTGAAGCTTAGAACGGAGGTACTCACCGAGTGGGAGAGAGACACCATAATTTGGGTGTCATCGGCGTATGACACCACATCCATCCCAAAAGATCTTACCAACCTGGCAAGTGGGGCCACATAAATGTTGAAAAGAGTGGGGCTGAGAGCCGATCCCTGCGGGACCCCACATTGCACAGGTGTAGCTTGGGACAGGAACTCTCCCAACTTGACCTTCTGCTCCCTCTGATTGAGGAAGGAGGCCAAGAGACTCAGCGCAGGGCCCTCCACCCCTATCTCCCTAAGAAGAGCTGTTAGGATAGAGGGAGATAGGGTGTCAAATGCAGCTGTTAGGTCGAGCAGGACCAGCAGAGTGGTATGGCCCTGGTCGACCTTTGCACAAATGTTATTTAGGACCACTGTGAGAGCTGATTCGGTAAACTGCGATGTCAAAATACTGGCCAAATTGTGATGTCAAAATACTGGTCAAATTGCTGGCGAACTGACAGCCTACTTATGGACGGGCTGGTATGCTCGGACCAGGATAGCTTGATCCCGGGCAGGGCCACATATTATAATTTGCTTACATTGTTTTCAATAATCCAGGCTATAGATACAGAGCTCAGGGCCGTAGCTGTGTTTTTGGATGTCACCAAGGCTTTCGACTCTTTAGAATGGGACTTCTTACTGACAGTCCTGTGGCGCATGGGGGTTCCCCTGCGATTCTGCGCATAGGTGCGGCTCCTATTTCACAGACCTAGGGCAAAACTGCTCATAAATGGGGTGCAATCTCCTGCATTTGCAATAACCAGAGGCACTAGGCAGGGTTGCCCACTGTCCCCTCTCCTATTCGCACTTGCGGTAGAACCACTAGCAGCTACGCTACGACAGCACCATCGGTACTTTGCATTAAGATACCCATTGAGACACTTGTTGGTGTCACTCTATGCAGATAATATCACGCTATACGTTAGAGACCCTCATACAAGTTTAAATAAAATACTCAGATAATTCATTAGATTTGGAGAACTCTCAGGAATAACAATAAATTGGGAGAAAATCCAGATCTTCCCACTTACCCCCAACAACCCCCCTGTGATGCCGGAATACCCATTGACATGTGTGAGCCGGAACTTTAATATTTGGGAATAATCGTTACCAGAAACAGAGAGAGCCTCCTGAGAGCCAACTATGGGAGGGCACAGTGCCTTTATCATTGGCAGTATGCATAGCGCTAATGAAAATGGTAATCCTGCCCTGCCTGTTGGACCACTTCTTAAATATCCCATACTGCCAGGGGTGCCACTTTTTCAAGAGTCTGATGACCAGACTAGCATGGGGAGAGAAACAACCTAGAGTCAAGTGGGACATCCTCATCTTATCTTTTTCCAGAGGGGGGGTTTGAGACTCCAGATCCAGAGCTATATTACCTTAGTGCACAAGCACAATATGCGCTTTATTGGCACAAGCACAAAAAAACTACAGGCCACTGTGGCATACTCACCTGCTATACCACTGGCCTATCAGTACAATATCCCAATAACATACGAAACAATATGTCACCAGATGCTTCAACGCTATAACATACGCACATGGGGGGGGGGACTATATAAGTAGGGGAGCTTCCAAAATAGGGAAGACGTTTTGGGCAGACACCCCCCCACACCTATAGAGCTTTTTTTATACATAAGGCTAAGGCAGGGTGTTAAGAAAACTACCCCAGCTTTCACTAAGGAACCACCCACACTATTCCCACTACACAATATGCTTCAAACCGCCAGCCATTCGCACATAGTATTGAGATTATATCACACCACTCTCACACTCCAGGTTCGGAAGCAAAGTGAGGCAAGGCAAGATTGGGAGGCAGATCTAGAACATAGATATATTGCTGTCAGCAAACAGATAGGATTACTGCTAGCAGTAGGTTTAGGATTATCCATTTTAAATTCCTGCACAGGATGTACTATTCCCCAGCGCGCTTGTACCAATACAAATTGAGGCCAAATGACAGATGCGGGCAGAACGGGCAGATTCCTTCACCTGGCCTGGACATGTAGACTAGTATTTACTTTCTGTAGGGAGGTTGACGAAGCCCTATCTCGGATGGTGGGGATGTAGCTAAATCTAACCCAACTAATAGCAATACTTGAATATACAGAGGAATTAAAGAAATCGGTTTGACAATTTGTGGCTCTCAGGTTGCTGCTGGCCAAATGCATAGTGGCATGTAGATGGGGGCGGGGAAGAGCGCCAAAATTCAAGGAATGGCTGCACGATATGACATTGCCAGGAGCAGCTAACCACATGCTCTGAACTAATGCCGATAAGCTCTAGGCCCCCAGATATATGGGAACCCCTGAGGGCATACTTACTTTTGAACTCACAAACAACAGACACCCAACAAGAACACGTCACAGGCTTTTAGGGCTCCACTGGCTGACTACCCTCACTGGGAAACACCTTCAATTTTATGGGTTGTACACTGGCGACACTTTTACAGTGGCTCAAAATAGAGCAGCATTGTGGGAGCTGTAAAGGTGGAAGGTGTAAACAATAGACATACTGCTCTAGAAATGTGAATTAAGTGTAATTTGCTTAGTCTACAGTGCCATGTAACAAGATGTTGTTGTTATTGATGAACATGCTAATAAAAAGAAGTAAAAGAAAAAGGCAAGCTTCCTCTCTCTTGACCTCATCAGCCTAGGGTCTTGCCTGTTTCAGTGCCTTAAATAGATAATCTTTTGCTAGCAATCTCTTGGTCATCTCACAGTTTATTTTTTGGGAACTTTGTTCAGAGCTGCAATTTCTTTTTTCTCTGAGATATTCACTGCAGGGAATACTCCATTTGAAACTAGGTGGGTGACAGCTCGATGCATGCAGGATTGATTTACCTGCTATTTGTTTCCTGAACATTGCTGTTGTGAATCTTACAGGGCTAGTGCAAAGATGTTAAATTTGGTTTCATTACCATCCCAAACAAAGAAGACATAATTTATATATCTAAGCCAGACACTGATTTTCTCTGTCAGGTGTGCCAGGTCGCTGCCCCCCAGCACCCGCTCCTCCCACCAGCCCATCACCGAATAGGTGTAGCTGGGAGCGAAGCAGGTGCCCAAAGCAGCCCAATGAATCCATTTAAACAATTCAGTCTCAAACATAAAAACATTTTCAGACAAGCAAATCTCTATCATTGTCTGAATCATATGTGTGTGTTCTAAAACATTGATACTTCTGGAATGCAGAAATTGCTTGCAGGCATTCAGACTATCTGTATGTCTGATACACATGTAAAGGCTCTCTACATCCAAATAAACCATTAAAGACTCTCTCCTCCAATGGAGGTTCTTTACTTTTTGTATGAAATCCGGACATAGGTGTTTGGGCCAGTTACAAAGGGGAACAGGAACTGGTCAACATAAGTTGAAGTGTTCTCAAGGAGACTATTCTTAGATGAGACAATGGGATGTCCCAGAGGATTCATCAGAACTCTTGTACACTTTGGGAAGCAAATATAGGGTGGGATTCGTGGGTGTGCCTTTCTTGAAGAATTGTAGTTTGTCCCAATTTAAAAGTTATTTTTTTGTACCAATCCTGCAAGAGGTCTGAATACATTGATTTTAATTCTTTTAGATATGTTTTAGCAACTTTGGTGTAGCATGCAGTGTTGCTGAGTTGCCTATTTGCCTGTGGGACATAATCCTCTCTGTCCATCAGGACTACGTTTCCCCTCCTTATCAGAAGGTTTTATTACTAGGCTCTGATCTTTCTGTAAGGTGGTCTGCAATGGGCAGTTATAGTTAGGACCATGTCTCCATGGCTAAAGCATTTTTTTTACTCGCCTATATGTTTAGCGCTGTTTGATGAATCTTCACAAAATGTTCCCAAAAAGTTTCATAGTGAGAATTGTTGTGCATGGAAAGTTTCAGGATTATCCTTCAGGCAGGGGGTCAATAAAAATGGGGGGGGGTGGGGAGGGGGGGGCAATATAAGTGCATTTCCCATGATAATTCCCATAGGGGCTTTGAACACAACTGCAGCCCGAGCTGCTGAACCAAATTATACCAAATTTGGCAGAAAGGTAGATTTGGTTATGTAGATCACGCTTTACCATATCGTTGTAAAGGCATTCATGGTAAAGGCATATGCGCTGTAAAGGCATTGTGTGGTAACGGCATATGCGTTGTAAAGGCATTGCATGGTATTTTCGGCATTGTAAAGTCTGTTTACCATAGAGTGGATTGGCCTAGAGTTGCGTAGAGTGTTGTAAAGTGTGGTGTGGCATAGAGTGGAGTACAGTGACATAGAGTGAATTTGAGTAGAGTGACAGAGTAGAGTAGAGTAGTGTGGCATAGAATGGAGTGCAGTAGAGTAGAGCGGCATAGGTTTCCCTTGTTCGACTATAAAAAAAAACTATAAACGGTTCAAAACTGCGCGGCACGCCTCCTTAAGCAGACTCATAACAGGGAATCTGCCAAACCACATATTAATGCATTGCATTGGCTGCCAGTAGACAAAATAATTCCATTTTAGGCCTTGTGTATTGCCATTAAATCATTGGCGGCTAGTGCTCCACCGATTCTCCAATCTATCATATCCCCGTATTTCCCTAATAGACCACTCCGCTCTGAGATTAAACATCTTGCCATTGTTCCCAAAGTCAATCCAGCCCAGACAGGGGCCGTCTTTTTTCCGTCATCACTGTGAAATGCTGGAATCAACTTCCAGATGGTATTCGTCTAGAGGCCAATCATCTCTTATTCCGCAAACGTCTTAAAACTCTGTTGTTTTCCTGATCTCCCCTACACATGTGGTTTAGGTTCAGTCTTTTAGTGCTGGGAAGCCTTTGGTAGCCATGCACTTTATAAGTGTTTTATTCATTCATACTTAGGCAAACTCTAGGGCATGAGTCTTCTCAGTGCAGGGTCTCAAGTGATTCCAGGGAGGGTGCCAGGCTCTGGCGAAAAGAAGCATTATGCTGATAACAGTGTATTGTTTTCAGCGAGGAAAAGCAGAGCGGCAGTAATCCGCTCTGCAAGGGACCATCACTAACAGGTTTTGTCATTTATATCCTGGCTGGGAGGTGGTGTCAATAGGGAAGGGACTCCAAATAGTCTTCAAACTCCCCACCCCCATTCCTAATAAACTAACTGTGGACACTTTTACATGTTAGTAAGGCCTGCCTGACCAGAATAGTATGTTTGGCAATCTATTTGTGTGCATTTTTTAAACGGTCCAGAATTTAACTGCGATGTATAAATAAGTGTAGACACATTTAAACACTGCCGGTTTAATAGAATATCTGAGAACAAATTTTTTTTGGGGGGGGGGGTCCCACATTTTCTTTCCCCACAGGGGGCGTGAAATTAAGAAGACCACTGCTCTAGGGGAACATTGGGGTCTGGCTCTAAAGGCAGATCAATGTAAAATGGCAAACTTGTGTAGGGTTTTCTATGAAACCACTGGGTAGCAGCATTCTCCACTGCTTTGTTATGGGAGTCAGTCTATGTACTTAGGTCAATGTGTTCATATTCCCATCGAAGAAAGGATCTTAACATTTTGACTATTGTGGACCACTACTTAATCATTACTGGAATTCAGGGATGCCCCGTGCCCTCGAATCATTATAGGAATCCGTGGATTCTCACTGAGTCATAAAATGAAGTAGAGGACTCTGGCTTTAGCAATTTGGTTGATTTGAATCTCAAAACAATGCATAAAAACAGAGAAACAAGCATTCATAAAAAACAAAAATACACAAATGATGAAATATTTTATTCAATTTACAAATACATTTATAAAAAAGATTTAATGGGAAGGTTGGGACTTTTCAAAATTCAACTAAGGCCACTCATCGTCCATACTATATTCTGTTTGATGCATTTGCCCTGCTCCTGTAAATCAATCTGTGGGCACAACTTAATTTTCGGCCTCCAATTGCACATTCCTCACACATTAAATTATCGTTTTAAAGGAAGAAACAGAGAGACATACTTTGGAATGTTGGAGCCGAAGGCTAATAACAGCCATTATAAGCCCAGCGTCACTTCATTGTCTTCAATGGATCTTTCAACATTCCAGTGTTCTAATATACCCTAGCCCACCATAGCGGGCTATACCGGCCATTAAAGGCACGCTCCAGCGTTAAAGGCCCGAGCCGAAGGCGAGGGCCTTTAACAATGGAGCAGGAATTTAATGGCTGGTATAAACCAGCTATGAAGGGCTATAAGGCTATTAGAACATTCTGGCACTAGAAGGCAGAATGTTCTAACAAATAAAACAAAGGCCTCTCGGAGCCCTAGGGGGTTCAAATCCCCTCGAGCTCCGAGAGGACTTTGTCCACAACAACAGCTGTGAACAAAAGCAACATTGGAATGTTGCTCTGCGGGCCTTTACTGGCCCATAGAACCATGGAACACTCCATTGTATTCAATGAAGCACTCCACATTCCAATGTTCTAATTTGTGCTTCATCATTGCTTGTCAGGTATATCCACCTGCATGGGGTAGCTTTAGCCAGGTTTGGTGAGACAAAGTTTACTTCCTAACAGGAATGAAGTTAGTGTGTACCTCTGTAAGATGTATTATTGCTAATGGTCTTAGGTAAGGGTGCAATGTATATATTTCAAAAAATTGTAAATGTGTTAGTCTGTAGTGTGTGTCTTGGTGATGTGCATCTGGACCAGATGGGGAAGATGCGCTAGGGCATACTTAGGCATTTACGCTTTCAGCAGCAAAACCTTATGGGTAAGTAGGGCACAGTGCAATGACGTGATTTGGCAAGTGTCATACTGATTTACTCACCTGGAAACTCCAGGGCGAGAACTTTGCTCTTCTCCCCTCCTTACGTTTCAATTCCATCTTGCACTCGCCGGTGGACTGAGACATGTAAGCACATTACTAATGAAAATAACGCCACATTACATTTACTACCCCTAAAACAGTAATGGGCAGTAATACTAACCTTCTGCCGCCAGGTGGCAAACACGCACCACGATTTCGATCACTCGTCTGTAATTACATTCGTCTGTTACCAGCATGGCAAGGGCTAGAAGCCTTTCACAAGCCATTTCACAGTGTGTTGATAATGACTGTAAAGGGTACTTGAAATAACGAAATACCCGGAACAATGTACAGCCCGTTATGAAGGGGCTGTCTGTCAAGCAAAAAAAAAGGCACATGCAGAAATTTATCAATTTGGTTTTGTATGATCTTTCCATGTTCGAGGGTTACACGTGTGTGATATTTTTACAAATTATGTGTGACCTTTTGAATGAAACCTATGCTTATTTCCTAAAGTTCTGCGTTAACACTCATATGACCCCAAAGTTAGCAACGTATTTTACCTATTTTAAGGCCCTCACAGTGCTAAATTCAGGGGAGTAGCTTGGTCAGTAAGACCTTATGGGGTGGGGGAGGCTTACATTTCAGATTTCTCCACAACCACGCTGGAATATCTTGTTAAAATACATGAGAAGCAGGACACGAGGGCTGGCTTAAGAGGCAGTGGAAACAGAGGAGCGCAGATTGCTAGGGGTACTTAAAACCCAAATGCTTTCATACTAACCAAGGAGAGGAAAACAAAAAGATCCAGGTTGCCAGCCGACAGATACTTCACCCTACAGGATGAAAGCATCTGTACCCAACTATATACTAAAGAATACATTTGTCAGGTGGGTGTAACACCCCAAACACCCGCCCCCATTCCCGACTACACCCCTGGCTACATTATGTTTCATAGTACGAGCGCCTATGCAGCTTCGGTAAGTGCTTTTATTAGACCTGTTACACAGTCCTTAACTGACCCTACAAAAGTGTCTCTGGCAACACGACTCTACCTAATCACACTTTACGGGCGCTTAACCCGTTGCGTGCTAATGACGAGCTCAGCTCGTCATGAGGCACGGTTGAGCTGCACTCATGACGAGTTGAGCTCGTCACAGCCGTTGGAACGTTCCCACGCGGGGATAATTTCCCCACCTGTGCTGAACGTTCGAAAAACGGGTCTCGCTGTGACGAGCTCTGCTCGTCATGAGTGCAGTTCCGCTGTGCCTCATGAAAAGCTGAGCTCGTCACCAGCATGGCGGCATCGCGCGTGCCCCCCTTGCCCCCCCACCCCGCACAGGATGTGGAGATGCTTCACAGCACCGAGCAGTAAGTCCAAGCCCCAAGCCCCAAGCCCCTTGAGAGGTTTCAGTGCAGAGGGTCAATGCAAATCACCCCAAACTGAGAGACTTGTGGGTAAGACTTGTGGGTAGAGCCGTCCAGGCTGCCAGCCAGGAGCATACCAAATGCCATTATTAAAGTGATCTCACACTAGCCTTTAATCTTTATAAAAATACCATTTGTTGTTTTTAGGTCTCACGTGAGGCAGGGCATGCACTGTTCCTTGCAAGGCATTTGGTTTACATAGAGGGCATACAACATGGCTAAAAGACATTGACAAAGTCAATAGCTCTCGCAGAGGCAAGTACCATTTTGGATTTAGGAGAGAACTACATCTCACTAGGGTGACCAACTGGCATTGGTGCAAATTCAGGACGGTGAGTGTAAAAATTCAGGACAAAGGGTCAAAATTCAGGACACAAATTCAGGACAGGAGGTCAAAATTCAGGACAAAACTTCAGGACAATAGGTACGTTTTACAGACACATCAGAGGTCGTGCAATAGTATATAAGTAAGCCCAGCCATTTCCAAACATATTCAACTGTTTGCAAACCTATCCATCATGTATCCTTCCATCTATCATTTCACTCATCCATCCCCTAATCCATCCTTTCACTCATCTCCATTATTCATCCATCCATCCATCCATCCATCCACCATTTCACCCTATCTATCTGTACACTTATCCATCCACTCTTTATCCCATCCATCCATTCACTCATCCATTCAGCCATTTACCCTTTCACCAATCCAGCCATCCTTTCACTTACTAATCCTTCCACCCATCCACTATTTTAGTCATCCATCCATCCTCCCTTTCTTACTCCATCGACCCTTTCACTTAGCCATCCTTCCTTCCAGCCATCCATCCACCAACCCATCCATCCATCCATCCATCTACTCACCCACTCATGAATCCATCCATTGATCCTATCACTCATCCATCTATCATTTCACTCCTTCACACATCTATTCATCCTTTTGTCCATCTACCCTCCCTTTCACTCACTCATCCATCCTTACATCCACCCTTTCACTCATACGTCCATTCATTCCCCCTTGCACTTATCAATCCATCCATCATTTCACTCATCCACCTACCCACCCATCATCCACCCAACCATCCACCCACCCACCATCCACCCACCCACTCATCCATCCTTTCACCCACCCACCATCCAATCCACTGATCCATCCTTTCACCCACCCACTATCCACCCGCCCACTCATCCATCCATCCTTTCACCCACCCACTCATCCATCCATCCATCCTTTCACCCACCCACTCATCATCCATCCATCCTTTCACCTACCCACTCATCATCCATCCATCCTTTCACCCACCCACTCATCATCCATCCATCCTTTCACCCACCGACTCTCCATCCATCCATCCTTTCACCCACCCATCATCCATCCATCCATCCTTCCTTCCCCTCATCATCCATCCTTCCCCTCATCATCCATCCATTCTTTTCCCTCATCATCCATCCATCCTTCCCCTCATCATCAATCCATCCTTTTACCCACCCCCTCATCATCCATCCATTCCCTAATCATCCATCCATCCATCCTTTCACGCACCCCCTCATCATCCATCCATCCACCCTTCCCCTCATCATCCATCAACCCTTCCCCTCATCATCCATCCTTTCACCCACCCCCTCATCATCCATCCATCCATCCATCCCCTCATCATCCATCCATCCTTCCCCTCATCATCCATCCTTCCCCTCATCATCCATCCATCCTTTCACCCACCCACCCATCCATCCTTCCCCTCTATCCATCCCCTCATCCATCCATCCATCCCCTCACCCATCCATCCTTCCCCTCATCCATCCTTCCCCTCATCCATCCATCCTTCCCCTCATCCATCCATCCTTCCCCTCATCCATCCATCCTTCCCCTCATCCATCCTTCCTTTCATCCATCATCCATCCTTCCCCTCACTCATCCATCCATCCCATCCATTTATCCTTCCCCTCATCCATCCATCCATCCATCTCCTGATCCATCCATCCTTCCCCTCCATCCATCCACTCCATCCATCCATCCATCCATCCTTCCCCTCATCCATCCATCCTTCCCCTCCATCCATCCATCCATCCTTCCCCTCCATCCATCCATCCATCCTTCTCCTCATCCATCCATCCCCTCCATCCATCCATCCTTCCCCTCCATCCATCCTTCTCCTCATCCATCATCCTTCCCCTCATCCATCTTTCCCCTCATCCATCATCCAGCTACCCTTCCACCCATACATCCAGCTACTTACATTTTCTCTCCATCCTTCCCCTCACTCATCAATCCATCCATCCTCTCTCATTAGCCATTTATTCAATCTTTCATTCATCCATTCACCCTTTCACTAATTCATCCAACCATTCACCCATCCCTTCACTTACTTACTCGCCGACCTTTCCATATTAATTTTGAGCTGAGCCCTTTTGAGAAGAGGCCCATCAAGAACTTCACCCTCGCTGCAGGGGCCGTTCCAGGACTGGGATGGAAGCCACCCAGGGAGGAGACAGGATCCACCACAGGGGGGGACAAGAGCCACCACAGGTGGGGGAGGACTGGAGCCATCCCAGGCGTGGGGTGGACTGGAGCCACCACATGGGGGGACCGGTGCCATCACTGAGGGGAGGGTAGGAGCCGTCACAGGAGAGGGAACACAGGGGTGGGCATGCAGTATTCTAGTATCATCTTGGGCTCCTCTCCTGCACAAGACAACGAGAAGACAGGCTCTCTGTCCAAAATGCCACCCCCCACTGTGATGTACAGTACTTACAGGAGATACTCTAAGAGAACTGATTGTCCTCCATACTTTGTTAATCAGTGTGGTGCGATTGTGCCATTTCTTTATTTTCTTACATTATAGACTGCATGTTTGAAGAACCGAGTCCTGAAGCCTCACAGTAATTAAGCTCTGTGAAGAGAACCACGTGCTGCCTCGGTGTAATCCGGGGTGTAATCTGGCCGAGTCTCGGATGTTTGGGGCCCTGGGTAGAAATGGAATGTGTGAGCCCCCCTCTAAATAGCAGATACAAGACGCATTCATGGCTGTTTGCATGTGAATAGATGTCGCTGCTCCTGAACCGGCAGCCCCTCCCTCTCAGTCACCTTCGAAGCACCTCTTAACAGCTCATCAAGGGCTGGAGGTGTGCGGGTTGCCATCCCGCTGTGCCTCTCCAATGCTGATGGGTATCTGAGGAGCTTTGGTGCAGCATCGGAGTGAAGAAGGGAGGTGGGTTAGGGTGAGGCAACCGGTGCCCTGTTAAAATGACGGACAAATGGCGTCCGTTAAAGATTCCTTCACGGACAACGGACAGACGGACGAAATTACGGACTGTCCGTGAAATTTACGGACGGTTGGTCACCCTACATCTCACTGAGAGACTCTTTCCAGCACAAGATTTTCTTTTTAGAAATCATCAGGGCCTATTTGCAAAGATATTTTTACATAAGTATGTTTACTTTATGTATAAATCTATTCAAGCACCCGAGTATAAATCTACACATTTAAGCAAGTCACCATTTCAGAGTGTAGGGTAATACCTAAGTGTAGAATTACATATCCCCAACCCCCACAGCTCAGGGGAGTAGATACTTCAAATACTGAATTTACAAGTGCAAAGTTACTACTCTTAACTTTTCACATAGAGGTGGATTCCAGAGCCACTGTTGTATATAGAGAAATTTACTACAGTATATTTTTCTTTCAAATATTATTAGCAATATTTTAATACATAATATAAATGTAAAATAATAAAAAATATTTAATATTAAATTAGAACTAATGACATGAAATGTTACTTCACATTAACTCATTCAATTAAATGTGTTTTGAAAAATGAACAAAATTTAATGTCTATTTAATTTGTAAATAATTTCTTTAAGAATAATTGAATAATTACAAAATTCCCACCTACAGTAACATTTTTATTTTCATTCAATATATTACATTTTGTTTTAAGTTATATGGTGAATTAATTGATACATTATTTTTAACAAGTTTAATTTATTAAAACATGTTTAAATTAAATGTTAAAAGAATTGCTTATTTATCTATAATTAAACACGTTAGTGTCACACACACACACATATATATATATATATATATATATATATGTATGTATATGTTTATGTATATGTTTCCTGCGTTGGTGGGAGTTTGTCAATGTTTGGCGGCGTGGTTCTGCCGCGGGAGGACGCACAGTCAGTAAGCGCGCCTGAGGCTTTCCCAACCCGAACCACTTCTGTTTTTGGTCGTGACTCACGAAAGGGAAAGCGGTTGCCACCGATGACCGGCATCGGTATGACTCTGAGTGGCGGACTTGAAAATGGTTCACCTACAGCAACGCGGATCAAACAGACACTTTAAAATTACACCGCCTAATGGAGGGCAGAGAAACTACTGCAGCCAAAAACTACAGGATCCAGCATGCCCCGAAAAAACACGTGATGACCATTTGAGGTCTTGACCACTGGGGGTCATTTAAAAGAACTTTGGCAGTCGCCTGTGGTTTGGCAGCAGCATCTGGTGTGAGGGGACAACCTTTGAAAAAGTCCAATGGTGGACGAAACGCGTCAGGAAATTCCCCTGTTAAGTGAATAAATTACCTGTTTGGCAACCCGCTGGTGTGCGACTCCGTTTCCTGCGTTGGTGGGAGTTTGTCAATGTTTGGCGGCGTGGTTCTGCCGCGGGAGGACGCACAGTCAGTAAGCGCGCCTGAGGCTTTCCCAACCCGAACCACTTCTGTTTTTGGTCGTGACTCACGAAAGGGAAAGCGGTTGCCACCGATGACCGGCATCGGTATGACTCTGAGTGGCGGACTTGAAAATGGTTCACCTACAGCAACGCGGATCAAACAGACACTTTAAAATTACACCGCCTAATGGAGGGCAGAGAAACTACTGCAGCCAAAAACTACAGGATCCAGCATGCCCCGAAAAAACACGTGATGACCATTTGAGGTCTTGACCACTGGGGGTCATTTAAAAGAACTTTGGCAGTCGCCTGTGGTTTGGCAGCAGCATCTGGTGTGAGGGGACAACCTTTGAAAAAGTCCAATGGTGGACGAAACGCGTCAGGAAATTCCCCTGTTAAGTGAATAAATTACCTGTTTGGCAACCCGCTGGTGTGCGACTCCGTTTCCTGCGTTGGTGGGAGTTTGTCAATGTTTGGCGGCGTGGTTCTGCCGCGGGAGGACGCACAGTCAGTAAGCGCGCCTGAGGCTTTCCCAACCCGAACCACTTCTGTTTTTGGTCGTGACTCACGAAAGGGAAAGCGGTTGCCACCGATGACCGGCATCGGTATGACTCTGAGTGGCGGACTTGAAAATGGTTCACCTACAGCAACGCGGATCAAACAGACACTTTAAAATTACACCGCCTAATGGAGGGCAGAGAAACTACTGCAGCCAAAAACTACAGGATCCAGCATGCCCCGAAAAAACACGTGATGACCATTTGAGGTCTTGACCACTGGGGGTCATTTAAAAGAACTTTGGCAGTCGCCTGTGGTTTGGCAGCAGCATCTGGTGTGAGGGGACAACCTTTGAAAAAGTCCAATGGTGGACGAAACGCGTCAGGAAATTCCCCTGTTAAGTGAATAAATTACCTGTTTGGCAACCCGCTGGTGTGCGACTCCGTTTCCTGCGTTGGTGGGAGTTTGTCAATGTTTGGCGGCGTGGTTCTGCCGCGGGAGGACGCACAGTCAGTAAGCGCGCCTGAGGCTTTCCCAACCCGAACCACTTCTGTTTTTGGTCGTGACTCACGAAAGGGAAAGCGGTTGCCACCGATGACCGGCATCGGTATGACTCTGAGTGGCGGACTTGAAAATGGTTCACCTACAGCAACGCGGATCAAACAGACACTTTAAAATTACACCGCCTAATGGAGGGCAGAGAAACTACTGCAGCCAAAAACTACAGGATCCAGCATGCCCCGAAAAAACACGTGATGACCATTTGAGGTCTTGACCACTGGGGGTCATTTAAAAGAACTTTGGCAGTCGCCTGTGGTTTGGCAGCAGCATCTGGTGTGAGGGGACAACCTTTGAAAAAGTCCAATGGTGGACGAAACGCGTCAGGAAATTCCCCTGTTAAGTGAATAAATTACCTGTTTGGCAACCCGCTGGTGTGCGACTCCGTTTCCTGCGTTGGTGGGAGTTTGTCAATGTTTGGCGGCGTGGTTCTGCCGCGGGAGGACGCACAGTCAGTAAGCGCGCCTGAGGCTTTCCCAACCCGAACCACTTCTGTTTTTGGTCGTGACTCACGAAAGGGAAAGCGGTTGCCACCGATGACCGGCATCGGTATGACTCTGAGTGGCGGACTTGAAAATGGTTCACCTACAGCAACGCGGATCAAACAGACACTTTAAAATTACACCGCCTAATGGAGGGCAGAGAAACTACTGCAGCCAAAAACTACAGGATCCAGCATGCCCCGAAAAAACACGTGATGACCATTTGAGGTCTTGACCACTGGGGGTCATTTAAAAGAACTTTGGCAGTCGCCTGTGGTTTGGCAGCAGCATCTGGTGTGAGGGGACAACCTTTGAAAAAGTCCAATGGTGGACGAAACGCGTCAGGAAATTCCCCTGTTAAGTGAATAAATTACCTGTTTGGCAACCCGCTGGTGTGCGACTCCGTTTCCTGCGTTGGTGGGAGTTTGTCAATGTTTGGCGGCGTGGTTCTGCCGCGGGAGGACGCACAGTCAGTAAGCGCGCCTGAGGCTTTCCCAACCCGAACCACTTCTGTTTTTGGTCGTGACTCACGAAAGGGAAAGCGGTTGCCACCGATGACCGGCATCGGTATGACTCTGAGTGGCGGACTTGAAAATGGTTCACCTACAGCAACGCGGATCAAACAGACACTTTAAAATTACACCGCCTAATGGAGGGCAGAGAAACTACTGCAGCCAAAAACTACAGGATCCAGCATGCCCCGAAAAAACACGTGATGACCATTTGAGGTCTTGACCACTGGGGGTCATTTAAAAGAACTTTGGCAGTCGCCTGTGGTTTGGCAGCAGCATCTGGTGTGAGGGGACAACCTTTGAAAAAGTCCAATGGTGGACGAAACGCGTCAGGAAATTCCCCTGTTAAGTGAATAAATTACCTGTTTGGCAACCCGCTGGTGTGCGACTCCGTTTCCTGCGTTGGTGGGAGTTTGTCAATATATATATATATATATATATATATATATATATATATATATATTTATATACACGTCTGTTCGTTTAACAAGGCCATCCAACAGATGTATTATGGTAACCTCTGCAAGATGGCCGCTATGTTTATCATATACTTTGTCTCTCTTTTGTGTTTATTGAACATGAGATTGACGTTAACACATGACTTTATTTAAGTGCAAATGAACTTGTTTCTAGTCACAGCAGACGAAAACGCGAAGCCGAAACGCGTTCTGTTTTGGATTTGACCGTTTAATAAATCCCAGAGTATTGCAAATTGAGTTGTGGAGTGCCGTCCATTCTTTTGCCACTGTAAAGGAATTCAGAGCGTTTATATATATATATATATATATATATATATATATATATATATATATATATATATATATATACATACACACACACACACATATATGTTCTTCAACACGTTCTGAAATTAAAGAGCGTTTCAAGGATTTTGTGACTTGTACCTGCGAGCCCACCCTAACATGACCAAAACCCAATGGTTAAAGTAGCGTTATAGTTCGGTGAAATACTCATTAATAACTTAATGTTCTAAACTCTAAAAACCACTTAAATTCACCAGTTAGGGGGCTATTCCGATTTCGGTTGGAAGGAAACGAATCGGGTCGGCATTAGCGAATCAGATTCGGAGGCTGAATTTCCGTCTGAGTCGTACACGGGTCCGGACGTCGAAGTACGATGCGAACATGCGTGAAATCTCTGTCCGAATAGTTTCTGGGTCCGAACCGCTCCGTACGACTCGGTCACAAGCAAACCGCGGCACACAATGGAGACGTTTCACGACCGAGCTAGTACGATGCTCGATTCGGACAGCCTGATCGAGTCGGAGCGTCCAGCTCGCAATAGCTCCTGGAGTTGGACTTCGGGGGTCCGCGTCGGACCCCCCGTCACCTGCAGCCTTACGACTTGGACACAGGGGGAGACCCATGGCTCTCCCATCATAGGCATGCACGGTGCGGATGGCACTGACGCGTACCCACTGTAGAGGGCGCACTTGTCCACGACGTACCCATTCAGTCAATGGGAGCCCATGTACGCATCGTACGACCGGCTCCTATTGACTTCTATGTGAGTCCTACTGAACCGAGTCCAACAGTACACAGCCGCATCGTACTCGCTCGGTCGGACTGCAGGAGTCTGGATCGGTCAGAAAACACCCCGGATCCAGCTCGTTGGAGTGCTTTCCGACCCAGATCGGAATCGACCCCTTAGAGTTATCTCAAGTAAGTGTAAATCGTGCCCCACAACTCATGTCCCCGCCATACAGTTTTTTCATCAATAATTTCACTGCAAATGCTGCTGTGGTATTATCTATGATGAGACCTTTGTAGACGCGGTGAAGACTTTACCGGACGCCGATTATTTCACGTGGGGATGCCGTCTACGTTAACTTAGTAGAGGTACCGGAACTGGAATCACTTCTACTGTTTATCGATCACCACAGTATTTTGGAATATGGTTCTTATAGTGATTCCAGCTACATTCAAAAAGAATTCCTACCATATATTGTTGTTCTATTGATTAGACTGATGAGGACCATACATTACTGTGTTAATTTGGGTTAATTTTATCAACTCGTAGGAAAAATATCTTTACAGTAGGGAGAGTACCCTGTACCTGGCAAGCCTTGAAAAAGTCATGTTGATAAAGAAACACATGTTGACTGTTATTCTGAAGTGAGCACCTGTTAAGAGATGGATTGTACAGATGAGCATCGCTATATACCATATGTGCTGAATAAATCAGGTTTCTACTTCAATTACCATTGTGTTTGAACTTCTAATTTATTTTAATACAGCTTGAGTGCTTGGGTTGACAAGAATTGTAATGTCATAGAAGATGTCGTGAGTGATGTAATATCTGGGGTAATTAGCAGTGACTGCATGGCGAGGTTGCGAGTTAAAGTTCCCTTAGGGCAAAAGGTATAGTTACTTCAGATAACTATATAACTGGTGAATTTCAAGTTTTTGTAAAGAGTTTAAAACATTATGTTGTTACTCACCATTTCGCCTAACTATAACATTACGTTAACCTTTGTTTTTTTCAGTAATTTTTTAGATTTTTTTTAACGTAATGTAGTATTTAATTATCACACGTACTTCCAACCTCCTGCAGTGCAAGGACTTTGCGCAGGCCTTTGGCCAACCCCCCTAAAGGCACCCAACCCTACACTACACAGGACCTTCAGTAATGCATGGCAGGGGGTTGGCCACAGGGCTTGGGCTTTGGCCAGGCCCTGCAGCCAACCCCTGCCCCACCTGTAGCTGTATTGCACCCCTCTCCGAAGCATATTATGACCCTAGAGACTCCATCTCCCATGGCCATACATATTTGAAAGAGGAGGGGGCACATGGACCCTCCTCCCCAAGGCTCATTATTTCCTCATGTGTCAACTGGCCCTGGGGTAAAAAAAACTGCCTGGGGAGGGTGGCTACACGCACTTCCCTCCTCTAGAATATAAATAGCGTCATCCCCCCAGAGCCCTAGCTCACTACAGGAGGTTTAAAAAACAGAAGCACAGAAGACCAAGCTTCTTTTTTTCAGCAGATTTGCAGATCCTCCGGCATTTCGCTGCAAAATGTTTTAAAAATAAAACGTTTTTGGCCCCAGGTAGGGTCCTTTTGCAATCCCGGTACCAGGCCAAGAGGGGCAGGGTATCTGTACTCTGCCCCCTATGTCTTTTTTTTGCATTTTTCTTAGGACTTGAGACCTAAGAGGGATACCACCACTTCCTGGTTGAGTGGAAACCAATCAGATCTAATTTTGAGGTCTGTCAGCTCCGCGGATTCTCTGCGGCCTGAAATATAAAAAAATGTTAACCTTAATGTCTCCAAAAACTACTGAACAGATTTACACAAAAAACACTCTTTCTGGACCAAGATCTAGCTTTAAGCCCAATGTTATAATCCGTTTGGAGGTTTGGGCCGTAGCGGTGGCTAAAATTCCTATGGAAAAATGAATAGGGAAAACGAGTTTCGGGAACCCTTCTTTTTCTTGACCCCGCTTGATGCATTGTTCTAAAACTTTCCATGCGTAAAATAGTCAAAACGTGGCACTATTTTGAAAGTTTTGTGGAGATTCATGAAATGGAAAACTAATTTTCCTATAGAAACACGATTCCAACTATATATAAATATATCAAAACAATGAAGTGCCAAATATTGCAGTGCACCTGACCAAGGGGGGTGCTGGCTCAGTGAGATGGACAACCCATTAACACCATGAAGTCTGGTCACCACAATGCAAAACCAGATACCAGCACATCAATATCTTTGCGAAAATGCATTTATTAAAATGCCACCTTGCCATGGTGATCAGATTTAGTGATTATATATATATATATATATATATATATATATATATATATATATATATATATATATAGAGATATATATATATATATATATATATATATATATATATATAGAGAGAGAGAGAGAGAGAGACCGAGAGAGAGAGACAGTTGTGTGTACACATATGTGTGCACATAGAATGCAAATAGTGTAAGGCAAGTATGGTTGTGCATGGGGGGGCGCTAGGTGGCGCTAAACCAAGATGGCCGCACAGTAGTGAGCTCTTGCCAGATCGAGCCTCTGAAATATCCTTCTGACCATCCTGACCGGGAAAAACTGCCCAGACACCTTGCCATCGTGTCTGTGACATTCCACGTATCACAACAGTGCTGGAAACGTCAAAATCGACCAGCCGTAGGCGGAGATATCCACCAAACTTCCGGGAAGCGGAATGAGGTAATGGTCCGAGTCCTGCCCATCGGAGGGATCAACCTACTGGGAAACTCCGAGGCTCTGAGGCCTCCTCGGAACTGCGCCGCCAACTAATGAGGGAGGATATCGACATTGCCTAGATACCTGCGCAGGCGACTTTGCTGAGTGAGGACCTTAAGGTGAGGACGTTGGGCCCTGCTTGAGGAGGGGGAGAAACAGAGAGCGCGAATTTCAGGACCGCGGGCGGGAACTGCCGGCTTGCTTCACGGACCCGACTGCTGTAAGGTATTGCGGCCGGCGCTCCACTACACGCTGAGGGAACGGCTGGGTCGGTGCATGCGGAGACTGGGACACAGTTAATGCCAAGCGCTACACGGCACTCTGCACAGCAGCGGAAGACAAACGGACCCGCCCGCCCACCAGCTGCGGCCTCCCCGCGGCCTACAAACTGCCAGAAGCGACCCGCAATTGTCCCTGAGGCTTGGAGGCCAAGACACGGAGCCAGCGAGGCCAGAAACACAGTGAGTGCCAAAGCGCTAAAGAGCACGCCGCACTGCCTCAGCCGCCGACGGGGCCTAACCGCTCTCAAGCTGCGACCTCCTTGCCGCCTACTTACGGCCGGCAGCTGCCTGTAAATTTACCCCAAGGCTTAGAGGCCTGCAATCGACAGTGGGATTGGCCGAAGAGCACCCGGACCCACGGGCATAACTGCGGCTCAGATAGGAGATTGGGACACGGGGGGATTAATAAACATAGCGGACTGCTTCCCAGACAAATAAGGGTGCCTAACCTGCCCCTCACACTACCCTCCCGGGCGATGCTCTGGCCCAATAACTCCACCGGCCCCTGATTAAACTGACTGCGGCTCACGGATCACCCGCTTGCCTTGTGGGGGTTACCTGCCTAGCACGAAGGGAAGAAGCCTCTCCCCCCAACCTCATACCCTGGCGTGCTTCCTCCTCAAGAGGGCATTCAGAGCCCTATCAGGTCAGTAAGCTGCTGCCTGAACGTGGGGTGAAGGGAGGAGCCCTGGGACCGTTATCAGTCTATACCTGCGCCACCCAAAGTCGCATGGTGGCTTAAAAGAGAGACATACTAGCTGCAATTCGAGCATCTGTCAAGGGCTCCATCAGACTGTGGAGTGACACCTCCCTCATCTAAGCTGGCCCCCACCAGCTGTGACACTGCTTCCCCTTGCGCACACCTGCTGATGTCTGGACATAGTGCACAGAGACGCTACACGGAGTACTTCTGTCCCGTAGCCATCTCCAGCCCAGATTGAGGCTATAGGGGACGAATTGATAAGCCCGCTGTCCCCATCTATGTATCGCTGCACGTGAAGATAACCTGCGCCAAGGAAGACACCACAGACCGGAACTGCGCCCCGAGCGCCACTCACGGGTGTCGCCTTCACCTCACCTTACGGAAGGAGTACTGTCCGCGGACCCATTCGGCCCCAGATCCTCCCGGACAATTGGACAGGGAGCCACCTCGCTGTGCGCTGGCTGCTGCTGCCACGCCGGCCTCGCGAACGCAAAGACGCGACATGGGCCGAAACGATGCCAAACAAACTAAAATACCGTTTGAAACTAAGAAAAACCCCAAGGGTGCACTGGAGCCGGAGGGCAGCCCTACCGCCCGAGGACCCCCGGACGAGGACTGGAAAACCTTGCTGATAAGCATGCAACAGAGCTTATCTAACATCGATTCCAAAATTGACACAATAAACACTCGCATGGACAGCGTAGTCACAAAGCTGGAACAACAGGACACCAGAATCGAGGACGCGGAGGATCGGATCTCTGAATTGGAGGATGGTGCCACCTCCAATAGCAGACAAGTGACCCAAATGGACAGGCTCCTAAAAATCATTGCGGAAAAGAACGAAGATTTAGAAGCAAGGTCTCGGCGCAACAACATTCGCATTTTGGGCCTTGCGGAGTCCACCAACACGGGGAAAATGGAGGTGTTTATCGAAAATTTGGTCATCGAACTCTTTGGTAAAGAATCATTCTCCTCGCACTTAATAGTAGAACGTGCCCACAGATCCTTAGCCGCGCGCCCACCACCAGGGGCCCAGCCGCGCCCCATCATCGCGAGATTCCTAAATTACAGGGACCGGGACGTAGTGCTGAGACGAGCAAGAGAGATCGGCACGGTGGGATACTGCAATACTACGCTCTCCTTCTTCCCTGACTTCACCCCGGCGGTACAGGAGGCCAGGAGGAAATTCTCAGGAGTGAAGAAGAAACTTCAAGATCATGAGATGACCTACGCCATGCTATATCCGGCAAAATTGAAAGTTTCCTTCCAAGGCAAGCAACATTTCTTCCAAAACCCACAACAGGTGGAGGATTTCCTCAAACAACACAAAAAAAAGACAACACCAGAGAAAGTGCTGAAAGACATTGTTCCAGATCCCCCTCGCCCATGAACCAGCAAGAATAACATGCGGCCATAACGTCTGCTACGCCTAAGATGAGTGTTAACGAGCAAGACTCCAAAAATCTGGTGAGGTACACTTTAAAACTTTTTGCATGAACCGGATTATATAACTCTTTGTGCTCGATCGCCCACCTCCGTCCCACGCAGAGAGACCGGGTACATACCTGGCTCCTAGTGGGTGCAAGTAGGGAGGTGGATGGCAGGTTGGGTGCCCCTAGAACTGACCCCCGATGGGCGAGCCCCAATACCCCCCTTCTGCAAGAAGAGTAGGGGAATTTGTATCATTATTTCTGTTTCTAAGTTGGGGAGAGGGTGGGATGGCTGGGGATGGGTGGGTTCCAAATTCCCGGCGGGTTGGGGTTGCCGGAGTGGGAGGGGAAGAAATGCGTTACTTACCTGTAACAGCAGTTATCCAGTATTGGTGTCTTTCATAGATTCACATGCCTGAATCATTCCCCGTCGTCGAGACGGGAGCCTCCGGTAAATAAAAAAGTAATGTCCCTAGACATACATAGAGAGAAAGGGTCCAAGGGTCTCCCCTTAGTAGCCTTTTCTTGTCCTTATGTAAAAAGGACCAAACTGACATAGTCAGCCAATCAGCTCCGACCTCCCTCTAGAACCTTCCTGGGAGGAGCCTCAGTCCCTCAGATTTTCGTACGCACCCAGCTAGGTTTGGCGTAATATAGTTCCGAGAGGGAAGTGAGTCCTTCCAGGGGAGGCGGGAGGGTTGCATGTGAATCTATGAAAGACACCAATACTGGATAACTGCTGTTACAGGTAAGTAACGCATTTCTTATCCAGTATTAGGGGTGTCTTTCATAGATTCACATGCCTGAATCAGAGTAGCTAGCAATCATAGTAGCACATTTGTAAAACAGAGTTGCTCTGCCGTCATAGTAGATAATGCATATAATATCATACAATAAAGAGACAGCTTAGACATAATATCATCAGAGCAATAATGTGCATACCTGGAAGGCGGGATGTAGGAAGGCTCACCTTACTGAAAGAGATGGCGAAGCACCGCCTGGCCCACTGCCGCATCCTTCTGGAGTTCGATATCCAGGCAGTAGTGTCTGGAGAAAGTATGCGGTGACTTCCAAGTCGCCGCTCTGCAGATGTCCAGGATCGGCACTCCAGCAAACAGTGCTGCCGACGTAGACATCGCTCTGGTTGAGTGAGCCAGAACACGGTCATTCAAAGGCCGGCCGGCCTTTTCGTGGCAGAAGGAAATCGCCGAGGAGATCCATCTGGAGATGCTTTGCTTCGTGAGGGGTAGGCCCATTCGTGGCCTGCTGTATGCCACGAACAGCTGCGAGGATTTCCTGAGATCCTTAGTCTTGTCCAGGTAGAACTTCAGGCACCTCATAAGGTCCAAAGAATGCAGCGACCTTTCCGCTGCTGTGGAAGGGTTGGCAAAGAATGACCTAAGGACCAATGGTTCGTTGAGATGGAAGTCCGAAGGTACTTTTGGAATGAACTTAGGGTTTGGTCGCAGTATCACCCTATCATGTCTGAATTGTAGATATGGTTCTTGAATGGACAAGGCTTGCAGCTCGCTAACCCTTCTGGCCGAAGTTAGAGCGAGCAAGAGCGCTGTTTTCCATGAGAGGTGTTGAAGAGATGCCCTGTGAATGGGCTCAAACGGGTGACGCATGAGCTGGTTGAGTACCAGGTTAAGCTGCCATGTGGGAGGTACTTTTCGAGGCCTCGGGAAGGATCTGTATAGCCCTTTGAGGAATTGCTTGACCAGCCGACTAGACCACAGAGAAGGTCCTGTGACCGTTCTGGTGAACCTCGAGATTGCCGCCAGGTGAACTTTGATGGACGCATGCGCCAGTCCCGACTGGGCCAAATGCAGGAGGTATGGTAATATCTGTTCAGGTGTGATGGCGAGGGGCCGTAAGCCCTGGTCTGAGCACCATATGCAGAACCTCTTCCATTTGAGACAGTAGGTCTTGTTCGTACTGTCTGCCCTTGCTTGGGCTAGTACATCCCTGCAGTCATGTGGGATATTCAGGCTACCGAACTCACTGTGCTCAGGAGCCAGGCTGATAATTTGAGCGATTGGTGGTTCGGGTGTTGCACTTGCCCGTTGGACATCGTCAGTAGGGCTGGGTGTTGGTTCAGGCGAATCGGTGATTTGATGGAGAGTCGAAGCAGATCCGAGAACCAGTGTTGTCTCGGCCAGGACGGGGCAATCAGGATCAGGGTGCATGGTTCCGCCTTCATTTTTCTGAGGAGCCGTGGAATCATCGGGAATGGAGGAAAGGCGTATGCAAAGACGCTGTACCATCCGATGGAAAACGCATTTCCTAGTGATCCTGGTTGGGGATGCCAACTTGCGTAGCTCGGGCATTTGGCGTTCCTCTTGGTGGCAAAGAGGTCGATGTTTGGGACTCCCCAAAGAGAAAAGATGTGAGTGAGGGCGCTGTCCGATAGTTCCCACTCGTGGGAGAGGGACTTTTGCCTGCTCAGGGCGTCCGCGATGGTATTGTCCTTTCCCGGGACATATTCCGCTTTGAGTTGGATTTCGTGTAGCACCAGCCAGTTCCAGATCGTCTGTGATTCGCGTGAGAGCGAGAGCGAACGCGTTCCCCCTTGTTTGTTTAGATAGTGCATCGTCGTGGTGTTGTCTGTCCTGACGAGCACTGGGGATTTCTGGATACGGGGTAAGAAGGCTTGAAGAGCCAGATACACTGCTCTCAGCTCCAAGAGGTTTATATGGAGCGATTGTTCTTGAGAGTCCCATTTGCCGCTGATCTGTAGGTCCTGGAGCACCGCGCCCCATCCCTCTAGGGAGGCGTCCGTTGTTATCACCAGCGGTGATGCTGGGAGGAGAAACGGTAAGCCCACTGTTAGATTTTGGCGACGTGTCCACCATTGTAGAGCTTTGGAAATTTTCGGTGTGATCCGAAGGATGTCTTCGAAGGAGCCAGTGCTTTGGGTCCATTGGTTCGCGAGTGCCTCCTGCAAGGGCCGCATTCTGAGCCTGCAGTGCGGGATGAGGAGTATGCAGGAAGACATCATCCCCAGGAGGGAGGTGTAAGTCCGAACTTTCAGGTGCTTTGTCTTTGCCACAGCCGTGGCCAGAGATAAGATCCTGTCTGTCCTCTCTTTTGAGGGGAAGGCTTTCGTGCACACTGTGTCCAACATGGCCCCTAGGAAGGTAATCTTTGTTGCGGGGACCATGCATGATTTTTTGAGATTGAGCGTCAATCCCAGATTTTGAAAGAGATTGGTGCAGGCGTTGGAGGACGTGATTGCGTCCCCAGGTGAGGGTGCTTTCACCAGCCAGTCGTCTAGGTAGGGGAAGATCTGGTGGCCCAGTTGGCGCAGGAAGGCTGCCACTGGCGCAAGGCATTTCGTGAAAATGCGCGGCGCGGACTTGAGGCCGAACGGCAGGACTTTGAACTGATAGTGACGGCCCGCCACCTCGAATCTTAGGAATTTCCGGTGATTTTTGAGGATGGGGATGTGGTAGTATGCATCCTGGAGATCCAGTGACACCATGAAATCTCCTTTCTCTAGAATGCCCAGGATTTCCTGAATCGTCACCATCCTGAACGATTGGCTCCGCAGGAAGGTGTTGAGTCCTCGGAGATCCAGGATGGGTCTCCACTTGTTTTCTTTTTGTTGTACAAGAAAGAAGTGGGAGTAAAATCCTTTCCCCTTCGAGGATGCCGGAACCCTTTCGATTGCTCCTTTTTGTAGCATTGTCGAAAGTTCCTTCAGAAGCAGGCGTGGATGTTTGTGTGTCCGTCTGCGTGGAGGGGTATTGGGAGGGATGGAGGTGAATTCGAGAGAGTGGCCAAATCGAATAATTTGAAGAACCCACCGGTCCGTGGTGATGTACTGCCAATTGTGAAGGAAATGGGTCAGCTTTCCTCCAATTTGAAAGGATGGAGATGGTGTTTGGACTGGCTGGAGTAGTCGGTCACTGGCGGCCGCCAGCGCCCCTCTTGGTATTTTTACCTCTGTAGGACGATCTTCCGAATGAAGATTGTCGGCCTTGCTGTTGTTTGTTTTGGTACTGGCCTTTGTGATTGTACGAGAACGAGGACGAGGACCTGTTTTGATATGAGCCTCGATAGGAGGACTGACCTCTGGGCCTGTTGCCCCGAAAGGACTGGTTTCTAGACTGCAGAGAGCCCAGTGCCCTTGCCGTGTCTGTGTCCTTCTTAATGGCCTGTAGAGCCTCGTCGACCTTTACTCCAAACAGGTGTTGGCCGTCGAAGGGCATGTCCAGAACCTTTGCCTGAACTTCTTGGCGGAATGAAGTCGCTTTTAGCCATCCCTGGCGTCTCAGTACAGCAGCTCCCGCAAGTTGACGGAAGCCTGTCATGGCTGCGTCGATAGCACAGTCTATGAGTTCCGCTGCAGAAGATTGACCTTCCACGAGGAGCGCTTTCACCTCACCCTGGACTTCATCAGGTAGTTCCTTTACGTAAGGGGCAATGTCCTCCCACAGCTGGCGATTGTAACGCCCCAGCAAGGCAATGGAGTTGGCCACCTTGATGGACATGGCCGATGTGGAGGTGAAACGTTTACCAATCGTGTCCAGTTTCCTGCCTTCTTTGTCCGGGGGAGCGGACAGTGGTGAGGAAGGGTTGCGGGAGTGTTTCTGGGCCGCCTGCGTCACTACCGAGTCCGGTTTGGGGTGACCATTAAGGCAAGCCGCTGCAGTGAGTGGTGCCCTGTATTTCTTATCTAGGCGTGGGACCACCGCCGGCACAGAAGCAGGAGTTAGCATTAACTTCTTTCCTTGTTCCCACAAAAATTCTATGATCGGAACAGCTTTTGCAGATTTTTGAGTCTGTTCCTTAAAGTCGTGCAGGAAACAGTCAGTTTCCGTGGATTCCACCACCATGTGGAACCTCTTCGCCGCTCTCTCCACCAGCTTGTGGAAGCCAGCAATGTCCACCGGTGGGGAGTCCGCTTGGCGTGGTTGTGGTGAAGCTGGGGATGATGCTATATATTCATCTTCATCATCCTGGTCCGAGTGGTCCGAGTGAACCTCCTGGACCTCTCCTTCCTCCAGTTCTTCCTCTTCCTCTTCTTCGTCCGAAGAAACCACCACTTGAGGCTGGACTTCGTGGTGGGTTTGATGTTGAGGATGAGGGCGTTCCGGTGCGGACACCTGTACTTGGGCTGGAGGTGTCTGATCCCCCTTGTCCCCTGGTGTGGGACTCTCAGGCGCTTGACCGCCTCTGTTAGCCTCCGGAAAGCGTCGCTTGTAGTCTTGCACAAGAAGTTTTAAGTCATCAACCAGGGTCGCTGGTAAGCATATCATGGGGGTGACTTCGGTGCGGACACTGGCGTGGACGGAGTGTTCCTGATAGGTGAATTCCTCCTGTTCCTCATCAGTGCTTTGGCATTTTATGTGAAGGTCTGAGACTGAAGTAGCGGGATCCAGATGGTCATCCTCTTCGGATTCTTCGCTTTGGAAAATTTCTTGAGGTGGTTGCTTTTCCACCTTGCTTGGAGACGTCGTTTCCGGGGTAATTAGTGGTTTGCCTGGTTTGCCAGACTGAATGGCAGAGCTTGTAGTCGTCGAGGGGACCGTCGACGGTGGTAGCATCATGGACGGTGCCTCCACCAGTTTTGATTTTTTCCATGGTTCATTCGACGACGAATCGCCCGTCGACGGTGTCGTCGTCGAGTACGTCGACGGAGTCTTTGGTGTCGTCGTCGACGGGTTCTTCGTCGACGGGGTCGTCGTCGACGGTGTCTTCGTCGACGAGGTCTTCGTCGACGGGGTCTTCGTCGACGGGGTCGTCGACGACGAGCCTCTCGTCGACGGGGTCGTCGACGAGGTCTTCGTCGACGGTGGGGTGGACGAAGGGATCTTGGTTGTCGACGACTGCGAAGTCGTCGTCTTCATCGACGGTGCCTTCGTAGACGATGGTCTCGTCGACGAGTCTCTCGTCGACACTCTCGTCGTCGCCGGTTTTGACGACGATGGGCTCGTCGCTGGTGACGGCGTCGTCGACGGTGCAGTCTTCGTTGTCGACATGGTCTTTGTCGTCGACGACGATGATGTCAGGAGAATAATTGAAGAAACAGGTCTACCTGAAGATGAGGAGGAAGTGGTCACCGTCGTCGAAGCTGAGGGCGACGATGCTGAAGTGGTGGACACTGTGGTTTTGACTGAAGTAGTCCTCTGGCTTTGTCTAGAGGACGGAGCAGGCATTTTAAAGGTTTTATCCTCCTTAACAGACACTGAGGATGACGCAGATCTCGCCTCTGAAGACTTTTTGTGGGTCTTCGTAGGAGGAGTGTCTGAGGGGCCCGGGGAAGCCTCCCTTGGCCTCTTGTTTGAGACAGCCGAGGTTCTGGAAACGCTGCTGACAGAGGATTCCAGATTGTCTCTGTTCTTAAGCCTGTCCAACCAAATCAGAAGGCGACCTTCTCTGTCTCTCACAGTCTTTTTTGGAAAAGACCGACAGATTGTGCATTTCTCCGAATTATGGTCCGGGTAAAGGCAATATAAGCACAGGTCGTGCCTATCATCCACATGTATTCTTTTCTTGCTGCAGGAAGAGCAGGCCCTGAACAGGGCTTTCTTCCCCGAGTCAGACATGGAAAAGCAGTATAAACACACACTTACTTCAGGGATAGTGTGTTGAAGAAGTCCTTGAAGAGTTTTGATGTTTCAGAGAACACTTCCAAGAAGTTTGTTGAATTTAGAGTAATCCTGAGGAGAGCTCAGGCAGGAGACTCCCTAGCACAACGTGCGGTAGAAAATCTGAGGGACTGAGGCTCCTCCCAGGAAGGTTCTAGAGGGAGGTCGGAGCTGATTGGCTGACTATGTCAGTTTGGTCCTTTTTACATAAGGACAAGAAAAGGCTACTAAGGGGAGACCCTTGGACCCTTTCTCTCTATGTATGTCTAGGGACATTACTTTTTTATTTACCGGAGGCTCCCGTCTCGACGACGGGGAATGATTCAGGCATGTGAATCTATGAAAGACACCCCTAATACTGGATAAGTGTTCCAACACGTTGCTTGCATGAAAGCATTAATTGTCATTCATTCCTGTTATTGGGCATGCCAAGAAGGAAGTTGGGGATCACGTTACATATTTGATGCCAAATGCTATAAAAACATGGATGTTGTAGACCTTTGTTTTACATGTTTCTGATGGACATATGGGGGACGTAGCTAGACCGCAATCTGCCTCGCAGTTCCAGATTGCCTCCTGGAATATACGTGGGTTAAATAACCAGAGGAAGAAGAGACAGATTTTGGGATATCTAGACAGACAGGGGATATCCATTGCTATGCTGCAAGAGACACACATAACTCCAAATGGATCCCCCTCATTCGCTTCAAAATGGGCAACGTGCAAGGTGTTCTCATCTTACTCTAACTACGCTAGAGGGGTGGCAATTCTTGTAAGACGGGGGACGAATTTTACTCCGGCTGGAACTGAGATTCCGCGACTCCGAGGGACGTTATTGTATGATCTGGGGGAAATTACACACACATACAATATTGTTTGCATGTTATTATGGTCCTAACACTGATGACCCGACTGCCCTTTTCACATTGTGGGGGAAAATACAGACCCTGGGGATAGCTCACGTGGTACTAGGGGGGGATTTCAACACTGCTCTAATACCTGGGACGGACAGGTCATGTCCACAAGCCTCTCACTACACAAATACTCAACGGTCACTACTGGGTATAGTGAATGAACACCACCTGGTTGATGCGTGGCGACACCAACATCCCACCGCCAAGCAAGGCACTCACCACTCAACTTTCCACTCCACATGGGCCCGCCTAGACTATATATTCTTGTCAGCAGGTCTGTCCCCATGGTTGACCAAGGCACACCACCTGGCGCGTACGTTCTCTGACCACTCACCGGTCCTAATTTCCCTGCAGATTCCCCTCATCATGGCCCCTTACCTGAATTGGCGACTGAACCCCGCACATCTTACGGATACTGCCTTCGCTGCTGAATTAGAACAAGACATCACAGAGTTTTTCGAACGAAATGTTAATTCAGTTTCTAGTCTTACTACTGTGTGGGAGGCCTTCAAAGTGACGATAAGAGGGAGTTGTATAGCCAAAGGAGGGGGAGTTCTAAAAGCAGTGCGAGAAGACTTACGCAAGTTAGAAATCGAGCTCAGACAGCTAGAGCGAGAGATAGCTCAGGGAGACAGAGGCCGCACAGCTCAGGCTCAGCTTCGGGAAAAACTGGACTACTCTGACTTGGCAGATAAAGAATGCAAATTCCTGGGGAAGTCCTTCACTGCTCGATCATATGGAGAGGGAGACCGGCCAGGGAAAGCGCTTGCTTCTGCAGTTAGAGCCCCTAGGTACCAAAATTACGTCTCTACTCTACTAGACAAACACGACATACCACAACGAGATCTCAAAGAGCAGCTCCGAGTGCTAACTGAACACTACACATCGCTTTACACCTCACATAGAACTGACAAAATCAACTTGCAGGAATACCTGGAAGACACCGCAATTGCCTGGTTAGGACCGTCCCAGCAAAAATTCCTTCATCATGAGCTTGAACTGGATGAGATCAAGGATGCAATCATGTCCATGAAGTCCGGGAAGGCGCCAGGATCGGATGGCCTACCGATTGACTTTTATAAAACCTTTATACACGTGCTAGCACCCATACTGAAGCAAGTCTTTTACGATGCGTTAGAGGAAGGCTCACTCCCGCCTACAATGCGAGAAGCACTAATAACGTCATTGCTGAAACCTGGTAAACCACCAGAGCACTGCGATTCATACAGGCCTCTCTCATTGCTAAATACAGACAGTAAGATTTTAGCAAAAGTTCTCGCTGCGCGTCTCAACCTCCTTATGGAGCGGCTCGTTCTTCCAGACCAGGCAGGGTTTGTCCCGAACCGCGCTACATCCCATAACTTGCGTACTCTCCAAGCGGTGTTGCAGGATATTACTCCTACCTGTAAAGCAGCTGCTGTATTCCTGGACGCCACAAAAGCGTTCGACTCCCTGGAGTGGGATTACCTTCTTGCACTGCTCGAAAGGATGGGTGTCCCCTTTACCTTCTTAGACTGGATTTGGCTGCTATATTGTAAACCCCAGGCTACGGTGTTGCTAAACGGTGCCTGCTCTGCTCCATTTGAGATTCAGAGAGGCACCCGGCAGGGCTGCCCATTGTCCCCGATACTTTTTGCGATCGCCATCGAACCCCTAGCCGCTAAACTCCGACAGCACCACAAACATCGCTCCCTCATTTACCCGGAACGGCAACTTCTAATCGCGTTATATGCAGATGACATGACCCTCTATGTGGACAAACCACAAGAAAATCTCAATCCCTTGCTACGGGAGATAACCAAATTTGGGGCAATAGCGGGGATACAGATAAACTGGGCAAAAACGGCCATGCTCCCCCTGACTGACAAGACCGAGGAATTTCCTCTAGATTACCCCCTAGTGTGGGAATCGGAGGAAATAAAATATTTAGGAATCAGAATCACAAGAAACCGGGAGACCCTTATCAGAGCCAATTACGGAACAGCACTAGACAAACTGACAGACAACGTAACCAAATGGATACACCTCCCATTGTCCATGGCAGGTCGCATTTCCCTTGTAAAAATGGTGGTCCTCCCCAAACTGTTGTATCTTTTCACTAACATTCCCTATAACCCCGGCTCATGTTTCTTTCGCGCCCTCGACTCTCAGATGTCGCGCCTTATCTGGGGAGCAAACAGGCCAGATTCAGTCTGAAGACGCTAATGCTTCCCTACCACCAAGGAGGGTTTGAAGTCCCAGACTTCTGAAAATACTATGACTGTGCCCAAGGGCATTTCGCTGCATACTGGTTCCATCCCCCTCCATTCATGGCCCACCTGGCGGTTGAAGATGGGTACATGAGACCGGAGCAACCTTCGGGATATCTTTACACAACAGTCAGTGTGAAGGATAGGGACCCCACTACGGTAGACTGCACTGTCAGGGCTTGGAAACGTATCGCAGAGCATATGGCAGTGCAATTCTTTTACTCACCTTTGATGGTGCTGGCACACGATCCCAGAGTGAGCGTTGCACGTGAAGAAATTGGACGCAAGTTCCTCGCAAAACTCGCTATGTACACTTGGGGAGATCTCTACCTCCAAGGTACTTTCCGCACAGTAACGCAGCTCTTTGGAGACAGCTCCCCCACGATGATGGATACTTTCCTTTATGTTCGACTCCGGCAAAACATTAAATCCATCACACCCAACTTTCCGGATGAGCCGGAAATCATGGCACCTCTGCATTCCCTACTCCAGGCAGACACCCCAAAGAATGTGGTCTCTATGTTGTACAAACACGTCCAAATAGCTCCATCTCCGCCCCCCCTCAGAGCTAGACAAGATTGGGACGCTGACCTGGACGATCCTATGACGGACGAGCAATGGGAGATGAGCTGCTCTCATACACACGCCGTGACAGGCAATGCTCGCCTTAGATTGGTACACTATAAATTCTTGCACCGGCTCTACTTTACGCCTGCTAAATTGCACCGACTGGGTCTCAGAGACAACCATCGTTGTCTTAGATGCGGCAGGCCTGGAGCTGATTTCATACACCTAGCATGGAAATGCCGAGCAGTTGCTTCATACTGGATAGAAGTGTTTGAGGCTATATCGGAAATGATCGGCATACCCATGGACCCTTGCCCAAAAATAGCCTTACTCGGATACACTAACCCGACATTAAAAACACACCGAAATTTCTTTGCACTAAGCCTCTTATTGGCTAAGCGACAAGTGGCGTGTAGATGGGGCAGGGGAAGGGCGCCCACATTTAAGGACTGGCTTAGTACTATGTCTACGTGGCAGGAGCAACTCCACAACTACGCTGTCCTTTTACCTCATAAGTCACGCCCCAAAGACCTGTGGGGTCCCCTCACTACATATCTGCTTCAGGCACAAGATAACGACGAATCCGAAGAGGAGGACAGTGGAGGGGTGAGTGGCAATAGCCGCGCCACCACCCCTCCCCCAGGGCCCACACCCTTGCACAACGCGGCAATATGACTCCACACACACACACCCTAAATTTCTTCCCCCTGCTAGGAAATGAGTGCCCCAGAACCCACATGAATAGGCACATGACACATTGCCCGAGACACCCTCGAACACAAGCCACCAGCTGCACAGGAGGAGCGGATTGCGAGGCGGCTGCCCCCCCCCCCCTCTGTCTTGTCTTATTACAGCTTGTCTCACACCAGGAAACACTCACTACATCACATTCATGTCATGGCACAACATCGGATTCTTTGAATGGTACCAAAAAGTTATACCTTCCCTGACAATGAGTGACGTTTACAGAGTGCGTGATTGTAATACTGCGAGTGCCCGGCACTACAAACTGTTACAGGACAACATACTTGCACTCCACACTACAAGATCCACCACGCCACATACTTCGTATGGTGGCCTCATTAGGGGAAGGAAAAGTGAATAATATGTTATAAAGTTGATTTTTTTTTTTTTAAATAAAAAATAAAAAGTAACCTCAAGACTTTGTTGCTTATAAACTGCATTGTGATCATGATGTTCAGATGAACGCTTTCTCTATGGCCCACGTCTAGATACATCGCGGCCGGCCCGGTTGGGTTGTAGGCGGCATGCTGTGTTAGTGGTACACCCCCACCGAAAACGCATATATATCTTCATAGGGCATGTCATAGCTGCCGTCCTACTGACGTGGGTTGTAGGCATTAAAGCAGTGTACTATGTGTTATTGACCAATAAAGGTTTAAAAAAAAAAAAAAAAAAGTATGGTTGTGCATGCAACATTTACAGACCAATAATGTTTAGGGTGTCAAGTATTCCTTGTTATACAAGGTAAAGGTTGAGCCCCTGGTCCTGAAGTGGATTACTGAGGCACGTTTCAAAGTAAGACATGGCTTAAAGCCAACACCGGTTGCAAAAAAAAGCTTGAGAAAAGCCACAGCTTTGATTGACAATAGATCATCCACCAGTGGATGTCTGGACACATGTCCATATTAAACAGTTGCAATACAGTGTTATAGACACATTCTATGTAATGAAGACTTTTGTGAAGCATGGATGCTTATTTCTAGAAATGTGCTGAAGAATTTGAGGTACTGCAGATTGATGAATCATATATACGCTCCCTGTTTTCCATTTTTTCTGATTTTTACAGATAAATACAGACAGAGCACATTGTGCTATCTGCCTATATTTATTTCTAAAAGCAGAAAAATACAGATAATTTGGTTTCTTTTAAGTGACCCAAAATGCTGAGATTAATGACTTTCAGGCCAACAGCTGTACATATTGGCAGCATGGCCAATTGCTGTGCATATTGGCTGCATGGGGAGTTACAAAGCTCGATGAGATTTGCTTAAATGATTTCATATCTCAATATGTATTTGTACTATCAGGCTAATATTTTAATGTAGGTTTGTTATTTTTGGCTGTGTAATGTGCTAAAACCAGACAGACATCAATATAGCAGTGCACATCTATCTGTTAAATAAATGTGGAAATATACAAGTTATCACTTCATCCGTTAACAAACTAAATATGGATTAATACCAATAAGATGGCCAAAAATTAAATATGGATAAATACAGACGGAAATGTTAAAAATAGAAATACCATAAAACTAGGAGCCCAAATCGTATAGAATGTAGGTGTGAGTAATTGGATTATTATTTGGGGTGGGTGACTACCCACCTCAAGGACTAATCACAACCTTTGTCAGGGTGAACCTTCAAAGTCACTAAATTAACCTAAGCTCAAACCCTGGTAGCTATTGCCCAGAGCAGACAGACTTCATTTAGGGCAAGGTGTAAAGTATTTATGTAGAAAAAAAACAGTAATAAAGCTGAAATGCACAACAATAAAATTCCCAAAGTGAATTCGGAAAAACAGAGTAAAGTTTAATAAACAAAATTAGAAAAATACAATATGAGGAACTGGAGATATGAACTTTTAAAGTTTATGTAGGAATATCGATAAGTAGCCCAAAGTGCCAATGATAGTCAATGGTGAGGGGTAGGTAGACCAGGACCTACGTGTAATTTAAGGCCACTGGTCAGCTGGCTAGTTGCAGGAAAAGGCCTCTTGGAGCTTGTTGTGTTGCTGTACTTTTAATGGGAGATCTTTGGAGTCCCATTCTTTCAGGGCTCTCCTCAGGCTGCAGACGTAATTTTAAGTAAGTAATTTTTATTTTTATTTTGCATAGTTAATTAAAACCATTGCAATTTCTCCTTTAAAAACACTGTTACTACACACAATAAATTTTTCTACACAGGCATAAAATTACATCTATAAAAAAAATATACGTTCCATTTCACATTTCCTATTAAAATCATGAGGTTAATACATTTAAAAAAACTTTGTTTAAGTAATAATCAGTTTGTTTTTTAATGTCCTCTAGGAGTTTGGCGAAGGGTCGGGTTCCGTCATTCTCCTTTCCGCCTCCTTCATAAATCTAATACTTTCTAGACAACCGTTAAAAATTCTTCTTAATTTAATAGCCTCTAAAGTATAACGAAGGGTCAAGTTTTTGCATCTTTTTTTCTACCTCCTTCATAAACTTCACCAAGCTTCAGTTCAACTGCGGGTCATTGGGTGCGAAACAAGCAAGGACTGCATTTGTTCGTGTATGTATTCCTCGCTGATTAAATTGAAATTTCAACAAGCGTTTCTTTTCCTCCAGCAGATTATCACAGGAGCACAACAAAGGTGGAATATTCTTGGGCTCCATGCCGCATAGACGACATAGGGATCACCCATTATCTTTAAGCCAGTGTGGTAGATGACATGCGCAAGGTAACAGGCCCAGTCTATATTTTAAAAACTTCAATTTTGTAGATCTTGAATACCCGAAGTCAAGGTAACTCTTGAGCTTGTTTAGAGTAGGAGTTTAGGATAATCCACCCATGTGACCTCTTGGCGACACACCCTTTATCTTCAACCCATGAAAGGTGTTTTATTGTTTTCTTTACTAATCTTTTGATCGTAGTATGATTAGTAGGGGTATTCCACAACTCCTGTAGCCCTAGGTTCGCCAGGCTGTTATTCAAGTACTTGGCGGATGGCGAAGCTGGGTTCCGCTCTAGTTCTGACCATAAGTAGCTGTTTAAGGTACCCTTTTTTGCCTTCTGGAGTTTGTCCCACGTGGTTATGTAGGCCCCCTGTCTTGCCAAAGACTGTTTCTGACCGCCAAACTCTAGCCTAAGTTGAGCCGGGTAAGTATCTTTTGGCAGGCTAAAGATGATCCTATATGCAGCTGTCACGGTTTTATCCAGAATTGCTGCGTCTCTTCCTCTCTGTACTTCGCTCCCATAAGTAATTGTGGGCATTAGTTTGGCTCTTATAACTTTTGCCAGGGGCAGGAGAGATGGGCTGGAAATTCTGCTATTTATTTCTTTTTAGAGAAATTGATATTGCAATGCCTTTGCTTCTGATACTGGCTTTCTGAATGGTAAATTGACCACTAATGTCGATTTTGACTCCTAGATACTTGTACATCGTTGTATCTTCAATGCAGGTGTTGTTCCAAAACCAGCCATGTGGAGTTTTCCCTTTTTTGTTAATTGACATTGTTTGTGTCTTCTCCAGATTTATCGTCAGTTGATTTCCATCAGAGTACCTCTGTGTGGCAGCCACAAGATTTTGCAGCCCTATTTTTGTATGACTGATTAGAACTATGTCATCTGCATATAATAACGTTGGCAGTATTTGACCTCCTAGTTTCGGTGCATGAGAATTGCAGTTGTTAAGGATCGGAATTAAGTCTCCTAGGAACAAATTAAAAGCGTTGGGGCCAAAACACATCCCTGTTTAAGACCCTTATTGGTTGGGATGCGTCTGGACAGGTGGGAGCCGTCGCCCAACTTCACCTGTATCCATTTTTCACTGTGCAGGTTAATGAGCAGGTTTAATAGTGGCCCTGGGATCCCCCACTTCTTCAATTTGGACCACAGGAGATTCCGATTGATATGGTCAAAAGCTGCTTTGTAGTCGATAAAGCACATATGGAGTGGCATTTTGGTGCTTTTGGCTTTATCAATTAACAGGCCCATAGTCAAAATATTTGTTGTTGTCCCGACTGATTTAGCAAATCCAGTCTGATTAACCCCTTCTGTGCGGCCCCGATTCCCCCCCGGTGCTGAGCCCTAATGAAAACGGGCGTGGTCATGACGGAACGGTTCCGTCATAAGCACAGCTCGACCGATGCTCATGACGTAACCGTTCAGTCATGAGCATGGAAGGGGTTAACAGGAATTAAGGAGTTTTCAGTAGCCCAGGACTGCAATTCCTCCAAGAGGATCCCAGCAAAATACTTTGCCTCATTGTCAATAAGGGCGACCAATCTATAATTGCATGGTAGAGATTTATCCCCTGACTTGAGTATTGGAGAGATAATCGAGCCCTTCCAGGAAGCAGGTAGTATATTAAACTGTTTAATCTCCTTAAATAATGGCTCGAGTGCTAAGGCCATTCGCTTTCGTTCTGTTTGTAAAGGATGGGAGGGATACCGTTCAGGCCTGGCGCCCCCTCTCTTCTTCCTTTTTTAATTTGGCGCGGGATTATCTTTTTTAGGTTTATCTCACCTCTATTTATGATTGTAATACCGCCTTCTTGTTTGTAAAGAGTTCCACACTGTGGGCTTAATTTGTTGGCCTCATTTTCTATCTCTTAAACGGAGTTTCTGTGTTGTGTGAAGTGTTCTTTAAGATGGTTTGCCCACGCTTCTTCGGTGATATTAGAGGATACTCCATCCTGCCTAGGATTTATAAAGGAATTGATTGACTTCCAGAATTTTGCCCCGTCATTCTGCTTGATGTCCGCATGTAGTTTGGCCCACAAGCTATCCTCCATTGCTCTATTCGCTTCCCATTTTGTTTTTTTTCAGAGAAGTCTTCAATTCTCGCAGGTCATATTTGCCGTGTCTCTTGGAGAATACCTAATTTGGCGCATTGTCTGAAAGATATATTTTTTTGTACGTTTTATCTTCATTTTATGTTCTTTTGAAAAGGAAGTCATGTCATCAGTCCTTCAATTTTGGGATTTAGGAGTTGTGATGTAGCCTGCCATTGTGGTTATAAAACTCTCCCATTTCTCAATTTCGCTTACTCCAATTATTCCATCAAAATGTTATTTATTTATTTTTATAATTTATTAAGCGCGGCGAATACCCGTGGGCGTCTCGGCGCTGAGTGATTCCGTCATTTCCCTAGTGGCTCATAGAAAATGTCTTAGATTACTGATCAAACAACCAGGTTTTTAGTAGTTTACGGAACTGCAGAAGTGAAGGAGACATCTTAATGCAGTGTGGCAAGGTATTCCATAACTTAGATGCCGCAACCAAAAAGAGACGATCTCCCCAAGAGACTGTCTTGGATCGAGGGACCACTAGTTGGTTCAAAGTGGTCGATCGGAGAAGTCTGGTTGGTTTATAAGGTGTCAACTGTTCCTTAAAAAAGTGGGGAGCCTGATCATGCAGTGCTTAGTACACTATGCATAAAGATTTAAATTTTATTCGGTTGCGGATCGTTAGCCAGTGATATTTCTTGATGGTGTCAGAAATTGGAGAGAATTTGGGTGTTCCCGAAAGAAGCCGTGCTGCTGCATTCTGCAATGACTGAAGCTTGTTTATTATCCTGGCTTGGGCATTTAGAAATAGCCCATTGCAGTAATCAAGAGATGTTAAACCAGGGAGCTGATCAGGGTTTTTGCGGCAGTATCAGGAAGAAATGGAAGAATTTTCCTGATCAATTTTAATTTATGATGGGCTGTTGCCGCTACCTTATTCGCGTGTGCCATAAAATTTAGGTCCACATCGAATGTTACTCCCAGGTTCCTAACCTTAAGTGCTGGCCTAGGCGGCTCTCCCATGGCTGATGGCCACCAGGTTGACGACCAATCAGGTCGAAGGGGTCCAAAAATAAGCACCTCCGTCTTATCGGAGTTTAGCTTAAGGCAATTAGATGCCATCCACTCACTGATTGCAAGCATTCCGTGTTGAAATCGGTCTGCCACCTCTGGTCCATTGTCTTTAATGGCCAACACCAGTTGGGTATCATCAGCGTAGGAGGTTACGCTCATCCCATATGCTTTGATGACATTAAGAAGGTCCGACACATAGATATTGAATAGTGTCGGACTTAGGGATGAGCCTTGAGCAACCCCACATGGTAGTGAGTTTGGCGGATTGATATGGGTCCAGAGTGACTGCCTGTGATCTGTCGGCTAGGAAGGATGCAATCAGGTTACTCGCTGAAAGATGAATGCCCATCTTTTCGACACGGTCGACAAGAGTCTTATGGTCGACCGTGTCGATGGCCGCCGATAGGTCTAACAGAACTAGGACTGATGTCCCACCTTGATCTCGAATTGTCCTGATATCGTCCGCAGCCTTGATTAAGGCGGTTTCAGTGCCATGGTGTCTTCGAAAGCCAAATTGTGATTCGTCCAGTAGGTGGTGTGTCTCCAGGAACTCAACCAGCTGTTGGTTCATAGCCTTTTCAATCACTTTGGCTAGGAATGGTAGGCTCGCAATAGGTCTGTAGTTCTTTGGATCGGTCTTGTCCAAGCTTGCTTTCTTCAGCAGAGGCTTCACAATCGTATTCTTTAAGGAATCAGGAAAGATTCCAGAGCCTAGTATAGAGTTACAGACTAAGGTGATAACCGGGATAAGTGTGTCCATCACAGGTGGAAGAACTGAAAAAGGGCACGGATCCAATTTTGATCCGGTCTTGATAGAAGATACTATATTTTTAGTTTGGTCTATAGTCAGCGGTTTAAAACTAGCCAGATCTTTGTCAGGTGCCAGATTGGGGGAGGCTGAGTTTATAGGGTTTGAGGAAAAAGCCTGATAGATATCGTTAACTTTGGAGAAAAAGAATTTAGCTAGTGCGTCACAAAAGGATTGAGAAGCAGGCGGAGTGAGATCAGGTGCATTACCTGACAATGTTCTCCTGATGTCGTACAATTGCCTACTTGAATTTTTGGCTTTGTCGATTTTTTCCAAGAAAAAAGTTTTTTTTGCTTCCGTAATCATCACTTTGTATACAGAGAGTGACTCTTTGTATTTCGCCTTCTCCTCTGGGGCGTAATTTCTCCGCCACTGCCTTTCCCTGCTTCTGTTAAGCTGTTTTTGTCTCCTTAGCTCCTCGGTGTACCATGGAGCTGAAGGGGCGATTCTATCCTTAGAAACTTTTTTTATTGGTACTAAGGTGTTAGTGGCGTGTCTTAGCCAGTCATGAAATTGTTGAGTGGCGATGTTAGGGTCGGAGGAAAGCAATGGACAAGTACTGTCCAGTAAGGTAGTTAGTTCAGTCTGGTTTATGTTTTTCCAGATTTTGAAAGTGGTTGGCTTCGCCATTTCTTGCAAGCATCCCTCATTCACTGCCCAGTACTTAATCCTTTTATAATTTACAGTATAAATTGAATCTGTAGGTACCAGAGAACGCTCAAATTTAGGCTTACTGATGTTCAGTATAGTTTCCTGAGGGCAGTGGTCACTATCTACTTGTTCCCCTATTTGAAATGAGGCAATGTGATGAAATAAGGATAGTGAGATAAAAGTATAATCCAAGATTTTACTGATCCTTGTTGAGTGAAATGTACACGCTGGTGGAGTATCTCCGACGAATCTCCCATTTAGTGCTCTGTTGTTATAGGACTCTAAATTCTCTAATGCCTGCCCATCTAACTTGGAGTATTTGGATATTTCTGAAGGTACTTGGTGCAGTATATTCCAGGCTGTATTTAGAAAATGGTTCTCATCGTCTGTTGAAGTTCCCATCAAATTAAGATTGAAGTCTCCGGAAAACAACATCCATTGTCGGTGTTTCGTTCATTATTCCCTCTAGGTAACTACATAATTCTTTTACTATGTTTCCTTTCCTTTTTGGATGAACATAGGCATTTATTAAGATTAAATTTGAACCCTTCTTGCCTGATTTCGAAGTGAGCAAGTTTATTATCTTCAGATTAGGAGTAATTGGACCAAGTTCCTTGATCTCAAAGGCACTTGTTGCCGAGACATTGATCACTAATCCCCCTTAAAGATGGCCATATTTTTTTCTCTCACCGCGCTTGCGAAAAAACGGAAAAAGCCATGCAAATGCGGGGGCTCTACTTGCCACGTTTCTTGAAAGATCATAATATCAAAAGATCTTATATAGCTGACAAATTCTGAATTGGTAATTCTGGAGGCAAGACCGTTGATATTCCACGAGCATATTCTGAAATCGTTGCAGACGGGTTCAGTCCTCTTCTGATCTTCCTTAGGTCCAGAAGTGTTCTGAAGTGGGTGCCTGGAGGGCTCGTATTTATGCCTGGCAATAGCTAGTGGCAGGGAATGGCTCTGGGTTAGATTCATATATGACGACTCCAGTCATTGTAGCATAAGAAACATCAATGGATCTCAATGACCTTTGCTATGCACATAGTTAATAAAGATCATCAAAAAAAATGGTTTCCTAACACAAAGCTCAAAATAAATAAGTACAATGTAATACTCAAAATGATGCCAACGTGAGTAAACGCTAATCAGGGGAACCTGAGAAATGAAATTTTTAAAGTTTCAAGTACAAATAATGCCAAGAAACACAAACTGATAATGACAGCCAATAATCACCATAAAACAAGACATAGGCACACTTTGACTTTGATTGCGATAGTGTGGCAGGTTGGATACACTAACGAAGTACGTCCTGGTCAAAGATTTTACCTTCTGACTTAGTCCTATAAGTCCCAATCCACCCCAAGAGTACACTTCTAAAGCCCCCTAGGACCTCAAGGGAAACACTTAGAGCTCTCAGCGTGGAAGGCAGGGTCCAGTACTGGTCCAGTTGCTGCCGGGCAGCTGTACAGTTGCTGAACGTGGCCTCTTGCCTATTTACACAGTATGAAAGGTTTAATGCCTATGTTGCTATGGTAAGTTACCACAAATTGGAACTATGATAACACTGATACACCTTCAAAGCTTGTCTGTACAATGGAACTCATTGTGTGTCAATTTTATGAATTATGTTAGCCCTAGATAACAGATTTAAAAAATATATTAGGATACATTACCGCACATTTGCACTTTGAAACATAATGTTCCAGCTTATGTTTATTTGGATTTTGTAGTTTATTTGCACAATGTTTTATAAGGAAGCTGATTTTAATGTATGTTTTTTAATATAACTAGACTTTATTATGGATATAATTGCTGCTGTATTAATCGGAAGTTTTGAAGTGGCTTCATAGTTTCGATATGGCATGCAATCATATAAATGTTCTTTTGTATAGGTGTTTACTGTCTAAAGGAAATGGGTTAGTGCCTTTTATATACCGATTTGTTTTTAAAGTTGTGATTGCAATGATTTTTGTTAATCAAGCAATAAAGAATAAATAAACATTAAAAAAATGACGTTTCCCACAATGCAGAACCAAGACCATAATTAAGCAACCTTTTCTTCTCCTTCACAGGATCTTCCCTGACAGTCACAAATGCTTGAGCAGACTATCAGGCTAATTGAAATATAGTAAAAGGCAGCTGTTGGGCAGTAGGAGAAAATATTATCTGAAGCTACGGGTAATACTACCTGCTATCATAGAAATGTATCACTTGCACAGGTTGCAAATTGCTTCCTTACCTTGCCTAGCATCTGTTGGAGGGCCTGAACCTAAACAGTTTTGTCTACCGAACTAACTTCCATCATGCGGTGTAGCAGAAATCAGCAATAGGGACAATTCGCTCACCAGTGCAGTGGTAGCAGCCTTTGCTCTGGGGGAATGGGCACATAAACGTTCATGAGGTTGCTTTTTGGCCAGCCTATGGCAGATATGATATTGATGCCTAGAACAATACATGAAAAGCTGGTTCCCTTCTGCACCGCTTTTCCTTTAATAGTTCCAGAAAAAAAGACGAAAAGTTGCTCATCATGCAAGTATTCTAGTGAATGATCAATTTAGAAGCTAAGGACTCTTATGTGTCAAGACGGTGGGGCAGTTCTTCGTCCTTAGACTTGGCTATCCAGGCAGTATTGTCTGGTAAATGTGTGCAAGGATGCACACGTTGCTGCCTGATAGATGTCAAGGACTGGAACTCCATGTGTAAATGTCGTGGTTGCCGCCTCTGCTCTCTTGGAATGAGCATGCAATCCCACAGGAGGGTCCTTTTTCACCAAAGCATAGCATATTTTGATGCAGAGGACAACCCATCAGGAGAGGGTCGGCTTCTGAACAGCCCGACCTTTCTTAGCACCCACATAGCCAATGAAGAGTTGATCATTCACCCACAAGTCTATTGTGCGATCAAGATAAAAAGAGAATGCACGTTTTGGTCCTGACGATGGAGTCTCTACTCTTCCTTGAAGAGATGGATAAAAGCTGGGCAGAATGATAGATGGTCCCACATGAAAAGGCGTGACAACCGTAGGAAGGAATGAAGGCTAGGTCTGAAGCACCACTTTATGTAGATAGACAGATAGAGAAGTGGGTTTAGAAGATAAAGCCTGCAGCTCCACACCCTGCGAGCAGAAGTGATGGCAACAAGAAAGGCAGTTTTGAAAGTAGGCAACATGAGGGGACAGTTACGATGTGGCTCGAAGGGAGCACATATAAGAAAGGTGAGAACTAGATTTAAGTCTCATTGGGGCATTACAAAAGGAGATGGAGGAAACAGATGAGTAAGGCCCTTAAAGAATCTGGTAATGATAGGAGACTTGAATAAAGAAGGCTGATCTGGCAGCCGAAGAAACGCAAAAATGGTTGCAAGATATCCTTTAACAGTGCCCAAGGCAGAAACCTGCTGGGCCAAAGAAAGTATGTACAAGAGAACCTCTGAAAGAGGAGCAGAAAAGGTATCAACAGCCTTTGCTGTGCACCATGCCACAAATTTGTTCCATCTACAGGGGTATACCGTTTTAGTGGCAGGACGCCGGGCTGCCAAGATAACATCACAGACTTCGGGTGGAAGGTCTAAAGCTGTCAACTGCCGCCGCTCAATCTCCACGCAAGGAGGTGGAGAGAGGACAGGTTCAGGTGAAGAACCCTCCCCTGTTGCTGCGACAGAAGATCATCCCGAAGGGGCAGTCTGATCCAAGGAACGACGGCCATACTCAAAAGGTGGGGGTACCAGACTCTTCGTGCCCAGTCCGAAACTACAAGAATCACCTGAGCCCAGTCGCGCTTGATCTTCTTGAGCACTCTGGGCAGAAGTGGTACAGGCGGAAAGGCATACATGAGCCCGATGCTCCACTCAGGATGAAAAGCGTTGCCGAGTGAGAGCCACCTTGGAAACTCCAACGCGTAAAACTGCTGACATTGAGCGTTCTCTTCGGAGGCGACCAGATCTAGCCAAGGCTCTCCCCACCGCTAAAAGAGACTTTGCACCACCTCCAGATGGAGACGGCATTTCTGATGAACTACGCACCAACAGCTGAGTTCATCCACTCTGGCGTTCAGGGAGACTGCCAGGTGCTGAATCACCAGGGTTCTGTCCTGTTGTTCCAGACACGTGGCAGGAACCGCAGGGCTTGAAGGTGGTCCTTCGAAAAAGAAGTCAACAAAAAGTCCCCAAAAATTAGCCAAAAAGTGGTTTGGAGTAGCTCGCTCTGGATCTGCCCTAGGCTGCCGTGGAAAAAGATAGAACTGACACCAGCGCGCATGGGTGGCGTCTCTGTAGGTTCCACGATGCACCAGCGTGCATGGGCGGCGTCTCTGTAGGTTCCACAATGTCAGCACCGACGACGTGTAGGGTGTAGGAAGGTGGATACCTGACTATGGTTACCCCCAACTTTTTGCCTGGTGTTTTGCTGGTTTTTCGACTTAGTTGACCTGGGACCCTGCTATTCAGGGCCCCAGGCCTACTGCTCTCTCTGTAAAATGGATTCCATGTACCTTAGGTACATATCTAATTGGATACTGAGTCACCTTATCAGTCCCTGTACAGTGTACCTTAGGTACCCAGGGCATAGGTGTACCCAGGGCCTACCAAGGGCTGCAGCATGTATTATGCCACCCCTGGCTGGCCATCTAAATCTGACACGGCAGCTGGGGCAAGGTGGTGTTATCACCCTTTGCTTTAGATATAGTATTCCTATATCTAACCCCAAAATGGACACATGTATTCCTATCAGTCACTCCTATGGCAGGCCTTAACAATCCTGAAGGCAGAGTGCTTGAAATTATGTGAGATGGTGCTCTGGCATGAGCTGAGCCCGTCTGCAGCTTGCGGAACCAAGTCCTAATAGCTGTTCTATGATAACGCGTACCATATACTCTTAAGTGCATTATAATCCTTGCGGTTATTTGCTATCTTTGGTATCGCTTTATCAAAACATGTCGAGTAAGGTGTCATACGACTTGGAATACTAACCCCGGTTAAAGTTAACTCGAGCCTCAGCATCACAAAATGGATGCTGCCACCACAGACACAAGTCTGACCCCCTGCAGCTGGGAGTCCTTCCAGCGAGGGGAGCTTGGACAAAGGGTTTCCTGTTAGGGGCGGTGCTAGCACCATCCCAGACAGGGTTTTGTGTATCCTAGGTAGGCAGGGCTGAATAGGAAGGTGACTGCAAGTGGCACCCCGGTGCTCACTATGCATCTGCCGGCTTGAACCAGTTCCAGGGGCACACCAGCAAATGAGCTGGGGAAAGTCCGGACAGGGGAGAGGGGTGTAACCACCCCCCTTCCTGGTCCCACCCATGGGCAGGACTTAGTCCCGTACCAGCCCCTTTCTTTAGAATAAAGGTAGGAGCGGGAACCCTTCCAAATTAGATCATCTTTGAATCCTGAAACTACTTTCTACGAAAGGAACTCAAGACTTCTTCCTAAGATTTCTCCCTTGTGACTAAGGAGTAGTCACCCTGCAGCAGCAGGCACCAACTAAGTATCTTGCGGTTTGCTAAGACGTCCTTCCTCCGGAACCAGACTGACCAGCACGACGAGACCCGGACTCTCTGCCCTCTCTGACCTCTACCTGCCTCTACAGCACAGCTGAGAACCGTGGGTGCGACGAGACCAGAGGACCCGGTGACCATCGGAACCAGCACGACACTGACCCAGCACGACCGCCGAGGGACCTTCGAGTGGGTGCATTGGGGTAAGAGAAGCCCCAAACCCAAGCAGCACGAGCACCGAAGACCAGCCCCCCAGCATCCACCAGATCTGCGTGGGGCCCTTTTGCTTCTGTGTCGCTTGCCACGTTGTCCGGTCACTTGCCCGTTGGTTAGTGACCCTCCAGACGACGTCCTACATTTGTTTCACCGCTGGTCTAGCTCCTCTAGACTAGCCCTCCTGGTCCACCCAAGACGCCATTTTGTGTTGCCACGTGGGCTTGCCGTAGCCAAGGCTTGTTGCCTCCTTTACCGGATCCAGCATCGCCAGCAGCAGACATCCGACGTGGGACAGCTCGCAGACCTCCAGCCTAGTCGACATCAGCGCCCCTGGTCCGTGCAGCAGCAGAATCCAGTGTCACCTCTTCGCCTGGCTGAGTGACCTCGTCCGGTGCCATCCTGGTGCCCACCTAATCACTGGCTAGTGATTCAGAACTTGGTCCCCTCTGCTTACAGGTACTCTTCTTCAGCTGATCCAGTCCTTGGATCAGCCCGGAACATCTTCACTGGTCGCCTGCCAGCAACTTCCACTTCAGGCTCCTGGTTCGTCAACGAGGATTCCCAACGACACTTGAACCCTATGCAGCCGCAGCCCCTGGGCTAGGTAAACCGAGTACCACGGTGCTCCAGCGTAGACCAGCGTAGACCAACTCTCTAAGTGTCTAGATCCACTTTCGTTTTTGACCTACCTAGTCGGGTTCGCCCGAGAACACTGAACTTTTGCATTTACTAGGATCCATAGACTTTGTCCCGCATTACGCGTGAGAGTTCCCACTCTGCACACGGCGTTCCTAGACCTCCTGCTTCTAATCTAAGGGTTCAGCATTGTAGGCCTAGCGATTCCAAAGTCTCTGAGAGTAGTACTTACCTGCTAATAATTTTGCATTCCACTTTTGTAGAATATGGTTTTTCGTGCCCCTCGGGCATTTGCGTAACTTGTGCGACTTTCAGTATTTCTTAAAGAGCTTTGTATTGTGCTTAGCGCCCTGTCCTGATAAAGAGTCCAGGGCTGTTGTGTTATAAATAAATATCCTTTTGTTTTCATAACAACTTGTGTGGTGTCCTTTCACTTGGTGTTCAAGGGGTATATGTGATGGTATAACAGCTGGCTTAACACGCCCTCTAGAGTTTAGCCTAAAGACTGCTCTTGTCCATGCTACTAGGATAGCTGGTCTATAAGGTTGACTTACAACCAATCATCAATAAGGGTCGTTTGGACTGATACATAGTGATCACTAGAATAGTGAGCACTGCATATCAGGCCAACTTCTCACATTGGTGAGCAGCGGTTGGGATTTGAGCTTGCTGTTGTTTTACCACACGTATCCTAAGAATATCATTTGAAAGATCACATAAGTACCAAGGTACATATAACTTAGCTTAGAATACTCTGAGTTCTACTGAACCAGCTGTTGTAGTTCAACAGGGCCTAGCACACCCTGACTACAACTCTTAGCAAGGGATCAGTAGGCAAACAAATAGTGTAGATAAGTGCACCACTTACACCTCACTAGAAAGCATGTCAGACAAAGGAGGGAACTCAGAGGCCTCCCTTGTGTCAGTTGACCCTCCACAGGTCGTCTCAAGATATGCAGCTCTTAGCTTCCAGGAGATGAGACAAGTGTGTACCTCCAGGAAGCTAAAACAGGGTTCTAACCCTACAATCCCATTCCTGATTGGTCTCTTAGAGACTTATGATGCCAGGAGGGCTTCTAACACAGGCCCTCCTAATCCAGATGGGACCATGCCCCCCTTAGAGGGAACCCTTGGGGACCCTGACCTCCAACTCAATGGCACAGGTAGTGATGAGGAGGAAGAGGATCAGGAAGTGTCAGGGGATGAGGCAGACAAGGGTCAGGTAGAAGTCAGTAGACTCACCAGGACCAACTTAAGCAGGCATGAGAATGGACTTGGGGGAGCCCCAGGGCCACTTTCAGGCAGGCTTAACATTGGGAATGGACGAGTTAGGTCTCTATCCAGAGGCTCTAACAGATCCATTCGAACCAATGGCTCTCAGACCTCTTCTCACAGAGGGATGACATCCCCTCAGAGAAGAGAGCATGAAGCTAAGATGAGGGAAGTCAATCTGAGGATTGAAAGGGAAGAACTTGCCCTGGCCAAAGAGAGACTTGCCTTTGCTAGAGAGCAGATATTGAGTGGGGCAGAGCCCACTGGTGGCAGCATTTTACCTAGAGAAAAGGACAGGAGTTTAGACACTAGACACCTGAGTAAGATAGTGCCCCCCTTTAAACAAGAGGATGATATCCACAAATAGATAACTGCTTTGGAGAGGGCCTGCACTGTCCAGTGCGTCCCCCAAAGTCAGTGGGCAGCTGTCTTGTTGCTCTCTTTTGAAGGCAAAGGTAGAGATAAGCTCCTCACTACTAGAGCTGAGGATGCTAACAATTACAAAGTCCTGAAAAATACACTGATTGATGGGTTTGGCCTAACCACTGAGCATTACAGGTTGCTGTTCAGGGATACCCAGAAAACTCAGTCTCAGGATTGGTCTGACTTTGTGGATTGTGCCACTAAGGCTTTTGAAGGCTGGCTACTGGGAAGTACGGTTACTGATTTCAAAGGATTGTACAATCTAATTATCAGAGAGCAAGTCTTAAGTAATTGTCAGAACCAGTTATTACACCAGCACCTGGTAGACTCTGATCTGACCTCTCCACAAGAATTGGGTAAGAGGGCAGACAAATGGGTCAGAACCAGGATTAGGCCTAAGAACCAGGGTGGTGACCAAAAGAAGGAATCAACCAAGCCTCAAGAGAAGGGTGGGAATAATCTTCTGATCAAACCCCAGGGCCCCAAAACTCCTCTTAAAAGGGTGGGTCCCAAAATCCTTCCAATACCCAAAAGAAACCTTATTGTCATACCTGCAAACAGGTAGGCCATTACAAAAGTGACAGCAGTTGCCCAAAGGCCAACAACAATAAGGAGAACATACCCCCAGGTAAAACTTCCCAGCCTCCTGTTACTACTAGTAGTAATCCCCCAGGTGGTGGGAGTGCCCCCAAGAATCTGGGTGCATTTACTTTGGGAGTTCCTGGGGACTCTGCCCTAACCAGGTCCCCAAACTTAGATACTCTAAGAGACTGGCATGGGGTTTGCCAACTTCACAACTTGCCCCAACACTTTGGGCAAGTACAGACAGGAGCCCCTCATCAATGGTACAAAAGTTGAGGCCTGCAGAGACACAGGGGCTAGCATCACCAATGTTGACTGAGAGCCTAGTCCCCTCAAGGCAACTTATACCTGGAGCCACATACCAGGTAACCAACATTGATGGAGTGCAGAGAGATCATCCCATAGCAGTGGTCAATCTCAGCTGGGGAGGTGTCACTGGCCGCAAGAGAGTGGCAGTGTCACCAAACTTGCTTGTAGATTGCCTAATGGGGAATGATTTAGAGATCTCAGCCTGGGCTGAGGTAGAGCAAGAAACCCATTTTAAAATGGTAAACCTCCATGGTAAGGTTAGTGGGGCAGTGATAGCCACAGCCCCAGTCCAAGATGTCCTCCCTGAACAGGTCAGGAGGGCTGTGCCAGTCACAGCCCTATCCCAGAAAGATGCCTTTCCTGAACAGGTTGGCAAGGCTGTGATGGTCACAGCCCATACCCAAACTGAGTCCCTTCCTGAAAAGGTAGGCGGAGTTGTGATGGCCACAGCTCAAACTCAGACAGATAATAGTGTTGTGAAGCCTGAAACTATGGTTCACTCCATTTAGACAGAGAGCATTGAGGAGGAAGAGAAATCTCCCTCCCTCCAGACTCTAGGAAAGGATCAGCCTCCTCAGGGAACTGATCTGACCCCTTGTGAAGGAACTGCCCCAGAGGTAGTCAGGCCTAGCCTGGCAGAGCCCCTGATGTCAGTGGACCCTTCCAAGGTGGGACACAGTCTGGAGCAGGTAACCTGCCCCTCTCTACCCTGCCTCAGTCAGCCCAGGGCTGTAGAGGTCAGGAAGGCCAGTGGTGGACCCCAAAGGGCCCCCTGTCCACAAGAACCCCCCAATCAGCAGATTAAGGGCACTGAAGCTAGTAATCCTAGCCCAGTGAAAATAAAACAAGCTACTGAGGGATTCCCCCTTAAAATTAGCTAGGGACCTCCCACAGATGGACACTGTTGGGCACAGCCAAACCTGGGGCCTAAAAACCCCAAACCTGACCTGTCCCTCCAGTAAGCCAAACAGAGGGACTCAGCCTCCATCTTTAGGTAGCCAGAGGTTGACCCTGAGAGCTCACAGCAACTCAGTCCTGGAAAGAAAGGCATATATGGTAGATAGTGATTGGAGGAAGTTGAGCCCAACATTAGTGGAGTCTCACTTCAGTACTCCATCCCAGCACCAGCCTTTTACTTTGCCAAAGCACACCACAGGTAGTGATTCCCTATGGTGGAGACCCTCAGATACCCTTAGGGTGAGGGATTGCTTAGTGGACCATGACACAGGGGGTAACCATGCCAGTGCATGTACCACCTCATATGGCCACTCAGGCAATATAGGCTTACCTGGTCAAGGATAGCCTTATCTCCTTTCGTTTGGGGGGGGGGGGGGTTATGTAGGAAGGTGGATACCTGACTATGGTTACCCCCAACTTTTTGCCTGGTGTTTTGCTGGTTTTCCGACTTAGTTGACCTGGGACCCTGCTATTCAGGGCCCCAGGCCTACTGCTCTCTCTGTAAAATTGATTCCATGTACTTTAGGTACATATCTAATTGGATACTGAGTCACCTTATCAGTCCCTGTACAGTGTACCTTAGGTACCTAGGGCATAGGTGTACCCAGGGCCTACCAAGGGCTGCAGCATGTATTATGCCACCCCTGCCTGGCCATCTAAATCTGACACAACTGGTTGCACGGCAGCTAGGGCAAGGTGGTGTAATCACCCTTTGCTTTAGATATAGTATTCCTATATCTAACCCTAAAATGGACACATGTATTCCTATCAGTCACTCCTATGGCAGGCCTTAACAATCCTGAAGGCAGAGTGCTTGGAATTATGTGAGATGGTGCTCTGGCATGAGCTGAGCCCGTCTGCAGCTTGCGGAACCAAGTCCTAATAGCTGTTCTATGATAACGCGTACCATATACTCTTAAGTGCATTATAATCCTTGCGGTTATTTGCTATCTTTGGTATCGCTTTATCAAAACATGTCGAGTAAGGTGTCATACGACTTGGAATACTAACCCCTCGCCAATTCTGGCGACGGGGTTAGCATTCCACCCTTCTAGAGGGACGCGACATGTATGTAACTGTGAACCCCGGTTAAAGTTAACTCGAGCCTCAGCATCACAAAATGGATGCTGCCACCACAGACACAAGTCTGACCCCCTGCAGCTGGGAGTCCTTCCAGCGAGGGGAGCTTGGACAAAGGGTTTCCTGTCAGGGGCGGTGCTAGCACCATCCCAGACAGGGTTTTGTGTATCCTAGGTAGGCAGGGCTGAATAGGAAGGTGACTGCAAGCGGCACCCCGGTGCTCACTATGCATCTGCCGGCTTGAACCAGTTCCAGGGGCACACCAGCCCCTGAGCTGGGGAAAGTCCGGACAGGGGAGAGGGGTGTAACCACCCCCCTTCCTGGTCCCACCCATGGGCAGGACCTAGTCCCGTACCAGCCCCTTTCTTTAGAATAAAGGTAGGAGCGGGGACCCTTCCAAATTAGATCATCTTTGAATCCTGAAACTACTTTCTACGAAAGGAACTCAAGACTTCTTCCTAAGATTTCTCCCTTGTGACTAAGGAGTAGTCACCCTGCAGCAGCAGGCACCAACTAAGTATCTTGCGGTCTGCTAAGACGTCCTTCCTCCGGAACCAGACTGACCAGCACGACGAGACCCGGACTCCCTGCCCTCTCTGACCTCTACCTGCCTCTACAGCACAGCTGAGAACCGTGGGTGCGACGAGACGGATGTACCATGTTACAACGCATACTATTACAACTACCTACTGTTACAACGCGACCATTACAACGCATACCATTACAACGCATAGCGCTTTGAGGTGCTGGATAGTGGTAAGTATAATTTACTATTCTAACTCCAGTCCCCGTGAACCGTAGGGAAGGTGTTGGATAGTAAATTATACTTATTCCCTATCCTAGAGCGCCCCCCAGCGCAATGCGTTGTAATGGTATGCGTTGTAAAAGTCGCGTTGTAACAGTAGTGCGTTGTAACAAATGCGTGTTAACAGGTGTATACCGACGAGACCAGAGGACCCGGTGACCATCGGAACCAGCACAACACTGACCCAGCACGACCGCCGAGGGACCCTCGAGTGGGTGGATTGGGGTAAGAGAAGCCCCAGCCCCAAGCAGCACGAGCACCGAAGACCAGCCCCCCAGCATCCACCAGATCTGCGTGGGGCCCTTTTGCTTCTGTGTCGCTTGCCACGTTGTCCGGTCACTTGCCCGTTGGCTAGTGACCCTCCAGACGACGTCCTACATTTGTTTCACCGCTGGTCTAGCTCCTCTAGACTGGCCCCAGTCTCCTCCTGAAGGGGACCTTCCTCGGACCCTCCTTGTCCACCCAAGACGCCATTTTGTGTCGCCACGTGGGCTTGCCGTAGCCAAGGCTTGTTGCCTCCTTCACCGGATCAAGCATCGCCAGCAGCAGACATCCGACGTGGGACAGCTCGCAGACCTCCAGCCTGGTCAACATCAGCGCCCCTGGTCCGTGCAGCAGCAGAATCCAGTGTCACCTCTTCGCCTGGCTGAGTGACCTCGTCCGGTGCCATCCTGGTGCCCACCTAATCACTGGCTAGTGATTCAGAACTTGGTCCCCTCTGCTTACAGGTACTCTTCTTCAGCTGATCCAGTCCTTGGATCAGCCCGGAACATCTTCACTGGTCGCCTGCCAGCAACTTCCACTTCAGGCTCCTGGTTCGTCAACGAGGATTCCCGACGACACTTGAACCCTATGCAGCCGCAGCCCCTGGGCTAGGTAAACCGAGTACCACGGTGCTCCAGCGTAGACCAACTCTCTAAGTGTCTAGATCCACTTTCGTTTTTGACCTACCTAGTCGGGTTCGCCCGAGAACACTAACTTTTGCATTTACTAGGATCCATAGACTTTGTCCCGCATTACGCGTGAGAGTTCCCACTCTGCACACGGCGTTCCTAGACCTCCTGCTTCTAATCTAAGGGTTCAGCATTGTAGGCCTAGCGATTCCAAAGTCTCTGAGAGTAGTACTTACCTGCTAATAATTTCGCATTCCACTTCTGTAGTATATGGTTTTTCGTGCCCCTCGGGCATTTGCGTAACTTGTGCGACTTTCAGTATTTCTTAAAGAGCTTTGTATTGTGCTTAGCGCCCTGTCCTGATAAAGAGTCCAGGGCTGTTGTGTTATAAATAAATATCCTTTTATTTTCATAACAACTTGTGTGGTGTCCTTTCACTTGGTGTTCAAGGGGTATACGTGATGGTATAACAGCTGGCTTAACACGCCCTCTAGAGTCTAAGCCTAAAGACTGCTCTTGTCCATGCTACTAGGATAGCTGGTCTATAAGGTTGACTTACAATCAATCATCAATAAGGGTCGTTTGGACTGATACATAGTGATCACTAGAATAGTGAGCACTGCATATCAGGCCAACTTCTCACATGTGTAGGGTACTACTGAAGGAAAAATCTCAGGATCCAGACTGATGCCTGGGGAAAATTCTAGGGTAAGGAATCTACAACTAACAGTCTCTATCAGATATAACCTTCATTTAAAAAGAAAAAGGCAAAGTAATGGCAGACTTTTAGCCCACAGGCTGCTTAGAGAAAACCACAACAGAATAAAACTGGAGTTGTGCCGTTAAGACCTCCCTGCTCCCATCATGCCCCACAGGTGACAGGTTAGGCCTTTTTATACGGCACAATCATAGTCAAGTTGCTACTGTAAACAAAGGTACTCGTTCTGGGAGGCGGGTGGGTTGCTTATGACTTTGAGGAGTATACCCCTGGAAGACAACTAGGATTACAGGTAAATAACTTATCTTTCTCTTCCAAGGGATACTCATAAATAGTCATAAACACTACATAGAATAGCAAGGCCATCCCCAGAATCCTGCAGACAAACACCAGCATGGTTAAAGAAAAACTGTAGGATCTGCTTTCACGGTTACCCCCACTGCTAATCAGGACCCCAGTCTCTGTGGTTTCTCCCCTAAATTGGTATGGTAAGTAGTTAGGTACCCCCCAGATTGGCTACAGGTGTAGCCTTGTAAGTCCCTGGACATGGTACCAAGGTACCCAGGGCATAGGTAAACCAGGGGTCTCCATGGGCTGAAGCATGTATTATGCTACCCAAAAGAGACCACTCAAACTGTGACTACAGGCCTGAAATTTCAGCCTGTGTAAGCTGCTGCTGGCACCACTTACGCCAGATATAAGCTTGCTTATATCTGAGGTCACTACACTTATAACCTATAAGTCAGCCCTAATGCAGGCCTTTCATTTCTGAAGGCTGGGTGCTCGGTTCTAAGCTTGAGGGTTTCCCTGCATGAGCGGGACACCCCTACAACCTTCGGAGTTAATTTTTCTGGGTTGTAAGTGCATCAGCCATTACGACATATAGAGTGGCCATGCGTCATTACAAGATAACCATCTCTAAACTGGCTGTAACAAAGCCTGTCATATTTTGTATCAAACATGTTAGAATCATACCTCCACACCATAGATGGTGTGGGATGTATGATTGCATAGATGGCTGTCGCTAAGGCTGGGGCAACACTTGTCTCCAGAGATCTTCGGGCCCCTTTCAAGGGACTTCTTTGATTCCTTGGGGCCTACTCTGAATTACCTGTGCATGGTGAGTCACTTGGACCTTGCTGGTTCCGGCACAGCACCTCTTTCGCGTGCCACATTTTTTGCAGTTGCCAAGGCTTGTTGGTGCTCCAGTGGGACACAAACCCATAACTCTCGACTTCCGACAGCTCATGAAAGAATCCTTGTCTTCCACAGCATCACCTGGTCCACGCAGCTACAGCTCCAATGTCAACTCTCCTGCATCACCCGACCATGGTGGGCACTCGTTTTCCGTAACTCCTGGTCACTCCTGAGTGGCATAGACTCCCCTCTGCTTGCAGGTACTTCTCATCTTGAATCCACTGGTACTTTCACCTTCTCCACCAGCCGCATCTTCCTGAAGTGCTTCATTGAGTTGGATGGCGGTTTCCAATGCCACTTTGACCCTATGCACCCAGCTTCCCTGGTGTAGGTATCTTGGTTCTTAAAGTATCCACAGGTGGGGTGGCTCTCCAACCTTCTGTCTTCCACATGGTTTCTTCAGGGTACACAGAGAAGGGTACTTCTTTAAAATTCCAACTGCTACGTGCCCATTGACTTGAATTGACCACGCAGTCGTGTTCCCACTTTGCACATGGCCTCCGTGGGGTTCCTGGGTACTTACCTAGTGTGGTTCCTTGGGTCCCCAGCACTTCTACATTTTCTGGGTACAGTCTTGACTTGAGTCGTGGGTTGCATCCCACACATTTTAGTACATGGTTTTGTCTCCCCCTGGAGACCCTTGTGTATTCGTGCGATTTACCTGTTTTATTTGCATAGTATTATGCACATTGTGTTATATCTCCGGGTAGGAGATGTTGTTGTGTTAGTGTCTTATAATAAATATCTATTTTTATCAATACACTGTGTGTTTTTTTTCACCTAACCTATACCAATAAGATTAATATCTGGTAAAACAGGCTGCTTTACACTCCTTCTGGACTAAGCCTGAAGGCTGCTCTCCGGAGTGGAGAAGTGTGGCTCAATGGATAGTGCGGCAGACCATGATGCAGAGGTCTAGCACGGGACCAGGGTTCAATTCCCCGCCTCGGCGGGTCTTGGGCTCAAAATTCCACGGACCTGATAATTCTTGCCTCGGTGCCTATTCCAATCATGGAGTCCCACTCTGCAACTCTGGGCAATAGCTTGCTTAATCTCCACAATGGCCCCCACAACGCTAAGGATGCCTGGCCTCCACCTTGGGGGTGCCCAGAAGCCTCACAGGGAAAGCCAGGATGGGTTCCACAGCGGTATTTGTACAAGCGCCTTGAGACCCTTGCGGGTGAGTAGTGCGCTATACAAGTATCAATTTACAATTTCTAAGGTTGTCTAAGACCACTAAAATCACCTTAAGGATTGTATGGATTAGTGCAGGGTGCTACACTTAGTTAAGTGAGCACCATATACTAAGCCAGCCTCTCACAAACACTTTAAGGACAATTTACCAAAACAGGTTCCTTAAAGTGGCATGCCCAAACTGAGCATCCGCCTGAATGTCAGTCTGAACAATAGTGGCGAGCAAATGTGTGTACGGATCGCCATGTTGAAGCATTACATAGCTCTGCCATTAGTACATTCTTGAGAAGGGCCATAGTAGTGGCCTTCCCCCTGGTGGAGTGAGCCTTTGGTTTACCAGTGAGTTGTTTATTAGCTAGCTGGTAAGACAAGGTAATGCACAAAACTATGCATTTAGAGATGGGCTGTTTAGATTAATGACAACCAGTGGGCTTCAGATCATAATTCACAAACAAATGGTCTGATTTCCGTAAAACCCCTGGTCTGGTCTAGGTAGAATTTGAGAACCCTTTTGAGGTCTAGAGAATGTAAAGCCCTCTCAGGAGGACCTGAAGGGTTCTGGAAAAAAGTAGAGAGAGTAATAGCTTGATTAATATGAAAATCAGAGACATCCCAAGGTAAGATATTATAGATAAGTTTGAAGGACCACCCGGTTGGCATGAAAAATGAGAGAAGGTTCTTTATAACACATAGCTTGTATCTAGCTCACTCTGCAAGTAGAGGTAATCGCCACTAAGAAAGCAGTCTTCCACGTCAAATGCTGCAGGGACGCTTGGGCCACATTAAGCTCCCAGGGAGAAGAGGGAGACATAATCGGGTGCCATACTTTCTTTAACCCTTCAAGGAAGCCTTTAATCACAGGCATCTGGAAATAAAACCCTGTGTGGGTGATTTTTTATATGCTGTAACGGCCGCCAAATGAACCTTTACGGAGGAAGATTAAAGGCCTGATTTAGTCAAATACAGTAGGTAGGGAAGGATAACCTGCCCCAGAATGGGATCATAGCCATTGCTGGTGCACCATATGCAGAACCTGTTCCATTTAAAAGCGTATAAGTTCCTTGTAGGTGGCCTCCTAGAGTCTTTAAGAATGTTCATACAGTCTAAAGATATACCTAGATGTCCATTTTGGAGGACCTCAGGAGCCATGCCATCAATGTCAGAGATGGAATGTCGGGATGGAACACCCTCCCTCTGAGTTTGGATAGTAGGTTCAGACAGCATGGCAACCTCCTGTGTGGAGTCTCCGATAAATGCAGAAGGTCCTGGTACCGCCAATGGCGAGACCACTCTGGTGCGAACAGGATCATCCTGGTCTTGGCTCTGTATAACTCGTTGATTAGCAGAGGAAGGAGCGGAATTGGAGGAAAAGCGTAAATGTCTCTGACCATTCGATCAAAAGCGCATTCCTTTTGGAGCATGGCTGGCAAAACCTGGATGCGAAGACGCAGCATTCACGTTGGCTGCGTGCGCAAAGAAATCGATGTCTGGAACTCCCCATCCTTGGAAGAGGGCTTGTGCGATCTCGTCGTTTAATACCCAGTCGTGAGCTTCGACGAAGTTTCGACTCAAGGGGTCTGCATGAACATTGAGAGTGCCTGCAAGATGGATGGTATAGCTGGTAAAATTGCTTGTCAGCAGTCACTTCCATATGGTTTGAGTCTCCTGTGAAAGTGTTCTTGAACTGGTTCCTCCCCGTTTGTTCAGGTAATACATGGTTGTGGTGTTGTTTGTCTGAATCAACAGAAAGCACGTCTGGATGGAAGGTAACAATGACTTGAGTGCTAGATGTACGGTTCTCGGGTTTTAACATATTGTTAGGATACCCCTTCTCTGATTCGGACCACAATCCCTGAATTTGGAGAGGGCCCATGTGAGCTCCCCAACCTCTGGAGGGAAGAGTCCATGATAATCATCTGGCAGGAAAGCCCGATTCAAAGGAACTCATTTCAGCAGGTGAAAACATTTCATACACCATCGGAGTGAGTCTTTGGCCACCGGAGGCAGAGCCACTAAGCCCTCCCAGCGGTGTGAGATCTGTGACCACTGATCCTTTAATGCCTGCTGGAGAGGGCGCATTTGCAGTCCGGCATTCGGGATCATGAAGATGCAGGACGCCATGAAGGCAAGAAAGGAGGATACCGGTCTGGCCAAGGGAAGCTGTGTGCAGAGGAGAGTGTAGCACCTACTGATTATTGATGATAAAAAACTAGTTCCTTACCTGTACACTATGGTTCTCCAGTATTGATATGTTTTATAGATTCACATGCTTGTATCTTCCCCGTTGTCATGGTGAGAGTCTCACGATAAAAGAATAACCATAGCAGTAAAAGAAAAAACTGCATAGAAAACCCATAGGGAAGTATTGGTTTGTTAGCATATCACCATTATTATGTGGTCCAAACACCGACCAATCAGCTGCCAGCCCTGAGATCACAATCCCCAGCAGAGCCACTATACCTCAGATTTCCAACCAGCCCATAGAGTGAGCCAAGGATGTATCTAGAGATATAAGTGGTCTATCTGAGAAACGGGGAGGAGGGCAGGCCGCATGTGATTCTATGAAAGATATCAATACTGGAGAACCATAGTGTACAGGTAAGTAACTAATTTTTTCTCCAGTATTGAATCTTCCATAGATTCACATGCTTGTATCAGAATAGTTAGCAGTCCGGAACCCAAGTAGCGTTTGTAGGATAGACCTCTTTTGTAGGTCCCTGTTTCCTAGTACCAGAAGATCATAATGTGTTATATTGTCCCAAAAACAAAAGTATGCGTCTTAGTGTAGATCACCCTGGCAATATGGAACCTGAAACCAAGTATTGTCAATGCATTTAACAGTCAAAGAACAAAGGAATTAACAGATACAATTCATCTTTTGAATATGTGCATATATGCAAATATACAAATACACAGAATACCTTAGTGAAAAAGATGCTGTAGAACTGCTTGTCCCACTGTGGTGTCCCCCTTCCAAGCTGTGTCCAGACAGTAATGCCTGGTAAACACGTGTGCATTTGTACATGTTGCCGCTCTGCAGATGTCCGGGAGCGCTACTCCCGCGAACAATGCGGTTGACGTTGCCATCTTTCTTGTCAAATGAGCGTGAACTCTGGCATGCAAAGGCTTTCCTGCCTTTTCATGACAAAGTGATTGCAGAGGTTATCCATCTTGAAATGGAAGATCTTGAGAGAGCTAAGCCTTTTCTAGGTCCAGAAAATGAGATGAGCAGCTGGTCTGTTTCTGTAACGATTTTGTTTTGTCAATATAAAATTTGAGGCATCTTCTGATGTCCAAAGTATGCAGCGATTTTCCTGTGGCAGAAGATGGATTTCTGAAATATGTGGGCAATACGATTGGTTCGTTGAGATGAATAGCTGTAGGGACTTTGGGTATAAATGTAGGATTTGTCCAGAGAATGACTTTGTCGGACTTGAATTGAAGAAGTGGTTCAGAAACAGAGAACGCCTGGATCTCACTAACCCAACTAGCGGAAGTGGGTGCGAGTAATAAGGCCACTTTCCAAGAAACCAACTGTAATTTAGATTTGTGAATCGGTTCGAACGGGGGCTTCATGAGATGCGACAAGACTACATTGAGCTGCCACGGAATGGACAGGTAGTTAATAGGTGGAAATACCCTGAACCGACCTTTTAGAAATTCCTTTATGACCCTCTGTGACCAAAGAGATGGACGATTTAGTGTTCTTCGATATCTCATTAGAGCCGCTAGATGAACTTTTCTTGATGTATGGGAGAGTCCGGCTTTGTCTAGGTGGAGTAGGTAAGGTAGTATCTGCTCCGGTGAAGAGTGAAAAGGATGGAGATCTTGATCCAAGCACCAATGGCAAAAAATCTCCTCCATTTTGCTGTGTAAGTTTTATTGGTAGAAGTTGTCTGAGCGTTTGATACTATATCCCTGCATTCTTGAGGGATATCTAGGGAACAAAATTCATGCTCATGAGGTTCCAGGCTGACAAGTTCCATGAGGTTAACTGCGGTTGAAGAACCTGCCCTTCTCTCATGGAGATCAGATCCGGAATCAATGGAAACTGCACTCTGGGCTTCACTGCCAGCTGGAGGAGTTCCAAGTACCAGAACTGTCTCAGCCAAGCCGGGGCTATTAGGATTATATGGCATGGTTCTGTTCTTATTTTCCATAGAATCCTTGGAATAATAGGAAACAGGGGCAACGTGTATGCAAACATCCCCGTCCAACGAATGTGAAGCGCATTTTCCCACAACCCCGTCTGAAGGAATAAATTAGTAAAATGTTTGCATTTCTTGTTGTGTTGATTTGCAAACAAGTCCAAAGTTGGAGTGCCCCATTATCTAAATATTTTCAAGAGTTGAGTTTGATTTAGTTCCCATTTGTGGCAGATTGAGGCCGATCTGCTTAGGTGGTCTGCTCTCTTGTTGTGTACCCCAGGGACATGCTGGACTTGCAGAGAAATGTTGTGCTACCCTCCGACCCCAACAGACCACGCTTGGAACCTCAGCATAATCCTCTACTCCTCACTCTGCATGAACCGCCAAATCAACGCTATTGCCGCCGCCAGTTTCAAGTGCCTACGAACCCTACGAAAGACTTTCAAATGGATCCCTTCAGACTGCCGAAAGACCGTCACACACGCACTCATCACCAGCAAGCTCGACTATGGCAACTCCATCTACACCGGAATCAACAAATCACTACTTCGCAAACTTCAAACTATTCAAAACGCCGCCGCCAGGCTCGTCCTAGGACTATCACGCCAGGAACACACGACGCTGCACCTACGAGAGCTCCACTGGCTCCCCATTGAGAAGAGGGTCACCTACAAACTACTCACGCACATCAGACCCAAATACCTCAGCGACCGAATGAGTTTCCACAAACCCAAGAGGAACCTTCGCTCTTCCGACCTCGCCCTGGCAAAGGTCCCCCGCATCCACCGAAGCAGAGGCGGAGGGAGAGCTTTCTCCTACACCACTGCCACAGCATGGAACGCTCTCCCAGTTGAAATAAGACGCTCAACTACCCTACTCGCCTTCAGATGGGCACTCAAGACCTGGCTTTTCAACTGATTGCAGCTGCTAAACTTACCCCTCCCTCAGCGCCTCGAGACCCTCGCGGGTGAGTAGCGCGCTTCACCAACCCCCGATTGATTGATTGAAGCATCCAGTTCCAAATCTCCTGGGCTGGTGCTGAGGAGTTTTGATTTTGTGCCCCCGTGTTTCAGTAAGTAAAACATTGTTGTCGGACTGTCTGTCCTGACTAGAACAGGCGAGTTTTGGAATCTGGGAAGGAAAGCCTGCAGGCCCAGGAAAACCGCTTTTAATTCGAGTAGATTGATATGTAATTGGGACTCTTGCTCTGTCCAATGACCTTGTATTTCCAGTTCCTGAAGGTTTGCTCTCATCCGTGTAATGAGGCGCCTGCCGTCATGACGTAGCTTGGAGATTGGGGTTCGAACAGTAGACCTTTTTACAAGTTGCTCCTGATGCCCCACCATGACAGAGCTTTTCTGATTCGATGGTTGATAGTGATTCGATCCTCGAAGGATCCTCTAGCTTGTACCCATTGTTTGTCAAGAAGTTCTTGCAGCAGCTGCATGCGAAGCAGACAATTGGGGACTAATGGCATCCAAGAAGATACTATTCCCAGCAAGGATTTGAAGATTCTTACAGAAATTAACTTTTTTGATTTTATTTGTTCTGTCAGACTCATTATTTTGTTTGTTCGCTCTTCTGAGGGTTATGCTTTTGCTTCTTGAGTTTGTAATTTGGCTCCTAGGAACTGAAGCAACTGTGCTAGAACGAGTGAAGACTTTTCCATGTTGATCAGTAGAACCAAACTTTGGAACAACACCTTGCAGCATGCTAGGGATTGCTGTGCGTCCTGGAACAATGCACCTTTTATGAGCCAGTCGTCCAGATACAAATATATCTGGTGGCCTTGCTAACTCAAGTGCGCTGCGACTGGCGCCAAACATTTTGTGAATACCCTCGGCGCGGATTTGAGTCCGAAGGGTAACACCTTGAATTGGTAGTGGCGACCGCCACTGCGAATCGTAGATGCTGCCTTTGCTTGATGTTAATCAGGATATGAAAATAGGCATCTAAGAGACCTAAAGATGCCATGTAGTCTCCTCTGCGCAACATTAGGAGAATCTCTTGTAGTGACAGCATGCAAAATAAAATGTTTTTGATATATTTGTTCAGGCCTCTGAGATCCATTACCTGCCTCCATTCCGTATGAGGAAAAAATGCAAATAGAATCCTTTCCCCCGCTGTTGAGTTGGAACCTACTCTATTGCTCCTTTCATGATAAGGGCCAAGACTTCTGCTTTGAGAGCTGAGAGATGGCTTTGATTTCTGTGACTGGCTGGTCGAGCTGGAGGTTTTAAAATAAACTCCAGGGAGTGGCCTTGATGTATAATATCCAACACCCATCTGTTGAATGTTATTGACAGCCACTGATGGTAATAGCGAGAGAGGTAATGGATCTGATTGGGGCGAGACGAGGTGGGAGGGGCCTGGAGGTAGCCAATGTCTCCTATTGGAGTCCTCTGTCTTTCCCCTCGTTGCAGGCTTTCTTTTAGACTTCTTTTAGACTACTGCTGCTGGTAAGAGGTGTTCGAAGAGCTAAATTGTTGATTGGAGTATTGACGGTACCCCTGCTGGTAGATTGGAAGGAAGATCTCTGATTGAAAGGTCCTCTTGACCCTCTTCCACAAAAAGACTGAAATCTTCCTTGCTGCAGGGATCCTAAGGTTCTTGCAGTGTCTGTGTCCGCTTTTATTAATTGCAACACATCATCTATGTTCCTTCCGAAAAGGCTCTCCCCATCAAAGGGCATGTCTTTTTTTCCTGGACTTCAGGTCTGAAAGATGTCGCCTTAAGCCACCCCCTCTTCGAAGCGCTACCGCTGCAGCCATTGGTCTGTATCAGATTGGCTATGTCAGTGGACTCCAAAGCAGCTCTAGCCCCATCTTGTAAAATTATAGCCGCCTCCTCTTTCTTGTCGTCGGGAAGATGAGACAAAAGTGAAGCTATGTTCTACCACATCTGTCGGTTATATCTGCCGACAATTGCCAATGCATTTGTCGCCTTGATAGAAGCTGCTGCGAATACTGCAATGCACTTCCCTGCGCCATCCATCTTTTTTCCTTCCTTATCAGGAGGAGCTGACAAAGCAGAGGCCAGGTTCTTGGAGTGACTCTGCCCCGCCTGCATAACAACGTGATTCAGGTCTAGGATGTCCTATTAGGCACGCTGGAGATGTTTCTGGGGCACAATAGCTTTTCACGATCCTAGGAACTGAGGCTGCAACCGATGCTGGATTTTTCATAATCTTCAGCCCTTCATCCTAGATGTGGTTGATAATTAGTATTGTTCTTATGGATTTTCTTGAAGTTTCCTTAAAGTCCTAAAGGAAACACTCAGTTTTCTTTACGGGCAAAGGAAGTTCGAACCTTTTGGAGGCTTTCTCAATTAAGCCATGAAAACCATCTATGTCTTCCGGTGGTGAATTTACTGCCGATGGTGACGGCACTGGAGAAGAAATTACATATTGATCCCATTCATCGGCCCCAGGGACGACGTCTTGTAATTCTCCTACCTCTGTCTGCTCCTCCTACTCTCTTTCCACAAAGCCATCCCTAATTGTTATAATTTTAGGGGTATGCATGTCTGTACTTGAGGCGAGGGTTGAACTACTGGAGTCTGAACCACCTGTTGTGGAACCCTTGTGCTGCTGGAGGCAGGGGTATTGGCATCTGGAAAACAGCAATAATTATCGTTAATCATCTGTCTTAAGTCGGAGACTAAAGAGACAGGCATGGCTATTGTGTCTTCCCTGACATTATCCTCTTCTTCCTCGTTGTAATCGTGGGCTTGCTGGAACAATTCGTACCTTTTGGGACCTTGAACTTTAAACAGTTCTTACTGAACTTCTTGGACCTCCTCCTCGTCTGTCTCTTGGCTTTTAATTTGGAGTTGCGAGGGACTATAAGCCACTCCACACGGCCCTTCATCTTCGGACTCCTGTAAATCCAGTAGCTTAGAAGGAGGGAACGGGGATATCTTGGTCCATGTGGTGAATTCTGTTTTCTTGTCCGTCGATGAGCCCGTCGACAGTGAAACCTTTTTATTGCAATGGATGATCTAGTCGTCGACGATTTGAAACTCGTCGTCGACGGAACGCTCGTCAGTGAGAGATGACGGCGTTATTAGGATCGTCATTGACTAGGTTTGTGCACGCGTCGTCAACTTTAGTTTTTGATGTCGTCGACAATGGTGGTCGTCGTAGAGATGGTCGTCGACGACGATGTGGTCGACGTCGAGGTAGTCGACGCCTTCGTCAGCGTCATGACAGAAGATACCCTGGTCTTAGTGGACGGGAGCAACGACGGTGCCTTTTTTAAGAGGCGTATGAGGCAAAGAAGATGCCAATGAATCTTTAGCTTTAGATCTTTCTGTTCTTTGTTTCTTCACATCCATTTTTTACTCAGGGCCACCCCCAAGCGCACCCACGGCCCCGTCACCTGCCAGAACTTCAACTTCTCCTGCAACGACGCCGAGACACCCACAGCAACGGAACCCAACCAACTCCGATGCATCCTAACACCCGCTCCGCACGCAAGCATGCAGTCGAGCTCTGGGACCTGCTCACCACCACTTCACCAGACGTCGCCTTCTTGACCGAGACCTGGATGAACGAAGCCTCTGCCCCAGACATCGCAGTGGCCATCCCCGACGGATACAAAATCTCGCGCAGAGACCGCAACAATGGAGTGGGAGGAGGCTTCGCCATCATCCACAGGAACACCATTAAGGTCTCCACAAACACAGACGACACCCTCACCACCGCCGAACACATGCACTTCAAAATCAACACGGACCCCAAGACCACCCTCAGAGGCACCCTCGTCTACAGACCACCAGGCCCACGTCCCCAATTCTGCAACTCCATCGCCGACTTCATCAGCACGCACTCTCTGACCTCCACCAATTACATCCTGCTCGGCGACCTGAACTACCATCTAGAAAACAACAATGACAGCAATTCCTCCACCCTGGTCGACAACCTCGCCACCCTCTGACTGAAACAGACTGTCACAACCCCAACCCACATTGCCGGTCACACGCTAAATGCCATCTTCACCGCCAGCCCCAACGTCACCGTCAGCCATGCCTCCGAGATCACCTGGACCGACCACCACTGCGTCCACTTCACTCTCCAGAAACCCGTCAACCACCACCGGACTCCACAGATCCCCCGCCGTCGCTGGGGAAAAGTCATCAAGGAGCATCTGGAAACTCACCTCTCACTCAACCCACCAACCAGCCCCACCGACGCCGAGTAGGGGGCCCGCACCCTCAGGCCCTGGATGGAGGACTGCGCCAACACCATAGCACCTATGAAACAACCCACCGACAGAGTCACCAGCCAGAGAGCCAGCTGGTTCACCCCGGAGCTCCTAGCCTCCAAGCGCACCTGCCGTAAACTCAAGATCATCTGGCTCAACGATAGAACTCCAGCCAACCGCACAGCCCACAAAGACGCCATCCGCAACCACCACCACCTCATTAGGACCACCAAAAAAGCTGCATTCAAAAACCGCCTCGACAACAACGCCTACAACAGCAAAGAGCTATTCAATATCGTGAAAGAATTCTCCACTCCTAGCTCCTGCACCAACGACATCCCGCCATCGCAAGCCCTGTGCAACACCCTCGCGGCCTTCTTCCACCGCAAGATCACAGACATCCTCAACAGCTTCAACCCCCGGACGCACCCTACGGACCCCGACACGATGAACACCCCAAGCCCCACCGACTACGACCCTCTGACCACTTGGACCAACGTTAGCACCGAAGACAAACGAAGACCATGAGCACCACCCATTCAGGCTTCCCGTCTGACCCTCTCCCCCACCACATCGCCAACAAAGCCAATAGCCTCATCGCACCCCACCTGCGTAACATCATCAACCTCTCCTTCGAAACGGCGACCTTCCCGGAGAGCTGGAAGCATGCCGAGATCAACGCCCTCCTGAAGAAACTCAAGTCTGACCAGAGCGACCTCAAGAACTTCCGGCCCATTTCCCTGCTTCCGATCCCAGCAAGAGTCATGGAAAAGATCGTAAACACCCAGCTCACCCGCTACCTAGAAGACAACAGCATCCTGGACCCCTCCCCCAGTCAGGCTTCCGCAGCAATCACAGCACTGAGACCGCCCTCATTCCTGCCACAGACGACATCAGAATCCTACTCTACAACGGCGAGACAGCGGCCCTCATCCTCCTGGACCTCTCTGCCGCCTTCGACACCGTCTGCCACTACACACTACGCACACACCTCTATGACGCAGGAATCCGAGACAAGGCCCTGGACTGGACCACCTCCTTCCTCACCGACAAAACCCAGAGAGTCTGCCTCCCCCGTTTCATTCCGGAACCACCAAAACCATCTGCGGCGTCCCCCAGGGATCCTCCTTCAGCCCGACGCTGTTCAACGTCTACATGGCCCCCCCTCGCTCGCATCGCCAGACTACACGACCTCAACATAATTTCCTACGCCGACGACACCCAGCTGATCCTCTCCCTCACCAAGGACCCCTCACCGCCAAATCCAACCTACACCAGGGCATGAAGGCCATCACCGATTGGATGGAGGCAAGCAGGCTCAAGCTGAATACGGACAAGACTGAGATCCTCATCCTCGGGCCTAACCCCTCAGCGTGGGACGACTCCTGGTGGCCAGCATCACTGGAAACCCCCCCAGCACCTACCAACCACGGCAACCTAAGAGTCATCCTCTACTACAAGCTCAGCATGACCCACCAAGTCAACGCAGTTTCCTCCTCCTGTTTCCACACCCTCCGCAAGATCTACAGATGGATCCCGATGGACTCCCAGAAAACGTGGACACACGCTCTCGTCAGCAGCCGACTTGACTACGGAAATGCCCATCTACGCCGCAGCCCCGTCCAAGCTCAAAACAAACTCCAAAGAATACAGAACGCCTCAGCACGCCTGATCCTTGACGTCCACACAGGGACCACATCGCCCTGCACCAGAGACACCTGTACTGGCTCCCAGTTGACAAAAGAATCTCATTCAAACTCATGATCCCCACACACAAAGCACTACACAAGACCGGCCCTGCCCATCTCAACAAAAGACTCGCCTTCCACGTACCCAACAGGAAACTCTGCTCCGCTGACCTGTCCCTGGCCGCCGTCCCACGCATCCACAGAACCACTTCCGGGGGCAGATCATTCTCCCACCGCGCCGCTAAGTCCTGGAATGCCCTCACCCTCCACCTACAACAGACCGCAGACCTCCCGGCCTTCAGAAGGCTGCTCAAGAACTGGCTCTTCGACTACTAGCGGCAGCTGCCCCCCCTCCCACCAGCGCCTTGAGACCCTAGTGGGTAAGTAGCGTGCTTTACAAATCCCTTGATTGACTGTCTCAGACAACTCCCTGTTATGTTCAGAAGAGTAGTGCCCTTTAGATCCTCCATCAGACCAAGAGTCTGAGGTAGCCTTCTTTTTCTGAAGCCATAATAACAAGTGAGCTTCTCTGTCTTTCAAGGTTTTTGCTGAGAAAGTGCGACAGTGTTTGCACTCCTTGGGGATGTGCTTTGGATATAGGCAATATAAGTATTCTTTGTGGGAGTCTTCAGAAAATAATCTGGCCTTCCCACAAGATTTGCCAGGTCTGAAAAACATCTTCTTGGAGCAATCAGACAGGGTGAAGAAATCGAGGATAAAAACAGTACCTCAATCCAAAACTGGTTAGGTCAAAAATTCACCAATAAACCGAGTAGAGCTCCGGGAGACTCCTTCTCACACGACGGCGGTTGGAAATCGGAGGTAGGGTGGCTCTGCTGGGGATTGTGATCTCAGGACTGGCAGATGATTGGTCAGTGTTTGGACCACATAATAATGGTGATATGCTAACAAACCATACTTCCATATGGGTTTTCTATGCAGTTTTTTCTTTTACTGCTATGGTTATTCTTTTACTGTGAGACTCCCACCATGACGGGGAAGATGCAAGCATGTGAATCTATGAAATATTCAATACTGGAGAACCTCTCCTTCGAACCTCAGCTAGAGTCCATGCGGAGAAAGGGAACTACAACGTATTTAGCACTGAAGTCAATGAAGAGACGACTTCCCGACCTTACGCTTGATCCCTTCCCACAGGTCCTGAGGGCCAAATTGTTGCAGACACTAACATATGGGAGTGAGGCTCTTAAAAGTAAAGACGCTACAGTCCTAGACGTGGTAATAGCCATTCTTATAGAGCAATTTTCCATCTTCCAAAATATGTCTCCCCTGCTCAAATACGGCTGGAATTTGGGGTACAAAGAAAAACGGTGGAAAGAAGGGGTGCTTATGTAAAAAGTTGGCATAAAATCTGACGTACAGAGGCAGGATCTCTAAACTCCCACCACTGGATCGTCTTACTTAGTCAAGGAAAATGCTCAGCCAGGGATTATTTGTTTGACCCCACTGAGCTACTGGGTCTGTCTGAACTCTCGGCCGTACCAACAGATCATCTTTCTTTCCAAAAAGCAGTGAAAAAGATAGCGTCCATGTTATCTGATTTAGAGGACAATGCAATTCTTACTAAAAAGGCACATGGCTGGATAGTGCTCAGTGATTAAGCAAGGCCCAAACCCCAAGCCTACTTGAGTGTAGGAGTCAAAACAAGAATGAAGGAAAATTTTCTAAGGCTGCGATTGGGGGTAATTGCGATTAATCCCCACCTCCCACCATGAGAAAGGAGAGGAGGTACACCGACTTGCCGTTTATGCGGAAGCGGGAAGGAGGACATTATTCATGTAATCTGTAACTGCCCCAACTTAAAGGACATAAAATGCACCTGGTTATGTCCCTTTTTCAGGTATTATGGCACCCGGTCATGTAGGCAGACGGTAAAGCTTTGCTGGTGACAATCACATAGAGATGCTGCAACATGCACCTCCAGACAACAAATGGCATCAGATTTCACGCAAAACATACAGACCATGTCAGCCTTGGAGTGGAACAGCCACAACCATCACACGCCTTTTGGTTGACGTTCAGCTTAAGTGTCGGCTAACAAAAATCTTTGAGAGGGTAACCAAGAGACTCAAAACAAAATTGTTATCTGAAGTATGTTAAAAATAAGAGCACAAAGGCATCAGAAGGGACTTGCCAAAAATGAAAAATGAAAAATAAAATTTTACAGTTGTACCAGTATTTTTACTTATTGCCCACAGGTTAAGAAAATGCTTTTTATATGTAAAATGAACTTAAACCTTCCTTTAGTTGCACTAGCATTTTAAATTATTAATTCCCACTAGTTTGAACAATCAATCAATCAACCAATCAAAGACATTTATAGAGCGCACTACTTACCCGGAGGGTCTCAAGGCGCTTGGGGGGGGAGGGGAGGGGGGGTGCTGCTACTGCTCGAACAGCCAGGTCTTGAGCTTCTTCCTGAAGGAGAGGTGGTCTTGGGTCAGGCGCAGGTCGGACAGGAGGGAGTTCCAGGTCTTGGCGGCCAGGTAGGAGAAGGACCTTCCTCCTGTTGTCGCTCTTCGGATGCGGGGGACGGCGGCGAGGGCGTGGTTGGTCGATCGGAGGTGGCGTTTGGGAGCGTAGAAGTTGAGGCGGTTGTTGAGGTAGCTTGGGCCTTGGTCGTGTAGGGCTTTGTGTGCGTGGGTGAGGAGACGGAAGGTGATTCTCTTGTTGACGGGGAGCCAGTGCAGGTCTCTTAGATGTCCGGAGATGTGGCTGCGTCGGGGGATGTCGAGGATGAGTCTGGCTGAGGTGTTCTGGATCCGCTGGAGTCTCTTCTGGAGCTTGGCGGTGGTTCCGGCGTAGAGGGCGTTGCCGTAGTCCAGTCGGCTGGTGACGAGGGCCTGGGTGACCGTCTTCCTGGTCTCAGTGGGGATCCACCGGAAGATCTTCCGTAGCATGCGCAGGATGTGAAAGCAGGACGCGGAGACGGCGTTGACTTGTCTGGTCATGGAGAGGGAGGAGTCCAGGATGAAGCCCAGGTTGCGTGCGCGGTCTGTCGGTTTGGGTGCGGTGCCCAGGGCGGGGGGCCACCAGGAGTCGTCCCAGGCGTAGGGCGAGGAGCCCAGGATGAGGACTTCCGTCTTGTCTGAGTTCAGTTTCAGGCGGCTGGTTGTCATCCACTCGGCTATGTCTTTCATCCCTTCGTGAAGGTTGGCTCTGGCGGTGGCGGGGTCGTTGGTGAGGGAGAGAATCAGCTGGGTGTCGTCAGCGTAGGAGATGATGTTGAGGTTGTGTTGGCGTGCGATGGCCGCGAGGGGGCTCATGTAGACGTTGAAGAGGGTGGGGCTCAGCGAGGATCCTTGAGGGACGCCGCAGATGACTTCGGTGGCCTCTGACTTGTATGGTGGTAGACGGACTCTCTGTGTTCTTCCACCGAGGAAGGAGATGATCCATTCCAGTGCCTTCTCCTGGATTCCGACGTTGCTGAGGCGCTGCACTAGAGTGCGGTGGCAGACAGTGTCGAATGCCGTGGAGAGGTCTAGGAGGATGAGGGCCGCTGTTTCGCCGTTGTCCATCAGGGCTCGGATGTCATCGGTGGCAGCGATGAGGGCGGTCTCGGTGCTGTGGTTGGCTCCGAAGCCAGACTGTGAGGGGTCGAGGGATCCATTTGTCTCGAGGAAGGCGGCCAGCTGTTTGTTGACGGACTTCTCGATGACTTTGGCTGGAAACGGGAGGAGCGAGATGGGGTGGTAATTCTTGAGTTCGGTGGGGTCCGCTGTAGGTTTCTTGAGTAGGGCGCTGAGTTCGGCGTGCTTCCAGCTCTCCGGGAAGGTGGCGGTGTCGAAGGAGGTGTTGATGATGTCCCGCAGGTGGGGTGCGATGACAGCGTCGGCCTTGTTGAAGACGTGGTGAGGGCAGGGGTCGGTTGGAGATCCGGAGTGGATGGAGTTCATCATGCGGACGGTGTCTCCGGTGCTGATCGGAGTCCAGGCGCGGAGGGTGGTGGTGGGGGGCGGTGGTTCGGTCGTGGCGTGCGTCGGTTGAGTGCTGAAGCTGTTGTGTATGTCCGCGATCTTGTTGTGGAAGTAGGAGGCGAGGGAGTTGCAGAGGTCTTGCGATGTGGTGATGTCGTTGTTTCCGGCGTTTGGGTTGGAGAGCTCTTTCACGATGTTGAAGAGTTCCTTGCAGTTGTGTGCGTTGTTGTCCAGCCGGTCCTTGAATGCAGTTTTCTTGGTGGCGCGGATCAGTTGATGGTGCTTCCGGGTGGCAAGCTTGAGGGTGGTCATGTTGTCCGGAGTTGGTTCCCTTCTCCAGGCTTTCTCGAGGGCTCGGCAGTTCTTCTTGGAGCTCATGAGTTCGTCGGTGAACCATGGGGCCTTCTTGCTGCCGGGTCTGCTGGGCGGGGTCCTCAGTGGGGCGAGTTCGTCCGCGCAGTTGCTGATCCACTTTGTGAGGTTGTCGGCGGCCTGGCTGGGGTTCGCTGAGCTGGCGGGAGGGTGCTGGCTCAGGGAAGCGGCGAGCTGGTCGGCTGTGATCTTGTTCCAGCTTCTTCGAGGAACCTGTTGCTGGTGGTGGTGGATCGTCGTTCTTTTGAAGGTGAAGTGGACGCAGCTGTGGTCCGTCCAGTGGAGTCCGGTGGTGTGGCTGAAGGTGATGTCTTTGCTGGATGAGAAGACGGCGTCGAGTGTGTGTCCGGCGAGGTGGGTGGGGGTGGACACCAGCTGCTTGAGACCGAGGTTGGCGAGGTTGTCGAGCAGGGTGATGGTGTTGCGGTCGTTGTTGTTCTCCAGGTGGAAGTTGATGTCCCCCAGGAGGATGTAGTCGGCGGAGGGGAGGGCATGCGGGCTGATGAAGTCGTCGATGTCCTCGCTGAATTGTGTGCGTGGTCCCGGGGGTCGGTAGATCAGGGTGCCTCTGAGGGTGGTTTTGGGGTCCGTGTGGATCTGGAAGTGCAGGTGTTCGGCGGTTGTCAGGGTGTCGTCGGTGTTGGTCTTGATGCGGATGGTGTCCCTGTAGATGATGGCGAGGCCTCCTCCAGTCTGGTTGTCGCGGTCTCTTCGGGTGATCTTGAAGCCCTCTGGGATGGCGATGGCGATGTCGGGCGCTGAGGAGTCGTTCATCCAGGTTTCCGTGAGGAAGGCGACGTCAGGGGCTGTGGTGTCGAGGAGGTTCCAGAGTTCGATGGCGTGTCTGTGGACGGAGCGGGTGTTGAGGAGGATGCACTTCAGGTGGTTGCTGCTGGTGTTTGGCTTGGCGGGTGTTGGTGCGGGACAGGTCCGGATGCAGGTGAACTTGCAGGCGTGGCAGCTGAAGGGTCCGTGGGTTCGTCTCGGGGTGGCTCGGTAGCATCCCGGGATTCGGCCGGTGTTGAGTGCGTTGAGGGTGGCGGCGTCGTAGGTCCGGCGGTTGGGCTGGTGTCTGCGGGGCCCAGGGGTCCTGGCACTGGGCGCGGTCCAGGCGCGGGCGGGCGCAGACGGGCTTAATGGATTTGGTTATGCTGTGTCATGCGGCATGTAAATCAATGGTAGTTATTGCTAGCTCGGCACTATTTGAAGTACAAGAATTTAAGTGTATTGTCTTTCTGAACAGCCAATTGCACAAACTGGGAATATTTTATTGATGATCTTTTTAATGCGGTTTTTAAGCTTAATAATTTGTGTACAATAGGAATCTTTTTTATGTATTTGCAAAGATTTTAATGAATCAAGCAAAAATAAATATTACCTCATCTCCTTCGAAGGACACACGCTTGCGCTTACGGTATCCAGAGTGGCAGAAAGATAGTGGATGTTTTCAGTTGGGTTGAGAATAGACTTTTATAGTTTACCTGTAGGCCTAGACGACCTAGCACTTGAATGCAGCATTGAAAGTGTTTCTGACGTAGAGTGGGTGACCAGCTTTTCAGCAACTAGACGTCCAGGTACAGATAGACGAAGATATTCTGTATGCTTAGAAAAGCTGCTACTACCATCATACATTTTGTGAATGAGTGGGAGAGTGATTTGAGCCCAAATGAGAAGACATTGTACTGGAAGTGCTCTGGCGCTACCTGGAACCTCAATAACTTTTGATGTTTTTTGGAAATTGATGCATGAAAATATGCGTCTTGAAGGTCAATGACCCACATCCAGTTCCCTTGATGGAGCTGGGGGAAGATCTGGTGCAGTGCCAGCATCCGAAATCTCTCCTTGCGGATTAACTTGTTTAAGCTTATTAAATCAATTAAGAGTCTGTACTCCCGGTTTGGAGCCTTCTACAAAACCAGGAAGTAGCGGGAGTAAATTCCTTGCAGTTGTTGGGATAAAGGCGCTTTCTCAATGGCCCCTTTTTGTAACAGAGTATTTACCTCCACTAATTGAGCACCCATTTGTCTTTTGTGATCTTTTTGCACTCATTCAGGTGATACTAGATACTTCCCCCCACCGAAGTGGGAAACTAGGACAGTGAAAGTAACTGCGCATTGTTTTGCAGGCTGTTTCGTTGAGGAGGGTGCTAGTCTGGACGCTCCTCTTCCTTGTCCTGGTTGATGCTAATGATAATGCGACTTGGACTGCTTTTGTTGTGTCGATCAGTGAGGGTTGTGTACCATCTGCTGAAAATGTCGCAGGTCATAAGGTCGGTATTTGCGCCGGAAGTGATTTCATTTTGGACATTTTGTCATCGGCATGTGTGCTGAATAGGGAGTTACAGCTGAAGGGGAGGTTTATGTTCCTATGCTGCTCTTCATGCTTGAGACCAGTGAGTCTTAGCCAGGCAGGACGCCTAGCACAGATGCTGTGGGAATTCCCATGTGTTGCGAGGTCCGAAGTATCAGCTGCTGTGCTGAAAACCTGATTTTCTATCAGGCTGCCTTCTTGTAAGACCTCCTGGTAGTCTTGTTGGTCTTCCTTGGGTAGCTCATCAGTGAACCTTGATAGAGTCGACCTGGACGCCGAAGAGGAGCAATCGGGTACTTGCCTCGATGGAGAACTCTTTTTCGTTGCTCTGACTGTGCTCAGATTACTCACGAGAGGAGGGCTCTTTGAAAGCTTGGCAGCTTCCAAGGCCACTAGTGGATCTCACCTTTCCTCTCTCCTGCAAGGCATGCAGCTTGATCCTCTCTCTGTTACGTAGTGTTAGTGTCCTCTTGCAAAAGTGTTAGCAGTAGAAACACTTATATGGATGGAGAGAGGATGGCAAATACATAATAAAGGCTGAGTGTGGATCAGATTTAGACGCATCCCTGCTTTTTGGGCACACTCGTTTGGTTCGTTGTTTGAGACACAACAGACTCCAAGAAAGTTCAACACAAGTTCCAAGAAATCAAGTTACTGTGTTTTATTTTAGATTCTCATTTTCAAGTTTAAGCGTTTTCCATGTTTAACATCACGTGGTTCATGTTTTTCAACATAATGGAAGTTTATCAAAAATGCTCCAATGCATTTTGGACCCGAAGGGCCCTTTTTCAAGGAGCGCTGCGAAAAGAAACAGGATAAAGCTCTAATCAATGATTGTACCATGAATCAATTCAAATCATAAGTTAACTGTAATACAAAACTAAGTCAATAAACCGCATGCAACAGTGTTTGTACATGCGCATTTCCGTGACATGTCAAATGTGAAAACTCAAAAGGATGGGACCGTGACCGTGAACTATACTTTCGGACACAGTGTGGGAAATGAGGGTGAAGTAAAGTTAGAGGGTCTGGGAGGGACAGGTGGCGATCCGCCAGTGCGATTAAAAGGAGGATGACTGGGGTTTAAAAAGGTGAAGGGAATGAAGCAAATAAACAGAATAAACAGGCTGCTCGTGCTAGACGAGACTTACGTGATAGTCTTTAGTTGGATATGTTTTCATGAATTCTGGGAAAACATAACGTGAAGAACAGTTAAGTATGGGAATGTTAAAGAAAGAGCTTCCTCTGCAACAATGGGCCTCGGAATGGAACTTACTTGGGGTAATGGGAACACACGCGGCGTATCGGCGGTGTCTGCAGCAGAGTTCAGAAAACTTTGCGTAGTGAACGCGGAGTTCCTGGTCGGGGTTTTAGAAAGGTGAAAACCAAAGAAGGACTATCGGTGAGGAGGCAAATGGTGCGTCCATCTTAGAATGGGGTGAATCGGAGGAATGGAGGCAACAAATGAATAAGGGGGGTCAGGTTGCAGAATACATGGAAATAACAAGCAAAACTAGGTCACAATGTATCAACAATGTACCCGTTGGGTACTATAGGTAACAGCTGAGTTCAGTCCGGTCATTGAGACCATGAGGCTTCAGTGATTGAAGTCTGTAAATCCAAGCTGTTCCCCTTTGTAAAAGTGTTTTATTCATATCTCTTCCTTCTGTCTTGGGTACAATTTCAAGAACCAGAAATTTTAGTTGAGCCACATTGTGATTGGCTTCATTGAAATGGGTGGCCCACTGGATTTGATGTTTTTAGTGCGGATGTTGGACTTGTGTTCGTTCAGGCGAATTTTTATTTTCCTGGTTGTTTTTCCGACATACATCATGCCACAAGGGCATTTGAGTAGGTAGATGAGGTTTGATGAGTCACATGTTGCGTCTACATTGTTTGATGTTGAAACCTCTCATAGGGTGATTGAGATTGTTGCCTCTAATTATGTTATTGCAGTTGTTGCAGTGATGACAGGGGCGTGTGACCGTGTGTTTTATTGGTTCCATGGTTGTCTCTGACAGGATCTCTTTGATGTTCTTCGAGCGGGTATAGGCGAAGATAGGAGGTTCCTTGAATAGGTCCCCTGTGGTAAATGAATAAGGAAGACTTCTGTAAGCAAATCAGGAAGTTTATTCCATAAAGTAAACTCCACCCGATCACGGAGCGTCCGGTCCCAGGCAAGCCAACGGTTACAATGGCAAACCGTAGACCGGGCGTCCATGCACGGATGACAGGACATTTGTATATCAACATGTTTATACCGTTAGACACAAGAAGTGCTCGTGAAGATCACGAGCTGCAGCCGGTCATACTCCGCGTGAAACATCACGCGGTGTATGACACGTAAGTATACATTACATCCCCGAAGTCTGGTTCGGAGGATAAAATCCGCCAATGTTTAGTGATTATGTTCTTAAAGGTTCTGCTAGATGTTGAGTATCTAGAAACTAAAGCCATTCTTTAGTTGTCAGTCTTAGTTATGCCTTTAAGAACAGTTTTGCAGGCTGTTTCATTGAGGAGGGTGCTAGTCTGGACGCTCCTCTTCCTTGTCCTGGTTGATGCTAATGATAATGCGACTTGGACTGCTTTTGTTGTGTCGATCAGTGAGGGTTGTGTACCATCTGCTGAAAATGTCGCAGGTCATAAGGTCGGTATTTGCGCCGGAAGTGATTTCATTTTGGACATTTTGTCATCGGCATGTGTGCTGAATAGGGAGTTACAGCTGAAGGGGAGGTTTATGTTCCTATGCTGCGCTTCAGGCTTGAGACCAGTGAGTCTTAGCCAGCCAGGACGCCTAGCACAGATGCTGTGGGAATTCCCATGTGCTGCGAGGTCCGAAGTATCAGCTGCTGTGCTGAAAACCTGATTTCCTATCAGGCTGCCTTCTTGTAAGACCTCCTGGTAGTCTTGTTGGTCTGCCTTGGGTAGCTCATCAGTGAACCTTGATAGAGTCCCAAAGCGCCCTGTCATACCTCCCTCGGAGCGCAGAAGTTCTTGCAACCTTTATAAAAGCTGCCAAAGTATTATAAAAATGTTTTCTAGGGAGTCCATTTGTTTACTCTCCTTCTTGGGTGGAACTTTCTAGTTTCTGCCCCCATTACCGAGTCCAGTGGCGGATCTGCTCTTAGAAACACTAGGTCCTGGTCTGGTGCTTTGTATTTTTTACTGATATGTGGTGGTGCAGACCCTAGTGCAGCTGGTGTCAAAAACGTTTGCATTGCTGGTTTAAGCAGACTCGGACCAGAGGAAGTAGAGGCCTTGCTGAAGACCTGTGATGTAGTGTCTTGAATATAAACAATGCCGAAATTGTTGGCATAGGCATCTCAATGTTAAATTTTTTGGCACCTCTGCTCAGGACTTCTTTGAAGGTGTCAATATCGTCCACCAGAGACACTCTGACTGGAGTAGTAGCCGACAGAGTTGGTTTATAGTCCTGAACCGAAGATCTTGATGATGCTGTAGACCATGATTGTGATGTAAGTCTGTCTCTTCGAGACCTGGAAGAGCAAGAGTGGTGATACAGAGACCGTCGGCGAGGTGTTCTGGATTGAGATCTTCGTGTGGAAGGAGACCTTGTTGTTCTTGCAGACCTATGTGGAGATCTTTCAGCAGTCGTCATTAGTTGAGGAGGACCAGCCAAGACTCTGGAAGTAGAGTAGAATTGTGGGAAATTCGATCCTGGACTTCTTTGCGGAACTCTCCACTCTTTGATGCTCTGCACCACTACGGGGATAGATTAATAGAACCCTCCGTTATGATCTGTACAATGCTAATGCCTGTGGAGGAGGATGTATCTCTCGATGTCAACCGTCTTGATTTCGACATCGATCTGCGTCTTCCCTGTACTTTTATCGATGGGAGTCTCGCAGTGCGATGGCTGTCGACGCCGCTGGATTTTGAGACAGTGAAATCACCACCTGTTGTCTCTTGGCCGGCTGTGAGAGGTGCAGAGAGGCAAGTCTAGATGATGGGATCTTAACGCTGAACGCCTTTTTAGAGTTGGCGACACCAACTGCAATACTTTCGATGCCAATCGCCTATGCCCTGTTAGCGGAGTTCTTGACGTCGACACTCTGCGCCTGTATGAAGGAGAGGTTCGACACCAAGCGCCTATGCTGCGACAGCAGAGGAGTTCTGGACACCGACCGTCGCTGCCTCTGAATCGTCGCCGAATGACGATGCAGAGACTTTCTTGATGTCGACCCAGGACAACTTTTGGATGCAGACTTAAGCTTTATCCGTCCCATATCTACAGAACCTGTTAAAGTGGAGGCTCTCGACATCAACTTGGCCTTCGTTGACGGAGGGATGACCCCCTCGATGGGCATTTGTCCCTCAATGTCGCCGCATACTGCTGATATCTTTCTGATGTCGACCTGGACGCCGAAGAAGAGCAATCGGGTACTTGCCTCGATGGAGAACTCTTTTTCGTTGCTCCGACTGTGCTCAGATTTCTCACGAGAGGAGGGCACTTTGAAAACTTGGCAGCTTCCAAGGCCACTAGTGGATCTCACCTTTCCTCTCTCCTGCAAGGCATGCAGCTTGATCCTCTCTCTGTTACGTAGTGTTAGTGTCCTCTTGCAAAAGTGTTAGCAGTAGTAACACTTGTATGGATGGAGAGAGGATGGCAAATACATAATAAAGGCTGAGTGTGGATCAGATTTAGCCATCATCCCACAGGAAAGGCATTTGTTGAATAATGCTGGCATTTTGGACTAAAGAATCTTCTCAAAATAGTCAAAAACCAGGATAAAAGGATAGCCAGCAATCAAAGATGTCGAGTGAATTCATAGGGAAACCTCTAGAAAATCAATTTGACAGAAAAAGCCAAACACTGACAAGCTCAATGCTCCAGGATCCTCACAGGAGCTAGAAAAAAAGAACTGACCTAACTGTCACCTGTGGGGCATGATGGGAGCAGGGAGGTTTTAAAGGCATTGCGTCAGATTTATTCTTTCGTGGTTTTCTGTATGCAGCCTATGGGCTATTTTTGCCTGCTATAACTTTGCCTTTTTCATTGACAATCGACTATGTTAAAAACAGCAAAGGAGTGCATGCTCTATGTTACAGAAATGCTACATAGATATGTTTTTATTTTAAATGAAAAATCCAATGCAATTTTAGCATTTTAGCCTATTGAATAGTTTAGGCTACATGTTGATGTGAATGTGAATATATATATTATATGCTTCAGGGTCCCCGCATGTGGGCTGGACTATTCAGTGCTTATGACTATTGAGGAGTATCCCCTAGAAGCACAAGTTACTACTTGTGTAACAATGTCTCTTACAGATATATCGTTACACAAGTAGTAACTTGTGCATCTGAAAGAGACACGTTAGTGATAGATTCCTTACCTTAGAATAGATACCCCAGCAATACCAACCCAGTGGTGGTGGGTCTGCGAACCAATAATCACACCAGAAAGTCCTGGAGGACGGAACGGCCAAAGTAGCCATCCCTCCGGACTTTACTGTCCAGGCAATAATGTTGTGCAAACGTGTGCAGCTAGGCCCACGTAGCCGCCTGGCAAATGTCCTGCAAGGGCACACCTCGGCCCAAGGCAGTTGTAGTGGCTGTGGCTTGAGTGGAATGAGCCCTCAGCCCAACAGGGGTTTCCTTCTTAGCCAAGGAGTAACACCCCTGGATGCACAAGATGATCCACCGGGAGCTGGTCCGCTTGTGCACCGCTTTCCCTTTCTTAGCGCCCGCGTATCCAACAAAGAGTTGATCATCCACCCGGAACTGTTGTGTGCGATTCAAATAAAATGAGAGCGCACGTTTGGGTCCAGACGGTGGAGCCTCTCTTACTCTCTCGAAGGGTGCGGAGGCGGAAAGAAGGTGGGCAAGGTGATGGATTGCCCAATGTGGAAGGCCGAGACTACCTTGGGTAGGAAGGAGGGCCTTGTTCGTAAAACAACCTTGTCCGGATGGACTGAAAGGAAAGGAGGCTTACAAGACAGAGCCTGGAGCTCACTCACTCTCCTGGCAGAGGTGATGGCTACCAGGAAGGCAGTCTTCAAAGAAAGAAGGCGAAGAGGACAGTTGTGAAGTGGCTCAAAGGGAGCGCACATCAGAAAAGTAAGAACCAGGTTCAAGTCCCACTGAGGCATCACAAAGGGAACAGGAGGGAACGTATGAGTGATGCCCTTCAGGAATCGATTAACGATAGGGGACTTGAACAAAGAAGGTTGGTCAGGCAGCCTCAGAAAGGCTGAAAAAGCTGAGAGATAGCCCTTGACAGTGCCCAGAGCAGAGCCCTGCTGGGCAAGAGAGAGAAGAAAGAAGAGAACCTCAGAAAGGGGGGCATTAAGGGGATCCACAGCCTTTGCTGTGCATCATGCCACAAATCTATTCCACCTGCAGGCGTATACCGACTTTGTGGAGGGAGCCTGGCTGCCAGAATGATGTTACAGACTTCAGGAGGCAAGTCAAATGGCCTCAACTGTCGCTGCTCAATCTCCAAGCATGGAGGTGGAGACTGGACAGGTTCGGGTGGAGGACCGTCCCCTGCTGCTGCGACAGAAGGTCCTCCTGAAGAGGCAGACGAACCGGGGGATCGACTGACATACTGAGTAGCTCGGAATACCAGTACCTTCGTGCCCAGTCTGGAGCCACAAGGATGACTTGTGCCCGGTCGCGCTTGATCTTCTTCAGCACTCTGGGCAGAAGTGGTATAGGCGGAAAGGCGTACAACAGACCGCAACTCCACTCGCGACGAAAAGCGTCTCCGAGCGAGAGCCGCCTTGGAAATTCCAATGCGCAGAACTGATGACATTGCGCGTTCTCTTCGGTGGCGAATAGATCTAACCAAGGCTCTCCCCACTGCAGAAAGAGACCTTGCGCCACGTCCGAGTTCAGACGCCATTCGTGATCCATCATGCACCGGCTGCTGAGTTAGTCTGCCCTGGCGTTCAGAGAACCTGCCAGGTGTTGAACCATCAGAGACACGCCCTGATGTTCCAGCCATTGCCAGAGGCGCAGAGCCTCCTGGCAGAGGGTCCACTACCCCACCCCGCCCTGTTTTTTGCAGTACCACATGGCGGTGGTGTTGTCCGTGAACACCTGCACTACACTCCCTCGGACAGACGGGAGGAATGCCTTCAGTGCTAGACGAATCGCCCGCAGCTCCAAAAGGTTGATATGGAGCCGGGACTCCGCCGGAGACCAGAGACCTCTGATCTCCGCCTCTCCCATGTGGCCTCCCCAGCCCTGGAGGGAAGCGTCCGTCACAACTACGTGCTCCGGTTGGGGAAGGGAGAGGGATCTGCCGTTGACCCAATCGCGGTCCGTGAGCCACCACTGCAGCTGTCTCGCAATGCCCTCCGAGATCAGGACATGGTCGGACAGGTTGCCCTGATGCTGGGCCCACTGAAACTTCAGGTCCCATTGCAGAGCCCGCATCCGCCACAGTGCCTGATGCACCAGAAGGATGCAGGAGGCCATCAGCCGCAGCGTCAACCTGACCGAAACCCGGGATAAAGGCCGGAAGATTGGAATCAGGGCCTGTATATCCCGAACCCGCTGTTCGGGCGGGTAAACCCGAAACTGCGCAGAGTCGAGAATCGCTCCGATGAAAAGGAGCTTCTGAGAGGGACACAGGTGTGACTTCGGCACATTGACGGAGAACCCCAGCTGGTGCAGGAGATCCGCCGTAGTCTGGAGGTGGCTGACGACTGTCTGGGGCGAGCCCGCCTTCAACAACCAGTCGTCGAGGTAGGGAAAGACTGAGACCGCCAACCTGCGCAGATGAGCTGCGACCACCGCCATCACCTTTGTGAACACCCGTGGTAAGGCTGAAGGGGAATGCGGTAAACTGAAAGTGCTCGTGGCCTACCGTGAACCGCAGGTAACGCCGGTGGGCCGGCAGGACGGGATGTGGAAATACGCGTCCTGCAAGTCCAACGCTACCATCCAGTCTCCTGGGTCTAGGGAAGCTAAGACCTGAGCCAGAGTCAGCATTTTGAACTTCTCCTTCCAGAGGAAGCCGTTGACGTTCCTCAGATCCAAGATAGGGCGTAGGCCCCCTTTGCCCTTCTTGGGTACCAGAAAGTAGTGGGAGTAGCAACCACGTCCTACTTCTGGCCCAGAAACGCGCTCGATGGCCCCCTTGGCCAAGAGGGCCGAAACTTCCTCCTGCAGGAGCCACAAATGATCCCCCGATACGCGGTGGTGTTGCGGCGGCATGGCTTGAGGAGTCGTCTCGAAGGGGAGGGAGTAGCCCCTCCGGACGATCTGCAGCACCCACCTGTCCGAAGTGACAGTGCGCCAGTGAGAGTGGTGATGGCGAACCCTGCCTCCCACTGGCGTCACATGGGCCGAAAAGCACGGACTAGGAGGGTTTAGAGGCGGATGCTGCGGGGGAAGGTGTGGACTGACCTTGCCTGTTTACCCGACCGCCTCCGCGGCGGTTTCCACAGCCGCCGCCGCGCTGGATGTTAGTCTGCGGCAAGTGGCTGGCGGCACGTGTGGGGACACCCCTTCCTTGGCCACGAAAGGAGCGAAAGGAACCCGTTTGCTGGAGCAGGGCCGACAGGCCCTAGGACTTGGCCGTAGCCCTGGAGTCCTTAAAGCGCTCAAGCGCGTGGTCCGCTTTGTCGCCAAATAGGCGACGGCCATCGAACGGCATGTCCATCAGAGTGTTCTGGACATCTGCCGAAAAATTGGCGGATCTTAGCCAGGCGTGGCGTCTCACCGCCACCGTCGTAGCCATCGCTCTGCCTAGCGAGTCGGTGGTATCGAGCTCACACCTGATCGAATACTTGGCTGCATCTCCGCCCTCCACAAGGGCTTGGCCGAGTTTGGCCCGTACCTCCAACGGGCACTCTGGCAGCACCTCCGCCACCGTCTCCCACAGAGAGTGGGTGTAGCGGCCCAAGAGGCATGCAGTGTTGGAAAACCGCAGTCCCAAGCTAAGGGAGGAGAATATCTTTTTACCCTAATTCTTATACCTCTTGGATTCCCTGTCCGGCGGAGCCGTCGGGAATGCGGTCTGGGAATTAGAGGCCTGGATGACCAGACTCTCGGGGGTGGGGTGGGAGGACAGGAAACATGGGTCTCCCGGAGCCGGGCGGTGGCGTCTGGCCACGTTCCTATCTACGGGCGAACCCGTAGCGGGCCTGGACCAAGTGCCCAAAAGAACGTCGGTCAAGGCCTCATTAAAGGGCAGCAGAGGCTCAACCGAGCATGACTGCGGTTTAAGGACCTCTGTGAGGAGGTTAGTCCTCACGGCCGCGACGGGGAGCTCAAGGCCCAAGGCCTTGGCAGCCCTCGTCAACACCACACCATAGGTAGCCCCCTCCTCCGAAGCCACGGTAGGAGGAGAGACAAAACCAGTGTCTGGAGAGGTGTCCAGGCCACTGGCCTCCCCATGGTCTCCTGCCCAGTCCTCATGAGACTGACACTGCTTGGTCAGAGGGTCCTCAGACCCCTCCCAATCCTCCTCTTCACCCAATTCCTGAGACTCAGGGTTGTAATTGAATGGGTTCGGTTCATAGAAGTTGAATTCTCCAAACGGCGTCGGGTGCGGCGCCCAGCGGCGCCGCTCCGACGTCGGAACCGAAACAAAGGAGGTATCGGGGACGGCGCTGCCCGAGGACGGCGCCGGAGGTGACACCTGACGGACCGACGCCGGGGGGGGTTGTAAGGTCCACCGGTGACTATCCAGAGCCCGAGGAAGGTCCAGCGGCGTCCTGCGGCACCGGAGCTGCTGTTCCCTGCGGCGCCGGGCCCGAAGGCACCGGCGGTGTCGGGATCGTGGGGCCCTGCGGCGCCGGGCCCGAAGGCGCCGGCGGCGTCGGGCCGAAGCACCCGACGGTGTCGGGGTCGAAGCCCCCAACCCGCTAGGGCCCCTAGACGGGTCCGCTGGGCCCGAAGGCGCCGCGGAGCCCGTCGGAGGAGAAAGGGACCTCATGGACATGAGGAAGCTCTCAATCTCCTCCGGCGTCGCGTCCTGCCCAGGGACCGGAGGGTGTGGGGCGGGACGAGACGCCCGCGACTCCGAAGGAGCCGCGTGGGCGGTGTCACGCGAACCCCCGGCCGCATCGCGCGAGCGTCGGGGGGAGTCAGAAGAGCGATGATGTCTCTTCGACTTCTTGTGCATCTTACCCGACGACTTGGACCCGGAGGAGTGGTGCCGACTCCCGGAGCTGTGACGGCTCCGTCCCCGCGACCTGTCCTTCGACCTCCCGTGGGACCGGGACCGGGATCTCACTCGGCGTGGGGCCGACTGCCGGAGTTCGAGCCGCCTGCGGGACCGCTCCCGCCTGGCTTTCCTCAAAAGGAACCGACAGTCGGGGCAGGCCTCGTCGTCGTGGTCGACGCCTAGACAAGTCAGGCACAGTCGGTGAGGATCCGTGACCGACATGGTGCGGTCGCAATCATCCCAATGCTTGAAACCAGGCATCCCTACGGCACCGATCGGAGTCGCAAGACTTCGAAGAGGATCAAAAATGATCACAAAAAAGTTAGTCAAAAATTGACCGGGTTACTGCTTTTTCCAGATCTGCGCTGGCTGGCGCGGAAAAAAGAAGAACTGACGTCAGCACGCGGAGGCGGCGTCTAAGTACTCCGACGACGTCATCACGGCGCCCACGACGCCGGACGCGGAGCCGCAGACGACGCCTACCGACGCGCAAGGGTACTGCTACGCAAAGGTTTCCGGATCCAGTCTGACGCCTGGGGATATTCTAAGGTAAGGAATCTATCACTAACGTGTCTCTTTCAGATGAGAACCCTATATTACAATGAACTTGAGTCAAGAATGACACCAAGTTGAAGAGTTGAATGGGAAAGAAGGGGTGCAGTAGAGGTAAGTCAGTCACTCAATCTCTTTTAAGGTCCTAAAATCTTCTAGTAGTAAAAAATATGCCGACCACTTCTGCCTTGACATTCCATACGCAGGGCTGATGGAGAACGGGGTGTGGTGAGGTGCTTGTTAAGCTGTTTTTAGGTCTTGCGCCTAGCGTTGCACCTCTTGTACGGGCTTCAGACAGCTACCCACACGCTGATGCATCAGCGCACAGCACAGATAGGCTCCCTTGCCCCCCACTCCTCTGTGGTGCACGTGCACCACTAGTTTTTGTTTTGAGAATCTTGTCACCCTACACTGATAGCGTTATCTTTACATCACAGCTAACTCGTGGTTTAACAGATGTCAACTTATTTATTACTGAGAGTTATTTCTAACTATCCCATTTGCAATGAACACATGGGAGTAGGATGAGGTAAGTGTAAACGGTGTGAATGAAATCTCTTGACCTTTATTTAACCAAAAGCAAGTTAACTTATGTTTTCTCGAAGTCTTAATTACTATGCCAGCTGCGGGTCTTTGTGAACCAGTAGTTTATTTGTTTATTGGTTTCATTCACATGGCACGTCCACGGGGGCGGACGTTATTTCATGCGAATATCTTCAAACTTCTCAGCAGCTGCCTGCGCTGTCACAACACCCAGCCCACCTCCGGAAAGCCATACTGTGTGCCCATCACCAAGCTTAAAATCATTGTCTCGAGAGCTGCGTCACATGCAGAAACCCGAGCTTTCTCCCTCTTTGGATTCGGAGTCAGCGTTGTGCTGGGCACGCAGTGGCAAACGTGAGCCATTGTTAGTTGGCAAACTTTGCATATCACACAGATGAAAGCCTTCCTTGCATGTTTAGTCATTGTGGGCGTTTATCCAAAGTGTTGTTTTGCAGCACAGGGGCCTATTTAAATAAAAAAAGGAATTCAAGCATACAGTATATATCAGGGGAAGCCACATTTGTTTGCCAACCCCAGCACAAACATAATGCGTCAATATTCAGAGCAGCATAGGACATTGGCGGTGTTTTTTTCGGGGCTGCTCATCCACTGGGGCAATTATGGTTTATGCGCAAACATGAGCCGAGAGGAATTGAGGAACTCATTCCTGAGGTATGGAACGTTGGGATAATGCTCCACAGGTCAAGTGCAAGGGTACCAGCTGCTATGCTTTTCAAACATCTTTATATTGCTTTGTTTGAGCTTACAACAAGTGGGTACTCCTGTTCTAGGGGATGAGTAACATGTGGACTTAAAATGTCTGCAGATTCCTGCATTTAATTACGTAGCAGGCACAACATTTCGAACAGAAATGTTTTACCACCGAACGGTAAATGGTGCATGTTAATTCAGAGGAATGTGGGGTTACACAAACCAGGTTGAGAATTCGAGGTGATGGTAAACAACACTGTTGTGTCCGTTAAAGAAGTGACTTCCCTATCTGTCCATGAAAAACGACAATTAAAACAGTAAAAAGAGAAGTGAGATTTAAATTGCATGTGGGTTATATGTTTATTTATTTATTTTCAAAGTTTTATATAGCGCGAACAAGATCTTTGCAGATATCAGAGCGCTTTACAGAAAAGGAGGGGTAAGGGAAACAAGGGAGTGGTTAAACAAACTTTTGGGTACAAAATAGTAGTAGTTAGTAAGTGAGGAGCAAAATAGGATGGCAATCAGATAAAACAAAAAGTACAGTTAGACAATCAAATAAGCAAGTAATACAAAGTCAGTGCAGTGTGTTCGATAAATCCAAAAAAAAGAGTTCAAGTGAATTTAGCCGTAAGGATGGCTTTTACTTCTTTCTTAAACAAAGCAGTGGAGGAGATAATCCTTGTTTCGGGAGGGAGAGCGTTCCAGATCCTGGGTGCCATTCCAGAGAAGGATCGTTTATAGGTTTTTTCCTTCCGAAATCTTCGCGGTTTCAGGAGGAGACAATTCATTACACACAAGAATAAAAACCAACCTTTGGCAGCATGTCTAATCACTACAATTTCAACAGGGCCATCTTAATCAGAAAGCATGGTACGCTGGGCCGGAACTAGCAATTTTAAGGAAAGAGCTTGCATATAAGCTTGTCTCATCATCCAGCATTTGTAAGAGAGAACTGAATGCCACCTACAATCTCCTGATATTGTGTTTTTTAATGAGCAGAAGTAAAAAGTGCTTCATTTATCTTAAATAAAATGTGTAAAACAAGTGCAAAGTGCTGCATGGACTGACCAGAATTCCTATCAAAAGAGGACACGCCAACGACCAAATCAAAGAGCAGGTCTACCAAGATACAGCTGAACTAGAACTACAATCCAACTCTTCAGTCGGTTGTAACATCAAAGGGAAAACATACTAACATTGACTGAAACAATGTTTCTCCTTCATTTGCAAACCGGGGCATAGGAAGGGATCTTTAGACTGCCTTCCTGTCTGTATATCTTTAGAAGCTCATGCGCCTTGGATGTATGTCCACCTGATCCGGTGGGGCAGAGGCCCTCCAAGATCGAACTCTGCCTCCCAGGGCCAGGAGACTCTTCTCTTTTAAAGATTTAAACTTGGGATTTGAGGGGCTCTATCCCTAATGGCGGGATGAAGGCAGCTCCAGTGGTGGGGCCCAGCAGGTAGAATAACCCGACTCTGGATAAAGTGCAGGTCTTTTTGAATGCAGCCTGACGGTTCTGGTTGGCAGACCGTAGACAGAAGGTGGCTTTATGCCAGGTCCGTGGGGGTAGAAAGATAGACTGGAAGGAGGTATCGAACAGCTTTCAAATGAGCTGTCAAATACATATAAAGCGCACTATTTTTTGCAGAGAGGCACTCATCCTGGTGGTGACAGAAATCTCTCGACTCCCATTTGGGTCTCGTCGGGTGTAACATGTTCTGCAAGCTCCTGTCACCACATTATTAAGCACAACTCAAACTTAACCTCCAACAGCAGCGCAACTGACACAGTTCCTATCATCCTCCTGAGTCAGCAGATGTCAGCTTCACTGAGTGAAGCCTTCACCTGCTGTGGGTCCTATCACCATTGTGTTTCTTCTCTGATGTCGCTCTGAGGTTAGCTGAGGGATGCCCGCCTCAACTGCTTATTGACTATGAAAGACTTCATTCATATGGTTTCAGAGATCCAGCCTATAAACAACAATTTCCTCTCTCCTCTATACATGGGCTCAACTTTCTTCCTGAAGGTTACTCTCATTGTTCTTTCCTTTTCTGCCATAACGTTGAGTCTGATTATTAGGTAAGACCAACTTCCGATCCATGGGTGGTTAGGACCTTTAATATTTTAGCTGCGAACAATAATCTACACAGATGGGTTATTCAACCTCACCCAGATCTACCTCCTGTTAAACCTAGTAAGTGAAGAACTGTATCAGGGTTCTGGACTTAGAATCCATTGGCACAATCTAGTGGCTCTATGCTGTAGGCCAGTACTCTGGTCTCTTTGATGACAGCATCCATCTTCATGTGGATCACTTCCAGGCACAGCAACATGTTTTAGTGTCCTTGCTCCAAAGTTCTTCAGGTTCTTCTCTTGGGTAATGATTCTCACACTCAGTTATCTAATTTGCTCTCCGCTTGGGATTTTCACTGGCCACGGCCACCTCTTTTTCTTTGACACTCTTTCTGCTGTTTCTACGTTCTGGAATCATTAGCTTCTACCTGAGCCTTCAGTTACTATTTATGTTTGCTTGTTAGTTCTAAGCTACAGAGAGTTCTTAGCTGTCTGCTGTTGACGATCTATTGTGGACAACACAGTCAGCCCATTGTTTGCTGCTGGTTGGCTTTCTTGTCAATTGCCCTCCCCCTTAAGCTGCCATGATCTTTCCATGTTTTGGGGGGAGCATTCATGCCATGAATTTTTTATTTTTATTAACTGTCCAATTAATTAAAATCTTTACAGTAAAAGGAGAGAGTACAGAAAACAGTAATTAATTGTAAACTTCTTTGCTTGATAAAAGGTGTACTACTGTGCTTTCACCTCCCCCCAGTGCATCAGTTGCTTATCCCACCCATCCGTGTCTGGATTTATTTATTTATTTTTTAAATCATCCACAGACCCCTCCCAAATCTCCTTTATTGCTCTACCGCCTCCCCACTTGCTCCTGCCACTAATGTTGTGACCTTGAAGTTCTTTTTGAAATTTGTTTTTTTTACATTAAAAAAATAAAAACATTTTGGAGGCCATTGTAGCTGCAAATTGTTCCCAGTCTGCTCCTTTGACTCTGGTACTCCGTCTTTGATATTTTCTAATTACCCCTTCATGATAGACACCCACCATCATGGAACTGTAAATCAAAAGTTGAAAAAAAAAATAACAGTATTGATGCATCGTGAAGCACATATGCACAGGAGTGGTGACACATGAGCACATATATTTCATCGCGCTGCTGCAACTTTTTTTCTCCAATGCCGTCCTGCATTAACAAATAAGCGATTTTGTCCTTTTTAGGTCTCGCTGACACAGCGCCCAATCGCTGCTTAGGAGATGACCTCTTGAAATCGTTCAGGGCTTTTTGGGAAACTCGTGCATGTACTGCACTGTTCTCAACGAGCCCTCGGGCATGTGTGGCCTTTGCCTTGCGGGAGCGAGCAGCGGCGCCATCTGTTTGCAATTATCACGCGCGCTTCCGCAAGGTAAACGCTGCGAGTCGCTTCAACTTTCGCGGCCAAGCTTGTCTTTCGACGCTTGTTCCATTTCCTCGTTGCCTGTGGCCGTCCGCAATTTCCCGGGTAGGCACGTACTTCGATACCAAGTACTCGGCCAAAGGCCCGCGAGGCGCGTGATAACCGTCACGTAAAGCACCTGATCGCATGCATCCTTGCACTTACATGGCATTTAAAAGTCCAATACATATTTCGGGGTTAATAATTAGCTGTGAAGTGAGCGCTGCAAGGTTAAAAAGTAAACCCAGGCACAAACATTCAGAGAATGTCAAACCTTTCTTTTGTGAAGACTACTTTGTCGACGTATACCCGCTTCTCGCACATGCGCCCACTTAATTTTACTTGTCCCATCTGTGGCACGCCAAGTGAGGGAACCTTTGCATAACCAAGTACACAAAGGTTACTTTGAACTTCACTCTCAGAGCTTGATCAGATTCTGAAGCAGCCAAAGAATTAAGAAATCAGTGCCAGTGGGATTTCAGACACCCAGCCATCCATCTCCTTTTAAAGTGCAAGTGAAGCACAATTAAAGATCTGGGGGTGTATAGTAGGTAGTTATGCAGAGAGTTCACAACTAAAGCAGTTGTGTCTCGCTCCCACCTTGTTAAGCCGAGAACAACGTTTTACATCTTCAAAGAGGATGAAGGTGGAAGTGATGGTTGTCAGTATGAGACCAAATGGTAGATAGGTTGTCAGTCAGGCATATACATTGAGCATACTTTAACGGTGTCCACACTAACAAGCATTTGCAATGCAGTAGGTCTCGCATTTATGAGAGTTTAAGCTATTGGCATTGTAAATGACAATGCCTTTTATTTATGTTTTAATAACGGAAACAAAAATAAAAGGCTTTGTTATTTGCAATGTCAATAGATCAAACTTGCATAAATGTGAGACCTATTGCATTGCAAATGCTGGTTTCATTAATGTCAACAGTGTTTTGTCTCAGTCCTAATACTGCTTTTTTTCATTTCAAAGGGAGGGTGGGCCATCTATGGTAACAAGACAGAAGGTCGTCTTTTTTCTCCCTGCCTCTCTCCCTTCGTGAATAACCCAACCTCCTCACTTTTCGCAAGAAACTAAAGACATGGCTCTTCCCTTAAACTAAAAAATAATAATGGAAAAATTTAGGAACAAACTCAATTCTTCTGTCTCCCTGTTGTTCCAAGCGCTGGGATGCTTTTGGGTAGCCATGCGCTATATAAGAACAGTTTTCATTTCATTCAATATCCAGGCAGTTCTTTTCTTAAGACTGCTTTGCTTGGAGTCCTTTGAAACACAGAAGTCAATAGACACCAGACTTGATTGACACTAGCAGTTTACACCCGATCTTATCAAATTAGTGAAATAAAAAAATAAAAAACATGTTGAAAATGTGTTTGCTTGACAAATGATAAAAATGAACACTAGAAGAAACCCACCCAAATGTAGCATTGTAACCAACAAATAGAGACAGACTGCTTATTTACAAAAAAAGCAAATTTTTAATTTCCTTTGAACAGCTGTGGAAGTTTTCATCCATACTGTTGGCACAAAGAATACAATAGTCTTAAAAGAAGCACAGCACCTGCAATAATCCACACATAATCCTCAGAAGGTTAAGAAAGGGTCCTGTGTGCTGTCACATCACCCATCCCATTACAATACTTGCTGTCGGGATTCATACAGCGGCCTCACATTCCCAGAACTGTACGGATTATAAATCTCTGACAAAAGATATTCTTCAGTTTCTCCTCCAGAAATTAAAAAAATAAAGTCTACAATACTGTAGAATATAAAACATTCTGGAATGACAACAATACAATATAAACATCACTGGAAATGCAGACATGTTCTTTCACCAGGAATTCCCTGGGTTACATCTCTTCTCTGATGAGGGGATTTAAAAGCATTTCCTGCCCCTCATGTGTGCAATGAAAAAGATATCCTCCAGGGACAGTCAGTTAACTACCTTGTCAAGAATGATGCATAAGGCTGCTGGCATCACATCAACTGAGATTTAATTTCACAGATTGCAAAAGAAGTGATCTGACCCCACACACACACAGTCCCTTCCAGATCTAAAGGCACAATAAGAGTAAAATCTAAAACTTCTGACTGCTGGAACTTCGTCCTTATCCAAAGGAAGATGTCATCCTAGAGTATATTTTGATGCACCTACTCCACACCATCACACATTTACTTCACCCAAACTAAAGCCACTTAGATCTATTCCATTCAAACTGTTTTCCAAAAGCCCCAACTTTCCACTGGCATCAATGAGAATGGGTTCTAGACTTTGTAATTTCATAAAGGCAGGAAATCTATACTTTACCGATATACTGTTTCATCTGGTTATATTTGACAGAAATCCCACATCATTAGAATTTTTCACCTGAAAACAGTTTCAGTTAAAAAGGCCAAGTCTTGCGCCCCCCTCCTAATTATGAAATAGGCTCTTGGTCTGAAGTAGAAAACTAGGATTAAAAAAATTATCCCAATAACAGACCTTTCTTTTGCAGCAATATCATTTTGTACATTTTTCTAAAATATCTTAGAAAAGACCTTAAGCCTGCACTCAACCCTGAACACAACCTATGACCATAGTACAAATTCTGACCCGGTCCTATTTTTGTTGCTAGGCTTTGATCTGACCCTAACCTGGCTCCTGCATTGATCCTAATCATGGTCCTGAGTGCAACTTTAATCTTAACCCTTACATAAACCTAAGAATAGTACCTCGACCCTTTCCCGAACCCTAGCCTAAACTTTATTATCATAATTCTAATAAAATGCATCTTTCATTACATGAAATGGGTTACTGAAATTATAGTGTGTGACAAAGTGGAATGAAGTTGCAGAATGGAAAGATTACTAAAGGAATGCTGTTAAAAGATCACTTTGGCTTCTCCTCAAAAGATTAGATGGAATTAATTAATTCAGACTAAAGAAAACAAGTAGTCCAGAAGAATAGTGCAGTCAAACATCGCTTGGTGAAGGAGTGAGAGGTGTAAGGAAATAATTTCCCTCTTGTACTTTGCCAGGAAAAGCCACAGTGGTACTAATAAGTGCACGCATATTTACAGCTTTAGGAAATCCGTAAAAAACAATTTCCTCCAAGAACCATGGGCTCAAAATTGTTAAAGACTTTTTTTGAGAGGAAAAAAGGACAATTCACATTCTCGTGTGTGCCATCAAGAGAAGATGAAAGTCTTCAAAGTTGAGCAGCTTCTGACAGATGTTAAATGTCATTGCTACTTCAGAGAAGATCAGCTGTTGGAGTTAATTCAACCTAACTTTCATACAGTAGTCCCTGTGGCACAGACTGTAACTTGCTTTAATAAACTGACCAAACAAGATCACACAAGATGCTATGTGGTTAGCTTGCCAACGATGGCTCCAAGAGACATGGGTTCGAACCACATTTCCTTAGCACACACATTGTGTGAACCCTGTCAAGTCAGTGGTTGTCAAAGCCTCACTTGCCATATTTGTGGAAACTAGTAAAGCTTAGAAATGGGAACAGCTATTATGAAATGCTATCTCAAACAAACTGTAAACAAGCTGACCGCAAACATTTCAAACATTCATAGCTGAAATACAGGGCTGAAGAGGCCAGGAGACATCTATCACCCAAAACAGCCAGAGAGAAGTACACAAAATTCTTACATGAATATGCCTGCTTTTAGGGGTGTAGATCTTTGTGCACTAGGGATCCTAGCACTAGGGCCCATGAGTGAGAGGCCCACTGCTCCTCAATTATGGCTGTCCAATTCACCTTGAGGGTCACAGTGGCCATTTTCTTTGTTTACAGTAGGTCTCCATCTCCCCTTGTTAATAATGCTCTCTTGGACCGTGCTGAACTCTGAAGTTTCGGTATATTTCATAAGCTTCTCTTCAGAATCACCTTAAAAATCTTTGGCTCCTAAGCCAATATATTTGGGAACTCATTCTTTAAAATGGTTTGGCACCCGTTAAAAACAATTAGTGTGTGTGGGGAGTGTTACCCCCGGACGCTGTTGATCCTTCTTGCTTCACTCTCCGTATAGTACTAGGATGTTATTGGACATTTTCTAGGGCTGCTTTTAGGACCCAGTCCAACTCGGAGTTATATTAGTCTTGTTTGATGACATATTACAAAAATTTAATTTGAGCAATTAGCATCAAATGTAGATAAATTACAGAGGCTACTCATGCAACAAACCTGGATGTTTTATATGGCCTATAACAAGCTCCAGTCTACAAAGTGTCTACCTGGCTCCATGACTGACATGATGAGCACCCACAGTATCCTTTGGGAACATTTGAGATGGACTGGAAATACGATTCATGTCTTAAGCTCTTATGGTTGACAAAGCATTGAGAACATCAGAAGCGAGGAAGGCAAGCCGGGTAACTGGCCTGAGGTGGAGAGGTCCTCTCTACTACACTTTCTACCAGATTAAAAGACGAAGTTTTACGGGTCCATTTTTGCAAAAATTGGAAATGAGGAGGCATGGAATACATTTTTCTCATACTAATTAGCAATGATGGTGTTTCTCGGGGAACTGTAATCACGAAATCACCATTTAACAAGGGACAAACATTCCTGGCTAAAATTGTATACTGTTTAAATTTTCCATGATGTCAAAAGCTGCAATCTATTGCTGCAGGACATTAGCAAACTACGCCTCTCCCCGATCAACACTCGGGGAAATTGAAAATCTGATCTGTGCAAGCAAACCTGAGACCTTGGATATCATAGTTCATTACTGGAATAGGGGCAAACAAGTCTTCAGAGTCACAACAAAAAATAAATGGAGCTTCCTCCACCACATTATTGTTTTAAGTGGTTGTCACTATTTTAAAAATCAACATCAATGAAAACAGATCAAAGCACTGTTGGAACTCGCTGTTTCCTCACAACCTTCCTGTCCATTTCTCATGACTTCATCCTTTTTTTCTGACTATTAGAAAAGAGGAAATAAAAAGAAACAAGCACTGTCCAATGCCAGGTCTGGTGGCTTGGTGGACTAATGCGTCCACTGTAGGGCCTGCGTTCGACCTCATGGTCACAGGTCAAAATCCTAGCAGGTCCACTCAGTCTTTCATCCTTCATAGGTTGATAAAAATGAGTACTATTGAGTTGGGTAAAAATAGACATCAGTTATTCAACAACAAGATACCCTTGGGTGAACATGCACTTTACAAACACATGTTATGTTATGAAGTCAATAGGTCTGGTTTGTATTATGATTTGTAAGTCACACCCATTATCTTTTACATTTGTGTGCAATTTAGTGTCTGTGAGAAGGATGATCAGATGGAAGATGGTCAATCATGCATCCTGATTGAAGTGGAAGGATATACCCAACAGACAATAGAAATATGATAGGGCTAAAATACACCTGTGGGCCGATTCAAAATGTGATTGAAAAGGTCTTAAACCAGGCTCCTGAGCAAAAAATGCCTATGGCTGTAGAAGGCTGAATATATATTTATTTTTTTAAACTAAAGGTCATGGCTTTTACCGCTAGTGATGGTCTGGTGTAAATCACCTGCAGCATATCTGAGCTAAAGGAAAACGTTTTTTTATCCCACACAAAGATGTAGATCGTTTCCACCATTTTAAATGTGCACCACAGCAGCACAATACATACAATATTGGGTCCTAGGTAGATCTGGTTCTTGGAGCACTGCTCTGCCAAGCACAAGTACAGAATGCACCCCCCGGTACAAGTAGAGCAATTATCGCATTACAAATACAAGTCTCATATTCTCACTGTAGCAGCTACTGACCCAGTTGGAGGGCTCCTCAACAATGAGGGTACTAAAATCTTTGTACGATCCTGCCCAACAGAAAGATATGCCACTAACCACTAACATTATGCCACTAATGGCAATGTTTCTTCTGAATGGCATTACAACATTATTACGACCAAAACCTATAAAAGCATAGTTAAAAAATGTCAGTGTTTTTGATCCACTCTAAATAGAAGCGAGTGAGGACATGCATGTATTTATTACATTCTCAAGAACGTGACTCATGAGATGAATGTACCCCACCATGTTTCGGATGCATTTTTGCAAGAAATGGACACAAAAAAGCAATAACTTGATTTTAATTTCTTCTTATGACCAATATAACCAAATAGAATATTCTATAAAGATGTTTAGAGAGCACATATATCTCATTATCTATTCTTCAAGTAGTGATATATATATATATGTAAAGGAGTTTTGAGAGGTGAGCATTTTAGAGAATGTGCACTAAGTTATTTAGATGGGAGGGTTATTCACCTATTCGAATTTCAGATTGGGGAACTAGTTCTCTACATTATAAACCAATAATAAAAGCTATACAAAAAGAGCCTTAAGTTGCCATGTAAAATACTCTCTATCCTTCTGTCACTGAAAAAAGCTCCCTTTGGATCAGGCACCTCAAACGTAGGAAACAGATTGTATAATCCTTATTTACAGAACGTTTTATTATGCTTAAAATATCCTGCTAAAAGCTCTGTTAAAACAAGCATCAAAAGACAAACCAATTCCTGTTGTGTAAAACACATTAATGTATTCCTCATAGGGAGTCAAATGTTCAAACTCAAGCCTTTCATAGAATAGCATACATTATGCTGCTACCCTGAATAGAGAACATATTGTAGCAACTGAGATTGGACTGGAGTATTATCTGTTGGCCATGAGATAAAGACTATTATGAAGAGATTTGCCTCGCCATCAATTATCTTCTTGATTTTCTTAAACAGCAGAGTAACAGGGGTGGAATGAAGGAGGCTGGCAAATATGGTCTCCCAGAAGATTAAGTCCCTTGTCCAGAAAATTGAAGGGACCATATGTTGTTCTTCTGTAATACAAACAAACACTTGTGTTCAGCCCCAAGACAATGGATCCCTGAGACATCTGTCAATTGTGACCCAGGATTTAAGTTTCAGTAGACTACTGCATGCCTTCCTGCTAAAATATATATATATATATATATATATATATATATATATATATATATATATATATATTTGGTAAGAGAAATGAAGGACGTAAGTAAAAGTAAAGCAAGTCTTTTTTCCTGTGCAAAGTCTGGTCCAGCTGAATGTTTATATATATGTTTCATGCTCATGCTCTATGACAAATATTGTTCTGGTGACATGTTTGGAAATACTAATAAAAGATGCTTAGAAATAAAAGGCTTTTCCATAACAAGTGGTATCACTAGCTTAATAACTTGCCAGACCAGCTTTGTAGTAATGCTAGCAGTGTATAAAATTCTAATGATCCTGAGAATTATATAAAACATATATTAACTGGTATTTCCATTACAATCTGAATTTTGACTTGTGGTAACATTTTCAAAATTCTTCTTGCCTTTATAAACTATCAGGCAATCCTGCTTTGATTTGACAATTACAAATCCATACCCTGTAAATTAAAGCCACTGATCCTTCATCTTCTAATAGAAGTTCATCTATGTGAGATCAAGGATTAGAGGAAAAACACTTGTGAAAACACTGGCTTGCAGTCAAGCAATAGGTCAGTGGCTGACGACAGCCTACCTGAGACTGAATGAATCAATCAATGTTGATTTCTAGAGTGCAACAGTTACCCAAGGGAGTCCTGGCACTAACAGACCTTACAACGAAACTTAAAGGAACTAAAGAAATTCTCAGATGCAGCTGAATCTGGATGGTGTTTTAGAATAGAGACGTTTTGAGATTGTGTTTTGTAAAAAAGGGTAATTTCGAATTTCATGACTATTTAAGGATAAAGAGTTCCACAATGTCAGTGATAGAAAAAGAAAATGATCTCCCACCTGTTCTGTGGCTTCGGATTTTTTACTATGTCTAGTAACATTTGGTGTAACAAAGCCAGCTAAGATTTATGGTGTACCACCTTGTTCTGGGATTAAACAGTGCCCGAGTTGTAAATAGCTCTGTGCATAAAGCACAAGCTTTTAAACAATGCGAATGCACTGGCAAGCCGATGTGCTGTGACTGACTAATGCTTAGGAAGATTGAGTATCATATACTGGGGAGCTCTAAATATAGCATGTTGCATTAATCCATTCTAGAATAAATAAATGCCTGTACAATAGTTTTACACACATGAATGCATAGCAACGGAAAAAGTTTGTAAAGAGTTTGAAGTAGAAGGAAGTAGGTTGCTGCTACTTCAGTAATGTGTTTAGCAACAAAAAAAAAAGAGTTGGTTATCAAAGAGAACTCCCAGATTCTTGGCTGAGCATACTGGAGTAGGAAGTGTGCCTAGTCATCAGGGCACCAAGAAAGGGACCAGGTAAGGACTGTTTCCTGAAGAAGGGACACAAGCTGACCTGTACGCACCATGAAAAAGGACACAAGCAAGCGTGTAGGCACCATGGTAAGCTCAGTCTTTGGGGAGCCAGACATACACAGAGCAAATCACAAGACCTTTAAAGTGGGGTCGAGCAGCTAGGATGAACAAGTTCCTTACCTTTGGTAACACTCCCTCTGGTGGATACTGCATTTAACAGCACATTTTTCACCTTTAGAATATTTCCCAGGTGCTAAACTGGAACATGAAGTTTTTCATAGAAGTGCGCCCGTGTGCCTCTAGGTGGTGTTGAGTGGCTCTGCATCAGCCTTGTTCTGCCCTGCAAGTGATGGAGCAGAGCCGCTATGTAAGTGCAACCCTGCGCACCAATGTCAGTTTCATGTGCGACCCCGTACGTGTCCTTGGACGCTGAACACAAAAACAATCGGAGGTACCATTATGCAGATTTCTAACTTAGGACCTTTTTAGATGACAAGAAGGAGACCACTTCACTAATGTGGAGGTGGGAAGCTAGTAAGGAATTTGCAGTTATAGTATCTAACAGAAAAAGTGTTAACAAAGGTCAGCAACTTGTTCTTCTGATAGATACTACTAACCTCAGAATTCTCACCTTCAGAATACATACCAAAGCTGTGGGCTCAAACCAAAATGTTCTGCAGGATTGAATGGGAGAAATGTAATTCTCGTCGGATCTGGCTGAAAAGGCAGTAGTGCTTCTTGAACAAGTGCACAGATGCCAATGACGTGTCCTGGCATATGTCAAGAGCAGGCACTATGGCACCAGCACACTGGTAGCAACCTTTGGTTTGGTAGAATCAGCCAATTTGTAGCAGGTCTTAATTCATAGGACTATCCACCATGACAGTGTCCTTTTCTGTACAGCTTTGCCTTTCGTTGCTCTGGAGAATTCCACAAAGAGTTGATCATGCAATTGACTGAGTTTTTGGTTTGACCCCATAAATGACTGAGTTCTCTCGGAATCCAGTCAACGGAATCTCTCCTTCTCTTTTAAGGGGTGAGGTGGAGCAAAGAACACTGGGAGGGTGATGGATTGCCCAATGTGAAACCGAGTCACAATTTTTGGTTGAAAGGCCACCCTGGTCCTCAACACCAACTTGTCTCGGAAAAAGGGGCTTTAATGCAGCTGCAAAGATACAGCCTGGAGCTCCTTTTACAATGAGTGAGAAAGCGCAATACGCAGCAATGCATGGGTTCAAAAGGGTACACATAAGGAAAGTTTGGACTAAATTGAGATCCAACTGCTGTGAACGGTTTGGGAGTGAACATGTGGGTCAAATCTTCAATAAAAGGTATCACAAAAGGTGATTTAAACAAAGACGGTTGGGCCAACAAACACGAAAAGGCTTAGAGGGCCAACAAATAACCTTTAAGAAAGCAAAATGCAAGTCCTTGCTGGGCCAAAGAAAACTAACGGTAATACATCGGACAGCTTGACTTGTAAGAGGTCTGTGTTTCGGACTACATACCAGTCCAAAAATGTGTCCCAGCCATCTTGCGTAGATGGACTTCGTAGAAGGAGGTCTAGATGCAAGCATGACATCTGCAACCTCAGGTGGTAGATGGAATATCATCACTTGCCACCAGTCAAAGTCCAGGCATGAAGGTGTAGATTCAATCATTAAATAGATCTGAATTTATAGAGCGCGAGGCTACCTCAACAGAGGTGTTCCGGTGATAAGTTGCAGATTCGTGGTGGGGGTAATAAGAGGATCAAACTAAAGCAAGCTGAAAAGCCAGGATTTTAAGGCCTTTTCTGACTTCATTATGCGGCGGTGGGGGGGGCATTGTATTTCAGAGTGTCACAGTCTTCACCGTGAACGCTCTGCCCCAATACTGGCCTTAATGAAGAGGGGACCCTTGAGCAGTCACAGCTGGTAAGATCTCAGGGCCTGGTCTTGTTGGTATCTTTGCAATCTCTGCCTCAGATAGCATGGACCCTGATCTCTGGTGGCTCTGTAGGCCAAGGTGAGAGCCTTGAACTCGATCCTCCTATTAGTTGGAAGCCAATGGAGGTGCCGTAAATGTGGGGCAATATGATGGCGAAATGGCACTTTCCAGATTAATGTGGCTGCTGCGTTTTGAATCTGCAAACAAGGTAAGCTGGAAGCTCTAGGTAGAGGCTATTCGAATAGTCCGACTGGGAAGTTACCAGGGAATGGACTGTAGTCTTCTTGCAGACCTCCGGCAGGAAATGAAGACATTTTCTCAATGCTCTTAGCTTCCAGAGGCATATAGAGGAAACATGGCACACCTGGGTCTTAAAGGAGAGGTCGTTGTCAAAATGTAAACACCAGATTTCTGGCTGAATCCACCGGGGTAGGTGGTGGATTCAGTTCTGAGGGCCACCACAGATTAGATGGTGGTGGTGGTGCAGCCTGGCTGAAAAATAAGACCTCAGTTTTCTAGGTGTTTAACTTGAAGCAATTCTCCATCATCCAGGCCGAGATATTCTTCAGGTATTGCTTAAAATTGAGAAAAGCAGCCCCAGAGTGTTCTTTAAAAGAAAACACCAGCTGAGTGTCATCAGCATAGGAGACCAAAGCAAACACAAGGAGATGATGGACGGAGAGCTGAACCTTTTCAGACACTCGCACTCACCCCCAAGTCACCGATCTGGGTTGAATTCATCATCATTCTTTAGCTCACGTCACCTCCTCAGTTCAGACCCAGCTTTACGCAAATCAGTCTTGACCCTGTGCCTCATGGGAAAAGTCCAGCCCGAACTGCCAAGCCAGGTCTTCCCTGAACCGGAAACAAGCATCCTGCGATTGGTTTCTGGGTAACACCCTTCATCAGCCAGGTTAGCTTGAATCCAGGGGCAAAGTGAGCAAGGGACCCACATCCAGGCATACCCTGCCAACTTAGGGTGAACTAAGCAAACACAAGGAGAGGATGGACAGAGCGCTGAAAGTTTCCAAACAAACTGGTCTGGGATTCAAAAATCCTAGACCCGTTTGTTTGGAAACTAAGAATCGAACATTTGCCTTAGTTTCCAACCACAAGGTAATTTTCTTGGGGCACAAAAGCAATTTTTACTCTGTTCAGCCTTTATATTCAAGAAGTTAGATGTGACCAAAACTTGTGTTTATTTAACTCTACGCTCGTAGGAAGTCGTTTTCGAATTGGTCAGAATACCACTATGAACAGTTTTTTTTAATTTCACCTTGAGGAGCAAAATCCCAAGAAGAGTGTTTGACACCCTATTCCAATTATAATTGATGGTGGGTCAACCCTTATAGTTGTTTTTACAGCGTAGGACACTGTTAATTGGATGTGAGTTGTTGTGACATATATATGTCACTTTTGAGAACACATTGGAATGTGTGGGATGGAAATGAGAAAGTGGCGTATCACCAGAGATTTAACATTAATAATGATGTATTAAACACTTTCCAAAGCACAATATTGATTGTTTTTAATGTGAGTGATTTTTTTGTTGTGGCATTGAGATGTATGGGCAATAAATAACACATTACAATATGAAATGTGTTGTAAATAATTGATTGCAATGTGAAATGTGACGTTATACAATTATGAATTCTGATTTGTGTTTTTGTTTAAATAGACTTGAAACCTTGGGGGATACAAGTTCTTTCCTGAAGAAAGTGGCCGAAATAAGTTGAAACCACCGAAACGCGTCTCGGTACTACATCATTTGCACTAAATTGACCCTGGCCAACAAAAGAATAATACATAATGATGGTTTGACCATGGAAAGCTTGTCGGATTAGTGCCATAAATGACAAAACTCAAATGTCTAAATATATTCTCCCTTTTTGTATTTCACAAACGATTATATGATTTTGCGCATGTTATTTCCCATATTGGTATTGAATTAATGGTGCTATTTTTAATGTGTTTTTAATTCGCACATTTTACATGAAGTTTTGAATTTTATTGGAATATATTGAATAAAACATTTGTAACATTGGCTTTGGTGACCTAGTGACATTCTCTGGTGATAACAGATTGTTGGGCTTGAATGTTGAATAAGTGACTTTGTGAACACAACCAAGGGAGTTGTTTCTTTGACATGTGTCATATTAGAGTCCTGTCCCTCTGGTGTAGAGGGACCCCTCTCTTTTTGTTGAGGTCCGTCATATCCAAGCCAGCTGTTCTGACCTACTCCGCTGCATACTGACCATTCTGAATGGTTTGAGCAAGGGGCCTGAAACTCATCCGGGATCGTCGGTAAGATCTTTCTAGCCATGTCCCAAAATACATGCATAAGAAGAACTGTCTTAACTTCCAGTGCAGGTAGCTGTAAGGCCAAGACCTTAGCTGCATGTCTAATTACCACAGCAAATGTTGAGGGTGGCTGAAGTGGAGTGGATCCAAGGGGAGACACCAACCATGTGTCTGTGGAGGTATCCAGCCCTGTTCTCCTGCTAGTCCATATACATTACATCATCATAATCATCACAGTGTGAATGTAAAGAATTCCTATCACCCCATAGTAATTTCTAGGTTGATCAGAGTCCGAACCATAAAGGTAACGAAGCATTTGAGGAAGCCTCGAGGTAGAGGAAGAGTTCTATCAGAATCAGAGCACACAGGAACCGGATGCTCTAAAGGGAAGTCAAGAAGTGAGCACAGTTGGAACTGGGTGCTTTCGAGGGAAGTCAAGGAGTGAGCACAGTTTGGGACAAACAGGATTCAGCTCGATGTAGCACACAGGAGTCGGCAGGTACTCTACCTCGGTGCGGAAGCCAAAGCGAGCCTTTGGGGTACAAAAGTCAAATCCCCCAGCAGGAACCCAACTTAAAGCACCTGTGCATTTTTGGGGTTCGAAGGCACATCAAGGGGGCCGAAAGAATGCCCAAAATATGCAGCATGGCCCCCTTAAAGGCCTTGACCTGCGGTGGCACGGCCAATGGCCCAGGAAAGTTAAGGCACAATGGTATCAGCTGTGGGACTGGTTCAGCGTTCAGGAATGAGATTGTTTGCCAGCTTAATGGTCTCCTGACTTCTCTTTGGACAGAGGAGAAGGAAGGGGTCGAATCCCACTGACTTTTTGATGTTTGCCTTTGTTTTGGATTTACAGACGACTTTGATCGCAAAGTGGACTGGGTGCAGAAGCAGCCTGGTGAGCGATAATGATTCTACGCCCATGACCTAGAGCAGAACTTACCCAAGGTTTGTCACTTCTTTCTGGGTTTGGCAACATACAGGTTAGCTTCACAGTCCCAGTTCGCCTTCAAGTGCATGAAGGCACATTCTCTGCATGACTTGGAGTTGTGCCCTAAGTCCAAATACCAGAGGCAGACCTTGTTCAGGTACGTCACAGACATCTGCTTCCGACAGTCAGGGCACTGTTTGAAGCCTGTAGTCTTCAGTCGGGACATCGCTCCCATGCACACTGGAATTCTTTTTTGAAGGAATTCATAAACCGAAAAAAAAGGAGTGCCACTTAGGTTCCTTTTTATCCGTGCCTTGGTACGGGGATCTAAAGTCAGTGCGCAGGGGTGGTGCTTAATATGCAGCTCAGCTTTACCACTTCTAGGGCAGACTATGCCAATGGGGAGCTGCACAATGTCATGTTGTGGCACAGGGAAGAACTGCTATGAAAACTTGTGGATCGAGGCCTTTACCTGGTCATATTCTAAACGGGAGGAATCTGCGGTTAGAAGTATCCATCAGTAACAAAATGCTTAGGTTTGCAGTAATGATGGCAGCAACTGATCCAATGGCTAGCTGAGACAGTCACAGCCAAGTCATGCTGCTTTAACCCTTCCTTTGAAGGAGAGAGGGTTGGCATTGTGAATTGGCAGTCTGGTAAAAGATTGCTTCTAACAGTATATACCCACAGCAAAAGGTCTTTCTCAGGCAAGCTAATTAAAGTGGCATCCTCTAAAGGCGTAAACTGGTTTACTTTGGATCCTTCCTTATTACCAACCCACCTTCAACATGCATTGTAGTATCTAGATGTGAAGGCTGCGCAAGCTGAGGTTCTGACCATGCAATACTTGGAAAACAATCTTAGCTTAAAATGTCAACCAGCCCAAAGCCAGCTAAAGATCAAACTACAGAAGCCCACCCTTTCGGGATAAAATGTGCTTTTAGCTCATTAAAAATACTAAAATCTCTCAAAGAAAATCACTGAGGAAATGCTACAATAAAAGAAGGATCATTTAAGCGATACCCATTTAAGCTAAGTGGTAATTTAGTTCTTAAGAACTATGTTGGAGAAAAGACAGACAGGTGTGACCTAAGTAAAATGATTTAATGAGTTCCCAAATGTCACACTGACTACCTAAAGCCACAGGAATGCTTCTATTTCAGGTTCAGTCGGTCTCAGACCCCCTAAGTGAGGAGAGTTAAAGTGTAAACCAACTGTGCCAAAATTAATTAAAATATAATTGTGCTCCCCCAAAATATATCACACCCTGTGAGCAAACTGACCACCAGTGTGTCACGGAGCAGCTGTACACAGGCTACCTGCCAAATGTCTTCCTAACAAAGGCCTAGTTTTCAGTCTTCCTGCAACTACACTGGCTATTTGGACCATATGCTTTTGCTATATGTAACATTGATGCCATTGGCGTTTAGCTGCTGTAGAATCCATCCCAACTTGCTAATAAACATCAAACAATACTACAACAATCCCCTGTACTAACAGTAGGAGTGCTGCAACGCTCGTACCCTGGAAACACCCCACCATGAACAAATCCCATCACCGACAGACACCAATACCATCAGACCACTTACCGCATTTGGATGACAATCCTAGAACCAAAAGCAGAGGTTACAGAGTGAAGAACAATCTACAAACACAGAATAAAGAGCTTACCAGAAATCAGAGGTTTGGAGGATGGGAACAAGCTATAAAAAAGAGTCCCTATGACAACAGTGGTGCTTCTATGTGTCTGCATAAAACTTAAAACAGGGGTGAGATTAGAGCCTCTACTGAAAAGCAGGTGATCGGTTTACTGTGACAGAGGAGGGGAACAGAATTATTAACCCAACCAGCTCACTTGTTCTCTTAAGTAGGTCTCTCCAGGTTGAAGCCCCAGGAGTGGCAATGATCATTCTGCTTGCAGCTTTGTGTAAACAAACATTGCAAGTGCATAAAGATGTCCCAAGCACAATACTGCACCGGCAGGTAAACTTTCAAACCTTGTACTGCCAATCCCAGCCCGTCGTGAAAGCCTCTAGCCCTCGCATTGCAACATTCAAAGTTATGGGTTCATTATGCCCCAAGCTTGTATCTTAATCACTGCTACTTGTGGTCTGGTCACATTCTGAGGATTTGCTATGGACAACCCACTTCATGCAGCACTGCACGATGAGGCGTGAGCTCTCCAGGGGCTTCGCCTTGAATCCAGTTTAAACAGCACAGATGCATATGATCTGAAAACTCATTTGCCATGACCACCCATGTCCTGCAGCAAGGTCCATGTGGTCTGGTCACACTCTATAGATCTGCCGTGCACATCACATTTCCTGCACACTCCCATCAGTGTCTGAGCTTGTTGGGCCGAGAAGTATTTACGATCCATTTCCATTAAGGCCAGTCATTGATTGTCGAAGCAAATATTGAAGCACTTTCAGAATAGAGTTTCTTCTCACCAAACAATATATTCACAGTACTCTAAAGGCATCTTTCAGGAACCAGTTCGGTTTTTCACTTTTTAAAAGCCCTCCAATGGGTTGCACGAACCCCATCACTTCCAAATGTTTCCAAGCTTGTGGTTAGATTCATTCACAGTGTGCACCGAAAAAATGAAATTAAAAAAATGCCTGTCATGCCAGATCTGAAAGTGAGTGGACAAGGTTAACACCAAAGGGTGTACATCCATTGGCGATATAGCGCAGCAGGACAGTCGGGCTAGCTTATCTGTAAAAGGAAAAATCATCTTTTCAGTGTCTTTGAAGATAAAATGTGTCAAATCTTGCGATCTCAGAGACCAATACCTTTTCACAAATTTCCGAAGGGAAAATGTCTTTAAAACATGAAAATAATGGATTTCAGAGCTCAATTATCCAAGATTCTTTGTTGCAAAACTTTAAAAGATGCAAAAAAATCCCGTATGGGACATGTCTATTAAAAAAGGCAGCGAGGCAAAAAGCACCTCCTCCAGCAGGGCCCACTGTCCTTGTACCGACCGCTTCAAACATGAGGCTACTCAGCCGGCGAGTGTCATGCAGAAAGGGGTCGGTGCACGCACTAAGCAGTGGATAACGGCAAAGCAGGAGAAAGGGGGAAATCAGTCCATGAACCTCTGACAGGCCTTCTTCCAGCGGCAGGCAGTGCACCACATCTCGCGGTTTTCCATGCCATACACCTTCCTGCATTTCTTGGCATCTCCACGAGGTTTCCTAGGAAAGGCACAAATAAAAGTATGGCTAAGTCCTGGACAGAATGCATGAGAACAATATAGTATTCAACGATGGACACAAGGGATGAGAAAGTCGGATCGGAAAAAACCTCATTTGCAGGAGAATATTCGCTGAGGTTTTGGAATCATTATTCCCCCCCCCCCCCCCCCCCCCCTCCACCCCCCCCTCGCATACAAGGACGAGTTGCTTAATCATCTACCGGTTAGAAGGCCAGCCATCATCAGCAAAAATTGCAGCAGACGTGACTAGCAACAGAAAACACAGGCCCCATTGTTCACAGAGGAAGGTCAAGCTCTGCTGCACCATTACGGAAAAAATAAAAACAAGGCATGTGGTCACAGTAAAGTAAATGCTTTGGAAGTGGGGGCCCACAACACGTCTCCCATAACAGACTGTGAAATCCTTCAGAAGTTTTATATGACTTAGCTTAGCAAGCTATAAAAAGTTTAAGAAGACTGAGTGCCAGCATTAAGGGCCTTGCTCAAAATGGGCTAAAATAATAAAAAGTATAGACTATGTACCTACCAACTCCTGTACTCTTAAGCCCTTAGATTCTCCTCCAGTACCAACCAGCAGGAAATGCCACCATCTTGTAGATGCTTCCAAACCCAAAAGTATTTTATGATCAGTCATAGAGCTTGTACCGCTCAGTCGCTTCCCTCAGGTGGATGCTGCCTCTTGCCTTTTCGTCTCACCTGCACATACTACCACCCTCCCCAGTGGGTGGGTCTCGTGCATCTGGCCTGGTAAGTTTGGTTACTCTCTTTTATGTTGCCTTATCAAAAAATGTATACCTTGCATCATTCTCAATGTCCAAATACGCAATCCAACTGAGTACACCAGTGTTTTACATGCAACGTTCTGTATTGTATCTGATGCCTTTTTGTACTTGATGTATAATTGGTCTTTACAACTGTGGATTGCCTCATTCGCTTCAATAAAGTGTTAAAAAAAGTTTGGTTACTCTTAATAAGAGGAAAGAGACTAACGACTAACACTAGAAGAATAAGTAAGCAGGTAAGTAACGCCCACTAACATCCCATATAGAAAAGTCACTACTCAATTACAATAAGGTGTTGAGCGTCGCCATCTTCAACGCCAATAATCAGGCTTCGGCTCTTGCGAGCAACAGAGTCTGAACTACAAACGTTAAGAAAGATCTGCAGGTCTCCTTGGATAAAGGAAATCTTTTTACAACAGTTACTGTATTCCCGAAAAGTAGCCATCGAATTCCAGACAAAAACAATGGGAGGTGGGCATCTCCGGCCCAAGACAGGTTCCAAGTGAAAAGGCTGATAAATATGTAGCCAAGTTTGAGAATCAGCCCTGGACGTTGCATCATGCAACAAAAAACCTCAAATAAATCAAAGCACAGGCTCTGAAAATCTCCTTAATGGAACACACTTCAGCAAAACTACATACACTGCCTTGGCTCGAATGAAACAAGCACAGACAAAGAAGGCTGCTCCATGACACTCAGCTAAGAGAGATGAAGGAAGAATCAGGAAGCCATGGACGTCTGCTTGGATGAAGCATCGCTCCAAAGGCCACGACACATCTGACTGCCTGCTGTGTCGAGACACTTAATTTCGTTTGTACCTTAGATTGTTCAACATTGCCTCATTAACTTAAAGACTATGGACCCTGCAGTAACACCCACTTCAACTAAATATCTTGCCATTTATTACTCCCACAGAGAGACATTAAGTTGAATATCGGATTCTGAATCTGGTTACTCACTGCCATGACATAGCATCAGTGGAAAGCAAGCCTAGCGACGGGTGCAGGAGAATGGCACCGCCACTGTCATTTGCCACATTCCATGTCAGATGCAGGTTTCTGCTGGCCTGCTCGGACAAGGAATTGAAAGCTGGGATGAGTGAGACCACTCTCTGAGTCTTTCCACGCAGCACCATTTCACTGCTTCATGGAGAAGGGGAGGGAGGGCACATAGGCTGCTGTGGGTTGTTTACAGGAGGTCGAGCGTTTATTCCTGTATTTGGGAAACCAGGGAACCTGTTTAGTCAGGGAAGCAGAGGGTGGTTGGGTGGTAGGACCCCAGGTACCTTTTCTTTAATATTTGGGAGGGTTGGTAATGCGGATGGTGGTGTAGGAGGGTGGCAGAGTGCCAGGAATGTTTGATTTCTCTTAATTTGAGCAGGGGAGCAGATGCACTGCAACATAGTGTTGAGGTCGGTGGCAGGGCTGCTGGTGTAAGACGGGGCATGGGGCTGAAGCAGGCGAGGCCATATATTCTGTGGTCTACCCATGCACAGCTGATGAGCAAGGGATCTCAAACGGGTACGGGTGCTTTATTAAAATAACATTATAGATGAATAACTGATTAAAGGGGATATTTTCCACCGAGGGTTTCTACTACTCATCAAGGACAATTCAAGCATACCCCTAATTAACTATCTGATGCCACTTCGAATCCTCGCTGAAAAAACATCCCATTGTTCAGTTTCATGTCTACGATACTAAATGTTATCAGTGAAGAACGAAGGGACAACAATATTCTAGTTGATGTAGTTAGCACGAAGAACGGACAGAAGAAAGGACCGATGCATGCAAATTTGCAGCTGGTCTGCAAAAAGTATTTATGGTTGAACACTTAAATCTGGACTTTACCAATGTGCAAGAAACTGTCTTAAAATGGGAAGATTCAAAATTAGTATGTGCTCCAGCGGCAAGCTGCATCTAACATATTGCTCACCATAAGAACATCCTCAGGCGCCAGACTGGATCCAGAAAATATTTCGGCATTGCCCCTGCACACCAGTAGGTGGTGTCATGCGACGCCACATCATCTCTGCCTTGCCCCTGGAAGCGACAACTGGAAGCACATTTAGGCACTGCCAAGCAAGCGAACATCGGTTCCTTTCTAGACACTGTCCTTGACCTCTGAGGCAGAGACCAAAAAACAATTGACGTGCTAATGAGCAGGCCTCCAATTTCGGACCTTTTCACGTGGATAAGAGCCCATTCCGCAGAACGGAATGAGGGAGGAGATTTATGAGCAATATGCAGATCGAGTATCCCCCAGAAAGGGCTTAGGGGTAAGTAAGTTCTTATTCTGATGAATATATGTAATATCAGATTCCTCATCTTTGGAACAGGTACCAGAGCAGTACCTCCATTAGTGGTGGATCTATGGAATGACTATGATCACAAAGTCCTTAAGGACGAATTGCCAAAACGCCCTTCCTGCCATATCTGGCTGTCAAAGCAATAATGCTTTGTGAATGTGTGCACTGATGCCCACATAGCAGCCCGACAAATATCAAGGATAGGTACTCCATGTACCAGCGCAGTGGTCGCAGTCTTAGGCCTGGTGGAGTGGATCCCAAATCCCTCAGGAGGCTGCTTCATGATCAAAACGCAATAGATCTTGATGAGGAGGACGATCCACCTGAATAACATCCCATTCTGCACTGTCTTGACTTTCTTTGCCCCAGAGACCCTCACAAAGTGTTGCTCTTCCACCGGATGGTCATGGGTATGCTAGATATAAAAGCGGAGTGCTTGGACCTTGTCTATTGGATCTCCTAACCCCCAAAAGGGCTGGGATGCCTATTTGGTTGGTGATCTTGACATTGGCTGTAGACGAAACTCCAAGCAATGCCTCACAAGGGACTAAGTGATTGTGGGGTCAGGGTAGGGGTACCCTGACCCCATGGGACAAATACAGAGTTCTGTGAGAGAACCCTCATGGGCAGGAAATTGTACAAAACAAAGTTTTTGTTTTTTTAACTACTCAAGGATTTGAGGATCCTTCTAGAAACAGATCCGTGGATCCAGACCCCAATTAAAAAAATAAAATACACTCACTCACAGACCTACTCACACATTCACATCCACCCACACAACCATTTACACACCCATACAGCCCTCACACAGCCCCTCAGACCCTCCAAGTCACTCACAGACCCACACTTCTTTCACAAATCCACTCACACCCCCACAATCACTCACACCCACACAGTCCCTCACCTACCTACCCACAGACTCTAAAAACCACTCATACCTCCACTCACTCACTCAGCCAGTCACACACAAACTCACACCTACCCACCACACTACACACCTACTCACACACCCAAGTTACAGGGACATTATATTTAGGAAACAGCAATAAGAAACATAGAAATTTACTGAAAAAAACAAATGTTTCAAGTATGTTATAATTGGGAAATAAAATTGAAAAACCTTGGAAAGTCACTTAAAAACCTAAAGGTTACAGGGATGTTCTAGTTAGGCTCAGATTTCAGTCACACAAAACCATAGCAATTCAGATGTTCTAGTTACCTAACCAGCTATAATTCACGCCCGCAATGCACTGCTTATGACCTTACATATTAGATCACTCATGACATGGTCAGTGACATCACTCATGACATCTCAAATGGCATCAGTGATGACATCATTGAGTAAGTGTGTTGTAAACATTTCTGAGACTTAATGATGTAAGCTACTGCATAAGTTAAACTGCTATTCTCTATCTACTACTGAGTGATACGGTTTCTAATATATGTTATCGGAGTGACACTGGGAGCGTATCAGTGTGGGAGTGGGTTTTTGAGTGGCTGTAGGGGTGAATAAGTGGGTGTGTGAGTAGCTCAATGGGTGAGTGACTGTTAGTGGCTGTAATGGTGAGTGAGTTAGTGTGTGAGTCGCTGTAAGAGTGAGCAAGTGGCTGTTTGGGTGAGTGGGTGGCTGTAGGGATAACTGTGCGAGTGGCTCTATGAGTGGGTGAGGGTGTATGTGAGTGGCTGTATGGGTGACTGGGTGGCTGTGTGAATGGGTCTATGGGTGAGTGACTGGGTGCGTAAGAAAACAAGTTACTTACCTGTAACTACAGTTATCCAGTATTGGTATCTTTCATAGATTCACATGCCTGAATCATTCCCCGTCGCCGAGGCGGGAGTCCCACGGTAAATAAAAATAGCAGTACCAAAGGTAAATAACAGTAGTAGGCCCTAAGGAAAAAAGGCCTGAGACCCAAATCTTAGCAGCCTATCTACATCATTATGCTAAAATAACCAACTTTTAGTACAACCAATCAGCTATCAGCCCCCTCTAGAACCCTCTCTGCAGAGCCAGTTCTCCTCAGATTTTCGTTAGCACAAGTGGGAAATAAGTATCCCAAAACAGAGAACTGACTCTCCGGGGAGGAGGGTGGGTGCATGTGAATCTAGGAAAGATACCAATACTGGATAACTGTAGTTACAGGTAAGTAACTTGTTTTCTTATCCAGTATTGGGGTATCTTTCATAGATTCACATGCCTGAATCAGAGTAGCAAGCAGTATATAACGTTTACAGTCGGTTGCGGATGCTGGGAAACCTGTGCTGATACACTCCCAGTTGCATCCATCATCTGTTAATAGAGGCATGAAAAAACCAAACCGTTAACAATAATACATTAGTGCTTAGAGAAAGAGGCACGTTTAGCAATGTGAGTACATGAATCTGTGAGCCTTAAGCACATAATTATATATATATATATATATATATATATACATACATATATATATATATATATATATATATGTTTCCATAAAGTTCCCCCAGAGATGAGGCCGACCTCCTGAGCAAGTAAGTATCACCACTTTATTAAAAAACAGGCTGATTCGCACCCCGAAATGGTGCACCCCTGGTCTGACGCGTTTCGAGGATTCCATCCTCTTCCTCAGAGACCAGCAAACACGAGCAGTCCATATTACGTGCATCTGCCATGTCCGCGAACGTTGTTCATTTAATTATTCATTGGCCTCTGGTGTGCCGTTTCAATAGTGCATGCTGGGACTTGCAGTATAATTACGCACCTTTTATCCCTCCAGTGGGTCGAGTGCTCGTGCAAAATTAAGGGGCCAATCCTCAGCTCTCCATTAAGCCCCCGGGTGAGACGCAGTCTGTTTGTCAAAGATCTCTGGGGGAACTTTATGGAAACATGTTATCATGGCGCCTACCAGGCCGTGGAGGCGACGCACCGCCATTGGACTGGGCTGGTTTGCGCAGGGAACTATTCCCTTGTGATCGGCTGAGCAGGATCTTTGACAATCCTGAGGTATGTCGAGGTCCTTGAACTCTAGGAAATCAGGAGCTATGCGTGTAAATTTAAAGACTGAGGATCTGGGTGAACCACCTGTCCGTTGTTCCTCGAGAGCATTGTAGATGTTGGAAGAAGACAGATTGGCTGGTCCTGGGACAGCAAAGGAAGCTCCTGAAAACAGTACTGACGTGGCCATCTGGGTGCAATCAGGATGATCCGGCAGCTTTCCGATTTCATCTTGCGTAATACTCTCGGGATTAGAGGTATTGGGGGAAAAGCGTAGGCACAAATCCCAGACCATCGCGTTGACGGGGCATTCCCTCTTGACCCCTGTTGCGCATATCTGCTGGCGTAATATTGGCATTTCTTGTTGTGTTACGTTGCGAACAAGTCCAACGTCGGTTTGCCCCAAGCCTGGAATATCCTGCTCACTTGAGTGTGTTCTAGTTCCCAATCGTGACAGTCTGATAGGGACCTGCTGAGTGTGTCTGCCAGGGTGTTGTTGAGTCCTCTTACATGCTCTGCCTTGAGTGTTATGCTGTGCAGTGTCAACCATTCCCACAACTCTTGAGCCTCTCTTGACAGAGTTGCCGATCTGGTTCCTCCTTGCTTGTTTACATAAAACATGCTGGTGGTATTGTCTGTCCGAACCAGCACTGATGAGCCGGCAATCCTTGGAAGGAAAGCTTGCAAGGATAGAAAAAACTGCTTGCAATTCTAGACTGCTGATGTGTTGTTGTTTGTACTGGTGAGATCATTTGCCTTGTATCTGCAAATCTTGGAGATGACCTCCCCATCCTTCCATGGAGGCATCTGTGCTCAGAACAAAATCCGGAACCTCTTGCAGGAATGCGAGTCCTTTTGCCAAGTTGACTCTCTGCGACCACCAGTAGAGAGCGTTTACCATGCGTGGTGTGACCTTGATGATGTCGCTGAAGGAACCTACAGCTTGCTGCCACTGAAGGTGCAGTTCTTCCTGCAGAGGCCACATTTTGAGTCTTGCCAAAGGGACGAGGTTTATGGCCGTAGAGCACATCCCCAGGAGTGAGGCGAACATGCAGACCGAAACTGACTTTCTTTTTGAGATTCGAAGTGCTAGCTTCTGAAGACGAAGCTGTCTTTCTTGTGACAAGGATGCTTTGCACTGGACCGTGTCCATACAAGGCCCAAGGAAAGGCAGAATTTGCATTGGATGTAACTGGGATTTGCTTTTGCTCACAGTCAGTCCCAGAGACTTGAAGAGATGTCGACACGCTGCAATGGAAGTCTTGACCGATTGCTTCGAAGGACATTTGATTAGCCAATCGTCCAAGTATGGGAATACTTGAATTCCCCAGGATCGCAATGCTGCCGTCCCAGGAGCTAGGCATTTCGTGAAGATCCTTGGAGCAGATTTCAGTCCAAACGGGAGCACTTTGAACTGAAAGTGGGCGCCACCCACAGTGAAGCGGAGATACTTGCGATGTTTGGGATGTGGAAGTAAGCGTCTTCCATGTTCAGAGAAGCCAGAAAATCTCCCTTGTTTAGGCAACCTAAGATCTCAGAGAGTGACCATACGAAATCCTTGTTTTTTTGAGGAATCTGTTCAGGTTGCGAAGATCCAGGATCGGTCGCCATTCCCCTGATTTCTTTTTGATTAGGAAAAAACGAGAATAGAAACCTGTCCGTCTCTGATGTATTGGGACTTCTTCTATGGAGTTCTTGAGGAGCATTAAACAAGCTTCTTTGAACAATAAGTGAAGACGAGGGGGTCCCTGGGCGGAGTGGTAGGCGGTTTGGTGACAAATTCTAGGGTATGATCGTTTCTCACTAGGTCCAGAACCCACTGACCGGAGGCGATTTCTCGCCATCTGTCTATAAATGTTGAAATTTTCGCGCCCATGGGAAAGGGAGAAGGTGTGAATGGCGCCCTGCTGAGATCACTGCTCCTGCTAGAGTCTTGCCCTTGGTTCTGGGATCGCTTTCGACCTCCCTAGCAAGAGAAACCAGCCATATTGGATTGGCGATATGATGATTGATAATTCTGCCTATAATGGGGCTGGTACTGCCTGTTCTGCTGTTGGTAACCTCCTCTAGAGGAATAACCATGCCCCTTAGCGCCTCTGAATGTTCCACGTTATATTGTAGGGAACCCAAAGATCTTGTGTGTCCGTATCGATTTTAATGGCTTGGAGAGCCTCATTGATGTGCTTGCCAAACAACGATTCGCCATCGTACGCCATGTCCAATATCTTCGTTTAGACTTCTGGTCTGAAGGTGGTGGCTTTAAGCCAACCCTGGCGCCTGAGAACTGTAGCTCCAGCTAGCTGTCTAAAGTTTGTATTTACAATGTCCAGTGCGCAGTCAATCGTTTCCGATGCAGCACGCTCACCCTCTAACAAAATCTTCCGTGCTTCTTGACTTCTGTCCTCAGGAATGAGGTCAATCAATCCAGCCATATCGGACCACATTTGGCAGTCATTACGCCCTATGATGGCTAGGGAGTTAGCAGCCCTGATGGAAGCAGCTGCCATAGTTGAAAACTTTTTCCCAATGAGGTCTAATCGACGCTCCTCCTTATCTGGTGGTGTAGTGATAGGTGTTACCGAATTCTTAGAACTTTGTTGGGCAGCCTGAGAGATGACCGAATCTGGTCTAGGATGACCAATAAGACAAGATGGGCTATTAGCTGGAGCTCGATATTTCTTTTCTATCTGTGGAAGCACCGCAGGCACGGATGCAGGGTTCTTCATAATCTTGACGCCTTCATTCCATATGTAATCAATTATGAGTATGGCTCTGGTGACCTTCCTAGATTATTCTTTAAAATCATGAAGGAAACAGTCTGTGATTTCCACGGTAACAGGAAGTTGAAATCTGGCAGCAACCCTCTGCATGAGATTGTGAAAACCCCCTATATCTTCTTGTGGCGAATCAGATGGCTGGGGGATCGGTGGTGAAGGCATAGGAATAATATATGAATCCCATGGATCCACTTGAGGATTCTCGTGTAATTCTCCTTCTTCAGGTTCCTCATCAGAGGATGTGTCTAGAACCGCAGTGGTTTGTGAAGGTTGACATCCCTCAGAAGGTTCTGCAGCCGGAGGCATCAGTATTGGAGCCTCAGGTATAGGTAGAGGATCTGGAACTGCCACAGGAGGAGGTGGTGGGATCACCTGCTGTGGTGGAAATCGTTGTCTATAATCTGCGAGAATGGCTTGTAAATCCTGGATCAAATTAGGAGGCAGATGGTTGGCGGCAGGCTGATGTACTTGTCTGTGATACACCTTATGATGTGGAACCACAATGTCCTCCTAATAATAATGATCACTGTAATGCTCTTCCTCCTTCTCCTCTTCGACACTTTATATGGAGCTCTGAAGGATGATGAGCTATTCCTAATGGCCCTTCTTCATCCTCATCTTCGGAATCGTCATCCTCTTCTTGTGCATTTGTCTCTAAAATATGCGACTGAGTAAGATGCAAAATAGTACAATATTCAGGTCTTTGATATGTCTTCAGTTGAAAACTCCTAGACGGAACAGGAGTGGAGTAAGTTGAAGCTACAACTAAAGCCTTAGCTGTAGCCGGTAATAGCATAGTAGACGGTATGGTCGTCGACGGGATCTCCGTTGATGGACTTGTCGTCGAAGGTCTCTTTGCTATCGCTGTCTATGGAATCGTCGTCGACGGGCTCGCCGTTGACGGGCTCAACGTCGATGGTACACTCATCGACAGACTAGAGCTCTTCGTCAAAGGGACAGTCGTCGACGGCGTAGATGGTACCGGTTTCTTCGTCGACGGTACGTCCCTCGTCGACAACGCAGGCTTCATCGATGGAGCTTTCGTCGATATATTCTTCGATGAATACTTAGTCGATGGGGTTTTCGTCGTCGACGACAGTTTTCTTAGAAGTCACAGTAATCCCCGTTGACAGAATAGGAGATGTGATTGACGAAGTAGGGATAGTCTCGGTCGACGAAGGAGCAGAAGAGGTGACAGAAACTGTCGAAGATGGAGTGTAAACAAGAGATTTTGAAAGGCGTTTACTCACAGTTTTTAAAGATTGTTTGTGAGAGTCCTTGAGAGCAGAAGTCTGTGGAGACTTTGAAGGCCCAGAGGACATAGGAGGAGACCCCTGTGAAGGGCCAGAAGTAGAGTGGGAGGATTTCAGATGTTTTCTCCCCTCACTAGAAGAACTCTCCTGAGATCTGGCTCTCTTGCTGGACATTGAGGCTCTGTCATCCTCTTCAGCTGAGGTGGATTTAAGCCACAACAGTACTCTTGCCTCCCTATCGCTAAGAGTCTTAGAATGGAAGGTGCGGCAGATTTTACAATCTTTTTCCTCATGCTTGGGGTAGAGGCAGTAGATACAGTCCTTATGTTGACCATCAACATGGAGTCTTTTCTTGTGGCAGGTTCTGCAGGGCTTGAACAAGGCCTTCTTATCAGACATCTTGAAGAAAAAACTGAGCTGGCACTCAGGGAGACTCCCTTCCACACGACATGCGGTGAAAATCTGAGGAGAACTGGCTCTGCAGTGAGGGTTCTAGAGGGTGATGATAGCTTATTGGTTGTACCAAAAGTTTGGTTGTTTTAGCATAATGATGTAGATAGGCTGCCAGGATTTGGGCCTCAGGCCTTTTTCCTTAGGGCCTACTACTGTTATTTACCTTTGGCACTGCTATTTTTATTTACCGTGGGACTCTCGCCTCGGCGACTGGTAAGGATTCAGGCATGTGAATCTATGAAAGATACCCCAATACTGGATAAGTGGATGTATGGGTTAGTGAGCAGGTGTATGGGTGAGTGGGTTGTGAGTACCTGTTTTGCACAGCATCTGTGTGAGTGGCTGTATAAGTGAGTGAATGGCTGTGTGAATGCCTGTATCGATGTGTGAATGGGTATGTAAGTGGTTTTGTGGGTGAGTGAATGGATGTGTGGGTGGCAGTATGGGTGAGTGAGTAGGTCTGTTAGTAGCTGTATGAGTGAGTGAGAGGTTGTATTGGTGAGTGGTTGTGTGAGTGGTTGTGTGTTTGGTGTGTGGGTGTGTGGCTGTATGGGTCTTTGTGTGGGCATGTGAGTGGTTTTGTGGGTGGGTGTTTGAGTGGCTGTATAGGCCTGTGAGTGACTGTATAGGTGAGTGAGTGGTTGTATGAGTGAGGGAATGTGTGTCAGTAGTTGTATGGGTCTGTGATTGGGCAAATGAGTGGTAGTGTGAGTGGGTGTATGAGATGCTGTATGGGCTTGTGAGTGGATGTCTGTGTTGTTCTGTGGACGAAGCCATCAGTGAGGCCATCAGCGATGTCACTGACCATGTCATGAGATCATAAGCAGCGCACTTCGGCGTAAGTTATAGTTCTAGTTACCTCAGGTAACTAGAACTGCTGAATTTCTATGGTTCTGTATAAGTGAAATCAGAGCCTAACTATAATGTTCCTGTATCATTATAAGGCACCAAAGAGGCAAGTGGGAAAGGTTGCACCATTGAGGCAGAAATATAATCGGGTTCTATGTAGTGAACATAAAAGTACAGAGAGACATTGCTGAATCTATAGGAACTATGTAGTGTGGTCAGGAGAGACTAAACCAAATGAGGGAAGCTGGGATAGAAGACAGAAACACATACCTCATCCCAGTCTTTGGCGCAGAAACTGCAGGCGAGTAGGCCTTCACCACAGCTTGGTGAGGCATCTGAAGTCGCTTTTCGCTAACACCAACTGTACGAATGTGTGCTAAGTTCAGGCTTCCCTGAAAAAAGAAAAGAGATGGGAAAGGAACTTCAACTAACCATTTATAAAGAGGGTGACCCTTTTCTGCCAGTATTTGCTTGCAGCAATAAATTCAACTTTAGCAAGTTGCTCAATACTTACTGGTGGTGTTTTGAAAAGAACTGGCGGAGGCTGCCAGGAGAAACTGAAGCCTGCATTTCCTGGCAAAAGCTTGGCAGCGGAAACACTGACAGGGGACGTTGCCTAAAGAAAAGTTAAGTAAATCAATTTAGGTACTCTCAAAGATGACAAAACATACATTGTCAGCATTAGACAATTTCAAATGTTCATTAAATAGACAATTTACTTAACGGATGCCTTTCTTCAGGCATGTAAAATGCACACAGGGACTGATTTTTTACTCTCGATGCTACCATATTTATAAGATCAAATTGAAAGTAATGGACATCTCACCCACATGTCTTTCAGTGATGCAGACAGTTCACTTTTTGTTCTTTTACAGTTACAGTCTGTTGTTTCAAACACAGAAAAGCAACAAGTACAAACAATATTCCTGTTACATTATTTAGGATTCTAACTTTCTAGAACAAATAGATCATTTCCTCACGTCTAATTGAGGGACCTACTTGATCTTCAAAGCTAGCATCCTAAATATGTTAACCTTTAAATCCTAGTTCTACATTGTGGGTTTAGATACAAAAACATGTAATCATCACCAACACACCCACTTTAGAGATTTCCATTAATACGTAAGAACTAAGATGTACAGTTGGATTAAGAAGGCTTTTTCAAATTCTTACTTTAGAGGAAAGAATGCAAAAAAATAAGCCATACAGGCAACGGTTAGGATCAGTACATGTGGACATATCAGAATAAGGCTAATTTCCCCACACACTTTCCTGCATCACTGGGTAGGCAGGGTGATTGGTCATAATCTTATTGGGAGATGCCACGACAGAGAACCAGGTTTATATTAAGTAACCTTTCTTTCTACATCTTTCTTAGGATCTTCATTACTATTAATAAATGATAATTAGAATAGTAAGCTCATCCCTCATAGCAGAGGGAGGGTGGGCCAGAATGAAGACAAAGAATGTGTTTGGCACAAAGGCTAGACCCACTTACTTGCAGAGTGTGCAGTCAGGTGCAAGTGGCAGTACTTATCAAAGATTTGCACTGGCATTCAAGTGGCTCCTCCACAACCTACAGAAACCGGTATATTCCTCAGGGGAGCTCTTTATTTATTTTATTTTTTTGTCCTCATTTGCCACAATGGTTTTGTTACCATGATGAAGTCGAGTGGTATACGAGCGGGATGCTGTCTCAGCTAATAATTAGCTGGTAGGGCTCAACTTGACTCTCGATACTTAACCCTCAGCTCCTCCTTCTCAACCGACTTTATTTGACCAGACGAAAACCAACCAAGAAAAGAGTGGATATTTCCACAATGATATCAGGCCCTGGGGTATGTCCAAGTGGCTTAATCATTGGACCCGGGGGAAAAAAAAAACCTGGACATTCAATGTGCCCAATTTAATAGATGCCAAAACGCCTTTTTGTTTGAATTACCAGACCTACCCAGGTCTAATCTGGAGACAGTTAAAATAGAGGTGTACCAATCTTCGATTGTAGGGGGCAAAGAGTCTTTCCATCTTCTGCATATCTCCCTCCTGGCAAGCAAGATAGAGTAAAAACTAGTTTCTTCTCTGAACTTTGGAGACCCTCCAAAATACCCAAGATAATCAGTGGGAGATCGAGGACTATGTTCAAGTTCAAAGATAAAGACAAAGTTCTTTTTATGTCCTCCCAAAAAGTTGACAAAACGGGACACTCAAAAAACATGTGACAGTCCGAAGCAGCTACCACACCACATTTAGGGCATGTTACCGGGCTCCCCTGAGTAAATTTCGAAAGCCTTAATGGAGAGTAGTAGGCCCTGTGGATGGTAAAGATGTGATTTCTACGAAGCCAAGATGGTTTCACTACGTCCCACAACATTCCACAGAATAGGCTCCAGAGCCCTTGCAGATTACACCACATTATGGTTGATGACCAAAGGTCTTCTGGTAATGAGAAAGCGCCATCCCTTTCCTCCATAATCAGGTTATACCATGATGAGATTTCCTTTTTAGCGGGAGGTTTATCGACCAAGGATGATATTAATTGACTATAACATTTTTACCACAATACTTGCTAAAAGACTCGCAATGGTGGCTCCTGAAATCCTTCACCCAGATCAGAAGGGGTTAACTTATGATTTAATAGGGGCAATAGATATGGCCTCTCTGGAGTCCCTCCCCTTAGCCGTCCTCACGCTGGACGCAACCAAGGCCTTCGACAGGGTGAACTGGGTTTACCTGTGGGAGCCTTGGCAAAGTTCAACGTGGACGGAAAAACACGGAGGGTAATTGATCTTCTATATCAGACCCGTAGTGCCTGTATTTTGGTAAATGGCACTCTATCTGAGCCTTTGAACATCTCGAGAGGTACTAGGCAGGGCTGCCCTCTCTCCCCACTCCTGTGCGATCTATACATTGAACCATTTGCCCAGTGCTTAAGAGAGAATGTTAACATCAGACCGTTCATGTATAAGGGGTGGGAGAGAAAGGTGGCCCTATACGCCGATGATATTCTGGTGTATACCTCAGAGGTACACACTGCGCTCCCAGCAGTCTTAAAGGTGGCCTCTGAGTTTGGAGAAATCTCTGGGTATGAGATCAACCCTGACAAGACAGAGATGTTGATATGGAACGTAGATCAGATTCCAGCAGATATCACAGTACGTCCTGGGAATAAGATGAGATACTTGGGCATTAACATCATTAAAGATATCAATCAGATCGCCAAGATAAATTTCACAGCCGTAGCTAAGGAATGCCGTAAACTATTAATGTCATGGGCACAACTGCCTTTATCATTTTTAGGAAGGGTTAATTTAATTAAAATGTCTATTTTGCCTAAAATTTCTTTTCTTTTCAACACAATTCCGTTATATTTTGATCCCTCATTAATAAATAAACTACAATCTGATATTAACTCCTTTATTTGGAGTAACCGCCTTTCGAGGATCTCCTGGAAAAAGTTGAGGAGGCGCAGAGAAAAGGGTGGAATCGCGGCCCCAGACTTCCAGATATATGCATGGGCATTTCAACTATCCCATGTCAGAGTGCTTCTTAAAAATCCATCTGGGTATGGGGCTGGTTCTTTGTATTCCACCCTTCTTATAGGAGAAGGTGTTAGCCAATCAGGGTTTTTGTTTAAGTTTGGGGACCCCAAGTTTTAAAAAAAAATTAAGTTGAAGATTCTGCAAGGAATGGCCAAAATGTGGGCACAGATAACTAAAACCATTAAGGTAGGATACTACAATAGTAGGACTCCGCTTTGGGATCTCCCTGAGAGTCCCGCTTGGTTGAGAGACAGTCTAGCGATACCGATTAAGGAAGCTGGGTTGGCTGTTTGGGGTGATTTGTTCACAGAAGGGGAGTTGCTCCCGTGGGAGTGTCTTAGAAACATCATTGGCTCCAACTTTGCTAGATTCAAGTATATGCAAATAGCTAGTTGGACCCACGCATTTGTTTCTCGTACAATGCGTGGAAATAAATTCCCCATAGGAAGTCACAGCCAATTAATATCATCCTAGGTCGATAAACCTCCCGCTCAGGGGAGCTCTATGTAGCTGCCTTGCCTCTTGTTCAAGGGGCCTTAGGACCTTCAAAGGGTGCTTTGTGGGTTGCCAGACAGCATGATGTGATGTCCATTGAAACACAGATTGTTTATAGCCAGCCACCACTTATGAGCTGACCAGAACCCAGGTCAAAGAATTACACACTCCGCATGCTCCGAAAGAAGCCCGCAATAATCCAAATGTATCCCTTCTTCAATGCAGTTTGCCAACCTAAATCTGTTTATTTGTAAGCTTTTGGTGATCAGCTAGCATGAATACTAAGGTGAATGTGTTGCATTTTAGGGTAAATCTCGTAATGCACAATTCTCACTCTACCCTACTATGATTATGTGGGGACAGAACTGTTTTGGTATTCCATCTGTTAACTGTGTCTCCAAGCTCTTGGAACTGGCAAAAAAGTGCCATGTTAGCCCTGTATAAAAAAAACCCCAAGTTTTCCTCTCAATGCATGTCCCAATTTACAAAGGAGCAGGGGCACAGATGAGGTTATCCTCCTCTTAAGGTGCACACTTTGATCCTATACATTTTTTCATTGATGCAGGTTTTTGCACATGGGATTAAAGGAGTGAGATGAATGTTGCTAACATGGACGGGACTTTCGCGCAAGACAGATCTGTCCTTTCACGCCTAACTCAGTTCTTCATTTAGTCAACAAGAAGCTGACTTCCGTCTTGCAAAGTGATGAGTGAGGTAAGGAGGGATCAATGACGCAAAATTCCTGGCACATTTTCATGCATTTCAGACCCCTAAAACGACCGCCCTCCTGTAGATAAACTTACATTTTTGTCCACTACTGTTCAGTACAGTAAGTACCACACTTACTGTAAAGACTACTTTAGCCACTCGTTTGCTCGCTGATTTATCACTCTGCACCTCTCTTTGGTTGCTGCACACCAAGTTCTTTTCTAACTCTGCATCATTCGATGAGACTTTTGTGCACTGGTTGGTTTACGAGCATCTCATTTTGCAGCAAACACAGTTCGGTGAAGTTTCTCTGTGTGCTGACAGGTTACCCCTATCTTTTTCCTCCTGCCTGAGCACTTCTCCGATTCTTGTTTGGGATTTTCCAGGGTCGTATTCTACAATTGGGCACATAAGGGATTTTATTGCATGTCTGCTTCTACTGGCACACACAGTTCTGACAACACAGTAACACTTATCTGGCGCAATCTTATACTGGTTGCTATAGATCAAGGTTTGTTTACATCCTGTGCATTCCGTTTCTGGCTGCACTGTATAAATAATTTTCATGAAGCTGATCGTTTCCACCGCTTTTTAGGCAATTTCTAGACATTTAGGTTCATTATGTTCCATATGGCATTGATTTACACAATTCTCCTACTACAGCATCAGTTAGAATTTGTTTTGAATCTGACCGTTGCCCTGAGGAGTGAAATTCCGAAACACCCAGCGACCTGAATTAAAACCTGTAGGCAGTGGATATGCATTAATAATGTTTATTTTATTTTACATATAAGGTTGATCGATGAGATTACTCTATTAGGATAGAACATCTAGTTGGCATCTACTGAGCGGTGCATTTTACAACACATTCCATACCTTGGTATAGGCTTCTTGTGGAAGCAGTGCAGCAACAGACACAATAGTCACTATGAATTCACATTCTGTTGAGCTCCTATCTGAGAAGCCATATATATTAGATCACACTAGAATGCCCATTGTAAAGTCCAAACCAATGCTCCCTAGGACAGTGCATTTCTCCTTTTACAAGAGCAACAAAGGAATATTTAACGTTGTGTTCAAACAAAGGTGTATTGGTCTACACAGTCCAAAGCATGAAGGGGAACTTAATTTAAATTAGGCTTTGTTCCTAATCTTCTAACTTCCATTTTTTTTCTATCTTCGGGACACATTCTATCACCTGGACTTTCTGTACACTGCCTGTGGCCTTAGCAAACACAACATTATTATTAGGAAGATACAACCTAAGTTAGTAAAATGCCAATTCATTAACCATTGATCAAGGACTTTATTTACTTCTGGGGTTCCAATCTCAAAGCTAGACTTTGACCCAGGCAATCAAAAACACAGTGCACTGGAGCAAGCCTGATGCAACACCGTCAACTTTTACACACTATTTAACTATCCCATAAAATGGGATCCCGTCTTCTAAAATCACTTCCTATTCATTGAGAGAACCGCAGTGACTTCACATCAGTTCCAAAGGTGTTTACCATCAAGTGACTGTGGGTGGTAGACCTAGATAAAACTGTATGAAATACCTTGAGCTGACAAGAGATGCAGCAATCTACCGGAATATTTTGGTAAGAGGCAGCTGGCCCTTTGCCACGGTAACCTCACAAATTATCAACTACGTTGAACAAAGCACCTCAACGATGCCTACAGAGTTATTTTCCTTATCACAGTTTCTAAAAATTACAACATATGAAAGGGAAGAGAGACAGAAAAAGAAAAAAGGGAATGCATTAGATTATTCTTACAACGAGAAAGCACTAAAGGGCATGACAGCTCGCTTTCCTAGAGACTATAAATCAATGTCTGAAAACAAAAGTTTGTTGGAGTTCACCCAGGAATTGAGGTTTTACTTGTTTTAACCAATTATTTGATCAACAGGAACAAGGCAGAGGCATGTACAATACTTTCAGTATAAATGAAGCCATAGCAACGGTCTTAATGAAATCTCTAACTAACCCTCAATCCGACACTCACCTGATAGGCATGATCGGTCTGGACGTGGCACAAGCTGGTTGGAGCAGAAAGGCTCAAGGGTGTCATAAGTGGCAACTCAGGCTTAGTTGATACAGGCAGGGTCCAGGCAGACTGCTCCAATATAGGAAACACTGGGGGGGTGGAGGTTGTAGGAGACACTGGTGTCAGGCTGGATAGGCCATCCGTCAAGGAATCCATGTTCACATCCACCTCTGTGTAGTAAAAGTCCTCCTCGCCATCACTATGATCCGGCTCAGCCCGACGGCTACAAGGAACAGAAATCCACTTGTATATCTTGTGTATATGGAAGAAAAATATGTTTGAAGCCCTTTGCTTCCAGCCACTGGTCTAAAAGATGGAGTGATGGGGCAAATTGGGGTTTCCATCTGAACTCATGTACAAAAACATAGGCAAGGGAAGGGAGAATGATTTGAAGTTCTCTCTACATTATATTACCATTCCATCTGACATTTAGTGAAAAGACTAGCTTTTTAGCTACGATGTGCTACTCTAGCAAATTTCCTCTTCTTTTTCTGTTTCTTTTCCCCCTTATTCAACCATTCACCACAGCTAGAATGTAAGAAGGTGATAATTCCACGAGGTTGCTTTTATTTCTGCAATAGTCTAGGACACTTACCCAAGATGGACAGCTCGGATGTGCTTCTGAATTCCAGATGAGGTACTGAGTACCTTCCCACAATTCTTCCACAAGCACTTAAACATCACCTTCACAGAGTTCTAGGAAAAATGTAAGATTGATCAGGTAACTAGCCCCCCTTATATCCATACTCCAAAATTAGAAACACCCATGTCATGATTCTAATAATCTCTCTTGGCTCACCCCATTAGTGCATATATACATACGCAAAAAGAAATAAAGAAAAAAAAAATCACAAACACTGCATGCTGATAAGCAACCCCCATTTAAATTGTGCAAGGAAATGGTACAGAGGTTTGCTAGAGCAGACTATAAAAATCAAGTACACCTGTGTGCAAATCATACAGTAAGATGCTCAGGCAAATTGTCAGAACGTAAACACTGAAATCACATGATACAAAGAAAGTGTGCTGTACTGGGAGGGGGTGAATTGACATTGGTAAAAGAAAAAAAACATGCCACTAATACAAAGACTGAGCTCTTATAATCCCTCACCAGAATCATAAGCCCAGATGTGTAAAAAGAATAGTTTTACAAAACTTTGTCCAAAATAGGATAGATTTATGGGTGAGAAAGACGGCATGGCAATCGAAACAAACTAAAAATCCTCAATCTCTGGATCCTACTGCTTGAGAAACCGAGAAGCCGTCCAAGACATATCAGGGTTTCTTGCCTCTAGCGTGCGACCCACAGATTAAGGCAAGGTCTCTTGCAAATTTTACCTGATGGAATGGGATTTTTCTTTCCTTCAGCCTGAACTAATTCACTTTGAGTGTGGAAAAGTAGATTTCTCGCACATTCTATGCACAAAAATCAGTATTTGCTTTAGGTACATGAATAGAGATAAAGAAATAAAACTACAGATTTCAACCAGGAGCAGCTTTTTCAATATCCCTTAAGCACCTGTCTCAAAGTTCCATATTTTGGGCAGATGTAGGAAATATGCTACAGATCTATTTTCAAGTTCAGGCGAAGGGCCACAAGGACATTTCTATCTGATGCTTAAGACGTTGAAAGTCTCCCACAGGAAAACAGTCTGCCTTCGCTAAAGCAAAATTTCCCTTTTACCGCAAACTTAGAGGGGCACCTGTATATGCGTGCACCACTTTATTAGTTGAAAATATTTTCCCCTTGAAATATTTTTCAACTTTTCAAATACTAACTGGCTCATTTTCACTGCTATATAAATCACGTCATGGTGGAGAAGTAAGACTTTGATAGAGAGCTAATCATTGGGACTTTGTTCACCATGACTTACCACAAAGAACCGACAGATTAACCAATCAATCTGTAAGAAAGAAGGGGTTTAAGTACTGCTTGTAGTTTAAAAGTTGACGAGCACAGGGGAGCCGTTTTCCAAAACCATGCACAGTCTCTCAGAGAACGAAAGTCTGGAGTTTCCTTCCAAGTGTCAGTACTGTCTAGGCTGAGAATTTGCGTGCACAGAGAATACAACACACACAACAGCATCCAGACAATTAACTGCATTTTCCAGCAATCCATGAACTCCCAAGCAATATGGAGAAGTGGCGGGTGTCTTGGACATCTGGGTATAACCTCTCAAGTGACCCACGCCTCTAGACAATCACAACACAATATTGCTGCAGCCTGAACTTTGCCACGGGGATCAAAGATGTCCTTTACAAAAGATTAGCTGCTCCCTATAGTTCACGGATCTGTATCGAATGACTTGGAGAATTCAGAAAAACATTTCTAAAAGTTATCTTACTTGGTTAAATGGGAACTTAGAACCATTTGAACATTTAAAATGAACTCTGTGGAGATTGCAGGGTTCACTTAAGTGTTATCCTGTGACAGAAAAGGAAGTATTTTTAGGCTGGGACTATGTTGCTCATGCTTAGTGTGAATGTCAAAGTATAATATATTAGAATTCTAGCATGCAGGTTAACACGAATTGATAGGCTAAGAAACAGCAGAGTATTAACATGTGTTACTTGCACTGCAATGAAACAAGTCAATTAGAAACTAGAACTCGTCTTTCCCAAAGTGCATAGCGACAAAGCTTGAGGTAGTTATTCTAGTCACACAGAGAAGTGCCAGTGAACATGTGTTTAAGATAGTCAAGTTTTGCATTTCTACTTTTAGGAATTACACGCTCCACACCAAAGTACAAAGAGTTGTTTATACAAAGATACTGGTAAGATATACAGGTACAGTTTTGTACCGAACCTTCATATGTTACTAAACATATTGTTTGTCTGTAGATACCCACTACGTCCTGCAGACAACTCTTCAAGAAGTTACGAGTCAGAGAGGTGGAGTCCAGAGTCTGTTTTCTCTCTTGCCTCATTCCCACTGTCTACCACAGGCCCTCTGGTCCTTGTATAGGAGGTTATTGGTGAAGGTGGTTACATATGGAAGAGTGAATCAATCCCATTGTATTTCAAGAAAGAAGTTAAGTGTATCCTGACACATCCTAGCTTAACCTTGGGAACTAATGCGTCTTTACGAATGTCATTCATTGCCAACAAAATAGAATAATTAAATAATGAGTACATAATTTATTTTTTTTTAAATTCGAAACCATTCCACTCATCACAGCTTTTGAATATTCCCACTTCCAGTCAAGACACAGCAAGCTATGTTAATTTAAAGGGCAGGTCAGTAACATTTGAAAAAGAGCTAACAGCTAGTCTTGTGAATCCTTCTAAATCAGTGTCTCCTAAACAGCGGGTACTGGATACCTAGTGGGTCGCGAGCAGATTTTTGGTAGGTCTGTAAAATCCGAGCAATAAATAAAGAAGTTCTGTGTTTATCTTGTCACATTTGCCTTTAATTATCAGGCTAGGCCTATTGACAATTGCTGCTTAGTCTTAACATGGAAATGGTGTTTACTTTTTTTCCTAAGACTCCAAAGTGAGAGGAGTTTTTAAAGTGAATTATGTGACAATCTAAATAAACTGTATGCATTCAGCAGTTAGGAAAGCAAAAATGCACTTTTTTTCAATTAAAAGTGTGATAGAAACCAAGATTTTAATAAGATCAAAACAAATCAAAACATTTAACTTGGTGTTGCAAAAATTATACTTATTCACAGAAACCAGATTTGCACATATTATGATTTATGTGCTGGATAGTTTAATCAGTAAAATTGTATATATGCGCAAAGTTCTAGACTACTTCAGTAGAAACGTGCTGTCTGTTATTGCGCTAACAGATGATGCTTTAGTTATATTTAAAAATGGCCCGCCTCATGTCCATTAAAGGTAGGTAGGTCACAAAAGTTGTTTGTTCTAAAACGTTGGGTGTGCTCCAAAAATGTTTGGGAGCTACTGTTGTAGAGTAATACACTCTACTCCTTCCATCAAGTGTTCCATTTTTTTTTACAAAGGTAATGCAATTAATCGATCTGATACAACTTCGCTGCCCTCAATGACCTGAGACATCCGGAGGCCTATCAGTCCTCACTGCCTCCCTTGGGGAGAAGCTATGCTAATGCAACTTCCTTTGAGGCAAACTCAGATCTAAGATCAGAAAAACTCTCCACCCAAACATTAGCACATCACAGACATGCTAAACCATTATACCACTAAGCACGAAATCAGCCAGCTTCATTCTTCTTTCACTCATAATAATAAGAAAACTGGCAATCAACCAATGTATGCACACGTGATTAAGCAATAGAAGGGACGCTACTGGCCTGTAATTCTATTACAGGTAAGTAACTATCAGAGAAAGATGGCATTTACACTGCAAAGACATCAACTTCGCACCTTCTATTAATTTCCAATGTTGTAAAACCAAAAACCATGCAACTTTTGTACCATACCCTTAAAATGTAAAGATAGTACTGAACGAACTTTTGATTTTAAGTGCAGGCCAGGCTCAAAACAACTTGCACAGATGTGCAGACAATGAAACTCAAAGGCCAAGTCGGTGAAACCAAAAGCACCCTGTAAGGGCTGGTTGTCAGACGAGGTGACTGCAGTCTAGCAGAAATACAGTTATTGGACTGGTTTACAAAACTTTGCTGATGCTTCTCATTTGGCAGGTGGGTTGATGGGTTCAAGCTTTCTTCAGGAATGCTCCAGCGCTGACGACGTTTCTATTCCGTCCCAAAACACGTGTGGCACACCCCACCTAACAAACACGCTGCATCATACATACCTAGACTCAATTTCCAAAGCCATTCTACTAATCCGACGAATACACAATAGAGGTCGGTAACATGACATGCAAACTGCAACCCTGTTTCCCTAGAAGCACTAGACTCGTGGTGGTGGTGCTGATCTCCATGTGCTGGTGATACTGTACAGAAAAACAGAATACTGCTCATTACAGAGAAATGACCTACACTTACCTTCCTCTTTCTGGGAATCGGGTCACCAAAGAGGAAATGGGCAGCATCAGTGTCCTCTATTCCGTCATCTGACTGGGCGGATGACAAGCAGGTCTTGCTAACCTCGGTGGACATTGGCGGCGAGGGTGTTGATGGAATGGACGGGTCACCCTGAAAGTCCCAGTTCCAGTCACCACTGTTGGTACTGCTGCTGCAACTTGATGAATTCAAAGCAGCCTCCTTGGAAACTTTGCTGCATGGCTCTGAGGGGGAACAAGAACAAGGCATGACAATCACCAAGAGGCAGGGAGGCAGAAATGTATCTTCTAGGACCATCCTTTTGGGGAAGAAGAGCAGAGGCTGCTGCCCTGTGTACACCATGCAAGTTACTTTATCAAAATAAATAACAGAAGGCCCCAAAATCACATAACATAGAAAGAGGTTGAGACCAAAAACCCAACACAAAAATGTAAAAAGATTAATTTTAAAAAAAAAAGTGCGCTTTATTTTTAGGGATTTTGTTTAAAGCAATTTTAAAACATTTTACCTTTTAGGGTAGGAGATATTTTAGCAGTCTCAATTTAGACATTTTTATGTATCTCAAGTATTCCATGTTTTAGAGAGCTTGATACACATTTGAGGTGTTTTGCTTTCACATCCTCTCTTCAATTAATCTTTAGAGTAGTGCTTTAACCAATTTTACGTTTTGGGGGTTTTGTATTAGATTTTTTTAATCCGGCTTTTAAGGTTTAGGTCTTGGATGCATGTACAGATAGATACACCATGTACAGAGGGCGACTCAACTTCAAAACACCTTTAACCTCAAGCAGCGTGGCCCCTGGGAACGAAGGAGAGTTCTGAAACTTCCTGAACTGTGCAGTTGGGACCATACCCGTTGAATTCACTCAAATTCTTACCTGTAGTGCAAGTGCCTGCCCCTTGGCCCAGCAGCAGGGGGCTGGTGGACAGGCTGGTGAGAACAGCAGCAGCGATTACTTCATCGAGGTCAGCTTTTTCCGATGGCCTCCTGGGAGCATAAAGAGAGACAAAGTTTACTCGCATCATAAGCTGTAGTTCTTCAGATAAAGGGGTAGAGAGAAAAGAAAAATAAAACTTTCCAAACTGTTGCATCTTTATTCGAAAAACATTTTTTGACATTCAAGTAGTAGGACTACCATTAGTATTTAGATCTGAGATATGAAAGCTCCTTTGACATTGAAGGGCTGCAGGTGCAGGCAGGCTTCATATCCTACCAGCATGTGTTGTTGGCACCAGCCTTGTGCACCACAAAAGGGCTTTCTGGTGATGAACTGCTGTGCCCTTAAGACCACAATGTCTCATACTTGATATGTTGTAGAGCTGTTGCCAAGTTGTAGTCACATGCTGGCCAAACACTGCTTCACCCCTGAAGTGCATGCCTAGCACTCCATTTCCATGTGAAGTGCAAAACAATGTACTCCTAAGCTTACCTTGCACCGGAGGATGCCGCTGAAATCCAGCGACAGCAAGGTTCACGGTTACATCAACTGCCACTGAGAAGGTATTTTCTACCTCTCTCAAAATGGCCTTGGCATCTTCTCTTTTGTACTACAGAGGGAGGTCTAGGCTGGGGCTGATGTCCACACAACTGCTGGCTGTAACTGCCAAGGATAACAAGGTTCCATTTTGTATAACTTAACGCTCCAGGAACGCAGTAGACAGAAAGGCCAAATTTAATGTGTGGTGCATGGCGGCATCTGCAATGACCATCCAGCCGTGGTTTGCCCTATGAGAAAGGCAGATAGGTAAACGGTGGGGGCTTATATTTCTCTAAACGTAAAAAACAAAAATGTACTAGCAATGTAGCTGGGGTTTGCATCAGCTGCTTACTTTTCTACCACGTGCCGTCATGGGAATAACATTGCCCGGAGACAAGGTTATTTTGTAGAATTTAAGTCAAAGGGTCTTGTAAATAATACAGGCCCAAGCTGTTTACTGTAACGCTTTGACCTGAACCTATATCATTACTGGCTAGGTCGAAGCCCATTCTGTATGGCTCATCGTTTACAATGGTTCACAATTAACCAAAGAATCAGGGAGAAAATCAAATATATATTCAAGTAGATGCGACAATCCCAATCCATACAGTCTCTCCCATAACTCCCACCTCCCATCCAAAGCTCAATAACCGATAGGCAAAACTATGTGACACAAACGTGAAGGATGCAGGAGGTAGGAACAGGCAATGGCTGTACAGAAGGGCTGGACGGACATTAAGGCCCATAACTTGTGGCAGTATACACTTTATAGATCACGAGAACCAGAGATGGTTGTCCACACCAAGCGTGATGACAAAATATTTCATTTAAGGGAAATCATAAAATTACACAATGTAAAGAAGGCGATTACTAAGAACTGTGTGAGATTAATGTTACTGAGAACTCGACCACAAGACTAAACGAGACAAATGAGCAAGCCTAAAATATAGGTCTGTGATGTGACTAGGAAGAAAAAAAATCCATAAACGCTTAATTATATGTGGAAAGGAATGAACTCCTATCCATGTTTTCGTCTATAAAGTAGGGTGCAAAAGATCTAACAGAGGAACAAGGCATGTCAGTGAGGAGAGACCAGTCAGCATATCAATACATTTAAGAAAATGAATGGCCTCAAAACAAGGTTGTTTGTGACAGTGTAAGAGAGTGCAATGAAGTGAAAGGATGGACACCCATAAAAGATTACCAGAGAAGGCGTAATTACCAATTATTTGACTACTGCCATGTCGGTCATAGATTAATTCGGTGGAGGAGAGGCTGGGGGCTACTAGAAGATCTCTGACAATGCTAATATCGAATGAGCATACTGTTATTCAACCAAGCTCAGACACAGCCAAGATTACTCGAACTGATGAGGGGAAAAGGGGCAGTGTAAATAGTTCACCTGTTGTGGGCACTCGGAGGAACTAGACATTGCCCCCGTGCCGCAGGAGCAGCAGCCTCATTCTGAGACGAATGCAAACATTAAGGTCATAGAAGCTGCGGATAACAGTCTCCCCGCCGAATAAAATGACGGGCAACAGGCGCTCAGTGCGAGCCCAACCAAAAGAACACGCTCCAGGAGAGTAATAAAGCTGGGAGTTGGGGCGAGTCCTCTAATTAATGATAAAATACATGAGAAGGCGGGGGTTAGGGGCAATGTAAATATATCTGTTAATGGAGGGTCGTTTGGATAGATAGAGAGTGCCCTCGCAAAAACTGATGGCCCCAATGACATCAGCGTTGCACGGTATTGATCAATCATTAAAAGAACTGCTGGGGTAGGAGAATCAAAATCACAAGACGCCTGGTTTGCCCGCGGAGATGGGGCCTCAATTTCGCCCCCCTGCTAATCTGAATTCAATTCCCGTGGGGAGAAAAAATGACGAGGAAGGCTGTAAGCAGGGCAACATCCCGGATGTTTCATCACAGGCTTCAGTGGATGGTCTTTCTCAACATCATAGTAACCCTTCTCTGCTGGTCATGGTGAACACTGTTCCAACTGACATGGATGGTAAACTACATACCCTGCACTTCCCCTCGGAATGTAGCCCACAGGTTGTAGTTTTGAATAAAGTACCGGCTTTGAGCCCATGCCAAACTGAAATGACCCTGCAGCTGAAGAACAAGTCAAGCCATTGGTTTAGCTCTACACTTAGAAATACTGAAGAAAATACCCTAGCCAGAGCAATTAAAGGTGTGTGCAGAGTTCATTTGGGCGGGGAAAAGCCCCAAGATGGAAAGTGGCGCTTGGGTTGGAACAAACCTCTCGGACCCAAAACTGGTGGAGTTTTTTTTACACAAACTTGGTGGTTTGCAGGGACTCCCGCAAAGAATGTATCTGGTCCCTGTAGTAGCTGGTAAGTTATAATTAATTAATGATATTCTTAGAGTTTTAGTAGGTTATGTATTCTGTATGTGTCATGGCATTCCAACAGAATCTCGGCATTCGGATTGAATCTGTTGTACTGGCATTGAGACTTTAACTTACAACCTTGCTTGATGTATTCTGTGGCTTGTCCATCAAAAACGAATTATTTGAATCCTAATTGGTGTCTCTACGCTGTTACTACACCAATAATTAATTAATTATAACTTACCAGCTACTACAGTCCCATTACCCTAATATAAGCCAAGGTGGATTGACCCGGTTACTCAACTAAAAACTCACAAATCAATAGCATCTGTTCCGTGCCCACTAAAAAGCACTTTGCTGCTCTCGAAGATGTCAACTGACTAGTTGGGTCTGTGGTCATTGATACGAGTGCTTCCCCTGTGGAAAAGGACTAAGGAAACAATCCTAAGCTATACTGTTATTTGTGAGAGACTTTCTTCTCGCATTACTCCAGGGGACTCATTGCAGAGACACTCCCCAGCCTACGTGCCCTGAAGAGAGAAGATCAGTCCCAGAGACTGATAGTGAGCGAATTTGGACTAATCCCATAATCTTTCCAGTCGAAATTGCTCTCACTTGCTCAGCAGACTCAGGATACAATGTACCTGATAATGTTAAGCTTTCTTTGGATCGAGGTCAGGCCCCCGTTGTCTCTAAAGGGAGGGAGCAACTGGTATGCGATATGTCATGCCTATTCTGGAATATTGCGAGGGAGCAACAGGCATGCGATAGGTCCTGCCTCTTCAGGAATATTGCGAGGGAGCAACAGGCACGCGATATGTCCTGCCTCTTCTGAATATTGTGGGACACAGCAGAAAACTGAATGATAGCAACTGGGTGTCTTTAATATCTGAGAAGCATGCTGTATGTTTACAAGAGAACTGGCTATTGTCTACTGTACACGTAAATGGTTTTCACTATGTATTCTCACCTGCAACTGTGGCATCGTCTGGCCATCAGAGTGGGGGACTATTAACTCTTGGAAAACTCACGCTGCCAGTCAAGATAACACTTATTTGGACTCTCCTTTCTTTCAAATAGATTGACAATTCCCGAGTGGCGAAACTTCAATGATATTTAAATATTTTTACCACAATAATTGTGTTAATAGTAATACACGAACTATTGATTCTCTTGCCTCTGCTCTAGAAGTAATTCTAACGGACATAAATGTGGCTTATGTGGTCTTATGGTGGAAGGGATTCCAACCTTAGACTATGTCCCATCTCCGATGATAGCCGGTGGAGCAGTGGGGTCTGATTTCTGCAACTTTTTGAACTTCGAGCATACTTTGTGTGGCAATGCAGTGAATCAGGTGATAGACAGGTTATGGTATTATAATTAGGACCGATATGCAAACTAAGGAGATCTTGAATCAGGTAACATTTACAAGTAGAGGAAAGGCGTCTGTGATAGATTTTATTGCACTTTTCAAAGCTTAGGCGTGGAGAGTTTACAAGTTCCTCATACTTGAGTGTCATCGGAGTGATCACAATCAACTTGTGTTAAGCCTTGCCATGGGGTTGCCTCCAGCACGTAATAACAAGACGACTTGCCCAATTGAGTATACAAGAAATTGGGGAGGGGGGTGTCGCAAGTGGAGATATATCGACCAACAGACCTTCCTAGCCCAGCTTTTGGACAACCGGATGGATCATGGCAAGCGTTTAAGGGCTGAACTTAAATCGAGTGTTGTATTTGGAGCTTATCATGAGATTTGTAAAAGGGCCTCGGAGCAATTATTACCCAACTCCTGTCAGGGCCAAAGACAAAATAAATGGTTTGACAAGACATGTACTCGGGCTCTTAACCTATTTAAACAAGCCCTGACCAGTGTACCTAGGCTTCCAACAGAAATAAGGAAGAGTAGGATTCTTTAGAAAGAAGCTGTCAAAGTAAGGAAGGATGAGGCCAGGAGGGAGACTTGGGACCAACGGGCAGATGCTTGTGCTACAAACAATATGACGCAATTCTGAAAGTTAGTTAATGCCTCTTTTTTTCACAAATAGCTCTTTGACTAGCACGACCATTCTGAAGTATGTTTGGGTCGAAAATGTTGCCAAATTGTATGACACAAATGAGTGGGATTACTCTGAAAACAACAAGACAAGGTAGGTCACAAGCTTCGAGCACGAGAGGGCATTGTAATCACTCTTGGAGAGGTTATATCCGCTTTGAAAAGATTCCCAGCAATAAAGCGTCAGGACTGATGGGGTCTCAGTTGATCCGTTTAAAGACAACTCTATGGGCACCAATATTGGTGAATGTATTACGAAGTGCTGTATGTGCCGGCCCTCCCAAGTGCTGGTCTAGGGCAATTACCGTGCCAATCTTTAACAAGGGGGGCAGGAGCGATCCCCAATATTATCAACCCATATTGTTAATTCCACTGCAAAACTTTTGGGTATAATTTTGCTGGATCATTTTGAAACATGGGCAAATGAGAAGCAAAATTTTAACTATGGCACAATATGGTTTAAGAAGCGAATTAGGCACTGTTTAACAGTGCCTAAATCTGCACTTTAAATATCAGCAAGTACTTGACTGTCAAAGAGGGATGTCGTTTTAGCATTTATGGATTTAAGTGCAGCTTTTGACAGTTTTTCTAGGGTAAATGTTTGGAATATATTAATAGAAAAAAGTGCCAACCCAAAAATGATTCATCTTTCCCAGCTTCGCGCAGACGTAGAATGTAGCATCAGGTATAAATGGTGAGTGTACTCCCTATATACAAATTAGGAAGGTGGTCAAACAAGGTTGTGTGCGGACCCCATTCCTTTGTATCCTTTATATGAACGATCTAGATGGTGCCCTGATGGATGTAGCAGCTAATCTTCTAAGGATGGTGTCTCGGCAGCTAACAGTCTTAATGTACACACACCACTGTGTGTTTATGGCAAGAATGGCGAAGAGCCTTCAGAAGCTTTTAGACACCTTTGTTGCTTTTATGTCCCCTAATAAAACTAAATTCTTTGCCATGATTTGCGGACGCCCTCGGAGTAGGGTAACTCTGTTTTATATCGATGACACGGCCCTTAAATGTGTACAAACTTTTACTCATCTTAGGGTACTATTTGAGAGCTCAAGTACATGGAAACATTTGAGAAAGGTGAAAGAGTAACTCAATTTGAACAAGCTACAGCCTCTGCTTAAATTCTGTGCAAAGCTGGGTTCTATGCCTTTAGACCCTGTTACTACTATATATAAAGCCAGACCTGTACCAATTTTTTTTTTTTAAATATATCTTTTATTCAGTGCAAAGGAGAAAAAAAAATACAAGCATATTCCATACAGAGTCTCGATGTATGTAGATTCAATAGTCAAAGTAATGCACACATAGATCATGGATTAGTCCGCAGATTATATCACAACATTTCGCTGAGAATGTCAACGTTCAAACAGTGCGTGATCATGCTGTCTTAGTTATTGTATCCTGCCAATCAAGCAACTTCAATAAAAGCGCAACGGGAAAGGGGGTGTCAAACTTGGGGTCGTGCGGTGTGCGGTGCAGCAATTGGTGGGGCCTACGGTAGGGGGGGGGGGGGGGGGGAGGAGAGAGGGGGGGAGGGCCCGGTGGTAGTGTTTCAGCAGTCTCGTGTCTGACCTTGCATGTTCGGGAGTTATGCTGGCGATGCAAGAGGGTGGCAGCTATCCTGGCGTGTCAGCTGTGCCGGGGGGGGGAAGAAGAAGAGGGGGTGCCTAGGGGTCAGGTATATGGGCGTTGTGTCTATCGTCTGCGGCGCCTGGAGTGTGTTGGTCATCGCTATGTTCCTCATCCGGGGGTGTCCGTCTCTCCGGAGTGTCTGGTGCCTGGGGTCCATTGTGGAAGGAGCGGATCATATCGTCCCAGAGCGCCGCTATGGGGTATTTACGCAATCCCGCCGTCTCCTCATTATGTAATGATATGCTTTCCGCTTTCGCCCAGTTATCTAGCGAAGCGCGCCAGTGTTCCGCCGCTGGTGGTGCCGCCCGCTTCCAATGCTTTGTGATGAGTCTTTTGGCCGTGATGAGGCCAAGGTCCCAGAAGCGGGAAGGCACCCTGTTTAGTTTGGTCCTATGGAAGAGGCCCAGGAGGCACGCCTCCCACGAGAACGGGATCGGCATTGCCGTGCATCGTTTCAGTAGCGTGAGTATCGAGTGCCAGTATGCCCGAAGCTGGGGACATTGCCACAGCATGTGGAGGAGATCTGCTCCCTCCGTGCCACACCTCGGGCATTTGGCTCCCGTGCCCGGGAAGTACAAGTTTATCTTGTCCGGGGATAGATATGCGCGGTGTAGGACATAAAATTGGATCTGTTTGAAGCGTGCATTACGGGGAATGTTGCGGGGGCCTGAGAGTATCGCCGCCCACTCCTTGTCCGTCCATGCCTTCCCTCTGTCCACCGCCCATTTGTCCCGGAGAGGTTGCAATGTGTGTTGAGTGTGCGAGAGTAGCGCCTGTGTCAGCCAGTGTACCACATGTGTCCCGTTGCCCATCACGTGTATGCACTGTACTAGCTGGTGTGTGGGCGGTTCGTCAGCGATGTTCCCCCATTTCTGCGTGAGTGTCCGCAGTATTGAGGCATGTTGCAGGAATTGTCCCGCGGGCAGTCCCGTGTCAGCAGTCAGTGCCTCGAAAGAAAGTAAAGCGCCATCTGCGTACAAATCTGCCATAGTTTCTATGCCTGCGTGGGTCCACTGTGCCAGTGCCGCCTCTGTCACGACTGACGTGGCCTTGGGAGTGCCCAGGAGTGGTAACGCTGGCGCGTACGGTATGGTGGTTCTAGTGAGGCGTAAGCATCTGTCATAACATTTCGTGGCCACAGCCACATGTAGTTGCGAGTGTTTCCTAGGGCTCGTCAGCGGGTGGAATAAGGTATGTATCTGCAGTGGGGAAAGGATGTCTGTGGCCGTAGCCGTGTCCTCGAGATTCCTGCCTGAAATCCAGGCTACCACCCATTGCACCTGTGCTGCTAGGTAATAGAGCTCTAGGTTCGGGACCGCTGCGCCGCCTTCAGTGACCGGGTTGTAGAGTTTCGTCAGTGCTACTCTTGGCCTGCCTGTGTTCCAGATCAGATCTCTGAGCATGGACTCCAGCTCCCTGAATATGCGGACAGGGATATAGAGTGGGAGGTTGGCAAAGTAATACAGGAGCCTGGGGAGTATTATCATCTTCGTTAAGGTTACCCTGCTTGGCACATTGATGGGGAGAGTTTTCCAGAAGGCGACCTGTGTTCGAACAGACGTTATGGCCCGTGTCAGGTTGCCGTCCAGAATGTCGGGGGGCGTCCTGTATATATGAATGCCCAGGTACTTGAACGTGGTTTGGTACCATGGCAGTCGTTCATTATTAATGTGGAGTGCCGGGTCCGGAGCGTCGGGGGTGAACGAATATGCCCCCGACTTGGCCCAGTTAACTTTGAGGCCTGACATCGATTCGAACGTGCGGAATATGTCCGACAGTTCCGGCGGCACATTATCAAGGTCTTTGATATACAAGAGTAAGTCGTCTGCGTATAGTGACACTACATGTGTGCCGTCTGCTAGCGGGATGCCCCATCGTGCTCCGCTGGCGCGCAGCCGTTCGGCCAGTGGTTCGATCGCCAGGGAGAATAGTAATGGGGAAAGTGGGCAACCTTGTCTGGTGCCTCTTCTGACCTTTATGGACTCTGAGACCAGTTTCCCGGTGCGTACTCTCACCTCAGGTTTCCCATATAGCAGGCCCACCAGCTCTAGAAAGTCATCACCCAGGTCAAATTTACGTAGCACTGCCGATAAATAGGGCCATTCGACAGAGTCGAACGCCTTCTCCAGGTCCAGCACCAGGCAACCCGATCTTGGCCACGTCTGGGCTGCGTATCCCTGCACCCGGAACAGCCTCCGGATATTCTGGGAGGTGCATCTCGTTGGGACAAACCCGTTCTGGTCCTTGTGTACCAGGGCCGGTACCAGGGCCGCTAGTCTACGAGCCAATACTGATGCCAGGATTTTGTAGTCCGTATTGAGCAGGGCTAACGGCCTATATGACCCAAGGAGCGTCCCTTCCCTGTGTGGTTTGAGAAGCGATACCAGTATGGCTTCGTTCATGGATGCTGGTAAGGATGAGTCGTCTAGAGCTGCCGAGTATGTTCTGAGCAGTTCGGGAATTAGGATGTCAGAATATGCTTTGTAGTATTCTGCAGGCAGCCCGTCCGGGCCAGGGGTCTTCCCGTTAGAGAGGGCGAATATGGCCTCACGTAATTCCTCCGCTACCAACGGTGCTCCAAGCTCCTCTCGTTGGTTATCAGTCGGGGCGGGAAGTGTGAGTTCCTCCAGGTATGCCTGGATGTCCGGTTGCGGATTGGCCATTTGTGACTGGTATAGTGTCTTGTAATGTGCCACGAAGGCTGCATGTATGCCCGCCTGGGTGTATACCACGGTGTCCGCAGTAGGGCTTATGGCCGTTACTGGGGCGGAGCGGTCTTCTCGCCTTATCAGCCAGGCCAGTAATTTGCCCGGCTTGTCGCCGTAGCGGTGTGTGCGTGCTGAGTGTGCAGTGAAATTGACTTGTTTTAGTCTGCCTATCAGTCTGTCGTGTTCCGTCCTAGCCTCAAGCAGCTCTGTATCGTCCCCTCCCGTCGCCTCTTGTTCTTTGTGCAGCAAATCCCTTTCTAGCTGTTTCAGGTCTGCTTCCAGCTGTCGGCGGGTGTGTGCTTGGGTGCCGAGGCATAGCCCCCTCAGGACCACTTTGAACGCGTCCCACTCTATCTGAGGTGTGGAGGCAGTGTTATTGTTATCTTCGAAGTGCTGTGCTGTTTGTGCCCCTATCGAGGTTCTGAATGTGCCGTCAAGCAAGAGGTCTGGTTGTAGTCGCCAGGTGGGGATTGGTGGTCTCGGCTGTTCCCAGGCGAGTGTCATGAAATGTGGATTATGGTCCGAATGCGTACGGCCCATGTATTGCGTGTCTCGTATCGCCGGTAGTAGGTCTCTGGATACCATGTACCTATCTAGGCGTACATGCAGGTTGTGTGCCCCTGAGTGGAAGGAGTAGGCCCTGGCGTCTGGGTTGTGGCTGCGCCATGCATCAAGTAGGTCCCATTGCACGGACCAATCTAGGAGGGCTCGCGCTGCATGAAGAGCTGGGGAATTAGGGAGTGGAGGACGGGAGCGATCTAGGGAAGGGTCCAGTGTGCAGTTATAGTCCCCGCCCAGTATCCACTGTATGCCATGCCATGGCGCCAGGGTGTTGGACAGTTGTGTTAAGAAATCCTGTATCCCTGTGTTGGGTGCATATATCGAGGCTAGTACTATCGGGTTCCCGTCTATCTTGCCCCTGGCCGCTACATGTCTCCCCCCGGGGTCCACCAAGGTGTCCTGCATTATCCATGGGGTGCCCGGACGTATCCATACCAGCGCCCCCTTAGCGTAGGAAGAGTGGTGTGTGGCATATAGGTGGCCACGCCATCTGCGGCGTAAGGTAGTGACTTCCTTTGCACAGAGGTGCGTCTCTTGTAAGAGAGCAATATGTACGTTGTGGCGTTTGAGGTATGAGAATATTTGATACCGTCTGGACGGTGTGTGCATCCCTCTCACATTCCATGTGCATATGTTGATCACAGACATTGCTTTGTATTGACGGTCTCCCCAGAGCGGCCTCCCCGTCCCACCCCCCGCCCGCCCGCAGTTCGTAAGGAATATTGATTGGCCCGCACGCCATTGCAGTATTGTGAAGGGGGAAAACAGGCAGTTAACATGGCCAATAGAACAGTTAGCCAATGAACATCGCAAACATGCGAAATACCAAAAGGTCGGTGGGCAAACGTGCTCCCGTCCATGCTCTCAAGGAGAGTAACAAAGTTTAGTTCAGTTCTGGGGGCGGCCGTGCAGTGCTAGCAGTAGCAGCTGGCTAAGTGTTTGTAGAATCATCGTATAGGGGTTGTTCCCCTTCCCGGGGGGTATGTGGAGGCCCGAGTCAGCCTCAACCTTAAAAGTTATAGGTGCAAAACCAACATTTAGTGCCATACATTACGTGTCTTGATGAGCGTGCAGCAGGATGGCTGGCCACAGGAATGGGGGGCCGGCCGCTCAGTGTCCGCTGGGTCATCACCAGGGCAAATCGTGGCTCTCAGCTTTCCGGAGGTTTCGTCGGGTCAGGCGTATTCAGTCTGGGTCCGCGAGCTCCTCGCGGATGGTCCTTCGAGTGTTCTTGTGGGAGTCTTGATGGATATGTTCTGGGAGACAGTTAGCCGATGTATTCCGAGGTTTGGGGGGTGACATCTGGTCCAGGATCTGTCACAGGAGAGTCCGACATTCCGTAGATTGCTTCGTCGTCGCTTGGGAGGTCTTGTGTGCCGCTGCCAGTTGGGTCGCTGGGCGCTGGGGAGTGGCTGAGTTCCCGCACAAGTCGGAGGGCTTCTTGTTTTTCTTGCTGCGTGGCGTCGGCAGGGGGGGACATCTTCCTTGGCCCGTTCGTGCGCCCCTGCGCCCGCTGCCTCGGGCGCCGTCGTCTCCTATTCCCGCCAGATTGGCGTCCATTCGTGTGGGCTGCCGGGGTCCTGGGGGCAGTGTCTGTGCCACTGTCCAGCCATGCTTCCACTTCATCTGGGTCTGTAAAGAAATGGGTTTTCTCCCCGGCTATCACTCTGAGTTTCGCGGGGAATAGTAAGGAGTACTGTAGGCCCTGCTGGCGCAGGCGTTTCTTCGCCGCTAGAAAGGATTGTCTCTGCCTCTGTACTTGTATGGTGTAGTCCGGGAAGAACATTACTTTGGTGTTTTCGATTCTCACCTCTTCAAGTTTGCGCGTTTCTCTCAGTATGGAGTCCCGGTCTCTATAATTCAGGATACGGAGGAGCATGGGTCTTGGGTTGGAGCCCGTAGCCAGGGGTGTGGTCGGGACTCTGTGGGCGCGCTCCACCACGAATTGAGGCGAGAGTGAGCCCTCAGGCAGGATGGATGTCAGCCATTTTTCCATGTGTTCCTCCGGTTTTCTCCCTTCCCATTTCTCCGGAACGCCGACCAGGCGTACGTTGTTCCTCCGCGCCCTGCCTTCCGCATCCTCGGCCCGGTCTTCTAGGAACTCCACTCGGTTCAGCAAGTCCTGTATGTGGGTATGTGCCTGGCTGGCTTGGGGTTGGAGCTCTTTCACGGTTCCCTCCAGCGTCGAGGTGCGGTCAGCGAGCTTTTTGTGGTCTTCGCGGAGATGCGTGAGGTCTATGGCCACACTGTCGATCTTAGTGGCCAGGGAGGTGCGTGTGAGTTGAATTGATTCTTCCAGTCGCTCCATGGCTGCTAGCATGATGTCGAGTTTCGCTGCCGTTTGGTCCTGGTCCGTGGTTTTGCCAGTTTTGTTCATTTCGCCTTTAGGCCTCGCGCCCCCAGTGCCGGTCCGCGCCCTGGTCCCGCCAGACATCGGCGTCCGATGGGGAGTCCGCTTTCCTTGTCCCGGCTTGGGTCTGCCCGGCCTGGCCAATGGCGGGCGGGTGGATGAGGGTCGTCGGCTGCCGGTGGGGACTCGGCTACCGGTATCGGTAGACTCTGCCTGTGTGGTGATTGCGTGGCACTCGTTCTCTCCTGGGAGGGTAGACAATTGTTGGGCGCCTCGCTCCTCGGTGCTGCGTGGTATATCTGAGCGTCGCCGGGTGTACGGCGCGGTTCCACGATGTGCCCCCTGTGAGTCACGAGCCTGTTTGTGGCAAGGGGCTCAGGGTCCGTGTGGAGCCATGTGGGCTGTGTGCTGTGCCGGCGTGGTGACTGGCTCCGCTCGTGTGGCAGCCGCTCGGCGTCTAGCTTCGCTCGGGTCTCAGGCGGTGCAGGTCTTCGTTCCCTCAGGCCGTCGCTATTCCCACGGTGTGTGCCTGGGGTGGCGCCAGTGGGTTGCAGGCCGTACTGCGTTGTGGAGCCAGTGAGTGCTGCCTGTGACCGGGGTCCTGCGTGTCGTGGTTCGCGTGGCTGCCGGTGAGTGCCGAGTTGTGTGCCCCAACCTCCTCTGACCTCCAGCTCCCCAGGTGTCCAAGGCCCAGCCGCTCACCTCTCCGCATCGCCGTGCGTGTGGGTCAGTGTAGCTCCCGTCGCAGGGGAGGCGCGTCCAGGCCTAGCGGCCACCGCCAGTTCCAGGGCACTCCCGCCGATCCGCCCAAGTGCGTGGGCGGGATGTCCGGCCGTGTTAGTGCGGTCGCCTCACCCCAGTTCCTCACCGTCGTGGGGGGTGGGCGGCCTCTGGTGCATTGGTGCGTGGTCCGCTGGTGTTTGGCGTCGGCCCCGTTTTTGGGCCTACCGCGTCTGCCGGATCCCCGGTGTTTCCTGGGTCCGCGCCCGGGCTGGTGGCGACTTTCGCGGCCGCGGGCGGCCGGCACCTCCCGGTGCGGTTTCGCAAGTCCGATCTGCGCCAAACCTGGACAGGCGCCGCGTCGGATCTAGTGGGGCACTCGCCGGTGGTTTTCGGCAGTCTCAGGTCAGAACTGTCCCGGATAACAGCGCCGGGAAGGGGAACTCGGCACGGAGCTCTACCCGCAGGCGACCATTTGCTTCGCGTGCTAAGCCACGCCCCCAAGCCAGACCTGTACCAATAGCCACTTATGGGGCTTGGCTTTGGGGATACACTGATAACACCTTTCTCCAAGTTAGCGAAAATACATTTTTGCCCAGATTATCACTCCCGCCTCATGTCCCCTCTGTGATAGCGTATATGGAATTGGGGCTACAGTACGTCGGAGACATTATAAGATTAGCACTTATGGAATGGCAGTAGTACCCAAACTGTGTGCTACGGCACCCTGGTGCCTCACCAGCAGCGCCAGGGTCGCAGTTGCGGAGGCGAGTCCCTTATGAATTACACCAGCCTTTGGAGTGCAGGCCGGGTGTGCAGAGTCTGGCGCCCACTAGGTGGTGCATTAAGCTGCATCTTCATAACATTTAAAACCTAATTCGTGAAAAGCCTTTACTTGTCCTGGGGACTCTCAAAAACCCAGCTATGCCCATCCGTATTTATAACACCATAAAAAACGTTTTTTTTTGTTTGAGACACCTGTAGTGTTGGGCCCTAGGCCCGCATTAGGTACAAGAACTGGACACAGACACCAGGATAGTGGGCTGGTTAATTGGCCCCGAGCACGTGCGCTTTGCCCCCTTTATTGACCGGGTCACCTGACTCGTGACGCCGGTGGTGGGTGGGTGCACAGTGTGGGCTGCAGAAACTTGCAGCTGGAACTACTAGTTCACATGGGCACGACGTCCTGGTGCTTCGTGGATGTGCCCTTCTGGACTTTCAAACATATGGGGAGAGCCTCATCGACTCTCCACACCCAGACGCACTGCGTTATATGGATGCCAGATCCAGTCGTTTTTTCTCCATTTTACCATTGTTCAAATTAATCCGATTTAAATCCAAATTTTTATCAAACTTTAGTCAGTTCTTCTCCTCCACGTTATGCCATATTATGTTTTAGGAAAACTTCTCATATTTTCGTATGTCCATCCGGACCTTTTCGGAAATACGATCCCAAACCAAACAAGTGTTCAAAGCAGCATTCCTTTATTTTGAAAAACCCAATGCATTTCGGGCTTATTACGAGCCCTTCGTCAGGGGTAACTGTAAGGCAACAATTTCAAAAGAATACATTATTACTGGGTTTGTTGGGTGCGTAGTTAAATCAATAATTCATTATGCGCATGCAACATTATTAAAAAACACATATATATTAGGAATAACATTTTATAACAATTAAGTTGGACGTGATATGAAATCCCTATAACCCGTAGAAAATTATTTGTCACCACCCTTTTTTTTAAAATATAAAAAGTGGCAGATAATATCGAATATTTATCAGACTTTCTTTCCTTTCCCGCCCGTTTACTTCATCCTATTAAATTGTGCAATCGTGCTGTGTTGACAAACCTTTAAAGCAAAGTGCATGTTCTTTAAATTTTTTCCAAAATATAAAATGCTTCAACGCTTTCTGTTTCATACTTGCATAAAATTCAAGTATATTTAACATGCCCACATTAAACATCAAGTATATTTAACATGCCCTAATCAAAGGAAAACCCCACTGCACGCGTACCTGCTCGCTACTTTATCTCCTAGCAGTCAAAAACCGCTTTCATCTCCAGTAAACCGGAGCCTTCTTTGTGGCGCGCATTTTAACTACCGGAGCTCCACCCTCTACCCATTACAAGGTAATTCGTTACCTAGTCACCTGTGTAAACTAAAAAACTTCAATCCCCATAATCCATTGTGTCAAATTTAGAATAAAACATGTATTCCATTAACTCTAAAACGTTGCAAGCTCATATTTATAACGCAACCAAAGTCCCGTTGCCATCGTCCTTGAATGTTGCTGAGAACCGAAGTACGTGGAGTTTTCAAACGTGTATCTATTTTGCTTAAATCTTCTTCTACTTAACGGGTGCAAAAACCAACGGGGGGCATGAAAGTTACAAAATGAATGAGGTGGTATGCACACCATGTTTTTCACTATTTTTTCTCAATCAGTCTTTCACAAACTTAACTTGTCGCGTGCTGAATGAGCTGTGCTATGCCCTGAATGCACCAAGTAAATACAAACATATGGGGAGAGCCTCATCGACTCTCCACACCCAGACGCACTGCGTTATATGGATGCCAGATCCAGTCGTTTTTCTCCATTTTACCATTGTTCAAATTAATCCGATTTAAATCCAAATTTTTATCAAACTTTAGTCAGTTCTTCTCCTCCTAAAACATAATATGGCATAACGTGGAGGAGAAGAACTGACTAAAGTTTGATAAAAATTTGGATTTAAATCGGATTAATTTGAACAATGGTAAAATGGAGAAAAAACGACTGGATCTGGCATCCATATAACGCAGTGCGTCTGGGTGTGGAGAGTCGATGAGGCTCTCCCCATATGTTTGTATTTACTTGGTGCATTCAGGGCATAGCACAGCTCATTCAGCACGCGACAAGTTAAGTTTGTGAAAGACTGATTGAGAAAAAATAGTGAAAAACATGGTGTGCATACCACCTTCTGGACTTTCAGCCTCACTCTTGTGGTGACGACAGACAGATGCCAAGATGGTAGATCTGATGGATGTTGTTCTCTACCAGTCCGTCTGGTCTCTTCACTGGCGGCAGCGTGGCTTCACTTTGCAAAGGAGGGAGTAGTTGAAAAACATCCTTCTCACTAAGACGCCACTCTCGCGGGTGTTCTCCTGCCACGAGATATCCCGGAGGCCCTCTTCATCAGGTTTCCACTGGGCCAAGTGCTTTCTGCAGCGTTGCTCCAACTCCACAGTCTGCGTGTGAATGGAGGAGACGATGAGAGTGTCACCACAAAGTCCGTAGCTCCACCTGGAGGGTGGTTGTTGACTCCTGCCTTGCGCACAAGTTCCTCTTCCTACTGGGACGTGCAGGATAGACTGCGGTGGATCCATCTCTCTTGTCGGGACCCTCTGCCACCGGTGTCCCTGAGGCCTTTGCCCCTTCGATATTCCCGGGCTGGTGTGGAGTGGTCAGTTCTCCTTCTGGCCGACGTCTGAGCGCTCTCCCCATCTAGACTTCCACTCAATCCCAAAGGTAGGTGTTGCCAATGGTCCAGCCTGTTAATTTCTGCAGTCGACAGGTTGCGAGAGGACTTGTAAGTAGATGCCTTTTCTCCTAATGCCACCTCCTAATGCCACCGATGTTCTCCTGGACATGATTGATTGATTATATCAAATGTGCTCGATGTTGTGGTGCGTGTCACCTTCTCTTCTGGTGTGTGGATTGACCTGCCACACCTCTTCTCATCTTCCTGGACGTTGTTGTTTCTGGTGGCAGGGTACCACTCGACTCCTGTCTTCTTTTCTTCCTCGCGACGCAGTCCAGTCATCTTGCTGCTCTTGTCTTGCTGACCAGGCTTCTCTGAGCGGCGTGCACTCCGCCAGTTTCCCTCTGGTCTTGTCCTGGCTCTAGGACACTGTCTTCTTTCCACTCTGTGACTGGACCGGTCGCCCCAACTTTCTTCCTTTGATTGTTTTACTTCTGGTTCTTGATGGGTGTTGCGTCCGTCTTCTTCTGGTCCTTCTCCTGGATCCCTTGTGGGTCCTCTTCCGAACATCCGCTCCCCGGACTTCTACTTCCCTCTGATCAGACCTCCTGCCAGGTCTCTCATCACAGGCGACCATCTTGCTGGTCGGATCCTTCTTTTCTTCATGGGCGATCACCTGGCTTTATCTTCCTTGCGACCAGACTAGGTGGTTTGCTTGCTCTTCTTTGCGACCAGACTGGGTGGTCGGCCTTACCTTCCTTGCGACCAGACTGGGTGGTCTGCTTTCTCTTCTTGCGACCAGACTGGGTGGTCGGCATCTTTCTGGTGAGTCTTCATGCTTCCAGTGATCTGCGTGATCACTATTCTTTTCTGTTGCAGTTCTTTTGCCTTGGTGCGCTTTTGTCTGCGCTATTCGTGTGCTTTGCTGTCTCCGGAGGTTTACGCCACCGCTCCTTTGACCTTCACCTGGGCACACTCATTCGCGCTGATGGCGGCGCTCTTGTCTCTTGTGATTGAAGTTCCTGCACTCATTGCTTTCCGCAGAGCAGTTGGCTCTGCGCCAGTCCTGCGTTCCTTGCACGTTGCTGCACAGTGTTGTGCTGTATTGGTGTGAGGGGTGAAACAGGGTAGCACTTTTCTGGGGCTGTCTCACCTTGATCCTCTCAGGCTGTTCTCTGCGCCCTTGTAGTGGTGCTTTCCTTTGCTGGTGGGTTATTGCAGAGGTGTCAGCTGATAGGTGAGACGGTGTCGTGGGCATCGTGGGCCTCCCCAGTCCTTGCCTTTCATTTTTCTTTTCCAGTGCTGTAATTGTGGTGGCCACTAGGTGGCAGTGCTGCTTACTTTTCCAGGCCTCCCTTCCTTGTCCTCAGTAGTTTCTCCTCTGTTGCAGGTTCTTTGCTTCCACCCCTCATGGACGGGGCCCTTTTCACGGATGCCTGCTGCTCTGGATGCATAGGGGCTGCTCCTTGGGGCACGCACATACAGGCACCACCTGGGACGACTCTTGACTGCCGGTGAGTCCCATTCGCTTCTGCCACTATGCTTGTTGCCTCACCTGTGCTCTACCCGCTCGCTGCAGCTTCCTTATCCACATGCTGCGCGGGGGTGGGGGTTGGGGGTCAGAGCTGCCGCTGAGGAATTTACCTTCTCTTGGGTTGTGCAGGACACTCGCGCCGGAGGCTGCTCTCTCCTGCCCCTGCGCCGACGGCTTTTTACTCCTCAGTCAATTGTCGCCACATGCACCGCCGCTTCTTGGGGGCCACGCAGCAGTCAGGCACTATCGGAAGACTCCGTTTCACTATGGTGAGTTACTTTTGTTTTCTGCCCCCTTCGGGCAGCTGGCAGCTGCCTCCTCCGCACTATCCCCGCCTACAGCAGCCCCTTAGCCCACACGCTGCGCGGGGTGGAGGGGGCAGGAGCTATCTCTGAACACTGGGTAGCGTGGCTACGGGACACTGCCTTCATTGAATGCGGGTAGACTCTTCTTCCGTTGGGGCCTCAGCAGGTCAGTGGCAGATGCATGCCAACGCGACAGTGATTTTTGCTCAAGACTCTGGCAGAGGCGCACCCGCTGATGCTTACTTCATGGACCACAATGCTTTGGGGTAACACGCTGGTAGGACGAGCAGTGTGCGACCAATTGGACTTTTGCATGCCACGGCTCCTTTTTCCACGCCCCGCAGGTCCTTATCTTCGGCCAGGATGGACCTCTGTTGGACGCGGGTGGGCTCTGCTTGGCTCCTCTGCACGCCCGGGGCTCTTCACACACCCGCAGACAGTCGGGAGCGTGCAGCGCTTCGTCGCGAGGGAAAATTCAGGCACTTGTGGAGCGGGGTGGCTTCCCGCTGGCCTTATAGCGCTCTGGGTGGTTTCTCACACACAGGCTCACCTCCGGCCTGCGGGCCTCTTTCCTCCACGCGGGTGGGCTCAGCGTGGTCTCCGCCACTCGCCAGGGGTCACTCCATCGCGCCGGACGCGGGTGGGCTCCGGTCGGTCCGCTGGTCTCCCGGAAGGGTCACGCTGTTGCGGCCGTCACGGTGGACTCCGGTCGGTTGGCGCTTCTGTCCGGGGCCCTTTTCTCGCCAGGGCAGCTATGGCGGGTTCGAGAGGTGCAGGGAAGGCTCCTGGTCACCTTCTCATTAGCATGTCGGCCCGGGGCTCACCACACGCCCCGCGGGCCTCTCGGCGACGATTCACAGGGGGTGCCATCTAGGCGGACAACTCTCTCCCCCTTTTCTCCAATGGCAAGCAGTGGCTGCACACGCGGGAAAGACCTGCCTCATCGCCATTGTAGTGTTGGGCCCTAGGCCCGCATTAAGTACAAGAACTGGACACAGACACCAGGATAGTGGGCTGGTTAATGGGCCCCGAGCACGTGCGCTCGGCCCCCTTTATTGACCGGGTCACCTGACTCGTGGCGCCGGTGGTGGGTGGGTGTAGTGTGGGCTGCAGTTACAAAAAGACAAGAACGTGTCCAGCAGGACACTACAACACCCATAAATATTTCTAATATAAAAGATCTGCAGTTTTAACGGAGGGGTTCAGAACTGCTTCCTATATTTTTATTATGTAATATAATGCTAGCTATCAAAACAAGACAAGATTGTGAAACCTGACCTAAGCCACTTGTGAGGTAAATCTCAGCTGATGGACTGCCCGTTTACAGGGGCAGGGAAGACTGTAGAGCCGTAGAGAAACTTCCCGCCCCCTCCATGGTACATGGAAGGGCCCCCTCCGGACTCAATCAGGAGCTCTCAAGCCAGTTTGCTGTGCTGACGGGGCCCCTGGAGAGCCAATGTTACGCCACTTGCCAGCAGTATCCCAGCTGCCAGAAAGTTATCTGAAAACAAACATCGTTTTTTCCCTTTCACCAAAGATTTATTACACTCTAAAGACAACCCACCCCACGACCTATCACTGTAGCTATGGAAACGGAAGAACCAATCAGACACTAGTTGGCAGTTGAGTAGGATAGTGACCTTTCGTTTCAATCCAATAGCAAGCGGGCCCCAACTCCCACTCAACTTCCGGTGGCGGGATTTGGCCTGCAAGAGCGTCGGAGCCAAAATTAGCAAACTCAGGAGCTGCAGCTTTCACAATGGCGAGAGAAAAGGGCAGCCCGAGGGAAAGAAGGAAAACGGGCACTTTCTAAATGCAGCACACACGGCCAAACAAATCCACTTCCGGATCTCGAGAGGATGAGGTAACGGTGACAAGCATTGGACTGAACACTGACGATGTCGTTACCCATTGCTATAGCCGAGCTCCCAAGTTCCAAGCGCATGCACCTCCTTCTATTAAAGGTTTTTAGGTCTCGCCTGTCGATGCGCATGCGCATCGAGCAAGGCGAGAGTATTGGCACTTATCCGCTCTTTATCCACACTGCAAGGAATCGTGGCGATTCCTTGCAGTGCACGATAAATTTAAGCTCAATGCGCATGCGCATTGAGCTTAAATGCGCGTGCACATGCACCCAGCCGCCTACTCTCTCTCTCAGCCTTCCCACAACTCCGCCCCCTCACTACTTGATTGCACGGCCGCTAGGCCGTGCCTCCCCTACTCTCCTCCTCCCTCCTCCTCTCCTCCCATGCCTGCCTGCCTGCCTCAACTCTCCGCCTCCCGATCTTTTCCTAGCTCCTGATCTTCTCCTGCCGGGGTTCCGATTTCCCTTGCACCCCCGATCGTCCCCTGATTTCCTCTTGTCTCTGCCCTCGCCGGATCCTCGGTTTCCTACTTCCTGGCTCCCTTTTCCCGGCTTCCTGGTTGCGCCTCACCGAACCCGGGGCATCTCCCGGGCGTTGCACCCTCCGGTCGGCGGAGCCTGAAAGTGAAACCACGCGGGCTCTTCCTCCTGACGCTGCTTTCGGTTCTGAAGGAACACGTGTGCAGACTACAGATGAAAGCCATCTGCCCCGCGCCCCCTCCCCCTAGCACCCCCAGCCCGAGGCAGCTTCCCCTGCACAGACCTGCTCTCGGAGGTTCAATTATCGATCCTGTTTCCGGTGCCTTTGTGTAATGCCCTCCTAACACACACACCCTCTCCCCCGCTCCGCCCCCTCCCCGCCATGTCGCATTTCTCCTCCCCCCTCCCCCCTCCTGGGTCAGGTTTAAACAACAGCACAGAAAATTATATCTTCGACGTGACTCAATAAACCAAGAGCTCGTGGTGCAGCAGGGGCAGTCGTGCAAGTCTGACGTGACATTCATGGACGCGGCCACGTGCGTCACTCAGATTGGAAGGGCAGCGGTGTCCACAAAGTCATGGTTGCGTGTAACCCAAAACACATCACTCTTCTGGCAGCAATTTCCCAGCCTGCATTCCCTGACGGTGAAGGTGAGCAGGCAGTGTAATGAGAATGGCGCGGATTTATGCCCACCTGCCCTAAATAAATCGCTGTGCCTGGTGGCCCTTATTTGTTGTTTATCCTATTTTAATCAGGGTTTGTTTTCTAACAATGAGCGTTCTCTTTTTTTTCTCGAATTACCTCCTTTTACAGCGCTTCACCCATCGCCATAGTTACTCAACGGTCGGGTGTAGCCCGATTCGCCGCAGGGCCGTAACAGACGGAGCAGGGCAGTATGCGATACAAAAGCCCCCGTACGGAGGAAATGTGCCGTACATGGCGCGATATACGCTACTAAATAAAAAACAAATAGTTGCCACATTGCGATTATTACCCCAGCTTTCCTAAGTAAAATGTGTAAAAGCGTGTTACCTATTACAAGCTTTAGGCCACGGGCGTTACCATGCAGCCAGCCACGCGGGTGAACGGATGGGGCGGCGAACCCCTTACAAAACCTTAAGATATTTAATGGGTCGGTCAGGAAGGGATTCACAAGAAATGCCATACTAAATTCCCTTAAAGGAAAAACAACTAACTCAATGCAGCTCACATGTAAGGTCTAGATGGAGTTAATGCTTTAATGGATTGCATGACTCCTTGTAAAGGGTCAGCGAGACATAGACCGCGTGCAACTGGCGGGCGCTGTAAACTCCTTTCATCCACCTCCCACTCTCCGTGGCTAAACATTGCCTCACCAGGCTCCCCGCCGACCTCTACGTCGAAAAATAGCCGAGGGTTGTCTGGACATGAAGGCTTGCTGACCGGTGCTGGGAAGGACATGCTGCTGCGGTTCCTGCAGGCAGTCGATCACTCTATTGTGCGGCAAATACTATCCCTCTCTGCACCGGCTCCGCAAGAAACACACTTCCGCCTGCAGCCACCGGATATCCGCCTCCATGGTCCAATCACAGCACCGAGTAAGACGAACCGAACACCAGGAACACTAGAACAAAATGTCATGGGTGCAATTTTGAAGACATGCGTCTCGTAACTGGAGCCCCGTTTCTGTCTTATCTGTCTATACAGCGCTAAGAGGGGTGTTATGATAATAAAATGGCTTCCAGCTCCGGCCCCCAGGTTGAGTTTGCTTTCTTTCCTCTGTTGACATTTCGCCCCCGGCCTTCTCCAGATTCCGTTACAAGTGGACAAAGCACTACAGCAAGTGGTTGTGTGTATGGAACACCCTCTGTGGAGGCCACAGCGTTGTGTCGTTCTCATGCGGCCAGGGGGCATTTGCTAGCTTTTCCGAGAGGAACCCCTCACCCTCACCCACCCTCACCCTCAACCCCTCAAACTCACCCTCACTCACCCTCACTCACCCTGACCATCACTCACCCTCAACCCCTCACTCACCCTCAACCCCTCACTCACCCTCACTCTCACTCATCCTCACTCACCCTCAACCCCTCACCCTCACTCACCCTCAACCCCTCACCCTCACTCACCCTCAACCCCTCACCCTCAACCCCTCACTCACCCTCACCCTCACTCACCCTCACCCTCACTCAACCTCACTCACCCTCACCCTCACTCACCCTCAACCCCTCACCCTCACTCACCCTCAACCCCTCACCCTCAACCCCTCACTCACCCTCACTCTCACTCATCCTCACTCACCCTCAACCCCTCACCCTCACTCACTCACCCTCAACCCCTCACCCTCAACCCCTCACTCACCCTCACTCAACCACCCTCAACCTCACTCACCCTCAACCCCTCACCCTCACTCACCCTCAACCCCTCACCCTCACTCACCCTCAACCCCTCACCCTCACTCACTCACCCTCAACCCCTCACCCTCACCCACCCTCACCCTCAACCCCTCAAACTCACCCTCACTCACCCTCAACCCCTCACCCTCACTCACCCTCAACCCCTCACCCACACTCACCCTGACCATCACTCACCCTCAACCCCTCACTCACCCTCAACCCCTCACTCACCCTCACCCTGACCATCACTCACCCTCAACCCCTCACTCTCACTCATCCTCACTCACCCTCAACCCCTCACCCTCACTCACCCTCACTCACCCTCACTCACCCTCACTCACCCTCACTCACCCTCACTCACCCTCACCCTCCCTCACTCACCCTCACCCTCCCTCACACAGTGCAATAGTTCTCAGACCATTTCAGTTAGAGCTTTTAGAAATGTTTATGGCTTTTTTTATTTGTAATACTTTACCATTGGCTACAGGAAACAAAAATGCTAAACATTTACAAAAAAAACCCATAAACAATTCTAAAAGCACTAACTCTAATGGTGCGAGACCTATTGCATTTCCAATGCTTGTTACCTTTGAATTCTGGGGCTCGTAGTCCTACCTTTAGAGTGAGTTTAATAGAACTGGAAATCCCTGCATGGACCTTTAAAAATCTGAACTGGGTGAGATAGTCATGCCAGGGAAATTTGAACGCTTTGCATTCCAGTATTTGGATCCACGTACAGGTCGTCCAATGCACCCCCATCCGGACTTGCAGCATCTTCTGAAATGTTAGTCATGGGATTCACAGAGTTCGGGTCAGATATTCACAGATCTCACCTGCCACTGCACTTTTTACAAGCACTTTAAATAGACAGCTCGCGCAAAGCCCCCCATTCCTCACCTACAGCCCTCTGTTCTTCACAGAGCGCTCCGGGGAGAGTGAGGAATGCTTCTGTAATTTAAGAGTATGTGCTCTAAGGCAGGTGACAGTGCTTAATTTGTGCTTGCGTTTGCTGGTGCTTATTTATAAACCCCGGGACCTATTTGAGGGAATCCACAACACGGTGGCGTTGTGTGTGTATTTTATCAGTAGAATTCATTAGTGGATCAACTATTTAACATTAGCTAAAAAATAAGATAAAAACTAGAGTTTATGTGGGTAATGCAAGCTCAGTGGACCTTGGGCCCCAGCACTTAATTTTTTTCTCCGAATTAAGTACTGGCAGGCAACATTTGTTTTAGGTTAGGCCTAGATACCGATCCAGATATCTTGCTAGCTTTACTTAATCAGAAATTCATAAATATTAAAATTAATATATATGTAGCAGAGCTTTTGTTCAGCCCTCTTCATCCATTGGTCTGTTCAATCGTCATTCACATTTTGCTTCTCCCCGCCATAGCATTAGCGTGGGATGGTGAGTCAGCCCAATTAACGATTTTTCCCTCTATTTTTTATCCTATTTTTTTTAATCACCCTCTGTGATTAAACTATGTTTTCAGGTTATATTAATTCGAAGTCAGTAGTACCTTTTATTTGTGCAAATAAGAGTACTACTTTGCTGTGATGCGCTTTAAAGTCATATGAGGTCTTTATACCTGGTGTAAGCGCACAGGCCTTTTAGGAACCACTTGAACTGTTAAACCAATATAAATGCGATGGTTCAAAAATATACATTTTTATTGCAAGTACAGGTGGCTACCATATTAAGGTGGCAGCTTACGTTTAATTCTATCTATTTCCATGACATATGTCTGCAATGAAAAAAAAATAACCACAACATCTTCCTAAGACCAAACTTATTGGCTTTGGAAATGCTGGTTTCAGCTAGAAAGAGGGACACTGCAATTCAACCCATAGTACAGTGTGGTTGCAGCGGTGCACATCTCTGTCTGCCACTTAAGGCTATATGGCACAGAGAAAAATCTATATTTCTTAAACACCACCCTGAAAAGATGGTTTTGAAAACACTGGAATCTGAATAATGAAGTCAAAACCGCTTCTCCATAACGCTTAATGCCATTTATTTCAGCGTTCTGTACAATATTGGTGACTATATGCCAAAGCTTCAAAGGCCTGGTGCATTGGGTGAGAAGAGCTAAAGAGAACAAGTGGAAGAGGAGAATAAATAACGTGCTGAAAAAATGAATCGTGCCTTCCTTCTGGTTCAAGAGGTGGTTGTTGAGCCTTTTCTAAACTTGCAGGGGCAGTGAGCAGGAATTCTAGAGTGTGGCGCCTAGTTGGTACAGTCTACACTGCCAGGTGGAAGGGATGCTTGGTAAGGAGGCCGCATTTCTTTCCCCAGAGACAGTAGTGACATTTCAGCTGAACAAATCAAACATTCACCCCCAGCCACAGATCTGGGTTTTTAATCCATTGTTTATTTTGCTCACCATGACACGTTAGTTTAGACCCCTCATTAGCCAGGATGCTTGATTCCAGTGGCACAGTGAGCCCAGGACCCACGTCTGGGCATACCTGGCGCACTTAGGGCCAAAAAACAAAAGACACAATTGATGGACGGAATGCAGAATAAATCAAAACATTCACTCCCAGTCAAGATATCTGAGTTAAAGCCATCATTCTTTTGCTCACCATGCCCCCCCAGTTTAGTTCTGGCCATATGCAAATCAGTCTTGACCCTGCTCCCCATGGGAACAGTCCAGGCTAAACTGCCAGGCCAGGTCCTTCACGGATCAGAAACAAGCATCCTGGGACCGGTTTCGGGGTATCACCCACTCATCAGCCAGGCTAGCTTGAATCCAGTAGCACAGTGAGCACAAGATCCACGTCTGGGCTTGCCCTGCCAACTTACTGGTGACGAAATCAAAAAGAACAGATGACAGACGGAATGCTGAACAAATCAAACACTCCCCCCCAGCACCAGATCTGGGTTTAATCCATTGCTTCTTTGCTCACCACACCACCCCAGTTTGGACCCAGCCATATGCAAAATCGGTCTTGACCCTGCCAAACTGGGGTGGCTTAGTGAGCAAAACAACAAAGGATTCAACCCAGATCTCTTGACTGGGGGTGAGTAGTTGAAACATTTCAGCACTCCATCCATCATCTGGTTGTTTTTGCCATGTTCACCCTAATTGGCCAAGGATATACCCAGACGTGGATCCCTTGCTTGCTGTGCCACTGGATTCAAGGTAGCCTAGCTGATGAGGGTTGATACCATGAAACCGGTCCTAGGATGCTCCTTTCCGGTCCAAGTAAGAACAGGCCTGGCATTTTGGGCTTGCCTGTTCCCATAAGGAGAATGGTCAAAACTGATTTGCATATGGCTGGGTCGACAGTGGGGTGGCGTTGTGAGCAAAAGAATAATGGAATAAACCCATATCTCTTGACTGGGGTTGAGTAGTTACTACGTTTCAGCACACTGTCCATCATTTTGTGTTTATTAAGGACAAATAGTCTGCTGGAATACACAAACTGTCAAAGTTCTGCAACATTTGCAGATTTGTTGCATTTCCTAATAAGGGTTTCAGCGTCTCAACCATATAGTCTGGAAATAGAGTCAGACTTACAAGGAGGTTGGGAAGCGTTAACGGGTTGTCCTCTACAAGTATATAACGCTGTTGTTTGTGCACAGTGGGGGATAGCTATAACATATTCACTCAGGAGCAGTGATACTCTCATTAAACCTGATCTGGATACTTTAAACCTCCAAGAGTGTTTGTATTCATTCGGAAAGCTGAATCTACTATGCTTCACATTATCGCATGGTGCTCAGTTAGTCCAGTGAGATCTTTCCAAATCAGATAACCTGACGCTAAAGATTAGCCGGCTGGGTGTAGATTTTTAGCAAGCCCACGCAGGGAATCCAGATGAAGTCAGAGAGACCAAAATTGGTATATAACGGCAAATCAGTGTATGAATCGGTCACTTGTGGAAACATGCTACGGAAAGTGTCCCAAGCTTGCACTTCAGGTGAGTGTTACACATTGCTTTGTTGACTTAAAGCGCTATTCACCATCTCCACAGAGCAGACTTTAACTGCCTTGTGTGACTCAAAAGAGCATTTTTTGCTCAGATCAGAAAAAAAATAAAAGATTGTGCCAAACAAATTCCATAGATTAGGTGGGCCAGTCGTATGGATGGATGTGCACTCCATTCCCGAAATGCTGTGAAGACACTGCAGGAAAATATATACTGTCCACCCAACTTTCAAAAAGACACAGAGATCCAACGATCATTCAGGCACTCTGCTGTTTAGCCCATTGCCTAGAAAAATTAAAAAATAATAATTGGCACTAACAGCACGCCAAGTATTAGATGAGAATAATGATTCTCACACTGAAGTAGATGCACAATATGAACATGTTGTATCACAAGATACAGTTGTCTCTTGCGGTAAAAAGAAAAAAAGGAATAGAAAATTGATTTACAGTCAAAGTTGAATTCACATAGTATAGAATGGAGTGTGGAAAGGGCAGCTGTCGAAATGCATTTGAAGTTGGATATGTCCCACAGATTGCACTACATATTTAATGCACTGCGCCAACAGCCCTCGAGAACCCCCCAGCATATATGCCCAGAACCGAGCCACATCTACAGATACCTTACACCGCACAGACAAAGGACAAAAAAAAGCACAACCAGATTCCAAAGATATTAATGAGCCCCTACATAAAGTAGCAAAGGCGCGCTCCTCTACTAATATTTTCAAACTACAAAAGTCATTAGCCTATGCAGAAAAAAAACTAGCACTGGCAAGCAACACCTTGAATAATCCAAGACTGCCTGAAGTACAATTAGAAGACCTTCTAAATGAGTACCATTTCATATCAGCTCACAACCATGCTACCAGATACAAGGGTAATAGACCCAGGTACAGTCCTTTGACATTCCCCGACCACTAGACATACTCAGTCGCACTACACAAAAATACCACATTAAGAAGATACAACAGCATAATGGAGTAGGAGAAGGTTTACCAACTTCTGCGAAAGCAAAAGAAAGACACCTACAATGGACTCATCATCATGCTGCATAACATATACAACATATTAGATGAACAGAACTTAAACAGAGATGAGGCAGCAGAATTGTTAATGAACTCCATGACCAGCACAAACAGCATATGTGCGGATTAATCCAATCCAATCCAAAAATCTTTATTTCGGTCATTAAGACCATAAAAGATGCATAAAAAAACATACAACATAGATAAAATCATCATTTAAATACATCATCATTTAAGTGCATATAGATACAGATGAGAATCAAGTCTTGGCAATTTAAAATTTGGATAAATAAGGTGAATAGAAAAGAAACAGCACAGTTTATATCAGTTAGGGTAAAATAAGCGTTGTAATAAGCGTTGTAATAAAAACATTACCAACAGGAGCTAAAGGTTACTTTGAAACAGTGGCCGGAACTATCATCCTATGTTGGTTTAACCTTAATCAACTTGGACCTAATACACCACATGGCGAAAAAATATTTTGAAACTGCAAAAACAATGTGTGGGGAGGAATCAGACTTCAATATTCTATAGGATGTTAAACAATTTCGTATTGCCATATTTCTACATAGAGGCACCAACCAGTATTTCCTTGCGGAACTATAGGTGGGACAAAAAAACAAAACATGGATTTCCTCCTCATCACAGGAATTGCAGCCAGGGCATAGTTTGTCCCCTCCATTGGTCCATTTGCTCGTAAAGGATTTAAGGGGTAGGGTTCCGAACCGCCACTGTATAAAGAGCTTCCTTGCCGTGATCGGGTAAATAAAATCCAAAAAAGTTTCAAAGTTGTAAGAATTTTTGGATTGGGTAAAACAGTGGGTTAAGGTGCCAATACTAGGTGCAGTCATGTGGGATACCAGATTTTGTTCCTTGTATGATTTCACTAGTCTTTTCCGAGGGACCTTGTTGCATCCAGTTTCAGGAGCCAGCCACAATTCATTGAAGCCTAGCCGGAACAGTTCTTTTTTAACAAAAGATAGCCAGGGGATCTTGTCATTGTGGTTTAAGTTCATAACATGCACAAGATCTTGCCTGTAGTGGCTGAGCTCTTTAGTTGACCACAGTCCATGGCAGAATCTTATGGGATTGAGTTCGACATCCTCCCTGATAGACGGTAAGCCCAGGTCAAGACGTAGGGGAAACAGGGGAGTTGCAGCTGGGAGGGCCAGAAGACGCCTCATGAAGTTATTTTCAACGCGTACCAACTCAGTTGCAGCTTGGTGTCCCCAAAGTTCGCTGCCATAAAGTGCAGCAGATTTCGCTTGTAATTTGTACATCTCAACTGCGGGAGCTATGGGTTTGTATGTTGAGGTATTTGTAACCTTTAGAATAGCCCCAGAAAGTTGAGAAAGCCTAATGATCTGTGGACACCATGAAAGATTCTCTTGGAGGGTAACGCCCAGGTACTGGAATGTTTTGACCCTCTCTAGGACCGTGGAATTTAGGGATGGGTTGGGTCTAGTTGTGGAGGAGGGGTTAAAAATCATATATTTGGTCTTCCCGGCGTTGATCTCGAGGCCGTACTGCCTGCAAAAAAGATCAAAGCCGTCAAGAATTCTATGGATTCCCATGGGTGATTTGGAAAGCAGGAGGGTGTCGTCAGCAAACATAATTGCCGGCACCCTCCTGCCTGCCAGGACAGGGGCGTCATTGTCCCCTACGTTGGCTAGATGCGAGATGACATTATTCACATAAAGACAAAAAAGGGTGGGGGCAAGTACGCACCCCTGCCTAACCCCCCGGGAAACAGGGAACATTTTTGTCAAAGCACCACCCCGCCCACATCGTACCTGGGCGAAGTTGCCCTGATGGAGTCTAATTATTGCCTGGAGTAAATTGGTGGGTACTCCCATCTCCCTCAGGACCTTCCAGAGTTTTTTCCGTGGAACCAGGTCAAAAGCTGACCTCAGGTCTACGAACACCATGTACAATCTCCCGCCCTCAATGGTCACCGTTTTCCAATAGAGGAGAACGAGGCGGAAGATCTGATCCATGGTGGACGTATTTTTCCTGAAGCCAGCCTGGAGAGGGCTTAAGATTTCATTTTCCTCCATCCAGTCCATGAGTAGGTCCAATAAGAGTCGCGAATAAATCTTCTGGGGGACATCTATCAGGCTGATCGGCCTGTAGTTGGAAGGGAGCAGAGGACAGCCCTTCTTGAAGATAGGGACTATCTCTGCCCCCAACCAAGTACAGGGGATCGCCATTCCACATGCTATTGAGTTGAAAAGAATAAGAAGGTAGGGCGCCCAGATCTCTGATTGGGACCTAAAAAGGTCGCCTGGTAATTTATCAAGGCCGGGGGCCTTGCCCAATGTTAGGCCTTCTATTGCACTAACCACTTCCCCTAGCGTAAACTCCAGGGTATCTCCAGGGAGGGAGAGAAGTGTTGCAACAGTGGCATCAGTATTTTCTAATTCATCTGCATAGAGTTTCCCAAAGTGATCTTCCCATATATGTGCTGCTATATTGGGTTCTACTGCAGCCTTGGGTTCCCCTGAACCAGTAGTGACTATGGACCAAAATCTTCTTGTGTCTTTAGCTATTAGGGCTGCCGAAAGATCCTGCCATCTATCCCAATCCCAATCTGACCTCGCACGAGCCATAGTGACCTTGTACTGTTGTCGCAGAGCGGACACCCTGGAACGAGGAGCGCCCTCTTTGACTGCGGCAATAAGGTCAGATTTGGCCTTTCTGCAGTCAGAGTTGTACCAAGTAGAGGTTCTAGTCTTGTGCTTTATTTTAGGTACCTCTGGATAGAGGACCTCTCCCAAGGCTCCCACTATGTCTTCATGTATAGAAGGTAGGGTTTTAAATAAATCTTGAGTACTGGAGTGACTAATTAATTCATCCAAAGCCTCAAATTTTGGGAGCAGGAGGTTGTAAATTTTCCCAATATTTTCTTCCGATTTGGAGAATTTCTGCCATCTCACCCTACGCCTATTTAAGGTTAATACCAGGTTTCCCTGTTCATCTCTTTCCTCCCCGGAGGAGAGTCCGGTAGGCTCCGGAAGATAGGCCAGTGAAAGTGAAAGGGCATTATGATCACTATCAATGCGAGGGATTATATTAAAATCCTCTACCTTTGGCCACAAACTGGTATCAACAAAGATGTAGTCCAGTCGTGACTCGTGGTTTGGTCTGTTAAATGTGCATTTTGAAGGGGTGTCTGAGGGTGTGCGACCATTACAAGCTCTTAGCGCGAAATTAAGAGTTAGTGACATAATTTGGACCGCTAGTGGAGACCAGGATCTGGGGTGGGGCGATTGACACGCTGGTATGCCCCAGTAGTCGTCTTCTGCCGTGAGGGCCCCTTCCCTCAAGCCCTCTAAAGGTTCAAAATGACAGTTAAGGTCACCACCCATAATCACCTTAATGTCTGACGGCAACTGACTCAAGAAAGACGCATGGTCTTCAAGTGTAGTAGACTCCGCCGTTGGACCTACTGGGCGAGAATAAACATTTAATATTGCCAACTTCGGGGCGCCCGTCCAGATTAGTGAAACACACTGGATATCTTGTGAAAGTGTGGCTATACTTTCCGCTATGCAGCCAATGTGAGAAGCAATCCACACCGCCAAACCCCCTGAGGGCCTCCCCTTTCCATTCCAAGTTGCAGGAATTTCAAATACAGCATAGCCCGTCTTGAGAACCGGTTCCCTCGCCCATGTCTCTTGGAAGAGGCAGATGTCATTATTTAATATTAGGGAGTCCCATTCTTCAGTGTGTATTTTGTTGAAGATACCTGCAACGTTCCATGAAAGTACCCTCAGGGTTCTAGAATTACTATGGAGTGTGGTGTCCTGCACCCCAGAGGTGTCTCTACCACTGCATACATAAGAAGTAGAAATCCGTGGAGGGGGAGATAAACTGTGGTTAATTCTAGCTGGAAGGGTTTGGATTGTCCCATAGACACCACCATGCGATTGTCGAGGAGGGTTAAGAGCCTGAGCATCAAAATTACCATCCTGTTTGCTAGAAGGCCTCTCTGCAGTGGAATGGCCAGGGGAGCACCCCACGAGTCAGTCACAAGAATCCAAGCCGGAGAATACTTCAAATCTGTTGCTAACTTCCAGGGGTGTGAAGGGAAGCAAGTGGTCCATCCCCCCTGTTTGGGAAAAATGGTCCATACTCCTATAATTAGTACCATAGCCCCTCTGTGGGACAAATTCCCACCTATGAGCATTCTTAGGAATCGAGGGGTCAGGGTACAAGGTTAGATAGTGGTTGGTTTGTTTTGGACCATTTATACCTTTCAGGGCCATAGAAGGCCATGGACATGAGAGGGGGGCCACTAAAGCTCTGGGGTAGAAATAGGTGAGATCACACGGCATGATGGATTTACCTAGGTTCCCTGGCATCCAGCTCAAAATGTGCCTGACAGCTTCAGGGTCCCTGAAGTTGATCACAATCAAGTCGCCTTCTATATCTTTCACCCGCCCCCCCAACCAGGAGATTCGGCGCACATGCACTATGTCCCCGTTTACATTCTCCGGGAGTGGTCTATTCTTTGACAGCCAGTACATGGTTTTATTTTTGAGTTGCTGTGGGCCTTCTCGCTTATCAGGGTCAAGAGTCGGGACAGCCGTGAGCACCACTACGTAAGGTAGTGATTCCGGAGGAAGTTCGACCTGGGGAGTCCTACGTTTTTGTACTTTAGTGGGGGGTTCCCTCTCTTCAACCAACTGAATTGGTCTTGGAAGCATACTATTCCCGCCCTTGGGGACGGCACCATTCAAGTGCGTGGCAGGTCTAGAGACATTTGTAGAAGTTGAGGTTCCTAAGGGGTTATTTGCCACTATTTTGGTAGGGGCAATGGACATGAGGGGTGAAGCTGTTGTAGTAGTAATAGAGGTTGTATGAGCCGCCTTGGCTAGGTTGGTAGAAGTTAGATGGGCCTTCTTGGGAATAGGAGGTTTTGAGCTATTTGAAAAGCTGACTGGAGTTGGCACTATACTAGGTATATGAGCAGCCATCTGGTTGTCCAGTTTATTAAGAATAGTCTGCTCCAGATTCCCTAGCCGTTGTTCAATGGCCAGTAATCTATCCACGATTGGGGAGGTGAGCGTCCTGAGCATTTGCCCAAGATACTCCAAAGTGGGGGCAAGCGGGAGAATCTCCTCAGAATTTGCATTTGGAGGGGTAGTAACTAGTGTGAGAGGTGGTGTGTCTTGTATAGTCACTGTAGAGTTAACAGTTCTTGTACCCTCAGTTGGTTTGGAAACAGAGGCTACCCCCCCCTTTCCCCTTGCCAAATTCAGTATGACTAGTTTTACCCTTTTGAATGGGGCCCCCCTTCCTCATTCTCTTTTTGGGCGGAGGACCATGGATTATCTGGGTCTCAACCTTCCTTGGCTGATTTTTGACGATGGTTTTTCCATTTGGGATGGAAGCTGGCATGGGTTTCAGGGCTGCATCTGAGTTGCAGGGTGGTGGGGGTGCAAGAGGGGGTAAACTTAAAGGGTCCCCAGGAGAGAGTAGCGTGGGAGAGATATATCTTAGTAGTTCTGGGACTCCCTGGGATGTAAAGGGGTCCTCAGTAATCAGCTCTATACTAGGTAGTTGAGTGAGCGGGGATGTACCCAGGGTAGGTCTAGCCTTGTAACCTTCAATGGAGCGGCGACGCTCCATCCTTTTCTCCTCTAAAGCTTCTTCTCTATCAATTTCTGAAATGGATTTCTTAAAGTAATTGTCCAGTGTACCCTTGTTAGAATTTGCCCCCACTTTCCCAGGTGAGGCCATGTCCATAGTGACAAATGAATAGATAACTATAGAAGGTTAGCGAGAATAGCCGTGCTAATAATTTCCCTGCCAACAATGTTCAAGGGACTAACCTGCCACAAGATAATCACATCAAGAGCGCAATGCAATAGAATAGGGAAATGCGCAGATAGTGTACAGTGGTGAGAACTTAAGTCCAGGGTACGCACCCGAGAGTGAAAAGGGGCAGGGCCCAGCCCAGCCTCACCAGCCACCTAACGGCCACACAACGGCCCGCTCTTTGCCCGGTCTTCGCCCGCTTCTCCGTCCGCGCGCGTCCCGCGTTCAGGGCGGGGTTAAAATAGAGGAGGAGAGGAGGGGGCGGGAAGAGGAACCAGGTGCGCGCGGTGGACGGTGCAAGCACTTCTGGACCTCGCAGTCCCGCTCCCTCTGCAGGCGGCGTCTGTGAATCTCCCCAGGCAAGGTGACCGAGCCGAAATGCTCCTAGGTCACAAGGAAAGTCTGTTACAGGTCTCCGCTGTAGATACTGCCCCCAGTATGGCCACAAGCACAATCCAAAGTTTACACGCTACACGAGCGGCTCCCGCGCCAGCGGGGGCCGCGAGGAGTTTTCAAGCGTCCAGGAAGGTCGGAGGGAGGAGGGGGCGGGAAGAGGAACCAGGTGCGCGCGGTGGACGGCGCAAGCACTTCTGGACCTCGCAGTCCCGCTCCCTCTGCAGGCGGCGTCTGTGACACTCCCCCAGGCAAGGTGACCGAGCCGAAATGCTCCCAGGTCACAAGGAAAGTCTGTTACAGGTCTCCGCTGTAGATACTGCCCCCAGTATGGCCACAAGCACAATCCAAAGTTTACACGCTACACGAGCGGCTCCCGCGCCAGCGGGGGCCGCGAGGAGTTTTCAAGCGTCCAGCTCAGGTTCTGAGCTGGGATGGTGCAGTGAGATAAATAACAGTGATGGACCAAGCCCTGATCTTTGGACTGGGTAAGAGTGGTCTGCTTAATTCAGACACTCTGTTCATCACCACCCCCTTTTCTGAATCGTTTTTGGCCACTATAGGTGTGGCAGGGTATACTCAGACATGAGTCCCTTTCTCACTGCACCATCAGGATTCAAGCAAGCCGGGCCGAAGAAGGCTGAAATGCCAGAAACCGGTCCCAGGTAGCTTGTCTCTTTTCTGGTGAACAATTGGCTTGGTAGTTTAGTCTGCCCTGTTCCCATGATGCACTGGGCCAGGGACAGACTGATTTGCATATAGCCAGGTTCTGAGCTGGGATGGTGCAGTGAGATAAATAACGGTGATGGATCAAGCCCTGATCTTTGGACTGGGTAAGAGTGGTCTGCTTAATTCAGACACTCTGTTCATCACCACCCCCTTTTCTGAATCGTTTTTGGCCACTATAGGTGTGGCAGGGTATACTCAGACATGAGTCCCTTTCTCACTGCACCATCAGGATTCAAGCAAGCCGGGCCGAAGAAGGCTGAAATGCCAGAAACCGGTCCCCGGTAGCTTGTCTCTTTTCTGGTGAAGAATTGGCTTGGTAGTTTAGTCTGCCCTGTTCCCATGATGCACTGGGCCAGGGACAGACTGATTTGCATATAGCCAGGTTCTGAGCTGGGATGGTGCAGTGAGATAAATAACGGTGATGGATCAAGCCCTGATCTTTGGACTGGGTAAGAGTGGTCTGCTTAATTCAGACACTCTGTTCATCACCACCCCCTTTTCTGAATCGTTTTTGGCCACTATAGGTGTGGCAGGGTATACTCAGACATGAGTCCCTTTCTCACTGCACCGTCAGGATTCAAGCAAGCCGGGCCGAAGAAGGCTGAAATGCCAGAAACCGGTCCCCGGTAGCTTGTCTCTTTTCTGGTGAAGAATTGGCTTGGTAGTTTAGTCTGCCCTGTTCCCATGATGCACTGGGCCAGGGACAGACTGATTTGCATATAGCCAGGTTCTGAGCCGGGATGGTGCAGTGAGATAAATAACGGTGATGGATCAAGCCCTGATCTTTGGACTGGGTAAGAGTGGTTCGCTTAATTCAGACACTCTGTTCATCACCACCCCCTTTTCTGAATCGTTTTTGGCCACTATAGGTGTGGCAGGGTATACTCAGACATGGGTCCCTTTCTCACTGCACCATCAGGATTCAAGCAAGCCGGGCCGAAGAAGGCTGAAATGCCAGAAACCGGTGCCCGGTAGCTTGTCTCTTTTCTGGTGAAGAATTGGCTTGGTAGTTTAGTCTGCCCTGTTCCCATGATGCACTGGGCCAGGGACAGACTGATTTGCATATAGCCAGGTTCTGAGCTGGGATGGTGCAGTGAGATAAATAACGGTGATGGATCAAGCCCTGATCTTTGGACTGGGTAAGAGTGGTCTGCTTAATTCAGACACTCTGTTCATCACCACCCCCTTTTCTGAACTATTTTTAGAGGCAGCATACCCAGCATTGGTGCAGTAATTGAAGAGCTATTTCAGCACAGTGTGATTCTACCTGCACCTCCACCTTTAAGGTTCTATGCCGATTGCTGCCCATTAAGAAAAAAGACAAATACTAATGGACAATGAGATTACCGCTTGTGTGTAGATTGCAAAGAGCTAAAGGTTCCGGCCTAAATGGCAAAGACAGTGGCCGCTTTGCCTTAACTCATTGCAAAGATCAGTCCCAAGGCCACAATATGCTCTTCGCTGGATTTGAGACATGAGGTTTGTAGTTGTCCCCCTCATGGAAAATAGCAGAACGTATGCCGCCTTCCACTTCAACCGTAATCTGTATGTTTTTAATATACTTCCCCAGGGTCTGGGAACACCGCCAACCATTTTCCATGGGACAGTAGTAGAAATAATTGCAAATATCACTGACCACTAAAGAGTCATACAGTATGTGGATGAGATGCTGACTGCCAGTGAAAATGAAGTACACTGCCTGGATAATGTATCCCAGGCTTTGCAGTAGGGTGGGCTTCTGATAAAGACTGACAGTGGTAAGCCTCTCAGCAAACCTTTTGTGCCTCCCAATGCACCAGAAAGGAAGATCCACTGCACAAAACAGGTTGCAGGCTATAATGACACTGCCCCTACACACATGTTAGTGACCTTCAGTCCCTGTTAAGAATATTCGTTTTTTTAGGTCTCGGCTAGTGAAGGCTGCGCTTGCGCAGTCTCGCTGGCGAGATCTTATGTTTTCCAGAGTGGCACTTGAACCCGCCTCTCTTCTCCATTGGTTGGCTTCCTAAATGGAGGCCAGCCATTGGAGAAGAAGGGCGTCTTTCCATTTAAGCCCAGTCTTTTTCGGATTGAGGGGCGTGTTTTTTCGGTCCTTTCGCTCCAGTCTTATTCTCTATCCAGTTACCACCCTCTCACACTCGTGTAAATTTCCTCTAGTGATTAGACTTCCCCATTTCTAGGACATCCTAACTCACAAGCCCCCCTCCCTATTTGTACGTTTTCAACTTTATATATATATATATTACCCCCTTCTTTTCGCTTCCTTAGTGGCTTAGTGTCCTCCATATCCTCAGTAGCCCCTCCAGCGCTGATCAATATACTTTCTTACAAGAGCCTTTTCATCCGGACTCCCAGGGAGCTCGGGTCATGCCTCATACAACAATACAATCCCTCTGGGCATTGACCCCCTTCATATGATCACTTTCGAAGCGACGGGACCCCACCAGCTAAAACGAGAATGCTGTTCATGCACTAACCAATAGGCGTTTAGAATTTCGGTTATCACCAAGAGCGTTCCCTGGAACTATGGGGTTATGTTTACGTTAAAGTACAAACTCTTTTTTGCCACTGATACTCTACATCAACTGACCATGAGAACTCATTGTACTTACTGCAGGTTGACTCTATTACTCCGCCCTATTTAATCGGCCTCTCTTCCTTGGTTGTGATTGTTTTTTCTTGCCTCTGCCCCCTGGTTGTGCTCTCTTTTCTTGCCTCTGTTCCCTGGTTGTGATCGCTTTTCTTGCCTCTGTTCCCTGGTTGTGATCGCTTTTCTTTCCTCTGTTCCCTGGGGCGTTACTGGGCAGTGGTGGACGTGTGGTGAGGGGCAGTGGGTGCCCAGGGCATGGACGCCAGCGCACCGGCTGACCTGTGCGTGTGCGCGGCTCTCTGTGCGTGTGCGTGGCTCTCTGTGCGTGTGCGTGGCTCTCTGTGCGTGTGCGTGGCTCTCTGTGCGTGTGCGTGGCTCTCTGTGCGTGTGGGTGGCTCTCTGTGCGTGTGGGTGGCTCTCTGTGCGTGTGGGTGGCTCTCTGTGCGTGTGCGTGGCTCTCTGTGCATGTGCGTGGCTCTCTGCGTGTGCGTGGCTCTCTGCGTGTGCGTGGCTCTCTGCGTGTGCGTGGCTCTCTGCGTGTGCGTGGCTCTCTGCGTGTGCGTGGCTCTCTGCGTGTGCGTGGCTCTCTGCGTGTGCGTGGCTCTCTGCTGTGCGTGGCTGTGTGTGTGTGTGTGTTGGGCTCTGTGTGTGTGTGTGTGTGTGTTGGGCTCTGTGTGTGTGTGTTGGGCTCTGTGTGTGTGTGTGTGTGTTGGGCTCTGTGTGTGTGTGTGTGTTGGGCTCTGTGTGTGTGTGTGTTGGGCTCTGTGTGTGTGTGTTGGGCTCTGTGTGTGTGTGTTGAGCTCTGTGTGTGTGTGTTGAGCTCTGTGTGTGTGTGTGTTGGGCTCTGTGTCTGCTAATATTACTACTGCTCTCTAATGCTCACCCATTGCCATTGTAAATGACAATACCATTTATGTATGTTTTAAAAAAAATGAAAAAAATGCCATTTGCAATGCCAATAGCTCTAACTTTAACAAAGACGAGACAATTGCATTGTAAATGCTTGTCAAGAACATTCACACCGTTGTTTGCACATTATGCTTAATCCCTATATGACCCATTATGTGCCAAGACAGATGTGGATGGAAGAACATACTGATGCAGTTGCCAACTTAAAATGCAGTTTAAAGGCTGGCTGCGCCAGCATCAGTCAGTCCTAGCCCTGAACTTCCATATTACTTATGGCCTATATCAACAAACAATACTATGGCGGTGACAATAATACAGCTGAAGGGAGACAAACTCATTACAACTGGGTTTGCTTCTCAAGTGCGATCCCAAGTAGAACACCGTTATACCAGATGTAAGCGGAGGGCTTTAACTGTGTATGGGGCATTGGCCATGTTCCACTACTTATTAGGAACCAAAAAGTAATTAAGACTAATCACACTCAACTGAAAGTTCAAATATCAGGGTAGTTGCATCTAGGTAATATCGGCACACCAGAATAGCCAAATGGCAACTGCTTTACAGTGTCTTCCAGTCACCCCCACCGATCCCGCCCTGACTGGTGTCTCACTGCAGGTCACTTCACAAATGCACTGTGAAAATCAATAATGTGTCTCGCCCAATTTTCAAACCATGTCCCCAGGAAAATGACCAGACCCTGTACACATCATATGTAATAGATCGATACTCCCACTTCGAGGATAACAAATATATAGGAGGCATAAGGTTATTGATCATATACCCCTACACAGATGAGGATGGGCTTCTAGTCACTGGCACTTTGATAACACACAAGCAATAGGTCTGCACGTTATGCAGAATTGGCAGCAAACTTAGTAGCTTTAATGCAAGCCAAAGAACACAACACAGATCAACACGGGCCCTGACTCGGACTTTGTTTTCCAAAGTTGCACCATCTACATCAATGACTGGGCCACACGAGGATTCCATGGATTAGTCGGGGGACTGGTCAAGTATAAAAATCTCTGGAGAATGGCACATTGACACCCCATCCAACTTTGACAGGATTAATGTCAGAAAAATAAGAGCACATGCCCTCACTTCAGAACGACCTACGTGGGATATGGAATTCCACACATCAATGAACCGCAGACTCACACCTTCACAAGTGCCCAATGTAAACAGCAAAGCACAAGAGAAGAGAAGTTCAAAATGTATAGAAGACTGCAGAGCAGAGACACTGAAATCACAAACATTCTATGAAAGGGGCATACAGCAAGCACTGGACAATGAAGAAACCAGTTTTCCTATGGGAGGTTTTTGTGGCACCAAAACATTAGAGAGATTACTTAGAAACAGTGTAAAAATGTAGTCACACAAGCAGATCAATTCAGGAACACACACTTTGGTATACCCATTCAAATGCAGGAAATGATTTTACTCGTCTCATGGGAACTATAGTTACCTTAAGGGACAAAACGCTAAAGATATGTTAATCAACCTCGGTGATAGTCCCCATAGTAAAGAATCTGCAGTCACATGGACACTTGTTTGTCTTGCCTAAGATATGATCAAACATACAAGAAGAAAGTTGCCCTAAAACAGCAACCACCAGCGGAGGGTCTGTGGCAAGTAATACATACTGACTACATAGGCAGACATTCTGCCGCACAGGGAGCCGACCAGCGGACTACACCAAGAGTCTGCTTTTGCCCTCAGGAGGTGGGGCTTCATCAATTTACCTGACCCACAGGCCATAAATAATTTGTGGGTCTCCCACAACGCGGGACGCGCCTTGGACAAGAGCAGGCGACCAGTCGAGGCTGGGTTTGACCCACTCTTGGTCTGTAGTTTTCGGTCAGAATAGCTATCTTGTTAAGGTATTGACATTTTTATTGGTTCTTCTTTTTCGAGTCTTTTAAATTTGTTTTGTACTCCATCTGCATTATGAGCAAGAGGAAAGCTAACGGCCTACTTGAAAGCTCAACGATTAAGTCCATCACCAGTTCTCTGATGACGGCTATGAGGGCCATTAACCCTAGAGTGGCTTCAGACTTCCAAATCCCCATTACCGGTAGGGAAAATGAAGTGAAGAGCTCTGCCAATAGTATTGATAGTATAGCGAGGGGAAAATCAAGATTGTGGCACAATTAGCGGTCATTAACAAATGGGTTCACCACCCTGAAGATGAGCCCGCGAACCATATGAACCTTCATGTTCTACGCCGGGAAGAGGGGGGGGGGGGTAAATATCTGTGAGCCCTCTACACCAACCTGTGACACATGACCCTCCAGGGGCCCACCGCACTCATGATACGACTCTGGGACTCGACACGCAAAACACTGGGCTGAGGGGGCAGGATTACCCACGCCATACTATTGTGGGACTCAGAGTGGTTGGGCACTCTAGGTATTCGATCCAGCTTAGACAAATCTATCCTATAGGTATCTGTAAAGTTGGGGTTGTCCATTTATCTGATCTGCAGAGGGATTACGAGTTGGTGACCTCCGAGACCTTTCGATACCTCCAAATACGCCACGCTCTCCAGGCAGTTATTCCCCGGGGGCCTGACCTCCCTGAATTGTCGCCCCTAGTTAGATTACTCGATTACATGACCCACGAAGCACTCTTCCTTACATACCGGAAGTTAATCAACAACTCAGACACTTCTTCGCCTGCAGGAACAATGGGAAAACGACCTGGGAAGTCTAAGAGGTGATGAATTGCCCGAGTACTTGGCCTCCCCCTGGGAGGTGGCCATCAGGGAACCCTCCACCTGCGATCTGAACCAAATTTACTGACTTTCTGCAAAAATCTAAAAACCCTCTTGTTCACCAACTGAGTCTAGGCCCCTACCTCTCCACCACACGCGTTTGTGTGCAGCGTTAGGACGCCTCAGGGTAGCTATTGCGCTATTCAAATGATCTTTTCATTTCATTTAATATAGGGCGGGGTTTCGGTTGGTGCAGTTTCAAAAACTCCACAGATCTTAAGTCTTTTGCATCACAGTGGACAAAACGGGCAGTGTCTCAGATGTGACCTGTTGTAGGCAGTTTAGCCAGGAAGGGACTTTGTCAGAATTTTGGGGTGTCCAGCAGTTCGGCCCTTCTGGGAATCGGTGGTGGCGTGCATGAATGACATATGTTGAAGTGACATGCCGATCTCCAACAAATGTTGCCTTCTAAATGTGTGGGATGCAACAGACTTGAACCACGTGTAACAGATTTGGATTACCTTACACATGGCGATTGCCAAACGTAACATAGCATGCCAATGGGGAGGGCGACGTCCGCACAACCCCATAGGGATTTGAAAAGGGGCATGGATTGGTGCACAATAGCCAAGAAAGTGGTTTAAGAAAGCTGGAGCCGTCCCTGAAAGAAGGAGAGGCTCTGGGGCAAGTGGAATGTTTACAGAGGAAGGCCCTGTGCTACCCCCATTTCATTTACTACTGCAGCCACTCTTCCTTGAGGCAGCACCCCGGCGCGTGGTGGGCAGAGGGAGGAATACGAGGTGGAGAGTGAGATCATCAATGACTAGAATGCAGTTTGTTTACCCTTTATCTGAATGCATGACTATTTGTGGTATATTGGTTTCTGTAATGCTTTCTGTAATCTCAATAAAGAGATGTTTAAAAAAATATTTGAGATACTTGTTTCACTCAAAGTCCTGTATGAACTTTGAATGTGGGGGGTGATCCACTAAAGGCTGCACATTCTTTATCCACTCCTCTTACGAAGATGAAGAAAGGGGATAATGTTCAGCCTAAGGGAGCTGAAAGGGCACCCAAACTGGGACCTGGAAATAACAAGCATTTGCAATGCAATCGGTCTTGCCTTTGGGACCTTATATGTATTTAGCTATGTAGCACATTAGCCTGGGTGCTGAAACATCTACTGTTCTTTAACATGGAGGGAAAATAAGCACCAAACTGTGTGACACACCAGGTATGGGAACACATGGAGAGAAATATTGCCTTTCAGCAGGAAATGGTATAGACCAAAGCTGTTTTTAATATAAAATCAGGGCCTTCAGTGGTCATATCACTGAAAATACAAGATTTGAAAAAAATATTGTCTACAGGTGCTCATGGAAGACAATTTCTATGGACTGGAATCTAGAGAATGCTAACGTGATTCGGGTATGTTACGGACGTCTGCTGGTCGTTTTCTATTAAGACAGTTAAATAGAGGCAGTTGAACAGAAAAAAAGTCCCTAAGAGGAAGCAGACAAGTCCTAGGGCTGATCTCCAGAGCCCACAAAGTACATACACATATAAGTATATACTAAAGTATTTACAAGAGTTCTTGAATGCTCGACCTAAAAAGATGGAAGTCTAGGGCTTCCAAGAAGAAACAAACCACCAGTAGAAGGCATGTATCCCTGAAGGATCTGTTGGATCTGGAACTCTGTTAACGACCCGATTTTCAAATTGCTTTGATAAGCTGGAGGCTGTGACAAAGGAAATTTGCACAGAGATATTTGGGAATCTAAAAGAGCTCAATTATAAGCTAGACAAATTAAAGACTCCTACCGAACAGCTTTGTAAATCTCAGGGAAGCCAAACAAATCATCTCGCAGAGGGAGGCACTGTTATGAACACAGAGATCAAGCCCCCTAATCCTAGTTTGGAAGCTATAAATCATTCTGCTAGAATAAGGGTTTAAAATGACACTGTTGAAACCACAGTCAGATCTTGGGATTTGAGGGCTCCTTTAAACAGTAAATATTGTTGTCCCCAGCTCCCACCAGAATGTACCACGCATACAATAGTCCTAAAGAAGGTTCTTATAGTATTGCCAACTTTGAATGAAGATTACTCTGCCTTAAAAAAGTGCGACAATTCACAGGCTAAAATCAAACCCTGAATGGTGTAATGATCCCTCTGCAGAAGAGCTATGGCTTGAACTCCTTATATTGGTATTTGTGACAAAGAAACACCCAGTGACTGTGTGATCGTCAATTTTAAATACCCCCATAACCAGTACTGCCCATAACATACAAGCTTCTCTTGGTTGTTCACATAAACAAACTAAGGTTCAATCTAGGCCCTTCCCCAGGGTTACTTTTATAGATCATCAGTCTTTCAACCATACATAGTGTTTCAATGGACTCAGACTCCAAACAATAGGCCAATATTTAATGAGGAAACAGCTTTGATGTTTTAACTTCTTTGGATGATTACGATTGACGTTGTTCTCAAGTGAGGACAGAATTATTGGGGTGTAAGAACATCTCTGAATGCCAAGCTGGGGACCTAATGCAATCAGACAATGAGGTGGTTCGCACATTTAATCTACAAGCAGGTTGCAGGATTTACCATGGCAGGGCCATTTACCATGGCAGGGCCTCACGCTCCTCTCCAGAAACATCACAGGTATCCATTCGAAATTGATCTATCCATACTGTTTATCTAGTGTTAATAATGCTGATATCATGTGCTGCAAAAGACGTGGCACATGGAGAATTTTGATTAAAAGGTTTCTATTGTATGCGTAGCCCAGCTACTCTATCTTGGGCAGGTAGAGCCAAAGAGGACTTGGCTATCTTGATTCAAATTAAATTAACAAAACTTCACGCAAAAGTGATTGAATGTACCCCTACTATTAAATGTTGCTTTTGGAGATTCAAAATTCCCTTGATATGTCCTTGCATTAGTACAGATTTATGTCTTTCATAAATTCACAAGGAAATTACAAAAGTAGGCCAGGAAATCGTACTCTTAGAAAAAAGCGTGACCTGCATTTTAGTATGAGCAAATATGCATGTGTAATTTGCTCATGAAAAAATATGTTGCGAGTTTACAACGTCACTTTCCCTCCAACCACTTTTTTCCCCTCACCTTGGAAAAAGTCTCACTTCTGCCCTGGTCAGGAGTAGATTCCAATCGTTCTCAGTATGGAAAAGGAATAGAGAAGAAGTGGCAAACATCCCCAAAACATGAAAGTTAGAACATGCAAGTTAATAGGTTCACACAGACTCAAAAGGGCAGTCCAACCCTGGAACGGTTGCCGGTGGCAAAATAAGCGAAATGCTTGTATTCAAACCCTACTATAATATGAGCCCTAGCATAATCAGAGAGGCTATTATCAGAGCTCATACATCATGAGATCGCGGTCATAATATGTTGCAGCACTACATGTCACCAAAGGGACAAGTGGATTTTGTTATAGGACAAGTAGATTTATGAAGAAACCTGTCCCTTGGACAAATAAGATATTTTATTAAATTCCACATCCCTATTAGTTGGATGTGAAACATGACAAAAGCCTGTAAAGATGGGGTGGTCACTTAACCTGAATCCCCCAATTGAAAATGAAGAGCATCTTTGTGGTCAAACAAGTCCTGAACTTTCACATGGATGTCATACCTAAAACAACTGGATAAAAGACATACAGTGAGATCGTGGAAAAACACCCGGACATAGCATTCCCATAGATGCAGGGCATAGTTTCTGAATGTGAAGTGGTGGTATTTTGGTCACCTTTTGTGGTAAAGATATCTATAAGAGATGGGGGGCGAGGCTAGCCTGCCAAAATGTCGGATTCAAATTAACTGAGCTCCGCGACAAAGACTCACGATCTGGTAATAATCGCTGTAATCCGTGCTGCTCCTGCCTGACTCCATGGCAGAAAGGGACACAGACCTATAGCAGCACCCTTTTTTGATGACCTATGTAGGGGCCCGACAGAGCATGAAGGCCTAGACCGAATGGAAACAGCCGCAGCCTGTAAGCTATCCCACACTAGGCCCCAAAGAACGCAGCAGCAGAGGTGCGTGCCTTCAACCGCCTGGCCTTCAGGGGCATGAGAGGGTGAGCAGCGAAGAGTGCAGAAGGTGGTGTTGTGTGACCTGAGGCCTAAACAGGGTTTGTGAACCACAGCAGGTATCCTGCTGGCAGATGCCACCTGTGCAGTGTGGACAGGAGCATAAGTCCGGACCCTGTGAATGGCTTGGATTGGCCATGGTACAGGCAGCTTCTGAAGCCTAAGCCGGCGCCTTGGAGGCAAAAGGAGTACTGCCTGGAGCCACTGTGAGTACCCCTGCTCCCAGGAAAACAAATGGTGAAATTTACCTAACTTGCGGCCACAAGCGAGTTGCTAAAGCCAGAGGGGCACCCCCCAATCCGTGAACGAAGGCGCTGTGCCATCCCATCAGTTATGAGGTGGTTGGCGAAAGGACTAGGATTTTCCGACTGTGACAGAAGCGTCCACGTTGAAAGCAAGAGCTCAGGGGGCTAGGCCTGCTCACCCATGAACAGGAGACCCGGATACTCAGCGAAGATCGCAGGAGCCATGCCTAATAGGATCTCAACACACTTAAAACTATCAGAGGGGGGGTGGGGGGGGGGGGTAGTGCTCTCGGTGTGGTGGCTGCCTACAAGATTGAGCTGACCTCTGGCAGTAGAGGGCATCAACGCCACTTGGTGCTGGTATCCAGGTGTAAACCCTGCTGTAGCGGTCTAGTCGTTCACTGCCAGCCACATAAGGGGACCTCTACCCAGAAGTTCATGCACACAATGTAGCACCTTCTGGCCAGGCGTGGCCAGAAGGCTTAAATGAACGGGCCGGGGTCGCTCAGGACTTCCGGCCCACATGAATGCCAAAGGACATGTGTCTGTCTCATTCCTTTTCAGCGTGCTCCGAGCTTAAAGTATGACCCCGACACTGGCGACGAGGATGGGATGCGCATAGAACCGCCACCCCACTGCCACTGAAGTACAGATCGTCGGCCAGATGACGCAGTGACAACGTGTGACTGCCACCACCCACCGCACGAGAACATGGTTGCATCAGGATAGTGAGAAGGGGTTGCGAGGACGCCAAATTCAGTCAACGGTCGTTGACTCACAGGTACCGCCTGACCCTAGCGCCCCTCGGTGAGCAAAGTCACCCACATGAAGCGGCAGTGCAGTTGCGCTCCCTAAGAGGCCCTGACAGAGCCCGCACAGAATTTGAGACACACGCATGGCAGTATCAATCGGCTGCGTTCGACAAGAAACGCTTAAGCCCTGAGGCACACGACACGGCGCGGACAGACTGACTGGGGAGGAGATAAACGGTGTATCAGCCCGCCAAAATCAAACGGCACAAAACAAGCATTGGCCAATCAACAAGCCTTGGCACAACCAACTACCACTGAACTGTTATAACGAACGGCAGAAAACAAACCAGCATTGGCAAATAAACAAGCCTTGGCACAACCAACTATAACTGAACGGTTATAACAAACAGAAAATAAACAAGCCTTGGCAAAACCAACTACCATTGAACTGATATAGGAAACAGCAGAAAACAGACAAGCATAGGCTAATAAACAAGCCTTGGCAAAACCAACCACCATTGAACTGTGACAGAAACAAACCAGCATTGGTACAGCCTCCCACATTATTACAGGCTCAGACAAGCATTGGTAAAACCAACCATTCTGCTGAACAACAAAGCAAGAGTAGAGGTCCACAAATACTGGCACAGCTCAGCACATCAACTATAAAGTCAAACAAGCGTTGGCAACCCCAACTTCGTATATAGAACCACCATGACTGAACCGGCTACCTCTGCCAACGCTCCACAACCTGCACCTCCTGCGGTAGCACAGGCACATGCACAAGTTAGTGCACTCCCACCGTTCAGTGAATTAATTGATTCTGCCACTGCGTCACTGAGGTGGAATGTGTGAATTGGCTGTATAGACAAGTATTTCATCGCAACCAGAGAGACAGATGGCGCCATGAAGAGATCATTACTACTACATTTTGCAGGTGATGACATCTACAAGCTATTTGCGCATCTACCAAACACCTGAGAATCAACTGACTACGAAGCTGCGGTTCGAATGCTTAATGCACATTTCGACCCTCAACTAAACCCAGATTATGAACGTTTTAGGTTGCGGCAAGCCTGTCAAAGGGAAGGTGAATCCATGAACACATTCCATGCATGGACACATTCCATGCCCGCCTCAGAGAATTGGCCAGCACCTGCACTGAGAATGATCAAGACAAAGAGGTACGAGCTCAGGCCATCCAAGGATGCTGCAACAAGACTCTGCGGACACTCATCCTCAGACAACTGCGCATCTCCCTGGAAGACATAATAATCCTAGCACGTTCCCATGAACTATCTGATGTCAGAGATACGGCCATGGAAGCAGCGCTTAACAAACCAAATGAATCTACAACTAAGGTCAAGACAGAGCGAGTGGACGCAGCTTGCATCCCTGCTCATGGAGGCCGGGGAAGATGGCCCACCAGAAGACCGCGACAGTCACAATGTGGATACTGTTGAAGAAAGGAACACCCACTCCATGAATGAGCATATCTTGCCTTTTGCTGGGCAAAGTGTGGAATTCCCAATCACTTTTCGAGCGTATGTCGAGGCGGTATGCGAAGCAGAGGGACTCCTGGTAGAAAACCCCCGGCTAGATCTATGAGACATCTCTCACTAGATGAGCCCAGCAAATCAAGAATGCCAAGAACGCAGATGACGCATACACAATACATCGAAGACTCATCCACAGGATAAGAAGAGGAATGCTACCTTGTCTCCTTTGCGAGTGATCTGAAGCAGAGACGGCGTCCCCAGCCGAGACGTGCCATAGAAATCGCGGGGTCACCTGTCATGGCCCTCATCGATACCGGGGCATCCGTGAATGTCATGGGGAGTCAGCACAACAAAAAACTCAACCCAAGACCGACACTAGCACCATCCAAAGTGAGGATACTCCCATACAGCAGCCAAAAATCACTTCCTCTGAAGGGAAAAATGATCGTACAAGTGAAATCAGAAGACCGCGAAGTCACCACGAAGTTTCATGTGGTCGACAGGGAGGCAGACATATTGGTAGGAAGCCATACTGCTGAAGATTTGAGCCCGATAACAATCGCAAACACTGTGAAGGCTCTACAGACCGAGGACATGCTGGAGTTATTCCCACAGCTGTTCAAAGGATTAGGGTGCATAAAGCGACCACCAGTAAAGCTACATTTCGGCACCGACAAAACCAATTGCCCTGCGATACTGTGAAGACTCTACAGACCGAGGACATGCTGGAGTTATTCCCACAGCTGTTCAAAGGATTAGGGTGCATAAAGCGACCACCAGTAAAGCTACATATCGGCACCGACAAAACCAATTGCCCTGCGATACCGGCGTTCCTGTTCCATTTGCGACCACTGGTAGAGCAAGAGCTACAAAAACTGGAACAGCAAGGAGTGATAGAAAAAGGTTACTGGGCCAACTCCCTGGGTATCACCTAGTTATAGCAGAGGAAACCAAAATAGCTCAGCCAAATCAGGCTCTGCATAGATATGAGAATGCCCAACCAAGCAATACGCAGGGAGAGGCATTTGACACAAACAGTTGATGACATACTCGCAGACCTCAATGGATCTCAGTGGTTTTCAAAGCTAGACCCCAACGCCGGATATCACCAGCTAAAACTAGCTGAAGAAAGCAGATATATAACCACATTTTCAACACACCTAGTGCTCCGGCGTTACAAAAGGTTACGCTTCGGGATATCTTCGGCCGCTGAGATTTTTCAAAATGCTGTTAGAGAAATCCTGTCCGGTCTACAAGAGGTGCTCAATGTCAGTGATGACATTTTGATACATTCGGCTAAACCTGAAGAACATCACAGACGACTCCGAGCTACCCTCCAACGCCTGCAAGATCATGGTGTCACACTCCACAAAGAAAAATGACAATTCTTCCAGAAAACCATCAAATTCTTTGGATATGTGTTCAGCCAAGAAGGAGTAAAAGTTGACCCAAGGAAGTCTCAAGCCATCCAGCTCGCTCCCGCACCTACAACTGTGTCGGATGTTCGGAGTTTCCTGGGTATGGCAACGTACTGCGGGAGGTTCATACCTAACCTCGCCACTATTGCCGATCCACTGCGCAGCCTAACAAAGAAAGATTCTGAGTGGAAATTGGGTCAAGAAGAAGAAAAAACATTTTAAAAAGTAAAGTCAGCAAGAAAAGACGACAATGGCCTACTTCGACACTACACAGCAAACAGCACAGATAGTGGACGCAAGCCCGGTAGGGTTAGGAGCCCTTCTGACCCAAGAAATGGAGCCAGGCACATGGGTCCCACTGGCATTTGCAAGCAAAGCATTAACGGCAACGGAAACCCGGTATTCGCAAATCGAACGAGAAGCACTTGCTCTTAAGTAGGCATGCAACCATTTTCATCTATATATCTCAGGACACCCATTCCGTGTAGTGACTGACCACCAGCCGCTGCCAGAATCGAAAGATGGGCGATCCAACTTCAACATTATCAGTTAGATCTGGTTTACCGACCTGGTGCAAAAAACCCTGCGGACTTTTTGTCACGTTATCCAGCTGATCCCGTGGACAACGGTTCGGAACACGAAAGACAAACCGAAGACTTTGTCAACATGATCACAGAATGGGCGTGCCCAAAAGCCCTCACAATCTCAGAAATCGAAGCCCACACACTAGCTGACTCCGTGCTTGAAAGAGTAATGGACGCTCTGAAAAGAGGATCATGGACAAATTTTCTTCACAACATCAATGGGTGAAATGAAGCAGACCGGACTCGCCTAGGGAAAATCTGGAAAATACACGGAGAACTAAGCGCAGCATCCAGTGGCATTGTGTTAAGAGGATCACGCATCGTAATACCCCTAAGCGTCCAAGAACGAGCTACTGCTCTAGCACATCCACAGGTAAAGATACAAACAAGATAAAATCCAGAATGAGGGGAAAAAGTGTGGTTCCCAGGTCTGGAAGAAGCTGTAGATCTAGTACGCAAGTGTCAAGCAGGCCAACTCACCGGAAACCCAGAGTCACCAGCCCCGGTGATAACTGAAGACCCAGCACCGTCACCTTGGTCATGGATAAGTCTCGATTTTGGAAGCTTCCCAGACGGTCGGACCACTGCAGTTATAAATCAACGACTAAACAAGATACCCGATCGTGGAAGTACTACCAACGACTGCATTTGATCACCTACTACCAATGTTGGAAAATACTTTTGCGCTACTTGGGCTACCACCCACAATCAAGACAGATAACAGGCCCCCTTTTCAAGGCAACAAATTCAAAGAATACCTAACACAGCTAGGAATAAAACATCACCGCATCACTCCACAATGTCCACAGGCCAATGGGGAGGCAGAGAGATTTATGCGGACCCTTAACAAAATCCTACACATAGCGGTAGCCGTACAGTCTGACCCGGAAATTGCTCTACAGAACTTTCTGCGAGAATACCGGAGCACTCCTCATTGCACAACTCAGAGATCACCATGGTCATTTTTGTTTTCTGGACACCGACGAGACACTCTCCCAGTAGCTGAGAGTTAGGATCCAGAACCATACCATCCCGCGGACACCCAAGCTCGTAAGCTAGCGACCAATGAAAAAGCCAGTCAGCGGCGAAGAGCACAACCGAGGTTGGTGGTGCCTGGATGTACTTTCCTAGAGAGGTATCGTCGGAGTGGGGGAAAGTTCTGCAGACTCTATGAACCAGGGCTGTGGACCGTCAAGCCAGTTAAGGGAACTGCTGTTACGGCAGAGAAGAACGGTGAGGTAATCACTAAAAATGTCTCCTGGTTCGAAGAAATACTCGCTCCGGAGCGCAGGAGAGTTCGGATCAAGGTGCCCTGCAGCAGTGAACTAGAGTGGGAGACTGCTGAACCAAACCCTGCTGAAAACTGTGCGGCAAGTCCAGCAGTCCCTGAATTACAGAGACTTTCATCCAGCAAAGAAGGAACAGCCACGCCACGGACAAGCCTAACCACTCGTCAACGTCATTAAGACTTGAGACCAAACCCGTGCTAGTAGGTTTTCTTTTATTTTGAAACTGATTTGAGATGGCATGACACGGTCTAGTCGTTCACCGCTAGCCACGCAGGGGACCTCTACCCGAAAGTTCATGCACACAATGTAGCACCTTCTGGCCAGGTGTGGCCAGAAGGCTTAAATGAACGGGCCGGGGTCGCTCTGGACTTGCGGCCCACATGAATGCCAAAGCAGATGTGTCTGTCTCATTCCTTGTCAGCGCGACCTGTCCCGCGCTAAAAGTATGACCCCGACACCTGCCACACAACTGGGCCCTTATGAGACATCTCCTCATCTGAAATGAGGACTGAATCGCCGCTGGACCCCTCATGCCAGCAGTGCAGGTGGCGCCCTCAACAGATCGGAGGTACGCAGCAGAGTGGGCGGTGCTGGGTCCTCTCACTTGCCTGTCTGCCGCATTCAACTGCACTTGCCCAGGACTTCAATATTCTCTACTATTTCCCGTCAAGTTAAAAGTTATAGCCAATAACAGCAGCTATTTGTTCACGGAACAGACAGGACTGGGTGGAACAGCACCAATATATCACCACTCCTACCTCGCCCTTAGAGAGGCCGCTGTTTGACAGTCCCAAAAGGGGTGGCCGATGCCGGAACTGAAGATGTGGACCTGTACAGCTGCGCGGAACCTCCCCACACCAGCATTTGCTCTAAATACCCTCGGTAGTAGAGATTTAACTGAAAGCGGCTTTCCAGCATGCACTTTCCTCCTTTGACCCATGCTGCACGTCGGTAACAATGCTTTTGTATGCGAGTGTTACAGTTCCCCAGTCATGGGTCTCTTAGTTAACTGTTTGGGCAATGTCACGTTAGGAGACTACCCTGCATTGGAAGTTGTGGGTTTTTCTTTTGATATACATCATGCATATAACACCCGTCCCATTGCTGAAGTGATAGACCCTGCAGGGGGTTATGTTCTAGTGGAAGGCCAACTCCATGGTGAGCCATTATTGCTGGGGAGGATTTATACACCAAATACAGCTCAATCAACTTTCTTTGCATGCCTGTCAGGCATACTTACCTATTGATCTCATCTCCCCTGGATTCTGGGAGGAGATTTTAATTGTGTCCTTGATCAGTGGATGGATCAATCACATCCTCTGCTGCCCACTTTACCAGTGGTAGCGGCTGCCAACTGCCTTTTTCAATGGCTCACACACTGGACTCTAATTGATCGCTGGAGTGCCTTATACCCTGAGGTAAGGGAATACTCACATTACTCGGTCCCACATAAACTACAAGTGCGATTAGATTGTATCCTCTGCCACTCCACTCTCCAAACACGTTACAGGTGCAGAGTACCTGAGGAAAACATTCTCCGATCAGAGGCCAAATTCTATGAGGAAAAATTAACTCCGGCTTTGAACTCCCCAAAAGAACTATTTAGAGTGGTTAAAACCCTATCCACTCCACTTGATAGTAACACCGTTCCCCAAGCCACAAAAGAAAGATGCAACGATATAGCATCCTTCCATAAAAAATTATTGATATTTATGATCAATTCCAGATCGATCCCAAATCTGCGCTAGGGAAGGTAACTAAGGGCAGGGATCTGCCACCACCTTCAATTCTAGCAAAAATCCCTACGCTTGCCGAAGAAACAATACATAATCTTATAAAGGCAACCAAATTTGCATCTCCATTAGATACGGCTCCCTCACATATCTTATCCAAAGTGGCAGAAGTCATATTACCGTCACTTATGGAGCTTCTTAATCTCTCACTAGAGGAGGGCTTGGTCCCTAAGCAATGGAAGCATGCAGTAATTAGGCCACTATTGAAAAAAACCTCAGCTACATCCAGAAATCCTTGCCAACTTACGACCCATCTCATTACTCCCTTTTTTAGGAAAAGTACTAGAGAAACATGTCAATCGGACGTTAGCAGACTTTCTGGAAAATAACATTCTTCATCCCACCATAGCACGGAAGCCGCATTTCTGGTGGTCATAGAGGAGCTCAAAGCTATAATGGATAACAGGAGGCTTAGCCGCCGTCCTACTACTGGATTTAAGTGCGGCATTCGACACAGTGAATCACAAGATCCTAAGAGAGAGACTTTACGAGGTGGGAATTCAGGGCAAAGTATTTGATTGGCTCACCTCATATCTGGAAAACAGATCCTACCAAGTCTGGAACAAAGACTGCCTCTCTGACAGCTTTCCAACGATTTGTGGTGTCCCTCAGGGATCGTCTCTCAGCCCCACGTTGTTCTATATGAGTGCCAGCTTGCCACCTTAGTGCAGGACTTTAACCTGTCAGTGGTCTCCTATGCTGATGACACCCCGCTGGTTGTTTCTCTTACAGAAGGCCCTAATCCAGGAAATAAACATTTGGCACCCTGTTTGGATAAACTGCGCTGCTGGATGTCACGCTGCAATCTAAAGCTGAATGGTGATAAGACAGAATGAATGATCCTTGGAAACCAGGCCATACACTGACCTCTGATCAGCTGGCCTGTTGACATGGGCCCCCCTCAGTTCCCAAACCAGTGATAAAAAATGTGGGAATCTGGTTTGACACTTTGCTAGCAATGGATCACCAAGCAAATAAATTGTCTGGCATCTGTTTCTCTTTACTCTGAATGCTCAGGAAGACACTGGTATCGATCCCAGAGCATCTAAGGAAAACGGTCATTTAATCAATCAGTTTCCTGTCTGAATTATGGCAACTCACTTTATGTGGGCGCACCTAAATACGTAATAAAGGGCATTCAGACTCTGCAAAATGCGTCAGAAAGGCTCTTTCTAAAGGTTCCTAGAAATGTCTCCACAAGAGAACCCCTCAAACAGCTGCATAGGCTCCCAATTGAGGCAAGGATTACGTTTAAATCCCTCTGTATTGCTCAGAGGGCCATAAACAACATGGGCCCAGTAAAGCTCAGTGAGTTGGTAACCATTTATGTTCCAACTAGACACCTGAGATCCTTGCATTTTCATTTCCTCCGTAAAACCAGAGTAAAAAGGATGAGATGGGGATGAAGATCGTTTGCACACGTAGTACCGAAGTTGTGGAACGATCTTCCACCCAGCACTGGAAAATGAACTTTCCTTCAGGAAGAAACTTAAGACATGACTGTTTCCCCGTTAATGTGCCAGAGGCCCTACTCTGAGCACAGTACTCACCAGTGCGGGGAAGCCTTCGGGTAGCAATGCACTTTACAAGACATAAACATAAACCCACTACAGGTACATGTTCAATGGGGAACACCAAGACCCCCAGTTCCCACTTGGCGACTCCAGCCAACCACATTAAAGACCAGGCCTTCAGAGAAGAGATGGGCGAGGCCATACTCATTTTTTAGAGAAAAACTGGGGCTTGGCTACCACCCGACAAAGGGACTGGGAGGCGGTTAAAATAGTGGTTAGAGGCAAGTGTATTAGGGCAGTGGTGGGAGTTAGGGCTGTCCTGCATAGGGACCTTCTGTGGACTAAAGAGAAGCTGGAGCCACTTGAAGTGGTGCCCGCCTAAACCCTACAGAACAGGGTACCTTGACCGAGGTGCTGGAGCTTCATGCTCGCCTGGTCGAGAAGTTATGTTGCTTAGACTTTAAGGCTTATCAGGCCCAAATGCACGCAGAGTGGAACAAGTCAGGCCGATTGCTAGCATGACCCCAGCATAACGCGACGCCTGTGGTCCCCACCACTGTGATCAGGGAATTCCCGAATCGCACACTTACCACCCAAGCTAATATACATGCGGCCTTCATAACGCACTGCCAGGCGCTGTAAACCCCCCACTTCCCGCATATCTGCAAGTATTTATTAGAGAGTTCCTGCAAGGTTTAGAGTTGTCCAGTCTTGACCCTCCGGATAGAGAAGCCCTGAATATTCCCTCATGCTACAGGAAATCAGAAGGGCCATTAGGGGTCCTGCTACACAGAAGACGCCAGGCCTCGATGGATTACCTGTTGAATTTTACAAGACCTATGTGTCGCTATTGGCCCCCAAACGGAGTACTTTATCTGGCAGCGCTCGTGGTAGGCAGCCTTCCACAGCTATGATCAGGATCAGATCATAGCGGTCCGCTTGCTGGAGCATGCAATGTCTGGTACATACCTGGTGTTCCATTACCCTAAATGATAGATGCTTGCATAGGATCATAGAGCTAGCCCCAGCGCAGAGGCCGTACACAGCCTGTGTGGTTTTAGACTTAAAAAAGACGGTAGATTGGGGCAACCTCTTCTCTGCCATAGACATGTTGGGTGTCACTGGCAGGCTCCAGAGACCGATCCGGCTCTTTTACACAGAGCCCACGGCCTGTGTGAAATTTGGCCAGCTTATCTCACCCCTGTTTATGGGGAGCAGGGGAACCAATCAAGGATCCCCCTCAACACATTTATTCGCCATCACAATGGAGGCGCTGGTCCAGCAGCTCCGCCAACGAGGTGAGGAGTGGGAAATCCTCCTGAATGATGAGGTACACATAGTCTACCTATATACTGAGTGTTAGACCTGACATCATTGGCTTGAGTCTCTCCTCCATTTTTTCTGTTTTGCCTCTACTGTTTTACGATGTTTTGCTGGTATATGCTTTGGGCGCCGTGTCACTGCTGATCAGTGCCATAGCGCAAGGGCTCCCTATGTTAAATTGATGTATCTATTGTATCCAGGTTTGGCTTATTTGGTTTACTATCAGTCCCTCGTCTAGTGCACCCAGAGTGCCGGGGTTGTAAACGCAAATGCCGCTCGTGGGCTTGCAGCACGTATTGTGCCACCCACAGGAGCGGCCTCGTAAAAGAATGTCTACGGGTCGGTCATTGCGAGACCCACGTGCAGCCTCGTGCTGTCACGCCGGCCGCGCAAGTATACCTACTTGCCAGCCCTCCAAACCTTCCCTTGGCTTCATGTTAGTCACCCCTATGGTAGGCCTTCGGGCAGGGTGCATTGTAAGCCTGAGGTAGGACACGCCTGACCAAGTTGGCATGTCCTAATAGTGAATTACCGCCATCTTGGTCCTTCACTATTGCGAGGTAGCCTGCTCTCCATTGATTAGAATGGGCCGCCGGGATTATTAGTACTATGATCCTCGCTGGCTCGGAGAGCATGGTGCAATGTCGAGTTTGGTATCCCTGAACTCGGGGTTTAATTACACATCCGTTGGTGTGGATGGTTTTTGGACTCTGGGTTCGAAAATAGCACTTTTAGAAGGTGTCTATTTTCTTGTCTAACCATATCTGGTTTCTGCTGGTTTTGCGTGTGTGTGACAGGAGCTGGGTGGCTCCCCAGGTCTGGATGAGTCAGTGTGGGATGAGTGGGACAGTTACGTTGAGAGTAGGGGGAGAGTAGTTGTTGATAGCCTGCCTTGCCTGATACAATGCCGGCTCCACCTCCTGCCAAGCGGCTGATGGCTCTGTGCCTGCCATGGACGATCCTAGCCCCACCTCCTGCCAGGTGGCCGATAGCTCTGCTCCTGCCAGTGTCAATGCTGGCTCCACCTCCTGCTGGGCGTCTGAGGACCCAGCCCTACTCAGTGAATAGGCCAGGTGCTTCTGCCTGGCTCCACCCACAACGGACCCAGGATGTTGGGAAACCCCCGGCATGGACAAAGGGATCAAAGACAAAAAGGGGTATAAGAGTAGGACCCCTGAACCAAGAATTTAGATCACTTCTGACAAGGAACCCTGTAACCAAGGACAAGAGGCCTGCTGATCTAAGGACTGCCTACCCCTTCTGCCCGTGTGCTGTTGTTGGGGGAATCCTGCAGTGCTTCTTTATTTTTGCCAAGGAACAAGGAGAGAGGAACTGTGTGTGTACTCTCACGCTTGCTAAGAAAATCTCCAAGGACTGGAAGAGTGCCAGTCTCCTGCTGAAGTCACAGGGCTAAAGGACTTCATCTGCGTAAAGTGCTATTTTGCTGGAACCGTGAATCCAGTACCTCTGAAAGAGTCAGCAATCACGACAACCGAACGCTAGGCCCAACCGACGCCAGCAGCAACGCCAGTGAGTGGGAGTACGGCTCTAGCTCCAGAGGACCTCGTGTCTGCACCGCTGCTGATCGCATCACCTGTGTGCCCTTCGACGCCGTGAGCGCTGCTCACTCTGTGCAACCGCACCATCAACGACGACGCCTGCTGAGGCCAGATCGACACCGAAGACGCGACGCCGGATTGCTCGACGCCGCTGATCATCGTGTGCTTCATTTTCCTAAGGTACTGTGTTGTTGGGGGTCCGTGTGACTCCAGGCTTGACGTAGCGCTCCTCGCGGTCGACGCCGAACCTTTGGATTAACTTTGCCTTGACGTCGTGTAGCCCCCGTGTGGGTTACCCTGTTGCTAAGAACTGCATTGCCAAGAAGAAGATTTGCTTGATACTAAAAACTTTGTGCTAAAGAAGAAACTACCTTTGAACTTCCTTTTTTTCCTTCCCAACGTATTTATTCCGATTGTGTACAGTTTGTCGTTATTTTGGTCTTGTGCTAAGCCTTATATAAAAATACTTATTTTTATAATACTATTGTGTCGTGTCCATTTGTAGTGCATTCACGGTATTACTGTATGTGGTCATAATTGCTTAACGCACAGCCTCTGAGATAAGCCTGTTCTGCTCTGCCAAGCTACCAAGGGGGTGAGCAGGGGTTATCAAAGGGTGTGATCCCCTTGCCCTGACTAGAAAAGGAGTGTCCCTATTTGTCGGAAGTGTATACCTCTGCCAACTAGAGACAGCCGGTTCTAACATTGGTGGCAGCGGTGAGTATTTTGGACTTTGCACTTATGACCCATGTACAGTGATTCGTGCGCGCTACATAGTGAAAGCAGACCATAACGCAGTCACAATCTAATTTGGAAGGATCCTATTTTTGTTCTCCGCTTCTTGAAACTTGATTTTTTTGAACACTGCCAGTTTTAACCATGAGTGACAACGGAGTCACTGCCCCTGCTATCGTTGTTGTGGAGGAGTTCGAGAGGAGCAAGCTTAAGAAATACAAGAAAGATGAGCTGAAACACTTTTGCGACCAGTTTAAAGTTCCTACCACAGGCCTCTCAAGAAAAGATGATTTTTATAAAGCATTGCAGGCCTGGTGGGAGTCCAGAAATCCCGCTGATGTGGTGGTGGTACCCACAGAGGAAGGGGATGAGGAGGTGCCAGTGAATGGACCTGTGCCCTCTCCCGGAAGCAGTGTTTCCTCCAAAGGTCTTTCCCCTGAAGAAAGAGAAGAAAGGGCGAAAGAGCGAGCTTACAACATGGAGATGGCAAGGCTAAAGATAAATGGGCAGTTGGAGTTAGAAAATGCAAGAGGTAGAAGGGAAGCTGATTTGGAGATCAAAAAGTTAGAGTTTGAACGAGAGAAGTTAGCTTTGGAGCGTGAAGCCAGGTTGAGGGAGCTGGATATCCAAGCTAAAAAGTTAGAATTGAATCCCTCTGGTGGCAGCATTCCATCCGAGCCTGCAGAAAGTAAGTTTTACTTCCCGAAAGATGTGATAAAAGATTACAATAGGAATGAAGATATTGGTCAATGGTTTAAAGCATATGAGTTAGCATTGTTGGCCCACCGGGTCCCTGAGAAGGATTGGGGAGCGGGGTTGTGGGGTCGCTTTGTGAATGAGGGAAGAGATACCCTGTTAGACATGCCTGTTGCGGATAGGATGTCGTATGCTCATATGAAAGATGCTTTAATGTTGCGGTATGGCTTAACCCCCGAGAAGTACAGACAAGCTTTTAGAGAATGTAAGAAGTTGCCTGGTACGACGTGGGTTGAATATGTGTCTTATTTTTGCAGAGCCATGGATGGTTGGGTAAAGGGCAGCAAAGTGGAAAGTTATGAAGCTCTTTATGATTTGTTTGCTTGGGAGCACTTGTCTAATAACGGTTTTCCAGAGCTGCGCCAGCACCTGATTGATAGCAAGATATCTAACCCTAGAAAACTTGCTGAGGAGGCGGACCGCTGGGTCAGTACCAGGGTCCACAAGGGTCCAGTGGGAGACTCAGCCAAAGGTGGGCAGGGTCCCCAGCAGAAGAGTGGGGGGGACAAGGGAAAACAGAAGGAGTCTCAGAGAGGGCCCCAAAGTAATCCCCAAGGGAACCAAGGGAAAGGTTCCCAGCCTCCCCCTGAGAAGAAGCCAGGGGCCCCGACGGGTAAACCTGTTCATAGGGGCCCCCTAACCTGCTACGGTTGTGGGCAGGTGGGACACCGGTTTTATGACCCCCAGTGTCCCAAAAAGGATTCGAATGCACCGCCGCGTGCACCCCCCCGTCAGTTGGCGAGTGTAGCCCTGGGAGGGGAGAAGATGGTTGTCCATGGTGGGAGGGGTCCCGCAGAAATGTCCCTGGTCTCGCTAGGAGACATGCAAATGGTCCCTCCACCCCCTCTGCCTAGTAACACTAGTAAATATAGGCAGTGGGTGACCATTAATGGCCATAGAGTGGAAGCTCTCAGAGACACCGGAGCGAGTGTGACAGCTGTCAAGTGTCACTTGGTGTCTAGAGAGCAGGTGGTTCCCCACGCATTCTACCCCGTGATAGCTGCCGACAACTCCGAGAAAGAGTGTGAGGTGGCTCAGGTTTCCTTTGAATGGGGGGGAGTTTCAGGTACTCTTCAGGTTGCTGTGAGGCCCGCCATGCCTGTCGATTGTCTCCTGGGCAATGATTTGGAAGACTCCCCTTGGGCTAAGGTGGAGAGGGAGGCGCACTTGAAAATGTTGGGCGTGCCAGAGTGGGTGTGTGCAACCACTCGATCCATGACAGCGAGTAAAGGTGTTGATGGGGTCCCGGAGCCTGAAAGTACGGCCCAGGACCCAGCTGCGAAGAGAAGAGGCAGGAGGCGCGGGAAACCGGCCCCCGTAGTTCCCGTGGTCCAGGAGGAGGTAGACCCCGAGGGGGATGCCCTGGAGCCCACAGGGGAACAAATTGCCGAACTGGGAGATCTGCCCGAGCTGACCCATTGGCAGCAGGATGGTGGTCCGTCCAGGGAGGAATTCTGTGCGGAACAGAAAGTGTGCCCTTCTCTTGTGGGCATGAGGCAGCAGGCCTCAGCCCAATCCTCAGGTGATCAGTCAGGGTCACATTTTGTGTACTGGGAGAACGACCTCCTGTATAGCGAGCCTAAGGCTGCTGAGCCTGGGTCAGCCCGTGTGCTGGTGGTACCCCAGCGCTTCAGAGCCTTCCTACTGGGTTTGGCTCATGACGTTCCGTTAGCTGGACATCTGGGGCAGGACAAGACCTATGACAGGCTTGTCACCCATTTTTATTGGCCTCAGATGCGAAGGGATGTAGACATCCACTGCAAGACTTGTCACACTTGCCAGGCAAGTGGGAAAAGCGGAAGGAAGCAGAAGGCTCCCCTCCAACCTTTTCCAGTGGTCAGTACCCCCTTTGACCGGGTGGGTATTGACATTGTTGGGCCCCTGGACCCCAAGACAGCCCTGAGCAACAGGTTCATCCTGGTCTTGGTGGACCATGCCACAAGGTACCCGGAAGCCATCCCTCTCAGAACAGTGACGGCCCCCGTGGTGGGACGGGCACTGATGGGTGTTTTTTCCCGGATGGGGTTCCCCAGAGAGGTGGTGTCGGACCGAGGCACCAACTTCATTTCGAACTATATGAAGTCTCTATGGAAGGAGTGTGGGGTAACCTACAAGTTCACCACTCCTTACCATCCTCAAGGAAATGGGCTGGTTGAGAGATTCAACCGGACCCTGAAAGGCATGATTATGGGTCTTGAAGAACCAATGAGGCGGAAATGGGACGTCCTCTTGCCATGCCTGTTGTTTGCTTACCGTGAGGTGCCGCAGAAGTCTCTAGGGTTCAGCCCCTTTGAGCTCTTATACGGTCACCCGGTAAGAGGGCCTTTGAGTCTGGTCAAGGAAGGCTGGGAGCAATCTCCCAGGAAACCTCCCCAGGATGTATACAGCTACATGCTGGCCTTTCGGAACCAGACTCTGCGCTTCAGAGAACTTGCTCAGGCAAATCTGGAGGCCAGCCAGGAGGAGATGAAGCGTTGGTACGACCGGAATGCCACTCTGGTAGAGCTTCAGCCTGGTCAGGAAGTGTGGGTCATGTCCCCTGTGGAACCTTGTGCGCTCAAGGACAGGTGGACTGGACCGTTTAAGGTTGTGGAGAAGAAGAGCGATGTCACCTACCTGTTGGACTTGAAATCTCCCAGGAACCCCTTGCGGGTCCTGCATATCAACCGCTTGAAGCCCCACTTAGAAAGGTCCGAAGTGGGCATGCTCCTAGCTACAGATGATGGAACGGAGGAGGAGAGTGAGCCTCTTCCTGACCTCCTGTGTGCTAAAGAGCAAGATGGGTCGGTGGATGGTGTGGTCCTCTCTGACACACTGACCCTTGAGCAGAAACAGGATTGTCGCCAACTGTTGGGACAATTCCCGGATCTGTTTTCCTTGGTTCCGGGTGTCACGCATTGGTGTGTCCATGACGTTGACACCGGAGACAGCCCTCCTGTGAAGCACAAGGCTTACAGGGTGACTGACAAGGTCAGAGCGTACATTAAGGAGGAGGTCTCCAAGATGTTCGCGTTAGGGGTGATTGAGTCCTCTAGCAGTCCTTGGGCCAGCCCAGTGGTCTTGGTCCCGAAGGCTGCAGCGCCTGGTGCTTCACCGGAACTCCGGTTCTGCGTGGATTACCGAGGGCTCAATTCGGTCACGAAGACTGACGCTCACCCCATCCCCAGAGCTGATGAGCTCATCGATCGGTTGGGGGCTGCCCGATACCTTAGTACGTTTGATTTAACGTCTGGGTACTGGCAGATCGCCTTGACTGATGGGGCAAAGGAGAGGTCAGCATTCTCCACACCAGATGGGCTATACCAGTTCCGGGTAATGCCCTTTGGGATGAAGAATGCCCCTGCCACCTTCCAGAGGTTGGTCAACCAGGTCTTGGCTGGACTGGAGGATTTCAGTGCCGCCTACCTGGACGACATCGCAGTGTTCAGCGCCAGCTGGGAGGAACACTTGCGCCACCTCCAGGAAGTGTTGATGGCCCTGCGCGGAGCAGGCCTCACAATCAAAGCCAGTAAGTGCCAGATTGGGCAGGGTTCGGTGGTGTACTTGGGGCACCAAGTAGGGAGCGGTAAGGTTGCCCCCCTGCAACCCAAGATTGATACCATCCTGGCTTGGGCGCCGCCCAAAACCCAAACTCAGGTGAGAGCCTTCCTAGGACTCACGGGTTACTACAGGAGGTTTGTCAAGGATTACGGTAACATCGTGCACCCCTTGACGTCGCTGACTTCCAGGAAGCAGCCACGAAACGTGATCTGGACTGATGCCTGTCAAACGGCCTTTGACACCCTGAAAACTGCAATGTGCACAGCACCTATACTCCAGGCACCCGACTTTTCGAAAGAATTCATTGTTCAGACGGACGCTTCAGAGCATGGCGTGGGGGCTGTTCTAGCTCAGGTGAATGAAGAGGGCCGAGACTTGCCTGTAGCCTTCATCAGTAGGAGGTTACTTCCCAGGGAAACGAGGTGGAGTGCGATAGAGAGAGAAGCATTTGCTGTGGTCTGGGCGCTGAAGAAGCTAAGACCCTACCTGTTTGGGACTCACTTCCGGGTTCAGACAGACCACAGGCCCCTCAGATGGTTGATGCAGATGAGGGGTGAGAATCCGAAACTGTTGAGGTGGTCCATTTCTCTCCAGGGGATGAACTTTACGGTGGAACACCGCCCTGGTACAGAGCACGCCAATGCGGATGGTCTGTCCAGATTTTTCCACCTTAGTGAAGAGAACTCCCTAGGTCAAGGGTAGTTCTCCCCACATTTCAGCTGGAGGGGACACGTGTTAGACCTGACATCATTGGCTTGAGTCTCTCCTCCATTTTTTCTGTTTTGCCTCTACTGTTTTACGATGTTTTGCTGGTATATGCTTTGGGCGCCGTGTCACTGCTGATCAGTGCCATAGCGCAAGTGCTCCCTATGTTAAATTGATGTATCTATTGTATCCATGTTTGGCTTATTTGGTTTACTATCAGTCCCTCGTCTAGTGCACCCAGAGTGCCGGGGCTTGTAAACGCAAATGCCGCTCGTGGGCTTGCAGCACGTATTGTGCCACCCACAGGAGCGGCCTCGTAAAAGAATGTCTACGGGTCGGTCATTGCGAGACCCACGTGCAGCCTCGTGCTGTCACGCCGGCCGCGCAAGTATACCTACTTGCCAGCCCTCCAAACCTTCTCTTGGCTTCATGTTAGTCACCCCTATGGTAGGCCTTCGGGCAGGGTGCATTGTAAGCCTGAGGTAGGACACGCCTGACCAAGTTGGCATGTCCTAATAGTGAATTACCGCCATCTTGGTCCTTCACTATTGCGAGGTAGCCTGCTCTCCATTGATTAGAATGGGCCGCCGGGATTATTAGTACTATGATCCTCGCTGGCTCGGAGAGCATGGTGCAATGTCGAGTTTGGTATCCCTGAACTCGGGGTTTAATTACACATCCGTTGGTGTGGATGGTTTTTGGACTCTGGGTTCGAAAATAGCACTTTTAGAAGGTGTCTATTTTCTTGTCTAACCATATCTGGTTTCTGCTGGTTTTGCGTGTGTGTGACAGGAGCTGGGTGGCTCCCCAGGTCTGGATGAGTCAGTGTGGGATGAGTGGGACAGTTACGTTGAGAGTAGGGGGAGAGTAGTTGTTGATAGCCTGCCTTGCCTGATACAATGCCGGCTCCACCTCCTGCCAAGCGGCTGATGGCTCTGTGCCTGCCATGGACAATCCTAGCCCCACCTCCTGCCAGGTGGCCGATGGCTCTGCTCCTGCCAGTGTCAATGCTGGCTCCACCTCCTGCTGGGCGTCTGAGGACCCAGCCCTGCTCAGTGAATAGGCCAGGTGCTTCTGCCTGGCTCCACCCACAACGGACCCAGGATGTTGGGAAACCCCCGGCATGGACAAAGGGATCAAAGACGAAAAGGGGTATAAGAGTAGGACCCCTGAACCAAGAATTTAGATCACTTCTGACAAGGAACCCTGTAACCAAGGACAAGAGGCCTGCTGATCTAAGGACTGCCTACCCCTTCTGCCCGTGTGCTGTTGTTGGGGGAATCCTGCAGTGCTTCTTTATTTTTGCCAAGGAACCAGGAGAGAGGAACTGTGTGTGTACTCTCACGCTTGCTAAGAAAATCTCCAAGGACTGGAAGAGTGCCAGTCTCCTGCTGAAGTCACAGGGCTAAAGGACTTCATCTGCGTAAAGTGCTATTTTTCTGGAACCGTGAATCCAGTACCTCTGAAAGAGTCAGCAATCACGACAACCGAACGCTAGGCCCAACCGACGCCAGCAGCAACGCCAGTGAGTGGGAGTACGGCTCTAGCTCCAGAGGACCTCGTGTCTGCACCGCTGCTGATCGCATCACCTGTGTGCCCTTCGACGCCGTGAGCGCTGCTCACTCTGTGCAACCGCACCATCAACGACGACGCCTGCTGAGGCCAGATCGACACCGAAGACGTGACGCCGGATTGCTCGACGCCGCTGATCATCGTGTGCTTCATTTTCCTAAGGTACTGTGTTGTTGGGGGTCCGTGTGACTCCAGGCTTGACGTAGCGCTCCTCGCGGTCGACGCCGAACCTTTGGATTAACTTTGCCTTGACGTCGTGTAGCCCCCGTGTGGGTTACCCTGTTGCTAAGAACTGCATTGCCAAGAAGAAGATTTGCTTGATACTAAAAACTTTGTGCTAAAGAAGAAACTACCTTTGAACTATCCTTTTTTTCCTTCCCAACGTATTTATTCCGATTGTGTACAGTTTGTCGTTATTTTGGTCTTGTGCTAAGCCTTATATAAAAATACTTATTTTTATAATACTATTGTGTCGTGTCCATTTGTAGTGCATTCACGGTATTACTGTATGTGGTCATAATTGCTCAACGCACAGCCTCTGAGATAAGCCTGTTCTGCTCTGCCAAGCTACCAAGGGGGTGAGCAGGGGTTATCAAAGGGTGTGATCCCCTTGCCCTGACTAGAAAAGGAGTGTTCCTATTTGTCGGAAGTGTATACCTCTGCCAACTAGAGACAGCCGGTTCTAACACTGAGGATTTGCTCATCTATGTTCAGGACATTTAGGAGGGCTCCAGGTAACTGCAGGGACTCAAGGAGTTTAGCAAGGCCTCTGGGCTAGGGGTTAATTGGACCAAGTCGTCTGTCTTCTTGCTCCATGCGGCAGTCCCCCCCCCCTAGCAATTAATGGTGGGTGTTCACCTGGGAAATTCTCAAATGTAATTATCTGGGGATCCGCAAGTACCACCCCACGCAGGATCTCATCGATGGAAACGTCACTAGAGGCATCTCCTCCTTACGCCCCCAGATGATGTTCTGGAACACCTCACCCCTTACTGTTCAAGGGTGAATATCACTATCAAAATTGGTAATGCTACCTCGTCTTCTATATTTCTTTCATAACCTCACAGTGCATATTCCACAGGCCACTTTTCGGGCCATACATATCATGTTGGGTACCTTCATATGGGACAGGGGTAAGAGACAAGTGGCGCTAAGGAAACTCCAACTGCTCATTGATAAAGGGGTCTAAGGGTGCCCAATTTTGAGCATTATTATTTGGCTGCACAGCTGCAGTGGCCTGCGAGGTAGATGGCAGGACGGTTGACGGAGGAACTAGGCTTACCGTACGCGGCTAGGGCACAGGCTGTGGTGGGTAGTTAGTTGCTCCCATGTGCCAGACCCCAACAGGCAGCCCAACAACTAACTGCGCATCGCCTACGTAAGTTACCGCAAGGGGCTGCGGCTCATGCAATTGATCCCTCCAGACTCCCCAGAAACAGCCTGAACAATATAGCATCATTTTGTAAATTAATCGGACGAGAGGTCGAGGAGACCTGAGATGAGACCAGGGTGAGCACGCTTGGCGAGTTATTCCACGGGGGTTGCTTTTCCCCTTCGGTCAGTTGCGGGAACAGAACAAGCTCCTAAAGGCCACATCCTTGTGTACAGTAGATTAGTGGCGGAACTAGGAAAACTATGGGACATTACAGATTCTGAACCAGAGCAACACCCTCCATGTCAAGGGCAACGGACGCAGGCTCATCACCTGGTTTGCAAGGGCTGAAGCACACACCACTTAACACCCCCTACAGGTGAAGAGCTGCTGCTGGGAAAGAGGCATTGGCCAAGATTTCACGCCCGAAAAAAGGGATAATGCCCTACATTACCCAAGGAAGGTGTCACATGATAACAAGTTTCAGTACATACAACACAATATTCTCTGCAGGGCATACCTCACCCCCGAAAGCTTGGGTCCTCACCAAATTATCCCTAGCGGATAGCGGAGGCGGCGGCGGCATGGAGGAAGGAGGAAGTCCTGGTGTTAAGGAGGACTCCCACCGCAGCCTTGTTGGAGGGGATACTGCATGAGCTCCAGGTGTTCAAAGACTTTTTAATGGCCTAACTTGGAAACCTTCCGCTTCTGTACGTTGACAGCTCCAAATACTTGTGCAATAGTCGTGTCCTGTATCCCAGACTTAGGGCTCCTTCAGCCTACTGCTCGCGGGGGCTTGGGTCGTTCTCCATTCCTCTGGGAAGCTATATGTGATTGGTCCAGCGGGGCGGAAGAGGGGGTGGACTCGTCCACTGCCTGAAACTCCAGTACAAAAGAACAACATGGAGGCACTAATAATAATATGATAATAACTGTCTTGCCGACTTGTGCAGATGTGGTGTGAATCTCCCTTTTGTGATCTGATGGTTGATATAGTAATTATTATACTACAATGAACCGACTGCTCCTTGCCAAATGTGGTCATTACCAGGATATCTTCAAAATGCGATTGCATTTTGAATATTGCAATCTTATGCTATATGTACCATTATGAAAATAAAATTGGTTTGAAAAAAACTATGAGATTCTCCCCAAGCAAAAAAGACATATTTCTGCATTCAGAAGCAACTTCATCATTGATAAGTGTCTTATTTAGAGAATCCAACAAAAGAATAATAGATGGGTAACAGTTAATAATGGGGATTTTTTTCACTGAATAGGTTCAGAGTGACATCAAGTAGACTAGTATTTTTAATGGAACAAAAGTCTCTTCCTTACAAAATAACAAAGGAAATGAATACATAGAGATACAATGAGGCCTATGTTAAGTGTCCAAAATGGAAAAATCCATACATTTATTGGGTTTTAAACAAGCACATCAATAACAAGAGAGAAGTTTAAAAACTTCTAGGCTCAGATATTTCTCCATGTGACAAACAAAAACAGAAATGCTCATGTTGCATGTATTATGAAGTACCTATGCTACCATGAACAATTATATTCAAACAATTTGAGTCATGGTACTATTGTTGATGACGTTTTGATCCCCTTCGAAGATGTAGGGATCAGCATCAGGACATAAGAGAGTATGCCTGAGAGAAAAATGCCTGCGGAAAACCATCAATGATGGACTGGAACCAATAAGCATAAATGTAGTACATCAATGCGATGAATCGAACCAAGGCCGTAATAGAGTAGTAGGAATAGGCTGCAACAACAAGTGCAGGCTGTCCCGGACATGTGGGGCGGAGACCGCCATGCCAATATCAAGAATAGACAGCCGATCACAGCCGGTGAGGGGAAATGAGACCACGGTCAAATAGACTAGAGCAAAACTAGAGCGGTCTATGGTATCACTCAGAACCCTAAGGTGAAAAACATCCCTGTTATCTACTTTTTACCCACCTATCCCTTTATGTTATGGACAGCCCCCAAAATCATCTGTCCCTGCTTTTGAAAGATCAGCAGGGGCTGAGGAGTAATAGGGAAACCACACATAACATGGCCTCTTCTCAGTCTCAAAGTAGAAAAATAAAGTCTGGGTGTATGGATAGATTCTGATCTCTCATTCGCCCCGCAAGCTAAGAAGGTTGTAGGGACCTGTTTTGGTCTTCTAAAATCCTTGAGGAAAGTCCTGCCCCTTCTCCCTCCTAAATCGCAAAAACTATTAGTCCAAGGTCTTATTATATCAAGACTAGACTATAGTAATGCGATTTACTTGGGCGCACCGGAAGCGACTCTGAATAAACTGCAGAGAATTCAGAACACTGCTGCCCGGATTATTACCAACACCCCGGCCAGATCATCGGCAAAACCCGCTCTCAAACTTCTTCACTGGCTCCCCATAAGGGAGAGAATCAAATTCAAAGCCCTGTGTCTTGTGCACAAAACTTTGAACAACCAAGGCCCCCCAGTCCTTCGCAATTTTATCACCCCCTACATAGCCACTAGATCCCTCCGTTCCAACACAGAAAATCTCATCAACGCCCCAAGATTTAGGAAAGTTCGTTCAGGAGGAAGACGCTTCTCGGTACAAGCGGCCCGGCTTTGGAACTCCCTTCCTCGTGACCTCCGTCTTGAATCTCAATATCTGCGTTTCAGGAAGTTGTTAAAGACACATCTTTTTCCCTAGTTCCTATGCCCTCCCCGGGAACTCAGCCTCGGTCCTCAGTTTTACTGTTTTAGGGTTCTCTAGCGCTGGGATACTTCCGGGTGACTATGCGCTTTATAAAAATAAATAATAATAATAATAATAATAAAGAACACACAATGACAGGATCTCAGAGAGCTCAGCCAGAGCAGCCTTTAAATCATTTATGAGGTAACAACAGCGGGTAACAACTTCTGTTAAAGACTGTTGCTACATCAGAGCAGTAAATGACTACTTTGAGTCCATGGATTCATTCTAATGGCTCTCTGTGAGAGATAGAAGAAAAGTACTGTGGATAAACATTTATTTGCACTCAAACTTAACATTGTTCTACTTTCATAATTTAGCTATTTGGGCTGCAACAGTTTTCCACCAAGAAACATAACAAAAATAATCAAAGTAAAATTGAAGGGGCTTTATTCTCCTCAATCCGACATGCATGCAATTGTGTGCTAATCATTCTTAACATGTATGTTTATATTGATAAAGTATCAATGTGCTATTGCTCTAAGCCAGCCTTCATCTCCCTACTTGGCTCTCCGCTACTGTGGGGTGACACTGGTGGTTCCTGGGAGTACCTTGTACCTGTGAGTGCCTCATCCAGACCTCAGTGCAGGACATCAGCTGGTGCATGTAGAGGCAGCAGGCGAGACACCACCCGTGATCTTTGTTTCCTGTCCTGTGAGGCTTCATCTGGGAAGACCACGTCAGCGCTCCTGCGATGCTGTTGGCAACCACTGGAAACTCCCTCTCCCCGCCTGTGAAAATAGTAGATCCTTCGGGGCCTTGGGAACCCCGTCCACCACATCATCATCTTGGCCCGCCCGGCCCAAGAACCCACGCGGAGGCCTGGAGCCGGCTCTTGGCTCACTCTGCACACTAAGAGGGGGCAGGGGGGGGGGGGGGGTGACGGTGCCCCGTGGTGCTATAGGAGCACTTCGCAAGTGCCTCTGCGGCCCGCCTTCTATCTGAAGGGACCTTAAAAAGCTTGCAGCTGTTGAACCAGCAAAGACGAACCCCCCCCCCTTGCCAGCCTACTGCAGTGGGGGCCCGAGGAGCACTCACTCGCTTGTCGGAGAAGGACGTTTGACAGCGCAGTCGGGTGTGGGCGCCCCACCACAGGTAAAACACACTGCCTCTGAGGTACCAGCACTGCATAACTGGCAGGCAGGGTTTTGCAGCACCCACCCTCCAGTGTTGGACACCGCACGCTTGCCCTCACACTCACCCCCCCCCCCCAGCCCACCATTGCCATGACCCGCTCAGGCGGCCACAGCAGGATGTAGGCCCCCATCATGCCCACAGCGCGCCCCCAGAGTTCTGTGGGGCCACACAGGAGCTGAAACTACAGGTGGGGGACCCAGTGAGAGGCCTCCACCTGTTACGCCTAGACCACTTCCCGAATTGTCAGCGGGGAGATGTGACTTAGTGTACCCCCCCCCAAATGGCACCGGATCTTGTGGACCCCCTCCCACCCACGCCTGGACTGCTTGCCTAACTCTACCCACCCAGGAGTGCTACCAGGCCCGACTAGGTAGCATGCAGCGCAGGCTGCAACTTCCTAGCCCAGCCCCCGCGAATCTCCCGCTTTACCAACCAATCCACCCACACCTACAGACAAAATTGTGAAAGGGAGGCAACACAAGGAAGACTCAGTAACGGATCTTGAAAGCCACGCGACACATGCAGCCCTGTTATGCGAGTATCCAGTCTGCATCACCCATGCTTCTAGTTCATCACTCAGGAATACCTGGGCCGCTTTCTCCAGGATATCCACTCTGAAACTGGCTCCTTAAAAACAGACCACAAAGCCTGGCTCTAGGACTTACGTAAAGAAGTTACAGACTTGGATGACAGAGCAGACGACACAGAGCGCACCTTAGATACCAGATTAGAAAAAACAAGAGATGCTAAGGCAATGTATGTACACACTGGAAGACCAACAGATTGAACTACAGGCAAAGCAGGAAGACTCAAAAAACAGAAGCTGCTGCAACAACATACGGATCAGAGGGGTGCCTGAGCAGGCTGACTGACACTCACGTACACCCTGCAACCTCCTCCAGGTAATCAGGGGTTAGCCTGACCTGCAGAGGGACCAAGCAGATAGAACACTAGTCTTATCTCCATGCATGGGGGGGCGACACCCAAGACTTCCTCACTTGTGTCCACTTTTTTGAGGATAAAAAAGGAATCATGCACAAGGCTAAGGACAATCTTCAGAGGCTCAATTGTCCATCTCTATAAAGACCTACAGCCAATCCCACCTAAAAAAAAACAAAGACTTCATGCCTATCACAGACCATCTCTGGGAACACAGTGTTAAATATCAGTGGGGCAATCCCTTCAGCTTGAAATTCACCTGGAAAGGGAGAACAAAGCAGGTCCCCTCCCTCCAGGTTGCTGCTGCAAAACTCTTAGAACTCACAACGGTGGTGGGTGACGCTGAAAGGGACTTGGACGCACCACCTAAGAGACTAGAATGGAGCTCAGAGTGGCGCACCATCTGTCAACCCCTCAGATCATGTGGTGCTAGACCAAAACCTTCAACACAGCAAAAGCAGACGTTATAACCCATCTACAAACCATGAACTCGACTCACCCCCTTAAGGATAGAACTGGCACTGGTGTCCACTATCATCTCTGCTTTTTGTTCTTGTGGTAAAGTCACTAGCCATCTTGATCAGAGATACACCAGTTATCTCTGGGATTCAATTTGGGGAGGCGGGGGGAATCACCCACAAGATAAACATGCTCGGAGATTAACTACTCCTTACCCTGACTGACCTGCAGACTTCTTTCCAGTGGTGGTTCAGGCACTGGATAGCTTTGAGAATGTTTACTGCTTTAAAATCACAAGTCTTGACCATCACAATCCTGATGGATCTCCTTACCCACCTCAAGATCGTAGACCCCTGCCAATGGGCACCTAAATACATTTGGTATTTGAGGACCGTCCTTACACTCCACCATGAGGATTGGACCAAACCTAACTGGCCGGCCTGAACCTTCGGGAGGACCTCCGGAGATGGAAACCCCTTTACATCTCCTGGTTGGGTTGTATCATCGACATCAAAATGAATGTGCTACCCAGGGTACCCCAACTGTTTCAATCCCTTCCAACTCAGAAACCGGACGCAGACATCCACACAGTTCAAAGAAAATTGCACACTTCGCTCTGAGGAAGGCTTGGGGGGCGTTGGGCGCAAAAACTGGCTTTTCAAGCAAGCAGTTGCTTTTTTCGTTCACCAGGGGAGGACTGGCCTGCCCCAACATGACCGAATATTACTGGGCAGCACATTTCCAAAATATCTGGGAATGGATAGGTCGAGAAGAAGAAAAAACATGACTACATATGAACAGAGCAGTGGCATGCAGGTTGATATGGGACCTGGCCTGACTGCCGAAACACAACTACCCCAAGAGTGCGTACATAGCCACACCCACCCAAACTGTCCTCGAGTTATGACGACGTGGCCACCAAGAAGGGATTCACCTCCATTCCCTCACCCGACACCCTCCTCCACGGCAACATGGACATCTCCCCTGCCCATGACCACAGAGCATTTGGCGCCTGGTTAGAGGGAGACTGTAGGGCACTCCATAATCTATTCCAGGGCTTCCTCATCAAATCCGTTTAGCAATGCATACAGGACTTCCAGATCACAGAAACTGCCCTCCTCCAATACTGTCAGTTGTGGCACTGGGTCCTCTACCCCCAGAACACAGAGACAGCAAGCAACACGTTCACTCACCCCATTCAACAGACTGCTATGGTCCTTCAAAAGCACCAAAGGACTCATCTTGCGTATTTGCGCTGCAATACAGGACTCTAAACCTCGCAACACACATGTATTCCAGACAAGCTGGGCAAGAGACCTGGGCCACACATTCACAGACAAACAGTGGGACAAGCTCTGGAGGGAAATTCGAGACACACAAAAGCATCCCTCACAGAGAATCAGCTTTGAAAGTAATGTTCCAATCCAACATGACCCCTGACCGACTGTCCCACATGTTCCCCAACATGCCCAAGACATGCTGGTGTTGCCACAAGGATACAGGCATATTCTTACAATTCTGGTGGTCCTGCTCCATTATCCAAACATACTGTAAGGACATTCTTGGGCATATCAAGGAGTTCCTGGGATACCCCCTCCCATTGTACCCTGCCACCCTTGTCCTGGGCATGAAATCCTCCGCTCTTGAGGACATGACACATGCTGATTGAACCATAAGGCACCCTATAACTAGGATGGCCAACCAGCTCCCTGCACTGTATTGAAAACAACAGGAACCCCATTCACTAGCATCTTGGTTCCATAAACTATGACAGATCCTGACAATGCAACACATCTCTCACAAGCTCTTCCACACAGAAAAGAGATACTTCAATCAATCAATTAGTCATTTGTTAAGCGCACTACATACCCATGAGGGTCTCAAGGCGCGGGGGAGGTGGGGGCCGCTACTGATCGAACAGCCAGGTCTTTAGTGTCCTCCTGAAGGTCAGCAGGTCTTGGGTCTGTCGTAGGCTCAGTGGGAGGGTGTTCCATGTCTTGGCGGCGAGGTGGGAGAAGGATCTACCGCCAGTGGTTGTTCTTTGGATGCGCGGGACGGTGGCGAGTGAGAGGTCGGCGGAGCTTAGCTGGCGGTTGGGGGTGTAGAAGGAGAGCAGTCTGTTGAGGTAGGCTGGGCCGGTCCTGTGGAGTGCCTTGTGTGCGTAGAGGAGGAGCTTGAAGGATATCCTCTGGTTGATGGGGAGCCAGTGCAGGTTTCTCAGGTGGGGGGGGTGATGTGGCCGTGTCGTGGTACATCGAGGATCAGTCGTGCCGAGGCGTTTTGGATGCGTTGTAGTCGATTGATGAGCTTGGTCGGGGCTCCCGCGTAGAGGGCGTTTCCGTAGTCGAGTCTGCTGCTGACGAGGGCCTGGGTGACTGTCTTTCTTGTATCTGCTGGGATCCATCTGTAGATCTTGCGGAGCATGCAGAGGGTGCTGAAGCAGGAGGAGGAGACGGCGTTGACCCTGCTTGGTCATTGAGAGCGTTGAGTCAAGGATGATTCCCAGGTTGAGTGCTTGGTCGGGCTGCCCCCAGTGCTGTTGGCCACCAGGATCGTCCCAGGCTGACTGGTAGGAGCCGAGGATGAGGACCTCCGTCTTGTCTGAGTTCAGCTTCAGACGGCTGATCTTCATTCAGTCGGCGACGGCCTTCATTCCTTCATGGAGGTTGGCTTGGCGGTGATGGGGTCCTCGGTGAGGGAGAGGATCAGTTGAGTGTCGTTGGCGTAGGAGATTGTTGAGGTCGTGCTGTAGGGCGACGTGTGCAAGCGGGGCCATGTAAATGTTGAACAATGTTGGGCTGAGGGAGGATCCTTTGGGTACGCCGCAAATGATCTCGGGAGGCTTTAGAACAGAACGGGGAGAGGCGGACGCTCTGGGTTCTGCCGGAGAGGAAGGAGGTGGTCCATTCCAGAGCCTTGTCTCGGATCCCTGCGGTGTGGAGGCGTGCGCGTAGTGTGCGGTGGCAGAAGGTGTCGAAGGCGTCGGAGAGGTCTAGGAGGATGAGTGCTGCAGTCTCTCCGTTGTCTAGCAGGGTCCTGATGTCGGTGGCGGCGATGAGGGCGGTCTCGGTGCTGCAGTTGCTGCGGAACCCTGACTGGGAAGGGTCCAGGATTCTGTTCTCTTTGAGGTATCGGGTTAACTGTCTGTTAACGAGGTTCTCGATGACCTTGGCAGGGAAGGGGAGCAAAGAGATGGGTCGGAAGATCTTGAGGTCTCTTGGGTCTGCCTTGGGTCGGTCCAGAGGAGTTCGGTGTTGTAGCTGACGGAGACGTGCGGGCTTGAGGAGAAGACGGGGCGAGCGTGTGGCCGGCGGAGTGGGTGGGCGTTGTGACGAGTTGTGTCAGTCCGAGGTTGGCGAGGTTATCGATCAGGGTTGTGGAGTTATTGTCGTTGTTGTTCTCAAGGTGAAAGTTCAGGACTCCGAGGAGGATAAAGTCCGTGGAGGTCAGGGCGTGTGTGCTGATGAAGTCGGCGATGGAGTCGCTGAACTGGGGGCGGGGTCCGGGGTGTCGATAGACGAGGGTGCCTCTGAGGGTGGAGTTGGAGTCTGTGTGGATCTGGAAATGCATGTGTTCGGCGGTGCAGAGCGCGTCGACGGTGCTAGTCGAGACCCTGATGCTGTTCTTGTGGACGATGGCGATTCCTCCTCAGACTCCGTTGGTGCGGTCTCTGAGGGTGATCTTGTAGCTGTCTGGGATGGCTATGGCGATGTCGGGTGCGGAGGAGTTGTTCAACCAGGCCTCTGTCAGGAAGGCGACGTCCGGGGAGGTTGTGTTGAGCAGGTCCCAGAGCTCAATGGTGTGTTTGCGTGCGGAGCGGGTGTTCAGTAGTATGCATCAGAGGTGGTTAAGGTCTTTCTTGGCGGGTGGTTAGTCGGCTCTGTGGCTGGTGTAGCTGCAGTTCCGGCAGGTGAAGGGACTGTGTGTGCGTTTAGGGGCGGCCTTGAAGCAGTTGTGGGTCCGTCCAGGGTTGAGAGCATGCAGAGTGCTGGCGTCATAGTGGCGGCGGTCGTCGTCATGGCGGGTGCGTGGGCCAGGGGTGCTAGCACTGGGCACGGACAGGCTTGCCGCGCGCCAGAGGCGCGACCCGCAGCGGCCGGCATGTATAGGGAGGTGGGAGTGAGGATCAGCTGGGAGGCGGGGGCAGAGAATGGGCAGTCAGGGGGGCTGAGCCACATGGGACGCGGGGCGGTGAGGGGAGACGAAGGAAACAGAAGGCAACGATACTTCTACTAATGGTGCCCATTGACTGCTGAGCTCTCCAAACTGGAATTCATGTGCCTTCAACCCCCACTCCACAGGTAGTTATACTTTTTTTTACTAAACAATGTGCTCCTTTCCCCCCGTCCCCGTCCTACGCCAACACATTTCTGCCGCCCACCCGCTACCACCGTAAATTACACCTAGGACTGATTAGTGTTATAACACCAACATTACCTCCCTGCACCAGGGTGGGGTGGTCTCTTCTACGCAGACAATCTGACACATGCCCACCCGATGGCGACCAACTCCACTGCCACAATAACGCTTAGGTAAAAAAAAAAATTTGATAATCAACTTTATTGAATTTTCTAAAACACGAAAATTCATTGGCAGCAGATTAATCATCATTGAGAGGAACATGGCGTTGTACACAGTCAACAAAACATGGCTACCCGGCTGAGCTGGGCACTGCAGGTCGGATATTCATTGCAGATACATAAAATTAGACAGATTATCACAGTGGCAACAGATTAAACCATTTATCCCACACTTTACCAAATAATTCCAGACAACCCCGGGCCTCGAAGAGAGACTCCTCCTGCATCCCACACCAATCCACTCCCCTCCTCCATTTCTGCACCGTCTGCGCCTTAGCTTGGGACCAAAGCGCCGCAATATCCCTTTTTGCCACCGCCACGGCCGTCCCCAGAAAGCGCTTATCTGCCCTGGAGCCATCCAGGCCGTCGAACACCCCCAGCAGCATACGTCTCGGGTCATGGGGAACCTCCTATCCCAGGGCCTGCGTGAGTTCAAGTTCAACCCCTCTCCAGAACGGCGCTAACGCCAGGCATTGCCATACCATGTGATAGAAGTCAGCTTGCGCGGCGTCACAGCACGTACATGCTGGGGAAGGTCTCATACGGGCTCGGAATAGGCGCAACAGAGTGGGGTAGACTACATGAAGGTAATAAAATTGGACCAGGCGCAGCTTGGAGGATGTGGTCAGGGTTTTGGGTGCCATAAGGGCATCTCGCCAGTCCGCCTCCTCTAGGGGACCCAACCATCCCTCCCATCGAGCCCTGAGCCGGTCCAGGGATGCGGGACCATTATTCACCAGTGACCGGTATATGAGGGACACTCCTCTTCTCCCCAGGTTCCCCATCATAACCTGAGAATCCAGCAGGTTAAACTCTGGAAAAGAGGCAGGGGATGGAACATGTACATGGAGGGCATTTCAGAGTTGTAAATATTAATAGAATTGGGAATGGTGAAGGGCATGTCGTTGTTGCAGGTCGACAAATGATCGAATGTGGTCTCCCACCCATACGTCTCCAAGCAACGAGATTCCAATGAGATCCCAGCGGTGGAACCCCTGCAGGGACGAGACCTCACATAGCCAGGAGGTGTTTGTCGAGTGAGCTTACAGTTCCACCGCACATGGTGCAGGGCTGTGCACCAGGCCATGAGTACCGTCCTCGTGACAGGGGTTGAGCCTGCGGCACCGGGCTACCGTATAGGAAGGACTGGATCTGCGCGAAGTCCGTTGTGGAGAGTTTCACTCGGTATGCCGGGTCGGACCAGCCGCCCGAAAACCAATCGTGGATCACAATAAGCCTTGTGGCCAAGTAGTAGAGGTGGAGAGTGGTCACTCCCATGCCTCCGTCGAAGGGGGGGATATGACAGTGCACCAGGGATAAACGCGCCCTCCCGCCTCCCCAGAGAAACCGGGTAAGAACGCCGTCCAGTTCCCGGAACCAACTCCCCGGGAGGTGGATGGTGATGTTCTGCAAAATGTAAAGGAAGCGGCGGAGGATCATCATTTTAAAGAGCACACTTCTGCCCAGGGGATTAAGGGGAAGGGTCTGCCATCTCTTGAGGTCGGACTTCATCCGGGCGACCAAAGGCGCGACATTCAAAGCCCATTCGAGCTCTGGCAAAAGGGTGATCGAAGCGCCCAGGTATTTGAACAATTGCCTCCGTAGGGGAATATTCGTCTGCCAGTCAAAGCAGGCCCGGGAGGGATGTAAAGGGACCAAAGTCGATTTTGCCGTGTTGAGCCGGAGTCCGGAGACCCGTTCAAAAGCTGAGAGGAGCTCTAGGCATCTGGGGCCAGAACTGTCCGGGTCAGCCAGATAAAGCAGGACGTCGTCCGCATAAAGGGCTATCTTATCAACCTGACTCGAATCCCAGGCCCAACCTCGGATGAGTGGGTCCTGCCGGATGAGCGCCGCCAGGGGCTCCATCACCAGCGCAAACAAGGGGGGAGAGCGGGCACCCGTGTCGCGTGCCCCTCTAGATTGGGAATGTGTCAGAAAGCTCGCCGTTAATGAGAACACGGGCTCTGGGGTTAGTATAAAGGACCCTGACCAGGCGGCGGAAAGGGAGGCCGAAGCCCATCCTCTCCAGCACATCCTCAAGATACGTCCAGTCCACCCTATCAATGGCCTTCTCAAAAACGATGAGGAGCAACGCCAGATACGGGGTTAGGCGACCACGGTGGGCCATAGCCAGGTGGAGGCGACGAATGCAGTGACGAGTACCCCTGGCAGGCATGAACCCGCATTGGTCGGAATGGCCCAAGTCCTGTAGAAGGGGTCTGAGTCTCTGGGCTATCACAGTAGCGAAGATCTTGAGCTCCGTGTTAACCGGCGAGATCGGGCGATAATCCCCACAGTCCAGGGAGGGCAGCTGCGTTTTCGGAATGACCACTATGGTGGCCACGTCAGATTCAGGTGGGAAGGATCCTGCCTCCGCCACATGGTTGAATAGTTCCACTAAATGGGGAACCAGAATCTCGCGAAAGGTCACGTAGTACTCCTGGGGGTAACCGTCCGGAACAGGCGTTGCACAGGGGTGCAACAATGATATTTCCTCATGAGTTTCCTCTGGGGTGAAGGGATGATCCAGCACCCCCGCAGTCTCCCGAGGGAGACACGGCAGCCGGACACCGGTCCCCTCCAGCAGGTCCGCCAATGGAGCGGCAGGAGGGCGAGCGGCGTATAAGGTCGCGTAGTAATCAGCAAAAGTTTGTGCTATGCCTGAAGACGTCACCTGGCGGACCCCGGTATCCGAACAGATCTCAGGAATAACGCAGTTGATCTTGGGATAGGACACTAGATTGTGTAGGAGCTTGCCATTTTTGTCGCCCCACCCGTAGATACGTGCCACCGATGAACGCCAGAGCATTTTCGCAGATTCCAGGGAGATCCGGCGAATGTCCTCGCGGACCACTGCCAATTGCCGAGGGGAGTCTCCGCGACCATTAGTCAGCTGGCTTCTTTCCACCTGTGCTGCCTGAGCTTCCAGCCGCACAATTTGGGTAGTCTGCTCCACCCGTTTCGCGTGGACCAGTCTGCTGGCCACCCCCCGGATAACAGCGTTGCCGGCCTCCCACAACATCCCCGGTGAGGGAACCGAGCCCTTATTAGTGGAATAGTAGTGACGCAGTTCCTGCCCAAGTGATTCCACGAGCGTAGAGTCCTGCAGAAACAAGGTGTTCAACCGCTAAGTCGTCTGCGGACCCGCAGAGGAGGTTCCAAGACTAAGTGAGACAGGGGGAGTGATCCGAGATCCCCCTGGGCAATATCACGACCCCAGAGACCAGTTGGCAGTCCGTGGCAGGCATCAGGAGGAGATTCATACGGGAGTGGGTATGATGGACCGCCGACGTGTGGGTGTATTGTTCCCTGCGGGGGTTCCAGACCCTCCATATGTCACAAAGGCCCAGGGCCGAAGACCAACTTGAGAGGGCCCTCGCTGAGGGGAGACGACCCTCCGATGGGTTTGCTGTCGCGTCACGCAGGGGTGGCAGGACAGAGTTAAAATCTCCCCCGACCACCGTGAGGCCCTGCAGAAAGGAGGAGAAGACCAGCGTGAGATGCCGAAGGATGGAGGGCAGAAGTGCAGATGGAATATAAGTGCATAGGAGGTCCGTGGGGCACCCCTCAATCGATCCGGAGACAGCCGCATATCGGCCCTGTGCATCAGTCTCGGCTCTAGCCAGGGCAAAGGGAAGCCTTTTTCTGAGTAAAATAGCCACCCCTCGGGAACCCCGCGCAAAGCCAGAATGCCAGACCCGGTCAAATCCATATTGGGCTAGGAAATTGCATTGTGTACCCAGGAGGTGCGTCTCCTGGAGGAACAGGATGTCCGGCGTGTGGCAGTGGGCTGCGCGAAGGACAGCCGTGCGCTTGATTCGATCAAGGAGGCCATTGACGTTCCAGGATAGGATATGGATAGGCCTACAGAGGGCGCTCGCCATCCAGAAGATTGATGTGTGGAGGGGCGGATGTAGACGTTGGACCGTTCCAGCCGGGGGGAGCACCCACTCGGGCCCAGGACCTAGGGGAAAAGGCATGTAAAGTGGTGATCTGCTTGTCAACTGTGGAGACAACTAGAGAATCACTGCTGCCAGTGAGATCAACAAACAGTAGGGGGCTAAAAATAACAAACTGTTGGGAGACAACGCTTCCCTCCCCCCACCCTCGCCCCCCAACTCCACCCACCCTACACTTCTGAAGTGGAAGCATCTGTCAAACGCTTAGGTAAAATTATGCTGTAATATAAGCTTGCATGTTGCATATTTTTTTGTTAAAACTAAAAAACCAATAAAGATATATTTTTTTTAAAATAATTATTAAAAACCCCATAAAGTGGAGTCTCAGTAATTTCTATAACTTTTTCATTGGTCACTATATTTTCGTGAGAGCAGTGCAAATGCAGAACACAACTGGCAGTCCCAGCAGTCAGTCCATAGACAACTATGCTAGGAATGGTGTTCAGGCAGAGCTGAGAGAATCACATGGTAAGCTTGTGTTTGTCAAATCGCGTCACAGCACTTTTGGAATTCCTGTTAATAAAATACTTAATGTTCACTACCTAATCGCTGCAATCGAAATGGCTTACTTATTCCCTGCATCCCGCTGACGCACCTATCCACTCATCACTCTATGCACCCATAGTCTTCTAACCATCTATTCCTCCCTGTATAGATCCAGAAAGCTGTTAATCATTGCTGGCATCCAACCAACATCAACCTGTGCCTACGGGTGCTGCCTGATTGCATGTGTGACTATGTGTGTATTTATGTACATATTGGCATTGTCTATGTGACAATGGGTGTCTTTAGACTTTTTTCTGTTAAAATTGAACACATACAGCCAAAACAAGCCAGACTTATTGGCCTTGCCAATGCTTGATCTTAGGTGCCTGTAACAATTGCTCCATAACCACCAAGTACTACTTCTCTCACACCCTACTGGATTTCCTTCCTTTCACTCCACTGGAAGCCAATCAATATCCTATCTCTAATTTCTTCCCTAATAACCACAAGTACATTTGCCAGACTACTTCCCCTATGTTCTGGATCCCTCCGCTGGCCGCACCACTTGACAGGATCTCACTATCAGAAGCCTCACACAAGAGGACACAACACTGAGAAACTCAAAACAAGTCCTTAAGAGTCATTACACAAACTATTCCAAAAAACAGCTTCTTCCAAACATATTACAGAACATGCAATGCCACAGCATTTATATTGTACTTCGGACCCAGATGAGCAACCAAAGAGCTTTTGGTGGAAAGGTAGCATGCTGCACTGCCCCCTTCGTTCTATGAGATAAATCACAGTGGGTTGAATGTCCAAATGAATTCTACGCCCCAGTCGGTTTAAAAAATATCACTGTAGGCTTCTACGTGCTAAGTGACATTTGCAAAGATGAGGCTTCAAGCTTGCTGAATATTGGGCTGTGATCTAAAAGATAGACTACAAGAGCATGGTCACCAAATACAGAGAGGGTGGTATAAATCAATCAAGTAACTCAGTGAGGCCAGGAACTGCCTCCAGTGTAAACAAGAGGACTAGAAAAGGACACCATCTCCTATACCGCCCAGCAAACTAAAATATCCTGGGCACTAATTTTGCTCATCATCCAAGGAAAACAAAGCTTTGAGAGAAAAAAAAGAGGAAGCAAAAATCTACCTTGTGCTTGTAGACCTCTCAAAAACTGCAGCGAGTGCAAAAAAAGGTGTCTCACATGCCACTGGAGGAGACCCAACACGTGCAAAATTGATTTTCATGGTCAACAAGCCTGGTGATTACGTACGATATTTTCTTGTATGCATCTAAGTAGTATTTGTATAGTGCCAACCCATCCGGAAGGCAGCAGTGCATTGTACAAGATCACAAGCAAAGAAACAGTCAAGGAGTGACTTAAGGGATACTTGGGTGCAAGAGTGAAAGTGGACTCTCAACACATGGCAAAGTGGTGTTATTTAAAGAGACTTATCTTTAGCGCTTTGCTAAACTGGGACAAGGCCGGAGATGCCCTCATGGATACCAGGATGTGGTTGCAGATCTTTCTATGCATCTCTTTTTGAACCCTATGTGCTGTGGCAAAGCTGGCCATGTCAATTATGTATAAAATATTTTCACCAGACCACTCGCTTAAATGGCACAGCAAACATTTCGAGCAAGATAACATTTGCTATCAGAAGAGCAACATTCCCACAACCAGGGCTTTAAGAGGGTCAGACCTCTCAAGGTCTCAGATCCGTCAGTAATTTAAAACAAGCATTGGAAATGCAATAGGGCTCGCATTAGGAAAGTTTGAGCTATTGGTCTTACAAATGAATTTTTTTTATTTGTGTTATTTTTTAAAATAGCTAAATAATAGCTTTGTCATTTACAATGCCAATAGTTATAACTTTCGCAAATGTGACACCTATAGCATTTGTAATGCAACATGTTTTGTATTTACGTGACTTAGATGTATTGATATTACAAATAACAATGGCTTTTAAATAATACTTAAATAATTTATTTAATTTGTAATGGCAATAGCTTAAACTTTTGTAAATAACTTTTGTGAAGATTATGTTCAGTGTTTTTTATTGCGACGAAAATCCAAGAACAGAAGTGAAATATTAACATCTTTTTGTGATTTGTAATAAAGCGTGAAAGCTTGAAAACAGTTTGAAACATTGAAAGAACATATTTGAACCAGTGATGCTGTGGTTGCACTGAGTGATGCTGTGGTTGCGCTGAGTGATGCTGTGGTTGCGCTGAGTGATGCTGTGGTTGCGCTGAGTGATGCTGTAGTTGCGCTGAGTGATGCTGTGGTTGCGCTGAGTGGTGGGTGCATTGGTGGAGCTGTGTGGTGGGTGCATTGGTGGAGCTTAGTTGGCGCATCAGTGGAGCTGTGTGGTGGGTGCATCGGTGGAGCTGTGTGGTGGGTGCCTCGGCGGATTTGTGTGGTGGGTGCCTCGGCGGTGGTGGGTGCATCGGTGGAGCTGTGTGGTGGGTGCTTCGGTGGAGCTGTGTGGTGGGTGCATCTGTGGAGCTGTGTGGTGGGTGCATCTGTGGAGCTGTGTGGTGGGTGCATCTGTGGAGCTGTGTGGTGGGTGCATCTGTGGAGCTGTGTGGTGGGTGCATCTGTGGAGCTGTGTGGTGGGTGCATCTGTGGAGCTGTGTGGTGGGTGCCTCGGAGGAGCTGTGTGGTGGGTGCCTCGGAGGAGCTGTGTGGTGGGTGCCTTGGTGGAGCTGTATGGTGGGTACCTCAGTGAAGCTGTGTGGTGGGTGCATCGGTGGAGCTGTGTGGTGGGTGCATCAGTGGAGCTGTGTCAGTGGAGCTGTGTGGTGTGTGCATCGGTGGAGCTGGGTGGTGGGTGCATCGGTGGAGCTGTGTCGGTGGAGCTGTGTGGTGGCTGCATCGGTGGAGCTGTGTGGTGGGTGCATCGGTGGAGCTGTGTGGTGGGTGCATCGGTGGAGCTGTGTGGTGGGTGCATCGGTGGAGCTGTGTGGTGGGTGCCTCGGAGGAGCTGTGTCGGTGGAGCTGTGTGGTGGCTGCATCGGTGGAGCTGTGTGGTGGGTGCATCGGTGGAGCTGTGTGGTGGGTGCATCGGTGGAGCTGTGTCGGTGGAGCTGTGTGGTGGGTGCATCGGTGGAGCTGGGTGGTGGGTGCATCGGTGGAGCTGTGTCGGTGGGGCTGTGTGGTGGCTGCATCGGTGGAGCTGGGCGGTGGGTGCATCGGTGGAGCTGTGTCGGTGGAGCTGTGTGGTGGGTGCATTGGTGGAGCTGTGTGGTGGGTGCATCGGTGGAGCTGTGTGGTGGCTGCATCGGTGGAGCTGTGTCGGTGGAGCTGTGTGGTGGGTGCATCGGTGGAGCTGTGTGGTGGCTGCATCGGTGGAGCTGTGTGGTGGGTGCATCGGTGGAGCTGGGTGGTGGGTGCATCGGTGGAGCTGGGTGGTGGGTGCATCGGTGGAGCTGGGTGGTGGGTGCATCGGTGGGGCTGTGTGGTGGCTGCATCGGTGGAGCTGGGCGGTGGGTGCATCGGTGGAGCTGTGTCGGTGGAGCTGTGTGGTGGGTGCATTGGTGGAGCTGTGTGGTGGGTGCATCGGTGGAGCTGTGTCGGTGGAGCTGTGTGGTGGGTGCATCGGTGGAGCTGGGTGGTGGGTGCATCGGTGGAGCTGTGTCGGTGGGGCTGTGTGGTGGCTGCATCGGTGGAGCTGGGCGGTGGGTGCATCGGTGGAGCTGTGTCGGTGGAGCTGTGTGGTGGGTGCATTGGTGGAGCTGTGTGGTGGGTGCATCGGTGGAGCTGTGTGGTGGCTGCATCGGTGGAGCTGTGTCGGTGGAGCTGTGTGGTGGGTGCATCGGTGGAGCTGTGAGGTGGCTGCATCGGTGGAGCTGTGTGGTGGCTGCATCGGTGGAGCTGTGTGGTGGGTGCATCGGTGGAGCTGGGTGGTGGGTGCATCGGTGGAGCTGGGTGCATCGGTGGAGCTGTGTCGGTGGGGCTGTGTGGTGGCTGCATCGGTGGAGCTGGGCGGTGGGTGCATCGGTGGAGCTGTGTCGGTGGAGCTGTGTGGTGGGTGCATTGGTGGAGCTGTGTGGTGGGTGCATCAGTGGAGCTGTGTCAGTGGAGCTGTGTGGTGTGTGCATCGGTGGAGCTGGGTGGTGGGTGCATCGGTGGAGCTGTGTCGGTGGGGCTGTGTGGTGGCTGCATCGGTGGAGCTGGGCGGTGGGTGCATCGGTGGAGCTGTGTCGGTGGAGCTGTGTGGTGGGTGCATTGGTGGAGCTGTGTGGTGGGTGCATCGGTGGAGCTGTGTGGTGGCTGCATCGGTGGAGCTGTGTGGTGGGTGCATCGGTGGAGCTGGGTGGTGGGTGCATCGGTGGAGCTGGGTGGTGGGTGCATCGGTGGAGCTGGGTGGTGGGTGCATCGGTGGAGCTGTGTCGGTGGAGCTCTGTGGTGGGTGCATCGGTGGAGCTGTGTGGTGGGGGCATGGTAGAGCTGTGTGGTGGCGGCATCGGTGGAGCTGTGTGGTGGCTGCATCGGTGGAGCTGTGTGGTGACTGCATCGGTGGAGCTGTGTGGTGACTGCATCGGTGGAGCTGTGTGGTGGGTGCATCGGTGGAGCTGGGTGGTGGGTGCATCGGTGGAGCTGTGTCGGTGGAGCTGTGTGGTGGGTGCATCGGTGGAGCTGTGTGGTGGCTGCATCGGTGGAGCTGTGTGGTGGGTGCATCGGTGGAGCTGGGTGGTGGGTGCATCGGTGGAGCTGGGTGGTGGGTGCATCGGTGGAGCTGTGTGGTGGGGGCATGGTAGAGCTGTGTGGTGGGTGCCTCGGTGGAGCTGTGTGGTGGGTGCCTCGGTGGAGCTGTGTGGTGGGTGCCTCGGTGGAGCTGTGTGGTGGGTGCCTCGGTGGAGCTGTGTGGTGGGTGCCTCGGTGGAGCTGTGTGGTGGGTGCCTCGGTGGAGCTGTGTGGTGGGTGCCTCGGTGGAGCTGTGTGGTGGGTGCCTCGGTGGAGCTGTGTGGTGGGTGCCTCGGTGGAGCTGTGTGGTGGGTGCATCGGTGGAGCTGTGTGGTGGGTGCATCGGTGGAGCTGTGTCGGTGGAGCTGTGTGGTGGGTGCATCAGTGGAGCTGTGTGGTGGGTGCCTCGGAGGAGCTGTGTGGTGGGTGCATCTGTGGAGCTGTGTGATGGGTGCCTTGGTGGAGCTGTATGGTGGGTGCCTCGGTGAAGCTGTATGGTGGGTGCCTCGGTGAAGCGGTGTGGTGGGTGCATCGGTGGAGCTGTGTCGGTGAAGCTGTGTGGTGTGTGCATCGGTGGAGCTGGGTGGTGGGTGCATCGGTGGAGCTGTGTCGGTGGAGCTGTGTGGTGGGTGCATCAGTGGAGCTGTGTGGTGGGTGCCTCGGAGGAGCTGTGTGGTGGGTGCATCTGTGGAGCTGTGTGATGGGTGCCTTGGTGGAGCTGTGTGGTGGGTGCCTCGGTGAAGCTGTATGGTGGGTGCCTCGGTGGAGCTGTGTGGTGGGTGCATCGGTGGAGCGGTGTGGTGGGTGCATCGGTGGAGCGGTGTGGTGGGTGCATCGGTGGAGCTGTGTCGGTGAAGCTGTGTGGTGTGTGCATCGGTGGAGCTGGGTGGTGGGTGCATCGGTGGAGCTGTGTCGGTGGAGCTGTGTGGTGGCTGCATCGGTGGAGCTGTGTGGTGGGTGCATCTGTGCAGCTGTGTGGTGGGTGCATTGGTGGAGCTGTGTCGGTGGAGCTGTGTAGTGGGTGCATCGGTGGAGCTGGGTGGTGGGTGCATCGGTGGAGCTGTGTGGTGGCTGCATCGGTGGAGCTGTGTGGTGGTTGCATCTGTGGAGCTGTGTGGTGGGTGCATCTGTGGAGCTGTGTGGTGGCTGCATCGGTGGAGCTGTGTGGTGGCTGCATCGGTGGAGCTGTGTGGTGGCTGCATCGGTGGAGCTGTGTGGTGGCTGCATCGGTGGAGCTGTGTCGGTGGAGCTGTGTGGTGGGTGCATCGGTGGAGCTGTGTGGTGGGTGCATCGGTGGAGCTGTGTGGTGGGTGCATCGGTGGAGCTGTGTGGTGGGTGCATCGGTGGAGCTGTGTGGTGGGGCATGGTAGAGCTGTGTGGTGGGTGCCTCGGTGGAGCTGTGTGGTGGGTGCCTCAGTGGAGCTGTGTGGTGGGTGCATCGGTGGAGCTGTGTCGGTGGAGCTGTGTGGTGGGTGCATCGGTGGAGCTGTGTGGTGGGTGCATCGGTGGAGCTGTGTCGGTGGAGCTGTGTGGTGGGTGCATCGGTGGAGCTGGGTGGTGGGTGCATCGGTGGAGCTGTGTCGGTGGGGCTGTGTGGTGGCTGCATCGGTGGAGCTGGGCGGTGGCTGCATCGGTGGAGCTGTGTCGGTGGAGCTGTGTGGTGGGTGCATTGGTGGAGCTGTGTGGTGGGTGCATCGGTGGAGCTGTGTGGTGGGTGCATCGGTGGAGCTGTGTGGTGGGTGCATCGGTGGAGCTGTGTGGTGGGTGCATCGGTGGAACTGTGTGGTGGCTGCATCGGTGGGGCTGTGTGGTGGCTGCATCGGTGGAGCTGGGCGGTGGCTGCATCGGTGGAGCTGTGTCGGTGGAGCTGTGTGGTGGGTGCATTGGTGGAGCTGTGTGGTGGGTGCATCGGTGGAGCTGTGTGGTGGGTGCATCGGTGGAGCTGTGTGGTGGGTGCATCGGTGGAGCTGTGTGGTGGCTGCATCGGTGGAGCTGTGTGGTGGCTGCATCGGTGGAGCTGTGTGGTGGGTGCATCGGTGGAGCTGGGTGGTGGGTGCATCGGTGGAGCTGTGTCGGTGGAGCTCTGTGGTGGGTGCATCGGTGGAGCTGTGTGGTGGGGGCATGGTAGAGCTGTGTGGTGGCTGCATCGGTGGAGCTGTGTGGTGGCTGCATCGGTGGAGCTGTGTGGTGGGTGCATCGGTGGAGCTGGGTGGTGGGTGCATCGGTGGAGCTGGGTGGTGGGGGCATGGTAGAGCTGTGTGGTGGGGGCATGGTAGAGCTGTGTGGTGGGTGCCTCGGTGGAGCTGTGTGGTGGGTGCCTCGGTGGAGCTGTGTGGTGGGTGCCTCGGTGGAGCTGTGTGGTGGGTGCCTCGGTGGAGCTGTGTGGTGGGTGCCTCGGTGGAGCTGTGTGGTGGGTGCCTCGGTGGAGCTGTGTGGTGGGTGCCTCGGTGGAGCTGTGTGGTGGGTGCCTCGGTGGAGCTGTGTGGTGGGTGCATCGGTGGAGCTGTGTGGTGGGTGCATCGGTGGAGCTGTGTGGTGGGTGCATCAGTGGAGCTGTGTGGTGGGTGCCTCGGAGGAGCTGTGTGGTGGGTGCATCTGTGGAGCTGTGTGATGGGTGCCTTGGTGGAGCTGTATGGTGGGTGCCTCGGTGAAGCTGTATGGTGGGTGCCTCGGTGAAGCGGTGTGGTGGGTGCATCGGTGGAGCTGTGTCGGTGAAGCTGTGTGGTGTGTGCATCGGTGGAGCTGGGTGGTGGGTGCATCGGTGGAGCTGTGTCGGTGGAGCTGTGTGGTGGGTGCATCAGTGGAGCTGTGTGGTGGGTGCCTCGGAGGAGCTGTGTGGTGGGTGCATCTGTGGAGCTGTGTGATGGGTGCCTTGGTGGAGCTGTGTGGTGGGTGCCTCGGTGAAGCTGTATGGTGGGTGCCTCGGTGGAGCTGTGTGGTGGGTGCATCGGTGGAGCGGTGTGGTGGGTGCATCGGTGGAGCGGTGTGGTGGGTGCATCGGTGGAGCTGTGTCGGTGAAGCTGTGTGGTGTGTGCATCGGTGGAGCTGGGTGGTGGGTGCATCGGTGGAGCTGTGTCGGTGGAGCTGTGTGGTGGCTGCATCGGTGGAGCTGTGTGGTGGGTGCATCTGTGCAGCTGTGTGGTGGGTGCATTGGTGGAGCTGTGTCGGTGGAGCTGTGTAGTGGGTGCATCGGTGGAGCTGGGTGGTGGGTGCATCGGTGGAGCTGTGTCGGTGGAGCTGTGTCGGTGGAGCTGTGTGGTGGCTGCATCGGTGGAGCTGTGTGGTGGCTGCATCGGTGGAGCTGTGTGGTGGCTGCATCGGTGGAGCTGTGTGGTGGCTGCATCGGTGGAGCTGTGTCGGTGGAGCTGTGTGGTGGGTGCATCGGTGGAGCTGTGTGGTGGGTGCATCGGTGGAGCTGTGTGGTGGGTGCATCGGTGGAGCTGTGTGGTGGGTGCATCGGTGGAGCTGTGTGGTGGGGCATGGTAGAGCTGTGTGGTGGGTGCCTCGGTGGAGCTGTGTGGTGGGTGCCTCAGTGGAGCTGTGTGGTGGGTGCATCGGTGGAGCTGTGTCGGTGGAGCTGTGTGGTGGGTGCATCGGTGGAGCTGTGTGGTGGGTGCATCGGTGGAGCTGTGTCGGTGGAGCTGTGTGGTGGGTGCATCGGTGGAGCTGGGTGGTGGGTGCATCGGTGGAGCTGTGTCGGTGGGGCTGTGTGGTGGCTGCATCGGTGGAGCTGGGCGGTGGCTGCATCGGTGGAGCTGTGTCGGTGGAGCGGTGTGGTGGGTGCATTGGTGGAGCTGTGTGGTGGGTGCATCGGTGGAGCTGTGTGGTGGGTGCATCGGTGGAGCTGTGTGGTGGGTGCATCGGTGGAGCTGTGTGGTGGGTGCATCGGTGGAACTGTGTGGTGGCTGCATCGGTGGGGCTGTGTGGTGGCTGCATCGGTGGAGCTGGGCGGTGGCTGCATCGGTGGAGCTGTGTCGGTGGAGCTGTGTGGTGGGTGCATTGGTGGAGCTGTGTGGTGGGTGCATCGGTGGAGCTGTGTGGTGGGTGCATCGGTGGAGCTGTGTGGTGGGTGCATCGGTGGAGCTGTGTGGTGGCTGCATCGGTGGAGCTGTGTGGTGGCTGCATCGGTGGAGCTGTGTGGTGGCTGCATCGGTGGAGCTGGGTGGTGGGTGCATCGGTGGAGCTGTGTCGGTGGAGCTCTGTGGTGGGTGCATCGGTGGAGCTGTGTGGTGGGGGCATGGTAGAGCTGTGTGGTGGCTGCATCGGTGGAGCTGTGTGGTGGCTGCATCGGTGGAGCTGTGTGGTGGGTGCATCGGTGGAGCTGTGTGGTGGGTGCATCGGTGGAGCTGTGTGGTGGGTGCATCGGTGGAGCTGTGTGGTGGGTGCATCGGTGGAGCTGGGTGGTGGGTGCATCGGTGGAGCTGTGTCGGAGCTGTGTGGTGGGTGCATCGGTCGAGCTGTGTGGTGGCTGCATCGGTGGAGCTGTGTGGTGGCTGCATCGGTGGAGCTGTGTGGTGGCTGCATCGGTGGAGCTGGGTGGTGGCTGCATCGGTGGAGCTGGGTGGTGGCTGCATCGGTGGAGCTGGGTAGTGGCTGCATCGGTGGAGCTGTGTCGGTGGAGCGGTGTGGTGGGTGCATGGTAGAGCTGTGTGGTGGGTGCCTCGGTGGAGCTGTGTGGTGGGTGCCTCGGTGGAGCTGTGTGGTGGGTGCCTCGGTGGAGCTGTGTGGTGGGTGCCTCGGTGGAGCTGTGTGGTGGGTGCATCGGTGGAGCTGTGTCGGTGGAGCTGTGTGGTGGGTGCATCAGTGGAGCTGTGTGGTGGGTGCCTCGGAGGAGCTGTGTGGTGGGTGCATCTGTGGAGCTGTGTGATGGGTGCCTTGGTGGAGCTGTATGGTGGGTGCCTCGGTGAAGCTGTATGGTGGGTGCCTCGGTGAAGCTGTGTGGTGGGTGCATCGGTAGAGCGGTGTGGTGGGTGCATCGGTGGAGCTGTGTCGGTGAAGCTGTGTGGTGTGTGCATCGGTGGAGCTGGGTGGTGGGTGCATCGGTGGAGCTGTGTCGGTGGAGCTGTGTGGTGGGTGCATCAGTGGAGCTGTGTGGTGGGTGCCTCGGAGGAGCTGTGTGGTGGGTGCATCTGTGGAGCTGTGTGATGGGTGCCTTGGTGGAGCTGTATGGTGGGTGCCTCGGAGGAGCTGTGTGGTGGGTGCATCTGTGGAGCTGTGTGATGGGTGCCTTGGTGGAGCTGTATGGTGGGTGCCTCGGTGAAGCTGTATGGTGGGTGCCTCGGTGGAGCTGTGTAGTGGGTGCATCGGTGGAGCTGTGTCGGTGGAGCTCTGTGGTGGCTGCATCGGTGGAGCTGTGTGGTGGGTGCATCTGTGGAGCTGTGTGGTGGGTGCATTGGTGGAGCTGTGTCGGTGGAGCTGTGTAGTGGGTGCATCGGTGGAGCTGGGTGGTGGGTGCATCGGTGGAGCTGTGTCGGTGGAGCTGTGTCGGTGGAGCTGTGTGGTGGCTGCATCGGTGGAGCTGTGTGGTGGCTGTATCGGTGGAGCTGTGTGGTGGCTGCATCGGTGGAGCTGTGTGGTGGCTGCATCGGTGGAGCTGTGTCGGTGGAGCTGTGTGGTGGGTGCATCGGTGGAGCTGTGTGGTGGGTGCATCGGTGGAGCTGTGTGGTGGGTGCCTCGGTGGAGCTGTGTGGTGGGTGCATCGGTGGAGCTGTGTGGTGGGTGCATCGGTGGAGCTGTGTCGGTGGAGCTGTGTGGTGGGTGCATCAGTGGAGCTGTGTGGTGGGTGCCTCGGAGGAGCTGTGTGGTGGGTGCATCTGTGGAGCTGTGTGATGGGTGCCTTGGTGGAGCTGTATGGTGGGTGCCTCGGTGAAGCTGTATGGTGGGTGCCTCGGTGAAGCGGTGTGGTGGGTGCATCGGTGGAGCTGTGTCGGTGAAGCTGTGTGGTGTGTGCATCGGTGGAGCTGGGTGGTGGGTGCATCGGTGGAGCTGTGTCGGTGGAGCTGTGTGGTGGGTGCATCAGTGGAGCTGTGTGGTGGGTGCCTCGGAGGAGCTGTGTGGTGGGTGCATCTGTGGAGCTGTGTGATGGGTGCCTTGGTGGAGCTGTGTGGTGGGTGCCTCGGTGAAGCTGTATGGTGGGTGCCTCGGTGGAGCTGTGTGGTGGGTGCATCGGTGGAGCGGTGTGGTGGGTGCATCGGTGGAGCGGTGTGGTGGGTGCATCGGTGGAGCTGTGTCGGTGAAGCTGTGTGGTGTGTGCATCGGTGGAGCTGGGTGGTGGGTGCATCGGTGGAGCTGTGTCGGTGGAGCTGTGTGGTGGCTGCATCGGTGGAGCTGTGTGGTGGGTGCATCTGTGCAGCTGTGTGGTGGGTGCATTGGTGGAGCTGTGTCGGTGGAGCTGTGTAGTGGGTGCATCGGTGGAGCTGGGTGGTGGGTGCATCGGTGGAGCTGTGTCGGTGGAGCTGTGTCGGTGGAGCTGTGTGGTGGCTGCATCGGTGGAGCTGTGTGGTGGCTGCATCGGTGGAGCTGTGTGGTGGCTGCATCGGTGGAGCTGTGTGGTGGCTGCATCGGTGGAGCTGTGTCGGTGGAGCTGTGTGGTGGGTGCATCGGTGGAGCTGTGTGGTGGGTGCATCGGTGGAGCTGTGTGGTGGGTGCATCGGTGGAGCTGTGTGGTGGGTGCATCGGTGGAGCTGTGTGGTGGGGCATGGTAGAGCTGTGTGGTGGGTGCCTCGGTGGAGCTGTGTGGTGGGTGCCTCAGTGGAGCTGTGTGGTGGGTGCATCGGTGGAGCTGTGTCGGTGGAGCTGTGTGGTGGGTGCATCGGTGGAGCTGTGTGGTGGGTGCATCGGTGGAGCTGTGTCGGTGGAGCTGTGTGGTGGGTGCATCGGTGGAGCTGGGTGGTGGGTGCATCGGTGGAGCTGTGTCGGTGGGGCTGTGTGGTGGCTGCATCGGTGGAGCTGGGCGGTGGCTGCATCGGTGGAGCTGTGTCGGTGGAGCGGTGTGGTGGGTGCATTGGTGGAGCTGTGTGGTGGGTGCATCGGTGGAGCTGTGTGGTGGGTGCATCGGTGGAGCTGTGTGGTGGGTGCATCGGTGGAGCTGTGTGGTGGGTGCATCGGTGGAACTGTGTGGTGGCTGCATCGGTGGGGCTGTGTGGTGGCTGCATCGGTGGAGCTGGGCGGTGGCTGCATCGGTGGAGCTGTGTCGGTGGAGCTGTGTGGTGGGTGCATTGGTGGAGCTGTGTGGTGGGTGCATCGGTGGAGCTGTGTGGTGGGTGCATCGGTGGAGCTGTGTGGTGGGTGCATCGGTGGAGCTGTGTGGTGGCTGCATCGGTGGAGCTGTGTGGTGGCTGCATCGGTGGAGCTGTGTGGTGGCTGCATCGGTGGAGCTGGGTGGTGGGTGCATCGGTGGAGCTGTGTCGGTGGAGCTCTGTGGTGGGTGCATCGGTGGAGCTGTGTGGTGGGGGCATGGTAGAGCTGTGTGGTGGCTGCATCGGTGGAGCTGTGTGGTGGCTGCATCGGTGGAGCTGTGTGGTGGGTGCATCGGTGGAGCTGTGTGGTGGGTGCATCGGTGGAGCTGTGTGGTGGGTGCATCGGTGGAGCTGTGTGGTGGGTGCATCGGTGGAGCTGGGTGGTGGGTGCATCGGTGGAGCTGTGTCGGAGCTGTGTGGTGGGTGCATCGGTCGAGCTGTGTGGTGGCTGCATCGGTGGAGCTGTGTGGTGGCTGCATCGGTGGAGCTGTGTGGTGGCTGCATCGGTGGAGCTGGGTGGTGGCTGCATCGGTGGAGCTGGGTGGTGGCTGCATCGGTGGAGCTGTGTCGGTGGAGCGGTGTGGTGGGTGCATGGTAGAGCTGTGTGGTGGGTGCCTCGGTGGAGCTGTGTGGTGGGTGCCTCGGTGGAGCTGTGTGGTGGGTGCCTCGGTGGAGCTGTGTGGTGGGTGCCTCGGTGGAGCTGTGTGGTGGGTGCATCGGTGGAGCTGTGTCGGTGGAGCTGTGTGGTGGGTGCATCAGTGGAGCTGTGTGGTGGGTGCCTCGGAGGAGCTGTGTGGTGGGTGCATCTGTGGAGCTGTGTGATGGGTGCCTTGGTGGAGCTGTATGGTGGGTGCCTCGGTGAAGCTGTATGGTGGGTGCCTCGGTGAAGCTGTGTGGTGGGTGCATCGGTAGAGCGGTGTGGTGGGTGCATCGGTGGAGCTGTGTCGGTGAAGCTGTGTGGTGTGTGCATCGGTGGAGCTGGGTGGTGGGTGCATCGGTGGAGCTGTGTCGGTGGAGCTGTGTGGTGGGTGCATCAGTGGAGCTGTGTGGTGGGTGCCTCGGAGGAGCTGTGTGGTGGGTGCATCTGTGGAGCTGTGTGATGGGTGCCTTGGTGGAGCTGTATGGTGGGTGCCTCGGAGGAGCTGTGTGGTGGGTGCATCTGTGGAGCTGTGTGATGGGTGCCTTGGTGGAGCTGTATGGTGGGTGCCTCGGTGAAGCTGTATGGTGGGTGCCTCGGTGGAGCTGTGTAGTGGGTGCATCGGTGGAGCTGTGTCGGTGGAGCTCTGTGGTGGCTGCATCGGTGGAGCTGTGTGGTGGGTGCATCTGTGGAGCTGTGTGGTGGGTGCATTGGTGGAGCTGTGTCGGTGGAGCTGTGTAGTGGGTGCATCGGTGGAGCTGGGTGGTGGGTGCATCGGTGGAGCTGTGTCGGTGGAGCTGTGTCGGTGGAGCTGTGTGGTGGCTGCATCGGTGGAGCTGTGTGGTGGCTGTATCGGTGGAGCTGTGTGGTGGCTGCATCGGTGGAGCTGTGTGGTGGCTGCATCGGTGGAGCTGTGTCGGTGGAGCTGTGTGGTGGGTGCATCGGTGGAGCTGTGTGGTGGGTGCATCGGTGGAGCTGTGTGGTGGGTGCATCGGTGGAGCTGTGTGGTGGGTGCATCGGTGGAGCTGTGTGGTGGGTGCATCAGTGGAGCTGTGTGGTGGGTGCATCAGTGGAGCTGTGTGGTGGGTGCCTCAGTGGAGCTGTGTTGGTTAAGCTGTGTGGTGGGTGCATCAGTGGAGCTATGTGGTGGGTGCATCGGTGGAGCTGTGTGGTGGGGCATGGTAGAGCTGTGTGGTGGGTGCCTCGGTGGAGCTGTGTGGTGGGTGCATCGGTGAAGCTGTGTGGTGGGTGCATCGGTGGAGCTGTGTGGTGGGTGCATCGGTGGAGCTGTGTGGTGGGGCATGGTAGAGCTGTGTGGTGGGTGCCTCGGTGGAGCTGTGTGGTGGGTGCCTCAGTGGAGCTGTGTGGTGGGTGCATTGGTGGAGCTGTGTGGTGGGTGCATCGGTGGAGCTGTGTGGTGGGTGCATCAGTGGAGCTGTGTGGTGGGTGCATCAGTGGAGCTGTGTGGTGGCTGCATCTGTGGAGCTGTGTGGTGGTTGCATCTGTGGAGCTGTGTGGTGGTTGCATCTGTGGAGCTGTGTGGTGGGTGCATCTGTGGAGCTGTGTGCATCGGTGGAGCTGGGTGGTGGGTGCATTGGTGGAGCTGTGTGGTGGGTGCATCTGTGGAGCTGTGTACGTGGAGCTGTGTGGTGGGTGCATCGGTGGAGCTGGGTGCATTATTGGAGCTGGGTGGTGGGTGCCTCGGTGGAGCTGGGTGCATTATTGGAGCTGGGTGGTGGGTGCCTCGGTGGAGCTGGGTGGTGGGTGCATCGGTGGAGCTGTATGATGGGTGCCTCGGTGGAGCAGGATTCAATGGTCTTATTACGAGGAGGCCCTGGTGTCAGAACACTCATGTTGTAATAAAACAACGGATAGTACATTATCTGGAGATGTATTTCAAATCAACTTCAAGAAATTTGTTTAGCAATATTAGAATCTGAGTGCTTACTCACTCAGCATCAGAGTGGTTAAACTGCTGACCATGGAACGACTAGTTTCGTTCCAATTGTGCAGTACAGTACAAATAAATCTGTTATGTGGCGTTCATTCAATTTCTTCATGCATGCCAGGTCACGGGTTTTAAACCACAGCCATAATACGTAGGCCATGCATCTTAGAGAGGATTTCTAGTTACACTTTTTTTGGTCATGCCCTTTAGAGAACACACCTCAACTTTCACGAAAGTTACAGCACTGGCCATAGACACATTAACAATGAGAGCTGCATTAGTGAGCGCAGGACCCATGATCTTCAAATTGCACACAGTTCTCTACAACATGCACATTAACCCACTTAGCTATGACACTGCTCAGAAAAAAATGCCTTGATAGGGGAGGGTGACACAGAAATTGAGCTGCAGGTATGCTTCGTGCAAATTATGATGCGATATGTTTGGGGAGCACACTCAACACACACAACTCTACTCCACACTCCGAGTTCGTGCTAAAACCGAATCTCGAGGGAGTTGTGTGTCTGTGACATTGTAACCTGGTAGCTTTTCCATCTTCCTTCCTTGTGTGCAGATATTTTCGGTGTGACTAACATGATGAGAGATTGGAGCTGTCACTAAGGCGCTGGAGTCACAGCTGAGTTTGTAATGAAAGAGGCGGATGCGTGCACTCAGCATTCAAAGACCCTCGGACGCCTTAATGGCACATGGAAAACTTTACAGCCTTCCAATGGCAGGCGGCGGTTAATGACTGTGAAGAACAAACAGAAAGCACCAGAAACGAGGCGGAAATGCAAGACACATGGCAAGCTGGAGGGAAAACGTGCGGTATCGGCCTCTGCTTTTAAGGGATCTGAGATTTAATGAAAGGTTGGTGCATTTCAAAGGCATGGTGTTTGACGTCTGTGCCCCTTCACGTGCGCGGGAAAGGTGGGAAGACATAGCCTTACTTGGCTTTCTCTGCCCTGCTCTCTAAAGAGAAATCTCCCGAATAGCCCCTGCATTCTGTTGGTTAGAGATGCTGATTTATCAATTGTTCAGGGCAGGTGGAAAATAGAAATTGAACTGTCCCCGGAATGGGTAATCAGCATGCATGGAAGTCACAATCCCTAAATAAAACGCCTGTCTCTAATTTCTTTATACCTCAAAGAAACAAGTTTTAAAAGGAGACACGGCCTCCGGCCGTGAAACTGAAAGTAGGGCCGGCCGTGAATAATTAGCTGGTGAGAAATGAGCTGGGAGGGCTGCCTTTGATGTGGTAATGCGAGGCAGGCAGGCAGGCGGCTGGTGGCATTGTGCACGCGCTTCATGCACTGCAAGGAATCGCCAGCCAGTGGTGGTGTGGATAAAGACTGGATAAGCCCCTATATAGCTTGCCAGCTGTGCTGCGCACAACAGGCGAGCCCTAAAAATCTTAAAAAACGGCTATTAAAATGGATCTCTTTTGGGCCCATGTTCACGTCCTTTACTTTAAAGGCCAAACTGCTGATCGAGTTTAGAGCAATAACTGTACAACCTCTTAAATAATCTAGGGTAGGGATGCAGTCCCGGTTTACATTTCAATTGTTTTACTTAATCGTGTACTCCCTACCCCTTGTGTGCTTCTGTCGGCCAACGGCCGCCGCGCGCACTACCTTCGTAGTGCTGCGCAGGTCCGTTGGCCGACGCGGCCCCGCCCACTGCGCTGAATCGCCGCACCACGGCGGAATTGCCGCGGCAGCAAGGAGTGTCTACTTTTCCAAAGATATTTTGTTTCTGTAGCTTTTTTTGTGTGTGGTATATTACTCTCATATAGTGAGTACTGTGAGTAGAGACGCTGCTAGTGTTTTTGGGAGTTCAGGTCAGAGGTCTCTGGGGCCCTGTATTTATTCCCAGGGAGGTGCAAATGGCTCAACAAGTACTTGTAAATAAAGATGGCCTGGAAGCGCAATTTGGCACGTTTCCAGGCTGTCTTCATTTACATGTAGTACTTGTAGGAATTTAAAAGAACATACATGGGGAATCTCATAATGAAAAAGAATGCATTTCCCTCCTATTAGCGTAACTTGCATTTATTTTTCGTTTAAGGTTTCTGTATTATTTTATATGCAGGTAACTGAAAGTGGAAAACTTACAGAATATTTTGTTCCTTTCAGTCAGGTGGTAGCAGGGTCAAAAACATGACTAAAAAGAACAAAATATTCTTCTAGTGTTTTGTTTTTCACTTTCTGTTAACTACTTAGACATAATACGGAAAGCTTGAACGAAAATACAAGTTAAAGTAGTCAGATAGAAATACATTCTTTTAAGTTATGAAATTTAATTTTGTTAATGTGACCAATGCAAATGTGAGAAATAGTGACTTATGTATTTATAGCGCTACAAGTTCCCAGCCGGGAGCAGAAAACACTGAATTTGCAAGTCAATCTTTTTTCAAAAGTGTATTATATACAGTGTAAGGTAGCCTGCTGCAAAATTATGTGGCGTTTTAAGATTAACCAAATGCTTTAAACATTATATATATATATATATATATATATATATATATATATTTTAGTATTAGGTAAACTATACCTAGTGAAAACATTTGTCTATAAAAAGTACGCTTTCTAGAACTCAGCTTAGAACACCCTGACATTAAGTATTAAAAAGAATAACTTGTTGTCCCTGTGAAGCCTCAGATTACGCCATCAATTAAAGCCTAAACTGGTTTCCAAGCAGCCTTTAGATTTGGTGATTAAGCAATTGCACACATGTACATTACTTCAGGTAGCAGGCACCCCGCTGAGAATGCCAGTTTCGTCCTTAGCTCTGTGTCCTTTCCTGCGCTTCACAGCACAGAAAAACTCCTTCCAACACCAACCTCACCCTCCCTTCCTTCTCTTTTATGCAGAGGCACTTTAACTTAGAAAAACAACCATCCCTGAACAGATATTTTGGCCCTAACGGAAAGTATGGGAACTGCCTTCGTAAAAATAAAAAAAAGCATGAAGTATATGGGTACACATAGATCCGGTCCACTTCGACCTGTTAAATGCAGATGTACTTTAAAGTGAGTCGAGTGGATGACAGAGAGGAGGCCAGCAGGGTCACGTTAGAAACGCTCTGAATGTCCGGACCTCTTGAGCTTCAGAGTAACGGTCTAGGAGAAAGTGGAACGTAGTGAGATCCTTGGATAGCATCAAAGAGATAGCCCAGAGGAATTGGCTCTATATTTTTAGATTACAAATGATAGAGATAGCTTCCCCAGAGATACCTTGAAGAAGGGGGAGGGCTTTTAGTGCAGCAGATGCACTTGCATTGGTACCCAGGCTCATAACACCTCAATTATGGGGCCTACAGTTTTTGATCAATTTCGGTCTTAGTTTGATATATTTTTACTTTTATGTCTCACATATAGTGTGGATTATGAGCAACAGAATAATAGGCCTGAAAGATTTCCTAAGCGGCGTTCTTGAGCTCATTCCTGCCCCTCTCACTCTCCCTATTCTTGCCTTACATTTTTGGAGAGGGGCTGACTTCAAAACAATTTGCTTAGGGGAGCACACAGCAAAAAAGTTTGAAAACCTCTGGTTCAAGGGATGGGTGGCTGTTTATGATGGGACACAATTGAGTGCTGAAGCAAGTGCAAGTTTCTCCTTGTGCCCGTTAGAGGTTCACAAAAGGTGTTCATAATCATTCAATCCTTGCGTCTTTGCAGAGCGCAAAGAGTAATAACAAAACTATTAAAAGTGCATAAAGGAGGTACACAGCAATCAAAATACAAATAGGGAGAAGGTAAAAGAAAAGGCAAAAAAGGCACTGCTTACAGGTGAGTGGGTGTTTGCAGGGCGATTGTGAAGTGAAGGAGAAGCAAGTGCAAGGAAGTATGTGCAGTCAGTGGAAATAATGCTGATGAGGAAAGAGATGAGGTGTGAGATTTACAGGTGGAGTGTTTCAGAAAGATGTGGCTAGAAAAAGGGCATACACTGTTCAAACAGAGACTAAAGAAAAGAGATGTGAAAGGAAGTGTTTAAGACTCCGAAGACCTCTACCCTTACACAGACCTTAGTAATGTTTAATTCACACATTCGAACTTCAGAATAGAAATATTCGCAATTCTAATTAATCACAAGATCGATCATTGTCACTTATTTATCTAATACAGCTATTAAGCATTGGCAAAGCCAATAGATGCAGGTTATTTTAGGCTTATGTCAGTTGTTATATGGCCGGATGCGATAACCGAAAGCTCACAGAGACCCCATAATACCCGTCGGGTAGCTGCAATGGGAAGCTCGGGGTTTTAATGTACAGGTTTTAATTTGTAATCATACTCTTTATTACGTAGCAAAGGATTCCTAGTTTTGTTTCTTACGCCGCGTCCGTTCTGGAGAGCCCACACACACACATTTTTAATCAACTAAAGCCCTGCCACAAACTATACATGTTTACGGGCACCAAACCATGCCCGCCTCGCTGCCAGCTCGAATGTGTGTACAGACAAACAACCGGGCTTTGCAGACAGCGCGAGTGGGCAATCCTCTCCAGTTCGACAGGAGCGGGCGGGCAGGGGGCCAAGCCCGGCTGTTTACCACCTCAGCGAGTGGCGCACTGTAATATTAGCCACCGAGCGGCCCGTGCCACAACATCATAAATTACTCTAAAATTAGACGTAATGCCGTGCTTAAAGCAGCGAGGGTGTCCTCAGGACATGGGGTGAAAGCGCGAAGATTAAACCTCCATGTGTCAGGAAGGTGGGGGTGAACGCAGCATTTAACAAATGAGGTGGAGATAGAAAACCGATTACAATCTAATGCCGGGTGGGAAGGGTGTCGGAAGGGGAGGAAAGTTTTACACCCATTTCCCGCCCATCCCATTCCCCATCGTTAATATTCAGTAGTGAAGGCAGTGGATTACTCAAATGTGGCAAACACAAGTCATATCGTATTTTCTACGGATGAAAAACACGAGGAAGAAAAAAATATATTCACTCGGGAGTCCTGACCAAACAGACTCCACTTCTGAGATTAACGGATAATGCAAAAATAAAAAAGCAAGCAATTGAAAAATCAACCAATTTTATTATTATTGTTTATAATAGGTCAGTTTACTGGTACCCGAAGCCCAAGATAAATCGTGCGGAAACTTACCGTGTTCCTAGGAATCGAATCAACCAGTCGGCGGGCACATTAACTGTACCTTCTACTAAGACCAATCCATGCACTGTGCTTACGGCTTTGCGCGTTGTTTGTTTTTTGTTTAAAACAAAAAGCGCAAAGGGTGCATTTTAAGTAAATTCTACTTGGTTCTGGAATTGCAACGATAGAGAGGAACTGCATTTTTAGGTCTCGCCTGTCGATGCGCATGCGCATCGAGCAAGGCGAGAGTATTGGCACTTATCCGCTCTTTATCCACACTGCAAGGAATTGTGGCGATTCCTTGCAGTGCACGAGAAATTTAAGCTCAATGCGCATGCGCATTGAGCTTAAATGCGCGTGCCACATGCCCCCAGCCGCCTGCCTTGCCTACTCTCTCTCACAGCCTCCCCCAGCTCCGCCCCCTCACTACTTGATTGCACGGCCGCTAGGCCGTGCCTCCCCTACTCTCCTCCCCCCTCCTCCTCTCCTCCCCTGCCATGCCCCTGATCTAGATTGTCCCCGTGTCCCTCTCCGCCCCCTCACTACTTGATTGCACGGCCGCTAGGCCGTGCCTCCCCTACTCTCCTCCCCCCTCCTCCTCTCCTCCCCTGCCATGCCCCTGATCTAGATTGTCCCCGTGTCCCTCTCCGCCCCCTCACTACTTGATTGCACGGCCGCTAGGCCGTGCCTCCCCTACTCTCCTCCCCCCTCCTCCTCTCCTCCCCTGCCATGCCCCTGATCTAGATTGTCCCCGTGTCCCTCTAGCCCTCCTCTGTCGCACCGTGTGCCCCTCGGCAGCGGCCTGGTGTCTCCGCCGCCAGCTCTCCCGCCACAATCCGAGCCCAGAGCTTCGCAGGAAGCTGCGGCGGCACCGACTGCTCGGTTAAAATATCCGCTTGCCCTGTTCGAGGATTATAATTAAAAATAACCATTGCCTACGCGCGCAGGGCCGCCTTTGTTCTGAGCCGTCGCTTTGTGTGGCGCATTCCTCTGAGAGGAGAGGACGAGGTCCCACCCCGGGCTCAGGCAGGAATGACAGAAAACAAGTTTGCTCATCCTCTCAGAGAACATGTCTGAGGCGCTGCTCGTGTGAACCAGGAACAGGATTACCAGGCGACTGCGTCACCGCCTGCGCAGCCAGCACAGATTTGCATTTCTAGCACCCCACACTTGCAATGCAGAACGTTCATTTTCGAAGCACTAACTACAACTCCCAGAATGCAATAGATGTTCATATGCGTTCAGGAGTCAGAACAACGTATCCTCAGCTGAATCAGTCGTTCAGACGCAGCGTTAGAGAAGGTGCTGTACTGGCCTTTCACACGAACACAACAGTAAAGTGAAGGGCCTCTTGGCGCTCTGAATAACAAGTGTTCTAACTTCACAGCGATAGACCTAGATAGAATGAACGCCTCAGCCAGGCCTGCTGGGATTCGAGCTACAGTGTGACCAGTGTGTTAGAAACACGGGTTTCTGCAGCATGTGCGCAGCCCACTGAGCTAACTTAATGGCATGTGCTCCCAGGGAACCCCTGTTTCAACTAATTCCCATAAGCGCCTTTTATTTCTGTTGCAACAGCACCGAGCATGCAACTATCTTTCTTCCCTATTTTCCCTCTGTCTCTCTCCCCATCACATCATCTCACTGGTGGAGAAGGCAGCATCATTGCTGTGTGAGGGTCGGAATTCTTGCACAGTCCCTGCCTATGCTGCCTGCATCCGTCGGCCAATCCCTAGGGCACGGAGTATTCATGTATGTAGTGTGCGCAGGTTTCTTCCAGAGCCGGCACCCTAGGCAGCGTCTGTGCTCACAACGCCAGAGCTGCGTTCAGAGGCAGGCACAACTCGCAGCCCTCGATACATAATGCATAAGCCTGTAAGCGCCCGGCACGTTTGCAGCACGGAAAATGCAGCAATAAATATCCCTTCCGTTTGTGGAATAAACGGCGTCGAAAACCTCCCTCCCTCGCCCTGTGCCGGTCCCGGTTTTAAGCACGCGCCTCTTTGCTAGGGGTTTAGACATTATTGTACATAATGCGGGTTTTGATATTGCGTCATTCTAACTTCCAGCGACAATATCAGGTGGCATTGTAACCTGGCACACGGCCCTACTTATTAACGACCCTGGAAGTTTAAACGGAAGAGCGACCTCGTCGCTGTTTCTCGCGTGCGCTGTTTGTAGATCACACCCAGCAGGTGCAAAACCCACTCAGCTATTATAGCAAACGGCGCTGCGCCGCGTCTCCTTCTGGCAGGCCTGCTGAGAAGCGCCAGTGCTGTTCGACTGAGTATGCCTGAACCCTCCTGAGAAGCAAGAGTGCGGTTCGACTGAGTATGCGTGAACCCTGCTGAGAAAAGCGAGGTAATAAGACACTGTTTCCTATGCATATGTCCTGATGAGAAGCGCAGTTACTACCCTTGTAAAAGCGCAGCAGCCCTGCTGAGAAGCATCAGTCCCAGAGAATAAAATGAACCAGTCCTGAGAAGAGCCATTACTTTCTAATTTGATGCACAGCAGCCATGCAGTGACAGTGGTATTGCCAATTTAAAGGTACAGAAGCCTCGCCGAGAAGTGCTAGTACCATAACATTAGATGAACAGTCATGCAAAGTGATATCATTTTCAGGTAAAACGTATATGAGCGTTGCTACGTACTGCCAGTACAGACCCAAAGCCTCAGTATGCTAGCCCCAAGAAGTGCATGTCATGCCTAAGTTAAAGTGTAGCATCCAAGATGAGTAGTGGTGATACTGTGCCTTTATAAGTACAAGCCTTTCAGAGCAGTTCCGGCACTGCCCCGTCAGAAATAGAGCAGCCTTGGTGAAGTGCTTGTATTACATCGAGAAATGCAAACTCTCCCATTAAAAGCAAGCAGCCACGCTGAGAAAATCTAGCACCTGTCCCACTGATGAGTGTGATATACCGGGTGAGAAATGCAAGAACTGTCCAATTTAAAATACTTCCTCGTCGCAGAGAAGCGCCTCCTGTGCCAACAACACAACTAATAAGTGCCGACACTCGTCCCTGAAACCGAAGTGCAGTGTCCGAGCCTGCCAGCGGCTGTCATCTTCAAGGGATCACAACTGAAGAATCTACTTCCTTTTTTTCCTTTTTTTTAATAGAAAAACCAAAGTACGCTGTTTTCAGCCTTGGTCTTACCACCAGGAGGATATATAACCCGCTGTCCCCTCACCCTCACTCTCACTCATCCTCACTCACCCTCAACACCACACACTCACTCACCCTCACTCACCCTCAACACCTCACCCTCACTCACTCACCCTCAACACCTCACCCTCAACACCTCACTCACCCTCACTCTCACTCATCCTCACTCAACCACCCTCAACTTCACTTACCCTCAACGCCTCACCCAACACCTCACCTTCACTCACCATCAACATCTCACCCTCACTCACCCACAAAACATCAGCCTCAACCCCTCACCCTCAATCACTCACCCTCAACCATTCACCCTCACTCACCCTCCCTCACCCTCAATTCCTCACCCACACCCTCAATTCCTCACCCACACCCTCAACACTTCACCCTAAACACCTCACTCATCCTCAACGCCTCCCCCTCCCCCTCACTCACCCTCACCCTCACTCACCCTCAACACCTCACCATCACTAACACTCAACACCTCACCCTCACTAACTCTCAATCCCTCAATCACCCTTCCCCTCACTCACCCTCAATACCTCACCCTCAATCACCCTCACTCTTACTCTCACTCACACTCTACACCTCAGCCTCACCCTCACTCACTCACCCTCAACACCTCACCCTCACCCCCTCAACCCCTCACCCCCTCACCCTCACTCGCCCTCACCCTCAACCCCTCACCCTCACCCCCTCACCCTCAACTCCTCACCCTCAACTCCTCACCCTCAACACCTCACCCTCAACACCTCACCCTCAACACCTCACCCTCACTCTCAACACCTCACCCTCACTCACTCACCCTCAACACCTCACCCTCACTCACTCACCCTCAACACCTCACCCTCACTCACTCACAATCAATCACCCTCAACCCCTCACCCTCAACAACTCACCCTCAACAACTCACCCTCAACAACTCACCCTCAACAACTCACCCTCAACACCTCACGCTCAACACCTCACCCTCACTCACCCTCACTCACCCTCACTCACCCTCACTCACCCTCACTCACCCTCACTCACCCTCAACCCCTCACTCACCCTCAACCCCTCACTCACCCTCACTCACCCTCACTCACCCTCACTCACCCTCAACCCCTCACTCACCCTCACTCACCCTCAACCCCTCACTCACCCTCACTCATCCTCACTCACCCTCAACCCCTCACCCTCACCCTCACCCACCCTCAACCCCTCACCCTAACTCACAATCACCCTCACTCACCCTCACCCACTCTCACTCTCACTCACCCTCAACCCCTCACTCACCCTCAACACCTCACTCACCCTCACCCTCACTCACCCCCAACACCTCACCCTCACACAGTGCAATAGGTCTCAGAGGATTTTTAGTTAAAGCTTTTACAATTGTTTATGGCTTTTTTGATTTGTAATTCTTTAGCATTGGCTACAAAAAATAAAAATGCAAAAGATTTACAACAAAAAACCCATAAACAATTCTAAAAGCACTAACTCTAATGCTGCGAGACCTATTGCATTTCCAATGCTTGTTCATTCTTTGCTCCTTAAAACAACTTCGCTGTATTTGATTTTCTGGGTGAGTCTGTAGCTGTCTTCCACTGTGGTCTGAAAGAGCTAAAAAATACAAATGTGGCAGGGCTGGCATCTGCTGCGTGAGGCTGTCCGGTTTAACCTGTTCAGAACCATCAGCCCTCCAAAGCTGCAGGGCTTGAAGTAAGCTTCTATTCTGTCATATGCGCACATTTTATCTGATCTACAATTTGACTTTGGTAGATCGGTTCTGCTCAATGAGGCAATCGTTAAAAGGATTAATTTCCGACACGGTCTACATGTCCTGCTAGCTAGCATATTTATTTTAATATGGTTCATATACAAAAAAGTAAAACAATTTACTTTTTTCATTGGTTAAGCAATAGGAAAAAGTATTTGACCATCACTGTGTTGACCCTCACAGTATGACAATATGTCTTGTACTAATAGCAAATATTAATACTTCATATTGCCGAGGTAGGCCATACATCACATACAAAGAAAAAAAAGGTAAGCACACCAGCGATCCTGTAAATTCAATTCATCTGAATGTATTTAAATACAATGTGAACACTGCACCACAAACATTCTCAGGCTGGCATGGGTTATACACATTTTAATATTGCTTCTTCATGGCCACAAAGTCAGTCCCTATATCGTGCCAATTCGGATTTCTCTTTTTGTACATCCGGTCTTTTCGTTGTAGTGACCGTCAGTATAAATTAACTTGTAAATGTAAGTAAGAAGCCTTAGGTCACTAACGCATTCATAGCTCTGGAGTTCTCACAGCAGGAGAACAGCTGATCCATAGTACGCTCTCTGCATATCCTGCCAGTCACAACACACATTGCCCCATGGAACCAACCTAAGCAGCGCCCCCAGAAATTGCTGAAGGATAGTAGTAATGCCCACCATTATTTGCTGTTTCTGAAATGTTATGTTCACTATTACGTTGTGTGTGATTGGAGTAAAGTACTTTTTTTTATAAGACTAAGCACTGACTGGTCATGGAGTTATTGATTTTCAATAGGTTTATTGAGCTCTGAGTTTCCGACCCCAAACCATCTGCCCAAGTAAGACTTTGCCTGAGGCAGAAGGTCAAGTGCCAAACGTGGTGCTTAGTTTGGGGCTCAACAGTAACGCTAAGCTTAGAACATCAGTGGTAACAGACTGATGGACACAGTCTGAACCCAGTAACCACCCTCAGCCCTGGCATTTCTGAAAAAGTTCAATAAGTATTGCAACTGCCCTTTGCTACAGAGTGCCTAAAAACAAAACTTCAAAAAAGCAAATACTAGTTACATTCCCACACAATCTAAAGTTCTAGCTCTTCCACTCTCAGATTGCCCAGCAAAGCAGATTTCCCAAAATGCTCTTCTACATATTTGTGGCGATGTCTATCCTCATATACCAACAAAACCTCTCTCTGTCCACCACCACAATCTTTTGGGATAAACAAAGATTTCTCCCACGCACACATACAATATCCTTGTGAAATAAACAACTGAGTCAGGTTTAGGTACTGAATTGTGACAATGTCCACAAATAATAATTGCCATATATATGATGTAACATTCCGCGATATCTGCCCAAGGCATAGTTGTCAATCGCCATTATCATACCCTTGATCCACTCGAACCACATTCACATCACAGATGAAACGTTCCATATGTTCTAGCATCTCTGCCCCTTGCCAACACTATCCTGCCAAGTCCTCTACATCAGGGCATCCATGACCTTCCCTGTGCTGTGGTCCGCAAGTCCCACATCTACCTGAGGCACTTGATAGCAAGAGGAGCTCCTATTTATGGTTACTGGTTTGACCTGCCTCTTCCACATGTTGACTGATTCAGGTGCACCCCCAAATGGACAAGGTTATTTGTAAAAAGGCAAACATGCTCTCACCAAGCGGGAAAAAATTCAACCAGCATAATATGGTGGATTGTGCCCTCGATTAAACTTGCACACTCCGCCTCCCATTCCATGGCAGGCTAAATTGATAGAGAACTCGGCCTCAGAATGGAACTGTCATCCCGTTGGTACCTCTACTTAGAACCTAATCTAGGTACATTTTGGTAAATTGCCCACCTGCCCCAGCATATTTTCAGTGAGCTGTGAACCATTAATATAGCAACTAGTGACGCCATCATTTACTGGTCTAATATATGTTCCAACTTTTCGCTCTGCCTCAGAATCCTTCCCCTTTAAACACCAAATCTTACCTCAAGTACCTACCGACCAGCACAATCATGAGTGTCCCGGCGCAATGCCAAAGGGGTAATGAGAGAGACTATCAGGCAAAGAAGTGGCCTTCACAGCAAAAGAGCTGCCCTCTAGCCTCTAATACTTGAAACGAGGGACCTCGGCAGAGCGAAGGGACATGGATCGAAGAGCTCGCGAAGGGACATAGAAAGAAAAGTGTCTCTGCAAGATAAAGGGGGTCACACCCGTGGAGAGCACGATGGGCCAGAACCAATGATTTAAATTTGACTCTGTCCACCAAGGGGAGCCAGTGAAGAGATCGCAACTGATGGTGCATGCTGTTCCTCGCCGAAAGGCCCAATAGCAGTCTGGATGCCGTATTCTGAACCACCTGTAGCCTTTTCAGCAGGTAGCCAGGAATGCCAGCATAGAGGGCATTGGCGTAATCCAGTCGCAACATAATCATCTGCTCCAGTTATGAATTGGGAAGGATTATCCAGCTTAAAGTACCACGAAACGAAGTAGCTCACCAAGTAGATTATCAAGGATTGCAATAATCTAATTACTTCAAACAGAAAGAAGTCCCTTAAGATCACAATGTGCTTCCATAAAGGATCTCCACTTCATCAACATTGAGGGAACATTGTGCAAACTTTACAGCTGCACCATATAGCACAATAGGCTTTCCTTAAAGCTTAAGAGGCGCCTCCATATCTCTTTTTCAAGCGCCCACGACCTCCCACTGTAGACAAAAAACAAATATTTTAAAAAAGTGTACGTTTTTAACTGGAGCAGGGGGAAGGCCATGAAACATACCCATCTAGAATCAGGTCAAACACTGCTAAACAGAACAACTTGTGCTTGCCAAACTCCTTATACAATATGCCCTGTTGGCATTGCGTTCTAATTTCATTACTTTAGTTTTTTTATACTCATTTTAAGATTATTTACCAGAGCATAATCCCTGGGTTCATGAACACCACTGCATGACCCATCTGGGTTAACATCCAAAAATCAAGTCCCCAGTGAAAATCAATGTTGATAAGTGCTTGCCTCCCAGCTATGGATACTTGTTCCAGTAACACCTACAGTCTGCTATATATTTATAATGTACATTACAGTAACGTGGCAATCACTCTCTAGTTTCGTCGATTACCACACATTTTATAATACCTGAATTTGCGAGGACCTACCAACTGCTTCATCATTCTTTTTGCGAGTCCCTGCTACTTTTTTTTTAGTTGCAATAATGAAAGCCTTTGATTTCTCTAAAATCTAGTGATATCTGACTACGGGTTCAGAAGAGATGGTCCGGTGGAGCATTCTAATGTCAAAGAGGGCCTTCTTTCATTTGCAATTCATATTTTTATTAAAGAGGAGAAGCTTTTCTACTTTCATTGAAGGCAGACCCATCTTCCTCCAATTTATAAATCCATGCTTTATGTTTCCCATTAAGAAATTAAACAACGTCAAGCTATTTGGGACACAACATGTCCTACCTGCAATGTGTTACCTCAGATTTTAATTGTCTTTAAGTGGAAGAGCTTTCCCTGCAGATTTTTTGCTGCTCTCAAAACAGATGTGACACCTATCTAATAAACTATGCTCTGGTTTACTCGCAACCCCATTTCTCTCAAAACCATCCAGATGCCAAGTTTTCAACCACCCTCTGCCCTTTATCACTCAATTCTAGCCCCTTCCATTAGCCACCTCAAAATGTCACTCCACTAAGACTGCCCACACAGTAGAATCCACTTAATCACTGCTACCAACCACCTTCCTTCTATCCATCTATCCTCATTCTTCTTGAGCTCTCAGCAGCTTTTGAGACAATCTCCCCACCACGCAGGCTCCTCTTGCTTCCCAGGGACTCACCAGCTGGGCTCATGACTGGTAGTTCTCTGGGCTATTTCACCACCCATTTACTCTGCTCTCCCTGCCGGCACTTTAAAACGTTTGCATCCCACGGCTCAGCACAGCACTAGGCGTACTTAGTTTTCTCTCAGTGAGGTCGATTCTTGGGGTTCTGTAGTAATTAGCGGTCAATGAGCAGTATCCTATGTGACTATTGTGTAAGAGCACTATTAGTACTACTGCAATCCAAAAGGACAACTTGGTCACTTTGGTCACTTGCCTCTCCAGGGGTAGAGATGTCAAAGATTCAAGGCTTACTCCAGCAGATAGTAAGAGTTAGAAACTCAGTCATGGCTTGATTAAGCAAAATAAAATAAAGCACTATGTACAGTCAGCTCTAGAACCTCCAAGATGGCTGTGATCTTATTAAAATGCAAAAAAAAAAACAAGACGGTTTAAAATATGATACAGTTGAAGGTTCTAGACTTTACAATACGTTTGAGCATTAGTCCCAATATTATACATGGTGTTGTCTTAGAATCTCTTCAGGACCTTTACAAGTCTGAGATTTTTTTAGTTTAGGTTGTACAGTTAATGGGATAGAAGTGCCGGATAGAGAAATGTAGTCTAACTTGCTTGCTTTGAGAAGACCGTCCCTCTGCTTAAAAGGGCTCTGCAGCTTTGGAATTAAGATAGCGCGAAGACTCAGTAAACTATAAGCGGAACAGACACAATTACTGATTTCTTAACATCCATTTAAGTTTTAACTGGTATCACAGATCTTCTCTAAGGTTCAACAGTTCTTTTAGTGGAGACAAAGTCTAGGATCGGTCAGCACCAACAAAGATATTCCTCTGGGATACCCAACTTAGGGAGTTCATATGGGTTGCTATTTTTAGTGGCCCTGGTACCCACCAGATTGGGGTACTGATTAGCTTAACTTATTACCATTCGAAACTAAAAGCTGGAGTTAGGGTCCAAGTGCAAACGTAAGAGAGATAGGTTTAACAGTTCCAGAGTGATCCGCTTTAGTCAATTTGGAACCAGACCAAGCCCTATGGTGAAGATAAATAACCTCAGTGTCCCTCTGGGTCTGGATGGGGTGATATAGATACTCCACAGTTTGCAGAGGTCTGGGAAAATGCACAGATAGAGCTTCTTGGTAGCTCCTTAACCTCCAATGATGCTTGGCGATTTGACCACCTTGGATGCACATTTCCCATGGTACCACAGTAATTCAGTTTTTCAATATGAGCACCACAGAAAGTTCAGTCAGTGGGCCTTGAGCATGCCTACTTAGTAGTCTGAAGTCAACTACTCTCATTAATGGGGCTGTTTAGCTCTGATCAAGAGGCCAGTCAACTGGCCTGTGGAGTCACTCTAATGGTCCTAGGTTCAAGATTCATGCCCAGTCCTTCTCACATAGGCAGCAGGGCAACAGAGTAGAAGTCCTTTTTGCAGAGCAGCACAGCAATCCTTATCAGTCTTCCACAGGTCCAAAGGTGTACTGAAGAGTTGGGTCCAAGGGTGCCCACTATGAAGGTACTGTTGAATTTCCTGCCTCCCAGCGCTGAACCCAGCGTGTCTAGGGTCACAAAATACTACTGCCAAACCCTTTATGAGAATGCTCAGGCAGAACCTTTGTGAAGTGTAAGTTTGGTAGGTGACAGCTCCTCCTCAAGTCAGAGATGGTCCATCCTGCCAACACCGGTCCCCCCTTTGTCTCAATCTGGAAGCAATACACAAAGAACAACTGCCAGCTACACCTAGTCAAGTCAAGTCAAGTTAGAATTTGTATAGCGCACTACTCACCCAGAGGGTCTCAAGGCGCTTGAGGGAGGGGGGTACGTTATTTATCAAATATCCAAGTTTTGAGTTGTTTTCTGAAGGATAGGTGGTTCTGTGTAAGGCGGAGGTGGGTGGGGAGAGAATTCCATGCTTTGGCCGCTAGGTAGGAGAAAGATCTTCCTCCCATAGTGGATCTCTGGATGCGTGGAATTGCGGCGAGGGCTTGATTGGACGACCGCAGTTGGCGGGTGGGGGTGTAGAAGGTCAGGCGCGTGTTGAGGTATTTGGGTCCTAGGTCGTAGAGGGCTTTGTGTGCGTGGGTGAGGAGACGGAACGTTATTCTCTTGTTGACGGGGAGCCAGTGGAGGTCTCTCAGGTGATCGGATATGTGATTGTGGCGGGGTATGTCTAGGATGAGTCGGGCGGAGGCGTTCTAAATGCGTTGGAGTTTTTTCTGTAATTTGGCTGTGGTTCCGGCGTAGAGGGTTTTTCCGTAGTCCAGTCGGCTTGTGACAAGTACATGGGTGACCGTCTTTCTTGTTTCCGTAGGGATCCAGCAGAAGATCTTTTTGAGCATATGTAGGATGTTAAAGCATGATGATGAGACGGCGTTGACTTGTCTGGTCATCGAGAGGGAGGAGTCTAGAATGAATCCTAGGTTGCGAGCATAGTCCGTTGGTTTGGGTGCGGTGCCCAGGACCGGTGGCCACCATGAGTCGTCCCAGGAAGAGGGGGATGATCCTAGGATGAGGACTTCCGTCTTATCCGTTCTTCATCCACTCGGCTACGTCTTTCATCCCTTCGTGTAGGTTGGTTTTGGCGGTGTTTGGGTCTTTGGTGAGGGAGAGGATCAGCTGTGTGTCGTCAGCATAGGAGATGATGTTGAGGTTGTGTTGGCGTGCGATGGCTGCGAGGGGGCTCATGTAGACGTTGAAGAGAGTGGGGCTGAGCGATGATCCTTGTGGTAAGCCGCAGATGACTTCAGTGGCCTCTGATCTGAAGGGGGGGGGGGGCGGACTCTCTGGGTTCTTCCGGTGAGGAACGAGATGATCCAGTCCAATGCTTTTCCTTGTATCCCGACGTTGCTGAGGCGTTTTATGAGGGTGCTGTGACAGACCGTGTCGAACGCTGCGGAGAGGTCTAGTAGGATTAGGGCAGCTGTTTCTCCGTTGTCAAGTAGTGTTCAAATGTAGTCTGTGGCTGCGATGAGGGCGGTCTCGGTGCTGTGTTTGGCTCGGAAGCCGGACTGTGATGGGTCGAGGGAGCCGTTGGACTCGAGGAAGGCGGCGAGCTGATTGTTGACGGTCTTCTCTAAGACCTTGGCAGGGAAAGGGAGGAGCGAGATGGGGCGGTAGTTCTTAAGTTCAGTCGGGTCTGCTGTGGGTTTCTTCAGTAGAGCACTGAGTTCGGCGTGTTTTCAGCTTTCTGGGAAGATGGCGGTGTTGAGGGAGCAGTTGATGATATCCCGGAGATGGGGTGCGATGATGGAGTCGGCCTTGTTGAAGATGTGGTGGGGGCATGGGTCGGTTGGAGATCCGGAGTGAATGGAGTTCATCAAGCGGATGGTGTCTTCGTGCTGATTGGGTCCCAGGCGTCAAGGGTGGTGGTGGGGGGCTTCAGTACGGTGGTGGTGAGGGGGGTGGACTGGTCGCCAAAGCTGTTATGTATGTCAGCGATTTTGCTGTGGAAGAATGAGGCTAGAGAGTCGCAGAGGTCTTGAGAGGGAGTGATGTCATTGGTGCCGGCGCTGGGATTGGTAAACTCTTTGACCATGTTGAAGAGTTCCTTGCTGTTGTGGGCGTTGTTGTCGAGTCGATCCTTGAATGCTGATTTCTTGGTGGATCGGATTAGCTGATGGTGTTTGCGGGTGGCGTTCTTGAGGGCGGTCATGTTGTCTGTGGTTGGGTTTTTTCGCCAGGCTTTCTCGAGGGTGCAGCAGATCTTTTTGGATTTCTTAAGTTAGTCATTAAACCAGGGGGCTTTTTTGATACCTGGCTTGTTTTGATTGTTTTTCAAGGGTGCTAATTCGTTAGCGCTATGTGTGATCCATTGTGTGAGGTTGATGGCTGCTTTATTTGGGTCCAGTGATTTGGCGGGAAGGTTTTGATAAAGCGATGTGTTGAGCAGGTCGGTGGTAATTTTGTTCCAGTTTCTGCGGGGGACTTGTTGTGGGTGGTGGTGGGTCATGGTCTTTCTGTAGTTGAAGTGGACGCAGCAGTGGTCCGTCCAATGGAGTTCTGTGGCGTGATTAAAGAAGATGTGCTTGCTGGAGGAGAAGATTGGGTCGAGCGTGTGACCGGCGTAGTGGGTGGGGGTGTTTACCAATTGTTTGAGTCCGAGATTGGCGAGGTTGTCCAGAAGGGTGGTGGTGTTGCTGTCGTTGTTCTTTTCCAGGTGGAAGTGGAGGTCCCCTAGTAGAATGTAGTCCTCGGAGGGGAGGGCGTGTGGGCTGATGAAGTCGGTGATGTCTTCGCTGATTTGTGTGCGGGGTCCTGGTGGTCTATAGATGAGGGTGCCTCTGAGTGTGGTCTTAGATCGGTGTGAATCTGGAAGTGAAGGTGTTCGGCGGCTGCGAGGTTGTCGTCGGAGCTGGTTGTGATGCGGATGGTGTTCTTATGGACGATGGCTATGCCTCCTCCTGTTTGGTTGATGTGGTCTTTTCGAATGATCTTGTAACCGTCCGGGATGGCTATGGCGATGTCGGGTGCTGATGAGGCGTTCATCCAAGTTTCTGTAAGAAAGGCGACGTCCGGCGTATTGGTGTCTAGTAGGTTCCATAATTCAGTGGCGTGTTTGTGGACGGATCGGGTGTTGAGCAGGATGCACTTCAGGAGGTTAGTGTCGGAGCTCTGTTTGGAGTTTGTGGATTTGGTGTGGGTCCTGATACAGTCGAACTTGCAGGAAGGGTTGTCAGCTGCTACACCAGGCAACCATGATCAGATAGGATGCAAGTGCCGAGCGGTGCGTGTAAAGAAAAGAACATTGGAATGGTTTAAAACGTGGGGCAGAATTTAAACATCAACAGCCATTACGAGAGATACGATGGACGCAAATCGCACTACACGTGACCCCATGAAGCGAGAAAAAGTTATTTCTAACTTTTTAACTTTCTAACTTTTTAAGCCTGGGAACAAGAATGGAAATTCCTTTGGAGACATATACCCCTGTGAATACTTATGTTCAATAGAAAAAGTGTTCTACAGAATCCCACACGCCTCAATAACCTAATGAAATTTGCCTTAGCCATAGGCAGAACACTCAAATAAAAAGAAATCCCAATAAGTCAAAACGAGAACTACAAATATAGTAAAATTGCAGAATAAATCCAGTCTAAAGGCCCGGAGGAGAACCCCTTAATTAGGATGGGGCTCAAAACGCGTTTGCGTCTAGTACTGCTGGGATACATTTATCAATTCATTCTGATTTATTGCAGGGAGCAAGAGAAAATGAATTGCCTTTGCAGAAAAGTTATATACCCAGTAGCTGACACCCCTTAATTTTCTACACAGAATCAGTACTGTATAGTTATATACTGTTTTTTGTATTTTGAACTGACTGAATTCAATTACAATGCAGTTTACCATTTATGTTTGATGTATTATTATTGTTTATTGTGTATATTGAATATATTTCATTTATGTTGAAAGTTCATAATGTTGGTTAAATATCTGTAACTCAGTGTGAATTAAGTGTGTCTGATGGCCAGGCATGCTTTACAAATGAAATGAATCATTTGAAAAAAACAAATAGTAAGCTTATAAATGCTTCAGAACATCTGAATAAGCGAATGCTCTTAGTCTGGGAAATTCATTTCAGCACCAGAAACTAGACGGTGGAGTTCTTTCTTCATGATTTTTTATTTTTTTTTAAAGTGGCATTTTTAGACATGTGACTTAACATCCGACTTTACTATTGAAGAGGGTTTTACATTTCACTTCTTTAGACACTAAAATCAAAATTTCTATCTCCTCCCAAATGAAAATGATCACTTATTAAATGTAATGAGGTAACCCATTGCTATGCTATTTGAGAGGTAGGCCTTGCAGTAGTGAAAAACAAATGTAAGAGATTTTCACTACCAAGACATGTAAAACTTAAAAATCAACTTTTCAAATATACTGCAGTCTGCCCTGTGGACTGTTTAGGGCCTACGCATGTAATAAAAAGGAAACCTTTAGGCCTGGCAACAGTTTTATTTTACAGCTCGAACTGACAATTTAAGTGGGTGGTGCACCTTGTGCTGCAGGCCCACTATTAGCATTTAATTTTCAGGCCCTGGGTATATGTAGTACCACTTTAGTAGGGACTTACAAGAAAATTAAATGCGCTGATTGGGTGGAAGCCAATTCTATCATGTTTAAAGGAGAGAGCACTTTAGCAGTGGTTAGAAGTAGTAAAGTGCTCAGAGCCCTATAAGCCAACAAAAATGGGTTCAGAAAACAAGAGGGTGAAGGCAAAAGGTTTGGGGATGCCCCTACAGAAATGGGCAAGTCCAACAACTCAGTCCTTTGATGCCAGGTAACAAGGTTACGGGGGAATGAAAGGAGATCTAATCAAGGGATTTTCTCTCGGTCTTGGGCCGTCTTATACACCATACTAAATGGAAAGCATCCATTCTGTGCAACAAAAGAAGACTGCCTTCTTGACAATGATTTGATTTAGATATTGGGGCTAACACATTTCAGTAAAGCGAAACTCTGCTGTTCAATTCTGATAATAGAAAAACGCCTGACTGTGCTTCAAGCTGCCAAGTCATCTAGAGTAAACACACAAAGCAGGTCAGAAAAAGCAAGCAGGAGAATGGCACAGTTTTTTCAATATATCTAGTAACCAACTCACTTTCACACAGTCAAACTATTCACATCAATGGAAAGAACAGTATTATTACATACCCTATGTCCTTTACTTATACACCAAAAGCAACAGTTTAAGAAAAATAAATCACTTTATTCTTCAATTAAAACCAGTTTATAAAAAAAGAGGAAAAGGCTATTACAATGTAAAGGTAGTTAATATATCTGTTCCTGTCAGAAAATCGTCATGGGACACAAACGTTTCATACAATTCACAATAAAAACACATAAGGAAACAGGAGACTACAAACAAAAGACAAATACTCTGTCATTGACTGGCACACATCCGTGAGTGTTATATTTAAACACTGAGACCTGATACTATACAACCGGTTTAGCATTCAAGGTCACAGGTTGTTCACAGATTGTGTTCCTTTTATAAAGCATTGACGCGTTTCGATGGGAGTTTTATATAGCTATCTTTTTCAAGACACAGTTATACTTTGACTCTCACAAACCAGAATTAAAAGCTGGAACAGATAAGGCCACCTCTCATTATTTTAATGTGAAACGAAGTATCCCGAGGGCAGTGGAGAAGTGTGGCTCAATGGTTAGAGCGGCAAACCTTGATGCAGAGCGCTGGCCAGGGACCAGGGTTCGATTCCTGCCCCGGCGGGATCGGGCTTAAAAAAAAAAAAATTCCTCTGACCGGACATTCTCGCCTCAGTGCCGAATCTAAGCATGGGCCCCACGCTGCAACTCTGGGCAATAGCTTGCTTAGTCTCCACAACGGCCCCCGATACACAAGGGATGCCTGGTTTCACCATGGGATGCCCAGGAGTGGACACCTCACAAGGAAAAGCCAGGAGGGGTTCCCTTGTGGTAGGAGTACAAGCGCCGGGATGCTTACGGGTTACTGTTCGTGCTATACAAATACAACACATTTACATTTAACACATATGCCTCCTGCTGTCTCGTACGGGTGGTCTCACTATGCAATATGTGGAAAGTCTTAGAACAAGCCATCAGTTGCCTGGTCTGCAGATATGCACTTCTATGTTTATTAGGTTCACCAGTGACGTTAATCTTGGTTGGATGATCAGGTTAAAAAGTTCTACTGGACTTCCATGTCAATTAGAGAGGACAGAAATACATGTCTGTTCCAACTGGCGGTGCACCTTTTAAACTTTTGGTTGCCCCAGCGGAAATCCCTTTTATTATTAGGGTTTCTGTTCCACCATGCTGTCCTCTTGTGATTGCCGTCGTCATCTGGGCTTAAGAAAATCCTTTTTGTTTAAAATACAGAACAGTACCCTATTCCTTTGGCATAAGGGGTCCCTCTCGGTTTCTTACACAGTTTTTCCAAGCTATGCATAGGTCGTCTGCCAAGTTCTCTCGATAACACCTCCCTCAACAAAGTTTCCTGATTTGGCTTTTTTAATTGAAAATTGTGTTCCAATGCCCCACCCCCAACATCCCATCCACTGTGATAAATCCCTAATTAACTTCCGGGCATAAGAAAGATTGCCTATTGCAACCGTTTTTAGCCAGTCCTACACAGAATGCCTTAGCCCTTTCAATCAAATCCTCAATTCTGAAACCTGCAAAGTACCTTTTTTGGAATGCCTCTCCCTACATTTCGTTTTGGGTTTGCATACATTTGGACACTGGACACGGAGACTGCCAGTCAGACTCTCGGTACACATTCTCTGGCCCCAAAGAATAGTGTAAAATTAGCTATGTCCAAATGGCTTGATGAATTTCAAGTAAGGCCACAGTATTGGTATAGCAATGCTCTAGTGGTATAGTATACAACTTCATCAAATGTGGGAGGCAGTCTACATTTACACCACACACATGAATTGCAATAAAAGACAGGCTTTGGGCCAATCATTGAAACCTGGATGAATGCAGTTTAAATACTGCAGTAGTACATGTCAAAAGAAACCGTTTTGGGGTTTAGAAAGTCATTCTTAAGTAGGTCTTGTAACCCACAAGGCTCGGTATTCAGTGTATTAGAGTGAGGTATACAAAATATTAAGAATAAAATGTCTCTTCAGAAACTGGACACAAAATACTCTGTGCTAAGCTGAGGTCTACCTTTCTGAACATATTTATGTTGAACACTGACCTAGTGTGAGGCCTAGGATCTGTGCTCTTTGCCAGACTGCCTTTCTCTGCTTTCGGTTGGGAGCTGGGAGACCCATTTCCATAACCAGTCAGGAATGGGTTCCAAGTTGTGACTTCTCACTTCAATAAGGCATGCTGAGAATGGCATTTGGGAACTCCTGCCCCTGAAGTAAATGTTCTACTGTTTTGAACGAGATCTTGTAGAACAGACTGCAGTTACTGCTTCAAAAGTGGTATGGTTGTTATGAGGGAATCCTATAGGGAATAGATAACTGGTTATCAAGGATCGATGGCCACAAATTGAATAAAAGCTGCTTCCACTCTCCAGCTCATCAGAACGCAACTATATCTATTGAAGAGTAACAAGAAAAAAAATCTACCACTGGATTGGACTATGAAGAGGGCTGAGGCCTCCAGTAGGTCACAGAGACAGTAAAATCTGAAGAAGGGTTTAACCTGCGTGGAAGAAGGCACAGTTCAGTTAGAAAAGCACTGCACTGGCCTGCTGAAGATTGGATTGTGTTGAAGCCTTCGCTGGAGACAGACATGTACCCACCGAGTCTTCCATGGAATCCAGAGAGCTGTAGGAGAGACAAGTAATAGGTTTGTCTCCACCAACAGACAGTGGGCGTAGGCCCTTTTTAGACCTAAGGAAAACCGGAGCAAGGTGCCAAAGAAACCTTACTACCTTGGTGGCAATGAATTGGCAATTCATCCCACTGTGTACTTTTTCCAAGCAAAGTTTGGAGCTACACTGAGACTGCCAAAAACATAACCAACCTAGTGGAGCCTTTGAGTGATACTCCATCCTGCCTTGCCCAGTTGGAAAACTTTGATAACTAAAAAAGCAACTTAAGTCAAAAGGCTAACATTGGGACTGGGCCAAAGAAGCAAAGTCACACAAGCAGTGAAGCAACATCAAAAGTTTCAGAATCCAGATGCTCTACTGAACATGGACTAAACATATTTGACTAAAAGGGATCCTTACCATCTACTGCACCCTACACTGAGATGATGGATCAGTTTGACTTCCAAAATAACTAAGTAAATAAATAACTTTTGACCCGAGGGACCCGCTGGGCTAACATTACCCCCACTTAGCCTGAAATCACGGGTAAACCCTGGTCAACTGCAACCATTCCCTTTCGTTTTGTGTTATACTGACTTTTTACACTTAAAACTTAGAAACTTTGTTCCCTTTAACCAATTTTTGTCATATTGTGCTGATTTATTTCTACTTTTTGTTACGGAATTTGTGTTGAAATGTTTTGCTTTGGTTTTCATACTTTGTATATTGCGGATATTGTTTTAGTGCAGCTTAAATAATGAGAACATTCTCTGGGAAAGCCTGCTGCTTTAGGTCATACAGACCACAAGCGCTCTCGTTCACTTCTCACATATGCACTTTTGTTAGCACCTCCTTTCAACAGAAAAACTGCATTCTTCCTCTTTGTCCCCGTTCTCCATCAACATACCATGTTTGACCTGTAAACACAATTTTCTTACTATGCCTTGGCTCTCAAGATTTTTTATAGGGCTTCAAGCGTCAAAACTACGGCACTTCCATCAAGCTCAAAACAACCGCAATGCATTTAATTCAAGTTGGTAAAAAAGATAACAGCTATCACCCATGTACAATTTAAGAAAGTTTGTCACCATTTAAAACTATCCCTAAATATAAAATAAATAAACTTAGTTGTGCTATACGTTGGCAAAATCAGCTTTGTATTTATACACACTTTTTCCACTCTCCACATTCAGCTACAGAATGTACTACCATACAATAACAAGAACCTTCCCACTTCTGATTCAAAAACTGTCTAAAGATCTTGGTTTTCAAGATCAAAGGTGCCCTCAGCTTTACATATGCCCCTGCACACCTTCACCTTCTTGTTTCCACCTTGTATGAACATGCTTCAAAACATAACAGTCTAATGGCTCTATTTTAAATTATGAAATTCATCTCAATTACTGCACCACTTTTTTTTCATGATGGAGTGGCATATTCACAAGATTGCCCTCACTTGGGATAATTACAAGCCCTTAGGGTGAAAATGGAGCGCAGTCTATATTTTATTTCAGTGGGATATTTGCAAATTTGTGAAAGGGGTTATGTAGATTGCAACGGACCCCACAACTTTTTATTTGCTTCCACACTGAGAGTTGCATGTTGTGATACCTTTCCCATGCTGACACAACAGGAGTAATCGGTCTAGAACTTATGGAAGGAAGCACAACATCACATATCTTCTAAGCAAAGTCCTGCCCCTCTTAGAATAATTCCTAAAAACTGGATTGTTTACACCCAAAAAGGAGCTCTACTGCCCTTCACTCAATAATGCCTTGCAGTCTTCATATTATTGGTGGTTTGCTGTAGACATGGAAACTCAACTCGATGTGGAAGTACCAACTTGGGGGTAGACTTACTGCTGCCAAAGCAAACATTCTGTTGGGAGTAAAAATCGGATAGTGCTTACCACAAACTGAAAATCACATAACTTCCATGCTTTCTTTGCAAGTGGTTTTCACCACGTTGAGGGTGTTAAGCGCGAGGACAGCATTAGCAACATATTTTCCTTATCACCTCCAGGTTTACCTTGCCCAGCTTGGCACAACCTACTGGGGTGTTTGCTCAAATATGCTCACGGATTCGGAATAGCTGTGGAGATCAGCGATTCTTTTGGCTGAGTATGCAAGGGCTTTGACCCCTTGCACAATCTGACCTGACATTGCCATGTCAGCTGGCTGATAGCTGTATTCAGTGGGCAAGTGGTTTGTAGTCAGGCAGAAAAGGACCTAGGGTCCCTTAGTCTATCCAGTCACCTTTTAACGACTGTGTGGCGTCAGCCAGCTGTGGCCGCAACAAAACATATGGGAGGAGTAGCTTGCCCTGCCACAGGCCATATTCAATCACTAATAGGGATTCTGACTGCAAACTCGTAGCGGCATCTTTTGTCAAAGACCCTTCTTTAAGTTTTACTGAGAAGTGCATCCTATCCCTTCCAACCTCTGCTCTGGAACAATGACTGACAAGGAGTCAAATTATTTTGTCATTTTTGTCATTGGTGAGGGAGTGGAGCGAAAGGTTAACTTAATCTAAAAGAATTAGTTAGGCCAATCATCAAACGTCTCATCAAAAATAACAATAATTTGGATTGTAAGAAAAAACATGAATTTAAAGAAGTCAGATGTTATAGACCTTAAACGAAATCTTTCCTTGGTGGGTTAATCCTACCCTCAGTGTCCTAGAATTAAAGATTTCCTTCTTGACAGCCAGAAACATTGACATTTTATTTGAAGACGAGGAAGCTTGTTTATTGTTTCTTATCACAATTAAGATCATATCAGCAATATGTTTATAACGAAATGTTCCAAACGTGGAGTCTCCAGACCAAACCACAGTCATGAGAATAACTTTCGAACTGGATCCTAAAATATTTCGGTAGACACAGCATCACTCTAGTTAAATGCACCCCATGTTATTTCCGCATACATTCAACATTTAACATTTAAACTTAACAATTCCATTGCAACACACCAGCCTGTCCAGAGCTCAATGTCGAGGTCCATGGCTGAAGGGAAGACCCACTTTAGCAAAAAGCATGAAAAGCTATTAAACCTCCTGAGAAGAACTGGAAAAGAATCCATTCATTTACTAGCTGGGGATGGGAAACTCCCAAAGGTTATCCACAGAAAACCAAACTCTGGCAGAGCTTGCCAGAAGATTCCTCTTAAAGGCGTAGACCGCTTGGAGAAGAGAGCATTTTTGAGCAGCACTGATGAGGCACAAGCGTTACTTTTGGCAACTGCAGTGTCAAACAACATATATTCTAAAGTTCTGGAAGTCCGATTCTTTCAACAAGATGACAACTTATCATATTTGACCAGCGAGAACATCAATGATGATCAGTTAGACGCCTCAGAAAATCCAGAGACACGATGACAAACTGGACAAACTGTGCTTTACAAGTTTGACTCTTCCAGTCTAAATAATAAGTGCCAGAGCCTTATAGTCTGAGCAGCTGGTATCAGGATGAGAAATCAAAGAAGGCGAGATAATGTGTGAAACAGAATAGCTGAGGTATCCCTGATCCTCTGAAAAACCCTCCACCATAATGGATAAGGTTATGCCTTCTCTAAAGACATTTTAAAAAAAATTTTAAACAGGGCCAGTCATGGAAGTAGCCAGAATGTTGATGGAAGCCTTGGCAAAGAAACTTGTCAATGGAGGGACCAGCACAGCCTCAACATCATCTTTCCCACCATGGTGAGGATGAACAGAGTATGCAAAGTAGGGCAAGGAGCAATTCCTCGAGCAACAATGTTGCGGGAGAGAAGCCCAACCCTTTTATCCTGCATCAGGGTTGGGGAAAAATAAGAGAATCCCTTGACAAGAATGAAAACTAACATACGGATCCCTATTAACTGCAGGGGAATTTAGAATAGATTTTATAGCATCCAGCCTTTTTAGCTGAGCCGTATACATTTCTTAGTGGATTACCAATGCCTGAGGACACTCCAGAGCTTTCTACAGCAACTGATTATTGATCTGTACAAAAGCTAAAGGAGTAACACACATTATAAACAAAATGAAATACCATTTTAGTATAGAACCATCCTTGGAGAGCATCCATCTTCTCACAGATATTTAACGTGAAGGGTACTAGCTGTCAAACACCTATGAGCGATGCACTTGGCGACACACATTTCAAAACTGCAGATAGGGCTCTTTCAGTTTACTAGCATAGGTCAGACCTGAGGTACTGTTAGATGAGTCATCAGCATATAGGTTGTTATGAAGTTGCCAGTGGTAGGGAAAGCCAGGACGGGTTCCCCAGCGGTCTATAGCGCTACGAGGCCTCCGGGTAGCAGTGCGCTTTATAAGACACAACAATTTACCCACACTAGGGTTGCGGGGGCAGGGGTCACATTAATTGTACACCTAAACAATGTGGTTTTCATGGATCAGGATAGGTTCTTTTGCATTCCTGAGCAAGTTAGCAACATATTTGATTCAAGGCCTAGGTGTTATAAAGTGCACAAGTCAGACAAAGAATTTCTTATGCTTTACACCAAATTGTTGCTACAATGCTCTTCTTATGAAGGTGCAAAAATGGTTTTTCATCAAAAGGGAAATGTATTGACTCTTAGAGCCGTACATTTCTTACTTTTGGAAACATGCTGTGGGGCTCTTAGTTTCTTCAAATCAAGCCCCTTCGCTACAGTGCAACAAGTGAAGATGCTTCCCTCTCCCCCCCCCCCCTTTACACATTTCTACAAGACCTGCTAGGTTATTGTTACCAATTGGTGATATAGAGTCGCCTTCACTCAGCTTCCTGGAAGATTTTGTAGATACTGACAAATGTTGAGACTTTCTGGAGTGGCTGCTCTCTCTATCAAGCAGTTGTGGCTCGAGGGTAGTAACTTACTCAAACAGGATGGAGCAGTTGTTTGATAGAGCACGGTTTCACTCGTGTTGAGCGAAATATACTATAGATTTGAATTTGGTCACAGCTGTCAAAAACTGGTATGATTAATAAAATTAAGAACATAGAGGTTGCTCTCATTATCTATGCATTGGCAGGAAGACAGAGTGAGACTACCACATTGGTGTGCCATTTGTTAACTGCCCTCTGGATGCCTACACCTAGGTGTAAACACCCAGCGTTGGAATTTGAGCACATTTCTGGAAATGCTGTAGAGATGGCCTAGGAACAAGGATTAAACTAGCAAGGCCTTATCAGCAAAAGTGACGATGCTTTGAAGTATGAAGGAACTCAGACACACTAGCAGTGGACTCAGGCGAGACAATCTTTACCCTGGAAGATGCAATATGATATTAATGAGGGCCAAGTTCACCAGCGTACAGTTGTGCATCACCTTATCTGCATGTGGTGCCTACTTTAAAGATATACAACGCTGTCATTTGTTAAATCTGGCAGCAAGCTTCAATGCAGCTGCTGAATTTAAGAAAGAATAAAATTACTCCTGTGACCCCCGCCCACTAGTTTAATGGGTCATACAACGAACGAAGATGGTCATCTACAGAGAGATTAATTATTCCTATGTTTCTAGACTCCTCACATTAATATTCCCCTGTCTAGTTTATTGTATTCCAGTGTTCCTGTCTTCATCAGCTCTTGTTTATTGTAAACTGTGTCAATGCCTCCCGTGTCATGGTCGAGATATATAAATGTTAAATGAATGCGGAAATAACATGGGGTGCATTTAACTAGAGTGATGCTGTGTCTACAGAAATATTTTAGGATACAGTTCGAAAGTTATTTTCATGACTGTGGTTTGGTCTGGAGACTCCACGTTTGAAACACTTTGTTATAAACAGGTTACTGATATGGTCTTAATTGTGATAAGAAACAATGAAAACACGCTTCCTCGTCTTCAAACAGAACGTCAATGTTTCTAGCTGTCAAGAAGGAAATCTTTAATTCTATTAAGGACACTGAGGGTAGGATTAACCCACAAAGGAAAGACTTTGTTTGAGGTCTATGACATTTGACTTCTTTAAATTCATGTTTTTTCTTACGATCCAAATTATTGTTATTTTCGATGAGGCGTTTGACTGATTGGCCTAACATTCATTTGGTCATCAGGCTCGGAGTTGAAGATGACATAAAAGATGGTTAAGATTGCTTATTGCGGGGGGAGGAGCTTCGCGCGGTTCCAAGATGGACGCGTGAGCAAAGGGCTCCCGAGACCCTCTTCGCCTCCCGCATCTATCCTGCCACATATCCTGATTTGGACGACGGGTATTTATTGCTTATGCCCTGCTGATCCTGAGAACTTTTTTCAAAAATCGAATCGGACGCCGAGAACCGGACTTGCTGCACCCTGAAGTTTGAGGCCTACATTGTAGACCATCCTCGGACTTTAGTCCCCGAGGTACCCAGGTGGCAATTCAACAACAACGGCTAGTGCGCCACGCCCACAGCCCCTGTGGTACTTTCGGTTTCGCTTTGGGTCATTGTTGACGGCGTTCTACGGCCGTTCTGCACGATTGTCCTGTTCCTGCGGCAGGTCCTACGCTTGCTTTGGATCTTAACCCTCTTGCCCTTGTGGGCCACCGAGAGCGGGACCATTTTGACCAGATCCCTCCGGTTCTGTCGGAGATCATTGCTCAACATGGCGGGCAAAGCGGATACCGAGAAACGGAACACCAAGGGCACGCATCGTGGTGGTGTTCTTCAGACCCAGACCATAGAGCGCTACGCTCGCCCAAAAGGGTCCCCAGGCGGAGCGAGCAAGGCTCTTGAGGGGACCGGAGATGGTACTCCTATAACGGAGGAGCCGACATTGAAGGACATCATGGGCGCCATCACCAGTGTTCGAACAACTATGGGCCACCAACAATATGAAACCCTTGCTGCGAAGATCGACACGGTGGCGATCGAGGTTAACCTTATTAGGGCGGACCTGGGTAAAACGAATGAGCGGGTCAAGTCCCTGGATATTAAAACTGCGAGCTTGACTACTGATGTCTCGGACCTCCAGGCTGAGGTTCACACTCTCCGAACCTCCAACGACCTGTTTGCTCGCCGGCTGGAGGATTTCGAGAGCCGGGCCAGGCGCAATAACGTTCGCATCGTGAGGGTTCCGGAGAACTCTGCGGATGTGCCTACGGACCTTCTGGTGGAGGATCTGGTTCTGAAACATCTTATGCCTAAGGGCCTCAGCAACTTTTTTACTGTGGAGCGAGCTCATAGAGTCCCCGGTGGGAAGCCCAAGCTGGGGGCCGCACCAAGGCCTATCATCGCCAGGATCTTTAATTTTCGTGACCGGGACGCTATCCTGCAAGCCTCACGTACTACAGGTCCCACTAAGTTTGACAATGCCTCAATTAGTTTCTATCCAGACTTCACGCAGGCGGTGCAGAAACAACGCATGGGTTTCACCGGGGTGAAGAGACGGCTCAGGGATATGGGATTGAAGTATGCCATGCTTTTTCCGGCCCGCCTGAGGATTGAATATGAGGAGCAGGCGTTTTTCTTTGATCGCCCTGAAGTGGTCAGTGACTGGTTGGACACATTGCCATCAAACCGCACTAGCAGCGAGAGTTCGAGAGGTGCCGAGGGGGGCCTGGCTGAACAGGAGTAGTGAGACTGCATCGGCGAGCCGATTTCCTTGGACTTATAGCAGTGGCTTGGTGATCGATTTGCTTTATAATGTGGATACCCGGGGGCAGGGGCGAATCGGGCCTCTTCTTCCTCCTCTGGGGACTTTCTCTCTCTTCTTGTAGGTTAGTTTAATGGGGCGACAGGCACACTGCAAGTTGGGGTGGCTTTTTGGTCTAACGCAGGGGTGCAGGGTGGTGGGGGTGTGTTTTTCGGTGTTCTTTGGGGGTGGCTGGGGGGTCTTTTCCTTTTTGTTTCACTTTTTGTTTTGCTCGAGGCTGCGCTATGTTCTGGCTTTTATCCTGTGTGCTTGCTCCGGGGCGGAGTGCCCGATGCAGGGATGGGGGGTGGGGAGCTTAGGGTGCTGAGTTGGAACGTTAACGGTCTTGGTGATAGGATAAAGCGGGGGATCGTTTTGCAATACTTGAAACGATGTGCCCCAGATGTGATTTTACTCCAGGAGACGCATTTGGTTGGAAATACGTGCCACGCGCTGAACAGACGGGGCTACCGCTTGGTGGCTCACTCTGGATTTACCTCTGGATCGAGAGGGGTGGGGGTCCTGGTTAGAACTTCCCTCCCCCTGGAGATAGATGACGTAGTGTTGGATGACAGGGGCCGCTATGCGGCTATTACGGGTCGGTGGGAGGGAAAAACGATCTCCATTTTGTCTGTGTATGTTCCCCCTGGCCAGCAAACCACCACCTTTGCGGATTTGGGTAATGTGATCCTGGGGTTTCCCGACGGCATATTGGTAGTGGGTGGCGACTTTAATTCTGTAGTTAGTGGGGATGAAGACCGTAGCCCCCCCAGAACTCTGCCCGCGGCACAGCTTTGGCTCAGGAGTCTCCTGGACACGTTTGGTCTAGTTGATTGTTGGAGGCAACTGCACCCTGGACAGCTCCAGTATACTTTCTACTCGGGAGCCCACGGGAGTCTCTCGAGATTGGATTACATTCTTGGACCAGCGGTACAGATGGTCTCTGTGCGGGAAATCAGGAATTTGGCCAGGGGGATCTCTGACCACTCTCCGCTTTGGCTTACAGTTGACATACAGTTGGGTGCCGAGGGCCGGATCGTTCCGATCAACCCCTGGCACCTTCGTAATCCCAAGATTAGGTCGGAGGTGGTGAAGTGTATGGACTACTATTTCGCTGAGAAGGAGGGATCGGTATCCTCCCCTGTTACATTGTGGGAGGCATATAAACCAGTGATTAACGGTCAAACCCTGTCCCTCATTTCCAGCGAGAGGAAGCGTAAGAATGCCGCGGTGGTGGACCTGGAAAATGAAATCACTGACTTAGAGAGGCGAATTGAGTCCGGAGTAACCCCTGAGGTGTTGCATTCTTTGGCCTTGAAACAGCCTGAATACAAGGCGCTGGTCACTGACACTGCCAAGGCGATGCACCGTGAGCAACAGGGGCGTTTGTATGATGTTGGGGATAAGGCGGGAAAGTTGATTGCCTTGTTGGACAAAAGGGATAGATTGCATCGGGTGGTGCCTGTTGTTGAGAGGATGGATGGTACACGTGTCGTGGACCCGATTGATATAGTCCAAGTCTTCGCCCAGCACTTTCAGGCGGTTTATGCGCCGGTCTCCGACAGGCCGGAGGAGGACTCACATTTATTGCTTCGGGATATCGCCTTGCCTAGCCTGTCGGATTCGGGCAAGGAGCTTATGGAGGCTATCCGTTCACTTCGCTCCGGGAAGGCCTCAGGGTCGAATGGCATACCAGTGGAATTGTACAAACTACAAACTATGCCCCGACAAAATGGCGCCGTATCTTCGTCGGATGTTCCTGTCATCGCGAGATCTCGGATCTCTTCCTCGGAATCAGAGATTGGCATCCATTGTGGTCATTCATAAAGATGGCAAGCCCCATGATCATTGCTCGTCGTATCGGCCGATTTCGCTTCTGAATGTTGAACCCAAAATTCTTGCAAATCTTTTGGCAAATCGGCTGATTACGGTGATTGCTGACTTGATCCGTCCGGACCAGTCTGGATTTATACCCCATCGTAATACCGCGCTCAATCTTCGTCGCCTCCATGGCGTCTTGGCAAGGGCGGGGTCTCTTAGGGAGCCGGCCATCTTGGTTTCACTTGATGCCTCGATGGCCTTCGACACAGTGGAGTGGCCATATTTATGGGCAGCCCTTGCTAAGTTTGGTTTCGACCCTAAATTCATTGGGTGGGTCAAGCTTTTGTATGAGCACCCACTGGCACAGGTGGTGGTTAATGGCAGGGCTTCGGAACCCTTCACCCTCGGACGCGGTACGAGACAGGGATTCCCCTTGTCGCCGCTCCTCTTTGCGCTTGCCCTTGAGCCCCTGGCCGCGTGGCTCCGTTGGGAACCTTCGCTTAAGGGCATCTGCTGGTCGCCCGACTTCGAGGACCGGATATCGCTCTATGCTGATGATATACTGCTATATCTTACCTCTCCCCGTAAGTCATTGGGTGTCCTGTTTGATGTGTTACGTTCCTTTGGGAGGAACTCCGGTTTGGTCATTAACTGGGCCAAGTCCTGTATCAATCCACTCACGGACGATGTGCCCCTTCTTCCCCGCATTTGCCCGATACCGGTTTCTAGAGTCGGCTTTAAATACTTGGGGATCTACATTTCATTGGATCCCAAAGCCCGCTATGAGCGGAATTTGCTGCCTCCGCTCTCCCGGCTTCGGTCGGACGTTGCGGCGTGGTGTGGTTTGCCACTCTCCCCTTTGGGAAGGGCGGCCCTGTTCAAAATGATGTCTCTCCCCCGCTTCCTGTATGCCATTCAGAATACACTTGATTTGGTACCTGCTAGCTATTTTTGTGAGATCGAGGGCTTGCAGAGGAAGTTGATGTGGGGAGGGCGACCGCGTATCGCATTGGCAAAATTGACTTTGCCCTGGTATGACGGAGGCATCGCGTTACCTGACATTAAGCGCTACTACTGGGCTTCCCAGTTGAGTGCTGTGAACCACGCCATGTACGGCCCTGTCCCGAACCCCGCGTTCGAGATGGACAGATGGCAACTGCCCGGGGGCGACTACAATAGGGCGCTCTATTCTAGAGCACCTAACAGGCCCTACTGCAGTTGCGGTGCGAGTCTGGGGAAGTGCGACCGCCGCCACGGGATGGACAGATAAACTGACTAAATCGACCCCTTTGTACGCCGCGGAAGCACTAGGTGGCCTGTGGACGTCGAAGGGTTTCGACAGATGGGATCTCATTGGCATCAGCAAAGTGGGCGACCTTTGGGCTAAGGGCAGAGTCAAGACCTTCGAGGAACTCCAGCGGGAGTACAAACTGAGTGACAGGGAACGTTATCGGTACCTTCAAATCAGGCATGCGCTTAACTCGGTTTTCCCGGCTGGTACTACGATCCCGGAGTCCTCTCCTCTAGAGGATAGAGTGCTTGACGGGTACGTCCCCGACAGACCATATCTCTTATTTACAAGAAACTGATCAACGATCGTTCGGACCTCCTTTTACAATTGCGGAATGCTTGGTCCAGTGACGGGCTAGAATTGGACGATGAAGACTGGCAGGCGGCGATATCCTCCCCCAAAGAGGTTGCGATTCCGGCACGTCTCAGGCTGGTGCAACTTAAGATATTGCATCGGGTATATGTAACGGGCCCACGACTGGTGCATATGGGTTACTCTGTGGATGGGTTGTGTAGGCGCGGATGTGGTATGTTGGCTACATTTTTACATATCCTCTGGGAATTTCCGGAAGTGGCGGTGTTCTGGCGCCGAGTGCATGCGGTAATGGGTGAGGTGACGGGTGTTGTGTTATTGCCTGAGGCCAGATGCTGCATATTGAATGTCTGGGAGCCGAATGACTGTAATGTTGCTCAAACTCAATGGGTTACATTGGGTAATATGGTTGCTAAGCGAGATATAGCCCGACTGTGGGGTTCCCAAAGGTCACCATCACTCCTAGCATGGAAAGAAAACATGGACTGGTCCATGTTTAGGGAAAAAACTGTATATGTCTCCCGTGGCAGACCTAAGAAATGGGGTAGGGTCTGGGGTCAATGGAATGCGTACCGTGGAGAGATTTGCACCCCCCCATTCACCGACATTCCCGATCCGCTTCTCCTCCCTTGACTGTGCGTTCCTGATACTTAGCTTTTGTTGACTGCATTGTATTGTTTTTGCCCCTGGGCCCCCCCTACCCCTCTCCAGTATTTCTCCTCCTTAATATTGTTGCGCATCTTCCACCCGTCTCCCACTGCCGTAAGGGACTGCCAATCTACTGCATAGTAATGCCTCGGCCTTCTTTGTGTTTTGTTTGTTGGTTTTTATTTATAAAATATAAAACGTGAAACTTTTCACTACTCCTATTTATACCACATGCTTTTCCAGGATCATGAGATCTCGCTGCCGGACCCCCGGGTTGTCGGCTGAAGAGCTGTGTATTCTAGTGTTGATATTGATTTGTGTAACTGACCAGCCTCCGTGGTTATAGGTCTCTTCCTTTACAAAATAAAGGGTTTAAAAAAAAAAAAAAAAGATTGCTTATTGTGTCTGGGCAGAGAAATGTTTGTGGATATGCTAGTGATTGGGCTAATGTTACAATGAACTAAATGGCTGGATAAGACCACACGGTTCAAAGTTAATTTCCCAATGTTTTCTAGGTAAGGTGGTTCTTTAGCAAGCCAAGGGGGCTGACAGTAGTAAATATTGTTTAAAGTGTGATCTACTCCTATTAATCGTTATTAGAACTGAACCTTATCCAAAGAGTAAGTAGAAAAATTCTCATTCTGCTACAGTCTTTGACGGAGCAGGCTAGCTAACTAGGACCTGAAGGGCAATAAAAGCAGTCAAGCACACATTTTTCTCTGTTTCAAAGCAGGCTTCCTTAGATTCTATTCTCAAATGAATGGATTGGACAATATGCATAGATACTGGATCTCTTCGTCAGGACACCGGCCTGTCTGCTGCTAGTGCTGAATGTTGTTTATTTTTTTTTAAACATGTGATGACATATACACTACATCTGCATATAACTTACAGGCCAATTTACATAGAGTCATAGATACAGATCAATATTTAGCTAATGTATCTTTGCATTGGACTGTCTTCATTACATGTCACATTAATAGTGAGTAAATAATTGAGTGCACATTTATCTCAAGTACAGGGTTGTGCATTGACGATTCTCATGTCAAATCCATACTAATATAATAAAGAGAGAGCCCAAACCTTTGAGGTGGGTAATCTCAGGAACCACATCACCAATCACAACACCCAATACAGCGTTGGAAAGGGCAGTTGCAGCAGAAGGACATAGGCTATGCAGACGCCCACCATATACATTTAAAAGGTAAAAGAACCATGCCAGCAAAGTATTCCCTTGTGGGCGTGTCTGCGTTGTGCTGTGGGCGTGTGCTGGGAGCGTGACAAACGCTGGGGGCGTGTGGTACGTTCCGCCCTTCATGCCAGGTCTCATATCGTGTGCTAATCTCACCCTGCTCCCTTTAAATACCCCTGCACCCCATAATCATAACCCACCCTTACTCCTTAAAATACCCCAACACCCTTAAAAACTAACCCATCTTAACCCTATGCATATACCCTGTACCCCAAAACCCAAACTTATCCCTGAACCCTAAAAATACCCCTGTGCCCCAAAACCCAAACCTAGCCCTGAACCCTAAAAATACCTCTGTACCCCAAAACCTACGCCTGAACCCTAAAATACCCCTGTACCCCAAAACCTACCCCTGAAACCTAAAATACCCCTGTACCCCAAAACCCAAACCTAGCCCTGAACCCTAAAAATACCCCTGTACCCCAAAACCCAAACCTAGCCCTGAACCCTAAAAATACCCCGTACCCCAAACCCCATACCTATCCCTAAACATTAAAACTACCCCTGTACCCCAAAAAGATATCTGAACCCTTAAAATACCCAAACACCCCAAAACATACCTCAGTACCCCAAAACATATACCCCTATACCCATACTTACCTTATCCAAACACTTAAAAAAACATGCTTTTACCATTCATGCATTTACAACGAATTTCGTTGTAAACGTGTGCATGGTAAAAGCATATAAAATGTAATGCCATGCGTTATAATGGCATTGCGGAGTCATGGTACTTTCGCAATGAAAGTATGCGGAGTGATGGTATGCGGAAAGAAAGTTGCGGAATAATGGGTGTTTACCCTCCCCTGGTAAGTACATTGGTGGCACGGCGACCTACATCTCCAGCAACATACTCATATTTTTTCATCACCCATTTGAAAAATGCACAGGTCTCTCTCATTGATGGCCAGCACCGACCTACACTTTTAGACCCACCTCCCGCCACAAGTTCTAGAATTGCGGACTTTAGAGCTGGGGAGCTACGTTCGAATCTCAGCATCAGCTCAACATCCTGTGATTTCAGGCAAATCGCTTTGTCTTCCCGTGCTTACCACAAATGAATGTGTTCTTCTGTAATGTAAATTGTGCTCATGCCATGTTGTTGAGTTCGCGCTATATAATATTGCAAGGAAAAATAAAGTAGGCAAACTCGAGTTCACACACTTCTGAACGCGCACTCTTAAGTGCATCAGCAGTGCACTGTGAATCTGAGCGTTTCACAGGCCTGTCACAGATAAGAAATGCTATCAAAACGAAATCCTACAAAACAATATACTACTGGCCGGCAGCAATTCATACCCGGACAACGTCGGGACGGGCTGCTAGTTAATTATAAGTAGACAGCTTTTGAAAATTAATTGTTTTTACCTTTTCAGTTTTGTTTCTTTTTAGGGTCGCATCTACTAGTGCTCCTACTTCCTGCCTTCTCGTTCTCCTGTGCGCCACCTCAATGCACGGTCATCGCATTTACCCGGACTCTTTGCACTGCGTTCCTCTGCATCCCCCGAAACGGTCACCTTTCCTGCAAAATCGGGTTATGTTCATAGTATTTCCCTCTGATTTCTGGTGCCCTGCACATTTCCCAGTCTACTAATCCTCCACAAAACATGTTCTCTTTGCGGACCTCACCTTCTGCTCTCTCCTCTACCTAATTTATCTGGCTTCCCACTCCACATCTCAGGTTGATCTGCTCATCCCACCCTCAAACACCTACACACTTTCTTACTGTCTGGACCCCACGTATACTGCCTTCTACCAGCGTCCCAGACCCCACACTGCCCCCTACCCCATATCCACCTTTTGCTCTTTGGAAACACCTTCATTCTAACCGTGCACAGCCACTCCTTTGGTGTACACCTGTTCTGCGTCAACCAGTGCATGATAACCTGGTAGAGTGAGAGATGAGAAGCAGTTATCGCACTAATTACTGGGGGGCTTTGCTTCAGTTTCACTCACTGAAATCATCTGAAACGGTGTCCCTATTCAAACTCTTCCACGGGTGCTCCTTACCAATGTAAGGGTCACACCTAGCCTGCAGATGAGATCTAGCATGCATACTGGGAAAACATTTTGACCGCCCTACAAACCCTAAATGGGATCTATGTTGTCTCCTGCACTAGGCTTTGAAAGTAAAAGAACTGGCATCGAGCTTGTAGACAAACTAAATTTACAGCTGGCTGATGTGAGACAGTTTCTTAAACAGTGCAGGTTGTGATTAAGGTGATTCTCTCTTACGTTGGTAAGTCAAAGTACTTTAAGCTATGTCAAAAGCCCCCATTCCTACTAAATGATACAAATTCGGGTGCTCTTCTTGAACAAAAACTTCGTTATTTAGTCTGACTGCCTAGCTGATTACTCAATGTCTCAGTACACCCTTCTTAAGACTTATAGACCCTGAAAAATCACAACATTTTATTTTACTTAAGCTGCACATGAGATTCTGCTCATTGGCCCACTAATGGCTAAGGAGTTTCAGATCCCACCCAATTCAGAGTGGCAGAAATTGGACAACGCTTTGGAAATAAAACAGCGCTACTGGCCACCACACAGACCATTTTATCAGACTGTACAAAGGTATAATATTAAGACTGGTCTATAGACATTGCTGGTTATCAGTAAAAAAGTAAAAGACAGAGAGTACATGGACTATATGTGTACACAGAATCTTTGAATAGGGTTTGTACTTTGAAGGCACTGGTGTGTAAGCCAAGACGTAGGCAAACAAAGAGGGTTTATTAATAGCCAGCAGTTGGCACAGCCGGTGGTCTCCCCTTCATGTCAAGATTCAGGTTATATTAGGTGCATTTGTATAGCACGTTGCTACAGTTTCCAAGTCCCGATCACTTCCGAAAACTTAGCTCCCTTAAAGGTTCTGTATACTCATGGTCCAGAGTAAATGCAGCCTTGTATTAGGTAGTCCTTCATGTTTATTTCAGAAACAAGTTATGTTGGATTGGGGACGGCAAGGTCAGGATAGACTAATTCTTTGTTTAGTACTGCATTATACTGGATAGAGGCTGGGTAGATCTGGTAATGGACCCTCATAGAGCATTACATCCAGATATGTGGGTGCTGAAGGACTCTGCAGTTTCTTTCATCTGCTCAGCGTCGGGCAGCCTTTCAGCTTGGAGGAATCTTTCGAATTATCTAGTTTAAGTGCAAACTAGTAAGACATGCTGCCTGCCGATACAGCAAGGAAGGATTTGCAAGACCAATCATATCAAATCCTAGGAAAACTAGTGCATTTTTCAAGAATATACAGCCCGATTCATCATTGTGAAGTTTTGCGAGTCTGAAATAGCGATTAATAAGGAATCGCTATTCCAGACTCGCAAAACGGGATTCATGTAGGAATCGCAATATTTTTTGCGATTCCTACAGCTTCCTTATTTGCGATTAGCTAATTGCTAATCGCAAATAAGGAATAACTCGACATTCATTCCTAGAATGCATGGGGAGTCATTCCTTATTTGCAATTAACAATTAGCTAATCGCAAATGAGATTGCGATTTCAAGGGTGCAGGGGTGTCCAAAGGACACCCTGTAACACCCCTGAAATGTAAATTTACACAGATGTTACACACACACATGTCCAAAGGACATGTGTGTGTGTGTGTAACATGCAACTTAGAAAAATGCATTTAAATGCATTTTTCTAAGTTTTCGCTATATACCACGAGGTTTGACTTCATGGTAAATAGCGGTTCTAAATTGCGAATTCGCAATTTTTAAATGTTTCAAGAATAGCATTTAAGGAATCTCTAATAGAGATTCCTTAAAAGCTATTCCTCGCAAATTTGCGAGTTCTTAAATAGCGAATTTTGCATTTGGGATGATGAATCCCAAATGCAAAATTGCGCTCGCAAAGGGCCAGATTCTCAGAATCTGGCCTTTTGCGAGCGCAATTTCACTTGATGAATCTGGCTGATAGTTGATTTTACTTGTAATGAGATTGAAATATTGACTATTGTTGTGACACTCTTCTGTTAAAAAAACAAAAAAGACGTTTTTTTTAAAAAAGTGCCAAGTAGTGTGCATCTAGGTGTGAAACACTTACAGTAAATATTAAAGAGGGGTACTATGTAGGTTGCAAAAACTATATAGATCTGCAGCTGATTTGGCAGAAGCGGAAACAATGAGACCATGACTTCTTTGGGTTGTGTCTAAAGAGCTAAAGAGTACTGTTGCGGAGGGGGGGGGGGGGGAATAACATTGATTGGTATGTAATAATGAGGTGGCAAGTTCTTAAACTATGTGGCTTAGAGCAGTGTAGTTATCAAGATAATACCAGGCATTCTGTCAAACGCACGCAGTGGTGTAGTGGGAGAAAAGCAAACAGTAAAGTTTTAAAATAATCAGTACATAAATTATAGTGCTGCAAAACAACCCATAAAACAATGTAAACTTTTGAAATAACAATGGACACTCATAGCGTAGTTGCATTAGACTTTGTACTCAAACAAATATACCATTGCCACTATTGACAGGCAGCGATTTACCAACACTTACCTCTGAATGGGGACAGGTATGTGTGCAGAATGAAGAAGGGGCTTCTCTGGATGGATAATTGCAGCATGCTGAAGAGTCTCCACCTCCACAGGTCCCAGCAAACTGTGGTGCCCGTTCACCAAGCATGGTTCTTCCTTCTTCCAGCCATTCAGCAGGTGTGCATCTGCGAGCTGCGTTTGTCGGCCATGGCATGGGATGCGATCTTCCAAACATGCTTCACCGTCACAAGGAGGAAGGCTCTAGGAGAAGAATCATGGTGGGAGTGAGGATTAATGTTGCATCAAGCTCCTAGAAGTACATGACATTCCTGAGGTGAGAAAGCGATCTGCAACTTAATCATCACATGGCCTTGCGGAAAAAATATGGTGGGGCCTGCAGTGTTTTGCCAGCCTGATGACAAACAGCAGCAGAATGATCATGTGGGATGTAGAGATCTGCAAGCCAAGAGGAACTCTCATGATCATACACTGTACCGCAATTAGACCAAAACCACTGCCTGACTGGATTAAGGAACGCCTCCTACAACTCACCACAGGTCACAATAAATGTAGTACAAACATGCATTCGTAATATAATTCGGCCTGGTGGGAAAAGGAGGAGGAGCAGCAGGCAAAGCATATGTAGTTCCTCAGCGTTTGTAGCTAAGAGTACCTGGACAAAAGAAGGGAGAACAAACATAATACATAACATATGTACCACAAAATAGAATCCAACAAACTTGCCAGCAGGTGAGACAAGGAGTACATGTGATGTCACTGGCAGAGTCGATCAGAAGAAAAAGGATTAGAATGGGAGTGAGCCTGAAAGGCTAAGGGCTAAAAGACATAATGATATCTACAGGAGTGCACACACTTGTCCAGTGCCGCATGGTGTTACCACTAATTGGTCACAGACGTTGGGCGGCAGGCCAGTAGGGTCACAGGACCAGTAGGAGAGGTCAAAGAAGGGGCAGTCACAGGTAGTGCTTTCGCTCATTAACGAAGAATCATCTGAAGTGCTGCTGTGGGCAGGCCACCTTCCACAGATTAAGGAGGGGGTGTTGTGAGGAGGAAATCTGAGCCACACAGCTGCAGTGCACACTTGTCGGAATTAGCAGCACATGAAAAAAAATTGCCCAAATTTGCACAAAATTCCAGATATACCTTTTTCTTGCACAAACTGGCAAAATATATATTATGTGTGTGTAACAACAGGTAGGGGAAGAAATGGATCAGGTTATGATCCAATAGGGCTAAGATTACCATTCAAGGAAAGGAGAATGGAAGGTCCAGCCACAGTCAGAGCCCCAAAGTATGTGAACAACAAATTGACTGAGCTGTTCCTAAAGAATGGGAGAAGGTAACGGTCACTATGGTAGGAGGGATAGTGCTCGATGGAGGACCACCCTTGGGTATCCAATTAGTTGGATATAATGGCCTCACACACACTCGCAAGGGTGTGTGAGGCCATTATATCCAACTAATTGGATATGGTGTGTGCGAGGCCATGCGTTGGGCAGGCGGTGCAATGCCCAACGGGCTCACCTCAAAGAGGGGCTCTTTATCGGAGCTCTTTTATCCAACTGCCTATGGGTGAAGTGTGGGTGAGGGGCTAGGACAGGGTAGCTAGTGTGGGTGAGGATAAAATGTGGCACAAGGTACCGGAAAACAATTTTATTCTGGTGGTCCTCTGCCGCAAGTAAAAATCAAGAATAGTCTGTGATCGCTAGAACTAAGGTTTCCAAGGAACGATACAGAACTAACGTGCAAATGGTGTGGTCAACATGTTTCTCGCTTATAGTGCATTGACTGCGATTCTTCAGGACCCAATAAAAAACTACTATCAACAAAACATGACCAATATAAGAGCGCGTAACCCTGATTCTTGAAAGAACGCTATGTAGAGACCGGACCTACAAGTACGGGAACCATGGTGCCAGGGTAGTATTAAAAGGTTCACTTACTTTCTGCTGCCTTAGTCAGTGCCGGTTGTGCCTACCCATCACTATCGGGTCCGGATAGTGGTGTGCTCGTGGCGTGTCTCCTAGTTTAGTAACACGGAGGGCGTGGCCTGAACCTCCAGGGCAGGAAGCAGCAAGTCCCTGTGAGTCATGTGGTAACAGCGGTAAATGGAGCGGGCATGATGGAGTGGAGTGGGGGGTTATGCTTAGATAGTGGGTAAATACACAATCTATGTTCTCTCCATGTTCCAGGTGATATTCATTGGCAGAATAATGGAGGTTGACGAGAGGCGGGCCTTATTATGGTGGGTGAATGCACAACTACTGTACTCTCCCTGTTCTAGGTATTGCTCCATAGCAGACCAATGGTGGATAAAAAGAGGTGGGTCCTATTATAGTGAAGGGTCTCTTATCAAGCGTACGTTTGTGCAGTCGGTGAGGCCCAGTAGAGCTACCTGGGTAACAGTCTACCTGTAGGTGTAACTAATATTACAGAATTGTTTGCCTAGGTCAGGTAGAGGAAGGGATGAAAGTAACCCGGCTAGTATTACGGTAAAATGCCAGAAAGTAAACGGCCAATTCAAAGCATCAACATCACGGTTAACAACTGTGAGGTTTGAACAATAGAACGCTTGCTGGTTATTGGCAAGCTAGGTTTTCCAAGATCACCGCAGAGAGTGGACGCCCTGAAGTTGGCAGTGACAATGTGGGTTACAGGATGACACCGTCTACGCCCGTCCGCGCCTGGACCGCGCCCAGCGCCATACCCCCTGTCCCCCGTCCCTCCCAGCCCCCCCGCATTACCTACGATGCCGCCACCCCCCTAGCCCTTAACCCCGGTCGCGCTCCCAACTGCGTCCAAGCCACCCCTGGCCAAACCCATGGACCTTTCTCCTCCTACTCCTGCAAATTCAGCGGCACCGACAACATCTCCGCCACGACCACACCTCAGATTCCCGACCCCAACCACCTACAATGCATCCTTCTCAACACCCGATCAGTCCACAGGCACGCCATTGACCTATGGAATCTACTAGACACCATCTCTCCAGACGTCGCCTTCCTAACAGAAACATGGATGAACGCTTCCTCCGCCCCAGACATCACCATTGCCATCCCGGAAGACTATAAGATCACTCGCAAGGACCGTACCGGCCACACAGGAGGAGGAATCGCTATCGTCCATAAGAATTCCATCCGAATCTCTACCAGCTCTGACGCCAACCTCGCCAACTCCGAACACCTTCACTTCCAGATCCACATCGACCCCAAGACCACACTCAGAGGCACCCTCCTCTACAGACCACCAGGACCCCGCGCAAAATTCAGTGAAGACATCACGGACTTCATCACTCCTCTCGCGCTCCCCTCCAAAGACTACATCCTTCTGGGAAACCTCAACTTTCACCTCGAAAAGATCAACGACCACAACACCGCCACCCTCGTGGACAACCTCGCCAACCTCGGACTTAAACAACTAGTCACTTCCCCCACCCACATCGCAGGTCACACACTCGACCCCCATCTTCACATCCAGCAACCATGTCTCCTTCAGCCACACTACGGACCTCCTCTGGACCGACCACAGCTGCGTTCACTTCACCTACAACAAGCCGAAACCCATCAACCACCCCCAACCTACCCTGCAAAGAAACTGGAACAAAATCACCACGGACCAAATCTCCGCATCGCTCCTTCGAAACTCCCCAGCCCTCTCTTCTAACGCCAACGAAGCCGCCACCAACCTCAACCTATGGTTATCCAACACCGCCGACACCTTGGCACCACTGAAAAAACGTCAAAGAAAACCTGGCAGCAAGAAAGCCTCATGGTTCAACGATGATCTCAAGAAGTCCAAGAAACTCTGCCGCTCCCTTGAAAAGGCCTGGAAAAAAGACCCAACCCCCAGCACCAAGGACGCCTTCAAAAGCGCCACCCGCACTCACCACCAACTGATCCGAAAAGCCAAGAAAACAGCATTCAAGGATCGACTTGACAACAACGCCCACAACAGCAAGGAACTTTTCAACATCGTCAAGGAATTCTCCAATCCCTCGGCCAACTCCAACGACATCACCCCCTCTCAAACCCTCTGTGACTCCCTAGCCTCTTTTTTCCACAACAAGATTGCAGACATCCACAACAGCTTTGACAACCTACCCGGAAACCAACCCACCCTACCATCTGCTGACCATCTTCCCCCCGTGAACACCCTTCACGCCTGGAATCCTATTTCCACTGAGGACACCATCCGCCTGATGAATTCCATCCACTCAGGATCCCCCACAGACCCATGCCCTCACCACATCTTCAACAAAGCAGACTCCGTCATAGCACCGCACCTCCGAGACGTCATCAACTGCTCCTTCAACTCCGCTACCTTCCCAGAAAACTGGAAACACGCTGAACTCACCGCCCTTCTGAAAAAACCAACAGCGGACCCCACCGAACTCAAAAATTACCGCCCCATCTCGCTTCTTCCATTCCCGGCCAAAGTCATCGAGAAAGCCGCCAACAACCAGCTCGCCGCCTTCCTCGAAGCCAACAAATCCCTCGACCCCTCACAATCGGGATTCAGAGCAAAACACAGCACTGAGACCGCCCTCATCGCAGCAACTGACGACATTCGAACTCTACTGGACAATGGAGACACAGTCGCCCTCATCCTCCTCGACCTCTCTGCAGCATTTGATACAGTCTGCCACAGCACCCTTCTACAGCGCCTCAGAAACATCGGAATACAAGGAAAAGCACTTGATTGGATCACCTCCTTCCTTTCCGGAAGAACACAGAGAGTCCGCCTCCCACCATTCAAGTCCGAGGCCACTGAAGTCATCTGTGGCGTACCACAAGGATCCTCACTCAGTCCCACCCTCTTCAACGTATACATGAGCCCCCTCGCGGCCATCGCACGCCAACACAACCTCAACATCATCTCCTACGCGGATGACACCCAACTGATCCTATCACTCACCAAAGACCCCAACACCGCCAAAACTAACCTACACGAAGGAATGAAAGATGTTGCCGAATGGATGAAACAAAGCCGTCTGAAACTGAACTCAGACAAAACAGAAGTCCTCATCTTAGGTACATCCCCCTCTGCTTGGGACGACTCCTGGTGGCCGGAAGCCCTCGGAAAAGCACCCATCCCGACAGACCACGCACGGAACCTAGGCGTTATCCTGGATTCTTCACTCTCAATGAACAGACAAGTCAACGCCGTATCCTCTTCCTGCTTCAACATTCTCCGCATGCTCAGAAAAACATTTCGCTGGATCCCCTCCGAAACAAGGAAAACAGTCACCCACGCTCTGGTCACGAGCCGACTGGACTACGGAAACACCCTCTACGCAGGGACCACCGCCAAACTCCAGACAAAACTCCAACGAATCCAGAACGCCTCAGCCAGGATCATACTAGACATCCCACGCAACGAACACATCTCTGGTCACCTTAAAGACCTCCACTGGCTACCCGTCAATAAGAGGATCACCTTCCGACTGCTTACCCACGCACACAAATCACTCTACGACATCGGACCAGATTGCCTCAACTCTCGACTGTCCTTCTACACCCCCTCCCGCCAACTACGTTCTTCCAGCCAAGCCCTCGCCACTGTACCTCGCATCAACAAGACCACCATGGGAGGCAGATCCTTTTCATACCTGGCTGCTAAAACATGGAACTCACTCCCCGCTTACCTTCGCCTCACCCAGAACCACCTAGCGTTCAGAAAGCAGCTTAAAACGTGGATATTTGACAAATAATCCTCCTCCCCTTCCTAAGCGCCTTGAAACCCTCTGGGTATGTAGTGCGCTATACAAATTTTATGACTTGACTTGACTTGACTTGGTCCTAGTAGAGAATAGCCAAGTATAGAATGGAAAAGGGCCCAAGGCATAATGGAGGTGATGTGTTCATAGAGCATTCCATGGGATATACTCATTGAGTCCCCGGCTATCAGTAGATAGACGGTGTATCCACCTCTGTTCCTTCAGGAATAGATTGTGTTTTGATTTATCTGGGGGGGGTCTCAAGAATTAGCCATGTCAGTGAGACAGCAGTGTGATTATGCTCTAAGAAATGCCTGCACATCTTCGTGTTAGTTTTTTTGCAACGGAAGTTGCTTCTGTTTTCCGAGATACGGATTTTGACGGGCGGGAGGTCATGCCCACATATTGCAGACCGCATGGGCATCTCAGTAAGTAGATGCAGTTGGAGGTATTACAATTTGCGTGGCTCCGTAGCTCCCACAGGAAGGTGTTTGTCAGGAGGATAGTTTTGTGTATACTGGTTAAGGGGCACGCACTGCAGGAGCCACATGGATAGTGTCCCCGTACAGGTGGTAATTGCCAAAGAGTGGTTTGTTTGTGCGGTTCAACCTTTTTGGGCCTTGTCTGAACCAGAATATCCTTAATATTCCATGATGATCCGTCTACAGAACAAAAATTAAGGATCAGAGGTAGCTTTTGTAGGGAATTTTGACGAATAGCAGAATTTACACCAAACCTGCAATGAGTATAGAAGTTGATTCTTAAAACCAGCATTGGACCTACCTCCCTGTTGGGGTAATTTTTCTCCGAAATATGGGGGAACCCTGAGTGATACCGAATGCGACGGTCCTGAAGAAGACTGGAGTGACCTTTCAGGCGCATCAAGAGCGGTCGAAACATGTTGACTCTGGCAGTGGTAGGAGGGAAGCCTTGAGGTTCCTAATTATCTCCTAAAGGCGCTTTCCCATCCTTTTTTCACTTATTTTTAATCCTGGTAGAGGTGCCAAGAAAAGTTTAATAAAGGTTGTATTCTGGTTGACACCTTTAATTAGTTTTAAATCACTGCTCATACTGCACTTTTGTGTCGCACTTTTCGGTTGAAAACACTTGGTGTTTGCACGATTTTCACCATATTGATGTGTTAAGTGTTGTTTGTATTCAATCTGTTTTGACTACATGTTGTGAGAAATGTATTATTTTTTCCCCCTCCCTTATGCTCCGCCCTGTGTGGGGTACACCAGGGTGTATTGTAAGCAGGCCCAATGATGAAGCATGTCACATACCTTGGTATGCGAGTGAGGGCAGTTTTCTCAAATAGAGTGATTTGCCCTATTGGGGCCTTCTCTATTTGTTGTATTAGTATATATTGTTTTGTCACTTACTCTACCCACCCCTCTTGTGTGTACAATCAATGAACTCTGGCAGCTATGTTTCATACTGGCAAATTCCATGATGATCCGTCTACAGAACAAAAATTAAGGATCAGAGGTAGCTCTTGTAGGGAATTTTGACGAATAGCAGAATTTACACCAAACCTGCAATGAGTATAGAAGTTTATTCTTAAAACCAGCATTATTTGATTTTGTGTAAATTTGTCCAGTAGTTGAAGATATTTGTGTTTACAAAAGGTGCCAGGCTGAATTTAAAGGGCTGACACTTTGGTGTAGTTGCAATAAAAAAATTAAAAAAACAAGCATTGGCATAGGCAATAGATCTTGCCTTTGGCACCTTTTTAGTGTTTATAATGCAGCAAATGAATACACAGGAGGAAGGACACTGAAAAAAACATTCAAATATGCATTAAAAAAAAGAAGAACACACATATAGAGATCTCTACTATCGAAGACCAACAGACTTACAGTCAGCCTCGGACTTGGAGAACCGAGTTGAATGTGCGGAGCGCTCTTCACATGTGAAGATGCCTGGAATGTGGAGACATACTGATGCTCGGATTGAGAGGACAGTATGGTTTGTGCAGGGAATACTGAGCCGGCAAAGTAGCCTGTTTTTTGGTGTATTGAAAGGAGCGGAGTTAAATCGGGGCATGATGCCCTGGAAAGGGGATGTGGTGTGACGTCCGGGGGCGGCCGACTGTTGGATGGGGAGCAGTGGTCGGGGTTTGGGGTGTTCTCCTTGTGCTAGTTGGGGCCGTGTAAAAATAGTAGAAAATTGCGGGTGGTCTAGCAATGGAGTCGATTGATTTTTGCAGTGCTCGTGGGCTTGTTTCGTGTGTTAGTTGGTTGTGGCTGATGGCTTCAGAACTGTGGAGCTGTGTTGAATTTGTGGAATGCTATCCATTGCAAAAAAAAAAAAAAAAAACATGAACGCGTGCCCGTGAAAATGAAAGCCACCACGCTTATTGAAACATGATACAGACCACATGGCGCAAGCTGAGTTGAATTTGTGGCATGCTACCTACATGCCAAGCCATTGCAAAATAAACATGTACGCACGCCCCGGAAAATGACCACTACCACGCTAATTTAAACATGATACAGACCACATGTCGCCCTGAGCATCACTGCTCGCTCCCGCAAGGTCGATGCCGCCACACGCACAAGTATCAGAAAAGTGCAGACCGATTCCAAAAGGTCATCTCCTAGAGCTGCGCATGCCACCATCTGATCACTTCTGCATGAAGGTAATCAGGTGGTAATAATAACAAGTAGTGGCTGAGGCCGGGAGGTCACAGACATTGGGATCAGCTTGGAGTCAGCTATCATCTGATCACTTCTGCATGAATTAAGTAGGTAATAATAACAAGTAGTGGCTGAGGCCGAGAGGTCACAGAGATTGGTGCCAGCTAGGAGTTATCCACCATCTGATCACTTCTGCATGAATTAAGTAGGTAATAACAACAAGTAGTGGCTGAGGCCGGGAGGACACAGACATTGAAGCAAGCTAGGAGTCAACCACCATCTGATCACTTCTGCATGAATTAATTGGGTAATGATAAGAAGTCGCAGTCAAGCCCGGCAGGTCACAGACATTGGTGCCAGCCACCATCTAATCACTTCTGCATGAATTAATTGGGTAATGATAAGAAGTCGCTGTCGAGGCCGGCAGGTCACAGACATTGGTGCCAGCTAGGAGTTCCTAAGACATGTCCAGTTTGGCTCCCGGAATGAAATAGCCAGCTCTGGGTATGAGAAGGGTTTGAATTGACAAAGGATGGGTGGGCACATGCGGATATTTATTCCTAGACTCTTGTTAATCTGGACAAAATGACTTGCCTCATTAACTACATCATACAATTTAATCCCAACCCTCAATTGGAGGGTTGAGTCTGGCTGCTTTAAGATGAGTTTTGTTGGACTCCCTAGGGTGGATCGATTGACCCCTGTGGGTCTTCTAGTCCCAGGGTGCTACTTCTTGGTTCGAAATATGAATTTTTGTTAGTGAATGGCCTGCGACTTGGTTGAGCGGACCATGCAGGCCAGAATCTAACACGGAGGGCAGTTTCGCAAGGAGCTACCCATAACCCTACGGATTTATGTGCATAGGGGTTTGAACTGACCCCGGATGCCACTGCAGCCATGATTTTCCAAGTCCTCCTTCTGCTTCCGCTGCTGCCTTCAGCCCATTTGATATCCCCTTATACAGGTCAGTGGGCGTTATGGTGTGCTGGAAAGTAGGGTCCCAGCCCGGATTCAGTTTAGAAGCTTGACTAGGCCAATTTTGACCTGGGTGTGTAATTTTGGTGCCGCCGGTCCCATCCACTAGGTGGCAGTGTTCTACAGTTTCTCAACGGAGTGGTATTGGGACAACAAATAAGTGTGGTCCCAAGACATGTGTAATAACGTAATTTTCCCACCACCAACAAGAATTTGAATCCGTGACTTTGCCATGTAATTTGTCCGGCGAATCCCTGCAGAAGCAGTGCATGTAGTCATAAATATCTTAGTCATAACGAAAGTGAGTGCTGATACCACGCCGCAGGAGGAACATCGGCTAGTATAAGACTGGGGCAAATGCCTTTGATGATGGTAGTGTGTGTTTGGAGGTGTTTAAAGGGGCAGTTTCCGTTTTCAGGTATGAAAACAGAGCGCTCTTTAGCCGACAGTCTGTCATCGATTCTCATTAAATCTAATATAAACATTTGTTAGTGTCTCTGTAGCTAGTTTGCACTTTTGAAACCTTTAGTGCAGGATATTCATATCAGCGCGGGCATCCTTCATCCACAGGGTGTACATTTTGATTTCTAAACTATTGCTTACGGGCTTTTGTGGTTACGTTAGCCACTGGAATACTGGAATTTAAGGACAAATGTAGGAGAGCATGCTGCCTACGTGCCAAGCCGTTGCAAAAAAAACGTGAAAGGGCGCCCGCGAAAATGAAAGCTACCACGCTAATTGAAACATGATACAGACCACATGGCGCCTTGTGTGCCGCTGCTCGCTCCCGCAAGGTGGATGCCGCCACACGCACGAGTGCCATAAAAGTGCAGACCGATTCCAAAAGGTCATCTCCTAGAGCAGGGCATGCGCACTGCGCTAGGCTCGCCCTAAAAAACAATGCAATTGGTTGGAAGCCCTCAGAGCCACAATCACGGATTCGAAAAAAGCAACAGCATACAAGGCATATCTAAGTTCGCTCTCAGGCCACAATCAGGGGTTTGTGGGAACGCTCAAACAGCAGCACAAATAGTGCAGTGGAGCAAGTCCAACGCAGGTCCAGGTTTGTGCGCTAAACCACATCAGCAGTCAAGGCCACAATCAGGGATTAGAGCTAGCATTCCAACTGGAGCAAAAGTACAGTGAGGGATTGAAGCAATCCAGTATTTGAGGGCAATGAAGGAGGGAAAGTACAGTGAGAACAGGTTGCTTCTGGCACATGTCCAACAACATGAACACTGGCGCTCAGTCATACACACACTCAGGGCTACTGCCTGCTAACTTATCTATGTGAAGGAAGAAATTGCACTGTCAGCCATTGGTTGTCCAACAAACAAAAGGAACTATACAGCATCACTCATTCAGGTACACACTCCGGAGCCATCATCACAGAGAATTGAGGACTCTAATGGAGACTAAGGGTAAATGGGGCAGTGGGTCCACCAGAGATCCAAGATGTCAAACACTTGCCAAGATACACGGTCAGAGCTAAATAGGTCTCTTTTTTCAACTAGCAAGCAGGTACAGTAGAATTTTTTTTAATTGCGAGAAGGAAAAAAAGTATATTTATTAATAATAAGGTTAAAAAAATGCCGATTTTGAAACATATACTATCCCCAGTGAAAACAAATTGTGTGTTAATACTAATTTTGAAGTCGTCTTTAAAAAATTAAAATAAAAAGTTAAAAAGGAGTTATTGTTCATGCGGCCTTGAAAATTGCCAGCTGTGGTTCTCGGTAAAATTAGGACAATCACATTCCTTTTGCATTGCAACGGTCATGCCACACATTCACTGATGTCATGGGTCCATCTTGACTACATCACTTATGATATCATTGATATGACTTCTTGAACCATAACTTGCACGACCCCTTTGAGTGCCTATGAATTCACAAAGCATCAACTGATGGAATAGGTGAGGACATAACAAAAAACATATACATCAGAAATCAGCCTAAAACGTAATTATAAATAACTTCTGCAGAGCGCCATTGTCTCAGATTCATGTGAGCTTAGACATGCTCAGAAACACATACGAACACAAATTCATAGAACGCCATTATCTAAATACACAATGCAGAACATTATCATTTTCAGAGCCACACTTACAAACACCATTTGCAAAATAATTCTGCTCTAGACTATTTATAACATAGGTAGATAGTCCAACTCAGAGGCAGACATAGAAACAGGTATGTGTGCAAATCCACATGCTCAAATTCAGAGAGTACAGCAACAAAGTTAGAGGCACACTCAGGTACACAATACAACTATCAGTCTCTGTGACAAAATAAATTGTGCATGGAGACACATTGCAAACCATACTCTGAAATACACATTTGTAATTCGCTACTCAATCAATTTTTTTTAAAGCGTTCAAGCATCAAAAAATACACTACAAGGGAAAAATAAAAGACACTCTAAAAATCATAATAAAGAATAAAGTCGTAAAGAAAAACATGAATATGGAGTAAATAAATCATACATTGTAAATGTTGCTTATAGCCACTCAGGTACATAAATAAGCATTACAGATTGCTAACATACACACACTAATATTTACATATTCACACACAGACGTCCTGGCAAACTGCGACACCCATTTAAATGCTAATTAAATACCAAGACATACAGTAAAATAATCAAAATTTGACCATAACACTACGACCTGCATAAAAGCACTAGCTATACAGACATCTTGAGTGTCTTTATGTGCCACAATAAGGAATACAAGCTATGAAGAATCAAAACAAAAAGCAAATAAAAAGCAAAAACAAAATGTTAAAATACTTTACGAGACCACAGATTTAACCTACAAAAGAGCTAAATATATATATATATATATATATATATATATATATATATATATATATATATATATATATATATATATATTTTTTTTTTTTAAATCCGGAGCATATAATTTCCAAGAAAAAAATTATATCAAAATAAGAAACAACTAACTTTAATGAATGGAGAAGAACATTCCATTTCACAAGAGTATGTCCTCTACAATCTGACAACATAACATTTAAAAATGTTTCTTGTATTTCAAACAAAATCTTTATTCTATCTGTTCAAATATTGTTTTTTTGAAAACAGATTTTATTGAAGAGGGATCCGCAGGATATTAGCACCATTTCAGACAATGCACAATCATATTTTTCAATTAAGCAAATTTCAATCAAAATGATGCAGAAATGAAAACTTACCCCCTGTAACCCCTACCCCAACCCCAAGCCCCTTCCCCGGTCTCCCACCCCCTCACGCATGGTCTCCAAATGCTTCCCTGGCTCTGACACCAACTCTGACAACCATAGATGCACCTGTCGGCGGTCGCTTAGCACATCTCCACCAAGTCCTCTTGGTCTACTGGAGGCTCTAGCCAGAGGACTCTATGATCCGCCCACCGCTTCCAAATTTTATAGTGTTTCCGCGGACAGCCTCTGGCTACAAATACGGGCTCTTCCAAACCCATACAAAAAAGTCGAGCCCCTTCTTCCAAGCCACCAGCGCCGGAGCTCTTGTGTCCTTCCATGCTTTCACGACATCCCTCTTGGCCAGTGTTAGGCCCAGCAGGAGCAGATGCCTCTTATACACGTTTCCTCCTATCCCCTCCATAACATGCAAAAGTTCCAACCCCGATGTACGAGGGAGGTCCCACCCCAATACTTCTGCCAGGCAGTCCCACACTCCACTCCAGAATCTAGCAAGTGCTCGGCAATCCCACACTGTATGAATAAACGTCCCCGCTTCTTGACCACACCTCAGGCACTCCGGGGACGCTATGAGCCCCGCTCTCCATAACCGGTGTCTGGTAAAATACGCTCTATGTAAATACTTGAATTGTATCAAACTGAGACGTATTGAAATAGCCGCTCCGCGAGGCCCCTCCAGTGCCTCCCTCCAATCGTCCTCATCAAGGGCCCCCACATCAGACTCCCAGACTTCCTGCAGTTTCCGTAGGGAGGTTGAGCAATGCGTCACAAGGGTTTGATAAATATTGGCTATCTTTTTAGAGCCCAGCTCCCCCATAAATACTTTGGCCTCGATGGGGCTGAACTCGGGGAGTGATTCCAGGCCCTCTAGACTTGGGGAAATGGCGTGGCAGAATTGTAGGTAGCGGAAGAATTGAGTGCTAGGCATATTGTATTCCTGGCTTGGATCTTGAAAAGACTTAAGAGTCGTGCCCGACATAAAATCCCCCAGCGTTGATATCCCTATAGAATCCCACACCTCAAATCCTTGGAGTGCTGCCAATCCCGGGAATCTGCCATTACGCCAAAGGGGGGTTTCTGCCGTCAACTTGTTCCACCAGCCTGTGCGCCGTAGCGCCTGCCGCCAAATGTGAAAGACTAGCTGTGTACCTGGTGGCAGCAACTTCCATAGCCGCGCATCATACATAAGAGTGTGAAGCGCGGTAGGCCCCATAAGGTGGCGTTCCACCGCATATGCCGGGTCCCTCCTGTCCCCGTACCACCAATCATTCAGGACGAGCAGGTGAGATGCCTGATAATAGGACTGGATGTCCGAAGTCACAGCCCACCACAATAGGTGGACAGGAAACATGTACCAACCGCCACACGTATCGCTCCCCCCGCCCAAAGGAATTGTCCCAGCGCTGCAATGACCTGCTGGAACCACTGTGGAGGGATCGGGTAGGGCTGGTTTTGTAGTTGATAGAGCAACCTAGGAAGGGCCACCATTTTGAATCAGTACCGTGTGGGCGGAGCGGCCGCAGCAGTCATGAGCACACGCCGCCTGTGTCTCATGACGGCGTGGTTCCGTCACGAGCACGGAAGAGGTTAAAAATTAATGTATTCCCATGCGATGTCATAGGAAGATCAATGGGTGTAACAAGGTATGGTTCAAACAGTCATATCAATGGTGATAACTTAAGTGGTGTAATCAATGTAGTTACATATTGTCATCAAGCATGCTGTATGTCATCAATGATGTCATGTGTAATGACATTTGCAATGCAGTGGGAAGTAAAATTTATGGTTTGTGTTGTGAGGAGTCTTTTAAAATGCATCAACTGATCACAATTCCCTTAACGAGGGGTGTCATGCCCATCTTTAAAAAAGGGAGCAAAGATCTGGGATAGGAATGGATGGATGGATATAAGTGAAAACGAACTTGAGGAAACAGATTCTGATGTAACAAATGTGAAGAAAGTTTCCTCAAGATTCTCATGATTGTCATTTACCAGGATGACAATACCAATCTGACGAAGGCCATTTACTTCAAAAATGACTTTTTGTATCACCCCGATTATTTATTTGTTAGTATTTTTTTTTCTTTCGGAAGATGCCCACTATACCTGTGGTCCGAGGACCTTTGCAGGTCCTCGATTGTTTTACAAAATTTAATATTAAAATGACGCGCTTACTGTTTCTTGAACTGCTGTTCTTCCCTGTTGTGTCTTTTGCTGCCCTGTTGCTGTGCTGCCCGGCGATCCCAGGGGTGAACTTTGTACCTCAGCCAATCCATCGCCATCTTCGCAGACCGCGGACTGCCGTGGCACTACACCCCCCAGAAGGCAGTGCGGTCTCGCGAGAAGAGCCGCGAGAGGACCAGCGCCAGCAGTTAAAATCAGCTGGGAGCCCCCTCGGCGCGGGACGCGCGCAGGCTCGTCCGGGCCAAGGGCGGGCCCGTATGTGCCCGTCCGGGACCGATCGAGGCCGGGCTGGGTTCACCCTCTTGGTTTCGCCCCCGAGAATACTGCGATATGGCCAAGAACAGTCAGTAAGACCCTTTTTATTCTTCTTGTCATTCGTCCAGTTGTATTGAGAACTATACACCCCTGATATTGACTTTGAACCGGGAATGAGTGTTTCTCAACCATATATATCTATACGCCAGTCTGTGGATCTGGTTGTCAGCCCAAGGGTGGGTGGGTTTACTACAACAACTTTAAACCAAGGTAGTTTATTTTTTGGCAATGGGTAAAAGAAAGATGTTTAGCCCCAATCGCAGCGCAGGGAAAAAAACTCCAGTAGATTCCCAACAATCTTTACTGAGCTTCCTCACTGGGGCTATGGGGGCTTTAAAAAAGCAGATTTCAACAGTAGAAGAATCCCTCGAGGCAGGCACCTCAAAGTCTACCACTGAACTAGACCAACTAGACTATGGGGTTCTACCGAGACAACCCACAGTTCCAAAAAGTGTGATTAATGGCTGTATCCAACACAGCTTAGAGGAGATCTCAATAAGTGATTCTGATTCACTAACGCAACCACCCCAGAAAAAACATAAGAATCCCGCACCAGGAGAGAGTGTAGATGCAGGTAAAATTACCAACAAGAGGGGGAAAAACACTGCAGAAGCCATCGTTCAAATAACTCCGAAACAGCACAACTAAGTAAAGAAAAGGACTGGGCTGCGGAAGGGTTCTTGCCAAAATATAATTGAGACACGCAGCAAACCTGATCCGCTTAGTGGCGACATTAAGAATTTAACTATTTTAGTGGAAAGGTTGGACCTCTATCTCAGAGTCAACCTAGACCAAATAAGGACCAGACTGACTCTTATCGAAGATTTTATTTCCAGTAACAAGACTCAGGGTCTTGACCCTATATCCGTTTTAAACGAGCAAGGGGGAGGGAACAAGGGTAATACTACACAAATTAGACAAGTCAAGAATCCCGGAAAGGGGCTGCCACAAAGCTAAAGACAAGGACCCCTCTGTGACGCCTGAGTCATCTCTAAAAGCTACTGTAAATTATCCAGCAAGGGTTCTTTCTCCCCAGGTTAAAACACACAACCTATTAGATAATCGTTTCACTGGTGGCAGGAATAACGATAGGGAGAGGGACAGGGGCCCAGCAAGGTCACTGAAAGTGACAGGTTACTCTTTTTGTCCACCTCCTCCCCAGAACTGCCACTATCCAACATCAACCTCTATAGATCGAACCTGGGATAATCCCGGAACAGATCCACTTTTACACCTTCCACCAGATGCAATACCATATGTAATCGTCCTGGCAAATGCCCCAAAAAAGGGCCTTTCAGAAGTTGAATCCTGAGAATCGCTCAGAAACAAATCACTCCACTGGCTTGGCCAGAGGACTGGTCTAACCGATCAGCTGTTTCATGAGTTTAAGATGGTGAGAAGGGTTCAGTGGGTAAGAAATTCTGGGAAATCACTACCGGGAGACTGTATAGTGCTTACATTTAGATCTCCCACGCTGGTCAAGAAAATTCTTTGGGGGAGTGGACATCGGGCGGGATCAACATACTCCAGCTTGGTTACTTTTACCCCCATCTAGCAGGTATCCAATTAGAAACATTCCACCAATCCAAGCACACTTCTGCGAAATTCCAACTTTTAATAGATTCAACCCACTTTTGGGCCTGGAAGGAATAGACTGAATGGCTAATTCTAATCCCAGTTATTTAGGGCTGCTGGTAACTTTATCTCGCCCACACAAATACCATAAGGATTGTTCATCTACCGTTAGTCGATTCTCGTGTGCAGAGAATCCCATTAGCAAATCTCATATTTATAGTTTAACACACCAGCCCGTACAAATGAACACAGGTTTAGCATCACAGGGGGGCGATTTCTTAACGTCCTCACGGGAAGGGCCCGTCAATCAGAGCCCCGTGTGTTCAAAATCTACTGGGCAACTCGCATTTAAAATAGCTTTTGGGAACATCGCAGGTTTGCACTCTAAAATGGTCAATGACATCTGGCTTGGATTTGTTGGAAACTTTAACGTTCTTTGCCTCCAAGAGACATGGGCCAAAACAGTTATGCATCTTGAGGGCTATAAAACTTACTTCTCCCAAGCAATTCCTTCAAATTTTGGGAGAGCTAAGGGGGGCCTGATAATATATCATCTCAAATCTCTTGGAGTTTAAGAAAATTATTCCATTCAAGTTGGCACCAAACTACCAAATAGTAATCCTTGATCTCAACAAACGTGATATCTACGTATTGGTGAATTTCTATAACAATCTACGTCAGGCTGAATTCATATTAACCCTAAAGCACATTTCGAGTTCATTGCAGCAAATAAAAAAATAAATATACAAAAAATGTCCTAATACGGTGGGGCGATTTTAACCTTACCCTATGTAAGCATAATAACTTAAATTGCGGCCTTCAGGACGAGAATAATAACACCCTAATTCACTTTCACCATACTCCAACAGGGGACTCTTTAAATGAAATACTATTCGTACTAGAGTTAGGTTTGGCCAATGAATTAGTGGTCCCTCCAGTTCCACTTACCTATACTTTTAATGGCAGGGCAGCCCATAGTATTATAAATTTTATTTTTATTTCCAGAAATGTCGTGTCCCGCATTCTGGATTTTAGAACTCACCAAAATGCCACTAGCGACCATTATCCAAATAGTATAACAGTATATTTCCCGCATAAGCCAGAAAACAAAATCTGGAGAGATTACACGGGCAAAGAACACTAATCCTGGATAGCTTAAATGGATACTCCTTCAAGTGGGACAAAATAGATCCCGCCGTGATTACGACAGAGGTTGTGAATAATTCATTAAGATCAATTAATAAGTGCCTATAACTTGCTACTCCCTATACGGAGATTTTAGATAGTTTCTTGGTCATAACTAGTGCAGTAAAAGTAGCACTGTCCAGGAACGTAAAGGATAACAAGCATTTACAATGCAACGGTCTCGCCTTTGCAAAAGTTAGCGCTTTTGGCATTGTAAATGACAAATGTTTTATTTATGTGTTGGTTTTGGAAACAGATAAATAAATGGCATTGTCATGAGCAGTAGAGAGTGAGTAGTAGAGAGTGAGTAGTAGAGAGAGTAGTAGAGAGAGTAGTAGTGAGTAGTAGAGAGAGTAGTAGTGAGTAGTAGAGAGTGAGTAGAGAGTAGTAAGTGAGTAGTAGAGTGTGTAGTAGAGAGTAGTGAGTGTGTAGTAGAGAGTAGTGAGTGTGTAGTAGAGAGTAGTGAGTGTGTAGTAGTGAGTGTGTAGTAGAGAGTGTGTAGTAGAGAGTGTGTAGTAGAGAGTGTGTAGTAGAGAGTGAGCAGTAGAGACTAGTGAGTGTGTAGTAGAGTGGTGAGTGTGTAGTAGAGTGGTGAGTGTGTAGTAGAGTGTGTAGTAGAGTGTGTAGGAGAATGTGTAGGAGAATGTGTAGTAGGGAGTGTAGTAGTGTGTAGTAGGGAGTGTAGTAGTGTGTAGTAGAGAGTGTGTAGTAGAGAGTAGTGAGTGTGTAGTAGAGAGTGTAATACAGAATGTGAAGTAGAGAGATTGAAGTAGAGAGATTGAAGTAGAGAGATTGAGGTAGAGAGATTGAATTAGAGAGATTGAGGTAAAGAGATTGAAGTAGAGAGTGTGGAGTAGAGAGTGTGGAGTAGAGAGTGGAGAGTCTGTAGTAGAGTGTAGTAGAAAGTAGTGAGTGTGTAGTAGAGTAGTAGAGAGTAGTAGAGGGTGTGTAGTAGAGCGTGTGTGTAGCAGAGTGTGTAGTAGAGTGTAGTAGAGTGTGTAGTGTAGAGTGTGTAGTAGAGAGTGTGTAGTAGAGAGTGTGTAATGTAGAGTGTGTAATGTAGAGTGTGTAATGTGGAGTGTGTAGTAGAGTGTGTAGTAGAGTGTGTAGTAGAGTGTGTAGTAGAGAGTGTAGTAAGTAGTGACTGTAGTAGATAGTGTGTAGTAGAGAGTGTCTAGTATAGAGTGTGTCGAAGAGAGTAGTGGCTGTAGTAGTGAGTGTGTAGTGAGTGTGTAGTAGAGTGTGTAGTAGAGAGTAGTGGCTGTAGTAGTGAGTGTGTAGTGAGTGTGTAGTAGAGAGTAGTGACTGTAGTAGAGAGTGTGTAGTAGTGTGTAGTAGAGAGTAGTGACTGTAGTAGAGAGTGTGTAGTAGAGAGTGTGTAGTAGAGTGTGTAGTAGAGAGTAGAGTGCGTAGCAGAGAGTAGTGACTGTAGTAGAGAGTGTGTAGTAGAGTGTGTAGTAGAGAGTGTGTAGTAGAGTGTAGTAGAGAGTAGAGTGCGTAGCAGAGAGTAGTGACTGTAGTAGAGAGTGTGTAGCAGAATGTGTAGTAGAGAGTAGTGACTGTAGTAGGGAGTGTGTAGTAGAGAGTAGTGACTGTAGTAGAGAGTGTGTAGTAGAGAGTGTGTAGTAGAGAGTGTGCAGTGATTTGAGTTTTACATCAAATTAAAAACGGGAACGGAACAAACTCATCCTATACATTATTGTGGTAGGTGCCCACGCATATAGGGTTAAATGATGTGTTAGATGCCACAGGTCCCACCAACACGCTTCCTTTATGATAGGAGAATGCCCAACATCGCGGAGATTTGCTCTCTGCTCTTCCCGGATATTTGTATTTTCAAATGTATAATGTTATCCTGCTAAACGAAGACGATGCTCAAACTATAAAAGAAGAGGGTTTCACAGATATGTTAGTCCTTCCGGGCAAACGAAATGACACAAAGAAAGATCAAGTGACAGTTTAGAGCTCCAAGTGAGTCTTAATAAAATCAGTGTCTGGAACGCATAGCATCAAAAAACGAGCGGGGCATCAAACTGCAGTGTCATTCAATCAAAGCTTCAAGGCTTCTGAGCGCTAGCCGAGAATTATTTTTTGTGAAGCACTAATCACTGTGGAAGGTGCCCCTGCTAACCAGATGTGAGAAGTCAGTCTGATATGAAAATAAGCAGTATTTGGAATGAATGTATTTGGCAGGGGGAAGGTGGGGCGGCGCAAGACCGTACTGACGAGTGAACAGGAGCCATTTTGCAGAGTGATTCTGCCTGTGTGCATGTAGACAAACCAGGCAGCAGCATGAGCATGTGATTCGGTAAAATAACAAGCATTTACAATGCAATGGTTTTGCCTTTGTTAAAGTTAGAGCTATTGGCATTGCTCTTGACACTCTGAAGCTCCACTCTGCACTCTGAATCTGCACTCTGAAGCTCCACTCTGAAGCTCCACTCTGAAGCTCCACTCTGAAGCTCCACTCTGAAGCTCCACTCTGAAGCTCCACTCTGAAGCTCCACTCTGAAGCTCCACTCTGAAGCTCCACTCTGAAGCTCCACTCTGGAGCTCCACTCTGGAGCTCCACTCTGGAGCTCCACTCTGGAGCTGCACTCTGGAGCTGCACTCTGAATCTGCACTCTGAATCTGCACTCTGAATCTGCACTCTGAATCTGCACTCTGGAGCTCCACTCTGGAGCTCCACTCTGGAGCTCCACTCTGAAGCTCCACTCTGAAGCTCCACTCTGAAGCTCCACTCTGAAGCTCCACTCTGAAGCTCCACTCTGAAGCTCCACTCTGAAGCTCCACTCTGAAGCTCCACTCTGAAGCTCCACTCTGAAGCTCCACTCTGAAGCTCCACTCTGAAGCTCCACTCTGCACTCTGAAGCTCTACTCTGAAGCTCCACTCTGCACTCTGAAGCTCCACTCTGAAGCTCCACTCTGCACTCTGAAGCTCCACTCTGAAGCTCCACTCTGAAGCTCCACTCTGAAGCTCCACTCTGCACTCTGAAGCTCCACTCTGAAGCTCCACTCTGCACTCTGAAGCTCCACTCTGAAGCTCCACTCTGCACTCTGAAGCTCCACTCTGAAGCTCCACTCTGCACTCTGAAGCTCCACTCTGAAGCTCCACTCTGCACTCTGAAGCTCCACTCTGCACTCTGAAGCTCCACTCTGCACTCTGAAGCTCCACTCTGAAGCTCCACTCTCCACTCTGAAGCTCCACTCTGAAGCTCCACTCTGCACTCTGAATCTGCACTCTGAATCTGCACTCTGAAGCTCCACTCTGAAGCTCCACTCTGAAGCTCCACTCTGAAGCTCCACTCTGAAGCTCCACTCTGAAGCTCCACTCTGAAGCTCCACTCTGAAGCTCCACTCTGAAGCTCCACTCTGAAGCTCCACTCTGAAGCTCCACTCTGAAGCTCCACTCTGAAGCTCCACTCTGAAGCTCCACTCTGAAGCTCCACTCTGAAGCTCCACTCTGAAGCTCCACTCTGAAGCTCCACTCTGAAGCTCCACTCTGAAGCTCCACTCTGCACTCTGAACGGTCAGACTCCAAAAATCGGCCCTAATCACAATAGTATTATTTCACCTGCGTGAATATAAGTCTTTGAAATTCTGGCCAGTGGTAATACACACAAGTAATATAAAATTGTTGTTCCAAAGAGCATTAAATGGAAATAAAACAAGTACCAGACCCATTGACGCCTGCACCTTAAAAGCGAAACTGACTGAAGCAAGCGCCCGGGCCACGTTGAAAAAAAAAAGCCACACACATTAGATGCAGTCAAGGCGCGCTCACGAACTCAGAAGGCACTCCACATGAACAACTACCAGACACATTGACGCCTGCACTTTGAAATGAAACAAAGTGAAACTGACTAAAGGAAGCGCACGGCCCATTAGATGCAGTCAAGGCGCGCTCACGAGGTCAAATCTCCAAAGGAGAAGCTCGTGACAGCCTGACTACAGCAGAAAAAGCTCGTAACAGTCTGATGTCCACAATATTCCCAGAAAAGTGGCAACATAAGTTGTCTCGCATAGACAGCAAAAGCTTCGCTTTTGCTTTCGTCTAGGCGAGACCTAAAAAGGGAAAAACCAAAGGATGGTTCAATAAAACTTGCACAAAAGCCTACTCAAAATTAAAAGTTGCCCTTGATAAGACAGAACGAGACAAGCAAGATGTTGCCCATCTTAGAAGGGAGTACAACCAAGCTATTAAAGAAAAAGTGAATTAAAAAACGAATTATGGGAACAACTACACAAAAGTTGTACCACAAGGGATAACATAGCCTTCTGGAAAACCATCAAATCTCCCTTCCTTACAGAAGCTAGGGATAACTCCAAAATAGACATAGCCATTGACGAGGCAGCATGGGTTCAACACTTTGCACAGATATTTGGCTCGTCGCCACAGAATCAAGTTGCCTATAATGATAAGGATAAGATAAGCCCAAACCCTAGAAATTCTGTTTCCCCTACAGCACTTGAAATTACCCATCTAGAACTTGAGCGTGCTCTGTTAGCGAGTTAAGGGGGAAAGGAGCCAGGTCCCAATGAGGTCCCAGTTGATTTATTCAAACATAACTTGGAACTGTGGACCCCAATACTGACCAGAGTCCTCGAAGCCTCTTGCGCTGTGGGGCTTATAGAATCTTGGTCAGATTCAATTCTAGTCCTGATTTTTAAAAAGGGGGATCGTCAGTGCCCATCCTGCTACCGGCTAATATCCTTGCTAGATTCGTTAGGCAAAGTAGCAGGCTCTAACATCCTTGAACGTCTTCAGCAGTGGGCAGAAGATAACAACAAACTTTCAGACCTCCAATTCGGGTTTAGAGAAGGACTAGGCACCACGGAGCAAGCTCTTAAATTTGACCTTATTTATGGGTAAATACGTCAACGCAAAGGGTGGGAATCTGTACATGGTCTATGTGTCTATGTGGAGAGGGGGGGTAAGGCAGGGCTGTGTCCTGGGACCCTTTCTGGTCACGCTCTATACAAACGGTTTGGATCGTGCAATGTTGGAGGGGTGCCAGGACTTACCCCTTATAGAAAAACGTCCAATACCTGCCCTTCTCTACGCCGATGATGCTGTGATCCTTGCCCGAACCCCCCTAGGACTCCAGCGTTCTCTAAAGAGGTACCATAGCTTTATGGGCAACTTAGATCTTATAATTAATATGAAAAAACCTTTGTAATGTCCATCGTCCTTAGACACAAGAAAACCATGGCCATTTTTATTGAAAACAAGAAACTTGAGACCACAAAGACGTACCCCTATCTAGAAATTTTAATGGATAAGAAATGCTTGTGGAGGCAAGCAATTGAGGCAAGGAAATTCCTTTTTATGAGGGCAACAACGGCACTAGTGAATTTTGCACAAAGGCTAGGGAGAAGACCACCTACTGAACTGATCAAAATTTACCAGGCAAAATGTAGAAGTGTTGCAATCTACGGCGCAGGGGTGTGGGGATATGGCAAGGTGAATGTACTTCAAAAAGTAGAGAACAGTTTTCTGAGATTTCTCCTTGCTGTTCCACGAAGTTTCTCTACTTATAGTTGCCGCTTGGAACTTAGTTTGTCGTATGTCACTGACATAGTCAAGTTAGAACCAATCCTTTTATAGCACCGTCTTTGGTCATCTACTAAAACCACTTTTAGCCAAGAACTTATCCAGGATAGTCTTCCTCTTAAAAATGGTCACAAGATCGGATGGCGCAATTACATCAAAAAATTTCTGAACGACCTGGGACTTGTTGGATACTACCACACCCCCACAGCAATCTCGGAGTTATCTAGAAAAGGATTAAAAACACTTTAATTCATTTGGAAGATCTGCGGTTGGCCACGAGGACTCCCAAATCCTCACATGTTAACCATCCAAACTACACTGACTATTCAGCCATATCGTACATTTCATTTAAGTGGCTACGAAAGGTTTCTCCTAACACGATTTAGGTTGGACATATTACATCGCCTATTGAACTTTCCAAAAGTAAATGATTGGTCAAAACAATTACCACCTTGTCCATGCGATGAAGTTTCTACTCAAACAAACAATTCACTTGGTCCTATTTTGTAAATTTTATAAAGACCCTAGGAAGCGATGGCTAATTCCGATTTTAAAAACTATGGGCCTTCGTAGAGGTCGTCCAGCTTATCTTGTCTTGCAATTTTTGGAGGAACTATGTGTTCCAAAAAGTACTGTACAATTCTTGAAGTTTTGTGTAAGGCACAGGCCCAACTTAGAGTAGGCGATGAACTGTATCGATCAAATAAGAATGAGGCCACCTTTTATTTTTGTTTAATCATTCATAGGTAACCCTAGATTGTCTATTTATATTAGATTTTGCACTCCAGCACTTTAATCGCCGGTTTGTTTGCCAATGTTTTAACATTTGAAATTTTAAATGATAGATTTTAACTATTAGTTTTATGTAATCCGTTTGAATGTACTTTTATGGGTCTTCTAAATCACGAAAACCGAATAAAGGACTCTTTGATTTGATATTACAATTAATAAAATATATACAAATAAAGAATCAAAATTGAATAAGTTCTATTTTTGATTGTAAATTGAACAACATATTTCAATATTTGAGCATTTGAATGGTGTATACTTGTTATTTTTTATCTGTGTGTATGGTTTTGAGGTTTAAATCATAAAACGTTGTTTAGAACGTGGTTCCCCGGCTTCCAACAATCACTCAATAGGGGGTACGCAGATTCCAGTAACAATTCAGTAGGGGCCCACAGAAGTCAAAATGTTAAGAACCACAGCTGAACTATAGCATCCCTATTAGTGTAGCCTAGAGGCATTTGTAATATTTTGTTGATGGTAGAGAATAATACAAGCTCCTTTTCTTTGCCACACAATCCCTTAACTCTAGGCAAGACCTTGCTCGAGAGAATGTTTGTGCACGAACCGCTTGCCTACTGCTGCTTTGAAATATATAATATTAATATATATATGTAGCTGCTCTAGCATGCCATTTCTCATAATCTCCCCTACCTTCGAGTCCCAAAAAATGAATGGAGACAAGCACTCTAAAAACCATATTTAAAAAAACAAGCTTTAAAGAAACTGGAATAATACATAAATATATCATACATTGTATATTACATCACTGATAGGCACACAGGTACATATAAACATTACAGAATACCAATAAATTCGCTCTCATATTTTCATACACATCCTTTCAGGCACATCGTGACGCCTATCAGAATACTATTTAAATATCAAAGATATACAGTCAAAAAAAATTTATCATAACTCTAAGACCTGTATAAGATCACTGGCTAAGATATACAGAGAGCATGAATGTCTTTAAGTGCCAATAAAGTGTAAAAACTATGAAGAATCAAAGCTAGACATAAAATCCCAAGCAAATAAAATGCATAGTAAAAGACTTCTATGAGACCATAGATTTAAACTTAAAAAAAGATTAATAAGCTAAAAATGAAATAATTATGAAAAGAAAAATCAAAATAAGAAAACAAATAAGACTAAAATAAAAGAATATGGGATACATATGTAACATAACTATGACGTTTCAATGTAAGTAGTGGTCATGTATAGTTGAGAAAAACAATTACACAAGCATTGATAAATTTAGAATCCCTCATGTTTAACCCCTTGGGCGCGGCCGCGATTCTGTGCCTGTGCGGCCGATTTGAAGAGTGGGCGGGTTCATGACGGCCCCAGCCATCATCAGCACACGAGCACCGTGATGCATGACGGCTGGGGGCCGTCATCAGCATGGAAGGGGTTAACACAAAAAAAATATCTGTACAAGTTAAAATAAAACTCTTTATTTACTAGACTAAATGTTTTCTCCATGTATAACAAGAACCAAGCCCATATATAGGGTACACATAATTAGTGGCATGCCTCTTAGTTCAGTAATAGCATTGGCAACTGGGCAGGAGAAGTAATAATTCTCAAATCATGTTTAAAAACTCACTTTTCATAAATATATTACCAAAGCATGATGTGGTAGTGCATTGTCATTTACAAATAGCATATTTTCCATTGAAATGGCCACAAAACATCCCCCAGTAGCATGCGGTTTTACTAATAATAGCCCATATAAAATTTGGGAAATTGGGTTTCAGCAAAAATATTTAAAATGTGCACATCACTAAGTAAAGTGTTCTAATTTGTTTTGATCCTATAAAAATATTTTTTCACTACAGAATTATAAAAGTTTGAACAGTTCACTTCAGGGTTGTGCCTGACATCTTACAGCCTTTCATTTACCATTATTTGCACAGTTCAATTGTCACACAGTTCACTTTAAAAAATCCTCCAACTTAAGTCAGAAAGAAAAATAAATGTAGTAAGATAAGTTGACTTTTGACCTCAGTCTCTGAGAGCCAGCAAACGTGATAGGATACGATTTAATTGCATTTTCTTGCTCTTTCACGTTTTGAAACAAGAGAATGGTTAGTAGTGTAGGCATTAATTATATCGATGTCAGCCAAATTGGACTTATTGCTGTCATGTCTGCAATAGACATTAAACATAGTGAACCCCCAACAGTGAATTGCAGAACAACACACAGTACATCTGGAGAGCCCAAATCAATTGCTTTGGTAGTACAGGGCAAGGTTGTTTTAATCCATATTGCAATGCTCCCCGATGGCCTGCCTTTACCAGAAAAGAAGGCACTTCGATCGAAACTAGCAAACCCAGACCAAAACTGAAGTGACAGCACAAGTTTCCTGGAACATGCTTCTATCAAAATGGTCCACGAAATTACCCCAATCGGTACAAAGCAATGTGTGCTTAATACCAGCAAGGTTCTCGGAAACAATTTAAAAAAGAGAATCTGTGTTAGACAAAGATACGGTGCTGAGAAAAAGCTAGGGCTGAAACTACAGAAGGATGCTGCCCGTCAGCTGCAGGAAAAGAAGGCAAAATGGCAGAAGACTACAGTCATCAGCAACTGGATGTGGAGAATATCCAATGCCAATAGACGGTAACGTTTTTGAAAATGTTCTTACTACTATGACACTCGTTGCGTCATGCATCCTCTCTTGGACCGAGGTTTGGGAAGGTCAATCATTACCATCCAAATCTGATGAGGGTAACAATCTGTTGTGGTGGGGATGGTAGATGCACCAAGTGTGTCCACTTGTGGGCCTCTCACTCCAGGCTGCTTAAAAAAGGCATGAGGCTATAGGCCTGGAGAAAAAGCCTTAGGCGACTATACTGGCAGCTGTGCTTATGCTGTCAAGTCTACTGCCGGAACTGATCAGGCGACACGCCAAGGCCAGATACCTGAAGCTGATAACACAATCCCTTTCCTTGGATTCAGCAGAATGGCCAATCCACCCTCTTCTTCTGACTACTAGAATATCATTGCACTCTGAGATGGAAAAAAACGAATCCCGCGAGAGCCAAAGACATACTTTATTCTTGAGTTCCAAGTAGGTTTCCTCACCACAGGAAGGTCAAGACGATAATCCTACCAATACAGCCACATGTGGGCAGCATTCAGGTGGCAAAGGCAAACGTGGCTGAATGCGCAAAGAGTGCAGTTGGCCCAGTGGACTAGTTGCATTGGTTAACTCAACACTTTGCTCCCCAACGCGAGCTACATTATAGCAAGAGGTAGATCTGGACCCCGTCCCTGGTGCTTTATTAGACATATTTTTAGTTGATATAGCAATCTCCAAGGGGCAGAAGCTTCTGCACAATAATGGTATTGGAGGTGTTAGGATGGTCAGCTATGTTGAAGGATACCTGGGCATGCTGTTGGATTGGTTCCAAGGGATGAAAAGAAAGGTTAATTTTGGACGACTATTCTATCTCCCCTTCCCAAGAACATAGCCTATTTACAAGTGGAGCAATTGCAGAAATCACAATAATTATGACTTGACCCAAAAGGCTTTCCCAAGAAAGGCAAAGCCCCCCATCACTCACAACAGCATTGATAGAGGGGGGTCGAGTCCACCAATGGAAATGTAGGGCCGGCAAAGTTCCAAAGACTACTAGAACAGGCACTGGGCTCCTCCATCTGATCTTTGCATAGAATGGAGCCTTGTTTTGTTTTGTTTTATTTTTCTTCTTAACTGGCCGACTAGGGCAATGGTTCACTGGCCCATCAGATGCGTCAAGCATGGACATAGGAGGCCCCCCAACATTTGTTGTCTGTGTGGCAAGATTAAAGCTCTCCGAAGAAGAAGAATTATGAGGACTTAAAGGGGCTGAAACAGAAGTGCAGGGCTGAGGAAATACCCTGCAAGAAGAGACAAAGCCTGTCCCATTTTCCAGTTCAAGGGACAAGCACCTCTCCGCCAGTGTGACTGGAATCTTTGGCAACAACACTTGCTGCACGTACCAGGAAAGAGATCCTTGTTGTGCCAATCGTGGAGTTAGTTGGGGCACTATTCTTCCCACCTGCCAATTTACGCTTGCCCATGATTGGTAACTGACCTAGCCACAAAAATAGTTAAAGTACTAACCACGAGGTAATAAAGCTGCCAAGCTAACCAAGAATTAAGAGGGGTGGCTCAGCACAGCCTCTTCCGTGCAATGACGGGCCCGTTTTGGCCCAGGTGCGTCCGTTGCTGCCGGACACTATAGGCACTTATCAGTGGGTTGTTCTCAGCCTGGCCACGTCGTACCAAACAGCAGTCTGGGGGACGAAAGTCCCACCCCAGACGGTATCAGGAAAGTTAAGTTCTGGGACCCGCTGCTGCTCTCACCGCGACTAGTGTAACATATAACACTATAAGAGCATACCAGAAATTCAGTTTGATCTAGTAATTTAGGGTTGGCTCAATTTCTTAACTGTGAACCCGGAGACTGTGATGCAGAAAGGGCGGACAATATTTGCACTAGGAGTTTAAAGAAGGGGTTTAAGAGAAGAACCCTTGAGGCTTCAGTGAAAATTACAGCAAAAAGAATCCATGATGATTGATTACAAAGTGTACAGATTTCCATCAAGAGGCAATACAGCAGGAATGGGAACTTTGTGGCTGAGGCAGCACAGCGAGGTGGAATCATTCACATTTGTGTCCGTAGAGCAATAGAAAAAAGTACAGGGAAAAACAATCTGGGAGACAGGCCCTTCCGTCTCTAAAGATCCAGTCAGCTATGTGGCATCCAGTTTGCCTGAAATGTATGCACCTGGGGAAAAAAATTAATTTCACAAGGTATCAGCCTTTCTTGTATAGGGTAAAGACAATATGACTGGAATATAGGTGTTATATTAAGGAATATGTTTGCAGTTGTGATGCCTGGACCTTTTATGTCTTTCATTCTGTTCTTATTAAAAGCTTGTTTAATATGAAACAAAATGGTCTATAAGGTTTACAGTAGGATATAGTATGTGGTGCAGCAAGTGTCAGTTGTTCATTTTACTTCCCTTCTACCCCATAACCCACTACCTTATAAGGGAGCAATTCAAGTGGTAGTTTTTGTAGGCAAATATCTGTCTCAATCAGGCGGGTCTGCTATACTGAGAAGCAGGGCTTGTCCTGCTCTGCCATCTATTTGTTGGCAAAAAGATGAATAGAATTTTTCCACAGAAATAAATCTTGCTTTGTTGATACGCTTCAGACTCCGGTATGCCAACGCCCTTTATGTGCGATTCCCAAAACAAATCTTCACAAGTTCCAGTTTGCTCAAAGTGCCATTGCCAGCATCGTCACATATGGCACAATTTAGCAGAATATTTCCCATGCCCACTCTTGTTAATGAAGCATTGAAATATATCTCCTAAAAACTCTGCAAGGTGGGCTTTAACAGGACCATTAATAAAAAAAAAAAACATCAGGGACCAATGTGGTATTCATTTGGTGGTCACCAACCTTAAATGAAGCTGTGAATACAGTATGAAATTACCAGTAATATAACCAAGAAGTGCATTTAAGCAGACTGGTTGGAGTACACTTTGCTGGCACTTTCCATCTAATTGGGATACTTTCCAAGCATCAATAGTATTAGCAAACCTGAAGGCTCAGCTAACTATGAATCCTCAAGGTGAAATTCACACTCCTACAGGTCACTATTCTGAGATGATCCCAAAGCAATATAGTGAAAAATAATCTAACACCTACTTCAGCAATGCCCAAAGTCTGATTTATAAAGAAGCCTAAAAGAACACATAGAACTAGGAGTGTAAACAAAAAAAAGGATTCCAAATGGACTGGAGTATAAAACAGAAAAAAAAAAAAATTGTAAAAGGATTGGCATTTGTACCCGCCTAAAATAAAACACTATTTGAAAAGACAAGTGTGTGCGTCATGACGCAACTAAGGCTCAGTTAAATATTGTGACAAGAATTTTCAATTCTATTAAGGACACGGAGGAGGACTAAGCTTCTCATTTCTTTACATTTTTGTCAGCAGCCAATCAAAACAAAAAGTTTCAGTAATACTACAATACCCATGATACCACCATATCACATGACAAACCATAGAGCATAGCCCTATATAATCCCAACCAAGATCTCAGTGTCCTCTTTCTTTGAATAAATCCAAAACAGTTAAGAAAGTTCCAACCATGTAACTCAGGAAATATGTAGATTCAGCTCCATCCAGAGAACCTTCTCTAGCGAACCCAAACGGGAACCAACAGGGGCTCAACTCAGGGCGCTACATCTGGCGATAACAATTTGAACAACGTCCGGTCAAAGAAGGTCGGTATTCTCACCAAACCACAATTTGCTTGTACGGGAAATTTCTTTTCCATAGCAGATTATTTGGCGTCCACACCTGGAAGCGTAGAGGAAAAAACACTGTAAAACTGATCTCATCTCATATGCCACAAAGAAATGACAATAAAAGAGGGAGGAAAATATTAAGAAAATCAGATACATTACATTTGACAAAATGTAAATAACTTCACAGGGGTGGGATAATTCTAGCCTCTGTGTCCTTAATAGAATAGAAAATTCTTCTCACGAATGTTCGCAAATTTTTTATACTATGTCAGGACCGTAGGCTCTGATTATGCTTGTTCAAAGCTTAGCCACCCCTGCAGAAGCCAAATCTACAATCGGCTCATAATAAAAAGTCTTGAAAGTAGTCTCTGACAACCAATCAGCAGAATTCATGATATCAGAGAGACTGACCCCCAATACGAAAGATTTTGAGGCCACAGCTCCTCGAGCCGGGTGGGCTCCAAATTTGGAAACATCAATTCCTGCTTCACATATAAGCCAACGCACCCATCGCGTCAGGTTGGCTGGAGTCACAGGGCGGAAAGTTTTCTGCAATGCGATCAACAGTTGACCCTTCGTATCTGTACAAAATTCAGCCGTACTCACCTCACACGCTTTCAAGCATTGTACTACAGGGTTATCTGGGAAAGTTCGATAAGAAACTGATGAGTTATTGCATTTAGTTCGTCTGGAAATGGAAAATGTAACCCCTTCCGGGGAAAATCTGCACCCCGCCAAATCCAGGGCGCGGACATCTAACACGCTTTTACATGAAACAATGAAAAGTAACCTGGTCAGTTTGTCGGATAGTGGTTTTCTAGATATTTATTGGATGGCCATGTCTCCAAGAATCGTAGAAGGATGGGCACATCCCATAAAATAGAATATTTTGGCCATGGGGTTTGGACCATCCGAATGCCCCTCAAAAGATTGCACACCAAGGGATGTTCTCCCACCGGTTCACCCTCCACCGGATCGTGACCTGCAGAGATGGCTGACCGAAAATTATTTATAGCTCTGTAAGCCATACCTGAGGAAGCGATAGAAGATAGAAAATTGATCACTGAGAGAAATGCGCATTAACAGGATTAGCGTCTCGTTCACTGCACCAGCTACACCATTGTTTCCAGGCTGAGGAATAACGTTAGTTGGTATTAGCTGATCAGGCCTCACTGATAAAGTTGTCAGCTTCTTTCGAAAGGCCAGGGAGACTCCATCTGTCCTGGAAGACCGCAAGGCTACCGGATGGAGTTTCCCTGATGATATCATTGGATGTGGGGAGCCCTCGGGATCCAGCAAGAGGTTCCACCGATGAGGAAGGAGAATTGGGGATGCAAAGGACATTTCCAGAATTACTGGGAACCATTTTTGCGCTCTCCAAAGATGAGTAATCAGTACCAGTTCTGCTCATTGACGGCGCTCTGTGCCAATACTCTGGGGATCATTAAGAACAGAGGGAATGCATAACACAGGGTGGACTACCAGTCCTGTAGAAAAGCTTCCATGGCCAACGCCTCGAGGTCTCGGTGCCAAATGTAGAATATTGGGAGCTGCCTGATGAGGCGAGATGCAAACAGATCTAACTGGCATGGGCCCCAAAGTCAATTCAAAGCATGGAAAATCCAAGGATGGAGTTTCCAGTCGCTTAAGTCCTGTAGATGCCGGGCTTGCGAATACGCCACCGTATTGTTGTGGCTTGGTAGATATTCCGCTACTACAAATATCCTGTGTTAGAGGCAGAAGTGCCAAAAATCCTTAGCGATCTCCGCTAAAACTCGGGATCTTGTCCCCTCTCCCCCAGCTTGTTCACGTAGTGAACAGCTGAGATATTATCCATGCGGAGTAAAATACAACAGTCCGTCCTCCTTGGTGAGAGACTGCGAATAGCAAAGGAGCTTTCCAGGAGCTCTAGGCACTTGATATGTAATGACAGTTCGTCCTGTGACCAGCGACCCCCGGTGGAAATCAGACCGCATCGTGCCCCCCCAACCCCACTGGCTGGGATCCGGCTTGATCTCTACCTCCAGAGTGGAACCAAAAATGGCCCTGCCATTACAGGCCTCCAAGTGATCTTGCCAACACAACATCTCTAACCTCGCTTCCTCCGAGAGGAGAATCTGTTCTGCATAACCAAGGCCTTTCCGGAGATGCTGAATTTTGAGTCTCTGAAGTACCCAATAGTTAGAGGGCCCAGAAAAATCGCTTGTATCGAAGAGGCCAGCAGCCCCACCAAGCGGGCTACTGATCTCAATGACACAGTCTGCCTGTTCAAAATCAATCTCAATTCTCTCTTGATAACCCTGACCTTTTGTGGCAGTAAAATCAGTTGACATTGAAGGGAATTGATCGGGAAATCCAGAAATTCTATTGATTGGGACAGAATCAGAATCGATTTCTGATGGTTCAAAATAAACCCTAAATTCTGCAGGAGCATGATAGACAATTTGAGATGACTGACTACAAGCTGGGGGAAGCGTGCCATTATTAGGATATCATCCCGGTAAATAATTAGTCGTACCCCCGAGCTCTCAAAAATTCTACTACTGGCCGAAAGAGCTTTGTGAAGCACCATGGCGCCAATGAGAGACCAAATGAAAGGACTCTGTATTCGTAATACACTCCTTGCCACAGGAACTCAAGAAAACGTTGATGTGGTGCGGAAATGGGAATGGATAAGTACGCGTCTATTATGTCCAACTGGACCGTCCAATCCCCTACTTGGAGGAGATGGCGCAGAAGATTGATACCTTCCATCCTGAAGTGTCGATAGACGACCCAACCATTGAAATCTTTAGGTTTAAAACTAGTCGAGATCCACACCCTTTCTTTTCCATCAGAAAGATACTATGATAAACCCCTTGGGGTGAGGGTCCGTGACTACAATGGCCCCTTTTTTCAGAACAGACTGCACTTCGGAGGAGATAAAAGTCTGATCTTGACGGGAAAAAGACATCATTGGGGGAATAAATACTTGCTTGGGGGAGTTGTACAATTCCAGCCTGTACCCCTACACAGTCTCTAGTACCCACGCATCCTGCGAGATTGATTGCCAGATATGAAGAAAGGAGGGATTAAATCCTGCCACCCAACATCACTTCTGAACATAGAAAAAGCCTCACCTGCATTTCCTGAGTCCTGGTTTCCTCCGTATCTACCTTTTCTAAAGCGATTTCTGGAATATCGGGTTGGGTAGGAACAGGAGCTGTTAGGGCCTCGATAACCTCTGGGTTGCTAGTGGAATTGACCATGTTGCGGACATTGTTGGTAACCCCGAACGAGCATCCTCTAAATCGTCCGACCCTGCCGAAAACCAGTCTGAGAGCTCTGCAAAGGGACCCTTGAGCTTTGTCAAGGCCACTAAAGTTAGCCACAAACTTAAAAAGAAGGCCATGTGCTAGTGGGCCGCTTCGGACATGGCGAGTTCAGAGAGTTTGGGGTCTAATTTTAACAGGATAGAGCGCAGTCTCTCGCTGGGCATGGCACAGTTCACATTCCCCAGCTGGCATATGGCCTGTTGAGCCCAACCTATAAGATCCTCCGTTGATTCTTTCGCCCGATAACTTAATTCTAACATCTTGGTCAAAGGGCCAGTCATTTTGAGGAGCTTGTCCTGGCAAGAGCACCAGGCCTGGTCTATCCCCTTCTTGGGGTCCTTCTTTAGGTAAGTCACCATGGTGAGGTCTACCTCCAGGGTATCAACTGCCTTATCCGGAAGGTCTGGTTTCGAGCACACGGATCGCAATCTCGCCCAGACGTCTTTGTCAAAAGGCTGACGCAGGTGAGTTTGAATGTAATCCGCCACCTCTTGAGTGGTAACCAGGCTGTAGAATATGGGTGTCAGATTTCTGTGGGTTCAAACGTTAGTAATTTAGGTTGAGCCGGAGGATCCATATGGCGCTCCTTCCGTGAGCATTTACTAGGCCTGGGGGCGTCCTCCGGGTCAGAAGTTTGCCAGGACGAGGAGTCCTCAACTTCCACCGTAACAGATTCCGCCATCGCCGATTCCGAGGGAGCGTTGTAATCATGTAAATTGGCCATGCTATTGGCCAGCCTGGTGAAGTCCGCTGCATGGGAGCCCTTAGCGACTTTCTCACTGGGTTGGGTCCCTAAATAAGAGGCAGGGAGCCAGCCCTGTTGCTGAGCGTAGCCACAAAGGTGGCGTTTCAAGGGCCCTTTGCCCAGACTAGGTCTTATTAACAGAATGCTACACTCCTTCATCAAGTGCATTAACAAATTCTTGCTCCAATGACCCTGAGGGTTCCTCTCCAAAGTATTCTTCCTCATACAATTTTGCCATGGTAAGAGTCTGCAGTGCAGAGTTAGTATCCCAACTACTGAGGACCAATAACCAAAAGAAAGAGGGGGGCACCCCAATTCAGGAGCAATATAGGGGAGTGGAGGTACCCCAGGCAAACTAATCAATATTTGCTATGCCAAAAACGCTATAAAAAAGGTGGAGGGAGGACCTGCCAAAAACCACTCTAGGCAAAGCCTAAGCCAAATTTATACTACCCTCCTGCAGCTATACAGACAGGGAGTCAGCGGGAGCAGCTACGGGAGTCAGGGAAGTATGAACAGTTATACACTGCTCCTGCATTCAACTTAAGACTCAACAACACTGGGAGGCATTAAAAATGGCCGCCGCGCATGCAGGACCCGATCGCTCTTTGAAAGCATAAAGAGGACAGCTAGTCAGGTACACACGCGTCTTCGCTCCCTTCTCCCTCTCCACCAGAGATTGACACAGGTGCAGGGCGCCCCGCTGGGAGGCAATTGGCTCCCAAAGCATGCACAGTGAGCGTCGTTCAAACAATAAAGACGCGCATGCAACAATAACAATGTAAATTAAATCAAGACTGAACTCGAATACATAAAACATTAAGAAACAACCAATTAGCAGGGAATATGTTAGAAATGGGATTTCTGGTTGGCTAGGGCTTGCGCTTAAGCCAGTCAGAAACCACGACTCTAGTCAGGGCAAGAGTAATACGCTGAAGATAAACCCTGCTCACCCCCTTGGTAGCTTAGCACGGGCGTTCAGGCTTATCCCAGAGGCAATGATTAAAGCGTTTGCGAAACACACACACAGCAGCAACACACTAGGCACACCACAAAAGAAACTCCACACAAGGTTAAATGAACAATAGCCTTTGTATTATCCAAAACACATTAGAATCATAATCACACATATACACTGTGCCAACTAGCACTAGGCAATATTCAAAGGGGATTATATCCATGACAGGGTCAAACGGGCCACGGTCAGAATCATCACAAGGACAAGTAGTAAAACTAAAACACAACCAGTAACAATAATAGCCTCAGCATTATATCTAGCAACATAAACGCATTAGGTCTGCATCACGGTAGGGATAAACACATTACGCCCAAATAATTATAGGCATAAACAATTATGCAACCTCAGGAGGCATCACATTAGGCATAAAACACAATTAGGAGGCACCTTAGTGACACTCCCCAGGTGCATACATCACCTTTCCTTAGGGCCTTGCGCCCTCCTGGTACACACAGGTACCAAACCTGACCCTAAGCCAACTGGCCTTCCTCTGGGGCTTAAATGCCCTCTGTCCAAAATGTTAGGGCATAACTGGGGCCTTCCCTTGGCCCCTTAGCTGCCCATGCAGCAAACCATCGTGAGCAATGTGCTGAGGGCGTGGGGTACGTCTCACCCCTTCCTTATCAAGCAAACAAAACGCCCCGTGTTGCAGCTGCCCGCGCTTCCACAGTGCAGCTGAGAAAATGAGCCTTGGCACCAATGTGCCCCTGGAGCTCAACTGGGACTCCTAAACAATGTGCCCCTCTCTTGGCAGCTGCCGGTAGTCAGGGCAGTGCACCTGTAGCGAAGCACCGGCACTACTTGTGCCTGGGGAGCCCCCGTTATCGGGATCGTCTGGTGCCAGTATCAGGCACCACAAATGCAGCCAAAGAAAATCAGCATGGGCACCAACACTGCTCCCCATCTCAGCCCCACTCACCGGGGCTTCTCTTGGGGCCTTAGACGCTGCAGGGCAGGTGCCTAAAATGTGCCTCGACCGGCCCAGTTTCTGCTCCCCTGGGCCTCCTCCCAGGACTTCGGAATGGAGCCCGTGAGGCTCCGGTCCACTTCTGGACTCCTACCACGCTGAGGAAGCTTCGGCAGCTTCTCCGCCCTGGCAGTGCACGACTCCCAGGGCTCCCACCGGTACACGAGGGCCCCGCCTTCCTCCAGGCGGCGTGCCTGACTTCTGACTGCTTCCTTCCTGCCGGCCATACGTGTGAGGCTCCGCCCACTACCAGGCAGCACGTGCCTGGTGTCCGGTTCGCTTTGCGACGGCTCTCCTCAATAAAGTGCGGGGTAGGCTCCCACCTTAAAATACTCACAAACGCTGGGTGGGCTCCCACTAAAAGGAGGCATAAAACAGGGGGGTAGGCTCCTACTTGCAATAACATCCCGAATGCGGTGTAGGCCCCCCTTGTCTTCCCAGCAGTCCAGGGGAGTCCCCACGCCAGGATTCCCCCTGATCGATGTGCAGCTCAGCGCTGCAGAGCCCTCGTGCTCCTCTTGGGATAAAGATATAGCGCCCACGAGGTGCTAAGCTCCTAAAAGTGTCAGGGCAAAGGCTGGATCCAGGCAGGCCAGCTCACAGGGACCTCCAGCAGGGAGTCCGTCCCTCGTGGCGGTTCCTCCTGGGGCCCAGCAGAAGCAAGTCCGAAGTCACAAGGAAAGCACGTTTTCATGGGGTCACAGCCCCAATACCTATAAAACATTTTCCACTTGTTCTGCCCTGACACAGGGCTGGGGGGAACCAGTCGCAACTGGTTCTGGGGGGTAGTAAAGCACTTTGTTTACCGGGCTCTTCTTCCCCTTTGTCAGGTGGGGGCTCGGTCATCAGACACCAGAGGGTGAAGGAGCCAGCATTCACCCAGGCAGGAACAGACCTATTCAGGGTCAGGGGACTACTCCCCCCACTACTCCAAATGTAGATCTTCCATTCAGCCTAGCGCTGACTCAGCCTGCCCTCTCAGGAGCCACACACCTCACCAGCCCCTGTCACTCCAGAGCCAGACCTGCAATACACATCAGACAGGCAGACACATAGCACACACAAATGCCCACTACTAAAAGTGGCATTTCTAAAATAGTGATAATAAATCTGCGCACACAATTGTCCAGCATTTATTATAACTATTCCAAACCTACCAAACTTGACCACGCTGCTCCTCACATATCAGGAATTACAACTGAAACACTCATCAGGGAATCCCAAATGCATTCCTATGAGAGGGCAGCCTAACAGCAGTGAGAAACCAAAATGGCTGTTTGTCACTACCAGGACATGTCACACACTTGAGGTACATGTCCTCCCTTTTACCTACAATGCACCCTGCCCATAGGGCTAGCTAGGGCCTACCTTAGGGGTGATTGACATGCAGCAAAAGGGGGGTCACAGACGTGGCACACACTTAAGGTGTCATGTCACAGCGGCAGTCACACTCCGCGCACAGGCGTGGCAGAGGCCAGAGACCGGTTTGAAAGGCTACTTTTGTGGGTGGCGCAATCAGCGCTGCAAGCCCACCAGTAGAATTTAATTTACTGGCCCAGAGTATCAGAGATACCACTTTACAAGAGACTGATAGGTAAATTAAATATGCCAAACAGGTGTATACCAATCTTACCATATTTACCTCAGAGCACACTTTACACTGGACAACAATTCTAAAGTACCCAGAGTCCTAAAACCATCAACACACCATGTCAGAAAAAAGGCAAGGAGGAAGACAAAAAGTTCAGGGATGACCCTGCAAAAAGGACCAAGTCCAACAGAATAACAATTCCTAATTGAACCGTATAATGTTGTATGACTTGCAGTAAAAAAACATCTTCAATATAACATAGAGATATAAGTGAAGGGCACTTAACTGGCTGCAAAGCAGCAAAGAAAGAGGACAGTGAGACCTTGCTTGGGACTTATATAGGGTTATGCACTGTGGTTTATCATGTGATATGGTGGTATTGTAGTAATACTGAAACTTTTGTTTCAATTGGCTGCTGACAAAAGTAGTAAAGAAATTAGAAGCATAATCAGAGTCTCCGGTCCTGAAATAGAATGGTTTCTTCAGCACTATCACCCAGCCACATTTAGGTTATGCCCAGTACGAGACACAGATTACTAGACAAACTGAAAGATTAAATTTGAATGATCTAAAAGCACTGGGTTACTGTCAAGAGACAAAATCAGGAAATGTGTCTTTGAAAGAAAACAAATTAACACAAAAGCTACTAGTCACCAGGTGTTTGATCAACAATGGCGAGGCTATCCTCATTATGGATAGTGAATCTTCTGCCAAGACATTAAAAGAAAATCTGGATGAACCCAAAATGGAGTTACTGTTGGAAGGTGATCTTACGATTGAAGGCAAAGCCATTTTACAAACAAAAAGTTAGAAATGGATCTCAGAAATGGGTGTCTCTCTGAACGCCATAAACACGAGAATATTCAAGGATACATCACATGTATCTGTTATCCAAGGCACATATGAATTTGGAAAATACCTCGACATAATACCCCTTCTCCCAAAATACGCTGTGCACATCCCTCTTCTTTCATGCCGATTGGAAGCAGCTGAATTAACTAGTCTCGGAGAATAATTGAAATGAGCAACTTTTTTAAGTTAGCTTTTGCACTTCACAACCTGGCACATTTATTTCCGATTTAACAATGTAAAAATTGTAAATTGATACTTGTATAGCGCACTACTCACCCGTCTCAAGGCGCTTGTACGAGTACCGCTGTGGAACCCATCCTGGCTTTCCCTGTGAGGCGTCCACTCCTGGGAACCCCCAAGGTGGAGACCAGGCATCCTTAGCGTTGTGGGGGCCGTTGTGGAGATTAAGCAAGCTATTGCCCAGAGTTGCAGAGTGGGACTCCATGATTGGAATAGGCACCGAGGCGAGAATTATCAGTTCCGTGGAATTTTTGAGCCCAAGACCCACCGAGGCGGGGAATTGAACCCTGGTCCCGGGCTAGACCTCTGCATCACGGTCTGCCGCTCTAACCATTGAGCCACACTTCTCCACAATATATAGTATAATATATTTTCTTGATCTCCAGGTACTTTTCTAGTCAACCTCTTCATGCATAAATTCGAACAAGAATATGTTCTAGAGCAAGATGAATGGAATGTGGATGGATTAAGTGCACCCAATACAAAACGTGTTAAAATCACATTAACCCACAAGTCATGAGCATGTTGATTTATTGGATGTACAAGCACAACACAGAAATTCTAACTTGAAGACTAATTTGCTTTCAGAAACCATTGACCGAAATACGTGGCACTGAACAAGTTTCCATGACTAGCCACTAAAAATAATTAACTATTTGTTCAATTAATGAGAAAGAAGATTTTGAGTTTGAATTAAAAAAAATATATATATATTAAGACATTTTGCCTAGGAAATAATATATTTCTGTTCCAGGACCAATTATTTAAACAGATATGTGGTACTGCCATGGGCACCTGCTTCGCCCCGAGATACGCGAATCTTTTTGTGGCCTGGTGGGAGGAGCAGGTGGCCTGGGCAGAGGACAATGCAGAATGGACACAGAGAGTCATATCTTGGCACAGATATATAGACGATTTATTTATCGTCTATAAAGGCACAGAAGAGTCTGCCAGGGCATATATTGAGGTACTTAATAACAACCTCAATCTTAAGTTCACAGGCGAAGTCAGCACAGAAACAGTGAATTTTTTAGACTTAAGGGTGTTCACTGCTGAGGGAAGACGTTGCAAGGCGTTGCATAGGAAACCCACTGCAGGGAATTCTGTGCTACACGCAGCTAGTTGCCATCCAGGAAAAACAATATCAAGCATCCCATATGGCGAATTTCTGAGGATAAAAAGAAATTGCACATGTCATTGTGATTATGAAACAGCTGTAATGGAAAGCAGTAAGAGGTTTGAAGCAAGGGGCTATAGCAAGACAGTGCTCACAGAGGCGAAATTGTAAGCTGACAGCAAGCCCTGAAGAGATTTGATATCTAGGGTAAATGTGGCAAGAGCAAAAAAGAAGGAGGTGGAAATTAATAGCTTGAGAATGATTATGGATTATTCATGTGAGGCCTTAGAAATTAGGCGGATGTTTGCAAAGAATTGGCACATCTAAAGATGCGACCAAATTATTGGAAAGGATCTTTCAAAGTCAACCCTTATTACTTTTTAGGAGAGCGAGATCTCTACGAAGTAGTATAGTTCAGAGCCACTGTGAGAAAGATGAGAAAATGTTGCCATTTGGGAAATTGCCTGCCTCCATGCTTCTCTATCATTAAAAGTGCTGAGGCATTTCAAGGTCCTAGACCTCTTCTTCCAGGGCTGCACTAATAACGGAAAACAATGGCAACGTTTCTTCGAGTCATTTGTGCAGCCCTGGAAGAAGAGGTCTAGGACCTTGAAACGCGTCAGCACTTTTAATGATAGTAAAGCATGGAGGCAGGCACAGAAGCATACAGCCGGATGGCAGAGCATTGCTGTGTGCGTTCCTAAATGCTACAGGCATCTTGTTGGACAATAACTTTACTCGAACGGCAGCCGGGCCGTGAGGAAAGGCACCATTGTCTGCTGGAAGAGGAATGCTGTATCCAGTTGGGCGAGACTGGGGTCGGGAACCTTTCGGGACTCATTCAGCACAGTTCTCACTTCAAAGGGAGCCTTCTTTCATGCAACACGACCTACTTAAGGCAAAAAACTGAGCATTATTCAACAAATGAACCCGAACTTACTTAAAGTCAAATACTTTTTAAACGTGTCACGGACTTCGAGTCCCAGAAACCATGCAGTGATGTTGCATAACCACTTCCATGCTAATGACAAGGTCAGCTCGTCATGGAGTGGCCATTCATTTCAATGGAAAATACACAGAAATCCTTGAAGTGCCGTAGCAGCCAAGTGGATAAAAAGAGCCGGAAAAATATGGCAACGTTTCTTCGAGTCATTTGTGCAGCCCTAGAAGAGGTCTAGGACCTTGAAACGCGTCGGCACTTTTAATGATAGTGAAGCATGGAGGCAGGATGGCAGAGCATTGCTGTGTGCTTTCCTAAATGCTACAGGCATCTTGTTGGACTATATATGTTTTACTTCGGGAGACCTACCAAAAATAATAACAGGAGCAGAGAATGGTACAGACACCGTAGATTGGAGGGCCACTATGCAAGAAAGACCAAAAACAAAGAAATATTGTCCGGTCATAGTGACCAAGTACTTCAAACAAAGTGGCAATATATTTTTTTTTAATTCTACGGCATTGGAAGAATATTGCAGCAGATCAAAATGTAAGAAGTTGTAAAATTGAATACCTTTATTTGAATATAATCATAGAAGCAACACAATGACGTGAACAACAACAAAAAAGACACGCCTACACTGAAAACAAGAATATTTCTGTGTGGAACTGTGTACATTGTAGTGGGGAACTACAAAGTCAGGTCCTCTCTGATCCAGAACACAAGTCATAGGAGGTGGTGAAGTCAGCATTTTGAAATGGGGAGCCAAGCCAATGGTCTAGCGTGGCTCCAAGACCCAGAGCACAGGTTGAGCCATAAAATATTTGGCAGGAAAATCATTCAAAACATGAGGTACAAATATGTTTAAGACACTTAAAAATGTTTTTTAAAAGTGTACTTTTTAAATGCAGGAGCTTTTTATCTTAGTTCATTCGATATTATTTATGCTTGGAGATGCATTTATTTTAAATGATAGTATCTATGCATTAACTTAGAAACTGTTATGCCCAACCAAGGTTCTTAAGACAATGCCATTCTTGAAGTAAGAGGCAAGTTAGTTGTCACGTGCCCCAAAAAGGGTGATAAGTACATATTACAGATGGGGTAACATTATTATCTATTAAAACAAACATAAGAAAGGTTTTTGTACAGCACACATGAACTGGTGTATTTTAATGGGATCTCAAATTCACTGAAGGGCATGAAGGCATAATAGAGTAACCTTTTTTTGCTGAGACTGATTTGTTCATCATATCCCCGTATTTTAACATGTTGATCTATTCAATACAACCTTTTTTCATATAAAATTACCTTTCCGTGTGCTTATTCCCTCTCCTACTCTCTTGCTGGTTATTGATTGTTTCAAGTATATCAGAGCTTTATTGTTGTCCTATGGATACACTGGGGTTAGATTTTTGATAACTAACCCAAAGGTTTACAAAATTAATAGACGAACGAAATCCCTTGTAGCTACTTCTCATCTCAATTGTTCACTGCCTAAGCCTACAAGGGTCGATTGGGTTTCCCATTTCTCTTCTACGTTTTCTAATACACAGCACTATGATCCAAGTTGATTTAAGTGAAGGTAGTTCTTTTATTTACATTTATTGATTTATAGATCCATTTCACTCTTTTGACTTTTTGTATAGACAGATTTTATAGAAGGAAACAGTTGACATGTGTTTCGCCCCCTGTGTGGCAAGTTGGGCCAGGGATTTCTCAAGGATACTCATCATGTACAAACCATCATATATTCTGACAAAGGTTACATATATTCCAGATTGCTTCAAGATAATATAAAAATCTAATTGCGGACACGTCATTCGGACGCGCCATCGGACATCGGCGTTTGCGAACAGGAAACTCGCATTCCCAGCGGGCAGAACAAGGGAAAAAAATGGCCGTGACCACATGGGCAAGTTTGCGAGATATTTCCCCCCCAAGCACGCAAACAGGGTCCCCAAACAGGAAAAGCGCATCGCGAAAGGGTGGAACAAGCAATTGCGCATGCTCGCGGAATTCTGCGTAGCTCGCGGAGATTTTTTACCATTTCGCACAACTTTGCGTAACGCGACTACGCAAATTCCGCCTACCCCTAGAATTAGGTTTCATTCCTCTCTCTGCCCCCACTCCAAACCAGATGCAGTTCTGCATACTGGACTCAGCAGCATCAATCTCTTCTCAGTGGTGCACATCAACTCTATTTAAATATATGGCTGTCTGAACTTTTTACAAAAGCGCTCAGTCAGCAATTTGGGACTTAGGAATTAAAATGTACTTATCTTATATTGTCTTCAGAGAAATTCCTTATAGTGTGTTTGTTATCAATCTTCTTTAAATGAAACTGCATATTCTCTTGTGCCCTCCTTTCCTCGTTGTAGTTAATCACACGTTATGTTAAAATTATTTGAAGAGCACACATACACTGGTTAGTTTCTTGGAGCTATATATAGGAGTAGCCTGGGTCCTGGTGAGTTATTCATATGCCTGAGTAAATAGCCAAGTCTTAAGGAGTTACCTGAATCTCTGGAGGTCTGTTCAGGATCTGATGTCAAGGGGCAGGGCGTACCATTAACGGAGTCCAGCACCGCAAATCTGTTGCTGCCTAGCCCTCACAATTTATAAGAATGTGTGACCAGAAGGTTCATGTGGGATGGGCGCCAATTGCAGGTGAGTATGTGTCTGAATAATATTGGAGACAAATTCTGGGCAAGTGCCATGCAAGGATTTGAAAATGAGGCACCCGATTTTGAAGGCACAGCATTGTGATATGGGGAGCCAATGTAGCTTCCTCATAAGAGGGGAAGAATTTTGCTATCTGGGCTGATGAATAAAATCAGTCTTGCAGCCTAGTTTTGCACAAGTTGAAGTCTTTTGACTAGATATAGCGGCAGACCAAAGTACAGTGAGTTAGCGTTGTCTATGTGAGAAGCTAGAACTGCCTGCACCAGTGCAACCGTAGTAAGATATCTGCCGATTTTCCTTACCTTCCGCAACTGAAAGAAACCGGTAGAGACTACCCTTCCGATCTGGGACTTCATGGATAGGTCGCAGCTGATTATGTCGCCGAGGCTATTAGCTGATGGGGTTGGGGATGAGCCCAGCTCAGCTGGCCAGAAACGTGAGCTGCAAGGATTTGGAGCAGCTCCTATCAGGTTCAGCTCGGTTTTGTCTGGGTTTAACTTTAAGCGGTTGCTGTTCTTCCAGTTGCAGAGGTGCAGCATGGTGGCTTGGAATTCCGACATAGACTAGAGCGTTTTGTCGATGGTAAATATTAGTTGTAGGTCATCTGCATAATTGAATGTGCTCACATTTCTTTCTCTTAAAGACAGGATTAGGGGGGTAGATACAGGTTGAACAGGTGCGGGGATAGTGAAGATCCCCAAGGTACTCTGCACATTGACTTCAAGTTAGGCGTAGTAAAGTGGGAGATGCGAACAGACTGGGAGCAGTCCTCCAGGAAGGACGTAATCCAGATAAGAGCCGAGCCCTGGAGTCCTGCGTCCCTGACACGGCCCACTAAAATACGGCATAGTGCTCGCTGAAGGGGAAGCTATAAAGGAGGATCCAAACACTACACTAAGGGATACAAAGCATGCATATCTTAGTTAACTGAATTATTTCACTGTGTTTCACACAAACATGAAACATAATAAATACAGCAGTTCCCAGTACTGATTGTGAACCAAAGAGAAAAACAGGTCTATCAAGCACTCTCAAAATTATGTAGTATTCCAAATGATTATTATTGTCATTCACAAGTTTTAGAGTTCATTTGTAGGAAGTGGACTTTCAAAATACGGATCCAGACCAGATGTTAGACTTCAAATTCTTTATTTCATATACATTAAAGGTATTTCCAGCTTGTACTGCCGACACGTGTTTCGTCTCATGGAGACTTTTTCAAGGCAAAGGGAATTACGCAGTGGTGTTGATAAAACACAAGTCTTGTTTCCCAGTGTAGATGTGTAAGGACTCAAGAGTCACACAAGCAATATGAGTCCGAATACAAAATTCTCAAAGGGACGCGATCCTTACAATCATGGTCACTTGATCCTATTAGTATAGAGCATAAAACGACGTCCAAGTTAGCGTTCAATGGCTAGGGTAGTAGACTTAATCAATTCAAACGTCTTGCTGCGTGGAGGTGGGTTTGTTATTTCTTAATTCGTAGGGGGACCATGATAAGTCACTCCTTTAGCGCATCGTAACGGGAGAAACCTCCACTGCTGACAGCTACTGATTGTGCCAATATCTGGCAATTGTTCTGAAAAGGTAAACCTGTAACTCTGCCCCACCTTACTCCTCTCTACACTATTCCCCTCCATTTAGTGGTGTCACTGCTAGGGTTGCTATCTGGGTGATATTGTACTAGTCTGGCTAATATTTGGATGACACGACCAGCTAAATAAATACATCTGGATTTATTTGACCTTAAAATATATTCAAACACATTAAGAAATCTCATCAGAACACTTTTTTTTCTAAATGCTCACTAAAGCAAACTTATGAATAATTGTCAATTTAAAAAGAATATTGAGAATTTTAAACAAATTCCTATTCACGTAACAGCTCTTACACCTTCCAGAGTCACAAAAAGTAAACAAATGGTTGGCTTTTATGACAAAGGTGGAAACCATAGTCACTGCTAAACTGAGTGCAAAAAAGCTTGACATAAGTCATGAGGTGGGTAATTGGTAACTTAGGAGAATAAAAAAACAAAAGAGAAGAAGAAGAAGAATAAAAAAAACAAAAGAGAAGAAGAATAAAAAAAAGAGAAGAATAAAAAAAAGAGAAGTAAAAAAAAGAGAAGAAATAAAAAAAAAAGAAATAAAAAAAAGAGAAGAAGAAATAAAAAAAAAGAGAAGACGAAATAAAAAAAAAAGAGAACTACTACTACTACTACTAGTAGTAGGCCTACATCCATCGCTTTTTTGTCCACCATGTTATTCCAGTTTAAACCCTGCCATATGCGAATCAGTCTTGACCCTGCTCCCCATGGGAACAGTCCATCCCGAACTGCCAGGCCCTCCCTGAACAGGAGACAAGCATGCTGGGACCAGTTTCGAGGTATCACCCCTCAGCCAGGGTAGCTTGAATCCAGTGGCATAGTGAACATGGGACCCACGCCTGGGCATATCCGTCCCACTAGGGGTGGCAAATGCAAAAAGATCAACGATGGACAAAATGCTGAACAATGTCGAACATTCACCCCCAGTACAAAGATTTTGGCCTAAAACCATACATTTTAACACAAAGAATGGAAAGTCTTTAACCCCAATTCAAGCTTTCTTCCACCACCGACACTTTCCCTCTCGACCTCACTTCATAGCTTTTAAGTTTTCAGATTGCTTATGTATGACACGCCCATGGTTTCAGTACACTTAAGACTGGCATTCTGTAGGAAGGTACATCCTGACTATGGTTGCCCCCAACTTTTTGCCCTGTGTTTTAGCTGGTTTTGGACATAGTCGACCTGGGACCCTGCCAATCAGGACCCCAGGCCTACTGCTCTCTCTTTAAAATGGATTCCATGTACCCTAGGTACATTTCCAATTGGTACTGGGCCACCCTATCAGACCCTGTAACTCAGGGCATGGGTGTACCCAGGGCTACCAGGGGCTGCAGCATTTATTATGCCACCCCTGGCTGGCCTCCTAAATTTGACACAACTGGCTGCTTGACAGCTGGGGCAAAGTCGTGTACTCACCCTTTGCTGTAGATATAGTATACCTATATCTAACCTAAAATGGACACACAGATTCCCATCAGTCACTCCTATGGCAGGCCTTAACAATCCTGAAGGCAGAGTGCTTGGAATCATGTGAGATGGTGCTCTGGCATGAGCTGAGCCTGTCTGCAGCTTGCGGAACCAAGTCCTAATAGCTGTTCCATGATATCGCATACCATATACTCTTAAGTGCATTATAATCCTCGCGGTTAAATGCTAACTTTGGTATTGCTTTATCAAAACATGTCGAGTAAGGTGTCATACGAATTGGAATACTAACCCCTCGCCAATTCTGGCGACGGGGTTAGCATTCCACCCTTCTAGAGGGAGATGACATGTATGTAACTGTGAACCCCGGTTAAAGTTAACTGAAGCCTCAGCTCCACAAAATGGATGCTGCCACCACAGACACGAGTCTGACCCCCTGCAGCTGAGAGTCCTCCCAGTGAGGGGAGCCTGGACAAAGGGTTTCCTGTCAGGGGCGGTGCTAGCACCGTCCCAGACATGGTTTTGTGTATCCTGGGTAGGCAGGGCTTTTCAGGAAGGTGACTGCTGAGTGGCACCCCGGTGCTCACTACGCATAGGCCAGTCAGAACCAGTTCCAGGGGCACACCAGCCCCTGGCCTGGGGAAGTCTGGCAGGGGAGAGGGGTGTAACCACCCCCCTCCTGGTCCCACCCATAGGCAGGACCTAGTCACCGGGTCAGCCCCCTTTTTTAGTATAAAGATAGGAGCGGGCCCCCTGTTCAAATTAGATCATCTTTGGAATCAAGACACGACTTTCTTCGAAAGGACTTCAAGATTTCTTCTTCAAGATTCTCCCTTGTGGCTAAGGAGTAGTCACCCTGCATCAAGCGGGCACCATCCTAAAGAAACACTGCGGTCTGCTGCAAGTCCTTCATCACGAATCCGACGACCCAGCTCGACGAGACCCGAATTCCGTGGCACCTCTGACCTCTACTCACCTCTACAGCAAAGCTGAGAACCGTGAGTGCGACGAGACCTCGAGGGACCGACGATCGCCAAGACTGCACGACATCTTTACTGCAAGCCCACCGTGCCCTCCACTGGTGAGTGCTTTGGGGTCCGAGAAGCCCCAACCCTGCGCAGCTCCAGCATCCAAGATCAGCCTCCCTGCATCTCCACGATCTGCGTGGGGCCCTTCTGCTGTTTGCTGTGCACCGCGTTGTTTGGCTACTAGCCGGCTGGCTTGTGGCCTTCTGAACGACGCCCGACGACATCACTGCTGCTGGTCTGGTTGCTCCAGGCTGGCCCTTGCTTCCTTCTTCAAGAGAGGCACCTCCTGGTCCACTCCAGACGCCATTTTAGGTCCACCGCGTGGGCTTGAATTTGCCAAGGCTTTGTTGCCCAATCCTGGGTCCAGCGACGCCGACAGCTTCTATCTTCGTGGGACAGCTCGATCCTCCATCCTGGTCGCCGACAACGCCTCCTGGTCCGTGAGATCTCCGAGCACAGCGTCACCCACTCACCTAGTCGAGGTGGCTACCATCCGGTGCCCTCCTGGTGCCCACTGACTACTGGCTAGTAGTCTCGAACTTGGTCCCCTCTGCTTTCAGGTGTCATCTTCCATCGGTCCAGGCTTGGATCCACCGAACTTTCTTCACTGGTCGCCTGCCAGCAACTTCTTTCTTCCAGGCTCCTGGTCCGGCAACGAGGATTCCCGACGTCTTTTGAGTCCTAAGCAGCTGCAGCCCCTGGGCTAGGTAACTTCGGCATTTCGGTGCCCCAGCATAGCCTCACTATCCAAGGGTCAGGATCCACTTTCGTTTTTCCCCTACCAGGTCGGGTTCGCCCGAGAACACTAACTTTGCAAATTCTAGCTACCATAGACTTTGTCCCGCATCTCGCGTGAGAGTGCACACACTGCACCCGAGTCCCCTGGGTCTCCTAGAAGTAATCTAACGATTCTATAGTCAAGTCCTAGCGATTCCAAAGGCTATTAGTACTGTACTTACCTGCTAGTAATTTCGCATTCCACTTTTCAAGTATATGGTTTTCCGTGCCCCTCGGGCATTTGTATATACTGTGCTAACTTAAGTATTTTTGTAAGAGTTTTGGTTTGTGCTTAGTACCCTGTCCTCATAAAGAGTACAGGGCTGTTGTGAATCTTAATAAATAACTGTTTATTTTCATAACACTTGTGTGGTGTCCTTTCACTTGGTGTTCAAGGGGTACCTGTGTGGTAAACAGCTGGCTTAAAAAGCCCTCTCGAGTCTTTAGCCTTAGACTGCTCGTATCCACGCTACTAGGATAGCTGGTCTATAAGGTTGACTTACAACCAATCATCAATAAGGGTTGCTGGACTGATACATAGTGTTCACTAGAATAGTGAGCACTGCATATCAGGCCACCTTCTCACATTGGTGGCAGCGGTGGGATTTGAGCTTGCTGTTGTTTTAACACACGTATCCTAAGAATATCTTGTTGAAAGATCACATAAGTACTGTTAGTACATATAACTAAGCTTAGAATACTCTGAGTTCTACTGAACCAGCTGTTGCAGCTCCTCAAGGCCTAGCACACCTTGGCTGCAACTCTTAGCAAGGGATCAGTAGGTAACACATAGTGTAGGTAGGTGCATCACTTACACCACACTAGAATCAGCATGTCAGACAAAGGAGGAAACTCTGAGTATCCCCTTGTGTCAGTGGACCCTCCACAGGTCCTTACTTCAAAATATGCTGCTCTTAGCTTCCATGAGATGAGACAAGTGTGTACTCTCAGGAAACTAAAACAGGGGTCTAACCCCACCACTTCCTTTCTGATTGGTCTCTTAGAGGCTTATGATGCCAGTAGGGCTGGTAACCCAGACCCTTCTAATCCAGAAGGACGTTTGCCCTCCTTACAGGGACCCTTTGATAGCCAGGAACATCCCCTCCAGGAAGCAGATGATGCTGAGGATGAGGATGATGACCAGTTGTCAGGGGATGAGGCAGATAAGGGACAGGTAGAAGTCAGAAGACTAACCAGGTCCAAATTAAGCAGACATGAGATTGGTACTGGGGGACCCCTGGGCCACTCTCAGGTCAGCTTAACATTGGGAATGGACGAGTTAGGTCTCTATCAAGAGGCTCTAACAGATCCTTTCGAACCAATGGCTCTCTCAACTCTTCTCACAGAGGGATGTCTTCCCCTAAGAGGAGAGTGTATGAAGCTGAAGAAAGGGCAATCAAACTGAGGATTGAAAGGGAAGAACTTGCCCTGGCCAAAGAGAGACTTGCCCTTGCTAGAGAGCAAGAATTATGTGGGCTACAGCCCACTGGTGGCAGCAATAAACCTAGCAATAGGGAAAGGAGTTTTGATACAAAGCACCTGAATAAGATAGTGCCCCCCTTTAAAGAAGGGGATGACATCCACAAATGGATTACTGCTTTGGAGAGAGCCTGCACTGTGCAGGGTGTTCCCCAAAGTCAGTGGGCAGCTATCTTGTGGCTCTCCTTTGATGGTAAAGGTAGAGATAAGCTCCTCACCACAAGGGTGGAGGATGCTAACAATTACAAAATCTTGAAGAATACACTGGTTGATGGGTTTGGTTTAACCACTGAACAATACAGGATGCTGTTCAGAGACACCCAGAAAACTCAGTCTCAAGATTGGACTGACTTTGTTGATTGTGCCACTAAGGCTTTTGAAGGCTGGCTACTGGGTAGTAAGGTTACTGATTTTAAAGGATTGTATAATCTAATTATGAGGGAGCAAATCTTAAATAATTGTCAGAACCAGCTATTACATCAGCACCTGGTAGACTCTGAGTTGACCTCTCCACAGGAATTGGGTAAGAGGGCAGACAAATGGGTCAGAACCAGGGTTAGGCCTAAAAACCAGGGTGGTGACCAGAAAAAGGAATCAACCAAGCCTCAAGAGAAGGGTGAGGATAAATCCACAGAGAAGACTTCCCAAGGGCCCCAAAACTCCAACAAGGGTGGTGGGTCCCAGAACACTCCTTCAGAACAAAAGAAACCTTATTGTCATACCTGTAAACAGGTGGGCCATTACAAAAGTGATGCCAGTTGCCCTAAAAATGGCAATAAGGGAAACATACCCCCAGGTAATACTCCTAAACCTCCTGTTACCACTAGTGGTAATCCCCCAGGTGGTGGGAGTGCCCCCAAGAATGTGGTGGGCATTACTTTGGGCAATCAGGAGGACTATGGCCTAGCCAGGTTCCCTGACCACACTCTTGTCTGTGAGACTGGCATGGGGTTTGCCAACTTCATTACTGGACCCCACATTTTGGGAAAGTATAGACAAGAAGTTTTAGTGAATGGTCAGAAAGTTGAGGCATTCAGAGACACAGGGGCCAGCCTCACCATGGTGAGTGACCATCTGGTCCCCTCTGCTCAACTGACCCCTGGTTTTACTTATCAGGTGACAGACATTCATGGAATGAAGAGAAGGCATCCCATGGCAGTGGTCAAGCTCAGCTGGGGTAATGTCACAGGGCCCATGAGAGTGGCAGTGACAGATAACCTACCTGTAGATTGCTTACTGGGGAATGACCTGGAACTCTCAGCATGGGCTGAGGTGGAACAAGAAACTCATTCCAGAATGATAGGCCTATCCAGACAGGTTAGTGGGGCAGTAATAGCTACAGCCCCAGTCCAAGCACCATTCCTCCCTGAAAAGGTTGGAAGAGCAGTGGTAGCCACTGCCGAGGCTCAGACAGACTTTCCAGATCAGGATAGGAGGGCTGTGACAGTCACAGCCCAAACACAAACCGAGTGCCCTCCTGAAAAGGTTGGCAAGGTTGAAATGGTCTCAGCCTCTACTCAAACAGATAGTGAGGTTGTGAAGCCTGAAACAATGGATCACTCCACTCAGACAGAGAGCATTGAGGAGGAAGAAGAGTCTTCCCCCTCCCAGACACTAGGTGAGAGCCAGCCTCCTCAGGGAACTGACTCTACCCCTGTTGAAGGAACTGCCCCAGAGGTAGTCAGGCCTAGCCTGGCAGAGCCCCTGATGGCAGTGGACCCTTCCCAGGTGGGACCCAGTCTGGAGCAGGTAACCTGCACCTCTCTACCCTGCCTCAGTCAGCCCAGGGCTGAAGAGGTCAAGGAGGCCAGTGGTGGACCCCAAAGGGCCCCCTGTCCAAAATAACTCCTTAATCAGCAGATTAGGATCACTGAAGCTGGTAAACCTAGCCAAGTGAAAATAGGACAGACTCCTGAGGGATCCCCCTTAAAAGTAGTTAGGGAACTCCCACAGCTGGACACTGTTGGGCACAGCCAAACATGGGGCCTAAAAACCCCAGACCTGACCTGTCCCTCCAGTAAGCCAAACAGAGGGACTCAGCCTCCAGCTTTAGGTAGCCAGAGGCTGACCCTGAGAGCTCAGTGCATCTCAGCTAAAGAAAGAAAGGCACATATGATGGATGGTGATTGGAGGAAGTTGAGCCCAAAGGTAGAGGAGCCTCACTTCAGTACTCCATCCCAGCATCAGCCTTCTTCTTTCCCAAGACACTCCAGAGACAGAGATTCCCTATGGTGGAGACCCTCAGACACCCTTAGGGTGAGGGGTTGCCTAGTGGACCATGACACAGGGGGAAACCAAGCCAGAGCTGGTCCTTCCTTATATGGCCACTTAGGTAATAGAGGCTTACCTGGACAAGGATAGCCTTATCTCCTTTCGTTTGGGGGGGGGGGGTTGTGTAGGAAGGTACATCCTGACTATGGTTGCCCCCAACTTTTTGCCCTGTGTTTTAGCTGGTTTTGGACATAGTCGACCTGGGACCCTGCCAATCAGGACCCCAGGCCTACTGCTCTCTCTTTAAAATGGATTCCATGTACCCTAGGTACATTTCCAATTGGTACTGGGCCACCCTATCAGACCCTGTAACTCAGGGCATGGGTGTACCCAGGGCTACCAGGGGCTGCAGCATGTATTATGCCACCCCTGGCTGGCCTCCTAAATTTGACACAACTGGCTGCTTGACAGCTGGGGCAAAGTCGTGTAATCACCCTTTGCTGTAGATATAGTATACCTATATCTAACCTAAAATGGACACACAGATTCCTATCAGTCACTCCTATGGCAGGCCTTAACAATCCTGAAGGCAGAGTGCTTGGAATCATGTGAGATGGTGCTCTGGCATGAGCTGAGCCTGTCTGCAGCTTGCGGAACCAAGTCCTAATAGCTGTTCCATGATATCGCATACCATATACTCTTAAGTGCATTATAATCCTCGCGGTTAAATGCTAACTTTGGTATTGCTTTATCAAAACATGTCGAGTAAGGTGTCATACGAATTGGAATACTAACCCCTCGCCAATTCTGGCGACGGGGTTAGCATTCCACCCTTCTAGAGGGACACGACATGTATGTAACTGTGAACCCCGGTTAAAGTTAACTGAAGCCTCAGCTCCACAAAATGGATGCTGCCACCACAGACACGAGTCTGACCCCCTGCAGCTGGGAGTCCTCCCAGTGAGGGGAGCCTGGACAAAGGGTTTCCTGTCAGGGGCGGTGCTAGCACAGTCCCAGACATGGTTTTGTGTAGGCAGGGCTTTTCAGGAAGGTGACTGCTGAGTGGCACCCCGGTGCTCACTACGCATAGGCCAGTCAGAACCAGTTCCAGGGGCACACCAGCCCCTGGCCTGGGGAAGTCCGGCAGGGGAGAGGGGTGTAACCACCCCCCTCCTGGTCCCACCCATAGGCAGGACTACTCACCTCTTCAGCAAAGCTGAGAACCGTGAGTGCGACGAGACCTCGAGGGACCGACGATCGCCAAGACTGCACGACATCTTTACTGCAAGCCCACCGTGCCCTCCACTGGTGAGTGCTTTGGGGTCCGAGAAGCCCCAACCCTGCGCAGCTCCAGCATCCAAGATCAGCCTCCCTGCATCTCCACGATCTGCGTGGGGCCCTTCTGCTGTTTGCTGTGCACCGCGTTGTTTGGCTACTAGCCGGCTGGCTTGTGGCCTTCTGAACGACGCCCGACGACATCACTGCTGCTGGTATGTTTGCTCCAGGCTGGCCCTTGCTTCCTTCTTCAAGAGAGGCACCCCGGACCCTCCTGGTCCACTCCAGACGCCATTTTAGGTCCACCGCGTGGGCTTGAATTTGCCAAGGCTTTGTTGCCCAATCCTGGGTCCAGCGACGCCGACAGCTTCTATCTTCGTGGGACAGCTCGATCCTCCATCCTGGTCGCCGACAACGCCTCCTGGTCCGTGAGATCTCCGAGCACAGCGTCACCCACTCACCTAGTCGAGGTGGCTACCATCCGGTGCCCTCCTGGTGCCCACTGACTACTGGCTAGTAGTCTCGAACTTGGTCCCCTCTGCTTTCAGGTGTCATCTTCCATCGGTCCAGGCTTGGATCCACCGAACTTTCTTCACTGGTCGCCTGCCAGCAACTTCTTTCTTCCAGGCTCCTGGTCCGGCAACGAGGATTCCCGACGTCTTTTGAGTCCTATGCAGCTGCAGCCCCTGGGCTAGGTAACTTCGGCATTTCGGTGCCCCAGCATAGCCTCACTATCCAAGGGTCAGGATCCACTTTCGTTTTCTCCCTACCAGGTCGGGTTCGCCCGAGAACACTAACTTTGCAAATTCTAGCTACCATAGACTTTGTCCCGCATCTCGCGTGAGAGTGCACACACTGCACCCGAGTCCCCTGGGTCTCCTAGAAGTAATCTAACGATTCTATAGTCAAGTCCTAGCGATTCCAAAGGCTATTAGTACTGTACTTACCTGCTAGTAATTTCGCATTCCACTTTTCAAGTATATGGTTTTCCGTGCCCCTCGGGCATTTGTATATACTGTGCTAACTTAAGTATTTTTGTAAGAGTTTTGGTTTGTGCTTAGTACCCTGTCCTCATAAAGAGTACAGGGCTGTTGTGAATCTTAATAAATAACTGTTTATTTTCATAACACTTGTGTGGTGTCCTTTCACTTGGTGTTCAAGGGGTACATGTGTGGTAAACAGCTGGCTTAACACGCCCTCTCGAGTCTTTAGCCTTAGACTGCTCGTATCCACGCTACTAGGATAGCTGGTCTATAAGGTTGACTTACAACCAATCATCAATAAGGGTTGCTGGACTGATACATAGTGTTCACTAGAATAGTGAGCACTGCATATCAGGCCACCTTCTCACACATTCTACTACCAAGTAGGTGACGTGACAATACTAGTGATCAGTAAAATAATGACTTACAGATTTACAGAACTTTCACAGTCGCTGGCCGGGACCTTCTATCACTATAAATACACATGTCTCTATTTTCCACTGTGCCTATCAAGATTCAATTATGTTTCTTTCCAATTAAGTACACACACACACACACACACACACACACACACACAGACAACTGCAGTGACTGCATTAGCCAATTGATTTTTCACAACGTAAAAGAATCCACTCCCCCCACCAACTACTTACACTTGCATTTATCTTTCATTTAAGGTGTGTGCATTAGTTCATATGCCTATACCTTTGTGCATACCTAAATTTATAAATCTATTGAGAAAGCACATAATTAAAATGTACATAACCTGAAAATGCCACTTCAAGATAAACCAGTCCTGGATCAGCAAAAGAGGATATAAATAAACTCCAGTAAGAAAAAAAACAATAAGATACTCACATTTTTGCTAAAAGTTCATTCATAGACAATAAAAAATGCCCCAGAGCGCAGGCTACGTCAAGTAACCACATATACAAAAAAAATAGCTGCTTGCTGCATGTCCCTGATCTGTTTCTATGAAATTGGCCTCAATAATGCCATCTGTTGCACCTTAAAACCAAAGACAATCCAATAAAATGAGCATTAACCCATTCCGTGCTTCTGCTGCGAACATCCAACAGCCGTCGCAGCCCAGCCCACCTTTTAGAACGCCCGCACCGCTGCGGAATTCCCGCCGCGATTAAGGTGTTAAATCACCTTTCGTTTTGAAACAACATTTACAAATATTATCCTCATCAAAAAGGGAACCCGTAGCTTGGGAATTTAAACCCGTTTGACCCCACATCTAAATTTCAAGAGTCACAATCTTAAATGTGCATTTGGTAAGTTTTCTAAATATGGGGAATGTTTCCTCCTCCTGCCATGAAGTAATCAGAAGAGATACGAATTTGTAGTTTCTTAGGCATCTCATATCATCTTCTCTGGCTATGTTTTTTATCAACATTTGGAGATTGGCTTTGCTAACTTTCATTGTGTCTGGCATGTTGCATTTTATTGTTAGTTTATTGCTTAAGACCCTGACGGATCTTGCCCATTTTAATACACTATTCATAATTTCCTTTTTACATAGTGTATATAATTTGGGGAACCCTGCCCTATCTAATCTCATTGAAAATGCTTCTTCGCAAAGGCTAAATAGCTCCATGCCATTAGACCAGTCTCTGCCCTGGCGGGCTGGACCACAGTAGAGGGTGGCATGGGCCCTAATCTATTTAAACACCAACCTTCTTCAAGATCCCAGTTTGTTTTTTCACATATACGAAGTACCTCAGCGCTATATTGGAACTGTTGCCAATCATTCCCTGATACGCTGCCAATACAAGTCTCAGAGAGGGACATCATACATTTTATCAAATTTCTTAAGTCCCTTCAAAGATGAAAGGGTTTTTGCCTGCAAAAAAGGCAATGTGCCCTTTCTGGGACAGATTCTTGACACACTACATGCCCAAATACTCATAGCTACTATCTAGATTTTAGTATTACTTAGGAACCAGTAAATATTTACCTTCTTTTTCCCCTAATGGAAGCACTTTAGTTGTTTTCTCCATGTTTATTGTAAAGTTTTCCATATTGCAATAATCTGCGAAAACATCTACCTTTCTCTGCAGACCGATTTCCGTCAAATCCATGATGACAAGATCATCTGCATAGAGAAGGCAGCTTAAAGACACTAGCGCTAAAATGCATGGCTAACCTGTTTGCATGCTACTTGGCAGGTCTGTCACTTTTGGGGGTCTTTTTTTGTGGGCTGCCCCTAGAGTGTGTTCCTACGGGTATCTACAGTTAGAGAGAGATGCGCTGCCATTGGGGGCATCTCATAAAAAGTTACGGACTGGCCTCACAGACTGCCCGGTGTCATGCTTCAACATCGGCTGTCCTCGCCCTCTAAAAACTTGGTTTGATAGAGGGCGGGCATTATTTTGTGGATTCATAGTAGAGTGGAGGCTGGCTTGCCCCTAAGCCCTGTGCCTCTGGTTCCCACCCTTGGCGACTGCTACGGTTAGTGTGTGTGGGTCTTTTTTTTGCCCCTGTTTTCTCCCTTCTGTGTTTCTCTAGATTTCTGTTCCTTTTCTTCAGCACCAAGATATAATGTTGATGATGATTAAGAAGTCATAATAACAAAAATTAGTGATGGGCCAGCCACCTGCAACCAATGGTCAAAATTAAGCATGTTCTGTGCTAAATTTAAAGGCATGGGCACAGAAGTCGAGGGCATGAGTGGGTTTGGAGAGCTAGAACTGTTTTCATGGGAATGTAGACAGTGAACCCGGTTGGGAATGCTGAGGTGGGGAGGGGGTAGGTCCTGCCTTTATTCAGGGACCTGACCTCAGAATTGGAAGGCTAGATTGTAGGTGGGTCTTCAACACTCACTATGGTAGAAATAACTGTTTTCTTACTGGTTTCACACTGTCACTCATGTGTTTAACGGGTCGCAAACAACAAAGGTTCTTGGACAAAAGCCAGTGGCCTCCACTTAATGTCTATTTTTTTAATAAACTGAAACCTAACTCACTTGGAGCAGCTATCAAAGCTGAGAGCCTACAAATATGAAAGAAGTCTCATGGATCCACGAATGGTGAGAGCCTATTCACTCAGGAAACAGGACTTCATTATAACACTATAAAAATCACTAATGTCAATTGAACTACCGCTAGACATCTCTGCGTGATGCGACCACCTTAGATCATGTGTAGTAGGTCTTAAAGGAAAATGGCGGGAATGTCCCCAGCTGTCAGTTGCTCAAAGAGGCGTGGCCGGATGAAACTAGCTGACTGGGCGTGGCTTACAAGTGTGCACAGAAAGGGGAGTGGTTACAATGCTCGTGGGAGGGGCGTGTCTTTGGCGTCCCGGTTCTTGAAAAACTTTCAGCGAATTCCAAAGCATGCGAAGTTTCAGATAAGTATTTCAGCTCAATGGAGGAGGAACGCCTTACCAGTGTGTACCCCGGACCAACCGTCCTCCCTTTCCCCGTGCTTCCAGTCCCAGCCCTCCTCACCTGCAGCCCCGCCGCCGTCACTCTGCGCCCGGCCGGCAGAACTCGGCTGCTGGGCCGCGGCGGCTCCATTGCCGGCTGGGCGGGGCTCCTCCACGCCTAACTGTCCGAAAGCCGGTACCGGTCGGTGACGCTCTTCATGGCGGCGGCTGTCAGAGGCACGAACCACACCCCCCTTCGCGAGCCGGTGGCACACGCCCGTCACAGCGTCAGCCACGCCCCAAAGAGTACACGGGAAGCAGAGGACACGCCCCACTGCGCGAGACCGTGAGTACCCGCCCACCGCGACGTAAGAGACGCCCACGCACTGGAGACACACTATTTCCAAACTGTATTCCGCGCATACCTTACGCCCCTTAACGTAATAGCCGCGTGCTGAAACAGACCACGCCCATGAGAGGAAGACTCAAAGTGTGACATGACCCTCGGGCACTGTCCACGCTCCTTCAGTAAATGAACACCTGTTTGCAAAAGTAATGGCTCAGCTGACCGATCTGCTTAACAACTGCCAATCATTGTCTGTGCCCCACCCCTTCGACGAGCCACATCCTTCTTACCATGCGAGCATCGTCCCCCGCAGCTTTACTTTCGGGGTTAGAGACAGAAGAAATACTGCCTGCCTTTATTTCGAGTCTTCTGTTGAATAAATAAAAGATAACGCGGCCATTTCAGACCAAAGCGGTGAGCGCCTTTTATAGGAGTAAGAATGTAGAAAAGTGTCCATGTGTGGCGCGCTGCTAACAGTCTTTGGTATTCACAGAAGCAGGTCGCACGGGCTTTGGCCAACAGTGAATGTAAGCTACGTCGAGGATTTAGGTAAAATAGTTGACTCCTTTATAACTGTGAAATATGAGGTGAGAGGGACTTTTTTTAGAGAGTCGCCGTTGAGTACTAGTAGAGTGGAGATAGTCCTATCCTATTCTGTAAAGGGGTAGAGCCTGTTGTTGTCAATAATCACGCAAAACGGTACTTTCCAGCCCCGGCTCCGCCCAGACGCTTTCTGGCAAAGCGCTCAGCTGTAAGATGACGTCAGAGTCTCCGACCCTCCCCCAGCAGAGGCACCCATAGAAAGTAAAGTAGGACGAAAATCAACATGAACCTCCTCTGGCACGTGGCCATCACCGGGTCCTCCTGCGATTGGCCGTTAGCCGCTGGACTGTCAAATTAAAAGGGGGTGTGTGAAACGCCTCTCCCTGAAAGGGGAGTAGAGGCAGTTGTTGTCCACAGTGAGGTGAAATGTATATGTAACGGCAGAAGTACTCTGTGTGTGTTGGGGCAACTGTGTCTATAGTGTGGACACTTCTTGAGCCACTGCCTGTGTCGCATGCAATGTTTTTTTTGCAACAAGTTATGCCTTGTTTCGCTGTTATACCGTTCTGTTGTGTGATGCAGCAAACTGTGTTCTACAGGTCTATTTACATTTTTTTGAATATCTTTATTCGGCAATTTTTCACCATAAAAGAATACAAATACATAAACATTTCAAATACCAATAAAAGATTATAAAATACAGTAGAAGCGTGGACACATCATTCATCAATTTACTGGCAGTAAAAACGTCCTCAGCTAGTAGGACCTCCAGTTTGTAGTTTCAGTAAACGGGAACGTGTCATCCACGCACTTCCTAAAAACTTGGCCACCCCACAGATCATACTGGCAGTTGAAGAATCTGTAGAAAGGACGCGTAATGCCTGACTATGGCACCTCAGCCCTAATTCCCTACAGACGGGTTTCAACCAGAATTTCCGTGCCCCTTTGTAAGCTGGGCAGGCAAAGAACAAGTGAGCCACCGATTCCTTAGGGGCCGCACAGCCCGGGCAAACCCGCGAGCGGGCATCTGTATTCAGCCATCCCGCCGTAAACTCATGCACCGGGAGCGTCCCATATCGCAATTTTAGGTACAGCGCTCGGTCCAATGGTTTGGTTATTAAGTCTAGAAAGGGTTCCAATTTACGCACACACTTAATAGACAAAAATTGGTCAGTGAGTGAGCCCAAATTCATAGACCTCATAGCGTTATTTTGTACCCAGTCCCAGTATAGTTTTTTTATAACATCTTTCGGTGGTGGTGACTGCAGCTCCCATGCCTCTCTAAGACCCAAGCTGAAAACCAATTCTTTCAGTTTATTTAGCCATCCTATTGTTTTACAGGTGTCCAGTAGTAGTAGTTCATCCAGCCCTTCTGCATACTTTGCGAGCTCCTCAGTTCTTCTTAGTCGGGACCAGAATAACAACGGGCGAAGCCTCACCAAGTCCTTTACTGTTTTTCTGCCCAGATCTAATCTTAGAGGGATCATTGGGGTGGAAGTGGGAAGAGCTACCACTTTCCTAAAAAAGTTGTTTTCCGCTCTCATCAAGTCAGAAACCCCTTCAAACCCCCACAGTTCGGAGCCATAAAGTGCTGCAGGAAGGATCTGACCCTCATAGATGGTCATAGCTGGGGAGACCGGTTTGCTGGTTGACTCACGGATCTCCTTCAGCGTCACCCCGGATACTCTTTGATGGTTTAATAGCATTTTAGACAAATGATCCTTCCAGGTCATGTGGCTGTTAATCCGGACACCGAGATAGTCAAAAGACTCGACCAGCTCAAGGGGGGCGTTATTAAGCACAAAATTATTTTTAAATCTTTTTGAGGGTGCAAAGGCCATCAATTTGGTTTTCGATGTATTGATAGTTAAGCCTCGGTTGGTACAGAAGGAGCTAAACCGATTCAAGAGTTTTTGCAAGCCCACCGGGGATTTAGAAATTAATAGGGTGTCATCAGCGAAGAGAAGTGTGGGGATTCTCTCCCCCGCCAGGGATGGGGCATCCGACTCCTCCCCCTTTAGATGGTCAACCACTCCGTTTACGAATAGGGAGAAGAGGGTCGGAGCCATGACACAACCCTGACGCACTCCTCTTCGCACAGGGATCCTATCTGTAAGTTGACCCTGGGATCCCCATCTCACCCTCGCATAGTTCCCCTCGTGCAGCTTTACGATTAGGCTCAGAAGACCACTGGGAATACCCATCTCTCCTAGGATTCCCCAAAGTTTTGTACGAGGGACCAGGTCGAATGCGGTTTTAAGATCAATGAAGGCCATATACAAACTGCCCTTCATGATAGTAACCGCCTTCCAATAGATGGCAAAGAGACGAAAGACCTGGTCCATCGTACCTACCTTCCTTCTGAACCCCGCTTGTAAATGGGAGAGGATACTAGCCTCCTCTATCCAATCGCCTACTCTTGAAATGATGACCCTGCCGACCACTTTCTGGATTATGTCTATCAGACTGATAGGTCTGTAGTTTGCAGGGTCATCTCTAGCCCCCTTCTTGTACACAGTAACTACCTCAGCCCCTTTCCAGGAGTCTGGGACCTGGTGTCCCCTCATGATCAGATTCATTATAATCGCGATTAGTTTAGCCCAGGCCTCCGGCTCCGCCAACAATAGGTCCCCAGGGATCCCATCCTGCCCAGCGGCTTTTTTTGGGGTTAGGTGTCTAATCGCCAATACTACTTCTCCCGTTGAGAACAAAAGATCGTTATCATCCACGGGGTCCCCTTCACCCAAGCTATTCATCCCAGGACTAGTTGTTTCTTCCGAGTCTCCATATAGGGATGAGAAATGTGTAAACCATTGCTGGCAAGTTATATGATCAGACAATGGTTGCGATTTTCTCTGCCTTGTTCTATTGACCAATTCCCAAAAGAGGTTTGGGTTCCTGCCACTAACTGCATTGGAAAGATCCTGCCAATGCTGTTCCTCCCACTCCCGTTTGGCCAATGATAATGCTTTCAGGTAATCCTTCCTGGCCGCTCTAACCAGTGAAGGGTTCCCTGAAAGCAGAGCTTCTGTCAATTGTTTCCTTTTACTTTTACAATGATCATTATACCATACTTTGCTGAGAGTAGAGGGTATAGCAGGAGCCCTATTACTTTTCCCCTTCGAGATAAAAAATTGGCCAACTTGATCTATTGTAGATTTGTAGGCTGAGTCAAGGGAGGGGTATTGGGGATTGACGGTCCGATTTTCACTGACCCATATTTCTAAGGTGGAAGACAAACCCTCAACCATTGCTTTGATGCTTCCTATATCGCCCTCATTAAGCTTAGCCTTATCCCATTTCAGTCTACGGTTGTTATTAAATGGGATAACTTCTTTAGTTGTTTTTAGGGTGACCATCGCACGCCTGTCATTCAGAACACCCCAATTAAACTTGCAACACAGGGGATTGTGGTCACTATCAATGTGTGTTCGCTAGAGATTTATTTTTATTTTTATATTGTGGTTCTGTGAATAGTAGGATGATTGACTCTCTCTTAGGGTGGTAAAGATGAGAGCACAATGTGCTTGTTAAAATACCCCTCACACACTAAAAAAATCCAATAGTGTCATGCTTCATCATTGGGGTCTTCCCGTCCCTCTACGGGGCGGGGCGTGCTACGACCTGACGAACTACGCGGGAGCACTAGTGATGTAACAAGGCTATGTGATAGTGCAGGGTGGTAAGTGTCAGTGAAGTGTAGGGACCTAATAATATGTGAGATAAAAGCAAAAGCTAAAAATCCTCTGGCTAGTGGAAAAAAACCAATTTATTCACTTCCCTAGCTGGGGACGTTAAAAAGGGGGTTTTGGGGTAGAGCGATTAGCTACTACCTGGTCAACATGTTTCGTAAGCAGTCCCCTACTGCTTACTCATCAGGACCTTCTAGTGGCCCCTACAAAGAAATAGCTCAGTTGCTAAGTATAGTAAGCCTGTCGTCCTAAAAACTAGCAGTAAAAATCAACTGTTAGTTTTATGCTTCAGGGCATGAGCTGGCCCAGGGGAAGCGTAAAAACTCAAAATTGATGACCTAAATAGGTCTCTGTAAGGAAAAAAGGGGAAAAAAAGAGAGAGCACAAATTTTACCATTGTAACTGTGATTCATCTATAGACACAACATATAAGTAGCGCCACATGTCCCACGGGTCATTCACATTATGCCCATTTCATAAAGAATGTAATTAAAGCTTTATGGACAGAGTGATGGTTCAATCTGCCATCCCCTGCACGTTCGTTTGTGTTCCGAACATATTATTGCCCCATAAAATTAAGGGCGGATTCATAGTAACACACATGCACATTCATAACTCGATGCACCCATCGGCACACACACAGGGTTAAAAAGAGGAATCCGTTATTTGTTGTTTATTTGATATTACAACCGGTAATATTGCCTTCTAGTTCAATGTCATACCCGATAATCTTTAAAAACCCATGACGCACACATAGATTGTTATATAGATTGCCATACATACTGCTGAGGACGTTTTGGTGTGCCCCATGAGCTGACAGTCGATAGGTGTGTCAACGCGGTAATCTGGAAGGGGAGAAAACCGCGCCCATAGCGTCAGAACACACACACACATTGCAATGTTATCCCTGTCTCTTGGGCCAGGTATTTAGAGACGTCTGGCGGGGTCTAGTACTTACAGTGGCCGCGTAAGGATACTACCTTACTTCTATCCGTCCTGCCGCTCTGAAGAGTGCTCGCGTCTGGAGACCGGTGAATTTTTAAGCATCACTGGGCGCCGGGCACGCATTTGGAGACTAGCGCGCTAACCCAAAATGGCCGCCCCCGATGGAACACGGGGTGTGCAAATAACGGAAGTATTTTTTCCATGTCTATTTCGTTGCCCCTTCGATATTTTAACAGAATCAACAATATTTATAATGATTATAAATCGAAGCCAAGAGGTCCTGCCCGGTGGTTTTATATTAATGGACCCTTATTGCTGATAATGCGAGAGGGCTCGCCCAGGGACCGTTATAGACAAATTGACTGCTGTTAAACGTCCTGAGATGCACAGGGATCCTTCTTGGTGGCATTGATCCTGAATATTTCACAATTTATCTTGAAATTATTTTTATTAGTTTAGTGACCACTGAGTCACATTAACGGCTCCATACCGGGTATCAAGTGATATCACCAAATAGGACTCTGTCATTGGCAGTTAGAGTTTCGTGAAAGCCAGACAATTCTGTCCCCCATGAATCTCTATAGGGTGGGTACAGATAGTGTGAGTTGCCCTGGAGTGGGGGTGGGTTTGGGGGTTACACACTTTAAGAGCACGTCTAAGAACTGCCTTTTAATGTACCAGAGCTTCCACCCGAGACATCTGAGGGACAATCTTCCCTATGGGCAGTTCTTGCGTCTCCGCAGGAATTGCACCGAAATTGACAATTTCAAAACTCAATCCAATGATCTAAAAAAGAAGCTACAAAGGAGGAACTATCCAAAAAGGATCATCAATCAAGCATATAAAAGAGCCCCTGGGCGAGCCCTCTCGCATTATCAGCAATAAGGGTCCATTAATATAAAACCACCGGGCAGGACCTCTTGGCTTCGATTTATAATCATTATAAATATTGTTGATTCTGTTAAAATATCGAAGGGGCAACGAAATAGACATGGAAAAAATACTTCCGTTATTTGCACACCCCGTGTTCCATCGGGGGCGGCCATTTTGGGTTAGCGCGCTAGTCTCCAAATGCGTGCCCGGCGCCCAGTGATGCTTAAAAATTCACCGGTCTCCAGACGCGAGCACTCTTCAGAGCGGCAGGACGGATAGAAGTAAGGTAGTATCCTTACGCGGCCACTGTAAGTACTAGACCCCGCCAGACGTCTCTAAATACCTGGCCCAAGAGACAGGGATAACATTGCAATGTGTGTGTGTGTTCTGACGCTATGGGCGCGGTTTTCTCCCCTTCCAGATTACCGCGTTGACACACCTATCGACTGTCAGCTCATGGGGCACACCAAAACGTCCTCAGCAGTATGTATGGCAATCTATATAACAATCTATGTGTGCGTCATGGGTTTTTAAAGATTATCGGGTATGACATTGAACTAGAAGGCAATATTACCGGTTGTAATATCAAATAACAAACAACAAATAACGGATTCCTCTTTTTAACCCTGTGTGTGTGCCGATGGGTGCATCGAGTTATGAATGTGCATGTGTGTTACTATGAATCCGCCCTTAATTTTATGGGGCAATAATATGTTCGGAACACAAACGAACGTGCAGGGGATGGCAGATTGAACCATCACTCTGTCCATAAAGCTTTAATTACATTCTTTATGAAATGGGCATAATGTGAATGACCCGTGGGACATGTGGCGCTACTTATATGTTGTGTCTATAGATGAATCACAGTTACAATGGTAAAATTTGTGCTCTCTCTTTTTTTCCCCTTTTTTCCTTACAGAGACCTATTTAGGTCATCAATTTTGAGTTTTTACGCTTCCCCTGGGCCAGCTCATGCCCTGAAGCATAAAACTAACAGTTGATTTTTACTGCTAGTTTTTAGGACGACAGGCTTACTATACTTAGCAACTGAGCTATTTCTTTGTAGGGGCCACTAGAAGGTCCTGATGAGTAAGCAGTAGGGGACTGCTTACGAAACATGTTGACCAGGTAGTAGCTAATCGCTCTACCCCAAAACCCCCTTTTTAACGTCCCCAGCTAGGGAAGTGAATACATTGGTTTTTTTCCACTAGCCAGAGGATTTTTAGCTTTTGCTTTTATCTCACATATTATTAGGTCCCTACACTTCACTGACACTTACCACCCTGCACTATCACATAGCCTTGTCACATCACTAGTGCTCCCGCGTAGTTCGTCAGGTCGTAGCACGCCCCGCCCCGTAGAGGGACGGGAAGACCCCAATGATGAAGCATGACACTATTGGATTTTTTTAGTGTGTGAGGGGTATTTTAACAAGCACATTGTGCTCTCATCTTTACCACCCTAAGAGAGAGTCAATCATCCTACTATTCACAGAACCACAATATAAAAATAAAAATAAATCTCTAGCGAACACACATTGATAGAATCCTTTTGTTTGTGCATATCTGATTGGAGGGTGATTCTATCAACACCTCTCTACTTCCTTCTGTGTTTTGGGATTGTGGTCACTATCCTGGCTTGGGACGACCTCCATATCAATCAGGTCCGGCCAGGATCCAACATCCATTAGGATGTAATCGATTCGGGACGGACCCAAAAGTCTATTAAAGGTCCATGCCCCTGACTGGTCAGATATAGTCCTACCATTGAGGGCTCTTAGTTTATGGTCCCTTGTCAGTGCATTAATTTGTATGGCCCTAGGCGACCACTTCCTAACAGGGGGCAGGGAAAGAGTAGGCATAGACCATTTTGAATCCTCCTCTTCGATTCCTAAAGGGTCGTCTCCGAGAAGGGGTTCAAATGTACAATTAAAATCACCCCCCACCAGAATTCTAGCTGAACAGGGGCAATTGGCTAAGGCCGAATCCAGGGCTGTTAGGGTCAAAGAGGGAGAGTCACCCTGTGTCCCTCTTGCATAAACATTAAAAAGGTCAAGCCTGATAACATCCTCCCCTCCTTTTGCCGAGAGGTGGAGTATATCGTTACACTCCACAATATGGCTTGTAACCACCCAATTCAGATCTATTTTTATCCAGACTATGAGACCGCCCGATGGTCTGCCCTTTCCCTTACTTACTGCGGACACACAGTGGGTGGTATACCCCGATTTATGTAGCGGAACAAAACTCCATGTCTCCTGGAACAGGCAGACATCAAACTGCTCAATTTGTGTGTGCCACTCCGGGATTTCTAACTTCCTCTTTAGCCCAGCAATATTCCAAGAAAGGAGGTTTATTACCCTCCTTCCTCTAGGCATAGAAGTATAACCCACCTTAGTCAACCTCTCATCAACCACCCTAGTCAAAGGGCACCCCCCCTCCTGGGCCAGTGAAGTGAGGGTTGCAAAGCAACCAACCGTACTCATCACGGGCCCAGCTGGCCTAGAATCCTCAGTTATGCCAATGGTGGTCACCATGTGGTCTGTAGATAGACTAACTTCTTCAGTGCCAATGCTACCCCAGGGTGGACGAGAATCCTCAACCCCTGGAGGTTCATTATCAATTTCCCCCCCCCCTTGCCCCCAACTTCAATCGCAGTCTTCCAGCCCTGACAGCTGGGAAAACCGATTGTAGGTATCCAACGGGGTAAAGGGCATCAGGTGGTTCATACTAGAACCCTGGTTCAGCATGTGTCTATGGGGGACCATGGACCAGGCGGAGTGTAGATCAGGCACCCTAGTCAGCTGATGACCATACTGAGGTTGATTATTAATGTAGGGCGGAATAAAGGGCGGCCTATAAGATTGTGGTCTGTTTGAATATTTAGAGTTGGTAACTTTTGACCTGGGATAAAAGTATGTTAAAGCCCGTGGGATAACACAGGTTTCCCCAATCCCAGGTGGCCAGTTTAGGATGTAATCAACTGCCCGAGGGTCTCTAAAATTAACCACCACTAGGTCCCCCTCAATATCTTTAGTTCTACTCCCCAGCCAATTGATCCGTCTAACATGAACTATGTCCCCATCTATGTTAGGTGCTATCGGCCTATGTAACCGCAACCAATGGATAATTTTATTTTTGAGGTCGACAAATCCCTCCTTCTTATTTTCAGTTAGCTGCGGAACCCCCGTTAGGATCACCACGTAGGGCACAGCTTCTGGGGGAATCTCTACTTGTGGGACCCTTTTATGAGGTATTCTGTTTTTTCCATCATCCCCGTGTGCACTCTGATTGTTACTCGTCGGGGCCTTTAGGGATGGATTGGAGGGGCCCGCTCCCAACTCCGTGACTGGTGCTTTAGGTTGTTTAGGCGGCGGTGTATTATGAGTTGGGGGCACAGCTCCCCCCGGAGGCTGGCGAGTTTGCTTAGCCAGAGCAGGAGTGGGAGGAATTCTCGATTTACTTTGAGGTGTGGTAGGAGGGGGTGTGGGATGTACCGCCACACTTCCTTTATTTTTGGTATGGGTAGACATACTAGTTATGGCGGCTTCCAATATGGTTAATCTAATTTCCACCTTTTTAATAGACTCATTAATAGGTAGGAGGAGAGATCTTAACAAAAATTCCAGGTTCCCTGATACTGAGGAAGGAAGTAGTGGTGAAGTAATAGGTGGGGTGACTCTAATGTTATTATCAGGAACCTCATCTTGTATGGTTGCTAAAGATGGACAATGACCCGGTGAAACAACTACCTGTGGAGTGTGTTCCTGCTCCGCTACTGTAGGAGTCTCAGTTGTAATCAGAGTTTTTATCCCTTTGCCAAAGTCAGCATGCGATGTTTTTGCTTTACCTGATACCACCCTTTGTTTCCTTCTTTTTTTACTAGGGGGCGGGCGGTGGATCTGGGCTACAGGATAAATATTAACTTTCTGCTTCCTAGATTTAGATTTATCGGCCGCACGACTACCACTAGGGGTGGGTGAAACAAATATAATATTATCCACGGGCAAACAAGGAGTGGCTACAAAGTCACGAAACAATAGGGGGACTCCATCTTGACTTACGTTATCCTCACTTAGGCCATTCGAATCACCTTCCCGGTTCACTTCAAGTAGACTATCAGTAAGGGGTCTGTTTTTCATATTCTCAACAGAGCGACGCCGCTCTGCCCTACGCTCCGCTAGGATGGAGTCCTTTTCTCCCTCGCTCCTCTTGGGGAAATAATTCTCCAGGGATCCATTACGTAATCTAGATTTTTTTCCCGGGGTTTCTTCTTCTGTTGCCCTATCCATTATGTAATGAACAATGTCCTCCGGACTGCAAACGAAAGAGGTCAGGCCCTGCCCGGCCTCCTCCGGCCCCGGACGGCCACAGACGGTCCCGCCCTTGTCCCTGGCTTATCCCCGGGCGTCCCGCACGCGTCCCGCGTAGCGGGGATCAGCTGTTCCTAATAGGGGATGAGGCGGTTGGGGGCGGGGCAACCAGGGAGAGCGTCCAGGTGCAGGTGATGGCAACACAGGGACTCCTGGGAAATGGAGTCCCTGTCCCTCACCTGGCGCTCGCAGCCCTGGTAGAGTGTTCTCCTCCCGCCCTGCAGCCCACACAAGACTCCAGCTAAGGACCCACTCCTCAGCAGGAATGCCCAGCAAGACGGGCGATGCGGGACCCGCGCAGCGGGTACCGCGAGGTCCAACGACGGCAAAAAGGGCAACCAAGCAGAGATGGATTCAGCAGCAGAAACGTTGCAGGGATTTAGCCGGTGAGTTCCCTGGTCAGCTACAAGCAGTTTTAGGCGTTTCCCAAACTTCTTTCACAGGCAGCAGCTTTTAGCTCGGCGGTGGGGGGCGGGGCAACCAGGGAAAGCGTCCAGGTGCAGGTGATGGCAACACAGGGACTCCTGGGAAATGGAGTCCCTGTCCCTCACCTGGCGCTCGCAGCCCTGGTAGAGTGTTCTCCTCCCGCCCTGCAGCCCACACAAGACTCCAGCTAAGGACCCACTCCTCAGCAGGAATGCCCAGCAAGACGGGCGATGCGGGACCCGCGCAGCGGGTACCGCGAGGTCCAACGACGGCAAAAAGGGCAACCAAGCAGAGATGGATTCAGCAGCAGAAACGTTGCAGGGATTTAGCCGGTGAGTTCCCTGGTCAGCTACAAGCAGTTTTAGGCGTTTCCCCAGGTCTATTTATGGATTGCACGTGACTCCAAAAAATCAACCACAATGCCCTCGTGCACTCTTATTGGAATACAGACAGGAACACCCCAGTTGTCATCCTCCTCCGTTGGCCCCCCATTGCAGCACGCGTATAGCTATCAATAGTGCAGCAGGTGCAGTGGTGCCCGCTAGGGACCGAGAGGCCTAATTGACACCAAGGGTAGCTTATTATTTCGGTCAAAAAAGAGGATAGGTTTAGGGTCGACAGCATGTTTTTTCTGCGCCACTTTCTGCAAGGCCTGAACTCTGTTGAGTCTCTAGTTGATCTATTATGACCCTCCACTGGACAAATGCAGCAAAAGATCCCAAACGTAAGTTTTTTTATACTTGCACCTTCAGCAATGTGGTTCTATTACAGAGTCACATAATATGCATGCGGAACTTCTTTAATGTTTGACAAACAGATCCAACCATCAGAAAAATATACAAATAGACACCACTGCAACATTAAGCTGAAATGCACCAGTGGAGGAATATTTGATTTGTCGAACGCATACTCCTGATCACACGGTGGTGGTAAGTTTTTCTAACTATAAACACAGAGAAACAGTAGCATTCAAATGAAAATGTATGCAGTTGTAGGTGCACTGAAACATAGTTAAGGAAGAGAACAATAACGTGTCTCATTAATAAACCTAGACATGTCTCCAGCCATCACACTATATGCCATAAAGTGAGACACACATGAATCACCCACTTCCCTTTCTTTTTCTCTAAATAATCCCAACCTGTCCACTCTGCTGAATTTTCCATGTAGTTATGAATTCCTTTTCCCTGTGGATCTGTATGTAAGTCCCAACGTTTATGCACAGGAGCACAATGTCTGGTTGTAAAAACACCAATTGTCAGCTTACAGTGGGCTTAGAGACCAACCCTTGCTTACCATTGGTTAGCTTTATTGTCGCTCTCATTTGATTATTTTTGTTTATTAGCTCGTGTGTGTGCTTTCCATATTCTGGCGTTTTGTCCGTCCTCCTAGAGCAGAGTTCTTCAAACTTTTGAAGGTTGAGCCCCCCTGTAAAAGGGTGCAAAGACAACCAGTAACCAAAGACCCTTCTCTGTGTTGCCCGGCGGTATCGCCTCTATGACCCACCAATATTAATCAATGAAGAAGCAGGCGCTGGAGACTGAAAGGCAGGAAACGGGGTTTTATTCTCTCCGGAGGAGAACACATCAATTCGGACAGCAAGTATCGTCACGAGGTGCTCTGCTCGTATCTCGGAGGCCTGGCCTTTTATACATAGGATTAGGATCTTTATTACATGTAACACATTCTTGTAACATTTTGGCATGTGAAAGAACATCCTCGGAATCTCCCCTTCGGGCCCGTTCCCACATATATTTGCAGTTGAATTCCCCACCCCGGTCACAACAGGTGATGATTATCGTGCAGCTGGACATTCCGCCGATTCACGGAATGTGTGGAGTTTGATCGGATCTCATAGGGTGGGGGCTTTGATCAACTCGAGGGCCCTTTGATGGGCAGGGGAAGCTTCCTACTGTACGGGGTAATAAACAGTATCCGCAGGGCCAGGTGGCGGCCTGGAACAAGGAAGACAAACGGGGACACAGGAAAAGGGGTTTTGTATCAAAGGACCTAAGACCATGAAAGGAATGAAGGGAGGTGTCGCGCTGGGAACAGGATGGGATTCTGTGGCAGAGCTGCGCTGAAGAGGGGTTTATGGCCCAAGGCATGTGAGAGCGAGGGGGTTGTCAGCGTGCGGGGGATACCTGCGAGGATAGGAGAGCGAGAGACGCGCTGGCTATCAGGGAAGGGGCAGGGAGGCCATGGTGCTAAAAATGGCTGCCGCTTACGCTCAAGGCATCTGGGAGCGGGAGTGATCAGTGCGTGGGGGTGTTGGTGAGGGTAAAGGTCCGTGTTGGGGGTCAGGGGCGCGCAGAGAGTGGTTCTGATCAGAGCAGCTAAAATGGTGGGGACACATGACAAAAGTGTGGCATCAGAAAAAGGCAAGATGGCGCAGATGATGTTCACCAAAACGTAACAATTTTCCACAGTCCTCCCTTTAACATTTCCAAGACATCTTGCTGGCCTATTTCCTATCTATATCTACTGTGGTGGTCATAAGTAAGGGGATGGAGACCTAGGCAAAGGAACTGTACATAAATATCACATTATAAATATCACAGTTGAAAATCTTGTCATCTAGTAGGCGGGTTCTTCGCTAAACTTGTTGCAGAAAAAGCCATAGTAATGCAATATCAGACTGGAATTACATAGCGGGGGTGTTGGGTACAGATCATAGATGCTTATAGTCATTCGGAATAGGAACTGGTAAGTAAGTCCTTTTTGTACTCGGTGGGAGCATAGTCAGATTCAATGGTGGTTGGGAGAGAAATGAGACATAGCAAAAAATAATCAAGGTCTCCAGTGTCTTATGGTCGTGAACCATTATTAGCTAATTCTCAACAGTCTCTGCCGTCTTCCGTTGACACCGTTAAGCGCCTGTATTACAATTCGTTCTTTCAACAGGAATGTTCATGTGGGTTGAGTCGTTGGAGGTCTGCGGGCGAGAGTACGTTTTTGCTTCGTTTCACCAGACCTCATGGAGAAATGCGTTACGGTTTTGGGGCGGGTGCATTTTCTTCCGTAACCCGGAGCACAGTTATTAGAAGACAGAAAAGGATTGTGATGAAAAAGTGCAATGGTCTTCGAGTTGTGGAGTCTGTTTGTTTCTTGAGTCTCTGTGGTGGGTACTTCCTGTTGTTTCCGTCATCTTCGAGGCGTTCAGCAGCGGGTAGAACCACATACTTCGTTCATCTTCTCTTTGGGGTGACCCTTGGTGGAGTTTAGGTCATCGTTCTGAGATTAACATAGTTCGTGGTCTACTTAGTCGGAGCTTCCTCCCTTTAGACGCAGGAAATACCTCATTCTGGATAGCTCAATAGGATTTGGAGGATTTTGAAAGTTCAGGTGGAAAGGGGGGGGTGTGTGTGAGTAGTCCTTATGGTAGGTCGGAGGAGGAGGGGATGGAGCAGGGCCAAGTCGGGAACAGACCAGGGAGACGGAAAATTTTAGACAGGCAAGTCCATAATCACGTTCAGAGAGCGGGGACCTTTCGGCACGCGTCGATCATAGAGCAGGGGCCTCAGGTCAGCCCTTTCCTTTAGTTTTGTCGGAAACAGTGCCTTGTCCTGCAACTCCTTACTGTTGTGGTCTCGCCTTGGCCTCCGTCACTGAGGTTCCACGATCTGCAGTCAGGCCGCGTGCTCCCACATCCGGTCTCTTTCTCCTCCGACAGTGGTACCCTTAAATGAGTTTGAAAAGACAGTCTTTAGAGATTTTGCAGAGGTAGGTAAGTACGTTAATCTATTTCTCTCCCAACACCAAGTAACTGGGGTAAGCATCCGCTTCATTGAGGTCTGCAGCCAACGTATAAACAATTGATGATGGGTTTGCTGGATTCCCAACAACTTCCCTTTGTGGTTATTTCTTTGACGTTTTGTCGGTTTATTACATTTATTTGTCGTGGTACGAGGTCTGATACCCATTCATTGCATTACATCAATGCGTCCTATCTTTTGGCTAAATATCTCATTTTCAACAAGGTTTAATGCAACAAGTTCCTTCATTTTTCGATCTAATTTTAACTTTGTAAACATTCTAATCTCTACATCGTTTCTTACAACCTGGCTACTTCATTAAAAACTCGGGGGGGGGCTTGCGATAACTATTAAACTCACCTTTGAGGCGAGTGGGGTCTTATGGAAAACAACTAGGAACACAGTGAATTGGTGCAAGGGACATTTTTCAAATTCTCGTCTGGGGCAGCCGATACAAAACTGATGGTGTTCAGGGAATGCGGGTATATCTCGATCGCCTTTTCTGATTGGGGTATTGATACAATTTTGGGACGGGGAAGGTCGCGTTATCAGAAACATTTTATCATGGATGCCACTGACAAGTAGTTCCCTCAAAATGGGTCAGATTAGAGAACCTTAGTCGTCTTACCTGTCCCTTTCTTTTCGGTCAATCTAGGTTTCATCAATATTTAGCAGAAAAGGAGAGGTAGTAACGTGGTATCGATGCAATTTATATTTAAGACAAATTTGTGCAAATACTTGTGGTATTTGGAGCCAATCAGGTGGTTCGCCAATTAGGTGCCAGTTGCTAGGAAGAGCGAAAGAGTGGAGGGGAGAGAGAGAGAGAGAGAGAGAGAGAGAGAGAGAGAGAAAGATAGAGAGAGACAGATAGAGAGGGAGAGAGAGAGATCAACAATAGGCTAAATAGTACACGTGCGACATGGAGAGTGGCCATGTACTATTTAGGCTATTCAGTGCATTACCCAACATGAGACATTTTGGGTTTGTGTTAGAATGTAGAAAGCATGCAGTTTGGGACGGAAGAGCATTAGGCCAGGTACATAAGGACATGCATTGAGTCGGGTGTCTTTAGGAGCCATCTTGCAGCGTAGGTCCGCTTCATGTATCGGACATGGTATGGCTCCAGATCTTTTACCATACCCTAGTCGTTATTCCAATGTAACCTGTAGAGGGAGAAAAAGGAAGAAAGGGAGGGGGGACAACATTCGAGCATATCAAATGTACGGGCACGAAAGTTATTTACTTACCACATACTCGTACTTATCTTCTTGGGATATAATCCCTAGGGTCCTGGTTTCTGAAGTCAAGGGGGCGGGCAGTGTGATAGGTTGTTCGTGGGGGGTTCGAGGGTGGCATTATAGATCGTGTGTAGGGAAACGCTAAAAAGAGGAATCAGAGGCGCCTAGCGCGAGGTACCTGGTTTTGTAGATGTATCTAGCCACCGAGATCCTTAAATCATTCCCAAAACTGTGATGTTCTAAGGCATATCAGTTCTTCGGTCAACCCTGTCCCTTAGTACCTTCGACCACCATACCTTTATAACATTCTATCATTCACACCGCTTTACTTTACCCATTCTCAGAAGTCGAGGTCCTTCTTCATGCGTTAGTTCCTGAGCCTAGTCGCATATTTGGAGGCAGCGTATCATACCTTTTGATTCGATCATCAATCCAGGGCCGAACAATCATTTTCTAATAACCTTGAAAAGAGAGCAAAAACTGTTGCGCACAGAATAGCCCTCCCGCCAATTCCCACATTTAAAAAGTATGCGATACCTGTTCATAGTTTGGAAAACCTTTATTTGCGTAATCGTTCAGTAAGTAAATATGTGAATGCAATCGTATTTGGTCGGACACGGCGATGGCTGAAGCACATACAGTAGGGGGGGCCATTTTGCAGTATTTAAAAACATTGAAAAACGTCTACTTAGTTATTTGCAAGAAACTGAAAACGTCTTTTAATAATTGAGGGATCATAGGGTACTTATTTCATAAATTGAAACACGGTCAGACTAATTGCAATCACATTTCCTAGATGTATACCGTGGGCGTGCGTCGCAAGCTACGTTATGTATCGGTTACAATAAATATCATAATAAATCGTACATTGAAATCAACATTTTAACAGGATCCTTTCAAATGTTCGCCAAGTGAACCCTCCTCCCTTTTTCATCAAGTGCACAAAGGTTCACGTACATAACTCAGAACATCAAGTCTTGTTAGTCAAAGAACACCACGAGGTGTCCGTTAGTTCCTGTTTGGTACCGGCGCCATTTTAGGCGAGGCCGGTTTAGTCCGGAAGTAGCATCAGGGGAAAATGTCTCCGACGATTGGCGGTTGGACCAGAGTCCCTTTCGGCAGTTCAATAACCTGTGCTAACAGAGGGGCTGGTGGTGTGGACCGTCAATCAAAAAGGGGGAGGGAAGTAGAATCTTTCTTACCGGGTCACGTTGATGCTCAGCCGGAACTTACTCAAGTTCGTTAGCCCATAATGTTCCTGGGTGGTTCAGACTGAAGCTGGTGCAGACACGAGGGCACCACCATCTTGTGGCTATGTCGTGGTCGTTCCAGTTGTTCCCTACCGGAAGCCTGTAGGGGCCGAGGGCTTCTGGGACTCTGGTAGAATCTTCAAAGCTGTGGGGATGTTGTCGGAGGTGGGGGCTCGTGCCCAGGTGGGCGAGTGCCCGAGTTGCAATTCCGGACAAAGTTACTCCAGCGGCCTAGACCCGCCTTCCAGAGGGCCCAGACGCCATTTTGAGACCCTGCAGCCGCCGCCCTTCGTCGTGTCTTTCAGGAGTGGAAGAAACTTCTTGTGGCGACAGAGACAGAACACCATGCTGTTGGAGAAGGACATTTGGTTCGGGGCGCCAGGGTGCAGCTGTGGAGCCTTCACCTGGGGAGGTGAGGGAGGCTCGTCCGTGCCGCCTTCCTCTCCCGGCGCATCCCACGCCGCCCCTTTGAATCAGGGGTGCACATGATGACCACCCTACACCCCTGACTCCGACTCTTGGGGGACCATTGTATGTCCTGTGTTGCACAAGTATGCCCGTCGGACATTGTATGTTCTGTGCTGCGAAAATAGGCCCGTTGAACATTGTACGCTCTGTGCTGCGGAAATAGGTCCGTCAGGCATTGTACGTCCTGTGCTACGCAAATAGATCTGTGGCCGGGCTGGAAAACCTCCTACCTGTGGAGGTGGGAGAGGCTCGTCCGCGTCGCCTCTCCCTCCCAGTCCCCCTGCGCCAGTTCGATGGAGGAATTCGTGATGGCCGGACCAGGAGATACGAGGGAGGGGGTCATCTGCATCCGCCCCCTCCCTACTCGTAGCCCAGGGGACGTCACCCCAGGAAGGAGAGTATGGGAAGACCATTTCATGTCGGCCCATGGAGCCTCCTGTACCTTCTCGCCTGCGATTTCTTTTGGTCTATGGCTGATGACTGGCCCCGCCCCACACGTGCTGTGTGTTTCACCTTCCGGATGGGCGGGACCGTTGACTTGTTACATTTTGAGAACTTCCGGAGTGAGCGTAATATGTTTTGTATTGTTCCTATTAGTACAGTTTACTTTAAAGAATGTTTTACTAGTTTTTCTATTTATCGTTGGTTGTGTGTTATCTTTATCGTAATTAAACCCTAAATTATATAACAGATGCTTGGTTTCCTTGAGTCCTTTTTTCTAACGGGGGATTGTCTACGCGGGTCTGTAATTGCTTCTGTTTTTCAGAGTGGGGGGGGGGGGCAACAGGGAGCAATCAGTCCCAGAACTCAGACATGTCGTTGAAATTGGTCTGACGAAATCTGTGCCATCGAGCATAATCAAACGTGGTGGTTCTATCCGTCCTGTCCGTGTTAGTCTGGTTTGTTTTTATCTCGCGCCTTCTCCCTTTCTGCCGACCTGTTATTTCTGTCGACCCTCCGCTCTTACCTATGTTCTGTAGAGTCGGGCATTGGGCTTTCCAGTGCCCGAGACATCTACAAAAAGCACATTGGTTTTGCCTTAAATCTGTTCGTCCTGTGCATAGTGTCGGGGGATTACTTTTGGGTCGTTGTGTCTCGGGGTTGTCCCGTCGGCACATCCCTTTACACCGTCCCCTTTTTATGTCTAATCCTCTGAACTGTGTCGTCGCTGGCCCTTCCTTTTGCCTACTAGACGTTTGGAGGGTTGCCTGTCGCGTTTCTTTAACTACTTTGACTTCGTCTCTTTCCTTTCGTTGCGTAGCTTCTTTGCGCCACATACCGAGACTATCGAGCATAATAGGCGTTGTCTTATTATTACGAAGGGCTATTTCTACCGTTTTTATTTTGTCTAAACCGAAGGATCCTATTAGTGGCCACTGCTTCTCTTGGTCTGCTTTGGTATACTTATGCCATAGCTTACTATAGGCTATGGTAATTAATCCATACTTTGTGAACATGTCTTTATTAGGGGTGCCTTCCAGCGGGGCTAGATGGTCCACCTCTAATAAACGGTCCGGGCTGAACCAGCTATCCATCAGTGGGGAGAAGACAGGCATGACGGATCACAAATGGGGATAATAGTCAGCACTACCTATCTTATCACTGCGTGCAAAGACTAGACAGAATATTTCTATTCTACGTTGTTTGCAGGCAGTGAATACCTCATGAACCAATTTCGGGCAATCAATGTTAGGTCAATAAATAAAAATGGTCAATGGGGAGAATGAGTAGGTTCGCAAAGGTCTGCGTCACCTACCCTTTCACTATCTGCAAAGAGGGGACCTATTCTTCCCTGTTTGCAGACAGAGAATCTCCAGAAAACAATCTGTAACAGTTAATCAATGGGGAGGGGCAATTGTTCAGTGGGGGAGAAAGATAGGCACGACGGGTGCGTTACCTATCCTTCACTGTTTGCAAAGGGAGAGCCGGTTGTTTCTCCGTTTGCCGACAGTGAATCTCCAATAAATTAACAAAAAGTAATACTAGTATTTTCCATCAATTATCAATTATTTCGCGATTTGTCGTGTTTACACGACCTTACCCGGACCGTATGGACAGTTTCTTGTCTTCCGAATCCAGCGCCCGATCGTCCTCTTTCCTTCGTACTCCTCGTGGCACTCCTGATGGTTCCCAGTCAGGACCGTAGATCACTCGAGAGAGGTCTGTTCGGAACCAGTGAAGTTCAGATGATCGGCTGTCAGACGAGGGTCTATCGGACAGGGTACCTTCCGATCGTTGCAGTCGTTCACTCTGTCGTCAGGACCTCTCCCACTGGATCCACGAGTCGCTGATGGGCCCCACGTTGGGCGCCAATTGTAAAAGGGTGCAAAGACAACCAGTAACCAAAGACCCTTCTCTGTGTTGCCCGGCGGTATCGCCTCTATGACCCACCAATATTAATCAATGAAGAAGCAGGCGCTGGGGACTGAAAGGCAGGAAACGGGGTTTTATTCTCTCCGGAGGAGAACACATCAATTCGGACAGCAAGTATCGTCACGAGGTGCTCTGCTCGTATCTCGGAGGCCTGGCCTTTTATACATAGGATTAGGATCTTTATTACATGTAACACATTCTTGTAACATTTTGGCATGTGAAAGAACATCCTCGGAATCTCCCCTTCGGGCCCGTTCCCACATATATTTGCAGTTGAATTCCCCACCCCGGTCACAACAGGTGATGATTATCGCGCAGCTGGACATTCCGCCGATTCACGGAATGTGTGGAGTTTGATCGGATCTCATAGGGTGGGGGCTTTAATCAACTCGAGTGCCCTTTGATGGGCAGGGGAAGCTTCCTACTGTACGGGGTAATAAACAGTATCCGCAGGGCCAGGTGGCGGCCTGGAACAAGGAAGACAAACGGGGACACAGGAAAAGGGGTTTTGTATCAAAGGACCTAAGACCATGAAAGGAATGAAGGGAGGTGTCGCGCTGGGAACAGGATGGGATTCTGTGGCAGAGCTGCGCTGAAGAGGGGTTTATGGCCCAAGGCATGTGAGAGCGAGGGGGTTGTCAGCGTGCGGGGGATACCTGCGAGGATAGGAGAGCGAGAGACGCGCTGGCTATCAGGGAAGGGGCAGGGAGGCCATGGTGCTAAAAATGGCTGCCGCTTACGCTCAAGGCATCTGGGAGCGGGAGTGATCAGTGCGTGGGGGTGTTGGTGAGGGTGAAGGTCCGTGTTGGGGGTCAGGGGCGCGCAGAGAGTGGTTCTGATCAGAGCAGCTAAAATGGTGGGGACACATGACAAAAGTGTGGCATCAGAAAAAGGCAAGATGGCGCAGATGATGTTCACCAAAACGTAACAATTTTCCACACCCCCAGCTGAATTTTTTTAAATGCCGGGCCCCCCACCACCTGACAAAAATTTCTGGAATCTGGTGCACTACATAATCAACCGCCACCCGCATATCCCTGGCCATATCCAGCAAATAATGTTCAAAACAATGAGTGTTTCCTCCTTCTCCATGAATTCCCTCACTACCACTCACCAACAATGCACCTCATCTCTCTATAGCACCTTTCTGTTAAACATAATTCTTTTTTTTATAGTGATACTCATGGTTTCATCATACTCAGGGGCATATTTACAAGCCCCTATAGACACCACACTGTCACTTTTTAAGACGTTGTGGTGGTGATAGGGGCATTGCTGTATTTACACGACATAGTTAAGCCACTTAACTTGGCTTAACGCTGCCTTGTAAATAAGGCCCTCTTTCATACTATGCTTAACGTGAAAGGGTGAGCAGTGGGTGTTGCAGTGGGCGTTCCACTGCAACAGGCACTGATTTTGATGTTGCGCCCTATTTACAAGGGCAGCGTAAAAGTGAGGCAGCGTTAAAATTAAGAACAGGGAAAACCTGGTCTTAAGCTGGCGAAACTAGGAGAAATGCATTATTTCTCCTCATTTTTGATTCATCTGTGTGTGCTGCCTTGTGCAGCACACATGGAAAAAGCAAAATGCCTTGTATTTGTACTCTTTAAAAAAAAAAATCAATTTTGTGATTTCTGTGTGTGCTGCATTAAGCAGCACACATGGAAGTGAGACAAATGTCATTTAAAGATTGTTTAGTACAGGAAGGTCCCCCTCCTGAACATAAACAATATTTTCCCTTGACCCAGACACCCTTGTACTATGGCGCAATGGTGTCTGCATTGGCGCTATACTGCTAAGTGTAGCGCCAGCGCTGGGGAAAAGCAAGGCTGCACCATACTGTTGTAAATATGGTGCAGCCTTCCGTTTCTGAAGTGGCGGAGAGAGGCTATAACCCATGACTGCTAACGCCTCACTCCGCAACTTCCTTGAACATATGCCCATCAGTTCTTTGATCTGCATGGTACACCTTCTTTGTAGAAGGCCCACCAACCCTCTGTGCTGTGAGGGTGGCAGGAGTGCTCATGTGAGTGCACAGTGAGGTATGCAACATTGTGAGTAGGGTAAGTGGAGTGACTGCAGGGTGACTGAGGTGACCATATGAATTTGGGTGTGCCTGTTAGTGCAGAGTAGGACTAATGAATGCATTGTTAGTGATGGGCTTGTTTAAGTGAGATTGCAGATTGAGCAGTGAGGGGGATAGGTGAGTGAAGTGTCATATGAGTGCAGGGTGTGTAGTGTGCTTGTGTGGCTACAGGTTGAGGTACAGGGAAAACCGCAGAAGTGCATTGTGAGAGCAGAGTGATCACTGAGTGCAGGGTGAATGGTGTGAGTGCATGGGGGTCAGTATGAGGGAATTGTGATCGCTGTGAGTGCAGGGTGAGCATGAAAGTGAAGGGCGAGCATGAGGAGCAAGTTGTCTGAATGCAGGGTGCATTCCCTGACACTTGCAGTAACTCAGCATGCTATTGACTGCAGAGCAGGGTTTCAGATATGTTAAACTATTACTATTGCAATTATGGCATTAACCAGGGATCGACGGTGGAGGAAATAAATACTGGGCTGATCTTGCAACAAATTTCCAGTTTTATGATTAGGGTTGCCAGCTCATTATTTTGATGTCCCAGTTGGTACAACAATAAGCAGTCACCTAAAGCTCTATTTTCAGCACTTATCTGTGCTACTCTGAACAGCAAATATAAATAGAGAGCACTTTAAATTGTGCTTTAGGGCTGCCTGAATGAAATGACTGGTAATAAAAGGGAATAAAGACAGAAAAGTGGCATCCTAAATGAATACATACTTCTTTATAAGCCATATTTAGTGTCAAGAGAAGCAATTTGCAGGCTGTTTAAACACCTGACTGGGATTTGTCTTTTGGCAACTTAAAGCCCTTTTAGCCCTGTGATCATTGTGCTCCTGCCAGTGTAATTTAAAAAGCAACATTGTCGCCTTTCTGGGAAGAGCTGTCCCTCCCTGGACGGGGTTAAATTCCTAGAGCTGAAATGCTTCAGCTGCAGTGGGAGGAAGGAAGCCTTCTCTGCTAAAACTGAAAGCAAGTAACAGACATTCATTTCATCTGCAGTGTGAGGCAAGGATTCTATTACAGGACCGGAGGCTTCAGATTATGCTTCTCTTTCTTTACTGTAATTTTCACAGCAGCCAATAAACATACAGTTTAGTAAAAAATAAACTACAAAGGCCATGATGCTTAGCCTAAGCCACGACCCAATGAGCCATATAAGAGTCCTGGTAACATTCCCAGCGTCCTCTTTCTTTACTGCTCACACAGCAAGAGATAAGTGCCACGCTCCTTCTAATGTTTTATTCACTGGGTTTTTTACATTTATGCACTGTGATTAGCAGCGCTTTGTGCGATTTTAATCTGACCTCGCGGGTGCTTCCCGCGTTTGAGGGAGCCGCTTGACACGGCTTTTCAGTCAGCACTCTACGCGCAGGGATGGAGCTCTGCTCCGAGGGGCAGTCTGTCAATCGGAAAAGCAGACGCTTCAGCGCGCACCAGTACTTGACCGCGTTGCGGTCTTTTTCTTACCTCTGATGACGTTCCCATCACCGGCAGGCAGCGCAAGGGCTCTCCCTAATCGCCCAGACGCTCTGTGGAGCCGCGAACCTCCCTGCCTGCGCGTGCAGCGGGACGCGCGCCCATTGGGCTATATTTTGGTAGGGTTTTATGCGTGTGTTGGGCTGCACACGCTGTTTCTTGCCATTCCACCGTTTCTGACCGCGTTTTCTCTATGAGCTGGTGGAGAGTGACACCTGACCTGGTTGCAATAATAGTTTTGCCCTTTTGGAGTGAGCACACGCTCCTTATATATATTTCTTGGCTCCTACGCCCTGCTGGGCTGCAATAACTTGATTACAGCATCTGCTGAGGGGGTCTGTACTGGTTTACTTGAGTATTGGACTGTGTGCATTGGGCTGACCCCCCCCCCCCCCGACTCCCCTAGTGCCTACCTCTGCTGAACTCTTTGCATTTAATCTTTAAACTTACCCCACTGTTGTTGGAGATGGAGGAGTGGGTGTATTTTGATGAGGAGGCGGGGGAAGATACGTATGAGGAGCAGCCTGCTGCTGCTGTGGAAGACAAGATTGTGGAGGCCTTGGACGCATCGGCCCAAGCCTCAGTCAGCAAGGCAGTGGAAAGCGCAGTTTCTGCGACTGTGCAACAAGCATTGGCGGCTGCACTTAAACCAATTACCAAGCAGCTGGAGAACTTTGCAAAGCGCCATGGGTTTACAAAGGACAAGCCCGCTAGAAAGACTCCACCAGCTCCCACGACAGGTGCTACTGATCAATGGCCAAACTCGGGCGCACTAGATTCCCTCCCTTCTGCATCTGGGCAAGATCATGCCTATCAGACCAGTAGCAAGTCTAAAAGCAAACAGCACTATGCAGACACAGACACCACTACTACCACTGGCACGGACACCACGGATACAGATGAGGAGCAGCCACCGAAGAAGAAGGCTAAGAAGGACGTCGCTTCGGCGTCTACCCCTCTTCCTAATACCCCCTTTACATTCAATCCCACTGACATTGTTCATCCCCGATCGCAAGATTGGGTTCCAGTCCCAGCGGTGGCGGAATACCTTCACCAGAATATTAGGAAGGGGTTGATAAGGAGGTGCGTAACCGACTTAGATCAGAATGCCCTCGTCCCGACCTTCCCCACAAGGTGGCATAGACTCCTGAAATAGATCCTAGCCTGCTTACCTTCTTGAAGAAGGTTGCTAAGGACTCTAAGAAAGGGTTAGACTGAGCCTGGCGCGGATGCCAGGACAAGATGCTTGATGTTGTAGGCCCACTGGCAAAAATCCTGGAGATGGCCCTACAGGCAAAGGAGTCCAATGTACCGGTCGACCCCGACATATTGGCAGGCTGGACCCAACGTGCCATTTGTTTACTAGGCAATGCTAATTGGGCAGTGTCTACGGAGCGGCGCAAGTCCCTCTTGATGAGAATGGACTCTAATCTCACGGAGCTTGCAACGGCGGAACCTGGTCCCCTAGCTGAGGGCAATCTTTTTGTCAACCGTTTCATGAAGGATGTGTCCAAGTATGTGGGCACCTTCACTTCGCTGGATAAGGCTCAATCCGGCATTAAACCTGTCCTTCAGCAACATCTTTTTAACAGGGCCGGACGAGGTCGGGGACGCTCGCCAGGCCGTTTCGCCAATCAAGGTCCCCCCAGAGGTGACTTCGGACGAGGTCGAGGAGACTGGGACTCGACTAGAGGTGGCACATTCTACCCCACACGACGTCCATACTCCAAAGGCAGATACCAAGGAGGAGGCAACAGAGCAGGGTTCAATGCTCAGAATTCATCAGGTGAGCGCAATAGATTGTTTCCATATGCCATTGGGGGGTCGCACCACTCACTTCCTTCACAATTGGAGTCTTCTGACTCAGGACTCATGGGTCTTACAAACTATTCAGGGGTTTTGACTGGAGTTTTACGAGACTCCAAGACAGGTACACCACCCGAGGGTTCTCCATTTTTCCCAACCAGAGAGGATTTGTATAGACAAAGAGAAGAATTGCTTCGCAAAAAGGCCATAACAGCATGCAAGTACAGTCCACTCGGGTTTTGCAGCAATATCTTCCTAGTACAGAAAAGAGGTGGCCACAAACTCGTGTTGAATTTAAGGGACTTCAATTGTTTTCTAGTCTACAACCATTTCAAGATGGAGGGGATCCATCTGTTGACGGATCTTTTGCAACCAAACGATTGGATGGTGCGCTTGGATCTGAAAGACGCCTATCTTTCGATTCCCATCTATCCCCCTCATCGCTGTTTCCTCCAATTTCAGAGGAACGGACGGTGGTTCGAGTACTCGGCCCTTCCATTCAGGCTTTCCTCGGCTCCTTGGTGCTTCACCAAGGTAATGAAGCCGGTGGTGGCGCACCTGCGGGAGCAGGGAGTGTGCATGATAATATATCTCAACGACATCCTGATCATGGCTCAAAGCCCAGATCTAGTGTTGCAACATCTTCAGATGACCATTTCACTGCTCCAAACTCTGGGGTTTGTGATCAATCAAACCAAGTCAGCCCTGATCCCATCTCAGTCAATGGATTTTCTGGGGTTTGTGATCAACTCGCAGACGGCGCAACTCAGTCTGCCGCAGTCCAAATTGAAGGACCTGAAGTGGGAGATTGTATCCCTTCTCAGCAAACAGATGATCTCGCTCAGGAAGATTGCCAGAGTAGTGGGTTTACTGGCATCGTCTGTTCAGGCGATATTTCCGGGCCCTCTGCACTACAGGACGTTGCAGAGACTCAAAATTCAGCATCTCCAAAGAGGTCTGACTTATTCAGACCTGGTCCCTCTGTCTCAGGAGGTGAGCGACGAGATGCGTTGGTGGCTGAGCCACGTGGAAGCGTGGAACGGCAGAGCCATCTTCGGCTCGCTGCCCGAGATAGTCATCGAGTCCGATGCCAGCCGTTGGGGCTGGGGGGCACGCTGTGGAGATGTTTCCACAGGCGGAAGGTGGTCTCCGCAAGAGCTAGAACTCCATATAAATTGCCTGGTGCTCCTCACGGGCTCCTTCGCCATCAAGACCCTCTCACCGCAACGGACCTCTTGTTGCATCCTCCTTCGGATGGACAACGTCTCGGCGGTGCGTTACATAAACAAGCTAGGAGGGACGAGATCGTCCATTTTGGTGGAGATAGCCAAAGATTTTTTGCATTATTGTCTCAGTCATCAGATCAGGATTATAGCAGAGTATATTCCGGGTCAGTCCAACGTGGTAGCGGACTGGAACCTGAGGCATCTTCGGGATTACAGCGATTGGCAGCTGCTTCCCAGACTGTTCAACTGGCTTCAGGATCTTTGGGGTCCATGCCAGATCAATTTATTCGCATCCAGGCTGAACCGTCAGCTTTCCAGGTTCTTTAGCAGGAGACCGGATCCAGCAGCGAAAGTGACAGATGCTTTTCTACAAGACTGGTCGGGGGCGGTGAATTATGCATTCCCCCCCTTTCTTCTGATTCCACGAGTATTCTCTCACATTGTCAAACAGAAGTCGGAGGTGGTCCTGGTGACGCCTCTGTGGAGATCGCAGCCCTGGTTCCCGATGTTATTGGGGATGTGCTGCGACCTACCCAGGATGCTGCCGTGGTCGGAGAATCTCCTCCTAGGACCTCTGCATGAACAGCATCCGTTGATCCTGTCTCAACGAATATCGCTGATGGCATGGAGGCTTTCAGGCAACGGTGTAGTTTGCCTGGAGTTTCAGGAACGACTAGCGGCTTTATCAAGCAAGCCTGGGCCCCTTCCACGAGAAAAAGGTATTCTTCAGCCTGGAAGGGTTGGTTATGTTGGTGCGTGGAACATGATTTTGATCCCGTGGGGGCAGGACTTTCACATATCGTAAACTTTTTGTCGGACAAGGCAGCTAGTGGTTTGGCCTATAGATCGGTGAACAACTTCCGGTCGGCCATTTCTGCGGGACACATCCACATTGACGGTAAACCAGTGGGTATGCACCCTTTGGTATGCAAACTCCTCAAGGGCATACGTGTAGCGAATCCTCCCAAACCCAAGTATTCTGGGCTATGGGATGTTTAATTAGTCATCAAGCTCCTTCATAGTTGGCCTGCAAATGACTCGCTTTCCAGAAAACAGTTATCTGCGAAACTAGCCATGCTATTATGTTTGTCAGCTTGCAGAAGATCGTCGGATGTACGCGCCTTGGACGTTACAGGTAGAGTATTTACTCCGGAGGGAGTTTCTTTTACCATTACAGGTCGTACAAAGACCCTTTCTAGACAGGTTGATTATAATGCTTTCCCTACCAATTCCAAATTATGTGTGGTCCAATGCTTGAAAGCTTACGAGGAGTGCACTCGTTCTTTGAGACCGACTGGTGTCACGCAACTTTTGATTGCTGTTCAAAAGCCATTTAAACCTGCGTCCTCCGCTACTATTGCAAGATGGCTTAAGTTTATCATGAAGGAAGCTGGTGTTGATGTTCAACTGTTTGGGGCGCACTCTGTCCGTGGTGCCATGGCTTCGAAATCATATTTATTGGGAGCTAACATTCAGGATATCATGCATTGTGCTGATTGGTCGTCTGAATCTACATTCAAACAGTTTTATTATAAGCCGGTGGAAGACATTACATCTGTTGTTTTTGATACAGCGTTAAACTAGCATAATCTGAAGCCTCCGGTACTGTAATAGAATCAAAAATTAGCTAGCATTCGCACCAAGAATTTTCAATTCTATTAAGGACACGGAGGCGAGGATTATCCCACCCGGCTATGTTCAAATGTATGATCATGCTTACCCACCCGTTTTGATATGCTTACGGCTGTTTTATACAGGAATTACGGGTTGTTATATTTTCTTTCCTCTAGGCAAAGACAAGAAGTCCGAATGAAGAATCTTCCGTTGAAGAATGAAGTTGGAACGGTGTTCCCTGTTGGAGAATATTATAGACTTTTTGGTTGATGGACTTATTCTGCAAGTTCGTGCAAAGAAAGAGAACGCTGGTAATGTTACCAGGACTCTTATAGGGCTCATGGGGGCGTGGCTTAGGCTAAGCATCATGGCCTTTGTAGTTTATTTTTACTAAACTGTATGTTTATTGGCTGCTGTGAAAATTACAGTAAAGAAAGAGAAGCATAATCCTCGCCTCCGTGTCCTTAATAGAATTGAAAATTCTTGGCGCGAATGCTAGCTACTTTTTGAGTCTCTTCTGCTCTGAAATAGTTGCTTTCAGTTTTAGAAAAGGGGGCTCCTTGCCTCCCACTGCAGCTAAAGCATTTCAGCTGTAGGAATTAACCAGGATAGCCCCCCCCCCCAAACCCAGTCCGTGGCAGCCTGGATGAAACAGCTTCCTGTGCACACAACCAGGAGTATTTCACAGGTCTTTAAAAGACCTTTTTCTTGTTAATGAGTCTTTAATGGTTTTCACCCCTTCTTCGGGCCCCTGCAGCTCCACTCTGCCGTTTGTTTCTTCAATCAGTAGAGGACAAAGGTGAGATTTACGGAGGAGTGCGCCCCCCCCCCCCCCCCCAGAGACGGTTTCACGCCCCCCCCAGGGGGACGCGCCCCACAGATTGAAGAACTCTGTCCTAGAGCATATCCCTTTCCACTGCTTACTTTTTGGTCATCCAACTTTTTTCTTTTAGGTTATGCATTCCATGAGAGTGCATCAATCGATCAATTAAGGATTTGTAAAGCCCAGCAAATCGCCTGTGATGATTTCTGGGCACTGGAGTTGCTATTTTGTGATGTGTTCATTCAAACAGCCAGGTCTTGAGTCCTTTCCTTAATTCCTGGATCGATGACGCGGTTCTGAGGTGCAGATGACATTTGTTACAAGGTTTGGTCGCAAGGTGTGAGAAGGATCGTCCTCTGCTGTTGTCCTCTGCTGTTGCCAGAGTAGATCCGGGGGGCATATGCGAGGAAGAGGGTGGAAGATAGAACATTTTTTAGCACTTACAATAAGAGTTTTAGATTCTATTAAGGACACAGGGGCAATGATTATGCTTCTCAATCATCACTGCGCATAAAACAGCAGCCAATGAAAAAACTGTAAACATCCACAAATACTACATGTCCCATGAGGCTTTGAACCTCGCCTTCTAAAACCCACCAGTAGTCTGTCGATAACCAGTACAAAATAGAGAGGCACCATCTTCCTGCCTCTTTCTTTGAAAACAAGCAGTCCACTAATACGAACATTGTTCAAAAGGGAATAAGCACACAGTTCCAAAGACCCTCAACAGAGAGTTAGCACAGTCCAAAAGGGCCCAAGCAGAACGAGGAATTCAGAGACACTGGAGTTGCAAACACCAACCGCTGGAAAAAACCAGGCCATAGCATTCATTTTGTTTTGAATCCAAACCTGAAAAGAAAGAAGAACTTGAATCCCATCTTTACATAATTTCAAGTACAAGGTTGGGACAAAAAAATTGAACAAATACCATATATTACATTGACTGCATGAGACCATAAATCTTACCTGTCCCAACAGGTGGGATAATCCTCACCTTCATATCCTTAATAGAATCTAAAATTATTTTTGCAAATGCTAGAGCATTTTCTAATCTATGGCAGGACCTGAGGATCCAATTAGGCTGGTTCAGAGCTCACCAACAACAATACACAATAGGTTTATAGTAAAACATCTTGAATGTAGAATTTGATGACCAGACAGCAGCACGAAGAATATCTTCCAATCTAGACCCAAACGCTTTAGATGCCATAGCACTTCTAGCAGAATGAGCACCATACAGGGAAACATCAATACCAGCCTCTGACAGAACCAACAAACCCAACGGGCCAGTGTCACTGCTGTCACTGGACTTGAAGGCTTTTGGATAGCCAACAACAAAGGACCAAGAAGATCAGTTCTATGAGCCAAAGTACGTTCTTTGAAAACCTTCAAACATTTTACCGCACATAATATTAGCATTGTGAGGGAAAGCAGGATAATCAATGGATCGTGATATGGTCTTTGTTCCTATTGAAATAAGACATAAATCACCATCAGGAGAAAACAACCTACCTGCAAGGTCCAGAGCTTGTACATCCGACACTCTTCGGCACAAAATCAAGCATAAAAGCATAGTCAATTTGGCAGAAATTTGTTTCAATGTCAAATCAGTATTTCAGGCCATGACTCTAAGAAAGACCATTCAGAACATTCTGTAACTGAGTGTCCAGGAATCGTCCACACCAGACATTGCCATAGCCCTTCCTCTGGCCTACAAAATACATAGACTTGACCGCCCTGGAAACAAAAAAGGGGGAGGAACAGCGATAATTTATAACTCAGCTATAAAAATTCATATAAACGACTCTCACCTCGAATGCTGGGAAGAGCTGCTTATGGCCACGATAATAGTGAACAATAAAGAAGCATGGAAGGTAGCCCTCATTTACAGACCTCCCGGCTCTAAAACCAACTTCTCTGAGAAATTAGTAGAAGCCATAGCACCTTATGCCCTAACCACAAAGAATTTCATCCTCCTGGGAGATGTAAACTACCACCTCGAATTTACAACTGATCCTTCCACTATAGACCTAACCACCAATCTAGAAGCCTTACAACTTTGTCAACTCCCCACAGGTCCAACTCACATAGCTGGGCACACTCTTGACATCATTTGCACAAATTCCTCCAAAGTCACGATTACTCAAAGCGATTTAGTCTTTTGGACGGATCATTACATCATAAAATTCGCTATAAGCGGTTCTCAGATCCCGGCAACCCGCCCAAAAAAAATGAAAAAAACTAGACCTTGGAATAAAATCACCATACCAGCCTTTAGCAAATCCTTCCGCCCGCCCTCTATTGCCCAATGTACCAATCTTAGCCAAACCGCCATGGAATTTGAATCAGCCATTACCATTGCACTTGATGATATAGCACCTATGCGCACCTCTAAACCTCCGAGAACTAATTCTTTATGGTTTACGCCGGAACTTAAACAAAGAAAATGCGCTACTAGACTGGCAGAGCGAAAATGGAGACAGACTAAAAGCGCCCAAGACAGACACTTATACAAAGTGGCTCATAGACAGTATATGCAGGACATTGCTGCGGCCAAGAAAGTCTACTTGGGTAACAGGATTGCCCTAGCAGCAAATTCCCAACGAGAACTATTTAATATTGTGAAGGAATTTACCACACCCCCAGGTACACAACAGGCACTTCCCGACTCCAAAAAATGGGTTGAATCCGTAGCCTCCTACTTTCATGAAAAAATAACCGAAATTCATAAACGATTCCCCCAGCCAACAACTGAGGATGAGACTAGCACTCCTCCCATTGAAAGGCAAAACTCCCACAGCAGCCATGATAACACGCTGAATCTGTTCTCACCCCTGACCGAGCAGGATGTAAATCACGCACTGCTGAAAATGAAATCTGGAGCACCGGGCGACCCTGCTTCGCCACAAGTCATACACAAAATCGCTCCAGTTTTGATCCCCACCCTGACTAATATTTTTAACCAATCAATACAACATTGCATTGTCCCCGACCATTGGAAAGAAGCAATAATCGGGCCCATTCTGAAGAAACCAAATGCCGACCCTGAGCAATTTACAAATTATAGACCTATCTCCCTCTTGCCACTCTTTGGGAAAGTTATGGAGACCCTAATCAATAAACAACTTGTCGCCCACTTGGAATCAAATAAACTCCTTGATCCATCCCAATCCGGTTTCAGGGCATTCCACAGCACCGAAACAGCCCTGCTGGAGGTTGTGGACAATATAAGGTTATCCTTAGACTCAAAAAAATCAGTCATCCTGATATTACTGGATTTATCTGCGGCCTTCGACACCATCTCGCATCGCATACTGTCAGAGCGCCTTGTTGAGATTGGTGTCGAAGGAAACGCTCTCAAATGGATATCAAACTACCTTGAAAACAGACGATCAAGGGTCCAAATTGGCGACCATACCTCTGTCTTCTATAATAATGATAAAGGAGTCCCACAGGGATCTATTTTAAGCCCGACCCTTTTCAATATTTATGTTTCCCCCTCTAGCCAAAATCATTAGAGAAAGCGGTTTTGGTACAATATCGTATGCTGACGACACTCAAATCCTCGTCACCATCAGTCAAAACCATGAAGACGTTAAACATAGGTTCAAAAATTGTATGACCAATATTCAAGAGTGGATGACCAGAAACTACCTAATGATGAACGCAGGGAAGACCGAGGTCATGCTCTTTGGCAAAGCTGACCAAATCTGGTCACCGGACTGGTGGCCTGACGCCCTGGGCACTTGCCCTGTTCCCAAACCATACGTCAGGAACTTGGGTGTAATCCTAGATAACAAGCTCACTATGTCTGAACATATAAAAAAAACAGTTGGAAATAGCTACGGCCAGATACATAGCTTAAGGAAGATCTTTAAATGGATCCCGCTCTCAGCACGCATGCCCCTAGTCCAAGGACTGGTTATAAACAGGATGGACTACGGGAATGCCCTGTTTTCAGCCATCAATCAGTCACTACTAAACCGACTCCTGGTTCTTCAAAATACTGCTGCGAGGCTAGTATTAGACCTTCCCCCTCGCACCCCGTCAGCAGCATGTCTCAAAACGTTGCACTGGCTCCCCATTCAAAAACGTATAAAGTTCAAACTCTGCTGTCTGGTTCATAAGGCAGTAAATGGACATGGACCAGCTTACCTGGAAAGGAAACTTAAAGCCCATATCCCAATTAGGACTCTACGTTCCTCCAGTAAAGTCCTTCTATCCATTCCTAGAGTTCGAACGGTCAGAAACGGGGACCGAGCTTTCAGTAAAACCGCCCCAGAAGCATGGAACTCCCTCCCTACATCTCTGAGAGAAGAGCCAGATCACGCTAGATTTCGGAAACTGCTCAAAACCTGTCTCTTTAACCCTTAATATTCCGAATCCTTAAACCCCTCTGAATCTGCTGAAATCTAAGGATCTTGTCTGCTCCCAGCGCTCTGAGACCTTCGGGTGAATTACGCGCTTTACAAGTGAAATAAATGTAAATGTAAATGTAGATTTCAGAGGATGAGCCACCCTGATACCTTTCAGAAATAAATGAAAAATGGATCAATGTGGCACTTCATACCAAGTACAGCCAATGAAACGGTACCATCTCGCAAATAAGAGGAATGGGCAATAATACAGAAGGGATTAAAATGTGTTCTTGGAATATTAACGGGCTAAGAGGCAAGATCCAGAATGCGCAAATCAATGCCCTAGCAGATACATTTCATATTGTAGCACTACAAGAAACATGGGAAACCAACCCATTTCCTTTACATGGATATGATGGCTACTATGAATATGCCAAGAAAGACCAAAAGTTCGGGCGAGCTAGCGGAGGTCAGGCGATATTTATCTCAAACACATTGCAGGTTCATCACGAGCAAGTGGAAGTAAATAGCACTAATATTTTGATAGTTAAATTAAACTACAAAACAAATAATCAAAAAACTAAAACCTTATACCTGATCACTGTCTATATATTGCCAAATAACCGAAGTAGAGAAACAATTTGCGGAACACTAAATAATATTTTAATCACCATGATGATAGAGGAACCACTAGCAGACTACCTGATTACCGGGGATTTCAACCTTAACCTTATGTCAACCCACATAAGAGATGATATAACCCAAATGCAAAATCATCAATGGCTAATTCCAGAGCAGGATTTAGGTAATGATAATCTCGTCAATAATAACAGAATGGGGAAAAAATTTGTAAGAGATATTGAAGCAATGGGACTTCGAATTCTTAATGGCAGAATAAAATCAGATGTGCCTCCTGCATATAGTTACTTTGGGTATAATGCCCACTCCAGGCTTGATTATACTATGACCACATTATATATGTTTCACAGCATTACTTTCTTCCAACTAATGAAAGTAAAGGAAAGTGACCACGCCCAGCAAATAATTACAATGAACATCGAAACAAATACAAATAAGCTTTACCGGACTGTTCAAGGGCAAATTGGAACAACTAACTATAAAAAAATATTTTGGAATGTTGGTAACAAAGAAGTAATGAATGAGCAGATAGAAAGGCTCATCGAATCATGCTTTAAAGATACTACACTAGAATCAGGAATCGAACAATGGGAATACTTCACTGGACTACTAATCACGACTCAAAATGAATTGCAGCCAAATAACAACCGAAGAAGGATTGATTTACCCAGGGACAAGGATCAGCACTTGAACCTGCCATATGCAATTACAAAATTAAAGAAAGATCGCAATAAGATTATTAGGTCAATGAAGAAACCAGGAGTAAAAGCAGAAAATATGGGAACTTTGAAGCAACTAAATCAAAACCTAAAAAAATTAATATGGTGTGAAAAAAAACAAAATAAAACAAAGCCGGGCAAAACTATTTTACGCCAGTAAGCAGAAGAACTCAAGAGACTTCTGGAAAATTATCAATCAATTGGCTAGGCCCAATAAACAAGTAGTATCATCACCGCTAACCGAGCAGGAATGGGAGATCTACCTGAGGAACCACCTGAATCAGGATACTACTGAAACAATCGCGCCGGTTAAGCCTTATGAGGATAAAAATGGTAACATCATGGAGTCTTCCATTCAGTATAATGATTTGGATATGCAAATACTAGTAGACAAAGAAGAGATAATTAACTTGATAAAAAAACAGAAAAATGGTGCTCCCGGACCAAATGGGATACCATTTGCACTTTTTAAGGAAAACCCCGAACTATGGGCGCCTATTCTAGAGAAATTATTCTTAGAAGTCATACTAACAGGAACTGTCCCCAAGTCATGGCGAGGATCCCTAATAACACCAATCTTCAAAAAAGGAAACTGGGCACTGGCAGAAAACTATAGGCTAATCACCTTACAAGATACGGACGCCAAGCTATTTGCCAGAATCCTGTTGACCAAACTAACAGAATGGGTGTCGGACAATAAGAAATTGCCTCTAAATCAAACAGGCTTCATCCAAGGATTGGGTACAACCACAAATATTCTTATTCTTACCCTACTTATTGACAAGTCAATTAGATGGAAGCAACCTTTATATCTATGTTTTATAGACTTCAAATCCGCATTTGATTGTGTAAGCAGGAATTTACTCTGGGAAAAACTCGAGACAATGAAAATACCAACCTCACTACTTAAATTGATTTGTCTCTTGTATACAGACACATGGGTGAGTGTGAGGGTGGGGGACGGTAGCACATTGTCTAAGGAGATTCCAGCAAAGGAAGGCCTAAAACAAGGCTGTGTTTTAGCTCCCCTCCTTTTTAATCTGTTTCTCGCCGACCTAACGCCAATATTGGTCAATGAAAATACGCACCCCCCGAAGTTAGCAGATAGGCGGCTCACAAACTTATTATATGCAGATGATGTGATATTATTGAGCCATACCAAAGTGGGTTTACAGCGATTAATTAGGAGGACTCACACGTACTCCAAGGCAAATGGTATGGTCATAAATTACACAAAAACCAAAATTATGGTAGTTACAAAAAATAATGCAAAAAAACTCACTTCTAAAATGTATATGGATAACATCGAGCTGGAGCAAGTGGAGTCATATAAATACTTGGGGGTTCTGTTTGATTCAAAAGGCAATTTCAAACTACAAAAAATGGACATCCAAAGGAAATCAAATGCATTGTCTGCTGCTTTCAGAATTGTGCAGAAATCCCTTCCCAGCCTAACTTACGGCCCTCTTCTCAGTATTATTTCTGCAAGACTAGAACCGACTATCACATATGGTAGTGAAGCTACAATGGGTAGGGATACTGAAATCCTGAATAAAAACATATCCAGGGTATATCGGGCACTATTTCGGCTTCCAGCAAACTCTTCTCCTGCACAAGTAAGGTTGGAGTTTGGCCTAACTAATCAACAATATTCAAGGCAAGCACAGTTCATAAAAGTTTGGAACCAAATAAAAACTGATTACCAAAATGAAATATCGCAACTTTTATGGAAAGAATTAAGTAATGACATGAACTCTCTGGCAGGGCTGTACCTAACGAAAGCGATTAAAGATTTTGAGGTGACGGCAATATGGGATACAAATATAACCAAGACATCATTTAAGAAGATAATTAACAAAACAGCAAGCTATCTATCCATTCTAAATGATAAAGCTATCCTTACCAAAAGAAGTCACGCTTGGACAGTAATAAATGGTTATAAAAAGAAAGAAATCCAACAATATTTGGTGACTCCCTGGACGGAAAAAAATAAACAGGTGCTCCTCAATGCAAGATTTGGCAAAATCCCAGGCCTGTGCCATCGTCCACCTTGGGCAAGAACGGTAACGCAAACCGAATGTAGATTGTGCAACACCTGTGAGGAGGATATCCTTCATCTTCTTTGTACTTGTCCGGAACTCTCCCAGGAGAGAAAAACTATGCTTAAGATTCCTCTAAATGCACGAGGCATAAGGTCATGCAGGCAGGCCCTAATAAGATGTCTGGACTCGAATGATATTATATTAAATGCTACGTTTGTAAAATTTCTAACGATCGCTAAAAGAAAACTAGGAGATGTAACTATTTTAAATATTTAAATTTTGAATGACATTTTAACTGTTTTATGTATGAACATAGCTTTTATTGATTTTGTTCTTTCGAATGTGTAATATTGTTAGATTTTAAATAATCAACACAATAAACTTACTTACTTAAGTGATACCTTTCAGTCGTTTACATACTATGGGATGGACACCCACAGGCTTGCCATCAGTAGGGTTATGTCCAGCAGACAGTGCTGACCTAAAATTATTTATTGACCTGTAACACAAACCAGATTCATCACACTCAGAAAGGAAATTCAGACCATCTCTCAATTTCGATCCCACGGGATCTACCTCCCGTTGAAGGCACCAACCCGCCTAATGTTTCCAGGCAGAAGAATATCATTTGCGGGTGGAAGGAATCCAAACTTAATGTATGAATTTGGCAGCCGCCGCCAAAAGGACTGCAATCTGGTCATGTCTCCTGATAACTTCCAGACCATGAGAGTCAACTGTTTTTGAAGAATAAGAGGATGCAGCAAACCCACTGTTTTCCAGGAGTAGTTGTGGGAAAACAGGGAGAAAATGGGGAAGAGCTACAGATAATTCTAAAAGAGTCGAAAACCACCATTGTGCCTTTCACAGAAGGGTGAACAGAATAAGGGCCACCAATTAACGTCTGACCTGAGCCGCCACCCTCAGAATCCTGGCAAATGGCAGGAAAGCATAATTCACCTGACCCTTCCATGACTGCAGAAAGGCATCAGTCCTCATGGCCGTCGGATCCGGCCTCTAACTGTAGAACCGTTTCAGTTGAGCAGTGAGCTGGGAAGCAAACAGGTCCACTTGACACAGACCCTCCTCCGCTCTAATGCAGAAGCCTCTCCTGAAAACAAGGTGCATACTGTTTTTTGGAAGCATCGGATAGCCTTTTTAAATGGTGCCAGATTAAAAATGCTCTCTTCTACCCTCACCAAATTTTCACAAACGTATTAATGAACGCAATTACAGTTCAACATTCAAAACAGATCACACTTGACACTGCAAAGGCCCTCTTGTACAACCCGTACATGGGCAAAGTGGCCCAGAAATTGTGTTCATCTTCCCCAAGTGAAGTGGAAGCTCACTGGTGTGTCCTAAAATGAGGTACATCCCAAGCATGGGCGAATTTTGCGAATTTGCGATTCGCGAATTTGCAGATTTGCGAATTCGCGATCCGCAAAATTCACGAATTTGTGCGAATTTGGTGATTTTTTTAGACCGTGATGCGCCCTCTGGTTCATCACTGCCACCCTCTCGTTTTTTATGCCCTTCTGCCCTCTGTACCACTCGTTTTTGTGCCTTTCTGCTCTCTGCCCCACTTGTGTTTGTGCCCTTTTGCCCTCTGCCCCACTCGTTTTTGTGCTCTTCTGCCCTCTGCCCAACTCGTTTTTGTGGTCTTCTGCCCTCTGCCCCACTCGTTTCTGCCCTCTGTCCCACTCGTTTTTGTGCTCTTCTGCCCTCTACTCCACTCATTTTTGTCCCCTTCTGCCCTCTGCCCCACTCGTTTCTGTGCCCTTCTGCCCTCTGCCCCACTCGTTTTTTGTCCCCTTCTGCCCTCTGTCCCACTTTGTGCCCTTCTGCCTTCAGCCCCACTTAGAATGGCGTCGCAAGCTGCCAGCGCCATTCTAAAATAGCTACAAAGTCAGCTTCAACAGGAAGCACTAATAGATAAAGTAAAGCAGGTGCTCGAGGTGAAGGTCAAATTAAGTTATACAATCATTAATCACCCCAAGTTTGGGGTGATTAATGATTGTGTAACTGAATTTGAGCTTCAACTCGAGCACCTGCTTTACTTTATCTATTAGTGCTCCCTGTTGAAGCTGACTTTTGTAACTATTTTAGAATGGCTCTGGCAGCTTGCTGGCAGCTTGCCGGCGCCATTCTAAAATAGTTACAAAAGTCAGCTTCAACTTTTGACCCAATCCGTTCCGCTCGCGGATTTTGCGGGAAATTCGCGAATCTCTCGGATTGCGAATTTGCCGGAAATCCGCGAGCGGAACGGATTTTCCGCCCATGCTTAGTACATGCTCCCCCAGAAACTGTTCTGTACGCACATTTGTTTGGTGCACATTTTCCTCAAGGAAGTCAAAGAGATGGGTGTAGTCAAAAGGCAAACAATTTGCATTATTGACTTTACATCCCGCATGTGTGGAGAATGGGGGAATTTAGGGCTGAACTAAATTGGATGGCTACCAAGAGAGCACTCTTTCTGTGCTTGGTGCCCCACCTGCCTACTCTCTGGATTGGGCTACTCTGCTATTATCTCGCCTTTTCACACATTGTTCTTGCAAAGGAAGATCATGACTGCAATGACCATGTTCCTCAGAATCACTGGAAGCCAGTCCTCATCGGATGAACTTTGGCACAGAATCTGAAAGTGATTTTTCAGCAGGCATTATCCTCTCTCTCTGATGCTGTCTCAGTATCAGATCCTGCCCCAGAGCTGTCCTTCATTAATCAAGCTAGGCCTCGGGCAGCAGTCTTCCACTGAAATGCCATCTCTGTTAACTGTCTGAAACCTTCCTTTTGAAATAATGTGCAAATGAAGAAGGCAGAAGTAAACTTACAAATACGGTGGTGCATGTGTGGATTATGTCAAATAAGTGGAAATGCAAAAAAGCACTTAGCTCTCGATGCTGTGAACCAAAGAACTTCCCCAAAGACCCTAATAGAGACAAAAAAGGACAAATTAATACTTCACCCTGCCAGATACGCTATACCAAAGCATACTTCATCGGACGAGTGGTGAGCCCACTCCAGCCACTGTCAATTTATAGAGACACTCAAAGGTTAGCCAACTTTCTTGTAAAAAATTAATTCTGGCTGTTTATTAGAGTAGTGCTGTTTTGAAACTGCCAACAGTTGCTAGAAAAAAAGAATTCATGTAATATGTTCAGGGTTCGTATTTTCTAACAATTTCTATTTTCTTTAAGAACGCAAAACTAATCCCAAAAACAAGCAATAACTAGATTATCCAGAGCATTGTGATGCCTTCCATAAAGTGCCTCAATGTCTCCACAGTGGTAATGCTTTAATACTGAACTTTAAATCCCAACATTTTGAAATTGGAAAATAGGAACATTTTCAGGAAACAATCAGACTCTTTTTCACCATAGGCTTTCAATGAAACCGAGACCATTTTAGATGGAGTGCAGATAAATTAAAGTCGTATCAAAATCCAACGGGGTCAGAAACTAGGCCCAACGCCAAAATAAGTGTACCTCTTTAGCAAATTGGATAGCTAGAAACGAAACGCACATTTGCACATAGCTTCAGTTTTTAACTTGTAAATACTATGTACAGGTGTTTTGCAAGGTATGGAAGACTAACGTTGTGAGAGTATCAGCGAAGTCAAAAGTAAAAACCAGCCCATCAGACCATAACACAGCCTCACAAATAAAAACAAGCTAGTAAAACAGACATGAACATCAAAGCAAACACAAACATCTCGGTGGCATTTTTTCCGAACTGCGAGAAATGCAATAACAATGTAAAGTACCTTATGACACAGCTATCTCCAACAAAATACAGCCCATTTGCAGGAGAAACATTATCTAGATGGTTCTGCCCGCCAAATTGTTAATTAAGCCAGAAAAAGATATAAACTATGGACAGTTACTTATCATGGCAGGGTCTGGTGGATTGGTGGACTAATGCCTGTGTTCGAGCTCATGGTTACAGGTTGCAATTCTCGGTGGGTCCACTCAGCCTTTCATCCTTTCTGAGGTCGATAAAATGAGTATCATTGAGTTGGGTAACAATAAACATCTGTTATTCAGCGCCAAGATGCCCCTTTGGGGTGAATGTGTGCTTTAAAAATACACTTTATGATATGGTGGAGTCCCAGCATACATCTAGGGGTTAAGCTCTTCGGCAGTAACTTCGAGTCCCGCGCCTATTTGCTGGTGTGGCAAAATCTACATTTCTCCCTCTTGATGTTGTCATTTATACTTCATAATGCTCGAGACATAAGTAGCATTAAAGGTCTTGTGATGCCACAGTGTCATCACAGAAGTCACATCTGATGACCTTTGACCCAAATGACAACACTAGTGATATTAGGTAATACCATATAAATAAAGGGTCCTTCATCAGTCCTTTCCTGGGGTGGCTCTTAGTTAACATCAGTTGCAAACATTGATATACTTGCACCAGATCTAGCTCTAGTTGTTTACCTGTGCTGCGCAGATGATAGTGAACTGGGTCTTAGTGATCAGAGCTAACCCCTGCGGCAGGGGAACCATCTATTATCTCTAAGAATAGGCGCAGCACCACAGCTGCCTTATGTGCACCAGTGGAAGAAAATGGTTAGGACAAATAGGTTCTGTGCTGAGATACTAATCTGTGTCCCATGTAATACCTAAAGTGGGATATGTCACTTTTGTACCTTAGACATGTGTCCTCCAAACATAATGCCATGTTGGAATGTCCTTGAAAAAGATCAATTTCACTACATCAAAAAGATTGGTTGGATTCGCTTGATCCCTTTTGAGAATTACAGTCTTTTAATTCCGTTATCACTCCACGATTGCTGGTGTTGATTAGGCGATGGCGTTTGCAAATCTAATCCTACTCATAAAATGTGCTGATACTCATCAAGACTGAGAGAGGGTGTACCCAACATGGTAATCCCTGAGGATGTTTTGAACATATTAATGTTTGGATTAATAGAAGTTGGCCCCAAGCAGATGGGTAATAGACTGAAAGAGTTCTGTTTGGAGCGGAGGACATGTTTAAGGAACATAGATTGGTGTGTACTCTTCTAGGTCTAGTGAATAGTCCGTGAGATCAGGCTTAACTAGCATGGATAGGTAGAGAGGCCATGCCCGATCCCGTTTGGGGTGGGGGGAAATTGGCTAATGGGCCTCAGCAGTGGAGGCTGTGGTCTTTTGCCTCTGATGTCCCTGGTTCTGTCCTTCAATGGCTCTGCAAATAGGGCCAAGTACAGCCCTTTGAGTGCTCAACTTTCAGTGGTAGCGATGGTGAGCAGTAATCGGTCTCACAGGAAGGTAGTGTGGGAGGTGCGTAAACTCAGCAATTACCCTGCAGCTCAATAACAGACTGACCAACCCAAGGCTTTACTTGGCTAAAAGAAAGGCACTATATACTTAAAACATAATTCTTCACAACGCATAAAACAGTCACATATCATGTAGTGGCTCTTGGGCTTCTGCACTGTGTATTCTGCCCTATCTCGCCGCTCTCTCGAATGTCCCCACACACTTTTTAGTTAGCTCTAGGTAGGTCTACCCTGGGGTTTGAGTGTCTCTTGGGCATGTGTCAGATTAACTTGGAGTTCCATTCTACCACTGAGTTCTCAAGCATATTTCTGCTATTCTACAATCTGGCCACAGTGCAAGCCTCAGAGTCCTTTTTCTGGCATCTGGTGGGGACCCACAGCACACGTCTTGCTTCAGTCCTGTTTCCGGCCGGACATGCACTGGCTGGGGGCTCACATTTAGTGAAGGGAAGGAGCAGGAGGGCAGCAGGGCTTGGCCTCCTTACAGGTAAGTGGTGACTCAGGCAAGGGATGTACTCTAATGGGTCAGTGATGTGGTGCATCAGGACGGCATCCAAGGCCAAAGGTCACAGTGGCACAAGGGCAGCGTAAGGGTCTCAATGCAGAGACACAGTACAGTTCAGGCTCATGAGGATGGCGGCAGCATGACCCACCTAAGCATAACTTCTAAGTGGTGGTGTCCTTGAACTATGGTACAGATTTCTCGGTGATGTACTCATTCTCGGGCACAAACATCTCAGCAGTGCACTCTACCACAGGCATAGTCTTCATGAAAGCTGCATGCTCCTCCTCACACACAAGTCTCAATGGATGAGGCCACAACTGTGTTTCCCTCCTGAAACCACTTTCATATTGAGGCTACTGACCACAAGCCTTAAGGCAGACAGCTTTCTCTTCCCAGCTTTCCTTCTGCCAGCTGACCCACACAGCACTGGGGAGTCAAGCAGCGCTTCAATTCCATCACACTTCTGCTGGGTTTGCACACTCCTTACCTCTCTCATCAGAAAGTTGGCTCCGAAGTTCTTATTGTCTCTTCCTCCCCCTTCTCCCTTGTTCCTGGCGAGCAACATTTTGCTTCCACCACTCAAACTCCCTAGCCTTTTCCTTTTGCTCAGCCATACCTGTTTTTTTTTTATTTGTTTATTGAAGTTTTTCAAATACAATCAACATTACATACATCCACATGTACATTGTAGTAGTCATACTGGGCAGAATCCAGTTTGTTATTATCATTAAACAGAGGCATGTCTCATCAGCAATCTGTTTACAATATTTTCTTCCTCTATTCAACTCCACATTCCATCTCTTTCTTGTTCATCTCACTCCTTTCTTTCCCAGTGTTGCCACTTTTGTACTCTCAGTTCATCGTTACACCAGAAGAGCTCATCTGACTCCTTACAACAGCAGGTGTTGTAGTGCCCCCCTTTGTCAGGTATTCTCTTCTCCTCGTCCCATATATCTTTCGGTCTAGAGGTAGGTGGGAGGAGCTCTGCATATATGAGGGACTTCTCTTGCCAAAATATGAGGTCCTGCAACCAGACCTTGAATGTTGGAGCCCTGCCTCTCCCCCACCTGCAAGCAATTCTCCTTTTACCCAACAGAAGACCTAATGCTGTGAATTTTCTATATGTTGCCTCAACTTCCATATATATCCCAGCAATGCGAAGACCGGCGATTCTGGAAGTGGTGCAGCTATCATCTCGCAGAGTGCCTTCAGGACCTGCTGCCAGTAGGGCTTTATGGATGTGCAGTCCCAGGCTAAGTGTAGAAAATCTGCATTCATTTGACCACATCTATCGCATCTACTTTCCTCTCTCATTTGATATCTATGCCGTCTAGCAGGAGTGTAATACATGCGGTGGAGGAATTTAAAATGCATAATTCGCAGGCAGCTGTTATATATACCATATACCCATATGTTCCCGGTCTGAGCACAACTATACTCCCATTTCGTATCTATAAAGGGTTCGCCCAGATCTGCCCCCCACCGTTGATTGGAATCGGCGGGGGCATCTGTTAAGAAAGCCTGTGTCTGGTGGTAAAGGAGGGAGACCACATGTGCCGGGCCCGCACATTGCAGTAGGGTATGGAGTGGTCCCAACGTTGGTGGTTCCTGAGGGAATATGGGTGTGACTGCTTTGACACACTGGCGAAGCCTTACAAACAAGAATAATTCCATTGGTGTCGGGTCATTACTTTGAAAGAACTAGTCTGTGCTTTTGAATATCCCATTGCTGTAAAGGTTCCCCCATGTATGTATTTTGACTTTATGCAACAGTTTCCGGCAACCTGCTTCTTGTGTCACAATGAGCTCTGGCCGCTGTCAGAGGGTCAGTCTAGGTGAATAGATCATTGGTATTGCTAACCTATCTGTAATTCCCTTCCATGCAGCAGTGGTGCATTCTACCTTGGTGGAATCTGTATATCTATTCCTAGGCTTATGTGCAATGTAGCTCGACAATGGGGTTGGATCCATATAACCTTGTTCAATTGCTAAGTGTGGCGTGTAAGGGTGGTGAAACTAGTATACCTCGAAGTGTGCCTACGCACATAGGTAATCATGTTTCATGTCCGGTTCTTTCAAAGCCCCCCTGTGAGAAGGGTCATGTGAGGGTGTCCCATTTGAGCCGAGGTTGTTTATCTCTCCACGCCAATCTGATTAATTGTATTCGAAGTGCTTTAAAAGTGTCATCCTGGGTTGTATGGTATATTAATGAAGAGATATAATAGTTTAGGCACTATCACCGTTTTCATTAGTGCTATTCATCCTGCCATTGAGAGTGGCATGGCGATCCACCGCGTAATTGTTTCTGTCAGGAATGCTAGGGTCTGCCCATAATTGGCCTGCACGGCCTCTGTCCTATCCCTGGGGATTACTATCCCCAGGTATTTAACTTCCGCCTGGCACCATTCAATGGGGTAGTCAAGAGTATACTTCTGTGTCACCTCTGTGAGTGAGAAGATCTGTGTTTTCTCCCAATTGATGTTGACACCCGATATCCTGCCAAACAGAGTGAATTCTCTCAGTATGGGGTTCAGGCTTATTTGCGGGTTCCGCACATAGATTGTTATATCGTCTGCATATAGAGAAGCCAATGTGTTTCTGGTGGGGTAGCATAGGGCATGTTCCTGATGGTGTTGGTGTAACTTAGCAGTGAGTGGCTCCACCACCAGTGTGAAGAACAAGGGTGAGAGTGGTCATCCCTGCCTTGTTCCCCATGATAGCATGACGAGGCTGAGCATACTCCGCTGATGAGTACTTTCACCTTGTGGCTGTTGATACAGCAGCCTAATCCAAGAGAGGAAATCATATGGCATCCCCATGCGCCCCAGCACACCCAGCAGGTATCCCAATTCCACCAAGTCAAATGCTTTGGTGGCGTCGAGAAAGACCGACACCGCCTCTATCTCTGAGTCCATATCATGTAGCAGCGAGAAGAGAGTTTGTGACGTTGACCTCCAAGAAATAAATTCCGCCTGGTCGGGCAACATCAAGGAGCTTATCAGAAGATTAAGCCTGTTGGCGAGCACCGTGGCCAATATTTTAGCGTCGCAATTGATTAACGAAAGAGGCCTATAGGATTCACATTTGCTACCTGATTACCCGAGCTTCAACAGTGAAACAATTGTCGTCTCTCGCTTTGTCATGATGAAGATTCCCTCCTCCCTGGCCTCTATGTATACCTGCTTAAGCACTGGAGTCAAATGTTCAATGTATGTCTTATAAAACTCAGCCAGTAGGCCGTCTGAGCCAGGGGCTCTACCAGAGCGCAACTGCATTATCGCCACTTTAATTTCGTCTTCCTCAATTTCAGCTGAGAGGAAATCTCTGTGGGCCATTCCCAGCCATCCCAGTGCCACATCCTCTAAATATGTCCCTAGGGGAGTAGTTTGTGTCCCTTTTGACGTGTACAGCTCAGTAAAATAATTGGTGAATGCTTGTTGGATAGCCTCTGTGTCTTTATGCGCGGTGCCATATGTATTTTGTAACTCTAAAACGTAGTTGGAAAATATGGGGTGTCTTTTCTGTTCCGCCAGGGCTTTTCCCGGTCTCTCTCCTTCTCCATACCTACGAGCTCGAAAGTATTTGCTACAGAACAGACATTCCCGGTATGCTGTCTCAATATATTTCGCTTTTTTGTCTCTAAGATCAGCTAGTGTTGTACCTGCCTGAGCTTCTTCAAGCTGTTGATCTAGTTGATCAGCTTCTATGCGAGTGAAGGTGTTTTTTCTATAGCGCAGCACTCCTCACCCCTTAGCAATACGCATACCACGCATATTGACTTTAAATGCTTCCCATACAGTGGCTACACGGGGACTGGTTTATCATTTCGCTGGAAGAACTCTCGTATCTCCTGTCCCACCTCTTCTCTGAAGGAGTTGTCCAACAGCATAGTAGGGTTAAGTTGCCATGCTGCACGCGGCATGCAATCAGACAAGGGGGTTAAGCATGAGCCGCAAGGGGAGTGAACTGAGAAGATATGTGCGAGGTGTTGTACCTGTGCTACCCAGGTTTCCATATCCCTCGATAATATCCAATAATCAAGTCTGGACCATGTTGAGTTTACTGCAGAGTAGTGGGTGCCTTCTTCTGTCTGGGGATGAGGATGTCGCCATGCGTCTAGTAGCTTGTTGTCCGTATTATATGTTGTAGCTTATTTTATGTTACTGTGTAATGGTGACGCTTGGGATTGGACCTATCTCTATGGGGCTTCAGCGTGGTATTAAAGTCCCCCCATAATACATAAATGGATCCTATATCCATCACCTTGCCCCATAAAATATTAAAGAAGGAGGGTTCATCTACATTTGGGCCGTAGCAGCACACCAGGGTAATAGAGTACATAGCTAATCTACCCCACATGATGCTGAAGCACTCTTGTGTGTCCTGCATCATACCCGTTGCCACATATGGCATGTTCTTTGTAATTAGTATCACAGTGCCCCTTGAGTATGTGGGAAACGAGGAGAAACTCCTATGTTCTGCCCAGCGAAATGCGAAGCACGCTCCGTCCCAGACCCCAAGTGCGTTTCCTGCAACATGGCTATGTGGATGTTGTGCCTGACCAGATAGCTGAAGACGTGTCTGCATTTACTTGGGTTCCCCATGCCCCAAACATTCCAGGTTAGGAGATTTAAACCTATGGATGTAGGTTTATCGGTCATAAATTGTGTACTGTGCATTTCTCTCGATCAGCAGATGTACCTCCTCCCTGTAGTTCTCTACCAGCATGACTCCTATTCTTTCTTACCTGACCGCATGTAGCACATTTTGATTGGATGCAATTTCCCTCTCTCCTCCCACCCACAACACCTTCCCCTACTTGTCGAGAATTGAGTCCCCTCATTCCCCACCCCAACCAGTGCTTCTCGTGAAACTGTCCCAATAGAGCCCACAATTACTAAAGTATTACGTTCTATTCAATAATTCTGGAAGTAAACAAGAAAGGTAAGAGAGAGAGAGAAAAGTATCAAAGAAAGAAAAGTTCCGTAGGGATCGCCTGTCTGGTGTAGTTCTCCCAGTGGGCACTGCAGCCATCCCCCGTCCAATTGCTCAGGAAGGGGGCGTGCCCGGGAGATATTTCGATGGTGTTTCGTTACATCCTCATGGAATAGTGGAAAGGCGTTTGAATAATGCTCTAGTCTGATGAAGATTAGTGTGGATTAGTTCGATTTCCTCCTGTCTTGCGATTGCGGGGTATCTGGGTCGCGGGTTAGTTCAATTTCTTGTTCAGTGGTCATTACCCCACAACCGACATCGGTGATGTTGAACGCCTTGAAGTTCCTCCAGCATCCCTGTCCACTGAGCCTTGGCGAACCTTCTTTAGGCATTCTTCTGCCTGCTGAGGGTTGTTATAAAAGTATTGTTTCCCTTGGTGGGTGATGTGAAGGCGAGGTGGGTATAACATTGCATAGTCTATTTGGGCCTGACCTAGTTTCTTCTTGACTGGTAGGAACTTTTTCCTGGCTTCCTGCAACGCCATTGTAAAATCTGGGTAGATTACTATGCTGTTGCCATCAAATTCCATCTGCTTTTTTTTCCCTGGACAGTCGGAGGGCCGCATCAATTAGGGCTCCTGGTGATGATTGGCCTGGGGGGGGCCTCCCGGAGGCGGCCAAGGCCCCAGCATACGAAGAGCACTCTCGACCACGAGTTAAGTGGAGAATGCTCCAGCTCCATACAGGGTAAGCAGCATTTTTTCCACATAGTCCTCCAGCCGCCCCGTGTTTGTGCTTTCCGGTATCTCCATGCTGTGCACATTATTGCACTAGGAGCGCGCTTCCAAGTCTTCATTTTTGCCTGCGATTATTTTGCTAAATTGTTCCATTTGTGATAATTGTCCCTCCTTCCCTCCGACGTGTCTTCCAGCTCTGAGATTCTGTGTTCGGCTTCCTGCAGCCTATTGTCGTGTTTTTCCAGTTTTTGCACCATAAAGCCAACTCTTGTGCACATAGAGTCCATCTTCGTTTCTATGGATGTTGGGCTCTGCTTCATAGTCAACAGAAGTGTCTTTACATAATCCTGTGCAGGGTCTGGATTATTGGGGGAGCGTCCTGCCATCTCGCCTTCCGCGCCTCTGGATTGGGATCACCCTGTCTTCCTTGGTTCGAAGGAGAGCTTCGACAGCTTGCCCTCTGTCCTGCCCATGCTAGGCCCTCCCCTTTAACACTAGTGATCACTTTCAGCATGGTGCGTCTCACCCTAATATCTCTCTCTCTGTCTGGTTCTGTGTTCCCTCTTAGGTGATATTTTGTCGCAATCCAGGGCCTAGGGCAGTGTTCCTCCTTATGTCCGGTGTGAGCACCGTGGACTGTGCCGCCTCCTAGTTAGATGGGGATGACAGGAGAAGCACTCTGTGGCAATGAAGTCATTGCACACCCTCACTGTTGCAGTTCCTTCTCTGTGATATTGAATGGCATATTCTTTTTATTAGTGCTTCCACTTTCGTTTAGGGCCTGGGGTGGTACTCCTCCTGGCTGAGGCAAGCACAGCGGCCTGGCCGTGCCTTTAATGATTGGGGTGATGGCTGAGGCGCTCTGCAGAGTGAATGCCGATTCATGTCGGACAACTGAAGGTTTCTACATTATCAGTAGTATTGCAGGGGTATCAGTCTCACAGCGTATATCCACCCCTTGTTCCTGATTATTTATTGGGAGGGGGTACCGTTCTCTATGTTCCCCTTCCGTCTGGCTGATGCTGCCAGTGTTTTAATTATGTGCTCCCGCTAGTGTCTCAGGACAGTAGGGCCTGCTGCTCTCGGTGCTGCCAGGCAGGCCCAATGTTGCATCAGCCGTCACTCTTGAGCCAGGACTCCCTTTCTATCCTGACTGTCCAGCGTGTTGTATACTGCCGCCAGTGCCTGCCTCAATACCTGTGTGTGGGCACGTCCCTTAGCTCCTGATCAGCCCTGCTCCAGCGGCTCTCTGGTGCGCTCTGGGTCTCATCTGCGTCGCCATCTTGCTCACCTCCGGTCACGGGTTTCGCAGCACACTGGGCGCCTCATAATCCACCATCCGCCTCTCTCACCGCATCATCCGCGTTGCTGTTCTGTTGGTGTCTCTCTCGAAATCCCCAGCCTTGGGTGGGACACCAGTCGCTGCTACTGGTTATCCGGCCTACGGGCCCTGCAGCTTTTTTTCCCCGGCGCCTGCCTCCGTCACTGTTTTATGACCAGCAAAGGGGTTTCTCTTGTCCTCAAGTGGCGCCCGAGCCAGCCACAACACTCCGAACAGGTTTATCGACCTTTCGGTGCTCAATTGCGGATGTATGAGCAGGATTATTGCCGTTTATTTTCCTGAGTTGCCGTAACCTCACACAAGTGCGGTCATCTTGCATGCGCGCGTGCCCCCTAACGCCCCCACTCAGACATAGCTTTCAAGAGAACCAACTGTAAGTTCAAGATCTTAGCTAGACTTAACCCACCCAAGAGAATAATTCCTGGATTCAGTGACAATTGAACCCTAGAAATCAGTGGTGGTGAATGCCTTGGGGAAACAATGGAAATCAACTTTGGGGGTAAACCCCGGTTGTTTGGGGAAACCCTATGCTAAGGGGCTACAAGAGCCTAACACTACCGCACTTTCTTGACTGGCTTCTTTTCATAGTACCCTCCCCAGATTCAATCTCATTTTCGTCTCTTCCATCCAGTTTCTTTGACTATACTCTAAAGTCACTCACACAAACCTCCCTGTTCTTGTTCCTCGGAGCTCTCCCTCCAACCCCCTACCAAGCATAGATCCATCATCTGATCTAGGGACAGGGTGTCCAGGTGTACCCCAAATTGTCATGTTAATTTGTAGGGTTTTGAGGTGTATAGGTTGATCCTACCACTCTATTGTTGAACGCTTTAGCTGGTTTTCACAGAAGATAATGCGAGTGGAGTGCCAAATTTGCTACCTTGGTGTTGAAAACCTACTCCTTAGCATTGTGACTGGTTGGAGGTCTCCTGTCACATTGTTGAGCTGGAGAACTATTTCCATTTTTACAATATTAAAAAATATATGTTTTAGGGCGAGATGCTGCTGCTCCAGGGGACGTGGGTGGTCTATAACCTACATGTACACAGCACAAAATGTTGTAGCAGAGCCGAAAAGAAAAAGCAGGAAAACAGGAGTGCTTTCAGGAGATAAAAAAACCTCTAGAGTAAATAGGCTTTAAGGTCTGTCCATCTTGGGCTGAGCCTCTCCTTGTTTTAACTGTCAACTAGTTTTCCTTTGAAAGGAAAATACTACCTACCTATCAAATAGAGAGCATAGTATTTTTTCCTGTCATTCTGCCTTGTTTTGTTCCTCCATCTTTCATCAATCCCTCCATTTGAGAAAATTCCATTATCTCCTGTAGGCCATCCCACCTTTCTGAAGTTGTTCTTTTTCTTATCTGAGGGAGTTTATGAAATGCTGTGCCCAGGGTAAGAAAGGCGAGTGTTCTCCTTGGGCATGGAGGGTCTGAGGTGGACTGATGTTTCCCTATTTTGGAAAACAACACGTTGCCAAACCTTCCACCCTGCAGAGCATCTTACCCTGGCATTGCTCTTGCAGGGTGTCTGTAGGTCCCTATTTCGGCCACTGTTCTCTGGGTCTGGGTGTTCTGGGTGTTCTAAGGGATCCTGCTTTCTCCATGGATGCCTGCTTTGTCCCTTGTGAAAGTCTGTCTTTGCTGTGGTCCAAGAAATGATAATCACGAATGAATCACGTCTTATTGCTTAACCTAGATCTTGTTCAGCATTTAAAGGCTATCAGATTTTGTTGGCACTCGTCTTTATCTGTCTAGACGATCACTTGAGTCAATGGATAGGGTATAAATTAGCACTAATTTCTAACAAAACCCATAAAGGATTTTACTTTCATATTTGTGTGAGGAAAGGGAAGAGGCATTGATGGCTTAGCTTTTGGTGCTTTGGAGGGCGTATCTTCCTAATGCATATAGATATCCTAGACATTGGAAATACTTCATAACCTATTAACACTCACAAGGATCATCTTACTCCGCTATCCTGTAGCATTGAGCAAATTCATTTTAGGTGTTGTCGATGGTCTCTTCAACTGTTGATAGATGACACTAGGATGTTGGATGTTGGATGTTGGATGGGTATTTCTAGAGCGCAAACGTTCGCTCCCAAGGGAGCATCTTGGCGCTGTAGTAGAACCCACTAGGGTGGGTTCTACTACTCTTGAGGTAGAACCAATTTGTCACCAGTCTTTCAAACAACCCTTGAGGAGTGGGGCATGCAGTCTTTTCTCAATCATCAGTATAGTAATGCAATCTTCCAACATCTTGGTTGAGATATGGGGGGAAAGTCCATTCCCTTCCTGACTTCCTGACTCCTCATTGGTGTGACCATCCAGCATTTCTATGCTGCTTTCTGCATTTGTAGCCCTCAGGATTGAAGAAATTGACAGGCTTGCTGGCAGAGAAATAGATCTGCATTGGTAGATTATGAACGAAGGGTGCCTTTGTGCTTATAACAAACTTTTAGGGTAAATGGGTGTATTTGCCACTTTGAGGAGAGAAATGGAATCTGATGCTTTTTAGCTGAACTCTGGTGTTACAGGTCCTTATGGAGCAATGGATAGGAACGGGAGCTTCCCAGCGTGCGATCTAATGGTTGTAGTTTATTGGGCACAGTTTGTTTGCCAAGAAATTAGGTCCCTTTTCTTGCATGGCCTGGTGGGCCGGATCTGAAATCCTACCTGGGCCGCAAACTTTCAACCAGTGAAAATGTCAGCAACCATTATCTTCATGGTTTGTGTTGAAATCACTTTTTTGCCCCCTCCCCCGCATATCATGATTTGATTTGATTTTCCATCTTGTAAAGCGCAGCGTATGCCAGAGGGTGTCTTGGCGCTAGGACTACCTAGAAGCTAAAATTCCACTGATTTATTTTTATCTAAACTTATTAGTTTTTTAACAGCCAGGTTTTCAGCAGACTTCTGAACAACATCAAGGAGTTACTATTTTTAATCTCCAAGGGAAGGGAGTTCCATACCTTAGCAGTTCCCACAATAAAACTCCTCCCCCCAGCGTAGCTGCTTGTACCTCGGGACTACCAGTAAATGTGCCTGTGCTGATCTTAGATTTCTGGAAGGAGAGTATTTCCTGAGGTGTGTTCTCAGATAAAGATGCCCTTTCCCCTGTAATGCCTTCAATGCCAGACACTGAGCCTTAAATATAATTCTCTTTCCCACTGGCAACCAGTGGAGATCCCTCAATCGATTTGTTACTGGTTCATATTTAGGGACATCAAGGATCAATCTTGCCGCTGCATTCTGCATCCGTTGGAGTCGAATTAGGAGCTGTGCCTGGAGTCCCACGTATAGGGCGTTTCCGTAGTCCAATCGAGATACGGCCAATGCAGTGACCACAGTTTTTAAAGTATCCACAGGGATAAACGGGCGGATCTTCCTAGTAATTTTTAGGATGCCCCAGAAGGTGGAGGTAAGCTTGTTAATTTGACCTTCAAATGTCAATCTTTGATCAAATATTATCCCACCCCCTGTTTCTAACCTTTGTGATTGGTGCTGGCAGTCGCCCAGATCAACCGGCCACCATCTTGGGGACCAGAAGGAGGTGTTGGACAGTAGTAGCAAGACATCTGTCTTGTCGCCGTTCAATTTAAGGCAGTTATTCTGCATCCACGTATTAATCTGTAGTATGCAGATAATAAAGCGGTCAGCTGTCTCCTCAATGTTGTTTGATACTGAGACCACCCACCTGCGTGTCATCGGCATATGATATAACTGAAAAGCCACATTGCTCAATTGCCAGCGGGGCCACATAAATGTTAAAGAGAGTGGGACTCAGGGATGAACCCTGAGGCACCCCACATGGCAGCTTGAGTGGTTTAGAAGCCATCCCATCCATTTCTACCAAAAATGTTCTGTTTGTTAAGAATGATGTCAGTAGTTTGATGGCACTGTCTTGAAATCCCAATTCCTCTAGTCTACCAATCAGGATTTCGTGGTTGACCGTGTCGAAAGCTGCCAATAGATCTAACAAAATCAAGGCCGCCTTCTTTCCTTCATCCAGTGTTTTTCTTAATTCTTCTACTGCCATCACCAATGCGGTCTCGGTTCCATGCCCCTCTCTAAAACCGTACTGTGAATGATCTAAAAGCTCTCCTTCGGCGATAAAGGATGTGATCTGCCTGTTAATCAGTTTTTCCAACACTTTAGCGTAAAAGGGAATCTTAGATATTGGCTGAAGGTCCATATTTGATTTCTTTAACAAAGGCCAAACCGAAGCTATTTTCCAGGACTCTGGAAAAATGCCTGTCTGTATTATTTCTAGGAAGACTATTCTAAGTTGCTCACTGATCAGTTCTGTACACATATGAAAGACTTTAGGCAGGCAAGGGTCTGACGGAGCTCCTGCCTTTGTTGTCTTTACTACTTGGATGATCTGATCCTCAGTAGGTGGGAGAAAGGTAAAAAGTTATGACAGTGGTTGATGAATATATCCCTGGCGTTTTTATCTCCGCTGATATATTTTGGCTGTCTCTAAAAATGTCATATACTGCCTCCACTTTATCGGTGAAAAATTCTCCTAAAATATTGCAGAATTCCGGATTCTCTATCTTCTGTAAATTCCCTGGGAGTTTAGCTAGTTTTTTCACTGTGTTAAACAGCTCCTTGCTGGAGTTTTTAGCTTCCAGGATTTTTTGAGTAAAATATTTACTTTTCTCCTCGATGATCATTTTTTTGTAGTATGATATGGTACTTGCATATTCTCTTTTCCTTGCCTCGGCGTAATCAGTTCTCCATTTCCTTTCAAATCGCCTGCATACTTTTTTCTGTTCTCTAAGTTTATCAGTGAACCAGGGTTCAGATGGCCTTTTCCTTTTTGATCGTAGCCTCTTTTTAGGGACTGCTGTGTTTACTGCTGTTTTAATCCAGGAGTTTAATGTATTGACCATATTATTGGCATCTAATTCCAGATTTGGTTTTGTTATTATTAGTTGAGTCTGAAAGTTTGAAAAATTGATTTTACTCCAGTCCTGATATACAGCTGTGACTGGAGTGAGTTTTTGTTTGTGTCATATGTTGCCGGGTATCCCGTATTCTAAATGTAATGGCCTGATGATCTGACCATGTCACCGGGATAACTTCCGACACTTCTATCTGATCATTGGAAGTGAAGATTCCATCCAATGTATGCCCTGCATTATGTGTCCCTTGTTTAACAATCTGCCTCAGGGAAAACTGGCCATTCCATTGATAAATGCTGTAATGTTGTTATCATCTTCCCTTTCCAGGTGATAGTTAAAATCTCCCAAAACTGTATAATCTGAACTGTTTATACTATCTTCCAGAAAAGGACTAATATTTTCCATCAGCGAAGCTCGCGCTTTTGGAGGGCGATATAAGAGAAGCCCTTTAAACGTGTAATTATTGTTGATTTTTATCTGGAAGGGCAGACTTTCACAATCCTGTGAATTATTGCTCACACCTCCCACTACTCACAAACCTTCTCTGGCGATAATTGCAAGCCCCCCTCCCCGCTTGTTCTTTCTATCAACTCTAATCATGTTGTAGTGAATAGGAAGCGCTAATAGCCGATCTGGGTCTGATGCTGCATCTGCCTAAGTCTCCGTTATAAAGGCGATATCTATCGTTTGACTATCAACTCAACTAGTTCTACACCGTGCTTCACTAGTGAGCTTGTGTTAATCATGGCATTATTAGCCCACTTCTTATCCGTCCCCTTTAAATGCTAAAGAGAGAGGAAAACACTGAAATGCGCTTTAAGTGGGGGCAAAATATAAAAAGTGGTATAATTGTATTACTGTCGTTCCTCTTAATGAATTTCATCTTCCTACTTGTGTTTACTTAAAACTCCCTTTTCTTTTCCATAATGTTCTCTTCTGATGGTATTGGAAGAATATCAAAACCCATTATATTGAAAGTTTCAACATAAGACGGCAAGTTGTACGAACTGATGTGAGTTAGCTTGTTCTTTGGCTGCATTTGCTTGTTTTCACATCAATCAACACAAAAGTAACATCCTGAGTAGTGTATCATCAGCAACGTAACGGCATATAAAGTCAGGAATACCCTGGTCTGATTATAGTGTGTGCTGGACAAAGCAAATAGAAGAACCTAGGGTGAGGCTTCTAAAGTTATGCAATTGGGCTGTTTATTATCCACACTCCCTGTGTGCCGCTAATGATTGGGGACAATATAATTTTTCTGAATTTTCCCTTCCACAGTTGATTTGTTCACTCAGTTTACCCATTTTATTTCCTCTCACTATTTCTTTTTAGTTGCGGGGTTGAGGATGTTTTTCAGAACTAAGAGCTACATGTACATAGATTTTTGTTTGCGAGTTCCTAATAGCAATTTTTTGTGATTCACTATTGGGAAATCTCAAACAGCTTTTTACAACAGTGTTTTTCACACAGTTATCGATTCCCAGTGATCCCAGTTGACCTACCTCATTAATATCCATGAGGTAGGTCACAATTTGCGACCCTTTGGGAATCACTAATAACACAGGATGGTGGCCTGCTGGGGACAGCAGACCACCATGCATGTGTTTGCTTTTAAATAAGGCAATTTTTTTTTAAGTGCAGTCTGTTTTCCTTAAAGGAAAACGGGATGCGTTTCTAAAAACAAAAATAAAACGTTTCAGTTTCCTTTTTAGGTCTCGCCTAGGCAGCGCACATGCACTGCTCTAGGAGGGCATTTAGCTATCGGTCTTCTCCTTTTCTAGCACACTCGTGCTTGTGCTGGCATCTACCTCGGGAGCGAGCAGCAGCGCGCGTGGTTATTGAAAACATATGGCTATCACGCCGCCGCTGCTGGCTCCCGCAAGGCAGATGCCAGCACAAGCACAAGCCCATTTGCCTGCTCTTTCGCGCCACGCTCCCTCGCGCTTGTTAGGTCGAGCCATAGGAAAACAACCTCTTGCAGCTGACCAGAACTTTTCACACGCTCGTGCATGTGTGTTTTTTTAAAAATACTTTAATTGAGCTCTGTGTGCTGTCTCAAAAAAGACAGCACGCAATTGGCCTGCTGCTCCCTCTGGCAAGCGCATGCGTGCACCACTCGCGGGCTTCTTTGTCAAGTAAAAAAAAAGCTTGTTAAACTCTACTACAAACTGCCCAGGAGCCAGGCTTGTGTGTTTTTAGGCCGGTCTTTGTGAAGTTGTATGCTCTGCTCCCCACAGACCCTGCACCAGGCCACCAGGCAGCCTTTCAAGTTCACCATCCCGAAATCCCTGGATCGCATCAAGGAGTAGTTTCAGTTCCTGCAGGCGCAGTACAACAGGTGCGTATTCAGAGCCCTTGCTTGTTGTGTTCAATTCAGCAATGTCTCCTCGGCCTGGCACATCCGACATGCACTCTCCATCCCTGGCCGCCCTTCTTACCTCCTACCGGAAGGGGGCAGGGTGTTCCTGCCCCACCTTTCTCATTCACAGCTCTATGTTTGTGTTTTTCAAGTTCCCTGAGAGCAGTCAATATTTGCCTTCCATTTATTACAAAGCTTCGAGTAGAGAGCGTCAGGTGGGTCGCTGTTTGCCTACATAAGCCGACATGGCAGACAGTGCGTGGCTTGTGTGCTAAGAGGCCCTGTTGATCATGGGAGCATTTTACATCCTTTAATATAGCGCCTCCTGCCCCTGTCGTTGCTTCAATGGCTACTACCTTTCTACTGCTCACTCACCCACCACCGTAATGGAGTCCATGTGCTTGTTTGTTCTTTGAAGATTTGGGTAAGATAAGTTGGCACTTTAGTCCAGGGCTTAACTTGCCTGCCAAGAAAGAGTAAGCAGTGTACGTTTGTATAGAAATGGGGTGATGCCATCTATTGATGCTCTCATTAATGGTCCTACTGATGTCTGTGATGGGTAACATTGATTTCGTTCATAAACATATGGTGGCTTATAGTCGGCGGGCTTTGGTCTTTAATTATTTTCTTGTGCCTAATTGTGTTTGTTGGCCTCGGTCGTCTACGTGCTCTCAATGTTTCTAGTTCAAATTTACTTTCTGCATTTACTGTACATAGCAAAATTATGTTTTTATGACACCCCTCATGCCTGCATATCCCCTTCTCGATTCTCAGCTGCCCTATGTCATGACACAGGTGACCTTCTGCAGGTCGTTTATTTAGCCTGCAGTGCTAAGCATGCTGGGACATGTAGGCCAATAGGGCCAGCAGCGTTGCCGGATCGAAGTCGGTGACGTCCTGCCCCTGGCCCGTGACTGCCACTTCCTTCTCCCCGCTCCCCTCTCCCCTCTCCCTGCTCCAGGCGCCCCTGGCATCAAGCTTTTCACCACTTTCCAAAGTACTATTTTAAGAACATTATTTTGCATATTTCTTATATAGATTTTAAAGCTTCACATCCCCTCGTTACAGTGTCAGGAAAACTACTTTTTTGACGCTTGGTTTTAAAATATTTAGAATTTCTAATGATTACATTTTTTTATCATTCGCATCCTATGTTTAACGTAACAATTTGAGTATCGCAGATTGTTGGCCCTGCATATGCAACCCATTTTTTCCCCTGTGTCTGCATGGAGTTTCACTGTTCTTAATTTCATTTTGGTTCATTCAGATGCCTTTCTTTGCATAGCATTCTCCGTTTCGAAGGTACATATTAGTTTTGTCTATGTGTATTGTGTAGCGTTTGCACTTGCCTTGCCAAGGAATGTGTTGAGTCAGAACTCCTTTTTCGACCTTTTCCTAAATAGCGTGTTCATACAAACATGGTTGCATTTAAACCAGAAGAATGACTCGCCAAAGATTGCATTTTGGTAAAGCAGCGCAGCCATAGACCACATGAGTCAGTTATATGTGAAAGACTGCTTTAAAGAAACTGCTGCAACAAATTCAGAGAACCCTTGGTAGTATGCCTTGCAAACTAGCATTAACACCGTTCTCACTAGACATTACACTACATAGCCCCAGCGTGGGCATGAACACAGTGTACAGCGACTACACCTCCTATGGTCAGGGACTGCCGGCCATCCCCCTCCCCGTCTTGTGCACCCCCACAATTATATAGAAATCGGACATGAGAGGAGTATTTATTAAAAAATGAAACCAAATTAAAAATGTGAAATAAACAATATTTACACAAGCATTTATGCAGAAAAATCTACTGACATTAGATTACAAACAATATAGACAGGTATCAAATGGCTAACCTTAACAAATGTCTAATACAGCATGTTTCCTAACAGAATCTTGCATGTCACACTTATGAATTTTTCTGCATATCCTATTTTTGGGCCTACGGCAAGATCGCTATCCGGTGTTAAATCCTTATCAGCCAGCTACGCCCTCACGTATGAGTGCGCATGCGCAGAGGGCCCGTTTACCGAGATGGTACTTCCTCCCCCCCTTCCCGGTTACCCCCGTACGCTCCATGAACTCCATTACCAAAGGGGGGCCATTGCACTCTGCGCCGTTTAATGACGTCATAGTGCGCGTGCGGGGTGGCTCACCAGTCCAAAGAAAGCGTGACTCCCCCCTCCCACGCACCCATCCAACCAAGCGGATGTACCGCCCATGGAGTTCTAGGAGAGACCACTTGTCCCTCCCCCTGGGCGACCCCATTCAAGAATGGCGCCGCCCCCTAAGGACCTTAAATTGACAGCTCACCGATCATGACCTTACCGCCTGACCAGGACTATCAATAAATACGACAATTATGTTACCTGTAAATGGGGAAAAAAGGCCTAAGGAAGAAATGCACACCAAAACACGTTACCGTGAAAAACAAGCATAAAATTGATACCACAACCTCTAAACAGGAAAAAAGCCTAAGGAAAAAACACACACCAAACACAGTCATTGTGAAGAAACAAAACGAGCCTAAGATTGATACAACAATCTAACATATACGCTCAAGAATCTGCTTCAGGGGCTGGTGGGTGGTGAAAATTATTGTTCGCCTCCCAGAGAGGCAGGGGCATAGCCTGGAGGAGCGGGGAAACAAGAGGGTGCCTCCCACCCTCCTCGGCCTTTTAACCCCTCCAGGGCCAACCAGTTGGAACTGGTCTGCCCCCTTGGCTCCCCACGTTAGAGCCGGAAGCAATTAGATTGCTTCCGGGTCAACGAGGGAGCCTGCACCAATCGGTGGTGTGGCGCGCCCGCCGAGTCATCAAGACGCGGAGGGGTTACACCCCACCACCGATACAGATAGGGGAAGGAGGGGGCCGCCACCCCGCCATACGTGCGGGGGGCAGGCGGCCCTCCCTTTCCTTATGGTCAGGGACTGCAGACCATCCCCCTCCCCGTCTTGTGCACCCCCACAATTATATAGAAATTGGACATGAGTGGAGTTTCATTGGAAGGCGGGTGGTCTCAGGACCCCCCTGTCGTATTTATTAAAACATGAAAACAAATTAAAAATTTGAAATAAACAATATTTACACAAGCATTTATGCAGAAAAATCCACTGACATTAGATTACAATCAATGTAGACAGGTATCAAAGGGCTAACCTTAACAAATGTCTAATACAGCATGTTTCCTAACCGAATCTAACATGTCACACGTATGAATTTTTCTGCATACTCATATTTTTGGGCCTACGGCAAGGTCGCTAACCGGTGTCAAATCCTTATCAGCCAGCTACGCCCTCATGTATGAGTGCGAATGCGCAGGGGGGCCCATTTACCGAGAGGGTACTTCCCCTCCTCCCGGTTACCCCTGTACGCTCCATGAACTCCATTACCAAAGGGGGGCCCTTGCACTCTGCGCCGTTTAATGACGTCATAGTGCATGTGCGGGGTGGCTAACCAGCCCAAAGAAAGCGTGACTCCCCCCTCCCCTGCACCCATCCAACCAAGCGGATGTCCCGCCCCTGGAGTTCTAGGAGAGACCACTTGTCCCTCCCCCTGGGCGACCCCATTCAAAAATGGAGCCACCCCCTAAGGACCTTAAATTGACTGCTCACCGATCATGACCTTACCGCCACAGGCGAGCATAGTTGCCCGACTATCTGGCCCCCCCTATCCTCCTCCTCTAAAAGGTCATGCCTACTTAGAACCCCCCCAGCCAAGCCAAAATGTTCCCCAGAAATAGTCTGTTGCCTGCCCTAGTCAGGTGGACCCCGTCTTGTAAGAAGAACTGTTCCCCCCTGACACACCCATGTGGTATGTTCCGCAGTTGAGGTGACCGAAATAATTTCTCTATCTTGTTGTTGATCCTCTTTACCGAGTGATTCAACGCCCTGACCGAGTGCCCCCCTTCCATCTGAGTCTAGGAATCAACTGAGACCAAACTATGGTGCAACTTTGGCGTATTATAGCAAACTAGTTTACTTCTGAGATTATCTCTTTCATCAAGACTCTCCTGCCCAATTTCACCAGTTCGTTGCCACCCAAATGTAAGATAACAACTGTGGGCGGTGGGGTGTGTCTATCGAGCAACTCTGTAAAGAACCCCTAAACTGACTGAGGCAGAGACCCCCCCTACCATGAGAGGAAACCTTGAAACCTCCCTGTTCCGCCCTCTGTCTATAATTACCTGCAAAGAAAACAGATTTAGCACGTTTCACAAATGAGTGACCCACAACCCATACCACTTGTGCCTTGTTCTTATGTGCCTGAGTCCGCCGTGATGATGGTACGTGCTGTTGTTGATCCGACGACAGTTTCCGCCCTGCGTGACAGGCTCGAGAAACTGAAATACAAGCAAACATACAAGACAGGTGTCAGCGTAATTATCCTGCCACCTCACAACATGTGCAGCCGCACATAACGCTTATAACAGTTGGAAGACCATCTCCCAATCCTTTTCACACTGCTCGCATGTAACCCCCAGCCGTTGCCTCAGTGGCAGCCCCTATCCGGAAGGAATGCGTCCCAAAATCTTTCTGATTTAAACCAGCCCTGTCCACTGTCATTGCCAATACTCTTTGGAATTGAAACTTGGTCAGTGAGGTACCGTCTGCATGCATTAACAATGCTCCCCTAGTTGCGCATGCTCTCTGTTTGACGAAGGCCTCTACGTGGAACACTGGGCAGCAAGGATTAGTCCGTGCCCGATGGAGTACCAGCCCATCCCCCCGGGCTTCCTGATCAGTTTTTGATTTACGTACGGTAATCAACAGCGCATCACCCAGTATCTTTGTTTGTTCCAGCCGGAGTCCCCCTAGCATGTCCTGCTTACTGCTAGCCACTAGTTCACCTACCCAGAATGCCCCATAAAAGGCCAATGTAAAGGCGGCTCTGAACAGGAGTACCTCCTCTGCTGAACTGCAGATGTCAGACAAGGCATTCAAAAATGATGCCAGCCGTTCCAAACCTATTGGTTGTCTGGTGTCTGTGGTGGTTGCTTGCAGGCGCCGGCACCCCTTCAGTGCCTTCCGCACGATGAAACTATCCGTGGGATCTTTGGCCCCCCTTATCTGTGCAAAGAACGAAACAGCCGCCATGTGCCTGCTAGCCGTCGCTGCGGAGCGCCCTCCTTTATGTAATGCTTCTAAGTACTGAGTGAAATTCTCTGCCTGATCCCATTTCTCCACCCAGTCCCGTCCCAAAAAGGAGCAATAAGACAAAAACGCCCCTTCGTAAGCGGTTCTGGTCATGGGTGCTAAGCTAGCTGCCATGAGGTTCTGTAGCTGGGGGCACCAATTTGCCAGAGTATTGCTGGGAAGTGTGTAGGCGTCGCCTCTGCGGATGGTAGATGTTCTCTGAATACCTGCATCTTAAAGCGAGAGAGTGCGTCAGCTGCATTATTCAAAACCCCTGGGACATGTTTGGCCCTAAACTGCACATTGAGTTTCATGCAAACCAGCACAATTTCCTTCAGTAGGCGAAGTATAAATTTACACAGTGCCACCTGCTGGTTAATACATTCAACCACCGTCATGTTATCTGACTAGAAGATTAAAGATTCATTACACAACTGATCAGGCCAAACTGTTAATGCAACTCAGATTAGAAAAAGCACCAAGAAACCGATGTTAGCTGTCAGGCCATTCTCCTCCCACCAAACCGGCCATCATTGGGCCACCCACTTGTTTCCAAGTATGGCGCCAAACCCCACACTGCCTGCAGCATCAGTCCATAGACCTAACTCTGCAGACTTAGTGGGGGGACCGCACCACACTACTCTGCTGTTGAAGCCCTCCAGAAATGAGATCCAAATACGCATGTCTTGGCGGACCTCAGCCGGCAGCCTAGTGCGATGGTGTTTCTCCCGCAGGCCCGTCATGGTCTTTGAGATTGAGCGGGAGAATGGGCGTGCCGTGGGTATCACTCGTAGTGCAAAATTCAGCTGGCCCACAGTCTGCTGCAGCTGTTGTAGTGTCACTTTGTCCTTGGCCAGACATTGCTGGAGAGCCGCTCTAAACTTCGTGATTTTGTCCTTGGGTAACCTGAAACAACCCTCCACTGAGTCCAATTCTATGCCTAAAAATTCTAATGTGGTTGCTGGACCCACAGTCTTTCCAGGCGCCAGCGGGACCCCAAAAGCCCGCATGAGCACGCAAAATTCCTGCAATGCCAATGCACACTCCTGTGAGCCCACCGACCCGAGAAAGAGAAAGTCATCCAGGTAATGCATGACATGGTGGTGTCCTGTCGTTTGCCTAAAAACCCATTCCAGAAAAGAACTACATTTCTCAAAGTAGGAGCATGAAACAGAACAACCCATGGGCATACACTTATCCATATAGAATTTTCCTTGAAAAGGGAAGCCTAGCAGATGCTGATCTAGGGGATGCACCAGCAGTAGCTAAAAAGCAGATTCAATGTCTGACTTTGCCAGCAAGGCTCCAGATCCCAGTCCTCAACATATCCACTGCCTGGTCAAAGGATGCATAGCTAACGCTACAAATGTCTTCATTGATGGTGCCATTTAAAGATGCACCCTTAGGTGCTGACAGGTTATGAATGAGCCTGAACTCACCCTCCTCCTTCTTTGGCACCACGCCGAGTGGCGAGCAAACAAAGTTAGGCACAGGGATGTTATTAAAAGGACCCGCTATCCTGCCTAGGCGCAGCTCTTTAGCAATTTTTGTCGCTGTCACATCTGGGTTGTCCCTAACAGATAGTTGGTTTCGACATTCTGCTGTTCCAGTATATCCCACCGCTGGGATCCTAAAGCCCTGCAAAAAACCTTCTTGCAACATCCTCGCAGAGGTATGGTCTGGGTACCTGTGCAGCCAAGGAGTCATAGCCAGAACGTCAATGGGTGAATGAGACACCAGCCGTCCTCCCTCCCTAATCCTGTTTCTTTCTTCCCCTGTTTCCAGAGGTGTTACCTTTATTGCGGCAAGTTGTTTCTGGGTGGGAAGGTTGTTTACAAATGGAACATGCATGCCTGAACTTGCAGGTGCCCTGTGCCCTAGTACATGAACGCTTGTTAAAATCCCAGCACGCCCCTCCCCCCCCACTGCTCCCTGTCTTAGGGGCCGTGCCACCCCCCTGTGCCATCCGAAAGGGCTGCTGGGGTTTGGAGGGGTAGCTTCTGTTCCAACTGGGCCTCACACTCCTCGGTTGCCCTGCTGTAAACTGACCATACCATGAAATGGAATCCACCCTATCCCATGACAGTGAGGGGTTAAACTCTTTAGCCTTCCTGAAACTCATGTCATACTCCTTCCATCCTTCCCCTCCATAGTTATCACTGAAAGTTGTGATCCTACTCTGGTAACATGCCATCTCTGCCTGCAAATTAGGGGAACGCTCGGCTGTGATCGCCATAAACACAGAAAAGGCTCTAATCCAGTTGATCAATGTCTCCTCCACCCTGAATCTTGCCATTTCTCCTTGCCACTCGCTAGGCGACATCCAGTCTTTCTGCTTGCTAGCATACTCCATTTCCCTGTTATCCACTAGCAAAGAAAACATATTGACATATTTGCCCGCCCAGATCATATCCTTCACTTCCTGGGTTACATGTTGACCCAGATTTTCCCTCCTGGAGGGTATTGTGCCCACGCCTAGTACTGGTAATACCACCTCCTTACCACTTGATGCGGCCCGCGTTGGTTCAACATTCTTGTCCGGACATGTTGCTTGTGGAGTAATAGGTGCACTAGGCCCTCCCCGCCACCAGGGGCAGTCATGATCCTTGCTTCTATTTTTTGCGTCTCCGCTAAGGGATCCTCTCCCACCTCCTTTGCGCCCACTGAAGAAGTTAACACCCCCCTATCCCTAGCCAAGGGAGTACTGCCGCTATCTGCGCTGCTAGCTCTGGAGGTACCTGACCAACCACTGGAGGTGCTGAAACTGGGATGGGGGACGCCGTGCCAGGTACCGGGATAGGTGCCGGGTTACACGTGGGTACCACCAGGACTACCGCTGAGACCATCAGAGGCACTATGCTTGGTGCTGGCACCGGTGTGGCAGGAGCCGGTGTTACCGGTACACCTGACGGGATTAGGAGAGAAACCGGTCCTCAGAAGCTTGTTTCCGGTCCAGGGAAGGCTACGTCTGAACTGGGGTGGCAGAGTGGGCTAAAGAACAGTGATGGATCAAACCCAGATCTGTTGACTGGGTGTGAGTGTTTGATTGGTTCAGATGCTCCGTCCATCACCACCCCCTTTTGATCCAGGATTAGGGGAGTAGGCATAGGAACCACCGGCGGTGAAAGCCCCCCATCATACCCCCCAAGGAGGACCCCCCTCCCCTGCTGCTTGGGGACCCGACCGCTACCCTTCTTGGCCTTGACCCGCTTGGGTCTCCCAGATGGCCCAGCCTGAGCATCGAACCTCTGCCTTAGCACCGCCACGTTTTTACCCATCTGGTCCACTTTCCCCCATCTCCTGTCCATTGCTGCCATCTTACGCATCATGCCCTGCAGCATATGTTCCACGCGGGAATGCTTAGCGCCACGTCTACTAGCCATCCTCTTTTTGCCTTGCCACAGGTAAAACCACCTACACCTATGCCAACCCTATAAGCACAATGTATTCCTGCACCCACCAGGACCTGCCTGGCTTTTACCTGTACCAAGTTGGGAGTACACAGACTGGCCGTAAGCACCACGCAACTGTGACCGCGACACACCAGCTAGCCTGAGTGTTGGGCGAGCGCACTCTAGCCGGGCGGCCCAACAGAAGCAGTGAAAGACAGGCCTGCCTGTATCCCAGACTGCGTTGTCCACTGCCTCGGTCCCCGCAGTCCTCGCAACCGTGTCGCTCTCACCAAAGCCCTACGATGAAAAGACGATTAGCAACCAAGGAAGTACGTTGTATAAATGCAATGCGAACAACTTCCAAGCTGGGCAGCCCGGAATACTCACTCTAAATGGTCAGAATAAAATACACAAAAAAATTGCCCTGTGTCTCCCCTCAAGCTATGTAAAATTAGAAGGCTGCTTGATAATTCACACTTCCTCTCTTTCCATGCTCCTTCCCTCCCTCCACGCCCCTTTCCAACACGTCATCCGCCCCTTTCACCAGTTACTTCCTGGTTAGATACAGCAGTCCCGAGCCGTCACGAACCTCCGTACAAGTCAGAACTCGCACCATTGATTCAGTCTGCTACAGCGCCAGATTCACTCAGGTAATCCCTCGCCTACATTGCCTAGTTACCGCCCAAGTGCCCGAGGTCCTTATTATTGGTAGCACTCGCGATTTGTCCGCTCGCTCTGAAACAGGCTTTCTCCTTTCAGGCGCTGCACCAGCTTCAATCTAAGATACCTGGAACTTCCCCAGGACGGATCACGACTCATTCCTTTGTAAGTTGTGCCTCCTTCGTTCTCCATCCTCCCCTTTCCCCCTCCCTCCCAAAACCCCCGTCCCCGCGCTCCCCCCCGCCCCTCGCTTCCACCTCCCCCGGTCTCTTGAATATTGCTTTTCTTCTCTGCAGGATCGCCTGCATCTAAAGCCATTTCACGACTGGTAACTACCCAGTACCAGCGTTTTTCTTCATCTCCGGTATGCCAGTTTCACATGCCTGCATCTTTACCATGTAACTTCCCTATACTTCCACCTTAGGTCCCCTGTCCTTATCTCACGCGCTGAATAATTGCATGAGACCAATCACAACCTTCACGATCACTACATAGTTCTGCTCTTTAATAACTTGGCTCTTCCACTTGTGATTGATATGTTTTTCCACCCGGCTCACACTTCCGTCCTTAGAGTTAGCCCTTCCTACACCCTTGCCCGATCTCTTAAATTAAACTTTGTCCCCTTGCAGCACTCCATCAATTGTCAACCCTGTCCTGAAGAGGATCCCAAACCACTGAGGATCGAAACGCCGTCGACACTGCAGCGCAATTCTCTGGCGCATTACCTTTGGGCTCATAACTGTGTTTTACTTGAAAATTTGAAATAATGTGAATTTATTTTTGAGCCTACACTGTATATTCCATGTCACTTTGCGCCGATCACGCTGTTCACCACGTTCACTTGCGTCGTCACTTTCACCTTATTATCACCTTGTCACCAAGTGCCATTTGGGTTGTCTCATGAATGTCTTCATTTACAGTGCTGCTCTCTAACTGTATTCCCATTTGAAAAAAACGGTGATTAATAAGCCTTTCATGAATGAATTGAGACTCCTTGTTGTCCTTTGCCTGTAATGCTTGATGCATGCATATTTGAAATTGCCTTATCTATTGGTACCTATTGGGACATTGTGCTCTAAATATACCGTATACCCAGTCCCAGTTTGGTTTATGGGTTTCACTCCTGTTCTTTTTCGCCCCATTGGTGTTAAGGCATGAATATAGCTGGATTTCCAGCGATATTCACGCATTTCGTTGCAATCATTGGATATTTTAGCACAATGGAGAAAAATGTTGCTAATAGCATGTTTTCTCCGCTAACATATCCAGCGATAAAAAAAATGCGCTAAGGGTGTTTAGCGATAAATATCGCTATTCCTTGCTAATATGCCCCATTGTTCTTCATGATCCTTACCATGTTTTGTACATTGTCACTGTTTGTATATTTGTTTCTTGTAATTCGCTCTGTCACCCAAAAGGGCCTTGTTTCTGCTATGTAAACCTCTAAAAATAAATAAATACATAAGATTCTCACTGCCCTTTTTTAGAGACCCAGACTTGTGGTAGCATCTCTCAGTATTCCTGTAGGCTAGTCCACTTCTGTAGCATCACCTCAGCAAGATGAGGTGGTCTCTGCCTGCATGGTCGGTGATGCCTGGTCCGAGTGTGGTTGCTTCTATTGAGTGGCTTACTCTGAGCTGGGCAGAAACTCGTCATGTGGACAGGTGAGTGGGCGGTATGCTGAAGCCATGCCTGTTCTGTACAACATTCACACTTTCAAGTCATACCCTAAGCTTGGTCGCACAACCTGGGTCTTCAAGAAAACCTCATGGAGGGGAGTGGTCCCTAACAGGGGCGGCGCCTCCATGATGGCAGCATAGCATCAGAGCCAGTCAAAGAAGAATAAAATGATAATGAAACAATATAATTTTATTTGACTGTATTTCACATGCGTGGAGGGCAGGGCGGGGCCGGGCATTGACAGGCAGGTGGGGGCACTTAGAAGTGCCCATGTATGTCTGGCCAGCTGTCCTAGGCTTGCCAAACATGCATGCGCACTTCTATTTCTCGAACCCTGCTCTGAATGCGGCTGTGTTCACAGCCAGGTTGGAGAAATGCCTCAGGTTCATAGGCAGAGCCTGAGCGGCAGAGCAGGTCGCTCAGACCAATCCATATGCCGCTCTCTCAGCAGAGCAGCACCAGCACCTGGATTGGCAGAGCAGCGCCTGGATTGGCTGAGCAGCCTCTGCCTTCCCAGAGACTGCTGGGAGAGCTCCGAGGCAGGAGGCGGCCGTATGCGTAGGAGGCTGCGGGGAGGGGGGGAAGAGTATGTTTTATAAACATTTTTATTTTTGAACCCGCCGCCACCCTTCGTGCTGTGGCGGCCACAGCTGGTCTCTATACAGCAGCACCAAGAGACTTTCACAAACATCTCAGTGCTGGTTAGAAGTTAATGTCTTAACATTATTATCCAATATAAATATGCTGTGCCTATTGTGTGCAGGCAAACAGTGTAAAAGATGCAGCTGGGATGCAAGATCCACTAATAGGCAGGACTTTGATGGGGAGGAGCAGTCACTCGAAGGTTTCCTAATATTTGTATTTTGTTGGTGCAGCGGCTTGCGCCACGACGGGGGCCAGCCCCTTTGCGACTTGTTTGGGGCTTTGCCGCTCCCCAGCCCTTGTGCAAAACCTGCCAGTCAGGCTGTCCTCTTCCCGGAAGTGCCAGTTGAACCACAGACATTGGACCTTTGAGGAATCTGACTATTAATACTCCCAAAATATTGATCATTAGAAACAAAGTGAAAATGAGTTGTATCTTTTTGACCACTGCTCTTTTCAAGCAAATGACAGTTCATGATTATTTGGCAATTAGGATTAGGCTCACCTTGAATTAGAGGGCATGTTTCTACAACCACTTTGTCAGTTACTAAGTCATTTAGGGGCATTTTGGCATTTTACAAGCGGGTGATACAACAGAATAAATATTTAGCAAGATAAGGGTTTGTGGTATGGGTTTATAGAATTAATAATTTGCTAGTGAGTACTCCAATTAGATGTATACAGAAATAACTAGAGGTTACCCAGTGTACATAGGACATAATAGTTGCAAGCAGGGGATTGCCCCCTTTAATGAAAGCCTGTTGGATAAGCATATATTCCAAAAGATTGAAAAGGAGGCTCTTATAATAGATGTAATGCAACAAAAAGTGGTGTCCACAAATCAGTTATATGTGCTTGTGAAGTTGGCTATCGGCTCTCAGTTTGGGGCATTGGTTCCAGTATCCATAAAAAGGACAAACTGGTGAAACAGGAGTGCTAATAGTGTACTGTTCACATCTGACTGAGGAAGTTGAGCAAAAACTTGCATAGCAAGGTTTTGTTAGTTTGTTCCTATTCTAACATTTCCCTTACTTTCTTTTAAAAAATGTATGCTGATCCACAGCGACAAAAACTACTGGTGCAAAATGCATATCAAGGTCTTCTAATGCATGCGAAAATACATCCCCTCCACTTGTCTTGTTTTCTTCTCAAGTCAGACTTCATGCTGTTGTGCAGGTTATAATGCAAAAAAACAACTTTCACCGCTAATAAATTCCTGATCTGTGTACAGACATCACTGTCCGTAAACATGGCATCGCCTCACAATGTTCCCTGACAAGTCCTGAATCTAAAATGGCGTTGAGCAAGTGACCTCAGATCAAATTTGTGCCATCAGATGGTACGACGTTACGCAATTGCGTGTACAACGTCGCATGATGACGTCAATGATACGAAAAATGAGCTGTGTTGGAATGCAGTCTGGAGTGCAAGCTTGACATGCAGACAGGAGCTCGAGCTGCATCTGGATTTCGGTGGCTGCTAGAGGAAACGGATAGATCCAAATACAACTTCTCAATTTACTCTCACTGCCAAAACCTCCAGTGCTTTAGAAGTTCCAAACGCGCCATCTACACCAATCGAATGGTTGAATCTCACCCAAGATTTGTGTTTTGCTGCACTTCCTCCGCACGGCTCATATCCGATAATGCGAGGTGCCAATCACCCTTCGATTGCACATTTAGGGCTTCTGCTGCTGATGATTCCATCCCCGTCACCAATTCTGTTGTAAAGACTCCGCACACACACCTCCAAGATCATAACAGAAGTGCAAACTGAGCAGCGAGTCCAAACGAACACACCTCCCCTTTGTCGACTAGTAAGCCATTCCAAGAAGATGGTGTGCACTCACTATGAACACCAGCAGCTCAAGGGTGCTCCATAAGGCCACAATGTAGAAAAACACATATAGTGGTGCACCGACAATGAATAACCATGCGAAAGAGTCCAACTCAAAAGGTAGACTGTTCCATACCTCTTTATTTTGCTTGCACGACAATCATATAAGTCCAAATGTTACAGCCAAAAACAAAGCCTCCACCTCCAGGATCATAGTGGGATGAGCTTTTATTGCAGCCACAAACCCGCCCGAACAGCATGAACGTCCCACCATCAATCCTCTTCCAACCGCCACCCTCAAGAACGTACTGCCCGGGTTCCATTCTGGAACCCATACGTGAACAAGATGTGACATAATACAATATCAAATATGCATTGCATTACAACATGTGCCTGCTGCAATTAACTTTGGGGGGCAGGGGAAAGTGACAGAGTCCCTGGACTTTCAAAACTGGCTCCAAGGGCTCCAGCCCACCGGGGAAATGCCCAGTGGAATAAAAGGCCTGTCTTTCCCTGCTTACGCCTTCATCCTGACACTAATAGCCAGCCAAACACATAAGACCGCGCCAATAAATCTCCTCCCAAAAATGGAACAGCAGCTATGTATTTACAAAACAAGCAGTGTGCGCGCTTCCCATGCCAAAATAGCCGGGTTGAGCCCAGTCAACAATAATCACATTGTGCTGCTGAAGGGCAGATCTCTTCCCTGCCAACATGCTCAACGTGATGGGAAGCAGATTCCTTTAGTGAACATTTATGAGCAATGCATGAACTATTCCACCCATCTCTACATTGCTGAATTAAGCAAACTAGAAAAATACAGGATGAAATGACACCTGGACCGATCTCTGACCTATGAGGTGATGCCAAAACTACCCACAAGGCACTCTGAGTGAGGATACTCTGTGAGGTGGCTCTCAGCAACTCCAGCTCAGAGGTTGCCCTTGACCGACATCTGCTGTGAGGCCACATGGCATAATGCAAACCAGTTATGCCAACGCTAAAATGTGGGTCTATTGTGGGCTGGGGAGGGCTTTGTCTGTTATAGAATTATAATGTAATGAATGAAAAAATTGCATACTTGTCACAGACTTGCACATATTGTAGCTCGTGGAAGTTAAAATTATCAAGCAATACTGCTATGGGAGCGGGCGAGGTGGCTATTTTCACTTGCAAATTTTAATACCAACAAATTACAAGGGTGCAAACAGCCCTAATTTGAGCAAATTAAATGGGCCACCATATTCCTCTGGTGGGGATTAAAACTAGCATTAATAGGGGTTGCAGTATTCACTTAAGTTTTAGCCCCGGCGCAACTGCAGCAGTGAGAGCTACCCCGCTGATAGCTGCAGCATAATATGACATTACCTTGGCATAGCAATAGAGGGCGATATTAGCCTCTTTCTTGGCTGTGATGGTAGCTCCTCCATTCTGTGAGTTGTAGTCTTCTGTTGCTTACACTGGACTGGCCAACTGTCAGTTGTAGTTGTGGTCCTGGTTGTGATGGTGTTGATACTGATGATGTGGTACTGGTGGTTGTGTTGATACTGGTGGTACAAGTGGTGTTACTGTGGGTGTGAGGTGATAAAGGTAGTGTGGTGGGACTGTACTGATGGAGGTGGTAGTGGTACTGCTGGTTGTACTGGTGATAGAGGGAATGGCACTGTGGTGACTCTGGTGGCGGTGGTGTACCATGGTGCTGGTCATGGTACTACAGGTGCTAGTACTGGTAAAAGGGGTGGTACTGGTGGTCGTGGTGATATTGGTGGTGGTTGTGGTACTGGTGATGGAGGTACCTTTGGTGTATTATGGTAAAGGAACTGATGAATGGAGTACTGATACTATTGATGGTTGTGGCAACAGAAGAAATGGCCGTGGGGTGTGGCTCCATTGGAGGTGATGTACTGTGGTACTTGTGGTACTAGTACTGATGGTTAAGCAAAAACAGAACAGGTAGTAGGGGAAATCCGCGCAGGGGAGTGAAAAAGGTAGCTCCAATAAATATCCTGATGAATGCTGGTGCTCGAAGGTCACCATACAACGACCACCTTACGTTGTAAACTGTAGGCACTGGCCCACATAAGTACAAGTTAAACAATTGGTAGCCCGAGCAAATAGCATGTAAATAGAAGCAACAAAAAAAGTCCAAATATCAGTCCTGAGTGTATTCTTTTTATTTTATTCCAAGCTTGCAAGGTATGTTTCAATGATATCCATCTTCTTAACAAACTGAGTTCAAGCCACAGACCATGCCAACACGTGTTTTCGTCCATGCGGCTATTCGCCATGGACTTCATCAGGGCAAAAGAACAATTATTCATGAGCATCGAGAAATAGAAACTAGCATCAAGATGATTCCTTTGTATTCCTAAAGTTTAATATTCAAAGCAAATCCAGCTGTCTGATAAAACCCATATCTTCCAAACTTCAATACGAATTATGGATTAAAAGTCATCGCAGTCCGCTACATATCCTGGATCTGACTTCTTACCTATTAGCAAAAAATCCTTGTGTATGTGTATCGGTGTTATAAGCTTAGAGCGTCGATACGCATACACGAGGATTTTTTGTCGATAGCTAAGAAGTCAGATCCAGGATATGTGGCTGACTGCGATGACTTTTAATCAGACGAATGGATTTGCAAAGCCGTACTGATACTATTGGATTTATCGGCAGCCTTTGATACCGTCCCCCACGACCAACTCCTGTAGAGGCTCCAGGAATCCGGTTTTGGGGGGACAGTACTCAAGTGGTTTGCCTCTTTCTTGACTGACCGCAAGCAAACAGTCTGCGCTCCGCCTTTCTCGGCTTCTATTCCCCCTTAATGGTGGGAGTCTCGAGGGCTCTATTCTCAGCCCCACATTATTTAATATTTACATGTCTCCCATAGCGAACCTGGCTGAGTCCCATGAAGCAAAAATAGTGTTGTATGCTGACGACAAGCAGTTGCACTTTACCTGCAATAAGGACACAGATTTTAGATGCGAAGCAATCAACTCTTGTTTATCTGAGGTGTTTGCGTGGCTCCAGCTAAATCAACTGAAATGCAAATCCAAAAAATCTGAAATTATATTTTCGGGTCGGCCCCCCAGCAATTTGTGGTGCAACTGGTGGCCACAGGACATGCATTCGCCTCAACCTCTGTTAGGTCAGTTAAAAACTCGGGGTGCAAATGGACGACATCCTAAATATGAAAGCACAGATTCAAGCGGTAGCAGGACAATACTTCGGTCTTCTGAAAATGCGAAAACAGTTTTTACCCCTTCTTCTGGTCTCCCACAGGAAAACAGTGGTCCAGGCCCTGATCGGGTCCAGGTTGGACTATGTTAACATCCTGTACCTAGGACTCCCGGAATACTTACTTACCCGCCTGCAGGTGGTCCAAAACGCTGCAGCCATGGCGATACTCTTACTCGTCCGAGGACGCGGATGTCTCCCCATCTGAAATCTCTTCACTGCCTCCCGATCCGCAAGAGGATCCATTTCAAAGCTCTTGTCTTGGCCTTTAGGGCCTACATGACACTGAAGCCCCTTATCTTAGAAAAACAGTCCAGTTCTACCATCCTCTGCGCACCCTGGGCTCCTCGTCGTTGTCGCTAGCACGCTCTTCTGTGTTCCTCCGCTATCGAATAGGAGGCTGATCTTTTCAGGTACAAGTTGCCAAGCTCTGGAACTGTATGCCGCCAACTCTAAGACAGATGCATGATCTTCTCTCTTTCAGGAAGTCCCTAAAAATGTGGTTGTTTCAGCAATAGCCTCCACAATGTCTGACTTAACCAGCCCTGCTACACCCACCTAGCGCCTGGACCCTCCTCTGAGTAGCTGTGTGCTCTACAAATACCCTGGTAACATAGCATAACCAACCGGTCTGTGTCTTTGCTCACAGGTGCAAGAGCAACATGTGACACAAAGCCCACCAGCACTGGAGAGAGACAATGGAACTATTTTGTAAGCGGTCTGAAAACCTCTGTCCAGTCAAATGCTGTATTGAAGTTAATCAACATAAGGGTGGAGGGAAAGCCAATCTCTTAGCAGTGCTTTTCAAAGCCTTTTTTCTGATATCTATCACAATATGTAAATTGTATCATAACTATTTATCTACAATTGCTTCACTATTGATTTATTTAAAATACACACAAATACATTAGCTTTATGTACAGCAGCAATTGAAAGTCTTGAGTTTATTAAATACAACTTAAATCTTGATATATTACCTTCCTTATACATGTATATCTTCCATGTACTTATGTATGTACATATTTATTACTATACTCCTACTGTTTAAAAACAAACATTCTCTACAATGCTTTACCCTGTTTCACCCTATACCTCTCTCAGTATATCTTATATCTCCACTCTATGACTCATCCCAAACCTCATTCTACTAGTATGATATCTATAATAAACATTCTACTACTATGATCTCTAGAATAACCCTTTATAGACTCTTCCCTCCTCTAGCCCTCCATGCATTACCCCAAACCTAAATTTACTACTAAGATCTCCCAAACAGTCCTTTCTAAATTCTTCCCTCAAGTATACCTCCTTAGACTCATCTGAGTCCTTATTTTACTATTGGGACCTCCTTAATCCATTTCCAGAGACTCTTACCTTGTCCATCTCTCCTTAACTCACCCCAAACCCCCTACAACTACTATGATCGCCTAATAAATACTTTCTAGACTCTTCCCTCTTTTATCCTTTCATTATCCTTTTCAATCCAACTAACAGACTCACAAGTCCACTGCTCAAATGTATTCATATTCACCACTAATCCTTTTTGGGTACCAGAGAAGCGTGCTACTCACTGAAAAGCACTTCCACGCCTCGACAGGGGTAGTAAGCGCTATATAAATACAATTATAATTAGTAGGTTCTCTGTGCTGTCAAACCACACCAAAAATCTGAAAACGCATGGTCAGTGAAGACTCAGCATAGAATAATGGTGCCCAAGATAGATATATTTCAGTCAACACTGGTGAAATAAACAAATTGCCCTAAGAGTACACGTGCAAATGACAGGCAAGTATGGCCGCGTACACATAATGATGCATGCATAGTGCAGACTGTTCAAAGTTTTGGACTAAAGAGCTTTGAGAAGCAGTCTGTGCTCCCACTATTGGGTAACAGGAGAGAGAGGGCATAGGAAAACCTTACCTGTGAAGTGATTCACTGGAACTTGTGTGTTTTCCTAAGAGTTAGGAAATCTGTGATTACAAGAATATGCGGGTGAATTTCTGTTTCAATAAAATTGTTCTATCCATTTGTGTCACTTTTTTTTATTGGTGTCTGGAACTTGAACTCCCATCACCAGTTACCAAGCCGGCAGGTGTAGTCTGGAAGGCTAGTAAGTATTTTGGAATTTATGCATGTCATGGTCTGTATGCTGGATTGTTTGGATTAAAACCAAAGGGCAGTTCGGTGGCGGGCTGTGCATCTGATGGTTGCTTATGGGATCTTCTGCAAATCTACAGTTAATCTTCTTCTGAATCCTATTATGCTTTGTACAAACTTGTGACAAGGAAAAGAGGCGCGCAACAAAGATACAGCAATTAGCATGGGATACCATTCAGATTTCTTACTATTCACAAACAATTGGTACATTTTTTGACCATTCGAAATTGATGGTTAGCTTCACCTGGAATAGCGTAGGGTTGGCGAATCTAGAGGAATTATATTTCATAATAGAAGTTATGGTGGGAAAAAACAACATGTTTGCTTACTGTCTATCAAGGTAACGAATGGTGCTGCTGTTGGAATAAATAACGAAGGGGAGGAAGGGCTAGGCTGGGTAGTAGTCATCCGTTCTTTGAAGGTTGAGGCAATTTGAGATGAAAATTAGAAGCAAGCTGTGAAGGATGTTGAAGAACTGAAAACTGTAAGTAATTGAATTAGGGAAGGTTGGCCTAAGGTGTCATCAAGGTTTTTGTAATTGTGTTAAGGATGAGTTGTGTGAAGATTATCCCTCTATTTTTTAAATGACCGAGCTTGGTTTCCAAAGGCCTTCATTATCTAGCAGAAAGCTGCATCCTATCTACTACTATTTCTGGCATATGACAACTATCTTAAGACTATTACACATAATTGTGGGCTCTGCTGCATTTGGGACTCACTTCATGGACAATCCTCTCCGATACCTCCATGAAAAGATACAACACACTCACCTTTCCTCTTATTTTCCGTCCTTTGAGTTCAATTTCCAGATTTATTCTTATCAACCAAACCACCTGTTCTCATGTCGGGGACTATCAGATCAAACATTTCTGCTTCAACACCCTCTGCATGCTCCGCAGGATCTACAAGTGAATACCAACCGAAACAAGAAGAACGGTAACACAACCCTCGTCAGCAGCAGACTGGACTACGGCAACATACTCTACGCAGGAATCCCAGCTAAACACCTACGTTGACTACAACGCATCCAAAACGCCTCCGTCCGACTGATCATCAACGTCCCCCGCCACAGCCACATCACCCCCCACTTGAGAGTCCTACACTGGCTCCCCGTCGACAAGAGGATCACCTTCAAGCTCCTCACCCACGCACACAAAGCACTCCACAACACTGGACCAGCCTACCTGAACCGCAGACTCAGCTTCTACACCCCAACCCGCCAGCTCCGCTCCGCCAGCCTCGCCCTTGCCGCGGTCCCCTGAATCCAACGAACGACCTCCGGCGGGAGATCCTTCTCCTACCTCGCCGGCAAAACCTGGAACACCCTACCTACCCAAATACAGCAGACCCATGACATACTCACCTTCAGAAGACTCCTCAACCTGGCTCTTCGAGCAGTAGCAGCACCCCCTCCCCTCAGCGCCTTGAGACCCTCACAGGTATGTTGCGTGCTCTACAAGTACTATGATTGATTGATTGATTGATTGATTGATCTTTATAACCCAGATAAAAGGGCCTTTCTCTAGTAGTTTATAAAAGGCTGGAAGCACCCAGTACATCCAGGATGACCCCCCCACTAACACATGACAGTGCAGCTTTCTTATTTTATTCTTTGTCACAGTTATTCTAAATTGTGCACACTTCCACACCACATCAACCGCCTTAACCTGCCTTCATTTTTCCTACATACGCACAATTTCTCCTTTGTTCTCACATGTGTAATACTATGTTCCATACCCCACACACATGACTCTTGGCCACATGGCATTAAAACCCACTTTGACAATACTTAGCTTTAAGAGCATTTCCAGTCCCTCCGCGCCCCTCCTTTTACCTTCTTACATTCTGGATCCCTTTTAGTTTCTTTTATAGCATTTAATTTTTCTCCACTGGTTGTCTTTTTCATCTCCTTTACAATGTCTCATCTATGTTCAGTCCCAGCAGCCACACCAACAGCTGCCTCCAACCCAGAGTTCTTTTCCAACTACCTCTCTTGAATTTTCTAATTATTGGTACATCTTACTATTTGCTCTTATATGAGCAAATCCATCACATTTCCGAAATACCACAATCAATAATTACTCTCCTCTTTATATTGCTCTTGCGTAAACCTCATGAGGTGTATAATCTATGTGTTTGAATACAATAACAGATTAACAGGGGTCATGTCAGTACACTGGGCCCATAATTTTGAAAGAAGGGGACCCCTACATAACGTATAGGCTCGCTATACGTAGGGACTAAACAACAATGGGAAAAAGCAATATATAGCAAGCATCAATTATATACGCCAGAGTATTCTAGGTTTTCACCTAGAATACTCTGGCGTATATAATTGATGCTCGCTATATATTCCTTTTTCCGATTGTAGTACACTGGGCCCAACCTTTCTTTGGCTTTATTTAGCCGGAGAAGGGTTCAAGGAGACATTGGGTTATTTACTTATTTAAGGTGCATGATTATTTTTTGCCTGTTTATTTAGATATAAATCATGGTTTTACAAATGTGTGTATTCTTTAGAATATTCAAGTGTCAATCAAAGCTGAGGAACCCAGTGATGTCATGATTGTAATTGGGGGATGGCACTGAGGTGAAGGAGAATTTATGACAATTGGGAAAGAGAATCAGATGTAAGGTTTGGGTCTACCAGCTGTATAATTTTCAGTGTCCTTGAAGAAGCCATCACACTGGTAGCCTCTGGGGTAGCTCTTGAATTTAAAGAACTACACAGGGCCTCATATCTGAGAGAGGTTCCAGGCTCCTGATCACAGCTTCTGGTCAGCTTCCTACTCTGGTGTCAAAAGATGCAGGCTGAGAGGTGGAACTTGTGGTAAAACGCACCCAGGTGACCCATCCAAATGCCACATTTTGGGGCTCATTATGATCGCGGACGGACTTGAGTCCGTCCGCGACCATCGAGGAGGAGGGAACCTCCGCATGGCCTGCGGAGTTCCCTCCTGTCCAATTAGGATGTGACCGCCACCCTGGCGGTCACATCCTCAATCCATAACATTGCGGCGGGTGCAGCTTCAAGCGGCACCCGCCGCAATGTTAAAAATGCATGCACGCCATTTGCGTGCACAAAGGGGCAGGCACCGCGCGGTGCCTGCTGCTTTGTGCACGCAAATGCAGGGGGTACCATAGGCACCCCCCATGTGCACCCCCCGCCAACCCTTCACCCAGGGGGCCCGCAACGGGCCCCCGAAGTGAAGGTCCGTATGCTTTTCCACGGCGAAAAAGCCGCCGCGGAAAAGCATATACATTGAGACATCCTAATATGCCTGACGGTGTCTGATAGACACCGTCAGACATGTTAGTGCTTTTCCGCCGCGGTCGGAAGGCGACTGCGGCGGAAAAGCTGCGGACACATTCTCGGACCCACCTGCCATCCTAATTTGGCGGTGGGTCTGTGGAGGCTACGCAGCAGATTTTCCGCATCCTCCGGGCCGGCGGTGGCTTCCGCCGGCCCGGAGGATGCGGAAAATCCGCAATCATAATAAGCCCCTTTATCTGCACTGTGGCAGTCACGCCCCCCTCCCTCCCCCGACAGTCACAGAAGAGCTGGAGGTAGGAGTGCACGGGATAAAGGGTGATTAGGTGTATGGCATTATGTGGAGGAGCATAAAGATGCATAGCACAAGCCAGAAAATAGGATGGAGAAAAGTACCATCTCCTCAGGCACATGGCATCTACCCTAGAAATCCATGAATGTTTGGGAACTTTGAATAAAGTGAGGTATACTGAGTTTTATGGCTTAATATTTTAATATTGATGCTATTGTTTAATGCATTGAACATGTATTTGATGTAACCTAGCTCTCAACTAATTTGAGCTCTAATGTGGTATACACCCAAATAAGATTGGTTGAATTTTGGCCGAGAGGCGACAGAAAAATGAGATATAGGTTTGCAAAAACGATGTTTTTCATTTGTAGAATGAAATTCAAATCTATCATTAATTTCAAGCAAATTATGACCATACCTTATATGTGTAAGTGTTCTGAAATTGAATAATAAGATAGCATTTAACAGGACTAATACTGTTAAAAGTATTTAGCTCTGTATTAAATGTTATCGTATGAATTTATAAGGGCTCCACAACCAAACTCTCCAAATGTTGCTTCTTGTCATTTGTGGCATTTTAATGGATTTAACAAAACAGAGGAGACAGCTTCAGGGCGTCTCTTTAGTCTAGGTGTGTTTCCTAGAATATGGGCAGGAGCAGTGCTTAATTTCTGTAAATGATGGGAACTATCACCTATTTTTTGGGACTGAAATGTTTTTTCATCATGAGACTCAGAGCAAGACTGGAATCAGCAGGAAAAGGGGCGGAATGAGGACCAAGAGAAAGAGAGGATCGCAGTGACAAAAGGAGAAAGCTGAGATGAAAAAATCTGCAGAACTGAGAAGAAGGGTAGGGAATGGGTGGTGGGAGAAAGGTGTGAGGTACAGTCAAGACTAGGTAGCCTTGATATTCAGCAGTCCCAGTATTTGCCATCAGACGTCTAGGGAATGTGCATTCTTTTAACACAAATTAAGCACTGATGCAGTGCACAGGGTAGTGTGCAGAACTTTGTGTAAAGTGTTACTTCTCTGTACTGCGCCTGTGAAGTAGCAATTATGTTTGGTGTTTAACAATTGCTGATAATTCTAAAGACTAGGGGCCTCACTTATGAGGCCTTGCGTCACTTTTGCGCTTCCGATGCGTCACTTTTTGTGACGCATCGGCGGCATGAAACATGCCTCCTGTTGTGCACTATTTACAAAGTGACGTATCTAAGCAGATGCGTCACTTTGTAAACCTCTGCGCTACATTATACCTGAGTCCGGTATAATGTATGCAGAGGGGAGATCCCCCGCAAAAAGCCTTGTAGAAGTGACGCAGTGAAATCTATGAGATTTCACTGCGTCACTTCTAGGACGCCGTTGCGTCCAAATCTTGCGCCTGCCTCACAGCAGGCGTAAGACTGATGCAAGCCCTTTCACATGGGGCTTGCCCCATGTGCAAGGACGCATTGCTGGAGTTGCGTCACTTTTGTGACACACTCCAGCAATGTATCACTTTTGCGCTTACAGATACGTCAGAAATACTGACGTATTTGTAACTCCTTGCGGCATGATGCGTCATACATTAAATATGACGCATCAGGTAAGTCGCAAGAAGTGCGCACTGAGAAGTGAGGCATCGCTGCTTTCACGCAGCGATGCGTCATTTCTCATAAATGAGGCCCTAGATGTCCAGGGTGGGCACACAAATGGTACCACTTATTTAGATAGCTCAGGTTACTCTAAGGTTTTCTTTTGCTTCAGTGAACCCACTTGTTTCATTAACAAATTCATGAATTCAATGATTGACAGGAAGATAAACCTTCTAATTAAAAATATTTATTTAAGGCGATGTGCACAGTTGATACTAAAAAATACAACTAGACAATAGAAGTGCGACAAAAGAAGCACAATACAACGAAGCATTGGCAAAGCCACAGGTCTTGACTTTTAAGGGTAGGCACAGAACTATTGGCTTTGCCAGTTTGCTTTGCATAGTTTATTGCGGAAGACACAGTAGCCAGCTTGTGATTATTTTATACTTCTTTTTGATTTACCATTTAACAATCGCGGACGGCCATTTTATAACAGTACACTAAGAAAATCAAGTATGCATGGGTATGCCACACTGAAAAACAGAAGTGAGCAGCGGAGTAGCAGTGTCCAGCTGCTAGGCCCCCCACGAAAATAATTTAAACAGTGTAAAAAATAAATAATAATGAAGCAGGTGAGAGGTGTATTAAACATCATAAAGAGACTGACCTAAATCGAGCAGCGCAGTAGCGCTGTGCAGCTGCTGGGCCTTCACAAAAATAAAGCAGGGACAGGAAAGGGATTGATGAAAGAAAGCATTGTAATCCTACGAAGTGCTGAAAGGTAAATTAAAATATAGTCCCCGCACATCAACAGTGGAAGGATACATGTAATATAGTTAGAAGCAAGGTAGAAAAGAATTATTTCAGATACAAATACAAGAATAATGGGGGAAGCCATCAAGTAAGGAACAGGGAACCAAGACAGACAAAATCATCCTGTTATGAACAAGTGCCTGATCCAGAATCCACTCTCTGTAATGGATTGTTGATACTAGAGTTCTGACAACAGACAATAAAAGCTGCCTGCAGGCAAGTACTGAAAATAGGTTGAGCAAACAAGAATTGTTGATTTTTGGGTCTTTTCATGTGTTGTGTTGCTTCACTTCAAAGCATTGTTTGGTCACTTGATATGGACTAAGAAGAGAAAAAGGCCAAAGGGTCTATTATGATATAGGGTGAATTGCCACCGCCCGCATGGCGGTGGCGATCCGCCCTACATCATACCCCCGCCTCCCATTCCCCCCGCCATATTATGATGGCGGGGGGGACCGCGGCGGACGGGAAGACTGTCCACCACTTTCTGCCCCAGTCGATGGGGCGGAAAAGGGTTGCATATGGTGGCGGTGGCTGCTAGACACCGCCAACCATATTAGGATGCCAACTGGAAACAGCCTTTCCGTGGTGGCAACAGCATGCAGATTCCTGAGTTGGGGGCCTGTAGCGGGCCCCCCAGGATGATGGGGGCACATGGGGGATACCTATGCTACCCCCCAGCATTTGCATGCACAACGTTATGCCTGCAAATGCACGCAGTGCAGCCACAGCATTGTGGCAGGTGGTGCTGTGAGCTTCGCCTACCACAAGGAAACCACCGCCACTGCGGCGGTGGCATCCTAATTGCCGGTGCGGGACCGCCGCACCACTGGCGGCCGGTCCCAGCACCGCTAGGGTGGCAGGCGGAAAAGGGTTGCATATGGTGGCGTGTCTGCTAGATACCGCCAACCATATTAAGATGCCAGCGGGAAGCAGCCTTTCCGTGGCGGCAACAAAGGCATGTAGATTCCTGAGTTGGGAGCCCGTAGCGGGCCCCCAGGATGTTGGGGGGGTTGGGGGAGGCACATTGGGGGTACCTATGGTACCACCCCAGGATTTGAATGCACAACGTGGCAGGCACAGCGCGGCGCCTGCCATGTTGTGCCTACAAATGCACACAGTGCAGCCACAGCATTGTGGCGGGCGGTGCTGTGAGCACCACCTGTCACAATGTTGTGCATGGGCGATGCCACCGTGGCAGTGTCATCCTAATTGCCGGTGAGGGACTGCCGCAGCACTAGGGGGCAGTTCCAGCACCGCTAGGGTGGCGGGCGGACTTTCGCCCGCCGGCCATCCTAACAGGCTCCTAAGAGTCGAGGATGGAGAGGATCTAATGTGCTTGACCCCCACGTTGTCTCCTGCTTAATGCAACTGCAGTGGAATCCTGCCCTGTTTTCTGCTGCATGGCATTGCCCTGGATGGTGCAAGTTCTCTGTTGTTGTGGTTTGAAAGTGTCCCCTCACTATCAGCTATGCTATTGTATTGTTATTGCATTTATATAGCACTTACTACCCCTGACGAGGCGTTGAAGCGCTTTTTCGGCAAGTAGCATGCTACCCCGGAACCCCATAAAGAATCAGTGATGAATTAGTATAGTGAAATATGAAAGTAATTTGAGTGGTGGATATTAGTCAGTTATTTGGATTCAGAAGCATAGCGGAGGGATAGAAAGGGAAAAAGGTTTGCATTTATATAGCACTTGTTACTCCTTATGGGGTGTTGAAGCACTTTTTTGGCAAGTAGCATGCTACTCCCGAACCCATAAATGATTAGTGGTGAATTAGTATAGTGAAATATAAAAGTAATTTGAGTGGTAGATATTGGTCAGTTATTTGGGTTGAGATGGATAGCGGTGGGACTGTGGCCAAGCTGCTTCATAAAGGAGCAGCTAGACCCTTACCTTGGCTCGGTGTTCTTATTTTCCTGACATTCTACACTGGTGATGAGGATAGAAAGCTTTTGTGGCACCTCAGCACGCCTGATTTTGGACTACCTTCCTCACAGCTCCTGATCTGCTCTTCATTATCCTGCAACATTGAAATCATCTGCTTCATCATCTGCATCAAATTCTACAATAGTGAAAAACAAAATTAGAAGTATTTTACTATTAGGACGTGTTAAACACACCACTACGTGTCCTACCTTTTAAAAACACTGCACCCTGCCCACAGGGCACAGGGCTACCGTGGGCCTACTTTAGGGGTGACTTACATGTAATAAAAGGGAAGATTTGGGCCTGGCAAGTGGGTGCACTTGCCAGGTCGAAATGCCAATTCAAAACTGCACACACAGACACTGCAGTGGGCAGGTCTGAGACATGTTCTATGGCTACTAATGTGGGTGGCACAATCTGTGCTGCAGGCATATTTGTTGCATTTGATTTACAGGCCTTTGGCACACCTGGTGCACTTTACTAGGGACTTACTAGCAAATCAAACATGCCAATCATCGATAAAACAATCACCAATACAATTTAGACAGAGATCATATACCCTTTAGCACTGGTTAGCAGATTAAAGTGCCCAGAGTTCTAAAATCAACAAAACAAAATCTGAAATCACAGGATTAAGAAGGCGAAAACTTTGGAATAACCCTCCAAAAAGGGCCAGTTCCAACATATGTCAAAAGGAAGGTGGAGGTTTGCAGACTGTGGGGAAGAATAGACCTTATAGGCATTTCTGGTTACTGGTGACAGAGTATTCCAAATCTTAGGTTCCAGACTTGAAACTGACATGTTGTTAGATGATTTCTTTGACATTGTTGCCCATGGAGTAGTGGATTACGTATTGTGAATAACTATGATTTATTATTTTGGAATTTGCTTCTATAATTCTTCTAAGTATATATATATATATTGCTTTGAATCTTCTAGCCCTCTGGTTCCCCACCGGCAGAAGTCACGGCACAGCAGCAGGTAAGCCTTTAACAGTTCTTTATTGTTTTTTACACACCATGTGCAAAATTCCGTGCAAAATAGGATGGCCTACGTGTTTCGGCTTCACTAGCCTTCCACTGGACCATAGAGTCCCTGATGTCTAGACCTTCTTTATATACTTAGTGAGCGTGCCCTTTTACCATTTCCATTGCTCCTCTAGACAGTCAACCTTGTTCACACACTACGGCCAAAAGGTGAGCGCAATTTTCTTGAGTGAAAAAAAGAAATTCTTAGTCATTTCAAAAAATGATATATATATATATGCACCGTGCCCGAGGTCTCGTGGTTGGGAGTACAGCGACATTGATCATCGGAGGAACTTTCCCTGTCTGCTTTCTACATCCATGAGTCCCAGCCAATGAGAACACTCGGTGTACTAAAACAGCAGCCCCGCGAAATGATTCACCTTGAGATGCAGCACTTATCTGGCACTGATGAGGCACACGCCGAAACGCGTCTGCCAGATGCTGTAACCATGGACATCGCGAAGCTTGGTAAAGGTGTACCGGTGGCATTAAAATCCAGTTTGGCAAACCAGAGCATGTGTCAGACCTGTTTTTACTGAAAGCAGGATTGGAGGAGTTATGTGGAGGCGGAGGTCGGCTCCGCTTTATCTGACACGCCCCTCGTTCAGGAGCACCGCAAATAACCGACAAACTTTCTTGGCTTGGAGTGTTTGAAAAGCACATTGCGGCGCCCCCCCAACCTGTAGTGCCTTGGAGGTACTGGGGAGAGGGAGCAGGCAGTCTGTCTGCTTAAGGAATGCCCGGCTGGGATGACATTTCACCTGTTCGTTCCCGCAATATCTAAAGGAGCCGGCGAAGCAACAAACGCATTATCATGTGTGAAGATGGGTCACTGTACCACAATCTGACTGTTGTGCTTGTTCCTTATTGCTGGACTTGGTGCACCGTGCCCGAGGTCTCGTGGTTGGGAGTACAGCGACATTGATCATCGGAGGAACTTTCCCTGTCTGCTTTCCACATCCATGAGTCCCAGCCAATGAGAACACTCGGTGTTCTTAAACAGCAGCCCCGCAAAATGATTCACCTTGAGAGATGCAGCACTTACCTGGCACTGATGAGGCACACGCCGAAACGCGTCTGCCAGATGCTGTAACCATGGACATCGCGAAGCTTGGTAAGGGTGTACCGGTGGCATTAAAATCTAGTTTGGCAAACCCGAGCATGTGTCAGACCTGTTTTTACTGAAAGCAGGATTGGAGGAGTTATGTGGAGGTCGGCTCCGCTTTATCTGACACGCCCCTCGTTCAGGAGCACCACAAATAACCGACAAACTTTCTTGGCTTGGAGTGTTTGAAAAGCACATTGTGGTGCCCCCCCAACCTGTAGTGTCTTGGAGGTACTGGGGAGAGGGAGCAGGCAGTCTGTCTGCTTAAGGAATGCCCGGCTGGGATGACATTTCACCTGTTCGTTCCCGCAATATCTAAAGGAGCCGGCGAAGCAACAAACGCATTATCATGTGTGAAGATGGGTCACTGTACCACAATCTGACTGTTGTGCTTGTTCCTTATTGCGGGACTTGGTGCACCGTGCGCGAGGTCTCGTGGTTGGGAGTACAGCGAAATTGATCATCGGAGGAACTTTCCCTGTCTGCTTTCTACATCCATGAGTCCCAGCCAATGAGAACACTCAGTGTACTTAAACAGCAGCCCCGCGAAATGATTCACCTTGAGAGATGCAGCACTTACCTGGCACTGATGAGGCACACGCAAACGCGTCTGCCAGATGCTGTAACCATGGACATCGCGAAGCTTGGTAAAGGTGTACCATGGCATTAAAATCCAGTTTGGCAAACCCGAGCATGTGTCAGACCTGTTTTTACTGAAAGCAGGATTGGAGGAGTTATGTGGAGGCGGAGGTCGGCTCCGCTTTATCTGACACGCCCCTCGTTCAGGAGCACCGCAAATAACCGACAAACTTTCTTGGCTTGGAGTGTTTGAAAAGCACATTGCGGCGCCCCCCCAACCTGTAGTGTCTTGGAGGTACTGGGGAGAGTGAGCAGGCAGTCAGTCTGCTTAAGGAATGCCCGGCTGGGATGACATTTCACCTGTTTGTTCCCGCAATATCTAAAGGAGCCGGCGAAGCTACAAACGCATTATCATGTGTGAAGATGGGTCACTGTACCACAATCTGACTGTTGTGCTTGTTCCTTATTGCGGGACTTGGTGCACCGTGCCCGAGGTCTCGTGGTTGGGAGTACAGCGACATTGATCATCGGAGGAACTTTCCCTGTCTGCTTTCTACATCCATGAGGTCATGTGATCAAGCCTCGTTTGGAGGTGAAACGCGATATGGCGGAAGGCTGGTGGAAACATTTGAATAAATAAATCACCGAAAATATCAGCACTAATACTTGGGCTCACTCTCGTTATTCTACTCGACTTGTGGATGAGAATGGCGTTTTCTTCATATATATATATATATATATATATATATATATATATGATGATTTCTAGTTTTCTCAATAATCTCTTTAAAGGCAAGCACATTGAGTTTAGAAAATGGTTAAGAGTTACATGTATGTATCCATATTGTTATTGAATGTCTTCTTTTGGCCCTGTTGTCTTTGATTTTATATACAGAAATCTCAAACAGTAGGACTAGTTTGACAGGGCACCTAGTGATTTCATCTTTGTAGTAACGCAAAGACTTGCAACTGCAGTTACCAGGAAAGGAAATAAATGCGTCTGGGAAGTTTTGACTGAGGGAATTATTTTTTATCTCTTATCAACACTGGGGTTTCCTGAGAAACAATGTTTCACATGCTAACCGCCCACTGCATTCCTATACTGTATCTAAAGTTTCAGGAAACACTTGACTCAAATGTAGATACTAACTTAAAACCAGGGCTATTTTACAGACATCTGTGGTTCATTTGTCATTTACAGATCAGCGCGTCCACAAATGCATTGTAAACTAGGGTCCATATGTACTAACACATTTCCCAGAGACACAGAATGAGAAAAAACTTTTCATTCAACAGGCCATTGGATGTTATATTGTAGTAGCAGAAAACGATTATATATAGTCTGCTAATTCCAGGGCATTCTCTCTGGGCATTCAGATAGCAAAACTACAGTCTATTGTAGAAAAATTGTATAAACCTCGTTATTGTGCCTTCTGCTCTCTTGCTCTCATCAGCTTTTTATCCCCTTACCTACTTCAAATTGTTTATGCCCCATTATCTCCACCCTGTGCTGGCAGACACTTCCACCTTCCTCACACTGCACCAACTGAGCACACTGCTGCATATCCGCTTTAAACCCTTTTCAAGCCCCATCTCTAACCCACTCTCTTTACAAAGTACAATTTGATTTTCAATAGATGCATTGATTGCTGCCATTTCGCCCTTTGTAGATTTGAACAAGCATCCTAACGTTGCTGGTAACTGCATTGTTATTTGTTAGCCATAGGCGAGATACGCCTAATAAGGTTAATAAAACCAAATACTCTAAAAGAAAAGCCTGTGATCCACCAGGTAAATGTCCTATGTTAGAAACGTTCTATCTCATGATTTGTAGCCATAGACCTGTGTAACCAAAAGGTGAAGAATTCTAGGAAAATGGATAAAGCATGTTTTCTTGAGAAAAGATGAGTGATTGCCGTTTGAAGTTATTGTAACAATGTAGTACTCAAGCATATACTCATGTCATGGTATAGCCTCTAGGGCAGGGCACAGCATAGCAAGTGTATGGGAGTATTCAGTCTAAATAGAGGTCTGTAATATCGACTGACATCGAGTTGTAAATATCGTGACACAGAAATATCGACAGCAAGAATATCATGGACAAGAATATCTATTTCAAGGTACGTAATATCATTTTTTTAAAATATAGAAGTTATTAATATAATTTGCAAAAATATAGTTGTTTAAAATATCGATTTTTAAATTAGTTTTATGTATTTTAGTTTATATTTTAAATGTATGCTATTTATTTATTTTGTATAAGTATTGTTTCTTTTTTTAATGTGTTACATTTTTTGTAGTTATTAATTTTAATTAAATTTTGCATTACTCAGTTCCGTAGCGGGTTTTGAGTTTATAGGGGAATAGGGCGGGAAGTTATCTAATAATAATAAATTATTGATTATTTTTCAGTTATTAATTTTTATTTAATTGATATTTTATAGTATTAATTGTGGCTTTAATTTGTTTTTGGTAAAAAAAAAAAATTGGGGGAGGGGAGTTTTTGTTGCCAAACTTTTTTTTTTAATTAAAGTTTTATTACAACAAAAGACAAATAATACAATCAGCAACCAAAAAAGAGAAAAAAACAAACAAAAAAAACAAAGGAATTCACAATTCTCCAACAATATTGCAGGACCCCTTTGATAAAATGTCTACCTGATGTCGATAAACCCCACAGCACGTTCCATTGTTTTTGGTAAATTGTATGTGTGGGTTGTGGGGTTTACATGGGTAAAAGGTGGGAACTAATTTATTTTTAATTATTAATTAATAAATAATTAATTGATTATTAATGAAGCTGTTTGCGGAATTTTCTTTTAGGTGTGGGTTGTGGGGTTTTTAGTGGTAAAGAGTGGAAAGTAATTTATTTTTACTTAATAATTAGCTCATAATTAATTAATTGATAACTAATTTTGTTAATTGTTTAATAACTTTTTTTAGGCGTGTGTTTTGGATTTATAGGGGTAAAAGGTGGGAAGTCATTTATTTTTAATGAATTAATTAGTTGTTAATTAATATTAATTAATTGATAATTAATAAGGATAATTGTTTAATTACCTTTTTGTGTGTGGGTTTTGGGTTTCAAGGGTAAAGGGTGGGGAGTAAATTACTTTTACTTACTTTATAATTAGTTGCTAAATACTATTAGTTAATTGAAAATAAATGTTTTAATTGTGTAATTAATTGTTCCAAAGTTTTTAATTTTAGGAGTGGGTTGTGGGGATTATAGGGGTATAAGGTGGGAAGTTATTGATATTTTATGAGATTTCATTTGTTTTAAATTAATAATATTTGTTTAATTGATAATTAATGATGTTAATTGTGCAAATACATTTTTTTGTAGATTTTAGATGTGGGTAGAAAGTTTCATGGTGTTATAGGGTAGGAAGTAAATAAACTAAATTTATGTAATAACGATTTTTCAATAAATAATTTCTCTATATAAATATTTATTTGTATACATTTTTTTTACCTAGACTATATTTTTATTTTCAACATATACATATACTTTTTTTATTTACTTTTTAAAAAAAATATTTTTATTTTGTTGATGATATTTTGTTTGTTTTTAATTCTGAACTGACTGGAGTGGGTATAGTAAATTGTACCCCTCCACAATCCAGCACTTTCCCTACTGTTGTACTGACAGGAGTGGGATTAGTAAATTTTATCCCTCCACAATCCATAACTTTCTCTACTCTTGCACTCATTGGAGTGGGAATAGTAATTTTTACTCCTAGGCAATCCAACAGTTTCCCTACTGTTGTACTGTCTGGAGTTGGAATAGTACATTTTATCTCTCAGTTATCCAACACTTCCCCTACTGTTGCACTGACTGGAGTGGGAATATTAAATTTTACCCGTCTGCTCTTTAACAGTTTCCCTGGTGTTGTATCGGATGAAATGGGTGCAGTAAATACTACCTATGTGTAATCTATCACTTTTACTACTGTTGCATTTATTGGAGGGAGATTTGTAAATTTTATTTTTATCCAATCTTAATATTTATGTGTTGCACTAAGTGGAACTGGTATTTTTTATGTATATTTACTTTAATAGTTTGCGTAGTTTTGTTTAAATTGTAGTGGGAAAGTATGTGTATTAATTGTTATAATTGATTTTGTATTGTTATAATTTATATTATGTTTTGTTTATTTGGAATTATAATATTTTTAATTATTAAAATGTATCATTAAATTTTTTTTAACTAAATTTAAAGATTTTTAAATAGTTTAATGTTTTAATTTAATTAGAATGTTTTTATAGATTTTATGTTATTAGTATATATATATATATATATATATATATATATATATATATATATATATATATATATAAGCATTTATTTGTTATATTTTTATATAATTTTCACATTATTTGATACATTAAAATTATTAGTTTAACTGTTTTAAGGTAAATATATGTATTTATATATATATTAATTATATATGTGTGTAACCTTTTTTTAATTGGGTCTATTTGTTATATTTGTTAAGATGTATATTAAATCTACTTTTTTAAATGTTACTATTTAATATATTTAATATTTTTTTATATATATATATATATATATATATATATCCAACCAAAGCGCAGGTACCCATTTAGGGAGAGCCACACACGAAATGGATGAAAAACTCCTTTATTTTCAACAGCTTGCTAGCTGGCTTCCAGCACCAGCATGATTCACCAAAGGCTGCCATACGCGTTTCGAGAGGCAACGCTCTCTTCGTCAGTGGCTAAAGTTCATCGATGGCTTGGGTGTGCCCCTAAAGTATTCAGTCTCCGCCCCCTAGGCGTGTTGGGTCACATATATATATATGTAAAGAAAATCTTTTGTACAAATATATTAATGACCGGTATTTTTTTCGTTATTTTTGTACTTCCCATTATAAATATAGGATGTCGATATTTTTTACATCAATATTTATAGCACGATATTTTGGTATGGGAATTTTTTAGGTGTCGATATTCTGTCAGTGAACCGTGTATGGGCGCCTCTAACTTCCTCAAATAATGGTTTTACCTTTCATAGGAACTCTAGTTCTTTCTATCTTCTTTGATAATGTGTTCACCTTAGCACGTCTCTCCTTGGCACCATTCAAACTTCTAATCCCTCCCCACTTGCAAGATTCCAGAATGGACTTCAGGCGGTTGCCAGCTGGATGAACTCCAACTGTCTCCAGTTGAACGCAAAAAAAAACAGAGATCATGATTATCGGCAAGCAAGCGGATCTCTGGGGCGATATGTGGTGGCCCCCAGAGCTTGGTCCCACCCAACTCCAGTTTCGGAGATAAAAAACCTTGGGGTTTGGTTAGATCCTGCCCTCAGCTTTGTCTGCCACACAAAGAGAACTGCTGCATGCTGTTTCGGTATCCTGCGTGGCTTAAGACCTGTGTTAAAATTCTTTGACGCTTCGACCAGGCAGCTTGTGGTGCAGGCGACGGTGATCTCTCGGCTTGACTATGCCAGCTCCCTCTTGGTAGGGATAAATCAGGCTGAAATCACTCGCCTACAACGTGTGCAAAACGCGGCAGCTAGAGCAGTGGTGGGCCTACCTAGGTTTTGTTCCGCTACCAACACTCTGCGCTTTCTTCATTGGCTGCCGGTTCAGCAGAGGATCCAATTTAAAGTTCTTTGCCTTTCCCATAAGATCCTTAAGGGCTCTCCTGCCCAGATTCTTTTGAATCTCTTGTCTCCTTACGTTCCGGCCCGTTCTCTACGTTCATTGGGCCTTGAACTTGCAGTAGTCCCTCGGTTCAAGCGTAGTCGTGCTGGCGGCCGCTCATTTCGAGTACGTGCTGCGGCCCTGTGGAACTCCCTTCCTTTAAAGATTTGTGCCCTTGATGATTTCCTCTCATTTCGTAGGGTCATTAAGACCTTCTTGTTTCCTTAAACTGCTTCACTTTTAGTTGGTTACTTCTTTTAGCTGTGTTGTGTTGTTACCTTGTCAGGCGCCAGGACGCTCCTTTGCTGGAGCAGCTGTGCGCGTAATAAATGTCCATAACATATCATAACATAACACGCTACTTCGAGCACTTTGTGCAAAAACAAACTAGTTCATACACAAATTGCACCTGCATTTTGCAGGACCATTGTAATCTGGTCCTCTGCACTTTATTCTCTCAACCAACCTCCCACTCCTTCTAGCACTGTAGGTGCTCCCAGTGGCGGCTCGCACAGATGGCGCTGTGGGCAGCAGGGCGAGGTGGGGGGGTTAGTGGAGTTCAACATATACTTCAACACCCCATCATGGGTAGCAAGCGCTATATAAATTCAAACCTTTTTCCTTTTTCTATCACTCACTATCCTTCTCAATCTTAATATCTGACTAACATATAAACCACTCAAATTACTTTCATATTTTCACTATACTAATTCACCACTAAACCTTCATGGGTTCTGAAGTAGTGTGCTACTCGCCCAACAAGTGCTCTGACACCTCGTCAGGGGTAGTAAGCGCTATATAAATGCAATTACAATAATTCCCCATGGTGGCACATCAGTCTCAGAAATGGGGTACGACTCAGTCCTGACTCTGCCTTATTATCTGTTATTCTCTTTCACTTATAAAATTGTTTATATTTTACATATCTACTATGCAGCGTGTTTATGCTGCTCCGTTCACCTTGTTTTCTCCAGAGGAACTACTCATAAAGTGGTCGGAATAATAAATGGTTTTGGGCATTATGCTAGGTTTGTGGCACGTTATTGATAGAACAGACATTTCTCTCCTAATGGACTATTTGGAGCCTGAGAGACAAAAATTGTGGACAGTTTCCCTGATGTTTTCTGAGCAAGAAGAAAAAAAAAGAAATTAATTTGACATTTGCATAACAAAGCTGGATCTACATCAACTTGCCCAAATAAAAGTACAGTAGTTGAATGTTTTCACGTTGGCATGTATGTTAGCTAACTGATGTTCATCAGTATGTGTCAAGAGGAAAGATAACTTCAAATGTGGAGAAATGAAGAAACTGAAATAAACTTGCTTAAGGTTAGGTGTGCCGCTCTGGTGCATTATATGGACTTTAAAAACTGTCCTGCTTTTAAGTTTTTGTGTAATATTTGCAAGAAAATGGGCATTACATTTAGGGCCCGATTCCGATCCCGTCCGGAAATCCCTCGGTTCCAGAAGGGCTTTCCGGACGAAACGTGCACATGGCATCCGAGCGAGCAAATACGATGCGTCCTTAAGCATACGGACTCGATTCACTCAGACTTCCATTGAAGTCTATAGGAGCCTGCGTACAGACGCGTACACAGGCTCCCGTAGCAGAAAATGGGTGGGTGGGGAAAAGCGTACAGCCTGTGGCGGGGTACACCATGGTGCCCTCCACACTGTGCATGCTTGGATCGGGGGCACCCATGGGCACCCCCTGTGACCGATATGGAGGGCACCGGGTGAAGGGGGGCCTGCTATGGCCCCCCGAAGTATGCTTCCCAGAGCTTTTTTAAGTTGGAGGCTCCGACTCGATCCGACTGATCGGTGTGTGCATCGTACATGGTCGCTCGGAAACCGGACCCAATTGCCCTGCACATGTCGACCATGTTGTATTCATCCGGAGGGTTTCGCTGACGGGTACGAGTTGTTCAGAGTGCGAGTTGATATTCACATTGTACTTGCTCGCACGTACAGCGGTACGAGTCGTTCATAAACCAGGGCTACGAATCGGACTCGCTCGGATCCCGTTTAGAGCCCTTCCGAGCGAGATCTGAATCAGGCCCTATGTGTTGTAAATATGGTTGATATAACAGTAGGATATGTGATGAGTCTGATGAACCTAAATTATTGCAAGCTGGTATGAATGGGAAGACTTTGCATCACGAAGAGGGTGGTAGAATAATTATTAAACTGGTTGAGGTGTTTATAGACTCAGAACCTTATCCAACATTGATATCTTAGGACATTTTTTGGCAATGAGTTTCAAGACACTGTGTAATTGTTGAATTGGGGGTCTATCCACTTGTGAAGCCTACTGCTTTGTTAGCTTTCTTTTTCACAGACATCAAATTATATGGTTGTTAAAAGGAAAAATAGATATGCAAAAGATTGCAGATAGTATGTTGAGTTGACCGCACTAAGGAGACATGACAATATTTGTGGAGTCGGGCTCTCGGCACCAAAGAAAGCTCAGTGATAACTATGGAAATTGAGTAGTATAGAAGGTTGCCCTTGCGATGGAAGTGACTTTATTCAAGAATTTTTCGGAACTGTTCCAAGGTGGTTTGGGTTGCTTGCAAGATTACATTCATAGAATTTGTCTGAAGGCAGTATCTGTTCTAGTAGTCAGCAAGATCAGAAGAAAAACATTTAGGGGCCGATTCCGATGCGGTTTGGGAATTTTCCCGACCGAATCAGTTTGGAAATGGTTTCTGACCGACTTGGATTGGGAGACTCCGACCGACCGAGTATGATGCATCCGGATGCTTCCAGATACAATTTGGTTGGACTCCCCTTGACTTCAATGGGAGCCTATGTTCCAACTGAATGCATAGGCTCAGATTGAAGAAAGGGGTGGCTGGGGAACATCTGGCACCCTGTGGCGGGCATTCCCTGGTGCCTGCCTCACTGTGCATAGCTGGTGTGGGGAGACCCACGGGTACCTCTTAGTTTGAGGAATGCAGTGAAAGCTGAACTGGATAAGTTGTATAAAATCTGGAATAATTGAAATTGTAAAGTGCTCTGAAAGACTGACTCCTGTCGTAGTGGTACATAAATAGTCAGGAGGCCAAGGCTATCAATTTACCAGAGAGTCTTGAACAAGTGTGTGATTGTGGACAGATTCTTCTTCCACATACCCAATATTTCTGAACTAGTAGCTTCTTCAGTAGGTGCTAAGTTTTTTATGACCCTTCGTCTCACATCTGTGTACCATCAGATTAAACTTCATGAGAGATATAAAAATACTAAATAAAAATACTACCGTCTTTGTAACACTATTCAGCCCTACCATTTTGCTAGGATGTCTTTTGGTATCGTTTTGGCCTCTTTGTTTTTTCAGCATGTAGTATTTAGTTTGTTAGGTGGTATTCCAGGATGTCATTTAAAATTGCGGGGGTTAGGAAAGTATTTGGTATTTTGAGGACAAATAGTTTGACTTTGAAGAGAAAGAAATTTAAATTTGGAAAAACTGAAATTAAGTACTGGGGATCCTATTTATATCCAGTGGCATAACACCCAAGCCCAACTAAGTGAAAGAGATTGGTGATATACAATCACTCACTCGGAAGGAAGAGGTATCGGCATTCTATGGAATGGTCGAATTTTACCCTAAATTTGTTGGTCGTCTGGCAGCTGGAACAGTGAAGATAGAGAAGTTACTGAAGCTCCAATGGCCTTATTTACTGCAACGTGTAACACAACACGTGCCAGTGTACTGCAAAGGAGAGAGGTAAAGTCTGGCAATGTATGTGGTACTATCTGCAAAAAAGTAGGAGGGTAGCTATAGCGCATAGATGAGCTGGTGCCTTCTTCTAGGAGTGTGCACTTAATCCATCAAGATCCTTTATGGGGGTAATTGGCCACCTAGACCCCTGGAAATGCTCAGAGTTCATAAGAACACTCATGAAATGCAGGGAGACATAACACACCCACCTCCCATGGTCTGCAACACCTGGGATACTGAATAGTATTTTCAAGATGTCTCCTGTGTTATTTCTCCCTCCACGTTCCCTCTGCTAGCTTGTCACCTAGTACCTGTGACCACAACTAAAACTGTCCCATGGTCACTTCGCACTGAGGAATACAGAAAAGTGATGGATGGAACTCTTGAATTAAACTCAGCTGCTGGTCATTACGTGGACCACATCCCAGTCCATCATTTTTTTTGCTCATCACGCCACCTGAGATCAGACCCAGCTATATGCAAATCAGCCTTTGGCCTTCTCCAGTAGGAATAGTCCAGCCCATACTTTTTAGCCAGGTCCCCTCGGAACTGGAACACAAACAACCCAAAATCAGTTTCATCCTATTTGGGCCTCTTCCTTCGTCTGCAGCTTGGTGCCAAGGCCACAGACCGCATTGGGCCCACATCTGAGCCTACCTGTTGCACTTATTGAGTCGTACTGAGAAATGCAAAAAAAGGGTTGGATGGAATGTTTGAATTAATCATAACCCCATGAAACTACTCGGGTGGCATCCCAGCCCTTTGTTTGCAGACCATGCCACCTCAGATTAGACCCAGCCTTATGCAAATCATCCTTTGGTCATGCTCTAGTAAGAACAGTCCAGCATGAACTGTCAAGCCAGCTCTTCTCTGAACTGTTAATTCATGACATTTCCATGTTTCATTATGACAGGACGATCCCTCGTACCCCCCTGGCCTGCACCCTTCCACCCCCTGAGTAATTGTCCTGTGGAATGGACTACAGATGACTCCTACCTCTAAAAGATGTTGGCTGTTGCCTGTGACAGCCCCAACTTCAGGCAAAGGGTAAATGGCTGGCCAGGTGCCAATACTACCCACAATATCAGGTGCTAATAGTAAATTGGATGTGTTATGCATTTATGATTCTCCTCTCAGGTTCAGTCTTTCGCCCACCAGGTTCAGGGCTGTTGTGTTCACCTGGCAGGTACTCTGACTAGGTCTAGCACCCACCTGTCCAGCTCATAGGGTATTCTTCAGATCGTCTCCTATCCCGCAAACACCTTCGCCATGCAGGATCAGCCCTTTAGGTGCAAATTGAAGGGTGCAGTCCACCTTCGTCTGTAGCAGGGTTCTCCAAAGTCGGTCCTGGAGGTCCGACTCCATGCCAGATCTTGAATATATCCCCACTTAGATAAATGTCGTTGTCTTAAAAAACTGGCATGGATCCGGCCCTCCAGGAGCGAGTTTTGGAGAACTCCACTATGTAAAAACTGCCTCTTCCTTGGCCCTCTCTTTCAGAACGTCCTCGTGCAGGGATACGTCAGAGACGCCCATTCACCATCTAGCCAATCACTCGCTCCCAAATCAACATTGGCAGGCATGCCTTCCCCAGCTAGGCCATCAGAGCCCTCTCTCCATTTGGCTAACGAGCACCTGCCACTTATCCCTCCATCACTAGGCCGCGAGGAGCACAGGCACGTACGGGGGGGGGTCAATGGGAGAGTGCACCCTGCTCACACGCCCCACCCCCACTGGAAATGGCCTGTGCAGCAGTCTTAGCGTTCGCTAGCTCATATACTTTGCAAAGGGACTCCACAGCAGCTGTATAAAATGACACATAACATGTACAGTTTGACCATTCACCCAGCTGTGCCTAGTTGTGTTCGCTTTTAATTCCCTTTTACAAAGTAATTTGTACATATTTTTAGCATTACAAAAACATCTGCGGTTTATCAGTTCTGCATGCTGTCTATGAACACTTAATTACATTTTTTTTTCCAAATTCAATTTTGTTCAGCTAACAAACGATTCAATATTTTTTGCATGATGTGTCTATCCTGTTTCTTACCCTGTCCCCCACATTATCTGGTTTTGATTGTATGGCACCTGATCCTATCTCATATAATATAAAACGAAACCTCTGACTCATTCTGAAACTTAGTTGTGCATTCTTATACCAGTTTTGTCCTGAATCGCCGCCGAACCTCTGGTTTATCGGCTGATGAGCTGTGTAGTACTGTAATATCGGTGGTCTTAATCTATCTAGCGGCCAGCCCCCGCGGTTGTAGGCCCATGCTTGTATTTTCTTGAATGCTACAATAAAGGTTTTCCCCAAAAAAATATATATATATTTTTTTTTTGCAAGAACTCTGCTTTTTCGTTCTTTTGTGGATTGTGGGTCTGCATTCCACAGTCTGCATTCCTCACACGTTCACACAACTGGTTCGGTAATTAGTCCTCTGGAAAACCATCTTATAAGTTGAGCAGGAAGCAGTAATGTTAACCCGGCAGGCCGCCTCGTAGCGCTTCATGCTTGAATGAGAGAATAATACATTGAAAACAATGCCAAACATTTAAGATATTTAAAGGATTTAGAAATTATGCGGGATTTGTTTCTGACAAACAATTAATGTAATGTTTTGTACCAGTTATATAGCGCTTACAACCCATACGTGGGGCTCTGAGGCCCTTGCCTACATGGGCAGCATGTCAGTTTCCAGAGTGTTCAATGCAGTCACCATGGATAGTTGATAGCAGTGAAGGTGCTCAGTTGGGGATGCACGGGTCGCCTGGTGTGCAGTTGGTCAAACTGTGCCTGATGGGAATCTCATATCACAGTGGGTGTAAAGAAATTAGTTTGCAGGACATATGGAGACCCTTCAGGTTGGTGCTTGCTGAAGTGCCTTGCAGAGCACAACTTCCTTGATGGAAGGAGGGTATCTTGGTACTGATGATTTTGACCCCGTACCAATTTCTGGCCATATCATACGAGCCCAGCTGCCACAGTTTGGTGTCATCGGATGAAAGACAATGGTGATCAGAATTAAAAGTGCTTCGTTAAGTGTCATTGATCACAGGTGAATGTGCTTTCCATCAATCACACTGTCTCCCTCCCACCGATCCACCTCCTGCAGATAGGTTACCCAAAGATGTGATCAAGAGGGGGATGTTTATAGTCCAAAATGTGGGGACCTTCTCCAGGCGCAATAGCGCTTGCTATCGGAATAATAGCATCTCTTCTGCACAAAATGGCTGACATTTTGAAATGTTGTGGATTCAGCCAAAATCTCAACACAAAAGACCAGATTGTAATGCAGAAAAACAGCTGACATTTGAGGTGTTTCTGAAAGACAGTCCTCTGAGAGATAGCACACAAATTGTGTGTTGAGGTGGGGACCACCCTTGGAGAAGGCAGAAAAAGATCAAACTTTCATATGACTCAAATGAAAAATAGGTGTAATGGGCTGGGAGGGAGTGGCATAAGAGCACATACAGGGCCAACTTGGAGTATGCACATAATAAATTGAGGATGTTGGAACCGAAGGCCTCCTAGATCTTTCCAATTACTTTGAACTCTTCCTGATCGAGCAGAGGAAAGTGGAGGAGGGATCGCTGCGCTGTTATTTAGATGCACAAGCATGCACATCACCAAATTTTGGAGACATTGTGGCAAATCCCAAATCGTTGAAATGTTCAGAAAGGAGTACACCTAGGTCGGTAACTGCAGTAGCTCATTTGGAATTTGCAGAATATCAAAAATCTTTAAAGGACACTCCCAGGAAACAAACTACTTAATTACAGATGCAGATTGAATGGAGGTGTGATTGGGGTCTGGGGGGCATTCAGTCAATCATAGTAAAAAACAGCTCCCAAAATCGTAGGGGTTCTAAATGGAGTACGCAAACCCCAGGAAGAGCAGGCTGATCCCTGAGGATCAGTAGCCTAATTGTGTGAAACCAGGTGAACTTTTGTTTCATTTGGATTCAGTTTACGCTTCTTGACACACACACACACCCGGGATGTAAGTGTTTTACATTCACGGTTATCCTGAAGCACTAATCGAATTTGTCAGATTATTTTATCAGCCTGCAAATTTCTATCTGAAAGTTCTGAGAAGATGATTCAATAATCTTTATTCGGATACAAATATCCATAAAAGCACAATTCAATCAGAGAAGATGAATCTGAGGTGATCGTTAAACAGAATCGGGAAGAGGGCAGAACACAGGAGAATTACCAAAACAAAGAGATCAAAGTAAAAATTGGAAGGAAAATTGATGATGAAAAAATAATTGATCCTTTAGAGTTGATGTATATAATGAAGTATGTGTGACCTTATCCCAATCCAAGCGAGGATAAGAATTACATTATGAGCCATGGTGAATGTTCCTAACAGGGTTCCTAACATGAGGTGTACAACCTTAACCAACATCTGATCTCAGGCTGTTGTCGACGCAGATAATGAATGATGCGGTGAGATATGCCGGTCTGAAACTGGCCTACATTAAATTTATAACTTTATCATTTACTAAAGAGGTAACGATGGAAATGGAGATTTTATAATAGCCCAAGTTATTGGGTTTTAAAGTCTCAAGGAATGCTTTTTTTAGGAGAGGGTTTTGTGAAGGCATTCTTAAACACGGGTGGGCCTTGCACCATCAACTAGGAGGAATTTATTGTGTGGTACAGCCAAACTACCAACACAGGATGTGTAGCTAAATTCTTGAAAATCGTAGGAGAGCAGAATTGAACCCATCCACTGGCCTTGGGCTGGGGTGGCTGTTTCCTCTGTGATACATGGTGCTGGTAGCGATACATGTTTGTTTCATTAACCATTGTCCATTATAGGGTTGCTTAAAATCATGTTCAATTAATACTGGGGCACCATAGAGACAAATATACTATAGATACTGTTTTTCCTAATTTTTATAATTGGATTCAAGTATTTTCCTGCCATTCTAGTGCTCTCAATGCACGGCTGGGGCATGTGGGAGTGCCCCCCTCGCCACCCTTGCCACGCGTCCTAGACAAAAAAGTTTGCCAGATAAAAATATGTAACATATATAAGATGTCTGGTGCCTGGGCATGTTGCCAGTACAAAGCAGTCCTCAAGTTAAGTATATACATCAAGAGAGAGGGTTTGAGCCTTCCCTATAACCTAGGATCTTGTGAAGCACTTTTCGACTGAAAACTATCCTTATAGGCCAGTACGTTCTACAGACCCTACTCAGCCTAGATTCTGCCCGGCTCTAGCGCCCCTAAATAAACATGAACCTGACAGAGTGACTCTTTTTTACTCATCTGTGTCACATAGGTGTAGACAGGGGTGTTTCACTCCTCTGGGTAATGCTGGGTAATGCAGTGTCTAAAATTGCACTCTTGTCTAAGGCGGCCACCCTACACCGCCTATGCCTTCTGGTAAATAATTAGGAGAGTCTGTCCTTCCCCGGCTGACCTTGGGTTCCTCTGAAGCACTGCCAGGTCTCAAGCCCCTCCAGTATAATCATTTGAACTTGACCCTTCCTAAAAGCCTATTGGAGCAGCCCTTCGCCCCAAACCAATGATGGAGGGTCCGGTGCCCATCCTGGTCTTTAGAGCCCTGCTCTCGATTTACATCTCTTTTGCTTTTGCAGCAGTTATTTTGGGCTAACGCCAGCAGAGCCATAAGGTGGCAACTGGTTCATAGTACAGTGAGCTTGCTCCTCAGGGCCAGATTACAAACCACCTGGCAAAATGTTCAAATCAGCCCCCCCAATCGAGCACTGGTGCCATGGTGGCTGTCATGGGTAATCATGGTAACCCACTTAGCTGTAAAAGCGGCCTGTTAGCCTCCAGCCTAGCTGGAAAGTGCCAGAGTGGCAAAATGGCTAGCCCAGTTCCTCTCTACACTTGCACCCTCTGTTGACGGGAGAGGAAGTGCATCCCCTCATTCTGCACACCACATCTCTTCGACAAGCTTTGTACCCTGAGCATCCTTCTCCTTCTTCCTGGTGTCTACAAGGAGCAGGGTAGGGCGGCAAACCCACTTCTGAATGAATAACCATTATGTTGTGCCTGGCACGGTTATCTAGGCCCTGATTACGAATGTCCCGGAAGGGGATACTCTATGTACAAGACCAAGTAAATACCGACACCATGGTCTGCAGAAGGATTGAAATTTAGGATCTAATTGGCAGATGTACGTAGCTTTTTTGAGGTCGCTAATAGCCCGATTTGCAGAATGGGGCCGAGTAAAACTGCAAAAAAGCATTTTTTAATGTACAAACCCCCAATTTGCGATTTGGTAACCTATTACCAGATTGCAAATTGGGTTTGCGTACCAGTATTAGGAAGGGGCGTGTTTAGGGCGACCCTTCCTAATAGTGGCTCGCAGGGGCATGTGTCAATGTTTGTGACCGAAATGCGGTCGCAAAACATTTGCATTTTACCACTTACTTAAAGTAGGTGGTAACCCATTCACAAACAGGAAGGGGTCTCTCAAGGCACCCCTTCTCCTTTGTAAATGTTTGTAAAGCGTTTTTTAAGAGGAGGCAGTGGTCCGTACTATTAAAAACGGAAAGAAACCTATTCATTTTTTTATTGAAATGCATCCCAATTTCTTTTAAGGAAAACGGGATGCATATCAGTAAAAAAACATTATTTAAAAGAAATCCCAGATCTGGTGGCCTGCAGACTCCAGCAAGCCAGTATCCCTGTGATTTTAGCGATTCCCAGTGGGTCGCAAACCGATACCCACCTCATGAATATTCATGAGGTAGGCCTATTTGCAACCCATTGGGAATCCCAAAATGTGTGAAACACACATTAGTACATTGGTGTTTGTGATTCCCAAATAGCGATTTGCTAACATTCGCTATTTGGTAATTGCAAAACCGAACCTGTGTACATCTGGTCCTAAGAGCTGTATTTGGATGGCAACAGAAAAAAATCCTCTTATCTCCAGAAAAATGTTACATTCAGAAAATAATCCATTGGCATAATTTCCTTCACCATGGGTAGTATGGTGTAGGAAGTGGCTCTGGTAGACATTCTTGTAGGGATGCCAAAAGTTTTTCATGGGGATGAAATCTCAAGAAGATTTACATTTTTGTGTTGTAGGAATTTTGTTAAAGTTTGTGAGCTTTCACTTATGCAAGATTTTATGTGATATTTCCCCCTGGAAAATATCTCACTGAAAAAGTAAACATATAACCAAGAGACATGTCCTACTCAAACTAGTCTCTTGTCAGTATCTTGCTTGACTTCTACACTTGCGGCTTGTCCATTGGTTACGTTTTTACGCAAGACACTGGCAAGAAAATTTTGTGAAATTTGACAGAATTTAATGAAAATAAAAATTGGGACTTTACCAACCTTATTTTTGTTTGGATTTAGCAGTCCCTTCATAACAAAGGATTCGAGGTTCCCCAACCTAAATAGATCTGGTTCCATCCAGACCCTGAGAATCAGGGTTCATACGGACTCAGAGGACTATGTAACCCACTATCGCAAGCTTTAGCGGGAAGGTCAGAATTGAGAAGGAAAGGGAGGAGAAGCATGCCTCTGGCCACGAAGCTTCAACCCAATTTACAGCTTTTCAGGAAAGGTCTGAAAACATGGTTGTTCACTTCCGCATAGGTTCCCAGTTAATACAGTGCGTTGGTTCTGGTCACACACCACAGCACCAAGACGCCACGGCAATCGAGGCTATATAAACATATAAACAAAAACATAAGATGGCTAGTGAATTGGTACTAGTGATGACTGGTGAATGGCGATAAGATGGTTCTGATTTACCAATGGTCTCAGTACATTGTCCGACAGGCCAATAGCTCTGAAAGGTTCCCGAGGCTGGGGAAGCATCACCCCGTGTCTGGGTTAGCCCCGTAAATCTCTCACTTATTTCCATGCTCGGTCCATCATAAAGGCCTGCGTGGATGGCCGAGAGTATATCATTGCTCTACTTCCTAACTTTGTCAATGGTGGAATCATTCCTCCCCATGAGGCTAAACTAGACATGTGAGCTGTTAAATGACGGTCATCCATGCAGGAGTATATAGTCAATCTCCACAGTGCATCGCGTGCATACCTCCAAGGTTCGCAGCACATATTAAGCAAGATCATGATGCGCAGGCCAAGCATGTCCCTATAGGCCTGTGAGGTACACCTCCAAGCCATTGAGTGACTTTAAAGTCCTTGTACGCCCAGGGACGTGGGCCTCCTTGGCTTCATTGATGCTCTCATACAGGTTCTCAACATGAAATTTCCTCTCCGCATTGCCTTCTTTGCCCTTCGTGGCCCAGGGCAAGTCAATTGTCTCGTAAGCTGGTTCCTCCTCCACCAATTGGGCAGTGTTGCTGGGTCCTGCTCGTTCTTCACTTGGTTGCTGGTGGGGAATGGCAGCATGGGTTTTTACTTTAGCTATGTGCGCGTCTTTCTCCAGGATCGCATTCTCAGATACAGTTGCTGCAGGGTGTAGGGGCTTCTTCTTTCCGAGTTTGCAAACGGTGGAATACATTTCTTCCAACTGCGAAAACAAACGAAACACACATGATTATTTATTGTCTGCAGGGAATACTGAAATACCCTTCGCTTTAGTGGATTGAAATATATCACTCAATGGCCAGCAGGTGGAAGATGGACTCAGTCATATGTCAAGCCAGTGGCTGTACAAGATGGGTCAAGTCAGAACCTCCTGAAAGGCCAGTAAAACAATGCTATGATGTGTCAAGCATTGCCATGAGTTTTCAGGAGGCCAGGGGGAGTTCCTGCCTTGAGAATAAATGATTTAGGTGTAATTCTAGAGCTCCCACCCCCCAAACGTACCTTTACAATTCGGCCCATTGCTGGTGGGGACTGGGGGTCCCGGACAAGGTCAGAGTTGTCCTGCAGGTCCTTGTGCTCTCCCTGGTCAAGCAGCTCTGCCGGTGTGGTCTTTCTCAGCTTCTTCACACAAGCGTACTCCGCAGTAATAGCTGCAGTGTTCTCATTGCACCCTGATGTTGAAGGTGGTGGTTCAGTGTTTGTCTCTGCACTAGTAGTCACTGCTGCCGCACAATTTCCTGCAACTATCTCCTGAGGTTTAGGGTCTGGGTTAGGCTTCAGATTTGAGTAGATTTGATTGGGGCTCCTCCAGTCTCCCCTAAGGCCAGCATGTGGGATTTTAGGAAGCACTCTCTTCTGGGGAATGTGATTACTGAGGCCTTGCTGTCCTCCAGATCTGTCCAAAGGTGATGAGTAATGGTAGTCCATGCTCAGAGGTCTGCGGTCTGTAAAGGGAACAGATTCAAAGCAAGAGGTTAAAGAATGCTAGACAAAACCAACAGCCCTATTACCAGTGCAGACTGTCTCAGTCAGCGGTTCAACCAGTTGTGTGTACAACTAAGGAAGGCCTGATGACTTAGAGTTTCTGTCTGGTCCTCCCCCTTCCGGGCACATGACTTCTTGAGAGACACAATTTCATCAGATAATTTGGAATTCACATTAGTAATTGTGTAAGAAAAAGCCCCTGGTGGATGCCTTCCGGTTGCCCCTTGGTAATACCCATTACGTCTATCCAAAGGTGGTCATGGACATTTTGGAAGGGCCCTTTATGGTTCCATGAGTAGGAACTACAGCCTACTCATTAACCAAAGTGCTAGCCAGCCAAATCCATACTGTAAGAGAATTGGAAGAGAGCCTTCTAGTCTTATTGTCAACCCCAAAAGATACAAAATGTTAGCAGATTCTCTGAATCCCTTGGTGCAGGGCAGACAGATCCCACCGCCCTTCCTGCATCTAGCAATTGGGACGCCCCAGCTAAGAAATCCTATGGGCAGAGAGAATTTAATGTGGAATCTGAGCAGACCTCGGGTCAACCTGAATTCATGCCCCTCTGTAAGTAACTGCAGTTATAGATCCCTATATAGTTCTCCAGTTCTCATTCTCAAGGTGCTGGCCTCCAACCCTAGGACTATGACGAGCAAGACCATCTGGAGGCCCTTAGAGCTGGGTGATGTTTAAAGGTGGAACTTGGTAATTCACCCTGTGATACAAGAACTCAAACAAGCTGCCTACTCTTCAATTTCAGGGAACCAAACTCATAGTTTTGGAATGAGTATGGGATACCACGATCAGCTCCACATGGGTGCAGTCAGATTTACCCATGTTTCTTCCCTCTTGTGCTTCACATGGACTCTCGCTAGAAGTAACCGGTTTAAAAAATGTCCAACATGCCAGACTCTCTTATGTTTGAATGGTAGTCTTTGCAGAAGAAGTGTTGGATACACCTCCCAACTGGGTGCGGGACTGAGGGAATCAGGGATAGAGCCATCCCCACCACAGTGAGGAGGGCTTGCCGGGAGAAATAAGTAAAGAAAAGGAGGCCCCCTTAACTGTCAACTTTGGGACAGGGGAGATAGCGTAGGAAACTTGAGAACGTCCCACAGGGTTACCGCAAAATGGGTAGGAAATGGCGTAGTGAACTGCAATGCGTTCTGCAATACCTTGCAATACCTGAAATATACTTCTATTGTGCTTCAGGACAAAGAGTACAGCATATACTTTCGAACTTATACCTATAAAACCACCAGAAACTGTAAATATAATTGCATACATGCACACAAAAGATCAAATGTAGAAAAACAGATCAAACGATAATGTTTTAGAAAAATATATATATATATTTGTCAAATTATTCACAAAAAGTACATTATCAAAACATCATCATAACAAATCATTAAAAAACATACATATTGCATGTTATTACATTTATTAAAATTTTTTTTTATAAAAAACAACTCATAAGCATTCAGGTTAAAAAAGTTCAAAAGAACAGGGGTCGACGCGGCGTTTCGGTTACAGTGAGATAGACAACCTTCTTCAGGACCAAGTTCTTAATGGTTATAGTAGCCTCCAACTAAATCCAGGAGGGCAATTTGGCGGTTGTATAATCCGGTATGGGAACTGAAAGTAATTTCTGTTATGGTTCTATAGTTCTTCACGGTATCTTGAGATTTTATGAGGATAAATCTTATACGGGTAGTAGGAGCCACCGATAAATATTTCCTGTATCGCCAGGTATAAATTACTGGCAATAGTGGGTGATGCACTTGCTTTTCACTATGCTGATGTAGCAGCTATTTAGTATTCAATTCGTGCTGGGCTTTGTCTTGCCACTGGTTCTCAAGCGTTCTGTTCGGCCTCCCTGCTCCTACTCCCGTCGCCGTGTATCTTCTCTCAGTCGTGTAATCGAAAGTATGTTTTTTAATGATTTGTTATGATGATGTTTTGATAATGTACTTTTTGTGAATAATTTGACAAATATATATATATATTTTTCTAAAACATTATCGTTTGATCTGTTTTTCTACATTTGATCTTTTGTGTGCATGTATGCAATTATATTTACAGTTTCTGGTGGTTTTATAGGTATAAGTTCGAAAGTATATGCTGTACTCTTTGTCCTGAAGCACAATAGAAGTATATTTCAGGTATTGCAAGGTATTGCAGAACGCATTGCAGTTCACTACGCCATTTCCTACCCATTTTGCGGTAACCTTGCCGGGAGAAAAACATCTAGGATTAATACTAAACCCCCTTTCCCTTCCACTTCCTGTTAATGGGAAATTATCTCTTGATCATGATTGTCAGCGGGTTGTTCTACCAAATCATGCATGTTTTAATATTGACCTGCATTTTCTTTGACTCCATAACATCAACTACCAACAACATATCATCTTCAGTAGATATGGAGCTAAGATTAGTACATCTATACTTCCCCGTGTAAGCTTACCTTGATGATATGTTGGGAGCTGACATTATGGTCTCCATGTAAGTGCAGGTCGACATTATCGATCATAATATTTTTACGGGATTGACCTTCGTGGATTCATGTCTCCAGAGCAGAGGTCCCCGTTTGTCGTAAAGGCAAAAGCCTGCTTTCTATCTTTGACCGACTGTTTTATCAGCTCACCTGGTTCTGGACCAAACAACATGTGCTAAAGGAAAGGCAATCTCATCAGCAATGCCTGCTGATTGCTTCACCTTTTCAATCCCATAGCAAAATATGGCTACAGCTAGAAGCTCCAGAGATGGAGAAAAATGCTACTCGAGGCAGACGCCCACCAGCAATATCGAAGCAGAAATATTGTGATAGGCAATATCTAGGACAAACTATTACATTCAAAATATCGAAAGCTAAGAAGGTACAGATTTTCTATAACTATCTTCGCTTATATGTACCTTCACGATGTATACATCGTCAAGTACATAGATGTCGAATTAAGGATACTAAATCTATATGCACTTACCGTTCGATATTTTGGTCTTCATTATTTTGTCCCCAGAATTCTTATACCACAATATCATAGCCTCGATATTCAGTAGTACAATCCTCAAGTCAAGAAAGGAAATGCCTGAAGTGAACTGCAAGTGCTTCGCCACCATTTTAAATAATGGCGTACAGTCAGATCCAGAGCCTGCCTAGAAATTATACATGAGGAGTTGTCCCACATATAGGCAGAATAAGTATTGGCCTGTAATGAAAGTTTTCTGGCATCGTACTGCCCTATTGCGTACATGAATACTTCTGTATCCTTAATTTCTGCATCCCGCGGCTCGTATGACATCTTCAACTTCTTTCACATTTCCAGGTTGTGTTTGGAGCAAATGCACTCCCACAGGGCCATGGCCGACCAGTTTGACATGGCCTGTGTGTCCATGCCTACAGGAAGTTGCAGAATTTCAATGCTTATCCTGAAAAGTGGAAGGGAAGCAAAGAAATACACCCAAATATTTGGGGACAAAATTTACTAATTAGACTCCAGTTTGCAAATATGTGGGTAAGGTGTACTTTCGGTATCCTTGCCTCAATGTTGATGAACAGAGAGAATAAAAATGAGGGCAAGTTGGTGCACAAGCGTGGACCGCTTCCCCTTGCTCAGTAGAGGTGGTAGGGCACTAAATAACAGGTAGCGTCAGCATATGGGATGCCAGATTTGTTATGTCTATCTCAGCAGAAAATAGGCAAAAACAGGAGAGCAAGAGACTAGAGGAAGTGGGAGAACAATGGATAGTGGCGAAGATATAAGTACGGCCGCCATGCTTATGGTACATGCCAGTCTATGGTCCATACATGGATCAAATAACTCATTAAAATCACTTAGCTGGAGGTATTAGGAAAAACAACCCTGAGACAGTGGAGATACCACCAAGGGCTTTCCTGGTGACCCCTGCCGAGCTCATATATTGAAAGACAACCTCATTAACAGCTCACCTGCCACCCTGGCTACAGTGATCACCAACTATCACTTGCTGTCACCAACCCCACCTTGGAATCTGGACTATTCCCAGTAGAATACAAAATTGCATAGAGCAAAAGGATAGAAAAAAAATAGCACCAACCAATACTGGCATCAAACGATTGCCCTATCTGCAATGGTCGTCTCCTAGGCAAACTGATTGAAGGAGCTTCTAAAAACCTATTATCATCTTACATAGAAGAACAAATTCTTCTCTTTGACATCCAAATAAATAGGTTTGCCGCCAGGTCCTACCACAGCACCTGCATTTATTGTAACTTGGGACGACATCAGGAGCACGGAGAACTCCAACAGAGTAGTGTCACTTCTGCGATGGGACCTGTCTACAGCCTTCGATGTGGCCAACCATTGCGCTCTGCAAGAGAGTCTCTGATCCAAATGATATGGGCTTCTTTGCTGGATCGCCACCTTGGTAGCGATTCACCCATTCTGCTTTTGCCCTCAACAAATAACCTTTTATAGTAATAGGAAAAGATCACTAGCTAGGAGTCTCTTTGCATTGTAGAGGAACTGAGAGGACGAAAAAGATCAATGTAAATGGGTTTTAATTGTCGAAGAGGGATGCCCTCCATTTGTTTACGCAAGTCCAGGAGAGTGATGAGCCTAACGAATTCCAGATTTGGAACGACACTGAAAATGTCTTCCTCCACATTTTTTGGAATCTGAGTGTGGTTGCCATCATGATGAAAGCTGACTGAAGGGTTTTTTGGGGGACCTATTTAATGGTTTTAAAGAAAACTGGGACACGTTTTTGATTGGCTTCATGAACTATACAAGCTGCCTTGACAGCACTCTGTTGCCTCCTGAACACCAGTGCAGTTTCTGCAGATTTTCTGAAACATGGTAACATTTGTTCCACCCTAGAAGGAGTCAACTGCTGTGTTTTGGATACATTGCAACCGGTTGAAGAGGCTAGTGCACATTCCAAGAGAATGGGCGTTCCCATAAACCAGCCTACACTGGATGAAGGCATTATTGTGAGAATCTTTAATATAAAGTACAGAAATTAGAAGGGCCAGCATAAAATTCTCTGGCAGAAAAAGCATGATCTTGTGACAGTGTTGATTGAATCCGAGCCAAGCAGAACCCTCAGATTCCAAACTTTGAGAGCAAGGCTTGGAGATGGACACATGGAGTTTGGCCAGAGCTTTTCTTCCCATGAGCAAAACTTGTGATTTACCACCAGGATTTCAGTTTTGGCCTAGTTTAATTTTAAACATTCGGGTGTTCCATGTGTGAACTTCCTGTAGGGCGTGAGTAATTGCTCTGAGGCTTTCTGCCTTCGTAATTGAAAGTAATGTGTGTGTTATTTGAAAGTAAATATGGGCTGATATTCTAGTTCTGTACCATATGAACCAGTGGGCTGACATATAAGTGAAATAATAAAGGTGACAGGGGACATCCCATTTAAGCAATTGGAAACTTTTCATTAAGGTCAAACATGCACCTAGGCAGGTCCTACACCGGAGGTGTGGGGCGCGTGGGTGATAGGTCACTTCACTGAACAGCACAAGAAGGTGACCCTACACTCTTAAGATGTCTACATACAGATGAAAGGGACACAGATACATGGGAAAAGCTGGGATGCAGGAGCACAGTATCATGTTAAGTGTTTTCAGGCCACTATGCTCTACAGCGGTTGTCAGTGGTGTCACATGCAGGAGGTGGCATGTCACAAGCGGCCTCTGCCCTCCTCAGGGGCGTAATACAGACCCTGCGGCCCCGGCGGTGCAGGGGCCCCGTGCTGCAGGGGGCCCTTTCAGCACTGTACTCAGGCCTGAGAGTTCCAGATTAAATCCAGAGGGGGGTCCCTCTGTGTACCTTGTAGGGGGGGCCCTTCAAGTTTTGTTACGCCACTGGCCCTCCCTGTATGCTGATGTTGCTGCCCTTTGTGCGCCCCTCTTCTGCCTGTGCTAAATCTGCTCTGTGTGCCATGGATGATAAAAAAAGTTTTTATAATACAAGGGATTCTGCAATCCCTGTATAAACGCCCATTTCTAATTTATTTATGATCAGCGACTTGTGATGCACCTAGTTGCGGATATAAAGCAAAGATATCAGAACTCAACTGTAATAGCTTATTACAGTTGAGTGCTGACATGACAATCCTGCTGCCAGAGTTACCAGCTAAAGTGAAAAGCAGGCCATGTCACAGAGCATAATAAAAGCAGCTGTTTAAAGCAATAAAAATGAAATGTTGCTTTTCTTTCTTCTGCTCTGTTTCTCTAGCTTACAGTGACAAGCAGAAATAACATGTTTATTTTTTGCATGCCGTAAATAATTATAGAAAAGTTAGAATGTTGCTGCATGTTTTTAGACATACTGAGCTGCGACAGCTTTTTTTTAATTGTATTTTTTAAATAATCCTGACTTGTATTGAACTGGTTCTAATATGTTTTTGCAACAAATATCGAACCGGTTTTTCATGTGTTTAATTTTGCACTACACGTTCTATTTATATTCTTCATGTTTGCAAACATGCTCTCTCTTTCATATGAAAAAGCTTTGCACCAAGGATCTAAGTGGTTTGTAGGAAAGGTGATGGCGTGACCATGTATTATACGGGCTAAAGTACCCACGCTGTACATGATCAGGCTATTGCAAGTCACCTCTGAGTTCTATAACCATATAGAGGAACGAGGACATGTAAGCTTCTGCCTCTGAAAGACTCTCTGACTGTATACAACTCTACTTTATCCTAACCCGGTGACTCTATGTCACCGGGACACACCATTCCCAGCTGTGAGAATTTTTATATAAATTGTTGTTTACATCTGTGTTAGTCCAATTAGTTAATTGGAAGTGAACCAAGACTACCACTCCCAGAACACACTGGTGTAGTAAATTAAAGGCAAAGACAGGAAACTGTGTCCTGGTGACATGAATCATACGGTAATCCTACTCTCAACATGTGTGAGCTTGGGCATGTGTGAGTCTCTGCATGAGTGTGAATAGTAACTACGTCTTTGACAGTCAAGAACGATCTCTGCTCTGCAAAGTCATTTCTCACAGGAGCTTACTGAAAATCAGTGCTACAAATGGAACCTGCTTGTTACTGAGAAATGCTGATGGTCTCGATTGAAAGTATTGCACTGGTGTTGAGAGGCGCTCGTACTTTCCATTCATGTTTAAGATGTGCAGGTACTGGGTAGCTGGCAGTAATTAGACATTTAAATGCCTGCTAATAACCAACCCAAAGAGCACAGAGCAGACTTGGAACCTACAAGTATTCTTTCTTCCTGCCATGGCTGACCCAAAGTAAGATTTGTTATCAATCGCTAAAGGAAATTCATGGCCCATGTGCAAACCTCTGAAGTTCCCCTCTCTGTTGTGCAGCTAAAAGGATAGCTTGGTGGTAAAGTCTACATAACTGTGTGCAACCTCTAAGTACCAGATTCAGTAATAGCATAGTTATCCCATCCTTATGTATCTTTATGCTGGTTTGCCAGTTACTCTTATTAAGAGTCCAGTGAGGTTGGAAGCCTTAATTAGTAGCGGCAAAGTAAAGGTTAAATTCTGTGGGCCAATTTAAGAAAGCCTCTATGAGTACATGACGTAGTGCTACAGGAGTACTCTTCTACATACCTTTCCACACTTTTTTCAATCGGCCCCGAAACGTCCAACTCCCTGTCTGTAAAAGAGTAAATCGGCCACTTTCTATTTGCCCTAAATGTATATGAATCTTCCCTGAATATTCTAATTTTATTCCCATTTTAGATGTTTTGGAGCCAATTCAAAGGGTACTTTAGTGGTACTACTTTACATACTCTGAAATGCCTTTATGAAAAGGCCCCTTACTCTTCAATCAAGCAATCAGTCATTTGTTAACATACTCTGAACAGTTACTCACTTGTTTCCTTCAAGCGGAGGCTCTGGAGCTCATGCAGCTTGGTGTCCGACTTGCTGAGCGATCGAAGCTGGGTCTGCCTTAGCAAGGACTGAAATAAAAGACAAGGGTGAGAGCCATAATCATCCTTTGTAAGGTTTCTCCCATTATCTCAGCGGTCTCCTTTCCATTGGAAATCTTTAATTTATGTATGTATGTATGTGGGCATGTGAGTTACTTGTGTATTGGTAATGGGGCAGCAGCAGAACAGTGTTGAAGATTATAGTCAATTGTTTGTGGTAAGCACATAACCATCACACAGGGGTGTACAGTGCATTGTGGAGAGGACGTGGGAGGGAATAAAAGGTAACAGAATCAAGTAAAGGGGTTACATTGGAGAGGTGAGTGAGCAGCGAGGGAAGGGGCGGAGCTGTAGGGGGAGAAGTGGTGGAGTGGGAATCAGTAGATGTGGGAACACCCATGACTTTTACAGCCGCCACCCACCATTCGATGTGTCACAGCCTGGTCATGAGGACATTAGTAACCCATGATAAGACAAGTACTGGTTTGAGTTGGTTCCTGTCGCCCCACACAGTCCAGCACTATCTTGGTGACAAACACCCCAGTCATGTGCAGCGCGTGTCAGAGGACTAGCGACTTGTGACACGAGTCTCTTGCACAGAAAAACATACCCAGTCAGTCAGTCAAAGCAAGGAGGGGGGATATCACATGATCACTGAGCTAGGAACATTCCCCTCTACACATTGTTACTTAAGTTTATCAGACCTTTAAAAAATAAAGTCATTTATAACATCTCTGAAAATAGTAACCTCACTCACCACATCAACCACCAGGACCCCATCTGAGCATAATGTCTTCTTTTTTCTCCTTTTCCTGAGTAAGGGAGAGACAGAAAGTTATTGTGAAGCTCACTACACAACACAGAAACACACAATAAGACTTCCTCAAGCAGTGTCACACACCAGCCACTTCCACAGCAGTGCTTCCCAAACACACGCTTAGCCTTGATGATGCGGTATTACACACACATTAAGCCTACCTATAGCAGAGATGCACACACCAAGCCTTCTTTCAGCAGCAGCACACACCATACCTTCATACACAGGTCACACACTCCAAAGCTTACTAAAGCAACGACACACACACACACACCGAGTCTTCCTACAGCAGTACCACACAAAACAACCCTCCAATGGCAATGACACAAAACAAACGCTCTGAGCCTTTCTGAAGTAGGATCACTTCAGTCCCCCCATTGGATTCAAAGACTTGATTTGTTTGCTATAAAGATTTTACACACAAAAACACATCAAGCCTTCCTTCAGTTGTGGAGCACTCTAGGCCTTCTACAACAGTGCCCCTTCCTATTGCAGTGCTGCCCCCCCGCCCCCCCCCCACACACACACTTTCAAATAGCTGTGTAAGAGATTCCAACCCTTCCACTAGCATTTGACACACGGCCTCCATCTTTATAGCAATGGCACATGTTTATGCCGGTTATTATGTGCAAAGTGGCAGGTCTGACCCAGTCCTTAGCTTTGTTATAGGTAATTCTTTAACTATGACACCGTTTGTGCCCCTAAGTTGGAACTTGGAACACTGGGGTTTATGGAATGTTTCTGTTAGAAAACTTGTGTTTGAATTCACTGCTAGGCAGTTAGAGCTTAGTTCTTGCCTATGTACATCTGGGTGGATTGTTGTTATGTTATGTTAAAAATGTTTGTACCGCGCTCGGACACCAAAACGGTTTCATGGCGCTCATAACAAATACGGGGGGCAACGGCAAGTGTTTACTCAAAGGCTGACTGGAAGAGATAAGTTTTTAACATACTACGAAAACAATCGTAGGTGGTACAGTGCCGGATAGCAGATGGAAGGGCGTTCCAAGTTTTAGGAGCCAGAAAAGAAAAAGAGGAACCGCTGTGTTTTTTCCGTTTAATTTTAGGGGTAACTAGCAAGTTGTGGTAGGAAGAACGGAGATCTCTGGGGGGAACATAGCGCTTCAATTTAGAAGAAATGAAGACCGGAGCAAGATCAGACAGCGCTTTAAAAATCGTGCAGCCCTGTTTGAAGGTACAGCGCTTAGCCACCGGGAGCCAATGAAGGCTCCGCAGTAGCGGCGAGACATGCTGGTGCTTAGGTTGATGGTAAACCAGGCGGGCTGCCTGATTTTGCACCAGTTGCAACCTGTGGAGATGGTATGCAGGAATACCTGCATACAAAGTGTTGGCATAGTCAATTCTTGACGTGACCAGGGCCATGATGACAAGGATCAGTGCGTCTCTGGTAAGAAATCTACAGATTTTACGTATCCTGCGTAGATGGAAAAAGCAGGATGAAGTAACCGTACTGATCTGGGGCCTCATAGATAGGTCACTGGAGATGACGACGCCGAGGCTTTTCACAGAGTTGACAGGGCAGGGAGGAGGCCCTAGTGAGGGAGGCCAAAAGCTGTCGTTCCATGGGTTGGCTGCTCCACCCTTCAATACAAGCTCAGTCTTGGTGGGGTTCAATTTAAGTTGGCTATGGTACATCCATTCCGAGATCTCGAGCATAGAAGACTGAAAACTGGTGCGGGAGGAAAGGGAAGTGTCAATGGGAAAAATTAATTGTAAATCATCCGCGTAATTGAAGATAGTAGCTGCGGATTTACGGAGAGAAACAATCAAAGGTTACATATACAGATTAAACAATAAAGGAGATAGAGCGGAGCCCTGAGGGACACCGCAGGAAAGGGGAGAGTAAGAAGCAGAAAAGGTGGACAAGTGGACTGCCTGGAAACGTCTGTCCAAAAAGGATCTAACCCACTCGAGAGCTATGCCCTGAATACCGGCGTTCTCGACACGGTCGATCAATATTGCATGATCGACCGTGTCAAAAGCCGCCGATAGGTCCAACAAGACAAGAGCTTGGGAGATGTTATTATCAGCGCCCTTTCTTAGGGTGTCCATAACAGCCACGATGACCGCCTCGGTGGAATGGAGAGGGCGGAAACCGGCTTGTTGGGCCTCCAAAAAGGACGAAGTTTCAATGAAAGCGCTCAGGCAGCGACTGACATATGTCTCCAAAATTTTCCCCAGATAGGGGAGAAGGGAGATAGGCCTATAATTGCTCAAGACCGTAGGTCAATGTTGCCCTTTTCCAGGATCGGTATCACCACTGCCTGTTTGAAGAAATCCGGGACCACCCCCGTCGCCAACGAGTTGTTTAATAGGGCATGGGGAGGGTCAGGATAGGCCAGAAAGATTTCTCTAAGGACCTGAGGAGGGCAGCTATCATTAGGAGAGCCAGAGCTCACTTTATGCAACAGTGAGCAGAACTCCGAGAGGGAGATCGGAGGAAAAACGTCCAGGCGGCAAGGATTTCTGGAAGGTAAGGAAGGGAGAGAGGGGATGAGGGTTATGTTATGTTATGTTATGTTATTTGGGTTCTTCTATAGCGCAACGGCTACTCCAGTAGGAGTGTCCCGGCGCTTTAGCGAAGAGGTCCTTTAAGAAGAGGAAACATAACTGCAGAATAAAAGGAACAGCGAAGTTAACTGGTAAACAGCCAGGTTTTTAATGCCTTTCTGAACGACATCAGACTAGGGGCCTGTCTGAGAGAAATGGGAAGCTCATTCCAGGCGCGCGGGGCCAGGTAATGAAAAGAGCGCCCCCCTTGTCTGGTTCGCTTGATGGACGGAACAACCATTTTAGACAAGGAGGCAGATCGCAAAGTTCTGCTCGGCTTGTAAAGAGCAAGGCGCTTCCTAATGTACCTAGGGCCTGAGTCATGAAGGGCCTTGTAGGTCAGCGTCAGGCTTTTAAAGAGAGCCCTCTTGGCTATAGGAAGCCAGTGTAGTTCCTTCAACAAGTCAGAAGCACTAGCTCGTCTAGGGAGTCCATAAATGCCCTGGCAGCTGAATTTTGGACTACTTGAAGTCTCCTCACGAGATATTTAGGGAGTATTGTTCTTAATAGTGGTAATTTTATCCATGAAAAAAGCATTAAGTGAGTCACACAAGGACTGTGAAGGTTGGGGTTGAGGGGTAACTCGGTCTGGTAAAGCGAGCTCATTCACAATGGAAAAAATCCTTTTCCTTTGCATAAGAGGAGGACTCCATGATTTTTTGCGAAAAGTAAGTTGTTTTAGCCAATAAGATGGATTTTTTATAGGCTCTCAAACGGTCCACAAATTCGATTTTCAGATGGTGGTCATAGTTGCGCCTCCAGCGTCGCTCCGCCTGGCGTAGAGCCAGTTTATCCGCCTTTAGTTGGTCCGTAAACCATCGCTGGGCGTCATGGGGCGCCTAGATTTTATGGTTTTCAAGGGGGCGACGATGTTACAAGCAGATAGCAGCCATTGTTCAAGGAGGAATGCCTGGTGAGGCACCAGGGCAGAGGTCGGAGGGACAGTAGAGGCCAATATAGAGTGAAGTTCCGTCAGGTTGGCTCTCTTCCAGTTCCGAGCAGTGAAGTTGGTCAGGAGGGGAGGACGATTGGGGGTGGTCAGATTAAGGGCAAAGGAAATAAAACAGTGATCCGACCAAAAGCAAGGGGTCACAATGGGGGACGAAATATCCAAATTGTCCGTCCACACTTGATCTAAAATGTGGCCCTTGCAGTGGGTGGGAATTGTGATGTGTTGGTGATAGTTCAGACCTAAAAGGAGGTCAGAGAATTCCTCCGAGAGGTGGCTTTCCCGGGGATCAGAGGGCCAGTAGTTAAAATCACCAATAATCAAGACCTTAGCATGGTTGATAATGAGTTAAGAGATAAGGTCACCAAACTGTCGAGGGAAGGAAGGCATGGGATCAGGGGGTCTGTACACAAGAACAACAATAGAGGAAGTCCTGGGAGACATAAATTGTTTCCTTCTTTACGTAAACTAAAGTTTCTGGATCTGGCCTTCTCTGCTTCAAGTCTCCTGGTTTAACACAACATCTCTGTTGCAATGAATTCTATGGGTCACCAACCTACCTGCTAATTCATGCATTAAGTGCAGCTGTGGCACTAACTCAGTGCCTCTCGGATCTGCCCTATTCACTGGACCTCACGCATTAAACTCTTAACACCTTCGCTGCAGCGGCTATTCCGCCGCAGCGCTAAGGGGGCGGGCAGCCGCGCAGCGCGCCCATGCTGGTGAACGAACCGCTCCGTCACCAGCCTCGGTTGAGCTGTGCTCATGACGGAGCGGTTCCGTCATGGCCCCGCCCGCTCAATGGAGCACCCAGCGCAGGCGCGGAAACCGCGCCGCGCAGGCGCGGCGAGCGGGCCATGACGGAACCGCTCCGTCATCAGCACATCGCTACCGCGGCTGATGACAGAGCGGTTCCGTCATCAGCATCGAAAAGGTTAAGTATCACTGAGTTCAGCTCTGCCTGATGGTCTCTGCACAGGTAGGTCTCCATCATTCTTCCAGTAGATAGGTACCTTGTTTTGTGTTTTCTCTTCCTTGAAGGGACACAGTGGAATGCAGAATGTGTCTCAGTTCTCGCAATAACAGCAGCTTGATCTATGGTGACACACCAGACTCACCCCAACCATCTGCTGCCACTGCAGCCGTGCTACCTCACAGATCTCTTCTGGAACTCAAAGCCATTGTGCTTTTCCAGTCAGTCGGACACTTTCCCAGTCTGTGATGGCCCCAACCAAGAAGTGAAATCAAAGATGCACCAAGTAAGTGCATGACAGTGATGCGAAGAACTGTGTCCTTGACTTATCAAATTACTTAGTGACGGCACCCCCACCTGGTTGCCCTCCCGGATCTCTTCAACTCAGACCACACCAATTCCACCTTTATGGAAAAATTGAAGCCGCAGTTTATTAGGCAATTTCCAACTTACAAGCGATCCTCTAACCACCATTTCCTTCTTTATTCTATGAGCCTGTGCCCTACTTACCTCAGCCACAAGCACCGTGCCCTGCATTCATGGCTTGTCAGTCCTCCCAGGTGTCCTGTCACCTTGGGTTTAATCCTCTTCTTACATTATGGAAAAATGTCTGCTTCCAGCTCAGCCGGATGACCCTTCACTTCCAGCATAACTATCCCTTTTCCTTCTTGGAAAGCGCCTGCTACCAATCCAAGTGGATGACCTTTCATGTCGGTGTAACCACCCCTTTTCCTTCCTGGCAAGCCTTAGGCTCAAGCCCAGCTCGGTGACCTTTCACCTCCGGCGTAACCATTAATTTCCTTCCGGGCAAGCATTCTGTTCCAGCCCAGGAATGGGTTGGTATCCTGGGTGAAAGTCTTCTCCCTTCCTTGCTAGGTGACCCAGACACCTATTCACTAACGTGTTCCCTTCTTTTTCAACCTGCAAGGCCACTGTGGTAGCCTGCCAGTACTGCCTAAGCCCCGACTGTCACCTGCTTCCAGCCTGCCCTCCTTTGGCTACATGACCAGTTTGTCGTCATACCCAGTTGGACCTCTTGTAAGTCTCCTATGCCTCTGCGACAGATGTTCCCTGGTATACCCAATCTCTACTCCTCACCTTCTCTGAGTGTGGGTGGGTGGATCTCCTCTGCTTTATCCCAGGAGAAAGATGACCCCCTGCCAGGCTCCTGTGGTTATACCTCCATATACAAGGCCAAAGTCCTCTAGCTAAATTTGTGACTGGAATGGACCCAGTGTCCTGCTCCACAGACCAGGTACATCATCGCATTCCTCTATCTCTCCCACCAACCCTGCCCAGTTAGGACATTGCTCCCTGCAGGTGGCCCCCACTAAAGCCCTTGGTTGAGCCATATCCCCAACCTTTCGGAAAGGGGGCAGACCATTTTGCATGCATTTCAACAGTGACACACAACTAACCGCTGTTTCAAGCTACTGCTTTGAGGACTGAATCGGGGATGTGCATGCTGCCTGTACGTAATAAGATCTACCTGTATCAGATGCGTTCTTGTTTTTTGTACCCATTCCACAATAATACTCCCCATTCCACAATAATACATTATCCCATACCCTATGGCACATTACTGTACTACATCTGAAGATATATATCATTGTTTTTTTCTTCAAATTTACAGTCCATCCCACAGTATGCAATCTGTCAAACCATCATGACCTTTCATAGAAGTTCAAGACAACAACTGCTAGCTTATGAAAGCAGTTGTTTGACATCTTTGAAACAAATTTGGGAGCCACTGGGCCATCAAGATGCAGACCTGAAAGGAATGAATGTCTACTGTCAAATTCATTGGAGTTTGAAGGCAGGCCAATTTTAAATCAGTTGCCTGAGACTGTTTTGAATGAGGCACAGGTATTATACTAATATCAAGAAGTGGTAAAGAAGTTGGAAAAACGATTTTACCTGAAACCTAGTTTGTATTAAGACATACATTTTTTAAAAGGGTCCAAGGATCGGGTGAGAATGTGGAAATGTATATTACCGTGTTATGTAGACTAGTTGCAGATTGTCATTTTGGAAATTTTACAAATCAGCTGGTACATGATCTACTTATCCTTGCCCACTTTGCCACAGTATGTCAAAGCTCAAACAATATTGCAATATAATAGCAGGAGTGGTGAGGTCTCTGAAGGAACAGAGTCTGTGGACCGCATACAGGATGGTATACAGGAGAGGGTGATGGTGGTGGGTGAAGATGATGTGAAGAATGGGGATCCATTGGAGCGTGTTGACCCCTATGTGGATATCAGAGTGGATTCTCGAGCAGGGATCACTATGACCACCCGTTAACAGTTCCAACACACATGGGAAAACAAGACCTTCATTTCTCCTGATAAAGCATCAATGGAATAAGAATAAGTTCTTCGGGTTCATTGAGGACTTTTTCGGATACAACAGAATGAGAATTCAAGGCACAATTTATGTTGCTATAAAGGGACTTAACATTGTGGCTTGGTTCCAATACCATTTGTTTACATGATTTTAAAACCAGGTGCCAATAAACAAGTCAAGGCCATAAGTGGTGAATCTTTTGTAGAAGTAGTGATGGACAAGTATTTGAGGGAGAATGTAGGATCGGTGTCAATCTCTGCATTTAAAAAAAGGAAGTGTGTGGATTCTCACTTTCTGCCTAAGATCAGTGAACTTTTGGCCTTATTAGACCGGATTGTGTGTTTTTTCTAAGTTGATCTAGCATCTGCATACCATCAGGTAAAACTCAAATCAGAATCTACACCTTTTTCCTGTGTTAGGTTCCCCTTTTTCTACTTTTAATACTGCCGGATGCCATACAAGGTAGATTCCGTTTTAATCAGATCTTGTATCATATGTTCATAGATATCAAGTGAGTTGCTGTATCTCAGGATGATGTGTCATTTTTGCCTCTGAACCAACAGATCAGGATCTGGTTTTAGATTGAGTCATGAATGCCCCCTAGGAGTGTAGTATTGTAGTAAAGAAAGAAAAATGTGAATTTTTAATAGTTTGAAAGACAAGGCGGGAAATTTAGGACAGGTAGGCTCAAAAGATGGGATTGAGCCTTAACTGTGCTTATTCAGTGCAATTGTTGATGCTCCTCAGGCAAAGTTGGATTGAAATCCTATTGATTATGCCTCACACATAAAGTGTTTGAATAACATGCTATAAAAGTGGCATTTCTATGGATCATGAGTCTCAAGACAATTTTGATTTGGTCAACATACATTTGGGTCAAAAGCACTTAAGCCGTTTGATCCTTTATTAACTTGTTATACCATAGTTGATGAAAGTGGTTTTGGGTTAAGAGCATATCTTAGTCAGAAGAGGGAGAATGGTGAATTTACAGTGGTGAAAGAGTCTTGTGTACCGAGAGATGCTGAGTTGCACTATGCTATCATTATAAAAAAAGTTTCTGGTATGCTGTTGAACATTTGGTATTTATTTTGAGTGGAGGAAATATGAAAACAAACATGCCAAGCCTTGCTAGGTTGTTGACAAAGCTGTTACAGTATCAGTAGCAACATGGTAGATATGCCAGGTGGAAAGACCGGTAGAGCTGATTTCTTGTCAACGTTTTTCAGTAGAAATGGGAGGAGAGAACAAAGATGAAGACAGATTTGGGCACTGTATAATTGTGGCTGTGAAGATTGGGCAATAGGTGCATTTTTGAAGCATGTAACGGTGTGAAGATGTGCAGCCGAACAAAGTTTTGAAGCAGATTGTAAGATGTCAAAGTTGGATTTCCTAAGGAAGAGAATCTGCACCATAGTTTACAGTCTTTTGTGAAAATCGTTGATGAGATGGTATGTTGGTGTGTGCTGGTTTATCCCACCTGAAAAACAGATGTCAGCAGTTATCACTAACATCTACCAAGGTAATCTTGGATGCACTATTACTATGAGAAAGTTCTGCCTGATTTTTTTGTTGCTCAGACATGGATGAGGATTTTGAGGAAGTTGTCAAAAACTGTGTGACTTGTTAAACAAAGTGTATAAACACAAGGAATCCTCCTTGAAATGACAGGGAAGTGTTCACCACAGTGGTATGGGAGCACTAAGTGTTCTTAAAATACCCCTCACACACCAAAAGGCCCCTTGGTGTCATGCTTCATCATAGGGGTCTTCGCACCCCTCTAGCAGGATGCGGCGTGCTGCGACCTACGACTACCCGGGAGCACTTTTAGTTAAGTATGTTTTTTATGTGAGTGGTGGGATTTTAGTGAAGTGATTAAAAAGTGCCTGGCTCGTGGGTGTAGTAGAAAAAACTTTTATTCATGGCCCCGGGCTGGCACTATCAAAAGAAGTGAAGTGCAAGGTGTGTATTGTCGTGATTATGGATAACACCTCATGTGTGCGTCGACATGTTTCGGAGGCAAAGCTCCTTCTTCAGGACAGGGGCACAACTTCCCCACCTTACTCACGTTTCACTAATGGGGACAGATGTATTAATGTTATTAACAAAAGTTAAACAAAGTTACAGCTTTGTTCACACACTCTCTAACCTCTTGAATCAACTTCTAATCCATGGTTGAAGGTAGGAGTGGATGTGGTGGCTCAGTTTAACTCTTTGTTAGCCAAGTTTCATTTTGCCATAGTCCTGGTAGACTACTACAGAAAGTGGCCTGAGGTGAGATTTGTATCTGAACTGAATGCTTAGTTGTGGAGTTCATGAAATGTCTTTTCGAAAGAAGGTCTCCCAGAGTAACTGAAGTCAGATAATTATTTGCAATTTGTAAGTGCTGTCATGGCAGAATTTTAGGAATCTCCATAGTATTAAACACTTGAAAAGTTCCCTGCATCATCTGTAGATGAATGGTCAGGTTAAGCGCAGGAACAGGGTGTTAGGTGATTGCTTCCATTGGGCTTTGGAAAATGATTGCAATGTGACCAGTGCTGTAAAATCAGTACTGTTGTTATACCAAACCAAAGCCCATTCCAAATTATCACCTTTCGAATTGCTGCGCGGCAGGACACTGCCTTCCAAACTCTTTCTGGGCTGGATGTCCAAATAGTTGAAAGTAGGAATTACTCTCCAGAAATTGGGCAGAATTGTGTGCATCAATGAACAAGCGGTCCAGGCCAAGCAAAAGTAAACGTTTGATCAGGAGCAAGTTATGCAAGTGGTGTCTTTTCAGGTGTGCCCATTTTGCCCATCCACAAACCGGGTCATGTCAGGGATGGAGAGAATACGTTTGGTGACCTGGTGGTGTTAGGCAGAGTTTGTGGTAATGCTTTCAGAGTAAAGGAATGCATTGGTGGAATGCAGAAAGAGTGGTCAAAGCTAATAACACTCTTAGTCTAGTGAGGCGAGTAGTGAGTTCTCCCTCCGTTCATATGAGTTCTCACCTTTGAAGAGTACCCCATAGAGTTAGGTAATCAATTTGTTATGCTTATGACCGTGGTACTTCCTTTAATGTATCTGTTTTATTTTGTGTGTTTGCAGACTGTGGTTTTTTTTTGGGGGGGGGGGGAATGAGAGGAACTCTCATCTAGTATTCTTACGTTTATGTTGTGTATAATGTGCAAAGTTTTATTGGATTTATATTTTTAAAGCGTGCTGTATACCCGAAGGAGTCTTGGCGCTCGGTTCGCACTTCATTGCCTACTGGATAAACAACCATAGGACAATGCAAGCGTAATTTATACAATCGATTAAAAAAGCCAGGTTTTTAGCTGCTTTCTTTAAGTTGTGATGTTTGCCTGTGATCTAAGATGAAAAGACCTTTGGTTCCAAAGAATGGAGGGAGCATGACCAAAGTTTCTACCTACCCAGGAGGCTTTGCAAACCTTGGGAACTTCCATAGTCTTAGAATGGGTGGAGTCTAAATTTCTTTTAGTGATGTGGCAGGGCATTTTTTCCCTCAAGTAGGCTGGGCTCTGTCCGTGCAAGGCCTTGTGTGCCATGCATAGTGCTTTAAAAGCCACCCTGTTCTTGATCGGCAGCCAGTGTAGCTCATTGAGCAACTTAGCCACCAATTTGTTTTTCTTTACATTTTTCAGCAGCAGAGCGGCTGCGTTTTGCAGTCTTTGAATCTTAGTTAACAGTCCTTTTTGCATGCCTAGATAGATGGCGTTGCAGTAATCTAAACGTGATAGTATTATGGAAACCTCCATCATAGTCTGAAAGTCTGGGGGAATGAAAGGTAGCACTTTTTAAAAAGATTTTCAACCAATAGAAGTAGAATGAGATCAGATGGGTAGTCTGTTCCTTGAAGGTGAGTTTCGATTCAAAAATCACTCCAAGGTTTCTTACTTAGGAAACAGGAGAGGGAAGTGGGCAAAGGTTGACAGGCCACCATGATGAGTTCCAAAAAGACGTGGCTGCCCCAAAAAGGAGTACCTCCGTTTTATCGGAGTTCAGCTTCAGACACTGATTATCCATCCAGCTGACGATGCCTGACATGCAGTTTCTGAATCTCTTGGCTACTTTCTCCATGTTGGTGTGGATGGAGATTACAAGTTGCGTATCATCAGCTTATGAGACTGTCTTGAAACCGAAAGATCTAATCAGGTCAGCCAGTGGGGCAACATAGATGTTAAACAGTGTGGGGCTTAATGAAGATCCCTGTGGGACTCCAATTGGAAATATAATCTCTGCAGTAGACAGATTGCCTTCTGTCACTCAGAAATGAGACCAGGAGAACCAGCGCATCATCCCTGACACCTATATCTATAAGTCGCTGTGTCAGAACTTGTGATTAACAGTATCAAAAGCTGGGTTTAGGTCCAAAAGGACCACCACAGCCTTGCCACCTGAATCCATTAGCCCCCGGATTTCCTCCTTTGCTGCTACTAGGGCCGATTCAGTACTACGGGCCTACCTGAAGCCGAATTGTGAGCCATTCAGAATCCCATTCTGCTCAAAGAAGTTGGAGCGGGCAGTATTGAAATGTTTTTCAACAATTTTTGCTGAAAACGACAGTCTGGGGATAGGGCGGTGGTTCTTTAGCATACGGGGATCTAAGGTATACTTCTTCAATAGAGGGAGGACTGAAACTGTTTTCCAATTTGTAGGAGAAACACCTATGGTCAGAATATTATTCAAAAGAATAGTAAGTGTAGAGGCTAAGGCGGTGGACCATATCATGGAATATAGTTACTGAGCAGGGGTCTGTAGGAGCATCTGATGTGGTGAGTTTGACCATCTGAGCCACCGCAAAGGCTGTTGCAGTTGCAGATCTGAATCAGACCTTAGCATTGCCATTGTTCTACAATTGCTATGACAAGGTTTGTGCCTTTAAGGTGGAACCTGAAACACGGGGATTCTATTACATGTTTCTATTGCGATGGGTGTGTTTGAACCCACTGTTGGGCAGTTGGGTCTTAAATCTTGCCTGCTTGTCATGGTCACTCATTTCCCGCTTTACTTGAAATAAAGTTCCTGTGTCCGAACTACACTGCTTCACGCCTCTTGCTTGGGACAAGGACACACTCAGCATTCTGACGCATAGCATGCCTCTTTATTGCAGTGACGCATATAATTCCTCGGACAGCAATTCTTCACGTGCGGTCAAGGATTGTGGCTGTGCTATACGCCATTCTTCTTATTGTATTGTATTGTAATTGCATTTATATAGCGCTTACTACCCTTGACGAGGCGTCAAAGCGCTTTTTTGGTGAGTAGCACGCTACTCCAGGACCCATTGAGGATTAGTGTTGAATTAGTATAGTGAAACATGCAAGTACATTTTAAGTGGTGGATAGTTAGTCAGTTAATTGGATTTGGAATGATAGCAGAAGGATAGAGGAGGACAAAGGTTTGTGTTTATATAGCGCTTGTTGACGCACTCTACTCAGAAAGCCTACAAAGGATTAGTGGTGAATTAATATGGTGAAATGTAAGTTTATTACATCAAGTTGACAACACTGGTCTTTCAAGCTTAAGCTAATCGGTTCCATGGCAGGGCTACCCAGCACAGCACGCCACTGGCACATTCCCAGTCCTGGCGCGTCCTATTTTCCCCCACCCCTTTGCCCAACATCCCACTCCCTTCACTCATCTTTCTGGGACTTACCTCTTACAGATTATACAAAGGGCAGACATAAGCAGCAATCCTAACAGGGTACTTAGGGCAGCAATAGTCAGGTAGCAGGTAGTTGCCTCGGTCAGGCTGGGCAGTGGAGTCATCAGTAAAGCGGCTTCTGGTGAAGTTCAGGATGCGCTGCCTGGAAATGAAGTAAGCAGGAATACTTTACATTAGATAGGAGAAGTGTGGCTCAATGGTTAGAGCGGCAGACCCTGATGCAGAGGTCTAGCCCGGGACCAGGCATCAATTCCCGCATCGGCGGGTCCTGGGCTCAATTTCCTTGGACCTGATAATTCTCGCCTCTGTGCCTATTCTAATCATGGGTCCCACTCTGCAACTCTGGGCAATAGCTTGCTTAATCACAACGGCCCCAACAGCCCTGGGATGCCTGGCTTCACCTTGGGAGTGCCCAGGAGTGGACATTTCACAGGGTAAAGCCAGGAAGGGTTCCACAGCGGTATGCGTTACAGCAATATTAAAAGGCATTGCAATTTACAATACAAATAGTTTAAACTTTTGTAAAAGCGATACCTATTACAGAGCGCGTGTCTGTTGACCGAAGAGATAGTTCAATAGAGTTTACTTTCTCAACAAAGAAGGTTGCAAATTCATCACATTTAGTTGGTGGTGTGAAGGTCGCAATGTTGGAGAACTGGGAGTTTGAATTTTGATGATCACGAAGAGAACAATTTGATGTTTTTATTTTTTAATAACCCTTTTATTGAATTTTATGTCTTGACAGAAATAAAAAATTACAACTTGTAACAACAATAGCGCTGTGCCTCTTCTTTCCGACCTCCCTATACTCCCTACCCCATACATGCAACAAACTCATGCAGCAATTTAGATTGGCGCCTCAACCCAGTGTATGACCTGATCTCTCCCTCGATGTCTGAGGCAGGAGAGCGTCCGTCTCCCAAATGTTTACCTCTATAGGCTACCCATTCACCCCAAACCTATCTGTGCTCCTGAGCACAACCTCTAGCCGCGTAAACTGGCCATCCCCTAACCGTGCACCAGTCTACACCTTTCTTCCATGCTGACACCAATGGCGGGGATTCCGCTTTTTGATGGTTTTTATAAAAATCAAGTATAGATTCAATGTGATTAGATCCAGCTTTAAAGATATTTCATTCCCAGTCACTTCTGGCAGTCCTTTAGAGTAGAGACACTAGAGGGAGATGGAACTTGTCTCCAGTTTTGCTTAATATGTCTCAGATGTTTCCTTTGGGTATATACTTTCGTTAAGTAACAAGACAGAGAAAGTGTGGGTCCTTTCTGCTTGGGTTTCAGTGGAATATACTTATTAATCAGGTTTTCCATGCATTTATTGTAATCCCATATTGTGTGATTAATGTCCTACTAGAGGATGGAAGGATACCCCAAGCTTTGTTCACAAGGTTGTTGGTGTTAATGTTTTTGGTATCACAGAACCAGGATTTTTCTCTGTTATACTGGCCTGTGATTTTCTGGTGGACTGAGGATAGCCTGGAAGGAATTAATAGGTGATCGGACCAGTCCATTAGAATAGGATCTTCAGTCGTTCGGAAGGGTGCCCTTGGTGATATTGTGATCCAGGGTAGAACTTTGCAGTGAGTTGGTTTCTGGCAGGGTTGGAGAAGGTGATTATCATGGAGAAAAGAAGCATTCCTAGACAAAAGTTTTCTTTTTGCCGGGTGGGTGGTAAAAGACACTCATTCCTGAGATTAGAGGCCATATGCACACATATTTAAAGAGACAGACATTGGAAGGAGCTGAAGGATTCAACTGGTAGTAATTTGTAGGTAAGCGTGTTCCTACTACACCACCACATTGTCTGGAGCCATAGTGAACAATTAAATAATGTACGGGTAAAAGAGATTCTAGGGCATTGTTCGAAGCGCCATTGAGCCAGGTTTCTATGAGGACTAGGATTTCAAGGTTGTGGTTCACAATCTCCCTGAAAGCTTTAGGCAGTGTTTAACTACAGAAGTGCAGTTGTTTCACATACATCGGAGAATTGATTAAGTGGATGTGGTAATAGGACCATTCACTGGGACCACGGATTAGGTTAGTAGGGCCCTTATACTTGGGTGGAGGGTGTGGGTGGGAGGGTTCGTGGTTTAGAACAGTGGGGATAGAGGAGGGCTCCAGAATTCAGTTAAGAGGATGGTATGTTGGCTATGTATGAGTGACCATAACTTCTGATGATTTCTTGAGCTCATCCTCATCCATTTCCTGTTAGGTCTGTGGTCACAGTCTGAGTAGCTATGTGGAATTTCACCCTAGTAATTGTTTCTCGTCTATTGAAGATTAGGTTGAGGGAAGTGGTGAGAGCGGAAGTTGAATGTGGACAGCAAGGAGGAGAGATGGGAGACTGCTTGGGAAACAAATATCACTTTTCTAGGACAGAAGAGTCAGAGAGGATAAGAGCTCATGATGTGGATGGCGTAGATGAAGGTGGTTTGAAACGATTCGTCATCACGATGGTGAGGACATGGGTTCTGTTTAACAGAGGCATCTGTAAAGAGTTTGCTCGTAGAGTAGATAGACATGTGTTAGCAGAGGTTGTTATTTACGCCTGGAAAGGAGGAGTTGGAAAAATTAGGGATTGCGTTGAGAGAAGGGGGACAGAAAGGATGGTGAGTTAGCTGAAGTAGTTGCCAAATCCGCAATTGCGTGGAGGTGAACAGAATTAGCGGGTCCACCATGGGTGGGTGAGCTGAGACGGGTTGGAGAGGATGAGAGGTGGCTGCATTGATAGTATGAGGGATGGTAGTGGATTCATGTCAGATGCAGCCGTGGTTTGCAAGAGAGATGTTGGGTGGGGGACGGTAGATGGGGTAAAGAGGTGTAGGTTGTGAGGCTGTTTGGATAGTCATACCTAGGAGAGTAGGGCTTAGGCCATGGAGTGGGGAAATGGGAGGAGCCAAGAAGAGGAGATTGAATTACTGAGGCATAGGAGGGGGTGAGGTCCCACAAACAGTTGTAGGCTCGTTGTTAATGGGCACGCTAGTGGTGGACTTAGGGGGAACAGATTATTGGCAGCAATGAGTGAAAATATTGGACCTTAAATCATAAGCGGGTTGTGACAGGGCCGTACCAGTGACTGCATTAGTATAAGGATGTTAATCGAGGTAGTAAATTTGACATTTGGAGTCATGTCAGAATTGGATTGTTTGGCGGCATGGAGGGATCGGGGTGGCAGAAGGAGGAAGCCAGATTTCGGGATAAGAGTTTGGAAGAAGCAGTCTTGGAGGGCTAAATCTCCATCGTTTAATTAAAACAAGACCTTTCCGTTATTAAAAATTGAAGTGTGACGAGGGTTATCATGCATAGGGGATGTTGGTAGTTAGGGAGATATCAAAGGTTCTGTGTAGGTAGTTAAACCTATAGTCCTTGTTGTAAGCAAAAAGTAGAAGATCGAATTTGATGGACACAGGACACTTCAGGAGTCCAACAACAATATAAATAATGTATTTTGCCATACATGGTCCTAGATTCAGCATTAGGAAAGTAAACAATTTTATCGCTGGAACCCAGATACATGTTAGAATCACCAGGTATTTTTGTAGAGGGTGATATGATAATTTAAAGGAAACCTGCTGAATTAATACACCAGGCACAGTTATCTATCGGTACACTGCTCCCCCTTTTTGATACACTGACTTATAAGATACCAATTCACTGACATTACTTTCTAGAACTACAAACTGCGAAATGGTTTCTCGACTTGCATTTGGCGAGTTGATAAGTTCAACATTTGATATGGTCACGTATTAAATCCTTGCAGGCTGCTTCTATAACATTTTTTAGATATATATGTCGAACAGATTTGCCATAATGATCGAAATTTTGAGGGTCTTTGATACATGTTGCTCCCTCGCTATTTTAATACGTGCATTTATGACATCAATAAGGTGACTTGGCCTTTTTATATCACAAACACAGTTTTGTTATCGATTATTTAATATGATATAACAACTTGGATATGGCTGGCATTTATCATTTAAATAAGTTGATTAGACCATTTAATATTCTGAATACAGTTCTTATATTAATTGCTTATTATAATCTAGCAGCTAGGATGTGGCCTCTTTTTCACTCAAGATGTTATAACTTCCATTGTTCGTTTTAAACCCATAATAGTGAGCAATAATCATACAGACTAGACTATTTCATGGCTGTAAATATTATAGTTAGATAATTTGGTAATTTCTTGAGGGTTGTATGGGAATAGATTATGTTTTTAAATTTTGTAGTATATTTTTGATTGTATATAATTCTAAATATTTGTTGTGTGATATTTACCAAAGTCCTGAAGAAGTCCCCAATGTATAGGGACAAAACGCATTGGCTGGCAATATATTTTCACTATGAAGTATAAGAAAGATAGATTGTTGAGGCAGTTGGAGTCCAATGATTTCCTTTAGCGAAAGAACTAGTGAATTAAAGAAAAGGGCCACCACAAAAACCACAAAGACTTGCATTTGAAGGAAGAACATTTTATACAGTTGTTCTAGTAAGGTGAATGAGAGCATGAGTTTTATCCAAAAAAAATTACGAGTGTGTACCTATATGTCAAATGTGAATTGTGTAAAATAGCTTCATTGCATTTAAAAGGTGGCGACGGTTTTTTACGTTCAGCAGTAGGTATTACTGTTGGTATCTGGAACTGGAAAAGGGGATCATGTTTTTTGACGCTCAGTGGCAAGTGTTACGGCTATTATGTCCAATACATAGGTAAGTTTTACAATATGTGCCCCAACATATACTCAGGGCCACATGAATTATAAGATTCTCCTGTTGTTGCATTTACCACATAATGATGTATTTATAGCAACTGCCACATAATTTACCATCGTTTGCATAATTTACAAATCTGCATGTTTTGTTTCTTGTCTAAACAGATCAAAAGTTGATAAAAGTGACATGTATAGCAGACCATTCAGCAAGCCGAACTTTCAGTTGTTGATTGCAGTATTCAGGTCTTTTTTTTTTTTGAAACAGATTTTATTGTCTGAACACACATGTTATGCAATGCTCTGCCATCCAGAGTCTACTGCCATCATCTATAAATCAATCATAGCTTTAGCAATTTTAAGAAGGAAAGAGACAATAAAGTAAAAAGGAAAATACAACACCCCCCCCCCCCCCCCCCCCCCCCAAAAAAAAGTCCCACCCCAGTATTCAGGTCTTTAACCGGTAGTAAGTAGTGAGACAAAACAGTTGCCTAGACAGTAATATTCTTTGTTAAAATGAAAATGTAGTTAAACAAACTGCCACAGAATGTGCTACATTATGCAGCACACTTTACCTTTCCTTGCAGCATAAGTTAGTCAGCCCTGTTGATTATGTGGCCTTCTACTGCCGAATAATTTCAGTGGCCCAGCAGGGCCGGCCTTAGGCATGTGCAAGCTGTGCACCTGCACAGGGCCACCAAACCCCAGGGGCCACCACACCAATATATATCCTTAATATATTTATCCTCTGAGGATGGATACATATTTGTGTGGCGGCCCCTGGCAGGGATTTGGCGGCCTCCGGCTCAGTTCCACTTCTAAACACCCTGACCCCCCCCCTCTTTACTGGCCTCCGCGCTCTGCCCCACCCGGACCCCCTCTTCTGGGGCCCCCTACCTACGCTCCCTGCCCAGGGCCACCATGACCCTAGAGCCGCCCCTGGGCCCAGTATAAAGTTTGAGAGAGTGGAGGAAGATGAGGAAGGTAGCCTGCAAGGTTCGGCGTGCCCGCCCTCTCTTAGGAATTTAAAAGAAAAAATACACATCAGGGGCGGCTCTAGGGTCATGGTGGCCCTGGGCAGGGAGCGTAGGTAGGGGGCCCCGGAAGAGGGGGTCCGGGTGGGGCAGAGCGCGGAGGCCAGTAAAGAGGGGGGGGGTCAGGGTGTTTAGAAGTGGAACTGAGCCGGAGGCCGCCAAATCCCTGCCAGGGGCCGCCACACAAATATGTATCCATCCTCAGAGGATAAATATATTAAGGATATATATTGGTGTGGTGGCCCCTGGGGTTTGGTGGCCCTGTGCAGGTGCACAGCTTGCACATGCCTAAGGCCGGCCCTGTACACATGCTGGTGTTTTATTTTAGAACTGCGTGCATTTTGAACCCCGGTCTTAATCCGAACACGTGCTGAGTGTATGGTCAATGGGGGCACCATCCAGAGGCCTGGGTTCTAATCCTTGCCTCCCCCGTTGACCACGTGCGTATTCCTTGAAATACTCTCTGCGCCATAGTTCCCCGACACCCCAAAAGTAGACGGTTTCAAACATGGTTTTATAAATAATGCTGAAGTAGGTCGGGATTGTCGCAGGGCCTGTGGTAAACATTTTGCAGGGCGCTGTTTCCTGTCTGTTTGGTGAGCAGCATGTGCTCAAACCTGCAGATGCAACGAAGCCCTGCAGCTCTGTAGCACCGCCTCGGCGCAGTGCACGCGCTGCGGTCTCACCTCACGCGCCGCCGAGAACAGAGGCAGCGAGCAGAGCTTGGGTGAGGAGAGAGGTGCTCTGGCACGTGCGAAGGGCGGGCTGGATCAGGGGGAGGCCCGACAGACCCTCCACGTGAAGCCAGGGCAGTGTAGGAAAACAGTCAACTGTATGTGCAATCAGTCCTTTAAATAGGAAAAAATAAGTGCAGGTACTCTTACAATGAGCTACAAGTGGGCGGGGCTAAGGAAAAGACATACAAGACACTTCTACTATGTGGCCGATTACTTATATATTCTTAAGTGCGCAATCACAGAAACAATCAGCAAGGGTCACACAAGCATTCCCAGAATGTCCTTTAAAAGGCCTCCCTTGTGACTGGATTCTCTCCCTCTTTCACTCGCTTTTCTCACTCTCACACACACACACAAACATACGCAAACAAGCAGACAAACACCTAGACACAAGACAAAAGACTTTGGTGGGATAAATGCCATTTTACACCCCTTATCGCCCGTGGCTTTCTTAATTGCTGCTGTCAGCGGGATGCCTGGATTCGAGTGTGTGCACACATACACACCATGGTGTGAATGTGATTGACAGCATAGGGCCTGAATGGACCCTGCTCTGTCAAACAGAGCTGGTGGGGAACATGAGCCCTGCCGAATAGTTTAGAGGTGGCTCCGCTTTGGTTACAGAGGTGCTTTGGCTGTCAGACAGCCTCGTTCGTGCTTGTGCACCAAAGCCACAATACGCCTACCTTTGATGAGTACCGGTACTCTCCTTGGCAGCAGAGAAGTGCCCGTACTCAGAGTGATAAAAATGAGAAGTGCCGGTACTCAGTACCGGTGAGTACCGGCACATTTAAAGCACTGTGTGCAATGCAGCCCCGACTTCAGAATTGACACCTTTCAATATGGCGGTGTGCTCTAAACCAGGCATCCTCTGTAGAGATTCGCAGACATACCTTTAATTGGGTAGAACTCGGCAGGTGTGCAGCAGTTTCAATGGGACTGAGATGGCAATTCTCAGACGTTCAAATGGGACAGTTTAGGCATTTGACAGCAATCCAGTTAAACTATTAATGGGACAGTTGTGACGAGGTTCAGCAGGGTAGCTATACTTACAGTGTGACAGTAGTGACTTTTCTTGGCAGGCCTGTTACACTTTCAGTGAAACAGACTTTGACAACTCCATAGCTGCCAAGGTTTCACATTACTTATGTGTGACATTTTCAGAATTTCAGTGTAATTATGAAGAACATTCACTGATTATGAGTTACACTTTCTCACAAGCAAAATCAAGCAATGAAGAGGAGGAAAACTCACAAAGCCGGACTGGGAAAAGAAACCAACCCCCCTGGCAAACTGTTCAGCTGCCACCCCCCTGGGGTGAGGGGGAGTGCAGCTGAGCAGTTTGCTAGGGCCGGTTGCGGCCGATTTTGATATCGGGGGCCGATATTGCCGACCCCGGTAATAAAAACGGTCCCCCAGGGGCCCAAACCCAGCCCCCACCCTAGCCGCCTACCGGGGAAACGTCCGGTGCCCGCTATGGCCAGTCCGGCCCTGAAAACTTATAAATATCAGAAATAACACCCCAGGCCTCGAAAAAATCCTAAAAATGTTGCTAGACCTGGAGGTCTATTGATTTAAATAATCGACACAACCTAATTATAATGCTCTTCACCCATGCACTGGTTTCAAATTGTGTGATCCTGGGCAAGTATTTTAATTCACTGAGACACCATTTTCTTATTTATCACATATGAGAGCACCTTCTAAAACTCGAGTTTAGCACGCCTGCTGTATAGAAAACTCTTCTTTTTGATTTAGGAGACTAAACATTAGCTCAATATAGAATACAAATCTTGCCACATGTAGGATACATATGACTGCAGACTTGCCTCTTAGTTAATTAACTGCATTGTCACAGGGCTGGGGCAGGAATGTTTCTCACATCATGTTTAAAAACTATCACTTTTAATAAATACATAACTAAAGCATAAAGGTGCAGCCAACGGTCCTTTACAATCAGCAGATTTTACATTGAAATGAACACAGACTTTGTCACTGACATGTGGTTTTAAAACTATATAGTGTACAATGTTTAGAAATAAAGGGCTAGATGTACGACCCGCCAATTAGCGAGTCGCAAATTGCGTCGCATTTGCGACTCGCTAATTGTAATGCACAACAGTGTCTCAGAAACTGTTTGCGATTCATAATGGGGTCACAAATTGCATGCCTTATTAATATTAATGAGGCAGCCGCAATTTACAACCCCTTTAGGAATGGCTAGCATTCACTGGGATGGTGGCCTGCTGGGATCAGTAGACCACCTTTTTTAATAAAGCATTTTTTTTTTAAATGCAGCCTGTTTTTCTTAATGGAAAACAGGATGCATTTAAAAAAGAAAATCAAAACTTTTCCGTTTCAATTTTTTAAGGGCAGGCAAGTGGTCTCTGGGACCACTGCCTGAACTTGAAAAATATTTTCCCACATACTCACAAAGGGAAAGGGGTCCCCTGGGGACCCCTTCCCCATTGCAAGTGGTTTACCACCTACTTGAAGTAGGTGGTAAACTGCAAGTGTTTTGCGGCCACAAATGCGTCCACAAACATTAGTACATAGCATGTTGACTCGCTATTAGGAAGGGACGCCCCTTCCTAATAGAGAGAGTCGCAAATGCTATTTTGCGAGTCAGAAAAAATAGAATTTGTACATGCTATTACCTATTTTTGCGGCCGCAAATAGGAGGATCTCCCTATGCGGCAGCGCAAACGGGTCGTACATCTGGCCCAAAGTTTCTGCAAATATTTGTAATTTGCTAATCACTAAGTAAAGTGTTGTGATTTGTTTTTGCTCCAATTTAAATCTTTGTTTGCATCACACTTCTGAATTAAAAAAAAGGTTCTTTCACAATTCCTGATATACTAGTATTATTCATTTACAAGCTGTTTAAATGTTGTATTAGAAAAAAACTGACATTTTATAGCCTTTTGTTTCACAATTATTGTCAGATAGCTCACTTGACAAAAAGCATTTACTGTAATAAGAGAAAGAAAAGTACACACCATTTTCCAGGAACAGATAAGCAAGAATTAGTAAAAAGACAAACTGACATTTGACCTCCGTCCTTGAGCAGTTGGCAAATGTGTGGAGATAAAAACAAGATTTAAAGGCATCTTAATTGCTCATTCACTTTCTGAAGGAACAGAACACCTGTTTCTTCCAGCTTAAGTTTACTCACCAGCACAAACACCTCTTTCTTCCAGCTTAAGTTTACTCACCAGCACGAACGAGTAAGTGCTAAAAATAGCTCGACCTGATGAAATCTCGCTCGCAATTGTGAGTGGGAGAGTGGATTTTTTTAGGCCTGCACCCATTTGAGCAGTGAGAAACTCTAAGAAGATCTTAAAACTGCTGCAAAGCACCAGAAATAGAAGGGCACCTCAGTGCCTGCTCTGTCGGGCCATGAGACACCGCAGGACACGGAGGGGAATGCGTATTGCTGAAAAAAAACAACAGTAAGGTCTCGATATCAGGATCCACATGAGGGCACATTCTGAGAAGTTCTGTGATATACCATCAGTAGGACAGTTCTGAGAATTTCCAGCAGCCCTGCTGCACTTTTACTGGGACAGTGGTGCCAGTTCTAAGAAGTTCTGCAATATACCTTCAGTGGGACAGTTCTGACAATTTTCTGCAGTCCTACCATAATATTAGTTGGACAGTGGCGATAATTCTCAGCAAGGCTGCTACACGTTTAATGGGACAGTATGTCTATTCTCAGCTTGATTACTATACATTTAATGGAACAGTTCCGACAATTCCCAGAAGGCCTCTTAACCCGTTAACCGTTGCGGTAATTCCGCCGCGGTGCGGGCCTTTCCGTGCGCAGGTGGGGCCGCGTTGGCCATTGGCCGACGGCAGCACTGGGGAGGTAGTGTTGCCGTCGGCCAATGGCAGCAATCAAGGGGTTAAACTTTTAAAAGAACAATAGCAAACTTCCTCCTTAGCCCTGCATTATACGTACAGTGGGACAGAAGTGACAAAGCTCAGCAGTCTTGCTATACTTTTAATGGGACAGTTACACAAATTTTAAGCACTACTGCAATACACCTTTTACAGGACATTACTGACAATTCTTAGCAGTTCTACTTTACACCTACAATGGAACAGGGGTGACAATTATCAGCAAAGCTGGTGTAATTTCAACAGAACAGTAGCAACAATTCTCAGCAGGTCTGCTTTATACCTGCAATGGTACAGTGGCAACCATTTTCAGCATTTTTGCTAAATTCCTTAAATTGGACAGTAACAACTAATCTCAGCAGTTATTCTATAACCTTATATTGGATAGTAAGGAGAACTCTCAGCAGTTCTGCCACACTGTTACTGGGACAGTAGCAACAAAGGTCAGCAAGACTGCTTACACTTTCTGCGGGACAGTGGTGAGTGTTCTCAGCAGGTCTGCTATACTTACAGTGGGACAATATTGACAATTCTCTGAATTTCTGCTATATACACTGAATGGGACAGTTCTGACATTTCTCAGCAGTCCAGCCATTTAGTAGGCAGCAGAAACAGTTCTCAGCAATTCTGTTATACCGTAATAGGGACAGTACTGACACTGGTCGCATGACAGCTTTTCGTTTATAGTGTCAGCACTTCTGAGAGGGGCTGCTATACGAGGAACACAGCACTGGGGAAATGACAGAAAGGATTTCTTTCTACTGCAAGATGGGACTGCAGGCTGTTTACTACCAGAGTACCAAGATTACAAAATGTTGACCTCCCAAAATTTTGTGGTCTAAAGATTGACTACCAGACTATGGTGATGGTTCGTACATATATGAAATTATAAGGTACTAGCAGCCCGTCCCGACGTTGTCCGGGTATGAATTGCTGCCGGACAGTAGTATATTGGTTTGTAGGATTTCGTTTTGATAGAATTTCTTATCTATGACAGGCCTGTGGAACGCTCCGATTCACAGTGCACTGCTGATGCACTTAAGAGTGCGCGTTCAGTAGTTTGTGAACTCGAGTTTCCCTACTTTATTTTTCCTTGCAATATTATATAGCACGAACTCGACAACATGGCATGAGCACAATTTACATTACAGAAGAACACATTCATTTGTGGTAGGCACGGGGAGACAAAGCGATTTGCCTGGAATCACAGGATGTTGAGCTGATGCCAAGATTCAAACGTAGCTCCCCAGCTCTAAAGTTCGCAATTCTAGAACTTGTGGCGGGAGGTGTGTCTAAAAGTGTATGTCGGTGCTGGCCATCAATGAGAGAGACCTGTGCATTTTTCAAATGGGTGGTGAAAAAATATGAGTATGTTGCTGGAGATGTGGGCCGCCGTGCCACCAATGTACTTACCGGGGGAGGGTAAACACCCATTATTCTGCAACTTTCTTTCCGCATACCAGCACTTCGCATACTTTCATTACGAAAGTACCATGTCTACGCAATGCCATTATAACGCATGGCATTACATTTTATATGCTTTTACCACGCATACATTCGTTGTAAATGCATGAATGGTAAAAGCATGTTTTTTTTAAATGTTTGGATAAGGTGAGTATGGGTATAGGGGTATATGTTTTGGGGTACTGAGGTATATGTTTTGTGGTGTTTGGGTATTTTAAGGGTTCAGATATAGTTTTGGGTACAGGGGTAGTTTTAGGTTTTAGGTATGGGTTTTGGGGTACAGAGGTATTTTTAGGGTTCATGGCTAGGTTTGGGCTTTGGGGTACAGGGGTATTTTAGGGTTCAGGGGTAGGTTTGGGTTTTGGGGTACAGGGTTATTTTTAGGGTTCAGGGCTAGGTTTGGGTTTTGGGGTACAGGGGTATTTTTAGGGTTCAGGGGTAGGTTTGGGTTTTGGGGTACAGGGGTATTTTAGGGTTCAGGGGTAGGTTTGGGTTTTGGGGTACAGTGGTATTTTTAGGGTTCAGGGCGTGGTTTGGGTTTTGGGGTACAGGGGTATTTTTAGGGTTCAGGGGTAGGTTTGGGGTTTGAGATACAGGGGTATTTATAGGGTTCAGGGCTAGGTTTGGGTTTTGGGGTACAGGGGTATTTTTAGGGTTTAGGGATAGGTTTGGGTTTTGGGGTACTGGGTATATTTATAGGGTTAAGATGGGTTAGTGTTTAAGGGTGTTGGGGTATTTTAAGGAGTAAGGGTGGGTTATGATTATGGGGTGCAGGGGTATTTAAAGCGAGCAGGGTGGGATTAGCACACGATATGAGACATGGCATTAAGGGCGGAACGTACCACACGCCCCCAGCGCTTGTCACGCCCATAGCACAACACAGACACGCCCACGAGGTACTAATTTGCTGGCATGGTTCATTTACCTTTTAAATGTATATGGTGGGTGTCTGCATAGCCTATGTCCTTCTGCTGCAACTGCCCTTTCCAATGCTGTATTGGGTGTTGTGATTGGTGCTGTGGTTCCTGAGATTACCCGCCTCAAAGGTTTGGGCTCTCTCTTTATTATACTAGTATGGACTATACTGAACTCAACAGTCACATTTCTGTACCTTGAAGATATATATGTATGTGCACGGCTTACTTAGTGGAACTGAACAACTAAATGTCACTCATCAAGTGGTGTTCAACATAGGTTTGGAGAAACAGATCGTGACAGATTTTAATAAGCAGTTGGCCAAGTAAATGATTGCCCACTTTCATTCAATACATACAAATTATCTTATGTGGCTATTCTGAAAATCAGTGGATTTGGTCTCCCTTGGTAATGCGAACAAACAAAATGGAATCCACTCAGGGAGTGGTGGTGGTCCCTAAAGTGATGGGGAACACACAGTGTTGTTTAAATGCCCCTCACACACCAACAGGCCCCTTGGTGTCATGCTTCATCATCGGGGCCTTCGCACCCCTCTACGGGATGCGGCGTGCTACGACTCACGGCTACGCAGGAGCACTAAGTAGTGAACTATGTGAGGGGGTGTGTATTCTAAGTGAGTGAAGTGAGGTGAAAAAGTGAGAAAATTAAAAAATACCTGGCACGTAGGAAAAAATAATTTATTACGTCCTCGGCTGGTATTGTTAAAAATGTGCAAAGTGAGGTTGTAGGTATACGAATTAAGGTATTACAACCAAGGTGTCAACATGTTTCGGAGCGCAGGCGCTCCTTCTTCAGGACAAGGATAAGCACGTATCCTCACCTTACTCACATGAGAAATGTCAAAGTGTTTAAAAAGAATTACAAAAATGTGTAATGTACTTAACAATGTTATAAGTCAGTTCAGCTGCGCCCAATAGGCGTTGATGAGAACCTGTGGAGAAAGCATAAAAACACAATGGTTCAAAGACTAAGAAAAGAATGATTTTCCTAGTACACACGGTTATATAATAGAACCCAAAAATGAGGTTCAAAAACCTGTAAGAAAAAACATTCAAAAAGCGAAAGTTTAAAAAGGACGATACACAGATATACACAAACATACAGTCACAATGTCGAAACTCTCCCTGATTCAATGGAAAAAGAACCTAGGGAAAGGATGACAAGATCAGGGCTTACTTCTTGGTCTCAGTCCGATAACCTCATGAGCCTATGCGTAGTATTGGGGGGATCCTTCCACAATGCTCAGTAAAGCAACCTAAAAGGTGTTAAAAAATATGACTCAGTTGTCTTTATGAGCACCAGCCAGTGTAAAGTACGCAGATAGTACTAGTAGTTTTGGCTGTTACTCATGGTTACCGCATAGCCATTTGCCTGCCTTCCCCTCAACGCTGCTCCGATGAAGTGAGCGGTTACGGGTGGCGGTGTGTTATTTATACTCATCTGTTTGCCAATTAGTGAGTAATACTGGCTAATTGAATCAGGAAATCTGCCCATTTAAGGAGTTTTTGGCCTCGAGATCCGGAGTTGCGCGACCCGTTCAGTGTCAGCCGCACATATGATAGTGGCAACAGTAGCAGTAGACTGCGCATGCGTGTCACAGGAAGTGAAAGCGCATGCGTGAAACCCAGACGCTTTTCTGGAAAAACATCTGAAATGATGAAAGATGGTATGATACCTAATCATCTTAAAAGGTTCCATGGAATAGAATCGTTGAGGCCGGTGGTGTCAGTTCCAAGACGGAACACCCACCGTTGCTCTTTTTCGAGGAGTCCTACCTCCGAAGGTAACTGTTCGATCACAGTCCAATGCAGCTCATTGACTCAGTGTTGATGCTCAAGAAAATGGGTTGACATCTTTGTTGTTGACTTCTTGCACCTGATGTTGCTTTTGTGCTCATTGATTCTCACTTTCACTGGTCTCGTTGTCATTCCCACATACTCTTTTGCACATGGACATCTGATCAAGTACACAACATTTTTGCTGTTGCAATTTGTAAATGCACGTTGTTCCCATTTAGTGCCATTTGAAAAAGTGAGACTGTTGCTTTTTTTAGTAAGGTGACAACTGTTACAGTTACCACAAGGGTGGTGACCCTGTACCCCTTGTAGTCTTAGCTGTTTTTCTCTTGCTGGAGGTGGTCTTGTATGGACAAGCATGTCCTTCAAATTCCTACCTCGTCTGTGCGCAAACAAGGGTTTTTCCAGTGCTAAGGTGTCACTTGTGAGTATACGCCAATGTCTGTTGACTAGTTTGGTGACTTGGTTGCTTACTGGGCTGTACGTAGTTACACAAACTGTTCTCTCGGCCTGGTTATCTTTTTCAGGGTTGTCTTCCAAGAGAGCCTCACGGTTGTTGTTTCTTGCTCTCTTCATGGCTTTCTGGATCACCCACTCAGGGTATTTTCTCTGTTTCAGTTTCTGGCTGAGATCCTTAGCTTGACTTTTGTATTTTGCAATATCACTGCAGTTCCGACGAAGGCGAAGGAACTGCCCATAAGGTAGGTTCTCCCTCAGGTGACGTGGATGAAAACTGTCAAACCTGAGGAGACAGTTCCTGGCTGTCGGTTTAAAATGAGTCTCTGTCTTCAGAAAACCAGCCTTGTGGTAAATGTTTAGGTCCAAGAAAACCATGGCATTGTTCAACATTTGTGAGTGAATTTTAGGAATGCGTTTGGTCGTTCCTAAATTGCAAAATACAAAAGTATGAAAATCTGTCACATATGTGGACTTCCAGGACACCTCTGCCTTAGTCCATAATGTGCTTTGACAGAGGGACCTTGTATCACTGGTTTAGCATGCGTCCTGTATCCTTCAACAAGCTTGACATTTATCCGGGGCTCTTTGTGGTAGCTTTTTCTCTTGTGGGAATCCACATGTTCAGTGTTCGAGGTTAGTTTTTTACATATCATTTAAAATAATTTAGGGTTAGCGGAAGCATTAGAGTTATATTCAGGTTATTTAATTTAAATTAATTAAGTGCTAACGCTAACATTGGCTTTAGATTTTAGTTAAGGCTGATTTGTATATAATATCGCAAAATAAAAAAATAGTTGGTTCCTTTAGGATTATTTTTAATCTAATGTAATAAAATGAAAAACTGATGTAGGAAAAGCATTAAAGTAAGGTTAAGGCTAGGTATGAATTGAATTGAATCTATGGTTAGGTTTACCATTATGGTTACTTTAAGGTTAATTCTATAATTTAATATCATTTAACGTAATTGTGATGTCGTCAAGGTACTGGCTTCCTGCAGGACGCGCTGCTGTCGCACTGCTCTTTTAATTACCAGTTTTGTATTTGTTTTACTTTAATTTGGTTCTCCCCTGTTTTTAGGCGCTCTCACTTGGGATTAGTCCCCCGCCCTCTTACCTGCATTTAAAGGAGTTAACGCACCGCAGTTTGGCGGGTCCGGGTCCCGGGGTTGGGTCGGTGGGCGCCATCTTGCCTTGGGCTGTTTAGATTTTGCACGGGCGCCATCTTGGAGCGTCTCTTCGCTCGCTGTGCCATTCGCCTCGCCTACTTAAGGCGGACTTATCATCAGTTACTTGGTCAAGGTACTGGCTTCCTGCAGTACGCGCTGCTGTCGCGCTGCTCTTTTAATTACCAGTTTTGTATTTGTTTTACTTTAATTTGGTTCTCCCCTGTTTTTAGGCGCTCTCACTTGGGATTAGTCCCCCGCCCTCTTACCTGCATTTAAAGGAGTTAACGCACCGCCGTTTGGCGGGTCCGGGTCCAGGGGTTGGGTCGGTGGGCGCCATCTTGCCTTGGGCTGTTTAGGTTTTGCACGGGCGCCATCTTGGAGCGTCTCTTCGCTCGCTGTGCCATTCGCCTCGCCTACTTAAAGTCGTCCTTTCTCGCGCAGCAGGATCGCGCAGTGGGACGCCGTCGCTTAGCCGGAGTCGTGCCTGAGTCCTGCCCGTCTGCGCCCGTCCGCGCCAAGGACGCACCGGGCGCGGCGGCCTTTAGGGACCTAAACATCTTCAGGGCCGGCGACACGGGATTGCGCTATGATTGTCTATTCTGCAGCCACGCTGCGGGTCTTAGGACGTTCTGTCCCGAGATGTTTATATGCACCTATACACCCGCTTTGTGGCCCTCATCAGGGTGCCTGTGGGCAGTGGGCACTGGACCTTCTGGCTAAAATCTGTCAGAAGACTCTACCGGTCACTGCGCGCCGTGGCCGTCAGGCTCCTGCTCTGCGCATCCTGAGCTTCAATGCGAGGTCTCTAGTGCAACACCACCAAGCTGTTAGGGACTTGATGCGTGACGAGGCCCCTGATATTGTGGCTATCACGGAAACCTGGCTGAAGGATGATGACACGGCCATTATTAATTTGGCATTCCCCTCAGATTTCTCGGTCTTCACCTTGAATCGATCGACCAGGGGAGGGGGTACCGCTCTCGCAGTAAGATCCAGTCTCTCTTGCTGTTGGTCCGCCCTTAACGTCGTAGGCTGCGAGAGTGCTACCTTCAAAATTCAGGTCAACCCCCAGTTCTCCCTTTCAGGGATGGTAGTCTATCGCCCCCCGGGTAGCGAAGTGGCATTCAGGGCTGCCTTCCCCGACGCGGTAAGTTCTTTGGCGTTGGGGTGCGCTAACTTCTCTATTTTGGGGGACCTCAATCTCCACTTTGAGAATCAGAATATCCCTACGGTGTGTTGTATCTTAGCCGATCTGGAGGCTCTTCAACTCCAACAAATAGTGCGGCATCCCACACATGTAGGCGGCCATACGTTGGACCCGTTTTTCACGAACCTGACGGAGGCCACAGTAACGGCCGTTACCCCGCTCGGTTGGACAGACCATTCTTTAGTGGCCATTCATGTCCCCTTGCCGGGAATTCCCTCTTCTGCTCCTGTGAGAACGATCTCCACATGGCACTGGAGTAAACTGAGTCTCGAGGACCTTCATCAGGCCCTCGCGGCAGTGCCGTTGGGACCTTTGGAGGACGCGGATGCAGGTTACGACCGGTTCTGCTCCTGGGTCACTGAGGCACTTGATTCCCTGATTCCTGTTTCTACTAGGAAAATCAGTTCCAGAGAGTCAAGCCCCTGGTATGATAGTGCCTTACGCACACTCAAGGGCAGCTGTAGGCGAGCGGAGAGGGATTGGCGGAAGGTGTACGACAGCGGGAAGAAGGCTATGTATCTCGCTGCCGTTAAAGCTTACCACCATGCTATATGTCGGGCCCGGGCAGCTTTTTACGCTGCGGAGTTCGGCAATAGCCTTAATCCATCTAAAACCATCTTCAAAGTGGTAAAGGACCTTGTGGCAAAGCGAGCCTCGGCCATAACAACGAGCTCCATCGCACACTGTGAGGCTCTCGCCCGGTTCTTTTTAGAAAAAGTTCAGAACATCTATTCAACTTTTCCAGACACTAGGCCAACGGCAGGTACTCCTCGTAACTTCGGCAGAGATGTTCTGCTTCATGTGCTACCCCCGTTGTCTCCTGAGGGTTTTACCATCTTGGCGCAGCAGGTAAAATCCGGGTCGCCCGCCGATCCGCTTAAGCCAGCCCTTTTCGGAGATCAGCTGTTTGTGGGTCGTACCTCGGTACTCTCCCTGATTAACATCTCGCTGGCCTCGGGTACGGTTCCAACAAGCTGGAAGCGGGCTGTGGTTTCTCCTATTTTAAAGAAACCCTCTTTGGTCCCGGAAAAGTCGGAAAATTACCGGCCTATTTCCCTGCTCCCCTGGCTGACCAAAGTTGTGGAGGCCCACGTGAACAAGGTTCTTTCCGACCACCTTACTCGTGCCAACATCCTAGACCCCACCCAGAACGGGTTCCGTGCTGGGCACAGCACGGAAACCGCCCTTCTCACCATGGCTGAACATCTTCGCACAGTGATGGATGCAGGACAGACGGCGGCGCTGGTATTATTAGATCTAAGCGCCGCCTTCGATACTGTCTCCCATCCCATCCTGTTGCATCGCCTGGAGGAGATTGGAGTGGGGGGGTCCGCCCTCCAGTGGTTCCAGTCCTTCCTCGATGGTCGTCTCTTCAGCGTTGCGATTCCGCCGTTCCAGTCCAGTTTCCATCCTCTGAAACAGGGAGTGCCGCAGGGATCCTCGCTGAGCCCCACGTTGTTCAACCTTTACGTGAGACCGCTAGCTGAGGTTGTCAGGCAGTGGGGTATGACAATGGTGTCATATGCCGATGACACCCAGCTAGCGGTTACGATCAGCGGGGATGCGGACCAGAATGCTCCCAGGTTTCAGAGTGGACTCAGAGCGGTGGCAAGCTGGATGAAGGCCAACTGCCTCCAGCTCAACGCGAAGAAGACCGAGATCATGATCGTCGGTAGAAGGGCGGATCTCTGGGGGGACAGGTGGTGGCCTTCGGAGCTTGGGCCGGTCCCCCTTCCTGTGACGGAATTCAAGAACTTGGGAGTGTGGATGGATCCCACTCTCAGTTTTGTGGGGCACACGAAGAAAACGGCAGCATGCTGTTTTGGAATTCTCCGGGCTCTGCGACCAGTCCTGAAGTTTTTTGACTCTCATACACGGCAGTTGGTAATCCAGGCGACTGTTATATCGCGCCTGGATTATGCCAGCTCTCTTCTGGTCGGCGCTAACTTGGCCGAAGTCACTCGCCTCCAACGAGTGCAGAATGCTGCCGCCAGAGCTATCGTTGGTCTTCCCAGATCTTGCCCTGTTTCCAGTACTCTGAAAGCGCTGCACTGGCTCCCGGTCAGAGCAAGAATCCACTTCAAAGTGCTATGCTTGGCCTTTAAGATCCTAAAAGGCACGGCCCCTCAAACTCTTACGGGTCTTCTGTCCTGGTACGTCCCCACTCGACATCTGAGATCCTTGGGCCAAGCTCTTTCCATCACTCCGCGATACAAGCTGTGCCGTATCGGTGGTCGTTCCTTCCGGGTCAAAGCGGCCGAACTCTGGAACTCTCTCCCGGTGGAGATTCGGCTGCTGGAAGACCTTCTTTCTTTCCGCAAGGCGATAAAAACTTTCCTGTTTTAACCTTGATTTCTCCTTTTAGCTGTTGTGTTCCCTGTGGTTGTTGCGTGTTACCTTGACATGCGCCGGGACGCCCCTTGGCTGGGGCAGCTGTGCGCAGTACAAATCCACGTAACATAACATAACATTTTATGTTGAACTTGGGTTAGGGCTAGCATTATCTTTACTAATTTAATATAACATTAGATAATTCAACATAATGTCATTTTTTTCAGTTTAGATTTAGGAAAAGGTTAACATTGATTATTTAACTGGAAAACTTTAAATAAATATAGCGTAAGAGATAATATTAGGTAAAGTGTTAGGGTCGATGTAGGGATGATAAAATGAGTATGAGTCAGTGTCAAATTATATTTAAATCTGAACTTCTTCACTGTAGTGATAATCAAGGTAGTGGCTCGATTGTATTGATTGGTCGAGGCAGTAGTAATGCAACCCCTGGGGAGTTATGCTCTGTAGCCCAGGCTCCTTACGTTATTTGCTTCGCCTCCTCAGGACTTACGTATCCAGATGCCCACCCAGAGATTCTGCAGTTCCGCAACCTTGACATCCCAGGAACATTGCATGATGATAAAACCTTGCCCCCTTATCCCTGCGATGGCAGGGCAGAACAATCTCTGCACCATGTTATGGTTTTTCTTGGTTTTAATTATGTCTTCCAGCTGTGTCTTAAACCCTTATTGAAAAAGCTAGTTTTCCAGAATTGTAGGCGGCTATAACTTATCTCCAAATGCTAAATAGCCCTGAAATGTGTTTTAATGTATTTTATTTTATTAAGATAATAACAACAATAGAATTGGTAATTCTAAATAGAATAAGAATTGATAGCAACAGAGAAAAAAATACTTTTAAAAAGAACCCTCACTCACCTACCTAGTTGGTGACATGCTTCATCATGGGGTCCCCACCCGAGCGGCCTAATGCCTCTTGGGTGTGCTACGACGACTGATTACAGCGGAGCACGTTTAGTTGTGCAAGGTAAGTGAATAGTGAGGAAGTGGTTTAAGATTTCCTTTATTATTCCCTGAAACTTTATATTGGAATGATAACGCAAGATTAAAACAAAAGAGGATGTTGTTTCAATTGGCCATTGATATCCACAGGTGTATTAAGTGACAAAGTCAGGTCTATGGTCCAGATGTAGGTAATTCCTATTTACCTACTCTTAAATACTGAATTTTACCGATTCGGTATTTAAGAGTAGGTAAATAGGAAGGGGGCAGATGTAGGTAAATCTCATTTTAGAATTACCGAATCTGTAAGATTCGGTATTTACCAATTCGGTAAATACCGAATCGGTATTTCCTATTGATTCCTATGGGCCTTCAAGCCCATAGGAATCAATGGGAAATACCGATTCGGTATTTACCGAATCTGTAAATACTGAATCCTGCAACGGTGCAAGGGGTGTCACTTTGACACCCTCTAGCACCCCAATTACATGCTTGTGTGCCATATGGCACACATACATGCCCTAAGGGCATGTCTGTGTGTGACATGGCACAGGTGTGCATGCACAGATGTGCATGCACACCTGAATTCGGTATTTTACCACACAATAGGATTGTGTGGTAAAATACCGACTCTTAAGGGCCTGTGGCACTGAAAACTGTGCCACCTACATTTGGAATTACAGAATCGGTATATTTACTGATTCGGTAAATTACCGAATCGGTAATTTTACCGAATCGGTAAATATACCGATTCTGTAATTTTCAGCCCCCTACACAGCAAAACCCAATTACCGGTCGGTAACAGCCGAAATCGGCCGTTACCGACCGGTATTTGGGCTCCTACATCTGGCCCCAAATGTTTCTGCCTCTGGGTACAGAAATGCAAGGTTTTATTCAGGACCAGTAGTGACACAAGAGGTATACACTCACTAAGGTGCACCCGTCACTGTGTCATAGATTGAAACGCAAACTTAGGGTTCAGCTCTCAGCATTCCCTGAAAGGAATGGTATTAAATATGGGACGTTAATTAGTCATACCCCATGGTTCCCGTCGGGGAACGCTGGCTATAGTCAATCGTAGGCGTCTTTAACTTATCTCCAAATGCTAAATAGCCCTAAAAAATTTGTTTTAATGTATGTTGTTTTGTTAAGATGTGCAGCAGAAAAGCAACGGAGGGGAGATAATAAGGTAGTTAAGCTGTCCCCTGGTTAGATGCATTATCGATTTTAGCTAAATTGAATGAACTGAGAATGAAAATTATGATATTGGGCCCGATGTAGGTAAATCCCATTTACCGAATTTGAAATACCGAATTTTACCGATTCGGTATTTCAAAATCGGTAAATGGGATGTAGGTCCCAACATCTGGAATCGTTATCGATTCCTTACAAATTCGGTATTTACCGATTCAGTAAATACCGAATCGGTATTTGCTATTGAATCCTATGGGCCTTTGAAGCCCATAGGATTAAAGTCAAATACCGAATCGGTATTTACCGAATCGGTAAATACCGAATTTGGCAAGGGTGCAGGGGGTGTCACTTTGACACCCTCTAGCACCCCCAAAACGGGCATGTGTGCAATGTGGCACACAGACATGCCCTAAGGGCACGTCTGTCTGTCACATGGCACATGTGTACCGAAAATGTGCCCCTACATCTCGATAGCCCTTTACCGATCGGAAACGGCCGAAAATCGGTATTTTCGGCCGATTCCGATCGGTAAAGGGCTACCTACATCGGGCCCCTTGTGTTTTTATTTCAATGTTTTATTGTATTGTTTTCATCTTGTGCTTTTATGGTCTTTTTTAAGATCGAATAAAGATGATATTGATTGATTGACTGATTGAGAAAACTTTGCTTTCTTGCTTGATGTTTAGTGCTTCTGTGTTATTTACTGTGTTCAATTAATACATACTCGTGTCAGGGATGTAGCATGGATGCAATGGGCCCTAATGCAAGCATAGAAAGCGGATCCCCATGCGCCCTCTTGGGTAGCCCTCACTGTCTCCTGGGCCCTTGACCGTGGCTTGAAAATCTCTTTTCATGAACATAGGAAACTACAATGTAGAGAGACTTGTGTATTGTGAAGAAAATCATCGGAAGATGTCTGAGAGACAGATTAGGAGGCAGTGCTCAAGATTTGTATCTTAGGAGGCATGGGCTTCCTTAAAGCTCATTTACATCACAGGTTGCTGTAGGCATCCACCGCACCTCCCTGACCTTCAAGGCATTGTTCCACCATAGACAATTACGCCCTGTATCTTGGTGTTATGGTACTTGGTCTTTGACCAAAAGAAATCCCCTCTGGACTTGGAGCAAGAGATAACAAACAGATCAAGTGTGCACATTTTTTTTTATAGGAAGTGAGCAACTAAAAAAGAGTATTTGAAAAAGTCTACCTATGAACAATAAAGGGTGGTACGAGTTATGGAACACCATTGTAAAACCGGCCCCACAGGAGATCCATTAGGTGTTACTATAGGTGGAGAAATGGGAAGATATATGTGGGATGCCTAGTTTCCTAACCTTAGTTACTGAAAGTGCATTTAAGTACTAGGCCTTTGTGATACATTTTTTGAAGTGGCAAAGCATTAAATTTCTGTATCCGTGGAATTTCCCACAGATTGTGGTGATAGTGTTTTGTGATGGTTTGTGCAATGGTGGGAAAGACCGAGGGAGACAAAATTCTGTAAAATTACACATACTCCACCTGATGTAATAAATTTACAAAATGTGGGGAATCCAACCCTCAGGTAAAATGTTGCATATTTTGCGTTTCACTGGATTGGGTCCCCCGCGCTACTGACCACTTTGTGATAAGTGTGCGTGTATAAAACGACGTTTTGACACCACTGGTACATGATGCACACTCTGTGTCCTGACACAACCTTTATTTTCTGAAATGCTATTGTTTGTGCGGTTCTGTGTGTTTGCAATTTCAAAGTCCTCCAAGATGGCCGAATGTCTGCTCCATACAAACCATGTAAAATAAAATGACATTGTGCTTAGCACCACTTTGCTACCCCCACTAAAAACAGAGGCATCTACGCAGTCTCGCTTTTAATGCGTCTTTGCAGATATCATCATACGCCCATCTTCCGCAGGAAATGAGAGAAGTTTCTGTTTTTCGTTTCCAGCCACAACACTCACTGAGTTATTTGGAGCTTCCACAACTCTCCTCTAGTGTGGTGGACCTAGATTTGTTTCATTGAGAGGTTTTTGCAGCAGGCGGTTCATGTTTCAGTCTTTCCTGCCAAGTTGCCTTATAAGTTAATTAGATAATCACAACAGAGGCTTGGTCAGATGGGTCTCAGGAAGGTCTGGTAGGCCAAAGTGCGAACGTATGCAATCACAGAAAGGGCCACCACCAAGGCGGTTTGCCAGCTGAAAGCATGCATGAGTGAATTCATATTTGCAGTATGATCATTGACAGTTTTGTAACTTTAATTAGCTATCAGATGCATAACTAATATCTTAAACCTAGTGCTTAGTATGTAAAAATGTTTTTTTTAAAGTACATGGTCCAAACTTTGGTTCATTAGCCAACAGCCAGCATTATCAAAAGTAAGGGAGTCGAATACCAAAGATGCGTAGTCTTGATTCCACCTCACAGATCGATCTCACAGAGGAGTGCAGAGACGTAGAGTTCATCAAGGGAATTGTGCCAGTGGCCCCCATATTATCGGGTTCTCACAGGAAACAGAGGCTCAGTTACATGAAATCAGAGACTAACCAATAACTACATTCATTAATTTACAGCCCTGAGAAAGCCTCAGGCTTGCATGCCATTAAAGGAGGCGAAACACGTTTTGGCTGTATAAAGTTACCTGAAGGACATTAACAAGTCAAAGCATTTTTGGGAAATAAAAATATATAAGACAACTCTTGTTCTGTTTCCAAAGAGACACCCTTATTATACTAACATTGGAGTCATAAGATAGTGCATTAATGTTTCCATATATTTGGACTTCTTGGTCAACATTAACCTGGGGTTTTGATACACTCATTATAGCACATTGATTCCACCTCATGCCTCTTTAATTCATCCAAAATCTGTATGATGTATATGTATTTATGGATTTGTTTGGTGGGAGGCACTTACAGAATGGGTAACCCCCCCGTCCAGTATTGCAATTAAGGAACATTGGTCACCAGGACCCCGAGATGACAATATAGAAGTATAGGACCATATTACACCGGTTTGAAAAAGCTTTTTTTCCTTCAAATCGCAGCTAACAATGTGTGCCTCTAACAGGAGTTAGAATGTTTGTTTTGTTTACCTTTCATTAATGAATGTTAATAAAAACAATGGTCATTGGTGACAGCGCCAGAGACTAAATGGGATTCAGCATCACATGATACAGCCAAAGGTTACAAATGTCATTCTCATCACATCTTTGCATTTCCTAACTTTGTGCACAGAAAGTGAAACTGCACTAACCATCTCAGGCTCCAAGTTCAAACTAAGACGTAGCGTGCTTATCTGCCTTTGACCTCCATGCCAGCAACCGTTAGTAGGCAAATGAACAATCCTAATTTTCAAAAGTTATTTTTCTGTCTTTTTTTTTTTTTACAAAATGTAGTTATGCTTCTATTATCCCATTACCATGATTTTCTGACAATACTTCAAGAGCAGAATTATTGTAGATGGTTTCAAATTCTATTTAAAGTTAGTGCTAAGATTTTTCTGTTTTGTATGCCCTCTAAATTTAGTTTTGATAATCCTGTGTTTTTAAAGTAGGTCACATATTCAAAGTAGCCCCACAGCCTTTTCACTTTCCCTTTCATAATGTCAATAACATTCGCACTCTTTGACATAATTGCATCAACACTAAGATTATGCTTTCAGTACTTCTTTGCTATAATCAGGGCAACAAATCATTTTACTCTATTAGGGCTAGTTTTACAGTGACTTTGGTGGGTCATTAATTGGCTCTTTAGTTCGACATTTGACTTATTTAAAAAGTGTAGTAACATTGGCATAGAGCCATGGGTCTCCTACCCTATTTAGGACCCTCGGAGACAATGAAGGGACAAAGATGAGATAGAGATAATTTATTGTATTTGATTAATTAAAACCATTACAAAAATACTCATTAAAAATACATACTTCCTAAGACAAGAGAAGTACTGTTCTAGAAGCTTAAAGGTCTATTGTGAAAGCGCAATGCTCAGCTTCTTCTCAAGGAGTTCAAAAGTCTGTGTTAAAAGATTCCAATTGAGTAAGTTAAAGCTTTTTTATGCGGGTTTTGATTTGAACAGGGCACAGCACTCCCATGCTTGGATTCTACTAGTCACAGTAATTTCAGTAGCTTCCCATTTAGCTGTGGGTCCTTGGAGTCGAAGCATGCAATTGCGACCTTTCTCCGAGTTTGAATCCCTCGTTCGTTAAAGTGCACTTTGAGTAATCCTACCCTTACCTCCTTTAATTTAGAGCAGGAGCAGATAAGGTGTTTAAGTCCTCAGACCGTTCCCACATAGTCTGCATGTGTTGCCATATTTCTCCCTGAACCAGGGTGGGAGGTGTGGATTGGCTGGCTGGAATCCTAGCCTATATATTAAGAATTATTCTTTGGTCTTCCTGGAATACCCCAAATTGAAGTATGCCTGAGACCCAAGTGATTTGTAGCCATTCAGTGTCTTCCATGTATGGCTCCTGCGGGCAAAGGCAGCTTTGTATTCAACAAGAAAGATTTTCTTGATGACCTTTTTTACTGCTTCGTTAAGGACCAAATAGGTAGTTTGAGTTTCCCATAGGTTTACTAGCACGGTAGTGGCAACTGAGTCCTGGGGGCAAAGATGAAGTTCAAGAAAACTGGCAGTCACAAAAAACTCTTGGCCAATTCCCAACAATACCAATTTTGACCACGTAATTCCACATTCTACCATGTCGAATACAACCACAAAGTCAATAAAGCAGCTGTGAAGGGAACCCTGAGTTTCATCGTGGACGTCCAGGCCAAATAGAGCAAAAGTGAGAATTCATTAGGGTTATGCTGCAGTTTCTGTTGTAAATGCCTTGTCATGTCTGCGTAACAGCTTTAGCTATCTGCTACACCTCTTGTCAATAACACAGAGTTGACTTTTGCACAGCCCCTTCCACCCATTGGTCGCTTTGAGTCAGCCCCCTACTGCCACTGCTTTGCACTAAAATTAGTTTTTCTGTCTCATGGTCCTGCTATTCCTAGAGAGTGGTTTAATTTCTATGTACTGCCTTAGCTGTGCACAGAGTGGATTGAACGAAGGTCGGGTGGCATATAGCCTGGTTGCATTCCGGGCCCTACAGTAAATTCTTGCTATGCATGGCGGATGGTGAAGTGGCCATGTTCATTGGTGAGGTGATATATGATGTCATCCCTACGCCAATGACACCCAGCTGATCATCTCCCTTACCGAAGACCCCCATACCACCAAAGCCAACCTCCACAGAGGAATGAAGGCCGTCGCAGAATGGATGAAGGACAGCAGGCTGAAGCTGAATTCAGACAAGACGGAGGTCCTCATCCTCGGCCCCAACCCCTCAGCCTGGGACGACTCCTGGTGGCCAACATCGCTAGGAACAGCCCCAGAACCCACTGACCACGCACGCAACCTGGGGATCATCCTCGACTCCGCCTTCTCCATGACCAAGCAGGTCAACGCCGCCTCCGCTTCCTGCTTCAACACCCTCCGCAGGATCTTCAAATGGATCCCCTCCGACACGAAAAAACCGTCACCCAGGCCCTCGTCACCAGCAGACTAGACTACGGGAACGCCCTCTATGCAAGAACAACAACCAAGCTCCTGAGACGGCTACAACGCATCCAGAACACCTCGGCACGACTGATCCTCGACGTCCCCCGACGCTGCCACATCACACCCCACCTGAGAGGCCTGCATTGGCTACCCGTCAACAAGAGGATCACCTTCAAACTCCTCATCCACGCACACAAAGCCCTACACAACGCCGGACCAGCATACCTCAACAACTGACTCAGCTTCTACACTCCCACCCGCAGCCTCCGCTCCGCCAACCTCGCCCTCACCACAGTTCCACGCATCCGGAAAACCACCACCGGCGGAAGATCCTTCTCCTACCTCACCGCCAAGACCTGGAACACTCTCCCTACCAGCCTACGACAGACCCAGGACCTGCTGGCCTTCAGAAGACGTCTCAAGACCTGGCTCTTCGATCAGTAGCAGCCCCCTCCCCCCACAGCGCCTTGAGACCCTCACAGGTATGTAGCGCGCTTTACAAATGATATGATTTGATTGATTGATTGATTGATCAGTGATCTTATTTTGGATCTGTGACATTGTGAATGTGGCCATGGGCAGTAGACTGGGCCATGACTTGGGATGGATGTCATTTAGGGGTCACAGCTGCGACCCCTGGCTTGCCCTGTGCGACCCCTGACCTCAGAAGTGGCAAAGTCAGTGCCAGGAACACAGGGGTACTCGTCCTTAAACTTAAATGGAAAAATGTTCGTCTTTATTTTACTTCCATCTTATCCATAACTTTACTAAAACTTTTTTTCCAATGAATATATATTATACATTTAGAACAAATATTAATTTCTTAACATAACTTTGCCAACATTTGGAGTACATTTCATTCCTCAGAACATATATAGATATTAGACATCAAACATACATTAGAGGATATGTTGCGAGCGAATCTCAATCAAATCATACAGTCAATGTCCTCCATTATGAAGGGAAAAGTTTCTATCTCAGGTTCCCAAACCTAGAAATATAGGCTCCACCTACCCCTGTACAAAAAATGGGAAGTTCATGAACCAACCTGTAAATGCTGCAAAGAACCAGATCACAGCCTTCCCGGTGGCCAACCATCCATCCTTCCAAGCAGGGTTTATCTGGCAAGCAACCTCCAGGTCCATTCACACCAAAACAACAGCATACTAACTGACTCTACAAGGACGCACTCGATCGCATTACAGGTATGATTACGCTTCTTGTTCTTCACAGCCACTTACTAACCACTAACCAGAGCACAAACATTTTATCCATTCCCAAATCAAATCAAGTTTGCCGACAAATTGTAACTGAATCACTTGCATGAAATGATAAAATGCCTTCAAACAACTCTCCATCCCTTGTCCACAAGCACTCACCTCCCAAGGACTGCTCTCCCACCCCACCCCACTTCCCAGCTGCAGCTCAATGTGTACACTGACTCCTTGCAGTCTAACAAGCACAGCATCCCCAGTGCTACTGGGCATTTATCCATGCACATCATTATTTCACCCCCACGCCTGAATCCCCTGATCAGGGATCCCAAAGCACATCCTATTATCCCAATCTTCTGAGCTAGGCCTTCTAAACGTAAACCATCACCAGTCTGCCCAAGTGAAGTCAGTAAAATTCTATCCTTTTAATCTATCTGCTACATATCACACCAAAGCTACCCCCAGATGGTAGGTCTGTGGTGTCTAATTCAACTTCTAGATATACCATCATCCAGAACCTTGACTATGGACCTATTGTAGTCATGGAAACCTCATCTCAATCCCCCTCCCTACCTCACCACTAGAATACAGCATCTTCCACTGCGATAGAACAGAGAACAATAGCGAGTGGGTTGCTTTAATCTGAAATACCCTGGATGCTGGCGTGTTCCAATGTTTCACTGTGGAGATCACCAAAGCCAATGAGGCTGAATCTCCTCTACTGCTCACCTTTATAGAATATCGAGTTATCAATGGCGTTCTTTGATCGTAGAACTGGTAAACATCTCCTTGCTTGATCAGATTTTCCTGGAAGACTTCACACTCCACTGGGAAAAAGAAGAAGACACCCACACATTGCTCCTCAAATCCTTTCGGTTGGACAACAGCCTACTACAACATTGCACATTCCTTACCCAAGTGTGCCTGAGTTTCAAACATAAACACCGCATATAAATCTCCAACCCTCTCATACCAGACTAGTCAGATCTCTTTCTTCATTACTTTCAAAATATTGACCTTCATAAAATGTCCTCATGCTAAATCTGAGATGGGGGGTAATCAAATCTAGAGTTTTGAAACACCCGACAATAGCTATTGGCCTTTGAGTGAAAGAGCATCGGCCTGTCCTTTCCGGGTACATAATCCACCAGAACACAACATTTCATATACCATAACACATAAATACAGGAATATTCCATAGTGTCTTATATGGAGTCTATCGCTGTACCCACCCCAGGGTAGAACAGGCAACGGCCAATCTTTGTAGACGCGATTGTTCAAATCTTTGGAATTGCTCTTCTTTTTCACGGGTTATTTAACATTTTTATTATGCTGGCAATCAGAAAAATAAATTAAAACATATACATTTATTTATTTATGCGTTTTTATATAGCGCAGACTTTACCCGAAGGTGTCAGAGCGCTTCACAAAAGGAACAGTAATGGTACAGGAGGAGAAACTTACAAGTGAACAAATTACAGCAGCAAACATTAAGTTACACGAGGCAAAAGTGACAAATGTGAGCAAACAATATACAAGAGGTAGCAAACGGTACATTATAGGAGGAAAAAGTGACATGTGTGCAGGTTACAAAGGTGTACAAAGTACAAGTAGTGGTATAATACTGCAATAAATGGCAGACACTCAAACACAAGAACAAACGTTACGTAGGCAATGGTGGGACTTGTGCAGGTATCTAAAGCAAACAAAATGTGAGAGGTAGCAAACAGTGTGCAAGCTACAAAAGAGTATCAAACACAGGTAGAAGGATAATGCCCTCCGCAACAAAGAGTAAGAAATCACAGACCGAGCCAGGATTTAAACTGAACCAGCACTGGCAAACCAATAGGTCTGTCTTTAATGCCTTTAATGTGCTAGCGCATATAAAAACAGACAGGCTCATATATGCAGACTGTTTCTGCGGTGTGTCTTTGCAATCCGCGGTTGCCTATGCCTTCTATGTCTGTTCTTATCCCCTCAGCTTAAGCTTGTATCTCTTAAAGGGTGCAACCACTTGATTCGCATTTTAGTGGAAAGTATATTTGGTTACTTGCATCTTTGCTCTTTTACGTTGTGTATTAACCAGGTTTTTCCACTTGCTGTTAACAGCAACACGTGCATAAAAGTAATGAAATGAAAGGTGCAAATGGTGCAAACAGTTGAGAAGAAATCATACAGCTTGGTGCTGTGCGTCCACAGCCTGAATTGGCACTTTGTAAAATGTTTTTTGTTACTGGAAAGAAATTCGTGCATTCTCAATCCCCGAAAAAAGTGTAAAAAGAAGCTGTTTAGCCAGAGAATCTACAAAGAGTTGTCAATGTGTACCTGCCGCTCAGAGGGCAAGGGGGGCTCTGAGGCATCAAGGTCGAAGCTGCAGCCAGGGAAAGATGGGCACAGGGCAAGCAAGACTGGCAGAGTGGACATTTTCGGTTGTCACTTCATCTGCATTTCTATACATTACAAAGGACCCCGCCCTGCTCGATGCATGCATCTCCTATTCATTTGCTGTGGCTCTTTGTACTTTTTTTTTGTTTCTTCAGAAGCCTTAATTGATTCAAACAGATCAAATGCCTACTATAAACGAAGCAATAAAAAGTTGAAGAAATGTCAAATTTACTTACTGGTAGAAAGGACAAGGATGCAGGCTGTGGAACTCGAGCCCTGGGCTGAGGCCTCACCTGGACCGAAGGAGGACGGCTTGATTCGAGCCCTGGGCTGAGCCCTCACCTGTACCGAGGGAGGACGGCTTGATTCGAGCCCTAGGCTGAGCCCTCACCTGTACCGAGGGAGGACGGCTTGTTGCGGTTCCCCCTTTTGAACAGTGCAGCACAGACCGGGCGCAGCTTCTTTGCCGGGGGCAGCTCTGAGAGTGGCACTGCTGAGGCAGCCCGGGGCTCGATACACGACCGGAAGCAGGCTGCGGTTCTGTCTTGCTGACGCCTTCACTCACGCACAACCGAAGCACTTCCTGAGCTGCACCCCCAAGCACAAGGCTGCACCTGCCTGCTCCAGAGAGTGAACTCATATTCGTGAGCTGCACGCGCCCTCAGATGTAGACCAGGCCCCTCTGTGTGGACACAGAAAGACCCTGGGCCCAGTGTCATGCACTCCTTCCCTCAGGTAACTTGAGGCAGACACGAATATCAACACAGCCTCAGTTACCTCACGCTTTGCTGGACAGAAAGTCCTCCTTAGGCAAGAATAACTCTGTTCTTCTGCCAGTATTCATCTTTTTCTGGCCCTCTGTGTTTTTACACCACTATTCAAGGCCATCCTTGCTGTTCTTTATTACCGAAGTCCCTACTTCCTCCAGGGATGTGTTGTAGAAGCACGTGGCATATTAAACCAGGGTTGTGGGCTTCAGTGTAGGCTTACAGGTGTGGGGTGAACAGAGCCCAGGCCTGGCACTTCCCTAAGGCCAGGTGTTGCTGCATCACATCTCAGGTAACAGCCAGAAAAGGAAAGAACATTGTATTTACTTGTAAAGCTAGTTCTCCTTCAGGGGAATCACCATTAAAATCATTAGTAGTGAATAGTTTCTCACATGTTTGAGATCACATAGCACTTTTCACAAAATATATCAATGTAATGGTTTTCTTTAGAGAAGATAATGATTTAGACAAAAAATTTGTTGTAAAAAAGTAGTGCGTGGCCAAAATGGCCGAGGAGTAGTGAGATCTTACCCCGTGTCTCTCCACTGGCCTGTCCTAAAGTCGTTCCGATGTCCACGAATATTGGGCATTATCAGGAAATATGAGTCCTAAAGCATTTGGCAAACAAAGTGAAAATAGGGAACTGAGTAAAATGAGCAGTGCAGTGGGAGAATGATGATGAAGTATTAGCGCAAGAGGGAAGCAAATGTAGCAAAATAGCAGCAGGTGTGGCAGATCCATCCATGGCAGCCGTGAGACCTCACCACGGATGAAGGAGAGCACCTCATCCGCCTTGCAGAGGAAATAAGTAAGCCTGTAGGGTGAGAAAAAAAGCAAGACCTCTGTTAGGAACCTGATCTAGGATCTTGAAAACCGCTCAAGGTAAAACAATGTAGTGGATCCGGGGAATTCTGAGGGGAGCTGAGGGAAATGACATACAGAGTTATGTAAATGATCGGTTTAAAGCCTTGCTTGAATCATATAAATATATAATATTACAGAGAACACCTAAAAAGGAAACCTCAGCATCACAAAACACAAGACGACTAGACACTCTGACAAGAGTGCATTTCTTTAATCAAAAATAGAAAATCGTTGGCGAGGGCATGGAAGGGTGAGCGTGCTCCTCCACTGGGTGCCTGGAAAGCGGGCCTAGTTTATTTCATGGGGTTAGAGCTACCTGTGTTTGAAGCCAGGGGATGCCCCCGGAAACATTTAAAGATCTGAAAACGGTGGGCGGATTACAGGGGGCTAACGTTGGAGCCCCCAACAGACCCGGACGATGGACTGCCTGCAGATGGGGACTCCCAGGCCTAGGGGGGCACTCGACGATTGCTGTCTTCTATTCATATACTGAGGTTGATTGTGATCACGTGCACTGGGTTAGGGTGGGATAAGGGGTGGGTAGTTGGGGCCTTGGGTGGTTGGGGTGATGGAGGGGGGGCGGGCGGGAGGCTTTTCGAGTGATTAGGTTTGTATACACCTTGACATATGTCTGCTACTTGGCAGTGCCCTCCTGATTGTGGAGAACTGTATTTATGCTCTGCCTAATCAATCAATAAAAGCGGTTGTGAAAAAAAATAGAAAATCGTAGAAGCATTAAGACCCAACAGTGATTTTTCCTTTGAGAGGCATCCAGGGCTCTTTTTTTCAGGACCTATTGAAGGTGACACTCCAGAAATGAACAGCCTTTCACCATGTTCCCTTGAAACCCATAGGAGAGACTACAACTGGGGCCTTCCCTTCTGCCTAACATTTAACTGCAGATTCATTAGTATCAAAGAAAGTCAAAGTCAGAGGTGAAAACTATCCCACAGATGGCCGATTATTTTCAAGGATTTATGGAAAAGCAAGTTGAGTATCAGAAGCCACCGGGAGAAAAATAGAGCAAGCTCTTCGCACATGCAGAGGTGAGGTGATGCTTCTTGGGCATCTGGAGTGTTGGAGGAAGACAGCGAGTATAGTTCATAGCCCATTAGCCCACGTTGAAACTCACATTGGTGAGATGAATGGGAAAGTTCTTTGGTAACAACCTGGCTTGGGAAGGAATGGGGGGTGGGGAGTGGGGACTGGGGCAAGGTAGGATGTTTTGTAGTTAAGTACATTCCCAGAAGTGTGTGTTAATGCGATTTAAAGGGAGAGCAGAGTTCTTTTCTGGGTGGTTTTTATGTGAGGTATTTGTTGGGGGGCTACAGGATGACAACCTTATACTGTCAGATGGTTGCCTCAAGCCAGGTAATAGCTTCTGGTGAGGCTCATCAGAGCTAAACTCCTCAGGCAGTTAAATTCAACGTATTCTATTGTAGGTAGACTAATGGGGAAACCATCAAATGCTTCTCATCTAATGTCTGCGGGTTGAACTGCCCTAGTAATAGGTTTATGGTACTAAGAGTCCCTAAACAAGTAGGTGGAGATATCTGTTTCATCCAAGAGACTCACCTAGTCCTCAGAGATGAATGGAAGTTGCATAGTTTCTACCAACCTCTTTAGTATTTCTATTCTATAATAGGAGAGTTCCTATGGAGGGGCACTGACTCCTCTTGTATGGGAAGTTAATAAGTGAGCTAATTTGCTACAATCTAAACCATAAATCAGGGACAGGAAGAACTCTTAAAACACAACATTTTGACATTCTTGGCTAAGGTGACCTGTCCCTTTGATAATAAGAGGTTGAGGGGGCAGGAATCTTCTTATAGATGGGTACCTGGCCAAATCAGGGGGGACGGTTGGGAGCACCATTTCTTTTTCAGAGGAAGGATCTAGATGACTCTCAGATTTAGGCTTAGTAGATGTGAGGCAAAGGGAGCATTGCGAGGAGGTATAATATGCATATTATTGAGCAGGCCCTAAGGTATATGTACAAGTTGGTCTGTTCCTATTTGCTTCATTCCTTAGCCTTGAGCATAAGAGAGGTTCAATGGATAATGGCTGCAGAAGAGCCTGTGATCTGTGTGATACTATGCCCGGGATGAACGAGTCCAAGAGCAATAGGCTTTTGATTCAATGGGTTCTTGCTTCAAGACCCAGTTGTCCAAGAAGCATCCATTCCCAAATCATAGAATTTTCCACTTGAACAATCCAGGGTTTGATCTGGGCCCATGGCCTTGGGTTTGCTCAAATACTGATCCAGTGGACTTGTGTAACAAAGATTCCCAGAATAAAAAGCATCATTGAAAAAAACTTTATTAGATTTACAAAAGTAGTTACTACGACCTAGAACACCAACTTAAGCAATCATTCTCACATAAAGTCTGGTGTAAAAGTATTCCTAGTAGAGGTTAGATAAGCATGGTGACACTCAATAAGGCAGAGTACTCCTTACCCAATGTTAATCAGAAATTCTATGAAGGGCAAAAAAGCAGGCATCTGCTGCCTACCAAACCGAGGAAGAAGCAGACTTAAATCATATGTGGTGGCAATAAAAGGGAGTACAAACCGGTGTATCATCTGGAATACATTAAGCAGTGGGCTTTTATAACCTATTACTTGCACTTATATTTTACAATCTATATTAAAGTTGCACCACCTCACAGTTTAGTGTGTATACAAAACTCAATTGTGTACAGTCCAATCAATAAATACAATTTCTTCTCCTGGGATTTTTCTTCTTTTTATTTGTTCAATCACCGCCAACGCGTTTCGTTCTGAAACCAGAACTTCTTCAGGGCGTGTAGAGTTCTTTTGCGCAAATGCGGCTATACAGTTATATTATTTCCTCTGCTAATGCACGAGAAAAAAGATCCCATGCTTCATATGGTCCCTTTCATAATCTTCTGAAAGAGTCCAATCCAATTCTATTCTACTTTCTCTTTTTCCTTTTTCCAATTAGTACATTTAATCACAGCTGCGGATTTGGCGCTTTCTTTCGAATATCAGGAAAGTGGACGGACGTATATCTAAGGCTCATAATGGATGCCGGGTCTGAGAAGTGTATATAAACTACCCTTCGGACAATATTTCTGGAATTTATACTTAAAGAAGATTGTTACTTGCTGTGATTAAATGTACTAATTGGAAAAAGGAAAAAGAGAAAGTAGAATAGAATTGGATTGGACTCTTTCAAAAGATTATGAAAGGGACCATATGAAGCATGGGCTCTTTTTTCTCGCGCATTAGCAGAGGAAATAATATAACTGTATAGCCGCATTTGCGGCCGCATAGTAGTGCAGTTCTTAGGCAACCGACAAGCAACACTTAATAAATAACGGTCCGGGCAATACTTTCACCTTTAAAAAGTAAAAGTACTTTAAAAAAAAAAAAGTAAAAGTACTTTATTGCACACACACTATTCCAAATTAATTTACAAATAGATACTAGGTGGCAGATTGGAATGGCCATGGTGACACCCCCATACAGTTCATGTCTCATCACAACCTGAACCCGACATCCACAATACCCCCCACAGACACTCATACACTGAACATACTATAATGGGTGCAGTCATTAGAGTCAAGTTTAATGGCTTATTCAGGTTGACATAAAAATAAAAGATGAAATCTATAATCGAAAACCCAATGGAACAATATTAAAACAGTCCAAGCTGGTAACTCCTATTGGAGACACTCAATGTAATAAGTAATAATTCACTGTTATACATTGATAATAAAGCATGATACATTCAGTATTGTTCAGTGTAAGTGTTTTTTCTATCTTATTGTGCTGCGTAGGTAGCCTTAGGGCCTAAAAACAAAGGGCCCTGCACCCAACAGCCCCATTATTAAAGGATCCAGCTCTAGGGGTGCTCTAAATGCTAGAAAACGCTGGCGATCCCTGCGTTTGCTGCCCCCGTCTGCCGCAGGTAATAGCGGGGGGGGGGGGGGTGTTGGCAACCCTGCTTTTGCCGCCCCACGACGGCCGCAAGTAAGAGGTAGAGCGGGCCGACCCGGCCACCTTTCTACACCACTGCTTTTTAGGTCTCAGCTAGACAGCGCATGTGCTGTCTCGAAGAGAAATGTTGTTTACAATTCAGCCCACCCATAGGTTTACCATGTTTGTTCCGTTGTCACTCTTGTATCCTTTTCCCATTTGTCCATAGCATGAATGCGTCATTTCTCTTCCTGTGTTTGGCCCTCCCCCACAGCATAGACCAGAACTTGTGTCCATCCACTGCTCCCATTTTAGATGCTACTTTTTTCTTTGTCTTTGAGCACTCCACATGAGTGCTTGTCTTTACACTTGCTCTGCCTCCTTCCACCTACAACAACACTGTTGCTTCCTTTCCTTCGTAGCTGGGCTTTATTATTCACCTCCTCATCCGTCCTCACGCTGTTTCCGTTACATTTTGAACTTGTTCATGGTGTTTCATTATTTAAAATACAATTTCAAAAACTGAAATTGGAACCAACATTCCGAAATATAGCAAGGTTTTTAAAACGATGTTTCACAAGGCATGTTGTTTATCAAGCCAGCTGCCACCCACAGGTTCTCTTTTTTTAAACTTAAGTTTAATTTAATTTTCACTCTTCCAGTCCACCTGCCGCGCCCCTGTTATTTAAACATAATTGCCAGCTTCTGGCAGATGACTTGCAACGGAGCTAAATCAGGGCTTTAAGTGGGATGAACAAACTGGGGGGTTGTGGCCAGTATGTTTAAGGGCGTGACTTAAAAACACATAAGCTAAAAATCTGTGCTTAGCATAGTGTGCCTCCTGACTTGTATTTCGCTGTTTCTCTCATTGCATCCAGAAATATAATACAACAAGTAACATCATACCTACAGCGAGTCAGGACTATCGGCTTTGTCAATGGTTGTTAGTTGCGTAAGATAAATAAGCAGCAACTATATCTTGTTACATATAATATTGAAAAAGCTTCCACTTAAAACCCTGGTGACACCATGACAATGTTGCTGCTCCTGAGTTTCAAAAAGAGAAGGGAAATCCAGAGAGAAAATGACTCTCTTTAAAGGATTTCCCTTCCCCTACAAGACTCACCTGGCATGACGTCATGCAGTAACCAATGAGAAGTGATCCGTGTGAGCACATGCACATTGATGTGCCTGCTGTCACTACAGCCCGGAAAATAACGGACGGGTCCAGGGCCCAAACAGAGCTAGATAGAGGCCCTCTATAAAAAACTGCCGGTGCTCAGACCCGGTGAGACCCGGCCCACTTAAAGCCCTGAGCTAAATACAAATAAATACAGGTCTGCTGTTGGGGGCTGGGCACACATTCGCCCCGGAATTGGCCAGGCCAAAGAGCAGCAGTGGGAGCTGGGCTAAGGCAGTTGCTGCTCAGGCACCTTGTTTCAGTTTCTTTAAGAGCTGTTCCTTGTGTGCTCTTGCACAAATATTTTATTTCACAAACATTTTTCTTCACTGTCACGCATGAAAGTGCTTTCAAATATGTGAGTTCAGAATACAGTGCCAAAACCTTTTTCTTCATTACCGTGCATAATAGCACACCCCTAGTCCCATGACATACGGGCACTAGCTCTCTCCAGGTGCTTGCTGCAGCAGTGCCCCAATCCTCAATCTGTACAAAAAAATGCCTAGAACACACTGGGGCTAGTTCACTGTTTTTTTCCTTCTCATCAGCGTTGGTCCTTGGGACACTGGGAGGTCCCACATTCAGTCTTCTCCCTAGGGCCCTTGCCCTTTCTGGGCAGTTTTGAACTTTTTTGAAGGGGGGCTTCATGCACCACGTGTCAGGTCGGTCTCCCCCACCAGGGGGACCAGCAGGCACTGCTTACCATGGTTACTGTTTCCTTGGCGGGGGGCTTTAGGGGACCTACTGGGAATGTTCCCAACAAGTTTACACTGCCCCACTGGGTCAATTCTGGAGATATATGACTCGTTTTGCTCCTGGTGACAGGCTCCAGTCACTAGGAGGGTTTGTTTCTATCTCTAAAAACTTTGCAAATCCAGCGGCTTCTCTTCATGGCTCTCTGGCCCTCGTGCCCCTTATTTCCTAGCCCAAAACTGTCCACGGGCTGGCCTCCTGGGGCTATCTTCAGCCAGGGGCCACCCCCGGCAGCACCTCGCAGCCCTCAAGCAGGGTACCCTCCCTGCCTGCTCGCTCTGGCCCACAGACTCCTTGCCCAGTTGCAGGACTTGTGTGTAAGGAGTCAGGGGTCCCCTCCCGTTGTAGGTCACCAACTTACAGGACCAGACCACGCAATTCCCAGGAGAACCCTCTCCTCAACAGCCCCACAGTAGGTCCACCTCTACTGTCCTACAGAGTATGGGGAGGCCAGTGTGTATAGTTGAGTTGTGAAGGGGAGACCCACCAGGAGCAGCCTGCCTGCTGCTCAGCCCAAGTCCAACTGTCACTTCACCTCTCTGTGTCCCAACATTCCGAGGCTCATCAGACTCCAACATTCTATTGAGCACAGAGCACAAGCACTGGCTGAGCAGGCGGTGTACCATACATTACATTAACAAATGCAGGATACTACACAGCGCTACTGGCACTTGGGAGATACATCCACAGAGTCCAAGTCAGTACAATCCATCCAACAGGAGTCCAGGGTTTCTTGGAGTCCTGTGAAATCCATGCTTCTCTCCACCTGTCACTCCCTTGTGCAGAAGTATTTAAATGGGGGTGTAAAGTTTCAGACATTATTCACCTTTGCCCAATCCTAAAATGGCACAGCCTCACTCTACCCCTGTAGTAATCCTCCTGCAAAGCATTTTAAGGATTTTCCAATATGATGAGTTCAAGTGTTCTCTGTTAAAAACTCCTACAGAACCTTAAGCGTCGTCCTTGACACAGCTGCCTGGCCCCTTTTCCCCAAAACAACAAAGAAGAGGCCCACCTGTGACTGGCTCCAGATGTCTTTGTTTCCCTTGGGTTGAGCCTTCCCAGACCAGGGAAGTGTGAGAATCTCATTAGCACATGCAGATTCTGTCCCAACCCTCTCCTCGACCAGGAACATGCTTACACACCTTTCGGTGTCCCTATTGAGAGGGGAAGGTTTGATCCTCCTCCTGGCCAGCAGAGTACAGACTTTGACCCAGCAAAGTGATTCAAAGCCAGAATGTCATTAATGAGCTGACTCAGAGCATCATGGAAAACTTGAAGTACTGGAAGGAGTGCAGATAGGATAAACAATAATGTTATATTTGCATTTAGGAGACTTGTTTACCATGGAATCGGTCCATCAAGCTAATCTCTAGGCCAGTCTCTTGCAAAATGAACACTAGTGCAGCTTTCACCCATAAAGTATGATACCGTGAAGCACAATACTCTTTAGTGAAGCACTGCAAACTTACTGTGAGTGCCTGCCCACAATATAGGGCCTGCTCTGGTCACCACTAGTTTGTGAAGGGTCCCATCCATGACAGGCTATTTGTGCCCAGATAATCAGCTGAGTTAGACGGTAGTCTCACTCTCTCAGCCCACACACTCATGTGTGCATGTGCTCATGTGCAACCAACCCAGAGCATATTACTCTAGTTGCAGGGCAGGGTTCCTGATTTTAAAGCTGGGCCCTTGCGGCTAGCACTCCAATTCCATTATGACGGAGCTTAAAGTGAGAGAAACTTTTTTTTAAAAATTTTTTATTTTTGGTGCAAAACAAAGATAGTAGGCACATTGTCATCCATCGCATTTCCATACATAAGTTACTAGGTGAATGAGGTGATACAGTATTCACAAAGGCAAAACTTATAACATCCACAGTAGTATATAGCATTGCGAGTTTCGTTGACGATGTGATGAATAGGAATATACTCGTGTCGAAAGAATACAGTTTGCAATTTTGTGTTTTGTTGGCTACTATCCGTCTGAGTCTTGCCGTTCGCACCTTGCAATAAACATAAAACAGTAAAAACAGCACACTTTAGTCCGGCACGTACTTGAAGTAGTAGCTTTCGGCACTCGTGGCACAGTCCATCTGTAAAGAGAGCAGTGTATTGTTACATAGCCCCCTAGTTCCCACTCCCTCCCATGCCACCTCCCACGGCTGCACCCACCCACCTCCGTTGCGCTCGCCCTGTTCACCTAGTTACAACCCAATCAACGCTCCTCGTCACTCTCTGACCCTCCGTCATCATCTTCCTCCAATGGTTCGCAGATATCCCCCCTGTATGCGTTCCAGGATTGCCACACCCCGTTCCATTTACGTGGGTTACCCCTCAATTTGTACACCGCCCTTTCAGTCAACATGAGCATGTCCATGTTGCGGAGCCATTGGGGTAGCGTGGGGAGATCAGCCGACCCCCACTTCTGTGCTATGTCCCGTTTCGCTGTTACCATCCCCACTGTGACCCAGGCTCTTGCATGAAAGGTGAGGTCTGTCGGCTCCCAGATGTTTAGCAGACAGAGCCGTGCGTCTAGGGTGAGGGTGGTATGAAGAGCTTGGGCCATCGTGCGTATTACCCGTTGCCAGTAGCCGACTAACAATGGACATTCCCACACCGTGTGTATGAAGGTCCCTTCTGCCCCGCAGCCCCTAAGGCAATATGGATGATCCGCCCTGTGCAGTTTGTGAAGTAATGTACGGGTGTAGTAGATTCTGTGAAGAAATTTTAGCTGCACTAGGCGGAATTTAGATGATATGCCTGCTTCACGGGGGGATGCCATGGCTGCGTTCCAGTCATTGTCATCCAGGTTACCCACTTCCGCCATCCATTTGTCCTTCAGTTTCCCCAGTGGATCAGGCATATTGTTAATCAGCTTGCGGTACGTCAGCGATGTCGCCCCTTCTTGCATGAAGTCAGTAAGTAGCCGATCCTCCAGAGGGGAGGATTCGGGCAGGGGTGCGTCTGGTGAGATCGCTGCCTGTAGTGCGTGTCGGACCTGGATGTATCTGTAGAGCTCTGTGTTCCCCAACTCATATTGGTCCTGCAAAGTGGCAAAAGAGATCACTCCTTCCCTCGTCCACATGTCCCCCACCGTGGAGATGCCGATGCTGTCCCACTGTGCGAAGCCCTTAGAGCGCCGCAAATGGCCCAACGCCTTTGTGTCCCACAGGGGTGTAAGTTTCGTTATGACTCCATCCCACTTCAACTTTGCCTGCGCCTTGTACCATATGCGGACTGTGTGTTTCGTAGGCCCCGTGAGTTTTGCCGCCACTCCACGGTGATACAGTGGGGCCAATAAGGTGTTGGCACCCAGTTGTGCCCTGTCGGCCTTGTACGCTGGGTCTTCCTGCGGGGCATGTATCCATTGGTTAAGGATTTTGAGTTGGGCCGCCCAGTAGTACAACTGTACATTCGGGAGGGCGATGCCCCCGTCGTACCACCCCCTGTTCAGTTTAGTGTGGGAAATGCGGGCTGGCTGGTTGCCCCATAACAGGCCCGAGATTTGCGCCGTTATTTTCTGGAGGTAGCCATCCGGCACCAGATACGGGGCGTTCTCCAGCACATATAGGAAGCGCGGCAGAGCCATCATTTTAAATAGTGCTGCACGGCCAAGGAGTGTTAGGGGGAGATCCTTCCAATGTCGCACGTCTCCTCGGAGACGAGCTAAGGGGGGTAGTAGGTTGAGGCATGAGAAATCTGCCTCGTTACGGGTGATATGAATCCCCAGGTATTTAAATGACGTGTGGGCCAGCTCCAGTGGGCAGGAATCCGGGAGAGGCGGGAGTGGGCCTCGCAGTTCAAAAATGGTGGACTTAGCCCAGTTGATGGTGTAACCCGAGATTCGCCCATGAGCCGTACATAGGGCCAGGAGGTTAGGGAGACTCTCTTCCAGGTCTGTGAGATAGATCAGCATGTCGTCTGCGTAGAGGGACACTCTGTCCTCCCATAACGGGGTCCATTGTATCCCTTTCAGGAGTTGGGTGGTACGAATCGTAACCGCCAGTGGTTCTAAAACTAAGGCGAAGAGCAGGGGTGAAAGCGGGCAGCCCTGTCGAGTGCCTCTGCCTAGGGGGAAGGTGTTTGAAATATGGCCGTTGGCCGTCACCTGCGCCACCGGGTCCTTGTACAGCATTCGTATCCAGGAAAGGAACACCGGGCCAAAACCCATACGCGTGAGTACTGCAAAGAGGTAGCTCCATTCCACCATATCAAACGCCATCTTGGCGTCCAAGGAGAGGATGGCAGCCGGTTCTTGCAGTAGTGGAACTCGCGCCAACACGCCATGCACCCTGCGGAGATTTAAAGCAGTGCTGCGGTGTGGCATGAATCCGGACTGGTCCGGGTGGATCAGGTGTGACAGAGTTGGCAAGATCCTGTTCGCCAACACTTTGGCAATAATTTTGGCCTCCGGGTTCAAAAGGGAGATCGGCCTATATGAGGTGCATTCGTTGGGGGGCTTACCTGGCTTCGGTATCGCCACAATAGTAGCCATCCGCTGATCGAGCGGCAGCGTTCCCTGTGTTCTAGATTCCTCGTACATATTGAGTAGGGGTGTGCTTAAGGATTCGGCCATGACTTTCAACCACTCAATGGGTATCCCGCTGGGGCCCATCGCTTTGCCTGGATGAAGGGCGCCTATGGCCATCTGGATCTCCTCCACCGTGAGAGGTGCGTCTATGTCCTCGGACATCTCAGGTGTCAGCTCTGGCAAGGGAACCTGGTCAAGGGCAGTCTGCACCTCCCCCTCCTCTACCACTATCTCTGGGGTGTAGACTGAGGCGAAATAATCGGCGAGGACGTTTACTATCTCATCGGGGCGGGTGTGGTTGTTGCCCTGTGGGTCCATAATCTGCAAGATGTTCTTCCCCCCCCCCTGTCTTTTGTCTAACCATGCCAGCAATTTACTGGCCTTGTCTCCAATATCGTATACCCTGTGCTGTGTAGCCGCAATGTCCGACATCGTGACCCTGCGCATGTGATCTGTGAGGCAGTGCTGGTGGATCTGGAGTTCGTGAAGCGTGTCGTCAGAGGGGTTCGCCATATGGGCCGTGTTGGCCCGCTCTAGGCCTAGTTCTATCTCGAGGGCCTCCCGCCTGTGCGTCTTTTTGTGATTCGCTATCACTGCTATGGCCTGACCCCGGAACACTGTTTTATACGCCTCCCACAGTATGGAGGGGGAGGCCACCGAGGATTGGTTTTCTTCGAAGTACTGTTGGGTTACCTTCTTAAGATCCCTGTTAATCCGGGGCACTTTGAGGTAGCCCGGGAAAATCGGGAATAATCTGCGCCGCGCCATGGTCGAAGTGGTGAGTGTCAATGTGAGTGGCGAGTGATCGGAGACCCCCCGTGGTAGTATCTCGGCTTCGGCTATCGTAAGGTGACCATTAATCAAAGTGAAGATGTAGTCTATCCTGGACAGGCTATTGTGTGTGGCCGAGTAGTATGTGTATTGTTGCTGAGTAGGGTGCAGAGCGCGCCAGACATCCACCAACCCCTGTGCAGTCAAGAATGTCTGGAGCCTGTTGGGCCCACCTGCGTGCGCACGTGGGGGAAAGCGGTCTTCTGAGTTTGTGAGTGCCATGTTGAAATCCCCACCTAGTAGTAGTTCCCCATCAGGGAGTGTTAGCAGGAATTTGCCCAGATCCGGCAAGGCCTCAGAGTGTAGTGCTGGTGGGATATAGACAGAAACTATATTAAAGAGCTTCCCCTCCCACTGGCCATGCACTGCCGCGAATCTGCCATGGTCATCCGTTGCTGTAGACTTGACGATGAACTTGGAAGATTTTTTCTGCAGGATGCCGGTACCACGGGACCCCGAGGTGAACTCCGCATGTACTACCATATGATAGCCTCTCCTATCCAGGGCCTTCGTGGCCGCTCCCGACAAGTGTGTCTCCTGCAGGAGAATGAGAGCCGGGCCCCGTCTCCTTATCCCCTGTAGCACTAGCCCTCGCTTGATCTTATCCCCCAGGCCCCTCACGTTCCAGGACATGACAATCAGTGAGTTCTTCGTGGTTGGGCTATCTGTTGCAGCCATTGCTAGACTCCCAATCCGACCTCCCTGCGCCCCGAGTGTGCCAGTATTTCTTGGTTACATAGAACATGCCTAGATACTTAAGTGTGCATAGAACATAAACTTGTAGGACCAAAAAGTCCCATAGAAAAAACTTTTTCAACTCTTCCCCCCTCCCTGCCCCCCTGCTACACGGACTCAAAACTGCCCGCCCCCCCAACTTAGCAGAGTGCATATCCCATCCCCAAACAGTGTACTTGCGCGTTGGGGTGAGGGACTCTCCGCAGCCGGCAGTCTCTCATTCACACCCCCGGAGGCCCTTCACCCAGTGTCCAATGGCGGGAAGCGCTTCACAGCTTAATAGTCTCAATACTGAAGTATGAATGAATTGTCCCCAAGCTTTCATTGTTCCTCAGTCTCGTCCACGCCGCCCTCAGCTCCCAAAGAGTCACTGTTGTCCGGCCTCCCGCCGGAGGCCTGCGAGTCTCTGCGATGGCCGTCGGCCCGGTCCTTTCTGGAGCGATTCGTCCGTCTGTGGTTCTGACCCGGTCTCCATCCCTCGAGCCATTCTTGCACGTTTTCGGGGCAGTCGAAGAACCAGGTTTTGTTCTCCGCTACCACCCGTAGTCTTGCGGGGAATAACATGGAATACGGCAATTCCCTGGACCTCAGTTCCTTTTTCACGTCGAAAAACGTGCGTCGCCGACGGGCGACTTCCGCGGTGTAGTCGGGGAAGATGGCAATGGTGGCGTTCTGGATCTTGAGGGGAGGGGAGGACCTGGCTGCCTGTAGGATTGTGTCCCGGTCACGGAAGTTAAACAGACGTGCCACTATGGGTCGCGGGTTAGCCCCTGGATTCGGTTGGCCACCCGGGACTCGATGGGCCCTCTCCACCGAAAAGAAGTTGGACAGTCCCTTTGGCTTTAGTTCGTTGGTGATCAGGTTCTCTACAAAGAGATCCATCGCCTTCACGCCTTCCGATTCCGGTACCCCTATAATGCGGATATTGTTGCGCCTGGAACGCCCCTCCTGCTCATCCAGCTTCTCCCTGAGCATTCTATTGTCCTGCGCCATCTTCCCCATTTCTCGCTGGAGTTCCGCGACGTCTTCCACCAGTGATTTTGTGATCACCTCCATACTCTTGACCTTCTCCGACATTTTGTGGAGGTCTGCTCTAAGTAGGGTGACGTCCGTGGAGATTCCGCCAACAGTTGTTTGCAGTTGTGCCAATGCTACCATGACGTCGTCCAGCGTGGCCTTTTTTCCCCCAGGGGAGTCGGCTGTTTTACCGGTCTGTTCCTTCCCTGCCGGGGATCCGGTGGGCTTGTCGGAGGTGAAGCGATCTATACGAGTCTGTGTGACGCCGCCCTTAGGGCCCTTCCCCGCCATGCCGCTGAAGGTTGTGCTCCTCGTGCCCCTACGCGCCAGGATGTAGGGATCAGTGCAGGCCCCCAGACCAGTCCGATACAGCAGCGAACAGGTTGGGCGAGCTTCTTCGGGGCGGGAGGTGCTCCGTAGGTCGCCAAGTGCGTAGCGACGATCAGGTCACAAGATGGCGGGTACTCACTCCGTTGTCGATGCCCAGGCTCCCGGCACTTTAGGAGACGACCTCCGATGCTGTCAGGATTCCAGCGGTCCCCCCCTTGGGCACTGCTTCCTTGATTTGCCTGAGCCGCCGTCTCCGACCTCCTGAGGTTTGGTCGAATTGTTGAGGCCACCGCCGCGCGGGCACTTCCGGTCCAAGTTCTCCGGTCAGGATGCACTTCCGGCGGGGTGAAAAGCCAAGGAAGGTCCCGGCTCTGGAGGTGTTGGCAGGCCGGTCGGAGGCTTCGACGTATCTTTGGCTACTGACGTCGGATTTTCTCGCTGCTTGTCGCTGCTCACTCCGCCCGGTCCTGGGATCCGGTGCCTGCCTTTGGGGCTTGAAGTTGTAACGGATTTTGTGTCGGATCGACGAAGAGGCCGCTTCAGCCGCGGAGCTCGTCCCTTATGCTGCCGCCATGATCGGCTGCTAGCCACGCCCCAAAGTGAGAGAAACTTGGTCACTAACAGCAGAGATACAAAAGCCTGGAGGCCCAAGAAGCAAACAACTAGGGTGGCTAAATACGTTAGAACCCATATTCTCACAGCCAGGGAAAAATCTGCAAAGATGTTGACAATGCTGTTCGATGACCTGGCTTCATTCACCTGGACCAAGCTGGAGTTATCTCGAAAAGACAAATGGGAAACAACATGACAAATATTGTCCACTCCATAAATGAGGCAAACAAATAGGGGAGGGGCTTGATGTGTCTGCCACTTGATGCTGAGATAGCATAGGACAGGGTACACTGGCACTTTCTCAGCGAATGCTTACAGGCAAGGGGTTTTTTGCTGTGACAGTGGCCATGATTGGATTCTGGAGGGACTGGAATATTTCCGGTTTTGAATTGGAAGCATGAATACCCAGATGACTCAAACAAAAACTCAAGGTAATACATAACGCAGGTGGTGCACCTTTAACCTCAGGACCAGTTAAGGAGTGTACCTTACCTCTTACATTATCCATGTGTAACCATCAAGTGGTTTTTTAGGGCTCGCCTGTTGTGCGCAGCACAGCTGGCAAGCTCTATAGGGGCTTATCCAGTCTTTATCCACACCACCACTGGCTGGCGATTCCTTGCAGTGCATGAAGCGCGTGCACAATGCCACCAGCCGCCTGCCTGCCTGCCTCGCATTCCCACATCAAAGGCAGCCCTCCCAGCGCATTTCTCACCCCCTAATTATTCACGGCCGGAGGCCGTATCTACTTTTAAAACGTGCACACCCCTCACCCCCCAGTCACTTCGCCCACTTCACACGCGCTCTGCAGGTCATAAACAGGACCATCTGCTCCACTCCCAGCACTGCATGACCATCTTCAAAGCAAGCTTGTAACACGAGCTGCCCTCAGACGTTCCAAGACACACACTTTTAATGCTTCTGAGGTCGATAACATGAGCCCCGTTGCATTGACACACACTGCCCTCACACACACAAGTTACTGTCACACACACACCCTCAACCCCTCACCCTCACTCACCCTCACCCTCACTCACCCTCAACACCTCACCCTCACTCACCCTCAACCCCTCACCCTCAACCCCTCACTCACCCTCACTCTCACTCATCCTCACTCACCCTTAACCCCTCACCCTCACTCACCCTCAACCCCTCACCCTCACTCACCCTCAACCCCTCACCCTCACTCACCCTCAACCACCCTCGACCCCTCCCCCTCGACCCCTCCCCCTCAACCCCTCACCCTCCCTCACTCACCCTCACTCACCCTCACCCCCTCACCCTCACTCACCCTCACTCACCCTCAACCCCTCACCCTCACCCTCACTCACCCTCAACCCCTCACCCTCAACCCCTCACCCTCAACCCCTCACCCTCACTCACCCTCACCCTCACTCACCCTCACCCTCACTCACCCTCAACCCCTCACCCTCACTCACCCTCAACCCCTCACCCTCAACCCCTCACCCTCACCCTCACTCACCCTCACTCACCCTCAACCCCTCACCCTCACTCACCCTCAACCCCTCAACCCCTCACCCTCAACCCCTCACCCTCAACCCCTCACTCACCCTCACTCTCACTCACCCTCAACCCCTCACCCTCACTCACCCTCACTCACCCTCACTCACCCTCACCCCCTCACCCTCACTCACCCTCACCCTCACTCACCCTCAACCCCTCACCCTCACTCACCCTCAACCCCTCACCCTCACTCACCCTCACTCACCCTCACCCTCACTCACCCTCAACCCCTCACCCTCACTCACCCTCAACCCCTCACCCACCCTCAACCCCTCACCCTCACTCACCCTCAACCCCTCACCCTCACTCACCCTCAACCCCTTACCCCCCCTCACCCTCAACCCCTCACCCTCACTCACCCTCAACCCCTCACCCTCAACCCCTCTCCCTCACTCACCATCAACCACTCACCCTCAACCCCTCACCCTCACTCACCCTCACCCACCCTCACTCACCCTCACTCACCCTCAACCCCCCACCCTCACTCACCCTCACTCACCCTCACCCTCACTCACCTTAAACCCCTCACCCTCACTCACCCTCACTCACCCTCACTCACCTTAAACCCCTCACCCTCACTCACCCTCAACCCCTCCCTCAACCCCTCACTCATCCTCACTCACCCTCAACCCCTCACCCTCACCCACCCTCACCCACCCTCAACCCCTCACCCTCACTCACCCTCAAACCCTCACCCTCACTCACCCTCACTCACCCTCAACTCCTCACCCTCACTCACCCTCACCCACCCTCAACACCTCATCCTCACTCACCCTCACCCTCACTCCCCCTCAACCACTCACACTCACTCACCCTCACTCACCCTCAACCCCTCACCCCCTCACCCTCAATCCCTCACCCTCACCCACCCTCACTCACCCTCAACCCCTCACCCTCAACCCCTCACCCTCAACCCCTCACTCATCCTCACTCACCCTCAACCCCTCACCCTCACTCACCCTCAACCCCTCATCCCCTCACCCTCACCCCCTCACCCTCACCCCCTCACCCTCCACCCTCACTCACCCTCACCCCCTCACCCTCCACCCTCACTCACCCTCAACCCCTCACCCTCACTCTCCCTCACCCTCACTCACCCTCAACACCTCACTCACCCTCAACACCTCACCCTCAACCCCTCACCCTCACCCTCACTCACCCTCACCCTCCCTCACCCTCAACCCCTCACCCTCACTCACCCTCAACCCCTCACCCTCACTCACCCTCACTCACCCTCAACCCCTCACCCTCAACCCCTCACCCTCAACCCCTCACCCTCACTCACCCTCACTCACCCTCAACCCCTCACCCTCACTCACCCTCACTCACCCTCAACCCCTCATCCTCACTCACCCTCACTCACCCTCAACCCCTCACCCTCACTCACCCTCACCCTCCCTCAACCACTCACCCTCAACCACTCACCCTCAACCACTCACCCTCAACCACTCACCCTCAACCACTCACCCTCAACCACTCACCCTCAACCACCCTCACTCACCCTCACCCACCCTCACCCTCCCTCACCCTCACCCTCACTCACCCTCACCCTCACTCACCCTCACCCTCACTCACCCTCACCCTCCCTCACCCTCACTCACCCTCAACCACTCACCCTCAACCACTCACCCTCAACCACTCACCCTCAACCACTCACCCTCAACCACCCTCACTCACCCTCACCCACCCTCACCCTCCCTCACCCTCACCCTCACTCACCCTCACCCTCACTCACCCTCACCCTCCCTCACCCTCACTCACCCTCAACCCCTCACCCTCACTCACACTCAACCCCTCACCCTCACTCACCCTCACTCACCCTCAACCCCTCACCCTCACTCAACCTCAACCCCTCACCCTCACACAGTGCAATAGGTCTCAGACCATTTCAGTTACAGCTTTAAGAAATGTTTATGGCTTTTTTTATTTGTAATTCTTTAGCATTGGCTACAGGAAACAAAAATGCTAAACATTTACAAAAAAAACCCATAAACAATTCTAAAAGCACTAACTCTAATGGTGCGAGACCTATTGCATTTCCAATGCTTGTAATCTCATTGTATCACTGAATCATCTGGGTCTTTTGTGGCTATGTTGCTGTAAACCGAAAATAAATTGGGCAACTCTGGCTATATCCCTCAGCTCTGAACATTGCAGAACCTTCTGTTTAGGGGGGGGAAGAGGGGGGGGGAGAGGGGGAGGGAGGGAGGGGGGAGAGAGAGAGAGAGGAGAGGAGAGAGAGCGAGAGAGAGCGAGAGAGAGAGAGAGAGAAGGTGTGTGTGTAGGTGTAGAAGGAAGCGAGGCTACTGACAATTCCTAGAGCTGTGTCCATGATGGCCCCTTTGACCTGTGTGACAAAGAGTTGCATGTGTCAGAAATGACGCAATTACCGCCTCATTGTTTTTGTGGCTATACCATATATCTGAAGGCCTCAGTGGAGATACCGTGTGGACATATTGTAGGAAGCTGGCCAAAAAGAGGTATACCGTGCAAAGAGTCTGAGTATTCGCTTACGAGTGGGCAGGGGCTTGCTCTAGCAATCCCATGGCGCTCTTCTAGATGGTAGTGTGGTCGAGCAGCCTTAGGCTTATCAGAGAGGCTTGTTAGACATTTGCAAATACACACAATAGTCAATACATTATGTGCACCGCTCCATAAGGAGAGCCACACAATTTATAAAAATACCACATATTTTTCTCTCTCTTTAGACACCTGAGTGAATACAATCAGGTAAGTACGTTTTTCAAGTGAAATACTTTTGCGTTTAAAAAGTCTGCATTTTTCAGAGGCTGCAATGTTATCCTATGGAAGGAAAAACAAATATGTCATACAAGTTATTTGCAGAGACTTAAGAGACCAACCTCCGGGACTTGAGGTGAGTATGGGGCAAGGTCCAAGGCAGTACCAGCAGGTCACCTCCAGCTGCACAAGGGTCGGCCGGGTTCAGTGGTGAAAAACAGCATTGGATGCCCAGTACAAGTCAATGGTGATCGGTCTTCATGAACAGATGCTGCAGGATCAGACTGGGAGGCCAATCGGGCTGTACCAACGGGGGGCTCAGATCTCACGATGCTCAGGGACCTTACTTGGTCATCTTCTCCATAAGCCAGAGGTGACGGGGCCAGAGGTGTCCTTAGGCGTCAGGTTTTCATCACCGGAAGCGGCTGTATTAGATAGGGCCTTCAAACTGAGGCCTCAGGCAGAGTCAATAACTCCAGAGCTGGGAAACCCAAGGTGGGCTTCGAGTCTGGGGACCACGTTGGCACCGTAGGCCTACTTCATCTCAGGCTAGGTGGCTCAGGTGCAGTGGTGCTTTCCGGCTTCGCGGTCTAGGAGCCTCAGAGCTCAGTCTTTGGTACCTGCAAGATGCAGGGGAACAGCTCTGCTGTTCCACAGGAGTTCCTAAGTCATCGGTGAAGTGCTGGCAGTCCTCGAAAGCTTTGGAGGATCAGCAGCTTAGAGGGCAAGAAGACTTTGGCGCAATTGATGAGAATAGGCAAATGGGCCTGCAGGGCTGCTGCCTATTCATTTGCTACTTCTGCAGTTCTTACTTTCGTGGCTCTTCAGCCCATCTTCTTTTAGTCAGCTGGATCTGATTCTCTGGTGCCAAGGGATCCTCTAAATACTGAATTTAGGGGGTGTAGGGTAGAAGCCAATGGGGCTACCTACTCATGGGGTCACTACGCACCCTATATAACCACTTCCTAGCCCAGAATTCCTAATTTTACCATCACCAAGATGGCTAAATATAAAAAGTCACATCCACTTCAGGTAGCCCACCTAAGGGGTGACAATGGCCTGAGGGTGTACACCCCTATCTGACTAGCTCATTTTCCCACCTTTCCAGATGCCAAATGGCTCTGTACGAAAGGGGTCCATTTCGTCTCCTGTGAGAGAAACCAGATTTGCATACCAAAGGCGGTGGCCCCTTTGAAGCTCCCCTGCCTTGGAATGCTAATCAGCAGGTCATCCTGTAGGAAGGGGTGAGAACACCCCCGGACCGAGCATGCTTAGGTTCTGGCCTCCTGAGGTTAAAGCCCCTCACCCATGGCGAGGAATCAGAAACTCGTCTCTGGTGGCAGGCTGGTAAAAACCAGTCAGTACGCACACCAGTATCTGGTAGGTTTTTAGGGGGCACCTCTAAGGTGCCCTCTTTGTGCATGTATTACTAAATCCGACATTGGCACCTGTGTGGGCGTATTGATACAAGATGTTTGATCTAAAACATCCCTATTTTCAGTGAAGCCATCAAGTAGCAGGGGAACTCATTTTCACCAGTGTCCAGCACGTACTTTTAAAATGGCTCCCCTGAGCACTTGTACTGGTAGTAATGGAACTGACTAGCACAGGGGCATATTTGCTCATGCAGTTATCCCCTTACATATAGTATAGTGCACTTTGCCTTAGGGCGGTAAGGGCTGCTGTAGGAGTGACTTACTTATACTGCATGTAGTGTTGGCAGGCATGGCACGCAGGCTGTGTGCCATGTCGTGTTTTTACTTTTGTCCACACCAAGACACGTAGCCTGCAGTGGCAGTTGTCATGAGCTTGTTGAGGGGTATCTTAGTGTGGCACAATAGGTGCTGCAGCCCTTAGGGACTCTCTTTAGTACCTCAGGCCCTAGGTACCAGAGGTGGTACCATTTACTTGGGACTTTCAGAGGGTACTAAAAGTATTGCCACTTAGGGAACACAATTGCGCGATTTTGGGAAAGAGATCTGACACTGTGGACCAGGTTAGCAGGAATCCAGTGCACTTCCAGTCGAAATCACATCAAATACCATTCAAAAAGTTGGGGTGCCCATGTCAAAAAGGGCACTTTCCTACATATATGTATTTGTCATCAGAGAAAGAAAGGGTCTTGTTACAAAAAAAAACTCTAATGGAAAGTCTGCAAAGGGGGCTGATAATTCCTTCATCCTCCCCAGCCTGTGCTCCATTATTCTTTGTACCAAAGAACAAGTTAACATCCCGGAAATTGGTTACAGGGAACTGAACGAAATAACAATGGATTGATATTCTCTTCCCTTAATCGGAGACAAAGACTTCCTGGAAGCCGTCAGAGGACTGCATCATTTTACAAAATAGGATCTAAAGGGAGCTTTTTACCTATTCCAGATAAGAAATGGGGTAGAGTGAAAACCTTATTTCCGAACTTCTTATGAGCATTTTGAATACTGGGTAATGCCCTTTGGACTAAGCAATTTTTCAGTCATCTTTCAGCATTTTGTGGTTAGTATTTTCTCAGATATCTTGAATATTTTAGCAGTGATCTCCGTGGTAGACATTTAGATTTTTTATAATTCATTGACCAGCCATAGAGATCATGTGAGGAAGGTGCTTCAAAGCTTCTGTAGAAATTAGCTTACCCACAAGCCTCAGAAATGTTTCATTGAGGTGAAGAAGAATATTTGTAATTCATTTTGACACCTCATGTAATAACTATGGATAAAATGGAGGTTTCCCTCCCCTTCAACTGTGAGTGAAATTCAAATCTTTCCCCTTCAACTGTGAGTAAATTTCAAAGCTTTTGTTTGGCCCTGCCAGTGTTTATCAGCGATTTGTAAAGAATGTCCCCATCTATGCCATTGATTGTTTTAGTCAAGAATATCTCAAAAATTGTTTCAACTGTGCCGAAAAAGCTTTTCCAGCTGTGAAGATTGCATTTAAATAGACACCTGTTCTCCACCATCCTGATCCCACCTGAAAGTTCTTTGTTGAAATGGATGCGTCAGCAGTGGCCTTTGGAGCAGGGTTGCTACAGCAACAAGAAGATGACACAGAACAGCATCCATTATTTTACTGCTCTCCCTGTGTCTCTTCCGCAGATCTAACCTACGCTGTTTTAGAAAGAGTTATGAAGGGAGCACTTTCAGAATGGAGACATCTGTTGGGATCTATACATGTTTTTTTTAAAATCGGAACAGATCATCAAAATCTACGGAAGTTAAAAACGATCCACTGTGGAAATGCGTTCAAAAAAGATGGTTGTATTTCTTTTCTCAGTACAAGTTTGTGATCAGTTATATTCCTGGGGTCTCATTTATGAGGCTGTGCGTCACTTTTACGCCCCCGGTGCGTCCGTCACTTTTTATGACGCACCAGTGGCGTAAAAAGTGCGCCTTGTTGCGACATATTTACAAAGTGACGCATCTAGGTAGATGCGTCGCTTTGTAAACCCCTGCGCAACATTATACCTGCACCAGGTATAATGTATGCAAGGGGGGTGTTTTGATGCAAGAAAGGGTCATGGAAGTGACGCAGTGAAATCTATGAGATTTCACTGCGCCATTTCTAGGACACAAATGCGTCAATTTCTTACGCCTGCCTCACAGCAGGCGTAAGACTGACACAGGCCCTTTCACATGGGGCTTGCCCCATGTGAAAGGACACATTGCTGGAGTTGCATCACTTTTGTGACACACTCCAGCAATGCGTCACTTTTGCTCCATACAGATACGTCAGAAATACTAACGTATCTGTAACTCCTTGCGCCATGATGCGTCATACTGTAAATATGACGCATCATTGGTGTCGCAAGGAGGGCGCAGTAAAAAGTGACGCATCGCTGTTTTCACGCAGCGATGCGTCACTTTTCATAAATGAGGCCCCAGGAATTCACAATTGGGTAGTGGATGATTTGTCCCAAAGATATCTAGGAGTAACAGATGTGGAAATGGCAAAATCCTCCTGCCAAATCGTATCCTCTCCTGTGTTACATCCTTTTTGGAGGAAGTACAAGCAGCACAACACCTCCTTGGTGTCGGAATAAACAAGTTCAGGGACACCCTACAACGGACAGCTAGACAAGGCTCAGGGGCGTCCTTAGGCATGTGCAAGCTGTGCACCTGCACAGGGCCACCAAACCCCAGGGGCCACCACACCAATATATATCCTTAATATAATAATCCTCTGAGGATGGATACATATTTGCGTGGCGTCCCCTCGCAGGGATTTGCCGGTCCGGCTCTGTTCCACTTCCAAACACCCTAACCCCCTCCTCTTCACTGGCCTTCGCGCTCCGCCCCGCTTGGACCCGATCTTCCGGTGCCCCCTACCTACGCTCCCTGCCCAGGGCCGCCATGAGCCTAGAGCCGCCCCTGCATGGCTTATATTTCTTTCGAAAGGATCTTTTTAACTCTACACCCATCCAACAGAGAAGGATGTTGCAGCGGCCTCATGATTCTCCGATCGCTGGCCATCATGCAATAAAGAACACCTTAGAACTAATCATCAACGTTTTTGGTGGCTGCCTAGGAAACCAGCAGGTGAACGCTATAGGAGATCTTGCTCAGTTTGTGCAATGATGAGGACTCCACATCAGAAGCCGGTGGCTTTGCCGCCGACCTTAGGTGATTAGTTTGTTGTTGCTGCTTATTTTATCGTTGATTTACCATCGTCCAAAATAAAAACTGTAATAACCGGGACAATTGATACCTTCTCGACAATGGCATGTTTTTGATTTGCAGTACAAAATGGAGATCATGACAGGTGAATATAACTGATACTGTGTTGTCTCTAAAATCAATGAAAGTCAAAGCCTGTGATGTGCACGAGTTTTGAATGCATGGCCCAGTTTTATATCAAAAGACTCAATGGGTTTGTGCAGAGGTTTAAACTCAGCCTAATAATTAGGCATTTGATGACGAAGCAGATGAAGACACAGGATTAACATAGGAATAAAGGGCCATATGTATCATTCAGAATTGCGATCGCAAAAGCCGTTTCAAATTTAGCTAAGTGGCATGTATGACTGGAAAACAGCCTTGCAAAATAAGGAATTGCAAATTTGCGATTCTCTATTTTGAGATTGCATTTAAGGAATCGCAAATTGCTATTCCTTAAATGCAATGTAAGAGGCCCAGAAAAAGTGCAATTTGGCCTTAAGGAATCGCAAATTACCACCAACTTGAAGTTGGTGGTAATTTGCGATTTATTTTTCAAAGTGGCATGTGGCGCACATAGTGTGCCACATGTGCACACATGCACATTTCAGGGATGCAACATGGTGTCCTTTTGACACCCTGGCACCCTTGAAATTGCAGTCTCAATTTGCGATTCTCTAATTGAGTATCGCAAATTGAGAATGTCTTCCCATTCATTCCTATAGGCCTCTAGACCTATAGGAATGAATGGGGAGGTATTCCTTAATTGCGAATCACAATTTGCAATTAAGGAATATGTAGGATTTGCAAAATTATTTGCAGATCTTACATGAATAGGTTTTGCGATTTTCAAATCGCTATTTGAGAATTGCAAAACCAAAGTTTCATACATATGACCCGCAGTGAAGCAGGAACGAACAGAGGAGGTGAGAACCACCACCAGCAACCATCTGTAGCTGCAATGAGTGGATAACCAATTCCAATTGCATTCATTGTGGTTTTACTGCTGTAGCTAGAGATCTAATGTGTCCCATAATATTAATCAATACTCCACTTTAAAAGATTGATGAAATAGAGATGTAATTTCCTGCTGTGGTGGACCCACTGCCGCTACAAGCATTAATTTGTTATAGTCTTTCGAGCTGGGCAGAATGGTCTTAACTGCTATTGTTAAAAGTTAGACTTTTCTAGCTTCAGTTTTTCAGAGTGCTTGTCTGTATGGTCCTAAACGGATCCACAATCTCATTCCTGGTTCCTAAAATTACACACTGCTATTGTTAAATTTTAGACCAGTATTGGCGCACCTAGGTGCAACAAAAAATTAGGACTAGTACGCAGTTTTGGATTGGATTTTCAGAGCCGAGATTTTGTTAGTCATGTCGCCTTTGAAAATCTTAATCCATGGTGTGTGGTGGTGTTTGGTGGATTAGCAAAAATCTAGTCACTTTCAATTGGGAAAATATTTTGCCAGCAAAAGAGGATTTCTCATTTTTAATGGTACTGGATTAGTTATTTCACCAGAAATAACCGGGTCAAATTTACTAGGATTCGATTACCATTGCCACACCAAGACTTTGAAAGTTGCCTAATTAACTGGACAACCCTGGACTCTTCTTTTTTAAATATCATTTACTAACGTACACATAATATAAAATAAAACAAAAGTATTTGCAAAACTAGCTAGAGCAAAATAACTATTTGCAGAACAAGCTAGAGCAAATGACAGTTGCAACGTGGGGCATAAAGGTGCTAGATTACCAGATTTCAGTAAGAAAAATGAGATCTGGATTATGTTTTTCAATAAAGTAATGAACATTGAGTCTGTGCTTGGGAAAGGAACGAATATGAATTAAAAAGCTATTGAAGTGTCATTGTTGAGGATGCTTTCCTATCGGCCGGCCCTTCGTATCAAAGTACTGGTTACCCAAGAAATATCTACATGTTAAGTAGCAAGCTGGGCCCTCCATTCTGAGAAGAAACAGGGGAGCTATACAATTATTGTAATTGCACACGTTTGAGTATTCATGGAGTTCTTTTTTGATATGTGATTTTGTCTGGACTCCCATTTTGACACATGTACTGCAACCGTTACCTTCCTTTCCCCACAACTGTAAAGAGCTCCGATATCCCTCGGGATCATGTTCGCGCTATATAAAACTTTATAAATAAATAAATAAACAGGTGACTATAACTGAAAATGTCTTGTCTCTAAAATCAAAAAAGTCGAAGCTTGTTAATGGCAAGGTGATGCAGGTGAGTTGGAGCTCGGTTTGATGCATGGCCCAGTTTTATATCACAGGACTCAATGGCGTTGTGCAGAGTTTTGAAGAGCTAGCATCATCTATTTTATTTAGGCCTTTGAGGACATTAAAAGATAAAGGAGTGAAGAGTGACTAAACGGAGTAAGTGTGATCCACCACCAGCAAATCATCTGTAGCTTCAATGATTGGCTAACTTATTCCAGTTGCATTTAATGTGGTTTTAATTGTTGTAGATAGAGATCTAATCTGTTCCATAATATGAATCCATTCTCTACTTTAAAAGACTTATGAAATACAGAAGTTGTCACATTTCCTGATGTGGTAGACCCACTGCCAATACAAGTGATAGTTTGTTAAGAGTTTTTCGAGCAGGCCAGAATGGTTTTAGACTACTATTGTTAACAGTTAATCAGTCTTTTTTAGCTTCAGTTTTCAGCGTGCTTATACGAGCTCGAGGTGAAGATATCAAGCCAAACATTAGGACTGGGGAATGACAGTGGGTGCAACCCATCACAAAGTGCATCTCCTGTGTAACTGCAGAATCAGTATATGAAAATGTGTGTTTTGCAAGTTGAGGGACACCATTTAGTCTTCCAGCTCCAGGAGTCCAATGTGATGGTGCCAGAGACAGCATCTTGAACTTCTCCTTGTGGAGGAATGCTTTTAGAGGAAGATGGTCCAGAATGGGGCAGAAGTGTCAGTATTTCTTGAGAACAATCACAGAAGCAATATTCCTGCTCCATCTCATTTTCTGGCACAAAGTTCGCGATACCCTTACTCAAAAGAGCCAAGACCTCCTGCTACAAAATGTGGGCATGGTAGTCAGAGGTGTTTGGTGTGACAGGAGGAATGGGAAGGACAACAAGCTGGTAGGAAAGAGCTTAGCCCTGGTCAACAATGTTGTTTGCCAACGTGTCTAGTGATGGGACCCTCACCAACACAGGTTGCTTGCGCTTATCAAGGGTAGATTAAAGCAGATTTTGGGGTGGAGGTGGAAAGGCTGCGACTGTTAGCCACAGAGCCCCCTGGAAATCACGTCCCAAAGCTACAAAAGAGCCTTTTGGTTTGCTGCACAGGTTCAGAGATCTGGCGGGAGCATCTTCTGAACTCGCAGTATTCCAGAAGGTTTGCTGGGACATCTACAAGTACCCAGTGGAGTGCATCCAAGCATGGCGGTGGATGGCAAATGAGGAACCCATGGGACACGCCAGGCCAGAGTAGAGGATTTGCTTCACCACATCCTGGCCACTTCACACAACATCTGCTAAATGGTCACAAAGTTGAGCAGGGAGATTCAAAATTACCATTTGCCCCATCGCCCACAAGGAGATGAAAAATCAGACCAGAATCAGACCAGAAGGCAAGCTGCGATTGTGGATTGAAGGGAAGGCTCAACATAGAAAAGACCTTCTTCCAGATTACCTCATTCTTCCTTGACTACCTGTGAGGAGAAGTGGGTAAATAATCACAGATCTGCTTCGAGGAAGAAGCCACCTGAACCACAAGGCGATCTGTGGTGGGGGTGGCCTTTTAGATATTTTCGGCCCCTAAGGTGTAGGGTGATAATTGTGAGTGAGCTGGAGGTGGCAACCAGGGCACAGGCTGGCTTATCCATTGCAACCAAAATAAAGTCCATTGATGCCTATTAAAAGGGAAGCAGCAGCTTGAGTGCCGAACATGTAGGCTGGAAAATCTCTCTTTGAGGTTGGCCTTGTTCTGTACAGCAATTGGCTGGTCAAGGGATACTAGAGCCTTGTGCAAGACAATGATTGGGGTAACTTCTTCAATGGGAGGGCTCAAAGAGTGCTGCGGTAGCTTTTCCCGCTGTGTGCGGCGTTTTTTAAAATACCGCGTTACATGACGAGCTCAGCTCGTCATCAGCATACGAGCGCCGCAGCTGATGACGAGCTGAGCTCGTCATCAGCATCAAAGGTGTTAAGGCCACTCGAAGAAAGTCACCAGCATCAGACCCAGCGTGTTGATGGAGGGGGATTAGGGAAGGGGTATTTGGGAAAGATGGCCCTGCTCATTACTACTTTCATTGTCATGGTAAAAATAGCGGAACTTCTGGGCAGGGTCTATATCACCTAAAGATCTCCCCGAGCCTCCTAAAGTATTCACTATATGTAAGGGGCCTGTGCCTTCATCACCTGCTGAGATTAATGCCTAGATCTAACCATAAAAGCCTAGGGACAATTAGCTAAATCTTATAGTGGCCCAAAAGTTGGTGCCGAAGGAGTCGCAGCAGTTGCAACCAGCAAGACCTTCTGAGGAAGTTCAACTGGTGCCAGAGCAGGGCCACCAACACTGGGCTCTGAACAGCAGTCTGAAGGCCAGTTGGGGGTCTTAAGAGCTCCTTTCTGCCCACAGGCTCACCAGAGGGATCAGCAAAGGGCTTGGAGGAAGCCTGCATGGGGTCAGGGGGCTGGAAACTATAGAATCAGAGCAAGTGGCTCCCAAGCAAGCAATGAATCAGGCCATAATGGATTCTACACCAGATTTGGCTCTGAAGTCTAGGCCGGTTCAAGTTGCAAAGCCATCGTCTGGATGATCTACCACTCCAACAGAACTTATTTTTTCCTTTGGAGGATGTGCTAGTCAATGGTGACCCAGAGCAAGACTCGGTTCGGGACTTGGACTTTGAACAAAGCAGCTTCCACAACATTAGTTTTGAGCCCGAACCACGAAGAGCAGGGCTTACCGCTCCCTGGTAGCCTTAGAGCACATAGTGTTGCAACTGTTCTGTGACTCTGAATTGTGCTTCTGGCCTAAACAAGAGATTAAAATGTCTACCGCAAAAATGGCACCTTTTAAACCGTGACATTTTGGGGAGGGATATGCCTAAAATACTGCTTTAGACAATTTAGAATTGTAAAAAAATGTACTAAAGAGAGTAACTCTATATCTGGGTTAAAGGGGTCAGAAAAAAAAGGCAATGACATCTGTGCACATGGGTAGCTTTTTTTATGGCACTGTGATGTCACATCAAAGCAGGAACCCAAAGTCGGTATGGAGCAGAGGAGCTGCCAATTGGCACAGCAAAGCTGTTTCAAGTTCCCAGAACCAGTCAGGCATATGGCAGGATACAAAAGGTTAGAAATCTGCAGTTGTATCTATCAGAAATATTTTATTGAGGTTTAACTTAATTCAGGGAGTTTAAAAACTAGTATAACAAATAGTTTTAAAAAAGTATTTATTTTTTAAGCTTCAATTGCTATTTTTTTTTTAAATAGTGGAAAAAGGTTAGAGGCGACATGCAGAATTGGAGGGGACATGCATAATTAGAGGGGACATGCATAATTAGAGGGGACATGCATAATTGGAGCCTAGCTCTTTCTCTGCCCTTCCCAGCTCATGGCCATCAGATTGGATTCCTTGGTGTGATTGATGTCAGGATCTACAATAGGCTGGAGGGGCTGATACCCAGAATAACCAATGTTCATTACCTCTTATCAACAGTCTACCCGCCACCTAGACCCCAAACTTGTTTTTTTTAGCTTTCGAGTATTTGTACACAGTGATCAAACTTTCACCCAGCAATGTTCAAAATAAAAATAAGTTGTGCTTTAAATCTGATGGATCATTCTGCGGTTACATGTCATGGGTTGTCCTGATTTATTACAGTGATGTGCTTTACTCCTCTACTAAAAATGTTTGATAAAAAAAAAACTGAAATACTTTGGCCGAGAGAGATTTGTATATTGTTGTGACCTTGAACATCCTAGTGATTTTCTGATTGCACATTATAAAACACACAAAAAAATTCCCTTTTTAACTAATTCACGTCAAGAAATCCTTTAATTATTTTTTTACCAGAAGATTTATATATGTAGCTTTAATCGCCTTTTTCCCGAAGGATGACAGAGGAGCCATATGTTTATTGACAGTCCTTCAAAATGTGCTGTATGGCTTTAATACGATTGTGTGTTGTCTGCATGAGCAAACATGACCAGACTCACTTCACTCAGTGTGGGAATATCATGGCCACCTGCTCAATGGAGGGTCAAATACCTACTACAATTCACAGTAACCGCTATGATGAGGTACAACTACACTGCGTGCCACCTTTGTCTCTCTTGCCGAGTGCGTATCTTTGCAGTTCAATAACCACTGTAGTTGTCTTGCTATTGTTCTTCAACTTCACTTGAAAGTGCCATTTGCCCTGATCTTTGCCAGAATGGGTCTGTTGAGTGGTACTGGTTATTTCTGGATATAAAAAAAAGACCCAAAAAAACAGTATGCCTGGCTCATCCTTAATTTCTATGCCAACTATGGTGTCTCACCTAACTTTGTAGCCCTGATGTTCAAACAGAAACAACTTCTGGTAACCTTGCAAGTCAAAACTGAGGGTCTTGCAATTTCTTATCCGTTGGAGGTAGAAAAGCTTGTGGAGTTTTTTTCTCTCGCTGAAATCCAGTCTCACTCAGAGAAATGTACAACCTCCTTGGAGTCCTCAGTAAGCATATGACTTTTGGATCAGTTTAAACTATAGATGTCCAAGAGGTGGATCTGAACACCTACCTCTTGGCTTGCTGCAGATCGCCACCCCTGAACCGGAGACTCTTACTTTGTTTCTCTTTACTGTGAAAACCAGAAAGCCTCTTTCCTTGATTGCTACTCAGTTTAACTTTATATGGTGGCTTCTAGGGTGTTTTTTGTTCAAATCTCAACCCAAACCTACAGGGCTCTCTACCCTAAAATTAAGTTCGGGCTGATTTTATTAAACTCACTATTTTGTGTTGTAGGACTTCTTTTCCTTTTGACTGGGGAGTTATTAAACAAATGTGTAGTACATACAAAAAACCCACTGTCCGACATCTTCAAAGTTCTTAGATTGGTTGTTGTCTGGTATATAATGTGTGAAATCTCAAGTTACCAGAATATCGAAGCTAAAATATCAAGGACCAAATATAGAAGATGGTGGTGCATATAGGTACTTATAGATTACTATTCTTACCTTCACGCCTACGCACCTTGATAATATATTTTATATATATATATATATATATATATATATATATATATATATATATGCGCTGGGGAACAACGTGCCGATTTGGTGTGACGCAAAAAAGCAGCAGCCCAGCCGGGGTTGGATTAAGCAACCTGAAAATTTAAAGTAAAGAACAGAGGGAACATACAGCGGCATCCACAAATGATTTCATACTTACCCGAACTACCATGATGCAAGGCATGTAAATGCCCATTGTGGCGGGACTTACCCTACAAAATCGTGAGTGCGATTCAATTAGCACTGCTGTTTCCCCCAAGCCAGTGACCAAGGGATGACCCCAAAACGCGTATGGCAAAGAAAGAGTGTGTGCTAAGAAGACCTGGCCGTGTATGCTGCTGTCCATCAAATTAAAACGGCGAACTCAACGTTGTGTGTGGTGCTTTCTACCTTCGGTCAACCTCATTTGGAATATATATATATATATATATATATATATATATATATATATAAATATAGTCACAGTACATATGTATGGACTTAAGTATGGTAAACCTGAACATATTTACTTACCGGTCATTTTAGTTTAGATATATAGTAGCTCGAGATTTCACACTCAATATTTCTCAACTACACTTCTCAGATTCCTTGCCCTTAGAAACACATTGATCGTAAGTGCAAAAACAGTGCGCAAGATCAAAATTCAGTTCCAAGGCTTCTTGTTTTTGTGTTCACCCTTATTTTAAGAGTTAATTTAACATTAGTGTAAATAAAGACACATTAAGTAACAGCTTTGACTGGACACAAATATTCACACTGGCACCTTAGTGTATTTATATTGACAAGCACCCGGAACAGACCGTGTATATATATTATATATATATATTTTTTTTTTTACAAAACAAACGGTTCCCAATTGGTGCACGCTTATTTCCACTGGTGCTTTGTCGAGGTTAGACCCTACCTCGTAATTATCTCTTGGTACATACCGAGAAGAAATTGTGTATAAATCATATGATGAATTGATAATACAATGGTGAATACACTATGAAAATGTATACATGTAAAATAAATACGTTCTCAGTGCAACAAAAACATGATTGAGCCTGTAGCTAACTACAAATACCAGAATGTATCAATACTGGGTGTAGATTGTAGCACTATAAAGGGTGAAATAGAAAGGGGACTCACGGAACTGTGACCAAGGCCATTTCTTGGCTGAAACGTTGGTGTTGGTGTTTATGATGCTTTAATATAAGCTATCAAATCTCTATAACTTCTGGAGTGCTTTGAAACCTTTGTTCCAAGAGATATATATATATTCACTGAAAAAAATCACAGGTTTTAGGGACGTTATAGTTAGTTGGACATTTCACTTGCACAAAACCAGAGAAATTCGAGCATTATAGTTAGTAGAGATAACTATAACTTGCGCCACCGCAATGCACTGCTGATGACGTCACATATTACATCATTCATGACGGTCAGTGACATCACTGATGACATCATCCAGCGACTGTGTGTTTCTGTAAATTGTAAATATGATTATATATATATATATATATATATATACACACACACACACCATGGTGTATTGAAGAATGAGTGGGTGTATAAGTATCTGAATGGATGATTTAGTCGGTGAGTGATTGATTGTATAAGTGACTGATTGAGTGTATCTTACGAAATGAATGGGTTAGTGGGTAAACTGTGTAAATGTCTGTATCTGTCTGTCAGTTGGTGTATTAGTGGCTGCATGGGTTGGTGAGTAGCTACACGACTGTGTATATGGGTTATGGATTGGTTGTCTGAGTATCTGTATGGGTGCCTGAGTGTCTGTGTGAGTAGGTGGTGGGTGGGTGGGTGACTGTGCATAGATGTGAGTGGGTGATTCACTGGGTGTGTGGGTTCAAGAGTGCATCTGTGAAGGGCTGTACGTGTGTGTGTGTGAATGAATGTCTAAGTGATATATGTGTGAGTATACAGCAGTGTATGGATGAGTGTGTGCTTGTATCAGCGATTGTATAAGAGAGTAAGTATGTGTTAGTATTTGTATAAATGAGTGAGTGAGGTGTTCTATGTATAACTGTATAGGTAAGTAAATGGGTGTGATTGATTCTTTGCATGACTGAGTAGGTGTGTGAGTAAGTCTATGGATGAGTGGCGGTGTGTGAGTGTATGTAGAAGTGCATATTATAGTGACAGCATGTATGAGTTACTGTATGGGTGAATGAGTGGATGTGTGTGTGTGTAGACCTAGGAATCACTGAGCGGGTATGTACTAACTGCTATTGATGTGTCTATGGTTTCGAAAACGGTAGTCTGTATTTTAGAGTGGGTGTATAAAAGGTTATATTAGGGTGTGAGGAGGTGCATCAGATTATCCCTTGGATGATGTCATCAGTGATTTCATTTGAGATGTCATCAGTGATGTCACTGATCATGTCATGAATTATGTAATATGTGATGTCATCAGCAGTGCATTGCGGTGGCGACCGTTATAGTTATCTCTACTAACTATAGTGGTCGAATTTCTCTGGTTTTGTACGAGTGAAATGTGCAACTATAATGTCCCTGAAACCTGTGGTTTTCTCAGAGAATTTTTAAGGTTTTTTTAAATGCTAATTTCCAACTAGAACGTCCCTGAAACGTATGTTTTTTTCAGTGAATTTCAAAGGTTTTTTAAATGCTAATTTCTAACTATAACATAGCAGTCGTGTTTGCAGAGTGGTGGAGAAAGGTGGGCTTGGCCTCCAAACACGTTTTAGCAATCCCACGGTGTGAGATTTACTGGAGGGATAGTTAGTCCCCAAAGTCAATCTTGGGGGCCAACTACCCCTCCTATTACCTCCAGCAAGTCCCACACAGCACAATTGCTAACTTCTCATACTAGGCCATGCCCCCTTTCTCCACAACTCTGCAAACGCACCCCCTTGAATACGGAGGGTCCCTGGGGGCCAACTTGCCCACCAGGTACCTCCAGTAAGTGCCACAGAGCGGGATTGCACCACTCTGACGATGTCCACTTGTGTGCTGAGGTCCTCAGGACACAAGAGGATCTCATCCCCCCACCACCAGTGCACCAGAGTGGTGTAAAAAGGGGCGTGGTCTTGGACCACCTCTCTGCAAAGCAGCTCTGTGGCGCAAACTGGAGGTACCTGGTGGCCTAGTTGGCACCCAGGGTCCCTCCGTATTCAAGGGGAATTAATTCCCCAACAACGCGCTTGGGGACGCGTTTGTAGTGTGGTGGGAAAAGGGGGCGTGGCCTTCGGCTAGCTGCCACCTTTATTTTTATAATATTTTTTTATTACAAGATGAGCTGTGTGGCCCCCCTTCTTTTACATTTCTTGGGCCCTGGGGACCCCATCCCCCAGGTCTTGACCATTTTTTTCTAATAAATTTTTTTTTTAAAAAACACATCGGGAGGGAGCCATTTCGCCCCAGGGACCCCATCCCCTGGGGCATGGCCAGTTGTCTTTTTTTTTTAACTTTATTTCTTTGGAGGGGGGGCCACGTGGCCCCCTTCATCAGGCCAATAATGACCCCGGTGACCCCATCTATCCGGGCCTGGCCGTTACTTTAAAAAAAATAAATATGTTTAATTCCCCGCAGGGGAGGGTGGCCGCGTAGCCCCACTCCCGGGCCACTTCTGACCCCGGGGACCCCATCCCACGGGGCCTGGTCACTACGGTGGGGACCGTGGGGGGAGCCCCAATGGTCATGCAGGCTCCCTGCCTCCTGCGGGAGCCAGCATGCAGCTCCCCTTGCTCGAAAGCAATTCTGCTTTGCTTTATTGAAGCGAGAGAAGGTTTCCCTGCTCTCGCTTCAAGGAAGCAAAGCAGCGTTTGGTACGACAGGGCGGGAGCCGCACTGCTCCCCCCACACCTTTGTTTTCAAAGCCGGAGGTCCGCGGAGAGGTGGCAGTCCGCGGGGCTGCGGGGGACCACGTGCCCCCCGCATTTAATTACTATAGCCCCAGTGAATTAAAACATTGCAACTGATAGGTAGGGAAGATGCGCAGCAGTAAGTTTAAACTGTGATAGAGCTGTAAGGTTGATTAAGGTAGGTTCCTCTCGCAGGTAGCGTGTCCGACCACAACGCTAGCAATTATAGTTAATAGTGCATACATGTAAGTGAATGCATCCCTGGTTGAGGCACTCCTTTGGGTTCCAAAAAACGACTCCACTGTGTGTAAGTTGGTAGTTTGAAAGTTTATGTGTAATATACAATCCAAATGGATAAACTCAACATTTCAACTTGTATGATATAATGATGATAATCTCATTGATCATTGAGTTGATATACACTCCAACTCCAATGCATTTCGGGCCGGATAGCCCTTTTTCAAGGAGTACTACGAAAGAATGAAGAAGATATAATAAATCAAGCGGAATGTGATACTCTGTTGAAGGTTGTACAAACTTAAAAAGTAAGAAAGTGTAAAGTTGCATGCAGGTGATGTTGAGAAAAACCTGCACCTATGTAACATACAAATGAATAAAGAATGTGCGGAGATCTCAGGCTGGTGTGTCCTGTGAGGTAAATAGAGATCAAAAGCAACGTGAACTAATGTGCAGAATCTGGTGTATAGAGTTGGACGAACGCTAACAGAAAACCCAAGTTACACCGTCAGTAGTGAAGAGGTGACTGGCGAAAGTTGCAGGGTGTGTCTTACTAGGGTGAACATAAGTAAAACATAACAGAGCATGCAAAGGATAAACAAGACCACTTACGGTCATTTAAACGGACGCATTCGGTTTAGCTGTGAATAAAGGTAACGGGACATCAGATTCCCTGTGCGCATAAACAGTGCTTATAAGTAAGTTACGTGTTAATGTGAGGCGACTTACATTTAAAGTTAGTAGAAGCTTGCGTGTTGACGTTCCAAGCAGAACGCTGGCTTCGTCCAATGTGAACGCGGAAGTGAGGTTGTATGTGGGTTCGGTTATGCAGGGATGTTAGTCACGTGGTGATGAAAAAATAAATGATGGACTAGCGCAGCAGCCATCTTAAGAGGTGCAAGCGAAAGTGTGCGCGCTAACAAAGAATCTCTAAGATAATGCAACATCTCCGAGATAATACGACATAGGGACCATGAGTGGAAACTAGTATATAAACACATATATAAACACATGTATAAACACATGGTAAATCAAAAGTTAATGGGTACTAAAAGACTATACTCCTTCAAATGGTAAGGTAACATGGTTCAATGAATAACAGGCCGTTACAAAGTGTTAGTGTCAGTAAGCCACAGGATGTGGTTCCAAATGGAGAGGGTTACAGGTAACAACTAAATTCAGTTCTGTCATTTATTCCTAGAGGTTTCATGGTTTGCAAACGATAAATCCATGTCATTTCACGTTGCAATAGGAAGTTGCGGTTGTCTCTTCCTTCAGCTTTACAAATGGTTTCAAGGACCACAAATTTAATTTGGGCAACTGTATGTTTGTACTCATTAAAGTGGACCGCAACGGCGGATTTTTAATTTTTGGTTTTTATATTGGACTTGTGTTCATTTATTCGAACTTTTATTTTTCTTTCAGTTTTCCCCACATAGAGTTTACCACATGGGCATTTTAGGGCATAAATGAGGTTTGTGGAATCACAAGTAGCATTAATGTGCAGTTTAATATTGTTTCCTTTCATAGGGTGGGTGATGGAATTTCCTCTGATGATGTTATTACACTACTGCAGTTCATGCAGGGACGTGTGCCTTTGTTTTCTGAGTGGATAACCCGAGTTTTTTTCAAGAATTTCTTTGATGTTGTGACTTCTTGAGTACGCGAATAAAGATGGTTTATTGAATATATCATTGAAGTCAGGTTCAAGCTCCAATATCGGCCAGTGTTTGAGGATGATTTTCTTGTAGGTAAGACTCATGGTAGATAATTTAGATACAAGACCCATTCTGTTATCTTGTCGTTTTGTGGATTTTTTTTAAGGCTTCTTGTCTGCTGGTAGATAGGGCCCGTGTTTTCGCGTTTTCTAGTATGGATTTGGGATATCCTCTTTCTGTAAATCGTTTACTCATTTCATCAATGCGTTGTTCAGCGAGTAGATCATCAGACGTTATGCGTCTGACGCGCAGCATTTATGACAATGGTAAGTGTTTTTTAAGTGCTCCCTGGTGGAAACTGGAGTAGTGGAGAGTGTTATTACGGTCTGTAGGTTTACGATACAAGTCCTTTTTAAATCCATGGGGAGTTCTAGTAATGGCCACATCCAAAAAATGAATGGTTTCATTGCTCATTTGCCATGTTAATTGGATTCTCTCGTTTTTGGAATTCAAATCTGTTTGTAGATTAATTTCTGAGTCTTTCCATAAGATGAACAGATCATCAATGTAACGTATGAATAGCTTGATGTTGTTGTTAAAATCATCATTTCCATAAATATATTGTTCCTCGTACTCTTTCATGTATATATTTGCGTATGTGGGAGCCGCACAGTTGCCCATGGACATTCCGGACATTTGAAGATACCAGTTTTCATTATGTTCGAAATAACTGTGATACAAAGTGAAAATCATAAACTCTTGCATGGGTAAATCAATGTCACTGTGTAGAAGGGGTTTTTCAAATCGCTTCAATACCGCCATCATGAGGGATGGAGGTATACAATGCACTAACATCAGCAGTGCATAGTATGAGTTGGTCATCAGGTAGAATGGAGACTTGGGAAAGCTTATGTAGGAATTCAGTTAATGCTACTTGAGTACAAACATACAGTTGCCCAAATTAAATTTATGGTCCTTGAAACCATCTGTAAAGCTGAAGGAAGAGACAACCGCAAATTCCTTTTGCAACATGAAATGACATGGATTTATCGTTGGCAAACCATGAAACCTCTAGGATTAAATGACAGAACTGAATTTAGTTGTTACCTCTAACCCTCTCTATTTGGAACCACATCCTGTGGCTTACTAACACTTTGTAACGGCCCGTTAATCATTGAACCATGTTACCTTACCATTTGAAAGTGTATAGTCTTTTAGTACCCATTAACTTTTGATTTACCATGTGTCTATACATGTGTTTATATATGTATTTATATACTAGTTTCCACTCATGGTCCCTATGTCGTATTATCTCAGAGATGTTGCATTATCTTAGAGATTCTTTGTTAGCTCGCACACTTTCGCTTGCACCTCTTAAGATGGCTGCTGCGCTAGTCCATCATTTATTTTTTTCATCACCACGTGACTAACATCCTTGCATAACCCAACCCACATACAGCCCCACTTCCGCGTTCACGTCGGACGAAGCCAGCGTTCTGCTTGGAACTTCAACACGCAAGCTTCTACTACCTTTAAATGTAAGTCGGCTCACATTAACACGTAACTTACTTATAAGCACTGTTTATGCGCACAGGGAATCTGATGTCCCGTTACCTTTATTCACAGATAAACCGAATGCGTCCGTTTGAATGACCGTAAGTGGTCTTGTTTATCCTTTGCATGCTCCGTTATGTTTTACTTATGTTTGCCCTAGTAAGACACACCCTGCAACTTTCGCCAGTCACCTCTTCACTACTGACGGTGTAACTTGGGTTTTCTGTTAGCGTTCGTCCAACTCTATACACCAGATTCTGCACATTAGTTCACGTTGCTTTTGATCTCTGTTTACCTCACAGGACACACCAGCCTGAGATCTCCGCACGTTCTTTATTCATTTGTATGTTACATAGGTGCAGGTTTTTCTCAACATCACCTGCATGCAACTTTACACTTTTACTTTTTAAGTTTGTACAACCTTCAACAGAGTATCACATTCCGCTTGATTTATTAGATCTTCTTCATTCTTTCGTAGTACTCCTTGAAAAAGGGCTATCCGTCCCGAAATGCATTGGAGTTGGAGTGTATATCAACTCAATGATCAATGAGATTATCATCATTATATCATACAAGTTGAAATGTTGAATTTATCCATTTGGATTGTATATTACACATAAACTTTCAAACTACCAACTTACACACAGTGGAGTCGTTTTTGGGAACCCAAAGGAGTGCCTCAACCAGGGATGCATTCACTTACATGTATGCACTATCAATTAAAACATTGCCCCCGGGACCTGGCCCACCCGGGGGCCTCATTAAAATGAAGCGCAGGAGCCCACACTTCAGTTCTTTTTTTTCGGGGGAATTCGCAACCCCAATGCGAATTCCGCTGAAATTATAAAATAAAACATTGCTTTTTTTTAGCCATGGTGGTCCTTGTGGGACCCTCTGAGCAGGCCTAGGGGGTCAGGGTGTTTTTACCCTTCCCCCTTATCTTGTTTTTTATCTTTGTTTTACTGTTTTCTTGTGACTCAGTTCTACAGAGCCACAAGATGTCTGCCAACAGTTCCTGGTTTGGAGTGTTGGCTGCCAATCAGAGTGAAGCTCATGCCTGGGAGGGTTCGCGAACCCACCGCGGCCACAGATATCAAAACTTTTTCTTTTTCTAATTTCTCAGGAACTACTTAACAGATTTACACCATTTTAAAAAAGGTCTCTTTCTGAACCAAGGGCTACCTTTTTGCCAAATTTGGTGTAATTCCGTTCAGCAGTTCAGGCTGTAGCTTTGTCTAAAGTTTCCTATGGAAATTAACATGGGGAAAAAGCGTTTTGGGACCCCCCTTTTTTCTCGGCCCCGCTGGACGAATCATCTTGAAGCTGACCGAAGCGCCCCATTAGTTTTGAAAATTTAGTGGAGATTTGTCAACCGGCGCCAGAGTTATTGGGAAAAGAAAAAACGCTTTTTGAATAGAAACAAGGTCCCAACTATAACTACCTACTCTCTCTCTCTCTCTCTCTCTCTATATATATATATCCCCCACCCTCCAAAAAAAGAGGCGCAATAGAACCATAGCATCATTGCACATCTTTGTGCCATAGACACCCAGTGCATTTCCTGAGTTGTGAGTCTGTGGTACACACTTTAATCAATGCTCCTCCCAGCTAATTGAATTACTAGAGTAAGTTTTAAACTCCACAAATCAGGATCATATTTGTAGGCTACACAATAATCAAAGTAGTTACCTTCTTGCAGCCGTGGGGCGACTGTTTAAAGACCACCCAAACTTTTTAACTCTGGCTGGAGACGTCCAACTACTGGGACTCTTAGTTCCAGCCTCCTCTCCAAAGCTGCTCTTAGAAACACAGCAGCCATAGGAACTCCAGAGCACTGCTGCCACTTTCAAGATCCACCAAGAGCCAATCCCTTAAAAACATAGAAGGCCCAAGTGATACTTCATGTCTTGTGTAGCTACAATCAAGAAAATCAGAGCAGTTTTGATGTTTTTTATAATACCACAAATATTTTCTTAAATGTTGTTAGCAAAAAAGGAGAGTGTTTTAAATAGAGTTCATACAAAGGGCCATGGTGACCAACTCATCTTGCTTGATGTACAGATCAATGCGAGGCTGTGCAGATTAGCACATGCCATGGCACAGGCAGCTACAGATGATACATTGATAGAGGACACCATTGGCCCTCCACAGGTGTGTATACAGACTCAAATGACCACTCATTGCAGATGTTGACTCCACAAAGTCAAAGATTTCATGCTGTGATCTCACATACCACATCTCCTTGTGACCATCTCTCAATGCCCCGACTCTCTCTAATTGCCCTGACCAGCTCAAACACTTCCAAGGTGGTAAAGTTCAGGACTAGCCAGGGAATAATGTCGTGTCAAGACAGGGTTGGAGCATTTTGTTGGCAGTCGTCCTGTCTAGCTGATGGTCCATGTCCAGCTCACTGTCTGGCCTCTAACGAGCTCTTGATGTCACAGAGACTGGTCGTCTGACAGACATGTGGCAGGAGAAATAAAGAGCTGCACAGACAGAGTTCTCTTAGTGATCACATGTACATTGAGCACAGTCTTAGAACTTGGTCATCTTCTTGTGGGTGTCTGCCTTCTTCTGTTGCCCCTGGAGCTGCACATCCTGGGCCTTTAGGTGCTCCAGCTGTTTCCGTGCACCAGACAACCGCACCTCCAGCTGGTTGGTGACCACACTGTCCCTACAAAAAGGACAAGAAAGGTACATCTCAGAGCACATCTTAAGTATAGTTAGTCACACTCTGTCTGTCTGTTCTAACCACCATCCAGCAGAAAAGAGCTACCCAGGCTACCGACCCTCCAAAACAAGGAAAGGCACTCACCATTAACCCCTCGCTCTCCAAACCCAGCCAGAAGGGAAGGCGCCCATTCACAAAATCCACGAATAGAAGAGTAGAACCTCACCCTTTAAAAAAAACTTATCAAGTACTACACCAACCACTCTTGAACTGAAGGTAAATTAAAGATCTTATTGATGAGTGCACTTTCAGAAGGCCAATCGAGGTATCAGTGAAATACTTAAAAAAACAATTAAAAAGTGGTGACAATGAAGAACACAGAGTATGGGATGTAAGTAAATGTTCAATTTCTCTTGGAAACTTGATACTTGTGATTTGTCCGTTCCAGAGTCCTCCAAATGTTGTCATTGCAGGTCCCCAAAGAATAGGGCTGGAACGGTGTTCATCCAGTATCAACCTATCGGATCTACCGGGTAAGACTAGTTTAGAACTCTTCATGTCTGATGTTGAGAGGTATATCCAGAGAACTATTTAAATTTTCATCTTTGTACCCAGATACCAAAGGCCAAACTCGATGGCTTTGTAGGCCAAGAGACAAGGGAAAGAAAAGCGACCAGATAAGAATCAGGGAAGGTGTGAAATATTACACTAGTCCTAGTTACAAGCAAAAGAAAATTCTTTGCAACCAATCACACAAACCAGCTTAATGCAGACGTAGAAAACGTCAAGGAGGAACCATACAAATGTTTCTCCAATTGTATTATTTGGAAAGCATATGGTTGCAAAGTGGGGACCGGGAGCCTATGGTGGTTGGTAAAGTCAGCACAGCTGCATGACGACTGGGAAATTAATGCCAACAGTGAGCACCCGTCCAGTGACACTGGAAGTGATGAAATCATTTGAGTCATGACATCAACAGCTGCATCTTAAGTATAAGTCAATAACTTACAAAAATGATAGCCACTACTAGACAAGTTAACTTTTGTTTTATTAACTGAATACTCACATGTTTTTAGTGAATAAAGAGCTATCGTTTTTGTGCATGTATGGCTATATGAAGGCTTCAGCCTGAACGGAGTAATCAAACCCGTTACTCAGTGCTCTGATGTCATTCCTACTTTCCATTCATACGTTTTAGTAAGCTGGTCCAATAAGTGCCCACCAAGCAACTGTTATAATGTTTGCCAGTACAGGCACCTTCCAGTTTAGCCGCCTTTAATTCGATTTACTGACATGCATATATCTCAGTACCCCAAATCTGCATCCTTGTCAAATAAGCTGGTAGGAATGTCCAGAAAAATGTATTTTTTACCAGACAGAAGCCCCATCAGCCTTAACAAAGACCACCGAGCAGTCAATATATTAGTGATATAACACAAGAATGATTGCATCGCTATAGCCGGATTAGATCAACAAGACTTGGTAGATACACTAAGTGGAGTGCAGAAGTCTCAATCTGTAAGGCGAGATAAAGATTATTCTGCACACACCTTTTCACTCAACTGATAACCTGTAATATGCAAATAGTTTCCTTTAACCCCTAGCTCTTGAAATGGGATCCGAGCATCGTTACAACTTCATGTGGCTCATTTCAACGTAAACAGAACAAATGCCACCACAGGAAATGTTTTTAAAACTAGATTTTCCATTCCACTATGCAATTTCAACTTCCTCCTACCATGGCTCAAATTTTTTAGATTTCCTACCTGCTGTCACAGATTATCTTCATCCCTTATTTTTAACATTATAAAGAAACCGTAAACCAACCATTCCTCCTTTAGAATATAAATGAAATGCAACCGCTTATCTTACTTCCGTAGCAGTCCTCACCAATTTTAGTCAGAGCCTACCAGACAGTGCAAGCTTGTCTGGTTAGAAAATACCTATTGTTTGATTACCAGCAGCAAGTTGCTTACCATTGGTTGGCATTACTATCACTCATTTGCTTGGTTCTTATTCAATGGTTTGCCTTGTCAATCTTTTGTATGTTCCTCCTCTGGACCACAGCCTCTTTACTTGTGTCCTTTGAACTACTCACTTTTAGGGAACTACTTTTTACATTTTCAGCAGACACTCAACGAGAGTGCTTGCTTTTTGAGCTGTCTCCCGCTTGTGCTCACCACCTCCATTTTAAGTGGCTATCTCTTGTCTGGCTTCCCACTCTGTGCTGCTCTGTTTCTCTTCTTTCTGCATTTCTTTCCCTGACCCTGAGCTTATGTTGCCCTCTCCCCTTCACCCATGGTGTCCTCTCCCAGTTGTGCTTGTGCCCATGCCCTCAGTGTGCTGCTTTTCCTTCCTTCCCCACCTGCTCACCTCCCGGCACCAAATATGTTTTTTGTTTTAAATGAGCGCTTTCACACCAATTCTCCCCCCCCCCCTCCCCCCCAAAAAAACCTTTCTTTTCTCTATTTAATGATCCAAGGACTCCACCATCTTGAATCAGTAAATAAAAATATAAAGCAAAGGGCGCCCTGGTCATTCCACTTGTGCATGCATGCGTTCTGAAACATGTGCATTAGCGGAATGACACAAGGTCCATTTGTGGTTTTTAAAAAAAATATTTTGACGGTGATGCAGAGCACCGCCAAGGGGCCACTGGCAAAGCCAATGGGACCCAAAGGCGAGATCTACTGGCTTTACCAATACATGATGTACATTAACAATAATCATCAAAAAAAAGAAATGAACAATGAATGTCCACCACATCCAAAATTAAGCATCACCTGGATTGCCCCTTGAAAATAACAGGTTACAAAAGTACGTTTTTCTCCTCACATGCAAAACTGAAAGAAAATATATGTTCTAAATTCATATTCTAGGCAATAATATTTTCATACGCAACCCAGTAACAGAAAATGTTTAACACAACTACACTGCCTTTGGTTGGTTTCAGCCTGAGCTACTTGGAAGCCCTCTAAGATTCTACTCCCTAATCCCACTTGTTACTTTTTTTCAGGACACCATCTTTAATACTTGGTGCACTGTATTGGCTGCCACAACAAAGTGTTTCACTATCTGCATTCAGTTAGAACACACTGATTTACAAGTACTTAGAGGATCCACTGATTCCACTTTTGACGAAGGAAAAAAATATTACCTCTACCAACAGTATTCAGCCATTTCTCAAATGTTCCCATCCTCTAAGGATTGGAATCAGAGTTGTTAAAAAAAACTTGAAGGGGTACTGTTTCACAAATATCTCAAAAACTACTAAAAAGATTTATTCCAAACCTAACAAAAACACCCTTGCCGGAGTAAAGTTCTAGTTTCCTGCAAAGTCTGGCATTTCCACACACATACAAAGTGCAGGTGTACTATTTGATCCCATGATTTGTGTATGGGTTCATCAGTCACAAATCGAGAGCCAAACACAAGCGCTTTACACACCAAACAATCTAATTGTGAGCGCAAACAGGAGTTTTCGCCCCAAACCAGGATTTGAAGTACGATTGTGATCGGGCTGATGCATTTCCTGCTCTGGCGGAAAAAGTTAATGTCTGGTGTTCTACATGAGGAGAAAATACCTTAAAGCAGTTCAACATTAATAATCCATGTGTATATTCTTCCAGTGGATGTCAATTTAATTCATTCGCTTCATAGAGTGAATTGCTGCACCGCTGATGTTTCAAACTAGCAATCAATGCTAAATGTTCAGATCCTATTTCAAGAGGGTTCTTGATCCAATTAATTGTCTTGTCCATTTGATCATGATGGAATCTCGAATAATAGATATTAGAACAAATTTGGTAGCTAAGTGGATTGCTCTAAATTCAAACATGTTTATATGATAAGACTGTTCGACAGTCCACTATATACCCGGTTACACTTTTAGGAATCTTGACTGCAGAGGAAGAGCCACAGAAATGGCACTTATGGCAGCTTTGCAAAACCGAAGGGGATGATGGACGGAGTGTTGAACATTGCAAGCACTCGCCCCCAGTCAACTGATCTGGGTTTAATCCATCATCATTCTTTAGCTCACTCAGCCACCCCAGTTCAGACATGGCCATATGCAAATCAGTCTGACCCTGTGCCTCATGGGACTCCCATGAGACTCCGTTCATCATCTCCTTTGGATTTGCATTGTTCGCCCTATGTTGGCAGGGTATGCCCAGACCTGGGTCCCTTGCTCACTTTGCTACTGGATTCAAGCTAGCCTGGCCGATTAGCCAGAAACCGGCCCCAGAATGCTTGTTTGCGGTCCAGTGAAGACATGTCTTGGCAGTTCGGGCTGGACTATTCCTATGAGGGACAGGGTCAGACTGATTTGCATATGGCCATGTCTGAACTGGGGTGGCGGAGTGAGCTAAAGAATGATGATGGATTAAACCCAGATCAGTTGACTGGGGTGAGTGCTTGCAATGTTCAACACTTCGTCCATCGTCCCATTTGGTTTTGCTTTGTTCGCCCTACGTTGGCAGGGAATGCGCAGATTTGGGTCCTTAGCACACTTGGCCACTGGATTCAAGCTAGCCTGGCTGATGACTGCTGATTAGCCAGAAACCGGTCCTAGGATGCTTGTTTCCGGTCCAGTGAAGACATGGCTTGGCAGTTCGGGCTGGACTGTTCCGATGAGGCACAGGGTCAGACTGATTTGCATATGGACATGTCTGAACTGGGATGGCGGAGTGAGCTAAAGAATGATGATGGATTAAACCCAGATCAGTTGACTGGGGGCGAGTGCTTGCAATGTTCAACACTCCGTCCATCATCCCCTTTGGTTTTACTTATGGCAGTATGTCCTTTTCCTAGCATCACCAGGCAGAGTTGTCTAAGATGGCATTAGTCATCATGCCCACACACCCACTGTGCTCCGGTTGGACTGATTTTCTAAACAGTCCTGCTAAAGACTCATGTGAAGCTTTATATTCAGTATAGAAAGAGTTGTATTGACTTCCTGTATAGTGAAAGGAATTGTTTAAAAGCATGCGTTCACATGCACTTGTCTATTGGTTTACTTCATCCACTAAAAGGCAGCAAGACCGATCAGCATTAGTTTCTAGAAAAGTCTCCATTGCCTCCAAGGCAAGCAAGCTCAATGTGGGAGAGGGCGCTCAGCTTCCAAGGGAGGCGTCACCGTGAAGCCAGAAGCATTAGACATTTAGAAGAGCTCAGATGCTAGTGGCTTGTGTTTTTGGACATTATAGTGAAAATTAATCTGGCACTAGAGAACAAGTTAAGAAGTAATGACACTTTAAAAGCAAGCACCAAATTTAGGTTGCTTACATGGGTCTTTATTATATGAAGCAGGGGTGTGTAATTCCTATTGCTCGATTCCCAAGACATGTTGTATGGTGCAAGGACAGCAAGTTTTAATGTTTATTTTGGCCACTGGACAAGTAGGCCCAACCCTCTCCAGCTTACAGCACCACAGTATGGATCTTTGAAATAGGTTGTCTGGCACTAACGACAACATTTGAATCCATATTTATTAGTTGTTCCAATCCAGCTATAGGAGTCATTAATTGTAAAGGCTTTACTGTTACAGAGAACAACCATAGCAATATCCACAAGCTTAACTTGCATTACCGACAAAGTTCCCAGTATTTAAAAAAAAAAAAAAAGCATACATGATTGCTTTGAGAGAAAAAAAAAGCACAAAAAAGTGCAGTTTGGAATAAAATTCTTCCCTAAACTATGTGCACGTCTAACGCATCATATAGTAAAATGTGTTTGATGCTTTCCCGTATAAAAATAAATAAATTTTAATGGAGAATCTGTGTAAACCACTATAAGCAACATGAACAAACTAGCGGCCCAGTCATTAAAGAAAGCCATTAAAAGTAAACATGCGAGTATATTTCCTTGCACTTTTCCAGATACAAGATCTTCAGGAATTCACAAGCATTTACAAAAGTAGGCCAAGAACCTATGTTCCTAATAAACCTATGATCCTAATAAACTGTTGTGGTTTCCATTTTCCATTTGCAAATATACATGTGTTATTTTTGTCAATGCAAAACTCCGTTAAGCCGATACTTAAAAAGGAGTCCCTACTCAGGAAAACATTTTACACCTACACGTGCTGGGAGCAAATTTCGAACCTTTTGCAGCGTGGAAGCATTTTTAGAAGAGTTGATCAATACCTTTAAACATTTAAGTCTTTGGGTGTGCATGGACTCACCAGCAATCCAACCCTGGAAGTACCGCTTCCTGCCTACGTACAGCCACTGTATGTAGATTTAAGGAAAGGTGGCAAAATCAAAGCCTTCCTGGAATGCAAACCCTGATTTATGAGCCCTTGCAGAACCAGAAAGGCTATTATCAGAGCTATGTGATATAATGAGCATTGTTCCATAATTTGCCATCTCCCTACATGGCACCAAAAGTGACCAGCGCAGTTCTTTACAGGACAAATTAGAATTCCGAAGCGTACCGTCCCCAGGACAAAAAGATAATTTATAAAATTGTGTCACAACAGCTGATGACCGCGCCACTGGGGACCAACATTAATTTAAAGTTACAGTACTCAGAGTTTAATGTTTATTGGAATTTCGGGAAACGCATAAATGTAATTGTAAAATCTATAGAGCAACCTTTTGACTTCATCTATAGTGTATTGCGAAACATAATAGTTTTAAGCACATAGGCGCCATCTTGTGTATTTTGTCCTGGTAGCCTCGGACCTTTTGCTTAAAACTGATAACCGCCTCTACCCCACTGCAGGAAAAGCAGTTTGAAAGACCCTCTATTTACAGTCCTGTGATTCGGTACATTAGAGCCTTAGATCGGACGAGGCCAAGGATACTGAACCCAACGCTGTGCGGCGCTCAGTCTTGTGTGTACACTTGAAGGACGAGACTTGTTAAATTGCTTCTACATGAGATGCACTAAGAGTTGCACTTTTCCAGACCCAGTACAAGACTAGCTTTCCCTTCAGATCATTTACATACAAGTCTACATAGTCAAATTATGCTCATGTCCCATAAGTTTCTTACCATTCCATCAGCGAGCACAATAAATGAATTTACTTAATTACACCCCCAGTTGCACCATTTCCACTTTACCCACACACAATCCCAGCAATCCTGTTTGGCGTCCCCATGTGCCCTCTTGCTTTTATCCCCCAAATTCGTTATCTGCCAGTTTCAATCAGTATCAATTGTGGACTCCCAACCCCAAGATAGGCAGCAGGGTTGGAGTTGGTTTACCTGCCCACATTCCGGGCCAGAGCCTCACGAATCTTCCCAATATCCTTCTCCGTCTGCCGTATCTTCTCCAGGGTTTGGAAGACTTGGACACTCAAGGCCTTCTTGGTGGTCTGGCTTGCACAGTACATGTCACCCCCAGGGCTCTTTGAGGCAGCAGTCCCTTCTATCGCTTTGGGATCGCGCCCTTCCAGTTTCTCGTTCAGGAAGTCAAACACATTGCGTTTAGGCTGGCGCCCAGCAGGCTTCCGCCCAGCATAGCTGCTACCTTTTCGGTGCCGTTTCCTAGGTTTATGCGGCATCAGCTTCCCTTCCCTTCGTCTCTGTAGGATCTCCGCACACTGATCAAGGGATTTGCCTTTTGGTAGAACTACAGTCTGGACAGGCTCAACACGCCCCTCAGCATTTTTTCCCAGCCCTAAGGGAGGAGACATTGAAAAATCAAGGTTAAACAGAAGTAGCCAAAATACAATCTGGATACACATTACACTTCTTTCCATCACCCTAGCACCTCGACAATCCAGTGTTTGGTACCCACTTAATTAAAATACAACTTTTCACGGCTACTGTACATACTCCATTTAAAGCTTGGTCTCCACACACAAAACAAAACCCTTTACAGACTACAGTAAACATTAAGAGGCTAAATAAAAATGTGGGTACGACTGTCAAACTATACATTTTTTGTAAACTTGACTGTTCAAAACAAATCCTTTCAGTTCCATTGCATGGAAAGAAAATGTGAACAATTATTAACTGTACAAAAAACAAATCATTGCCCATCATGGCCAGGGCACCGGACATCCCAGAAGCAAGGCACAAACAGACGTTGTGAGCATGCAAATTCTCACTCAGACACACCCATATATAAGCCCCAGCTATCATACCTTGAACGTAGTCACTTGAAATCATATGTGAGGGTAGATTGATTTTATTAAGCTACTTTTTTATGGGAGTTAGCCTTTTCAAAATTTAAATGATACAGTTTGGTAATTTGCAGATTTCAACTTTCATATATTTATGAAAAGTTAGTTGTTTTTTTTGGTTCTGCCTAGTATCATACTGCAGTCAGGCTAAGACTGGTGTACTTTGGCGTTTCCAGATCTTTGTGCGGTTCCCTGTCCCTAGGTTTCTTTGTAGAAGTGGACTGACAGGTTCCATCATGAAGTAGTTAGATTGCAGGAATTTACATTATGGGGCAGAGGTTACCTCTCGGATTTTTCCTTTTGGATAGATTGCAAGTGGAGCTCATAGAGAATGCTAAAAGATATTGTGGCCCTTTGCGACACATTCATTTTTTCCTGCAATGTATATTTATGTTTTAATCAATCAATCAATCATATTTGTAGAGCGGGCTACTCACCCGCTAGGGTCTCAAGGCGCAGGGAGGAGGGGGAGCCGCTACTGCTCGAACAGCCAGGTCTTGAGTTGTTTCCTGAAGGAGAGATGGTCCTGGGTCAGCCGTAGGTGGGTGGGGAGGGAGTTCCATGTCTTGGCCGCCAGGTAGGAGAAGAATCTTCCTCCGGCGGTGGCTCTGCAAATTCGTGGGACGGTGGCGAGGGCAAGGCTGGCGGATCGGAGCTGACGGGTGGGTGTATAGAATGTGAGGCGGCAGTTGAGGTATTTGGGGCCCATGTCGTGGAGAGCCTTGTGTGTGTGGGTGAGGAGTCTGAACGTGATCCTCTTGCTGACGGAGAGCCAGTGCAGGTCTCTCAGATGGGCAGAGATGTGGCTGTGACGGGGGATGTCCAGGATGAGTCGTGCAGAAGCGTTCTGTATGCGCTGGAGTCTGGCTGTGGTTCCAGAGTAGAGGGTGTTCCCGTAGTCCAGTCGGCTGGTGACGAGGGCCTGGGTGACCGTTTTCCTGGTTCCAGTGGGGATCCAGCGGAAGATCTTACGGAGCATGCGGAGAGTGTTGAAGCAGGAGGAGGTAACGGCGTTAACTTGCTTGGCCATCGTGAGGGAGGAGTCCAGGATGAAGCCCAGGTTGCGTGCATGGTCCGAGGGCTTGGGGGCGGTGCCCAGTGCAGGGGGCCACCAGGAGTCGTCCCAGGCAGAGGGGGATGGTCCCAGGATGAGGACTTCAGTCTTGTCTGAGTTCAGTTTCAGACGGCTGCGCTTCATCCATTCCGCGATGTCTTTCATTCCTTCCTGGAGGCTGGCTCTGGCGGTGGCGGGGTCGTTGGTGAGGGAGAGGATCAGCTGGGTGTCGTTAGCGTAGGAGATGATGTTTAGGTTGTGTTGCCGTGCGATGGCTGCGAGGGGGCTCATGTAGACGTTGAAGAGGGTGGGGCTGAGCGAGGATCCTTGAGGAACGCCGCAGATGACTTCGGTGGCCGCGGATCGGAAGGGGGGAGGCAGACTTTCTGGGTTCTTCCGGAGAGGAACGAGATGATCCATTCCAGGGCCGTCCCTTGGATTCCGGTGTTGCTGAGGCGCTGTATTAGTGTGCGGTGGCATACAGTGTCGAAGTGCTGCTGAGAGGTCCCGGAGGATGAGGGCAGCTGTTTCCCCGTTGTCGAGCAGGGACCTGATGTCGTCAGTTGCTGCAATGAGGGCGGTGTCGGTGCTGTGGTTTGCTCGGAAACCGGACTACGAGGGGGTCGAGGGATCCGTTTGCCTCGAGGAAGGCGGAGAGTTGTTTGTCGACAGTCTTCTCGATGACTTTGGCAGGAAAAGGGGAGGAGCGAGATGGGGCGGAAGTTCTTGAGGTTTTACGAGGGAGGCAAAGGTTTAGCACAATGCTATGGTCTCCTTTGGGTCAAGCGATCTCTCTGGCAATAGCAGCCTTGTTCAAGGTGCTGAATTTTTAAAAGAAGATTGAAGTACAACCACGTCCCCACTTTTCAGGGCTGGTTATTCTGTCTCCGGCATGTCCTGGGTATGGAAATGTTGTCCCTGATTGTGAAAGGGGAGTGTGACACATATTCAGAATTATGGCAGCCCTTTCTAGCCTTGCTGGCAACGGAATTCAGAGAAGTGACCTGTCCCAGATACTTACGGTTACTGAGGCTATCGCAGGTAGAAGGTGTAGGATCATCCGGCTAGATGATTCAGTGGATGCAGGAGGATATTGGACCTGGAACAGGGGTGGCGGGTGGGTGGGGAGGGGGCGGGGGGAGGGGGTTTGGTTATTGTTTCTCTGTTTGCATACTCATGCCTTCTCGAACAGACATGGCAGTGGTCGCTCTGCCACATTATGTTTTACTTGGCCTATTATTGCTGTTCCCTTTATGATGGCATCTGTCATATTACTGCCATGGATATATATTGCATCGTACTATGTATGTGTGTATCTTTATTTGTCAATAAACAAATTTAATACTAAAAGAAGATTGAAAGAACTACAGTCGTTGTTTGCACACTGTCATGACCATCTCGTAATACTAAATGTCCAGCTCCTTAAGCCTGTAGGCTCACAGGACACAGACTCAGAGGACATTTCGTTACTGTAAGGAAACCCACAGATGAAAGTTTGCTCAAACACATCTGTTTAAATAGTTTTTGTACACCCACATGTGATACCCTAGCATTATGAACGTTGCTCCTGTAATAATAAAACATGCACAAGTTTACCATTACATTTGAGGTAATAGTTGGATGTGCATCATTATGATCATGTTTTTGATTCAATGGAGCACCCTTTCAGGGCAAGCCATGCATACAATGGAATGTGGTACTTTATATACCATGCACTATTAAAGTTTTGGTTATATGGAGGACTAAGCGGAGCCAACAGACAGCCATGCACTGCTTGACGAGTAACCTCAATATTCATGGTGTTTAAAGCTTGTGTAGTAATATTTTTATGTGATAAATGCAAGGGTATCTTTTTAGGCCAGTTACGCCCCACATCTTTCTGCAAGCCTGCTCTCTTTCCTTCAGCAAAGTCTGCCCAGGCTCTAAATACTCACCCTAGAAAGAGCTCAGGGCCAGATGCATCAAGAAAAAAAACGGTCGCAAACAGATTTGCATAATCTGCCCTTCGCAACCAGTATTTTTGCATTTGGGATGCATCATCTCAAATGCAAAAATCTCAATGTAAGTAATCGCAAAAATTGCAATCACTTAAATTGCGATTGCATTTAAGGAATCGCAATTTGCAATTCCTTAAATGCAGTGCATGAATGAAATTTAAACAGCGATTTTGCTATTAGGGGTTGCAAATTACAGTCAAATGAAACTGGACGGTAATTTGCGAATACTTTGAAAAACGCACTGAAGTGCAGTGAAACGCACATATTGCACACACACATGCCCTTAGGGCATGTGTGTGTGCAATATGTAGTCACATGGCAATTTCAGGGGTGCAGCAGGGTGTCCTTTTGGCACCCTTGCAATTGCATGCGCAATTTGCGAGTACCTATTTGGTACTCGCAAACTGTGCATGCAATTTCCATTGATTCCTATAGGCCTCAAGGACCATAGGAATCAATGGGTAGCAATTCCTTAATTACGACTCGCAACTTGCGAGTTGTAATTAAGGAATGTTTAGGAATCGCAAAAATGTTTGCGATTCCTACATGCACAGGCAATTGCAATTCTTTAATTTCGATTCTTTAAAAATTGCAATTAAAGAATCGCAAATGCCTATTTTGATGCATGTGCGCCTTAGTGCTCAGTCATGGAAGCAGGTGATGCACTCTTCATTTGTTCCCCACTAGTAGATCAGGTCAAGTCATCATTCACCATCCTACCCCTCCTTTAGCCAGCATCTCCTATGGACAAGGATCATGTTGCCAATGGGTACAACGGGGTTGGGGCGTCCAACCGGCGTCCCTAATGTTTCTAAGTGATGGCCTAGACTGCTACTGGTCAAAAGGGGGCATTACTGGAGTAGAGACGCAAAAACAAAGCAGAAACCCACCACACAATGTTGTTATACACCTCCCGCCTCTGCTCCGCCACCAGGACAAGACTTGCTCCTAGACAATGCATCCATTCACATAAGGAAAGGATAGGAAGGCTCTGTGCTAAGCTTAAATTAGGACCTGTACTCAAGAGAGTCAGGCCTGAAGGCAAACAACTAAGACTCCCCAGCCCTGCAAGCCACATGGTAGAGACAATCCACATTTCTGGTATGCCTTCATGGATCACAGAGCACATAAGGAAAGGTAGGTCCATGGCCTCACTATGTGAAATTAAATTAGCTTTACGACCACAGACACCATGAGGTGCACTGTGTCTGAGCTCTGGAAAAGTCCACTGCAGTACAGGGAACACGTTGGAAGTTCTATTTAAGTCTGGAAGATATTTTTGCCCTTTCCACTATATTCTGAGACCCAGTGGGTCCACAGAAGCCTTGAGTCATGAGATCACACAGGGAGTCGTCAATCTGTACTAGAGAAATCACAGTAAACATTACGCCCAGCAGAATGCATGGGACAGTGTTTTGAGGTAAAGGAACTAAACATTTAAGGAACTAAACATTTTGCCCTAAGATCCAGACACTTTGGTAGTGCAGAAAGAGTGCCATGTTTAAGTCACTATGGTAATGATTTCAGGTATGCACTTGATTTTTGTAATGTCCTTTACGCACGTAGGTTTACAAATTGACTAAATTGCACTAATAATTATTATGTGATGTACCTTTCTGTATGAAGTTTTATAGTTCATGTTAGACTTTACCACTCACTGTGTGTTGAAAAAGAATAGATTGTAAATAAAATTATTCCTGTCGGCCAAGGGTCACGGTGAGCTTAAGAAGTTTTTTCAAACAGACATTCACCTTAGCGCAAATGCAATCCAGCATTGCATAAGTGGTTTTAACTATTCGGCTTAAGTTGGGAAATACAGTTTGATGCCATATAGAGAACAGCAGGCCTGCATGTCTGGTGAGCATTCTTCTTAGCTGGGGTCCCGAGATCAGCTGCTCAGATCACTACAGATTCATTTTGCTGAGAGGCACAATCGTACCGGTGTGGGAGGCGAATGGCCTAAAACTAAACCAGTTTGTAACAGTGTGTGGCTGAACACTTCCCATGCACTGCTGGGTCCTTCAAATAGCGGTACAAAAGGGGGTGGTGATGGACGGAGCATCTGAACCAATCAAACACTCACACCCAGTCAAAAGATCTGGGTTTAATCCATCACCGTTCTTTAGCCCACTCTGCCACCCCAGTTCAGACATGGCTATTTGCAAATCAGTCAGACCCTGTGCCTCATGGGAACAGTCCAGCCCGAACTGCCAAGCCATGTCTTCCCTGGACCGGAAACAAGATTCAGAGGACCGGTTTCTGGCATTCCAGCCGTCTTCAGCCCGGCTTGCTTGAATCCAGTGGCAAAGTGAGAAAGGGACTCACGTCTGAGCATACCCTGCCACACTTATGGCGGCCAAAAGCGGTACAAAAGGGGGTGGTGATGGACGGAGCTTCTGAATCAATCAAACACTCACACCGAGTCAAAAGATCTGGGTTTAATCCATCACCGTTCTTTAGCCCACTCTGCCACCCCAGTTCAGACATGGCTATATGCAAATCAGTCTGAACTGTGTGGCAGGGTATGCTCAGACGTGAGTTGCATATAGACTGATTTGCATATAGCCATGTCTGAACTGGGGTGGCAGAGTGGGCTAAAGAACGGTGATGGATTAAACCCAGATCTTTTGACTGGGTGTGAGTGTTTGATTGGTTCAGATGCTCCGTCCATTACCACCCCCTTTTGTACCGCTTTTGGCCGCCTTAAGTGTAGCAGGGTATGCTCAGACGTGAGTCCCATGCTCACTTTGCCACTGGATTCAAGCAAGCCGGGCTGAAGACGGCTGGAATGCCAGAAACCGGTCCTCGGAAGCTTGTTTCTGGTCCAGGGAAGGCATGGCTTGGCAGTTCGGGCTGGACTGTTCCCATGAGGCACAGGGTCAGACGGATTTGCATATAGCCATGTCTGAACTGGGGTGGCAGAGTGGGCTAAAGAACGGTGATGGATTAAACCCAGATCTTTTGACTGGGTGGGAGTGTTTGATTGGTTCAGATGCTCCGTCCATTACCACCCCCTTATGTACCGGGTCCTTCCAATAGGGCATGGGAGAATGAGGGGCATTGAGCAACCAGACAACCTCTCGCAGCCTTCAGCACTCTGAGCTAAGCCTTTACAGAGGCACCTGTGAGGGGCCAACATTTGGAGGAAAGAGTTGCAGCCCTGAAGGTATCCGACAAAACACAGCTTTGGATAGATAGTTACCAGCAGAGATGCTGAAAAGGAAGAATGTGAAACCTGAAGCAAAGCAAAAAAGAACCTGCAGGCAAGCGTTGCAAAGACTTCAATGCAGCCCAGCGCCTCCGGAGTTATCTAGATTGAGTTAATCTATTGCCAGCCCACCCCTTACCCTCAGGAACCTATGTAAAACAATGATATAGTGTAAAGCAGTCCTTAAACATTGCCTCACTGGTTAGCAAACCAATTTCCACACATGCTCTATCTACTTGGAACTATTTTTGAGAAGCCTTTTATTTTTCAGCAACCGCTGAGCCTGTATTTACAATTTTGGAGTACTATATTAGAGAAAATAGTCATCAAGCAGATAAAAACTGTAACGTTTTTAAGCATTTTCAAAGAACACAAGACTCGATTTTCTAGATCAGGTGGTGGAGGGGGGGGGGGAGCAGGAGGAGTGCTGCTGCCAAAACTAACTTTCACGACAAACTGGTTTACTATCTAAACAGTGTCTGTACAACAACAGGAGGTCAGTTTAAGAACGACTTTCTAAATACATGTGCAATGTTTGTGTTGGGGGATGAAAAGGCCTAGCTTTGGAATGTATTTCAGGTTGGCTTAGCACAATAGTCTGCCTCGTGCTAAGAGCCAAGGCAGGTATGCATCTACAGATTGGTTCAGAAATTCGATGCCAATGGCTCAGTTCCTCTGCTTGTAAATGGCTGTGTTCTACTTTATCTCTCTCTCTCAAAGTCTTAAGACAGAGTACGCAACCCAGTGTTGCAGAAGCCGCCATCTTTTAGTGCGGCTCGACAGGCCACTGCATCAGAGGTCTCTGAGTGCTCTGAAGCTTTCTCAGCCATTCACTCCATCTGGGTACAAACTACCCCCCTTGAAAATGATCCCATGAAAAGTAATTCGATTAGGGGTTCTCATTTTAGCTTTTATTACAGAAAAGAAACATGTCCTGACAAAACAAACAACAACAAAAAAATCGAGCTTAGCCTGTACCACCCTCTTACCACCACAAGAGAACAGTTGTGTGACAGTAAAAAGCATGTCTTTACCAAGCAATGGCTTTACATTGCAAGGTAAGTATATGGTATGGTAAGTGATAGATATCGATCTATCTGCTCCAACAAATGCGGGGCACTCACATGGTTGCCTGAAATACATTTTATTAAATGCAGACACCTTATCAGACATTAGCTTTCCTCAGTGCTTAAAAAATGTATATACCTTGCACACAGCATTCAGTTTGTTTGAGTAATGAACACCTCCTCCTCAGTGGTGAATTTAAAAATAGTGGCAAACAAGAAAGGACTGTGAGAGTGTTCTTTCTATTGCAGCTGCCATGATAGTAAGGTAATGTGTCAATATTATATATAAACAGCTCGCAATATCCACCCGCTTTACACGGAATGACGGGCGCAGACCAATTTGTGTGTAAGCATTATTTTATTTCTCCCACATCAGTTAAGACGTGTTTCGGCCGTCCAAGCGGCCTTGAACACCTGACCACGCGTACTGACAAGCCCAAATTTAAAGTGCAAGTGCCTCACAGTTGCCAATTGACAGAGAAAATACTTATATCTGTATAAATACATTGCAAACTGTTTTTTCCCCCAAATGCATTTCAAAACACAAATTATAATTTTGTAAAACAACAGCTTGAATGCTTACAAAATAAATAATTCATCACATCTTCCCTATTATATAAAACAGTTACAATTTTGAATAAAATTTTCTGCATAAATGCTTTCAAATATCATCTCATCAATTGGTCCGATGCACTATATACATCCTTATTCCTAAGTGCTCACCTAAACGTAAAAGGGTTATAACCCTATTGTGTAAACTCAATGAAATTAAAACCAGAATCCTACAGTCACTTTATAACTCTTTTTCCAATTCTGCAAGGTTAAAGTTGTCTCTCATCATTAGTGCATCAATACTTTTATATAAATTGCCAACAAGCACTTAGTTACATATTGAACAATTTTGAAAAACCAACTTCTGTGCATCTTGCCCCATTCCTAATTCTGTCTATTAAGGACAGACACGCGAGTGGTAATTCATTCAATTCATAATTCATTGAATGTAATAAAGTGCCAAGTTGCTACAGTACTATAAATTTAAAGTGACTGTGTGCCTCAGTGCTAATAGTCAAAGTGACCTGTGCCTATGTAGTGCAAATACCAAGAATGTCCTTAAAGATTCTTTGAGTTTATCGATACTTTACAAGTTCTGATGTTTCATTCCAAGATACTTTTAGATTTTCGATGGTGTGCAGTAGAAAAAAGGGGGCAAGGATATATAAAACCAATATATAGTTTGTCTCTAATCGACGTAGACCGGCTTCTCTGTCCCCTCCTCTCTTTGTTGGAGTAATTGACTCTATGGCAAAATATTGGAGAAATTGGGGGTCACTGTTATGCACAGACTGGAAATGTCTTGCAACTGGGTAGTTCTGGTCTTTATTAATGATCGCCCTTAGATGCTGTAGAATACGCTTATGTACTGCCAATTTGGTACTGCCTACATACTTTAAACAGCATTCTATATATATATTGTTTTCCGCTGGAAAAAACATAGTTAAACTCAGGTTTCACTAGTACACAATCAGGGAAATTCAGCAGTTATAGTTAGCGAGCTAACTATAACTCGCGCCCGCAATGCACTGCTTAGGACCTCACATATTACATCAATCTTGACATGGTCATTGACATCACTGAAGATGTCTCTGATGTCTCTGATGACATCACAGTGAATTTCTAAGGTTTTTTTAAACCCCAATTCCTAACTATAACGTCCCTGTAACCTTTGTTTTTTACAGTTAATTTCTATGGTGTTTTAAGTATTAGTCAAGAGTGGTGGAGAAAGGGGGCTGGTCCTCCGACCAGCTGTCAGGAATCTGTAGGACTTACGGGAGGTACCAGGAGGGCTTCTTGGCCCCCAAGGTCCCTCAGGAGTAAAGAGGACGTCATCCCCCAACCAGTAGTGCACCACAAGCCGCGTCTGCAGAGTGGTGGAGAAAGGGGGCATGGCCTCTGAAGACCTCTTAGAAATCCCGCTGTGTGAGACATACTAGAGATAACAGTAGGGATAGTTGCCCCCCCCCCCCAAGGACATCATTGACTCTCGAGGGTCTTTGGGGGCCAACAAGCCCTCCTGATACCTCAAGAGCCCGCACATTTTTTAAAATTTTTGCTGCGGATTCATCTGCGAGTCTGCAGCAAAATAAAAATAAAGAATTCATAACGCGGCACCATATCGGGGGGGGGGTATTCTCACCTGCCCCCTTTTCTTTAGTTTCCTTTTTTTCTGGGACTCTGCTTCGAGACGAGTCCCAAGATGGCTGCCAACAACCCACTGCCTAGAAGCCACAACTATTTTATTTACACCACAGAAATTTGAAAAGGAGCATCCACTATATTGTATTTTTCTGGCCCAAATTCAGGCAATCCAATATTAACAAATAGAAAAACGATGAACAAGAAGTGAGAATCAATTGTCAGGAGAAGTCTCAAGAATGCGTCCAGTCCCCATGATCAGGGGGCTGAAACGGACAGACCAACCCAAGACAGAATCTCCCTTTATGCGGACAATGTCCTGTTGTACGTAGCAGCTCCATTGGCCTCGATCCATAGGATTCTACATATTTTTGCAACCCTTAGCATCCACTCTGTTCTGTTCATACTTCAGGGTTCAGTGCCACGGATGACTAAGGGCACCAACATTAAGGTGGCTACTGAGAGATTCCATGACCTTGGAATATGCTTTATCCAGTATCCGGCCCAATTCGATAACCTCAATCTTAAGGCCCCACTGACTAGGCTACACAATGATGTGCTCCATTGGCGGTTGCTGCCCCTCACTCTGCTCGGTAGGGCAGCACGGTTCAAAATGCTGGTGCTGCCTCAATTTTTAAACGTGTTGCAAAACACCCCCTAGAGGGTCCCTGACGCCTATTTTGTCAGTGTAGTGAGTGAGGTCAGAACTCTTTTACGCGATGGGCAAAACCCACGCATTGAGACACACAGACTGACCAGGGGATGGTATGACGGAGGAATCCCGTTGCCTGACCTAAAACAATACTATTGGGCCTCCCAGCTCGAGGTGGTCAATCAATGGGTGTTTGCCCCGCCGTCTGAACTGGCATTCTGCACGGACAGATTGATTATGACTCAGGGGGTTGGGTATCTGCATGCACTTTATTCCAATCTGAAACAACAACACTTCACTGGCCCCACGGCCCACACAGTTGCACTTTGGCACTGCGCGACAAAAATACTGGGGTGGCACAAGAAATTGACATTGATCACTCCCTTGTGGGAATCCGAGCAACTCGGTATATTGAGCAGATGTCCGGGCTTTGATAAATGGGACTTAATTGGTATCGCTTCAGTTGGTGATCTGTGGAAGCGGGATGAGATGCTCCCAAGCTGGCAGGGTCAGACGTTCTGCTACTTACAAATTCGTCATGCACTAACCACCGTCGTGGCTAGTAGTGAGGCTCTACACGAGGCCTCTTCACTACAAAATAGACTTTTAACAAAGCCCTGACACGCAAAGCCATATCACTCACATACCGTAAATTAATAAACAGACCGGACCAATTGATAGTATCCGACAGCTGTGGGAGTCGGACCTTGGGTATCGAGAGGACGATGACTGTCAAGAAGCCCTCTCCTCCCCCAAGGAAGTTGCTATTCCAATTAGATTACAACTAATTCAGCTAAAACTTTTACACAGAACTTATCTACCTGCACATACACTGGTCAAGATTGGACGTCGGCCTAATACTGGGTGCCTTAGAGGGGGCACAGCAAAGGGTAAATTTTTCCACACTATCTGGGAATGTCCAAATATCCAGCCATACTGTGTGAAAATCATCTCTACACTAGCGAGGGTAATCAGGAAAAATATTGCCCACTCCCCGCAACTTTTACTAAATGTGTGGAAGGCTACCGACCGGACCCAAACTGAGCGCACATGGGCATCACTGGGATTTGTCCTTGCCAAGAGGAATATAGCTCAGGTGTGGGGGACCGGGGATTTTCCTAACTACCAAAAATGGGCTAATGAGATGATCGCAGGGAAGGATGTTTTTAAACACAGGGGTTGCCCCATGGAATGGGATCACAAATGAGCTAAATGGAATGTATCACGTGGTGAAATGTGTGTCACCATCAGTCGAAAATGCGTAGAGCAGAGTTGGACATTGATCTTCCTACCTAATACTGTACAGAGAATGCGTTTTACCTGTAAAAATGGGCATAAGTCTCTTTAACACTGTATAAAAATGGAATGACATTTTTATTTTTCAAAAGAATGCGTTGAGTATCCAACTTTTATTGATTTTTCAATACATTAAATTTTCCAGTCAGCCCAGCCAACGCGTTTTATTCTCTATAGACTTCATCAGGGTTGTGCTTTCCAAACTTGTGTGACTTTTAAGTAGCAAGAAGCATGGCCTCCTGTTTCAGTTTCTTCATGGGTAATAAATCCCTTTTTCGGGTGGTGTAGTACCCCCTAAATCAACTACCTCCTCCGTGCATCAGGGCTCAAGTGTCACGGAAAAAACTTGAGCCCTGACACGATGCATCTACCACTTTGACAGCCACAACTGATATGTAGTGTCAGGGTGGGAACCCCCAAAGAATACAACGGGCAAGATGTCACATCAATCATGAACAGAGGACAGCGAGCTGGGAAAACATCATCTTATGCAACCATGCAAAAGGTATCCCATATGGACATCTCCCATTCAGGTCAAACACAGGCCTCGACTAACCCATGCTTCATTATACCCCTCATTCATCCTCCCACCTTGCATCTGCCTTGTACGAAGGTTGAGGGTACAAGGATTTCTACTTATGAACTTGAATTTGCTACAATTGTAAATAATAGTCTAATCACAAGGGGAAGCAGCAACCCTCAATAAGTTTAATGGTATATTTAGTTAGAGTGTACCCCTTCTTAGGAAAGTGGTCATAGCCTCTTTTGGGCTTGCAGACTGTTGCGCCACTGAAGGAAAAACAAAATAGATTAAAAAAAATGACATGGTTGGGCAGCGAGCCTTAAAACATAATAATGTCCCCTTCACTACTCCGCTTGAGTACCATTGGAACCAGGTACAGGCATCAGTGCTTATTGCTGCTAATTTGACCACCCCAATAAATGTGGTTTTCTCTCCATCCCAAACTACTCCACCAATTACCCCCAGCATTAGTATCAAAATCCACAACATGCCCTCCCCTATAAACACACTCCATGTACAGTGTACGGCACAAACGTACACCCCATTACACATACACCACATACACAACACTGTCATCCTACTCGGGCACAAAGACAACTGGCATTCTATCCCATATACAAAAACTTGAAACCCTACCGCCACCACAGAACAATAAATAATATTAATGGAATAAAGAGTATATAAATAAACTGTAAAACTGAAAATGTTAAACTGTGGTGTAAATGTGAAGGAATTTGAAATTGGAGCTGCTATCTTCAGATTGTCAAGTCGGAGCAGTGCATGTGCATCAAACAGAATATAGTTTGGACAATGGGTTGCATCAATTAATTTAAAAAAGCATCAACCTTCTCATAAATGTTTTTATTTTTCTATATTTGTTTGTGAATTAAATAAAGTATTTCATCATGTGTGTGTCTGAAGAATGCTGGTTTCTGTATTTTTGTTTGCGGTTTAAAATCACCAAAATTGCTAAGGCCAGCCTTAGGTCACTGGCTTACAGTAAAGACTCCGTGGTGGTCCCCGTATTCCAGTAATGATTAAGTGGGGCGTCTATAGAAGTCAAAAGGTGAAGAAGCACTGAGCTAGAGCATCGTTTTCACCTCATACTGGTCATATTATATTCCCACTTCACCGCCACACACACTGCCATTCCCCACCACGTCTAGCACCTGCTACATGATATTCCCTTACTGGTTTGAAACCCATAGTGCATGTGAAACATTTATTTATACATGTGAAATTTGTTCCCGGCTATTGGTTCCTCACAATTAGGCTCTTCCAATACATCATCATCATCATCATCATCAGCAACATTATACGCCTTTAATCCCAGGGACAGGCCCAGAACCCCTATGGCCAAAGTACAAATTTGTCTAATTTGTTTATTTGTACAACTATTAGTTTCACCAGTTCTCAGTCACAGTGTGTGCTATTATGCATCTACCATCTCCAGAGAGGGAAGGCTGCACTGCTGTTTCTATGTGGGGTCCGGTGAGTCCGAACGTAAGGAAGCCTATATTTCTGGTGCCAAAACTATCAGGCTCTGCGTAACTATACCAGTTTTGTCAGTGAAGTGAGTGCATTGCTGCCTCCCAAGCCAAACAAGTTTGCATCAGCAAATATTCCGCTATATAAAATCGCACTATTTCCTTATAACAATGCTGGATCTCTTACAGTCCCGCATTGTAAAGTAGAAAATAGCATGCATCACAATGGAAAGAAAATGGAAAACAAACTCCATCCAGGAAAACATGTGGTCTCTGAAAAAGCCTATGAAAGATTACGGATGGAAAAAAAGTAGACATTAGGGAACAACAAGGAAATTGAACATTATAACTTACAAGAGTTTCCTACATTAACCCCATTAAGTCTGGATTTTCACCTGCACACCCACTCTAATATTTACTTATTTTGTCAGTAACATTAGTGGACCACTACCCCTTTTTCTGTCCAACACCTCCAGCCAGTACCCCAGCAGCAAATTTACTTCCATCCACTCACCTTTTCCAAACTCATATCCCATCAGGGCTAATAGCTTGGAGCCCATACCACGGGTGTGCACCTCCCAGCCTGCAAAGGAAGCACTGCAGCTTGGTACCCAGTCTCCAGCCTCTACTGATTCAGAGTCTATTACTGCAAAAGAAAAAGACAAAGCTGGATGAGTGCATTCGGAGGGCAAAATACAGCTTCTCACACTTCCCACCAATGCCATCTTCTTGCACTACCAACCAATGCTTGGTCCCAACACTGAACTGGAGCCTCGGTCTCTTAATGGCCACTAATGCCAGAACTGAACTCGGTCCTTCAAAGCCAGCGCTTCATAATGCCCACCAATATGCGTTTCTAATCTCCATATTGCTGCAAGTCAGAAGCTGCAGCCCACAACTCTGACATTCCTCCAGTCCTCACCCTTGGAGACGTGCTGGAGCCATACCTTTGGCAAAACCAAGCTCATCACTGTCTTCGTCCTCAGAAGAGGAAGCCTCCTCAGACCTCATTGGTGGAATCACTCCGTCCCCTTCCAGCACAGCCTGCTTCAGTAGTAAAGAGTCAAACTTAACCGTAAAGAATCCATTGTCGATATCTACAGGGAGAGAAAAGTGCTGTTCATTGACCGAGCTTTTCAACAGCAGAAGCAATCCGATGAGAAGTGTCACAAATGAAACTCTTGTCCCACGGCTGACAAGGAGCAAATGGGACCTGGAGTACGATCAATTCTGATACAGATTTTATTACCTCAGTACACAGCAAAGTCTTCATGTAAGTGGGTGAAATGAAAGATCATACACGAGTGCAAGCAAAGCCATTAGTTCTGGTGTCAGACTTTTTGCTTTCTCAATGCTTGTTTTGTCATGGTTTTTGTAAAACGTCGTGGTTGGAGGAGCTGACAGGCCCTTGCCATTACATATATAAAAAAGCTAACTACAAGCAAAACAATTTTAGGCCTCAAAAACCGTACACTGTTACAGTAATGCCTGGACTACTACATGTGTAGATCGGAGGTCTAAAGACAGGGGGCCAGTTTAACTCGGAGTGACTGCATTCTGCAGTTACACCAGGCATACATTTATACCAGAAGTTCTCAAACGCTTTTTCTCTGAGCCCCTCCAAACAAATATGTTTTGGAGTCAGGCCCCTTTCAAAACTTTATAGGAAGACTTAGGGGAGCGCTAGGGCCGAGCGCAGGGGTTATGAGATAATTTCAGGGGCACCTCTCCAGTAGCTCATAATTCACACTAAATGGAAGACATATAAAAGAGACATCACATAAGAAAACTGAAATAGACAAAAACACTACTCCTATTAATTGAGGTCTTGTGAACCCTCACACTCTTGAGTCCCAAGGCAACTGCACCTTCTGCACTAATAATAGCTGTGGCCCTGAATTTCAAAATGTAGTTGCTTATTGCTGGATTTGGGGGTTAAACTGGTACAATAAGGTAGAATCTTTACCCAGGCAGTGTTAATATGTGTGAAAATAAACTAATAAGAACTACTACCACAAAATGTGCTGCAATGCATAAAACTTTTCTTGCTGCGTGACGCACTACCGGAGGACAACCAAGAAATGGAGGAGGTTAACCCCTCGCCGGCTCTAGGAAGAGGCAAACCAGCCTTGACATCGTATAGACCAATAGTACCCCTCCTGCCCCCCCCCCCCCCACCCCACTAGCATAGACGACCAAGCAATAGAGAAGACGACCATGGAGGTGCTCCGTTACATAAACATACACCATTTAGACTAGATCCAAGTGGCTGCGACTCAAGGGAGGGGGGAGTTGACGTAGTTAAAAGTTTTGGGATTATGGAACCAGACATCTATGAATGCAGTCGATAACACTATGCACCGCTTTATTGATGTATAAGAGCAATTATTGAAAAACTCAAAATCTGGTTAAAAAAAAAGACTTTTCTTGCAGCATAATTTTGTCAGCGTTTCAGCACAATTTGGTCCTCCCCTGACACATAATCCCAGTGGCCCTACTTATACACACACAAGCATATAGCCAGTAATGAAGAAGCTCACAATTTCGGTAAATATTAGAACTAAGATGAAGCAAGCAAGAATTCCTGAACCAGGATTACAGACTATGGTAAAGTGGAGAGGAAGGGATCAAAATCAAAGTCATCTCTAGACCATCCTCAATGTGTAGTCTGATGAGCAAAGGGTCAAATCCAAACTTAACCCCTTCCCTGCGGGGCTAATTCCTCTGCTGTGCTGGGGGGGGCGCCCCGGTTCTTGCGACGAGCTCAGCTCGTCATGAGCCACGGTGGCCGTGAGCTCATGACGAGCTGAGCTGGTCAGGACCACGCCCGTTCCAATGGAACGCCCAGCACAGCAGGGGAATTATCCTCATGTGGACGCGGCGCAACAGTCATGACGAGCTCGGCTCGTCATGAGCAAACGGCCACCGTGGCTCATGACGAGCTGAGCTCGTCATGAGCATGGGAGGGGTTAATGACTGAGGATTCGATACTTTAGTCATAATTTTTTAACTAGATCACAGTAACCCAAAACTTAGATTTGCCTGCATATAAGGAAACCAGAACATTTCTTCAACAAGTTTCTACTTCTGAAAAACTGCTACAGATAGAAAAAGTCAGTCACAAACACATGCCGGACTGACTGAATATGGCCATCCTGCCTTTTCATGTGTTCCCGACAGCCTCTTTTCAAAAGAGTCTGTGTCAACTATTAGGAGGCAGCAAAACAAATGTTGCATTTGTTAACATGTTACTTCTAGAGTCACCATGCAACACCACGTTGCTACATACAATGGGGGGCTAGGCAAGGAGAAAGCTCAGAGTTCAGAATTTGCATATGAGATCTATGTGTAACCTGCTGCTCAGATTTGAAAACCAACGACATTTAATAGGTCTTATTTTCTTCATCCACCTATTGCCCAGTGTAAAGGAGTAGGAGGATGACATGAAGAAGAAATCCACTACGAAGGAGTTCTTAGTCCTTAATTATAATTTTTAAAAACCTTGGTTTGCAATATAAAACATGATTACTGTACCTACTGTGGTTAATTTTTGGCTAAAATGTAGCAATTTTTGTTAGCCAAAACGGCTAGCAAATTACAACACAGAAAAAAATGAATTTGACGGTCCCCTTTTTCAGTTGTTATTTTTCCTCCCATTATTTTAAATACTGCCCTTGTACTTTAGTTATCTGCCTTATTTTGCTATCTTTATTCTGTATTTTATCGTAGTCTATTTTGAACATGCCTGACATGCCAGTGGCCTTAAAAGCCCCAAATAGCTCACTAAAAATTAACTTGAGCCTTCACAAACAAAATATAGGAAATTTTGCAGCAAAGATGAACAAAAGAGCAAGACTCGTTCAAGAACTGCCATAAAACTGCCCATGGTCTCATCAACTTGTTCACACCAACTCTATGTGACCACCCAGTCAAATACATCATACAACGTCAGAATTCTTGAAGTGACTAGACATTCCAAGAACAAACAACATTTCAAAACCAAGAACGAACAACATTTCAAAACCAGTCTTAAATAATAAAAACGGCCGTAAACCTTTCTCTGCAGTTTATCTCAGTAAGTCCAACAAAGCACTTTTGTGTACGACTGCTGCCACGTTTCATGCGGATTATTGGAAGACTGATCTGTGTACCACGCAACCTCTAGAATCAAGTGCATCTGTATAAAATTACTAATTAAATAAATTAACACGGGTAACCAGAATTTATACGGCCACCACTCAACTCCACCCTTGTATCGCCTACACAACCAATACAAGGCCTGGAAATCTATCTGTCCAACAGTGAATCATGGGCTGAAGTGAGCTTATTGAAAAAGACAGCCACAAAAGCATTTATGAGCACAGGAATCAGTCCTACAGGATTACTCTTCTTACATGTCAGTGTGAAGCAGCCCTGAACAGTCCAAGTACCTATTATTAAAGTGCGAAGAGGGCAGTCCTTACAATTTATGCCTACTGTATTGGATTCTTCCTTTAATATTCACATTTAAGATTTTTTGGGACCATTTTACAATGTGTATGGCGCAAGTAACAATACGTAAAATACATAAGTACTGCTTTATTTTTCAGGAGTACCTTTACGATAGGCCCCTCAATTGCTCGAAAGCACAATGATTTGTCAAAGCAAAATGCACCCTCAACTCCACTATGGCTAAACTCTTCTACCCTCCTGGGCCCAAAGACTCGCATCCATGACGAAGCTTGGGGTTTTGTCTCAATTAAAAGTCGACCTAATGTCCAAATGGGATTATTTATTCTGTTCTCCAAATGTTGCTGTTCCCCTTTTCGATGAGTCCTACATGTCACACCACCAGAGGCCTTTATGGTATTAAGTTTGTAGTGGGTACTACCTACTATACTCCTGTTTCAACAACACTAGTTCACTCTACGTTTGCGGACAAACGTTTTCTTTTTTTTTTAAACTTATATTTATTGGCATTTTATTATTTGAACAATACAGATCTTATTGTTAGATATATAGGCAATAAAAAGTAGAACATTCTTACAAAGTTCCATTATATCGGTGGCAAGTGGGTCGAATCTGTAGAGTCCATGTACCAGCATCGTTGGAGAATTGGGGGGGTGTAAACTCGGGAAAGATGCATGTGGGCGCAGAGTGCGAGCAGATCAGGAAGAAGGATACGGGTCGGGTGACTAATGGATCAGTGAGTCGAGCGATAATATGCCAGGGTCGCTAGAGGGGGGGGGGGGGGGGAGTTTCTGTGTCAGGTCGTGTGCAGGGACCAGTCGACAGATGTACGGGGTGTAGAATGCAACTGTAGGCAGCACAGGTGTGTAATCAGCGGGGGTTCTGGGATCGCGGACGTGCCTGCGCGGGAGGAGGAGAGGCAGCGGGAGCGGGCGAGTGTGTATCCGGGTCTTCGTCGGGTGTCAACTGCCTAAAGCAGTGGAGTAGCATGGCCCATTCCATGGAAATGGGGTGTTTTCAGGCTCCCTTAATCTCCTCTTCGCGTAGAGTGCGGACAAACGTTTTCAATGTGATTTATTTACTTTCCATATTAACAGAACAGAAATTGAATAATTATTTGTTTATCAATTACTGGCAAGGCACTAATGCAGCTGAAAAAAAACCTGCATGCGACATGAAGGCAGACTCAAATTGGGGGCAGAGGGGCTGCCACATCTTTTACGTTACAATGCATTGTTTATTTACAGGACCAACATTAATCTGTAATAGTTGGACTGCTCCACGCACTACATGGATAAACGTCCTTTCTATTAACATGCCTAAGCTAAAAGTAATGTGTTAGTCCTTAACTGCAAACAGTCAAGTTAACAACAGAGAGGTCAGTTGGGACAGATTTAACCTGTTTCCTCATCTGGAGAAAACGTGCATCTAAAATCCCAACATGAGTTGATAGCGGAGCTGCAGTATGTGTAAGCGATCCAGCCATTCTGAGGTTTTTCTGTAAATATGGAGAAAAGCTAGTAGAATTTAAATCTATAGAATAGAAAAACCTTTTTAAAACACTAAAGTTTTTCAGGTCCTAACACAAGCAGGTCATGGAGTCCAGTTTTTGTTCACATTCTGGGACTGGTAGTCCCAATTTTATAAATGAATCAACAGGACTACCAATGCCAGAATGTAAAGAAAAATCTGAATTGGAAAGCTACACAAAGACAAGACTAGTAGTAGACACCTAAATATAGCACTCTATACGGTTATTTAATTCGGGAGAATGGATTTGGAGTTACGGTAAATGACTGCCTAATTTTGATTAATCGAGACATGAATCCTAAATCATTGGATCGGATTATGTGGCTTATCAAAATTTCACCCGCGGTCTATTATCCCAAAAAAACAAGAAAGAAAAAAAAAAGTTATTCCTGTTCCATCGCCAATATATAAAGTCTGTTCTTGATGGATATTTTTTTAACTAGGTTATTCGTTTTTTTAAGACACAACCTCATACAGCATAATCTGGTACCCCATACAGTGGAACTGCTTTCCACGGACCTCTTGTGAAAAAAAGCATTTTCAATGAGTAGCACAATGGTGGGACACTAACGTATACTGGGACAATAGTACCCTAATTTATATAGGGCATTAACACCATCACTATGTCATCCCAAATTATATGTACAGAACTTTTAACATAAAATGACACCAGAGTTTTCAACATTTCTGATATGAGGTTGGTTACCCTCTCCCAGAAGTCTCTTCTAGGCAGCACTACCACAAGATATGAAAGAAAGAGCCCTCCTGTCCACACTTCAAGACATTGACCAATGGGGGAGTTCGCAAAGTTTTAGAGATGTATGCAAGTATAAAAGATGCACTTTAGGATCTTTAATTGAATTAATTGGTCCATGGTCATCTTATTAACCCGTTGGTCAAACCGGGGTTTTGGGAAAACTGTTCACAAGTGTTCCGTAAACCATGGTAAAAGCCCTCTCACTAAGTGGTTCCAACATTTTTTACTCCACTGGGAGCAGTCCTCGATGTTCCACAGCACAAGTATTTTCTCTTGCATGGCATTTTTCTGTACTATTTATTCACCTGGGAACTTGCGAGGGATACCTCCCCAAAGATGAGAATGTCTTCATACCATCCTGCCCCCAAACCACAACCATCTGGGGATTCCTTTTAGATCTCACTCAGTCCTGCTCTTTAGGTAATCAATAAGACGAGTTCCTTGTGAATGTCACCTCTCTTCAATTCATTTTATACTTTGAAAATAATCCTCAGAAAGGTCGAGCCCTGTATTCACAATCAAAACATTATGCTGCTTTTTATTATACAGTGCTGGGGTGTAGAGCTTGGCTGGTTGGCGACCAAAGTCAATTCCGTAGGTATGTGAGCTTGAGGACAAAGTGACTGACAATGAAAACACATTATTTAGAAGTTGGAAACCTCCACAGTACGTGATTATGGAGAAACAGAAAATCCACAATAAGTGTACAACTGTATCGGAAGTTTTCAATAGAGCCCAAGTTTCATCTAAACTTGCAAACAACGTTGTTGCTTTCCATCTAATGATATGCAAGTTCACATGTTGCCCCACAATACTTCAGCGAGCAAATTGGCTAAGGGCCAACCATAGATAGCATTGCAGATACAATTCTGCATTAGTCTGCTCATTTACAAAACTTGGTAACTAAATAATGTTTTTAATAGAGTGCCTCATGCCACAGTTCTGGTCACCTCCAAAAGCAGTAATTAGGAAAGTTGACCATTACCCAGTTTAATAGCACTAAATATTCCAGCCTAAGAAGTGCAAGGCTTACCTGGTTTTAACAGGATTCAAAGAGAAGACAACAACAAGCATGTAACTTGATTAGCCATCTTGCTGGAATTTAAATGATCCATTTTAAGTTTGTACCTTAAACGGGCAAGTGTTTTGCATCATTGGTACGCCATAAACTAAAAACATGAACTCAGACCTTTAGGATTACGATTAAATAACTCCTTTCTTGAATAGATTCATCATTAGTGCATTTTGTACTGCCGGTTCGGGAATTATTTCTCAAGATATTATTTAGTTTATATGTTTCCTCATAGTTTGATATATACTTGGCACATATTATTGTAGGAAAGATTAATTATTGAAGCTCCAGATATTAGACACTTTAAGAACGAACCATAGTTTTAATGTAAGTCATTACTTTTTATTGTAAATGTAAATGTTCCAGTTACAAAAAAAATATTTTCACGCTTTTGTTTACTTAATACAATTCGAAAAAGAGCCAGCTGAAGTTTGATTATCAAATGATTGTGACAGGAAATGTGCCCTACAACATACTATGCACATACCTGCCAAAACAAAGCTTTCACAGTGGATTAATTGCCCTATCTGCAGCCAACTCAGTTACACCTTGTAACTTAGGGAAAGGTTTGACGAACATCAAATGTAAGTGTTAAAAGCTACAGACCTAAACACTACACGGCATGTTGAGAGGTTTGTTTTAGCCAGGCTCTGACAATCTAATACAATCACAGAGGGGAGGGATCTGGCTTTACAGACTAATCCTCTTAAACTTACCACAATATAAAACACCTGAGCCCAGAATGGGCCTCCTCAAATGAGATTCCAAAAGAAAAGAGGCTTTGATATGAGGCAACATTATCCATTTACAGCTGGCACACAAACTCCAGGTGCATAGCCATCTCACCCTAATCAGAAGATTCTGATGCTATTTTAAAATTTTGATCTGTATGACTTACCTGTGATTTTGGCAGAGTACCAGATGCCATCTTTATGCCTGGCCAAGCACGCAGACCCTTCCTCCAGGATGCTTAAGTCTGGGTTCTCAAAAAGACGCAGCTCATCGACAGACACCACATGTCCATGGGAGAACCTGCCCGATGCAAAGGGAACAGCAGTCAGTCTCCTAATGAAGGAGTGAAGGGGGAATGGCGGGTGCCAGAACTCTTGTGCTCAAAAAATGTCAACACTCTGCTACAGAGAAAGGCAGTAAAACAGCATTTCAAGAATTAAAATCAGACAAACCTGTCCTGGTCAAGACACGATTTTACAACCAACCATGCACTTTATAAAGCAGGGGTTAGAAATTAAAATAGTTCCTCATAAGTACATTCTTGCCCAGAAAAGTACTTTCTGCCCATAAACCTTGTGACAAAGTTTGCCAAATAATAAACAAAAAATTAAATAACCAAAAACAATTTTAATCCATGATGTGCCGAACAGATCTGTACTGACTCTGAAACAGTCCTCTCAGAACATTAAGACACCAAAAGTACTACTGTGTCTTTTGAAATTGAGGTTTAAGGATACTTGATTAGGTCACCAACATTTGGCCTTACAAGCCCATTGTTTATGCAGCTCTCTATCATAATTCTTCATTTATCACAATGCTAAGCAATGCATCCCATAACACATTAACAGCACCTCAGTCGCCATCACGCGTGACATGGAAACGCTTCCCCAAAAGGATTAAAAAAAATCAAACCACTCTTCCACCCACACACACTAAATGGTGTAGTGTGCTTCCCATATAGGCAGGTACTTCAGGGTCCCACACAGGGGTTATAAGCACTATATAAATGTTGCCTTTTACCTGCAGTTGTCAAGAAAATTGCACTTCTCTTCCAGGAAGTATGGACAGGGCTTCATAGCTTTGTGTGTTGGATATAGGTAGAGCACACGAACCTTTGGTTTGTCATCTTCAGGAGGCTCAGCTCCCACAATCATGGCATTGTGGTACTCCAAAGTGCCCCAGGAGCTGTAGTAAGGAGCTTTGACCTTTGTCCCACTAATTTCATTATCTTCCTTTAAAGCCTCCTGGTCCTCCTCGTCACTGTCCTCAAACTCCTCACTTGTGTCTGCAATTCCTGGTAAGTTCTCTTCCTTGCTTCCAGAAGCGTCAGTTGTCTCACTAACTTCAGTTATAGCTGCCTGGAAAGCCAAGTACTCTTCATCCTGCTCTGTGAGGACCTGCCCAGTGGTGTCCAAAGTGGAGAGCAGTTTACTTGTTTTCATAGAAGCCAGGCTAGATTCAGTCAGTTCTATCAGCTGTTTCAAATCGTCCCGCAACTGGATCAAGTCTGCTTGCTGCGAAGGGTCCATTTCCGCCCCGAGTGCCATCTCCACCTGTTGAAGTTGTGCACTGTAAGCAGCAATGGACGCCACTAGGCTCCCCTCGTCCATTTTGTCAGGAATATCTTATTACTTCAGTTTTAGAGAAGCTCAACAGCTTGCAGAATAAACGAAAAGGGTTATTTACAGTCATCAGCAAGCCTAAACTGCATTCTTCCATAAAATTCTGGACAAGGATGCTGCAAAAACACAAAACAAGGTATGTATATTCATTAAAGCAGGTCATATAGTACTAACATTTCACTAGCAAAGAACACTTCGATATCTTCACAGAAAAACAACACTAGCAAGAAAACACAAAAAGCTACATGAAAAAACATTATTTTTAACAAGACAGCTCAAAAACATCAGGTCCGATTTCTGGTGTAAGAACTAGGGAGACAGAATATTTTGCAGCTCTCGATGTACCCCTGATATGTCATCATTGGTTATCATGTTCTAATGCAAAATGCCCAGGTTCCCATGTGAGACCCTATTAAGCTACCATAACGCATGGCTTTTATTGGTGTCTTCTATATATTTATCTAGTGGGTTTAATAGCTATCTTATACAAGTTACTACTGGTTCTTGGGATACTATAAAAGTTAACAATAAATACAAGTGATGTCTGTTAGCTACCTTTTGCTGCAGTTTCCAACGGGTGCCTCCAACAAATTACTATCCAACGCCGCTTAGGGTGGAAAGGTGCATCCTGTACAAGTGTACATGGACATTAGACCCTATGCTTTTATGTCACCTGTACCACTGCCCCTCCAACCTTCATCATATAGGTTCTACGCTTGCTGGACTAGAGCTGTGACAAACTCGCACTTCAGAAACCCCATCATTTGCACTGCAGAGTCATCTCCTCGACTACAATATGAACCAAGAATAGGGTGTGAAGGAAATTAATCAAGCTTCCAAATACCATGGGGACTGAAAATTGGGAAGTTAGGGGTCTACGTTTTCAGGCCAGACGATAAGATAGCTCCCTGCTATTGGACTATGTGCATTGCTACTTGAATAACTTACTTTCCATTTAAAAATAGCAATGTTGGTAGGAGGGGGTTTGGATTCAGTATGGATGTTCAGGCTACGCAGAAGAGACAGTTGCACAGTTTGAGGAAATTTCTAAACAGACAGTTGGACAGGGAGACATGGACACAAACAGTACGCTAGAATCTGTAACGGTGATCTTAAAACTTCGGTTGTGCCATATACACACAGAGACACAAACAGTAAAGATGCAATAGGACACTAAAAGAAAGACAAAGAAAAAACAACAGTGAGATAAGGTGTCTATTTGGGAGAGGGAGATGCTGACACATGGTCTAAACACTTTAGTACACAGACATTGAGACACACGCAGTGCAACATGAACACTAGGACAGGGAGTTAATCGCAGGGTGCCAGAATCTAAGACAATTACAGAATATGGAACATGGAAGCAGTTGGACATAGAGATTCTATAGCATGAACACACTGGGAAAGCTAGAGACCTCAAGACCGAGGGCCTGGAGCAGGTAGACATATTCATTGGGATTGTGAGAAACTGGCCCAGAAACTGGGAGAAACTAGGACGGGAATGCACTCAGACATGGAGACACTGGGACAGAAGTTAAGGAGACAATAGTACTAGACAGGGAAACACGCTGAAAAAAATTACAAAGTGACAGTCTCTATGTTCCGCTTCAGCACTGGGACACCTCTTTGCTGAGGCAGCTGTGCGCTATACAAAACATGCTAACATAACATAACAACGAAACACATAAATGGAAAGGAGAGACTGAGTGTAATTGCATTGGCATGCCACTTCAGACACCTGGGGGTCGATTCCGATTCGGGAAAAAAAACATCCGTACGATTTGTATCCGGAGCCCTCTCCGTACGAATCGTACCCGCCCGTCCGAGTCGCGAAGTACGATCCGTATTCCGTGAATCCGTCCAAATCGTCGCGATCCGTACGTATTGCAAGGCTGAAACCGTGAACTGTACACATACCGTACGACTCGTACACATGCCGTACGACCCGACGAGTACGATCCGGACCGGGGTATGAGGACGCGATTCGTACTGTCCACGTCAGGTAAGGGCGAGTCGTACGGAAAAGCACACAAACACATACACACCGTACGGTCCGTACACCCCATGATCGCAGGGGTACGCACCATACCCCTGCAATCATGGGGTGTACGAGCCGTACCCCCATTATACGATCGGTGTACGAGCCGTACCCCCATTGTACGATCGGTGTACGAGCCGTACCCCCATCGTACATGGGGTACGGCTCGTACACCGATCGTACAATGGGGGTACGGCGCGTACACCGATCGTACAATGGGGGTACGGCTCGTACACCCCATGATCGCAGGGGTACGGTGCGTACCCTTGCGATCATGGGGGGTACGCACCGTACCCGGGGGGCCGTTCCGTACCTGTTTCGGCGCGAACTCTGCTTTTGCGGCTGTTTTCAGCTCCCGTAGAAAAAGGGTTGTACGGTGCGTACCCGAGACGTATCGCACTTGCTGGGTCGTAAAAAACAGCCGCAAACCGTACAGATGTCGCCTACAGCGGGTTCCGAGGGAGAATCGTACGGAGATTAGAGTTGTACGGTGTCTTGTACGACTCGTACGGAGTACGGCTCCTGGTACGAATCGTACTTCGTCAAACGTACGGGGGACGTTGCAGGGTACGATTCGTACAGGAAAAACGCTCCGAACGGCTATTCGGAGCGGTTTTTCCCGAATCGGAATCGACCCCCTGGTGAAGCAAATGAAGGGGTGAGTAGCAAGCTACACCGTGAGTGAGCAATTGGTTGGAAGGGTACAGTATTTGAAATGAGATCTATGTGAGAGGAGATTTGGTGATAAGTGATCGTAATAGTGCTCCAATTCTGTCTTGGGTCGCAATGCTTGAGCATATTCTTATGGGAAAACAAGTGAGGGATGGATTGTGCACATCTTACATTAGTCGTTTCCTACGGGTACTATGCATGTCACTTATTGATTTGTGAGACTGTTAAACCATCAACACATGTCCTGCACAGGACACAGCCGTTAAGACAGATGATTTTTGTAATCTTAAAGGGGCTAAAGAGGAGAGACTATTGCAGGGATGATCCACATTAAAGTAATCCATAATGAAAGCGGTTGTTGTGATAAGACTTACTATGATGTTGAGGATTAAGACTGGTAAGAAACAATAGCAGGACCTGCAGGTGTGGCCTACATTAAAGTTGCCCAGGTTTTCAAACTTTATTTTCTAGCAAGAGTTATTAAGTGTTTTACAGTATCCAGAAATAGTGATGAATGGCAGTTCTTTACGTGCATTGGTTGCAGGTCCAGTTTGTGATGGGTGGATTGATTTAAGAAGGGTTGGCCTTGGGATTTCTAATTTCTAAGCATGTCCCACTGCCTTTTCTGATTGCAGTTTTTCATGATATAAATATTCCACTGATCGAATCTGGAGTTAGCTAGGCTCTGGTCTGTTTTAATCTCCGACAGATGTTTTCTCAGGACCACAAGGAGAAGCGTTATTCTGGTCCAAGAACTGGACTGATTACGGTCAGCTATTGTACTCCATCTTAGCATGGCTGTGGAGTTGATGATTATTTTATGTCCACATTAAGTTATTTGTCACCAATCACAGGATTTCGTGCTCATTTACAATACGCATAGTAATGCGAACGACTGTGCCTATTTCCAAACTAACGAGGTACAAAAGTGAGTCCGGGGAGTTAGAGGGAGGTTGCTATGTTCACCCTCCTAATCTAGTGTATGAGAAACAAAAATCCGAAATACCGGATAGAGAACCTAGCTGGTAGAGCAGATTACTGTCAGTGATAGATGTAATCTTGAAAGGAAAAAAATATCCTTTTTTCTTGAGTCCCCTCACTCACCGGAGTTTCCTCACGGTGACATGCTTAATCATTGGGGCCATCCCAACCCGCTGCCGGCTGAGGCGTGCTATGACTTGTGAAATACGTAGGATCACTTAAAGTGAGAAACTATGTGTGGTGCGGTGATAAGTGTGGATGGAGTAGTGTGAATTAAAAATACCTAATTAGTGGGCGGAAATACTTTATTCTTGCTCCTAGTTGATATATTAAAAACGGGGTGGGTCTCTAGGTTTTCCTGGTTTTTCAATGAGTCAGGAGCCCTAGTAGAGTGCCAACATGTTTCGAGCTGTACCCCTAAGCTCTTCTTCAGGACACCACAGGGACCAGCCCTGTGAGTACCACTCCAAAGTGTAGTGCGAAAAAATGCCTATCAATGAGCATTTAAATTAAACTAGACCATATACATACGACATAACAGTATTCAGTCGTTATCTGTAAGTGGAAAAAGAAGAACAAAGTTAGGATGTGGTGCCCTGCCTTCTGCAGGACCTTCACTTTCCCTCGTGTTACCTAAACAACAGAGACTTTTTCGGCGCTCTTATTATAAAAAAATGGCATGAATAATATATCTGGTTTCAAGATGCAGACATGCTGTCGTGCCTGGATTTGGAAATATAACATTTTATATGCACCAAATGTAACCGTATATGCCCTCGTGAAACCTCATGCACCTGTGGTCCTGGAAGGGAAGGACATTAGATTCTGGTGCGTGGCGTTTCTAGAATTAAAAAGACCCATAGTCGTGAAAGTGACCCATATAAACACAAATCGAAAAACAACATCTAAAACGAAAACACGTAAATTCAAACATACTTTTTGTTAGGCTGTGCTGAGCCTCATGGTCAGATCCAGGGGAGGAGACCTGCGAAATTATATAAAAATCGGAAAAGAAAGCAGAATTACTTTTCCATAGGTAGCGGATAACCCGCATCGGGCTGCCAGGGCAAACCTGTGTGTGTCAAACACAGTGGAAGCCCTCGGTCTGCTGCTGCTGCTGCAAAGGAACAGACTTACTTGTCACAATTCTCTCCTTGCCGGTTAACCTACTCGGCGTCCCTCGAGACCGGATGATTCCATCTCAGTGCTGGGAGCCGCTAGTTAAAGGAAGTGTTCCCGCCTAGCCATGTGTGCAAGACTAGAGCGGGGACTTCACAAAATGGCCGCCGGCAAACGGGCCGAAGCTGTATCCATGTTGGGTTTCTCGCTATGAATACTACAGACAAAAGAACACACACAGTGGGACAAAACATGAAGTGGTTAAACCGTTTATGTTCTAAAAGTGGTGTTGATTTTAAAAGAAAGATAGGTTATTGAGTCTGTCGATTGTCTGTTGAGGCTATCAGAAATTATCGTAATGCCTCAAGTGTTTCCTCTAAGGAATGCTAAAAAGGAGAAACAGCATCAATCATTTGGGTAATTAAATGAAAAAATACATATGGAAATGTGTTGTTTCCTCTCAGTTACTTGGTGCATGTAACTAGGAAAGGTCACCCAGGACGGCATTGAAAAGGTTGGCATTAAAAAAGGTTTTCTAGGGGAGGAGGAGCTTCGCACGCGACCAAGATGGCCGCGTGAGCACAGGGCTCCCGAGACCCTCGCCACCTCCCACATCTATCCCGAATTTTATCCTGATCACGACAATGGGTTACTGAAGACGCAACCAAGCTGATATAATAGCTGCTTTCAGAAATCGATTTGGACTCCAGGAACCGCAACTACAATACTTTGAACTTTTGTGGCCTGCTCCATGGTGCCACCCGGGGCTCGAGTCACTGTGGTGCCCAGGCAGTAGTTGAACAAAAAAAACGCCCACGGAGTACTGCTCACAACCTTGGAGTTAACTTTCGGTTTTGATTCCTCTGCCTCCTCTTATCTCAAGACCGCTCTGGCAACCCGAGATGCAGCCTGACCCCACAACTTCATCGTGTGCCAGCTGCTGAGTGTTTCTGATTGTGGGATATCCCGCTGTAACTCGCTTTTGGAGATCCTGGTGGGTGAATTGTGAGGAGTTATTTTTACCAGGTCTCAAAGGCCGCTCTGGGGCGCAGCACCCAATATGGCGGGCAAACCCGATAGCGAGAAACGAAAGACCAAGACCATTCACCGGGGGGGAACTATTCAATCGAATATCATGGATCGCTATACCCATCCTAAGGGGTCCCCCGGGGGTGCGAGTACGTCTCTGGAAGTGACCGGTGATGGCTCAGCCACGGCGGAGGATTTAACCCGATTCAGGAAAGGGGGTGGTGATGAACAGAGTGTCTGAATTAAGCAGACCACTCTTACCCAGTCCAAAGATTAGGGCTTGATCCATCACCGTTTTTTAGCTCACTGCACCATCCCAGCTCAGAACCTGGCTATATGCAAATTAGTCTGTCCCTGGCCCAGTGCATCATGGGAACAGGGCAGACCAAACTACCAAGCCAATTCTTATACTGGGAAGGAAACAAGCTTCCGGGGACCGGTTTCTGGCATTTCAGCCGTCTTCGGCCCGGCTTGCTTGAATCCTGATGGTGCAATGAGCAAGGGACTCACATCTGAGTATACCCTTCCACGCTTATGGTGGACAAAAACGATTCAGGAAAGGGGGTGGTGATGAACAGAGTGTCTGAATTAAGCAGACCACTCTTACCCAGTCCAAAGATTAGGGCTTGATCCATCACCGTTTTTTAGCTCACTGCACCATCCCAGCTCAGAACCTGGCTATATGCAAATTAGTCTGTCCCTGGCCCAGTGCCTCATGGGAACAGGGCAGACCAAACTACCAAGCCAATTCTTATACTGGGAAGGAAACAAGCTTCCGGGGACCGGTTTCTGGCATTTCAGCCGTCTTCGGCCCGGCTTGCTTGAATCCTGATGGTGCAATGAGCAAGGGACTCACATCTGAGTATACCCTTCCACGCTTATGGTGGACAAAAACGATTCAGGAAAGGGGGTGGTGATGAACAGAGTGTCTGAATTAAGCAGACCACTCTTACCCAGTCCAAAGATTAGGGCTTGATCCATCACCGTTTTTTAGCTCACTGCACCATCCCAGCTCAGAACCTGGCTATATGCAAATTAGTCTGTCCCTGGCCCAGTGCATCATGGGAACAGGGCAGACCAAACTACCAAGCCAATTCTTATACTGGGAAGGAAACAAGCTTCCGGGGACCGGTTTCTGGCATTTCAGCCGTCTTCGGCCCGGCTTGCTTGAATCCTGATGGTGCAATGAGCAAGGGACTCACATCTGAGTATACCCTTTCACGCTTATGGTGGACAAAAACGATTCAGGAAAGGGGGTGGTGATGAACAGAGTGTCTGAATTAAGCAGACCACTCTTACCCAGTCCAAAGATTAGGGCTTGATCCATCACCGTTTTTTAGCTCACTGCACCATCCCAGCTCAGAACCTGACTATATGCAAATTAGTCTGTCCCTGGCCCAGTGCATCATGGGAACAGGGCAGACCAAACTACCGAGCCAATTCTTATACTGGGAAGGAAACAAGCTTCCGGGGACCGGTTTCTGGCATTTCAGCCGTCTTCGGCCCGGCTTGCTTGAATCCTGATGGTGCAATAAGCAAGGGACTCACATCTGAGTATACCCTTCCACGGTTATGGTGGACAAAAACGATTCAGGAAAGGGGGTGGTGATGAACAGAGTGTCTGAATTAAGCAGACCACTCTTACCCAGTCCAAAGATTAGGGCTTGATCCATCACCGTTTTTTAGCTCACTGCACCATCCCAGCTCAGAACCTGGCTATATGCAAATTAGTCTGTCCCTGGCCCAGTGCATCATGGGAACAGGGCAGACCAAACTACCGAGCCAATTCTTATACTGGGAAGGAAACAAGCTTCCGGGGACCGGTTTCTGGCATTTCAGCCGTCTTCGGCCCGGCTTGCTTGAATCCTGATGGTGCAATGAGCAAGGGACTCACATCTGAGTATACCCTTCCACGCTTATGGTGGACAAAAACGATTCAGGAAAGGGGGTGGTGATGAACAGAGTGTCTGAATTAAGCAGACCACTCTTACCCAGTCCAAAGATTAGGGCTTGATCCATCACCGTTTTTTAGCTCACTGCACCATCCCAGCTCAGAACCTGGCTATATGCAAATTAGTCTGTCCCTGGCCCAGTGCATCATGGGAACAGGGCAGACCAAACTACCAAGCCAATTCTTATACTGGGAAGGAAACAAGCTTCCGGGGACCGGTTTCTGGCATTTCAGCCGTCTTCGGCCCGGCTTGCTTGAATCCTGATGGTGCAATGAGCAAGGGACTCACATCTGAGTATACCCTTCCACGCTTATGGTGGACAAAAACGATTCAGGAAAGGGGGTGGTGATGAACAGAGTGTCTGAATTAAGCAGACCACTCTTACCCAGTCCAAAGATTAGGGCTTGATCCATCACCGTTTTTTAGCTCACTGCACCATCCCAGCTCAGAACCTGGCTATATGCAAATTAGTCTGTCCCTGGCCCAGTGCATCATGGGAACAGGGCAGACCAAACTACCAAGCCAATTCTTATACTGGGAAGGAAACAAGCTTCCGGGGACCGGTTTCTGGCATTTCAGCCGTCTTCGGCCCGGCTTGCTTGAATCCTGATGGTGCAATGAGCAAGGGACTCACATCTGAGTATACCCTTCCACGCTTATGGTGGACAAAAACGATTCAGGAAAGGGGGTGGTGATGAACAGAGTGTCTGAATTAAGCAGACCACTCTTACCCAGTCCAAAGATTAGGGCTTGATCCATCACCGTTTTTTAGCTCACTGCACCATCCCAGCTCAGAACCTGGCTATATGCAAATTAGTCTGTCCCTGGCCCAGTGCATCATGGGAACAGGGCAGACCAAACTACCAAGCCAATTCTTATACTGGGAAGGAAACAAGCTTCCGGGGACCGGTTTCTGGCATTTCAGCCGTCTTCGGCCCGGCTTGCTTGAATCCTGATGGTGCAATGAGCAAGGGACTCACATCTGAGTATACCCTTCCACGCTTATGGTGAACAAAAACGATTCAGGAAAGGGGGTGGTGATGAACAGAGTGTCTGAATTAAGCAGACCACTCTTACCCAGTCCAAAGATTAGGGCTTGATCCATCACCGTTTTTTAGCTCACTGCACCATCCCAGCTCAGAACCTGGCTATATGCAAATTAGTCTGTCCCTGGCCCAGTGCATCATGGGAACAGGGCAGACCAAACTACCAAGCCAATTCTTATACTGGGAAGGAAACAAGCTTCCGGGGACCGATTTCTGGCATTTCAGCCGTCTTCGGCCCGGCTTGCTTGAATCCTGATGGTGCAATGAGCAAGGGACTCACATCTGAGTATACCCTTCCACGCTTATGGTGGACAAAAACGATTCAGGAAAGGGGGTGGTGATGAACAGAGTGTCTGAATTAAGCAGACCACTCTTACCCAGTCCAAAGATTAGGGCTTGATCCATCACCGTTTTTTAGCTCACTGCACCATCCCAGCTCAGAACCTGGCTATATGCAAATTAGTCTGTCCCTGGCCCAGTGCATCATGGGAACAGGGCAGACCAAACTACCAAGCCAATTCTTATACTGGGAAGGAAACAAGCTTCCGGGGACCGGTTTCTGGCATTTCAGCCGTCTTCGGCCCGGCTTGCTTGAATCCTGATGGTGCAATGAGCAAGGGACTCACATCTGAGTATACCCTTCCACGCTTATGGTGGACAAAAACGATTCAGGAAAGGGGGTGGTGATGAACAGAGTGTCTGAATTAAGCAGACCACTCTTACCCAGTCCAAAGATTAGGGCTTGATCCATCACCGTTTTTTAGCTCACTGCACCATCCCAGCTCAGAACCTGGCTATATGCAAATTAGTCTGTCCCTGGCCCAGTGCATCATGGGAACAGGGCAGACCAAACTACCAAGCCAATTCTTATACTGGGAAGGAAACAAGCTTCCGGGGACCGGTTTCTGGCATTTCAGCCGTCTTCGGCCCGGCTTGCTTGAATCCTGATGGTGCAATGAGCAAGGGACTCACATCTGAGTATACCCTTCCACGCTTATGGTGGACAAAAACGATTCAGGAAAGGGGGTGGTGATGAACAGAGTGTCTGAATTAAGCAGACCACTATTACCCAGTCCAAAGATTAGGGCTTGATCCATCACCGTTTTTTAGCTCACTGCACCATCCCAGCTCAGAACCTGGCTATATGCAAATTAGTCTGTCCCTGGCCCAGTGCATCATGGGAACAGGCCAGACCAAACTACCAAGCCAATTCTTATACTGGGAAGGAAACAAGCTTCCGGGGACCGGTTTCTGGCATTTCAGCCGTCTTCGGCCCGGCTTGCTTGAATCCTGATGGTGCAATGAGCAAGGGACTCACATCTGAGTATACCCTTCCACGCTTATGGTGGACAAAAACGATTCAGGAAAGGGGGTGGTGATGAACAGAGTGTCTGAATTAAGCAGACCACTCTTACCCAGTCCAAAGATTAGGGCTTGATCCATCACCGTTTTTTAGCTCACTGCACCATCCCAGCTCAGAACCTGGCTATATGCAAATTAGTCTGTCCCTGGCCCAGTGCATCATGGGAACAGGGCAGACCAAACTACCAAGCCAATTCTTATACTGGGAAGGAAACAAGCTTCCGGGGACCGGTTTCTGGCATTTCAGCCGTCTTCGGCCCGGCTTGCTTGAATCCTGATGGTGCAATGAGCAAGGGACTCACATCTGAGTATACCCTTCCACGCTTATGGTGGACAAAAACGATTCAGGAAAGGGGGTGGTGATGAACAGAGTGTCTGAATTAAGCAGACCACTCTTACCCAGTCCAAAGATTAGGGCTTGATCCATCACCGTTTTTTAGCTCACTGCACCATCCCAGCTCAGAACCTGGCTATATGCAAATTAGTCTGTCCCTGGCCCAGTGCATCATGGGAACAGGGCAGACCAAACTACCAAGCCAATTCTTATACTGGGAAGGAAACAAGCTTCCGGGGACCGGTTTCTGGCATTTCAGCCGTCTTCGGCCCGGCTTGCTTGAATCCTGATGGTGCAATGAGCAAGGGACTCACATCTGAGTATACCCTTCCACGCTTATGGTGGACAAAAACGATTCAGGAAAGGGGGTGGTGATGAACAGAGTGTCTGAATTAAGCAGACCACTCTTACCCAGTCCAAAGATTAGGGCTTGATCCATCACCGTTTTTTAGCTCACTGCACCATCCCAGCTCAGAACCTGGCTATATGCAAATTAGTCTGTCCCTGGCCCAGTGCATCATGGGAACAGGGCAGACCAAACTACCAAGCCAATTCTTATACTGGGAAGGAAACAAGCTTCCGGGGACCGGTTTCTGGCATTTCAGCCGTCTTCGGCCCGGCTTGCTTGAATCCTGATGGTGCAATGAGCAAGGGACTCACATCTGAGTATACCCTTCCACGCTTATGGTGGACAAAAACGATTCAGGAAAGGGGGTGGTGATGAACAGAGTGTCTGAATTAAGCAGACCACTCTTACCCAGTCCAAAGATTAGGGCTTGATCCATCACCGTTTTTTAGCTCACTGCACCATCCCAGCTCAGAACCTGGCTATATGCAAATTAGTCTGTCCCTGGCCCAGTGCATCATGGGAACAGGGCAGACCAAACTACCAAGCCAATTCTTATACTGGGAAGGAAACAAGCTTCCGGGGACCGGTTTCTGGCATTTCAGCCGTCTTCGGCCCGGCTTGCTTGAATCCTGATGGTGCAATGAGCAAGGGACTCACATCTGAGTATACCCTTCCACGCTTATGGTGGACAAAAACGATTCAGGAAAGGGGGTGGTGATGAACAGAGTGTCTGAATTAAGCAGACCACTCTTACCCAGTCCAAAGATTAGGGCTTGATCCATCACCGTTTTTTAGCTCACTGCACCATCCCAGCTCAGAACCTGGCTATATGCAAATTAGTCTGTCCCTGGCCCAGTGCATCATGGGAACAGGGCAGACCAAACTACCAAGCCAATTCTTATACTGGGAAGGAAACAAGCTTCCGGGGACCGGTTTCTGGCATTTCAGCCGTCTTCGGCCCGGCTTGCTTGAATCCTGATGGTGCAATGAGCAAGGGACTCACATCTGAGTATACCCTTCCACACTTATGGTGGACAAAAACGATTCAGGAAAGGGGGTGGTGATGAACAGAGTGTCTGAATTAAGCAGACCACTCTTACCCAGTCCAAAGATTAGGGCTTGATCCATCACCGTTTTTTAGCTCACTGCACCATCCCAGCTCAGAACCTGGCTATATGCAAATTAGTCTGTCCCTGGCCCAGTGCATCATGGGAACAGGGCAGACCAAACTACCAAGCCAATTCTTATACTGGGAAGGAAACAAGCTTCCGGGGACCGGTTTCTGGCATTTCAGCCGTCTTCGGCCCGGCTTGCTTGAATCCTGATGGTGCAATGAGCAAGGGACTCACATCTGAGTATACCCTTCCACGCTTATGGTGGACAAAAACGATTCAGGAAAGGGGGTGGTGATGAACAGAGTGTCTGAATTAAGCAGACCACTCTTACCCAGTCCAAAGATTAGGGCTTGATCCATCACCGTTTTTTAGCTCACTGCACCATCCCAGCTCAGAACCTGGCTATATGCAAATTAGTCTGTCCCTGGCCCAGTGCATCATGGGAACAGGGCAGACCAAACTACCAAGCCAATTCTTATACTGGGAAGGAAACAAGTTTCCGGGGACCGGTTCCTGGCATTTCAGCCGTCTTCGGCCCGGCTTGCTTGAATCCTGATGGTGCAATGAGCAAGGGACTCACATCTGAGTATACCCTTCCACGCTTATGGTGGACAAAAACGATTCAGGAAAGGGGGTGGTGATGAACAGAGTGTCTGAATTAAGCAGACCACTCTTACCCAGTCCAAAGATTAGGGCTTGATCCATCACCGTTTTTTAGCTCACTGCACCATCCCAGCTCAGAACCTGGCTATATGCAAATTAGTCTGTCCCTGGCCCAGTGCATCATGGGAACAGGGCAGACCAAACTACCAAGCCAATTCTTATACTGGGAAGGAAACAAGCTTCCGGGGACCGGTTCCTGGCATTTCAGCCGTCTTCGGCCCGGCTTGCTTGAATCCTGATGGTGCAATGAGCAAGGGACTCACATCTGAGTATACCCTTCCACGCTTATGGTGGACAAAAACGATTCAGGAAAGGGGGTGGTGATGAACAGAGTGTCTGAATTAAGCAGACCACTCTTACCCAGTCCAAAGATTAGGGCTTGATCCATCACCGTTTTTTAGCTCACTGCACCATCCCAGCTCAGAACCTGGCTATATGCAAATTAGTCTGTCCCTGGCCCAGTGCATCATGGGAACAGGGCAGACCAAACTACCAAGCCAATTCTTATACTGGGAAGGAAACAAGCTTCCGGGGACCGGTTCCTGGCATTTCAGCCGTCTTCGGCCCGGCTTGCTTGAATTGGCTTTTGTAGTTTGGTTTGCCCTGTTCCCATCATGCACTGGGACAGGAACAGACTAATTTGCATACAGCCAGGTTCTGAAACTGGGATGGTGCAGTGAGCTAAAAAACGGTTTTGGATCTAGCCCTGATCTCTTGACTGGGTGAGAGTTTTCTGCTTAATTCAGAGACTCTGTCCCTCACCACCCCTTGTTGTAAATAATTTTGTCCACCCTAAGCGTGGAAGGGTATACTCAGACATGAGTCCCTTGCTCATTGCACCATCAGGATTCAAGCAAACCGGGCCGAAGACGGCTGTAATGCCAGAAACCGGTCCCCGGGAGCTTGTTTCCTTCCCAGTGTAAGAATTGGCTTTTCTAGTTTGGTTTGCCCTGTTCCCATCATGCACTGGGACAGGAACAGACTAATTTGCATACAGCCAGGTTCTGAAACTGGGATGGTGCAGTGAGCTAAAAAACGGTGTTGGATCTAGCCCTGATCTCTTGACTGGGTGAGAGTTTTCTGCTTAATTCAGAGACTCTGTCCCTCACCACCCCTTGTTGTAAATAATTTTGTCCACCCTAAGCGTGGAAGGGTATACTCAGACATGAGTCCCTTGCTCATTGCACCATCAGGATTCAAGCAAACCGGGCCGAAGACGGCTGTAATGCCAGAAACCGGTCCCCGGGAGCTTGTTTCCTTCCCAGTGTAAGAATTGGCTTTTGTAGTTTGGTTTGCCCTGTTCCCATCATGCACTGGGACAGGAACAGACTAATTTGCATACAGCCAGGTTCTGAAACTGGGATGGTGCAGTGAGCTAAAAAACGGTGTTGGATCTAGCCCTGATCTCTTGACTGGGTGAGAGTTTTCTGCTTAATTCAGAGACTCTGTCCCTCACCACCCCTTGTTGTAAATAAGGAGGATTTAACCCTGCATGATGTCATGGGCGCCATTGCTAATATGAAGACATCCATTGGCTAACAATATGAGGCTCTGGCCTTAAAACTTGTCACTGTAGCAATTGACGATAATTTGATCAGGGCGGACTTATCAAAGACTAACGAAAAGGTCAAATCCTTAGATTTGAAGACCTCCAGCCTTACGACTGATGTATCTGATTTACAGACGGACATTCGTAACCTGCGATCCTCCAATGATCTCTTTGCTCGCCGGCTGGAGGATTTTGAAAGTAGGGCCAGACGCAATAACGTACGTATTATTGGGGTCCCTGAAAAATCGGAAGAACCAGCTGCAGATCTACTTGTGGAGAACCTCATCCCAAATCATCTCGCCCCCAAAGGCTTGAGCAACTTCTTTGCGGTGGAACGTGCACACAGAGTGCCGGGTGGGAAGCCGAAGCTGGGCGCCCCTCCGCGGCCTATCATCGCCAGAATTTTTAATTTCAGAGATAGAGACGCTATCCTGCAGGCTTCACGGGTGGGCGGCCCCATGAAGTTTGAGAACACCACGGTGAGCTTCTACCCAGATTTCACCCAGTTCGTTCAGAAACAAAGGATGGGGTTTCAGGGGGTGAAGCGACGACTGAGAGACATGGGAATGAAATACGCGATGCTTTTTCCAACTCGGCTGCGTGTTGAATACGAGGATCGGACGTTTTTCTTTGACCGCCCGGAGGGAGGGAGTGATTGGCTTGACACATTGCCCACGCAGCGTGATCGTTCGGAACATTCTGGAGGAGCTGAAGGTGGCCCGCTGGAACAAGAATGAGAAGTGGTTTCTGGTTTCCGGACATGGTGCACATCAGGCAGCTGTGGTTCGATGACTTTTACACTTGCGTTACTTATGGTGGAATACCCAGAGGTGGCGGAGGGGAGTGAGACTCTTTCCTCCTCCGGGTTTCTTTTCGACTAGTTTAATGTTAGGGCGACAGGCACACGGCAAGTTGGGGTGGCTTTCGAGTCTAACGCAGGGGTGCAGGATGGGGGGATGTGTTTGGGGTATTTGTTGGGGGGTGGGAGAGGGTTTGGGTGTGTCTTTTTTGTTTCAAGGCAACGCATTGTTTTACTTCTGGATCTGGGTTCTGTGTTCGCTATGGGTTGGATTCTGCATTTACTTCCGAGATGGGGGGGTAGGGGGTTGAAGTTATTGTGCTTGAATGTTAACGGGTTGGGGGATAGGATAAAACGTGGAGTGGTGTTGCAGCTACTGAGACGCCTCTCCCCTGACGTAGTTCTACTGCAAGAGACACATCTGATCGGAAACACATGCCACGCTATGAATCGGCGAGGATATCATCTTGTTGCACACTCCGGATTCACTACTGGCTCTAGGGGGGTGGGTATCCTAGTAAGGAGTTCCTTCCCCCAGGAGGTAGACGACATAATCCTCGATGACAGGGGGTGCTATGCTGCTCTTACTGGTAGATGGGAGGGGAAGACTGTCAATCAATCAATCAATCAATCAATCAATCAATCAAAGCATTTATATAGCGCACTACTCCCCCAAAGGGTCTCAAGGCGCTTGGGGAGGGGGGGTCCGCTACTGCTCGAACAGCCAGGTCTTGAGCTGCTTTCTGAAGGCGAGGTGGTCTTGGGTCAGGCGGAGGTGGGTCGGGAGGGAGTTCCAAGTTTTGGCGGCCAGGTAGGAGAAGGACCTTCCTCCTGTGGTGGCTCTTCGGATGCGGGGGACGGCGGCGAGGGCGTGGCCGGTCGATCGAAGCTGGCGTGTGGGAGTGTAGAAGTTGAGGCGGCTGTTGAGGTATCTTGGGCCTTGGTTGTGTAAGGCTTTGTGTGCGTGGGTGAGGAGACGGAAGGTGATTCTCTTGTTGACCGGGAGCCAGTGCAGGTCTCTCAGGTGTCCGGAGATGTGGCTGTGTCGGGGGATGTCGAGGATGAGTCTTGCTGAGGCGTTCTGAATCCGCTGGAGTCTCTTCTGGAGTTTGGCAGTGGTTCCGGCGTAGAGGGAGTTGCCGTAGTCCAGCCGGCTGGTGACGAGGGCCTGGGTGACCATCTTCCTGGTCTCGGTGGGGATCCACCGGAAGATGTTAGGTAGCATGCGCAGGATGTTGAAGCATGACGAGGAGACTGTCTCTTTGCTTTCTGTATATGTCCCATCTGGTCTGCAGACTACGACCTTTGCTGACTTGGGGAGGGTAGTTCTGGGGCTTCCAGAAGGCATTCTAGTGATGGGCGGGGATTTTAACTCTGTTGTCTCCGGTAGGGAGGACCGTTACTCCCCCAGGGACCTCACAAGATCACAGTCTTGGTTGGGTGGCTTTCTGGAGACGCTGGGACTAGTAGATTGTTGGAGGCTGCTGCATCCGGGACAGGCGCTATAACCCTTCCACTCTGGTGCTCACGGTAGTCTCTATAGACTTGACTACGTTTTGATGCCAGCGGCACAGGCCTCTTTGGTTAGGGAAGTTCGACACCTGGCCAGGGGTATTTCAGATCATTCCCCACTGTGGCTTTTGACGGACACGAAGATGGGGGCTGAGGGTCGAGTGGCCCCGATTAATCCTTGGTATCTCAGTAACCCCAAAACCCGTGCAGAGTAGGTCAAGTCCTTGGATCACTATTTTGCTGAGAATGTGGGGTCTGTGTCTTCTATTTCGCTGTGGGAGGCTTTCAAGACTGTTATCCGTGGACAGGCGCTATTGTTAATTGCTGGCGCCAAGAAAAGCAAAAATGAGGCGGTTGTCCGCCTCGAGACTGAAATAGCTGCGTTGGAAGGGGATTTGGAGTGGAGTATCACTCATGATAAGGTTCATGTCCTCAGTCTTAAACAACTTGATTATAGGGCGTTGGTAACGGATGCGGCTAGAGTCATGAGTAGAGAGCAACAGGGAAGACTATATGATGTGGGAGACAAGGCCGGGAAACTGATTGCTTGGTTAGACAGAAAGGAGCGGGCGAGTCGTGTGGTTCCTGTGGTTGAAAGAGCTGATGGAGTGCGAGTAACTGACCCTGTTGAGATTGTGGAGTGTTTTGCTGAACGTTTTCGAAAAGTGTATTCCCCAGTTTCCGATAGACCAGAGGAAGACTCACATCTGCTATTACGGGACATTGCGTTGCCTTGCCTGTCGGATTCAGATAGGGATCTGATGGAAGCAGCACTTTCAGTTGTCGAGGTGGCAATTTCTATTCGTTCCGTCCGTTCGGGAAAAGCTATGGGCCCTAATGGTCTCCCCATCGAGCTTTACAAGTTGCGTCCTGACAAAATGGCGCCGTATCTTCGTAATATGTTCCTGGAATCGTGAGACATCGGCTCCCTTCCTCGTGATCAGTGACTTGCGACCATTGTGGTGATCCATAAGGAGGGGAAGCCTCGGGATCGCTGCGCGTCCTATAGGCCTATTTCGCTCCTAAATGCGGAACCCAAGATCCTCGTAAAAGTGTTAGCAAACCGCTTGATAAGGGTGATCGGTGACCTGATCCATCCGGATCAATCTGGTTTCATTCCACATCGTAATACAGCGTTGAACCTGCGGCACCTGCATGGCGTCCTTGCGAGGGCAGCGTCATTGCGTGAACCGGCCATCTTGGCCTCCTTGGATGCTACGATGGCTTTTGATACAGTGCAGTGGCCATATCTCTGGGCTGCTCTCGCAAAATTCGGCTTTGGTCCTGGTTTCATCTGCTGGGTAAAACTTTTGTATGAGGAACCATTGGCTCAGATTGTGGTGAATGATCGCGTTTCTGCGTCCTTTGTTCTGGGGAGGGGCACGAGGCAGGGTTGTCCGTTGTCCCCACTTCTTTTCTCCCTCGCCTTGGAACCCCTGGCTGCTTGGCTGCGGTGGGAGCCGTCGATGAGGGGTATTCAGTGGACCCCTGACTTTGAGGACCGAATATCACTTTATGCAGACGACATCTTGTTAAATCTCACGTCGCCTCGGAAATCGTTGATTGTATTGTTTGATGTGCTGAATTCATTCGGGAAGAACTAAGGCCTTGTGATTAATTGGACCAAGTCCTGTGTTTACGTACTCTCGGGTGACGCTCCCTCGTTGCCGCGTGGTTGCCCCATGCAGGTGACGCAGACGGGCTTTAAGTATTTGAGGGTCTTAATTACATTGGACCCCCTTTTCCGTTATGAGCGTAATCTGCTTCCTCCGCTCCAACGGTTAAAATATGACGTTGTGGCCTTGCGCAGACTGCCATTATCCCCCCTAGGGCGTGTAGCTCTTTTTAAAATTATGTCTTTGCCATGGTTTTTATACGCGCTTCAGAATACGTTTGATGTCATTCCGGCAAGCTATTTCCGGGAGGTGGAAAGTCTGTAGAGGCAGTTGATATGGGGTGGGCGTCCTCGTATTGCCCTGGCCAAGCTGACGCTTCCCTGGTATGACGGCAGTATCGCACTTCCGGATATTAGGCGATATTATTGGGCCTCCCAGCTGGGAGCGATTAATCATGGAATGTACGGTCCTGCGTTAAATCCTGCGTTTGAGATGGATAAGTGGCAGCTACCGGATGGAGATTATAACAGGGCGCTTTATTCCAAATCTGCCGGAGGGAAACTTTTGGGACCAACTAAGATAGCGGTGCGAGTGTGGCAGTGTGCGAATGCGGCAATGGGATGGACGGACCGACTGACCCAAGCGACTACGCTCTATGCGTCTCAAAGATTGGGCAGCCTGTGGAGGACGAAAGGCTTTGAGAAGTGGGATATGATCGGTATTTGTAGGGTGAGTGATCTTTGGGCCAAAGGTAGGATTAAGACCTTTGAGGAGTTGAAGGTAGAATATGAGCTGGGTGACAAGGAGTTCTTCCGTTATGCACAGATCTGCCACGCATTGAGTTTGGCTTTTCCTGAAGGTGTTGCTATCCCGGAATCATCCCCACTCGAAGACCGGGTGCTTGACGGATATGTTCTGGACAGCACTATTTCTTTGATATACAAGAAAATGATTAACGATCGTGTTGACCTGTTGGTGCACCTCAGAGAAGTCTGGACCAGTGACGGTCTAGAGTTGGATGATGAGGACTGGCAGTCGGCAATATCCTCACCCAAGGAGGTCGCGATTCCGGCCCGTCTCCGACTCGTGCAGCTTAAGATCCTGCATCGGATCTATGTGACTGGCCCTCTCCTGATTCGTATGGGTTATTCTGTAGATGGGTTATGTAAGTGTGGATGTGGTTTAATTGGTTCTTTCCTCCACATAATTTGGGAATATCCGGAAGTGGTGGTGTTTTGGAATCAAGTACATGCAGTGATGGAGAGGGTCAAGGGTGTTACGCTGCTGCCCGAAGCCAGGCGTTGTTTGCTGAATGTTTGGGAACCGACTGATTAGGATGTGGCGCAGACTCGGTGGGCGACCCTTGGGAATATGGTTACCGAGAGATATTGCGCAGTTGTGGGGTTCCCAGAGGCCGCCCACTGTTTCGACATGGAAGGAGAACATGGATTGGTGTATGTTTAGTGAGAAGACAGTATATGTGGCGCGCAGCAGACCTAGGAAGTGGGGTAAACTCTGGGGTCAATGGAATTCATACCGGGGTGATATATGTACACCCCCCCCTTGCCGAAGTTTTGGATGTTCCTCTTTCCCCCTGACCCGACATTCCTGGGGTTGTATAAGCCTTAAGGTATTGTGACTCTGCTTCCCCCTCCCCCCCTCATCTTTGCACTGATGATTTGTATTAAACTGTAATGCGCGTTCCTCCCTCCTTGAACACGTATCCAGCGGTATTGCCTTTTATTGCCTTGTTTGTTTGTTTATGTTTTACCATTAATAAAAAGAGTTACAAAAAAAGGTTTTCTAATCGGTGATCAAAAATAATCAAGTAGCCATGAAATCACGTTGTACATAGTCAGGAAGTTGATGGTTTAAATTTGAACTCCCAGGTACAAATGGTTCAGAAGGAAGGTTCATCTGGACAGCTGTCCCCATGGAATGGCATCATTTAGGCCTTTGCTGTCTGTGTGTAGTTTTTACACCCATCGTTGCTCCTTCTCTAAAAGGAGTTGTTCAATGTTATCATTGTTTGCAAGATGCTCAAGAATCCCAAATTTCATGACGTTGGGTGTGTGGTGTTTTTCAATGAAGTGGGATGTCATTTTAGTGGTGTTTCTATTACACCTGGTGTTGCTTCGGTGCTCCACTATTCTTGTGCTCGCTTTCCTGGTAGTCACTCCAATGTAATGTAGATTACAGACGCAGATGATCATGTATACATAGCCAGAAGTGTTACAATTGGTGAAATTGCGGATTTCCCATGCCTTTTTGTTATTAAATTGTATCTTCTTAGTTGCACTTGTCAAGTGGCAGACACTGCAGTTGCTGCATGGGTAGTGTCTAGTGGACAAGGTTGTGAGGGTTCTTCGTTTACTTCCCTTGTTTTCAGATTTTGGACGTGTATGGACTAAGTAGTCTCTTAGGTTTTTTCCTTTTTTATGTCTGAACATTGGCTTGGGGATTTCGAGATTGCCACAGTTCAGAGCGTGCCAATGTTTCCTAATGATTTTAGTTACCTTATCTGAAGCGATATTGTAGGTAGCGATGCAGATGGGTCTCTTATCACCCGTCGCCTATTGTCTGATTTTTGGTTCCAGGAGTGACTCTCTATTGTTATTTGCAGCTCTTTTCTTTGCTTTGGTGACTAGATGTTGAGGATAATGTTGGTTGATGAGTTTCTCAGTGAGATCTTTTGCTTGTTTGTTGAAATCCTTTTTCTCAGTACAATTGCGCCTCAATCTTAAAAATTGGCTGAAAGGCAGATTCTCTTTCAGCTGTCTGGGGTGGAAGCTATCGTAGACCAAAAGACAGTTCCTTGCGGTAGGTTTAAAATGAGTAGTGGTGATCAGGGTATCTGCAGTTGAAATGATGGTGCGGTCTAAAAACACCAGCTATGACCTACTCATGGTGTAAGTGAATTTTAGAAAAGGGTCCTGGAGATTGAGCCAGTCAATTAAGTTAGTTGCTTCAATTTCAGTCCCTTCCCATATCAGTAAAACATTGTTGATGTATCTTTTCCAGAGGCCTAGATGTTGAGGAGCTTTTGTTTTTCCAAATGGTGCACATAGAGTCCCGCTACACTCGGCGTAAAAGTGCTGCCCATGCTGTTTCCATTATCTGGCGAAATAGTGTGTCCTCAAATCTGAAAAAAATTTCAGTCAGGGCAAGGCGACAGCATTCCAATATTACATGTCTTGGTGTCTAATATATCCATGTGTTTTCAAAAAGGACATCTTCTAATATCTTACAGATATCTGTTTACATTATCAAATGGCAAACATCCTTGCAAGCGATTACGCAGTGAAAGTGCTTCGTTTTATAGTTCACTGTATTCAATGCACAAAGGAGTGAGTGAAAGCACGAGCACTCGTGTGGAGTGCTCAAACACAAAGAAAACAAGCATTGGAAATGCAATAGGTCTCGCATTAGAAAAGTTGGAGTTATTGGTATTGTAAATGACATATGTTATTTATTTGTTGGTTTTTAAAATTGCTAAATTGATGGCTTTGTCATTTACAATGCCAATAGTTATAACTTTTGCGAATGTGACACCTATAGCATTTGGAATGCAACATATTTTGTATTTACGTGACTTAGATGGCAGCTCTTGTCGTTAGGCCACATCTCTAGAGAGCAGGAGAGTGCAGCAGGGGAGAGAAGCACAGCAATGCAATAGGTCTCGCATTAGGAAAGTTTGAGCTATTGGTATTGTAAAGGACACATTTTTTATTTATGTGCTTGTTTTGAAAATAGCGAATAGCTTTGTTATTTACAATGCCAATAGTTTTATCTTTTGCAAATGTGACACCTATTGTAACACAATATGTGTTGTGAGGGTGAGTGAGGGTGAGGGTGAGGGGTTGAGGGTGAGGTGTTGAGGGTGAGTGAGGGTGAGGTGTTGAGGGTGAGTGAGGGTGAGGTGTTGAGGGTGAGTGAGGGTGAGGTGTTGAGGGTGAGTGAGGGTGAGTGAGGGTGAGGGGGGAGGGGTCGAGGGTGAGGGGTTGAGGGTGAGGGAGGGTGAGGGGGTGAGGGTGAGGGAGGGTGAGGGGTTGAGGGTGAGGTGTTGAGGGTGAGGGTGGGTGAGGGGTTGAGAGTGAGTGAGGGTGAGTGAGGGTGAGGTGAGGTGTTGAGGGTGGGTGAGGGTGAGGGTGAGGCTGAGGGGTTGAGGTTGAGTGAGGGTGAGTGAGAGTGAGGGTGAGTGAGGGGTTGAGGGTGAGGGGTTGAGGGTGAGTGAGGGTGAGGGGTTGAGGGTGAGTGAGGGTGAGGTGTTGAGGGTGAGAGAGGGTGAGGGTGAGTGAGGGTGAGGGGTTGAGAGTGAGGGTGAGTGAGGGTGAGGTGTTGAGGGTGAGTGAGGGTGAGACTGAGGGGTTGAGGGTGAGTGAGGGTGAGGGGTTGAGGGTGAGTGAGGGTGAGGGGTTGAGGGTGAGTGAGGGTGAGGGGTTGAGGGTGAGTGAGGGTGAGGTGTTGAGGGTGAGTGAGGGTGAGGTGTTGAGGGTGAGTGAGGGTGAGTGAGGGTGAGTGAGGGTGAGGTGTTGAGGGTGAGGGTGGGTGAGGGGTTGAGAGTGAGTGAGGGTGAGGGTGGGTGAGGGGTTGAGAGTGAGTGAGGGTGAGTGAGGGTGAGGTGAGGTGTTGAGGGTGGGTGAGGGTGAGGCTGAGGGGTTGAGAGTGAGTGAGGGTGAGGTGAGGTGTTGAGGGTGGGTGAGGGTGAGGCTGAGGGGTTGAGGTTGAGTGAGGGTGAGTGAGAGTGAGGGTGAGTGAGGGGTTGAGGGTGAGTGAGGGGTTGAGGGTGAGTGAGGGGTTGAGGGTGAGTGAGGGTGAGGGGTTGAGGGTGAGTGAGGGTGAGGTGTTGAGGGTGAGAGAGGGTGAGGGTGAGTGAGGGTGAGGGGTTGAGAGTGAGGGTGAGGGTGAGTGAGGGTGAGGTGTTGAGGGTGAGTGAGGGTGAGGGTGAGGCTGAGGGGTTGAGGGTGAGTGAGGGTGAGTGAGGCTGAGGGGTTGAGGGTGAGTGAGGGTGAGTGAGGGTGAGTGAGGGTGAGTGAGTGAGGGTGAGTGAGGGTGAGTGAGGGTGAGTGAGGGTGAGTGAGGGTGAGTGAGGGTGGGTGAGGGTGGGTGAGTGAGGGTGGGTGAGTGAGGGTGGGTGAGTGAGGGTGAGTGAGGGTGGGTGAGTGAGGGTGAGTGAGGGTGAGTGAGGGTGAGTGAGGGTGAGTGAGGGTGAGTGAGGGTGAGTGAGGGTGAGTGAGGGTGAGGGATTGAGGGTGAGGGATTGAGGGTGAGGGATTGAGGGTGAGGGGTTGAGGGTGAGGGGTTGAGGGTGAGGGGTTGAGGGTGAGGGGTTGAGGGTGAGGGGTTGAGGGTGAGTGAGGGTGAGGTGTTGAGGGTGAGTGAGGGTGAGGGGTTGAGGGTGAGTGAGGATGAGGGTGAGTGAGGGTGAGGGGGAGTGAGGGTGAGGGGGAGGGTGAGTGAGGGTGAGGGTGAGGGTGAGTGAGGGTGAGTGAGGGTGAGTGAGGGTGAGTGAGGGTGAGTGAGGGTGAGTGAGGGTGAGTGAGGGTGAGTGAGGGTGAGTGAGGGTGAGTGAGGGTGAGTGAGGGTGAGTGAGGGTGAATGTGAGTGAGGGTGAGGATGAGGGGTTGAGGGTGAGTGAGGGTGAGGGGTTGAGGGTGAGTGAGGGTGAGGGGTTGAGGGTGAGGGTGAGTGAGGATGAGGGGTTGAGGGTGGGTGAGGGTGAGTGAGGTTGAGGGTGAGTGAGGTTGAGGGTGAGTGAGGGTGAGGGTGAGTGAGGGTGAGGGTGAGTGAGGGTGAGTGAGGGTGAGGATGAGGGGTTGAGGGTGAGTGAGGGTGAGGGGTTGAGGGTGAGGGGTTGAGGGTGAGTGAGGGTGAGGGTGAGTTGGGGTGAGGGGTTGAGGGTGGGTGAGGTGTTGAGGGTGAGTGAGGGTGAGTTAGAGTGAGGGTGAGTGAGGGGTTGAGGGTGAGGTGTTGAGGGTGAGTGAGGGTGAGGCATTGAGGGTGAGTGAGGGTGAGGTGTTGAGGGTGAGTGAGGGTGAGGGCGAGTGAGGGCGAGTGAGGGCGAGTGAGGGCGAGTGAGGGCGAGTGAGGGCGAGTGAGGGTGAGTGAGGGTGTGGGTGAGGGGTTGAGGGTGAGTGAGGGTGAGGGGGTTGAGGGTGAGTGAGGGTGAGGGGTTGAGGGTGAGTGAGGGTGAGGGTGACTGAGGGTGAGGGATTGAGGGTGAGAGATTGAGGGTGAGGGGTTGAGGGTGAGTGAGGGTGAGGGTGAGTGAGGGTGAGGGTGAGTGAGGGTGAGGGGTTGAGGGTGAGTGACGGTGAGGGGTTGAGGGTGAGTGAGGGTGAGGGGTTGAGGGTGAGTGAGGGTGAGGGTGAGTGAGGATGAGGGGTTGAGGGTGGGTGAGGGTGAGTGAGGTTGAGGGTGAGTGAGGGTGAGGGTGAGTGAGGGTGAGTGAGGGCGTGTGAGGGCGAGTGAGGGTGAGTGAGGGCGAGTGAGGGCGAGTGAGGGCGAGTGAGGGTGTGGGTGAGGGGTTGAGGGTGAGTGAGGGTGAGGGGTTGAGGGTGAGGGTGAGTGAGGGTGAGGTATTGAGGGTGAGGGGTTGAGGTTGGGTGAGGGTGAGTGAGGGTGAGGTATTGAGGGTGAGGGGTTGAGGTTGAGTGAGGGTGAGGGTGAGGGGTTGAGGGTGAGTGAGGGTGAGGGGTTGAGGGTGAGTGAGGGTGAGGGTGAGTGAGGATGAGGGGTTGAGGGTGGGTGAGGGTGCGTGAGGTTGAGGGTGAGTGAGGGTGAGTGAGGGTGAGTGAGGGTGAGTGAGGGTGAGTGAGTGAGGGTGAGTGAGGGTGAGGGTGAGTGTGAGTGAGGGTGAGGGGTTGAGGGTGAGTGAGGGTGAGGGGTTGAGGGTGAGTGAGGGTGAGGGGTTGAGGGTGAGTGAGGGTGAGTTAGGGTGAGGGGTTGAGGGTGAGTGAGGGTGAGGTGGTGAGGGTGAGTGAGAGTGAGGGTGAGTGAGGGGTTGAGGGTGAGTGAGGGTGAGGGTGAGTGAGGGTGAGGGGTTGAGGGTGAGGGGCTGAGGGTGAGTGAGGGTGAGGGGTTGAGGGTGAGTGAGGGTGAGTGAGGGTGAGGGGTTGAGGGTGAGTGAGGGTGAGAGGTTGAGGGTGAGTGAGGGTGAGGGGTTGAGGGTGATAGAGGATGAGTGAGAGTGAGGGTGAGTGAGGGGTTGAGGGTGAGGGGTTGAGGGTGAGTGAGGGTGAGGGGTTGAGGGTGAGTGAGGGTGAGGTGTTGAGGGTGAGGGTGGGTGAGCGTGAGGGTGAGCGTGAGGGTGAGTGAGGTGTTGAGGGTGAGGAGTTGAGGGTGAGTGAGGGTGAGGGGTTGAGGGTGAGTGAGGGTGAGGGTGAGGGGTTGAGGGTGAGTGAGGGTGAGGGGTTGAGGGTGAGTGAGGGTGAGGTGTTGAGGGTGAGTGAGGGTGAGGGTGGGTGAGCGTGAGGGAGGGGTTGAGGGTGAGGTGTTGAGGGTGAGTGAGGGTGTGGGTGAGGGGTTGAGGGTGAGTGAGGGTGAGTGAGGGTGGGTGAGGTGTTGAGGGTGAGTGAGGGTGAGTGAGGGTGAGGTGTTGAGGGTGAGTGGGGGTGGGTGAGTGAGGGTGAGTGAGGGTGAGGGGTTGAGGGTGAGTGAGGGTGAGGGTGAGTGAGGGTGAGGGGTTGAGGGTGAGGGGCTGAGGGTGAGTGAGGGTGAGGGGTTGAGGGTGAGTGAGGGTGAGGGTGAGGTGTTGAGGGTGAGTGAGTGTGGGTGAGGGTGAGCGTGGGGGTGAGTGAGGTGTTGAGGGTGAGGTGTTGAGGGTGAGTGAGGGTGAGGGGTTGAGGGTGAGTGAGGGTGAGGGTGAGGTGTTGAGGGTGAGTGAGGGTGGGTGAGGGTGAGTGAGGGTGAGGGGTTGAGGGTGAGTGAGGGTGAGGGTGAGTGAGGGTGAGGGGTTGAGGGTGAGGGGCTGAGGGGGGGTTGAGGGTGAGTGAGGGTGAGGGGTTGAGGGTGAGTGAGGGTGAGAGGTTGAGGGTGAGGGGTTGAGGGTGATAGAGGATGAGTGAGAGTGAGGGTGAGTGAGGGGTTGAGGGTGAGGGGTTGAGGGTGAGTGAGGGTGAGGTGTTGAGGGTGAGGGTGGGTGAGCGTGAGGGTGAGCGTGGGGGTGAGTGAGGTGTTGAGGGTGAGGTGTTGAGGGTGAGTGAGGGTGAGGGGTTGAGGGTGAGTGAGGGTGAGGGTGAGGTGTTGAGGGTGAGTGAGGGTGGGTGAGGGTGAGTGAGGGTGAGGGGTTGAGGGTGAGTGAGGGTGAGGGTGAGTGAGGGTGAGGGGTTGAGGGTGAGGGGCTGAGGGTGAGTGAGGGTGAGGGGTTGAGGGTGAGTGAGGGTGAGTGAGGGTGAGGGGTTGAGGGTGAGTGTGAGAGGTTGAGGGTGAGTGAGGGTGAGGGGTTGAGGGTGATAGAGGATGAGTGAGAGTGAGGGTGAGTGAGGGGTTGAGGGTGAGGGGTTGAGGGTGAGTGAGGGTGAGGGTGGGTGAGCGTGAGGGTGAGCGTGGTGTTGAGGGTGAGGAGTTGAGGGTGAGTGAGGGTGAGGGGTTGAGGGTGGGTGAGGGGTTGAGGGTGAGTGAGGGTGAGGGTGAGGGTGAGGGGTTGAGGGTGAGGGGTTGAGGGTGAGTGAGGGTGAGGTGTTGAGGGTGAGTGAGGGTGAGGGTGGGTGAGCGTGAGGGAGGGGTTGAGGGTGAGGTGTTGAGGGTGAGTGAGGGTGTGGGTGAGGGGTTGAGGGTGAGGGGTTGAGGGTGAGGGAGGGTGGGTGAGGGGTTGAGGGTGAGTGGGGGTGAGGTGTTGAGGGTGAGTGAGGGTGAGGGTGAGGTGTTGAGGGTGAGTGAGGGTGGGTGAGTGAGGGTGAGTGAGGGTGAGGGGTTGAGGGTGAGTGAGGGTGAGGGTGAGGGTGAGGGGTTGAGGGTGAGTGAGGGTGAGGGGTTGAGGGTGAGTGAGGGTGAGAAGTTGAGGGTGAGGGGTTGAGGGTGATAGAGGATGAGTGAGTGAGGGTGAGTGAGGGGTTGAGGGTGAGGGGTTGAGGGTGAGTGAGGGTGAGGGGTTGAGGGTGAGTGAGGGTGAGGTGTTGAGGGTGAGTGAGGGTGAGGTGTTGAGGGTGAGGGTGGGTGAGCGTGAGGGTGAGCGTGGGGGTGAGTGAGGTGTTGAGGGTGAGGAGTTGAGGGTGAGTGAGGGTGAGGGGTTGAGGGTGAGTGAGGGTGAGGGTGAGGGGTTGAGGGTGAGTGAGGGTGAGGGGTTGAGGGTGAGGTGTTGAGGGTGAGTGAGGGTGGGTGAGCGTGAGGGAGGGGTTGAGGGTGAGGTGTTGAGGGTGAGTGAGGGTGTGGGTGAGGGGTTGAGGGTGAGTGAGGGTGAGGGGTTGAGGGTGAGTGAGGGTGTGACCATATCCATTCCAGACACTGATAATTAATTGGCGACAAAAGTTATTATTTGACGTGGCATATCTTAATTGCTAGGTTTTTTAATTACTAGTTGATGTTTAATTTTTGTAATCATTTTTTTAAGTATGCACCTCTTAAAAAATAAATAAAAATATTGCTTGTTATGTATTTCCATTTGTAGACCTAGAATAGTTATGGTGCATTGTATGTAGCTTTAAAAAATAAAAATGTAGACTGCTCAATGTATTTCCGTGAATAGATGCAGGTTGCCTCTTTCTGTCAAATAATATCCCTTGTTCAACTTACTATAGTGGCACGGCATACTATGAAGCAGAGGAGGACTGACTGTCAGAGCCTTGCTCTTTCCTCTCTTGCCAACAGGGCTACTCCAGAATAAGACCACGAAAACCATAATTTGTGAAACATGGCCATTTGACTCGCAGCCCGGTCAGTGGAGGGGCTCCGCTTTCTGATCCGTAGAGGCTGATGCGCAGTCACTTTCTTGAAGAGGAAATGGGGAATAAAAACTTTACTTTTGCAGTGATGTCGATGAACCTGGCTTGATGTCACACTGCTGCATTGTGCTGATTTTCTAAGTAAAAACATGCATAGTGAGGAGCACTAATACGGGTTTGAGATGGTGGAAGAGCTGCTTATCTCTTATGGAGATAGATTATCTGGGGGGAGGAAGGGCTCCTAATGGGAAGTGTAGACGGGGAGAAATTGAGAAAAAAGCTGAGCAGGGAGGGTGTTATTGCGGCTATCTGTTTGCCCGAGGGGAGGAGAAATGCAGGCCTGAGGCAGAGCACACGCTGAGAAGCTTGTGGGAGGGGGGCTGGGCTGCCTTTGATCTGGTAATGCGAGGCAGGCAGGCAGGGGGCTGGTGGCATTGTGCACGCGCTTTTTAGGGCTTGCGCTTGCGCAATGACCTAAAAAGCACATGCACTTGAAGGAATCGCCAGTGGAATCGCCAGTGGTGGATCAACACTGGATAAGCCGTAATAGAGCTTCGCCAGCGATGCGCAGAAGCGCATTAGCAGGCGAGCCCTAAAAATAGCTCCTAAAATGGGAGCAGTGGATAGACATAAGTACTATGTTCCAGGGTAGGGCTACAAGAAGAGGCATGATGACATGGACAAACTGGGACTCTAGGCCACTACACTCTATTCTCCACTGACTCCCCATTTACAATCGCAGCCAATTCAAACTACTCATGCACACACAGAAAGCCTTACTCAACACTGGTTCACCAAATCTCAACTGCATACACTTTCTCCAGCCTGACAGAAATCTACACTCAGCCGCACTCTCACTTACACATATGGCCCGCATTCACAAGCACTGTACAGGATGTCGTAATTTCACATACATCGCACCAAAAACATGGAACAGCCTCCTACAATACATCAGAGCTTTCTTCTCACGTTCTGAGTTCCACAAGAAGCTGCAAACCTGGCTCTTCAAATTACTCTGTGGACACTCGCCTACTCAAGCGCCTGGATACCCTTACGGGTGATTTGTGCGCTATACAAGTAGACATAGCACAAGGTAAGCACTATACAAATAAAATGACAATACAGTGAAAGTAATTAGGCAAGATCACCTCGATACATTTGTCACAATCTCCTTAGTCCATGCTTCCGAATGCTAGCATGTATGTTTTGCAAAACACCAAGAGCAGGAGCAAATGGACACTTGATCTTCGGAATTCACGTTCGTGGATCAAGGGCTGGGCGTTTCGAATTGTTTCACACTATCTGCCCAAGCTGGGTGCTCTTATAAACATTGCAGTCTTAGGAAATGGGGGACCGTTGAATTATTCCAAAGATCCCAAAACACTATTCATCTTGCGCCTCGTCCTTCCCCTCCAAAAGTCTCCGCATCCTGAGGGCACTTAAGCACCCATTCCCTTACCACCACACACAACTCCTTAGTTGAGCTGCTCTGCTTACCTATCGTTCTTTCATTTCCTTTTCTTCCTCCCGTCTCTGAAATACGCCGGTACGCTAGTAGCACTGTTTGTCACGTGACATACGTCAGGCAACGTCGTTGCTACGGGTGACTACTCTCATTGGAGAAACTCCCTGTCTCAACAGCCAGAAGCCCCACCTCATTCAGTTTTTCTTTTATTTCCATGGAGGCGTCATAATGTCCCACTCAAGATGGTGGTTAAGCGCCTGACTTTCATATGATGATGACGGCCTGCTGTTGTGTACCAGTTCTTAAACGACCCACAAGGCTGATGGGAATTTTTGTGTAGTTCCAAGCGTAATGTTCAGTGCGGAGCGGAGGCACCGTTTGGACTTGTCTTCCCAGAGTGCTCATCGTTCCCGGTAGTTTATTCACAGCCCTGGTCTGGAAGACTGAGTGCCTGATGAGCCTAAGTGAAAAGGTAATAAATAGTAATAACAAGGGCTTGGCGTTTGTTGTTGGGCTTTCGAGTTGTAGTCCCCAGTATTGCTGTCTTAAGAGCCGCCAGGGCTCGTCTGTTAGCACTTACTCTTTACTTCCCCGGTTAATTACGTTCATTGCCACCTTTTCTCCCAATGTCCGTTTAGTCCTTGTAGCGAAACCCCATAGTCCTGCCGCATCTCACTTTGGAGGTGCAGGAATTCCCCTCTGTAAATGGGGGTGGGAGGCAGGTGGTCGTCCTGCTGCGCCTTCCCTTTGCCGCTATATAGCTGAGACTCGTACTCTTCCCCTCAGGCCCGGTTCTAGAGGGTGGGCCGGGCCCACCCAAACTTTGGCCTGGCCCACCCAAACTTAACCTTTGGCCCTGGCAGTGACGTCAGCAAGGCCAGCAGAATATGGCCACTGCAAGTTAAAACGTTCTTCGAACGTTATCTTTCTTTAGGAGTTGCGTGATTGGGCCTGGGCTCGCACCCCCAATCACGCATCTCCTATTAGGCAGGTGGGCTGTGTCCCCGCCGACTCGTGCAGGTACATTAGGGGCACTGCGAAGGGGACAAAGCCTTTCGTTGGAACTGGATTTGTGGATAATTAATTCTTTTCTGCTGGTAAAGAGGAGTTTGTTTAGCCGTTTCGTTTTCCTGACCTTCCTGACCCCTTGAGCTGTTTGTTTACCCGATCCGGCTGTGACAGAGTTCATAAGGAGCAGGTAAGAGAATGTGTGGCTATTGTGTTTTTTAAATCTGTGAGAAAGACATACTTAGAACGCCGTGTTTATTTCATTTTCATTTACATCGTGTGTTTAAATCGTTGGTATCATTCATGAGTGTTTCTGCAAGGATGCACGACAACTAAATGTCCAAATAACATTGGGGATTGTTGATCTTGCTGGAGAGCGTTCTTTTTTTTGGTTTGTAGTATTTAAATGCAATAGAACTGTAGTTAACGTGGATAGCTCAGTGGGTTACTTCCTTTGTCACAGAGATCCTTTGATACATAGGACAGTGTGATCAAAGACGTGTATACAAACCAGAATGGTATAATTAGATTTTTTTTTTGTATTGCTAGTTAGTTCGAATTTTCCCAGTATTTCATTAGTCTAATGTTGCAATACAGAATTTGGGCAGATATAATTTCTAATCAGTACAGCCAACCACTGGGGCATGCTTTAAATCCTGTGTTTGTGGTTCTCCAGACCCAACCCTCTTAATACATATTGCCCAGCAGCATGGATGAGATGTGATTCCTACACCTGGTAATCTCCATTAGCTTATGTGACATTCCCTATAGGCTGATTTGGATACTTTTATGAATCATTGTGTCTGCATAATATGTGTGTGATGTACAGTACTGTGATACCCTACACTACGAGTAGCGCTATACAAGAAATAAAATGCATATGAGAGAGGGGCTATGGAGTGATGATGGGCTCTGTTGGAGGGTGGCAATGAGGGAATCCGAGGGGGCATCATGAGGGGTGGAGATACAGAGAGATGGAAGGCACTGGTGGAGGTTGTTTGTGAGGGAGTCTGAAGAGGAGGTCATGGGGAGGGGCTTTGGAGTGATGAGAGGCACTGGTGGAGGGTGGTAGGAAGGGATTCTGAGGAGGAGGTCATAAGGGGGAGTTGCTTTGGAGTGATGAGGGGCACTGGTGGAGGGGTAGGAAGGGAGTCTGAGGAGGAGATCATGAGGGGGTGTAGCTTGGAGTGATGATGGGCACTGGTGGAGGGTGGTAGGGAGGGACTCTGAGGAGGCGGTCATGAGGGGGGTTGCTTTGGAGTGATGGGCACTGGTGGAGGGTGGTAGGGAGGGAGTCTGAGGAGGAGGTAATGGGGAGGGGCTATGGAGCGCTGAGGGGCACTGGTGGAGGGTGGTAGGGAGGGAGTCTGAGGAGGAGGTCATGAGGGGAAGAGGCTACGGAGAGATGAAGGCCAGTGTTGGAGGATGGCAATGAGGGAATCCGAGGAGGGGGAGGTCATGGGGAGGAGCTACGGAGTGATGAGGGGCACTGGTGGAGGGTGGTAGTGGGGGAGTCTGGGAGGAGGGTGGCAATGAGGGAATCCGATGAGGTCATGGGGGAGGTGCTTTGGAGCGATGAGGGACACTGGTGGAGGGTGGCAGTGAGGGACTCAAGAGGAGGTCAATGGGGGGAGGGGTTATGGAGCGATGAGGGGCACTGGTGGAGGGTATTTGTGTGGGAGTCTGAGGAGGTGGTCATGGGGAGGGGCTTTGGAGTGATGAGGGACACTGGTGGGGGGCAGGTAGGGAGGGAGTCTGATGAGGAGGTCATGACTGAAAGGGGCTAAGGAGAGATTAAGTGCACTGTTGGAGGGTGGTAGTAAAGTTGTCTATCGAGTAAGAGGTCAGTGGTGGGACACCAATAAATACTTTTGCACCGGCGCTATAATAGACCCTGTAATGTTTTTGCTTATTTAATTAGCAGTTGGGTCATTAGGGCCACTGTGTAACATAGTTTAAAGTGTGTGCTAATTATATTTACTCTTATATTCAGGGTTTTCAGTTTGAAGGTGATTTTACAAATCTTTTTAGTGGGATTATGGAGAATGAAACCAGGTGGTGCCTGATATAGGGCTGGGGACCAAGGTTAGCTGTGAGTTAAGGTGCACGGTAGAGAGATTGTAGAAAATTGATGATCAGGCCTGGAAGGGAGTGTACTGCAGAGTCTGGGGTCAGATGGAGGTAATAATGAAGAGAGATTCTCTCTGAAGGCTGGCAACGAGGCAGGCTGATTAGTGTTACTTGCCTGATACTCCCACCTCAGAAACCTCCTCTGCCCATCAAAAGGACCTTACATGGGATCAAAACACTTTTTGAGAGTGTTAACGATTAGAAAGAGATTTGGAAAATAATGGAGGGCCCTGAATCTCCTGTTATCCCCTTCTATCACACGCAGGAGTACAGTTTTTTTTATTTGTAGGCTACCTCCAGAAGCGACACATTGAGCCCGCAGTGGCCCACCCAAATGCGCCCTTGGCCCACCCAAACAAAAATTCCTGGAGCCGGGCCTGCTTCCCCTAGCTCCTAATGATTGCAACCACGGGCTGTTTTTCCTCCCTTTTGGTTTGTCTTTTGCCCTTCACCATAATGTTTGATGTATTTCTGTGTGCTTGGTAGGAATCCGAGTTGACAGTTGGTGTTGTATATCTGTTTCTGCGCACGTGAGCACAAAGCATTGAATGGTGTGAGGTACTATCTGGCATACCATTGCACTACTTCTCAAAGCAGTGCAGAGGCTTGCTAGTATCACTTGCCATGCAATTAGGTGACAAATTATGGCAGTGGTCTCATTATCCCTCTTCCCTACATCTTCGTACCAGTCATTACATTTGATCTGAACGCAGGGTCGGATTGGGATCACAATTCGGCCCGGGCACTGACGAAACAAGCATTGGAAATGCAATAGGTCTCGCATTAGGAAAGTTTGAGCGATTGGTATTGTAAATGACACTTTTTTTTTTATTTGTGTTGGTTTTAAAAATAGCAAAATTAATAGCTTTGTCAGTTACAATGTCAATAGTTTTAACTTTCGCAAATGTGACACCTATAGCATTTGTAATGCAATGTGTGTTGTATTTACGTGACTTAGATGTATTGATATTACAAATAACAAGGTCTTTTAATTTTGTAAATAATTAATACTTAAATAAAAGTTATTGTAATTTATAATGGCAATAGCGTAAACGTTTGTAAATAACTTTTGTGAAGATTATGTCCAGTGTATTTTATTGTGACGAAAATCCAAGAACATTGCATTTGCACCTACACACACACAGAGCCACACATATAGATGTGGTGATGGTGGATCTGGGGGATGTGGTGGTGGTGGATGTGGTGGTGGTGGATGTGGTGGTGATTGTGGATGTGGTGGTGATTGTGGATGTGGTGGTGATGGTGGTGGATGTGGAGATGGTGGATGTGGAGATGGTGGATGTGGAGATGGTGGATGTGGTGGTGGTGGATGTGGTGGTGGTGGATGTGGTGGTGGATGTGGTGGTGGTGGTGGATGTGGATGTTGTGGTGGATGTGGAAGTGGTGGATGTGGAAGTGGTGGATGTGGAAGTGGTGGATGTGGAAGTGGTGGAGGTGGTGGATGTGGAGGTGGTGGATGTGGTGGAGGTGGATGTGGTGGTGGATGTGGTGGATGTGGATGTGGTGGTGGTGGATGTGGTGGTGGTGGATGTGGTGGTGGTGGATGTGGTGGTGGTGGATGTGGTGGTGGATGGGATGTGGTGGATGTGGTGGATGTGGTGGTGGATGTGGTGGTGGTGGATGTGGTGGTGGGGAGAGAGTGGGCAGGGCTTCAAGTCCATACTCCAATACAGCACACCTTGCATAGCAGTGCATGGGCTGACCAGGCTCGACCTATTAAATGAAATTAGAAGAGAGAAGTACGTTGGGAGTAGATAACAAAGGAGTAAAGGGAAGAAAAGTCGGGAGAAAGAATGAGTTGCGGAGAAGGAGGGCAACATAATGATTCAAAATTAAAAGTACGGAGGATATGGAATGTGGAGGTGACAGCTGGCAGGAACGAGAGGAAAGTGAGAGATGTCTCTTTCTTTATAAATAACTTTTCGAGCTGTGGATAGAAGCATCACAAAATTTGAGTGAACGCAAACGTTGTCCCATTTTTTCAGCTCTTAGAGCGTGCACTCTTTCTCGACATTAAAGCCTTGCAGACCCTAGTGAGAGTTACTTGTTTTGAGTTTCGTTCAAAGCCACTTTGCCACTGTCTGCATTGGCTTCACAGTACATATAGCTCAACTTTAACAACTCTGGCTAGTCCCCCAAAAATATGGCTGGTGTGCTGAAGAGTGAAGAAGGTGACGTTGTTCGTGTGCCAGCAGGAGAGGTCCGCAGTTGTGCGTCTCCTCCCTCATCAGCTGGCTCCTGGAGGAGGGTTAGCGGCTCTCGTGATGTCCTCGGGGCAAAGGGAGGAGGGTGGGAAGAAGCCGGGGGGAGGGAAGGAAGGGGGAGGAGAGGCGGGAGGTATTTTCAAGTTTAAACAAGGGGCGGAGCGAGGGGGAGGTGTGCTGGGAGAGAGAGTGGGGAGGGGGGCGGAGCGGGAAGAGCGTTGTGAGGGAAGAGAGAGTAGGTAGGGGGCTGAGCGTGAAGAGCTGCTCTCGGCAGGCTGGGGAACTAGGGGTTAATGTAGGAGGAGTCTGTCCTAAATATCTCTTGACTCTTAATTAACCTCAGGGAACTGCAACCATTGTGAACTCCTCTAGATAGCATTCCATTCTATCGTTTCTTTTTCAAAACAAATGTTATTGCATTTCTAGCCATCTTACAGGTCGAGGGGCCACATATATATGTACGTATTCTTGCATACAGTGACATAACGTTGCATATTGGTGATGACAACAAAATGAGTACAACACGCTGAGCTATAACTAGTCTGCATCCCGCTGAACTGTCCCAGACAATGGCCGATGAACCTGAATGACATCCCACAACGTACATCACGCAACTGGACTATAGGACTGCACGGCCACTCTATGGGGTTAGCAATCGACAACTGAGGTCTGGGGTCAGGCCTCGGTAGTGAGCCCACCGCTGTCACATTCGGTCGTTTTTAGCTCATCTGTGAGATTACATAGGTAAACCGTCTTCTGTGAACCTGCATTGGTATCTCTGTCCCGTCCCTACAAGGGGCTGCTCAGCACAGCCTTCTGGCTGGTAAGCACTGCAAGAGGCAGAAGCTAGCCTGTACGGAAAGCACAGAGACACTGCGGCAGACAAGCTTAACAGTAGTATGAGCCATCTACATCATGATCGACTCTACAGCCTATTTCAAGCTCTGGGATGAAACGTAGCCCGAATCTTGCCTTGCACATACAACTGTTTCATACGCAGGCATGTGACTGCATGGCACACGTGTGGCTGCACAGCTGCCGGATCAAATTCCATAAATGCGGTGGGTATATCGATGTAGGTCAGCATGGTCATGGCCAAATGGGTTTGAACCCTTTTGCAGTTAAATGCGTAAAAATATACACTTAGCGTGCCCTTTATTTTAACCAAATGTCGATTCACCGATAGCAGTAATCAAATGGCAAAGCCGTCTTTGTCATTTACAGTAACACTGCTGTGCCAAAAAAACATCCCGAGACCAGGAGTGTGCGACACAACTAACATCGCAAAGTTCAAGAACTGACCAATGTCCCTCGTGGTGCACGTTTTGTGATCTCCTACATGCACTCTGAAGAAATAAATCTAGGAAGATAGGAATCTCTTAAACTGTTTATTTTAAACCCCCAGCTGGACGGTCGTCCACCAACCGATCCGTTAGCGTTCAAAACATAACCAGGCTCAGAGCACTAAGCACAGGCATGAAGCTGTGCAAACTCAAGCGATAGCAGTCTACCATTGAAAATTCGGAGAAAGGCACAGATAAGCAAGCCTCAGAGAAGAACACGATGAAAAACTCCTACAACTGAAGAAATATTAATACCAGTCGACAATGAGCACACGTTTTCCCTTTTTTGCAAAACAAAAGCGTGCGGCTTCCCCTAGGCGGTCAGACCCACCTTCTCCTCCACAGCGTGCGTAACGAGTGTTGCGTATTTGCGACTGATCCAGCGGAAGAAGGCCGGGACTCCCATGGTGGCGCTGGCGGGGAATGAGGAGACTCAAGCGGTGGCGGCAAGGCTAGAGTTCCACCTTAGCCGCGATGAGTTTTGAGAAGAAGGAGGAAGAAGGAAGCTGGATCCGGTTGGAGTAAAGCATACCGGAAGCAGAAGCGGGGCACGACCTTTCACCCATGTGTAGGGTGCGGGGGAAAGAAAGGAGGAGGTGCTGCACAAGGGAATTACCCAGTTCCCGTGAAGTCATAGTGGGATTCTATTGCGACGTCACTTTTCTTTGTACCTTTGTTGCTACATTTGCTCTCACCTGAGGTTTGCTTGTTATTTTTTTGGGGTTTGCATATAGCGCGGACGTAGCATCAGAGCGCTTTAAAACAGTTGTAGGGTACAAGGGTTACAGCTAGTAGTCGGGGGGGGGGCAAATTAGGGAACTTTGGGCGGAGAATCAGAGGGCAGATATAATTGGGACGGTGGGTAGTCAGAGGTATGACCAGTGTGTGTGTGCCGTCCGTGCCTATACACGATCGTGATTGTGCACTATACCGCAAACTAGGCGTCAAGGGGCGCCATCTTGGGTGAGAAAAAGTGAGATAGAGCAAGGTTGTGCTGGGAGAGAGAGAGTGGGGAGGAGAGTAGGAGGAGGAGGGGGGAGGAGAGATGGGGAGGCACGGCCTAGCAGCCGTGCAACCAAGAAGTGAGGGGGCGGAGCTGGGGGAGGCTGTGAGAGAGAGAGTGGGCAAGGCAGGCGGCTGGGGGCATGTGCACGCGCTTTTAAGCTCAATGCGCATGCGCATTGAGCTTAAATTTCACGGGCACTGCAAGGAATCGCCACGATTCCTTGCAAGTTGGTTAAAGAGTGTTTAAGCCCCCATAGTCTCGCAAGCTTGATGCGCATGCGCATCGACGGGCGAGACCTAAAACAGGTGCAGGCTCATAATAATAATGATGAAATATAAAATCTGTGCTTACAGTGTGCGCTACAGTACAGTGTGCAGCAGAGAAGTGTGCCACACTGAGGAGAGCGCTCGCTGCTATTGCTCTACCAAGGCTTGTGTGCACTAACATTGACATTTGGGCAAAATACATGGCGTTGCTTTGGGCCGGATAATGGTGTTGCTTTGGGCCTGGTAATGGCAGTGCTTTGGGCCTAATATTTAAAGGCCATTGCGGTTGCCAGGTTTGTCCGTCGTATTGGGCTTCCTGAAAAAAAGTGAGGAATGCTGGCTCTGCTGGTATCATAGGAAGAGAGCAGACTCGGCAGGGTCTCCAAGGGAGTACAAGAAGGACCATTTACAGCTCCGGGTTGGGAAGGGAAGACTAAGCTTGTGGCGCCGGTAAAATATATGGAGCCCGCTTAATTACTTTTTGATTCCGATGGGCTGGTTTTTACTTATCGACCTGGACAAGATGAAAGGCTATACTGGCTCCTTCGGTATTGAATAATGTGGCGCGCAGATGCACTAGCATTCTAGCAGCATGTACAGTAACTCTAAAGTATCCTAGCATATAAGATACGGCTGGATGAAGTGTTCGCATCTAACATGGGGCAGCTTCAGATATCTGCACCAATAGCTATTTTATGGGGAAAGACGGGCATTTTACAGCATATACGAATAAATATTTACAAAATAAAAAGAAACAACAAATAAAAGTGTTCAAACCCAAAATAATAGACAATAAAAATATGTGCATTTAAGAGCCCAGGAGTGAGTGACTGCCCAGGGCATTCTTCACACCGCTACCACACAAGAGGGTGGTTGCATTTAAAGGGGAGCTGCATGTTTTGGGACAACTCAAGCACAACCGAGCTAAGGAAGCACAGAGCTATTTGTCGTGCAGCAGTCTCTGCATAACCTTGATCCAAAGCAAACGGTATTTAGTCACTGTTTTCTGCCGGCTTGCGGCACTGATGTGAGAGTAAATTCACACAATGTTTATACTTTAAAAACCTGTGAAGTACTTAGCTGCGGCTCCAGAAAGACGGACACAAAGCCACGGAGCTACTTTGAGGTGATTTGTTTTTTTGTGCATATAAAGCATACAATTTCAAGAGCACCTGGGTGCAGCTTTAACACCAAGCAGCAAGTTTAAATGTAATCTCTTAAAAGACGGCCAGCTCACACTAAACCGCTCTAATAAAACAAGCATTTGCAATGCAATAGGTCTCGCAGTTGTTAGAGTTTGAGTTATTGGCTTGTAAATGGCAATGCCATTTATTTATGTGTTGGTGTCTAAAACATAAATAAAAGGCATTGTCATTTACAATGCCAATATGTTAAACTCTCGCAAATGCGAGACCTATTGCATTGCAAATGCTTGTTGTTTTTCCCCAGTGGAGTCCAGCGGCTGACCTGTGGTGTCCTACAGCCGGATTCCAAATAGTACATTCCAAATGGTACATATATTTTGAGCAGATGCCGGAAAAAGGAAACATTCCTCCCAGAAATGGAAAGCACATTGATTTATTCTCGGAGCTGGAAAGGAACGGGAGGGGAGAGAGAAAGTCGTCTGTCAGTAGTAGCATAGTTCGCAAACAGAGTAAACGAGTTTGAGCTATTGACATTATAAATGACAATGCCTTTTATTTAAAAAAATTTTAAAACATAAATAAAAGGCATTGTCATTTACAATGCCAATAGGTTAAACTTGCGTAAATGGGAGACCAATTGCATTGAAAATCCTTCCCCTAGATAGCTCACCTGCCATGCCATAACTTCTCCACTAATGAGAAGTGAGCAGTGTGAGCACGTGCACAATAATGTGCCTGCTGTCACTGCAGTCCAGAAACAAAGGGATCGCCTATGCCAGGGCACAAAACAGAGCCCAATGGAGACCCGTTTCGAGGCCTCCTTTAAAAAACTGCTGGTGCTCAGCACCGGTGAGACCTGGCCCACTTAAAGCCCTGCTGATTGGTATTGTTGTGGTGTTAGTAGCATTATTAGTGGATTGGTTATAGACTATGGGTGGCAGACATAATTGCAGTATTCGTTGTAGTAGTACTGCTGATGATACTGGTGGTACTGTAGGTGGTTTCGCTGATGGTAGTAGTACTAGTAGTGATGGCACTGGTGTAGGTGAAAGTAATAATAGTGCTAGGTGGTGGATGTGGTGTTGGCAGTGGTAGTTTGGTATTGCTTATGGCAATGGTATTTGTGTCCTCTAGTGGTGGTATTGGTATTAGCAGTGGTGGTATTGATGGTGGTGAAACGGTTTGTGATGGTTGATGTTATGAAGGTGATATTGGTGATGGTGGTGGTGGTGTTAGTGATGGTGTGGCACAGATGGCAGTTTGGGTATTGTCATGGTGAAAAATGTTGTGTTATTGCTAGCAGTGGTAGTTTGGTATTGAAGATTGAGGTACTGGTTGTTTGATTGTAATCTGGTCTGACACTAACAAACTAACAAAAGTACAAATGCTACACTCAATTGCTTTTCATTCATCACGGTGGAGCAGTCCTAACCCAAAAGGCAGTCTTACTTGTTCAACAACAAGTAATTACAAGCTAGGGACGCACTTGAGTCAAGACTTTTATGAGTTGTTGTTAACCCACCCGCCACCACCACTATACCATATGGGGCTAATTCAGCATTTAAATGTTTGGGAGTACTCCTTAATGTAGTCTTACACTGCACACCTTTGTGAATCAGCACTAAAACGTGCAAGTAGTAAGGGTGCACAATCCCTTCTATTTGCACTAACCGCACATGAATATTCCATCAGTATTCACATTGTATATGCTTTTAGTCCATTTCACAAAGGCATGAAGAAGTACTTAAGAGTACTTTACGTATTCCAAAATGCCTTTGTGAGCAGGCCCCAATGTATAATATGGATTATTTCTAGCGTCATTAAACAAGTTGTAGCAGACAAACAAAGCAGTCTTTAAGTCGGCCCTAAAAAAGGAATTGCACACTTGCAAGTCACAGAGTCATCCTTAGAAATGTAAAACTGTGACACTGGTATTTTGAGTCAGCAATGAGGTTTGACACGTTTCACCTTTCTGTAGTTGCTCATCCAGATTCCACGTCTGAGGTGCGACCGCCCTGCTCATCACTGGGTCTCCTTGGCGTCACTACTCATGCAAGTACATTCACGGCGGTGGCGAAAACCGATCATGTCGAAAGCACAAATAAACACAAGGCTCTGCTGTCGTCTTTAAAAGCATTTAGGCTGCTTCTTGCAGGCATACATTTTGTAAAGATTGATCCTTTGGTCTGAGATTTCATTTAGCTCCTTTGCCCCCCCGGATCCAGGAAAATAAACAAACAAACACTATCATCTAGCACCGATAGCCGCGCTGACAACATCCTGTGCTTAAACAGCAGAGCTCTGCCCTCCGCGCACACTCTCTAAAGAAATATGTACGGCTCACTCGTCATTGATTCACAGCCTCTGGGCTCGAGGTTAGGTCAGAAGCAGACTACTTCCAGGGTCAGTGGCGCAGTGGGCAGCGGCACCTGACATTGCTGCAAACACACTTTCATACCCTTCCGAGTGTGCACAACATTATGAGACGTTAATTTCACTGTGAGAAAACACTCCATCATCGCTCAAGACACCTAATATTAGGTCCCACTTTACTGCTGAAAAGAAAACAGACTAATACAGCGAACCAAGAGATGGAGCATTTAACATGTCGCCACAATAGCAAGCTACTCACATTAATTAATGATTTTTGGAAACGAGACCAGAAGAAAACTACAACTAGAGATGTTCGTATTTTAAATAAAGATTGGAAAAGCCTTTTCTTGTTTCCAAGTACGATTTAAACCGCAGCAGGGCAGAAACAAAAACTCCTCCCCCTCAGGCAGGCCTGCTGTTCTCTCCCTCAGCCAGGACGTAGGCGGCGCCAGGGGAGCCCTGCTCGCGGTGCATGCTGGGAAGCTGGGAGTCCCGTTTTCCGGAGGTGATGCAGGGAGAGCCGGTGTACTATCAATAGACCCACCCCATCAAGAGGAGCCCGATCCCCAGCAACAGCCCGGTGAGTGGGAGGGGATGGGAGGGGAGGGGAGGGGTGTACGCGCGTGTGTCTGTGTGCGCTGGTGTGTGTGTGTGGGGGGTCTCTGTGTGTGCGTGTAGGTGCGCTAGTGTGTGTAGGTGGTGCGGCGGCGACGGCGGGGTGTGCCTGTGTATGCGTGTGTGTCTGTGTATGCGTGTGTGTGTGTCTGCGTGTATGCGCATGCGTGTTTGGAGCTTCCCAGGAGACAGCAGCTGAGCGCGTTCGCGAGCGCGTGGCCCGCGGAGATCGCCTCCTTCAACAGGAAATGCGCGCGGCCGGCACTGTCTCCTGGGAAGCAGAGTCAGCAACAAAAGATCTCTGGCGAGACACAGCGCTTACGCGCTGTGTTTTCGCTACGAGACCTAAAAATGGGAAATGCCATAGATATAGAAAATAGTAATACATCAGTCAACAAACGTTTCTAGTTCGAAGAAAATGCCCTGAAAATGAAGAGCAAAACAGATGTCTGAATCATAATATTTAAGAATAAACAAAGCCAATTGTGCCACATCCCATAGCAAACAAGCATTGGAAATGTAAAAGCTCTTGCATTTGCTTGAGCTAGAGCTATTGGCGTTGTAAATGATAATGTCTTTTACAGATGTGTTATGGTGTATGTGTGTGGTTGTAGTGGACTTATGTGGGTTGGATTGGAATTGTTAATTGTGGAATTGTGTGACATAGAATTGTGTGGTGTCGAGTTGATTTGTGAAATGGAATTATGTGGCATAGTGTGCACTGGCAATTGAGTGTACTGGAATTATGTGGAGTGGGATTGTGTGTTATGGAGTGGAATTATGTGGAATGGTATTTTGTGTTGTGGAGTGGTATGTAGAGGAGTTTAATTCTGTGGTGTGCTGTTAAATTTTATGGCATGATGTGGGGTTGTGTTGCTTGGATGTATGTGATGTAGTGTCAGGCCACCGAATTTTGACTGTTGGATTAAAGATATGGTGCAATGGCCGACTGCAAAAGAAACTCAAATTAAGTGGGTTAGGTAGGATTAAAAACTAGCTTAAGATCTCATGGCGAAGCCAGAAGTTATCTGGTAATTAACTAGTACCCAGATACCAGACCACCTTAATCTTTTGTGACTGGGAATAAACCCAAGAATACAGATAATTATTAGTGGGGCTAACGATGACTGAGATTTAAGTGGGCCAGTGCTATGGTACAGTGATGAATGGGGGAGCAGGCAGGATATAGTCGGTTACAAATAGCACAGAGAAAGAGGGTACTTTGAGACAGAGGTAGGATTAAAGGTGATCAATACATTGCAATGAACCCAGCGGGTTTAACTCAGTACCTTTAGTTAGAAGTTCCTTGAAGGATGTTATTATTGCTTCATCTGAGGGTACTTCAGTGTGAAGGGAGTATGGTACGTGGAGTTGAGTGGGCAGAAGTGTTTTATTTCCCATGTAAATTGATTTAGGTTGTTGGTTTGGTTGTGTGAGGAGGAGCCCGCTTTCAACCCTGTGGTAGACCCTTGCCGGGGCTCTCGGGACGGGTTGCTGTCCGCCACACCAGACAGGCAAGGGTTAATTAACCCGATCTACTCTTCCCCGCAGGAACGCCCAGGGAAGAGACACTACCAATGGGAGGAGGTTTATACCCAATTTTTAACAACTAGCTTCACCCATGACCGATCTATTAAAAAGAGACAAAGACTAAACAAGAGCTGAGACACCCCTCTCCTGCCCTTAAAAAGGCCTTTATTCAATTGAAACATGCCCTCACTTCCCGACTGGTCCTACTCAGTCCTGACTATTCTCTGCCTTTTGTGTTACAAACGGATGCCTCGGATGCTGGCTTGGGCGCAGTGTTATCCCAAATCGACTCCCAGGGACACGAGAGACCTATTTTGTATATAAGCGGGAAACTGTTCCCATGAGATTATTCATGTTGAGTTGCATGCAATACAAATAAAGTTGGAAATAAACAACCACAACCCCACCTGGAGCTACAAAGTTCAACCATCTACTAAGATCCTGCCACGACAGAACACTCCGGGATATGGAATCGCCTTAGCCTAACACTCCATGTATCCAGCAAGACTAAAAAAATTCTCGCATATCATATTGTTACACAAACGCAGTGTATAGAGGTGACACTCTTACATTTTTTCCACAAGGAAAGTCAATAAAAAAAGTTGCACTTTAAGATGTATTGTCCTTCATACCCACACAAACCAGCCAACTCAATGAGACACAACAGACAATTCTAGGGAACCATAATGAAAACCTCATTGCAGCCCCAGAGGATCCAATAATACTAGAACGCTATACAAAACAGAAACTACGATTCTAGAAACATTCTAGATTAAGAATACAGTTCTTTGAAAATGTAAACGACATACAACCTCCAATCACACCCAGGAAAGGAAGAGACGAATTTCCCAAAAAGCATACACAAACAACACATTGTATATGTAACCAGCTATTCATCGATAACAGAAAACTAGTACAAAGCAGTGATGTCTGTCGCCAGTCAACGCATCACAACAAGCATAAAAACTCATTTATTTGCAGAACTGACCATTTGATGTAGCTCCAGTCTGCAAGGAAACTATCAGTAGGGGATTTTAGATCTCTGAAGCCTATGATAAAAAAAATCCGACAGCCAAGCAACTCAACTGCAGAGAAAACAGCCTGGGCGAGGGTCCACTGACCCTGCGGAGTTGGTGGGGGGGGCTTTGGTGGAGCCTGGAAGTGTCCGACTCCATGCCCGGGTGGCTGCCGGAGGAACCAACCCTGCCAAGTATCACGCATCAGGCGTGAGGCTAATGCATTTCAGTGCGGTGGTACGCATCACCGCACTGAAATGCAATATCACGCATTATAGTACCTCCTCTGTGAAGCAGGAGCGCTGCTAAAATGTACCATACTGAGAAAGTTGCAGTAGCAATGCGCTCTCTGCGCTTCTCCTCGGCAGCTCAGGGGCTGACTCATCAGTACAAAGGCAGCTCTATTAGCTGCTACAATGTATAAAACAAAGTACATGCACCCGACAGCACACGCTACATCTAGGAGCAGCAGGCAAGGGTACCGCCCCCATGGCAGGGGCCACAGGCATGGCACATGATCTTTTCACCGCATGGCAACTGTTGATGATGTCGGGAGCAAAACCCTCAGTGCACTCTGAAGCCAAGAAGGCTGGAAGTGAGTAAAGGCTGACTCACCGGCTGTGGGTAATCAGAAACTGGGATACATGAACGAGCACAAGTCACCGACATACGAGCTGCAAGGCTGTGAGTAACCAGCCCTCAAACTGCCACTGAAAACCATGTTCCTTCCTAATTAAAAGAAGCGTATCAGGGTGCTCGTGCAAAGATACGTGAGAACTCCTTGTGAACCATCGATCCCGAGGCTATTACTCAAAATGGAGTGCCCAAGCTTTAGAAGGGCTAAGGGCTAAGGAAACTTTATTCATGGTCCAATATATAAATAAAGTTACTTTTTTGTGGCCGCAATATTGATGCACTCTACCACTTTACATATTATACTATAAGCACAGATGCCATAGTAAGAGTATGGAATATAGTACGAGGGGGAAAAAAACAAATAAAATGTGGATACAGATCCACCCCATCCCCCTCTCCAATCCCCATTCTGAACTGAAAGTGGAACAGACGTTTTAGGTCTGGGTTTTGACAGTGGACTGTCACACAGACCTACTGTCAACAATACAACAGTAGGTGGGCAGTAAGAAAGCCAACAGAAAGTACGCCAGGAGGGAGGCGGGAAGAATGAAAACACGGGCAATAGGAGGGGGCGGGAACAAAGACATCATGGAAATAAAACAAATCTAGCAATCAATAGCAAACAAAACAAACTGTGGCTGCAATTAAGCAAATTTCAACATGTATAGTGATGATTAAAACAGATGCCGAACCTCTTCCCCAGGCAGTTTCGGCCTTGTGGGTCACAGGTGAGCATAGGAGGGGGGCGAGAAGAAAGGCAACAGAAAGTACAGCGGGAGGGGGCAAGTACAAAGGGAATCCAGACAATCGGAAGGGGTGGAAAGAAAGACAAGGACAACAGGACTGGGAAGGAATAAAGACAACAAGGACAATGGGGAGGGGGGCGGGAACAAAGGAATACGAACAAAGGGAGAGGGCAGGAACAAAGACAAAACAAACTACTGCAGGAGGGGAGGCGGGAGCAAAGTGAACACAGGTAATCGGAGGGGGCCAGGAGCAAAGCAAAACACGAATAGGAACGTTACAAAACAGGCCGAGGCAAAAGAAAAAGTAGTGCGCATACCAAAACGTATGGCCCATATTGAAAGGATCCATGTAGCACGGGCGGTCCGCAGGGCGGGAACAAAACAACCACAATGCGGGACAAATGTCCTCTAGTCATAAATGAAAACTATGAAAATTATGAAGGCAGACCAGCAACCAATGAACAACAGTGGACGTGTGATGATGTGTTCAAACTCCACAGTGGTATTACAGCATTCCTCACGACACAGCGAATGCACGCTGTCTCTAGGCTCGGCATAAAAACGCTGATGCTGTACAGCATGAACAAAAGGACAAAAGGTGCAATGATGAATTGGTAATTAAACAAGGTAACCAACCACAGATTCAAACGAGCGCAGGCGGGCCCGCGGCCCTTGTACCTTGTACTTCCATGGCCCTGGTCTGCCCGCTGTCCTCGGGCTCGGTCGGGCGCAGGCGCAGCTGATATTAGATCCGGGTCTCTCTTTCCGCGGCGGGCGGGCACGCGCGCGCTCACTCAGTGCGTAGGAGCTTTCGCAGCTGTATAGGAGGGCGAGAGGGGGCACGCGCCGGCAGTCAGTCAGACAGACTGACGGACCGAGCGCCATGGAGCCGCCGCTGCTGCTCACCGCCTGCCTCCTGCTGCTCGGCGGGGCCCGCGCCGACCTCTCCGGTGAGTGTGAGGAAAGAGGGGGGGGGGACATCTCACCCCTGGGCGGGTGGGGGTGGCGGCAGGCAGGCGGGCGGTATGTGTGCGTGTGTGTGTGTGTGTGTCTGCGTGCATGTGCGCTCGTGTGTCTCTCTGTGTGTGTGCTCGTGTGTTTGTGTGCGTGCTTGTGCGAAAAGCTGTGGCTCTGTGTGTGTGTATGCGAGAAGTGCATGAGGCACAAACTGTAGAGGGTCGCGTGTAAAACTGAAACTGACATGCTGTTCACAGTTGACACGCGCGACCTAATCCCAGTCAAGGAGCTGCGCGTTCACATTGCTTGTCCGCTGTCTGTTCCCCTTGAGCCCTTGAAAGATGAAATGATCACAATAAGTCTCGCAGCGACGGATCGCTTTCGCGATCCGGTTCGCAGTGCGAGACCTAAAAAAGTGTGTGTTTTGGCCAAGAATGCAACTGATCGGCAGGGGCTGTAACTTTTTGCATTTCATGAACATCACCCGCTTAGCAAAATACAACAAGCATTGGAAATGCAATAGGGCTCGCATTAGGAAAGTTTGAGCTATTGGTCTTACAAATGATTTTTTTTTATTTGTGTTATTTTTTAAAATAGCTAAATAATAGCTTTGTCATTTACAATGCCAATAGTTATAACTTTCGCAAATGTGACACCTATAGCATTTGTAATGCAACATGTTTTGTATTTACGTGACTTAGATGTATTGATATTACAAATAACAATGGCTTTTAAATAATACTTTATAGTAATGGCAATAGCTTAAACTTTTGTAAATAACTTTTGTGAAGATTATGTTCAGTGTTTTTTATTGCGACGAAAATCCAAGAACAGAAGTGAAATATTAACATCTTTTTGTGATTTGTAATAAAGCGTGAAAGCTTGAAAACAGTTTGAAACATTGAAAGAACATATTTGAACCAGTGATGCTGTGGTTGCGCTGAGTGATGCTGTGGTTGCGCTGAGTGGTGTGTGCAACGGTGGAGCTTAGTGGGTGCATTGGTGGAGCTGTGTGGTGGGTGCATTGGTGGAGCTGTGTGGTGGGTGCATTGGTGGAGCTGTGTGGTGGGTGCATCGGTGGAGCTGTGTGGTGGGTGCCTCGGCGGATTTGTGTGGTGGGTGCCTCGGCGGTGGTGGGTGCATCGGTGGAGCTGTGTGGTGGGTGCTTCGGTGGAGGTGTGTGGTGGGTGCATCTGTGGAGCTGTGTGGTGGGTGCATCTGTGGAGCTGTGTGGTGGGTGCATCTGTGGAGCTGTGTGGTGGGTGCATCTGTGGAGCTGTGTGGTGGGTGCATCTGTGGAGCTGTGTGGTGGGTGCATCTGTGGAGCTGTGTGGTGGGTGCCTCGGAGGAGCTGTGTGGTGGGTGCCTCGGAGGAGCTGTGTGGTGGGTGCCTTGGTGGAGCTGTATGGTGGGTACCTCAGTGAAGCTGTGTGGTGGGTGCATCGGTGGAGCTGTGTGGTGGGTGCATCAGTGGAGCTGTGTCAGTGGAGCTGTGTGGTGTGTGCATCGGTGGAGCTGGGTGGTGGGTGCATCGGTGGAGCTGTGTCGGTGGAGCTGTGTGGTGGCTGCATCGGTGGAGCTGTGTGGTGGGTGCATCGGTGGAGCTGTGTGGTGGGTGCATCGGTGGAGCTGTGTGGTGGGTGCATCGGTGGAGCTGTGTGGTGGGTGCATCGGTGGAGCTGTGTGGTGGGTGCCTCGGAGGAGCTGTGTCGGTGGAGCTGTGTGGTGGCTGCATCGGTGGAGCTGTGTGGTGGGTGCATCGGTGGAGCTGTGTGGTGGGTGCATCGGTGGAGCTGTGTCGGTGGAGCTGTGTGGTGGGTGCATCGGTGGAGCTGGGTGCATCGGTGGAGCTGTGTCGGTGGGGCTGTGTGGTGGCTGCATCGGTGGAGCTGGGCGGTGGGTGCATCGGTGGAGCTGTGTCGGTGGAGCTGTGTGGTGGGTGCATTGGTGGAGCTGTGTGGTGGGTGCATCGGTGGAGCTGTGTGGTGGCTGCATCGGTGGAGCTGTGTGGTGGCTGCATCGGTGGAGCTGTGTGGTGGCTGCATCGGTGGAGCTGTGTGGTGGCTGCATCGGTGGAGCTGTGTGGTGGCTGCATCGGTGGAGCTGGGTGGTGGGTGCATCGGTAGAGCTGTGTCGGTGGAGCTGTGTGGTGGGGGCATGGTAGAGCTGTGTGGTGGCTGCATCGGTGGAGCTGTGTGGTGGCTGCATCGGTGGAGCTGTGTGGTGGGTGCATCGGTGGAGCTGTGTGGTGGGTGCATCGGTGGAGCTGTGTGGTGGGTGCATCGGTGGAGCTGTGTGGTGGGTGCATCGGTGGAGCTGTGTGGTGGGTGCATCGGTGGAGCTGTGTGGTGGGTGCATCGGTGGAGCTGGGTGGTGGGTGCATCGGTGGAGCTGGGTGGTGGGTGCATCGGTGGAGCTGTGTGGTGGGTGCATCGGTGGAGCTGTGTGGTGGCTGCATCGGTGGAGCTGTGTGGTGGGTGCATCGGTGGAGCTGGGTGGTGGGTGCATCGGTGGAGCTGTGTCGGTGGAGCTGTGTGGTGGGTGCATCGGTGGAGCTGTGTGGTGGGGGCATGGTAGAGCTGTGTGGTGGGGGCATGGTAGAGCTGTGTGGTGGGTGCCTCAGTGGAGCTGTGTGGTGGGTGCCTCAGTGGAGCTGTGTGGTGGGTGCCTCAGTGGAGCTGTGTGGTGGGTGCCTCAGTGGAGCTGTGTGGTGGGTGCCTCGGTGGAGCTGTGTGGTGGGTGCCTCGGTGGAGCTGTGTGGTGGGTGCCTCGGTGGAGCTGTGTGGTGGGTGCCTCGGTGGAGCTGTGTGGTGGGTGCCTCGGTGGAGCTGTGTGGTGGGTGCCTCGGTGGAGCTGTGTGGTGGGTGCATCGATGGAGCTGTGTCGGTGGAGCTGTGTGGTGGGTGCATCAGTGGAGCTGTGTGGTGGGTGCCTCGGAGGAGCTGTGTGGTGGGTGCATCTGTGGAGCTGTGTGATGGGTGCCTTGGTGGAGCTGTATGGTGGGTGCCTCGGTGAAGCTGTATGGTGGGTGCCTCCGTGAAGCTGTGTGGTGGGTGCATCGGTAGAGCGGTGTGGTGGGTGCATCGGTGGAGCTGTGTCGGTGAAGCTGTGTGGTGTGCGCATCGGTGGAGCTGGGTGGTGGGTGCATCGGTGGAGCTGTGTCGGTGGAGCTGTGTGGTGGGTGCATCAGTGGAGCTGTGTGGTGGGTGCCTCGGAGGAGCTGTGTGGTGGGTGCATCTGTGGAGCTGTGTGATGGGTGCCTTGGTGGAGCTGTATGGTGGGTGCCTCGGAGGAGCTGTGTGGTGGGTGCATCTGTGGAGCTGTGTGATGGGTGCCTTGGTGGAGCTGTATGGTGGGTGCCTCGGTGAAGCTGTATGGTGGGTGCCTCGGTGGAGCTGTGTGGTGGGTGCATCGGTGGAGCGGTGTGGTGGGTGCATCGGTGGAGCTGTGTCGGTGAAGCTGTGTGGTGTGTGCATCGGTGGAGCTGGGTGGTGGGTGCATCGGTGGAGCTGTGTCGGTGGAGCTGTGTGGTGGCTGCATCTGTGGAGCTGTGTGGTGGGTGCATCTGTGGAGCTGTGTGGTAGGTGCATTGGTGGAGCTGTGTCGGTGGAGCTGTGTAGTGGGTGCATCGGTGGAGCTGGGTGGTGGGTGCATCGGTGGAGCTGTGTCGCTGGAGCTGTGTCGGTGGAGCTGTGTGGTGGCTGCATCGGTGGAGCTGTGTGGTGGCTGCATCGGTGGAGCTGTGTGGTGGCTGCATCGGTGGAGCTGTGTGGTGGCTGCATCGGTGGAGCTGTGTCGGTGGAGCTGTGTGGTGGGTGCATCGGTGGAGCTGTGTTGTGGGTGCATCGGTGGAGCTGTGTGGTGGGTGCATCAGTGGAGCTGTGTGGTGGGTGCATCAGTGGAGCTGTGTGGTGGGTGCCTCAGTGGAGCTGTGTGGTGGGTGCCTCAGTGGAGCTGTGTGGTGGGTGCCTCAGTGGAGCTGTGTTGGTTAAGCTGTGTGGTGGGTGCATCAGTGGAGCTGTGTGGTGGGTGCATCGGTGGAGCTGTGTGGTGGGGCATGGTAGAGCTGTGTGGTGGGTGCCTCGGTGGAGCTGTGTGGTGGGTGCATCGGTGAAGCTGTGTGGTGGGTGCATCGGTGGAGCTGTGTGGTGGGTGCATCGGTGGAGCTGTGTGGTGGGTGCATCGGTGGAGCTGTGTGGTGGGGCATGGTAGAGCTGTGTGGTGGGTGCCTCGGTGGAGCTGTGTGGTGGGTGCATCAGTGGAGCTGTGTGGTGGCTGCATCTGTGGAGCTGTGTTGTGGTTGCATCTGTGGAGCTGTGTGGTGGGTGCATCTGTGGAGCTGTGTGGTGGGTGCCTCGGAGGAGCTGTGTGGTGGGTGCCTTGGTGGAGCTGTATGGTGGGTACCTCAGTGAAGCTGTGTGGTGGCTGCATTGGTGGAGCTGTGTGGTGGCTGCATCGGTGGAGCTGTGTGGTGGGTGCATCGGTGGAGCTGGGTGGTGGGTGCATCGGTGGAGCTGTGTCGGTGGAGCTCTGTGGTGGGTGCATCGGTGGAGCTGTGTGGTGGGGGCATGGTAGAGCTGTGTGGTGGCTGCATCGGTGGAGCTGTGTGGTGGCTGCATCGGTGGAGCTGTGTGGTGGGTGCATCGGTGGAGCTGTGTGGTGGGTGCATCGGTGGAGCTGTGTGGTGGGTGCATCGGTGGAGCTGGGTGGTGGGTGCATCGGTGGAGCTGGGTGGTGGGTGCATCGGTGGAGCTGTGTCGGTGGAGCTGTGTGGTGGGTGCATCGGTGGAGCTGTGAGGTGGCTGCATCGGTGGAGCTGTGTGGTGGCTGCATCGGTGGAGCTGTGTGGTGGGTGCATCGGTGGAGCTGGGTGGTGGGTGCATCGGTGGAGCTGTGTCGGTGGGGCTGTGTGGTGGCTGCATCGGTGGAGCTGGGCGGTGGGTGCATGGGTGGAGCTGTGTCGGTGGAGCTGTGTGGTGGGTGCATTGGTGGAGCTGTGTGGTGGGTGCATCAGTGGAGCTGTGTCAGTGGAGCTGTGTGGTGTGTGCATCGGTGGAGCTGGGTGGTGGGTGCATCGGTGGAGCTGTGTCGGTGGGGCTGTGTGGTGGCTGCATCGGTGGAGCTGTGTCGGTGGGTGCATCGGTGGAGCTGTGTCGGTGGAGCTGTGTGGTGGGTGCATTGGTGGAGCTGTGTGGTGGGTGCATCGGTGGAGCTGTGTGGTGGCTGCATCGGTGGAGCTGTGTGGTGGCTGCATCGGTGGAGCTGTGTGGTGGGTGCATCGGTGGAGCTGGGTGGTGGGTGCATCGGTGGAGCTGGGTGGTGGGTGCATCGGTGGAGCTGTGTCGGTGGAGCTGTGTGGTGGGGGCATGGTAGAGCTGTGTGGTGGCTGCATCGGTGGAGCTGTGTGGTGACTGCATCGGTGGAGCTGTGTGGTGGGTGCATCGGTGGAGCTGTGTGGTGGGTGCATCGGTGGAGCTGGGTGCATCGGTGGAGCTGTGTCGGTGGAGCTGTGTGGTGGGTGCATCGGTGGAGCTGTGTGGTGGGTGCCTCGGTGGAGCTGCGTGGTGGGTGCCTCGGTGGAGCTGTGTGGTGGGTGCCTCGGTGGAGCTGTGTGGTGGGTGCCTCGGTGGAGCTGTGTGGTGGGTGCCTCGGTGGAGCTGTGTGGTGGGTGCCTCGTGGAGCTGTGTGGTGGGTGCCTCGGTGGAGCTGTGTGGTGGGTGCATCGGTGGAGCTGTGTCGGTGGAGCTGTGTGGTGGGTGCATCAGTGGAGCTGTGTGGTGGGTGCCTCGGAGGAGCTGTGTGGTGGGTGCATCTGTGGAGCTGTGTGATGGGTGCCTTGGTGGAGCTGTATGGTGGGTGCCTCGGTGAAGCTGTATGGTGGGTGCCTCGGTGAAGCTGTGTGGTGGGTGCATCGGTAGAGCGGTGTGGTGGGTGCATCGGTGGAGCTGTGTCGGTGAAGCTGTGTGGTGTGTGCATCGGTGGAGCTGGGTGGTGGGTGCATCGGTGGAGCTGTGTCGGTGGAGCTGTGTGGTGGGTGCATCAGTGGAGCTGTGTGGTGGGTGCCTCGGAGGAGCTGTGTGGTGGGTGCATCTGTGGAGCTGTGTGATGGGTGCCTTGGTGGAGCTGTGTGGTGGGTGCCTCGGTGAAGCTGTATGGTGGGTGCCTCGGTGGAGCTGTGTGGTGGGTGCATCGGTGGAGCGGTGTGGTGGGTGCATCGGTGGAGCTGTGTCGGTGAAGCTGTGTGGTGTGTGCATCGGTGGAGCTGGGTGGTGGGTGCATCGGTGGAGCTGTGTCGGTGGAGCTGTGTGGTGGCTGCATCAGTGGAGCTGTGTGGTGGGTGCATCTGTGCAGCTGTGTGGTGGGTGCATTGGTGGAGCTGTGTCGGTGGAGCTGTGTAGTGGGTGCATCGGTGGAGCTGGGTGGTGGGTGCATCGGTGGAGCTGTGTCGGTGGAGCTGTGTCGGTGGAGCTGTGTCGGTGGAGCTGTGTGGTGGCTGCATCGGTGGAGCTGTGTGGTGGGTGCATCGGTGGAGCTGTGTGGTGGGTGCATCGGTGGAGCTGTGTGGTGGGTGCATCGGTGGAGCTGTGTGGTGGGTGCCTCGGTGGAGCTGTGTGGTGGGTGCCTCAGTGGAGCTGTGTGGTGGGTGCATCGGTGGAGCTGTGTGGTGGGTGCATCGGTGGAGCTGTGTGGTGGGTGCATTGGTGGAGCTGTGTGGTGGGTGCATCTGTGGAGCTGTGTGGTGGCTGCATCGGTGGAGCTGTGTCGGTGGAGCTGTGTGGTGGGTGCATCGGTGGAGCTGTGTGGTGGGTGCATCGGTGGAGCTGTGTGGTGGGTGCATCGGTGGAGCTGTGTGGTGGGTGCATCGGTGGAGCTGTGTGGTGGGTGCATCGGTGGAGCTGTGTGGTGGGGCATGGTAGAGCTGTGTGGTGGGTGCCTCGGTGGAGCTGTGTGGTGGGTGCCTCAGTGGAGCTGTGTGGTGGGTGCATCGGTGGAGCTGTGTCGGTGGAGCTGTGTGGTGGGTGCATCGGTGGAGCTGTGTGGTGGGTGCATCGGTGGAGCTGTGTCGGTGGAGCTGTGTGGTGGGTGCATCGGTGGAGCTGGGTGGTGGGTGCATCGGTGGAGCTGTGTCGGTGGGGCTGTGTGGTGGCTGCATCGGTGGAGCTGGGCGGTGGCTGCATCGGTGGAGCTGTGTCGGTGGAGCTGTGTGGTGGGTGCATCGGTGGAGCTGTGTGGTGGGTGCATCGGTGGAGCTGTGTCGGTGGAGCTGTGTGGTGGGTGCATTGGTGGAGCTGTGTGGTGGGTGCATCGGTGGAGCTGTGTGGTGGCTGCATCGGTGGAGCTGTGTGGTGGCTGCATCGGTGGAGCTGTGTGGTGGCTGCATCGGTGGAGCTGTGTGGTGGGTGCATCGGTGGAGCTGTGTGGTGGGTGCATCGGTGGAGCTGGGTGGTGGGTGCATCGGTGGAGCTGTGTCGGTGGAGCTCTGTGGTGGGTGCATCGGTGGAGCTGTGTGGTGGGGGCATGGTAGAGCTGTGTGGTGGCTGCATCGGTGGAGCTGTGTGGTGGCTGCATCGGTGGAGCTGTGTGGTGGGTGCATCGGTGGAGCTGTGTGGTGGGTGCATCGGTGGAGCTGTGTGGTGGGTGCATCGGTGGAGCTGGGTGGTGGGTGCATCGGTGGAGCTGTGTCGGAGCTGTGTGGTGGGTGCATCGGTGGAGCTGTGTGGTGGCTGCATCGGTGGAGCTGTGTGGTGGCTGCATCGGTGGAGCTGTGTGGTGGCTGCATCGGTGGAGCTGGGTGGTGGCTGCATCGGTGGAGCTGTGTCGGTGGAGCGGTGTGGTGGGTGCATGGTAGAGCTGTGTGGTGGGTGCCTCGGTGGAGCTGTGTGGTGGGTGCCTCGGTGGAGCTGTGTGGTGGGTGCCTCGGTGGAGCTGTGTGGTGGGTGCCTCGGTGGAGCTGTGTGGTGGGTGCATCGGTGGAGCTGTGTCGGTGGAGCTGTGTGGTGGGTGCATCAGTGGAGCTGTGTGGTGGGTGCCTCGGAGGAGCTGCGTGGTGGGTGCATCTGTGGAGCTGTGTGATGGGTGCCTTGGTGGAGCTGTATGGTGGGTGCCTCGGTGAAGCTGTATGGTGGGTGCCTCGGTGAAGCTGTGTGGTGGGTGCATCGGTAGAGCGGTGTGGTGGGTGCATCGGTGGAGCTGTGTCGGTGAAGCTGTGTGGTGTGTGCATCGGTGGAGCTGGGTGGTGGGTGCATCGGTGGAGCTGTGTCGGTGGAGCTGTGTGGTGGGTGCATCAGTGGAGCTGTGTGGTGGGTGCCTCGGAGGAGCTGTGTGGTGGGTGCATCTGTGGAGCTGTGTGATGGGTGCCTTGGTGGAGCTGTATGGTGGGTGCCTCGGTGAAGCTGTATGGTGGGTGCCTCGGTGGAGCTGTGTAGTGGGTGCATCGGTGGAGCTGTGTCGGTGAAGCTGTGTGGTGTGTCCATCGGTGGAGCTGGGTGGTGGGTGCATCGGTGGAGCTGTGTGGTGGGTGCATCTGTGGAGCTGTGTGGTGGGTGCATTGGTGGAGCTGTGTCGGTGGAGCTGTGTAGTGGGTGCATCGGTGGAGCTGTGTCGGTGGAGCTGTGTCGGTGGAGCTGTGTGGTGGCTGCATCGGTGGAGCTGTGTGGTGGCTGTATCGGTGGAGCTGTGTGGTGGCTGCATCGGTGGAGCTGTGTGGTGGCTGCATCGGTGGAGCTGTGTGGTGGCTGCATCGGTGGAGCTGTGTCGGTGGAGCTGTGTGGTGGGTGCATCGGTGGAGCTGTGTGGTGGGTGCATCGGTGGAGCTGTGTGGTGGGTGCATCGGTGGAGCTGTGTGGTGGGTGCATCAGTGGAGCTGTGTGGTGGGTGCATCAGTGGAGCTGTGTGGTGGGTGCCTCAGTGGAGCTGTGTGGTGGGTGCCTCAGTGGAGCTGTGTTGGTTAAGCTGTGTGGTGGGTGCATCAGTGGAGCTGTGTGGTGGGTGCATCGGTGGAGCTGTGTGGTGGGGCATGGTAGAGCTGTGTGGTGGGTGCCTCGGTGGAGCTGTGTGGTGGGTGCATCGGTGAAGCTGTGTGGTGGGTGCATCGGTGGAGCTGTGTGGTGGGTGCATCGGTGGAGCTGTGTGGTGGGGCATGGTAGAGCTGTGTGGTGGGTGCCTCGGTGGAGCTGTGTGGTGGGTGCCTCAGTGGAGCTGTGTGGTGGGTGCATCGGTGGAGCTGTGTCGGTGGAGCTGTGTGGTGGGTGCATTGGTGGAGCTGTGTGGTGGGTGCATCGGTGGAGCTGTGTGGTGGGTGCATCAGTGGAGCTGTGTGGTGGGTGCATCAGTGGAGCTGTGTGGTGGCTGCATCTGTGGAGCTGTGTGGTGGTTGCATCTGTGGAGCTGTGTGGTGGTTGCATCTGTGGAGCTGTGTGGTGGGTGCATCTGTGGAGCTGTGTGCATCGGTGGAGCTGGGTGGTGGGTGCATTGGTGGAGCTGTGTGGTGGGTGCATCTGTGGAGCTGTGTACGTGGAGCTGTGTGGTGGGTGCATCGGTGGAGCTGGGTGCATTATTGGAGCTGGGTGGTGGGTGCCTCGTGGAGCTGGGTGGTGGGTGCATCGGTGGAGCTGTATGATGGGTGCCTCGGTGGAGCAGGATTCAATGGTCTTATTACGAGGAGGCCCTGGTGTCAGAACACTCATGTTGTAATAAAACAACGGATAGTACATTATCTGGAGATGTATTTCAAATCAACTTCAAGAAATTTGTTTAGCAATATTAGAATCTGAGTGCTTACTCACTCAGCATCAGAGTGGTTAAACTGCTGACCATGGAACGACTAGTTTTGTTCCAATTGTGCAGTACAGTACAAATAAATCTGTTATGTGGCGTTCATTCAATTTCTTCATGCATGCCAGGTCACGGGTTTTAAACCACAGCCATAATACGTAGGCCATGCATCTTAGAGAGGATTTCTAGTTACACTTTTTTTGGTCATGCCCTTTAGAGAACACACCTCAACTTTCACGAAAGTTACAGCACTGGCCATAGACACATTAACAATGAGAGCTGCATTAGTGAGCGCAGGACCCATGATCTTCAAATTGCACACAGTTCTCTACAACATGCACATTAACCCACTTAGCTATGACACAGCTCAGAAAAAAATGCCTTGATAGGGGAGGGTGACACAGAAATTGAGCTGCAGGTATGCTTCGTGCAAATTATGATGCGATATGTTTGGGGAGCACACTCAACACACACAACTCTACTCCACACTCCGAGTTCGTGCTAAAACCCGAATCTCGAGGGAGTTGTGTGTCTGTGGCATTGTAACCTGGTAGCTTTTCCATCTTCCTTCCTTGTGTGCAGATATTTTCGGTGTGACTAACATGATGAGAGATTGGAGCTGTCACTAAGGCGCTGGAGTCACAGCTGAGTTTGTAATGAAAGAGGCGGATGCGTGCACTCAGCATTCAAAGACCCTCGGACGCCTTAATGGCACATGGAATACTTTACAGCCTTCTAATGGCAGGCGGCGGTTAATGACTGAAGAACAAACAGAAAGCACCAGAAACGAGGCGGAAATGCAAGACACATGGCAAGCTGGAGGGAAAACGTGCGGTATCGGCCTCTGCTTTTAAGGGATCTGAGATTTAATGAAAGGTTGGTGCATTTCAAAGGCATGGTGTTTGACGTCTGTGCCCCTTCACGTGCGCGGGAAAGGTGGGAAGACATAGCCTTACTTGGCTTTCTCTGCCCTGCTCTCTAAAGAGAAATCTCCCGAATAGCCCCTGCATTCTGTTGGTTAGAGATGCTGATTTATCAATTGTTCAGGGCAGGTGGAAAATAGAAATTGAACTGTCCCCGGAATGGGTAATCAGCATGCATGGAAGTCACAATCCCTAAATAAAACGCCTGTCTCTAATTTCTTTATACCTCAAAGAAACAAGTTAAACAAGTTTTAAAAGGAGACACGGCCTCCGGCCGTGAAACTGAAAGTACGGCCGGCCGTGAATAATTAGCTGGTGAGAAATGAGCTGGGAGGGCTGCCTTTGATGTGGTAATGCGAGGCAGGCAGGCAGGCGGCTGGTGGCATTGTGCACGCGCTTCATGCACTGCAAGGAATCGCCAGCCAGTGGTGGTGTGGATAAAGACTGGATAAGCCCCTTTAGAGCTTGCCAGCTGTGCTGCGCACAACAGGCGAGCCCTAAAAAGAGCATAGCATAAAAATAAAATGTAATCCAAAATAATAATACCTAGCGGACCAAAACTAGGCAACATCTGGAAATATATATAAATGATAACCCGATATTCACACAGTTGGTAGGGGAAAAACGACACATATAGCAATCTCAAATTTTAGCAGCTATAGGTAGACAATTTTGAACAAAAGCGCCTCCTGAGTTGGGCTTATGTCGAGGAAGCGCATTCCTCAAAGGCTCTGTTAAAACTAGCTGAAACGCGAGAACAAGCCCCCAGTAACAACAGGATGTTTATGGGCTGTTACCAGAGCTATTATACACATTAAACCAGGAAAAATTAGAAGTTGATCCCAAAGACTATTTAAACCTATGCACAAAACCTAAAAATATATAAAACACACACTGATTTGCAGCAAGCAAAATAACCTACAAAGTTACATGCAGATTTAATGGTTAAAAAGAAACAACGCGATTAAGAAGGCACATCCTTTTTAGCCCCGGTCACAAAGTAATGTTGGAGAATAAAACGTGAACTAGGTGAAAGTTCCCCTTAGCAGCAGACAATAACAACTACATGGGGAAATAGAGGATATATAAAATATGTGCATGGAGCGCACGTTCTACCTAGGTGCTCTAGGCACTTTAGTGCGTTGAGGAAAGATACAAGGTCCGTAAAAAAAGCTACGAAGGTTCTGGTGTTATTGTAAGGTGAATGAGAGTTATACTTCCCTTACTGCAGCGGTTCTAGGGGCCTATGGAGAGTCTTAGTGGCACCATTAAAGTATAGTGTACACGAGTCAGTCATTAAACCACAAAAAAGTAGAAACTTATCCCAAAGACTGTTCCAACTATAACTGCTATTCTTATAGTAAAATACCGCACTGGCAGGGTTCAAGGTGCCCGGTGCCACTGCACCAACTGTAGGTGCGCCCTTGCTCTGCAGTCCTGGCAGCCGTCTCTTCGGTAGCGTAAAATAAATGGCGTCTATTTTAAGAGAACATGGGAATCTTCAGGTCACGCACTTTCAGTAAAAGCAGTCGGTTCTCGAGCTGCTCTGGGCCCGTGGTGGGGTGAGATGCGCCTGGGGCCTACTCGAGGACGGACCTTGCCCTGGCGCTGAAGGAATGCAGCCGGCCTTGAGAGGCACTTCGCAGTGAGATTTTTTTCCCATTTCTCGCAGAGAACAGGCTGGGCTGGGCAAAGTCTGCAAATAAAGCGCCCTCTCGCATACCTGTGATTTTCGCCTTCCCTGTGTGAGTGGGCTGGGCGCCAAGAGGCACTCCCCGCTGTCCTCTTTACGCTTTTACTTCCCGAGGCAGGAGGCAGCTGCAGGGCTTTTTTTGTTCCCGCTGTTCAGGTCCACCTTCGGCGCGGCCATGAGTGATTTGCCGACCTCAGTAGAGGAGAGCAGCGCGCCCCCAGGAGGTGAATGTGTGCACGTGCCCGTGTGCTAGTCTCAGTGAAAGGGTCCGTCAATGAATGCTGTGACGTCACTACCATTCTCAAAGCCCACACTCTGACCGTGTGGAGATCTGTCTGATGTCAGTGGGCATTGGCTGATCAGGATGTATTGATTGGGTGAAGAGGACAGAATGCGATTATAAATTCAACAAGAGGAACAAGCCGTGAGCGTGCACTCTCCCGAACTTCCGGTGTCGGGATGTGCACGTTCACGGCTGCCGTGGGGCGGGACATCCGTCTTATCCGCCCACGGAGTGGATGGCTGGTCCAGAGGAGCGGTGGCAGCAGAAGACAGTAGTGACGGCTGAGGCGCTGATGTGGTAAGTGGTGCTTAGTAGTGGGGGTGTGTGTCTGTGTGTGTCTGTGTGTGTGCGCGCGTGTGTGCATGTGTGTGTGTGTGTGTGTGTGTGTGTATATGTATGTGTGTGCGTGTGCTTCCGTGAGTGTGAATGTGGAGCAAAAGATGTGCACGGCTGGGGGGCGGGGCATGCGCGGTCACGATGTGTAATCGGCGCTCGTGGCCAGATCTAGGTCGCTTGACAAGGAACTTGGCAGCAATAGGTCTAGCGAGACCTAAAAAGTGGCCCACATTCAAGAGGCGTGGCCCATATTTAAGGGGCGTGGCCCCCATTCAAGGGGCGTGCCCTTTCAAGAAACACCATTTGCACAGACAAGGAATGAAAGTGGGAGGATACTGTTCTTGCACACGACACAGGGCCAAGGTGACAATGGCCTACATACTGAGCAACTAAAAAAAATAGCAAGGCCCCTTTTTGTCACAGGCCTCCAGCACAGGAGCACCTGAAAAGCAGCAAAGCCCCTGCTATTACTAACCTACTCAGCCCTCCCCAGACCTTCAGCTCAGGAGCACATGAACAGAGGTAAGGCCCCTGCAATTAGTAAATTAATCAACCCTCCAGGCCTTGGGAAAATGTCCTGGCAGGGGAGCACAAAACACAGCTTTCTGGGTCATCCAAGGTAGCCAGGTAGCCAGGGGGGAGGCTGAGGTGAAGCTGGTGCATGGGAAGTGCCTTCCCAGTGTGTTCTGGCAGTTTGAATATTTACCATTTACTGTAGTATTACCCTTGTACCTGTGTATGGTACCCTTTTGTAACTTGCACAAGTCACTTTTCTCTTGTAACACACTGTTTGCTACCTCTCACTTTTGTTTGCTTTAGATACTTGCACAAGTGCCACCATTGCCTACGTAACGTTTCTTCTTGTGCTGAAGTGTCTGCCATTAATTGCAGTATTGTACCTCTACTTGTATTTTGTACGCTTTTGTAACCTGCACACATATCTCTTTTTCCTCCTGTAATGTATCGCTTGCTCCTCTTGTATTTTGGTTGCTCACTATTGTCACTTTTGATTCATGTAACTTAACGTTTGCTTTTGTAATTTGTCCACTTATAATTTTCTCCTTGTGTATTATTGCTGTTCCTAGTGTGAAGCGCTCTGACACCTTCGGGTAAAGTCTGCGCTATATAAAATCGCATAAATAAATAAATCACCAGGCCCCCACAGCAAGACCCATTCTTCCTCGCCCACTATGCCCTGAATGTGAAGGGCCGGGTGGCGAGGTGTTAAGACTAACACCGTTTCTGGGCTGCATGGGCGCCAGGGGGCCGAGGTGCAAATGGCTCAAAGGCCTGAGAAACACCTGGCCCCCAGGGAGGCCGATTATTGCAAACAATCACCCCTCCCCAGCCCAGCCTCAGCTTGATTGCTTGGCAGGGTAGGGGTGAAGGAGAGCCCACAGTTGACAATCGCTGTCTGGCCGCACAGCGAGGCTGCTTTTATTTTCTCAGTCTCTGTCTCCGTCTCCGTGCACTCTGTGGGCCGTTTTTTTTTCTCCTCTTTCCTAGTCCACTCTCTGTGGACTGGGATGGGGAGAAAAAAAACGGCCCACAGAGGGCACTGAGGCAACGGCCCTTCGGCCCATTCCCGAATGCCCGCCTTGCCAATCCGCCCCTGTCTGAACGCACCTCTCACTGGAGAAAGGAACAGGAACTGAGATAATTTGCACTCACCCTAAGGGTGCTATTAGGTTAACTTCCCCCGTGTCATTTCTGTTGCCTCATGACTGAGACATGGACAAAGGAAGTCTTGGGTTGTGCTACTTCACATCCCACAGTCTGTTTGGGCAAGGCACAAGAAAGACCGGGGAAGTGCTGGGTGCGAGATATTCACAGAGCGAGGTATTACTGTAAATGTTACAAGAAGGTCCATTGCTGGTGTTTGATTGTTGGCGCAGGAATTAATATGAGTGATGATGGCAAAGCCTGGCCTCTTGTTTTTCACTCAGAACCGCTAGATATTTATCTTGCGTGCGGGTGCAGCTGACTGGTAAGTGGTGAAGTAATATCTCAAATTGTGTCTATGCTTGATAGTATTATATACTACATGTGAGAAGTTGGCCTGATATGTGATGTCCGCTATTCTAGAGGGCACCCTGTATCAGTCCAAACAACCCTTATGGTGATGGTTGAAGTCAAACGTATAGACCAGCTATCCTAGTGGTAGCATGGACAAAGCAGTCTTAGGCTAAACTCAAGAGGGCATGTGAAACCAGCTGTTTTACCATATGTAACCCCTTTAATACCAAATGAAAGGACACCACACAGGTTATATATAAAATATATATGTATTTATTACTAACACAACTCTTCTGAACTCTTTATGAGGTCAGAGGCACAAGCACATAACAAGATACTCAATTATCAAACATTAAGTTGCACAATATACAGTAATGCCCTAGGGGCACGTCAAACTATATACTCAAATAGTGGTATAAGAACCACGTCACGAACAAAGGATAGGCCTAGGGAATCGTTGGGGCTACACTGTACTACCAAAGGATAGGAAGTAGGAGGCCCACAGGAGGCGGGTGCAGTGTCTTTACACAAACGCGAGTTACCATAGAGTTTGAATGGGAACGAAAGAATTGGAAACTAGTTCTTTTAGGTCACTTTCGGATGGACTAGGAGAAAGCTACTGAAAACTAGGAAACTAGGATAGTTAATACCCACAGGAGCACCGGAGTACTCGCGTTACCTCACCTACAGGAAGCGGGTGCAAAGGTGTCAAAGTGTGTGGGGTTTCTTCGCTGAATCCTATGGAGCCTTGAAGAAAGATGCTGCAGGCGACCAGGAGAGAAGTGTCCGGTTGGATCCAAGGGCGGATCGAGGATGAAGAGTACCTGAAAGCAGAGGGGACAGAGTCTGGGTCACTAGCCAGTGACCAGGAAGGAACCAGGCGATGTCGTGAAGCAATCAGGTGATGTCGTGAAGCTTGTCTCTGCAGCCACGTGGACCAGGAGGTGTCGATGACGACCAGGAGTTGGGCACGGACAGTCCCATGAAGGATCTCGCTGTCGGCGGTGTCGGCTTCCGGATTGGAGTCAACAAGCCTTGGCAAAGGCAACCCACGCAGGAATCGAAGATGGCTTCTGGATCAGACCAGCAGGGTCTGATGGGCTTCTCCTTTTCAGGGAAGCAAGGGCCAGCCTGGAGCAACCAGGCCAGCAGTGGAAATTCAAAAGTTCGTCGTCACAGAGGCCACTAGCCAACGGGCAAGTGACCGGACAGACGCGTTGAGCAGGAAAATGCAGAAGGGACCCACGCGGCACTCTTGGAGTATGGAGGGCTGATCTTCAGTGCAGATGATGCTCGGGGCTGGGGCTTCTCAGTCCCCAATGCACAACTTCGAGGGTGCCTCAGAAGTTGCACAGAAAGCAATTTGCAGGCTTTCCAAGATGGCCAGTCCCACGTCTCTCATCGCCTCCACGGGTCTCACCTTTGCTGTGGCTGTGGATCGGGCTGAAAGAAGTCTGGAAGTCCGGGTCTTGTCAGGCTCTGTGCTCGGGCTCCGGCGGGAGTGTCAACAAAGCAAACCGTTGATCGCTTGATGGTGCCTGCACATGGTGGTCACTCCTTGACCACAAGGGAGATTCTTCAGTCTTCTATGTCGAGTTGAATGTCGAAGGTCCAGAGCTTCATTTCAAGTTTCAGTTCAGGATAAATCTAAAGTCTCTTGACTCAGCTCCTACCTATATACTAATCTGGTGGGCTGGATTACATGCTAGGTCCCTCCTATGGGTGGGGCCAGGGAAGGGGGTGGTTACACCCCTTTCCCTTTGTCCAGTTACGTGCCAGTGCTGGGGCTGGAGTGCCCCAGCAACTGGTTTCAACCGGACTATGCATGGGACACCTTGTGTGCCCCAGGCAGTGTCATTTCATTCAGCCCTCCCTGCCCCAATACACTATGGCCTGTCTGGGGTGGTGCTAGCACCTCCCAAGACAGGAAACCTATTGTCCAAGCCTCCCTCGCTGGAAGGACTCCCAGCAGCAGGAGGTCAGACTTGTGTCTGTTGCAGCAGCATCCATTTTGTGATGCTGAGGCTCTGGTTAACTTTAACCGGGATTACTAGGAACAATATGTCTTCTCCCTCTAGACGGGTGGAATGCTACCCCCGTCGCCAGAACTGGTGAGGGGGTAGTATTCCAAAGTGTATGACACCTTACACGACATGTTTTGATAAAGCCAAACCAAAGTTAGCATTCAACAGCAAGGGTTATAATGCACTTAAGAGTATATGGCAGGGGTCTCCAACCTTTTCTGTAGTGAGAGCTACTTCTGCTCAAAGAACGTCTTCCTGAGCTACTAGCAAATTTTGTAACTGTAAAATAGTGACTACGCTATGACCACCCTTAGCAGGATTATCAGTAGTTACCACCCAAGTGTTCCTGGTGTGGTTACCATCAGAAATGCCAGGAAAACGTTCATCAATATAAAATGCCTCCACCTGACTTATGAAGTAACATTCAAATCTAGACATGCCCTATGACACAAAGTATATAAATAAAGCAGTAGGTCTCCCCAGCTAAGCTTGAATTATTATTCATCAGTTTCTGAAAATGCACTTCTTTCTATCAAATACCACTGTCCACTGTGGGCAAATAAACTCAATTTAACAGAAGAAAATCCATTTTTGAAAACAAAAACTGCCTTTAGAATATCCGTTTTCAGATTTTAGGAAATGCACGGTCCCAAAACATCAGCTTTTCATTTTCATCAAGTACTCCCATGTACAAATGCCTCATATGGACAGACCACTTTGAATACCCAAGTATTACAGTCATGTGCCACAGATGCTCACACAAACAAATGATGGACGGAATGCTAAATGAATCATACATTCACCCCCAGTCAAGAAATCTGGGTTAAATCCATTGTTCTTTTGCTCACCATCCCAGCCCAGTTTAGACCCAGCCATATGCAAATCAGTCTTGACCCTGTGCCTCATGGGAACAGTCCAGACCTAACTGCCAAGCCAGGGCCTCCCTGGACCAGAAACAAGCATTATGGGACCGGTTTCAGTGTATATCACCCTTTATCAGCAAGGCTAGCTTGAATCCAGTGGCACAGTGAGCAAGGGACCCACGTCTGGGCATACCCATCCCACTTAGCGTGAAAAGTGCTACGCAAACATATGAAGGACGGAATGCTGAACGAGTCATACATTGACCCCAGTCAAGAGATCTCGGGCAAATCCATCGTTCTTTTTCTCACCATGCCAGCCCAGTTTAGACCCAGCATATGCAAATCAGCCTTGACCCTGTGCCTCATGGAAACAGTCCAGACTGAACTGCCAAGCGAGGTCCTCCCTGGACCAGAAACAAGCATCCTGGGACCTGTTTCAGGGTGTCACCCTTCATCAGCCAGGCTAGCTTGAATCCAGTGGCACAGTGAGCAAGGACTCACGTCTGGGCATACCATCCCACTTAGGGTGAAAAGTGCTACGCAAACAAATGATGGACGGAATGCTGAATGAATCATATAATCACCCCCAGTCAAGAGATCTGGTTAAATCCATCATTCTTTTGCTCACCATGCCACCCCAGTTCAGACCCAGCCATATGCAAATCAGTCTTGACCCTGCGTCTCATGGGAACAGTCCAGACCGAACTGCCAAGCCAGGTCCTCCCTGGACCAGAAACACGGATGTCTGTATTATGCCAATAATGCCCACCATTATACTAGGGCCACCGTTAGGCCAAGGGTTGAAACCATAAGGGTCAAGGCAGAGACCATATATCAGTCATGACCATTATTACGCCACGAATACGTAAATGTAGGCCAGTCATTCTCCCAGTATGTAAATGATGGCTGCCAGTATACCACATCTAGACCAAAAATACCCCAATAGTCAAGGATGACCATTATTATTCCATTGGCACTATTCTGCCAGGAATGGACACAATTATGTCAGAGATAACACCCTTATGATGGGGGCTAGCATAGACATATGATGGTCTTTGACACCAGGCGTAGCTTTCAAGAAGCAATAGTGTGTATTAGGGACGAACATAAATGCTGATGAGTTTCTTCATTTTCTCTGGTCTGAATCATGCCCTGTTCTCCTCAGGTCTTGAGCTGGTTATACACCCAACTGATACATTTTCACTCTGACTCCTGCAGTCCCATACTTTGATGAGTCAGCACTCATTACTGCTCAGGCTACTACTGTCGTACTTCTTTTGTGGTCCACTGGTCACACACATTTTGTGACTGATAAATCAGGGATACAAGATGGTCAATCTCCTTGTGGCATAGTTATATTGAGATTAGATACAGACTGTCAAGTGGCAGGCCCTATAGGCCGATACTTTGTGTGTTTGAGTGTTTAGTATAAGTTACTGCCAAAGGTTTGGCTGGCTGTCACTCTTAGGATCTTGAGATCAGCAGTGCTGCCTTCTTTAATAGGAGCCTACTCTACGAATTTGATACTGGGGTTGGCTTCATCTTTGAGAGCTACTTTGAAGGTACTGGTGAGCTACCAGTAGCTCCCAAGCTACTCGTTGGAGACCCCTGCTCTAGGACAAGCAGGAGTGAGAAGATGGCTCCTACAGTAGAGAAACCTACAAAGAGGATAGTAAAAAAATTGGAAAGGACCTGGAGAAAGGATTACTCTTCTGCGGCAGGTCAGGCCTATAAAAAAGAGCTGAAGCGCTACCACAGATCGTGTGGCCTGGCCAGAGCCACCTATGTCGCTAAAACCATCAATGATGCAGTAAACAAATCCAAAGTGCTTTTCGGGCTAGTCCAGGGACTAGCAGGATCCGGCACAGTGGCCAGACCTCCGCCCCTTGATAGTACCCAGTGCGAGGAACTTGCCCAGTTCTTTACTACAAAAATCGAGAAGATTTATAAAGACATATCCAAACCAATCGGTGGCAAATTGTCCACTTTGGCGGCGGCGGTCAGCTCCAGTCATACCAGCAATTTGCCAACCTTTACGTATGCTCCCCTTCTTGTATGGCCTGACCGTCATCCAACTGCCTTATTAGAGCACTTGTTCAAAATAAAATCCGGTTCGCCCACCGATCCTCTCCCCATCCCTATTCTAAGACTTTTGGATGAGTCTCAGCTCTCCACGATCTGCTCCACACTTAATCTCTCATTGCAACTCGCTAGTGTCCCAGCCTGCTGGAAACATGCCATGGTGTCTCCCTTGTTGAAGAAACCTATGGCGGACCCTAGAGTTCTTTCCAACTTTAGGCCGATCTCATTACTGCCGGCTCTTTCTAAGGTGATGGAAAGACATATTCACCAACACTTAGCCCAGTTCGTCGCTACAAATAACCTATTGCATCATTCTCAGTCAGGGTTTCGCCCAGGCTTCTCGACCGAGACGACGCTCCTGGGCGTCACTGAAAACCTCCGCCTCATGCTTGACAGAGGTGACCCAGCCGCACTGATCCTTCTTGATCTCAGTGCGGCTTTCGACACCATTTCCCACGACATCCTACTGGGAGCACTGACCGCCCTGGGCATTGGCGGCAATGCTCTAAAATGGCTGGAATCATTTCTAACTGATCGGACATTTCAAATTTTCTCTCAGTCCTCAACATCCATGGTTCACTCTTCACCTTATGGAGTACCCCAGGGCTCAATTCTAAGCCCTCTCCTCTTCAATCTAAATGTCACTCCCTTGGCCCCCATCGCCGAGCGTGCAGGGCTCACGCTGTTTACCTATGCGGATGACTCGCAGATCGTTTTCTCCCTATCTCAATCGGATCGGTCCTCCACCTCCCTCCTTCAGACGGGCCTCAGAGACATAGCCATCTGGATGAGTCACAACTTGCTCAAGCTGAATGGAGGGAAGACGGAGGTCCTGATCCTTGGGGAAAACCAGAGCTGTGGAGTTCTAAGCACTGGCCAGCCGAAATGGGCTCTAGTCCAGCAGCATCTGAGCACATTCGCAACCTGGGAGTGACTATAGATAAAGGGCTATCAATGCAAGCCCAAGTGAAGAAAGTGGCGGCAACCTGTTTTACCATCCTTGTATTGGTTGAGGAAGATTCTCTGGATGCTGCCTGTGGACACCCAGAGGTCTGTGGTTAATGCCTTGGTGACCTCCCGGTTGGATTATGGTAACGTGCTCTACCTGGGGGCGACCAAGGCAGTTACTAGGCGCCTCCAATTGGTCCAGAACGCTGCGCGCGCGTTTACTCTGCGGCTTCAAGAGAAACGATCATACTTCAGGGCGCCTAAGGGAGCTTCACTGGCTTAGAGTGGAGAGTCGTGTGAAGTTTAAATCCCTAAGTTATATGTACAAAATCAAATCTGGTACGGCTCCCAGATATCTGCAATCTCTGGTAAATATGTATTCTCCTGCACGCACACTCCGTTCATCCTCCCAAGTTCTTTTTTGCGTGCCAAAGGTCAGACTCTCAAGGATAGGCGGGAGGTCCTTTGCCTTTATGGGTCCAAGGCTCTAGAACTCCCTCCCCTTAGATATTCGATCTGAAAGCTGCTGCGGCCGCTTCCGGAAAGCCATTAAAACCTGGCTATTTAATCAGTAACCCGTGGTTCTGCCGTGTCATGTGGCTCTTGTCTCCGCTAGCACCGGGAAACCCTTTTTGGGTAGCTGTCGTGCTCTATAAGCGGAAAAAATAAAATAAAAATAATGAAGAGTTGAAGGCTCTACAGACTCCTACTTCTATCAGTCATCTTATTGTATTTAAGCCTTTCCATCTTCAAGATCCAGCTCAGAAGAACAAGTGATAGAAAACGTTCCATCAGACCAGGGAGGGAAGCACCTTAATAAAGAGCTATTAATCGTGATTTTGGGAAGGATCAAGGTGAATATGGAATTTGCTGTAGATGAGTCTTCAAGTACTTTTTCAGATCCAGTGTTAAGGCAGTTCCAAACAACACCCCTGATAGACCTTCCTGATTCATGAGCATGTCGCTGATGTGTCCAGGCAATGAAAGTGCAGTGATTATAAAGTTCCTTTGAATTTGTTATAGCCAGCCTATGCTCACTGAAACAAACAGCTAAGACCATGCCAGACCGAGTAGCAGTGGACTTCATACCAGCCAGTCTGGTGGGCTATGCAATATGGCTGAAGAAAGTATTCTTTGATAAAAAAGAATGGAGTCCATATTGAAGTAGTCTTATACAGAATCTCATCTGACTATGCGTTCTGGGGTTTATGGTGCAATCATGTTACAGTCTGTTCTAGTGAACTACAACGACTTATAAAAAGTTATGCAGGATGGTGTGGAATGTTCTGCTGTGTTGGAAGATATTTGAAAAAAACCCAGAAAGAATACCTTGGTGATGTCTCATTTGATGTGGTCAGAGCTGCTGCACTAGCCGAGGGAGCAACTATAGCAGGAGAAATATGTACCTTTTGAGAATGGCACACTGATTTTGCTTAGAAAGGGTGCAATTTGGAGGTGTTAAATTACGCATTCTGGTAACCATGAAGAAGGTTGGCTCAACTATCCTTTTCAAGAACCTGTGAAGGAAAAGGATACAGGAATTGGACAGAGCAGAAAAATAGAAATTTATCACCAGCTAAGACTCTGCACTCCTGATTATCACAGAAATGGCTAGAGGTGGTCGGTAGGAGGAAGGATAAGACATTTCCAAGAGACTTAAGGAGTGAAGGCAGGATATTGTATACAATTTGTTACCCTTCCACCAGCCTCTACAGCCATAATTGCACCCTGCCCCTGAAACAAAACCAAGAAAGAAGCAGTGAGGTCAGCCATCCAGACTTTAATTCTAACGAGAGCAATTTCACCTGTTCAGAATTAGGAAATGGGGTAAAGGGATAGATTCCATTGTATTTTTAGTACCATAACCCTCAGGATGCTCCTCGATTTACGGAAGGGGAAAAGCTAGATCAAGAAGGTTCCGTTGAAAAGAAAATCCCTACAGAAAACCTTTTCCAGGTATATTGGAAAATCTTTTCTTGGTAACAGTGAATTTAATGGATGTTTACTTTCATATACTCATCTGGAAGAAACATCAGAAATGCCTGAGATTTTCAAAGATTAAAGTTATACTACCAGTTTCATTTTTTTCCCTTTTGGAATCCGATCAGCACCAAGGCATTTACCAATATGATGGCAGCTGTTGTAGCAAGACTTCATCTTCGTGGGTGGAACATCTACCCATCTGTAGGCAATTGGCTTCTTCATGCACCATCCAATGAGACAGCATTGTAGTGGTTGAGAGCAATTTGAACTTGTCTAGAGTAATATGGATTGATGATAATCTACTGCAAATGTAAGTCAGTACTTCAGCAGAACATGAGCTCCAGCTCCTCTTTTGTTAAGGGTCCATAGTCACATGGCTTTATTTGTTTTCCTATTACTCTGGGAAGACACCATCTAAGAGCTTTTCTGTGATCTCCCTTCTAAAATTCTGGCAACCTTCCTTAGTGAGTTAGGATCAGGAAATTCCAGCGACCTTTAAGATAAAACATCTAAAGTGGTGGCTGAACCTAGAACCTCCCAAGAAGGGTTTCCTCTCCATCCGCCCTCATAAGTGGTGATAACAACCAATATCCGCGAGGTGTGATGGGGCGCAACCTGTGTTTCTGCAATGATTCACAGGAAATAGTCTAATATAAAAAATTAAAAATCTTTGATCTGGGGATAAATTATGGCCATTAACAAACCAGCTATGCATTTTTGAAAAACCCTCTTCAATCAACATGTACTAATCAGAATAGTAAGTTGGGCGGAAACTAACCTGCTGACTGCCAAAGTAATTCATACCAAAAGGAAAGAGAATGTAATGGCAGATCACCGCTGCAGATTGTTCCCTTACAACACAGGTGTTCTTCATTCTATGAACGTTTAGGACGACTTTCAAAGGTCTATTTTCCTCCTAAGAACACACTCAAAACTTAAGATTCTTCTTATGCTTTGCAGTGGCAGGCCACTTAGAAATGGCTGCTATCTTTACAGTGGCCTCTTTATCATCTCTACGCATTCCCACCTATTCCTCTTATCCCTCAGGTGCGTCTAAAGGCAATGAAGGTAAATATGTTGCTTCTGTTCTTGCCATGCTGCTCATGGTTTCCTCTGCTGACATTAATGGTGATAGGCACTCGTTGGAAAATACAAAATTTAAAAATTCTGAATTTACCTTGTGCTCTGTGAACACTGGGGTGTCTTCCTCTGTCAAGGCTTTCTGTATCGGTCTGGAAGTTGAGAGGGTGGGGATGCAAAAAAGTCACGCGCAACTAGTTTTTATGCTTGTTTTGTCGGCTGGACAAGGTGGCCCAAGCTTCTGCAGCAGGAACCCTTTGGCCGCCAGTTTTCAGTACCACAGTATAGATATTTGAAAGAGGATTAAGTGAAAAAGTAAACGCTGTGACCTCAGCTTGTTTAACAATTTGAGGCTAATTATACTGCTCCCGGAATGCTCCCTGATTATGTGCAAATACATTTATAAGGAGGAAGAGAAAATTGATGATTGGTTTTTAAAATGAAATATATACACAAAAAAACGGAACTTTAAAGCAATGTTTAGCTAAACTGTTGTGTAACTTTAAATACCATTTCTTTTAGCCATCATTTAGTAAAACGCGCTTGATGCATCTAAATATTTACAGACAAACCATGAAGAATTAGTCATAAAATGATCAAATGCAATATTGTGGGCAATATAAAAATACATTAGGGGCCTGCGTCTTGAAATGAAAACATCACATTAGTGTATCTATAACATGTGGCCTTGCATTGTTCAGTAATTGTGACTTTCAGCAATTCACAAGAGTTTACAGAAGTAGAACTGGAAACCATACTCATACGAGACTTGCGAATTCCACTTATGCTCAAGCAAACATGCACCTAAATATTTGCTCATATGAACATCTGTTGGTGAATTGCAAATTTACTTTCCCTAACCCCCATTTTTCCCACCCTGGTAAATGTTTTAAGCCTGTCCTTGTTGGGTATAAATGTCCAACCTTTTCCAGTGTGGGTAAATATTGGAGATGAGGTGTGACTATCCTTAATCATGTTAGCTTGTGGGTGTTCATAAAACTTACAGGGCATTCGAACCCTGAACTACCACTTCCAGCCAATGTCTCAACCTCTCTATGTTGCCAAAATTAGGCAATTTGTGACCAACATCACCTTTTGTCATTATTTAATCTTGACACGAAGATCTTGTGAAAGACAGTAGCAAAATGCTTACTCCCTTACATTCCATTTCTGGTACTACAAGACCTGGCTGGCATTATCCCGGCTGTCAACTATGGACAATATGCACACACTGTGTGGACTTCTCCGCCCAACTGACCCGGATCTGGCAGTAGCAGCAGTATTTCTGGAAGCTGAGAATGTGTTTGAATTCCGAGTGTTAAAGTATATTTTCATGGTACTCCGATCTCTTGTCCTTGGTGAGGTTTTTGTGCAATGGATCACTTTGTTATGTAACCTGTCCTCAGCGCGGATAAAAGTGAACAGGTGTATATATCTGTGGGAATTGATCAAGAAAGCCTGTCCTCTATCGCTGCTGCTTTTTGCTGTAGCGGTGGAGCCTCGAGCCCCTGGCATCTGTAATTTATGAGCATTACTTGGAAAGCAGACCGTGTGCAGGAGGATGCCAGCTAATAGGGCCTATTTAAGAGGATGGCATCCTTCTTTATTTGACAGGCCTGATGTGAATTTGTCATCAATAGTGAAGGAGTTTCTACGATTTAAAGGGATATCCAGGCTGTATAAATTGGAATCAATTGAAGGCTTTCCCGCTGAAGCCCATCACAATCTGTTCCAAGCTGGAGGGCTTTCTTGATGCAATGTAGAGGTGAAGCTGTGAGGTATTTGAGTGTTACAGTACATAGGGAATGGAACATCACTCATTTGAGATAAATATGGAGTAGCAGTTACTAAAATACTGGATCAATTCCAAAGGTGGATACGGCTCCCTCTATCCTTGGCAGGTAGCATTGTCCTAATAAAGGTGAGCATATTTCAGAGGCTCTTATGTTTATTTATTATCTCAATACTGCAAGCCCAAACATTCTTCAGCAATATCAAGTCACCCCAGACCACATGAAGCAGGTAGGCAAATGCAAATGTTTGTTACTTGGGAACAACGCTTCCTTTAATATAAGTGTAGAGATGACAGTGGCTAATATTGAACTCTACTGTTTTTTAGCACAAGCCCATTTTACACGGTATCAGAACCACCTGAAGCCTGAGTTGCCACATTTAGCAGCGCAGTAGGAAATAGCTGACTGCTGGGATAACTTGTAATGTGACTGGCAGCCCGGCAAATGAACATGGTGGCCTGCATGATATGGATGTGGTGTAGGCTGGCACAATATTTGAATGCTGCATTCTTATACTCGCCTGAAGTCCCACTGAAGGACAGCTTGTGGCCGCCAGCGACGGCCTAACCTGAAGCACTATCACAGCATGCCTGAGTGGGACACACCAGACAGGCAGAAAAAGATCTACCCCTGAGGGGAAGTTTCTGTAACTGACTCAATTTCCAGAAATGGGCAGATGCCCAGTCTAGCCTTTTTTTCTGTGTTTTTGACTGCAGCAAACACCACAAACAAGTAAGCTGAACCACCAGAATGAATCTGTTATGTTGGGGGCACTGGCTCATCTTTTCTCTGCCCCGGACCCATCCCTGTGCATCATGTATCTATCGAGGGATGTCCACCCTAAGGTAGGTCCCATTGAGCTTGGACCTGTCGTTATAGGAAATGCAGCTCAGACTCGTCCTCAGCGAGCAGTGGTGGTACTTCTGAGCCCAAATGTGACTGGGATTCAGATGTATGTTGCAACACTGTACTACTTAGAACAGTGGCAGATTGGTTGCTCAGTGCTAGACTGTAGCTGCTGAATATCTATCCACCGTGGAAACTCGTAGTACTGATGTAAGGTTAATCATGCCATTGTTATGTTGTTGACCTGACTAGGATCATATTTATAGATCATATTTTCACTTTCCAGGCCCACTTTTGTAAATTCCTGCAAATTACTTAAAGTTGTCAATCTACAGTGACACATGGTCATAGACCTGTGGGTGTAGTTTTTGTAGGGCCATTATCGATTTAAAACTACCCATATTGTTTTGACCCTGATTCACCATAATTTTTTTCCCTTAAATAGTGGCATGTATTAAATTGGTTGAATTAAATAACATGTTAGATAAATTATATTTCAAGTTGTCCTTAAAAATGCTCTATAATTTAGTAAACCAGCCTTTGTTTCGTGGTGTAAATATTCTTGGGTACGTTTTATTTTGAGAGCGAACAAATAGTGCAGTAGTTTGGCAAACCTGTCTATAACTTTTGGGTTTTTTGAGTTTGCAAATATTTTTATGTACATATTTTGCTTTCAAAATGAAATCTCCAATCTTGCATCCATTCTTATGCATATATTTGCCTATATTAAAGGAGCATTCTAAATAGCACAAACTGTTATATTTTTTGGCCTTTTTCATCCATTGATCTCTTATTGTGCCCTTTGCATTTACAGCAAATTGCAATGAGCATACGGTAATTGGGGCATAGCGCATTGGGTCACCAACTTCAGCCATTAGCTGACTTCGCTGTTAGTCACAGCCTTCTTCCCTTTCACAAAGACCATATCCACACACAAAGTAGTTCCCTTAAGTGCCAGGGACTACGATAGCAATCTGCTTTTTGAGAGCAAAAGCAGTTTTAGGCTTTTAGCAAATGTTGTTGTTGTTTTTAGATCAAGATGGGTACAGAGCTTCCCCGAAATTTTTGCAAAAAAAAAATACCAAAACAAAAACAGCACAGACAAAGCCAAAAGGCTTGCAGTGAATGTCAGACTTACTTTACTTTGCCAATGCTTGTTCTTTTAATTTATTGAATCACTGTTATTAATGCAAGCTGAGCTTACACTGCCCGGTATTTCCTTGCCATAACCATAAACGCTTTTCGTTAATGAGTAATACCTAGCATTTTGAACATCTTATACATATGGATGTCAACTGACTGCTACAGGGTTTCGTTGCAAGATAAAATAAACGTGCAGGCATGTTACCATTGATCCATGATAATATGTCTTGGGCGTTAAGCACACCAGAATAGGCTTTATAGGTTTTTCTGAAAGAAAACAATGACATCTACTACTACTACTTCAGGTCTTGACACAGTACCTAAAATTGTGTGTGTCACTTAGAAGCACTGACTGACAGCATTGAGCATTTCACAAGATTAAAACATGGCTTTTTAACCGCTGAACATTCTGCTTTGCAAACTACTAGTAAGGACCTAAAAAAAATAAGGACTTGCAAAAGCACAATATTAGGCACCCAGAGATGAATACTGTGCAGTCACTTCCAGCAAAGACTGTTCAGCTTCTCCCCCCTGCCAAGAATCCCCTCCTTCCAATCTCAAGCAATATAAAATAATGTTGTCAAGTTGTAGCCTCTACGTCCTGAGAGTCTTCTACCCAGTATGTGTTGAGCCAGTGAAGATGCTCGAAGCATAAGGCTGGAAAGCGTTCTAGTTCTGAGCAGCGTCATCATTGCCAATGAGAAGATTGCTAATTCTCTGGACAGAAATTCCTTACACACATGAAAAAATGGTGAGCATGTAACAAGCACTGGTATACTGAAACATGCAGTGCTAATTAGTGTGCTGTGTATGAACGTGAAGTGGGGACATTTATACTGACATGCTTTCTACTTGGGTCAGCAACAGTCGGAGAGTCAGTAAAGAAAATGTTACTCAACTCGTAAGCATCTGTTCATATCGTGTAGTGCTGGATATTCATTTGCTTAGTATACTCCTGTCATCTAATATTGGAATCAAACATTTTCAATGTGTTTTTGTTCGAAGAAGTCTCTCAAGGCATGATTTGTAGTGCAACTCACCCATTCTTGGAGTACATTGCTCATTGGCAACAACTCCATACTTGATTATTTTCCCCCAGCACGTGATAGTATTTATAGAGTGTCAAAATAAATGTGGGGCATCAAGCACAAAATGCAATCAAATACAGAAAGCAGGAGATATGCAGTAGGGATAGGCTTCCATGGAGGAAGCTGAGCGAATGTGAACCTACAGCACTACACGATATGGAGAGATGCTTACAAGGTAAGTAACATTTCCCTTTCATAGCATGTGTGGCTGTAGATACACTTGTTTAGAAGAGACTGTAAAGTAGTGCCCTCCATAGGCAGTCGCTAGTGTGTGGATGATACAGATTTCTGAAACAATTTCCTTAATACTGTTTGGCTCACTATTTCATATTAGCATGCTAAGATGTCCTCATAGTAGTGCTCGGTAAAGGTGTGTGGTGTTGACCAGGTGGCAGTATTACAAATATTTGGTAGTGGGATGTTTCCTAGGAAGGCCATGTCCTGTTTTTTTTGCGGATGGAATGGTCCTTGGGTTGACCATGTAGAATGTTCTTGTCTTTATGATAGTACTAGCAGCCCGCCCCGGCGTTGCCCGGGGGCAGAAGGGGGCTGGGGGCTGCATTTTGAGTGTTTGTGTAGTCCCGGCCGGGCTCCCTGCCCGCCCCGACATAGGTTGTTTCGCTGCCCGCCCGCCTGCTTCCCGGCCACCTCCAGCCCGCCCCAGCGTTGCCTGGGGGCAGAAGGGGGCTGGGGGCTGCATTTTGAGGATTTCTTTAGTCCCGGCCGGGCCTCCTGCCCTCCCGCCCGTCTCACGCCTTACATCAGCAAAACTCCGACCCCCACTCCCGGGCCCCCGCCCACCCCGACATTGCCTTGCCCGGACCGCGGACCGCCTCCCGCCTCGCCTTACCTGAGCCGCTGCCCCACTCGTCACTCCTCGCCTCACGTCGGCCCTCGTCCCTGCTCCTCCCCACGCGTCATCACGCAGGTGTAGGTCGCGGTCAGCGCTGCGTCGCGGCCGGCGCTTGTTTTAGGGGACTACTTTTTTTTAAAACTTTATTTTTTTAATTTACGTATATTTTTTATTTTTTGCAGCCTATGTCCATCTACACACCCTGTGGTTTACAACAATGTATTGGGTGTGTGGATTGGCGCTGTGGTTCCCGAGTTTACCTTGCCAAAAAGTGCAAGTTCTCTCTTTATAATAGTAGTATAGATAGATATCAGAATACATTTAACTATCCAAATAGGTGTTCCTACCTTGGAGATGGTACCCTCTTTCTGACACTTTGCAAAGAAAATAAAGAGCAGAACGTATTTACGGAATGACTTGGTCCTGTCAATAAAGCTCATGTGAGTTCTTTCGACATCTAATGTGTGGCGTGCTCTTCCTGCAACAAAAATTGGTGCTGGACAAAAAATTTGGAGCTCTATGTTTTGGTTCAGGTGGAAGGATGATACCATTTAAGAGTGGCACGTTAGGATTAGTTCAAGAGCAATCCTAGCCTTGTGGACTTAGATGAATGATGAGCACTGGCAGTTCGGTATGCGTCCAAGTGAAGTAATGGCTACCAAGAAGGTCACCTTCCAGGAGAGGAATTGAAGGGGGCATTAATGCATAGGTTCAACTGGTGGTCTCATGAGCCTGGTGAGGACTACATTGAGATTCCACATAGGAGCAGGAGGCACTCTATGGGATAGCACTCTCTTGAGACCCTCTATGAAGGCTTGAACAGCTGAAATTCTAAAGAGAAACAAGTGCTGCCTGTTCTGCTTATAGACTGCAATTGCAACTACACGTAGGCGAATGGAGGTGTAGGCAGTACCTGCTTTTTGCAAATTCAAATGTTAGTCGATAAGATCATGTAGTAAGTAGGCTTTAAGAGGTCCAGGTTCTTAGAAATGCAGTGGCGTACAAACCTTTTTTATTTTGCTGCTTAACAAGCCCATGTTCTGGGCCTTCTACATTCCTTTTAGATGAACATACATTCCCATGGACGGTCGAACCTTAGATGCTGAATCGTAAGGTGGAGCTGGATGGGATCATGTGTCATTTGACCATACTTCTTTGTGAGATGGTCCGGCCTGAGCGGGAGTCTCTCATAAGTGTTGATGGCTCCAGGTGGAGTACCAAGGTTATTTGACCTAGGTTGGGGCTACTAGAATGAGGGTTAGTGATGTTTGCCTTACCACATAGGGAAGCAGTGTAAAAGGTGTAGGCTGATATCCCAGATCAATTCGTCCATAGTGCATTGCCCATGGATTGTGGGTGTGGTTACCTTGAAGTTTGGGCATTTAGCATTTCTGGGGTGGCAAACAGGTATATTTGTGGGCTGCCCCAACATTGGAAGTTCCTGTGTAGGACTTTGTGTTGGAGTTCCACTCGTAAACCTATTAATGTGTCCTGCTTAGCAGGTCTGCTAAGTTGTTTTCTAACCCCAGGAGACATTCCGCCATGAGGTGAATGTTATGGTGGAATGACCAATTCCAAATTCCCTGACCTAAATGCGACAGCTGATGCATTGTGTGCCATCCTGCTTCTGTACATAGTACACTGAATCATGAAATCTGTCTTGATGGGGAGTACTTTATCTAGAATTTGAGGTAAGAATGCTTTGAGAGCTAAGCGAATGGCTAGCGGCTCCAGATAAAATGAAGGTACCTTGGATGGATATGTAGAAACAAATGTCCTTGTGATCGAGCACAGTTTGAAATCGCCCTGTTGTAGGAGGAGTATGGCATCTTGCAGTCAGTTGTCATACAAAAATGTTCTGATAATATGTAGCGCTGTAGGGCCTCCTTAGGTCGCAGATGGGCTCTAAAGAGCCATAGGATTTTGTCTGAACTTCTTTTCGACTCTGGGTTACTACCCTTACTAAGACAGGATCCTTAAAGTGAGCTGGAGCAGATTTTAGCATACCTTTAAGCATGGGGCTGAATTTGATGATTCGCTCTGATTTAGAGAGCATCTCTGCAAGGAAGACATCCTGTTCCTGGTCCGCTTTGTGAAAGGCTCTGGCCCAGTGAACCACCTAATGATATGCCAAGTTGCCAGCCAGTAGTGAGGCATTCACTGGGCAATGGTCCAGATCAGAGTCACTTGAGGGGATCAACTTTACATTCATCCCAGGGATCATCAGTGGAAACTCGGCCTGAGGGTTTTTCATAAAAGTTCAAAGGGCTGCAGGGTTTACCTGGCTCTGAGTAGGAAAGAGAGGACCGTGAGTGACTCTGGTGGAGGCAGTGGGGCTCTGCATGGGCATTGTGGTGGGAGAGGAAGGGGACTGGTGGCTTTGTCCTAGCACTTCTTTGGTGCTAGCAGGGAAGGAGGGTATTTGGAAGAGTCTTCCCCCCGCGACCCCTCGAAGGCCAGACTTCTCTTTCGAGGAATGGTCTCCAAAGCCAGCGGTGGAGGCTGTTTCGACGTGATCTTGCCTGTAAATGGAGGGATAAACAGGTGCTTCTTCCTGGGGTCTGGTTCTTGTTGGAGCCTCTTGAGGATTGAACCCTCAACATCTTCATCTATAGGCATTGACTGAGGCTGCTAGGTCAGCTGGGCTTCCAGCTTCGATGTTGTATCAGGGTTCAGCTTTTGTGGGGTCTTGTGCAACCCTTGGAACTAATCTCGCTCAACAGCTTATCAGGTTGGACATCTTTGGGTGAAGGCTTGCTCGGTTTTGCTGATGCTAACCGGATCTTGAATCAGCAGGGGTCCTTGCCTTGTATTTCTCTGCGTCTGTGGTTGGAGCTTGATGTCCTATTCTCTTGGGAGCGGTGCTCTGCATCGGTGTAGATCTTCTTTTGGGACCCTGGCTTGGTGAAATGTACCAGAAAAAGAAAGGGGAGTGAATGCACTGTTCTGGGGGACAGCAACTACTATGTACCCTCAAGACATTACTCATGTTTTTTTAAGAAGGGTTCTCACTCACTGTGGTTTCTCTTGTGGCATGCTTCATTATCAAGTTCTCAACCAGATACAAGAGGGTATACAGCTGGGATCAACCTTGAAATTCAAGGGTGCTCTTTGGTGTCTTCTGGGCTGATCTATAATTAAAATTGCCTCGGGGTATCCTGCAATATCTCTGTGCATTTTTAATTTGTTTCATAGGACGGCTGGCAAGGGTAAAACGCAGGTCAATCATATTGGAGGACATTATGTACTTCTGCATTTGAGGTCTAGATGTTTCAGCTTAAGTACGCCTGAATTGGTCGGTTGGCTTTCATCAGACCCAGTAACTGGATCCCTACTTGTAGTCCTATTTGGAATTACTGGATCAATGCACCATACTCGGTGCCCTTCCATTCATACCCATGCATTCATTCTTGCATTCCAGGCTTCCTACGAACCCGCCTGTGGTACAATATGGTTCTTGTGGGTAAGAAGACAAAAGATTTACATTCATGTTGTTTGCCATCAAGGTCATTAATCTGTGTTTTCTGTGATGTGTTTTGTGAACACTTTATCCTAGTTTTTGGTATCATGCGAAGAAACCATGCTCTCCCATTCAAGTACTATTGTGACTTAGCTAAAACATTCTCCAGTAACTTATTCTGATGTGCACTGTTTATCAGCGAGTCATCATAAAGTAAACGTGCCAGCAATCATAGCATGATGTGACTGTGTTTCCAAAGACAATGGAACAAAAGTCTGGTTGCCCATTTATATCTTATGAATTTTGCAACACACAAACATGCAGGTACTTTCAATCCTCTTATATCAGGTCCCATAGGAATGCAGGAAGGGATCGGCCTTTTAGTCACAGTCTGCAGTGAGAACCTACTGGTGATGACCTCATCAATTAAGTATATTGTATCAGAAAGAAGAGTGGATGGCTGTGCTGGATGGGTTTTGCTCATTTATACTTAATTCTTCAAAGGTCCAGGCCTATTGTTTCACATAAACTCTCCCCGCTACCTGCATCTTGTTGAGTAAATACGGCAGAATGCTGTTTCTTAGTTTGTGGTGATCTGAGTCCTTATGTCATCGCGATTATACGCTAAGGGATTGTTTTGCCTCTTCTCCTTGTTATTGCCAAAAAGTACCCAAAAACTCTCACGCTAGTTTTCGGAACCCATTATTAGGATGTGAAGCTAGTAACTATCACCTTACTGATTCTACATTGTATCAGAAATCATTTATGCCCAAAAATATCACTGATGCTGGTTCTATGTGTTTCTTTTAAATGTGCTTGGCCTGATAAGTGTTTTAATTATATGAGCACACATTCCAGTATTAGGAAATAAGTTATTCAGTCTTCTCTGTCTCAATTTTCTCACCAGTTGTTACCTATGTTTGAATTTCTAGAGGTGACTGTTTCCTACTATACTCCACACGGGGATGTTTTCACAAGAATTCCTTTTATAAATGTCATCTGGTGTACTTGAATAATGCTGATTATGGCATATGTTGTGCAATGCCCAGATGTTGCCTATATCCATCATTCTGTATTGCTCTCATCTATAGATGTGCACATCACCTAATCTGACTCCTAAGGTGCCTCACGACCACCCTTTATCTGTCCATTAAGGCTCATGGAATCTCATAATTTATGCCCTGGGTGTGGGTATTGGTGCCATGGTGGTAAATCCACCTGTGCTCCTTCTCAAAGAATGCTTTCTCTGGATTCCTTGTGTTTTCATCCAAGTGTTCAAGCACCATCCACTTTATGTCCGCTGTTGTCTGGCCACTCTAGTTGTTGTTTTTGCACCTTACATTGCTCCTATGTTCCCCAATCCAGATCTTAACCTTTCTGCAAGCCATCCCTATATGTTGTAGTCCATAAGAGCAAGTATTTGTGTAGATTACAACGCAGAGATGGTACTTAGCGGCCGTAGACAAACTCACAACCCTGGGCGTGGTGTTGATGAGAGGGCTGATCATGGAGCTGTGTCGACATTCTCCATCTGCTTGTTGTCAGACTCTCCGGGGATGCTGTTTCCGGACTGGGTGTTGGGTTCGTAGCTAGTAGACTAGGCAGGTCAGCGTGTTATTTTTCTTAGGTGCCAAGAAGATCTTATTCCCCAAAGTTGCCCAGGCTTTCCAAAGAGCTCTGCTGGTACATTTTCCTATGTGGCCAACACTGTTCTGTTTGCTACATGAGTGTCTTCTTGGATCAGAAGCATGACTGACGAGGAGTCGTCGTGGTTGGGGGACATGCACTAGTTGCATACTGGTGTCAGTCCCATTACCCATGCACCATTTTCTGGCGAAGGACTGTAGGCTGGCAGTGGTTAATTTTGTAAAAAAATAAAATAAGTGCAGAGTCTCTCGTCACGAGGCAGCTTGCACCAGCCCATTTCTCCTGTTAACGCTGCCTAAAACAGAACCAACTACTAACCATGAAAGTGTGGAGAGGATGTGGCGTAATGGCCAGAGCTGCAGACTGCGGAGCTGGGGAACAAGGTAAGAGTCTTGGCGTTGGCTCAACATACTGTGATTCTGGGCAAATCACTTAATTATCAACCCCAGTGCTTTACTAGGAGATTAAGTGCTGGAGCGCAGCACTGGAAACCACTGGCTCAAATTAAGCACTGTCAGCAGTTCTCTTCGCCAAAAGGGCGCGAGGGCCTGGATTCCTCTGAGCATCAACAGCAGTCTTTTACGCTGCGGAAGGTGGGTACAAAAGTGCTGGAGCTTGCTTGAATCGGATGCGATGAGATAGAAAAGTAACAGAATAAGACTGACAAAAAGGCATTCAGGACACAATGAATTCTGAACCCACTTGATGCACGTCTGAACCCAATGGTGGGAAAAAACTGTCTAACACAAAGTCCGTGGCCATGCACAAAGTACACCAAGGAGTCATCACATTGCATCTTGTGACTAGAAGGTCTTCTTCGAAGAAAACTTGTAAATGTATATGTATCTATAGTGCTATTTAGTAATTTTTCGGATTCTTCTCTAAATAAAGAGCAATGGGACACAAAGAATGTATCAGTAAGTGCAACTAAATATTGGGTTAGAAGATGGATACAGTACTTGGAATTCGCATGCTTATTACTATCCAGAGCAATTGCAATGGTTGAAGAATATACAAAAAGGCAAGCTGGCCCAGATGTTTTTTCCCAAAAATTCATTCAATCTGTTTTCAGCAGATCAGAGATGTTATTTGTAGCAAGCTTTGTTACTGAGACTAAGAAAAGAGCCAGGAGTTGAAAGGGGAAATAATTGTTGTTGTTGTTGTTAGTAAAAATAGCACATTGCAGATTGGCCAAGATTCCTTGCATCCCTCATAATTTCTGTAGGTAGCACTGTCCACAAGCTGCTGCAGTAGCTGTAGTCTTGTGTTTATCTCCTAGACTTCACATGCAGAGTGCAAGAACGCATCTATCTCACATCCAATGAGGTCAGCTAAATACATTTGTTGGGTTGAGTAAGATATTAAATGTTAACACCTCAAATGATTAGTGTTGGATAGGAGGGACGCTGCACTTTGGGAGTGCTTAAGACACGGAACACTCCTGTGAAAATCTGCACCATCTCTCAGGTCCAAGATTGAGTATCTGTACGCTCCCTCCAGATACATGTGCAGTGTGGATATCAAAGGATATCCAGCGAACAATAACACAGTCTATAAATCGGAAGATTCCGCTATATTGCATTTGATCCTTACACAAGAATCCATGGAAGGGGCTGCCAGTGACACTGCACTGAATTGACAGTATCATAAAGGGAAGTGGGAGAACAGAACAGGGACTGCATCCTATCCAAAGGTATAGCGAGCTGAAGGGCTGCCCTTAAGAACTACTGGAAATGATACAACGGCAAGTTAACTTTGCCCCCTCTGCAGCAGTCTGATTCCTGTTGCACCGGATCTCGCAAGAATCACTTTCCTGCTTGGTTTCCAGGATCATTGAAACGTTTTGGGAAAGGATTTGCCTACTGGAGCCCTTATTACAGGAATTAACTTTTGTGGGGTGCGCAAAGAGCGGAACCAAATGAGCTTTTGAATAGTATTGTGTACTTCTCACCACTGGGTACTTGTGAAACTACCATGGAAAACTGTAGAACCACCTTGGGATTTGGCCTACAAGCTTTTGAAAAGAAAATGATCTACTGGCATTACCTTGGAAGAAATGAGCAAACGCCACATCCGTAGAGTTGCAAACACTGTCTGAGACATAGCTTGCATAAAACCGCAGAAGGCCATACACGTCTTCGGAAGTAACTTCCCTCTCTGTGAAGCTCACTTTCGTTGAGGGCTACTACTTTCCTTCTTGGATGATGGTCAGATTGATAAGAACTGTATTCTTTCTACTTGGCCCATCACTCCTTTGAGATTCAATCCTACACCATACATTTTGATCATATGAATGGGGTTTCTTCATTTACATTTTATTTCTTTTGTAACAGTTGTATACCATACTTAGAGTATACATGGGATGCCTTTAGCTCATGGTACTGCGACTAGGGTAGCACCAAGGTTACACACATTGAAACTGGTTCACCTCTGTGGGCAGTTTGGGAGGTTGGGCAATGCTCACATCCAGAGTGGGACATCTCTTTCCTGCTGTCTGCAAGGCACTTCTTGGCACACCTGTTGGATATGATACGGGAGCAGTAGCAATTCACTCCAGTGCAGGTTTAATATACAAGGGAACCCAAAGTAATGGCCAAGGACCATGGGTTAAGCTACTAATTTTATATTACAAAGGTCCTAGGTTTATAATGATATCTAAAGGATTAATTTACACAGGCTAAAAATAAAGACTGTGTTTTTTGCTTTAGTGTCCAGTTATTAATGTGCGAAATGTTTTCGCTTTATGTTGTCTATCTTCATTATTTTGAAAATAAATACTTTTAGGTCCGGCTGGACACTAAAGCAAAAAACACAGTCTTTATTTTTAGCCTGTGTAAATTAATCCTTTAGATATCATTATAAACCTAGGACCTTTGTAATATAAAATTCACTCCAGTGCAGCAGACAAAAACCCACTTAAATTAGGCGTCTGTGCCTAGCACTATAAAAACAAACCACTGCTTGCAGAATTTAACATCTTATGTAGAATAAAAAAAATGGCATTACCATGGCCTTTTATCATTTTTGACAATCTATATGTATTCTATTGTCCTACGCACTCTGAAGTTATTGGATTGTGTTTATTTTGGTGCTGTTTTAGACAAAGTAAATATATGATGTAAACTTAATGGGTCTAGGCATTGTTCTGTAACTACTCTCTTGTTTTGCAGGATGTATACCTTATTGTCGGGGTTGTATAGGTATGTGTTCCAGAAGGACGAGTACTGCATACTGATCCTTGGACTGGATAATGCAGGAAAAACGGTATGGAGCTTTGTTTAGCATTAAAAGTGTAGACAGAGATGTGATCTGGCTCTTTCATGTTACGCAGCATGCATTCGCGTGGAAAGTGCAACCTCCACCCTCGCTGTTTGTGTGGTGATGCACAGCTTTTATCTTCTTTCTCTTAATCCCACAGTGGGTTGGATAATGTGTGCATTAATATTTGTGTCCGTATTTGTGTCCACTTAACAACATTGTTAAAGTAAATACATAGAATGAAAGGTTACATTTCTATCGTATTACTTTTCTTACATTCATTATTTGCACTAGCAGGTTTGCCTGTGGAAATTAAAGCATTACCTTTTTTTTTTTGTTTTGTCAGCTTGAATAGTGTCCTTCTTCTTCTTTTTTTTTTTTTATTTTTTTTTTTTATATTGCCTAGCCAGTCCGTCTCAGTTCTTCCCTCTTATATTTTCTTAAATCACAGATCTTTCTTATTGTGACAATAACCTGCCTTGCCCCTTATTGGTGTCTTGCAGTTTGGGGAAACGTAGGGTTGGAATTCTCAGGCACATTACCCCCCCCCCCCGGTGCCTTGCCTTGATACTATATCATGGTCTCAGAAACTTGTATCGTGATTCCTTGGGGAGTGTTCCATGTACTGAGGTGCAACTGAAGAGTGCCCCCAACTTTCATAGTGGAGGCAGCCTCCTTGTCAGAAAGTGTGAATAAAGATTTGTGTCACCTTTTGTTGAGTTGGGATACATACCCTTAGTAAAGTATTTTCCGTCCATTGTAACTATGACACCTCTATGACTCTGTGAGCTGTATGAATGTTGGATGCACTTGTGCCTGGTCATGATGGGTGAGGGGTGGTGCAGTTTATGGGAATGCTGTGGTGATTGCACCTAGATGGTGGGTTGCCACTGGACTTCAGTTGTCGACCTTTTAGATGATGATCACCTCCCTCTTATCCCTGGGAAGACCACTGGTGCTTGGTGTTAAGTAAACACATTTGTAGCAGGTCAGCATGTGTCCTTTAGAAAGTTGATATTTGCATATGCCCTGACATGACTTGCTTTATGCATAAGAGCTAATGTCTGCCAGAAGCTGTAAATCATAATTAAACAAAAGTAATGCTTTTGTTGCAATTCCAGATCCAGAATCCATTTTCTGGCTTATTTAGAAGACCTGCAGCATTAGTCATCTGAGATCTCCCTACAGTGAATCCACAACACGTGGAGGATACTTTGAGATGCATTCCATTGCCATGGATTCTGAGACTGCAGAAGATCGCTGATACTATGTGGTGTCTTATCACCATCGAGATAGACAAGAAACATAGAAAGCTGTCCTTTAATGTAGTTCCTTCCTTCGAAATCATTTAATGTAGATCAACAATGGAGTGTCATGTCAATTTATCACTAACTGATACAATTTATTAATTGTGGTCTCGCACCAGTTACGAAGTTCAGTTTTGGTCTGTGCAGCCTGCAAGAACCCGGAGACCCAGATACACGTGCCTGCTCTCAGGCTATGCTGTCTGCATTGGTATCATGGATAAAAAAGATTACTGGAAATGATTTTGACATAAAGGACATTCACAAATGTATAAGTGTGGTAGTATTTCTCCATGTCCTTCTTTCTGTCCCTTGTCAGGAAACATATGTATTGATTAATGTGGCTGCAATTACAATATATTCTCTTTAGCATCTTCTGGCCCATTTTTATGAACCTGTGTTAATACTTATTCTTAGATGTATGTCATAGCACATATGTGCTCTGAGAGAACAGCCATTGGGTAGTGTTTGAAAACGTCTATGCTGCTTAAACCACCTTATCTTTGTGATCATTTTCTGAAGTCTTCCCGCTCTCCCCTCAGACGTTCCTGGAGCAGACAAAAACACGATTTAATCGCAACTATAAGGGGATGAGTTTATCCAAAATCACTACCACCGTTGGGCTAAACAGTAAGTGTTTGAAGACATTCCGAAGGCCTCAGAGAGTTGACTAAGTTGTACTGATAAACGCATTGTTCTATAACTCCAAGACCTAAAGTGAAATACTCCGTCCGGCAGTTCATTGGAGCCTTTTTCAGTTGTCTCAAGTATTGGAATACCAGCTTGGCTGATAGGTGCAAATGAGTCTACTTGTTGTGGCCCACATTTCTGAGCATAGTAGGCTTCGAATGCTTCAATATGTATAGAGAATTTTGACTGTGCGTTTCTACCATGCAGAAGACTGCTTCATGTGTTAGGACAGTTGACCTAGCTGTAGCGGGTTCCTATTAGTGGAACCCCAGTGCATCGTCTCTCACAGGAGAGGTGTGTTGACAGGGTTGTGTGTGGTTATAGTACTGGAAACTCCGAAGATGCCTTATGACAAAAATTCTTGAAAATGCAGAAATGTTGCTTGAACTGCTGTCGGAGATGGCAGTCTGTTTGGTCTCCACTCTTATCAATTATTAAACATAGATGCATTTTCCACTGCACTTGCTGTATTTACTGACCTCTGGTGTGATTTATGTTTTCTTCCCTAATGTTATTGATGTTACAAGGTCTTCTCAACCGAGAAGTTATTGCTACTCTAATTGTCTCCTGGCCTGTGTTCTGATAAAAAACTCAATTTGTCTTAATAGGCAGGGTTGAATCACTAACAAATTTTGCTTTACACTGGATTTTAATGATCACTTTATGATCTTGAACTTGTTAGCTGTTAATTTCCATCCAAACATTTTGTATTTTTTTCCTGTTCCACTACTACACTTTTCTCTCTTCACAGCGTGAACCGCATGAACGCTGAACCATCAACTTTGGGCATCTTTATCTTATATTAATAAGTGCATTTATATTTTGCAATCAAATCTCTGATCTGGGAATTTGTGTTTAGTGCGAATAACTGATTTCCTTGTTTACATTGACAGGCTATGTATTTAATGCAGGCCATAACCTTTAAGTATCATAGAAACAAACCTAGGGACCACTCTGTTTTGCATATATTATAAGTGAAACAAGGATTCAAGATATGCTGTGTCCCATTGATAGCATATGTAGGATGGGCAACATGTTGGATTCCACTGCATTAATAAAGCTCTATATTGGTCAAGTAACTATGGGGGATGGTTTTCAGTAATAATGTAGAAGAAAAGAGTTGTCTGCTCCATGGTATAAAATATCAAAGGTCAGATTTGAAGGTCACTATCATGCCTCTTTTGCATCAGTTCATTGGAAGACCAAGTATTTTTGCGGACGACTGATATGAAAAGGAGCAAAGCTGCAAGTTAGGGCTTATATATGGCTTTGGCGGTTAGGTCTTTCTGTTACTTCAGTAGGAAAGTTTATTCATGTTAGAAAGGAGGTGAATTGTGAAAATATGTTTATCTGCATTTTATATCCTTTCTTTTCACTAATGTCTATTAAAGCAGTGGTATGTTTGTGGTACCATCTGCTGCTCTTGTTAAAGGTTTTTATTCTTTTGTCTTTCAGTTGGCACAATTGACATGGGCAAAGCAAGACTCATGTTTTGGGATCTGGGAGGGCAAGAAGAGCTGCAATCCCTTTGGGATAAGGTGAGACTGCCAATAACTCAAAATAAATTAAATGCATAATTGAAGAAATTGTAATTTTGGGTATGCTATATCGGCTAGCTAGTGCCAAACCTTCAGTGGCGGTTTCTGGCTAAGGGCGTCGGGGCTCCGCCCCCTTTACTTTCACCTCGGTCAGCCACGATCCATTCTCTTCGAGTTAGGTTAAAAAAAAACACTGTGCACACACTGCTTGCAGCTTGCCAGTCAGTGAAAACTATTTCCTGAAAGTGCTGGCGCTGCCTGTGGGCTGGGCTACAACCTAATGTATTTGCCGGTCGGAGGACCCCACAGCCCTGAGGGTTGTGAGGTCATCAGCTCGGCAAATACATTGCTAAAAGACCAGTCTCCACCCCCTGAAGACGTGCGTGCAAAATTAGACCCGGGCGTTTTATTCTTAAGCCCTGTAACTCCGGAGCTGCACGTCAGTCAGGGAGTGGAGGGAGTGGTTACCCCACCCTTTCCCATTTCGTCACAGGGGTCTGCCCTGTGACGAGTTGGGAAATGGTTTGTCAGGCGGGAAGCAGAGACCTCGAGTCTGCGCAGTCATGAGTACTTCTGAAGACCACTGCAGACTCGAATTCATAGCTGCAAGGTGTAATTGGTGATTGTTGTAATTAAATACAGCGTGAACTTAGCCCGAGGGCTTTAATGTGAGAAGCAGAACTTTCGCAAAAGCAGACTTTTTTTTATGGCACATTGAGATTTAAGTGATTTGCCCTGGATCACAGGATGTTGAGTCCACCCTGGGATTTCACCTGTGCCATAAAAACAAATTATGAGTTCATGTAGAACTTGTGCTTCTCATGTAAAGCACTTTTATGCCCTCCTGCCAAGTTTGCGCTATATATAACTGCAAAAATAGACCAATGTGCCCTGCATACCCAAGCCGAACTTGGCCGAAAGACGTTAGGCGCTCTGACAGACAATTGCGAGTGTATTCCAGCCTGCAACCTTTCCCTATAACTGAAAGCGCAACAGTTCCAACATGGAGAGATCTAGCTGTCAAGCCACACGTGTCTTCCTGTCCTGTCGCGCTGTCAGGGTGTGAGCAGGGCCGGCCTGTAGCGTGGGCGAGCTGGGCACAGGCCCATGGCGACAGTATTCCAAGGGACGCACGGAGCTGTGCGCATTAAGGCAATACCAGCAGCAGAACCCCTGTCATCTTGCAACCGCCTTGTTCATGTCCCTGCCTCTGTCTGACTTGCCAGATTAGAGTTCTCTTAATTCTTTATGATTAGACTTTTGGGCAATGTTTTAACACCTCATTGCCCATTTCTTCGCTCTCCTTTCACCGTCTTCCCCCCTGCTGACACACACACCAACAGACCCATCACCGTGAGGCAGTTAAGCTATCTGTGATTTAGGTGAGCTGGGAAGGTCCCGAGGTGTTTGGATCCCCTGCTGCCTGATTTCAGTCTCTATCAGCAAGGGCGCCAAATTTCTCTCTGTCTAAGGCGCTATCTTAACAAATGCCGGCTCCGAGTGTATGGCTGCAGTCGCAACCTAGCGCCGGGATGCACGTCATTAACCGTCATACGCCCATAACCCAGAAACTGACCACAGCATGCCACTGGGAGTACCGGTACTCTCTTAACACAAGGAGAAGTCCCGGTACTCAATGGGAGAACACGGAGAAGTGTTGGTACTCCGTACCGGTGAGTACCGTCCCATTTAAAGCGCTGATAATATGGTTGTATGTATAGAGCACCCTTGGTGGAAATCCCAGGTGATAGAGGTTGCAGATTAGAGATGATTTGTAATGTCAATATTTGTCTAATTAGTTGATGTCTAAAGGTGCCTATTGGTTTCAGCTTTTTATTATTAACAAGTAGAATTTCCATACTGTTTTTTTTTTTTTTTTTACAATGGGCACATGCAGTGAAACATTATTAAACCCATATGCCACAGGTGAGTCAGGAGAACCCATTTGTAACTTGTCAATTGGATTTTCCACAAGGGCTTTAACAAGAACTTTCTTCAAAAGCATTGACATAGATAGTTTTTTCAGTATTTAGAAAAGGGAATGGGTTGTAATGGACCCTCTACAGTGGCATAGAATGTGCGACTATTCTGTTCCTGGTGCTAAAACTGCATTGATTGTCACTCAGATTTTCTAATAGAAATCCTCTGACAAATGAAGGCATATTTATTTATGTTTTTTCATCGCTGGCTTCCAAATAGAAGTTCGCTCAAGACTGATTTGCCTTGTCCCTCGAAAGGGGAAAGAGTTTTATGATTAGGACATTTAGGCTAAATTATAGCTATGGTTTATGGGCTGGCTGAACGAATAACATTGAAGTGGTGGCGCAGACACGTTATCTGCACGGGCGAAGCAGCTCTGCTTAATAAAAGTATCAATGAACGAATCTGATCCGCATCTATTTTTCGTTAGGCCATATTTTTCATTGCTGGTCCCTTCTTGCCGTTCTATCGAATCCTGTCAACACCGAGAGAGCACAGTGGCAGCAAAGTGTAGTGTGTTCAGGAAATTAAAAGCGCCCCAAAGCCATCTCTAAATTGCACATGTAAAACACATTTTGTGCTATTTTGCAAGAAATTAAAAGTGTTTGGTTGTTATTAATCCACATTAAATTTGTAGTAACTCAGATTCACACCCCCTAAGAAAAGAGCAAATGTTTAAAATGTTATCACGCTGCTTAAGTTTTAAACATGGATGAAAAATGAAACCCATAAGGGCATAAAGTTGGTGCCTTCGCTGTGCATAAATTTGTTTTCAAAATCCCGGCACAGATCAAAAGTGACCTGCTTCTGAAAGCTCAATGCCTTCTTTGCTTGTCCCAGAATGCTCTAGTGCAGGTGCGTTTGCCAGGGGCTGTTACTGCCAGTGCAATACACAGGTGAGACGTTCCATTACTTATTTCCCAATACACCTTTTCTCCTACAATTACAGTGATCAGGCCCTTTGGCAGGTCATTATAGTACTATTCAGTGGGAAACTCCAGCTCTCTCGCCCTGGTACCATTTAGTTTACCTTATAACTGCTCAGAGCTATGGAACAGCGCGGCATTGCTAGGTAAATAGTTAGAAATGTCTTTTGGAGGAAAAATGTCTTAACTTAGTCATAATTTAGGCATTCTCCTGGAGTAAAACAACAGCTGGTGGTTTGTGCGCCAGTCACATCAAGGAAGCTGCACCGCATTATCAGCTCAATTGAACCCCCATGTTGTTCTTTATGTGCCCACAACCAGGCTCTGAAAGTTTGTTTCCCTGACATGTGGTGTGAAGGTGTATAAAGTAATGAAGCATGTTGTTTGCTTCCGGCAGTCACTGCACACTGCACGCACCACTGATCTCCTTCGTGTGGGAAATTTCCGTAATCTCACTGTTGTTTTCTTACTGAGACCTAGAAGAGCAAAAAACAGTGATTCATTTGAAACACACATAGGTGTTGTTGCCCAAAATGGTACTAAGGAGGCAGCCACCCACTTTTAAGCCCTGGTGTGGCCTACATTCAAATGGATTTGTTTCAAGTATCAATCAAATGTGACAGCCTCATGAACGCAGTTTCATCAGCAATAACCTCTTAGTCCACAAAGGCATGTGGCCATCCATCAAGACATAAAATAAATGGTAATGTAGTTAATGTAGTTTCTTATATAGCGCACGTATCACCACAAAGGGTATCTCGGCGCTTGCTTTGAGAACCCGTCCTGGTTTTTCCCTGTGGGATAGCCTAGCTGGGCACCCCCAAGGTAAAAGCCAGGCATCCCGCCGCAGGGGCCGTAGTGGAGATTGAGCAAGCTATTGCCCAGAGTTGCAAAGCGTGAACCCCTGATTCAAGTAGGCACCGAAGCGAGAATTATCAGGTCCGTGGACATTTGGGCTCCAAACCCTGCCGCGTCGGGAATTGAACCCTGGTCCCGGGCCGACCTCTGCTTCTGGGTCTGCCTCCTCTAACCGGTGAGCCACACTTCTCCGAAGAAGAAAGAAGAAAACCTGACACCTGCAAGGCTGTCTCTGCAGAACAAGAATCTGATGCAATATCAAACTATACATCAGGGTTATGTCAATGAGATTATGAGAAAGATTTCTGATGCTACTTTTCTGATTGATCCCTTGTTGGGTTATTGCCGGAGGAGCTAGGGGTTTTTTATTTTTATTTTTTTTTTTATTTTTGGAAAACCTTTATTGTGCATTTGCAGAAGTACATATACGGGCCTACAACCCACGGGCCGGCCACGAAAGAGACTGTAGCAGCACTGTCGCAAACAATACAAGGACACGGTAGCGCGTAATGAACACAGGCTGACATCAAAAAGTTACACCATTAATTAACGTGATACCGCGCCACAGGAGCTGTGAGGTTAATTTTCAAAGGTTTTTTTGTCCGCAGCAATTAAAGTCCAACATTACTGTTTCAATGTAAAACACAAGATAAAATAAGGAAATAATAAGGCAGGGCCCGTGCTGGAGTAAAACACAACGGTGGCGACATGTCCACCAGACTGATAGTGACATAGAAATCAAGGTTCCGCAGGCAGCACAGGGGTCAAGTACGGCCAACAGGGGTATCAGGATCAGTAAACCATCTGGTGTGCACCCCCGGCCACCCGCCCCCAGTCCCGACACAGGCCCAAGGCAGGAAGAAAGAGAGAAATCATAAAAAGGAAAAACAAGGCACCATAGAAACCGAAAATAAGAAAACCCATCCCCCAACCCACCACCCTACACGCATGCAGAGGCTACGGCCTACCCCCCCCCCCCAGCAGTGTGTCTGTCGCCCAATAAACCCGAAATTTAGATTAAGAAAGAAAAAGGGGAGAAAAAGGAAACGCGATAGTGACTGAAGTATGAGAGTAAGAGAAGAGAATCCAATCCCACTCCCATAGTACAGGAGCCCGGAGGAGGGCCAAAAACATTATTACCCGGGCTCCCAGCCCACACCTAATCTCCCACCTGACAATCACGACCCGCCAGAGACCATATCTGATGCAACACAAAACAAGCAACCCAGTAACCTCCCATTACATCAAAGAATGACACGATCCAAAATGCAACCAAGCAAGTGAAGAAAACCACAGCAGGGATCCCCCTTTCTGCACCTACACCAGGCCCGCCCGCACGCCGAACCCCATCCTTCAAGCAGAAATCATCAGCTGTGCCCACCAAGTACAACCCCATGCCGGTCAGAACAAAGCGTCGTCAAAAGTTCCAAAATAGAACGAGGGTCCCGATATCTGGCAGCCAGGCAAACAAAGTCAGTACAAAGATACATCACCCCTGGCCTGAGCGTTGCAGTCCCTCCGAAAATGGCCACCGCGGGAACCATGCCGAAGGCAGAACAAAGGGACAAGATGGCCGTCCCCGACGAGGAGAAAACCTGGAAGAAAGAAGTACAGGATCCCGGTCTACAAGGGGATGACTGATAAGAAGGGGGGGCTTCTCAACACATTCGGGAAGGAGTACCACCGACTGGGGAAAGGATGAAGTTCCAGTTGCAGGAGCGGCAAGGAAGTCCATCAGCCGGGACGACAAAAGACCAGGTGGAAACAGTAATGGCGGAGGCTGAGCATCAGAATGCAGGGCGGAGAGAAACAAAGTATCTTCCCTCGCGGCGATAGGCAAGGCAGCAACACTGTCTCCAAGAACCATCAGCTCCGTGGCGGGCAACTGCTGACACATAGTAACCGGACCAGGGATAGTGTCAGACAGCTGGCGTCCCGGTACAGATATCGCCTCCTCAAACTTGCGGCTCAACTCACAGGTTACCCGCCGACATGCGGAGCCAAGAGCCTCGAGAGCCACCAGAACATCCATACGCGTCGGGGCCCGCTGCGGAGCCACACAATATGGCATTTGGGTCGGTGTCCCCGGTGGACAGTAACAGGGTAGTGCAGGCAAGGCAGGACAACCCGGGGATAAAGAAGCGATCGTCTCCCCTGCTCTCGGGACCGCCATCTTCACTGCCGCAGTCCAGAAGCAAGGGGTGGGGGGAAAGAACGTTCAAAATTCTAAATGCAGCAGGCGAGGGCGCCGGCATGGGAGCAGATCACAGGGCAGAGAGGCAAACCGCAGGCGACCCCTCGCCGCTAGTCGGAAGGCGGCCCCCGGCGCAGGCGGCGCCGCCAGCCGGAGCTGAGCCAGCCCTCCAGCCGAGTCACTCCAGAGAACAAAGGGGGTAGGGGTCCCGTCTCGCCAGCGCCCACCGCATCCAAGCCTGGAGAGCCCCCGAGTAAGTAGCAATGACCTCGTCAATCCACGCCACCAGCAGCAATTCCGGCGGGAGTTGCAGTGTCCCCCGTGTCAGTCCACCGGGGCACCGTCGTCTCGCTGCGGCCAGCAAAGCGGAGCCCAGGAGGATACCAATGGCGGGCGGCTCTCGCTACCGTATCTTCGTCCACACGGCCAGTAGAGACCTCGGAGGAACGCGGTCGAGATCTGCGCACTCATGCGGTCGTGGCGCCGCGGCAGTTTTCAGGATTGGTGGCAGGATACCGGCGTGGGAAGAAGAGGCTCGCGGAGCTGGGAGCCTACACGTCCGTCCTGTCGGCCATCTTGGCTCCTCCCCGAGCTAGGGGGTTTGATGCCAAATGCTGCTGTCTCAGCCGGAGATTTCTGTTTTAACAGCCTGTAATCTGCTTTCTCTGCCGAACTGATCCAGGATAAAAATATGAAGGAAAATTGAATATGAATTGTAATAACGTGTTACGATTTCCTTCAACAGTGTGTGTAAGAAAGGACTAGGAGGTAACAACTGAGAACTGCACACAATTAGCAAGGTTTTTTTGGGACATAGAACAGGGTATTCCCACCTTAATCAGCTATATTCAAGGGCACTGGAATTATGCAACAGGGAAGGGCTAAATAATGCGGCTGGGTTGACTAAACTATCTGCCAAGAAAAGGCAAATTATGTGGCACATTATCTGATGGTATTACTTCATACTGTTGTCATTTTTTCAACATGTTAACACTGGGCAGAGGTTTGACCACATTAGTTCCAGATTACACATAATCAGCTGAAGGGTGACCAGTCAACCTTTGTGTGAATGGCTTTCAAGTGTGACGAGCTGTTTCGCTACGTTTTTAGTAGTGTGGAAGCATTCCAAGTATATACTTTTGTGCGCTAAATAATAACGAACAATAATATTTTGATGGTACTATAGATTCTGAGTTTTGCTTTGCATTACCTCGACATGTTGATTTACTAGTGAGTTTTGTTGTACAGTACTTACTATGATTGTGAATCTTATAAAAACATAATGGAGCCTGAAACAGTACATCCTGATACTGTGACGAGCTGCTCTTTGGTGGTGTGATGTGTCTTATGATGTTACAAGTTGCCTTGAGCTCTGATGTTGTGATGGGTTGCAGTGAGCAATGATGTGATGCAGTAGTGTCCCTTGAATTGTGATATTGTATTGAGCTGTGATGTGTTCATATGCTTTGTTGAGTGCTATGTTCTGTCTTGTTATACTACATGGTGTCTAGTGATTTTTTTGTATAGATTTGAGAATTGTCAAACATTTCTTCTTGCAACCTCAAAATTTCTAGAAGAAAACTATAACTAGTGTGAAGCTTAAGAAGCTGTAAAGCTGAGCATTCGCATGTAAATCAGGACTTTGTGACTATGTTGTGTATAAGTGTATGTCTGATATGTAAACTCACTGATCACAGATGTCACTGCCTTATTGATGGCCCTGCATTTGCCACCAGCCAGACACAGGATCCAGTTTACGACCTGCTGTATTCGCACTTTCAAAATCCACCAGCCGCCACTGCAAACCTTATAGGTGTGTGGGTAGCCTGTTGTAACCTCACACCCCCATTCTGTCTCTAAGACAGATATTCGATTTGTGTATCAGAGAGAGCTGTGTATCAGAGCCTGAAAAAAGTGATTGCTAGGCCACTTTTGAGCAAATCCCATTATAACTAGGGGACCAAGCAATTTTAGGCGAGTTATTACAATCCCTTTTATCCAAGAGTATGGATAGTGTCAAAGATGTCTAATGTTCTCCACGAGCATGTGATTGTCTCAGTACCAATATAGTCTGTTTCACTCCTCAAATGGAGCTAACTGCTTTGCTTAGAGTAACCCTAAAAAACATTATAGAAATAGTGAACAGTGGAACCTTTAGTCTCGTTTGACCAATCTGTGTTTTTTTTTTTCCAAAACAAATTTTATGGATAGATTGCACACATGGCACAGCCCTCCGCGTTCCGGAGAAAACTGCAAACAAGTTGACAGCATCAGATTATTGGCAATCTATACATTATTGAAAACAGCGAATAGCCGTAACATCATCCCGCTCTACACCCTCCCCACCCCCTAACCCCCCCCCCCCGACTGCCAACTCCGCCCTCCTGGACCCCTCCCCAACCCTCTGCACGATATCGTCTCATACCTGAAGGAACTCTCACTTACGTAACAGTGTACACACATACTCCAGCACTGAAGGGGCCCGGGAATCTTTCCAAGCCTTAGCCACATCTCTCTTGGCAATGGTGAGGCCCAGCAACAATAGATGTCTTTTGTATACGTTTCCCCCCCACCCCTTCTAGTACATGTAAGAGGCCTAACGGTGGAGTACGGGGAAGTTCCCATCCCAACACCTCAGACAGTCCCACACCCCGTTCCAGAACCTGATCAAGACGCTACAGTCCCATACCGTGTAGATTAAGGTGCCCACCTCCTGGCCGCATCTCAGACAGTCCGGGGACGCAATCAGACCAGCCAGCCACAGTCTCTCCTTGCACAACAAGCTTCAAGTGGCCTTTTTCCTGAAGTGTCCAGTGGCTACTGGACTTTAACTGGACCTTGCTGTTGGCTCCTCCTGATACTCAGAGAGGCTCTAAGTGCCCTCCCCTGAGGTCCTGCAGGCCCTAGAAGTGTACTCATGTGGTTGTTTTGCCACCAGAACATAGTTTGGAAACATTAAAATAATTTGCTCCAGAGCCTCAGCGTTACCCACTGCGAAAGTTACTGAGTGGCAATACCATAGAGGTAGAGTGAATGTCAGCTTTGTCCCACCGATAGAGCTCTTCCCTTCCCAAAGTCATTTTCCACTTTGGGACGCAGAAGTTTTTTCAAGCAAAAATTGTAAAGCTCTAGAGAATCAGCAGGACTAACCTGCGGTTCAATGGCAGCAACTACAGATTCAGCTTCAACACGTACAGATGGGATTATCAACTGACTGAAAAAAGTGTCAAAGTCCATTTCTGAATTAGAACTTGGATTTTTTTTTAACTTGGACTTCCATACTTTTCACCGGGCTCAATCCACTTGTTGTATCTGACAAGGGCTCCATCGCAGTTTGCCTTAAACCACAACTAGGTCCCGGTATACTGTGACCATTTACTGTCATTGCCGCTTTGCACTTTGTGGTGCTATTTCTATGTAAAACTTTTTTTAAATATCTCCAGTTCTCCTTATTTGATTTCTTTTTCTTTATCATGTCACTTTGTTTATTACATTTTACTCTATTCTAATTCAGTTTGGGATTTTTAGTTTGTGGTAGTTTTGACTTGCCCCAAGTTAACATTCTGCTCTGTGCCATAGCTACCAGTGTGTTTAGCTCAAATTCATTTAGTGACTTGGAGGATTCACCCTGACAAGAGTTGTGATTAGTCTTTGAGGTGGGTGTTGCCTGAGGTGGGTGTCCGAACATTACTAAAACATTATTCTAAAATGGCACTTTTGGCGACCCTACTGGTAGAAACTAAAAACAGTCCTCATTCACAGTGCATAATTTGAAATGCTCCTGTCGAACATCCTGAAAACTAAGGAAGTGAGTAACACGTCAAACATGACTGTTCTATTCTCTTTACCGAAAAGTTCAAATAACTCAATAAAGCAGAGCACACCCTGTCATATCCGCCTCAATAAATGCATTAGCCTCTGCTTCAGTTTTCACAGGGGTAGTCCGCAGATCATAACTTAAATATTGCATTCGTAAATCAGTCAGTCGTGGGCAGGTACAAATAATTTGAATCCCCATTTCCCTGCCCAATTTACAGAGCTGGCAGTTTTCATATTCAGGTTAATACCGTACCATGAGGTCATAAACTAATAAATACTATGTAGATTTTGGCAGTTCATAAACCATAGTTCAACATGTGGATGAAAAGGATCTATACATTATTTCTGAGCTCCAATCATAGTTTACATTAAATGTAATGATTGGACGCAAGTTAAGACAAGCTACCTGTTCACAGGCAACTGAAAATCCAGTAATTTAAAATTGTTTTTCAAAGGTTTGTACCAGAGGTTCCGAGAAGTTGTCTCCCCTCCCAATTATTATTGAAACCTATTTGATTTCTAGGGCTACTACATGGTCACAAGAGAAATCCTTTCATGAAGAATGATGTAGTCTATCCGCAAAAAGCTTTTTCCAAATGTAGCTGATCTAGTAATGCATAGTGCACCTGCAACCGCTGACAATTTGGTTCAGTCTCTCTCCTGTGGGGTTCAGTGACGAGTTGAAAACCTCTCCCAAATAGGCATCACTTTTAACACGTTGAATTTTTCTTCCATTAATAGGCCATAGAAAGTTGCATTTCTTCTCTCCAAACTTAAGATCTTAGTCTCATTCAGGTTGTCAGTCAAGCTGACATTAACCCCTTCGCTGCGGCGGCTATTCCGCCGCAGCGCTAAGGGGGTGGGGCGGCCGCGCGGCGGCTCCATACTAGTGACGGAACCGCTCCGTCACCGCTCGCGGGTGAGCTGTGCTTGTGACAGAACGGTTCCGTCACGAACCCGCCCGCCCATTAAAGCGTCAGCGCAGGCGCAAAATCAGCGCCGCGCAGGCGCGGCGAGCGGGCCGTGACAGAACCGTTCCGTCACAAGCACAGCTCACCCGTGGCTTGTGACGGACCATGACCAAGACCATGCCCTGGTTGATTTCATTTCACCAAGTCAACAGTGCCCATCATTATCCTGAAACAAAAATTACGTAACCTAGGCGGAAGGAGTTGTAAAAACTCTCTTGACAAGGTAAGGTATAGAGGTCAAGGGGGTAGAACGCAACCTTGTTTTTGGACCTTATTTGGTTCCATTCCATTGCTATATGTACCACCCTCAAACGTTGACCCATGTATCTAAATGCAATATGTTTAGGAGTGTTATTAAGCCTGTGTCCAGGCCTATCCCCAGTTACCTTCCCCATAAATGGTGGTGACTGGTCTTATTAAAGGCTACCGAATAGCTGACACATGTATACGTGAATACATATATATGACTTGGGGCAAAACCATTTGATTATCAATAGACTGAAATTTTTTCAAAAGTCTTGTTGTTTCTGTAAAATTTGCACATCCAATTGATCAATTCCAGCAAATGAGACGAATAAGGTGGGCATAGATTTTGCTTTCAGTTTCATGTAGGGCAATTATTCTCTAACTGGCTGAATCAAGTTTCAAACACTTTTTGTAGATTGGATCCAGATGACTTACTGACTTGGAGTTTAGAATCTCACAAGTAAGTTCTGGTCACTTTCCAAAACACTAGCAACACTTTATAGGCTCAGAAATTAGGACCAGCCTGTAATAATGCTATTGTAGACCACTAGGTCCGAACGCTCTCAAAGATGTAGCCGGTCTGTTGACTTTATTATTCATGCTAAGGAACAGTTCCTACAATAATGAATAATGGTGACATTGAACATCTCTTTTCATCCATGGTATTCTCCAAACTGTGTCACACAATGCATTAATGGGAGCCTTCCACTGCCCCTCTTGTATCAGTCGATAGAAGACTGCTCAGTACTTCACCTTTTCAATTAAGAGACTCTGGCAGTGATTGGCAGCAAATATGTTGTTCCTTAATGTTTTTCTTGCCTTTCAGTATTATGCTGAATCACATGGTGTGATTTACGTCATCGACTCGACGGATGAGGATCGTCTGTCTGAATCTAAGAGAGCGTTTGGTGAGCCAGCACTTCTGTTTTTTGTGTTCAAGTAATATGCATGGGATGCAGCTGGGTTAACTTTTGTTTCTGTGTGTGCTTCTGAAGATGGTCCTATCGTGAAAGTGTACGTGTGGTCCAGTGGTTGAATTCCCAAATTCGAAAAAAAACAAGGAGCCCTAATTTTATTCACCAAGTTCTTCACTTGAGTATTATTCGGTGATCCTGATCAAATTGCTGTAACTCTCTGTGATTCCTTTCTCTTCTCTGCCAAATGTGTGGCTACTTGCAAACTGACTAAATGAAATAGACAAGCACAGGCTCTGGAAGTGGATTGCTCTGTGTAACTTACAGGTGATTAATTTTGGAATTTTGCATCTTTCAATGCTTCTCATTTACTTACTGTCTTTTTCTCTGACAGAGAAAATGATTTCAAGTGACGTGTTGGAGGGCGTTCCCATTCTGGTTCTTGCCAACAAACAGGATGTGGAGGTAAGGATTGGTTTTTGCATTTCTGCTCCTTTGTTTCATGATACTTTGAGGTGCCTGTTCCATGGTGGGACAGGACTGGATGAAACCATTTTGGGGCAGAACTTTACTGTTTGAGGGAGAGTGGCCCTTGGTGAGAAGACAAAGCATGAAGTCCTGGAGGTCTGTGACCTCTCCTAGCAGGAAGCCTTTTTGATTTATCCTAAAGTGACCACTTAGTGATTCCTAAAGATTTTTTTTTTAACTATTCCCGACCTAAAAAGTGGGCCATTGGCAGATTTGTTTCAATTTGATTCTCCAGTGGCCTTTTATTGTTAATGACCACTACTTCACCAGGCACAGGAGCTTGACTCAGCTAATAAAACGGCTTTAAATGGATACCCTCGATTTCCTTGTATGTACCTTCTTTACAAGTGCTGAACTAGATTCAGAAATATTGTCAGTCCTAGCGAGTCACTAGTGCAGTGATGGACCGGGCAAGTTTGGTTTTGGAGTCGCTCACTTCACCAGAAGTAGCACAGTGGGTCCACATTGGGAAACACGGGCCAATTTTATCAGTTCCTTTTTTCAGTGCCTTTACAGATGCAGGATCTTGGCCCTCTAAGTATTCTTTGTTTTCTTTCTTCAGGGTTTTCAATTTTTTTTGCATATTTTGGGCTTGACCTACACATTGTTTATCCTTTAAATCCTAAGTCTTTAAACCATGTGCAGAGTGCGGAAAACATGTCTATTATGGGCCCACACTGAAAGTGCTGTGGTTAATGTCTTGTGGTTTCCTTGTGCTTTTAATGCTCACAAGTGGATGATAAGGCCGTTGGAAATAGGAAGCTGAAGTTGATGTAGGCAAGGACATCTACAAAATCATGCTTCCCTTCCAGAAACAATTCTCCGGTTGGCACCACCACAAATGAATTGAAAGCAGAAATGCTCAATCTCCTCTTCACATAGAGAGGAGGCACAGAAAGTCCAGGTATCAGGCTGATTCCTCTTCACAGCTAGTGGCCATCCTCAAGGCTGTTTCACATGTGATATTTCCTTTGACAAGTGCATCTTATTGAGGCCTTGCAGGAGACCATGATGGTGATTTCAATGTGTAATCCCTCTGGCATGAATGTTGGTGCTGCTGCACATCCATCTCCACAATTAGCTCTCCCACCTCTGTTGCGGCTCCTCCTTTCATACCTACCCACCGCAGTAAAATCGATCTTTGCTTCTCAGAACGTCAGCATTATGGCCACGATAGATTGGCATCCTTTGTAATGGGTTTGAAGATAATCTGAGGCCAACACGTTCTGTGTATATTATCGAGTAACTCTACTTTTTTCGTAGGAGACCTTCATTCACTTTTTCGATCACCTACCCCACGCACACACAAACATAAGAAAACAATACATTTCTTTCTGCAGGAAGGTATCCTAGACAGAGGAACCAAATCAGCAACCGTTCTGGGTTGCTACTCCAGATGTTTTTTGTTCCCAAGATATTGTGTTGTTTAGATCCAGTCATAGATATCCGATACCGCAACAAGTTTCTCAAAACCCGAGAAGTTCAAGGTGATCACACCATTTCAGATCCTGCAAGCCATTCATGTGCAAGACATGGAGGTGTCTCTGGATTTGCAGGATACCTTTTTTCAATCACCGGTTTTGAACCCCATAGGGTACCCCAAATATACCGATGAAGAATACTTGCTAGAAGTTTGTAGGTTTGCATTTGTCACGTGTTGAGCCCTCAGAGTCTTCACAAAGTTAATGGCAGTGGTGCTGTCCACCGTTATAAGCAGGTGTATTCCTACCTAGCTGACTGCTTGATAAAGGTGCCCTTGGGGGTTATCCCCAACTGGGAGAAATCATCCCCTATTTTCTTTCAACATCTGCTATATATTGGACAGTACTGGGCAGCGAGGGCCTCGGAACATGTTTGTGGGAAAGAAGATGGGCCACATTCACTAACTGTGTCCACTAGTTTTTTTTTCTAACTCTTGGGACTGCATTTTCCTTGTTCCTTGAGAGACATTGCAAATGAGACAATTACAGTGGGCTCAACATCAATGGAATCAATTATGTAGTCCGATCACTGGCAGAGTGCTTCTCCCTCTGTTGGACTCTGACGATATTAGTTGTCCTCCATCTTTCAAGGGAGAGCAATTTTCCCCTCTGTGTCTTTAAGTGAAGTGACTCGAGACGTTCTGTTACTGGGCTGGCGAGGCTCATCTAAGCGACATGGAAACAATTGCTCTACGCTCCCCACATGAAAAGATGCTAGACGTCAACTTCCTTAGATTTTAGAAAAATACACCAAACATTGAGGGCTTTCTTACTCTAGATTCAGAACAAGCAAGAAGATGTGCAGACATCACAGCAGCAGTGTTTTATGTTGATAGACCATGGGACGTAGAACCCAAATCCATGCAAATAGACAGTAGACTTTTTTTCTTGGGCTGCAGACTGAGGAGTTGGTCTGACACCAGTTCGCCTGGTGGGGGAACAGGAGATAAAAACAGACTATCGGAGCATGCTCTCCGGCAAGGCAAGAAGTAGACCACATTTTAAGGTATGGAGATATTGCTGAAATAGATCTGTTTGCAACATAACTACGTAAAGGGTTTACCCGTGCAGATTACTTATAGTTATGTGTGCAGAGTTCCGAAACCCAACTCGAAGTCTCCGCATATGTGAGTATACATTTTAGTAGTAAATTGAGAAGGACACAGGAAAGTGGCTTAAAGGGGCAGATTTCCTATAAAAGGGACGGGATTAGGTAGCAGTAAGTGCAGTGCTTAATTTGAGCCTGGGCTTGCCGGCACCTAATTATGAGGGCCGTGTCTATGTCACGGCGGCCGCGGCATTGATTAAAGTCAGTCAGCTGTGTAAATGAAAGTCTCCACTGTAAGTCGTGACTCGTGCACTGGTCCGCGCTCCTTGGCTTAGTGTTAGTTTACTCTTGACTGCGGGGCAGGGCTCGTTGACTTAGTGTTAGTTTACTGCCGGGGGGGGGTGACGTGTTGCCTCTCTTAAGTTCACACGAGTCTGAGGCACATTTCGCCACTCTGGGAGGAACTGCCCGAAAGAGAACAGCTGAGCAGTGCCTCATAATTCTCCTGCCTCAGGCTGATGATGATGGAAAATACATTGATCTCCCCGGCGTATTCTCCTGACCTGCTTGAAAAGCTGCGCAGCCCCCAGAGCAGGTCAGCCTTCTCCAAAAAGCACCTCCTCCCCCCACTCTCTAACTTCCGCCCCCGCCTCTCCGCTGGCGCTGGTGCTTCCTGCCCCTACAGTGATCCTGACGTCCTGACGTCACTCTGATAGCGGAAAAAGCGGGCATTTGATTTTCCTTTCTAGAGAGAGAGCATTTGAAAATAAATAATACAGTGGGTCACGGCATGCTCCTTCAGTCCTTAACCATGTCTGCCACAATGCCACCGGACTGCCCGTACAAGCCCCGGGAGCAACCACTGTAAGAAGAGGGGCAACACAAGGGTGCAGCTTCTATATCCTGTTTGATATTTGAAGATTCGGCTGCGGCAGTGACTCCTTCCATCGCACAGGGCTGAGGCTGCCAGTCCACTCCAGTGCCGTTCGTGAAGGCGCCAAGGGGAGCAGAGGTGGCGCGGACCGGCTGTGAGAAGTTTTCTGTTCTATAATATTTAACCCCCCCCCCTATGCACCTCGAGTATGGTGGAGTGGCACAGTCGAACATCACAGTGCTTGGCACTGGCAGCTTAAGGGAACAGATGAAAGATGACATCTCAAGTGCACCCACCAGTTAAATGCTACATCTTTTAAACATCTTTAATTAGAAGAATGTCAGCAGACATATGAACAACATAGATCATTAGTAAACCAACTGGCCCATGCACTAGGGAAGGTGACAGTATGTGGCAGCGATGCATATCCATAGATAGTCAATGCAAGCAAGCGTCCCCACCCCCCCAGCGCCCCCCAGGTGCGTGCAGGGTTCTTATCACTAGTCTTTTAGCCAGCAGTACAGGGTTTGTTTATATCTCCAGCACAAGTTAGGACCCCTGTTCTCGGGCCCTAGAATAGACCCTTCCTATCTGAGGCAAGGTCATCCACCCTGGAATCAACATGTCCGTCTTCTCCCCGGGTCGTCCTCCTGCCCAGTCTTCTCTTCTAACCACTTTCAATCGCAGTTCTTCCGCCAGTGCCCATTCCAAGACATTTTTGGTCTTTTTTAGGGCTCGCCTGCTGATGCGCTTCTGCGCATCGCTGGCGAAGCTCTATTACGGCTTATCCAGTGTTTAACCACCACTGGCGATTCCACTGGCGATTCCTTCAAGTGCATGTGCTTTTTAGGTCATTGCGCAAGCGCAAGCCCTAAAAAGCGCGTGCACAATGCCACCAGCCGCCTGCCTGCCTGCCTCGCATTACCACATCAAAGTCAGCCCAGCCCCCCTCCCAACAAGCTTCTCAGCGTGTGCTCTGCCTCAGGCCGGCATTTCTCCTCCCCATATTATTCACTGCTCGGCCTGCTGCTCCCCATGTGTCTCGTCACCCTTCCTCCCTCGTTGGTTTTTGAACGCCTATTTATAACAGTGAAAGCATGTTGAAACTTGAGAGGTAATTTTAATGTGTGCGTATCATCAGCTTTCAAGCACAGGCGGATCAAAGGTCGAGTACGGATAGGAGATTCGGAAAGACAACACATATTGCATTACAACAATAATATTTCCAACTACCACTGAGACACGAGGCAGGACATACCTCTCCGTTAGCTGTGCAACACCCATTATTCCCCAAACAAACTGTTATTTGTGTACAAACCCGCTTCAGAGTACAATCTGCGGGATAGAGGAAAAAGCAGTAGATTTTATTATGCTCGAGGGCGCGCGGCAGGCACATCACTTCTATAGAGCAACCCGGTCTATTACTACGCAGCAGACACGTACTTCGAGGGACGGCATTCTTTAAGGAAGGGCTTGGGAACTTTCTAGCAGACAATTTAAAAGGATGCTGGCTGCAAACACACTTCTTAGCACCATTTCCACGCCACACTGCTCTTGTTTACCCAAGGAGTTTACCGCCCCCGGCTGCTTGTTTTCTCTTGTTCTGGATTCGAGTGTGTGTCCCTTTGAGACTCCTCACATAATGGAGGGCTTGTCTGCCCCGAGTTTAAAATTATGGTGGACTATGCCGCTTCCTTCCCAGATTCTTCGCCTTACTGCTTTACTTAACTTTTTATCTGCTTCCCTGTATTTGCAAGCCATTTGCTTTCCCACACCTTGTTAGACGCGGGGTTGGCCAGCGCCAGCGCCAGCAGCGTCATATTACTTCTCCAGATGGGGGCGGGGTATTGGGACCACTAACGCACTGAATGCACTTAGCTTTTTTTAATCAAGGAGTTTACGATCTGTTAAAGCACCAAGCACGTTACATACTGTGATGTTTGCACACTTCATCTTTGTACTGTAGTTATCTTATTCGTCCAGCACTTTCATCCAACAGGGCGCCCTTGACTCCCTAACATCAGTACTGTACCCCACCATAAAGCTCCAAGCATACTGTATCCCAGGGGCGGCTGGTGACATTTGAAAGTGGTGAGGCGTAAACTAATTTGCATATTGCACCGCGAGCGAGCCCGCACCACCTTGCATCCATCCATACATCATTCATGCATTCACCCATCCATTCACCCACCCATCCATCCTGCATCTATATATCAATTATTCATGCATCCACCCATCCATCCATCATGCATCCACCCATCATGCATGCATCCATCCATACATCATTCATGCATCCACTCATCCACCCACCCACCCATCCTGCATCCATACATCATTCATTCATGCATCCACCCATCCATCCACCCACCCACCCATCCTGCATCCATACATCATTCATTCATGCATCCACCCATCCATTCACCCACCCATCCTGCATCCATACATCATTCATTCATGCATCCACCCATCCATCCACCCACCCATCCTGCATCCATACATCATTCATTCATGCATCCACCCATCCATCATGCATCCACCCATCATGCATGCATCCATCATTCATGCATCCACCCATCCATCCACCCACCCATCCTGCATCCATACATCATTCATTCATGCATCCACCCATCCATCCACCCACCCATCCTGCATCCATACATCATTCATTCATGCATCCACCCATCCATCATGCATCCACCCATCATGCATGCATCCATCCATACATCATTCATCCACCCATCCTGCATCCATACATCATTCATTCATGCATCCACCCATCATGCATGCATCCATCCATGCACCCATCCACCCACCCAATAATCATTAATGCACCCACCCTGCATCCCTCCATCATTCATGTATTTTTATGACCATATAACTTGCACACAGCTTGTCAGTGTTCAATACCAGTCTCGAACCTTGTACTCCAGCACCAATGATACATGATTAATATTAACTGTTTTTAAAACATGTATTTATTCGACACCAATTTCACACCTTAGTCGGAACATCATTTTTATGTGTTTTTTAAAACATCTATTTATTTAACACCAAAGCAATGTATAAATTTTGATGGCTCGATAAGAGGCTCGAACCTGGTTTCACAGCACCCAAGTTGGCCGCGCTAACCGTCAGACCACATCCTCTCCCCTTTGGTGTGGCCCTGCAGTTTTGATGGTACATATTCATACCAAAGTCATGTATACATTTTTACAACTTCGTGCCGTGAAATAAACGGGTGACCTGGAATAGACGCACACATTTCTGCAGCAGATGCTTTAACACACTGAACTATCTCAAGTCATTTCAGCTTGCGGAGTTAATGTGTGTCTGAAAGGGTAAAGAGAACCGTGCCAAGGAAGTGCGTCTAGGTCCAAAATAGCTGTCTATTCGCTACTGGTCAAATTTCTACGCAGACGACCTTTGACATATGTACGTGGCCAAAAGCAATATATTAAATTGCATTTGCTTACAGATTAGACTATTGATTAAAGAAACAACTAATTCTGCGTCCAGCACTCCTTGCAGGACCCGGGCTTTAGTATTGACCAGCCAATCGGATTGGCTGGGGGGGCACCATGACTGCTCGCCCAGTCGCCCTGTTTAACCCCGGGGGCTGCGGCCCGCCCCCTGGTCCTCTCTCTAAGGGGAACTGCACAGGGTAAACAATCTGCGCATGCGCTGGCTAGTTTCTGCCCAAAAATACACTTGCGCAGCAGGCCCAGCCATCCCCAAAATCCCCCCCGCGCGCGCACTCCGGGAAAGTCGGGAGTCTCCCGGATTCCCGGCCGGCGGGTAGCGCAATTATTTTAATGTTAGCATTTGTATATTAGTTACGATGCGGTGGGTCCATGGAGCTTAGTGGGGCTACTCCCCTACGCCCCAATGGACGCACCGCGCCTGCTGTATCCCGCCATAAAGCTCAAACGTTTGGTTAAAAGTAACCCATCACATACCAAGATTGCAGCAGTGGTTCCCTCTGAAAGAAAGCATCGCTCTGTATATCAAGGCAAGTGATGAAAACATGGCTTGCACTTTGCTTTGTCTAGTTTCAGTCAAATAAGGATCTCCCTCTACACATCTCCCCCTCTGCCATTACAAATTATATAAATTATTTAAGTATTAATTATTTAAGGAAATTAAAAGCATTGTTATTTGTAATATCAATACATCTAAGTCACGTAAATACGAAACATGTTGCATTACAAATGCTATTGGTGTCACATTTGCGAAAGTTATAACTATTGGCATTGTAAATGACAAAGCTATTAATTTAACTATTTGAAAAAATAACACATAAATAAAAAAAAAAAAACATTTATATAACCAATAGCTCAAACTTTCCTAATGCGAGCCCTATTGCATTTCCAATGCTTGTTTTTAATAGGAGGCCCTATATTTGACCGCCAATGAATCGCCAAAAGTGAGGCTAATTTTGCAAATTTATGATGCATATATCCCTGTCTGGGTTTAGCCCCAATGCCCACTAGGCCGTGCTGTATCACTGTCTGGAGATTGATGTGGGTCACCTGTTTTGTCACTGCAGCATCCCAAGAACCCCTCAGTATTCTACACGTCATGTGTAGGTCTGAGGCCTCTTGTTCAGCACGTCTTGGGCATCTATAGGTTCTATTGGGGTCTATTCATTGTACTGTAGTGGGTGCAGGCATGTGCAGTGAATGGAACTGAAGTGTGCCAGTTTAAATCTGGCATTGCTGCCCACTTCTTGGACTTGAGCACAGCCCCCCCCCCCTCGTCTGTCAAGGGGCTCTGCAGTTCTCTGTCCCATGCTGCTGTGCCTTCATCACTGCAGGCCTGTCCTCTATTACCGCGTTATACAAATCAAATGTGACACTAGCGCACTACCCTTCATGCCCTACGGGATCGATTCCATCCCTGAGGAAGCCCAGGGCACCTCCGGTAATACAGTCCAGATCTTTCCTGCTTTGTGTGCTAGTTTAGCAGGTTGTAAGAATTCCGTGTAGCTGCCGAGTTTCCATGTGTGATGTGCTTCTCCAGTCCAGGTTTTTTCCTCTGATTTACGGGACGTGCAGTCCTGTGTTATACTGAAATAAACAGGACTACAAGTCCCAGAATTCAAGGGAAAAAACGTGGACTGGAGCAGCACATCACGGATAAACCTGGGAAACTTGAGAATGACTCCTCTGCATTAGTTGTGACAATCAGCATTAGGCCTGCATCTTCCCAGCAGCAGCAGAGTCCTGTGGATGGAACACCTATGACAGGCCAGGCTGTCCAGTGTGATGTCACGAAGACCGCACTAAGTGCAGAGAGAGGAGAGGCCTCCCCTGCAGCAGAGACAAGAACAGGCCCCCGACCTTACTTTCGTTTAGGTTCCGAAAACAACGGAAGGCTGTTGTTACTTCTGGTGACAAAAAGATGTCAAATTGGATTTTAGAAGAACAAGGTAAAACACATTTTTATTAACTTGGGTTTTTAAACTTGATGTGTGCTTCAGTTGAAGGCTCAAGTAGAATTCAATTGCAATTGCCAGAATGCATCTCGTATTTTTATGAATGTCTGCTTACACTGTGCTGTGATCGTTAGCACATTATTAAAACATTAATCAGCTATCATTTAGGTGATTTGGGATGAAGATGAGAACATTCAGTCTCAGAGCGTATAATATAAAAGGGTCGAATATTGGCAGTGATTGTTTATTTTAAGCGGGATCCACTTGTCACCTCAAATGGCAGTGTTTGTAGTCTGTCGCAGGTGCTGCCCTCAGGGAATGAAAGGGTGTCTTAAGCTGTTGTTGACATTGAGAAGATCTCAAACAGCTCTCCTACCAGTGGTACCCAAGAGGCTGGTGCGCTGCACAGCTCCCGTTCTAGAAGTTAGTAGCGCTAGCTCTTTTTCATTTTAATATCTGCGCTTTCTAACGAAAAGTCATGTTTTCTATCAAAAGAAGTTTACCGTATATGTACCCAGTCTATCAGTGACCTTGCAAAAACACACGGCAAAGTGCATTTGGCGGTGTGTAGAGGTGCATTAGATGGCTTTGCTGGACTGTCATCCTGTCCATGCTGTAGGTGTGATAGGTGAGTTCGGCAGGTGCATGAGTACTCCCCCCAGAGCACTAAATCTGTCTCTAGCAAGATCTAAAAACATGCAAAAAATGGATCCTTTAGTTTTGTTTTGACATTGCTTTCATCCATCAAGTAGAAGATACAGTAGCCAATGACTGAGCCATCAACTCAGGCTGAGGTCATCCAAACCCACATCATAAGCTGAATCCCCTACCCCGAAACAGACATCCAATCACAAATATTAGTGCACTCAATAATACAATTGTGATGGTGCTAGGAAATGCTCCCCTGGGCCACTAGGAAGCAGCAGGAACAGTGCAACAAGCGATGCAGACAGAATCTGTCCCATTACTTACATCTTCAAGCTGGAGAACCAGGTTCGAGCCTGGCGGGAGGCCTACACATCATGTGATTCTGGGCACGCAAATGATCACCCAATCTCACTGTGCCTAAAAATGAATGTGTCCCGTCCGTCTGTAATGGAGCTGGTGCTCATGTGAAGCGCCACTTGAAGATGTGGGTGGAGCCAATCAAGTGGGTGGAGCCAGTGTAGAGAGTGGGCGGAGCCTGAAAAGTGGGTGTGGCCTCCGACAAATTTTTCAGCACCTGCACTTCATATTTTACAAATTAAGCACTGAGTAAGTGGGGTTAGAGAGGGATTTTGGGAGAGATGTCACCCACCCACACAAGAGTTAGCCCTTTGTGGCACGGGATAGCGACATGTAACTTATACTTTTTTAGTAAATGTGGACTCGGAGTTTCTAAATACAGAAAAGTAGTAAATTTGTTCAAAAGTGTAAGTTACCTTTGTGAGTCAGGCCATAGGAGTCTTTGAATATGTTTACGTTTTTGTCAAAAGTTTTTTCCCTGGAATTTCTTAAAGAACTCCTTTTCATTTAGAGTGAAAAAGCAGCGTAGTGCTCTTTATTCTTGCCTGCCTGATAAAGATGTTCACTTTTTCTAGAGTGTAGCGCCTGAGGTTTGTGTCTCCAGGGCGCTCCAAGAGGTCTGTCCTTGCACCGACACTGGTGTAAGGCCCTGGGTGGCCATGGGATCGCGAACAAAGTTCATTTGTAGGATGCCAACAAGAACTACAAATATCAGGCCTCTGTTGGAGTTGTCTTTAGAGCCTGCGCAGGGTTCTCTCCTTTACATTACAAGTGAGCCCCTGTCATGTGCAGGCGCCTTATAGCCACAGCGTATGCCTACACTGGTACCAAAGCAATGGTAAGTCATCACTAAGTGCTTGTGCCGCAGCCTTTCAGCGCTATTTATTTATTTTATTTATTTGCGTGTTTATATAGCGCTGTGAATAAATAGGGGATATGGTAGCTAAGGTTTCCACCTTTCATGGGAACAATCCTGTCCACTTGTTTACGTTTTACCATACTAGAGCTGGTAGGTGAAAAGAATTTGTGGAAAAATATATGGGCGCTTATGTGGGTTTGCCCCCTGCCTCATATTTTACCTGCGTAGCCAGCATGGCAGTAAAAATTTTGTAAAAACGTGAAACGGAGCGAAATACGCTATTTTTACAGTTTTTAAATAGAACTTAAATAGGAAACACGTGAAGAAATTACTTTAAAGGTTGAGAGAAGACTAAATTATTTCTTAACAACTAGTAAAGCGAACAGAGACGTGTTAAAAAACAATACGGTCATTATAGCAATAAAGCGGCCTCAGACTCTGTAGCGCAACAGCGGCGTCTGTGGAGAACGTCGGCGTAAACGCCCCTCTCGGAATAAACGCTGTCGGTACCAATAGAACTAGCAAAAGCTGAGCTTTCTTGGGGATTGAAACCAATTTGTCCCACTCTCCTCTCCCCCTGTAGTGTGTTTTTAGAAATGTTTCACCAGCCGACTATGACATTACCACTAGGCGGCAGCATTGCACCGAAGATTACTCCGAGCACAGATAGCGGCCTGCAAGATGTCCCAGCGGTAGAAATGATTCTTCGGGTTCTAAGAGGATTCATTGTTCGAGCCAATTAAATGGAAAAAGCCCAAAAACTGCGGCGGAGTTTGCTTTTCTTCTATTTTTTGCGAGAAAAAAAAACAGTTGACTAGTTAGATTTCCAAAATGCTACCTGCAGGGACCTTGATCTGCTCTTGTGGTTCTAGATTCACGTGTTTTGTCAAATATTCCCGCGTCTGAACTCGGCTAGGGCAGTTTCTCAGAAGCATTTTAATGTAAAATATTCTGCGTTCTCCCTCAGGAACGAGGTTGGTGCGGCCATTTTAGGTCCGGTTACAGACAGCGTAATAACTCATATCCACAATAATAATAATATACACACACAGAGGAGCATCGGGATCCGCCCCCTGCGCCCATTGGTTTGTTTGGATCATCCCGATCGACCATAGGTGCAGTGTCTGTCATTCACAGTTATTCTCTAGTCAGAGGAGTGTTTCGCCTTTACTTTTAGTTATGGCAGCAATTTGGGTGGGTGGGTGAGCCCCCTCCAGAGCTGTGTCTGGCTCGGCCTTGGCTCGTAGTTCTCTAGGACGCACGGGCCAAAAAAAGAGCCACCCTCATAATCAAAATACAGAAACCCTGCAGCGGTGGCATCTCTGCTGCACACAAGAGGGCTGCACAGTCTGTGTGTGTATTGCATCAATGGCAAGGCTGTGTGTGTCTGCAGAGGAAACTTGTTAACTGTTGCTACGCTATTGCACCTCAGTAATCCTGTAGGAATGTTTTTTTATCGCATCACGTTGAAGTATTTCTTAGGACTTTCAAGAAACAAACCCCATGCCACTTTTATTATTTTTTTCTTTCTCTGCTGATGGCTCATGGATTAAAAAACACTGCCATTTAATTATCTTTACATTTTCAATCAAACTGTTCTCGTGGCCAGACACCCGAGTAGCCGAAGGCGCAGCACCTTCTGCGAATCATCCGGGGCAGTGACGCGCCGCCCATGTCTCGTGGCAGGGGGGTGGGGGGTCACACAACCTCCTGCACTGCAGGAGGGCAGCAGCCCTCCATGGGGCCCCAAACCCTTCCTGGTGCCGCCAGTCAGCCCCAGGCCAATGGATATCCGTGGGATATGAGATACTTGAGGCCCGCGTCACATTCTGCAAGGGGCCCATCCATCATTTTACCACTGTCTCTTGGTGACACAAAAAAACTGTGATCCATGCATCAGAACAGCACCCATAGAAGTTCTATTGCTGGCAAGTTCACAGACATCCAAGTGCAATCAGTTGAAACACATTAATGCTTTCAGGAATAGAAAAAACAGCAAGGAGAGAAGGTTAGAATTGCTGACAGGCCTGAGAGGACTGGTGAAGGGGAGAGCATGCAAGAGCAGCAACCATGTGGTGCAGTGGAGGAGAGGATCTTAATGGAAGGAAAGGGGGGTCCTGAGCATGGCACCACAAGCGACCTCATGCCTGGGGCAGGGTGCTGGTGACATGCATATGAGAAGGGTGGAGGGAAAAGAGCAGCAGATCAATGGGAGAGAGATGGAGGAGAAAGAGCGAAATACATTGATGGGGACAGCAAAAGAGCGAGAATGAGCTACAAAGAGGGGACCTTTCTTCAGTCCACAGTAAACAGAACTGCCTGCAATTCTGCATCTGTTTACTGTGGATTGAAAAAGAAAGGATTTTACCCACCCCTAATCGTGTGCCATAAGCAGGAAAGCACTTGACAAGGCACATTACAAAGTAAGCAGTTCCTTGGCGGCTGTCTTTGCTCCCCTGGAGAGTCAAGTGTACAAAGGGGGTGGACACCCTTGTTCAACTAGAACGAAATTGTATATTACACCCTGAGACACCAATGGTAAAGAACAGTATGCACTGTTTACTCTCAATCCACGTGCCACAAAGGAGACTTACAGTAGCGACAAGCCGGCTGGTAATTTTTGGCGAGCTGGTAAAGGGAAGAATAATGCGGCTCATGGTTCTTTAACTATGTTTGTGTTTGATTTGACCTGGCTGTGACGCGCCCTTCCCACTAAGACTAGACCACAGTGCGTTAGTTGTCTAAAATGGTTCCCTGAAGTGATGCATTCTTGCCCTGCACTTCCAGGGTATTGTGCTCATAAAACTGTTTCCACACTGCTACTGATGCTGAACCAAGTGTGGCTTTGCATCTGAAGGTGATTCTGCAATGCTGCTCTCTTTGTATCAAGTGTGATTTTGCATCTTCAACGTATTTTTACCTCTGACTGTGATCTGTTATTTGTGCTTTTTAAGGTTGTCCTTACTCCTCATATTAGTGTTGCACTAAGTGTTCTTTTTCACCTCCAGTGTGCTGTCGAATAAACGTGTCCTGCTGAAGCACTCCTTTCACATAAAATGTGGCATCTTACTACTACGTTTTCTGTTAGTACTGAGTGATTTTGCACCTGCAGTGATATCATACTCCAGTTGAGTTTGCAGAAAAGGTGATTTTGCCACGAACAGAGATTTTTGGCCCTAAATGTGGTTTTCACCTAAAAGTGTGTCTCCAGTCTTTGTGTTATACCAAGGATCATTTTGGACCCATTGATTGTTTTTTGGGGGGGTCTACATGGTTTCCACACTCACAAGAAAGGTGCACCAATTGTGATTTTTTTTTTCAAGTAATGTTTTTTTTTTTTTTTGTATTTAATGCTCTCTTACCCAGATCTAGTCTCAAGGGAACTAATGGGGTGGAGGCAGGGAGAGCCACCAACTTTCTTAAGAATTTGTTTTCCGCAGTTGTTAAATCGGATACATTTTCGAACCCCCATAGTTCAGCGCCGTATAGTGCAGCTGGGAGGATCTGGCCCTCATAAATGGCCATCGCCGGGGAGATAGGTTTACTGCTGGATTCACGGAATTCCCTCAGGACCATCCCCGAAACCCTTTGATGGTTGAGTAACATTTTGGCCAAGTGATCCTTCCATGACATACGGCTATTTATCCTGACTCCAAGGTAGTCAAAGGACTCGACCAACTCCAGGGGGACATCGTTCAACAAGAAGTTATTTTTAAATCTCTTAGAGGGGGAGAATGCCATCAGTTTAGTTTTTGAGGTATTGATGGTTAAGCCTCGAGCAGTACAGAAGGAGCTAAACCGATTCAGGAGTTTTTGTAAGCCCCCAGGGGATTTGGAGATTAGTATGGTGTCATCGGCGAAGAGGAGAGTGGGGATTCTTTCCCCCGCCAGGGATGGAGCATCCGACTCCTCCCCCTTCAGATGGTCCACCACTCCATTCACAAATAGGGAGAAAAGAGTCGGAGCCATAACACAGCCCTGGCGTACTCCTCTTTGCACAGGGATTTTCTCTGTCAAATTCCCCTGGGTTCCCCATCTAACCCTTGCATAGTTCCCCTCATGAAGCCTTATGACAAGGGTCAGGAGACCACTTGGGAATCCCATTTCACCTAAAATCTCCCATAATTTTGCACGGGGGACCAGGTCGAAAGCAGTTTTGAGATCTATAAAGGCCATATATAGACTGCCTTTCTTGATGGTGACTTCCTTCCAATAGATAACAAAAAAGCGAAAGACCTGATCCATCGTGCCAACCTTCCTTCTGAAACCCGCCTGCAGGTGCGAGAGAATACTGTCCCCCTCTATCCAATCTCCTACTCTTGAAATGATGACCCTGCCGACTACTTTCTGAATTATATCAATCAGACTAATGGGCCTGTAATTCGCAGGGTCTTCTCTAGCCCCCTTCTTGTACACAGTGACGACCTCCGCCCCCTTCCAGGATTCAGGAACCTGGTGACCCCTGGAGATCAGATTCATAATTGTGGCAATTAATTTAGCCCAAACCTGCGGCTCAGCTATCAACAAATCTCCGGGGATCCCATCTTGTCCTGCTGCCTTCCTCGGGATTAGATGTCTAATCGCCGTCTCTACTTCTATAGACGTAAAGGGAGGCTCGTCCGCCCCTACGAGATCACCATCCCACCGGCTAACTACCTCACAGCTGGGCTTTTCCACATTTCCACCATACAGTAGTGAGAAATGGTCAAACCACTGCTGGCTGGTTATATGGATAGCCAAGGGTTGCATTTTCCTACGTCTAGAACCATTGATCAGATCCCAAAACAGGTTCGGGTTCCTGCTTTTAACAGCGTTGGATAAATCCAGCCAATGCTGTTCCTCCCACTCACTTTTGGCCTTTAATTGAACTTTGAGGTAATCCTTCCTGGCCGCTCTAACCATCGAAGGATCCCCCAAGGTTAGGGCTTTTGTTAGCTGATTCCTTTTGCCCTTACACAATGGCGTATACCATGGTTTACTAGTAGCGGGGGGGATTAAGGCCACCCTATTTCTTTTCCCTTTTGGGGAAAAATATTTACCAACGTGATCGATTGTATCCTTATATACTGAGTCAAGAGGGGGGTATAGTACCCTGCTGGTCTTATGTTCATCCAACCCGTCTTCCAGCTTGGAGGTCAAGCCCTCCACCAACTGCTTTATCGCCCCAAGATCTTCCTCCTTAAGTTTGGCCTTGTCCCATTTTAATCTTCGGTTGTTACTATAGGGGATAATCTCTTTAGATGATTTTAAAGGGCCATTCGGCCTCTTAACTTTAAGAGTGCCCCAATAGAACTTACAGCACAAGGGGTTATGGTCACTATCCTGGGTTGGGAGGACTTCCATATCTATAAGCTCCGGCCAAAAACTAATATCCATTAGGATGTAATCAATACGAGATGGCCCAGTGAGCCTATTAAAGGTCAGTGCCCCAACCTGATCGGATGTAGTCCTACCATTGAGGGCTCTGAGCTTATGGACCCTAGTCAGTGTATTAAGTTGAATTGCCCTAGCCGACCACTTCCTAATGGGAGGCAGAGATAAACTTGGGATGGACCATTTTGAATCCTCCTCCTCGATACCCAAAGGGTCATCCCCGAGGAGGGGTTCAAACGTGCAGTTGAAATCCCCCCCCACGATAATTTTTGCTGCAGCAGGGCAATTATCTAGGGCGGAGTCCAGAGCTGCTAGTGTCAAAGAGGCCGAATCCCCAGGTGTCCCCCTCGCATAGACATTAAAGATGTCAAGCCTGCTACCTACTGACTTCCCCTTAAGGGAAAGATGGAGTATGTCCTTACACTCAAGGTTATAGGGTGTGGCCTCCAAATTTAATTCCACTTTGATCCACACCATAAGACCACCCGCAGGTCTACCCTTCCCCTTACTTGTCGCTGGCAGGAAATGAGTAGTGTACCCTGATTTATGTAGGGGTAGTAGACACCAGGTCTCCTGAAAAAGGCAGACATCAAACCTCTCAATAAACGCGTGCCATTCAGGGATATCTAGCTTCCTTTTTAGGCCTGCAATGTTCCATGAAAGGAAATTTATTACTTGCCGATCATTGGGTACCAGGGTTAACTCCCCCCCATTTACACCTATCCTATCCGCCCTGTTCTTAAGACCCCCCCCCTCCTGAACCCGGAGAGTAGGTATTATAGGGTGACCAATCACACTAGACATTGGCTCATCAAAAGGAGGAGCCTCTATAACGTCACATGTACTAACCGTTTGTACTAGTGGTGGGCAGTCGTCTCCTATATCTATACTACCAAGGGCTCTTGTCGGAGCCTCCCCACCCAGAGGTTCACAGGCCTCCCCCCCTAGAGCTGAACATCAATCACAATCCTCCAGCCTAGAAAGCTGGGAAAACCGATTGTAAGTGTCCAGTGGAGTAAAAGGCCTCAGATGGTTCATCCTATTACCATGGTTTGTCGTATGCCTGTAAGGGACAGTAGACCAGGCAGAGAACTGATCCGGTGGTAGGGGAAAATATTGCCCAAAATAATTATAATTGTTGTTATGGGGCAGTATAAGTGGTAAGGGTGGAGGCCTAAGGGGATAAGACTTGTTTGGGTATTTAAACGGAGCATCCTCTTGCCTAGGGTAAAAATATGTGAGGGCCCGAGGGATTATACAAGTTCCCCCATTTCCTGATGACCAGTTTAATATGTAGTCGACTGCCCGAGGGTCTCTAAAGTTGATCACAACTAGGTCCCCCTCCAGATCTTTTGTTCTGGAGCCCAACCAATTAATGCGCCTGACGTGGGCTATATCTCCATCTATATTTGGCGCTATCGGTCTGTACGTTCTTAACCAATGAATGATTTTATTCTTCAGGTCAACATATCCCTCTTTTTTGTTAGCAGTTAGCTGGGGAACCCCTGTTAGTACCACCACAAAGGGCACCGCTTCAGGGGGAATCTCCACTGGCGGCACCTTTTTGCATGTTACTCTATTTTTGCTATGTTCCCCTTGATCATCTTGACTGATGCTTGCCGGGACCTTAGGGTTTGATGTGTTTGGAGCACCACCTGATTCAACAGCAGGTAACCTGTCTTTTTTAGGAGGCTTTGGGTTTACAGGGGGAGGGTCGGCTGTACCCTTGGGTTGGGATGTTTCCTTGGACAGCTGAGCTATCACATGTGGGGTCTTTTGGGCATTCATGGGGGGGGGCTTTATTGCAGGTGTAGGTTGCGCCACCCCACTCCCTTGGGTTTTTGCCAGAGTAGCTAAACTAGTCATAGCAGCTTCCAATATGGTGAGTCTAATTTCCACCTTTTTGATCGACTCGTTGATAGGTACAAGGAGAGATCTTAACATGAACTCCAAGTTCCCCATCAATGTTGGGGAGGATGTAATGTCCCTATCAATATTACTGGTACTATTGTCTGGGGGCCCAACCTCTGTGGCTGCTTCAGGTAAGCTGCAAATCAGTATTGGATCTACTAAGGGTGCCGGGTCCTGAACGTCTGCTAAGGTAATATCATTTAGAGGGGGGGTTTGATCCTTATTCCCAAAATCTAAATGCGAGGTTTTAGCTTTGCCTAGGACCTGCCTACATTTCCTTCTTTTTTTACTTGGTGGTGGACGGTGAATCTGTACCGCAGGTGACGGCTTGGGTTTCTGTTGCCTAGGTTTAAAGGTTGTCTTGGTGCGGCTGGGGCCGGGGGTAGGGGTAACAATTGAAATATTATCCTCCACTAGAGACGGTGTGGATACAAAGTCACGGAATAATAAGGGGACGTCTTCTAAACTGGTGTTAGCCACATTCAAGTGTATAGAACCTACTTCCTGATTTTTGGCAAGCGAGGAGCTATCCAAGAGAGGTTTGAGCTTCATACTCTCGACAGAACGGCGACGCTCTGCCCTACGTTTAGCTAGTGTGGAGTCCTCGTCCCCCTCACTCTTTTTTTGGAAGTAGTTCTCCAGGGACCCATTACGCAGACTGACCTTTCTCCCTGGGGTGTCCTCCTCAGTAGCCATGACCCAAATATAGGAGATAGGGGTCTACGTACAGCAGTTGTTAGGGGGATGGCCCTGCCTGGCCTCCGCTGGCCTACGAGGGCCTCAGAGGGCCCGCCCTTTGCCCGGGCTTAGCCCCGGGCGCTCCCGCGCGCTCCCGCGCAGCAGGGCTCAACAATTAATATTGACCGCTTCCTCCAATTGGGTGAGGGGGCGGGACGATGAGGGAGAGCAGCCCAGGTGACACGGGCTCGGGGTTTCCCTTTGGCTCCTGGGAAACGGAGTCCAAACCCCGACGCTCGCAGCCCTCGGTCCCGCTCTGCAACAAGTGGTCTTCTGCCCCTGGTCCTAGGGCGACGCGGGACCCGCGAAGCGGGTTCCGCTAGCAGCAGCCTTGAGGAGAATCCGGGTGAGTGATAGGAAATACAGCAGTCCGTCCCTGGTCCGGGTCAAAGGAAAAGCGAGTCCCGCCTTCACAAATCACACGGGGCACTTTATCCCGACCCAGCGGCAGGGGGCGGGACGATGAGGGAGAGCAGCCCAGGTGACACGGGCTCGGGGTTTCCCTTTGGCTCCTGGGAAACGGAGTCCAAACCCCGACGCTCGCAGCCCTCGGTCCCGCTCTGCAACAAGTGGTCTTCTGCCCCTGGTCCTAGGGCGACGCGGGACCCGCGAAGCGGGTTCCGCTAGCAGCAGCCTTGAGGAGAATCCGGGTGAGTGATAGGAAATACAGCAGTCCGTCCCTGGTCCGGGTCAAAGGAAAAGCGAGTAATGTGTTTTTGCACTTAAATATGATTTTGGTGCTAATTGTTATACTACTGTTTTGCACCCCTAAATGTGATTTTTGGTCCCCAATTATTTTTCATCCAGCTACAATTGCCAGAAGGGTGATTTTGCACTTCATCGAACTGTCAATCAAATGAGATAACATGTTAATTCACAGCTTTTGCACCTTATGTGATATATTTTTACCAAATTTACTCTCGATACTTGATGACTTTGCACCTAAATAGGATGCAACTCGCCAATTACACCACCCACCTTCCCCGTGCGTTTTTGTACAGGAATGTGATATTTGCTCCTAAATGTGTTTTTTGTACCTAAAAAAATGCTCAACTCTCCCACTGCATATGGGGTACTTTTGCGCCTAAATGTGGCTTTGCACACATTTGTTTTCACATTCATGCTGATGTTGCATGGAGGATGGTTTTGCGATTTTAGATGAAAATCTTTAAGTGGAAAATCACGTTTTGTCACCCAAATTCTGATCTTTTGGCTTCTTCAATGGTTTGCACTCTTCTCTTAAGCATTAGTTTGCACCTAAATGTGCTTTTCTTCCTAATCGTGTTTAGCTCCTAAATTCTCCTCTGCATTTATCTAAAAGTTCAACCTTTAGTAATTTAGCACCCAAAATGTGATTTTATACCTGAAGATGTGTCCACATTCCCCATGATGTTGCACCAAGTGTGATTTTATGCACAAAGGTAAATTTGCAGCTATTCCTAACTAGCCACCTTTTATACTATACTGTAGTGCACAAAGACTTGAGCGTAGGTCATTTTACTTCTATACCCTATGCCACAGGCAGTTTTTCTGTCTACCTTTAACATACTCCACTAGTGTCCACCTTTAATGCACTACATTATTGACCACTGCTGTACAGCATGTTTCTGGCCACTTTTGATACGATACTCTACAGTGGTGAGCACAGCACAAGGCAATCTTTCTTGACAGCTACAATAGTGAGCACACTCCGGTATCCTGTCTTTCCACTTTTAATACGCCACAGAACCACGAGTCTTTCTTTTAATCTTTAATACACTATGGTGGTGTGTACAGCCCAAGTCATTCTTACTTGCCACCTTTAATACACTGTTAGTGACCATAGTGCCCATCAGTATTTCTGACCACCTTTAATACACTCCAATAGTTTACACAGCCCGTCAGTCTTTCTTTTCACCTTTAATACTCTACGTTAGTAACATCAGCCCTACTGTTTCTGCCTACCTTTGATACCTCGTACTAGTGAACACAGCCACAAGCAGTCTTTCTTTTCACCCTTAATACTCTACGTTAGTAACCTCTGCCCTACTGTTTCTGCCGTGAACACAGCTACAAGCAGTCTTTCTTTTCACCCTTAATACTCTACGTTGGTAACCTCAGCCCTACTGTTTCTGTCTCCCTTTAATTCCTTGTTCTAGTGAAAACGGCCACAGGCAGTCTTTCTTTTCACCTTTAATACGCTACATTATTAACCTCAGCCCTACTGTTTCTGCCTCCCTTTAATGCCTTGTTCTAGTGAACACGGCCACAGGCAGTCTTTCTTTTCACCTTAAATAATCTACGTTAGTAACCTCAGCCCTACTGTTTCTGCCTCCCTTTAATTCCTTGTTCTAGTGAACACGGCCACAGGCAGTCTTTCTTTTCACCTTTAATACGCTACATTAGTAACCTCAGCCCTACTGGTTCTGCCTATCTTTGATGCCTCGTACTAGTGAACACAGCCCGTCAGTCTTTCTTTTCACCTTTAATACGCTACATTATTAACCTCAGCCCTACTGTTTCTGCCTCCCTTTAATTCCTTGTTCTAGTGAACACGGCCACAGGCAGTCTTTCTTTTCACCTTTAATACTCTACGTTAGTAACCTCAGCCCTACTGTTTCTGCCTCCCTTTAATGCCTTGTTCTAGTGAACACAGCCACAAGCAGTCTTTCTTTTCACCCTTAATACTCTACGTTAGTAACCTCTGCCCTACTGTTTCTGCCGTGAACACAGCTACAAGCAGTCTTTCTTTTCACCCTTAATACTCTACGTTAGTAACCTCAGCCCTACTGTTTCTGCCTCCCTTTAATTCCTTGTTCTAGTGAACACGGCCACAGGCAGTCTTTCTTTTCACCTTTAATAGGCTACATTATTAACCTCAGCCCTAGTCAAGTCAAGTCCAGTGATTTATATAGCGCGCTACATACCCAGAGGGTCTCAAGGCGCTTTAGGAAGGGTGGGGAATTACTTGTAGAATATCCAGGTTTTAAGTTGTTTTCTGAATGTAAGGTGGTTCTGAGTGAGGCGAAGGTGAGTGGGAAGTGAGTTCCAGGTTTTAGCTGCCAGGTAGGAGAAGGATCTGCCTCCCATGGTGGTTTTGTTGATGCGAGGTACAGTTGCAAGGGCTTGGTTGGAGGATCGTAAGTGGCGGGAGGGGGTGTAGAAGGAAAGTCGTGAGTTGAGGCATTCGGGTCCAAGTTCGTAGAGTGCTTTGTGTGCGTGGGTTAGGAGGCGGAAAGTAATCCTCTTGTTAATGGGGAGCCAGTGGAGGTTTTTCAGGTGTCCGGAGATGTGGTCTTTACGCGGGATGTCTAGTATGAGTCTGGCTGAGGCGTTCTGGATGCGTTGGAGTTTTTTCTGGAGTTTTGTGGTGGTACCGGCGTATAGGGTGTTACCGTAGTCCAGGCGGCTCGTGACCAGTGCGTGGGTGACCGTTTTTCTAGTTTCGGTGGGGATCCAGCAAAATGTTTTTTTGAGCATGCAAAGAATATTGAAGCAAGAAGATGAGACGGCGTTGACTTGTTTGTTCATAGAGAGTGAGGAGTCCAGGATGACACCTAAGTTCCGTGCGTGGTCCGTCGGGATGGGTGCTTTTCCAAGGGCCTCCGGCCACCAAGAGTCATCCCAGGCGGAGGGGGTGGTACCTAAGATAAGGACTTCTGTTTTGTTGGAGTTCAGTTTTAGACGGCTGTACTTCATCCACTCGGCTACTTCTTTCATTCCTTCATGTAGGTTGGTTTTGGCGGTGTTAGGGTCTTTGGTGAGTGATAGTATCAGTTGAGTGTCATCAGCGTAGGAGATGATGTTGAGGTTGTGTTGGCGTGCGATAGCCGCGAGGGGACTCATGTATACGTTGAAGAGGGTGGGGCTGAGTGAAGATCCTTGCGGCACGCCGCAGATGACTTCGGTAGCTTCTGATTTGAATGGTGGCAGGCGGACTCTCTGAGTTCTTCCGGCAAGGAACGAGGTGATCCATTCCAGTGCTTTTCCTTGGATTCCGATGTTTCTGAGGCGTTGTATTAAGGTGCTATGACAAACTGTGTCAAAGGCTGCGGAGAGGTCGAGGAGGATGAGGGCGACTGTGTCTCCGTTGTCAAGCAGAGTTCGAATGTCGTCTGTTGCTGCGATGAGTGCGGTTTCGGTGCTGTGTTTGGTTCGGAAGCCGGACTGAGAGGAGTCGAGGGATTTGTTGGTTTCGAGGAAGGCGGCGAGCTGGTTATTGACAGCTTTCTCGATGACTTTGGCCGGGAATGGAAGGAGCGAGATGGGGCGGTAGTTTTTGAGTTCGGTGGGGTCAGCTGTAGGTTTCTTCAGAAGGGCGCTGAGTTCAGCATGTTTCCAACTTTCCGGGAAGGTTGCGGAGTTGAGGGAGCAGTTGATGACGTCTCGGAGGTGCGGTGCTATAATGGAGTCTGCTTTGTTAAAGATGTGGTGAGGGCATGGGTCTGTGGGGGATGCTGAGTGGATAGAGTTCATCAGACGGATGGTGTCCTCAGTGGAGATTGGGTTCCAGTCATTGAGTATGTTCAAGGGGGGGCGGGGGTCCTGCAGAGGGTTGGGTGGGTTGGTCTTCGGGTCGGTTGTCGAAGCTGTTGTGGATGTCTGCAATTTTGTTGTGGAAGAATGAGGCTAGGGAGTCGCAGAGGGCTTGAGAGGGGGTGATGTCGTTGGAGTTGGCTGAGGGGTTGGTAAATTCCTTGACGATGTTGAATAATTCCTTGCTGTTGTGGGCGTTGCTATCTAGTCGGTCCTTGAAAGCGGCTTTCTTGGCATTCCGGATCAGTTGGTGGTGTATACGGGTGGCGTTTTTGAAGGCGTCCTTGGTGCTGGTGTTTGGGTCTTTTTTCCAGGCCTTCTCAAGGGAGCTACAGAGTTTCTTGGATTTCTTAAGATCATCGTTGAACCAGGAGGCCTTCTTGCTGCCTAGTTTGATTTGTCGTTTTTTCAGCGGTGCTAGGATGTCGGCGCTGTTGGATAGCCATTGGGTGAGGTTAATGGCTGCTTGGTCGGGGTTTGAGGAGTGGGCGGGGGGGTTTTGAAGAAGCGATGAGGAGATCTGGTCAATGGTGATTTTGTTCCAGTTTCTTCTCAGAGTGGGTTGGGGATGGTTGTTGGATGTGGTCTTGTTGTAGGTAAAGTGAACGCAGCTGTGGTCAGTCCAAAGGAGAGCTGTGGTGTGGCTGAAGGAGACATGTTTGCTGGAGGTGAAGATGTGGTCGAGTGTGTGACCTGCGATGTGGGTGAGGGTAGTGACAAGTTGTTTAAGTCCGAGGTTGGCGAGGTTGTCCAAAAGGGTGGTGGTGTTGCGGTCGTTGTTCTTTTCAAGGTGAAAGTTGAGGTCTCCCAAAAGGATGTAATCCTCGGAGGGGAGGGCGTGTGGGGTGATGAAGTCCGTGATGTCTTCACTAAATTGTGCACGGGGTCCTGGTGGCCTGTAGAGGAGGGAGCCTCTGAGTGTGGTCTTGGGGTCGATGTGGATCTGGAAGTGAAGGTGTTCAGTGTTGGCGAGATTGACGTCTGAGCTGGTTGAGATGCGGATGGATTTCTTATGGACGATAGCGATGCCTCCTCCTGTTTGGTCGGTACGGTCCTTGCGGGTGATCTTATAGCCTTCCGGGATGGCTATGGTGATGTCTGGGGCTGATGTGGCGTTCATCCATGTTTCTGTCAGGAAGGCGACGTCTGGAGAGATGGTGTCTAGTAGATTCCAGAGGTCGATGGTGTGTCTGTGGACCGAGCGGGTGTTGAGCAGTATGCATTGTAGGTGGTTGGTGTCAGATGTTTGTTTTGTGTTCGTGGATGAGATGTCGTTCTTGGTGCCGTCGAACTTGCAGGAGTGGCAAGAGAAGGGTCCATGGATGTGTCCGGGAGCGGCTTGGACGCAGTTGGGGAGTCGGCCGGGGTTTAGGGCTAAGAGGGTGGGGGCGTCGTATGAGATGCGGGTGGGGTGGGGAGTACAGGGGCCAGGGGTCTGGCGCTGGGCGCGGTCCAGGCGCGGACGGGCATAGACGGGCTTACCTTTGGCGCACCTTCGGCGCGAATGGGGCGCGACCGCTGCGCGTGACCGCTGCGCGCAAGTGCATCTGTCATATACGGATAGTGGAGGGGGAGGGGCGAGGGCGGCTCAGCTGGGAGGCGGGGCGGGCTCAAGAGGACGTGTTTCTACACAGAGCACAACAACAAAAACATAAACAAAATGGCAGCGGAGGGGTGAGCAGAGCAGAGCGCCGGGGTTATCGCGCTTTAAAAGTGAAAGTCACTGTGGCAATTTAAATGCAAACAAAGCGAAGCAGCAACCAAGGCAGTATTCAGGCAATTAATCACAACATCAAAACGCAGCACAACGATACCAGCTCTCGGCAGTGAGACTGGGGAGCGACCACTCAGCACAACAGCGATGTTTCTGCCTCCCTTTAATTCCTTGTTCTAGTGCCCAAGTCATTCTTACTTGCCACCTTTAATACACTGTTAGTGACCATAGTGCCCATCAGTATTTCTGACCACCTTTAATACACTCCAATAGTTTACACAGCCCGTCAGTCTTTCTTTTCACCTTTAATACTCTACGTTAGTAACATCAGCCCTACTGTTTCTGCCTACCTTTGATGCCTCGTACTAGTGAACACAGCCATGGGCAGTCCTTCTTTTCACCTTTAATACGCTACATTAGTAACCTCAGCCCTACTGTTTTTGCCTTTCTTTAATGCTGTGTTCTAGTGAACACGGCCACAGGCAGTCTTTCTTTTCACCTTTAATACTCTACGTTAGTAACCTCTGCCCTACTGTTTCTGCCTTTCTTTAATGCCTTGTTCTAGTGAACACGGCCACAGGCAGTCTTTCTTTTCACCCTTAATACTCTACGTTAGTAACCTCAGCCCTACTGTTTCTGCCTACATTTAATATTATTTTGAGCACAAGCAGTGCTTCTGGTCACCTTTAATATCCTGTGGATGTGCACACATTCTCAGGCATTGTACCTAGCTTTAATACTCCACAGTAGTGAGCACAGCCCCAGGCAGTCTGCCTGTTCACCTTTGTTACACTTTGCTACTTTGCACAGGCCTAGGAAGTCTTTCTTTGCACCTTTACAGTAATTGTGGCAGGCTCAGGTATTCTCAATGTGCACTTGTAACACACTACACTAGTGAGCAAGAATGTTGCCCTGCCCTGCTTAAATACACTACAGTAGTGAGCAAAGCAGCAGTCGTGTTTCTGTCCATCCTTCATGGACTATGGTGTTGCAATTCAGCCTGTCTGTCCAGCTTTAATGGGGAAACGGCCATTACAACGAAGCCTTTGCAACGAAATCGTTAACCACGCATGCAGTACAACGCATGCGTGGTTAACACGAAAGCCTTTACCACGCATACCTTTACTACGAGGTTTGTAGTAAAGGTATATGTGGTAAAGGTAAAAAGTAAAAAAAGGGGGGCTCTCCCCCCCCCCCCAAAAAAAGAAACTCCCCGGAAGTCACGTCGGGTATCAGCGTCGTTTAAGAGAAAACGGAAAATAAACTTCCGCTTTCTCTTAACGACGTATGACGTCACCACGCTAGTAATTGTGGTAAATGTTATGCGTGGTAAACGAATTCCGTTGTAACGCATGCGTGGTAAAGGCATGCGTTGCAACGGAATTCGTTGGAACGTCATATATTCGAACAACCCAAACACTGTTGTGCTCACGACTGTAGTGCATCGAACGAACAAAAGACGGTGGCGTTTTGCTAGTATTACGATATATGAAGGGAACAACTCTAGTGCTTTAAAACTTGTGACAGCATGCTGATTCCGAGCTCACTCCTGTGGAAAAACTGCCCGGGTCAGCAAAACGCCACCGTCTTTTGTTCGTTCGATGCACTACAGTCGTGAGCACAACAGTGTTTGGGTTGTTCCAGGTTTGCAATGCTGCATGCTCAGTTTATAGTTCACCAGTGTCGCTCTACCTTCAATGAACTATGGTGGCGAGTGACCACGCACGAAGACGTGCTGTCACGCGCACGTGGTATGTACTGAGCGTGGAAAGACAACTATTGAGTGAGCGGTCCGATCTCTACTCGCATATGGTGGGGTTTAGATCATATTCTAGTTTTTGTATGTCTAATGTTGTAATAATATTCATTTGGCTTTTTCGAGGGCACTGGTTTGCGCAGCAGCGTGAGGGTCCCGGGGGAGGCGGGGGTCTCCTTCTCATCGCCTCCAGCCCGCCTCACCCACCCTACAAGCACCAGCCGCCACTCATTGACATGAAGCGTGGGAACAGGGAAACTTGTAATGTGTTCTTAAGCCTGTTTTTCTTTCTTTATATGGTACGCGGGGTCGAATGTTTTCCTGCTCTAACTCGAGATGTGTTTTCACAGCCTCTGTGTTTAATGTGCGCTCCTCTCCCCCCAGGGCTGCCTTTCCATTCCTGACATCAAGACGGCGTTCAGCGACTGCATCAACAAGATCGGCAAACGGGACTGCCTGACGCAGGCCTGCTCGGCGCTCACCGGGTAGGCACCGACCCCTGACCCCGCCAGCCGCCGCTCACCCCGGTTTCCCAGAAAGTGCATTATTTCCCGCCTCAGCGACTGCGTGTCAAGTTTTCTGCCTCATCCCTAGATATAATCCAGCATTAGCTCCCTGTCACACAATTCTTGATTTCTAGAAGTGAGTCAGGGATTTCTGTAAACCGCAAAAACTTTTAATGTATGTAATCCTAGACATAAGCCTACGAATGGTAAATTGCTTTTTAGGTCTTGCCTCCCAGACTGACTCAGACTGACCTACAGTGGCCTTCTCAAGAATTTGCAGAGGCTTACAGCCAGCATGCTCGTGCTTTGTCTCTGTCCTTTGTTTGCTTCTTAGTTAGGGGTTTTCCATGTCCCAGTTTATCCATCTTGTGTTTGTCCTTCTGGAATATATGCTCTTTACCATCCCTTTGACTGTCTGTCTTCTATCCTTCCACTGCTTACTTTTAAGGAACTTTTCTCCCCAGAGTACTTCATGAGAGTTCATGTGTTTCCAGCGGTCTCCCTTGTGTCCCTCCACCCCACATGCTCCATGTTGTTTTCTCTCGCTCATGTGCTGCTCCATCTTCCCCTGTGCTTAGGGTGACCAGATTTTTAAAACCAAAAACCGGGACAGACCACAGACATAGGAGCAGGACTGTATGTTGTCACTTATGGACACGGTGACTTAAGTGACAGCATTCACTTACATAGAACTAGTTGACAGTATTCGTTGGGTGCACATTTTGTTCCATTTCTCAAAGTTTTTTCTGGCTCATGCAAGAGAGAAAGGATTTTGCACAAGGTTCTACGTCACAGGAGGAGCCATTGTCTGGTTTGCTTTGAATGCTGGAACTTGTAGTCTTTCATTTACATTAACTGAGAACAACGCCACAAATGTGGAGGGCAAACGTTAGGACCCTGCTGTATAAACAAACCTATACTTTTCGGTGGGGCTTCGGTTGTTTTGAGATGCACATAACTCAGAAATTAGAATTATTTCAGTTCATTGAGAATATAACAAAAGAAAACACACCCAGGAACCCTTTTTCAGTGCCAATATACCGATTAGAATTATGCAAGGCACATTTAGAACTATTAGGCTAGAACACACTTTTTTGACGATTAAATTCCACCTTTCCCTCGCTTATGACCCATTTTCTGTGATGATGCACTGATAAAGGGTCATCAGCCTGGGTTTTGCTGAGTGTCTCCACCTACGCTCCTCATTCCTCTTAAATGCTGCTGAGCTGCAGAACGAGTCGACATGGCTCATCTGCAGAGTAAGCTTCTGTCTGTAGTGTGATTGTGCAAGATAGGCTAGGTGGAACTGTGAGCATTGCATTGGTCAAAATGTTGTGCACCCACAAATTCCCACAGATCCAATGTTGCTGAATCAAAACAGTCCTCCTTCTCACACATCGCAGCCAAAGCCTGGAGCGACCCCCCGCTGCACCTCAGAACCGCCCCTTCCCTCGGAGACTTCCAAAAGAAGCTCAAGACCTGGCTCTCCCAGAACACACCGACCTGATTCCATTGGCCCACCTTTCTCAGGTCCTCACCCTACTCGACGCCTGGACACCCTCGCGGGTGATTGGCCGGGCTTTACAAATGGATGCAACATCTTCCTTTTTAGGTTTGAGCGTTTTTTTGTGAGCTTCATAGGATGAGTACATCTAGGAGACCTGCCTCCCCACTTTTAGAATTGCTCATATATTTGAGTTTTTGGAGGAGTGTCGGGGTGGGGCGGAGTTGTTTTGTGTGAATGCTTGAATGTGTAGTTGTTCTTCCTTTGCTCAACTCAATTTCCCCTGGATGGAAGTGGGGTTGTTCAGTGGTTTGGGTGGACAACTTTCCATTATCTCTTCGCAGAACACTTTACCGTTGTGCAGACTCTTTTGCACCTAAAGACCCTTTGCGTGCACGTATACATTAGATGGCGTCCACAGGCCAGTGTAGGGATATTAAATCACAGAGTTAATTTTTGGTAATTTCTTAAACCGCTCCTCTAAATCAGTCTCGTTTTAGAAAATATATCTTGGCAAGATTTTTAGCTGATCATGTCTGATTTCTCTGTCATGCTGCATTTGCTTTTCAACCACTTGAGCACCATCTGGAGACCAGTTTGCAAAAATAATTGTTTGATCATCCAAATGGAATGAAAATGTCTTAAGACCTGAAACACCAATGGTAAACAACAGCATCCACCATGGATACTGTCCAGAAACCACTTACTTCACTATGACCTAGAGAAAAGGTCTTAAAATCTGCTCTGTCTTTTTCGAAATATATAAAACTTTTGGAAAGAGAGGCTTAGAAATGGACCCGATTCACATAGCACATGCTTTAAAAAACACACACTGACAGGTTCCCGGACAAGATGGGCAACTGACTGGGATGTGCATACATCCCTAGTAGACCGAACATCCAATCTTGGCTTGACCAGAATGTGCTAGAGATAAACACTTCTAAATCGGGTCAAAATGCGCAATGCAGTGACACCCACCACAAAAGAAAGGGTGGTCCTTTGGCCTGTCCATCAGAATAACTGCCAAGTTGTGATCTAGTAGGCTAGTTGAAAATTGTGTGACCAGGAAACCTTGTTTTTGATCCATACCTCCACATTTGGCCAAGTTGTGTGTTTCTGGACAGTCACCTTTTTAACTTACCCGTTAGCCTGCATTTTTTTCCCAAAACTGGGAGCGTTTAGAATCAACAGGAAAGCTTACAGTAGGGTTGTGGTAATAAAAACTGGAGTTAAGTAGCTTGGAAGTGGAGGTATACAGTCTCCACTCTCATGGTCTGTCCACCAAAGTGTAATATGGCGGTAAAACATTAGCTTTTGGTACAAGAGGACTGTATTACAATCTTGGGTCTCCAATTTACTAAATTGTTTGACCTTGGGACGATCATATTCTCCTTGTGTCTCTGTCCCCTGATCTGACAGTGCGTCTGTCTGTATCTTCAAGAAGGCCTAATGGAAGCCCCCCCCCCCCCCCCCCACCCCAGCAGATTTTGTTTTCCTTTTATGTATTTTTCCTCCGAATGCTTTTCATATTTACATTCCGGTCTGATTAACTGCAAGTCTCCCCGATCTTGATTTGCATCCCCAAGGGGAACCAGATCCCTGCAGCAACATTGTGCAGGACCTCTCTTGTGCTGAAGCTCCCTTCTCCCAGTCACAGAAAAGCACCTCTTTCACACCACTATAGCGCTAAAATAAGGAGACCCCCCTGCCAGGCCACTCAAGGTGTTCTGTCAGGCAGCACAAAGTATCCTGTCAGGGAACTATCCATGAGCAGCAAAATGCAGAACAAATGGTGTCTTGCCCCAGCTGAGAGCAGGGAGTAGGACAGACCACCTAATTGCAGGTCTAACCTGTTAAAAGAAGGGGGGGCGGGTGGTTGGCCACCTTACCTATGGTAAGGATGTATTGGTTTGTCTTTTCTTTGTTTCATGCATGTAATTTGTTTTCTTTTTAGCCAAGGACTGAACGAGGGCATCGAGTGGATGGTGAAATGTGTGGTGAGGAACATTCACCGACCCCCGCGGCAGAAGGATATCACATAGGCGATGGCTGCCCCTCAAGCACCGCGTGGAGATGGCAGCGCCTTGAAGCAGTGTTTCTGACGGCCCACATTCCTGAGTGACCATCTCAACCTCTCCTGCCTCATAGCCCAGGACATGACTGGCGTGGACTGCTCCAGAATGCTCGAGCTTCTGTATGCCATGAACACTTTGAGTAATACTCGAAATGGCAGTTGTTTCTGTTGTTTTAGAGAGGGGACAATGTTCATACTTGTTATCCTTTCATCTCTGCAATGTGCATTCCATGTTTACTTTATTGTTTTAGGGATTCTTTTCTTTCAGATGCTGATGGTTATTGCTAGCTAGTACTTTATAGTAAATTATTGTTGTTTTAAGGAAGCACTGCATCTCTCACCCCCCACTAGTCTCTCCTACACATGAATATTTTCAAGATTTGTTTTGTATCCTAGTACTTAAGCTCAGTAGGATGGTATTTCTAGCTTTGTCATGGGTGCTGCTGCCTTGTTTATCAGTCGCGTCTGCATTTGTCCTGACTGAGTCCTTCTCCATGCGTTACAACATTTTGGGTTGGGCTTAACATACCTCAGCCCTTTCTGGAGAAGCTGTGATAATGTTATTGTAGATATCGTTGATGGATAGAGTAAGTGCACTTAGGCCTACATGGAGTCTAGGTGTTGTCCCACGCTGTGGTGAGAGGGGTATGTAGACAATTAAGGCTCTGGAAAGTGGAAGGAATAGACAGGGCCCAGGGCGTCCGAAGTGGGAGTCGCACCCTTGGAACTATGAGTTACTAGATCCAGTTTTAGTTGATGACATTAAAAGATCTGCTTTGGATCGATGTGTTAATAGACTGAGCCTGCGCAGAAAAAGTTATGGTGGAGGGTAGTCATTAATAAACCTAGTCTTTTAAAGTAATTCATCTAAGCTGCAGAGGTAGTGTTAGCTTTTGGAGGTGGAGGTAGAAGTGATAGTCCAAGATTAGGAAGCTAGAGTTAATAGAGTTAAACTAGGAGACGGTTTAGTTAATGAACACGATTCTAGCAGCCAAAATCAATCGATTTTCCTTTAGAATGTGGAGTTAGTAGATCCGTTCTTAGAGAGTCCAGTGAATAGATTTAACCTTGATGGATGGAGCTCCAGGACGTAGCATGAGTATGTGGACACTGGCCTGCAGGGGTGCAGGTATCAGACCTAGCACTAGATAATCCTGGTGGAGCGGCATGGTTAGGAAGAGGGATCGACCGCTACTTGGGCTCTGAAGTTTATCGACCTTGTATGGGGTATGAAGTTAATAAATGTGGTCTTAAAGGCCGGATTTAATCTACTTGGATTTTGCTGGTGAAGGGGACAGGGGGCGTAATATTTGAGAATATAGTTAATAGATGGGTCTATAGGTATGGGAGTTACCATAACAGGCATTTGTGATTGGAGTTTATAGGTCTACACCAAATGGGTAGAGGAAATCTACATACCTTTCAAACAGTCTGTGAAATGTTTAAGTGCTCTAGCTAACAGCTTTAGTTGGAGCTGCAACATTGCGTAGGAAAGTTAATTGATGTATCCTCAGAGCTACGGGTTCAATTAGAGCTTTTGATACATCATCTAATAGGGTGGTTGTCTGATAGTTGTGAGTATGCACCTTCCTTTTTAGAAGTCTTCAGTGATGCAGCTCTTTGATCATCAGTTGGAAGCTCTGATGTTCTATTAAAAGTTGTATCCTTGTACCTGCAAGCAAGTAATGGTGTTGGTAGACTTTTTCGAGGGATTCATTCCATGAGTGAATTGATGCGACCTGGCCTTCGGTCGTTTGTTTATTTGCTGTTCTAAAACATCCCATAGAGCCGAAGCCCCAAAAGATTGCAACAACAAGCTTGCCCTTGGAGTTTCTCGTAGGATAAAGTCAGCACACCTGCCCGTGAAGGGTCACTGTTGTATAGCAAAGGTGGTCAATTGCTTTTAAAATTACAACCCAATGAAAGGATTTAGAGCCCTTGGAGCTACAGCACTAAGGATTGCATCTGGCAGATTTTTCATAAGAGCGTCTTCATTGTAGATCTGCCTACGGGATACCGTAATCAATGTGGCTGCCTCCAGAGATGCTTGAAGTTGGCCTTTTGTTATGTGCCAATAATGCCACAGTTGTTGATGGACCTACCTTCGCATCTGCGAGAAGTGTGGAGTTGGTGACCTTCCCCGAACAGCACACATAATGGCAGATCTACAGTTAAAGCTGATTTAAGGATTTAGTTGATAGACTGCCCATTGCAGCTCCTGATATTGTCATTATGCCCTTTAAGACTGCTAGAAAATAATAGTTGCAAGTCCTGCGCGTAGAGGGGCTTGCAATGGTTAATCTATGTGTGGAGATTTTTGAAAAATGTGAGCCTTAATCATAGCCCTTCCAGTGATGGCAGACCTACGAGGAAGCTGCAAGAAGGTTATAATGGATTCTCCTGTCTGTGGGCCTTTTTCAAATTTTTGGGGATGGTGGGATGGAATGAGGTATGGAGAGGCAGGCCTTTGGACTTGCTTTCCTACTCCAGTTGTCAAATATTTAGTGGCTTCAATCTGAACATTAGACTTCATATTATTCTAGAAACGTCCTGCCCCTTTCTTCCCTTAGCTGTGGAGTGGAGAGTCGCCCTTTTTCATTCAGTTGGTTCATGTCACACTACACTGTATGTGTGTTCTTATATAGCGCTCGATGTATCCTTGGGCATCTCGGCGCTTGCCTTGGGAACCCGTCCTGGTTTTTCTCTGTGAGATTACCCGTGCTGGGCATCCCCAAGGTGAAAGCCAGGCATCCCGCCGCGGGGGGCCGTTGTGGAGACTAAGCAAGCTTGTTGCCCAGAGCTGCATAGTGTGAACTCGTGCTTAGAGTGGGCACCGAAGTGAGAATTTTCGAGTCCGTGGACAATTGGGTTCAGGACCCTGCCGCTTCGGGAATCGAACCCTGGTCCCGGGTCTGACCTCAGCTTCAGGGTATGCCTCCTCTAACCAGTGAGCCACACTTCTCCACACACTGTTTTTGACGTGGACTCATTCCTTTTCCTCTTACAGAGAAGAGCAGGCCAGTTCTCATTGACATTTGCCATTGGCTGACTTTGGGTCTTAGCAGTGTAACAGGTAAGGTTCGATAGTAAAGGCATGCGTAAAAACAATGCACAGATCTTCAGCCTACCAGGGGTCTGCACATATGACCGCAAATAAGGATGTCTTTGTTAGCCAGCTACAAGCACTGCCTTTTGGACAGCGAAGTGTTGTTTTTTTATTGAATCGCTGAATTCCCAATTTATTCCCAGGTGACATTGTTTGCTGTTGTTGTATCTTAGACTTTAATGGCTTTTTTGTCCTTTCCCTTGCCATATTGTCCAAGCTAATTTAATTCTTTGGCAGAATAGCAGCCAAATTGTGGAGAGTGTATTTTCCTGTAGGATAAAGGTCGTAGTTGGTGCCAGGTGTGGTTTAAGTTGTATGGTGCTACTGCCAATCTGAATGAAGGATGTTGGGGTTCTTTACCAAAGTGTTTTGGACACCACAATGCAGAAATGTTCAAACACATAGTGAGAGAGAAATACTGTGGTTCATTCTCCTGTAGTCGGGGTAGATGGTAGGGTGTTGACGACCCTTGTTGTAGGTAGTACTTGAAGGTCTTTTGCCTCTTTTCCTACAATTGGGGAGCTGCTTCCCTTTCTCCTTTGATTCATTGCCTCTTAACTTTTAATGCCTGGTGGTGCCAACATCTAGAGGATGTGAACTCTGTGATAAGAAACAGGAAACGTCAAGAGAATTGCTCAAATGTGTCTGCAATGATTACATAAAAGTATTGTAGACACGTGGGTGGATGTGGTAATTCATTTGTTGATCCGTCACTGGGGTGGTGGCGCGGAGAAGGGCAAAGTACTTGTTTCCATAGCAGTTATGTGACCAAAACCACATTTTGAGTCACTCAGCTTAGTTTTCCTGTTTCCCTTAAGCGTGGGGATAGAAATTGCTGAAGGATTGCATAACATGGACTCCTGTGTTTTTTAGCACATTAGTACTTTTTCCAGCCTTCATGCATCGCTCGGGCTAGAAGTAGGCAAGTGGGTATGGAACATAGAGGAACAAGACGTAAAGTAGTGCTAAGACCAGTATTTACATGCATGAGCCCCACATGGTATTAGCGTTTGCACCTGACCAATTCAAGGATATGAAGTATGTTGTAAACACTGGTCGAGCCTGTACAGTCCTTTTCTGCCATTTTACCCGGTTTATTTTTCTAAGGTCTGGGTTTAGTAATCCCAAGGTTCTGCCCCACAGTGATTTGTGTTGAATTTAGTTTGCCTGAATTTGCTCTTGTCTGCAGACCTGCAGTTTCCAAAAAGTCTGCACTAGTGTGTCAGTTCTGTTAGACAGTTAGAGCGTGGACACCACTGGTGACCCCGCGTCATATTAAAAGTCATTTTTTGGTTCACGTGGAAACCACTGTATGGACGTCTGGATAGTGTTACATGCATCGTTTTATTTTAATCCTGGAGCTGGTATGGATGCAGCATAAATTGGTTCAGTAATTCCTTGGTTAGGCATAGGTACATATGCTTTCAAAAACCTGTACACAACCAATCTAACGTGCGCAATAGACCTGCCATTTGTTCAGTCAAATTGGGAAGGGTGTTACTAAACGCATACAGTTCGAAATACTTACTATTCAAAATATAATTTGTGTGTAGGACCAATGATTGTACTGTGCACATGAACACAAGATTTCTGCCTTTTGTTATCACCATAGGAGGTTCATCTAACTTTACGGGCTAATAGGATGTTATTTTATTTGGCTAACATTGATGATTAAACAAACTACTGTAAATCTACCCTCAGTTATGAATATTATGGTGAACAGAAAGGATTGAGAACGTTTATGTAGTACTATTTATGTGCCTGTATCAGGGGTTTGTCCTAAAAAGGACACAAACTCCTCAACCACAGTGCATTGTATGCTTCATCTTAGCGGTTATGTCCTAACCAGCATCAAATGTTGCAGAGTGGGCTGTCTATAAGCTCTGTATCTTTTTTAGGACTGTTGGAGTGTTAATGATGGATTGCACAGCTGATGTTTCCGGTAAGAGATTTTACCTTTCAGGAGTGTCCTGGGAAATAAAATTGTGTAGTGATAGCCAGTGAAAGTCCTGTTGCCTTCCTTACACAAACACTATGGCCTATTAGGACCCTTCCAGCCATTCCGTCTCTATCAGGTTCGTCGACATGTTTCGACTCTCTATGAGTCAGGGGCCTTTCTCAGAACTGTATTACCATTGCTACCCTTACTACATGTATTTCTGTCCTATACTTGGTCCTGTTAAGAGGGTAGGAAATAGAAGGGAGGGAGTAAGATCGGTTTCCAGAGAAAACAGGACTCCTTGGGTGTCTATACACTGGGTACTGAAAATAGTGGGGTATAATAATAAAAACACCCCAGCAAATCACACCTCTCGCCCCCCTTGTAAGTCCTATAAAACCTGGATGATCAACAGCATTAGTTTGAGGCCCTATGGGGCTGTCCGTCACCAGTTTTTATAATTTTCCTGGACTGTTTGAGATATCTGCATCGTTTTAACGCCTTTTCATAGAAGGAGATGAAGAATGTCTTCTGTCTTGGAGCACTATTCCTCATCCTATATGAATGGAGCTTGAAGGGTATGCTTAGGAAGATACTGCTGCCCATACAGATAACCGCTGGATTAAGAAGCGTTCATCAAGCTCAGGTCTATTCAACATGGATTAGAGCATTGGGCCCCTGGGGCCCAAGACTGCCCGTGTATGAATAGAGCTGTGTCTTTGTACAGAAACTCTTTCCCATCGATTCAGGTGAAGTTCTACAGAGAATCTCCGGTGACATATAGATGTAGCTATATAAATCCTTGAAGAAATACACCTGTTCCCAGATACTTGAAAGGTATTATTAGGTCATTACCGTACTATGAGGCTCTGGCCAAAACCTCAAAACTAAAAATACATGTCGGGCATTATCGTCTGACCCTGGGGGAAGCTGAGTTTAGAGACTTCTAAATAATGACCCCCCCCCCCCCATGCACCATTGTTTGCTCGAAAATGAGAAATGTTTAATTTTGAGAAGACAACTGGGGAAGTAAGTACTAGTTCAAGTTCATGAATTTATATAGCGCACTACTCACCCAGAGGGTCTCAAGGCGCTAGGGGAAGGGGGTTCAATTTTTGTCGAATAGCCAGGTTTTGAGTTTTTTTCTGAAGGAAATGTGGTTTTGAGTAAGGCGGAGGTGAGTGGGGAGTGTATTCAAAATAACTTTATTCGGTTTTCAGTATGAAAGCCACAAAAGTACAAATTTACACAGTAAAAAATCATTAAAAACATTAAAAGTTCATGATATGTTAAAATTAAGGTCTCATACTAAACAATGCGTTTACTCGAGTCCATATTATGACAAATTCTGAGTTTTCTCATAAGTTCAAACGATGCTTAAGGCACATTCTAAGGTTGTGTGCCACAGATTTTGACACTAGGGTATTCTCCAAGAACTGCAATGCCAGGTATGCTGGGCGACATCTTCTGACCTTCATTACTTTTAAGATTGGTAAGATCCACCTCTTGCGGAATGGCGTATAAAAAGTACAAAAGAAAAGAACATGAATTGTGGACTGAGGAGAATTGGAGTCACAAGGGCACGCTGTTGTATTATGTGTCCAGTTGTTCTGAGTAGGAAATGAAACCATGATATGGAAAAGATTGAACCTGAAACGGGTGAGAAGTAATTTTTCAAATTGGGTCAGGTCTTGCTGCAGATATGGTTGTATGGATGGAACAGTTTGTATCATGAGGCAGTGTTGTACTGATGGTTTGCCTATTTCTGTCATCAGCCGTAATTGGGCTAAGTGAGACAGGCATATCTTTTTTAGTTCTTTTTTCACTATGTCTGTTACTGACTGCGGATCGTTGAAGAACCTCAAGAGGCCAATATCTGCAAGAAAAGATTTTACGTATTGTAGCCACTTTATCTTTTCCATATGCTCTAGGTTCATGCAATCCTCTATAATTGCTCTTGTGAGTTTGCATTCATCCGTAGCCCATATTCTACGCCATAACATTATGGGTTGGATCTTAATGAGATCGGAGATGTGATCCACTCCAAATTCTAGGTGGCATCCAAAGGTGGTCGTGCTCTTTGGTACTGCTAATAAAAATTTGAGGAAGGAATTTTCAATTTTTTGAATTTGTTCTACATTTGCTATTCCCCAAACTCCTGCTCCGAAGATGGCCGTGCTAATGCATTTTGCATTGTAGATCTTTAACATCTCTGCCAGGTTTTTTTTTCCTAGGCGAAGGGAGAAGGCTTTTAGGGCGCCCACTGTTCGTATGAGCGATAGCTTACGGGAGTTGATTACATCTTTCCATTTGAACTCCTCGTCGATGGTAATGCCAAGGTATGGATAAGTTTTTGTTGTTTCAAGTGGTAGATTATCCACAAAGATTGTTTTCGCCTTTTTCCCCTTACTGCCGGTGTGCATCACAAAGGTTTTCTTTATGTTGACTTTCAAGTTAAGATTAGTCATAAAAGTGCAGTAGTTGTTTAAGGCTCTCTGTAGCTGGATCGGAGTTCGGGCAAGAATCACCGCATCGTCGGCGTATAACAATGCTGGAATTGGTCGCCGACCTGCTGTTGGAAAGTCTTTTGTTCCCTGTAGCATTGCTGCCTCAAGTCCGTTGGTATACAGCGTGAATAAGAAGGGGGCCAGCACACACCCCTGCCTGACCCCCTTCTGTATTGGGAAGCTGTCTGTAAGTTGACCTTCCAGACCGTATCTTACCTTGCCTGTGGCGCCAGAGTATAGCTCGCGTAAAAAGTCCACTATTGCGGGATCAATCCCCATTTCCAACATTATTAGCCAGAGTTTTGAATGTTCCACACAGTCAAACGCTGCCGTAAGGTCAACGTAGACCATGTGGAGACTAGTGTTTTTTACAGTTGTATATTTTGCGGCCAGTAAGGTTAAATTCAGAACTTGGTCCACGGTACTCAGGCCTGCCCTGAACCCGTATTGTAGATCTGAGAGGACCCCGTGTTCTTTAGACCACTCCTGAAGACGATCAAGAAGTATCCTCCCTGCCATCTTTCCCACTGAGTCCAGAAGCGAGATGGGTCGGTAGCAGGAAGGACTGTCTCTGTTGCCTTTCTTGAAAATAGGGACCAAGATTGATGTTGACCATGAGTTGGGAAGGTTGATTTCCTTGGCTGCATTCAATACCTTTGTTAGAAGAGGGGACCAGAGATCGGGGAGAAATTTGTAGAGGTCCATTGGAACGGAGTCTGGACCTGGCGCTTTGCCATTTTTTGCTGACTTAATGGCCTTCTGTGTCTCATTGATGGTGAAGTGTATTTCTAGCGGATATTTCACCAATGGAAGGACGGGTAGGGAGGCTGAGTCTCCAGTTTTTACCTCTCCAAAGACTCCTGAGAAATACTGCACCCAGTCCTCCGCGTTTATTGCAATGTCTAAGGAAGGGCTCTCATTGTTCCCAGCTAGGAATGGGGTCTTGACTATTCTCCAGAATGCTATACTGTCTTTTTGCATACTGCTGTCTAGAAGCTGAGTCCAGAGGTTACGTTGTACTTCTTTTTTCCTTTGTTTAAGTGCGTGCGCGTATGATTTCCTTAGTTTCACTATCTCTTCTCTGTTTCGTTCTTTTTTTGCTAGGGCTTTCTTTAAGTTAGAATAGGCTTTTGTGCACTGGGTATTGAACCATCCTTTTCTTTGTGTGTTGTTTTGTTTTCTGGGTTTGGTCAGTTCATTTCCTATAGTTTTCACTATTGTGTCATAATCGTTCAAAATTTCAGCAGCAGTGGCAGTAGGATTTAAGCAGTTATCGATGAGGGTCCTGCATTTTTCAACTATTCTTTTGCTGGTCAGTTCTTGGTCTAAAATACCCCATTTTAGGGTGAAGCCGTTCGACCTGTTTAGCGTGATTTTTTTTTGATGCAGTAGAGCAAAATGATCCTTTGCTGGATTGTTATTGTGATCAGGCTCTAGGTATGTTAATTTAAGCGGATAGTGGTCACTGAGTGCGTTATTATTCACTTCGAAGTGCTTTATACGTTCTGCGTTAGTGGTGGAAACCAAAATGTAGTCGATTAGTGTTTGAGCACCTCTACCATGAAAGGTTGACGTAAATTGGGTTGTCGGTGTCATTAACATATTTGCAAACCCTAAATCTAGCTCAAACATGACGGCTTGTATATTAGTTCCTTCCTCCGTGTGTGAGAAATGAGTTGGAGGATTATCCTGTTCATCGGTAATCCCACAGGTGGATGCATTACTTTTGCTGCAGATGTGTACGTTGAAATCTCTGCCCCAGATTATTGAGTGTGAAACTTTAGCGTATTTGATTTTTTTGCACGTTTGTTACTTCATTGATTTCGCCTAGTGCTTTTAGTAGGTCCATCGGGCTCATATTATTATAAAAGTTTATTATTGTATAGATGACTTGATTAGTTACTTTGATGTTGATCACTTGGTAGTTCTGATGGAGTACTATAGACGTTATTTCCTGACAGGGCCAAAGGTTCGAGATGTATGTTATTAGACCCCCTTTGCTTCTCCCTGAATGTGAATTGTTGCTTGTGAAAAGTATGTTCTGTATCCCACCAGGTGGACTGGGTCATTCAGCCATGTCTCCTGAAGACATATTAAATCATTTGTGTGGGCCAGGTCCAGGAAGACTTTTTCTTGATGCTTGGTTGCGAGACCCGCCACGTTCCAGAATAGCAGGTTCCTCTCGACGTTAGTTGTATTGTCAGTAGGTTGGATCGGAGGGGGGGGGGGGGGGGGGGGGGATGGTTCATGTACCCTTGAGTTTGGTTCATCTGCATTCAGAGCCACTTCAAGCTGTCGTTTTTTTAAGGGAGATAGTGGCATTTTCTGCAGGCCTAAGGCCGCATTGGCAAGATATTGCCTGGTTTCAGTCTGGCTGTCTCCGTTTATAGGTTTTGGGGTGGCGTCTTTTGTTCTTAATAGTGATGGGCATTGAGCCTTTCCAAGAGTCTTTGGTTTAGAGATTGGAGGTGATAAAAGTGGAAGCATGCTGGTTTTAAGTGGGGAGTGAGTTCCAGGTCTTGGTCGCCAGGAAGGAGAAGGATCTGCCACCCATGGTGGATTTTCGGATGCGCGGGATTGCGGCGAGGGCTTGATTGGACGATCTGAGTTGGCGGGTGGGTGTGTAGAAGGACAGTCGAGTACTAGTTAAAGACAGACGCCTCCAGCCCCCGCCCCCTGCTGTTCTTGTCTTCAGCTTAGTACTTGTTATGGCCTAGTCACGTGAATAGCGGTTGCCCTTTTAAAGGGGCCATCCGGTGAATGACATCAAAACCCCAAGTGACACCATCAGACAACTGGACGCCCCGGGATGCCAGAACGGGTGAAGAGAACTGTCTTTTTCTTTACTGCATATGGGCTCTTTAATCTGGAGCAAAGCATACTTACTAGCGCCTGGTGGGAGGGAGTGTGTGCTAGAGGGGGGGAAAGTGACAGACGTCATGAGCTCAGACATGCACACCCTACTGGAATACCTGTGTGACAAGGTCTCTGTGTACCTTCAGCTCTGTTCTTCATTTCTTTGCCTCCATGCTGTGTTGGGTAATACTGGTGGAGAGTGAGCCCAGATGTGGCCCGTGCCCTCTACCACATCTATGGCAGTCACAGAAACGCCCCGCCCAGCCCCCATGAGCGGCATGGCTCGTTCCCCTGTCCATCTTTAAACATGCACATGGCGGCTAACGCCATCTGTTGTAGCGCCCTGATCTCACCGAAAAACTGCTTAACTGCGACCAAGGAGGTTAATGCAAGACTGAATACATCCCTCCTCCATCACTGCTTGGTGACATTGTCAGAGGCTGGCGCGGAGTACCACTCCCATCTTGTAGTGTACCCCAGGTGAATGCTCAATCTAAAAGCTGTGCACTGCACTATGCAAAGCATGTCTAGGGAGAGCAGATAGATGGTTTCTATGCACACACGAGGGAACTGGCAAGCACATGGACACTGACTGACCTAAAGGATGAGGTAAAGATTCAAATGGTTCAGCTTTGCGGCACCGCATAATTCTTGACCCTGCTATGTCCTTGAAGCCTTTACTGGGTGTATGAATGTCTTTGACACCTGGAGCATGTTCTTTCCAAGCCACCGTCAGATGGAACTGGCATGCACATGTACGCTCACCAACTGAAGTATTGGGCAAGGGTTCAAATGGTCCAGGCGTGCGGCACGGCATCGTTCTTGACCCTGGTATGGCCTTGAAGTCTTAACTGCGCGTATGAATGTCTGACACCTGGAGCATGCTCTTTCCAAGCGACTGGTATATCCTGTTCCTTCCACCACTTCTATTTTACCTGCAAACAGGAGACTGCACCAATTCTTATGATCCACCAAGTTTTTTATTTATTTTAATTTCATTTCTCAAAGGTGCTCCGTGCTCGTAATGTCTGGCACATTCAACGTATGAGCATTCACCTAACGGAATAGTGCAGTCTCCACTCGGGTCCCTGGTCACCCCTTCCTTGCTGATATTTTATTGGGATGGGGGGGGGGGTGTAGGGCAAGAAATGGCGTGTTGGGGGGGGGGGTTCAGGGTCTTTAACCTAACTTCCTCCCCTACATACCCTTATTGGGCAGGCGCTTTTCACCCAACAAATGGCTTTGGATAAACCTGGTGAAGAACCATGTAGGTGTGAGGCCAAACCACAGTCCTCGAGAAGGGGGTTGGAACTTTATTCCTGAACGATGACCCACACTAAGTTACTCAAGCACATTGTTACTCAGTAGAGATGAACAGACGCCGGGGATGTCCCATCATAGGTTCCAAAGCTGGAACCCATTCCAGACTTTCAGGATAACCACTATGTAAATGATTTTCATTTACATCAGTTTATGCAAATGTATTTTATGTTGCTATTCTGAAAGTGAAATGAATCCTGCACTACTGGACACCGCTGACAGTAGGTTCCTCTAATTCAGTACTTCCCAAACTTGTTAGAACCACAATCCAATTTTCAGAAAGACAAACATTTGCGACCCACCTACCTTTAAGAGACAGGACTGTCATTTACAGACACCACATTTTCCATTGAAATGACCAGTACATTTGCACAGAAATTCAGTTTTTCTGCTAAAACTATACTGCACACAAATGATAATGTGTGGAAATCCGATTTCAGTGGATATTTATCAATTGTGCATTTCCAAGTAAACTGTCTTAATTTGTTTTGATCCTATTAAAATCTTTGTTTCCATGACCCTTCAGAATTATAAAAATGTGATTCATTTTTGCGCTCCTAACTGTTGGATTTGTACAGTTCATTTACAGGTATTTATATTTTGTTGTGTATTACAAAAATGTATATCCTATAGCCTTTCCTTCCACACTTCCTTCACCCTAAGAATATATTCACAAATTGCACCGTTTCTTTCTCTGACTGCAAATTTAGGGGACTTTGTAAACACCAATCGCTTTGTTAAAAATAAGCAGCAATTTGTGAAAAGATATAGCCTGACATTTGCCCTCTGCTTTGAAGTGCAGCAAATGTAAAACGATAAAAACAACATTTAAAGGCATCTTTATCCATTGCTTGGACTTTCACGACCCACCAAAAATCGACTCGAGACTCAGGTTGGGAAACAGTGCTCTAATGAGTCATCAGTTTAGAAAATATTTGGTAATTGATACTTTCTTGATAGCTGTCTGCAACACTAACCGTTTCAGCTCCTAGTAAGCATTTTTCAGGCATTCTTCAGGGCTTGAGATCTTTCAGCTTCAGTGATATGAGTGAAGTCAAAGGTAGGTTCGCACTTCGAACGAGGAGACCCGGGAGAAGAGGAAAGCAGCAAGACGCCTACAGACACCGAGTCCGGAACAGGCTACGGAATCATTCCCAAAAATCGAGATACATCGAAATTTAAGACACAAAGTGATCGAGAAGTACACCTTCCCCCGGGCAACCCATAACAGCGCACTACGCTTACAAGCGGATATACCTCTTTTCCCAACAACGTTTGAATGGTCTTGGGCCCTTCCGGGTCGGAAGTATCACCGGAAGAGCGGCCATACGGTACAATACACAACCAATGAAGCCCTGAAGATTCGCAAGATGCGATGAAACACGTGTCGGCTGGTTGTTCACATGCTGTGTTGGAATAAAGCAAGGAGACCAAGACTTCTTTATTGACATTCAATCACTTATGTATAGTAAATTGCACATTACTGCTGTTTCTCTGCAAGTTTGAATTCTTACATCAGGACACTGTTTCCATTTCTACTCATCAAGTGTGTGCATAGGGCTTGCTGTTCAGTGTTATTGTGGATTGGTGAGCTTGCTCACTTCTCTTTGAGTGGTTATATGGTTATCCACTCGCCCAGTTGCACCACACTCTATTGGTCCTACAGTGCTTCTATACTGGCAGTGCGCCCGCTCTCTGACATCCTAAAAACCATCCTTCCCCTGAAGTCAAAGGTAGGGTCTGAAAAGATATAATAGACGATCCTGTCATACGCAAGGCCTGAAAATATGGAACACGCCTCTCATAACAGACCAGATGATCCTGTAGAAGGGCGACCATCGACCTTATCCTATCTGCTTACACCCAGTAGTTTCATAGGGCAGGCGAAACCTGTTATCCCACACCTGGTTCACACCTTTTTCTGGCATCCAAGTACACCTGCTCTTTCTCGAAACTCTGGACATTTTTGTTCCACCTACTTACAATTTATTACAATTTATTACAATAGTAATGCACTGTTTGCTTGAGAAGTCTCTTCATATAGATGGTGGAGTTTGTGGGTATAACCTCAAAAGACAAAACTTAACTTTTAATTTAAAAAAAAGTGTAAACGAATGCCCCAGTGAAAGTCACAATAAATTGAAGCTAAGTTTTTTAATAATGTTATATGTATATGCTCCTCTTGCGTTAGCCACAACCCTACCTCCCTGATGAAGCTTCTCGCTTCTCCTATGCCCTTTATCACTCCTATTCCCTATACCCTGTGGGTATTGCGCCTACTAGTGGCTGAGCAGAAAACGTCAATTGGGCTGTACATGATCATTACATGGATGTGTCACGGGCATGGCCGTTTCCCTGTATGTGTCCATCCTTGTCTTCTCATCTTTTTCCATTGATTAGTGTGGAGTGGAGCTTGTTTCGGTCAGGCTCGGCGATTCCATGCCTTAAGGCTTCTCCACGGTGCTTTTTCAAATTTCTTGCTGATATATTTTGTCCATTGGTGTACAGGGTGAAATTCAGGAATCGTGTGCATTGCATTTTGCATCACATTTTGCTCCGACATTGAAACCTACATCTGGATAAAAGAAATCCATCTTGAAATTATGCCTTTTCCTAAGAACTCTCTCAGCAGCCATTCACTTAGTGATCTGACAATGCAGGTTTTCACTATTTGCACAAGCAGCTTTAATTGTTACAATTATTTTTAAAATATTGGTTGTCATAATTTATTTGGCGTCTTGTTACATCACAGGGTTATTATTAACAATTTCTTAAAACTGCTGTACGCTGTTGAATCACTAATTAAGATTAAAATAATTATTTAAAAAATATGTTTTGCTTCATGGTTACAGCAAGCAGGGCCAATTGTGGAGGTGGAAAGATATTCCACTAGTTCTGTGAGAGTGTGCTAGGATTAGATTGGTTGGTGAAGTAGACTCTTGTCATTGATTGGCTGAGAAAGCTTTTGTCAGTTATTCATTGGCTGTGGGAAGAGACAGATGCAGTCTAATTTCAGAGCACCAAGACTTCCAGGGAAATGCTAAATGGCATGCTGAGTTTTGAAGATACTGGCAGTGTGACTGAGATGGGCAGGAGACTAGGCATGCTAGCCTTGGGGTTGAGACAAGCTGTGTGTACATGGAGCATGTACTGGTAGGGTGAGAAGCCTCCACCAGACCCCGGAGAAATATCAACTTAAATGGGACAATATGAAAATAAGGGTTTCATTCTTTTCTTCGGGTCACATTTCGAAGCAGTAGGAAGGGTTTTCTTCCAAAATGGCCACCTTGCAGTACGGCTTGAATGATCTTTGCCCCTTGGTGTTTCTTCATTTACACTCATCATCCAATATACATTATTGTTTTTTTAACCTTTAATTAAGAAAGGAGGTGGCATAAATACAGCTCAGTATCAAGTGGCTCTATTTCTTGCGACGTGTTTAACATATTGGAGTCTGGAACTTGTTTCACTTTTGACACCATAGCTAAAGACTTGGAAATCCCACTATTGTGTGGTTGAACTTTCTAAATCAAATAAACATGTCCTACAAAACATGAAACCTCTTGGTCGCTCTATCAAGTTACCAGGGCATACGCAGGATGCTAAGGACACCGCATAAGGGATAAATAACCCCAAGACAGCACGAAAGGAACACTGAATTTACAAGATGTTTATGCAGATGGTGAGCATCAGCAGTTAATGATGCATAAAAAAAGCACAAGCAGCAGAGTTTGCTACATTGACACAGCGGAGTATCACTCCCTTTAATACTAGGTCAGGTAAGTATCCAGGTGCACACTGAGAAGCTAAAGTGATGTGCTGAAGTGGCTTAGATGATGACTTTGCAGCCCAAAGACATGGGTTCTGTTCTCAATGTTGTACCTGATCAATGTCTGCATAATAGCTCGGTGGACTAGTGCAGCTGTTGTGATCAAAATGTGTAACAAAACTATATTTTCTTCATTTACTGTATAAAAAAACAATATTTCGCTGGGAACCGTGAAGTATGGAAAATATGATATGGTTGTCTGTGAAGTACGGATTTTATCATCCGAATGACAGCCCCCAACCCACTTTGCAGAGCTTGCACATTGCCAGGACTAGCAGGTTTTTTTCAGCAGGAGGACCACATTTATGACAAGGATATCTAAATTACGTGTCAAAAAATTCAAACTATGTGGCACATTCTCTGGTTGCACCATTTTCTCCCATTTGAGATAGAAACAGCATTTTTAGTGAAATTAACAAATTTTACATATTATGTAGCAACTACAGTGAATCCATAATTGGGCAGAACATGCTGAAGCCACAGTTTTACCGTTGGCCACTCACCCTAACTATTTCTCATTGTTTTATTAACAATTTGTTCAGAAAAGTTATCAAAACTTAAACATTCTAATGCCAGTCAGTGGCCTTTGGTAACTGAACTTTGAAGAAAACTTTTTTTTCAAGATAACTATCCCAAGATAGACATGTAATATAAGAAAATATACCATGTGTGATATGGTCGTATATTATCTTCTTGGGATTCTGGTGACATTTGTAAACCTCTCTGCCTTTGGCCGTGTGTTTTTTGTCACCAGAACTCCTCGATTGCAGGGGCCGGAGTACTTAACGTACATTTTAGCCTAAGAAAGGACCTGAGATGGGCCACAATACATAGTTTATTCACTATGCTTTTTTGTTCAATCCTGAGGCATTAAGATACATCTTACAAAATTGTATTTTGAATTATCGGCAGGTTGTCTTGACTGGTGCTGCTCTAGGAAGGCTTCATTTCCCCCCTGAATTCGGCAAGTTTATTGGGAATACATATATAGCTATATAATGCAAAAAAAATCCGCAATCCCAGTATAAAGAGCTGTCACGTACTCAAAAATGATGTCGCTGCTCAACTATTTTAACTTATTATGATTGAGTTGTAACATCATATTGACAACCAGCAGCCAAGATGAAAGGCTGGGTGCTGAGCATCACTACAGCTGCAGTTTAACAAAGTATTTCTTATGATTTGTTTTTCTAAAATGAACAGTGTTCAGCACAAAGCAGAGCTTGATGACCATATGATCATTTTTTTCTACACTATAGTTCATGACAAGAAAGAATCTCTGCATATTACTACTCATTCTGATCGGTCATTTAAAAAAAAATCTAATTTACATTGAACTGATAATAATATATTTAATGTAAAAAATTACTGTTTTTTGGTGTGTTTAATTTCGCCCTAGAGTCCACCTTTATTCTCATGTTTGCAGAGATATGATCTTAAATCATAAGGGAGGAGCAGGACGCTAGGATTTATGCAGTTTTTGGCATGGGTAATAGTGTGACCATGTTTCATAAGAAAGAAAATCCCACCTGAAGTTTGTTAAAAGGATATTGCAAGTCGCTTCAGAGTTCTGTGACCTTATAAAGGAAACCTTCCTTCGGGCTGATTCCTCTATATAATCATTGATCCCATCATTACCATGCATTCGCCTTATAATGTTTGACGAGGGGGGTACTTCAACCTATATATACTTAAACATTAAAAAGTAAAAATGTGGGCTGCCTGCAGGGGGAGTTGGGCGCAGGCAAACCCCTGCCATGCACAGTGGGTGTTTGGTCGAAAAGTATTGCAATAAGATATTACTTTACGTTAAAAAACATAGAAATTCACTGAAAAAAACAAAGGCTAAAGTTGAGTAGTACCAGGATTCTCCACTACGTCAAGTGCAAGCTACCAGCAGCTCGCAGGCTGGGTTGGAGTAGCTCTCTGCCTGCCAAACGAGTCCTGTATTATTACAGCAGACTTTAAAACAGCCAGGCCTGGAGGTGCAGGAGCAGCATACAGCCCACCCTTTTGTTAAATAAACATAATTCTGATAAGAAGCTTAACATCAAAAGCAGTTAAATGCATCTCTGAGAATCATCCAGGAAAAAATATTGCTTCTTTAAACTTTTAACCTTCTTACCACATGTCTCGGTCAGAGGTTTATTTCATTACAACGAAACAGTAAAATACTTGGAAGGTGATTAGACATTATCCCAAAGAGCATTATTGAGAATGCCAGTGTATTCAAATAAAGTCTAGTAAAAAAATCAATCTTTCATTTTCTTTGTACCTTTCTTTACCGCTCTTTCCTTTCTTTTTTCTCTCATGTTGTTTTCCTTTCTGTTGCTTTGTCTTCCTTGATTGTTGGTTTCTTTCTCTTATTTCTTTCTGTCTTTTGTGCATCTACTTTTTCACTTTTGCTCTCCATACTACTTTCCTTATTTCCTCTTCTACATTACTTATTTGCTTTCCTTCTTTATTTTCCTTCTCGCCTTTGCTTCTTTTCTTTTATTTCATCATTGTTTCTCTCTACTTCTCATTCTTTTTTCTTTCTTCTATTTTTTGTTGCCTTTCCTAATTCTCAGCTGCATTACTTCTGTTTCTCCTCCTCTTTCCTGCATTCCTTTTTTACTTTCCTTTTCTCCTTATCTGCTTTCTTCCTTTCTCTCTTTTGTTCCTTATTTTCTTCACTTTTTGGTTCTTTCTTTAATTTTCTTCATTTCAGTCGAATAGGTTGGCTACATATATATGTTTGCTTGCTGAGTGCTGTGAGAAGTTAGCCTGGCATATGATGTCCACTAGTTCTAGTGGGCACCTTGCACCAGTCTAATCGACCCTTATTGATGGTGGTTGTAATGTCAACCTTATAGAAAGCTATCATAGTGGTAGCATGAACCAGCAGTCTTCAGGCTAAGACTTCAGTAGGCGAGTTAAGCAAGTTTTTTTTTTTTACCATATATAATCCCTTGAATACCAAATGAAAGGACACCACACAAGGTATATATCAAATATATATGTTTTTAATCTAAAAACAACCCCTCTGCACTCTTTATGAGGTCAGAGGTAAAAATACAATACAAGTCGCACAGTTAATATACGATAAGCTCCACAGTATACGTTATGCCCTAGGGGCCTCACAAACCATATACTAAGAAAGTGGTAGTAGGACCACGTGAGAGTTAGAAAGCAGGCCTAGGGCCTGGAGAATCGTTGGGGTGACACTACACAACCAAACGTTAGGAAGTAGGAGGCCCATGGGAGCCGTGTGTAGTGTCTAAACACAGGCGCGGTTCTCATTGACTTTCAATGGAGATCGTAATAGTTACAAAGTTACAAATTAAGGACACTTCCGGATGGACTAGGATGGAACCCTTTTAAACTAGGACACATCGAGAGTCAAGACCCACGGGAGCACCGAAATACTCGTGTTACCTCACCCAGGGAAGCCTGGTGCATAGGTGTCTTTTCGTGTCGGGTTTCGTTGTCGTTTTCTATGGAGAGCTGCAAAGAAGTGCTGCAGGCGACCAGAGGAAAAGTGTCCAGGTGGATCGGAGATGTGAAGAACCTGAAAGCAGAGGGAACAGGCGATGTCGGTTGCTTTGCAGGTGAAGGTGAGCTTGTCTGTTCAGCCACGAGGTCCAGGAGGCATCGACAATAACCAGGAGCTGGATTCGAGCTGTCCCACGACGGATCTAGATGACTGTGGCGTTGGTATCCGGATTGGACCCAACAAGCCTTAGCAACCGCAACCCACTCAGGATGTCGAGATTGGCTCTGTTGCTTGCCATCAAGCTCTGTGGCGCTTCTCCTTTGTAGGGAAGCTGGAGCAAGCCTGGAGCAACCAGGAAAGCGAGTTAGTTTCAAAATGGAGTCTTCAGGGGGCTCACTAGCCAACGGGCCAGGAGCCGGGAAGGCGCATCGAGCTCAAATGCAAAGGCGGGGCCCACGGGACACTCGCGGAATGTGGGGGCCTGAGCTTCGATGCAGATGGTGCTCGGGGCTGGGACTTCTCGTACCCCAATGCACAACTTACTGAGGCTTCAGGAAAGGAGTGCAGGTAGCAAAATGCAGGATGTCCAAGAGGTCCGATCCTACGTCTCTCGTGTCCGCCACAGGTCTCGGCTTTGCTGTGGATGTGGGTCGGGGTCAGAGAAGTCTGGAAGTCCAGTTCTTGAGTCGCAGAGTCTTTGGGTTCCGACTGGAGCCTTGAAACTACAGACCGGTGAAGTTGCTGTTGGTGCCTGTTTGCACAGGGTGGTCACTCCTTGACCACAAGGAAGATGTCTTCCGTCTTCCAGTCAGAATGGAATGTCGGAAGTTCCAAGATATGTCTTTCAAAGATTTATCCAGGATAATCATAAGCCCTGGGACACAGCTCCTATACTTATACTAAGAAAGGGGGCTGGATTCCCGGACTAGGTCCCTCCTATGGGTGGACCCGAGGAGGGGGTGGTTACACCACTTTCCCTTTGTCCAGTTCCGCGCCAGAGCTGGGGCTGGAGTGCCCCAGCAACTGGTTTGAACTGAGCTATGCATGGAGCACCTTGTGTGCCCTAGGCAGTGTCTAGGTGCATTCACTGAATGCAGCCCTCCCTACCGCAATACACAAATCTCCTGTCTGGAAAGGTGCTGGCACCTCCCTAGACAGAAAACCTATTGTCCAGGCCTCCCCTGCCGGAGTTCCGTCCAACAGCAGGAGGCCAGCAGCATCCATTTTGTGATGCTGAGGCTCTGTTTAACTTTAACCGGGTAAAGCAGTAACCTACATGTATTTTCCCTCCAGAAGGGTGGAATGCTACCCCCACTGCCAGAATTGGCGGGGGTGGGGGGGGGGGTTGTATTCCAAAGTGTTTGACACCTTACACAACATGTTTTGATAAAGCCAAACCAAAGTTAGCATTAACCGTGAGGATTATAATGCACTTAAGATACAACCACATCAAAAACAAGAAACCCAACTTTTTTCGAGAGGCACTGGACAGTGCCAAAAACAGACCTAAGGAGCTCTATAGTATCATCAGAAAACAAACCTCCAAGCCAGTGGCCTCACCTGTACAGGCGTCCAAAGAACTCTGCGACAATTTTGCCCACTTCTTCAATAACAAGATCACAAAAATAGAACTATCATTAGCCTTCAACAGCTCACACCCCATAAAGAATATCACGGCTGTACCTCACGATCTCTCTCCCGGCTCTTCGCCCACCCCCTGGCTGAGCTTTCGCCCTGTTCAAGAAACGGAGATAATCTCCTTGATCTTGACCTCCAAACCATCAGCGCATATCTCCGATCCCATTCCTCCCCTGCTAATCAAAAAAATGAAACCTGCTTTTGCACCGCTTTGGGGCAAAATCATAAACATCTCCTTAAAAAATGGAGTGGTCCCCGACTGTCTTAAAATGGGGCAAGTCACCCCCCCTGCTGAAAAAACCCGGCCTAGATGCAACTGATCTGAACAATTTCAGACCTGTATCAAACCTCCCCCTGCTCTCAAAAACACTCTAACGTTGCGTACTTCACGAACTAACACAGCACCTGGATAACATCAACCTATTGGACCCCACCGGTCTGGTTTTAGAAGAGGTTGCAGCACAGAAACTGCGATTCTGAACATCATGGACGATATCCATGGATCACTAGACTCTGACAAATGCTGCTTACTCATTCTCCTTGACCTCTCAGCAGCATTCGATACAGTAGACCATAAACTCCTCATCAGGGCTCTTCAAGAAAGAGCTGGTCTCGGCGAGGTAGTTCTCAAATGGTTTTCCTCCTTTATAGACAATCGCACACAAAAAATTAAGAACTTCACCTCCGAAACACAGCAAGTCAACAAGGGCGTCCCCCAAGGTTCGGTGCTCTCTCCACAACTCTTTAACATTTACATGGAACCACTATCCAAATTACTCAGAAAAGCCAAAATCCGCTTCCACCTCTACGCGGATGATACACAGATCTATCTGTAAACTTCCTCTCTCAATGACATCCAAAGATTAAACGACGTCTTGATAGATGTGCAAAAATGGCTGACAATCAATCACTTGAAACTAAATCCAGACAAGACCGAGACGCTCCTCATCTCGAACAAGGAGGAAAACCCACAAATCGTTGAATGGTTGAAGGCTATCGATGCGCTCAAAGGGAATCTTACTCCAGCAGACTCTGTCAAATCCCTAGGCATCACCCTAGACCCCAAACTGAACATGATGAAACACATTAAGAACTCGGCCAAAAGCGCATTCCTTAACCTGAGACTTCTGAACAAAATCAAACCCTATATTCCATCAAAGGATCTCAAACTGGCCACACATTCTCTGGTACTGTCAAGACTGGACTATGGGAACGCAGTCCTAACAGGAATTCCTAAAGCGCATCTGGCACCAATCAAAACAACATTACATGCGGCAGCCAGAATGATCACAGGCATCAAAAAATCGGATCACATCTCTCCCACACTTAAAGAACTCAAATGGCTTCCAGTAGAAATGCAAAGTAATTTCAGAACGGCATACCTAACCCACAAAGCCCTACATACAGGCAAAGCCGAATACCTGGCAAAAAAACTTAAAAAGGCAGGTCAAGCCAGAAATCTGAGAAGCTCTAACTCCCTCTTACTCATCCCACATAAAACTAGAAAGAAAAGAACAGCTGACCGCTCTTTCACTGGAAACGCCCCAAAAATCTGGAATTCCATCCCTCCGCACATCAGAACCATACCCTGCTTTTTGGAATACAAAAGTCAACTTAAATTCTTATTCCTTACCCATTCCCTTGGATGTGGACAATACGGGACAGTCAGCAAGCATAGAGTTATATGATCCATAAGAACCTTGAAATCAAAGAAGCTCTATATGTCAATTATGTTGCTCTATACTATGTCATTCTTTTACTGTACATTGCTCACCTGCATGTTTCTGTTGATTTTATACTGTTGATTTTATAGTATGCTCCAACTGTAAAGCGCTTTGATACCTTTGGGTTTTGACAGCGCTATAGAAAACTTCTAAAATAAAATAAAGAAAATATTATAGAACAGCTATAAGGAGATGGTTCTGAAAGCTGCAGAGGGGCTCAGCTCATGCTAGGGCACCCTCTCACATAAAACCAATCACTCCGCCTCCAGGATTGTCAAAGCCTACCATAGGAGTGGCTTATAGGTGTATATGTGTCTATAGTATACTATATCTAAGTAAGGGGTGATTACATCACCTTACCCAGGATGTGTGAACAGACCTGTGGTGTCAGTTTGAAAGGCAAACCAGGGGTGACACAATACATGCTGCAGCCCCTGGTAGGCCTAGGGTGCACCTATGCCCTGGGTACACTATACAGGGGCCAATCTGGTATGTACCTAAAGTACATGGAGTCCTTTTTTATAGAGAAAGCAGATTGTCTGGGGGTCTAAGTAGCAGGGCCCCAGGCCAACTAAGTCGAAAACCAGCAAAACACCAGGTGGGGGTAACCATATAGTCCGATCCATCTGCCTACAAGTGCTACTTAGTCTGTATGCTGCAAGTGCCACTAGTAAAGGGTGCTAGGTATATGTTAAAAAGTCACTTTCTGATGTAGTTGTCTGTAAATTTGTGCATGTTGGTGAGTTATTGGGCATTTTCGCCTAGGGCACTGAAAATGTTAGGACTGGTCTTGCTGATGATCTCTGTGCTGTACTCTAGACTCGTTTCTGCATGTGCCAGCCACTGGACTATAGGGTAGTGAGCTAGATTATGGGGTTGTTTCCTCCTATAAAGAGAGTAATGACATAAGTATTCCATGACCAAGAAACCACAGAGGCCAAGTAGAACTCACCTGTCAAAGATGATTCACAAGAAAGGGACAAAGCAGTGTTTGGGGACCCCACAGATAAGCCAATCATGATACTGCTCACCTGGCATTCATGCAGTGGCATTAACTGTAGCAGAACGGGTGCTCAGCATTCATTTAATTTCACCTTTATGTACCCTTTGTTGGTCTATATATTACACAGTAGATCTGGTGGTTTTCATTGATCAAAATGAGCTCTCACTACTGAAAAGGTTATAGATCCCTGAGTTTTACATAAGTAAGTTTAGTAAGATTGTAACGTAAGCAAACCTTAGAAATTCACTGGAAAAAAACAAAAGGTTAAAGGGGGTTATTTGTAGATCTACTAATATTTAAGAAAACTACAGTTGTACATAACTGACATGTCTATAGCACCGGCAACTCTAAAACTGCCCAACTCAAATGTCTGTTTTCCAAGCAGAGTTCTAAAGTGTACGATTAGCATAGTACCATCCACACTGTGCTAGAAAAGTGACTGTCATTAGCCATTTTTGCTGTAAAGTCATTAAGCATAGGATTAGCCAGTGCTATTGATGCCGGGCTGACAAATTACACATCTTTTACCACTCCAGGCACAGTATTACAATTTTGCATTGATAAAATACCATCCAAGTCAACCTCAGATGATTAAAATTTGTCCCTGACACTTTGTTTCGCTCTTATTAGAGCCTGTCAGAGAGCCACCGATTTGTCCCGATACAAGGGAGTACCCAGTTTAAGTCAAAGCAATACCCTTTTGGGCTTAGAGTACAGCATACTGGGTAGTCTCCAAGATTTAGATGGAGAGCAGCTGCTTTATATGGTGCACTCTACAACATCCCAGCACTCGAACACTGCTCACCACAAATGTATTTTCTAGCAGGGATTTTAAGCATTGTAGTAGCATAGTGCAATCCACATCAAGCTAGAAAAGTGACAGTCTTTTGCCATTTTTGAAGCAAAGTCTTTAATCTTAAGATTAGCTGCTGCCATCCACACTGAGCTGAAAAATGGCAAAAGCCTTTTACCACTCCAGGCACATTATTAGTCTTTTGGTTTGGTAAAATACCATCCAAGCCAACCTGGAACGTATAAAATCAGTCCCCGACACATGTTACGCTTATTTGAGCCATAGCTTTTTCCAGACACTGTGCAGCAGCTTTGCCCAGAATCAGTGTTTAAAGACCACTCAGCCGTAGATTTAGAGAAAGAAAAACAAAGAATACATATGGACTCATTTTACTTAACCAGTAGACTGAAAACAAGGAAAATATTGTTCTGTTTCCAAACATAGACTATTAAGGAACATGTTTTTGCAGAAAGTACTTGAGACAAGTAAAACATCTTTTGTGATATGTTCAGATTTATGTAGGGGTCACAGAAGAGATAATTGGAATTGAGGAAGCGTACCCTAGATCTGCAGCAGCGGAGAGTCACTGCACCTTTAGGGCCAGATGTAGGTAATTCCGATTTACCGACTCTTAAATACCGAATCATACCGATTCGGTATTTATGAGTCGGTAAATCGGAAGTGGGCAGATGTAGATAATTCTAATTTGAGAATTACCGAATCTGTATTATTCGGTATTTACCGATTCGGTAAATACCGAATCGGTATTGATATTGATTCCTATGGGCCTTGAAGCCCATAGGAATCAATGGGAAATACCGATTTGGTATTTACCAAATCGGTAAATACCGAATCCTGCAAGGGTGCAGGGGGTGTCACTTTGACACCCTCTAGCACCCCAAGTACAGGCTTGTGTGCCATGTGTCACACATACATGCCCTAAGGGCATGTCTGTGTGTCACATGGCACAGGTGTACATGCACAGATGTGCATGTACACCTGAATTAGGTATTTTACCACCCAATTGGATTGGGTGGTAAAATACCGAATTCTGAAGGCCTGTAGCACTGTCAACTGTGCTACCTACATCTGGGTTTTACCGAATCGGTAAAATTACCGATTCGGTATTTTACAGAATCGGTAAATTTACAGAATCGGTAAATTTACCGATTCTGTAAAATAATGGCCCCTACATGTCAAAAACCAATTACCGGTCGGTAACGGCCGAAATCGGCCGTTACCGACCGGTAATTGGCGACCTACATCTGGCCCTTAGAGTCTTGTGGTAAAATAACATGCAAATTCAGGAGCCCAGAGGAAGTAGATGGCTTTATTGAAGAGATTAACAATTTCGTAGCAATGATGTTTCCTCAATTGTCAGACATAAAAATTAAACCCTGTTTTTAGGTCTCGTGACCTACAATGCACGCAAGCGCATTGAGGGAGCGAGAATTCAAGTAGCCAAAATCCTCGTCAAACCAAGGGCTTTCTGCTGCGGTTTTCTTGAAGTTCATGTGAATCACGTGAGCAAACAAGCACGCGCATTCACGGCCTACTTTCAGTTTCCCAGCAAGGGCTTCTCCTCCCCTAATTATTCATGGCTGGCCGCAGGCCGGCCGTACTTTCAGTTTCCAGGCCGCTCACAGCACATCAAAGGGCTTCGCCCAGCGTGCGCTCTGCGGCTTCTCCTCCCCTATGCCTTTTCTTTCACACGCAGCCTCCTCTCGCCCCCTGCAACACTCCTGCCTCCCCCCTCACCCACTGTCTTCCTAGTGACCCTTTGTAAAAGCGAACGCTTTCTCTGCCGCTGACTTCTTGTTAAAACTTGAGGCATGCTTCAGGATAGAGTATGGCGGCTGCGCATTTCTTTTGTAATGCCTGGTTCACCGAAATCTATCAAAGCATGTGAACAATGGAGCCCGTTGGTTGCAGCCCCTCATCCCTATCCCACCCCCGAGTGCCACGTTTTACACTTGAGCACGGTGCCCGCTTTCAGATTAACAACAGCGGTGCTGCTTTCAGATTAAGAACACGGGCGCCCGCTTTCAAAATTAACACCACCCCCAGGCCGTGTTCCCTCCCACCTTTCCACCTCCGCAAACTTGATTAACAGGAGGCCATGCTAATCACTGCCTTCTCCCAATGACCTGCAGTTTCCGCCCCCTCCCCAATCACCCACAGCAATGCCTATATGCTCGGCTAGTTGGTGACTCTGCTTTCATGTTTAGCAAGCGTCATGTGAAGATCCTGACTACGCAGTTGCAGAACATTTCCAGTTCTTCTAAACAGCGTTAGATTGAGGTTAGACAACAGAGCCGCTTCAGAGTCCATCCTTGTTTAGGTTTAGCAGAGTGATGCGTGTTACATTTCGGTTACGCCACTGGCACATAACGCATCTCATTCAGCATAGCGCCGATCGCGGTTTGAACACCACTTCGATGCGCTAGAACTAATACAACAGGAAGAAGCATTGTATACTGAAGAGCAGATACTATTAAGATTATTCAGTTTTTTGAAAGGCAGCGAGTGAGGCAGGGTCGAGTCGATTCGCCGTAGATGAACCACCTGCTGTTACAATTAGCGTTTTGCAACAGGCGCTGAACCTAAGGAGCTATACTAAGTAACTGACTTGGTGCGTGCTGATTATTGGAGATCCAGCGGGGGCTCGGCACCTTTGCTGCCTCAGCTCCTGCCCCGACCCTGGACCAGAAGTGCCCCCTGCACCCTCGCTATGAGGATGAGGGTCCCCAGGCACTCTGCCAGCGTCTGCCTCATCAGCCGCCCTGGGCCAGAGGCGCCCCCTGCACCACCACCACTGCATCCACCACCACCACCACATCCACCATCACCACATCCACCGCATCCACCACCACCACATCCACCGCATCCACCACCACATCCACCAACACCACCACATCCACCACCACCACCACCTCCAAATTCACCAACACATCCACCGCCACATCCACATCCACCGCCACATCCACCTCCACAGCCACAGCCACATCCACAGCCACATCCACAGCCACATCCACCACCACATCCACCACACCCACCACCACCACATCCACCACACCCACCACCACCACATCATCCACCATCACCACCACCACCACCACATCCACCACCACCATATCCCCCAGATCCAACACCACATCTTTATGTGTGTGTGACCACACCCACCACCACTACATCCATCACCCCATCCACCACCACCACTGCATCCACCACCACCACCACCGCATCCACCACCACCACCGCATCCACCACCACATCCACCATCACCACCACATCCACCACCACATCCACCACCACATCCACCACCACCACCACCATGACATCCACCACCTCCACATCCACCGCATCCACCACTGCCAATAGGTCTCACTCTAAGCCGTACAGATTAGCATTAATACCCGGCTTCACTAGACATGTTACCAACTAACCATCCCCCTCCCCTAAGTAACCCTTAATGGCAAAAACCCAAGCACAACTCTCCTCACTCCAACTTCACGCATCTCTTCAACTGGGCAAACTGCCTTTTTCCACACCAGCAGCACACCCACATCCTCCATTAGCTCCTGGAACTTCCCCAGCAATGCTGCATATTTCCTCTGAATCTGCCGAGCCTACTATGAAGAAATCGCCTAAGTAATGAGTCATGTTATCACGCTCCTCATTGCACTGAAACAATTGCTACAAAAGGGAACTAAAAACTTCAAAAAGTGAACAAGAATTAGAACAAACCATTGGCAAAGCCTTATCCACGAAAAAATAGTCTACATGCCTAACAACTCGTAATCTGAAGGGTGCAAAGGAAGTAAACGAAAAGCTGAATTGATGTCACATTTTGCCATCCAGGACCACAGCACCAACTTGTTGACTAAAACAATGGCTGAAGCCACCGAAGCATAGTGAACTCTACTGCATGCCTCTGGAATGAAATCATTGATACTCTTCCCATGACAGGTGTTGAAGTAAGCTGAATTCCCCTGGTGCATTTTTAGGAGCAACTCCAATCGGTGACGGAATTAAATTTTCCATTGGGCAATCCTCGAATGGGCCTTCCATATGCCCTTCCCTGACTGCCTTTATCAGTTTTCCCAAACCAATTCTTTGTGTCCGCTAGTTTAATTCAGATTCTCAGCCCACCTCCTTTCCTTGATCCCTCATAATGCAACCTAAAACCGTTCTCAAAAACCCCCAGCTTCAGCTCCTTCTCCTACATCCCAACACTCGACAGCCAGTGCTGCAATCTGTCGATCTTAACTGGGGTAGAAGACTTTTACCAAAGGTTTCTGCCCCCCCACCCCTGACTGTTGGTTTGCCACTGCCCCCCTGTATTTCCCTGAGTCCCAAAACCTGTTGCCTGCGGCCCAGACTGGGTTGACCATATGCTTCCCTCCACACTTGGAACATTCCTTGTGGAATTTGCAGTATTCCCGCAGGCACGATCCTCGGTTGCATGACTCACAGGGGTCTGTATTCCCTGCCTGTTCTCTCCCCACTGCACCCACACCTGCCTGGGTGTGATATCCCCAAAAGGGCTTATAGATTACCAGCCACCCACTCCTCTTGTAAGTAGATGGATCTGGTCTCTATGTGACATTGACTGCAAGAAAAACTCATTGTCGAACTGTCCCCAAATCCCATCCGCATCCTCCACCAGCCTGGTCCTGAACTCCTCATCATACCGCACCCAAGCCTGTCCGCCAAATGTTACATGTGCTTTTCTCACCACGTCTATGTACTGAAACAATGCAACATATTGTTCGGGAATGTTTCTAAATAAACACTGGAGTACATCGAGAAGGCCGCTGTCCAATTTGTTATATTTCTGGGGGTTCCTTTGGCCATCTTGAGATCTCATGTATTCCTCTTTAGAGCCCTCCTTTGTTCTTACTTCTCTGTGCAGTAGTTTAAATATTTCTATATCTTCCCCTTTCCATATGCACTCCTTCTTTGCAAGCATTAGATGTGCCCCTAATGGCTTCGTAATACCTATGTGTGGGAGTTTTCTTTACACTTTATGTCTTTACTCTCCTTTTCCACAGTGTTCTTTCCTGCCTCATACTTCCCTTCCCCATCTGCTGCCACTGAATCTGTTCTTATTCCTTAATCGTGAACAAAAACTGAAAAGTTTGAGGAAGTTCCTTCCCTTTTTGCCTAGCACTGCCAGAGAAACTGCGGTCCGTGCAGTGCACTGATTTTGTCCCGTTTGGATTATGCCAACGCCCTCTTGGTCGGCTTGTGAAGAAATTGCAGGTGGTGCAAAACTCGGCGGCCAAACTTCTTGTGGGCTTGTCATCCTGGCATTCGGTTCGGACTCATTTGCATTCTCTGCACTGGCTTCCTGTTGAATGTCGTCTGAAATTTAAAATGCTGACAATTGCTCATCGGGCTCTTTATGGTCTAGGTCCCATCTATTTGTAAAAGAGATTAGCCTTTTATACACGACAGCTGCACTCTTCGGCTCAGCTGATGATGCAGACCCCGAAGTTTAAACGTCAGCGACTTGGTGGAAATTCCTTTGTTCGCAGAGCAGGCTCAGCCTGGACTATGTTGCCCCTGGCCTTGGGTAGCATTCAAGATCCACTGCTGTTCAAGAAGAAACTAAAAACGTTTTTTTAACCGGATTAGTGTGCATCTCTTTCTTTTTTTAACCCCTTCGATGCTGGTGACAAAGCCAGCTCGTCATGGGCCTTACCTGCGCTGCGCGCATGACGAGCTGGCTTTATCACGTAAGGCTCTATTTTGACATTTCAGTGCACAGCGGGAAAACCCGGTAGCGCGCATGCGGTTAAGTAAGCGCCGGGTCACTTTTGAGTAGCTGCGCGCTCAATAAATTAAATATAACATAACATAACATTCTTACCCCGGGACAAACAAAGCATTGTGCCCCCGCACTGTTCATTTGTTTTCACCCCTAGTCAGGGCTTTAAGTGGGTCGGGTCTCACCGGTGCTGATTACCGGCAGTTTTTTAAAGGTGGCCTCCAAACGGGTCTCTATCAGGCTCTCTTTTGTGCCCTGGCACAGGCGGTCCGTTTTTTTCCGGACTGCAGTGACAGCAGGCACATCATGTGCGCATGCTCACACTGCTCACTTCTCACTGGTGGAGAAGTTACGGCATGACGTCATGCCAGATGAGCGTTGTAGGGGAGGGGAAATCATTTAAAGAGAGTCATTTTCTCTCTGGATTTCCCTTCTCTTTTTGAAACTCAGGAGCAGCAGCATTGTTGTGGTGTCACCAGGGCTTTAAGTGGAAGCTTTTCAATATTATATACAAGTCATAGTTGCTGCTTATTTATCTTATGCAACTAACAACCATTGATAACGCCAGTAGTCCTGGCCTGTTGTAGATATGATGCTACTTGTTGTATCATATCTGGATGCAATGACAGAAACAGCAAAATACAAGTCAGGGGCATACTATGCTAAGCACAGATTTTAAGTTTACGTCTTTTTAAGCCACGCCCTTAATTACATTGGGCACGCCCGTCTGAGAGACACCCCCCCCCAGTTTTTTCATCCCACTTTCAACCCTGCCCCTATTGAGTGTGCCTTAACCCCAGCTCCATCACCCTCACAGTGAGTTTTCTTACCTGGCCTCAAGGTAGGGCCCGCCCTAAAGCTGTCAGTCAGCCTTGCTTCTGTTTGTATAATCACTGCCCTCGTACCCTCTGAGCAGGATACCGATTTCTATAAAACACCAAACTTTTCACTCTGTTTACTAAGCTCACTCTCGTGTCGCAAATCATGAGGTGATTTCTACTAATCTTGTTCGAACAGTGCCCCTGCCGCAATCTCCCCCTCCTCCAATTCATCTTCCTGATAATCCAAAATCAATTCTTTCCTTCTATCATCTCGCACCCACATCTCCACTCATACCAGGCACCTCTCCATCACCCACTCCACCATCTCCAGAGTGTTCATTGTAAAGCCTATGAGCTGAGTCCTGTTCCTGTGAGATGGTTGCAGAGCACAGTCCTCGCTGCAGGTTCACTCAGTTCCTTGCCATCCCAGAACCGGCTGCACAAACACAAGTTCTGCTTTTGGGTCGGCTGTTGATTTGCACTAAATGCTCCCAATTTCACATCCGCCGTGGACCTTCTACCTTCTGAGTTACATTGCTGCCCTCCTGATCCTGGCACTAATCTGTCCCTGTCCCCTTTTCATGATTAAACCGGGGCCTTCTTCTGGCAACCATAACCTTTCCCTTTGGTCCTCTTATTCCCTCCCTAACTCCTGCTTTCATGAACCTGTCCTGCTCCAGAGTCTACCTTTATAGTGTCACCTGCATATGCCATTTGGTGCCGAGTGCCTGCCAATGTTTTTTTTGTTGCAGATTTATATAATGCGAACTCGACCCGAAGGTATTGGAGCATTTTACATGAGCACCAGTTACGTTACACAAGGACACATTCATTTTTTTGTTAGGCATGTAGAGATTAAGTGATTTGCCCAGAATCACGGATGTAGACCCGCCCCGAGACTCGAACCTTGGTTTCCCAGCTCAAAAAGTCGGAAGTCTAGCCGTAAGACCACATCCTTTCCATGTATTGTCCCCAAAATCACCTTCCTGCAACCCCATCCATTGTACGTGGCGTAAGGTGTGTCCTGTGTTCTCTCCTCCTGCCCTCAAGAACTCCACCACTTCCTGGCTTGCTCTTATGTCAAAACCTGCTGGGTAAGGAGCTGCTTCGTCTGTATTATTTAAAGCTCTGTATATCGTCCTACTGCATATGACCCTGGCCTGGCCCCCTCTTTCGTGCTGGGTGTGATTGCGCAGACTAGACAAATCCGGTGGAAGACCAGTGTCGTCATTTGCCCTGCCCCCGCGTTCCTCAAAGCCACCACCTGCTGCTTGGAAAGTGGCACTGCACCCATAACCAGTATTGCCAGATTGGAATATTTCCCGCACAAATGGGTGACATTTTTCCCTTTTGTGCGTGGAAAACTCATACCTGGCGGGGGGCTACTTTTTGGGTGCATATCAGCCCACTGTGCGCAAAATGCTGGCTGGGGCGGCGCCGACCACAACGAGTCTGTGGTGTGTGCCTATCACAGTGGCACATCTGTGTTGGCAAGGTCCATTGGTGAAGGAGCGTGCAGCGCGCTGACACTGGTGACTATGATTAGAGGAGGACCCAGTAGTGTAGTTCCTATATTCCCAATAGGCTCTGCGCATTGGAATAATATATCCTATACATTTATTTATTTATTTATTTTATGAACTTGTAAGGCGCAACAGCTACCCAAAAAGGGTTTCCCGGCGCCAAAAGACACAGCACAGAAGTGAGAGTGAACGCCATAGGCCATTCAGAATTATTGATCGAACAACCAGGTTTTTATTTCTTTCCTGAACTTGGAATAACTCTCCTCTTTGCATATGTGGAGAGGTAGTGTGTTTCACATGGATGGAACCTGATGGGCAAAAGATCTCCCTCCCATTCTGGAAAGCTTGAATCTGGGCACACAGTACGTTGCTGCTGAGAGTGACCGTAAGTTTCTTTTAGGGATGTAGGGATGCACCAATTCCTGAAGGTATTTGGGTGCAGTGCCTGCTTTTATTTTAAACATATAGTTTAAAGTCTTAAATCTAATGCGGTTTTCCACTCTGAGCCAGTGAAGTTTGCGCAAGTAGGGGGACATATGGGTATTTTTAGGTATTTGACAAAGAATCCGGGCAGCCGCATTTTGTATCATCTGAAGTCTCTTTATTGTTCCTTTGTTGGCCCCTAGATATAAGATGTTCCCGTAGTCAAGCCGGGATGTAACTAAGGCATTGACTACTGACTTGGACTTCGATCAATAGGTCTTTATTGAATATACTAAACTTAATTGTGAGTGCCAGCTAGCTCAGAGGTCACTTGAAACTTTCTCGAATTCACAAGAAGGGATTAGTTTATGACAACCGCATAAACATGACAACTTTGTTTCCCTAGGACTGGGATAACTATCTTCAGAGTCGTGGCAACAATAGATAGGTATTTCACTCAGTCAATCGTGCATGCTTCGTTTCTACAGAGTTTGCAGAGAAATAGTGAGACGGGCGTTTTCAATAAAAGGTTTATTGAACAGTCTTCTTTCTCATGCAAGAGAACTGATACAATCGCTAGGCAGAATGCAAAGTATAATGCGTACAGCGAGAATAGTATTATAAAATAATACTGTAATAGCATTGTATGGTTTCTAAGCCATATAAAAATACCTACATAAATACCACAGGCTAAAATACTCAAATGGTGCTTCTAAAATACGCCTACCCCAATGTACCTAACCTAAGTACGAGGGAAGAAGTAAGTGTGGTCTTTAGCATAGGTTTAGTTTTTGCCAAGAATCTACCAAAGGTTTCCCTAGGTTCTAATCAGCTCCATACCTTAGAATGAAGGAGGTCTGGTATCTCTGTCTCATGACTCGATTTCCCACCCCGCAAGGTGAGTCAGAAACACTGGAGCTGGATTCCTCAGCAGAGGAGGGCAGCTTCGTGATCAGTGCGTCAGCTGGAGAGTCGGCTTCCTTCGGCACTTGCTGTAGCGAGCTGCGTGGCCAAGTAGGTCGTCGAACCCCACTGAACCACAGTGCTTTGCCATAGCAAGTGAAGGTATATTTATACCTTGAGGGTGTTTAGTAATGCCATGCTTGACGTACAGTGGGGCATATGAACGTCATGAATGAACCCCAAAGAAATAGATGTTCATTGTAAAACTAACTGAGTTCTTGGAGAAATCAATATTCAAGCAAGGGGAAGTCCCTGACGGCTTAAGCTGGTTTTCCAAGAAATCGTTGTGACGTTTGGTGCACGGATGGAAGTAGCCATGCCTGTATTTGGGTTGCATGGGCTATGTCTAAAAAAGAGCTTGATTTCTATGTCTATATAAGGGCAACGTGAATTGTACCTATATAAGGGCATGAATCAGGAAAATCCATTCGGAATCTAAAACGCCATACAACAACCCCTCCCAGGCCAGCCTGTGCGTACTGCGCGCGATGAGTGGCACACATGACCAGACCCGTGATGAGGATTATTGTCGACGATGACCAGCAGCCCCCTCCACACACACACATACACGTGAGGCAACTGCACATGTAAATTGTAAGTGCAAGCGCACCTGCTGCTAGTTGCACGTGTGCAGCGCTGCGCACCCACCCTAGCATAGTAGTGTGTGGAGCGGGCCGCGGTACAGTATATGTGGGTCCCCAGGACCGACAATCTTGTAGTGTGCGAAAGCGCTACCAATAACGGCCATAGGCATCATTTTTGGCCTGCCCCCGCACGTTGCTTTATAATGCAGGCTGAAAACGCGCTCTCTCTTTCAGCATAGGGGGGTCGGACATTTCGTCTTCGTTGTTGTCGGACAGCCTGTGTGATCGCCCGCAGGCCGCAGCAGGCAGACTTGCTCTTCTCTGGTCTGGTGCCGGTGAGGTGAATGAATTACTGCTTGCTGCGAGTCAGTTGACACACACAGTCCACTGTCCGTATAATTTACTCCACAGGTGAGTCCCGCACTGAGTGCCCGACCGGGCGGAGTCTCACTCACTGCACTGGATGGTCATGGAGTGTGAAGTTAGTAGTCACGCACGCTTACCCCACCCACGGGGAGTCGGACTCCGAGACAGCAGGCACTGGGCCTGGCCTGGGCTAGCTGGCCTGTGTGCTGCCACAAGTCTGGCTTGGGGACGGTGTGCACTGGGCCTTGCCTGGGCTAGCTGGCCTGTGTGCCGCTGTGGCTATGAAGGCGTGGCCAGGCCCCAGCCTTCCCTGGCCTTGAGAGTACCTGCCTTCTTCAACTTGAGGACGCCAGGCCAGTTGACTGAGTGGACTAGAGACCCACCACTTCTGGTGAGAAGCACTCCGCCTGCCCTAATCTAAGTCAGTGACATTTAACTTTTACCTCTCTGTCCAGGCTACCTAGACAGCAGCAGTAGGAACGGGTCTAGTTTGAAATTTATGCCACAGAGGGTGTGTGTTCACAGACCAATGCGTCATTCCTGGCCGGGTTCAGGGGCAGCCAACCTCATTTGTTAAAGTAACTTCAGGGTGGTTGTTTAAGGTGTCTCTCTGGTCTGGTCCCGTTTTCAATATGGATAATGGGTGAAAGTTGGAAGCCACCACATGGGAAGTTACTCCAAGGCGAGGGGCAGGCCTGTGGAATGCATGTGTGGATGTGTTTTTTAGTGCCGTTTTCCATGAGACGCGGTGTGTTAATTTTGCCAACTCATTAAAGGGAAAGATATGTAAATTGTATTTTTTTACTCTTGAAATTGATGGTTGGTAGTTTTTGGAGAAAGTTATCAAAGCAAGTTTCGTGTTTTGGGTAAAATTATTCCTTCTTTTCTAAAATGGAAGGCATTGGAGTTATGGAGTTTCTTACAGATTTAGCATGTGGGGAGAATAACCTAGTTATTCAGTATGCAAGTGACATCATGGCGTGTGCCGGCACAGCCCATGATGTTACAATGTGTGACATCACAGTAAGTGACGTCACGCGAAGTAACATCAGATAAGATCCCACACATTTGTTTTTATTAGGTATATCATGCGTGCATTAAGCACATTATGAGATTTAACACATTGTGCTTTAGGCTTGTGCCGAAAAAGTGGCACAATCCCAATGCAAATTGTGGGCCTCAACAAATTGTATTAAAATTGTTTTTAAAACCCTGCCATAAAGAAACTGGCACCAAGGAGAAGCATGGTTGCAAAGTCTGCATTTTCTAATATTTTATACAGTTGTACATCTGCAGAGGTGCCCTGTAAATAGCAGGGAATAATAATTGCTGTGAACTCTGGAGGTTAATGGTTAGAGGTTAAAGGTTAAAGTATTTGTCAGAGATCTCTGCTTTGTGTAGTCCCAGATCTGAATCAAAGTAGTTTAGAAGGTTAATGTCTCTTCTGCAAAGCACATCATGTAATATGCAGATGAAAGATGTTTTTAATGTAGCTTGGTTATTGGGCTACTGCTTTGAACACAGATCCTTTTGCTACTTGCAGTTCATAATTAGTAAGCCTCTCACTATTGCACAGTGAGCTATGTGTGACTGCTACATATTTTAACCTTCACTGAGTCATGCAACACACCTTGTACATTGATTTACACACTTGCATGATTTATTGTCAATATGTATGTTATGCAAAGCACTCTGACACCCTGCATTGCGTTTAGTAGCGCTATAAAAGAAATAAAATACTGCTATTTAAATTGTGTGTAAATACTGGGACAGCTTAACACATCTGACATTCTTACATTTCATGCACTTACATAAAGGGACTGAAAAAAGTCAAGCATGCCTCTCAAGTCCCTGTGAGGAGATAAGCTGTGTAGTTATTGTTTCCCTCTGTTGCATTTACATTTGACTGTGAGGTTCCAGGTCACTCGATCAAAAGGAGGCCTGATGGCCACTTAGCTTGGCCTTTATCTATAAATGAAAAACTGGGACTAGACAAAACATGGATCCCTTCAGCAAATACATTATCCTCCAGAGTTTTCTTACCAGGGACATATGTGCAAGGAAAAAGAGCATTCTGGATGTTAAATGAGATCTTGTTTTTTTACATGTCTAATATGCATTTTGAATCAATACATCCTGCATAAAGCACAGTCATATGAGATGCATGGAATTCTAAAGGGGCGGCAGTGAGTTCTACAAACTTTCTTAAAATACAATTTAGAGGGAGCAGTAAGTTGCACATTACACTATTGCCACCTTTGTAAATCTTTGTTTTCTACTATTGTAATTTGAGAAGTGCCGGTTTCAGGTTTTACAAAGTCAGTGAGGGCAGGTCTTAAAAATGAGTAGCATTAAGAAAGATGCCCCGTTAACTCCCTCCCACTATCTGTATATTGAATAGAAGGTATATTTGTCCTTAAAATGGTTTCTGATGACTATTTCTGCGTAATTTGAGACTTTCTACTTTGGGCGATTTTTTGGACTGACACTGGTCTGAATTGGGCTGAATTTGGGCTTCTACTAGAGCGGCTTTGGGCTTGGGACTGGTCTCAAAATCTGGCAACACTGCCCATAACTGCTCTCCTGGTAGGACCAGGAATAACAGGTGAGAGACTGCGCCGACACTCCCATGACCTCTACCGCCCACGTCTCTAAAGTCTGGGGCTCTCGCGCTACTCCTGCGCCCACAAGTCCCTCTCAAATCGACCACTCTTGCCCCAGATGCCCTTTGGTCCCCCGAGCTAAGCACACAATCGGAGGGACTCAGACTCTGGCCCCCACTCCCATCCAACAAACTTTCCACCAGGGGGCCTCTTCTTACCCGCTAGAACCACGTTTAGGGGCATTTCAGCCCTGGAGGGCATACCCCAAGTGCTTTGCGTGTCTAACCCTCCACTGGCACTAATATCTTCGCCCCTCGCTTACGCAAAGCAGCTGCCACCACTCCCGTCTGAACACCTCTGCAGCCTACCTCAACGTGGCACCCATGCCTGCTGCAAAACACCGGCTCAACGATTCAGCCCTGCCTGCTTCCTCCAGGGTTAATAGCGCCTCCACACCTTACTGTGCATGTCACTTACCATGATGCGAATGCCATAAACTAGAAATAACTATCTCTTCAAAGGTTCTCAGAAACATACCCTGCCAACCAGTGTGCCTGTCACTAAAATTCTAAATTGGTGACAACTCCAACTGCCCTCAACCTATGTCACTTTGTCTGCCCCATGCTTGCCTGACCAATAACCTCTTCTGCTGTCTCCGGACCCTGCAACCCGCCCAAGGATCCCAAGGGGCAAGACATGCTGCCTACCCCCAAAACCCCATTGTTTGGTTTCGCTTGCCCAGCACTTGCGCTGTGCTTGAAATATCTATTGTATTTTTTTATCTTAAAAGGGGCTTACTTACTTGTACTTACGATTGGCTGGCTCCCACATCACTTATGCCATTGGCTGGCTCCCACATGGGTCTCATTTCCTTGCTTCCCATTGGTTAGCACCTTTTTACTTATCATTGGCTGGCTTCATCGTGGGTCTTGGTTTCTTGCTTCCTATTGGTCAGCAGTTCCTCCTGGCCTCCGGCTTCCTCCTACTATTCAGATTCTTCGACCCTTCCTCCATGATGTGGAGCTTGGACCAAGTACTGCCTCTGATGGCCAGTGTCCTTTCACCGGCCAGCAGGTACTCTTTTAAATTTTTAATTGTATTTACTGTAGCCTTATAGCCCGCTTTATAAGGCTACACTGGCTATTTAAGGCCTTCTCCAGCGTTAAAGGCCAGAGCCGAAGGTGAGGGCCTTTAACAAGGGAGAGGTACTTTAATAGCCGGTATGGCCCAGCTACTAAGGGTTATAAGGCTACTAGAAGATTCTGCCACAATAAATCAATCAATCAATCAATCAGTCATTTGTTAAGCGCACTACAAATCCACAAGGGTCTCAAGGCGCTGGGGGGGAGGTGGGGGCCATTACTGTTCGAACAGCCAGGTCTTTAGTGTCCTCCTGAAGGTCAGCAGGTCTTGGATCTGTCGTAGGCTCCGTGGGAGGGTGTTCCATGTCTTGGCGGCGAAGTGGGAGAAGGATCTCCCGCCGGTAGTTGTTCTTCGGATGCGCGGGACGGTGGCGAGTGAGAGGTCAGCAGGGCGTAGCTGGCAGTTGGGGGTGTAGAAGGAGAGCCGTCTGTTGAGGTAGGCTGGGCCGGTCTTGTGGACGGCCTGGTGTGCGTGGATGAAGAGCTTGAAGGATATCCTCTTATTGACGGGGAGCAGTGCAGGTTTCTCAGGTGGGGGTGATGTGGCCGTGTCGTGGTACATCGAGGATTACTCATGCCGAGGCGTTTTGGATGCGTTGTAGTAGATTGATGGCAGAATGTTCTAACAAATAAAACAAAGGTCTCTCGGAGTCCAACAGGGTTTAAAACCCCTCGGTCTCCGAGAGGCCTTTGTGAAAACAACATTGAAATGTTGCTGTGCTGGCCGTAGAAGTTTGGAGTGCTCCACATTCCAATGTTCTAATTAGGCACCTGCTCTCTAGTAGTTTTTCTTCAGTCCTGCACTCCTCCCGCCTCAGACTCTATTTTGTTTTCATCCATGCCTCAGTGTTTTGAAGATGGGCATCTACTGTCAAAATGTCAGCTAAAAACACACCTTGCAATGTTGCTTTATGGTATGAAAACTTTAAATATAGACTGCAAAGTTTGGATGTTTTGTTAACATCACTAAGCTCTGCCTGTGGTGAAAATCATTGCAAAAATGTTTCAGCAGATTTTTTTTTCACAAAACCATTTTGCGAGATTTGTTTACATCAAATTGGGACGTGGTTGCAATACAGTGTTCTTGGGAGAGGATGTAGCCTTACGGTTAGAGCAGTCGACCTCGAACCTGGGGAACCGGGCTCGAGTCTCGGCAACGACGCTCAACATCCTGTGATTCTGGGCAAATCGCTTAATCTCCCCGTGCCTAACAAAAATTATTGTGTCCTTCTGTAACAAAACTGTTGCTCATGTAAAGCGCTCTGATACCCGATGTCTTGGGTCTAGTTTGCGCTATATAAACAAAAAAAAGGAAAAAAATGATGTTATGACGTTTGTCATGCCCCTCTAACTGACCTTTTTGGGTTCAGTCAGTGTTTTTGGCTTGTGCTGAATGCTTTTCTGGTTTTAACCGACCGGCCTTTGTTGAAATGCTGCCCATCTACAGCTCTCATGCAGGTTCGGAGACCTCCTTTGCTGGCATCATCCCCTCGGTTTGTAAAATGCTCCCTACACAACATATTCCGGGAAGAAGACAGTGAGGGGCCAAGAGCAGCTCAACATTCCTAAAATGAAAAGTGGCTACAAAGTGATGAGACTCTGTTGGCAGCTAGAGCAGCCTTCATCAAGGAGTTTAACGGCAAAGAGCTGCACATAGGACAATGTGCTACTTGTGCTGCATGCCAACATCAAAAGTGTGCCAAAGAGGTTGCTGACCTTCAACAAGCACTGGCAAAGCCAACAGGTTTCGCTAATGCAAAATCTATTAACTTTCTCAATGTTTTTTTTTTTACCTGTTCGACATCAGTTGAGCTTCTGATCAACATAAGTACAAAAAAATCACTATGATGTAGTCCATGCTAGCTGCATCATACCGCTTTTTTAGGTCTCGCCTAAGCAGTGCATGCCCTGTCTCTTGAGACATGCTGTATCTACTGTATGGGCTTTCACCACGCCCATCTGTTTTCGTTTGTTCATTTATGTTACAGGTCTTCAAACTTTTTTTTCTCCCAGGCCCCCCAAACAAAAATATTTTTTAAGTTGGACCCCCTTCAAAACTTTATGGCAAGTACTGCGGAGGGGCAGGGCTGAGCTCAGGGGGTTGGTGCTTATAAGATCATTTCTTGGTTACTTTTTCAGAAGCTCATAATCCACAATAAATCTGTAACCTACAAAGAACAAATTCATCAAAAATTGACCAACCAATTCTGCTCCCCATAATTGGTGGGTTGTGTTCACCTTTCACACCTGCACCAATGCAACTACACCTGTTGCACTAGTGATAAATAGCAGTGGCCCTGAGTAGAAGGGCATCTCCTCTGTCTCCCACCAATGCCTGATAATCACTACAGTCTTAAAGCAGGCTCTGTATCTTGTTTTTTGGGAGTTCTATTCAGCGCAAACTCAGCTCATGGGCATTGAAGCGCTCCCCCACAGGATCAGATTTTTTGTTCTGTTAGTAGGCACATAGATCTGGTGATTTGCCCACAGGATGTTGAGTCAACATCAGGAGCCAGTAAAGGCTTGAACTTATGGAGCCACTTCCAGCTCCACAAAGGTTTTTGTATTATTGAGAGGTAATGTGCGGGTGTCACCAGCTGAGTTCCTGAGTGCTTCTTTTTAACCACATGGCTGCTGCCGAGGATCCCTCTGCTGTGCTGAAAGCCTTTGAATCCCATGGTTCATGAACACAGGAGCACTGTACTGCATGACGAGCTGAGCTCGTCATGAGCATGGAAGGGGTTAATAAACACTCATTAAAATGTTTCTGGGTGTAGTCTGATTACTTGTTACTAAAATATACAGATACAACTTATGACTTACATAGTCACAGTGTTTTCTGTCACAGGCTCAGACTTTGTAGCACTATATATACACATGCCACTATTCGCCACTGTGGCAACTAGTATTCAGTTTTGTGATTTTATGGCAGGACCACTGAAATATTGCAATTCTGTGGAATTTTCCACATAATTATGGATTTGCAGCATTTACCACTTAATCGGTCATCTGCTGCATAATCTGCGAATTGTAATAAAATGTTTCTAGCTCAAACAAATTAAGAGGTAGTAGAAATGTAGCGAAGTGTTGCCACACAGTGGACAGCCCTTCACAAAAGGTGATTAGTCACCTTTCAGTTGTTCGTTGGTCAATTTTGGTGGTAAAGTGGTTCTAATGAAGTAAAGTCCTTGCCCAGACAGTATTTACATGTGTACAAATGGAAACATAATGAAATACTATCGTAACACGTGTCACATTAAGTTGTATTCTTGCAACATCATTTATTTAACCCTGCCACATGACTTTGGTCCTTTACTGCTGCATCATTCTAGTGGTGCTGCTTTCTGGTCCAAAGCAGACATCTGCCTTGATCGCATTAGACAACTGGCGTCTCGTAATAAAATTGATTAGTTTATCTTCCATTTATTTTCCATTTAACTTGTGCACATTTTTTTGTATGCAATTGCTTGAAGGTTAGGAAAATAGCACACCTATTACAGAATACATTGCTCTTTTTAGCCACATCCTTGACCCTGCCACCCCACTCACTGACCCCCACCTCAGGGCATCCAAGATCACAGTTCATACTCTGTGATAAAGCCCTTCAGCTTCTGTATATAAAGCAAGATTGCCTGGAAATGTGCCAAATCAATGAAGTCGCGCTCCCAGGCCTTCCTCATTTGCAAGTACTTCCGGAGCCATTTGCGCCCCCGTGTGAATGCAGCCACGGCCCCCGCGGGGGGCGTGCCCCATAGTTTGAAGAACTCTGCTTTATGTGCCTTTCAGAACTCCGTTGTTTTTGTTGGTGAATAGTTCACCTTTGTCCCTCCTTTTGCTGTTTTTGTCACACCCTGGAGACTGCCCCGTTTATATGGTTCACTTATCTTTCAGTCATATAAGTTTGTTTCGGTGCACTTCTTTTTCTTTTGCCTCGGCTTGTTTGGCTTTCTAAATGCGCTCGGCCGAGTGCTGTAAATCATCACCTTATCTTGTTTTCCACTGTTATTGGTTTCACAAGCTCTTTTTCAGCCCTAGGCTACGTTTTTTATCATCCTCTAGTATCAATCTATTTACAATGTGCTTTTAACAGCATGATCTTTTGGATATGATTAAAGAGGCAAACATGCTGGTATTGCTCCATTTTATGAGAATAGAAGCAGCTTTAAGTTGGGCGCTTTCAACTTTTGATGCTTTTTTTGGTTTTAATCGTTGGTGAAATAAAACCAACATTAAGGGATGCCTCCTCGTGCTCTCCAAACGCAGCATATAATGTAAGGTTACTTAACACTATATACTGCAAGTAGGCAGTGCAACACCAATGCAGCACCACCTCAGCATCAGCGCAACACCACTTCGGCACCATTCAGTCACTGAACCCCACTTCTTCAGCACCACCGCAGCACCAACTGAGCATCACTCTGCAGCACCAGAGCACCACCACACCACCAGCACAGTACCACCTCAGGATCACTCAGGCCCAGTGCAGCACCAGCACAGCACCACCTCAGCACCAGCACACCACCACCTCAGCATCAGCGCAGCACCACCACCTCAGCAACATCACATCATCCCTCAGCACTACCTCCGCATCACTTAGCACCGCATCAGCACAGCATCACGTGAGCACTACCACAGCACCACTTCTGCATCAGCACAGCACCATTTCAGTGTCATCACAGCATCACCTCATCAGTGCACCACCACCAGCACAGCACCAACTCAGCATCAACGCAGCACCATCCCAGCATCAGCGCAGCACCACCTCAACATCGTCATAGAAACCATCTCAAGATCAGCACAGCACCACCTCCACACCAGTGCACCATCAAAAGTGCAGCCTCACCCGAGCACCAGCGCAGACCCACCTCAGCAGCAAATCGGCACCAACTCATCAGCAGTTCAGCTTCAGTGCAGCACCACTTCAGCATCAGCACAGTATCATCTCAGCAGAGCACCAAGTCAGCATCACTCTGCACCATCTGAGCACCAGCGCAGCACCAGTACCTCAGCATGACTCAGCACTACCATAGCATCACTCATCACCAGCACAGCCTCTCTCAGCACCAGCGCATCTCTTCAGCATCACTCAACAGCACCACGTTTGCATCAGTGCACCACCACCAGCTCAGCACCAACTTGGCACCAGAGCAGGCCCACCACAGCATCAGTGCACCAACTCCACACCTACACAGCACCACCTCAGCAGCAAGTAAGCCCTGACACAGCACTACTTCAGCATTAGCACTGCAGCACCTCAGCACATGTGCAGCACCAACTTAACATCACTCAGCACCACCTCAGCATCACTCAGCACCTCATCAGTATCACTCAGCACCACCTCTGCTCAAGCACACCACCACCTTAGTATCACTCAGCACCACCACAACATCTACGCAGCACTACTACCTCAGCATCAGTGCAGCACCACCTCTTCATCAGCACAGCACCACCACCTCAACATCAGCACAGCACCACCACCTCAACATCAGCACAGAACCACCTCCACATCAGTGCAGCCGCACCGGAGCACCAGTGCAACCCCACTTCAACAGCAATTCAGCTTCAACGCAGCACTATTCCAGCACCAATGTAGCACCACCTCGGCATCAGCGCATTTCCACAGGACAAGCTCAGCACCACTTAGCACCAACTGAGCATCAGCTTAGGACCACCTGAGCACTAGTGCAGCACCCCTGCCTCAGCATCCCTCAGCACTACCACAGCATCCTTCAGCATACCACAGCATCCTTCAGCATACCACAGCATCACTCAGAATCTCCTAAGCATCACTCAGCACCACCTCAGCATCAGCACAGCACCACCTCAGATCCAGTGCTGCACCACTTCAGCACCACCACAACATAACTCCGCACCATGAGAGCATCACTCAGCGCCACCACTGCATCACTCAGCACCAGTGTACCATCTCCTCAGAATCTGTCAACACCACCACCTCAGCATCAGCAAAGCACCACCTCCGCATCAGTGCCCCACCACCAGTGCATCACCAAGTCCGTACCAGCGCAGCCCCACCTCAGCATCAGGGCAGCACCACCTCAGCACCAATACAGCACCACTTCAGGATTATCACAGCATCACCTGAGCACCAATCCACCATCGCCTGAGCACCAGCGTAGCAATGTCTCAGTATCACTCAGCTCCACCTGAGCACCAACGCAGAACCACATGAGCATCACCAAAGCATAACTCAGCAGCAACTCAGCACCAGTGCACCATCACCTGAGCACCAGTGCAGCAACAGTGCAGCACTGACTCAGTATCGCACAGCACCACCTCAGCAGCACCTCAGCACCACTTCAGCATTAGCACAGCACCACCTCTGCACCAGTGCACCACCTCTGCACCAGTGCACCATCATCTGAACACCAGCACAACACCACCGTATCACCACCACAGAATCACTCACCACCTCTTCAGCATCACTCAGCACATCCCCAGTATCACTCAGCACCACTTGTGCACAAGCACACCACCACCTCAGCACCACCTCTGTATCCGTGCAGCACCACCTCAGCATGAGCACAGCACCACCAAGGCACCACCTCAGCATCAGCACAGCGCCACCTCATCAGTGCAGCACCGCCAGTGCAGCACCACCTCAACACTAGTGCAGCACCAGCACAGCACCATCTTATCATCAGCACAGCACCACCTTTGCATCAGTGCGCCACCACCAGCACAGCCCTACCTCATCACCAGCCCAGCCCCACCTAAGCACCAGCGCAACCCCACCTCAGCAGCAATTCAGCACCACTTCAGCATCAGTGCTGCACCTCAGCATCAGCGCAGCATCACATTAGCACTGTACCAACTCAGCATCACTCAGCACCACCTGCCCACCTCAGTATGACTCAGTACCACCTCAGCATCATTCAGCCCCACCTCATTATCACTCAGCATCACCTGAGCACCACCACAGCCGCAACTCAGCATCAGTACAGCACCACCCCCTAACTGATGCACCAACTCGGCATCAGCCCAGCACCAGCACAGCACCACCTCAGCATCAGCGCAGCACCACCACCAGTGCAGCACCACCTCAGCAGTAATTCAGCACCAGGGCAGTACCACTTCAGTATCAGCGCAGCATCACCTCAGCACAGCACCACCTCAGAATCACTCAGCCCCACCTGAACACCAGTGTAGCACCACCACCACAGCATGACTCAGCACCACCTCAGCATCACTCATCATTACTAACCTACAACTCAGTATCACACAGCAAACACCTGAGCATCACCTCCGAACCAGCACACCACCTCTGCTCCATCTCAGCATCACTCAGCACCACCTGAGTAACATTCAGTATCACCTGAGCATCATTTCTGCACCAGCACACCACCACCTCTGCATCACTCAACACCACCTCAGTCTGCCCTCGAAATCTGGCATCTGTTGATTCTCTTTAACAACAGGGGGTGGTGATGGACAGAGTTTCTGAATTAAGCAGAATACTCTCACCCAGTCAAGAGATCAGGGCTAGATCCATCACCGTTTTTAGCTCACTGCACCATCCCAGCTCAGAACCTGGCTATATGCAAATTAATCTGTTCCTGTCCCAGTGCATGATGGGAACAGGGCAAACCAAACTACCAAGCCAATTCTTACACTGGGAAGGAAACAAGCTTCCGGGGACCGGTTTCTGGCATTTCAGCCGTCGTCGGCCCGGCTTGCTTTAATCCTGATGGTGCAATGAGCAAGGGACTCACGTCTGAGTATACCCTTCCACGCTTAGGGTGGACAAAGGATTCAAGCAAGCCGGGCCGAAGACGGCTGTAATACCAGAAACCGGTCCCCGGAAGCTTGTTTCCTTCCCAGTGAAAGAATTGGCTTGGTAGTTTGGTCTGCCCTGTTCCCATGATGCACTGGGCCAGGGACAGACTAATTTGCATATAGCCAGGTTCTGAGCTGGGATGGTGCAGTGAGCTAAAAAACGGTGTTGGATTAAGCCCAGATCTCTTGACTGGGTGAGAGTATTCTGCTTAGTTCAGAAACTCTGTCCATCACCACCCCCTGTTGTTTAATTAATCTGTTGATTCTCTCCTAGTGTCTGTTCGCTGTTCATGCTGGCAATTCAGCTACTATTTCCCAACCTCCACCCTCCTATTGTTTATGTCTCCCCTAACGAAAAATAATAGCTATAACCAACAAGCATTTACAATGCAATGGTTTCGCCTCTGGAAAAGTTAGAGCTATTGGCATTGTAAATGACAACATTTGTATTTATGTGTTGGTTTTGAAAACAGATACATAAATGGCATTGTCATTTACATTGCCATTAGCTTAATCTCTGCAGTCACTCTGCAGTCCCTAGCAATCCATAGCACTCCCTAGTCACTCTGCACTCCCTAGCACTCTGCAGTCACTCTGCACTCCCTAGCACTCCCTAGCACTCTGCAGTCACTCTGCACTCCCTAGCACTCCCTAGCACTCTGCAGTCACTCTGCACTCCCTAGCACTCCCTAGCACACCCTAGCACTCTGCAGTCACTCTGCAGTCACTCTGCAGTCCCTAGCACTCCCTAGTCACTCTGCACTCCCTAGCTCTCCCTAGTCACTCTGCACTCCCTAGCTCTCCCTAGTCACTCTGCACTCCCTAGCACTCCCTAGCACTCTGCACTCCCTAGCACTCTGCACTCCCTAGTCACTCTGCACTCCCTAGTCACTCTGCACTCCCTAGCTCTCCCTAGCACTCCCTAGTCACTCTGCACTCCCTAGCACTCCCTAGTCACTCTGCACTCCCTAGCACTCTGCAGTCACTCTGCACTCCCTACTCTGCACTCTGCACTCACTACTCTGCACTCTGCACTCACCACTCTGCACTCACTACTCTGCACTCTGCACTCACCACTCTGCACTCACCACTCTGCACTCTCTACTCTGCACTCTCTGCTCTGCACTCTCTACTCTGCACACACACACACCCAGAGCCGCACACACCCACCCAGAGCCACACACACACTCAGGGGGGAAAAGCGCAGTCCTCATTACAGCACTTAGATGCTGCAGAAAGACTTGTTGCCAATGACAGCCGATTTTTTTTCAACCTATTCACAAAAACAGGTTTGACCGACGTCACTTTCCAACAAGCTCGATGTTTTGCTGCATTTTCCTGGCTGTGGCGGCGTTGAAAGCTGCGCACGCACCTTGGTAGTTGTAAGAGGCGGACACCATTCGAAACATTCCTTAATTTCCATTTATTAGAATAATTTGTACATCGGTTTCAGTCTGCCATTTCATTTGAGTCTTTGGAGCGTACTTTAAACAACGTGACATGGCAATTTTGCCGACTTTTTTGGGCCGATTATAACCCTTGTTTCATCGCACACAGAAGGTGGATTTACTAAGCCAGCTAGGGTTGATTCTAAGGGGTGATCGCAGAAATATCCTAAGCCCCCCCCCGCAGTGGGCTATCCTGTGGACACATTAGGTGCCCTCACCAATGCGTGCCAGGGATACTGGGGGGCGAGTTAGTCCGCAGCAGTGGCCTGCAGGACAGTAGGTGTTCACGAATCACTAGCACCTGGTGCTGCTCCCACCATCAGGAGCCTCTAGTAAGGGTGATGTGAGCGCAGCCAGCAGGCTGCCACTCCTCGGAGTGGAAGCACCGGCCCACGAGCAAGCTTTGCGCTATGTTGTAATCTATACTGGACTACAAGTGTGATCCAGGGCAAGCCCCCCAAGGCTTGCCTGATCAGCAGACCGAACAAAATGAACTTCACAGCAGGATAGGAACCATGAGGCTTACAAAACTAAACATTCACACCTGGGCACAACAAAACAAGTCTCCTATTCTCCAACAACTGTGAGGTCTTAGCCGCATATAAGGTGCGGCAGTAGATGCCAAGTAAACAGTGGACGGGGGAGAAGTGTCCAGGAGCCAGTCACTGTGGGAAAGCGCACTCCTGGCCCCATCCACCGTCCCGCCGTCGGCTGGCTCAAATTCCCAAACATTTCTCGCATACTCGTCTCCCCCGCCCCCACCTGGCTCCTCTGCTACCAGGAGGGGGCGCTGTCGTCCGGTCAGAAACGTCTCAGCATATGTTGTTCCTCCTTGGGAAATACTTGCGTTATCTGCCGACTCTGCAGCTGGAAACGTTTTCCATTCAGGGGAGGGGACAAAATATAGGCGCATCTTTGCCACGGGGTGAGAGGGAAGGCGACCACCACTTCCATTGGCACAGCAATCTCGATTCGTAAGAGGCAGCCAGTCTGGCAACCCGGGTTCACGGGAAGGAACACGGACGTCAGTTACATCAAGTTGTAAAGTGTATATGTAAAGAGTTTCAAGTGCATTATTAGATCCACCGCCCTTCCTTCCAGCCAGAAGCAGGAAAAAGAATGGAAACGCAAATGTAACATCCCGGGCTCTTCGCATGCGTGGCTCACATACCGACACAGCTTTCTTCACCTCCCGCCGCTGCAGTAGGATAAAACAATGGGGAGGGAGGGGAGGAGTGGGGGCCCGGGGGAGCGGCAGAGTGTGACGGAGGAGGGCAGAGAGAAGGGTGGAGGCCAGCGGAGCCGAGCAGCTCCTGAAAGCAGCCACGCACAACATAACACGGAGACCACAGGCACAAAGACGACAGCCACGCACGAAAACCGGAGCATACATACCGGGCAAAGACGGAGACGACAGCCACGAGCCAAGCACGACATAACACGGAGACCACAGGCAACAGAAATAGCGCAGCTCATCCGTGCAACAGACACCTTCCAAATGACAAAAACATGGCTTGAGAAAAAAAAAAACACCGCCCACAGCCGCATGACGTAGGAAAAGGGGTGGGATGAGTAAAAATCGCGGGAACGCCCACGAATCTGCTCCGGCAATGATGGACAGACCGCTCTTCCAATGGCTAGCCTCCATTTATGGAGCTAGCCAATGGAAGAGCAGGCGGGACCAAAGCCAGTACTGTTCTAACATTAGATTTCGCCTGCGCTGAAAAGCTGCGCGGCGCAGCTTTCGACGAGGCGAAACCTGAAAACCATTAAAGCAGGCAGGAAGAAATTGCCAGCATTGCAAGGTCAAAAAAACTAGAAGACATTTTTTATGTTATTTCTTTTTTTAATAGGGGCTTTCAGTTTTACATAGTGTCTTCTTGGTTATATATAAGGTAACAAAAATGTTTGTAACACTTTTTTATTATAATTGGTCAGCATGGTTACAGCAGCCTGACTTCTCTACACCATAGCTTAAAGACATTGGCAAAGCTAATAGCTCTGGCTATACACTTTTAACGTCCCAAAGGTGAGACCTATTGGCTATGCCAATTCTTGCATTTTTCTGTTGACAGCCAGAGCCTTCCTCAGTGAATATAGCCTTGGGGGGCTGGTCACTGCAGGTCATGGTGACATTCAATTTCCACATGCCTCATGTTAAATACAGTGCACCTCACCTTGTGGGCCACAAGGCCTACACAGGGGTGACTTTTTAATATTTAAATGAAAGGTTTTTCCCATGTCAAAAAGGTTAATTTGACAGGCCGGGCTGCTTGCTACAGGGATCCACTTGCCAGGTTCGCCCACTCCAATCACTCTCCTCTTTCTCACAGGAAACACTGGTCTTGGCAAACAGGCAGGCACTGATGTTCACTGCTCCTGGTGGAGGTGGTCTTGGATTTCCCTAAGTGATGTTCCCTCGCCCTCAGCCCCCAGCTCTGGTCACAGGCAGAAGTCATGCAGAGCTTCTCATCCTCGCACAGCCCAACCGGCTGCTTGACAGTGGACAATTATGGGGGCCTCAAGCTCCCCTTCTCGTAGTCCACTTCCAGACACCAAATGCGATTTAGGGTCTGAGTCTTTGTAGTTTGTGTTTGGGGTCTGCTTCCTTTTGAAGTGCCCACTCCTCTCTTCTAGCCTTCCACAAGAAAACAGTCTCTTACAGCATGGGCAACTTCAAATCTGAAGGACCTACAACACCGGACATGGGAGTAACCAGAGATTCACGCCTGAATGTCAGCCACAGTGATATGTGCATCAAATGGTTATCCCAGGGCCTCAACCCTACTCTTTATGGTTCTCTCGTCAACCCCCATCTCCTTCCTGAGATGTACCCGGGCCCCATTCCAGTGACCTCTCCCTGAATCTAAGAGCACCCTTTGAAGTGTGTTGAAGAACATGGCTCTCAATCCTCCAGTGTATGTCCCACCCAGCCCACAGGGATGCAGCAATCCACAAATCTAGCTAGGGGAATTCCTTTACCTCCTCATGCTCCCCCAATGGACTCTGGGTCACCGAAAATGGAACTCAGTCTCTTCCATGTATCGTGCCATACAGAGGCACATTCATACATCAGCACACTTGCTGTCCAGCTCTACATGTTAACTTAATGTAGGCCAAGAATAAGTTAAGCACACTGCCTGTAGGCCTCATTTTAGTGACACAGGTAACAAGCATTTACAATGCAATAGGTCTCCCAGCATTAAAGTTTGAGTTACTGGCATTGTAAATGACAATGCTTTGCATTAATTTCTTTTTTTATTTGCAATTGGTATATAAACATTGTTTGTGAATGGTTAGCTGTGAGGTGAGGTTAGAGGTGGTTGGCAATGAAACACAAAGCCTGTCACTACTTCCTGGATGGGGAGGAGGGAGTATAGAAGCCCATTTGGAAGTGAGATGGAGTGTCATAAAGCTAGGGAGAATATTTTCTCTTTCCAAAGGCCATGACAATTGATTGTGCCAATGTTTGTTTATAACTAGCCTGTGTGACTACAAAAGTTATCCAAACGTATGCAAATGCGCCAACCCCACTACACTGAGGCATGTTTCCTGTGCATTACACGCAAAAAAAAGCCCTGGCCGATTCCTCGCCCTGCTTATTTCTTATTCATTTTATTTTGTTCATTCTTATATAGTGCAAACTCGATCCGAAGGTATTTATTGGAGCGCTTTACGAGAGCACCAGATGCATTGCACAAGGACACATTCCTTTTTTGGTATGCACGGGGAGATTAAGTGGTTTGCTCAGAATCACAGGATGTTGAGCGGACGCCAGCCTCGAACCTGGTTTCCCAACTCCAATGTCGGCAGTTCCGGCCGTTATGCCACATCGTTGAGAGAGAGCGAGAGTGAGCCCTGCTGAAAGGGACAAGGCGCTGCACGTACAAAGTATCATTATGTAGATTGTAGGCACACACTTCTGAGGGACCGGGTGAGCTACGCCACAGTGCCACCCAGCGCTTTTCCACCCCCTGCGCGGGCATCACCGATGCCACCTCACAGCCGGCCTCAGGGCCCCCACCGCTGCCCTTTGATGTTTCCCACTGAGCTGGAAATGTAAAGCATCTGCAGCGCACTTTGATGGTGTGTAATTATAGCACCAATCTGTAACCTGCGGGTCAGAGGTCAGCGCGCTCGCACGCTGGCCTGCTTTGTGCTGGAGGGAGCGCGGATTGTAAACGGGAAGAAAAGCCCTGCAGGGCCGGGTTGTAAAACAAGCAACAGAGGATGTGTGACTCGTAAACCTCACCGCGTGGGTGAGGGCGGGCATCGTCCAGGCAGGAAGCTGCAGTGACTGTTAAACCCACGCCGTGGCTGTGCGTATAGCCCACTGTCCCTTTGCCAACTCCCCATGGCACAGTTTGGTATGATGCAGCCATATTATCACAGCAGGGTAGTGTGTCTAACAAAAACAATGTTTGTGTGGCAGAAAATGCCCCCGGAATCCCGCCGCGGCCGCACCAGAAGTCAGGCAAGGTCGCCTGTGACGGGGGCGGGGCCGCGTCCGGACCGGAAGAGGAGGCAGGCGGAGTAAATGCGTCTCACGGCCCGGGGCTCCTGTGAGCGGTAGAGAGCCCCGGGCCCCCAGCAGGAGGGTGCGCAAGTGTTGCGGGGCTCCCTTGACCAAGAGGGAGCCCCGGGAAAGGAGCTGGTAAGAGCCGCAGCGTCAACTCTGCGGAGGGGGCACGAGGCACATGCCCGGTGCCTGCCCCTACCGCGTGCTGAGAGCGGAGTCCCCCAAAGATTGGCCCAGTAAGTTCAAAAGGGCTGGGGGGGTGTCTCGGTGCACTCGTGTGTGTGTGCTCATGTGTGTATGTATGTGTGCGACTGCGGGAGGGGGCTCGGTGCACTCGTGTCTGTGTGCGCGCGTGTATGTATGTGTGGGGGGGTGTGCTCGTGTGTGTGTGCGCATGTGTTAGCAGGGGGAGGTGTGGCTGTGTGGTACAGCTTTCCAGGAGAGGAGACAGGAGCTGGCCACAGCGAGCGCATTCGCGTGTGCGTGGCCCGCTCCATTCCCCAGCGCGCGGCCAGCTCCTGTCCCCTCTCATGGGAAGCAGAGTCGCTCACAATAGGTCTCTGGCGAGACCGCGCTTTTGTGCGGTTCAACGCCAGGAGACCTAAAAAGGACTGTTCTTTTCTTCTGATCACTACAAGGTATGTTGCCACCACTGCACTCGTGCTACTTAACTCCCCACAAAGGCAATCATCTTTCACCACTTAGGGTAGTGCTTTGGGCTTCCTCCCAGTCCAACACGACTGCAAGCTGGGAGACAGGGCTATGTCATGGCACGTACTCCTGATCTATGTTCGGCAAAAACAAAAAAAATCCACACTAGGGATCCACATACCATTGTAGCTGGAGAACTCAGGGCAGGGGTACACATCCATCCATCCCCATGCGAGGGTCTTTTCCGTCCTAATAATGGCACAGTAAGTGCTGCAGCCCACAGGTGATATTTAAATTTCTATGCAAGGAGTGTCGTTTCTACGCCATTTACTATGGCCTTATAGGAGAGTTAAATATGCCAATCAGTGTTTAGTCAATTTCTACATCTTTTAGAGGTCCTACTGCATATAAGGGGCACTGGTTATCAATGCAGCAGTGTCCAGAGTCCAAAAACCAGCAAGAAAATTGAGCAAGAAAACACACAGGAAAATGATGTTTTCTCACATTGTTTACTGAGATTGAGAAATGAAAAACAGAGATAAATGCATAGTATGGTTTTCGAGTGACCTTCTAAGACTCAATTGTAATGTATAGAATGACCTGTTTTGTTGGGACAGAGGAATTATTCAGCAATGATGCATCACATTGGGAACTGGGAGCCTTGTTCCCATTTCAGGGTCAGTGGACCATTATTTACAAATGTAATGTATGCCTTGTTGTGGACTTTTGAAACTATTACCAGTTTGATAATTCAGAAGAGCAATACATCCCCCCCCCCAGTATTCCCAAGAGATCTGTGATAATAAAGCTAACTTTCTTAATGATGTTATCCACCATAAGTGAGACCATGCAGAGGTCTTAAATTTCCCAGTAATTTTGCCTTTTTTTCTTGATGCTGTTCATTATTGGCAACTACAATTTGTGTTTGTTTTTACCAATGCTGTTCAGCATTGGCATCCAGCATAGGCGGAGCCAAAAGTGTGTATGGCACGTTTCAAAGGCAAGACCTACATACATGTTGAAACAGGACCACAGAGCCCCTCAAAGCACGGGGACTGGGACAAGCAGCCCTAGGTGCCCTCCACTTATGATGTCAGTGTTTCCAGGTAAGCGTAGACCGATGATAGGTGAAGGCTCAAGGTAAATAAAAATTCATCCTCCCCCACACCAGAGAGTTACTACGGATGGATTTGCTTTTCAAGGTTCAAGGGAAGAGCACAGCTGACTCAGGTGCTAGAAGTCCTTCAGGGACCTCTTCTTGACCGGTTCCCAGATGCCGCTGTACTGTTGTGTTAAGTCCATTTCCCTGTCTAAGTGTGCCCGTCGCAGTCTTTACAATGTGACAGAGCCTGCTGTTCTCTATTGTAGGTCCTTGTGCATACTTATTTTTATGCCTGGTGCTATCCAGCACCTTTAGATTTTGCTAAAATTATGCATATGGCACACCCACATATGGGATCTTTCATCCAGCTCTCTTCATCTATTGGTCTGTTGGTGTAATTCACATTTTTCTTCCGCCCACTACAGATCCAGCATGGTGGCAGTGGGTCAGCCCACTTGAACCACTTTGTAAGTCCTGTGTGAGTCACTGCATTCTGTTCTTTCACAAGGAGCACATCCACACACAAAGTAGTTCCCTACAAGCACACAGGACTGCTATGACCCAACACATATTTTTCTTTTAGCCAATGGTGTTTTTAAAAAAAGTTTCCAAAAGCACCACGAAGCAAGCATTTACAAAGCAAAAAGGCTGGCAGGCAACACCATGCTGGTTGACTCTTCCAGTTCTTGTTTTTAGTTGCGTTTGCTAAAATATCACCCTCTTCTCAAATCTTTTTTTCTTATAGATCGCAAAGATTTTACAGAAACATACTTTTTAAAATCTCGGCCACCCCTCAACATCTTTTGTAAATAACTTCGCCTCCAGCGTATTTATTATGGCGTACATTTAACAATGCTCTACATATGGTCTTTACCATGTGAACGTTGTGGGATGTTAATAAACTGCAGCCAGGGGCATGTCTTACCTTTACATTTTCTAAATTCAAGCGCTGCAGCTTTGAACGTTCCGCAGAACCACTGTGCAGAGTTTGTCGTAAAAATGGCTAGCTAAACCAGGGAGCTACTTACTTTCAAATATAAAACCGTGTACAGTCACTGAACAATTAAAACGTTAGAAAAAACAGCAAACAGCAAAATATGTTGATAATTAAAAATGCAGTATAACAGTTTCATTTAAACAATGGGATATTCCCATATGGTCCCTGGACCTGGGAATCAGTTATTATAAAGAAACAATGGTCCAGGACCAGTTATTCAAGGAAGAGTTAGATTAACAGAATTATCAACCTATTTGAGCTTACATTAATCAGCTCACAAACGTCTGTAAATCATGAAAATTATTAAAACAAACATGTGCAGAAAAACCACTAAGTATTATGACAATATATTTATTTAGTCATATAAAGGAACAATCACTAGAGGGTCAAGAAGGTAGGAGAATGTTATAGGGAACGTGTAAGAAAGGGTGCTCAAGTGTATATATACGAGTCAAGAGAGCTCAAAGTGTGTAGAAAAGTAAAGGGCATATATTTACAAGACTGTACAGAACTGATATCCAATAAACAGTTAGATGCAACCTGGCCACATGCACATTATTAATTTGAATTATATTTTCTAAAGTTGAAAGGAGAGTTTCCTTAAGGCTGTAAACAGCTGTGCCCCAGATTGCCAAATTCATTCAGCCAACTCTTGCCACACATACGGGCCTGAATATTACATTCCATGGATGGTCTGGGCACCACCGTCATGGTTTGTATCTACTGAATAACGAGATTTGTCCTTCCTTAGTTGGCCCTTGCCACTTTACGGGCATTGGTGTAACCAGGTTTTGGACTCCAATAGAGCATTGCAAGATTAATGAGGGTCACTTCACCAGTCCCCTTGTCCTGAGGAAGATCCACATGGCTGAGGTATTAAAGTCCCTTGGTTGCCGATAAGCCGGATCGAAATGTCGACGCTACGCTAGGATTTAAGGGACCCCCCCTGACTCCAGAATCTCAGAGCTGAACCATCAACTTCGAAGAAGGACCAAGAGGAAACCCTTGTCACCAACAACTGGACTTTGCCCACCAGCACAAAGCAAAAGAGGGATATTGTGTCCCTGAGGCAACAGACTTGGAACTGGGTGAAGAACCCTCGTCCTTGGCTAAAACTCAACACTTCCGAAGTGAGGGACCCCTTCGGAAGCCACAAGCACCCTCAGACTCCCCTTGATTGGTGGACCCAGTCCTCTGCAAAGTGCAGGTAAAGCAGCTCTCTGGATCTAAAGAATCGATGGCCATCGGCCCTCTGAGGGATTGCCCAAAATGAAATGGTGAAGCGCATTCTGGGAGTTGTAGTCTGGCTTTCACTGAAGTTACAAGCCTCTACAGCACTCCCCTAGACCGCAAGACGTCATAGATCCTTTTCACTACTTTTAGCTCTACCAAGGCTTGTTGGTTGCCAGTCGGGTAACTGACCCCTTAACTCTACGCTATTTCAAGTAGTCACTTCACAACACCTGCGACTGACGTCAGCAACAACCCCGCTCTTGTCTATTTGCAAGACCTTTTTGGTGGGGTCGTCCCTTTGGTAAAAGCAGCTTTGGCGCGACTTCCGTTTAAAGACCACAAAGAGCCAGGACAACCGCTGCATCCGCACTCCACGGCTCCAACTGACTGTTGGGCCCTGGTCTTGGGACCCCCAAGGACCGCTACCCTGCGACGGTGCAAGGTACCACGACCCCTATGTGACTGATTGTCACTAGCAGATGCAATGCTAAATGTCCTCACTTTTAAATGCATTTATTTTTTAATGCTTTGGAAATCTATATCTCCGGGTATATGTATTCTATTTAGTTCATTTTGGTCTGGTCAATTACGTATGAACCCTTGTGGTACTGTAAAATACTCAACACCTGTTCCTCCGGTAATGCCGGACTGCTCCGTGCCACACTACCAGGACTGAGCTAAGGATTATTGTTGTGGATCCAAGGTTCATGTTTGAGGCATTGTGATAATATTGCATGATAAGGGTGCCCCCATTACCACATAATATTCTACTTTCCAACAACGATCATACAGTACCGACGACATTCATCCAACAATGAGATATTTCTTGGTCATGGGCAAGGAGCTTACATTGCTGTTCCTTTATGTACTTTTTTAAAAACAAATAACAAAAAAGAATAATTCTTAATATTAGTGTTGAATGAAATGGGTTCATGATGAAATGTAATGAGGATTCCTCATGAACCACAAATAGAATCTGTTGTGCACCTGTGTGAGTGGTAGAGAAATGGACTGAACTCTATATTTGTAAATATGTCATTGTGATACATGTGATATGTAATCATTTTTTATCATATATTTTCTATAGATAATTGTTGTCAATAAGTAACAGTCCTGAAGAAGGTGGTGTATTGATTTTTGTCCAACAAAACACTGCGTCGACAACTTTTTATTGCAAAAAAGAATTTGGGATGCAAATTTGTCAGTATCTGTAACTAATTGGATGCAATTGTGTTCTCTTTCTCATTTATATCTGTACTCTGTGGAGGCCAACATTCTTCTTCTAATGCAACATTTCTTGCTCCTGTCTCTCAGGTCATCTTGATCCATCATTTTAATGTAAAAGTGAGTGACAATTTGAGAATATATGCATTGAAGGTATAGTATTTTTTTTACTGTTTTTAAAATATTTTCTTGTACATGTATTGGGAATTAATATAATACACGTTGGACTATTTTTACATGTATATGAGTTCAGTGTGTTAAGAAAAGTGAGTAAATGAGATTTTATTTTGTACAGTAAGGGATTCCTCCTGGTTGAAACCTTTATGTACTGGCTGCACTGCAGTCTAATAAAGGCATTTACTCACAGGTGGCTGTCGCGAGTCCACCACCAAAACATTCAATCTAATTGGAGTGCTAAGTTCTAAAACTGAAGCCATTTACCGTAAACACATATGTGTTTCTGGGAACCCTTCAGCTGCGTTTGTGGTGATGGAGGTGTCTTTTGCAAGAAGTCATTTTTGTGTCCTTTCAGATGGGCTAGGAGGCCAAATTTCTACATACTGTGGAAAGAAAATATCAGCCAAGATGTCCTTCGCAGATGTAAATGAATAAAATAAATGTATTCATGACCAGCAATGGTCAAAGTTCTAGAATGATTGGAGTTGTTACACCACTCTCCTTATTGCATATGTCTAGAAAGAGTATATATTTATGCTGAATCAAATGTAAAAGTGGTGCATTGTATGAAGAAAGCAAGCAAAGCAAACAAGCTCTCCTCTTCTGAAGTGCTGTACAGGCAGGGTAGGCCCTTGAACATTTTTAAAATAAAGTTAAAAATGGTGCATTTTTTAGCACATCTTGAGAAACAAACGGGATAAAAAGTCATAAGTTTAAAAGGCAGTTCTTAATAAGTTCCCTTGAAATATCTAAATAATTGAGAGAGCACTCTCAGCCAGTAGAAATAATGTAATCTCATCCAAATATCGCTTTTTAAAAGCAAAAATATTCAAATAATGTAAGGCATATATGTGATTTGTTTTTATATATGAAATGAAAAACTTACTAGTATGATATGAAAATGACTACCTTGAAGCCAGATGACCAGCATGAGTTTCTGTCAAAGTTGCAAGTGAAGATGGAATCTGCCTTTTGATGGGTTACTCTACAGACAGTACGTTAGTGCATGGCCCTGCAGCTCACCTCCATTTCTTTTCACAGTAGATTTAGCAATTGTTGGTGTTATATAGTGCTTCATACCTCTAACAGAAACCAGTCAATCAATCAATCAATCAATCAGATATTTGTAAAGCGCGCTACTCACCCGTGAGGGTCTCAAGGCGCTGAGGGGGTTGGGGGAGTAGCTACTGATCAAACAGCCAGGTCTTGAGGAGTCTCCTGAAGGTCAGCAGGTCTTGGGTCTGTCGCAGGTGGATGGGGAGGGTGTTCCATGTCTTGGCGGCGAGGTATGAGAAGGATCTGCCACCGGTGGTTGTTCAGTGGATGCGTGGGACGGTGGCGAGGGCGAGGTTGGCGGAGCGGAGCTGGCGGTTGGGGGTGTAGATGGTGTGTCACTTGTTGAGGTATTCAGGTCCGGTGTCGTGGAGTGCTTTGTGAGCGTAGGTTAGGAGCTTGAAGGTGTTCCTCTTGTTGACGGGAAGCCAGTGTAGGTCCTTCAGGTGGGTGGTGAAGTGGCTGTGGCGGGGGATATCGAGGATGAAGCATGCAGAGGCGTTCTGTATGCGTTGGAGTCTTTACTGGAGTTTGGCCGTGGTTCCTGCGTAGAGGGTGTTGCCATAGTCCATCCTGCTGGTGACGAGGTTTGTCACAATGTTAATAATGCATCTTGTGTGCAACAACAACCAAAGTGCAGTACTGGCTTTCCCACAGCTAAATGGCTAGTTACCGAAACTATTGAGCAGGATAAATCTTTAGAGTTTAATAACCTCATGAAACTTAAGGCAGTATTTATCTGATAATCTAGGATAAAACTCTTATGCAATATCAGTGACGGTGTTAGACTCAAGTTGAATGAGGCAATGTGTCCCTACAGGGGCGGCCCATCCGTTTGAGCGGAGTGACGACGCCTCACAAAGAAAAGCCCTCGGCCAGAGCTGAAAAATAAATTGGTAATAAAGTTTATTTGTTACCATTTTATTTTTCAGCAACCAACCCGTCCTAAACTGAGTGACAGGACGGGGAGAGGCCAGTCCTGACGAGTGCCAGCAGGGAGCGGTGAGCTCGAGTTTAAAATGTGCATGTCTCTTTGGTCAGCCGTCTTGCAAAAGCCAGCCAGATATGCACATTTTAAACTTCTCTAACCTAGCTGTCTTAGAAAGCTGGGATAGAGAAGGTGCTACCCTGAGGTGCTCTTGAGAGCGGTGAGTGAGGCCGCACCCTCTAATCCTGGCACTGCTCTCATTCTGGTGAGAGCAGCGACAGGATTGGTTAGGGGAGTTGACTGGGTCCCGTATTGGAGCTCACCTTGAGTGAAGACCTCAGGAGGAAGACGTTGCGCAGGAAGGTAAGTGTATTTTATTTATTTTTGTCAACCACCCCAGCATCCTCAGTACATGCCAGCCGCCACTGTCCCTAGATATATCCAATGAACAGCAAATAAATTAGTATTGTCATTTAAATGCACCTTGAAGCAAAAAGAGCCTTAAAGCCTTCTTCAAGTTCCAAACCATGAAGAATTATGAAATAATTAAAGTGCATTACAGAAGGCAATATCAATAGTTAGTCAAAATACATAATGAATACATATTGGGAATAAGCATAAGCCTTCTGTAATAAAGAGTCTGACATGAAGTACAGTCTCAGAGCAAAAGTATTCTAAGTCTAAATCAAGAAACACACTGCTTTACAAGAGTTGGGCAATCCAGGCTGGCTCAAATTCAAGAACAGGCATTTTTGTTTTATAAAAAATGCAGTGAAAAACACAGTATCAGTATAGGGTGAATATTACATAATTTCACAAACTGACAAATCAGAATACAAAATGTAATACAGTATCATCTGGCACATTTTAAAACCATCCCCTAAATGTTACTAGAACAACCCCTTTTACCTAATTTCTTCGGGTGTGTCAGTAAAGATCTAGTTACACTGAAAACAATGACCGTCTCACAGAATGAATAGGCTTACAGTAATACAGGGAGAAAGAACCTTGAAATTAAAGTCTTCCTCCGGAGTTTCTCAAGAGCAGCAGGTCGACACAAAGCCTTAGAACAGTGCACATTTTGTTAAGTGTCATTAGAGGAGATATGATAAGAAACATCATGGCTGTGACAGAAATCGAAAATGAAGTTAAGACCTAGTCTGGGCCTAGTTTAGTCAGACAGGAAAATACAGTTTTAAAAGATGCAAAATGTTTGGTTTGTTTTATGCAAAAATTTTCAGACATTAGACCCAGAATCAATCAAAATCTGCTCCCTCACAGCTGAAGGGCAGACAAATGGCCCTTGCATTACTAGCCGCGCGACAAGCAATTCTGACTAGATGGGGCACTTCAGAAGTCCCGGATCAGGTGGCATGGTTACAAAAACGGTGGCTAACTCTAGCCATGGAACGAATGTCCATGGTAGCAGAACATAAAGCGGATAAATATGTGGAATTATGGTCTCCGTCACTTGCCCACATACTTGCGAATCCTATGGCTTATACCTCCTTAGAGACAGTCGCTAAAATCCACCTTTGCTGCATATCTAGCCTACCCCCCCCCCACACTCAATAGGGGCATACTACTCTAGGTAACATGCCGGAAGCGACATGGGGATTGGGCGGAGGGAATATGGGAGGGATGAAAGGGGGGGGTAAAAGTAATTTTTTGTATGTGTTTCTTTTATTGTTCTTGGTTATTTCTTATGTTCTGAAAATGATCTCTTAACGCTGCCGGCCCCTGGGTTGTAGGAATACAGCTGTGTTTGCAACCAGTACTGACCACCGCTGCCGGCCCCAGGGTTGTAGGCACAAAGCTGTGTATGAGGTATAGATCGATAAATCAACAGAATGGTTCCACAAAAGCTGCGTTGCAGGAAACTTCTCGAAGCAAATTGACACTTGTGATCCCGGGGCCCGATTCACAGAACTAACTTAAGACAAAATCCTAAACTTACTTTTGGTATTCACAAAAGTTAGGATTTTGTCTTAAGTTTGTTTTAAGACAGACTTAAGACAAACTCTTAACTTCTGTGAATACCAAAAGTAGTAAGTTTAGGATTTTGTCTTAAGTTAATTCTCTGAAACGGGCCCTAAGGGTTGGCATATGCAATCAGCAGCAAAGTTACTGCATGTAGGTAAATTGGTGATAAAAATGCAAATATAAAGTCAGATTTGTGTTTCCCTTTCTCTAATTTTGAGAGCTGAAATTGTGTACTTAGGATGAGCAAAGTGACTGAATGAGCTTGTCACCATTGACCAGGAACAGCCAAGGCCTAGACTCATCTCTCCTTTTCATGACCCTTTCTTCAGAGCTGCAGCTCAGCATTCATAGAGTGTGATACTTTTCCCTGGAGATGAGAACTGAATATTACTTGGGCTTTCAAATCTGCCTTTTGGGAATTTGAGAACTATAACGCTGTTTTTTTACAAGAGGTGGTCTATCCCAGACTTGTAGGTTTTTATTCTTTTGAAGTGGACTTGGTGACTAGCTTCATAAAGGCAGAAGATCACTTATTTAGAATTCTCCATCATGTTGGACCTCTCTTACAACTGGGGCTTGGAAATATTTTCCTGCCATATTCTAAGAGCAATGCAAAAACAACAGTTGATGGGCAGAATGCAGAACAATGTCATACATTCACCCCCAGTACAGAGATCTGGGCCTAATTCCATCGTATTTTTGCTCACCATGCCATTCCAGTTTGGACCCAGCCATATGCAAATCAGTCTTTACCCTGTGCCCCATGGGAACAGTCCAGCCTGAACTGCCAAGCCAGGTCCTCACTGGACTGGAAACAAGCATCCTAGGACCGGTTTTGGGGTTTCACCCCTTATCAGCCAGTATAGCTTGACTCCAGTGGCATGGAGAGCACGGGACCCAAGTCTGGGTATACCCGTCCCACTCGGGGTGACAAATGCAAAAACAACAGTTGATGGACAGAATGCAAAATAATGTCATACATTCACCCCGGAACAGAGATCTGGGCCTAAATCCATACATTTTTTGCTCACCATGCCTTTTCAGTTTTTACCCAGCCATATGCAAATCAGTCTTGACCCTGTGCCCAATGCGAACAGTTCGGCCCGAACTGACAAGCCAGGTCCTCCCTGGACTGGAAACAAGCATCCTAGGACCGGTTTCGGGGTTTCACACCTCATCAGCCTGGATAGCTTGACGATGGATGTAACCCAGATCTCTTGACTGGGGATGAATGAATGATTTATTCAGCATTCCGTCCATCTTTGTTTGCGTAGCACCCATATTCTAAGAGCAGGCGTAGGATAACACTGGAGGAAAGTGGGTGAGGGCAGAGACCATAGGAATGTTGAACAGGATGTATCAGTGTCATCAACGATCAGCATTCTAGTGAAACCTGAACCCTCAGAACCACATTGAAACGGAGAGACTGCCAAGCATGCCCGCAATGCATGAATCCCTACTTAGCCGAGCAACGCTACAAAAGATGTACGTCCTTCTGACTGGAATCGCCAAACCCCTGTCACCTACACCCTACCCTACACATGAAGTGGATGGAAGAACCGCTATTAATCAGTTTCTTTAACTACCTACATGCAAGGACGCATCAGGCGAAGAAAATTATCCCTTTTAACTGAAGCACATGGAGTTGCAGGTTATGGAACCAGAGAAAACTGATGTCCTATGAGGAAATCCTAATGAGTAACCAGAAAAATATGCTTAGAAGTGAATGCTGGAGTCCCAAAAATCATAAGCAACCCAAAGGGGCAGGTTACAGCTCCAAAAACGGTCCCAAACTTTTGTTGTTGTTAATACTATTTGAATCGCTTATACATTTTTGCTCCTATTTCCTATTTTCGTTGGTATGAATAGTTTATGTTACAAATTTCGTACAGTAGTTTAGAATGGTTGATGGGTTACTTACACCTTTCTTTGAAGAGCCATGCTACTCAGGAAAAGCTCATAAAATGAGCCATGGCTACAGTTCAGGAAAGTGGGTTGCAGCTAAGAATTTGTTTGGGAAGAGTGAGAGCTTAGTCACAACACTTCTCAGAACTTCCATCTCTCTTCGTAGCTTGGCAGACATGTTTGCTACAAATACTGGATGACTAAACGCGTGTCGGTTTATAAACCAAAGAGCGACCACAGCGGAAGAACCAGCACAATACGGTCACCCTTCTACAAATGTTATTTCCAGGGGAAGGCATTACACACTTGCATAATAAGACAATTTCACTAAAAACAGGTCATAATTTAGAGCAAAGTATAAAATCTAAAAAATTAACATAGAATGCCCTACAGCTTCACTAACACTCGCTTAGCATGTTGGATGTGAAAAGGGGGAAATCGTCCATTTTAGGATCCATGGAAGAAGGGAGTTAACCAAACAAGTTTATCAGGCAATCGCTGAAATTCTCAAAATATATATTTTATTCTCTAATTGTTGAACTCCTATTTTTGCAACATGTGGCTTCCTCTAATGCAATGTAGTCTCTACTTGAGCACTTAACTAGCGGTTACAAAACCCCTTTCAAAGTAGCCTGAGCTACGCCAACAGCGTTGGCTGTAACCAAGACACACACATGGAGGCTGGCATGGAGCCCATAACTGTGCTTCATTGTTTCTGTTCTTTGTTTATGACTCATACTAACTGGATTCCAAAGGTCATCAACAAATTTCCTAGAATGAGCTCTCGTCATACATATAATCAACAAGGGTTTACTAATATTCCACGATAGTCACATTCCATGTAATGAGGTTCGCTTTTTAGTTTTCAAAAGAAAAGCCATTCTCGTACCAGTCTTTTCCGAATGGTCTGTCGCGTGTTCCCAAACCCGAAGACGAACAGTTCGGTTTGGAAAGGTTAAAGCCCATATTCAAAGAACAGCTGAGGGTGAAGCATTATGGGGGAGGTCTCCAGGGGACAGCTGAATTACACCAAGTACATGAAACACATGAAAGGTGATGGGAGGCTGCATGCAATAAGTCTAACCAATGACAATAGGCCGGGGTAGCACTCTAACCCATCGTTGTTTTGCTCACCATGCTACAAACGGTGTGACCCAGCTATAAGCAAATCAGTCTTGACCCTGTTCCTCATGGGTTGGGATGCTACCCAGAGAATTGCTAGTAGTTGAACTCATTGCAAGCATTTCTCCTATGACCTTTTTTTGTTTCATGTATCGCCCTAAGTGGCATGGGTATGGCCATACTTGGGTCCCATCCTCACTGTGTCAATGGAATCAAGCTGTACCCAGCTGATGAGCCCATAGCTAGGGCAGAACAGGTCTTAGCCTGGCAGTTCGGGCTGGACTGTTCCCATGAGGAGAAGGGTCAAGGCTGATTTGCATATGGCTGGGTCTAAACTGGGGTGTCAAGCAAAAGAACGATGGCGTGGAATGCTACACCAAGCGATTGCCAAAACTTATGCTCACCTGGTGGACGCAGATCTGCCTACTTGTCAATGGATTCAGAATTATTTAAAATAATTTTGAATATATAAAGGATACTTTGTTGGAGAGGAAGAATCCATTCATTACACCTCCATGAAAAGGACAGGCCACGGTTAAACCGCAAACACTGGCATTGGTACATCTGAAACAAAAAGTTAAGCAAACCACGACTGTGCTATAAAGATAAGCTTCAGCGTCTTCAAGTAGGAAATTAATTGATCATTCCCTTGTCCAGTCAATTGTCGATTACATTTTATTTTATGCCGTTAACACATACAGAGTTGCCACGTTGAAGAGGTTTAAGAGTAAACATATATACTGCTTGTGTCCACTGCTTTAAAAGGGAAAAAAATAGTGCAGTTAATCATTTAAATGTGGCGAGTGGGCGGGGCTAGTGGCATGGCCAGAGGCAAGACATGACATACTTATTGACTTCTATACTAGTTGTAGCACATTTCAAAACCCATGAGAAATGGTTTCTATGAACAAAATAGGTTAAATCGTTACACAAAACAAAAGACAAACAGTGATATATAACAGTTCCTTTTTTAGGTCTCGCGACCTATCGATGTGCGCAAGCGCATCGAGCGGAGCGAGAATTCATGTGGCGAAAACATCTTCAAACCAAAGGGCTTTCAGCCCCGCGGTTTTCATGAAGTTCACGTGAACATGCACGCGCATCGCATGCAAGCCCAGCCTCTCCCGCCCCCATCCGGCATCAGGCTTCTCCTCCCCTAGCAGCACTCCTCCCACACCAGCAACTCCCCCCTCCCACACCAGCACCTCCCCTCTCTCTCCACGCAATCACAGCCTCCCCCTCCCACACCAGCACCTCCCCCCTCCCACACCAGCACCTCCCCTCTCTCTCCACGCAATCACAGCCTCCCCCTCCCACACCAGCACCTCCCCCCTCCCACACCAGCACCTCCCCTCTCTCTCCACGCTATGGTCGCCTCCCTTGCCATGACTCAAATCTGTAAATGCGTGTTGGAGGAAATGTTATCTTATTTAGAACACCTAGAACTGATCTCGAGGCAGCAACATTCATTACAGCTGACACACCCGGCACTTGCTAAAGCCATGCCCTTCCTCGTTGACACCATTACTTATGCTGCTTGTCACTGGTTTCATATGCGGATTGTATCTCCCTGTATTACTTTTTTATCTCAGAAGCGTGTTTTGATTCTGTTGCATGTGTTACAGAATGTCAGCACCGCCTTGAGCCAGTGCAACTAAAGCACTCTTTCATTATTCCTCCACAGTGTTGGCCGTTTCCTGTTAAGCTTGATCTGTTTCATATCTGCCTCCGTAGTGATTTCTGGTGTGTGTGCGCTCACTTTACAGTCAGTTCCACCAAGCTCTGACCTTAATGCAAGATCGTACAGTCATGTTCATTAAGCAGCATCCCCTTCTCACCTACCATTTTCAGAGGGGGTGTTAATCCCTTCTGTAATTCTACCCTGGTCTGTTTTTGTTACAACATTCAATTTTGCGATTGAATTATTGACGTCTTCCCCCAGGCATCGCATGCAAGCCCAGCCTCTCGCATTACCAGGCTCTCCCACCCCCATCCGGCATCAGGCACTCCTCCCACACCTCACGGACATCTGTTCACTTCTCCTCCCCCTCCCCAGCCAGCTTCCCCCAGGCCCCTGCTGCTTCACACTCTCATTGCCGTTGGCCCCCTCCCATGCCCGCCGTGTCGGATTTCTCCTCCCCCCTCCCCTTCTCTGCCTTGTTTTTTAATGTCTTACTCTCCTCTGTCCTGCCAAACCTATTTCCTTTTTTCCCCTCATCCTCTTCAGTCCCCTTCTGCCCTCTATCAAGCCGACTCCCGCATTCACTCCTCTCCTCTCTCGCCCTCAACTTACCCAGTATTCTCACCCCCTCCACTCCATGCTCCCCTCGGCCCACCTCACGCCTCTTCCTGGTGACTGCTCTCTGCTGCTTGCCCTCAGCTTCCAGAATCTCCCTCCTCTCTCGTGGTTCCTGGAAACGCTTCATAGACTGGACTGGCATCCCTGCAAATCCCGACAGCCAGATTCACCACGTGCCGGGGTCGAGCAGGTTAAAAAATCACTGCACTGTGCCTGGATATCTTTTAAAGGGTCTTAAAGCGCTGTCGGGCACGCTCAATGCTGCAGACAACCAGTTTGTTCATCTTTACAGATTTCATTCGTGTGGTATTAATATTAACATTCGTGTGGTCTTTCTCTATGCGCCTGAAGACTAATATTTATCAGACACTAAACCTTTCATCTGATTTCAAATGGATACCACGCTTTTTAATGTATATCCTTAATTTCCATTAGCCTTTTTTATTTTTTTCCCTTCATTTCTCCCTCCGTTTTTTTTTATTATACGCCACTCACACATGCAACGCCACTCACACATGCAACGCCACTCACACATGCAACGCCACTCACACATGCAACGCCACTCACACATGGAACGCCACTCACACATGCAACGCCACTCACACATGCAACGCCACTCACACATGCAACGCCACTCACACATGCAACACCACTCAACCATGCAACGCCACTCAACAATGCAACGCCACTCAACCATGCAACGCCACTCAACCATGCAACGCCACTCAACCATGCAACGCCACTCAACCATGCAACGCCACTCAACCACACAACGCCACTCAACAACCCAACGCCACTCAACCATGCAACGCCACTCAACCACGCAACGCCACTCAACAACGCAACGCCACTCAACAACGCAACGCCACACACACATGCAACGCCACTCGCACATGTAACGCCAGTCACACATGCAATGCCACTCACACATGCAACGCCACTCACACATGCAACGCCACTCCACCATGCAACGCCACTCAACCATGCAACGCCACTCAACAACCCAACGCAACTCAACAACCCAACGCCACTCAACCACACAACGCCACTCAACCACGCAACACCACTCAACCACGCAACACCACTCAACCACGCAACGCCACTCTAACACGCAACACCACTCTAACACGCAACGCCACTCTAACACGCAACAACACTCTAACACGCAACGCCACTCTAACACGCAACGCCACTCTAACACGCAACACCACTCAACCACGCAACGCCACTCTAACACGCAACACCACTCTAACACGCAACGCCACTCTAACACGCAACAACACTCTAACACGCAACGCCACTCTAACACGCAACGCCACTCTAACACGCAACGCCACTCTAACACGCAACGCCACTCAACCACGCAACGCAAATCACACATGCAACGCCACTCAACCACGCAACGCCACTCACACATGCAACAACACTCACACATGCAACGCCACTCACACATGCAACGCCACTCACACATGCAAAGCCACTCACACATGCAACGACACTCAACAACGCAACGCCACTCAACCACGCAACGCCACTCAACTACGCAACGCCACTCAACCACGCAACGCCACTCACCCACGCAACGCCACTCACCCACGCAACGCCACTCACACATGCAACGCCACTCACACATGCAACGCCACTCACACATGCAACGCCACTCGCACACGCACGCAACACACACATGCAACGCCACTCACACATGACACGGAACTCACACATGCAACAACAATAACAAATGCTACGCCACTCACACAGGCAACGCCACTCACACAGGCAACGCCACACACACAGGCAACGCCACTCACACACGCAACGCCAATCACACATGCAACGCCAATTACACACGCAACGCCACTCACACACGCTACACCACTCACGTTCCCAATAGGTATCGCAGTAGGAAAGTTGGAGCCATTACTATTGCAAATAACAATGCCTTTTATTTTTTTATCATTTTTAAAACATAAAGGGCTTTGTCATTTACAAAACCAATAGCTCCAACTTTCCTAATGCGAGACCTATTGGCAACGCCAGTGCTTGTTTGTTATATTTGCAGCTTCAATACTGTTATTTGCTGTTACTTGGCACAATACTACATATTCTCGAGCATGAGACACACACAGAAAGATGTGCACAACAAAGCATTCTACACATTTCCTTTAATATTCCCCCAATAGTGCCTCGATGTCCTTCCTCTTTGCTCTCACACGAAAACAAACACAGGTAACAGACACACATAAGCAGACACTTACACAAAAGAATCGGGTGGGATTAAAGCCATTCTAACCTCCTTCCCTCCTATAGCTTTCTCAATTGCACTGTCACCGGGCTGTCTTGATTCCTTACAATACAGCATGATGGTGAACACCCGGATATCATGCAAATGAGCCCACCCCGAATAGTTGAGCGGGGGCTCGGCTCAGGGCTACAGAAGTGTTTCGACTGTCAGAGACAGGTTACCAGCCCTAACAGCAACGCGCCCTTCCTTTCATGAGTACCGGTACTCTGCTCAGCAGTAGAGAAGTGCCGGTACCTGGAGTGATAAAAATAAGAAGTGCTGGTACTCAGTACCTGTGAGTACCAGCTCATTTAAAGCATTGCTTGTGTCACAAACGATTTAACATTATGACTGGTGCAGACAGCATATTTCCACTCTGAACCTTTGCTTTTATGTACATTTTTAAAAAAAAGTGTTTCCACCACCACCTCTAAGTGAGACATCTCATCCGAATCTTTTTATAAACAGGATCATTCAGGTGACCTGCCTACATCTATTTCCTAATGTGTCCTTCTGCACCTCAGTTTTCCCTCAGCTGATAGCATGGAGGCAGGACAAAAGAGGCAGAAGAAACAGACCTGGGGCCTTATTTATGAGGCTGTGCGTCACTTTTACGCCTCTGGTGCGTCACTTTTTGTGACGCACCGGTGGCGTAAAAAATGTGCCTTGTTGCGCCATATTTACAAAGTGACGCATCTAGGTAGATGCGTCACTTTGTAAACCCCTGCGCCACATTATACCTGCGCCAGGTATAATGTATGCAAGGGGGGCGTATTGACGCAAGAAAGGGTCATGGAAGTGACACAGTGAAATCTATGAGATTTCACTGCGCCATTTCTTGGCCGCTAATGCGTCAAGATCTTACGCCTGCTTCATGGCAGGCGTAAGACTGAGGCAGGCACTAACAACATGGGACTTGCCCATGTGAAAGTACACATTGCTGGAGTTGCGTCACTTTTGTGACACACTCCAGCAATGCGTCACTTTTGCGCCTACAGATACGTCAGAAATACTGACGTATCTGTAACTCCTTGCACCATGATGCATCATATTATAAATATGACGCATCAATCTTGACGCAAGGAGTGCGCACTGAGAAGTGAATCTTCGCTGCTTTCACGCAGCGATGTGTAATTTCTCATAACTGAGGCCCCTGGAGCCTTAATGCGCCTGTGACATCACTGCCTACTTGAGCTCTCGTTGGCCTTTGACATGGTTTGTCTCACTACACTCCTATAAAGACTGCGCTAGAGGAGTTCAAGAAACTGCCCTCAAAAGCTTTGCTTCCTCCCTCACTGACATACCACAGCAGTTGATTTGATGAGTCAGAGGTCAAGGGCGAAAGTGAGATGATCAGTTGTACCCAACGGGTCAACCATTGGCCGCTACTTCTTTACAGTTCACCTTATCTCATTTCTTCATTCGCCTCAACTCCTATAGGTATGCTGATGACATGCAACTCATCCCAGAGCTGGAAAATCCATTACATATTTTATATTTTGTTATGTTATAGGCATTTATAGCGCGCACAGCTACTCAGAGCGTGTCACGGCGCGAGCCAAGCTGGGGTGAAGGTCAGCGTATCGTTAAATGAAGAGAAGAGTTTTCGGCCGTTTCCTGAAAAGCTTTGGGTCCTGAATGCCACGCAGGTCCAAAGGAAGAGAATTTCGGGCCATAGCTTCCTTATAGGCCAGAGACCTGCCACCAATACGTGTGAGATGAAATCGAGGGATAACTGACCTAAGCTGCGCGGCTGAGCGCCGCTGTCTCGTAGGGACATAGAATTTGAAAGGCTTCCTGAGGCATGCAGGGTGTGGTTCGTACAAGGCTGAGTGAGCCAATGAAAGGGCTTTACATTTTACTCTTTCAACCACTGGAAGCCAATGAAGATCATGCAGGTGTTGCTTTATGCTAGATCTCCCAGGAATGTTGAGAAGAGACCTTGCTGCTGTATTCGGCCCCACCTGCAACCTCCTCAGCAAGTATCCTGGCAGGCCAATATACAAAGCATTCGCATAGTCAATGCTTGAGAGGATCAAGGCACGAGTAACCATTTCCTTGGCTGCCCTAGGGAGGAGGCGGAGGAATGTCCTATGTGGTTTGAGAGTGCCAAAGCATTGACCCACCTAGCCTCTTAATCTGTGTGGAAAACCAAAGATTTTCATCGAACCAGATTCCGAGGTTTTTGGTTGGATGCCCCACCGAAGTAGGCAGTGGGTAGTCCGCCAGCCAGACTAATTCCCTAAACTAGGAAGGGAAGGTCCCAAACAGGAGGATTTCTAATTTGTCCTTGTTACATTTAAGCTGCGCGGTGAGGAGACATCTGGATTCCAGCTCCATCCATTGATGCTTACAAGGAAGTGACCACTGGATACTAGCCAATCACCTCAAGTTGAATACCTCAAAAAACATTCTAACGTGGGGCAAATGGGCTAACTGTCTGCCTTCGGGCATCTCCATCTAGCACCAGTTTCACATTTAATGCATTGTCTGTCGTTCATAACATGATCACCATGAAAGAGCTCAGCACCATTGCTAAGAGTAATGAGACTTAGGAGCATATGTTCAAGCCCCTGTCCCCACCACAAAGTCACTTTTTCCGACGTTGTGGCGGCCTTAGGGGCTTAGCCTTATTTACAAGGTAGCCTTAAGCCACTTAACGTGGCTTAACACTGCCTTGATAATAGGGCCCCTTCATGCTATGGTTAGCATGAAAGGGTTGGGCAGTGGGTGTTGCGGTGGGCGTTACACCACAAGACCCATTGTTTTTAACGCAGCCCCCTATGCAACAAGGGTGGCATATATAGCAGGCAGTGCCAAAATTAGGACCAGGGCAAACCTTGTCTTAAGTTGATGAAACGAGGAGAAATACATTATTTCTCCTCGGTTTTGCTTTTTCCATGTGTGCTGGCTTGTGCAGCGCACATGGAAAAAGCATTTATTGTTTATGTACAGGAAGGTTCTCCTCCCTGTACATAAACAATCTGTAAACAAAGTGCCATTTTGTCACTTTCATGTGTGTTGCATGAAGCAGCACACATGAAAGTGACAAAATGGCATTTCAGGATTGTTTATGTGCAGGAAGGGACACATTCTTACACATTAACAATCACCCCTCGCACACAGGCACCCTTGCACCACGGTGCAAGGGTGCCTGCGTTGGCGTTACACTGCTAAGTGTAGCACCATAGCAGGGGGAAATACAAGGCTGCACCCTATCGTTGTATATATGGTGCAACCTTGTGTTTCAGAGCTGGCGGAGAGAGGCGTTAAGCCAGGAAGGCTAACGCCCCTCTCCGCCACTTCCTTGTACATATCTCCCTTATTCCTTCCAGATACAATGGGCCGCTCGCCACATATTCATTCATGTGTTAATGCTTGCAGGGCTATTATCAAAGTAGCAACATAATGAAGTCCAGACAGGAGAGTCACAGTGCAGCCACACTTAATTTTTACAAAAAATATTAATCACTAAAAACATCTGAAGGCAGACAAAAGCGTTGAGGTCAGTAATATTCCCAAAATCCCAAAAAAACATACAAGGTCAGAATGTCAGGCGATACCTTCGTATCAGAAGAAGCTCCTCCAACCTAAACAAAACTCCTAAGCTCCTTGCTAACTTTGCACCGGTGATGGTGAGTCTGGGAGAAGCACTGAGTCTTCGGTGAAGGGAATTCAACTCTTCCACTGCAATGCATAGAAGCGGTGCTTAATTTGAGCTGGTGTTTGCAGGTGGGGCCCACAGACACTCCTTTTTGGGAATCAAGACTTATGTTTCCATCGTTAGACTATGACCCAGAACAAGAGAGAGAAAGGCAGAAAAGGGGGAAGGAAAGCGGAAGAGGATGATGGAAAAACAGTGACAAAGGGGAAAACAGGAATTATAAAGGATTGCCAGAACAAGACAAGTGGGCAGGGACTGTCGATACGGTGGATCAAAGAAATGTGAGGTGGAATCCAGATTGAGCAACCTTGCTATTTGGCAACTCCAACATTAGGGAGTCAGCTGCTGGATCTGAAGGAATGCTTTGGGCACTGGCCACTTCGGGGCAGATTTATGAAGGGCTTGCGCCACGTTTACGCCGCCATTGCGTGACACAACGGCGCGGAAACGTGGCGCATCCCTGCGCCCTATTTACAACGTGACGCATCTAGGAGATGCGTGACGTTGTACAGCACTGCGCCATGAGGAGGCGTTCCTGCGCAGGGGGGGGCGTTCCTGCGCAGGAACGCCTCCTGAAAGTGGCTGAGTGAAATCTATGAGATTTCACTCAGTCACTTTCAGGGCAATGCTGCGTCAAAACCCTGCGCCTGCTTGAAGCAGGCGTAAGGCTTGAGGCAGCATTGAAAGAATAGGCCCCCCAGAGCATTGCTGGAGCTGCGTCGCGCTTGCGACGCAACTCCAGCAATGCGTCACTTTTACGGCACAGATGCGTGACGCATCTGTGCCGTTTTTGCCCCATGGTGCGCCGCATCATAAATGCGGCGCACCATGGGTGGCGTAGCTGTGGCGCGCTGTGGCGCATGTTAACTGGCGCATCCCTCGGGATGCGCCAGTTAACATAAATCTGCCCCTTATTATTTTATAAATTAAGCACTGCATTGACTTTTGTAAATTCCACTGAATCCTGAAATCTTAGATTGTATTGCCTGCTCCTGTGAGACAGCATGCCACAGTCTTGGTTTCAGGGCAGTGGCATATCTACAGAGTGAATAACACGTGCCAATGCATTTCAGTGGAAACCTAAATGTGTAAAAGAAAGGAGACGCCCCTTCCCAGACATGCTTATACAACTTCAGGATCAATTGAATGTCTGTGGGCGGTGATAAGCATCATGAATGGCATTGCATTCAAGCAATGGCACATGAATTTGGGCTGGCCAGCATGTGATTGACAAATACTACAGCCAGTGGCTGATTGGGCTGGTGGTACGGCTGAATATATGATGTTACAACGCGATGATCAAAATGATTGCGGTATGTAACATTGCAGTTTTTACACCGCAAGTCGTTACAATGACTTGCGCTGGATGGCGCTGGACTTAGGAGCAGTAAGATTTACTATTCGAACACTAGTCACGTACAGCTGGGAAGGTGTTCGAATAGTAAATCTTACTATTCCTTAGGTTATAGCGCCATCCAGCGCAAGTCGATGTAACGCTTGCGTTGTAATGGCAGCATTTTAAATGCATCGCGGGATACTCACCGCAATGTAAAGGAAGTTTCCCGGTACGGCTCTCACCTCTATATATTTAGCTAGATGTTTGCCATAAATGGCGTGGATTTGGGCGAACCACTAGATGCTCAAGCCAGAGACTGGCTCTGGCTCAGCTTGAAGTCTGATGGGAACCTTGAACACGATTCAAGCCACCTTCACAGTCCCTACATCTGCCAATCCTGTATCCTCTGGTTAGAATCCCAGCCTTGTCTAAATATCTGTGAATCCCGGAAAACCTCTAGGTGCAGAAAAAAACATACAACATAGCCTGTGTCTGTTTTTAAGAACTGTTTTGTCCATTGGTGAGGTTTGAATTAGGTGAAACTGCCCCCCAAAAATGTGGATTCTGCCTGTCACCCATACTTTAATTGCATCCTCAAAGAATGACAGGCAAATCAGTAATCTTTGATGTCAGATAGAGACACCAATCTAGTGGTTAAATTGCACAGTTTGAAACTGGAATATCTGGGACCAGTAGAACTTTCCTGCTTGAAGAAACTGTAATCCTAGGCAAATATTTTATTTCACCAAGCCTCCTTTTTGTTCATTATCACATATGAGAGCACCTTCAAAAATATGACTTCCGGGTATCTGCTGTCCAAAAACCTCTTGTGTTTGATTTAATAACCTCTAATGTTGCTCCATGTATGATAAGAATCTAGGCCATGTAAATAGGACATATGATAAGTGACTTTCCTCTTAGTGCACTAGTAGCATTTGTAGTAACGGAGCCACCCGGCCCGCACACGTACGCACACACGCACGCATACGCCTCAGGGGCGGGGTAGCCCCTGGGTATAAATAAACTGCCGGAAGACCGCTCGGGGTCTTTGGCCCTAACTATCAGACAGTGTCGTGTGATCATTTGAGAGTTATAGTTAGGCCCCACTTTGCGGCCTAGGCATCCCATGTCCCGTGTCCCCGGACACTACACTGGCGACGAGGCGGTCTCTGTTACCCGCGCCTCGCCACGCAGCGGTGCCGGTCCTCCAGTGCCCACGTGTTCGCCCGGGCCCTGCTCCGACGAGCCCCGGCGTCGGCACTGCCGCGTGTGACCTGCACCAGGCCGTGGTGCTACAGGTGAGCTCGCGCCTCTCCGAGGCCGCGGCCTACGGCCCGCCATCCTGCCCGCTCCCCAGCGGCCTGCCTGCGCTCACGCCTGCGCTCACCTTCCCGCGGCGTGTGGCATCCTGCTGCCCGGGTGTGCACTCTGTCTGCTTCCGGCGCTTCGGGGGGCGTCCTTCGGCCCTCGCGCCCGACCCTCGGCGGCCGCGCTGGGAGCTCCAGGCTCGCGCGTGCGCACACCGCGCTGGTTCGCGTAAGCCCTGATCAGCTCGCGCGTCAGGCGGCCGACCGGCGTGAAGAGCCCTGCGTCCCCTCACGCATCGGGCGGACGTCTCTCTACGCTCGGGGGGTGTGTTCGGCCCTCAGCTCGGCTGCGCTCCCTGCACGCCTACGGCCATACCTGCTGCATCATCACGCCCACGGCCATACCTGCTACTTCATCTTCCATAACCTCGCCCCTGGCCGTCCTGCTCGCCTGGGGCCTACTCCTGCTCGCGTCTCACAGACAGGACGCCCGGCGCCGCCCCTCTTCTGCCACGTGGGACCTGCTTCCCTCCACGCCTGCTCAACTAGGCCTCTCCGAGCCTCGCTCTGCATACTCTGCCACGTGCTCCCACCTCAGCGACGATGAGCGTCCAACAGGATGCCGGTGGTGCCACGGCCGTGACTCCTGCTCAGAACCAAACCCCTGCTCCAACTGGACCCCCGGCCACGGTGCCGCCTCCTGGTGCTGGCCCCGCTCCTGGCGCTGCAGCAGCCGCTGCGCCGGCACCCCCGGGACATGGCCTTGCGGCGCCGCTGCCCCCGTTCAGCGAACTCGCGGATCCCTCTACGGCTGCGGCTAGATGGCGCCTGTGGATTGGGAGGTTGGAGCACTACTTTGTCGGCGTCCGGGAAACCGATGGAAAAGTCAAACGCTCCCTGCTCATGTGTTATGGCGGAGATGAGTTGGATGAGCTCTTCGAAACGCTGCCCGATCGGGGTGGCGAACAGGACTACGACGCCGCGGTACGAGCGCTGAACCTGTACTTTGACCCCAGGGTAAACCCCGACTATGAGTGGTTCAAGCTGCGTCAAGCCAGGCAAGGTGAGACGGAGCCCATCGACTCGTTCTATGCCCGCCTACGGAAGCTGGCAATAGCCTGCGAACTCCCTGACCAGCGCCTAGAGATTCGCGCACAACTGATCCAAGGGTGCCGGTCGGTTCAGCTCAGACGCCTCATCCTCAGGCAGCCGCGGATCTCCCTGGATGAAATCCTTGTCCTGGCACGCTCGCATGAACTCTCCAACGCCAGGGCAGACGCGATGCAGGCTGCCCTCGACCGACCCGGCGCTCCCGTAAAGATCCCTCACATCAAGGAGGAACACGTGGACGCCATCAGACGACGGCCACCAACCCAGAGGGGGGCCGCACAAGCTTCTTCCCGGAATTCTTGTGGGAATTGCGGTATGGACCATCCCGCTGGAGGAAAGTGTTTTGCGAGAGGGAAAGTCTGCTCCAACTGCGGAAAAATGAACCATTTCGCCAAAGTGTGCCGAGGCAGCGGCAACCGCCGCCCCAGCTCGAGCGGGAAGAGCCCTGCACAAGCGGTGCGGCAACTCTCCTTAGATGACCCGGGCCCATGTGGCGATGCCTCCAGATCAGCATTCCGCATTGATGACGACGACGATGACGTGTTCTTCGTCTCCTTCGTGGGGAGGGAAGGCTCCAGAAGAAGACCACCCCCGATGTGCGAAATCTCCATCGCCGGCTCACCCGTGCAGGCACTCATTGACACCGGGGCATCCGTCAACGTGATGGACAGCACCCAGTACGAACTACTGTCACCTCGCCCACCACTGTCACCCTCAAACGCCAAAATCTACACCTACGACAGCGACGACCCGCTTCCCCTGAGAGGAGTGATCGAGGTGACAGCGTCGTGCAATAATCAGCAAGTCAAGACCAAGTTCCACGTCACGGGAGGCAGGCGCGGCACGCTCCTAAGCTGCCACACGGCTGAAGATTTGCAACTAGTATTCTTCGCGCGTCAAGTGCATGAACTACACGCGGAAGCCATTCTGCGAGACTTCCCGACCCTGTTTAGAGGACTCGGCTGCCTTAAAGGAAAAACGTTCAAGCTACATGTGGACCCAACTGTCAGACCCACTGCCCTCAGACAGCGACGAGTACCCTTTCACCTGCGGCCGCAAGTGGAGGAAGAATTGCGCAAACTCGAGAAGCTTGGGGTGATCGAAAAGGTGTCGGGCCCGACGCCGTGGGTGTCGCCGCTTGTGGTCGCCCCAAAACCGAAGCAGCCAGGCGCTATACGCCTGTGCGTGGACATGCGTCTCCCGAACAAGGCAGTCAAAAGGGAACGACACCTGACGCCGACCATGGACGACATCGTGGCAGACCTCAACGGCGCTCGCTGGTTTTCCAAACTGGACCTCAATGCCGGATATCACCAGCTCGAGCTGCACCCGGACAGTCGCAACATCACGACGTTCTCCACCCATGTCGGACTCCGGAGATACAAAAGGCTGAGCTTCGGGGTGTCGTCAGCTGCCGAAGTCTTCCAAAACGCCATCAGGGAGACACTCTCAGGGCTAACAGGAGTCATCAACCTGAGCGATGACATCCTTGTCTTCTCCAAGACCTTAGAGGAACACCACGTCCACCTTTGAGCCACCTTGAAACGCCTCGCCGATCACGGCCTCACTCTCCATAAGGACAAGTGCTCCTTCTACAAGGAATCCGTTGATTTTTTCGGCTATATCTTTTCCCGGGAGGGGCTTCAGGTCGACCCGAAGAAAGCGGAGGCCATCCGCACGGCTCCCCAACCCACTTCCGCCACAGAGGTCAGGAGTTTCCTGGGGATGGCCACTTACTGCGGACGCTTCATCCCCGGGTTGGCATCCCTCTCTGAGCCACTACGTACCCTCACCAAGTCGGGCCAACCGTGGGTGTGGACCGCCAAGGAAGACGAAGCCTTCCGAGCAATCAAAGCTGCTCTGATTGACGACAAGGTCATGGCCTACTTCAGACCACATAGGCGCACAGAAGTAGTCGTCGACGCAAGCCCCGTTGGCCTGGGGGCGGTCCTCATGCAAGAGACCGAAGCACACGAATGGGTACCAACATCCTATGCCAGCAGGGCACTGACTGCGACGGAGATGCAGTATGCCCAAATTGAACGCGAAGCACTGGCCATCAAATGGGCCTGCCAGCATTTTCACCTTTACCTATATGGACACGAGTTCAAAGTAGTATCCGACCACAAGCCACTTGTACCTCTCTTCGCTGGAACCGCCAGGCTTGCCCCACCCAGGATTGAGAGGTGGGCTGTCCAACTTCAATCGTACCGCTTCGAAGTCATATACCGGCCAGGCGCCGACAATCCCGCGGACTTCCTCTCAAGGCACCCTGGCGCCGCCGATGCGGCTCTAACCACGGACGAAGCGGAAGATGTCGAAGAGTACGTGCGAATGATCTCTCGGGAAGCCTGCCCAGTAGCCCTGACCCTGGAAGACATCGGAAAGGCCACAGACGCGGACGAGTGTCTCCTCAAAGTGAAAACCACACTGTCCAACAGGAGCTGGAAGCACTTCCTGGATGGGGTCAGCGCCCTTACGCCTCAGGAACAGCTAGCAAGACAACAACTTTGGAGGGCTCAGAGTGAACTAAGTATCGGACCCCATGGTGTGATTCTCCGAGGGACGGCGATCGTGATACCTGCAAGGCTACAGGAGGAAGTCGTGCGCCTCGCGCACCAGGGACACCAAGGCGTGTCGAAGACCAAAGGACGCCTACGCAGCAAGGTGTGGTTCCCCGGCATGGACGCAGCAGTAGAGAAGGAAGTTGGTAGCTGCCACTCGTGCACCATCACAGGCCGAGAACCGGCTCCCCACCCAGTGATCACCGAGGACCCCTGCAAAGAGCCCTGGTCAAAAGTCAGTGTGGATTTTGGATCCTTTCTGGATGGGCGGCACACCCTCGTCCTGATTGACTCCTACTCTCGCTTTCCTATCGTAGAGGTCGTACCCTCCACAGCGTTCACTCACGTGAAGAAAGCCCTAGAGAAAGTGTTCGCCATGGTGGGTCTGCCAGAGGAACTGAGATCTGACAATGGCCCTCCTTTTCAGGGACGAGAATTTCAGGCATATCTAGCTGCACGGGGCATTCGCCACAGAAAAATCACTCCACAATGGCCCCAGGCAAATGGGGAAGTCGAGAGATTTATGCGGACCCTAAACCGCGCACTGCAAATTGGAATGGAAAGAAGTGAGGACGCAGAGGAGTGCCTGTCACAGTTCCTCAGCGCATATCGACAAACGCCCCACTCGACCACACGCTGCGCCCCAGCGCACCTGGTGTTCAAAAGAGTACCAAGAGACTGCGTGCCAGCTACCCCAACCTGGTGTCCCCCAGAGATGGACCAAGAAGCCACCCAAGAACGACGACAGCGCACGAATGACAAGGCCAGCCAGGCTAGGAGGGCCCAAACCAGGTCACTGGTAGTTGGTGACAAAGTAGTCCTCAAGAACAGACACCGACACTCAAAGTACGACCCTGCTTTTGAACCGGAAGTGTGGGAGATCGTGAACATACACGGTACCATGGTGTCCGCATCCAGAGGCACACGAGCTGTGACCAGGAACGTGTCATGGTTCAAGCGTGTCTCCCGTGAAACTGGAAGAGCTGATTCTGCATCCGAGTGTGCTGAGGACGAAGACCTGGAGCCGGTGCAGGAGGAACCACCCACAACCCCACCAGAAGAAACAAGATCGACCCCACCGAGACCCGAGCCGGGACGCCCATCCAGTCGCGGAAACACCTCGAGCGACACTCAACATCGACCTGAGCCACCAGCGGAGGTGGAGGGTTCGGAAGGTCGCCAAAGCCAAAGATACCACCTGCGACCGAATCCGATCCCCAGCCAAAAGCTAAAGGACTATGCATGGACTATGAACTAATGATGGGCTAATCATGGCCGGGACTATTGATCTGTAAGTTTGGAGGGATGTAGTAACGGAGCCACCCGGCCCGCACACGTACGCACACACGCACGCATACGCCTCAGGGGCGGGGTAGCCCCTGGGTATAAATAAACGGCCGGAAGACCGCTCGGGGTCTTTGGCCCTAACTATCAGACAGTGTCGTGTGATCATTTGAGAGTTATAGTTAGGCCCCACTTTGCGGCCTAGGCATCCCATGTCCCGTGTCCCCGGACACTACAGCATTGTTAACTGAAATGTCTCTCAGTTCATGTTCAAAAACTCTCACTTTATTTTTTTAAGAACATTTTTTTTATTGAATTTTTGCAATGCCTCTTTAAACACAAACAAGACCACAACCCACCAAGACAAGTCACACAAAGTCACACGCCATATACGAAGGTTAAGCATCACCCGCATCGAGTCCCTAATAGTCCCGCCATTTGCCCCATATCTTCTTGTGTTTCCCTAAGTATCCCTGTGCTGCATATATGGGCCCCCCTGTAGAGCACACCAGTCTATCCCCCTCCGCCATTCGGTCATTGAGGGAAGTCTGTAGCGGGGCCCGACTAGCCGCATCGGGCATTTTCCGGGTGAGCCAGAAGGGTGGGGGCCGGGTTTGTTACTGGGGCCCCCTGTAACAAAAGCGCAGCAGCAGTGTTCCCGCCAGCACAGTTACCCCAACCCCGGGGCCGATCTGACATAATTGCCAGGAATGATTTGCGTTCCCAGTCCGGCCCTGATCTGGAGACCTCATTGGTGTACGATTTCACGCTTGGCCACCAACGTTGCAACCCCATTAAAGACACACTCCAATCTCTGCAACTGACCCGCTATGGGAGCCTTCGCCAGGCAATCCAGGGACAGCAGCTGGTCCAAGAGTGAGGAGAATTCCTTCCCAGTATCCACCAATAGGGAACCAGTCTCGGACAGGACCAGGCCAGATGAACAAAATCAGCATCCAATGAGGGGCATGGAAACTCTCACTATAATTAGCTACTTTTCAGATAATCTGATGCACAAAGGTGAAACACTTTCGCTTGTTTAAGAAATACACTTTCTTGAATTTTGAAGACACCATATCATACTCTAATGTAACCTTTGTTGCATGAATTACACAACAAGTATTTTCAGGGCTTGGATGTGCATAGGCTCTTAGAGCCAGAGCCATTCCTTGTCTTGCCCTGCTCAATTTCTTGGCTCGTCACCTCTAAAATGGTGCAAGAGTATTACAGGCCAAGCCTAAAAATGCGGGGCCTCATTTATGAAAAGTGACGCATCGCTGCTTGATAACAGCGATAAGTCACTTTTCATTGCGCCCTCATTGCGACATGCTGAATGTGTCATATTTACAGTATGATGCATCATGTTGCAAGGAGTTACAGATACGTCAGTATTTCTGACGTATCTGTAGGCTCAAAAATGACGCATTGCTGGAGTGTGTCACAAAAGTGACGCAACTCCATCAATGAGTCATTTCATATGGGCAAGTCCCATTTCAAATGTGCCTGCGTCAGTCTTACGCCTGCTGTGAGGCAGGCGTAAGATATTGACGCATTTGCATCCTAGAATTGATGCAGTGAAATCTCATAGATTTCACTCTGGACTTCTACGAGGCTTACTTGCGTCAGAATGCCCACCCTGCATACATTATGCCTGGCGCAGGTATACTGTGGCGCAGGGGTGTACAAAGTGACGCATCTACCTCAATACGCAACATGGTGCATTTTTTACGCTGCTGGTGCGTCACAAACAGTGACGCACCAGCAGCGTAAAAGTGACGCAAGGGCTCATAAATAAGCCCTGCGGTTCTCAAATTCAGAAGTAACGCCTAGTTATACGGTCTGCATGTGGAAAAGACACCTGGCATGAGCTTTCAGGAGCCCCAGCCGCTGGGAAGGAAGGGTTACTTCTAAGTAGACCAAAGTCCCTCAGCAGGAGGGCTGACATCAAATCTGTTTTATGGCATGAGGAGGAGGCCAGCTCAGAAATAGCTCATTCATTTCCAATAACATGTTTAAATGAAAGTGGAAGCGCCCTGCCTGGAGTGTCTGTTTCACAATGGGGCCTTTCTTCGCATGGAGGCCTCGGCGCTTCCAGCTGAACCCGCCCTCTGCAGTGGGCGGTGTGATGAGGCTTAAGTAAAGAGGCATCTTTATTTAATATGTAGGGGCTTTCAGCATCGAGGTCCAATCCCACCCCTGGGACTGAGAATGAATGACTGGTACTTTCTGTGCAGGGCCCCCTGCTGGGGGAATGTCCCTCAGCACTGACTGGTGACCAAAGTCCTGCATCAGGATAATAGTTACTGGGAATTTTTTTTAGAGCAGACAAGGATGTTCCTGTAAATAAGTGTGTGGAAGCTGTTGGCAAATGTGATGATCTCTGCCACACTGGCACTTACTCACTGATCTCACCCATCATTCATCTTACCTCATTCAAAACTTACTGCTGGGGCAGCCTGTGCTCCTTTTTATGGCACACAATTTAAGTGACTGGTTTTCTTATGATGCTGCAAATCCAATTACCAAGTTCTCTTCGCCAGGAGATCTGATGAATATTTCTCTGGACCAGTTTATTCGGAAAGGCGAGTTCTCTGGGCCAGTAACTCTGAAGAGCAATGGGCTCTGGGCCAGTGGTACATTGCATCTTATATGGACTTAGTTGCTACAATAACATGTTCTGTGGGCCATTAATTCTATTAGGTGGACTGTAGGGGTAATAAGAATCCGTTTTTGAATGTTGAAGCCGGCTGGCCAATCAGAATTCTCTCTTTTGTAGGTTATAACTACCATTAAAGGCCATCAGGGGGCACTCCATGGCTGCCAGCTCCCTGCCCTTCAAAGGTGCTCTGTCTCCTTGCCCCCTGAGCTCTTTTCTCCAGCTCACTCTGGGCAAGGGGTTAGACAGCTCTTCTGCGGTGTTCCAGTAGTGCAGCTCTGGCTCTTTTAAGTGAAGATGGCCTCTCTTTGGGCCTTATTTACAAACTTTTGACGCATGTCAGCGCAGCAGGCCTTCCTGCTGCACTGTCGTGGATCAGAAGAAAAGGGCAGGAACGCGCCGTCTCAACAGCATTCCTGTCCTTCTCACCTGCTTCGGTGCGCAAACAGCAGCCATGCGCTAACACAAACACCCTTGCGTCATGTTGCAAGGGTGCCTGTGTTGCAGAGATGATTGTTTTTGCCATTGATTGCATTTTGCTCTTTCTATGCGTGCTAAAGAATGCAGCACGCATAAAAAGAGGAAAAAACGAGGAGAAATTAAAAAGAATTCTCTGTGTTGCGCCACTTCTACTCCTCCCCTGGGGAGGCGTAGAAATCTGACATATTCCCAGGTTTAGGATTCCTCGTAAATCTGGGAATGTTTCAGATTCCATGGGTGTTTTGCATGGGAACACCCACAGCAACACCCATGGAATGCCCCTTTCATGCAGTGTTCTGTGTGAAAGGGGCACATATATACAAGGCCATGAAAAGCCACGTAAAGTGGCTTGGCGTGGCCTGGGAAATATGCAGTGGCCCATTTTAAGCCACCGGAGTGAAAAGTGCTGCTTCGGTGGCGCAAAAGTGCCTCTGAAGAGGCCCTCAGTGTGTTGTGCTGGTCTTTCCCTTTCTATCACACAGAGGTAATGTAAGACTTAACAAATATTGGAAATGTGGAAATGAAAAACAGACTCGCATCTTTGTTTTTTTCCTAATGGACAATATGCCTCACAGGAGAGAGCTGCCCTGTTGGAAATTATACTTAGGAGCTGTTTAATCTCTCGCCCACTCTGAGCTGAAATCACTGCTGGTTAAGAGGTGCTGGTGCTAGTAGCCACATTGCCCTTACATTTGGGGCAGTAACAGTTTTTAATTACCCTCTCCTGAAGCCCACAATTGTGAGTAGGGTAATGGTAGTTATTGCTCACAAGAATGGGCAATAACACTCAGGTGATACACAGGAATTGCTTCCAGTCTCTGAAAATGTGTTGAATTACGTGTCAGAGTACGCGCAGGGTTTGGACAAAAATCTGCATTAAACAGTGGCTTGAATTCATCTGCTCTGGAGACTTGCCTGTCTTGAGTCTGGCTATACAGGAGATTACTACTTCTGGTTGGATGGGTTGGTCAAGCACTTCCACTTGTGCATCTGAGCGATGCTGCATACAAGAATGCACCAACTCTGCTTGGAGACGTCTCTTAAACGGAACGCTATGTACATTTTTAACAGCTGTGGATTTACCTGGGTCATCCCCCCTCAAAGCCCCAGCTGAGCTCCTGGTCATTACAATTCTTAATTTTGCAACCGTTGCACCTAATTTATAGGCTAACAATTTATCAGCCATCTTCCCATGCCTGTAGTACCGCTGCTGCATGCTCCACCTTATCCGAAGCTAGCATTTTGACTTTTGATCACTGAAGGCCAGTGCTGCATCCTCATGGAGCCTTTTCTTTTGTGGAACTCTCCTGTGCCTTTCACGTGTTCTCTACTTTGTATATCCTGGCTGACGCTGGTCTGAGTTGATATGACGCTCCCACTGACTGTAGCCTTAACTGCATCAATCAATCAATCAGAAAATTTATAGAGCGCGCTACTCACCTGCGAGGGTCTCAAGGCGCTGGGGGCGGGGTACTGCTACTGCTCGAAGAGCCAGGTCTTGAGGTGCTTCCCGAAGCTGAAGTGGTCCTGGGTCAGTCGTAGGCGGGTGGGGAGGGAGTTCCAGGTCTTCGCTGCCAGGTAGGAGAATGATCTTCCTCCGGTGGTAGCTCTGCGGATCAGTGGGATGATGGCGAGGGCGAGGTTGGTGGACCGAAGCTGGCGGGTGGGGGTGTAGAACGTGAGTCGGCTGTTGAGGTATTCCGGGCCTATGTTGTGGAGTGCTTTGTGTGCGTGGGTGAGTAATCTGAACGTGATCCTTTTGCTGACGAGGAGCAAGTGGAGATTTCTAAGGTGGGTAGAGATGTGGCTGTGGCGTGGAATGTTGAGGATGAGTCGGGCGGAGGCGTTTTGTATGCGCTGGAGACGGTTCTGGAGTTTGACGGTTGTTACGTCAAACTCCCATGGAGTAACCGCTGAGCACTCCTGCACCATTCTCTGTTAAGTATAGACTAATACATTTCTGTACTTCTTCTTTGACTTTTTTATAATGCAATAAACCATCTGTCTTTCTCCAGCATCTATTTGGAGTTGGGTCTATGGTTGTACTTAGAATCAGGGAAATGGAGATGTGATCTGACAACGCTGAATGTCCTGAGTAAGAATGGGAGACTCTTGGACAACACAAGTAGGTGATCCAATCTGGCATATGTGCAACGTGCTGCTGAATAATAAGTGATGTTATTATTGTTGTGCACACCATATGCGCTCCAGGCCCAATCTATGGAGTCACTCTCTTCCCTCCACTGACATGGAGACTGTTTGATCTGTTTTCAGAGAGGATCTATCCCTAACACCGTCCATTGCCATATTGAGATCCTGCTGCCCCCTCTGTCAAGTCCAACTCTTCCAGGTGTAAAGCATCTGTGATCATGTTTCTAAGGAATACACTCCTGGCCAGTGTTAGGAGTGTAGATATTGACCAGAGTGAGACTGTATGATCCACATCTGAGCAACAGAGCAGGGGATCTGCCTGCATTGTTTGTCCTTTCCTTTCTGCTGGCACACAATAGGCTGCCTAGTGCCAATGCAGGCACACTTGCACCAGCCTTGTAGGAATTATTGTTTCTGTGCAGGAAGGGACGCCCTCCTCCACAGAAACAATCAATGGAGGCGTTTCTCTCCTTCAATCTGTGCTGCAGAATAAGGAAAAAACGAGGATAAATAAAGATATTTCTCCTTGTTGCGCCTCCCCTGGGGAGACATAGGCTTTTGATGTATTCCCAGGTTTACAAGTCCTTGTAAATCTGGGAATGTGTCAAAATCCATAAGTGTTGCGTGAGAACACCCACCGCAACACCCATGGAACGCCTCTGTGATGCAGAGTACGGCAACGTAACAACTTGCATTGCTTTGTCTTACTCCATATCTACGCTGCCATGAAAATCCACGTAAAGTGGGTTTGGGTGGCCTCGTTGATATAAGCAGTGCTTTAAATGGGAAATTAGAAGAGCTGGTTCTTACTAATTAGACTTGGAATTTAACAAAAGCCACATAAGTAAGCTTTAATGCAAATACTCTGATTGTCATGTAAAGCGCTTAAATGCCCGTGGGCCAAATGTGCGCAATGTCACACTGCCTTCTTAAATAAGAGACATGGCAAGCATCAGCTTTTATGTCATATAGTGCAGAGCCTACTTTTGGCAGTTTGATATTGCACGAATTTGGGCCATGGCCATTTAAGCGCTTTACAAGACAATCAGGACATTTGAATTAATGCTTACTTTTTTAAGCACCACTGGTTAAGGGAGTTGTCCGGAATCACAGGATGATGAGCCGACGTGGGATGCGCACCTGGTTCTCCAGTTCCAGTGTCGGCATCTCTGACCATATCCTCATTCTTGTTGCGATACCAATGAGAACCTAACACTGCAGGAGCAACCCTGCATCGGAATACACAGGCTGTTGCCAGCCAGAGAGGCACATAAACACGCTCCATCTGAAAGGGTCATTTTCAGTTTTTTACCTTGCTCGTTCCAGTACTTCAGGGCCTGAGCCCTGCTGCTTCTGGGAGTACCAGTACTCTCCTTGCCTGAAAATAAGTTCCGGTACTCAGGGGAGAAAACTGAGAAGTGCTGATACTCAGTACTGGCCCATTTAAAGCACTGGATGTAGGTCTGCACTCTGTGCCGCTGCTGGGTCAAAAAAGTGATGCAATGGTGGCTCAAGCTCCTTGTAAATATGTTTCTTAGTTCACAGCACATTGCTAGCTCTTCATAGCCGGATATGTCACATAATATAGGTACAATATGTTATGTTATGTTACAATAGTTTATATAGTGCTCAGCTGCCCTAGCAAAGGGGCGTCCTGGCGCTTTGCAACAGAAAAATGACTGACTTCAGAGAAAGAAATAGAGCATAGAACAAGCAGGCTTAGTTTCGGGGAAAAAGGTGGGTTTTGACAGCCCTTCTGAAATCCAAAAGGTTTTCCCGTTCGCGTATATGTGCCGGCAGGGAGTTCCACAATTTAGCTGCTATATAGCGGAAGGAACATCCTCCGCTCGGCAGCGCTTGGGTATCTTGACCAAATGTTGGCCAGCAGAGCGCAGTTTTGTATGTCCGTCCAATTACTGCTATTCACTCGCGCCAGGTCTGTGCTTACAAGAGTTATGTGCTTGTGATATAGAACAATAAACCAGAAAAATTCATTTGCTTGCCAAACCCCCAGTCGTCGCGCATAGAATGTCAAGTAATGACAGTAACCGCTCAGCTATCGAGGAGTATGAATGTCCCTTACTAAAGTCACCCCTAACTTGACCGTACCAGAGAGAAGAATGGCAGAGGAACCACATTTTAATTTTTGTGTTAGTCTTGTTGTGTGAGTGTGCATCTCTTGACCTACACATATATCTCGTCCCTTCTTGTAAAGCATTTTTAAAACAGCAAGACTTTGGGGGGGGGGATTTTGAACCTGGGCGTTGAAGCTACTGTAGAGGTAGAGTGTGAATCCTTTGAAGCCATGACTACTGCTTCCCGATGAAGAAATATCTTTTGACTCTACTTGCGTATGGTCCATTGCTTCTCCTGCATTACTCCCTCCACACCCCCCCCCATAAAAAATACCTGAAGAACAACCTCTTGAGTCCCTACCAAGGAAAATATCAAAACATAAAACAATCAATGCACAAACGTTGCCCTCCCTTCTCATCCCAATCCCCCAGGAATAGTCCTTGTCGAGCTCCATAGTTTGTGGACGGTGGATGTCTGCCCCCCCCTTTCCCACCAGTTCCCCTGCCTCCAGAGATTTTGTCTGTAAGTTCCATAAAAATAGGGGGCCTCATTTATGAGAAATGACGCATCGCTGAGTGAAAGCAGCGATGCGTCACTTCTCAGTGCGCACTCCTTGCGACATTCTTGATGCGTCATATTTAATGTATGACGCATCATGTCGCAAGGAGTTACAGATCCGTCAGTATTTCTGACGTATCTGTAAGCGCAAAAGTGACGCATTGCTGGAGTGTGTCACAAAAGTGACGCAACTCCAACAATGCATCCTTTCACATGGGGCAAGCCCCATGTGAAAGGGCCTGCGTCAGTCTTACGCCTGCTGTGAGGCAGGCGCAAGATTTTGACGCAACGGTGTCCTAAAAGTGACGCAGTGAAATCTCATAGTTTTCACTGCGTCACTTCTACGACCCTTCCTTGCGTCAATACGCCCCCCTTGCATACATTATACCTGGCGCAGGTATAATGTGGCGCAGGGGTTTAGAGTGACGCATCTACCTAGATGCGTCACTTTGTAAATATGACGCAACAAGGAGCATTTTTTACGCCACTGGTGCGTCACAAAAAGTGACGCACCGGCGGCGTAAAAGTGACGCAAGGGCTCATAAATGAGGCCCAGGGTGACCAGGAGTCCCAGATTTGCCCGCACAGTCCCGGTTTTTCGCCAGCTGTCCCAGCAGATTTCAGGAAATTAAGCTCATGTCCCGGTTTTTAGAGAGGGTCGGCTTGAAACGGTGGGAGGTGCCTTTTTATGTTTTGCGAAGCAGGGATAGCTAGCTGCAGCTGTTATAAGAAAGCAATGTATTTAACAGGAATGCTACTGGCTTAAAAATTGGATTTTATGTATGCTCTAACTGCCTCTTCTGTACTTCTCTGATAATTAACACTTGTGGCATTCTGTGCACTGGGTTGAAGTAAAAATGGAGGGGCATATTAAAAATGGCCAACGATAATTATCGCTGGCCGTGCTTAGCGATAATTATATTATTGCAGGCTATCTCTGGAATGTATCGCCCTGGTAGCGCGGAATTAACAACGCGTTACTCCAGGGCAATAAAAATTCCAGAGATAGCGAGGTTATCGCCCTTTTGCAAGGAACATCACTGGTTTTCCAGCGATGTTCCCTGCAAAATGGCGATAACCTTGCTGATACGACCCACAAGGTCGTATCAGAATAATCCACCCCCTATTTTAGTGATGGCTAAGTCAGGATTTAAGCAGATGTTAGATTTTGGCATAAACGGCCGTTTTTGCCAAAATCTAACGTGTGCTATAATCATGTGGGCTGCCTTGTAAATATTGTGATGTAAACATCAGCGATATTTGCAAGGTAGTTCATCTGGGGTACGCCCAGTAACGCCCTCTTTGCATCTCATTGGAGATGCAAAGGGAGGCGATGGGAAAAAGGGTGCTAACATGCGATTATGCATGTTAGCACCCACTTGTAAATAGGGCGCTGGCTTTATCTCTGCTTTTTTGGCTTACAAAGCTAAAAAAGTGGAGATAAAGCCCTTGTAAATATGCCCCGTAGTCCTTCTATTTTTTGAGGAAGTGTCCCGGTTTTTGGCTTTAAAGTTCTGGTCACCCTACAGAAAAATAAACATAGTTATATTTGTGCTTCTTCCTCCCATGAGTCCTCCACGCAGCTGCCATTGTATGGGGCTATGCTTCTGGCGCACCTCTTTGTGATGGCGCAGAACATCCGCCTTGGCCGCGGCCAATAATCACAGAGACGATGGCCTCGTTCTCGATTCCACTTGCAAACCGCAGAGCATGGCGGGTAGCACTTAAGGATGCCATCTTTTTAGCCGCCCTCGAGAGAAAAAAATTGGCTGGGCCAGTCACATCCGATTGAGCGGGCAACCCTAGTACCACTGTATTTTTGCTAATAATTCCAAAGTGTCGGGGACCCCAAAGTACACAACCAGTTGGTTTTTCCTGTTAGAAATGTTTTCTAATAGCAGCAATAAAGTTATTGGTTACCTTAGCCATAAGCTTCACAGCATCATTTAGGTTGTATTTCTTATCTTATGAAAGATGGTCTTCATTTATTAAATGGTTCATGAAACATTAATAACTTTTTATGACACTTGGATATACATATTTTATAATTACTAATAAAATGAATGGTTTTTAAATAAATAAAAACATGGCTTTTCTATGAAGAGTTAAAACACACAGATTGTTTTTATATGAGAATGTAAGATGTATCGGTTATTATGTTATAATCCTATGTACTGTTGACCTAGTGTCTGGGGTTAGTTTCAAATTTAATGCATTGTCTGTGTTTTCGTAACATGATCACCATGAAACAGCTCAACAGCATTCCTAAGGGTACTGTAACATATTCCTTTCATATACAATAGGCCTCTCGCCACTTATCCGCCCACATCCCATTATAAGGAAGGTCAGATATGGGAGTGACAGCCAAGCCACACCGGTTTGTTACAAAAACTATAAATCACTAAAATCATCCTCTCTGAAGGTAGACAAAAGCTTTGAAGTCAGTAATCCTCTCAAGGTACATAAAACACAAAGTCAGAAGTTCAAACAATGCCTTCTAAAGGTCTAAACATCTCGAACCTGAACAAAACTCTTAACTTCAGTGGAAACTTTGCGCTGGTGAGACTTGCGGGCGGTTCTGAGCCTTCCAGGAAGGTAATTCAATTCTTCCATTTCAAAGCATGGATATCCATCCATTCCTTTTCTAAATACTCCTCCACCCTTAACATGTACGATTATGTTACGTGTTGACGCAGTCTTAGTTGCAGGAGTAAATACTCCAATTACTTGTTAGTAATCTTCATTACCCCTAGTCCATTTCATCCTGATCACAGTCATTACCCCCACATCCCTTGTCCACATTCCAGTTATTACTAATGAGGTATTCCAAAGCTGAAGTCCTTTGACCAAAGAACAAATAAAGTATACACAGTCATAAAAATTCAACGCCTTAAGTTTAATGCATCCAAAGAAACCAAACCAAGTGCAAGATTTCACAAAATCATAGTGCAGCATCTAGAACACCAGTCCCCAGACTCAGATGCAAGTTTGAGAAAGTATTAAGGTGATAATGTTTGACAAAGGGATGCTCTGACAACCGTGCTGTTGCCTTACAATTTCTTGAATTGATACAACCTATACTTCTGCCCAGGAAGTAGCCATCTCTCTTGTGGATCTCCTCAGCACCGAAAGATCTCCAGATTATGGATTTTGACGCATTCCCAGATTTACAAGGACTTGTATTTCAGACTTAAGTTAGGAGTTTGTCTTAAGTCTGTCTTAAGTCTGTCTTAAGACAAACTTAAGACAAAATCCTAACTTCTGTGAATACCAAAAGTAGTAAGTGCATTCTGTGAATGCCAAAAGTAGTAAGTGCATTCTGTGAATGCCAAAATAGTAGTAAGTTTAGGATTGAGTCTTAAGTTAATTCTGTGAATCGGGCCCAGTATTTTTTAATCCTGGACAGGCTACAATACTTCAGCTGTGGAATCCTGGACAGGCTTCAACAGTTAACAAGCATTTGCAATGCAATAGGTCTCACATTACTTATAGTTTGAGGTATTGGCTTTGCAAATAATAATGGAACGCCAATAGCTCATACTTTCAGTAATGCGAGACCTAGTGCATTGCAAATGCTTGCATAGTGAGCCAGGAACCAGCATTGTGTCTTAGTGCAGTACCGCAGGGCTACTCCAAGAGGTCCCTAGTGAGCAAGGCACCAGCACTGCATGTCTAGGTGCAGTACTGCAAGCTGCCCTTAGAGGTCCCTAGTAAGCATCATAAACTTCCTAAGCAAAACGGTACACAGCTGCTTGAAATATGAGCAATTATATGTTTAAAGTGGCACAGCCATGGTGACATCAATGGACAGCTGACGAGCCACTATAACAAAAACAAAACAAGCGCGCCCATGTTCAGGTTAAAGAAAAGCACGTCCACAATTATCCCATCTGAGGCGCCTGTGCTGCTTAAATTTAAAAAAGCATTGTGAGAGAGAGAAAGCGAGCGAGTCCTGCCTGCAACAGCAGGCAGAAGAAAGCCAATTAAGAAAATAGTGCTACCAGGCTTTAGCCCCTTTGCTGTGGCGGCTATTCCGCCGCAGTGCTAAGGGGGCGGGGGGCAGCGCGGCACGCCCATGCTGGTGACGGAACCGCTCCATCACCAGCCGCGGTTGCGCTGTGCTCATGACGGAGCGGTTCTGTCACGGCCCCGCCCGCTCAATGGAACGCTCAGCGCAGGCACGGAACCCGCGCCGCGCAGGCGTGCAGAGCAGGCCGTGATGGAACCGCTCCGTCATCAACACAGTGCGACCGCGGCTAATGACGGAGTGGTTCCGTCACCAGCAGGGGAGGGGTTAATTAAAGCATACGTGTAACATCCGAAGTATAAGGGCCAGTCTCATGGGTGGTTACAAATGAAGACAAGGAGGTACTAAGGAGGGACTAACATGCCTATTAACCAATCAGAAGCCAGCATTTATGAAGGACAGTGACACAAGCCAACAGTAGAGGCCCGTGGTGGCAGTGCTGCTGGGTGCTGACGTTGGGAGGGGCAGGGGCAGGGTGGGGGGGGGGTAGTAAACTACGGTTTACGACTATTTAGAGGTAAGTAAACATATAAATAAAACAGATTTTGGTATGCGCGCTGCATCACATTTGGCGATGCAGCGTGCGTGCATTGAAATTCGTTTTATTTATTTATATGTTTACTTACCTCTAATCGTCCGTAATCCATAGTTTACTACCCCTTACCCCGCCCCCCGCCCCACGTCAGCACCCAGCAGCACTCCCACCACAGGCCGCTACTGTAAGCCATTGACAAATATGGACGGAGAGAGTGCAGGGCTACAACTACATACTGCAATACAGCATGCTCGCAGCGCATTCTCGCCGACTCTAGGCTCGACCTAAAAACATCATATAATCCTTCAAAAAGTAGAGCAAGGTAGGGCAAACTGCTTCTTTGCAATACTGAGGGCAATTTTCCCACACAAATCATAATTTGTTTTGGACAATCAATCCTACCACAACACTGTCGGTTAGGTTTGTGTCACTTTTGTGATGCAAACTAAGCACAAAGTATTAGTAAATCTGGATCAGAATTTTTAAATATGCATTTGCCAATTTTATTAGGATGATTTGTGTTCTTTCTTACTGCAAGCTAATGCAAATGGGTGTCTTTTAACACCAACCAAAGAGGGTAAGGGGGCATTCTTTTGTGGTTTGCATTAGGGCCCAGGGCACCATAACCACTGATTTTGGTAGCCTGCACACTGCACATGCTTGCATAGTAAGTTATTGCTGGTCTTTGGCGCATGCAGCCTTAGCTGCAGTGCACGGAGCACCCTTATTGCCGAACATAAAGGAAAATAATTAGAGGGAACAATGATGGTGAGTACCATGGTACATTCCTAATTGGCTGCTGGTGTACTCTTGAAAGTCCCTAGTATATGGAACTAAGGTAACTAGGGCCTAGGTACACCAGGGGTCCCCCGTGGGCTGCAGTATGTATTATGCCACCCATGAGGGACCCTCCAAACTCTGACTACAGACCTGTCATTGCACCCTGTGTGAATTGGTGCTTGCACCTCTCACAAAAGATTTAAGTTTCCTTATATCTAACAGTACTGTACTTAAAATCTCTAAGTCACCACAGGCCCAAAGGCAGGGTGCTCGGTTCTAAGTGTGAGGGTGCTCCTGCATGAGCAGGCTACCACTGAAACATTTGGAGTCCATTCTCCTGAGTTGTCAGTGCATCAGCCATTAATATATATATATAGTGGCACTGCGTCATTACACGATGACCATCTCTAAACTTGCTGTAACAAACCCTGTCATGTTTGGTATCAAACATGTTGGAATCACACCGCCAATCCATATATGGTGTGGTAGGTCCCACATCGTATACGGTGTGGGAGGTATGATTCTATGCACTGTAAATCTCCTTCGGGAGGCCCTCAGTTCTCTCGTTACCAGTCTTCCAGAACCGGACAGCAAGCTAGGGCTGCCGCCGACCTGAGACATGATACTGCCCTCCTTGTGCTGAGCCAGGGAAGGCAGAACAAAAGGTATCCTGTCACAAGGAGGTGTGAGCACCTCCCAGATGGGGCTTTGTGTATTGGGACAGGATGGTGGAGCTTGCCAGTGCCACTCAGACTGCCTGAGGGACACATTTGGTGCCCTTCTTATATACTTCAGCTGAAACCAGTTCGGGGAGCCGTTGGCTCCCGCTCTGGCGCAAAACTGGACAAAGGGCATGGGAGTATCTTCCCCACTATCCAGCCCCTCCTCTGGGAGGGACCCCTAAATAATCCCAACCCTTTCCGTAGGGTACTTAAGGGCTTACCTGAGGGTGGGTCCCTAGATTTGTCATGGGAATCGATTCAGATTTAACTCTGCATCCTCTTCAACTGTTTGGACATTCTGACTGTGTCGTACTAATCGTGTTGGACTGACCACATCGGACTTCGCTTTGGGAACTGAGACTGCATCCGGGAAGACTCAGTCTGCTCTTGATCTCTTTGTTCTGCAAGCCAGCTGCACCACCAGTGTCTGTGCTCCACACAGGTTCCATCCAGGGCCCGTGGACATCCAAAGACACCTGAAGGAATCTCCCTTGGAGTGAAGGAGGCACTACCCTGCATCCGCAGGCACCACAACGTAGGTGACCGATTTGCTGATCTTGGGCTCCTACGGACTCCAACAGGTTCAGTAACACAGGAAGCATTTCTGCAACTTCTTCAAAGCCCGCACTGTCTTCAGACCAAGTCTGGGGCCAGGATCCCTCGTCAACACTGCCAGAACTGAGTCCCTTATGCACCGCGTCAGCTAGCTGTTGCTAAGGCTGGGCGACTCTCGTCTCCAGAGATATTCGGGCTTCTTTAATTCCAGTAGGCCCCCTGCTTTCTCGGGGTCTACCCTGACTTACTGGAATGTGGTGAGTCTCTTGGACCTTGCTAGTCCCGACACTGTGCTTTTTCGTCTTCTTCCACATTTTGCAGTTGCCAAGGCCTGTTGGTGCTCCCGCCAGACACTGACCCCCTGAACATTGACATCCGATGTGGGACAACTTGTACACTCATCCTCAGCATCATCTGGTCCATGTAACTGCAGAGACAAGGACACCGACAACTCTCTTACAACAGCCGACATTGGCGGTCACTCGACCCCCGTGCCTCCTGGTCACTCCTGAGTGACATAGACTCTGTCCTCTCTGCTTGCAGGGACTCCTCTTCTTGAATCCACCCTCGGATTCCACTAGACTCTTCCAGCTTCTTCACCAGCATCATCTTGCTTGAAATGCTCCATTGGGGTCTACGGTAGTTCCCGGCACCACTTCGTACCTATGCATCCGGCTTCCCTGGAGCAGGTAACCTCGTCTCCTGGGTATCCACGGTAGAGTGACTCTCGAACCTTCCACTGAGTGTCTTCCAAGTCCTCTGGGAAGCGTTCGTTTTCCTAAGAATTGCAACCGTGACTTCCCCATTGACCTGCCTTGAGCACGCAGTTGTGTATTAACTTAGCACACGGCCTCCGTGGGGTTCCTGGGTCCTTACCTCGGGTGGTTCCTTGGTTCCCCACCACTTCTAAGTCTTCTGGGTCCACTCTTGACTTTGGTCGTTAGTCCCATATCACCATTTTTGTATATGGTTTGGTCCTCCCGGGAGCCCACTGTATTTTCATGCTACTTATCTGTCGTATGATCAAAGTATTGTGCGTACTGCAATTATATCTCCGGGTAGGAGATAATGCATTGGGTCAGTGAGTGTCTGTAATAAATAACTATTTTTATAACTACACTGCATGGTTCTTTTTCACTTAATCTGCACTATAAGGTTAGAAACTGGTGAAACAAGCTGCTCCTACAACCGGTACCCTAAATGAAAGTTTACGACACCCTACGAGCCGAAAGTGTGGAAGGTTGTAAAGATCAATTGCATCATGGTCACTGTTTAGTGAGGGAGCCACGCAGCAGTACATGGCGATAAGTATGAGGTCATGCGGCTGGGGGCTGAACCCAACATTTGGTCACTGAATTGGTAGCCCGACAGTCTAGGCAGTTGCCCGTCACCAGTGGACAGCGTACGAAACTTGGGATTCATGTTTGACTCTAAACTCACGTTTAAGGCTCACATTAATAAACTTGCCTCCTCCGTCTGGTTTACGCTGAAGCTGATCCGAAAAATGTTGCCATATATTCCATCAGACACCTGAAAAAAACTGGTAACTATGCTGGCACTGTCCAAAATGGATTATGGTAGCGCTCTATATGCAGGGCTTCAAAAACAGTAACTGCTAAAACTTCAGCGCCTACAGAACGCTAATGCCAGGTTGATATTGGACATTCCTAGGTTTGAGTCGGTGGCCTCCAGACTGAGAAGTCTCCACTGGCTACCTGTAGAGAAAATAATCCAATTTAAGTCAGCCTGCCTGGCAAACAAAGCCTTGCATGGGTCAGGCCCGCATTTTCTGAAAACTAACCTGGTACAGTAGGAACTACCTAGGACTCAAAGGTCCAGCAGTGCTAATCTCCTCAAGACTCCCAGATTTAAACAGCTAAGATGGGGGGGGGGTTCTTACTGCATACAGCTAAAACCTGGAACAAACTACCAGAAGAAATAAAAAACAGCCCATCACTGTTATCTTTTCGAAAGAACCTAAAGACCTGGCTTTTCTCAGCATAGTCCTGGCTCCTGTGCACACACGACGCTTTCCCTCCCCGACAGGCATAGTCATTTCTAGCCTCAAGACGCCCCCGGGCATTTGTGCGCTCTACAAATCTGATAATCAAATCAAATCATATCGTGGTTCAAAGAGGTTAATGGATCAACTGGGGTTAAACCGCATCTACATTTTTAACACTGATCTGAAAATGATTTCTTGGAATATTGCGGGTTTGAAGAATAGTCCGGAAAAACTGTTATTTTTACAATCCTTAGAAGCTGATGTTATCTGTCTCCAGGAGACCTGGGTGGAAAGAAAACTAATGATCGAAAAAGAGTATTTTGTGTTAGATGGTAGTGCATCTCCCTCTAGGAGAGGACACGCGAAGGGTGGAATAGCATGTTTACTTTCCAATAAGATTAATTGGAATTTTTCTCATTTTTTAGAGCCAAAAAAATTGTTCCAGGCAATAACTTGGGAAAATTTGGTTAAGGAAGGTCCAAATAAATCGCTTATTCTAATAAACACTTATATTCCACCTGACGCCTGTTTTAATGTTGGCCTAAAGTCGCTTTTTTCCTTTATATCCAAACTTATGGATGTTCCATCCCCTCCACATATATTGTTATTAGGGGACTTCAACTGTACAATTTCTAATTGTGGCCTTGATTTATTCAGGAACAAGCTTAGAGAAGAATCTCTCCATATTCCTCAAGCTCAGTTCCCGGCGAATATTAAGTCCAACAAAAGAGGGAAATTAATTGTTTAGTAATAAATGGTAGGCTCCCCTCTGACATCCCGGCAGCTTTTACACATAAATCAAAAAATGGAGAATCAATGATTGATTATGTAATAGCAGATAGCTCCTTCTTTTCTTTTCTGAAGGATGTTTTGGTTGTTAATTCTGAATTGAGCGACCATAAGGTGTTGACCATTACAGTTACTCTCAAGCCTCCTTTGTCGGATCCCTGGCACATGGATACTAATTTGGTGAACTTTGGAGCCAAGTCAGGGAAATGTTATTGGAATTCTGGGGTTTTTGAGAGTTTGCTGAGTACCTTGGTATCTACCGTAGCGAATTTGTCCCAATGGGACGGGAGGGAACTCCTAGGTTTTTCAGATTTTTGGGAATTAGTAACCTCAACAGCAAAGAAAGTCCCTCCTATTAAAAAACATACAGTACTCCCCAAACCCCTTCTGCAATTAAATATTAAAATAAATAAATTGATAAGGGGTCAATATTTATTATTTAACCAGGAAAGGCACCATAAATTAGTCCTGTTAAAGAGAAGGAGATCAAGGTTGAAGGTTAGATTAAAAAGAGATAAGGAAGATTCTCTATGGATTAAACTCCGGGAATCCTCCAATAAGGGTCAAGCCAGGACATTCTGGTCATTAATTGGCGAGGTTGCGGTTCTAGATCCTGTCCCACGCCTATTTCTATTGATGAGCAGACCTGGGTTCAATATATTGAGCAATTGTATAGCAGTAATGGCTTGCAACAGGATAAGGTCTCGCTTTTTGAGGACATTCTTCCATGTGATTCACTGTCCGAAAAGGATATTGAATCAGCAATCAAGGGCATGCGCTCTTCTGGCGCAATGGGTCCGGACGAGATCCCTATTTCTGTTTTAAAACAACAGAGCGAATTATGGAGTAAAATCCTTTACCCAGTGTTTAAATTTTGCTTTACTAGTGGTACCGTTCCTATATCTTGGAAAGGGAGCATACTAGTCCCTCTTTTTAAAAAAGGGGCTAGAGATCTACCGCAAAATTATCGCCAAATTGCTCTATTAGATGCTATCAGCAAGGTCTTTGCAAAATGTCTTCTTAAATTATTCAATGATTGGGTAACTATGGCCAAAATGTTACCTTATGAACAAACTGGTTTTAGGCAAAAGCACGGTACCTTAGATAATCTGACTGCTCTCCAGGTTATAACGGAGAAAGATGTTAAGGTACGTGGAGGGCGAGTTTATGGCGCCTTCATCGATTTCTCCACAGCTTTCGATAAAGTGGATAGAACATTGCTGTGGGGAAAGTTATTTGACCTAGGGATGCCATCTTTTCTCATTAGATTAGTCTGTGCCTTGCATTCAGATACCTGGTGCAGAGTGTTGTTGGGTGGGGAAAGAGGACTATCTAGAACTATTATGACAGCCAATGGGTTAAAGCAGGGTTGCCTATTGGCTCCTTTGCTATTTTCCCTATATATTGCTGATTTATCCCAGGTTCTGTCTGCAAGCACAGGTATCGCTCCGAATTTGGGGGGCTCCCCAATCGTATGTTTAATGTATGCTGACGACATTTTGATTCTTGATCTAACGCCTAAAGGGTTGAATAATCGCCTGCATGCCTTACACAAGTACGCAGAAAAGCATCATTTACTGATAAATATCGCAAAAAGTAAAGTGATGTGTTTGTCGGGCAGGAAGAATTTTAAATATGCGAACTTTCATTGGACTGTGGGGGGCCAAAAATTAGAAATAGTGAAATCTTATATTTTTCTTGGCAAAATTGTTATGAGCAATTTAAGTGAAAAAGCCCACATAGCTAATAACATCCGGAAAGCTATAGTTCAGGGAAAGAGGTTGGTGTCTTTATTTAAGGCCACAGGCAGAAGGCATCTTTTGATATTGCTGGATGTATATAGAGCAAAAATTCCTGCCTCTTTACTTTACGGAATGGAGTTAATTGATATAAAAAGCTGGAGCTTCTTGAACTCCTCTGAAGGTAAAATCCAACGTAGCCTTTTATCTGTCAACACAGCTAGTTCAACAGCTGCTCTCAGACAGGAATTTGGTTTACGCAGTAGCTGGGTTCATGGTCTAGCGGGGAGTGTGCGCTGGGTCTTTAACCTGGCTATGGGTGAGCCTGGCACATTAAGACATCTTATAAAAACTGAGCTGCTGGGAAATCTTAATGATCATTCTCTAATTCTAATATTTTTTAGATATGCTGTGAGCCAACTTCAACTAGATAAAGCTGTTTTATTTTCTTTATCGCCATATCAGCTAAAAACTCTCCTGAAGTCTGCTTCTTGGGAATTAGGGTTTAGACTGGATAGAGAGTTTTGTATTTTGAAAAAAGGCACCACTCCAGTTATCGATTCCTGTCTGGTAAAGTACGCTCAACCTTATGTTCACTGGAACATTCCTCATGGTGTCAGGTGTCTACTATTCCTATTAAGACAAGATTTACTCCCTTTGAAATCTCTCTTATCTAAATGGTATGGTTCATCAGCTGTATGTGATTTCTGCTATATGAAAGATCAGGATTCGCTCCATGTCATTTTTGTTTGCCCAGCTTTAATGTCGATGTCGTATATGGCTAAGACCCATCTGTCTCCAATTGAATGATCTGTCTGCTTCAGCTTTTCTTTGTAGCTATGAACAACCCCCTCAATGAAATGTTTTGTTTTAAATTGTATAATTTTTTTAAATGCTTTTTGAATTTGTATTAAGTGGTGATTTCAAAGCTCAGTTTCACTTTGTATATTTTTTTATATTTTACCCTATGTAAATGTAATAGTTTTTTATTTAGATTTGTTTTAATGTAATATCTTATCTTTTATGTGGGTCTCAAGTGAGTTCCATAATCATAAATAAAATGAACTGAAACTGAAACTGGAACTGAGGTTACTGGAGCAACTCGCCGACTGTAGGATGAGACTGAGAAAGACGTCGGCAGAAGAGGAATTCCCCACAACACCCGTATCCCAGAAAAGGGGCAGTCCCCCAACACTCACTGGAAATGGAGGCTTCTCTCACCGACACCTCAACAACCTATGACAGCAGAGGACAACTAACTTCCCCAGCTGGGAAGATCTGCTGGGCAAACCTGCAAAGAGCGGAACTGAAAGCACATCCAGAAGCAAGAAGTATGGCATCCAGACAAACCCTGCTCCCAGTCAGAGACTGAGAGACTTTGTGTGTCTTGTGCAAGATGCGTGAGCACCTATTCAACAAGCATTGTAAATGCAATAGGTCTCGCATTAGAAAATTTGGAGCTATTGATTTTGTAAATGACAATTTTTTTTATGTGTTGGTCTTGAAAATAGCAAAATTAATAGCTTTGTCATTTACAATGCCAATACTTTTAACTTTTTCAAATGTGACACCTATAGCATTTGTAATGCAACATGTTTTGTATGTACGTGATGTACAGGAGGAAAAACTCAAGCAACCCCAGGTGGGTGACTAGGAACCAACTGGCTACAAAAGGCCTGAAAGAAGACATGGCAGAGGTACACATGACTGGATAAAAAGGTCAGAGACTTGCAGTTTAGCAGCCTCGAGTTTCAAGTCTAATGAACGCGTGGCGTTCAGCTCTGTGCTTAATGAATGTGTGGTGCTGATGCCAGTAAGACGCCCAATTTTTAGTGTATTTATTTTTTACAATGGCAGCACGAATAGCTTGTAAGGTATCACCTTACAATAATACAGAGGTGTTTGGCAGCGTCCAAACAGCAGCCTCCTGCTTCGCGCCTAATGAACGCATGGCCTTTAATATATCCTAAGAAAATAAATGTTAAAACACTTGTTACATATGGCACTGTAGAATCATGTATTTTTTATTTTTTTTAAAACCTTTATTCATAAAAGAAGGAGATACATGCGCAGGCCCACAACCATCATGGCCGGCCGCAAAAACAGTCAATGAAACAGGAGAAACTAGAGCAAATCAGTAAACAGGATATAGCGAAGTATAAAAGGAGTGGTTGTGGGATTCGCAGACAGGATATGAGGTTTTCATTTTAAAAGTTTAGAAGAGAAGTAGGGGCTGCAACAACAAGGACATCACACCTCAAAGGATAGGAGCACCAAGGAGACGAAAGGGATTTTACTCCAAGTATTATCGGAGATAGGCAATGACAAAAGCATCTATGCAATCTGGGCAGCCACGGCGACGATATTGGACAGTAAACCATAATACAATAATCCACATTTCTAAAATCACCCCAGAGAGCCTACCCCCCAAAAATAGAAAAACAGAGGTTTATCAAAAAGCCAGAATAATGTATTTTAATGCAGAAAGAATAGATCAAAAATCTGAAAGCATGGCGCCAATAAAACGGCTGCTCACGGATGACCACCATGGTAGTGGACAAAAAATAATTGACATGACATGTCTCCGACGAGCACACAAGAGCGCCATGAAGCAGTTTCCCCACATGTTGCATTACAGAGAACCGATCTAACTGGGGTCGACACCATGTTGGGAAGAGAGAAAGTTTTCAGTCTTGGTTTTACTTTTGACAGCCTCATATATTTGATACCTTCATGCATATTGCTCTTTCCATCTCAACCGAACCTCTAGCGTTTGGAGGTGCCCTTTATCTGGTATAAAGCACTGCACAGATCACCCGCATAACACAACAACAGTCTTGGATTGCTTCCGTTCTAAATTAAGATATCTTGGGGTCAACACTAGCAAAAAAGTAAGCCGATCTCAGGCGCAATCTTAGCATGTCAGAACGAGAAGTAGTCGACAGTAGCTGAAGAGAAAAAAGATTGAGACTGAGGAGTGGGGGTGATGAGAGATGGGGATAGGAGGCTGTGGGGGTGTGTAAGTGAAGGGATGAAAGGGAGGACCCAGAAGGGAAAGAAAAAAGTGCCGAAGTGAGGAGAGTAAAGAAAGGGGCGGGGGGGAGGTGACGGAGAGCCACGGGTTAAAGTGAGGAGAGTAAAGAAAGGGGCGGGAGGCGACGGTGAGCCACGGGTTGAAAGAACAAGAACCAGCCAGACTCAAACAAGCAGCTGGATACTGAGACTGAAAAAAATAAAAGGAGACACGGCCTGGCGGCCGTGAAACTTAAAGTAGTGAGTCAGAGCGTGTGTGCAGGGAGAGAGGGGAGGTGCTGGCGGCTGGGGAGGGGGAGGGGAAATGCGAGTAAGGCTGTGTGCGGGGAGAGAGAGGGGCGGTGCTGGCGACACCAAGCTGCAGAACAGATGGCGATGGCTGGAGATTTGATGCTGTGCACGCGCATTTTAACTCATTGCGCTTGCGCATTGAGCTAAAAGCGTACATGCACTGCATCAAATCGCCAGTCTGGTTAAACTCTGGGAAAGCCCCTATACTCTTCCCAGCTCGAATGCGCAAGCGCATTGGAAGGCGAGACCTAAAAAAGATTGAGACTGAGGAGTGGGGGTGATGAGAGATGGGGGAGGGGGCTGTGGGGGTGTGTAAGTGAAGGGCTGAAAGGGAGGACCCAGAAGGGAAAGAAAAAAGTGCCGAAGTGAGGAGAGTAAAGAAAGGTGCGGGGGGGGAGGCGACGGAGAGCCACGGGTTAAAGTGAGGAGAGTAAAGAAAGGGGCGGGAGGCGACGGAGATTTGTTGCTGTGCACGCGCATTTTAACTCATTGCGCTTGCGCATTGAGCTAAAAGCGCACATGCACTGCATCAAATCGACAGTCTGGTTAAACTCTGGGAAAGCCCCTATACTCTCGCCAACTCGAATGCGCAAGCGCATCGGCAGGTGAGACCTAAAAACTGTTAAAAGATTGAAGGGATGTCCAGTGCCACCTGGCCTCTACTATACAATGTACCAATTTCTCACTCCGCCGGCTGGGAGCGGCCCGAGGAGATAAATAAATGGCCAGATGGTCGCTTGAGGCCATTGCTGACAAGTACACGGATTGAGTCATATCGCATGGTGTTTTTCTGTACTTTATGGCCTACACTGATCACTGCTTTACATCTGGAGCCGCAGCTGCTGTGAAGTAACTGTTGTAATTAAATCTGTTTTATGGCATGGGGAGGAGGCCAGCTCAGAGATAAGTCATTCATTTCCAATAACATGTTTAAATGAAAGTGGAAGAAACTTGGATGTGTGTTCAGGAGTCTCTGTTTCACAATGGGGCCTTTCTTCGCCTTTCCTATGTGCTTCCAGCTGTGCCCACTCACTGCAGTGGGCAGTATTTTGTGGCTTAAGTAAAGCAGCATCTTTTGTTAATATGTAGGGGCTTTCAGCATCAAGGTCCGATCCCACCCCTGGGGCTGAGAATGAATGACAGGAACTTTCTGTGCAGGGCCCCCTGCTGGGGGAATGTCCCTCAGCACTGACTGTTGACTGAAGTCCTGCATCAGAATAATACTGGGATTTTTTAAATCAGACAAGGATGTTCCTGTAACTAAGTGGGTGGAAGCTGTTAACACATGTGATGATCTCTGCCACACGGGCACTTACTCACTGATCTCACCCATCATCCGTCTTATCTCACCCAAAACCTACTGCTGGAAGCAGCCTGAGCTCCTTTTTAATGCACACAATTTAAGGGACTGGTTTTCTTATCCTGCTGGAAATCCAATTAGCAAGTTCTGTACGCCGGGAGATCTGATTTATATTTCTCTGGACCAGTAATTTGGGAAGGCGAGTTCTCTGGGCCAGTAACTCTGAAGAGCATGTGCACTTGACCTGTGGCATGCTGCATCTTATGTGGAATTAGTTGCTACAGTGACATTCTGTGAGCCATTAATTCTATTAGGTGGACAGCAGGGGTAATTATCTCCCGTCTTAGAATGTTGGAGCTGAGCGGCCAAGCAGATTTCTCCCTTTTGCAGGCTATAACTACCATTAAAGGCCCGCAAAGGGGCACTCCATGTCTGCCAGCTCCCTGCCCTTCAAAAGCGCTCCGGGCTGTCCCCTTGTCCCCTGTGCTCCTCCCCGAGCTGTGAACTCAGCTCACTCTGGGCAAGGGGTTAAACAGCTCTCCTGCAGTGTTTCAGTAGCACAGCTCCAGTGCTTTTAGCAGAAGAAGGTGTCTCTTTGTGTGCTGTGCTGATTCCTCCCTTTCCTTCACATAGGTGGAATGTAAGACCTAACAAATATGGAAATGAAAAACAGACTAGCATGTTTATTATTTTCCTACTGGGCAGTAGGCCTTATAGAAGGGAGCTGCGCTGTTGGAACCTATTCTTAAGAGCTGCTTGAACCCTCACCCACTCTGAGCTGAATTCACTGCTGGTTAAGGTGTGCTCGTGCTAATGGCTGCATTGCCCTTACCTTTGGGGCAGTGACAGTTTTTAACTATCCTCCACTTATTATGGATCCTCTCCTGAGGTCCATAACTGCAAGGAGAGCAATGGTGGTTTTTGCTCACTAGAGCAGGCAATATTTATTAATACGTCAGAATACTCGCAGGGCTTGAATAAAAAGTTGCATTCAACAGTGGCGTAAATTTGTCTGCTCTGGAGACTTGCCTGACTTGAGTCTGGCTCTACAGGAGATTACTACTTCTGGCTTGATGGGTTGGTCAAGCACTTCGGCTTGTGCATTATTAATAATAAATTTTTATTATCAGACAATAGCAATCTTAAGAGGGATTGCAATTAGCATTAACTGGATATTCAGCACACGCCCATTGCACCCCAGGTTTCCAAAAAATAGGTATGTTAAAGACAGATATACTATAAACTTATTTTACATTTCATGTCTCCAATTAGTCCCCTGTAATCTGGTGCTATGCCTGAAACGGCAAGCTTTAAGAGCTGATCCGGATATATGTCTGTGATCTTATTTATGTGTTTGCTCTTCAACAGACCCATTGTGGAAAACAAACTTTCACAAACATATGTTGACCCAAACATCCAAATTACAGTCGAGGCCACTGTGGAAAGAGAAAGAAACTTGTCAGAAGGCAAAAGTTTCCAGGATTCTTCTGGTGCCTGTCCCAAAAAAGATGCTTTGAGGGCTGAATTGAGCTGCATGTCAATCAGCTCTATTTCTGCTTGTGCCCTTTTCTTGCCAATAAGTGCCACAACGTCAAGATTTCATGCACTCACCATCCAGGGTTTTTCAGCCAGCCTGAACAGAGGGGTGAGGGCTCTGAATTGAGAAAAATGGCGTTTGATCCCCAGAAATTTCTTCAAGACATTCACCAAGGTCGAGCTTTGACAGAATTTCTTCTACATCTGGAAAACTCTGCGTCACAGCCAACAGTTTTGGGAAGTGGGTGAAGTCAGCATCATCCAGTTGTTCTTTGAATAGTACAAGCTTACTTTCAAATGAGTAAATGCCATTCATTATGGCTAGGCTTTCCTGTTTTCAGTTTCTATTTTTGGTAAATTCTGGTGGTGTTTTCTCAGTGTTTTCCAGTGATTTCAATACCTCGAAAAAACAGTGCTTTTCAGTGGTTACTCATTTTCGCGCCATAAAAAACAACTGAAATGGTGTTTTACCGGTGTTTATGGTACGCTTTGCTTTTATTATTGCTTGCTTTCTTAATTGGTGCATGGTATATAGCCAGTCTATGTACAGTGTATATGAGGTCCAAATAAACTTTTACAAGTCAAATTTATTGTAGTACACCATACAATATTTCTTCAGTGAATCTTTGGTCATTTGCGCTCTCTCTTTCCTTCCCATGTACACTTTCATTTGTGAAAAGGCCCTCAAGACATTGGCACTTGAGACTGGCAACGCCAAAACAGACAGTACACAATTTGCCAACTCTGGCCACCAAGACTCTTGCAGAAAGTGCATACATGACATCCTCGACGTTCTCACGCCCATTAACAAATTGCACTGAAACCAGGTCACCCTAGGCCTACTATCTCCCGTCAACCTACATGATGCATCCAACCAGTGTACGGGCAAAGGAGTGAAGTGCTTTACAACCTTCAATAAAATTCTTACATCATTGCAAGTTTTAACTGTGTAAAACTGACTCTGTCTGGTGGCACTAAGCTCCCCACTCTAAGAAGGGGTGAAAAACAAGATAGCCTTGTTAAGTAAAATGGTCGTATACAGACCTGCGAAGTACTTAGGTGCGGCTGCAGTTAGACAGACGCCAGAACACAATAGGGGGCCTGGTGTTGCTCTGGCCCTTTGGCCTTTCACACCTCGGCTCCCCATTCTCTTGTCTGTCTTCGCCCCCTGCACTCTGTGTTGCACTAAACAATGCCAGAACGTTCTTTAATGGCCAGTGAGGTAAACAACGACAATGCTCGACCAGTATTCTGAAAAATGTGGACGGATGGTAAATTGTTAGTTACATGCAAGGCAGGAGCCTGATATCCGACTGACTCAGTCTCACACCAATAGGTCTTTAATTCAATCTTAACGTTTCCCTAAACGATATACTTTTGATTTATGTATGGACTTTGCATTAAGCACTCACTGTATATGAACAAGGTCAAGACACTTTGCAGTCGTAAATCACCTTACTTAACTGCAGAAACTAGGCACTCTCTGCAAACAACATGGGAAAGATGCTCTGGATCAGCAGAATCAGTCATCAAGAGCTCATATCTTTTAGAAAGTAGGCCTCAGAGGCAGGTAAAAGCCAGATGTAACAACAAAAATTGCATGTTTAAAAGTGGCAAGCTTGGCACAGATGAATTCCCAATGTGCAATACACTAAATTCAAATTGTAATTTGCAAAACGAACGATGGAACAATTTCAGACATCTTTCACTGTATGAGGGCCAGCTGATTAAGACGGGGTGAGGGCGTGACACACAAATTCCATGGATGGCTGGCGACTTCTAGCTTGCAATGTTGGTGCAAGTCAAAAACTAATGGAGAAGTTTATTGCCCAGCCTCCATCCCTTCAATCACTTGCCCTGGGTCAAATCCTGTCTCAGGAATATGAATGACCCGGACCATCTGTAACTCCATTGTGTATGGATCTAATGCACTGTGAACAAGTTGTTTCCGATAGCTGACCCCAATAATTTGCCTCAAGAATGTACCATGTACAACTCCACCCAAAGGAAGAGGGGGAACCAGAGGTGGAGCGAAAGGAGGTCCCTTGCTCTGTAGATCATAGGAACACACTTAGATCGAGCACACTTGCAATAAACTAAAACACCCCATCGAAAGACCAGACCAAGTACAGGGTGAGACGGAGGGAGGGGAAAAAGACGTTTTGGGTCCAAATTTGATCTAAGATGCGGCCCTTGATATGTGTGGGCGAAAGAATTTGTTGAGACAGGTTCAAACTGGTGAGGGCCTCGAAGACCTCCAAGGCGTGGGTCCCGGCATTGATGTTGTTGAACCAATAATTGAGGTCGCCGAAGAGGGCGAATCTAGGATGGGAAGTGAGGAGGTTGATCAACTGGTCAGACAGAGTGGCCGCGAAGGTTGGCATCGGTTGAGGGGGACGGTAGAGAAGGAGAAAGTTTAAGGCCCCGCTTTCCGTGTTTAAGCTGAAGATGAGATTGTCAACACCCGGGAGGGAGATAGATGGGATAGAGGTGGAATTCAAGTGTTTGGAGATTATGGCCGCTACCCCACCCCCAGGGCGATTTCCTGGCCGATCAGCCTAAACAGGCATTCTAAATTTCTGTGATTCCACAAAGAGTTCAATCTGACCAGTACTTGGTTTCCTCTGGGGGCTTTCCGTGATTAAAAACAGAAATATAACACAACAACTGACATAAAAACAGCCTGGAGTATTGATTTTGTCAATGGTTGTTAGCTGTTTCTGATAAATGAGTAACAAAAACAAATTATTTTACTTGTACCTTGTCACTTTTTGACCAATGAATGAGTGCCTCCTTCACACACATTTGTACAGAATCACACCTGCAATTTGAATACTGTATTGTTGCTCTGTGTTCTCTGCAGAGAGGCCATGTATTGAATGATCATGCATTCTGAACACCTTCTTGATCCCCAGGTAGGCACAATGAAAAAGTTATACTGCATTCGGCCTCAAATACAAAGCTCTCAATTGTAGCCTGTTATAAACACCTGGATGCAACTCAATACAAAGTGTGCACCATACAAGAGTAATATGCTGTGAAACGAATTAAACTAATTTGTTGCCATGTATTACCCTAACACACATTGTCAGACAGACAGGAAATAGGCCCCAGCATCGAAATAAAAGTGGCCCCCATTAGTGAATTAGGCAGCTAGAAAAATTTCTGCATTTGCAAATTATATCAGTTTTTAATTTGTAAAGAGATGCTATATACGATTTTGTAAGGTATGGAAGACTGCATATATTTGAGTTTGCTGGAAGCAATGTTTGTTTTAAAATATCATGAAAATCAACAGTAAATGACCATAAAGCGGGCCTGTAAACATCCAAAAAAACAGTCTACGTACTGACCTGACAGATTAGACCGTTGGGCACAGCCTGATTTGATTGCCCTATAGGTCAGTCCGACCCTGCAAAAGTGTCATACCTCACTGTGCAGACACTAGACCAGTTTCTTTGCAGGTCAAGTTAGTACATGAATATAGGAAAAGATATGGAGCCCGTTTGAATGTCCAATCTAATTTATTGCTGGGTCTAAGACATGTAGAGCCTTGCTCCAACCACTTGGTAATGCTGTGCCTGCTCCTCTGCCTACACCCCTTGTCTCACTGTCATACTCACACCTATCTGCCCCTCCCCCTTTGTTCTCACCTCTATGCTTCCTTTCCCAGTTTTCCCTCATGGTAGGTGAGCAGTTTTCAAGTGACAGGACGTCATTCTATCCTTTGTTGTGCGCCCTGCAGGATATCCTGCTTTTCATTCATACAGGGGCAGGGCGCACTTCACACATAAGGGCAGTTTAAGTACCTATCAAATCGCTGCCATCATCATGCAACTACAGCGATAAGGCCCTGCGAGAGGGGCCAGCAGGGGAAATGGGTAATAAAAGAAAACCTTAAAACTCTCGGGGGCCCCCCTGGGCCTCGAAACACAGAAGTCTTTAAAGGTGCGAGGCCCCCCTCCATGCTGCCCATGCCTAGCGCCGGCCCTGGTGCTAGCTACAGACTAGTGCCGAGTTATTGTGAGGACTGTTTTCTTTTCAGAGTCAAGGACATGCTTCTCTCTTTTCGTCACAGAAGAGTCTGGAGCGCCCTGTAACAGTAGGTGACGATGCTTGTTGTAGCGGAAATGCGCGCCTGTGTTAAATAGCTTTAGCCTCATGAATGTCTTTGTTGGATGACAAAGTTAAATTGCAATTTCATGGTTTGGTTTCAAAGGGCCGTGTTTATAAAATTCATGAGCTGTTAAAATGTGTCGGAAAATCTGCACCCGGTGAGCAGCGGAGATGTGTATTTATTCATTTATGCGTTTTTATATAGCGCGGACTTTACCCGAAGGCGTCGGAGCTAAAGGCATTAAGATTAAATAAATTAACTACGCTCAACTTTGCATAACATGGATTACTGTGAAATATTGTAAAACACATGTTACATGGCTGATAATTAGCATTAACAGATGACTAGATTATATCAAGAGATACAATTACCTCACTCTACGAGCGAGTGGCAATTCTGCACGGCCAGGCCTTCTCGTGGCCCCACTGACACCCGGGGCAAACCATGCCGCCCGGGCATGATTAATGTCAGGTTCAGGCGTTCAGCAGCAAAGCTGCACACTGGTGTGCCCTGGGCTGCGAGGCCGCTGTGATCCTTGGGGTTGGCTCGGGGGTCCGGTCACAGGAACACATTTTTAAAAAGAATTCCGCGGTGTAAAGCGCGCTCATTGCTGCTAAAACTTCCTCCTCGCATTATGCATCAGCAGCAGGAAGTCACGTGACGCGCTGCTCGCACTTCAGACGGCCGCCGCCTTCAGAATAGTGCCGCCTGGGGCGGACCGCCCCCACCGCACCCCCTCTCTGCTGTCCCGCGACCCTGCTGGCTTAAATCCGCAGCAGTGGGAGGACATTCCTCAAGGATAGTTCTTTTTTGTGCTCCTTTGGCTCCCTCAAGTGGCCTAGCGGAGCAACAAATATGTAAAAAAAAAATCAGTGACACTCGAAATATGTAGAAAAACAGTGACACTCGGTTTAAACCAGGTCACCTTATTTTCAATCGGTAGGGTATTATCGTTTACATTCGGTTTAAACCGAATTCCGAACAGCCTAATTATGGCGTACACAAGCTGTTATTTGCCTTGCAGGGTCAAATTGAGAGCATTAAAGTGTGTGAATAGATCTGAAAGAAAATGGACCATAATAAGCCATTTCACATCTATTAGTTTCGGGAATGATTGACCTTCACTGTTAAAAAAGAGTTAAATTTCAGGAAGCAATGCGACGAACCGCTCCAGAACTTTCCCTTTGCTTAGCCATCACACCTCAGTATGCATCAGGAGGTCCGTATTTTCAGCTTCAGTATCATGCAGCAGTGCTTAAAAAAGTCTATGGTTAAGAGCTTTGGCACAGATAAAATTAACAATTTTCACTGCAACTTTTAGTACATTATTCAGTACTCTGTGTTTTCATTTGCACACAATACTTCTTGGTGAATAATGCAGTGGTAGTCTATCACAGTCTGTCCTATGAGCTTGTTTTTAAGCATAGATATGAAGCCTCTGTCATGGTCTACCATGGCAGGAGCCTCATCTGTTGTGATGCTGACAAGAGTGTTTAGTGGTATGTGATTTGTTTCAAAGAAGTTGCACATGGTGTCCAGTATATCTTCTCGACTTGTGTGCCCTTGCAGTGTTAGAAGGCACAGGAGCTCTTCTTTGGGATGAAGCGATTGGTTCAAATACCTCACTCAAACTAATAACTGGGCCACATCGCCCATGTCTGTGTGCTCATTCATGGCAATGCTGAAGAACAATTATTCTCTGACTGCTTTGATCACCTACTCCTGGACGTTTTAACCCATTGCCTTTAAAATGCTGACTTTATTATTGTAGTTTTCAAATAACATTTCGGCTGTTGAAAGGAAACATTTCTTCACCAGCTCTGCCTCAGTGAATGGTTTCTTATGTTTGGCAAGCAAGTAGCATATTTTGCATAATGCTTCTGTAACAGCCTCAGATTCCTTCCTCTGGCAAAGGAAGATCTGCAGGGAAAGAAGCACTTGCTTTAACGAAGCCACTTTTGCATAACGCAGTTTTTAGTTCAATGGGAAGTTCTCAGTGTATCTGGAGTGTCACATTTTGTAGAACTGTTCCAGATTATACCTCTTAAGAACATTTACTTTCTCTTTGCAAAGCAAACAGATGGCTTTATCTCTTGAGAATTCAACAAGCAAGTACTCTTCTTCCCATGCTGCCTGTAATGTCCTGTGTTCGCTCCATATCAATCTGGGTCATTTGCAAGGCTTGGTAACTGGACTGTAGGCCATTGTGGAGGGATCACTGAAATAATATCGACCTCACAAATATCGAGTTGACAAAATATCGTTGACAAAATATCGATGGACAAAATATCGACTGGCTATCTTTAAACAGGTAAGTACAAAAATATCGACTCTAAAATATCGAGTTACTAAAATATAGACTGTAAAAAATATCGGTTTTTTTAAATGTCTTTAAATTAAGTTAATACTAATGGAGTAATAAATATGTTTAGTCTAAACTTACTTTAAATTAATAAAATAATGTTATATTAATAATTATTTATTTTAAAATAAAAATAAATCTAAAAAAATAATACATATATATTTATATATTTTTTATATTAAATAAACATATATAATAATTTTACCGTAGCATAGCAAAATAGTTAACAATTATTGTAACAACTGTAGTGAATTCTACAATAGCTAAAGCGTTGGATAGCGTAGGGGTAAAATTTACTATTCCCACTCCAGTGGGTGCAACAGTAGGGAAAGCGTTGGATAGCGTAGGGGTAAAATTTACTATTCCCACTCCAGTGGGTGCAACAGTAGGGAAAGCGCTGGATAGCGTGGGTAAAAATTACTATTCCCACTCCAGTGGGTGCAACAGTAGGGAAAGAGTTGGATAGCGTAGGGGTTAAAATTACTATTCCCACTCCAGTGGGTGCTACAGTAGGGAAAGCGTTGGATAGCGTAGGGGTTAAAATTACTATTCCCACTCCAGTGGGTGCAAAAGTAGGGAAAGCGTTGGATAGCGTAGGGGTTAAAATTACTATTCCCACTCCAGTGGGTGCAACAGTAGGGAAAGCGTTGGATAGCGTAGGAGTTAAAATTACTATTCCCACTCCAAAGAGTGCAACAGTAGGGAAAGCGTTGGATAGCGTAGGGGTTACAATTACTATTCCCACTCCAGTGGGTGCAACAGTAGGGAAAGCGTTGGATAGCGTAGGGGTTAAAATTACTATTCCCACTCCAAAGAGTGCAACAGTAGGGAAAGTGTTGGATAGCGTAGGGGTTAAAATTACTATTCCCACTCCAGTGGGTGCAACATTAGGGAAAGCGTTGGATAGCGTAGGGGTTAAAATTACTATTCCCACTCCAGTGGGTGCAACAGTAGGGAAAGCGTTGGATAGCGTAGGGGTTAAAATTACTATTCCAACTCCAGTGGGTGCAACAGTAAGGAAAGCGTTGGAAAGCGTAGTTGTAAAAATTACAATTCACACTCCAGAGAATACAACATTAGGGAAAGTAAATCTTTCATATATAAATCAAAAATCTAACAAGAAATATCTAATAATAATTATTAAAAATCAAATAAAAATTTTATGTAATAGAATAAATAATAATTGACATTTACTAATTAACAATAATTCTTTTAATTATTCACCTATTAATACAAATTAATTCAACATAAACAATTAATTTGTTAATTATTAAAAATTATTTCACTATTATTTCCAAATAAATAACGTGTATTTTATTTTATTATTTAATTAATTATTAATATATTACTTTCCACCCTATGCCCCTATAAACTCACAACCCGCTACAGAAATCAAATTAGTAAAAATCACATAATAACCAATTAATCAATTAATATAAAATAATTAACAATTATTATTAAATTAATTAACACATATAAATTAATTAACAATTAATTACTAATTACTATCAATAAATATATTTACATATTTAATTATTTTTAATTAAATTACTTCCCACCCTATTCCCCTATAATCCCACAACCCGCTACTGCATTAAATTAGTAAAATGTACATATTTACCAATTAATCAATTATTAATAATTATTTTGCAATTACTATTAAATTAATTGACACATATAAATTAATTAACAATTAATTACAAATTAATATCAAATAATGAATTTACATATTTAATGAATTATAATTAAATTACTTCCCACCCTATTCCCCTATAAACCCACAACCCGCTACAGAATTACATTACACAATAATTATAAAAACAAAAATCATTTAATAAAATTATTTATAACATAAATACACACTTTTCAGACATATTATTACATAAAAATACACTATAAAATATTATATATTTTTGCTATCTATATTTTATACAGTCGATATTACTTCACTTACCTTAAAAACGATATTTTTGTAGTCGATATTCTGTCCAGTCGATATTTTGTCCAGTCTATATTATTTACTCGATATTATGTCCAAACGATATTTTGGACTCGATATTATGTCTGTGCACCATTGTGGAGCTCTCCAGCTTGTTTGTTACTGTGGAATAAGTAACAAGGACCTGGGATCAGATTTTCCTCCTGACGACCGATGGACCGACACCACCTCACGACCGATGGACCAACACCACGTCTCTCTACAGATCTGTGAGCAACACCAATTAATGTTTTGCTTAAACATACAAAGTAATGTGAGGAAATGCAAATGAAAAACAGGAGGCTTTCCTAAAGCCAGTGGTTTATGCAGAAAATGTGTCACTCAATAGAGATTTTAAATATTCATATGATTAGAGCTGGCTTGAGTCACAAAACTGTTTTGCTGTGTATTGTAGGTTTAATGGGCTATCCAAAATATTACAATGAGAAAATGTAAACAGCTCTTGACCTTTAAGGAATCTGTGCACAATAACCTATAAAAATTTCCAGCAGATATAAAAGTAAACACTGAAGAGGGCTACTGGAGCATACGTGCTATTTACAAAAAAAAAATCAGAAGTATTAGGGCAGGGGTCTCTAACCTTTTCTGCAACAAGAGCTACCTATGTTCAATTAAATTCATCCAGAGCTACGAATACTAGTGATGTAATAGTGAAATACCCCATCCAAGAGTGTCAGCAGTGATCACATTGGTGCAATAGGCAGGGTTTCCAGCTATAATGTCAAAACAGCTTTGACAATTTGAACTGAAATATTACATGGGTGGTACATACAAACGATAGCTGCAATCTCCCTCGCAGCAAGGAATAAATATGAGTAATACATCTCTACAACTCATAATGGCTTTAAACACATTTTGAAAATTGGACTTTTTTCCTCCAAACATCAGTTTATGAGTTCTGAAAATGCACACATTTTTTATCTTGGATACATGCTTTTTAATTTTTGTTTGCATATAATCAACAAATCAAAAGCTTCCATAGTACTAGGCTGAGCTGCACACAGGAGAGCTACTCACAGGTAGATGGAGAGCTACTTGCTGGAGACACCTGCATTTATGCATTAGCTATGTGTTCAGCCAAAACTCATGTTTTTTCTCCTCTTTTAGCCGAAGATGAGTCTTAATGTATTCTTAAACCGCCTAGGATTTATGAATAAAAAAATTAAAATTATTATAGCATCTGTAGATTTTGGAAGGAAAAGAATTACGATTTAATCATTGCCAGTGCTGGGCAGCCGTATCCCAAAAACCACCTGGAAATCTAAAGTAATGCTCGCCTCACAGTTTGGAGAGAAAAGCTGCACTTGATTTTCCCACATCTACGTGAGCAGCGAGCACGCAAAGGCCATAGGACATAAGATAACTGACTTTCTTCTTAATTCACTAGTAACATTGTCACCAGGGCAGGGGCCAACATGTCTCTCAGATCATATTCAAAAACTCTCACTTTATTTTTGTTATAAACAAATTTTTATTGAATTTTTGAAAAGCCTGCGTAAACACAAATAACACCACAACCCACCAAGACATGTCACACAAAGTCACAAGACATATATGGAGGTTAAGCATCACCCGCATCGAGTCCGTAATAGTCCCACCATTGCCCGATATCTTCTCATGTTTCCCTTGGCAGCCCTGCTCTGCATATATCGGCCTCTCCTGCAGAGCACACCAGGCTAACCCCCCTCTGCCATTCGGTCATTGAGGGGGGATCCGGAGACCTCCATTAGCGTGCTGTCTCAAGCTTGGCCACCAATGTTGCTACCCCAATAAAGACTCGCTCCGATCTCTGGTCACCCATGCCCTACAACAGCCTCCGCAGGACAATCCAGGGACCAAGGGCCAGCATCTGGTCCAGGAGTGAGGAGAGCTCCTGCCCAGTACTCCACCAATAGGAAACCAATCTCGGGCAGGACCAGACCTCATGAAAGACATCGACATCCGATGAGGACCATCGAAACTCTCCCTTTAATTACCAACTATTCCGATGCACGAAGGGAAAACACTTACGCGTGCTTAAGAAATACACTTTCTGAATTTTGAAGACACTATATCATACTCTAATGGAAACTTTGATGCATGAATTACATAACAAGTATTTTCAGGGCTTGCCAGGTGCACAGGCTCTTAGAGCCAGAGCCGGTCCTTGTCTTGGCTCTGCTCTTCCTCCTAATTTCTTGGCTCGCCACCTCTAAAATGGTGCAGGCGTATTCCAGGACGAGCCTACAAATGCGGTTCTTAAAGTCAGAAGTTACACCTAGTTATACGGTGTGCATGTGGAAAAGACACCTGGCATGAAACTTTCCCAATTGAGCTTTCAGGAGCCCCAGCCGCTGGGAAGGAAGGGTTGCTTCTAAGTAGACCAAAGTCCCTCAGCAGGAGGGCGGTCATTAAATCTGTTTTATTGCATGAGGAGGAGCCCAGCTCAGAAATAGGTCATTCATTTCCAATAACATGTTTAAATGAAAGTGGAAGCGACCTGCCTGGAGTCTCTGTTTCACAAAGGGGCCTTTCTTCGCATGGAGGCCTCGGTGCTTCCAGCTGGACCCGCCCTCTGCAGTGGGCGGTGTGATGAGGCGCCTGGGTAAAGATGCATCTCGAGTTAATATGTAGGGGCTTTCAGCATCGAGGTCCAATTCCACCCCTGGGTACTTTCTGTGCAGGGCCCCCTGCTGTGGGAATGTCCCTCAGCACTGACTGTTGACCAAAGTCCTGCATCAGGATAAGAGTTACTGGGATTGTTTTTAAAGCAGACAAGGATGTTCCTGTAACTAAGTGGGTGGAAGCTGTTGGCAAATGTGATGATCTCTGCCACACGGGCACTTACTCACTGATCTCCTCATCATCTGTCTTACCTCACCCAAAACCTACTGCTGGAAGTAGCTTGTGTTCCTTTTTATGGCACACAATTTAAGTGACTGGTTTTTTTATGATGCTGCAAATCCAATTAGCAAGTTCTCTTCGCCAGGAGATCGGATGAATATTTCTCTGGACCAGTTTATTCGGAAAGGCGAGTTCTCTGGGCCAGTAACTCTGAAGAGCATGTGCTCTGGGCCAGTGGTACATTGTATCTTACATAGACTTAGTTGCTACAATTACATGTTCTGCAGGCCATTAATTCTAGTAGATGGACTCTAGGGGTAATTGGAACCCTTTTTCGAATGTTGGAGCTGGCTGGCCAATCAGAATTCTCCCTTTTGTAGGTTCTAACTACCATTAATGTCCATCAGGGGGCACTCCATGGCTGCCAGCTCCCTGCCCATCAAAAGCGCTCTGTCTCCTTGCCCCCTGAGCTCCCTTCTCGAGCTGTGAGCTTAGCTCACTCTGGGCAAGGAGTTAAACAGCTCATCTGCGGTGTTCCAGTAGCTCGCTTTGACTCTTTTAAGTGAAGATGGCCTCTCTTTGGGCCTCATTTACAAACTTTTGATGCATGTCAGCGCAGCAGGCCTTCCTGCTGCAATGCCGTGCATCAGAAGAAAAGGGCAGGAATGCGCCGTCTCAACAGCATTCCTGTCCTTCTCCCCTGCGTCGGTGCGCAAACAGCAGCTGTGCGCCAACACAGATACCCTTGCGTCATGTTGCGAGGGTGCCTGCGTTGCAGGGATCCCTTCCTGCACAAAAACAATCATTAATGGGATTTTCCTCTTTGTATGTGTGCTGAAGAATGCGGCATACATAGAAAGAGGAAAAAACGAGGAGAAATACAAAAAATGTCTCCTTGTTGCGCCACTCCTACACCTCTCCTGGGGAGGCATGGAAATCGGACGCATTCCCAGGTTTAGGGTTCCTTATAAATCTGGGAATGCTTCAGATTCCATCGGTGTTGAGTGGGAAGAGCCACAGCAACACCCATGGAACGCCCCTTTTATGCAGTGTTCTCTGTGAAAGGGGCACATATTTACAAGGCTATGAAAAGCCTTGGAATTATGCTGCGGCACATTTTAAGCCACTGGAGCGTTAAAAAAGTGCCGCTCCGGTAGCGTAAAAGTAGGACCTCTTAAATGAGGCCCTCAGTGTGTTGTGCTGGTCCTTCCCATTCCATCACATAAGGGGAATGTAAGGCCTAACAAATAGTGGAAATGTAGAAATGAAAAACAGACTTGCTTGTTTTTTTTTATTCTACTGGGCAGTAGGCCTTACAGAGGAGAGCTGCGCTGTTGGAAGCTATATTCAAGAGCTGTTTAATCTCTTGTCCACTCTGAGTTGAATTCACTGCTGGTTAAGAGGTGCTAGTAGCCGCATTGCCCTTACGTTTGGGACAGTAACAGCTTTTAATGACCCTCCACTCATTATGGATCCTCTCCTGAGGCCCATAATGGTGAGAAGGGTAATGGTGGTTATTGCTCACATGAATGGGCAATAACACTCAGGTGATACGCAGGAATTGCTTCCAGTCTCTGAAAATGTGTTGAATTACGTGTCAGAATACGCGCAGGGTTTGGACAAAAAGCTGCATTAAACAGTGGCTTAAATTCATCAGCTCTGGAGATTTGCCTGTCTTGAGTCTGGCTATACAGGAGATTACTACTTCTGGTATGATGGGTTGGTCAAGCACTTCGGCTTGTGCATCTGAGAGATGCTGCATTTGCGCGTCCATCAGTAATGTATCGACTCTGCCCACAGGCTTCTCGTTCTTTTGCCACCGTTGCTCATAACTTACAGTTTAACAATTTATCAGCCATCTTCCCATGCCTGTAGTACCGCTGCTGCATGCTCCACCTTATCCGAAGCTAGCACTTTGACTCTTGATCACTGAAGGCCAGTGCTGCATCCTCATGGAGCCTTTTCTTTTGTGGAACTCTCCTGTGCCTTTCACGTGTTCTCTACTTTGTATATCCTGGCTGAAGCTGGTCTGAGTTGATATCACGCTCCCACTTACTGTAGCCTTAACTGCATCCCATGGAGTCACCACTGAGCTCCCATGCGCCATTCTCTGCCAAGTATAGATTAATACATTTCTGTATTTCTTCTTGGAATTTTTCATAATTCAATAAACCATCTGTCTTTCTCCATCATCTATTAGGAGTTGGGTCTATGGGAGTGCTTAGAATCAGGGAAATTGGGGATGTGATCTTTCAACGCTGTTTGTCCTTTATACGAATGGAAGTCTCTTGGACAGCGTAAGGAAGTGATCCAATCTGGCATATGTGCAACGTGCTGCTGTATAGTAAGTGAAGTCATGAATGTTGTGCACACCATATGCCCTCCAGGCCCAATCTATGGAGTCACCCTCTTCCCTCCACTGACATAGAGACTGTTTGATCTGTTTTCAGAGAGGATCTATCCCTAATACTGTCCATCACCATATCGAGATCCTGCCCGCCCCTCTGTCAAGTCCAACTCTTCCAGGTGTAAAGCATCAGGGATCATGTTTCTAAGGAATACACTCCTGGCCAGTGTTAGGAGTGTAGAGATTGACCAGGGTGAGACTGTATGATCCACATCTGAGCAACAGAGCAGGGGATATACCTGCATTGTTTGTCATGGGCTGAGGACCCCTCACCTTTTCAAACCCTAAGTGATGAAAATAGGTAACTGCCTCCCTCTCGTCATAGCGACCCCTTACTTTTTTTAAAACCATCTTTATCAGCTATTTCACATTTAGGGGCATATTTACAACAAACTGACTCAACGCGGCACGCAAGCCAGCTAGCTGCGCCGCGCTGCGCCATAAGGAAAGTGCAGGATGCGTTGTATTTACAACAGTCCGACACATCTCTGCCCTTTCCTTTCTGCTGGCACACAACAGGCTGCCTAGTGCCAATGCAGGCACACTTGCACCAGCGTTGTAGGAATGATTGTTTCTGTGCAGGAAGGGACCCCCTCCAACACAGAAACAATCCATGGAGGCGTTTCCCTCCTTCCATCTGTGCTGCAAAATGAGGAAAAAACGAGGATAAATAAATAAGATATTTCTCCTAGTTACGCCTCCCCTGGGCAGACATAGGCTTTTGACGCATTCCCAGGTTTACAAGTCCTTGCATGGGAACACCCCCCGCGACACCCATGGAACGCCTCTTTGACGTAGAGTACCGCAACGTAGCAACTTGCACTGCTTTGTCTTACTCCATATCTACGCTGCCATGAAAATCCACCTAGAGTGGGTTTGCGTGGCCTCGTTGATATTGGTCTGCACTCTGGGCCGCTGCTGCATAAAAAAAAGTGATGCAATGGTGGCTCAGGCTCCTTGTAAATATGCCCCTTAGTTCACAGCAGATTGTTAGCTCTTCATAGCCTGATATGTCACATAATATAGGTAACATAATATAGGTACAATATGTTCAGCCGCTTACTGCTATTATATTGCGCAAGGTCTGTGCTTACAAGAGTTATGTGCTCGTGAAATAGTGCGTAATATAGAACAATAAACCAAAAAAATTAACTTGTTTGCAAACTTCTAGCCGTCATGTATAGAGTGTCCAGTAATTACAGTAACCTCTCAGCTATCTTGAAATATTAAAACCCCTGACTACATTCACCCCTAAATTTACCTTACCAGAAGAGAAGAACTGCAGAGGAACCACATTTGGATTTTAGTGTAAGTCTTGTTGGCATTGACATCATACCTAAAGCTATGCTCCTGAGAATGTGGCATTTTAATAATGCTCTCCTTTTAAATCCAGAGTTTACTGAGTCCTTCACCACTTTTTTTAAATTAGTATTTTGAGATAAATCAAACTGAGTCCATGCCATTCTCAACTATATGGGATGCTTTTAAAGCCCAGCAAGAGATTTCATTATTGGTTTTGTTGCCAAGAAACGAAGAAATGCACGTACACTCCCTAAGAATCTCCTCCATGGCATTAAAAAGCTGGAACATTCTTATTACACGTCCCACTCGAAGGATTGCTTAACAGCTCTTAAAAATGCCGAATTGCAATTCAATAAGAAGTCGACAGATGATGATGTCTCATTATACCTGGTAAAATACAGTGCAAAGTTCTATGGAGGTAAAAATAAAGCTGGGAAAATACTGGCCAATTATTTAAAAGTCAGGCAAATCAAATCTAACATCGGATCTATATATAATGCCCATTCCAATTTAAAATTTTAAGGATGCTGAAATTCTCCCTTTTTTACAAATCACTATATTCATCCAAAACACAACCCACAGATCATTCCCTCTCACATTTCTTCTCCAACATTCCAAAACCCCAAAATACTTCTCTAGATCTATCCTCCTCGGAGTCAGATCTAACACAGCAAGAATAGCAAGAATTCTTAAAGGCACTTCAACACCTTAAGAAGGATAAAGCACCGGGTCCGGACGGTTTTACCGTTGAATTCTATCACCACTTCTACAAACTCTTACTGCCCAAACTGTACTCTTTAATAAATTATTTTCGCTCCTTAAACAACTCTTCCGGCTCCTTTTCATAAGCACATATTTGCCTCATCCCCAAACATAAGTTGGCAGGGTATGCTCAGACGTGAGTCCCTTGCTCACTTTGCCACTGGATTCAAGCAAGCCGGGCTGAAGACGGCTGTAATGCCAGAAACCGGTCCTCGGAAGCTTGTTTCCGGTCCAGGGAAGACATGGCTTGGCAGTTCGGGCTGGATTGTTCCCATAAGGCACTGGGTCAGACTGATTTGCATATGGCCATGTCTGAACTGGGGTGGCAGAGTGGGCTAAAGAACGGATATGGATTAAACCCAGATCTGTTGACTGAGTGTGAGTGTTTGATTGGTTCAGATGCTCCGTCCATCACCACCCCCTTTTGTACCACTTCATCCCCAAAGAAGGCAAAGATTCTAAATATTAAAAAAATTACAGGCCTATATCACTGGTTAACATTGACTACAAAATCTTCTTCAAAGTGCTAGCTTTACGATTAGATTCCTACTTATCAAATTTATTGGGAAAAGAACAATCTGGCTTTGTCAAGGGATGATTCATCACAGACAATACATGACTTTTTTTTAACGTTCTATCTAATCTTCCCACCTAAAACAACCCCTTGCGGCAATAGCATTAGACGCGGAAAAAGCGTTTGATAGAGTTGAGTGAACCTATTTGTTTTATACCCTTAAGTGGTTTGGCCTTGGTCCCAATTGTACATCCTTAATTTCCCTTCTTTATTCCAACCCCTGTGCTGCAGTTTGTTCTAATGGTTTGAATTCCTCATTCTTTGATTTAGGCAGAGTAGTGCACCAAGGATGCCCTTTATCTCCCTTCCTATTTAATTTGGCTCTGGAACCTTTTCTCTCTAAATTACGTCAAAATCCAAATTTACATGGTTTCCAAACATTAAATTATCACATTAAACTTGTAGCCTATGCTGATGATATCTTGCTTTCTATGTCAAATCCAGGTGACTCAATCCCTGCCTTCTTAGCAGAAGTACAATCCTACTCCATTATTTCTGGTTATAAACTGAATAATGATAAGTGTAAGATTTTGCACTTAACCAAATACACTTTTAAATCAGAATTTAGCGCCTCTAATTTAACGTGGAGCCCCAATCATATTAAGTATCTAGGACTACATATTACATCTTCTATTTCGGGCACTATGCATGAATACATGTATTAAAAAAATCTCCGACCTGACCGCCAAGTGGCATCCCCTCTACTTATCTTGGTGGGGTCGCTTAGATACTATAAAGATGATGTTGTCGCCCATAGTTTTATACACTATTTCTAATATACCAGTTCCGATTCCTGTTAAATTGTTTAAGAAGATTAATTCCATCCTTTCTTCATTCCTATGGAACAAAAAGAAATCCAGAATGTCTCTTCTAAAGTTAACCCGTCCTAAGATAGAAGGTGGAGTTAATTTTCCCTTTTCTTTTCATGAGTATCTTTCCTTCTCACGCAAACCACAGACCCTTTCCACTCCCATAATTAAATTGACCTCTAAACTTCTTGAGTCCATTCTTTCCCTACTCATAGTACTATAGATTCCTTCCTCAATTCAACCATTTGGCATAATAAACACCTGCTTATTCGTAATAAACCCTTCTACTGGAAAACTTGGAGACAAATGGGATTACTGTGGGTCCTTCAGTTATTTTCACAATCAGACTTTTTATCCTTTCCTTCACTTAGCCAATTATTTAACTTGCCTGCCTCATTTAATCATAAATATAATCTTCTAAAGGAAGCCGTGATGGTTGCATACACCCAAATATCTAATGCACCTGTTACTTCCATCACTTCAGACACCTCTTCATAACTTCACACTTTGTTAAAAACCATTCCCAAAGCTCCCACCATACACAGCTATTTACAAGGTAACAATACTGTCAGGCAGAAATCTAAAATAGAAGAGGTTTGGGAACATGATTTTATAACATCTTGGCCACTACCTTTATGGACCAAGCTACATAAGTCTTCCAGAGCAGCTAACATACGGCAAACATTGTTTTTTGTATACTACAGACTTTTATTATGACTGCATGCTTTCAGCAAAAGGTTTACTACTGTACTGGATGCTTGTTGGACATGTTCGTCCCCAAACGCTGATTTATTTCATATGGTATTCTCTAGTATATTTGTATGTAACTTCTGGAAACAAGTATGGTCTAAAATCAATTTAATTTTTGGAACTAAGTTTTCTTTTTCCTTTACCCATGTTTTTTTAGGTAGTCTCTCGCCTATCTGGGAAAATGTGACACTTACCGTCAAAATTATTGATTTGTTATTAGCGGTTACTTTTCAGCAAGTTACCATAAACTGGAAAGACTCCACCAAAATTTCTTATCGGGCCTGGTGGTATGCTGTTTGCCATAATCATATGTTAGACACCTCCTTTGTATACCCTATACATATGGCAATGAAACATTTGGATTTGTGGTCACCCTTTACAATATATCTTGACGCAAGGGCCAAACGGTTTTCCCAGCTACAGCCATCTCAACAAGAATTTCTTAAACACCCTTGATTCCCCAAATGTTTCCAGTAAGTCTTATAATTTATTGCTATTCAGATTTAATCAGCATCGTTTTGTTTTTTATATTTTGTTATTCATAAGTCTGATTCATATAACTTTAATATAGCAGATTTCTAATGTATTGATATGAAGTTATTATTATTATGTACTTTCTATAGACACCTTTATATTTATCAATAAAACTTTCTTGAACTGAGAAAGTGAAAATTAGACACAAAAAAAGAAGTTCAAACAATGCCTTCGTAAAGAAGTAAACATCTCGAACCTAAATAAAACTCTTAACCTCAGTGGAAACTTTGCGCTGGCGATGGTGAGACTAGCGGGAGGTTCTGAGCCTTCCAGGAAGGTAATTAAATTCTTCCATTTCAAAGCATGGATGTCCATCCATTCCTTTTCTAAATACTCCTCCACCCTTAATATGTAAGATTATGTTACGTGTTGATGCAGTCTTAGTTGCAGGCGTAAATACTCCAGTTCCTTGTTGGTCATCTTCATTACCCCTAGTCCATTTCATCCTGATCACAGTCATTACCCCCACATCCCTTGTCCACATTCCAGTTATTACTAATGAGGTATTCCAAAGCTGAAGTCCTTTGACCAAAATAACAAATAAAGTATACACAGTCATATAAATTCAACATCTTAAGTTTAATCCATCCAAAGAAACTAAACCAAGTGCAAGATTTCACAAAATCATAGTGCAGCATCTAGAACACCAGACCCCAGACTCAGCAGCAAGTTTGAGAAAGTATTTAGGTGATAATGTTTGACAAAGGTATGCTCTGACGACCATGTTGTTGCATTACAATTTCTTGAATTGATACCACCTGTAATTCTGCCCAGGAAGTAGTAATCCCTCTTATGGATCTCCTCGGCACCGAAAGAGCTCAAGATTGCCCTGCACTGGCAGAAGTATGGTAGATTTAATCCACCTGCACAGGTTGCCGTTTTACCCTTTCCAGGCTGACCAAATATCACAAATACGTTGTCAGTCTTTGTGTAGTGTTGTGACCTGTCAACATAAATCAAAAGAGCTCTTTTAACATCCAAGATACTCAACAACTACTGTTCTGCTTTAGAGAAAGAAAGATGGAAAGATGGACGAAATATCTCTTGCGTCTAAGAATGGCAGAATTAACCTTTGGAGTAAAGGTAGGACCAGGTTTCAGACTGACACCACCTTCCATAAATCTAATAAAAGGAGGCTAACAACTTACCTCACCCGAACTACCAATCCTGCAAGCCAAACTAATGGCCACCAATTGAAAAAACGTTGAAAGATAGAAATCACAAATCCACAGTCTTCAAACTCTCAAAAGGATGAGACTGTAAGGCTCTAAGCACAGAAGGAAGATCCTATGCAGGAGATAAGGAATATGGTGCATGTCTCATCACCCAAAGCTCTTGATAAATCTACAAATAAGAACATTCATCAATGATCTACTTTTAGAGACCACTAGCCTGTACCATTGAAAGAATTTTGAGTACTGCTGATTGCAGATGAGTGATTCTCTTCTCTGGGAGAAAGACCCTTCCCAGATCATCCCTGATGAATTCCACAATGAATACCACATCTTTGACAGGAGAAAGCTGGTACTTCAGAATTGTGAGCAGGAGACCCAGAGTAGAAATTGTTATTTTTTGTTTGTTAGCAGAACTGGTAAATTTGATTCACTGTAATGACATTGTGTAACCAGTCCTTCAGGTAAGCAAATACCTGAATTCCGTGCAGATGAAGATCGGCCCACTTTATCTTTCATGGATATTCTCCGGGCTACCTTCAGTCCAAATGGGAGGACTTTGAACAGTCAGAGTTTGTTGACCACTGTAAACCTCAAGTGCTTGTAATGATGCTGGGTAATAGGAATATGCAAGTATGCATCCATTAGAACGCAGGTTATTAGGGACAGTCTCAGGAATTAGAGGAATAATCCTCTGCAACTTCTCCATCTTGAATTTGATGTTCCGGAAGATTGTTGAGGTTCCTCATGCCTATCGCCAGAAGGAAGTCCCCAAACAACTTTGGGACTAGAAAGACAATGGAGTAAATTCCCAGCCTTTTTAGGTTTCGCTGGGGGGCGGAGCCGTTAGGCTCCTCCTCCAGAGAAATCTGTAGTTTCTAGTATGGGTGACTTGAACACGCCTCTCTGCTTCATTGGCTAGCTCCATAAATGGAGGCTAGCCATTGGAACAGAGAGGCGTCCGTCAATGCCGGACCAGACACGGGGGCGTTCCCGAGATTCTTTGGCTTTTGCCGACGTCACGCGACGCCGGGAACGCCCCCGAGTCTGGTCCGGCCCGGCCGTGATTGCTGCTGTCCTGGGCATGTTTTACCCCGGCACGTTTCCCGCCTCCCTCCCGCCGTTCGTGTTCTCTCCCGCCCCCCTCCCCCCTCACACCCCCTGTGTCCTCTCCCGCCCCCTCCCGCCGTCCGTTCCTCTCCCGCCCCCCCCTGTCCTCGTAGGCCTCCCTCCCGCCGTTCGTGTTCTCTAACTTCTCTCCCGCCCCCCTCCCCCCTCACGCCCCCTGCCCGGGAGTGAGCCGAAGCTCTGCCTGGGCTCCTGAGCCGCTGGTGGATGCAGCCGCGGAAGAGCTGGCTTCGTATCTGCTGAGGAGTAACCTTCGGCCCCGGCCGGCCGTCGTCAGCTCTCCCCCTCAGCCCGGCGATTGGTCCTCGACCGCCGGGACTCCCCCGCGTCATTCCTGGGCCGGGCAGAGATTGGCCCGACCTGAGAGGCGTCCCCGCGCGCGCCCGGAGGTATCTGGAGTCCGGCCGTCCCTCAAAGCAAGTCCGGAGAGAAGGAGCAATGCGACCCCCGCAAGGAGCCCCCGCCAGAGTGCCCGGTAAGTCAAATGGGCTAGGGAAGGCTCCGTGTGGCAGGGTGTCACTCCTCTGAGCCTGCAAGGCTCCCTCGATATCCGAAGCCCTGCGAGGCTCCCCCGTGTTGTCCTGAGCCTAACTTCTTTTAGTGTCGCTCTTCTCGTTATAAATACCTAGACAATGGAGCGGGTGTTTACAGAGAGCTCTCGCTACAGCCCAGATCACAAGAGGAAGAGACTGCCTTTAATTTATGATTTAGAGTGCACAACCTCGATTCTTGTGCCTCGAGGCAAGTTGACCACCAGAAGAAGAAAGAGGTAAATAGGAGGGTTGCACAAAAAGACATTGGCCATGCCCCCTTGAGAGACCCCCCAGTTTTTTCATCCCACTTAACGCTGCTCAGTGCGATGTATTTACTGGTTAATATGTGCGATTCACCTTATTTTTTGACGGATTCGAAAAAGAGCGTTTATTTGCTGGCAGTGAAAGGACTCGGGACTGAACTGCAATCTGGTCGCTGAAGCGCAATCTTTTCGAATAACCTTCAGAGGCGGCTTGGGTTTCTCTCATGCCTAAAGGCTACCCGTCAGACTTGCTCCTGCTTGGGCGAGAACGCGAGATATGATCTTCAGAGGGAGAAAGTAGGGCACTTATCTTTATTCTGAGATCCTCTAAAAATAACACGCAGAATTGGAAAGCAAAGTTAACACTTCAAACGGCCGTCTGTAGTTGTAAGACCTTGTTCCGGAGGGCGGCGGGGGAAGTAAACAAGGTTTCAGATGTCGTTGGGCGCTGGGTCGCTGATGGCGCGTGGGATACCGGCTCGCGCCAAGTGCGGCGTCTGGCGGCACGGCATTAGTCCTTATCTCGGCCATCCATGTGCGGATCCTGGCGGGAATATTGAATCTGAGGCTCGGCCTCCTATCAGCTGCCCACACCTGGAAGGGTGAATGAAATTGTGGAGACGGGGGAAGCGTATAATCTTTACAGGATTACCTGTCTTTTGCTCCGCGTTGGGAATGCACAAAGTCTGTGTACAGGAATGGAGTTTGTCCCCGTCATCAGTGGCGTAATGCAAAATGATGGGCCTCCCTGCAAAATGCGTTAGGGGCCCGTGACGGACCCATGTGCCACATATATTGATAGGCGGAGTGGGGCGGGGGACCCCTGAAGGGTCGCGGTCGCCTGCAGCTAGTGGCTTCAGGGAGCTGTTTAGTCCCTGCCCGCATGAAATAGATTTAAACCCAATGCGCTGCAGTGAAGGCGACGGCGGGAAACCTTACTAAGAGCATTCTTTGTCTTCATGCCTTCCTTTCCCCTTTATTCCTGCTGCTGCTATAAAACCTCTCCTGCCCTTAAGTGCACCTGGACTGATGATGAAATATCATGAAATCGGCCATGGGCTCAGAGCTGGACTGTCCATCCAGGCACTGTGCCATTCCCAGAGTGCTGGAGACCTGGGGGCTGCTTTCAAGGCTGGGAGGGCAGTCATGATCCAGCTTTGAAAGACCCCGTGATGATCCAGTCCTAGAAGCAATCCTCTGCTTGTCGCACTCGCAAGCACCAGGGGTCAGCTCGCTCCCTTGGACTTGTAGCAGCACCTTTCACTGAGAGGAGGGGGTACATCTATGCTGTGAGAAAGAAGTGTCACCGCGGTAAGAGGCACCTTTAATAGGTCTAGCAGAGACCATCGCCCAGAGCCCTCTCCTCATCTCCCGCTGTCCGTTCCCGCCCCCCCCGCTGTCCGTTCCCACCCCCCCCCGCCAACGGAGGTAGCCTCCCGAGTCAGAGTTGGTGGGCCGAAGTTGCATACGCTTCACGCTATCCGCACCTCACAGCCATGTGGTACTGGTTCATGTCCATTCCTCAGTGGAGGGCCAGGCACGGTCTGCCCCAGCGGCGCGACCCCCCCCCGGCGGGTGTCAGCAGGACCTGCCTTCAGTGACCATTCAAACAATCCTCACGGGGATATTCAAGTGCGGCATGCCGAAACAGAACCTCGCCTGCGCCAATAGTCTAGTGCTTGCCAGGGTGCCAATATGCACCTCTTCTCCACTAGAAGCTGGGGGGTGCCGTGCGACAAGATGGCGGATGCCGGCCCAAGGGGATCGCAAGTGCCAGTGCTGTCAGCTGTTGAGCGGGGCAGGTTCGATCTTCTCCCGTGTGGCGCCACTCAGCTCACTCAAGGGATGACATCAGTGCACTTCACAGTATCCATCCATAGGCACACCTCAACATGTCCGCACCGCAACTGGCAGTATTACAAGTGGCATCAGAGGGGCCAGCGGCTCATCAGGATGGGACCTATGTCCTGCTGCAGGCTGCTACACCGTTGGGGCCCAGCTCAGTGAATCCTGTTGTAAGGGCAGTGGTGACATCTGCAATTTGGGTAGCGAAATTGCCCAGTGGCTGTCAACGTGAACCAGTGCCACAAAGATTAAACTTAAGTGGGGGCCAAAGATGTTGATTTAATCGCTACATTCACAGCAGCATTACCTGTATCATTTCAACTAGTGCTGCTCCCGTTGCCTTCCCTCTCACAGGAGTGCTGTGTGCAATATTTCTAGCCTCACAGGAGCCCTGGCTGCATTGCTTCTATACACATACTAAGAGTTATTTCAAGGGGAACCGGTAACACGTTTCAAGGGTGTCGCTTCTTCAACACTGTGCTCCACGCGCCGCGACGAGCAACCCCACACATGTGTTATTTTGAATTTGATGCCCACACATTACAGATGGTACTTTCGTGGCAGTGCAGGAATCGTTTCATCATCTTAAAAAAACAGCATCCCTGAGCAGTTCAGTGTAGTGAGGGCGAGCAGTGGGACCGAATGGTATATTCAGGCAGTGTGTGTGTGTGCGGGTGTTGTCCCAGCCGTGCCCCGTCACTCAGCGGAAGTTGCATACGCTTCACGCTATCCGCACCTCACAGCCATGTGGTACTGGTTCATGTCCATTCCTCAGTGGAGGGCCAGGCACGGTCTGCCCCAGCGGCGCGACCCCCCCCCCCCCCCCACCCCCCGGCGGGTGTCAGCAGGACCTGCCTTCAGTGACCATTCAAACAATCCTCACGGGGATATTCAAGTGCGGCATGCCGAAACAGAACCTCGCCTGCGCCAATAGTCTAGTGCTTGCCAGGGTGCCAATATGCACCTCTTCTCCATTAGAAGCTGGGGGGTGCCGTGCGACAAGATGGCGGATGCCGGCCCAAGGGGATCGCAAGTGCCAGTGCTGTCAGCTGTTGAGCGGGGCAGGTTCGATCTTCTCCCGTGTGGCGCCACTCAGCTCACTCAAGGGATGACATCAGTGCACTTCACAGTATCCATCCATAGGCACACCTCAACATGTCCGCACCGCAACTGGCAGTATTACAAGTGGCATCAGAGGGGCCAGCGGCTCATCAGGATGGGACCTATGTCCTGCTGCAGGCTGCTACACCGTTGGGGCCCAGCTCAGTGAATCCTGTTGTAAGGGCAGTGGTGACATCTGCAATTTGGGTAGCGAAATTGCCCAGTGGCTGTCAACGTGAACCAGTGCCACAAAGATTAAACTTAAGTGGGGGCCAAAGATGTTGATTTAATCGCTACATTCACAGCAGCATTACCTGTATCATTTCAACTAGTGCTGCTCCCGTTGCCTTCCCTCTCACAGGAGTGCTGTGTGCAATATTTCTAGCCTCACAGGAGCCCTGGCTGCATTGCTTCTATACACATACTAAGAGTTATTTCAAGGGGAACCGGTAACACGTTTCAAGGGTGTCGCTTCTTCAACACTGTGCTCCACGAGCCGCGACGAGCAACCCCACACATGTGTTATTTTAAATTTGATGCCCACACATTACAGATGGTACTTTCGTGGCAGTGCAGGAATCGTTTCATCATCTTAAAAAAACAGCATCCCTGAGCAGTTCAGTGTAGTGAGGGCGAGCAGTGGGACCGAATGGTATATTCAGGCAGTGTGTGTGTGCGGGTGTTGTCCCAGCCGTGCCCCGTCACTCAGCGGTGGACTGTCGTCGCGGCGGCAACAGGGCGTGCAGCTAGGGTTACCCTCTATTTGCAGGGGACTCCCTCACCCCAATCCCGCCGCAGCAACAACAGCATATATGTGTTGGTGTTAAGAGTCAGCTGTCCACTTGTGCTTGCTCTCCTGCCCTGCTATTGGCATTGTAAATGACAATGCCATTTATTTATGTTTTTAAAAAAAACATAAATAAAAATAATGTCATGAGCAATGCCAATAGCTCTAACTTTTGCAAAGGCGAAACCATTGCATTGTAAATGCTTGTTCTTTCTTGGGAACTGGAGCAAGTGCTTCCTTCATCTTAAGAGCAGACATTCCTTTTAGAAGGACTTCCATTTTGAATAGATCTCAAGAGAGAGGAGTACAATTGGGAATCAGATTCGTTCCGAACTCTATCTGGTATCCCTTATTGACAACTCGAGGAGCCCAACGATCCATTGTTATTCCTTCCCATGATAAAATTAATTGTTGAATTCATCCTCCAACCTTTAATGGAGAATCCACTTTCTTGGGAGCACTGATTCTCGGTATCTGTGGATTGTTTCTGCTTCTTGTGAGGCTTGAAGTAGGATGATTTTCTCTAAACATTGGAAGGCTGATCCTGGGATTGTTGACTCCTAAAAGATTGGTGGAAAGAGGATTTTGATGAACATTAATCCCTTGAAGACTGATACTTGAAGGATGAAGAATGCTTCCTTTTGAAAAAAAATCTGGTGGAGATTGTCCTTGATCTCAGCGCTAAATAACCAAGAAAACTTCAAATGTTATTTTTAACACTGTTCCTCTTTGTGTCGCATCAGTATTCCAACTCCAGGTGTGGGTAGATGTGGCATGCAGCACTGGACGCAAGACTCGGATTTGGGCCTCACCAATGACTGTGGTGGAACTCGACCTTCTGAAGTGCAAAAAATAGTGCTTTGAGGCACTACCTGCAGCGAAAGACTCATCTTCCCATCGAGACACCTCCTATAGCCTCAGCCTGAGCTATAGAAATGGCCCGTCACTTACAGCACATTTTCACACAGCATGTCGGAACCTGTATACCCATGTTGGCAGCCGTACCCTTATTTTGCCCCTCCCGCCCCTTTCCAACTGACCCTTGGACAGGTTTCAGTATCTAGAGGGGTTGGATTCCTCTCAGTTTCACAAGTGCGCACACAAAAGCACACATATTGTTCACATTAACCAGCAGAGGTCCTTTCAAGGGGTGTGCTTATAGGAATGAAAACAATGGTCCGTGACCAAAATTTGAAAAAATTAACAATTTAAGTTGTGTGAAAACACTACAACCTGGTTGTTTAATAACCTAACAAGGATCATATGCATGTAAACCATACCTATTTATGCATGTACAAGAGTTATTGGACCACACAAGAACAAATCGCCAAATTATGTAGTTAAATACCAAGTATTTATTTTAAAGAAATCCAAAAATACTTTTTCAATGACCGTAGGTTGCGCGCGAAAGAGGGGTGAAAAGGGTAAGGGGGTAGTGGTGGTGGATGGTGAAAGTATGAATCAAAGAAATAAAGTAATAAGTTCGATATTTTACAAATACTGGTAACTGAGACCAGCCAATACAAGCTTGTCCATATTGGATTTACAAGTACTCTGTACATTTCAAATGTGCACTCAATGCAGTTTCCAATAGTTTAACAATTAGAATGTAGGTACAGGTCTTGGTCCGTAGGAGAGCATTGATGTTTCGACTCTACTGTGCATTGAGGGATTCACACCTTTGCTGCGAGTCTTCATCAGGACTGTATGTTGCAACCTATGATGAAGAATGCAAAATTAAATAGTGCGCTGGTGTGTGTATGGTAAAGAAGAATGGTCCAGTAATGCTGAGTGTACTGACCTAGACCTGGAGCCAAGCCTGGCTTCACAGGTATACTTTATGGACGTGCCAAAGGCCCAATGTCGCCACGGAACGTGTTTCCAGGTGAGTTTATGAATTACATCACCATGTACAATTTCCCAACATGAGAATTTCGTGTATCGTTCCCTTCCTGAAATGGTGCCGATTGTGGTGAAACCCCTGTAGCACAGGCTAGACTTAAGAGGGAAATGAAAACCTTCTGAGACTGGGGGTTGGGGTAGAGCCTCCTCGTGTGCGGTCACTACAGAAGCTTTTGTATACATGCACACGTGTTGAACACTGCACAATAGAAAGCAACAGCGAGAGGAGGGTGATTGGGGGCGGTAGAAGCAAGAATACAGAGGGGGGTTAGTGTGATTTGAAACTCATGTAAGCGCTGTGATTGAAGCAGCAGGGAGGGTGAGTGGGAGGGGGCAAGAAAAAGTACCTCTATCACATCAAGAGCAGCGAATGGACACAGATTAAGTCGAATCAGTCTTTGCTTGGTCCCTGCTCCACGGCAAGCATCGGAAATGACATTTCGGCTACACAGACCAATAAACATGCCTGCAAAGAAGAGTGACACAGAAGCAAACAAATGGTAAGTAACAGGCGTGCTTCAAGCCCTTTTTGGATACAAAAGTGTCTTGTAAGCAGGACGCATGCACTAGTGTATGCTCTTGCAGGTTCCACCCTAAAAAGGACTTGCTGCCTCTTGACTCCGCAACGTGTGCACCTTCCGCTTCCTTTGAAAAAATAATTGCATTTTTTCCCTTATTTTACAGTATTTTTTTAACATTAAAAATCCCGATATATTTAACTTCGATATTTTAAACAACAATATTTTTCCCCCAATATTTTTGGACTTACCATGTTGTAGTTAGGATGTCAATATTCTGGACATCGATATTCTTGACACAATATTCTGGTAGGTCGATATTGTTGTCGTCGATATTATGCCAGTGATCCTTCCCAGACAACTACAGGATTAATTCCTTATCAATGGGCGGTACCACTCACTGTGACTGGCATTGCATTCAAGCAATGACATAGGAATATGGGCTGGCCAGCATGTGACAGACACACACTACACTCAATGGCTGAGCCGGCTGGACATATGCCAACTTTCTCCATATATTTAACCATATGTGGGCTGTAAATGGTGCAAGCATGCAAAACCTAAAAATATCTCTCTTAAATTTAGAAGCTACACCTCGTTCTCCGGGGCGCACATGGAAGTCTCCTGGCATGCAGTTTCTCTATTGAGTTTTCAGGTCTAGAGAGCCTCCCAGCCTCTACTATACAATGCATCCATTTCTCACACCTTGGGCCAAGTGCGGTCCGAGGAGGTAAATAAACAGGAGAGATGGCTGCTCTAGGCTACTGCCGACAAGTATGCAGATTGAGTCATATGGAATGGTGTCTTACTGTACTTTGTTGCCTACACTGATCACTGCCAGCGTGCGTCACGCTTTACATCGTCTGAAGGAAGGATTATTTCTAAGTAGACCAAGGTGCCTCAGCAGGAGGGCTGTAATTAAATCTATTTTATGGCAGCTCAGAGATAAGTCAGTCATTTCCAATAACATGTTTAAATGAAAGTGGAAGCGCCCTGCCTGGAGTGTCTGTTTCACAATGGGGCCTTTCTTCGCATGGAGGCCTCGGTGCTTCCAGCTGGACCCGCCCTCTGCAGTGGGCGGTGTGATGAGGCTTAGGTAAGGAGGTATCTTTAGTTAATATGTAGGGGCTTTCAGCATCGAGGTCCAATCCCACCCCTGGGACTGAGAATGAATCACAGGTACTTTCTGTGCAGGGCCCCCTGCAGGGGGGATGTCCCTCAGCACTGACTGTTGACTGAAGTCCTGCATCAGGATAACACTGGGATTTTTTCCCCTTAACGCAGACAAGGATATCCTTGTAACTAAGCGGGCGGATACTGTTGGTAAATCTGATACTCTCTACCACGCTGACACTTACTCACTCGTCTCTTCCATCATTCGTCTTACCTCATTCAAAATCTACTGCTGGAAGTAGCTTGGGTTTTTTCTATGCCGGGAAACTTGGGGGGAGATTTACTAAGATTTTGCGCCATGTTGCATCACAAAAGTGACGTAAAACTGCGCAAAATCTTTTTTTCCTAATTAACTTTCCAGTGCTAAACAAGTTACTTTGCACCATGAGTGGAGTGTTGCCGTTCCTATGCAACCACCCAAGGTTTCTCACGCTAAACCCAATTTACTAAAAACAATAGATTGGGTTTATCGTGAGAAAATCCCCCTTTTTAACTAGGCGCAAGGAAGGAGAAATGCTTTCATTTCTCCTTCCTTTTCCGACTTCGCATGTGTGCTGCACTGTGCAGCCTGTATGGAAAGTGAGGAAGACCTAGGAAAAGCCTTTTTTGCAATTGCAAAACAGCTTCATACATGTGGCCCAAAGTAACTTGAAGTAATACGTATGATAATAGTATGCTCAGTGAGGTAGCAGCTCCAATACTATTACTTGAAGCAATACATGTGAAAGGGGTGGGGTCCTATGGTGAAGTAGCTCTGATACTATTACATGAAGCAATACATGTGATGGCGTGCCCTTTGGATTAGTAGCTCTGATGTTATTACATGAAGCGATACATGTGATGGCGTGCCCTTGGGATTAGTAGCTCTGATACTATTACATGAAGCAATACATGTGATGGAGTGCCCTTTGGATTAGTAGCTCTGATGCTATTACATGAAGCAATACATGTGATGGCGTGCCCTTTGGATTAGTAGCTCTGATGTTATTATATGAAGCGATACATGTGATGGAGTGCCCTTTGGATTAGTAGCTCTGATGTTATTACATGAAGTGATACATGTGATGGCGTGCCCTTGGGATTAGTAGCTCTGATACTATTACATGAAGCAATACATGTGATGGAGTGCCCTTTGGATTAGTAGCTCTGATACTATTACATGAAGCAATACAGGTGATGGCGGGCCCTTTGGATTAGTAGCTCTGATGTTATTACATAAAGCGATACATGTGATGGAGTGCCCTTTGGACTAGTAGCTCTGATACTATTACATGAAGCAATACATGTGATGGAGTGCCCTTTGGAGTAGTAGCTCTGATGTTATTACATAAAGCGATACATGTGATGGAGTGCCCTTTGGATTAGTAGCTCTTATGTTATTACATAAAGCGATACATGTGATGGAGTGCCCTTTGGATTAGTAGCTCTGATACTATTACATGAAGCAATACATGTGATGGCGTGCCCTTTGGATTAGTAGCTCTGATACTATTACATGAAGCAATACATGTGATGGAGTGCCCTTTGGATTAGTAGCTCTGATACTATTACATGAAGCAATACATGTGATGGAGTGCCCTTTGGAGTAGTAGCTCTGATGTTATTACATAAAGCGATACATGTGATGGAGTGCCCTTTGGATTAGTAGCTCTTATGTTATTACATAAAGCGATACATGTGATGGAGTGCCCTTTGGATTAGTAGCTCTGATACTATTACATGAAGCGATACATGTGATGGCGTGCCCTTGGGATTAGTAGCTCTGATACTATTACATGAAGCAATACATGTGATGGAGTGCCCTTTGGATTAGTAGCTCTGATACTATTACTTGAAGCAATACATGTGATGGCGTGCCCTTTGGATTAGTAGCTCTGATACTATTACATGAAGCAATACATGTGATGGCGTGCCCTTTGGATTAGTAGCTCTGATACTATTACATGAAGCAATACATGTGATGGAGTGCCCTTTGGATTAGTAGCTCTGATACTATTACATGAAGCAATACATGTGATTGAGTGCCCTTTGGAGTAGTAGCTCTGATGTTATTACATAAAGCGATACATGTGATGGAGTGCCCTTTGGATTAGTAGCTCTTATGTTATTACATGAAGCGATACATGTGATGGAGTGCCCTTTGGATTAGTAGCTCTGATGTTATTACATGAAGCGATACATGTGATGGCGTGCCCTTGGGATTAGTAGCTCTGATATTATTACATGAAGCAATACATGTGATGGAGTGCCCTTTGGATTAGTAGCTCTGATACTATTACATGAAGCAATACATGTGATGGAGTGCCCTTTGGATTAGTAGCTCTGATGTTATTACATAAAGCGATACATGTGATGGAGTGCCCTTTGGATTAGTAGCTCTGATACTATTACATGAAGCAATACATGTGATGGAGTGCCCTTTGGATTAGTAGCTCTGATACTATTACATGAAGCAATACATGTGATGGAGTGCCCTTTGGATTAGTAGCTCTGATGTTATTACATAAAGCGATACATGTGATGGCGTGCCCTTGGGATTAGTAGCTCTGATACTATTACATGAAGCAATACATGTGATGGCGTGCCCTTTGGATTAGTAGCTCTGATACTATTACATGAAGCAATACATGTGATGGAGTGCCCTTTGGAGTAGTAGCTCTGATGTTATTACATAAAGCGATACATGTGATGGAGTGCCCTTTGGATTAGTAGCTCTTATGTTATTACATGAAGCGATACATGTGATGGAGTGCCCTTTGGATTAGTAGCTCTGATGTTATTACATAAAGCGATACATGTGATGGAGTGCCCTTTGGATTAGTAGCTCTTATGTTATTACATGAAGCGATACATGTGATGGAGTGCCCTTTGGAGTAGTAGCTCTGATGTTATTACATAAAGCGATACATGTGATGGAGTGCCCTTTGGATTAGTAGCTCTTATGTTATTACATGAAGCGATACATGTGATGGAGTGCCCTTTGGATTAGTAGCTCTGATGTTATTACATAAAGCGATACATGTGATGGAGTGCCCTTTGGATTAGTAGCTCTTATGTTATCACATGAAGCGATACATGTGATGGAGTGCCCTTTGGATTAGTAGCTCTGATGTTATTACATGAAGCGATACATGTGATCGCGTGCCCTTGGGATTAGTAGCTCTGATACTATTACATGAAGCAATACATGTGATGGAGTGCCCTTTGGAGTAGTAGCTCTGATGTTATTACATGAAGCGATACATGTGATGGCGTGCCCTTGGGATTAGTAGCTCTGATGTTATTACTTGAAGCAATACATGTGATGGCGTGCCCTTTGGATTAGTAGCTCTGACACTATTACTTGAAGCAATACATGTGATGGAGTGCCCTTTGGATTAGTAGCTCTGATGTTATTACATGAAGCGATACATGTGATGGCGTGCCCTTGGGATTAGTATGCCTTTTGTAATTGTAATTGTTTCAAACCAGTAATGGCTCGGAATATGTATGGGTTGGGTTGTTGTGAGACCCTGTAAAGCGCTCTGATACCCTGTACAGGGTCATGTTCGCGCTAGAGAAAACACCAAAAATAAATAAATAATAAATAGGTGACGGCATGTCCTATGGTGCAGTAACTCTGACACTATTACTTGAAGCAATACATGTAATGGTGTGTCCTGTGGAGTAGTAGCTCTCATGTTATTACATGAAGCATTACAGGTGACGGCGTGACCTGTGGAGCAGTTGCTCTAACGCTGTGCTTTTTGCCCCACCGTTTAAGAATTACACCTAGAATCTGTTCCCTTTTTTGTATAATAAACTGCCCCAGGGAGTCCTAAAACATCACAGTGCTCTTGAATCATTTGAGAATACTGCCCAAACGACGCAAAGGGACAACCCGAACGCCTCTTTGATTGCATTTTTGTAAATCCGGTCTCTGTTGGGTTAATTTACTGGAATAGCACATCTGAAATCCACCTTTTGCATTGTATTTATGAAAACTTTTCCCACTGAAATCCCCCGCGTATTCTCCTTGCATGTTTGCTTTTCTCTTTAAAACAATGTTTTCCTTTCTTTTTCTAAACCTAAGATCCCCTTGCCAGGAAACCCTGTGTGACTTTGTTTCATTTAAGAGAAAGTGGTTACTTTCCTGAAAAGTATCGGCCAGATTCATCAACGGAAAATCGGCTCGCAAAGGGCCAGATTCTGAGAATCTGGCCCTTTGCGAGCGCAATTTTTGCATTTGGGATTCTTCATCCCAAATGCAAAATTCGCTAATATAGAATTAGCAAATTTGCGAGGAATTGCATTTAAGTAATCTCTATTTGAGATTCCTTAAATGCAATTCATGAAACATTTGAAAATTGCGAATTCGCAATTTTGGGCCGCTATTTACCGCGAAGTCAAACCTCGTGGTAAATAGCAGAAACTTAGAAAAATGCACTTAAGTGCATTTCTCTAAGTTGTATGTTACACACACACATGTCCTTGGGACATGTGTGTGCGTAACACCAGCATCCAATATCATTTCAGGGGGGCAACAGGGTGGCCTTTGGACACCCCTGCACCCTTGAAATCGCAAACTCAAAATGCGAATCGCTAATAGCGATTCGCACATTGATATGTCTTCCCATTCATTCCTATGGTCCTTTAGGCCCATAGGAATGAATGGGGAGTTATTCCTTATTTGTGATTAGCAATTAGCTAATCGCAAATAAGGAAGCTGTAGGAATCACAATGAATATTGAGATTTCTACATGAATCCCGTTTTGCGAGTCTGTAATAGCGATTCCTTAATAATCGCTATTACAGACTCGCAAAACATGCCGATGATGAATCTATGTGATAGGTCTTTATTACAAGTTTGGCCTACTACAGTGGATACTTTACCACACCTGGTAAATACAATTACCCCGGGCAGAGTAGTTCGGAGTATTCAACTTGAAAACGAGGCCTAATGAGTGTGTGACACCCCAGGGCCCAGATATTCTAAAAGTTTATGCAATGCAAAGCACCAAGGGAAGTTGGTGAGTTGCTTCAAAGGAAGAGAACAGAAATGCCCCTTATTTTTAAAGATTTTGAGTAGTCCTCCTTTCATTTGATGTTGAGGAACAACAGTCTATCCTTGTGAACTATGCAATGCAAATACCAGCACCCCAGCTACTGTGGGCATAACATTCAACTGTAATACGCTCAGTGGTTGAAGTGGGTGGGAACTCTGGGGAACGACGTTCCCTGTCTTTTTAAATTTTCCAATAACTGCTCCCATACTTCTTGTGTCGTCGCCCCTAAATTTGCTGACCTCAGCCCATTGTACTCATCACAGTTCCCATTAATTTGTTTATGCACTACAACCTCCGCATACACTGAAAAAGTTATGAAAAGGACTAAAACTGCAGATAAAACTAAAAACAGAAGTTTGAAAAGATGATTTAAAAAAAAATATTTAGTGCCTGCGCATCAAAACTCCAAAATCACATATTGAAAACCATGTTGCATGCATAGCATGTAAGCTAATGTAAAAAGTATAAAATATTTTGTAGGAGAGTAGGGTCTGCTTCCTATGGTTACCCCAACATTTTGCTGTGATTCTCTGGTTTTTCAACTTTAGTGTGGCTGTGGACCTGCTAATCAGGCCCACAGCCAAGGTGTTCTCTCTAAATTGATACCATGTACTTTAGGTACATACCAGATTGGTTACTGGGTCACCCTTGTGAGACCCTGTATAGTGTACCATAGGTATCCAGGGCATAGGTGCACCCTAGGCCTACCAGGGGCTGCAGTATGTATTGTGCCACCCCTGGTTTGCCTTCCAAACTGACACCACAGGTCTGTTCACACAGCCTGGGTAAGGTGGTGTAACCCCTTACTTATATATTGTATACCTATATCAATATGTACATATAGACACATATGCACCTATGAGTCACTCCTATGGCAGGCCTTGACAATCCTGGAGGCAGAGTGATTGGTTTTATGTGAGAGGGTGCCCTAGCAAGAGCTGAGCCCCTCTGCAGCTTTCGGAACCCTCTCCTTATAGCTATTCTATGATATAGCCACCATACCATATACTCTTAAGTGCCTTACAATCCTTGCGGTTAATGCTAACTTTGGTTTGGCTTTATCAAAACATGTTGTGTAAGGTGTCAAACACTTTGGAATACTACACCCCCCCCCGCCCCAGACAGGCTTTGGTGTATTGGGGCAGGGAGGGGTGCATTCAGTGAATGCATTTCAGACACTCCCTGGGGCACACTAGGTGCTCCATGCATTTCCCAGTTCAAACCGGTTGCTGGGGCACTCAGCCCCAGCTCTGGCGTGAAACTGGACAAAGGGGAAGGGGTGTAACCACCCCCACCCCAGGTCCACTCATAGGAGGGACCTTAAAGTTAGTCCAACCCCTAAACCTAGTATAAGTATAGGATCCCAGTCCCTAGGACTTTAGATTACCCTGGACGAAACTCTGAAACATAAATCCTGGACCTTCGACATTCCATTTTGACTGTAAAACGGAAGATATCTCCCTTGTGGTCAAGGAGGGACCACCCTGTTCAAACAGGCACCAACAGCAACCTTGCCGGTCTGCATTTTTTAGGCTCTCGCTGGATCCTGAAGAATCTGCGACACAGGACACAGACTTCCAGACATCTCTGACACCGTCCTTTGCTCACAGCAAAGATGAGACACATGGCGGACAGGAGGGACGTGGGACTGGAACTCCTGGATATCCAGCATTTTGCAAGCTGCACCTACTTCACAATGTATCTCGAAGTTGTGCATTGGGGAGTTTGAAGCCCCAGACACGAGCACCATTTGCACTGAAGCTCAGAGGCCCACACTCCACGAGTGTCCCGTGGGCCCCGCTTTTGCATTTCAGCTCAAAGCATCTTTGCGGTTCCTTCCCCATTGGCTAGTGAGCCCCCCGAAGACTTTTTTTTTAATCTAACTTGCTTTCCTGGTTGCTCCAGGCTTGCTCCAACTTTCCTGCAAAGAAGAAGTTCCACAGAACTTGCTGGTCTGCACCGAAGCCAAGCTCGACATCCTTCTTGGGTTGCGTTTCCCAAGGCTTGTTGGGTCCAATCCGGATACCGACACCGCAGTCAACTAGATCCTTCGTGGGACAGCTCGGATCCAGCTCTTGGTTGTCGTTGACGCCTCCTGGTCCACCTGGCTGAAGAGACAAACTTCACCTTCTCACCTGAAATCACCCGACATCTGGTGGCATCTTCCTATTGCCGCCCTGGTCACTGGCAAGTGGCCCAGACTAAGCATGGGCGAATTTTGCGAATTCGCGATCAGCGAATTTGCGAATTCACAATCCGCAAAATTCGCAAATTTGTGCGAATTTGCGGGTTTTTATATTTTTGCGTGTTCGCGGGGCGCTTTGCGTGTTTGCGGGTGTTCGCGGGGCACTTTGAGCGTTCGCTGTTTTTTTTTTTTGCCTGGTTAATCACTGGCACCCTCTCATTTTTTATGCCCTTCTGCCATCTGTACCACTTGTTTCTGTGCCCTTCTGCCCTCTGCCCCACTCATTTTTTGTCCCCTTCTGCCCTCTGTCCCACTTTTGTGCCCTTCTGCCCTCAGCCCCACTTAGAATGGCGCCCGCAAGCTGCCAGCGCCATTCTAAAATAGCTACAAAGAGCTTCAACAGGAAGCACTAATAGATAAAGTAAAGCAGGTGCTCGAGTTGAAGGTCAAATTAAGTTACACAATCATTAATCACCCCAAGTTTGGGGTGATTAATGATTGTGTAACTGAATTTGAGCTTCAACTCGAGCACCTGCTTTACTTTATCTATTAGAGCTTCCTGTTGAAGCTGACTTTTGTAACTATTTTAGAATGGCTCTGGCAGCTTGCCGGCGCCATTCTAAAAGAGTTACAAAAGTCAGCTTGAACTTTTGACCCAATCCGTTCCGCTCGCGGATTTTGCGGGAACTTCACGAATCTCGCGGATTGCGAATTTACCGAAAATCCGCAAAATCCGCGAGCGGAACGGATTTTCCGCCCATGCTTAGCCCAGACTCTGTCCCTTCTGCTTTCAGGTTCTACAGATCTTCGATCCACCCTTGAATCCACCCGGACACTTTTCCTCTGGTCGCCTGCAGCACTTCTTTGCAGATCTCCATTGAAATCGACGACGAAACCCGACACCAAAAGAGACCTATGCACCCGGCTTTCGTGGGTGAGGTAACACAAGTACTCTGGTAGTCTCGAGGGTATTGGCCCTCCTAGTTTCAAAGTCTAAAGGGGTTCCATCATAGTTCATTTAGAAGTGTTCTTAAATTGTAAATTTGTAACTTGTTTGTTTCCCATAGAAAGTCAATGGTACCCCGCGGCTGTGTTTAGTCACTGCACGCATCTCCCGTGGGCCTCCTACATCCTAACCTTTGGTTGTTTAGAGTAGCCCCAGCGATTCCACAGGCCCCAGGCCTGCTTTCTATTTCTCACGTGTTCTTATACCACTATTTTAGTATATGGTTTGTGAGGCCCCTAGGGCAAAACATATACGGTGCAACTTATTGTATGCCAATTAAGTAACTTGTATTGTACTTTTACCTCTGACTCAGGAAGGTAATTCAATTCTTCCATTTCAAAGCATGGATGTCCATCCATTCCTTTTCTAAATACTCCTCCACCCTTAACATCTACGATTATGTTACGTGTTGACGCAGTCTTAGTTGCAGGAGTAAATACTCCAGTTCCTTGTTGGTCATCTTCATTACCCGTAGTCCATTTCATCCTGATCACAGTCATTACCCCCACATCCTTTGTCCACATTCCAGGATTACTAATGAGGTATTCCAAAGCTGAAGTCCTTTGACCAAAAGAACAAATAAAGTATACACAGTCATAAAAATTCAACACCTTAAGTTTAATGCATCCAAAGAAACCAAACCAAGTGCAAGTTTTCACAAAATCATAGTGCAGCATCTAGAACACCAGTCCCCAGACTCAGCTGCAAGTTTGAGAAAGTATTTAGGTGATAATATTTGACAAAGGTATGCTCTGACGACTACGTTGTAGGACCAGGTTTCAGACTGACACCACCTTCCATAAATCTAATAAAAGGAGGCTGACATCTTACCTCCCCCAGTTCACCAAACCTGCAAGCCAAACTAATGGCCACCAATAAAAGAACGTTGAAAGATAGAAATCACAAATCCACAGTCTTCAAACTCTCAAAAGGATGAGACTGTAAGGCTCTAAGCATAGAAGGAAGATCCTATGCAGGAGATAAGGAATATGGTACATGTCTCATCACCCAAAGCTCTTGATAAATATACAAATAAGAACATTCATCAATTATCTAAGTTTAGAGAACACATGCTGCCATCTTGACAAAGATCTCTAGCCATAAACTGGCAGTAGCCTGTACCATTGAAAGAAGTTACTGCCGATTGCAGATGAGTGATTCTCTTCTCTGGGAGAAAGACCCTTCCCAGATCATCGCCAATGAACACCACATCTTTGACAGGAGAAAGCTGCTACTTCAGAATGGTGAGCAGGAGACTCAGAGTAGAAATTGTTATTTTGTGTTTGTTTGCAGAACTGGTAAATTTGATTCACTGTTATGACATTGTGTAACCAGTCCTTCAGGTAAGGAAATACCTGAATTCCTTGCAGATGAAGATTGGCCCACTTTATCTTTCATGAATATTCTTCGGGCTACCTTCAGTCCAAATGGGAGGACTTTGACCTGTCTGAGTATGTTGTCCACTGTAAACCTCAAGTACTTGTAATGGCGATTGGCAATAGGAATATGCAATTATGAATCCATTAGAAAGAAGGTTATTATGGAAAGAGTGTCAGGAATTAGAGGAATAATCCTCTGCAACTTCTCTATCTTGAAATTTGATGTTGTGGAAGATTGTTGAGGTTCCTTGTGCCGATCACCAGAAGGAAGTCCCCAAACAACTTTGGGACTAGAAAGACAATGGAGTAAACTCCAGGCCTTTTTCTTTCTTGGGAACTGGAGCAAGTGCTTCCTTCATCTGAAGAGCAGATATTCCTTTTAGAAGGACTTCCATTTTGAGTAGATCTCAAGAGGGAGGAGTACCATTGGGAGTCGGATTTGTTTAGAACTCTATCGGGCACCCCTTTTTGACAATATAAGGAGCCCAACGATCCATCGTTATTCCTTCCTATTCTGAAATGAATTGCTGAATTCGTCCTCCAACCTTTAATGGAGAATCCTCTATCTTGGGAGCACTGACTCTTGGTATGTGTGGCCTGTTTCTGCTTCTTGTGAGGTTTGAAGTAAGATGATTTTTCCTAAACATTGGAAGGCTGATCCTGGGATTGTTGACTCCTAGACGATTGGTAAAAAGAGGATTTTGATGAACATTAATCCCTTGAAGACTGATACTTGAAGGATGAAGAATGTTTCCTTATTTTAAAAATCTGGTGGAGATTGCCCTTGAGCTCAGCGCCAAATAACAAAGAAATCTTCCAACTCCAGGCATGGGTAGATGTGGCATGCAGCATTGGCCGCAATACTCGGATTTGGGCCTCACCAATGACTTCTAGTGTGGTTGAACACAGCCTTCTGACATGCATATATAGCTTCTGTAATCCTTTGAGGGGATCACTGACATAATATCGAGGGACAAAATATAGACTACTAAAAATATCGATGCCAAAATATTGACAGACAAAATATTGAAATCCTATCTACAAACAGGTAATATCGACTCCAAAATATAGTTTAAAAATATATACTTTGTAAAAATATCAAATTCCTTAAAAATAATTGTAAAATTAAAAAATTATTAAAAATAAATAACTAAAATATACTTAATAATACTTAAAAAACCTTAAAATTATTAAATAATGAATGTAAGTTCTAAATTTTTTTTTGTTAAAACATATACATATATTAACATAATATTATTAAAAAATATACAATATTATTACCGTAGGATAGCGGGAGTGTAAAACTTACTATTCCCACTCCAGAGAGTGCAACAGTAGGGAAAGCATTGGATAGCGTAGGGGTAAAAACTTACTATTCCCACTCCAGTGAGTGCAACAGTAGGGAAAGAGTTGGATAGCGTAGGGGTACAAATTACTATTTCCACTCCAGTGAGTGCAACAGTAAGGAAAGCGTTGGATAGCGTAGGGGTAAAAATTACTATTGCCACTCCAGAGAGTGCAACAGTAGGGAAAGCGTTGGATAGCGTAGGGGTAAAAATTACTATTCCCACTCCAGAGAGTGCAACAGTAGGGAAAGCGTTGGATAGCGTAGGGGTAAAAATTACTATTCCCACTCCAGAGAGTGCAACAGTAGGGAAAGCGTTGGATAGTGGGGGGGTAAAAATTACTATTCCCACTCCAGAGAGTGCAACAGTAGGGAAAGCGTTGGATAGCGTAGGGGTAAAAAATTACTATTCCCACTCCAGTGAGTGTAACAGTAGGGAAAGCGTTGGATAGCGTAGGGGTAAAAATTACTATTCCCACTCCAGGGAGTGCAACAGTAGGGAAAGTAAATACTTCATATATTATTTAAAAAAATATATATAGCAATATAGTATAAAAAATGTATTAAAAGTAATTACCAATTTAATAAAATATAATAATTAATCAATTAAAAATATTAATTAAAATGAATTATTACAATTAGCTACCTATTAATATAAATGAATTACACATTAACAATTAATTAATTAGCAATTAAAAATGAATTAACAATTAATTCAAAATAACTACAAATAAATAAATTGATTAAATTAATTATAATTAAATTACTTCCCACCCTATTCCCCTATAAACCCACAACCCGCTACCGAAAATAAATTACTAAAATTAACATAATTTTGAATTAATCAATTAAATAAAATTAATTGGCAATTACAATGTAATTAATTACCAAATAAACATGAATTAACAATCAATTAAAATATTTTACCAATAAATAAATTTGTATATTTAATTAATTATAATTAAATTACTTACCACCCTATTCCCCTATAAACCCACAACCCGCTACAGAAAATAAATTAGTAAAATTAACATAATTATCAATTAATCAATTAATCAAAATTAATTGGCAATTACAATTTCATTAATTACCAAATAAAAATTAATTAACAATTAATTAAAACATTTTACCAATAAATACATTTACATATTTAATTAATTATAATTAATTACTTCCCACCCTATACCCCTATAAACCCACAACCCGCTACAGAAAATAAAGTAGTAAAATTAACATAATTATCAATAATCAATTAAATAAAATTAATTGGCAATTGCAATTTAATTAATTACCAAATAAAATTAATTAACAATTAATTAAAACATTTTAACAATAAATACATTTACATATTCAATTAATTATAATTAAATTACTTCCCATCCTATTCCCCTATAAACCCACAACCCGCTACAGAATTAAATTACGCAAAAATTAAATAACGTAAAATTAATTAATTAAAATAAATTATAACATAAATACACACTTTTCACACATATAATAACATAAAAAACACTATAAAAAATCGATATTATTAAAAATTCGATAATTTTAATAACCTATATTATATACTTCGATAGTTTGACTTTCTATATTTTTTAAATTCGATATTACATTACTTACCTTAAAAACAATATTTTTGATGACTATATTCTGTCCATTTGATATTTTGTCCATTCTATATTTTGAAGTCGATATTTTGTCTGTTTACCCCTTTGAGGCACTAGCTGCAGCGAAACAATCATCTCCCCATCGAGGCACCTCCTATAGCCTCAGCCTGAGCTATAGAAATGGGCCGTAACTCACTGAGCAATTTCAAACATTACGTCGGCACCTGTTTACCCATGTTAGGAGCCTTACCCATATTTTGCCACTCCCGCCCATTTCCAATTAGACGCTTGGACAGATTTCAGTATCTAGAGGGGGTGGATTCCTCTCAGTTTCACAAGTGCGCGCACAAAAGCACACATATTGTTCACATTAACCAGCAGTAGTCCTTTCAAGGGGTGTGCTCATGGTGCCACTTGAGGTTAAACCCCTGTGGCACAGACTAGACTAAGAGGGGAATTAAAGAATTCTGAGACGGGTGGTTTGGGGCAGAGTCTCCTGTTGTATGGTCACTACAGAAGCGTTTGTATACATGCACACGTGTTGAATGTTGTAACGCACACAAAGGCCCTGGACACAAAATAAAGCAACCACAAGAGAAGGGTGATGGGGGGGGGGATGCAAGAATGCAGAGCGGGGTTAGTATGGTTTGAAACTCATGCAAGCACTGTGATTAAAGCAGCCGGGAGGGTGAGTGGGAGGGGGCAAGAAAAAGGACCTCTATCACATCAGGAGCAGCAAATGGGCACAGATTAAGTTGAATCAGTCTGTGCTTGGTCCCTGCTCCATGGCAATCAATGGAAATGACGTTTCGGCTGTATTGACCAATAAAAATGCCTGTAAAAAAGAGTGACACAGAAGCACACAAATGGTAAGTAACGGGCAGGCTTCAAGTCCTTTTTGGATACAAGAGTGTCTTGTAAAAAGGAAGCCTCAAGATACCTTCATCATAGTGATTCTCCTGTGATGGAGGCCAGCTCACCACCAGACCCAGAAAGGTAGGTACGTAACTCTCACGTTTCCTAATTTCATGGGTGATGTGCTGCTCGAGTCCTGAGTTTTCCATTTCAATTCTGGGACTTGTAGACCTGTTTTATAATGAAAATAGCCTACAAGTCTCAGAATTCGAAGACAACATCTGGACTGGTGCAGCACATCATGTGTAGATCTAGGAAACTTGACAGGGCTGCAAATAAAGTAGTCCCAAAACAGTCCAAACCCAGCAGGGACCTCCCACGTCCTCACTCCAGTCACAGGAAAACAAAACAGGACCCCCTGCCCCCTTTATGGCACTCAGGATGGATGGGTGAGGCTAGCAGTCTGGGATTCTCCTGCTATGTTCCTGTCATGAGGTGACAACACCTCATTAGTAATGTCTTGGATGAGGGATGTGGTGGTAATTATTTCAATGGAAACTTAAATGCGTAAAAGAAAACAGGCTCCCTTCCCCAGACATCAGGGGCGGCCTTAGGCATGTGCAAGCTGTGCACCTGCACAGGGCCACCAAACCCCAGAGGCCACTGTAGCATTGTGCTACAAATAATCACAGACTCTGATTACAGTATACTGGAGCTTTATTTAATACATCTTGCTCATGCCCTGTCCCTACTCTAACTAACCCTGGTTCCTGTTCCCCGGCTCCTCCTGTTCCTACTCCTCCCTCTGACTCCACCCCCCAACCACTAGACTACATCCCACAATACTACATCTCCCCCTTTCTTAACAAAAGGAGCTTAATGTCCTCAGTGTTCGCATTTCTTCAATCCACCACACGGGTTGGCGGACAGCCTGTTCTTCAAACCTCAGTAGTGTCGAATCAGCGGTGGGCTTGACTTTGGTCAATCTTTCCGTTGTCTTAATCAGGGCATTCTTGACCACGTTGCGTGTGAACTGTTTGCTCTCACATTCCGCAGTCATCATGTCTCCTTCCTGTGGTGTAACTACTATTGGTTCAGATGCTCGATCTCTTTCATGAGTGAATAATGTTCTGGTCCTCTTCCGAGCACCCGCATCTCCTTCTACTTCTGTTTGTCTTGTCCGGTCGAGGGCAACACTGCCCCCCAATTCAGGGTCATGTATATCAGACAGTATGGTGCTATCTGATGAGACTGTCTTGGCTTGGTTCAGTAGCTCATTCACCGCATTTACTTTTACTTCCTTTTGTCGAGTCCGGTCGAGGGCAACACTGCCCTCCAATTCAGGCTCATGTATACCAGACAGTACGGTGCTATCTGACGAGATTGTCTTGGTTTGGTTCAATAACTCATTCACGGCCTCGGGTTGTCTGGCGAACTCGTGAGCTATCTGTGCATAGGCATGTTTCTCTCTTATCTGATGATCTCTCTCTACTGACACGTCCGGCGTTCCTTGCGGAGTGACTGACTGGTCCCTTCCCTTCCGGTGACTAAGGTCCACTGTCTCTGTTTTCCTTTTGTAGGTCCTTTGAGTCAGCCTCGCGGACCCCATCAGGGGTGACGGTGTCTGATCTAGGTCTGGATGTACTTGTGACTGACATGATAGGTTGTCTTGTGGAGTGACTGAGTATTCAGAAACTTTAGTGTGTGGCATGTTGCTCTTGACGGGACGGATGTCCTTTGGTTCCCTGGTGCGTTCGGGTGGTGGATGCCATGGCTGTTGTCGGGACCATGACTCCGTCGACTCACGGGACTGAACAGCCGTGCTTTCTGGTTCAGAGAAGTCTTTTGTCGACTTCCAGGATCGGACAGACACGCTCTCTGAATCGGAGGAGTTCCTGGCCATACCCCTTTTAAAGGATCGGACAGACTCGCTCTCTGAACCAGAGGAGTTACTGGCCATGCCCCTTTTAAAGCGTTCCTTAAAGAGGGTATCGAGTAATGGATTTCTGAAATGAGTAGGCCGTGACACGTTGTTCTTTGTCTCAGGGTTGTCTTTAAGACGCTTCTCCGGGCGCCTTCGCCAACTTGTCTTTGACGTTGTTTCATTTGAGAAGTTGTTCAACAACCACGTGCTCGTTCTTTGTGTTTGGTCTTGAGGTTTTCCATCTTTGCCTTTCTCACATATCAGCGACTTCTTCTCAGTTTCTTCGTTGTCCCGGGTGTCATTGATGCGTTGGTCTTTTCCTGTTTGTTGTTGGAGAGGATCAGTTCGTCTTGTGCAACCTATGTCTTCTTCCCGCTTGTTTGGTGCTCGGACACCCATGATATGGGTGTGATGTGTTCTCCTGCTGGATGTTCCCTCAGACTCATCTTCACGATTTGACTAAGAGTGTTCCTGCGCCGACTTCCAGTTTTGACCATTTTGATTTCTTCTTCTATAGTTTGTCTTCCTTACTCTCTTGTTGTGTAGGTTTCCATCTTGTCCAGGGGTGCGATCTGTCCCACTTGACGCTCCCTCCTTGTCAGACTTTGAATGACACCTAGAGGGTGAAGAACTCCTTGAGGTTGCCCTTTGACTGATTGACTAAGAGTGCTCCTTATCACTTTGTCTCTCTTGTTGTCTTTCCACTGGTCTGCCTTCCCTCTCTCTCCTTTTTGTTTTGTGCATTTTCCGAGTTTCATCCGTCCAGGCATCTTGATATGTTGTTTTCAGAGGCAGGTCCTTTGATCTGTCTTTTGCCTTGACATGTATTCCAATTTCAGCCTTCCTAATGATTTCTTGTAATGACCAGTTTCCTCGCAGGATCTTGAGCTTTGTGTCGGGGTTTGCGCAGCCTTCAATTATCCGAAGTCGAACTGCGTCCTCATTCGTAAAGGTGTTAAAGTGGCATCCTTGTACCAGGTTTTGCAACCAAATGATGAAACTTGGCAGTGGTTCACCTGGTTCCTGCCGAGCTGTGTTGAAAGCGATGCGCTCATGATCCACTTCCGCTTGAGCGGAGAGACGAGCACATAGCTTCTCTTGGAGTCTTTCATAGATTTCTGTGTCTTCTTTGGAAAATGTTTTGATTGGGCATCGGCCCTCAGGACCCACCAAATGGAGGAGCAGCATTAGACATTTCCTCTCTCTTTGTTCACCATTGGCGTCCAGGAAGTCACCCAATGTTGCCAGCCATTGGTTCCGTTTGAGACACAGACTCCAGGTATCCGTCTGCACCCCTGGGGGTGGTACTTCAATGCAGGGATTGAACCGTTGTGCTGCTTCTTCCCCCGCCATGAGAGGAGGATTTTGATGGATTATATTTGCAGGGCACGGGCTGTTCACTCGTCTTCTCGTCTTTGTAGCTGATCCTCTTTAGTTGAAACATGCGGTCTGGTCATGTGCTGGGACGTTGGTAATTTTTGCAATCATCATGGTATGTGCCCGTGAATCACTTAGAGTTCGTGCGTTCCGAAGTGTCCACCACCCAGCTGCACTGTGCTAGACACAAGGTTCCTTTTCTTTCGAGTCGCATGCTAGTGGCAGGTGGTGGCAGCTGCACTGTGCTAGACACAAGGTTCCTTTTCTTTCGAGTCGCATGCTAGTGGCAGGTGGTTATCAGCTTTTCCGCGGTGATGCTGAGCACGTTTGACATCTTTGTTCGTTGGAGCGTTCCCTGTGCACTGGCGTAAGTCCTCCAGTCACTTCAGTGAGTGTTGTGCTTATTTCTGGGACTGTCTTTCACAGTCTTGCCCTCTTCCGAACTCTGTGCGGTTATGTCCAGCAGCTCTTCTCTTTTACGCTCTTCAGTGTGTGTTCACCATCACCTTTACCCGTTGTTTGCGTCTGCTTGTGCTTGTTTTCTTATTATGCTCCTTGCATTTGCTCGTGATTATTGATGTCCACTTGTTGTTCTTACCTGGCTCTTGCATGCATCGGTGCTCGTTTCTTTTCCTCACTTGCGTTGGCCAATGTTTGTTGCATCACCTTTGTAGGTGCTCGTGCTGGTTTGCTGTTTCTCGCCAATGTTTGTTTATTCGCTTTTCCAATGCTTGTTTGTTTCTTTTCGCCACTGCTTGTTGGTTTATACTCGCCACTGCTGGTTGGTTTCTACTCCCCAATGCTTGTTTGTTGGCTCTTGACAGTGCTTGTTTCTTTCTATTAGCCAATGCTTGTTTGGTGTTTGCCACTGCTTGTTTGATCTTTGCCAATGTTTGTTTGGTCTTCGCCAGTGCTTGTTTGGTCTTCGCCAGTGCTTATTTGGGCCTTCGCCACAGCTTGTTTGGGCCTTCGCCAATGCTTGTTTGGTCTTCGCCAATGCTTGTTTGGTCTTCGCCAATGCTTGTTTGATCTTCGCCAATGCTTGGTTGGCCTTCGCCAATGCTTGTTTGGTCTTCGCCAATGCTTGTTTGGTCTTCGCCAATGCTTGTTGCTATTATGTTCGCCAATGCTTGTTGCTAAACTCAGCTCACCTGACCTCAAAATGGCCGCCTACAGTTTGCACAGGGAAGGTGTCCCAGAAGTTGCCTGACTCAAAGATGGCCGCCGTGGTTATCTGCAGGCACTACTTTCTCTCTCTTCATTCGACCCCATTTTTTTTTCACAGGACTCACCAGCAGCTGTTTTCAGGAGCAGCACCCTCCAGATTCGGCTCCCTCTGGATGCTGCCACAGTCAGGTGAGGTTGGGGTGGGCTCCCGCCTTACTTTGCAGGGTCCCTCGGCGGCGGCGTGCTAAAACTCACGCATCCGGCGTGAGGTTTTCCGACGTCGGGCTCCAATTTTACCGCGCTCAGCAGCGCTTTGCAGCAGAGCAGACCTTTGTGGGGGCAGTCTGCACCAGGACTCACTCTTAGTCGGCCACAGCAGTTATCAGGTGAGATTGGGGTGGGCTCCCAACTCACTTTCTGGGTTCCCGCTCTTCAGCGCCGATAGCGTGCCAAGGCTCACGCATCGGGCGTGAGGTTTTCCGACCTCCGACGGCCCCGTGCTCTGATTGTAGCGCGTTCAGCAGTGTTTTTTTGGCAGCACTTCAAGGACGATGTCCGCTGCTCTGGGGGCACTTTTCTTAGTTCTTGGGCACACCACAGGGTCGGAGTGGGCTCCCGATCTCTGTACACGTACCAGTCACTCGGGACACACGCTTCCAGCGTGAGACGCGTTTTAACGCGGTCAGCTCCTTTGCTGTCGAGCGATGCAGCGCTCGTTTCTGCGGCCCTTCTCAGCTCCCTCATGAACTCTGGAAGGGCAGATTCAACAGCTGCTGGCCTCCTCCTTCAGGCGGCAGCGTGGCTCTACTCGGCAGCGTTTTCCTCGATGCTGCCAGGGACAGGGTGTTCTTTCAGGGTGTTGCAGGAAGTGGGTTTAGCATCCCATCCTCGTCGCCAGTTGTAGCATTGTGCTACAAATAATCACAGACTCTGATTACAGTATACTGGAGCTTTATTTAATACATCTTGCTCATGCCCTGTCCCTACTCTAACTAACCCTGGTTCTTGTTCCCCGGCTCCTCCTGTTCCTACTCCTCCCTCTGACTCCACCCCCCAACCACTAGACTACATCCCACAATACTACAGCCACCACGCCAATATATATCCTTAATATAATATTCCTCTGAGGATGGATACATAAAATGCACCTTTCGGAATCTTCCCTTATTGTACCAGGTGGCCTCCTTCACGAGGGGTGAGCGCAGACCGCACCTGGACGCGTAAGCGATACCGACCATTCGGCGGTTCACAGATTCCCGCTACTGAGTTAGGGGACTGTAAACGACAAGTATTCTTCCACGGGGGCCGGGTAGGCTTGCCAGAGGAGGCCACCTGGTACAATAAGGGAAGATTCCGAAAGGTGCATTTTATACGCTGACCCAAAAACCCTGAAGAAATCACTGAAAAGTAAGATAAAGTGATGAAACATGTTGGTTGACTTTTAACAGAGTGAGCTAACAGCACCGAATAAAGTCAGTAGTTGCCAGTTAGCCTTACTCTTTTTAAATGTGGTATATTTGTATTTCACCACTTGGGGCACGGGTATATCACTGCGGGTCCTAGCACATACAACACTTGATGGCTGTCTGATCTATATGCACTTTCTTTATTTTTGTTTTTCTCCCATTTCTTTTGGGGTTGACAGTAGCCGATGATGAGAAGTGAGGAATCAGGCGAGTACCAGTCTGGTAGAATCCTCCCCTTGGTGTTGCTTCCGTGAGGCACTGTCAACCTTCCCTCCCCCTTTTTTTCACGTTTGGAACATAGGGGGCACATATAGCGGGGTGGTGGAACCATTAGACACACACATGTAGGCAACTCTGCCAGACTGAATTCGCAACAGAGTGCAAACTTTTGTAGACAGAAGGTATATACATCCTCTGCCACAATACAAGAAGAAAATTCCCTGTAGCCATAGAGCCTACTAGGGGCAGGCCATCTTTGTGTAAGAGCTACACTGATCACTGCCAGAGTGCGTCACGCTTTACATCGTCTGAAGGAAGGATTATTTCTAAGTAGACCAAAGTCCCTCAGCAGGAGGGCTGTAATTAAATCTATTTTATGGCAGCTCAGAGATAAGTCAGTCATTTCCAATAACATGTTTAAATGAAAGTGGAAGCGCCCTGCCTGGAGTGTCTGTTTCACAATGGGGCCTTTCTTCGCATGGAGGCCTCTGTGCTTCCAGCTGAACCCGCCCTCTGCAGTGGGCGGTGTGATGAGGCTTAGGTAAGGAGGCATCTTTAGTTAATATGTAGGGGCTTTCAGCATCGAGGTCCAATTCCACCCCTGGGGCTGAGAATGAATGACAGGGACTTTCTGTGCAGGCCCCCCTGCAGGGGGAATGTCCCTCAGCACTGACTGTTGATTGAAGTCCTGCATCAGGATAACACTGGGATTTTTCCCCCTTAAAGCAGACAAGGATATCCTTGTAACTAAGTGGGTGGATACTGTTGGTAAATCTGATAATCTCTACCACGCTGACACTTACTCACTCGTCTCTTCCATCATTCGTCTTACCTCACTCAAAATCTACTGCTGGAAGTAGCTTGGGTTTTTTCTATGCCAGGAAACCTGGGGGGAGATTTACTAAGATTTTGCGCCATGTTTGCATCACAAAAGTGACATAAAACTGCGCAAAATCTTTGCACCATGGGTGGAGCCTTGCCGTTCCTATGCAACCACCCAAGGTTTCTCACGCTAAACCCAATTTACTAAAAACAATAGATTGGGTTTATCGTGAGAAAATCACCCTTTTCAACTAGGCGCAAGGAAGGAGAAATGCTTTCATTTCCCCTTCCTTTTCCGACTTCGCATGTGTGCTGCACTGTGCAGCCTGTATGGAAAGTGAGGAAGACCTAGGAAAAGCCTTTTTTGCAAATGCAAAACAGCTTCATACATGTGGCCCAAAGTAACTTGAAGTAATACGTATGAGGTAGCAGCTCCAATACTATTACTTGAAGCAATACATGTGATGGGGGTGGGGTCCTATGGTGAAGTAGCTCTAATACTATTACTATTACTTGTAGCAATACATGTGATGGTGTGTCCTGTGGAGTAATAGCTCAGATGGTATTAAATGAACAAATACATGATTGCGTGGCTTATGGTGCAGTAGCTCTGACACTATTACTTGAAGCAATACAGGTGATGGCGTGCCCTTTGGATTAGTAGCTCTGACACTATTACTTGAAGCAATACAGGTGACGGCCTGTCCTATGGTTCAGTAACTCTGACACTATTACTTGAAGCAATACAGGTGATGGCGTGCCCTTTGGATTAGTAACTCTGACACTATTACTTGAAGCAATACAGGTGATGGCGGGCCCTTTGGATTAGTAACTCTGACACTATTACATGAAGCAATACATGTGATGGCGTGCCCTTTGGATTAGTAGCTCTGATACTATTACTTGAAGCAATACATGTGATGGCGTGCCCTTTGGATTAGTAGCTCTGACACTATTACTTGAAGCAATACAGGTGATGGCGTGCCCTTTGGATTAGTAGCTCTGACACTATTACTTGAAGCAATACAGGTGATGGCGTGCCCTTTGGATTAGTAGCTCTGACACTATTACTTGAAGCAATACAGGTGACGGCCTGTCCTATGGTTCAGTAACTCTGACACTATTACTTGAAGCAATACAGGTGATGGCGTGCCCTTTGGATTAGTAACTCTGACACTATTACTTGAAGCAATACAGGTGATGGCGGGCCCTTTGGATTAGTAACTCTGACACTATTACATGAAGCAATACATGTGATGGCGTGCCCTTTGGATTAGTAGCTCTGATACTATTACTTGAAGCAATACAGGTGATGGCGTGCCCTTTGGATTAGTAACTCTGACACTATTACTTGAAGCAATACAGGTGATGGCGTGCCCTTTGGATTAGTAACTCTGACACTATTACTTGAAGCAATACAGGTGATGGCGTGCCCTTTGGATTAGTAACTCTGACACTATTACTTGAAGCAATACAGGTGATGGCGTGCCCTTTGGATTAGTAACTCTGACACTATTACTTGAAGCAATACATGTGATGGCGTGCCCTTTGGATTAGTAGCTCTGATACTATTACATGAAGCAATACATGTGATGGAGTGCCCTTTGGATTAGTAGCTCTGATGTTATTACATGAAGCGATACATGTGATGGAGTGCCCTTTGGATTAGTAGCTCTGATACTATTACATGAAGCAATACATGTGATGGCGTGCCCTTTGGATTAGTAGCTCTGATACTATTACATGAAGCAATACATGTGATGGAGTGCCCTTTGGATTAGTAGCTCTGATACTATTACATGAAGCAATACATGTGATGGAGTGCCCTTTGGATTAGTAGCTCTGATGTTATTACATGAAGCGATACATGTGATGGAGTGCCCTTTGGATTAGTAGCTCTGATGTTATTACATGAAGCGATACATGTGATGGCGTGCCCTTTGGATTAGTAGCTCTGATACTATTACATGAAGCAATACATGTGATGGAGTGCCCTTTGGATTAGTAGCTCTGATACTATTACATGAAGCAATACATGTGATGGAGTGCCCTTTGGATTAGTAGCTCTGATGTTATTACATGAAGCGATACATGTGATGGAGTGCCCTTTGGATTAGTAGCTCTGACGTTATTACATGAAGCGATACATGTGATGGAGTGCCCTTTGGATTAGTAGCTCTGATGTTATTACATAAAGCAATACATGTGATGGAGTGCCCTTTGGATTAGTAGCTCTGATGTTATTACATGAAGCGATACATGTGATGGAGTGCCCTTGGGATTAGTAGCTCTGATGTTATTACATAAAGCGATACATGTGATGGAGTGCCCTTTGGATTAGTAGCTCTTATGTTATTACATGAAGCGATACATGTGATGGAGTGCCCTTTGGATTAGTAGCTCTGATGTTATTACATGAAGCGATACATGTGATGGAGTGCCCTTTGGATTAGTAGCTCTGATGTTATTACATAAAGCGATACATGTGATGGAGTGCCCTTTGGATTAGTAGCTCTGATGTTATTACATGAAGCAATACATGTGATGGAGTGCCCTTTGGATTAGTAGCTCTGATGTTATTACATGAAGCGATACATGTGATGGAGTGCCCTTTGGATTAGTAGCTCTGATGTTATTACATAAAGCGATACATGTGATGGAGTGCCCTTTGGATTAGTAGCTCTGATGTTTTTACATGAAGCGATACATGTGATGGAGTGCCCTTTGGATTAGTAGCTCTGATGTTATTACATGAAGCGATACATGTGATGGAGTGCCCTTTGGATTAGTAGCTCTGATGTTATTACATGAAGCGATACATGTGATGGAGTGCCCTTTGGATTAGTAGCTCTGATGTTATTACATGAAGCGATACATGTGATGGAGTGCCCTTTGGATTAGTAGCTCTGATGTTATTACATGAAGCGATACATGTGATGGCGTGGCTTGGGATTAGTATGCCTTTTGTAATTGTAATTGTTTCAAACCAGTAATGGCTCGGAATATGTATGGGTTGGGTTGTTGTAAGACCCTGTAAAGCGCTCTGATACCCTGTACAGGGTCATGTTCGCGCTAGAGAAAACACCAAAAATAAAAATAAATAAATAAATAAATAAATAATAGGTGACGGCGTGTCCTATGGTGCAGTAACTCTGACACTATTACTTGAAGCAATACATGTAATGGTGTATCCTGTGGAGTAGTAGCTCTCATGTTATTACATGAAGCAATACAGGTGACGGCGTGACCTGTGGAGCAGTTGCTCTAACGCTGTGCTTTTTGCCCCACCCGTTTAAGAATTACACCTAGAATCTGTTTCCTTTTTTGTATAATAAACTGCCCCAGGGAGTCCTAAAACATCACAGTGCTCTTGAATCATTTGAGAACTACTGCCCAAACGACGCAAAGGGACAACCCGATTGCCTCTTTAATTGCATTTTTGTAAATCCGGTCTCTGTTGGGTTAATTTACTGGAATAGCACATCTGAAATCCACCATTTGCATTGTATTTATGAAAACTTTTCCCACTGAAATCCCCCGCATATTCTCCTTGCATGTTTGCTTTTCTCTTTAAAACAATGTTTTCCTTTCTTTTTCTAAACCTAAGATCCCCTTGCCAGGAAACCCTGTGTGACTTTGTTTCATTTAAGAGAAAGTGGTTACTTAGCATCTTCCTGAAAAGTATCGGCCAGATTCATCAACGGAAAATCGGCTCGCAAAGGGCCAGATTCTGAGAATCTGGCCCTTTGCGAGCGCAATTTTTGCATTTGGGATTCATCATCCCAAATGCAAAATTCGCTATTAAAGAATGCGCAAATTTGCGAGGAATTGCATTTAAGGAATCTCTATTTGAGATTCCTTAAATGCAATTCATGAAACATTTGAAAATTGCGAATTCGCAATTTTGGGCCGCTATTTACCGCGAAGTCAAACCTCGTGGTAAATAGCGGAAACTTAGAAAAATGCACTTAAGTGCATTTTTCTAAGTTGTATGTTACACACACACATGTCCTCGGGACATGTGTGTGCAGAACACCAGCATCCAATATCATTTATGGGGTGCAACAGGGTGTCCTTTGGACACCCCTACACCCTTGAAATCGCAAACTCAAAATGCGATTCGCTAATAGCGATTCGCACATTGATATGTCTTCCCATTAATTCCTATGGGCCTTTAGGCCCATAGGAATGAATGGGGAGTTATTCCTTATTTGCGATTAGCAATTAGCTAATCGCAAATAAGGAAGCTGTAGGAATCGCAATGAATATTGCGATTTCTACATGAATCCCGTTTTGCGAGTCTGTAATAGCGATTCCTTAATAATCGCTATTACAGACTCGCAAAACATGGCGATGATGAATCTATGTGATAGGTCTTTATTACAAGTTTGGCCTACTACAGTGGATACTTTACCACACCTGGTAAATACAATTACCCCGGGCAGAGTAGTTCGGAGTATTCAACTTGAAAACGAGGCCTAATGAGTGTGTGACACTCCAGGGCCCAGATATTCTAAAATTTTATGCAATGCAAAGCACCAAGGGAAGTTGGTGAGTTGCTTCAAAGGAAAAGAACAGAAATGCCCCTTATTTTTAAAGATTTTGAGTAGTCCTCCTTTCATTTGATGTTGAGGAACAACAGTCTATCCTTGTGAACTATGCAATGCAAATACCAGCACCCCAGCTACTGTGGGCATAACATTCAACTGTAATACGCTCAGTGGTTGAAGTGGGTGGGAACTCTGGGGAACGACGTTCCCTGTCTTTTTAAATTTTCCAATAACTGCTCCCATACTTCTTGTGTCGTCGCCCCTAAATTTGCTGACCTCAGCCCATTGTACTCATCACAGTTCCCATTAATTTGTTTATGCACTACAACCTCCGCATACACTGAAAAAGTTATGAAAAGGACTAAAACTGCAGATAAAACTAAAAACAGAAGTTTGAAAAGATGATTTAAAAAAAATAGTTAGTGCCTGCGCATCAAAACTCCAAAATCACATATTGAAAACCATGTTGCATGCATAGCATGTAAGCTAATGTAAAAAGTATAAAATATATTGGAGGAGAGTAGGGTCTGCTTCCTATGGTTACCCCAACTTTTTGCTGTGATTCTCTGGTTTTTCAACTTTAGTGTGGCTGTGGACCTGCTAATCAGGCCCACAGCCCAGGTGTTCTCTCTAAATTGATACTATGTACTTTAGGTACATACCAGATTGGTTACTGGGTCACCCTTGTGAGACCCTGTATAGTGTACCATAGGTACCCAGGGCATAGGTGCACCCTAGGCCTACCAGGGGCTGCAGTATGTATTGTGCCACCCCTGGTTTGCCTTCCAAACTGACACCACAGGTCTGTTCACACAGCCTGGGTAAGGTGGTGTAACCCCTTACTTATATATTGTATACCTATATCAATATGTACATATAGACACATATGCACCTATGAGTCACTCCTATGGCAGGCCTTGACAATCCTGGAGGCAGAGTGATTGGTTTTATGCGAGAGGGTGCCCTAGCAAGAGCTGAGCCCCTCTGCAGCTTTCGGAACCATCTCCTTATAGCTATTCCATGATATAGCCACCATACCATATACTCTTAAGTGCCTTACAATCCTCGCGGTTAATGCTAACTTTGGTTTGGCTTTATCAAAACATGTTGTGTAAGGTGTCAAACACTTTGGAATACTACACCCCCCCCCCTCCCCAGACAGGCTTTGGTGTATTGGGGCAGGGAGGGGTGCATTCAGTGAATGCATTTCAGACACTCCCTGGGGCACACTAGGTGCTCCATGCATTTCCCAGTTCAAACCGGTTGCTGGGGCATTCAGCCCCAGCTCTGGCGTGAAACTGGACAAAGGGGAAGGGGTGTAACCACCCCCACCCCAGGCCCACTCATAGGAGGGACCTTAAAGTTAGTCCAACCCCTAAACTTAGTATAAGTATAGGATCCCAGTCCCTGGACGAAACTCTGAAACATAAATCCTGGACCTTCGACATTCCATTTTGACTGTAAGACGGAAGATATCTCCCTTGTGGTCAAGGAGGGACCACCCTGTTCAAACAGGCACCAACAGCAACCTTGCCGGTCTGCATTTTTTAGGCTCTCGCTGGATCCTGAAGAATCTGCGACACAGGACACAGACTTCCAGACATCTCTGACACCGTCCTTTGCTCACAGCAAAGATGAGACACATGGCGGACAGGAGGGACGTGGGACTGGAACTCCGGGATATCCAGCATTTTGCAAGCTGCACCTACTTCACGATGTATCTCGAAGTTGTGCATTGGGGTGTTTGAAGCCCCAGACGCGAGCACCATTGGCACTGAAGCTCAGAGGCCCACACTCCACGAGTGTCCCGTGGGCCCCGCTTTTGCATTTCAGCTCAAAGCATCTTTGCGGTTCCTTCCCCATTGGCTAGTGAGCCCCCCGAAGACTTTTTTTTAAATCTAACTTGCTTTCCTGGTTGCTCCAGGCTTGCTCCAACTTTCCTGCAAAGAAGAAGTTCCACAGAACTTGCTGGTCTGCACCGAAGCCAAGTTCGACATCCTGCTTGGGTTGCGTTTCCCAAGGCTTGTTGGGTCCAATCCGGATACCGACACCGCAGTCAACTAGATCCTTCGTGGGACAGCTCGGATCCAGCTCTTGGTTGTCGTTGACGCCTCCTGGTCCACCTGGCTGAAGAGACAAACTTCACCTTCTCACCTGAAATCACCCGACATCTGGTGGCATCTTCCTATTGCCGCCCTGGTCACTGGCAAGTGGCCCAGACTAAGCATGGACGAATTTTGCGAATTCGCGATCAGCCAATTTGCGAATTTGCGAATTCACAATCTGCAAAATTCGCAAATTTGTGCGAATTTGCGGATTTTTATATTTTTGCGTGTTCGCGGGGCGCTTTGCGTGTTTGCGGGTGTTCGCGGGGCACTTTGAGCGTTCGCTGTTTTTTTTTTTTGCCTGGTTAATCACTGGCACCCTCTCGTTTTTTATGCCCTTCTGCCCTCTGTACCACTTGTTTCTGTGCCCTTCTGCCCTCTGCCCCACTCATTTTTTGTCCCCTTCTGCCCTCTGTCCCACTTTTGTGCCCTTCTGCCCTCAGCCCCACTTAGAATGGCGCCGGCAAGCTGCCAGCGCCATTCTAAAATAGCTACAAAGAGCTTCAACATGAAGCACTAATAGATAAAGTAAAGCAGGTGCTCGAGTTGAAGGTCCAATTAAGTTACACAATCATTAATCACCCCAAGTTTGGGGTGATTAATGATTGTGTAACTGAATTTGAGCTTCAACTCGAGCACCTGCTTTACTTTATCTATTAGAGCTTCCTGTTGAAGCTGACTTTTGTAACTATTTTAGAATGGCTCTGGCAGCTTGCCGGCGCCATTCTAAAAGAGTTACAAAAGTCAGCTTGAACTTTTGACCCAATCCGTTCCGCTCGCGGATTTTGTGGGAACTTCACGAATCTCGCAGATTGCGAATTTACCGAAAATCCGCAAAATCCGCGAGCGGAACGGATTTTCCGCCCATGCTTAGCCCAGACTCTGTCCCTTCTGCTTTCAGGTTCTACAGATCTTCGATCCACCCTTGAATCCACCTGGACACTTTTCCTCTGGTCGCCTGCAGCACTTCTTTGCAGATCTCCATTGAAATCGACGACGAAACCCAACACCAAAAGAGACCTATGCACCCGGCTTTCGTGGGTGAGGTAACACAAGTACTCTGGTAGTCTCGAGGGTATTGGCCCTCCTAGTTTCAAAGTCTAAAGGGGTTCCATCATAGTTCCTTTAGAAGTGTTCTTAAATTGTAAATTTGTAACTTGTTTGTTTCCCATAGAAAGTCAATGGTACCCCGCGGCTGTGTTTAGTCACTGCACGCATCTCCCGTGGGCCTCCTACATCCTAACCTTTGGTTGTTTAGAGTAGCCCCAGCGATTCCACAGGCCCCAGGCCTGCTTTCTATTTCTCACGTGTTCTTGTACCACTATTTTAGTATATGGTTTGTGAGGCCCCTAGGGCAAAACATATACGGTGCAACTTATTGTATGCCAATTAAGTAACTTGTATTGTACTTTTACCTCTGACCTCATAAAGAGTGCATAGGGGTTGTGTTTAGAATAAATACATATATATTTGATATATACCTTGTGTGGTGTACTTTCATTTGGTACTCAAGGGATTATAATTGGTAAAACAACTTGCTTAATTCCCTCTCTGAAGTCTTAGCCTGAAGACTGCTCGCCACTGCTACCCCTAGGATAGCTTTCTATAAGGCTGACTGTACAACCACTATCAATAAGGGTCGATTAGACTGGTGCAAGGTGCCCACTAGAATTAGTGAACATCATATACCAGGCTAACTTCTCACATATATCAAATGTAAACACTGTCACGACTGCAACCTCATCTAATAAATGTTTAGAAAATCCAAGTACCATACCCCTAAAGCAGAACAATTTATACAAGCAGATGGATAACCAGAGAAAGGGGAATTTCTAACTTACTAACTAGACCAAAGTGCCCATAGGGCTGTAATTTAAACAGTTTTAGGGCCCCGGAGGAGGCCATTTATGAAATAAGTAATTCATTTCCTATAACTGATATAAATGAAAGAGAAAGAGACCTGACACAGGTGTGTTGACGTTTCCTCTTCACAGAGGGGCTTTTTTTAATTGTTGGGTTTAAAGTTTTTAAGTGCTGGGTGTTGATTTCGAGGTTTTTAAGTATTGCGTGTCAGGGCTGTCACAACTGCAGGCTTTATAGGATGTTATTATGGGATTATGTGACTGACTGCCCTCTGAGACCAGAGTAGCTGTTTATTTATTTATTATATCTGAAGGGGGTTTCACATCCAGGGACATGTCCTCTGCTGGGGCTTAGAATGAGTAGAAGGTAATTTCTGTGTATGGCGACCTTCTCGTGTGATCTCATTTGCCACCGTCTGTTGACAAAAGTCCTGCGTCAAGATAATGCTGGGTGTGTTTTCCACATCCGCCTTGTTATGGAATATCAGACTTATGCTGGGTGTTATGGAAAGTTTCCATGCACTGATAGTGAGCCGGGGTAATATGAAATATGAAAGGACCTCTAATGTCTGACCCACACCCTCTCCTTCACTCCTTGCCTGAGAAGGAGGTGAAGAAGGGTTTGGGGATTTAAGATGACAAGTTATAAGTTGGACGAAGAGGGGCGGTCAGTCAGAGGTGCAGTGCTTAATTTGTAACAAAATAAGTGCCAGGGCCCTCTCCAGGAGGCCACTGCAGCTTGCACCACCCATTGCCGCTGCCATTTCTACCAATGACGGTACTAACACAACTACTATCACACAGCTAGAAGTTATAACAATTCAAACTATTCCAGGCCCCCGAAGCTATAAGAAATGCTTGGATGATAGGTATTAGTCATTTTAAAGTATATTGAAATAACAACTGTTTATGTGCTCTTCTCGAAATCGGGCAAACACTGCCACCGCGTGTCAGACTATCATAAGTGCCGGTGTTGACAATTAAGTGCCTGTGCCAAGCACCGGAAACCACCAGCTCAAAATAAGCCCTGCAGAGGTGGGACCTTTTGAAAGGGGAAGGGAGGAAGGACACAGGATGAGAGCAGGCGAAGCAAAAGGGAGAGAGAGAATCACTGCCATTGAAATGGTGACTCCTGCGAATAATCCATCAAGCCATACACCTAGACACATGCTATCGCTAGGTCTTCATCAGACAATCTTTCTACCTGGTTCTCTATCCCAATCAGATGACACCACAATATCTGGGATACGAAACCCTGCTCCACCTTCCCTACACAATCACTGCAGCCAGTGCTTAATTTGAGCCAGTGGTTTCCTGTGCTCAGCACCGGCACTTAATCCTCAGCACTGAGCTTTTCATGAGCACCAGTTAAGGACTCGTTCATTTATGAATGGGGATATTAAGTGATTTACCTACAAGCACAGATTTTTATTCCAACGCCAAAACTCGAACCTGGTACCTGCGGTCTGAAGTGGGCATCTCTGGTCATTACGCCACATCCCCATTTTTGTTATTAGCAGTTAGTTCTGTTTTAGGCTACGCTAACAGGAGATATGGGCTGGTGCAAGCTGTCTCCTGATGCTTTTTTTTTTTACAAATTAACCACTGACTGCAACCCCTAAACCCTATTACAGCATCAAAGCAGGATCACAGCTCTTGAGGAACTGGCCTCCCAAAACTAGCCAATAACCTCAATATGGGTAGATCCCCATCAGGCCTTCCACGCCCTAGTCAAAACTGTCTGAAAAATGGACCATATTGCAAAATCTCCGTAACAGTGGTTAGTTTGTCTTTCTTAATTCTAGTCTCGTCTCTCATCGAGTTCTGTGGGATCTGCCTGTGTAGTCCTTCTTCTATGTCAGTGGGTACTGGTACTGTTCGCCTACTGTGTCCGTAGTTGTGAGGCCACATTTAGGCCTACTTGTATATCTGGAGCCTTTCTCAGTTCTTGATTTTGAAAATCTGGTCCACCCAAGTGGCATGAGCCATTCACTCAATCTCCACAGTTTTCCCCACCAGGCTGATGCTCTGAACTAAAGACTCCAGCCCTCCTACCACTGATTTAGGCAGTATGTGGCTACCAATAAATCTGGAATCTCTGGCCTACTACTTGGCTGAATAACCTATTTGTTTTTTTTTGTGGGATCTGTGTTTGGTCCCTGCCCCAAGAGAGAGACCAACATCCCCCTGAGGGCCACGCGGTGTTTCTTCATAACTGCCACTGGAATACCTATCCAACGCAGAGTTAGAGTTAGTGGCTTAAGGCCAATTACAATTAAAACACCCCTCCGTTGTGTCATGAGGTTTATCTTATGAGCTGATCTAGGTCAAAAGTCACATCTGAGATATGAATTCATTTCATGTGATATCCTGTGATGTCATTTTCAGGCTGAAGGTCATGTAATGCAATTTCAGCTGTCATTATGCTAGTATGGTACTGAAACCTGGAAAGTACTATATTTTCTGGGAAGACACAGGGCTCTTTTGATGGCGAGGGACACCACTAGAGGAAACTAGGAAGTGGAATTCAGTTCCTTTTCACGCCACAGATTAAAAGAACTGTTAACACATTTTTCAAAATTGCAAAATATGCAAATATCGTGTGAAAACTTCTTTTTGAAATGCTTTTAGTTTTAATGATGCATTGAATCATAACCAATGAACTGATGAAGTTGCACCTGAAAAGTATTACGTATGCCGTGTAGAATTCTAGATAATGCTATGAATAGTTATGCCACCTTTTTGCATGCAACACCATTACTGTTTAATTCTTCCTGCTCATTTTCCCTCCTTCTGACCTCATAACCAGCTTGGAGGAAGCAGGCTCTCTATATACTATACCAACGAAAGGTATAGTGTGCACAGCATCCAGTGGATCTCCAGAGGCTTTACAGAGGCTAAAGTAGATAATACTAATGCTCTGTTTTGTGGTATTGTGGACAAGCAGTTAGGATCATTAGAGGGCAGTGCTAAGCATTTGTTCTACACACACAGGCAAGAAATGATTACACACACTCAATGACTAAATCCGAAACCACTAATGGTTTGTAAAAATAATACTTCTTGTATATTTATTTCTTAGAACCAAAGATACTGTGTTACCGTAAAATACACTTTGCAACATGACTATTTTTCAATGTAAAAAGTGGACGCTGCATTTTTCAATCAGTAAATTGGAGGTAAGTAAAGGATTTACAATATAGAGCTTTTGTATGAAGAATCAGTACCAGGTGTCAGTAGAAGTATCAGTAGAAAGTGAAGCCTGTCTCCTCATCCTTATTGACTTATCAGCGGCATTCAACACAATAAACCATCAAGCTTTACTTGAGACTCTGAAGCGGCACTCTGGCATTAATGGCACAGTACTAGAATGGTTCACTTCCTTCCTTCAGCACCATTCGCAACAGATTAAAATCAATTCCTGACTCTCTGTACCAACACGAGTCAAACGTGGAGTCCCGCAAGGATCGATCCTCTCACCATCCTTCAATCTCTTCATGGAACCCCTTGCAATTATTCTGAAACAAGCAGGGGTTCCACCTATATGCAGATGACAATCAAATATACTACAAAATCAAATCACCCAGTGACGTTTAACAACTCAATGCCACGCTAACCAAGATCCAAACCTGGTTTAAAGCAAACCACTTAAAACTGAACCCGGACAAAACGGAATTAATACTGTTCTCTCCGAAAAGTAACCACTGACCAATTCAAGACTGGCTCAAGGAGCTTGATGTTCTAAACTGCTCCCTCATCCTATCAAACTCGGTAAAGTCACTAGGCATTTCCCTGGATAAGAACTTGTCAATGAAAGACCACATCAAGAACTCTGCAAAAGGTGCACTTTACTCTCTAAAACTCCTAAGAACATTAAATCTTTCATTCCTCAAGATGATCTCAAGACAATAGTACAATCCTTAGTCCTTTCTGAACTGGACTATGGGAATGCTATCCTAACAAGGTCACCAAAAGCTCACCTAGCCCCACTAAGGTCAGTCCTTAACATGGCAGCTCGACTTGTGACTTGTGTAAAAAGATTTGAACACATCTCACCAACATTCAACTTACTCAACTGGCTTACCATGGAAGGTAGAGGTATTTACAGAATGGCCTGCATCATACACAAGGCCCCCAACTACCTAAACAGCAAACTAGTAAAAGCAGGAAAATCCAGAACTCTGAGAAGCAACAACTCACTTCTTCTCATTCCTCGGAAACTGAAAAGGAAAACGACCCATTGCCGGTCCTTCTCTGGTAACGTACCCAGGATGTGGAACACACTCCCTATTGACCTCAGATGCAACTCCTCCTTCTCTTGCTTCGAAAAGGACCCAAACTCCTTCTCCTCAACCAATACTTTACCGACCAAGTCAACCAACCTAGGCATCAATAACCTAATGGACTCCCCCTCACTTTGACCTACAAGGATGGTGGTTATCTGACTGTTTTAACCACCAGCATTTTTCTCCCCTCATTGGATACATAAGTATTATGTCTTTGCTTATATCTTTATTTATGCATCCTCATGTCCTGCGATGTTATGCAATTTTTCTTTTCCTTTGTGTATGTAAAGCGCTCTGATACCCACGGGTCTAGCTAGCGCTATATAAAACTTTATTAAAAAATACCAGGCAAGGTTCAGGTAAGTGAGCCCCCTGCACCACCAGCGGCACTGGGGCAGCCGGGTGCAGAGTCAAACTCGGTCTCTGGTGCCAATGTTATCCAATGGAGAAATGGGGCAATCAAAGTGGTACTACTTACAGGTAAGTAGCACAGTTTTTTAACCCAGTCTCCAGGGGTTAAGGTAAGTACAAGGGGGTACCAGGAGGCAGCACCAAACTTAAACCCTCAGTGGCACAGAGGCGGCCGTGTGCAGAGTGGCAATTCAGCATTGGGAGCCCAATGCAAACAAATGGAGAACCTCAAACTTGGAAAAAGGCTGCAGGCTCAGGCCAGCAGGCCGTTCAAAGAAAACCTACAGCTGTACAGGTAAATTGGGACAAGCTAGAGTATCTGGACACTGTTGGTTGATCTTCCCGAAGCCCAAAGAGCTCCGGTGCAGGGGTGTCCTTTGGCGTCAGAGAGCAGCGTACCGGTTGGAGGGGGGTCATCATGCAGAAACTGCAGGCGTTGGTGTGGAGTCCAGCAGGGGTCAGCCCATGGTGGACTCTTGCTCTAAATCTCTGGGGAACCTTTGCTGGACTGGTAGGCCACTTGGACTCAGGCCTTGGGAGTCGGGTGCAGACGTGGACAGTTTTGCAATTACACAGGCAGAGCATTTTGTCTTTTAAAGTTGTTTTTCTCCTAGACAGGTCCGCTGTCCACGGGGGTGTAGGAGTCTTTTTAGAAGGCAGGCAGTCTTTTCATGCTTCAGGTGGATGCTGGTCTGTAGGACGAGTCGATCTTCTGTAGCAGGGTCTTTGAGGGCTGCAGGCAGGCTGTTAGGGCTGGCGCCAAGTCAGTTGATAACTTCAGTCTTCGCCGCTGCACGGCTGTTCTTTGTCTTCTTCGTAGGTCATCGGTAATGTGAGGATTAAGGTTCAGTGGTGCATCTGAATACTCAATTTAGGGGTGTTACTGGAATTAGAAGGCAGTAGCTAATGGGCTACTTACCTTAAAGGTGACTAGACACCTAACCCCTATTGGCTACAATCCTCCAAAACAATATGGAGGATTTGCAAAGGAGGTCCGTCCCTTCAGCTCAGGAGGGTGGTCCTGGATGAGAGGGGACACACCTCTCCTGCTTACTAATTTTACCACCAACATTCCCACCAAAAGTGGGGATTGGTCAAGGGAGCGGGCATCTCCACTAGCTGGAGATGCCCTGGTCAGCATAGCAAAGGATGGGAAGCCTTTGAGTCTCAGCACCTTTCAATGCTGTTCCTGTCTGGGGGTGGGTGTGAAGCACCTCAACCCAAAGCTTGGTTTGCTTCTGACTCACAAGAGCAAAAGCCTCTCACCTTAGGGGGTCAGAAACATATCTTGAGATCGCAGGCTGGTGCAGACCGGTCAGGAACACTCTAGTGGGTTGGTACATTTTCAAGGGGCACCGCTGAGGTGCCCTCTGAGTACATTTATTAATAAATCCAACATTGGCATCAATGTGAGTTCAATAATCTGAGATGTTTGGTACCAAACATCTTGGGATTCCGTGAAGCCATCATGGAGCTGTGGAACTCATAGTGACAAGCTCCCAGCCCATGTACTCATTATGGCTTCAATGTGCACTTATAATGTCTAAGAATAGACTTAAACACTATAGGGGCATATCTGTTCATGCAGTTATGCCCTCACTTGAGGTATAGTGCACCCTGCCTTCTCAGTAAGTCCTGCTGTAGGGGCGACTTACCTATACCTCTTGCTGTGCTGGCAGGCCTGCTCCAGAGGGATGTGTGTCAGGTCGACTCTTCACTTTTATATGCACCAAAACACGCAGGCTGCTGTGGCAATGTACCTATGTTTGGTGAGCCGTCACGTAGGGTGGCATAATGCAGCCCTTAGAGACCCTCTCTGGTCACAAGGGCCTTGGTACCGCTGGTAAATTTTACAAGGGACTTATATGTGAGCCAGAGGTGTGCCAATTGTGGAAACTAAGGTACAGTTTTGGGAAAGACCAAGGCACTGGGAACCTTGTTAGCAGGAACCCAGTCCACATTTAGTCAAAGATTCATCTGAGTCAAGCAAAAAGTGGGGAATAACCATGCCAAAAGGTTACTTTTCTACAATTCTCTCCTCTTGCTCCTTGGAGAATAAAGCAGATGACATCAATGAATTAGAGTTATATAATACCTTGTTAGAAAGTGTCTATTGTGAATGAGGCTTCAGTGATGTAAAAAATGTATCATTTTCAGGGACTTCCATTGAAAGGGCTCCTGTAGATGTGTTTGTTCTATGAGCCATTGTTCAGAAAGTTTTATTTATAGGTCACATTTCAGGAGTGCAGTTGCTGAGGAAGAAATGAAAGATTTCTCTTACCTTATGAAATGGCTTAGTACTTAAATCATTGTGTAGTTTGTAATTATTACGATGTTGTTCCTGATTTGCCATATGCAGCCCTAACTGTGATCATACCATGCTAAATTTGCAGAATCTATTACTAAATTGTGTGATTTTGCTATGAACTCTTTGGGATTTGGTGTTTTGGGGGGCGTCTTACTCTTTTCCCCATTGCCCAGGGATTTTGCAATTGAGATTTCTTGGGATTACTTCGCCTTTTTCCTTGTGACTCTGGCATGCTCTCAGTGCGCTTCCTCAGTGTGACACTTAGAATGTCTTGTCTAGAATTTCCTTAGCTAGGGTTTTATGATTTTCCATTATCTCCTATACTACTGCCTTGGGCCTTTAAATCAAATGTATGCTTAATCTCCTTTGTACCGCCTTTTTGAATATTCTGTAATAAAAATCTTTTTTGCTCATTTTTGATCTGGAACTCAGTCCTTGGGCGTCTAATATTTTTATTCCATGCAACTCTGCAACATTGTGTTTTCCTCGATGGGCAGTGCAGTCTCTAACTGCTAGATCAATTGAAGATTCTGGAGCAACGTTATTTTGGTAAATAGAGGGATCATTACATTTTGGGGTTCAGATGATTATTGAGGTTCGGCTCCCACAGATATTTCACCCATTGTAGCAACCTAGCAGACTAAAGAGCAGTCCGCGTCTCAGTCCGCTTCAGATATTGCCAGTGCCACCAAAATGATGTGCCACTGGTGGAGTAAATTCTGAAAAACTGTTGGGTAAATTGTGCAACAAAAAAAGGCAAACTATATGGCTTAATGCGGCGCATTCTGCGCGCGGTACTATATATCACTATTTTGTAATTTTTTTAACACACATTAATACTGTATTGGAAAAGGTTTACCTCATTAGTACCAGTTTAATACCTAAGTACTCAATCAGCAACTGAAAGGTGACCAGTTGATCTTTGCAAATGGTCTTCCACTGTGCTGCACTATGTCTCTCTCTTTTTTCATAACTTTAGATCCATGAGAACTAAAAACATTTTTTTGCAAGCATCTGCAAATTGTGCTTGTTGGACAGGCCACATGAAGGGCTTGCTTCCTCCCCGCATGACAGGGCCCGAGCCCCGGCCCTCCAGGTGTTACCCACAGAAGCACCCCGCACCCCGTCTCATACGGGACTCCTGCCCCCGGACATCTCTGCATCATGGGGCCGAACCACCACCGGCCCTCGCCCGGCCCGGCCGCCATCTTGGACACTGCACCACGAGGCCGCGTGGCCTCAGATCGACCCTAACCCTGGGCCTGGCCAGGCCCCGACATCCCGGCACCACCATCCACCCAGGAGGTGAACAGACCACTTGGCAGGTCAATGGGAGAAAGAAGTGTCGATGGCTCTCCCCCGCCAGGTGCCGATCGCCCCCCAGCTCCCCCGGGCGCTGGCTCCACCCCCCTGCTGGGTGTCTGGACTCCCTCATCCTGGACCTCCCGACCTCCAAGTGCGAGGGTCCGGACATCAAAGGGCGCCAGACCTATAACTGGGGCAGCCCCAGAGCAGGAAGGCAGTTGTATCCTGGAGTCGAGAGACACCGTGAAGAACTCATCCTTGACGGACTACTGGCGCTGCCGCAGCCCTGCCTTGCGAACTATCATCTTGCCTGCTGGCGCTGCCGCAACCTTCTGCATCCTTCATCCTCGTCGGGACCTGCTGGCGCTGCCGCGGACCGTTGTAACTACCACCTTCACCGGGACCTGCTGGCGCCGCCGCGGACCGTCGCTACCTACAACCATCTCGGGACCTGCCGGCGCTGCCGCGGCCCGTCCAGCTAGAACGCCGAGCTCGAGGATTGCGAGCTATTCATCACTTCACCGCATCTACCAGATTGGTAACAAGACTGTCCCGCTACCCCCTTCCCATCCAAGAGACTAGAATCGAGGGGACCCCTGAGTCCAGACCTCCTTGTACCATTCCACCGTACTTAAAGATTGCTTATAAAGAACGTTAAACCTTATCTTTGTGTGGTGTACGTCTGTGGGGGGGAAGTTACTAATCTGTACGATCGCTGGAGACTGCTCTCCCAGGAGACCTCTCCCCTTGTCCTCGGCCGACCCTCCCGGTCCGTCTAACATTGGTGGCAGCGGTGGGATCCGAATCAACGCGTAATCGTACAGAGAGTAGCTCACCCCACGACGAAACCACAATGACAACCAAAGAGAGCGGATCCACCAAGAAATTCCAGATGGAGAAATTGGAAGAGTACAGCCATCGTGAATTGAAACAATTCTGCATTGAACTAGGCATTGCTACCACCGGTCTGAGTACTAAAGACGATTTCAAGCACGCCATTGAGTCATGGGCAGAAACCGGGGCCGTCAGACCCCCGGACCAAAACGTTGCAGCATCAGAGAGGAACACCACGGCTCCCGAGGAGCGAAGAACGGGTCTCTCGCAGGAAGAGATCCAAGAGAGAGAAAAAAGCAGACTACATGAGTTAGAAATGGCCAGACTCAAAATGGACAGTGAACTCAAATTAGCCGAACAAAAACTGAACCTAGAACATCTGCGGCTCCGAGAAGAACGGGAAGAAAAACAGAGGCAGAGAGAGCTCGAAGAAAAGAGATTAGCGTACGAACACGAGCGCCAACTAGCAGAAATAAACCTACGGAAGCAGAACAAAGAACTGGGGGTGCCCGAGCAACCGCGCACCCCAGGAGCAACAGAAAAGAAAGTACACATCCCCAAGGATGTCGTTCAAGAGTATTTCCGAGATGACGACATACAACAGTGGTTCAAGGCCTACGAGATCGCCATGACCTCCCACCGGATCGATCGAAGTGACTGGGGAGCCGGTCTATGGGGGAGGTTCGTCAATGAAGGCCGCGATGCCCTGTTACAGCTCCCAGACCATCTGATGACCTCCTATGACCACATGAAGGCGGCCCTCCTCACCCGATATGGGCTCACACCCGAAATGTACCGCCAGAGGTTCCGAGACTGCACCCGGATCCCGGGTACAACTTGGGTGGAATATGTAAACTATTTCAGCCGAGCCTTCGAGGGGTGGATCAAGGGAAGCCATGTAACGACCTACAAGCAACTTTTTTATCTCATGGTGTGGGAGCACCTCTCTAATAACTGCTTCGTCGAGCTCAGGCAGCGCCTCCTCGACAGTAAATTGACTGACCCGCGGCAGCTCGCCGCCGAGGCTGACCGGTGGGAGAGCACTCGAGTAGGCCGGAGTGGGCCACATGAACAGAACCGGAACAACCAAGGCCAGCACCGTCCCCGAGGAGGAGGAGGAGGCCAGGGACGAGGAAGAGACACCGTCCCGGCCACTACCGCTGCCAGCACCCCGCCTCCGGCCAACCGGGGCAACCCCCCGGTACGGCCGGGGTTCCGAGCCAATGTCACGTGTCACCGATGCCAGCGAGTCGGCCACTACGCCAATGACCCGAACTGTCCACAGAACCAGACTCCGAGACCCCGCCAAGTAGCTGCCGCCGCCCTGGGGGGAGAACAAATCTCCGAAGAACAGGAAGAATGCGAACAAGAACAACAAGAGTGGGAACCGGCCGCCATGGTTTTAGCGTGCCTAGGGGGAAGAGACATGGTCCCGCGGGCTCCCCTACCCGCCAACACCAGAAAATATAGTCAGTGGGTGAACATTAATGGTCGCAGGGCCGAAGCACTACGTGACACAGGGGCCAGTGTGACGGCCGTCCGCTGACACCTGGTGACCCCAGAGCAGATCCTGCCGAACATTCTCTGCCCCGTCCGTTCAGCCGACAATTCGGAGAGTCTATGTCGGATGGCCTGCGTCCCCTTCGAATGGGGGGGAGTCTCCGGCATGTTGAAGGTGACGGTCCGAGATGATGCCCCCGTGGACTGTCTCCTGGGGAATGATCTTGAGAGTTCCCCGTGGGCCGCCGTAGAAAGAAGAGAGCACCTGGGGATGTTGGGCCTCCCGGACTGGGCGTGCGTAACCACCTGGTCCATGGCCGCCCGGACCATCCCCCGACCAGAAGAACGCGAATGGCCAGCACCTCCTCCCCCGATCGCTCCAGTAGAGGACACCGACCCCCCAGAGCAAACTCCCGAAGGGCTCGCTCAGCTCCAGGACCTTCCCGGCCTGGCTCAGTGGCGTCAAGAAGGGGGGCCCACCCAGGAACAGTTCCGTCAAGAGCAGAAGACCTGTCCCTCCCTCGAGGGACTCCGCCAGCAAGCCCTCGCCCAGAGCGCAGGGGACACCACCGGAACCCATTGGATCTATTGGGACAACGACCTGTTGTACAGTGAACAGAGAATCGCAGAGTTAGGGGCCAGTCGAGTGCTGGTGGTGCCCCTCCGTTTTAGAGACTTCTTGTTAAATTTGGCCCACGATGTCCCCCTGGCTGGACACCTGGGTCAAGACAAAACCTACAGTCGCCTGGTGACCGACTTTTTCTGGCCCAAGATGAGAAACGACGTCCTCAACCACTGCCGGTCCTGCCCCACGTGCCAGGCCAGCGGGAAGAGCGGCCGCAAACTTAAAGCACCTCTGCAACCCTTCCCAGTTGTCACCACCCCGTTCGAGAGGGTGGGAATAGACATTGTGGGGCCCCTGGACCCCCGTACAGCACAAGGACATCGGTTCATCCTGGTACTGGTGGATCACGCCACCCGCTACCCCGAGGCTGTTCCCCTGCGAACTGTAACAGCCCCGGTGGTCGGCCGGGCCTTAATGGGGATCTTCTCCCGGGTGGGCTTTCCCCGAGAAGTCGTCAGCGACAGAGGCACAAACTTTATTTCAAAATATATGAAGTCCCTCTGGCAACAGTGCGGGGTCACCTACCGATTCACGACCCCCTATCACCCTCAAGGAAACGGACTAGTCGAGCGGTTCAACCGCACGCTCAAAGGGATGATTGGGGGGTTGGAAGAGCCCCTCCGTCGCCAGTGGGACGTACTACTGCCGTGCCTCCTCTTCGCATATCGAGAAGTCCCCCAGAAGTCCCTCGGCTTCAGCCCGTTCGAACTCTTGTACGGACACCCTGTGCGAGGGCCCCTCAGCCTAGTCAAAGAAGGTTGGGAGATGGCCCCCTAAAGACCCCTCCAGGTGTCTTCAAGTACCTCCTGACCCTACACAATCAGACCAGGCGATTCAGAGAAATGGCGAAAGCGAACCTGGAGGCCAGTCAGGAGGACATGAAAAAATGGTACGATCAAAATGCCTCCTCCATCGAATTCGAACCTGGCCAACAAGTGTGGGTGATGTCCCCCACCGAACCATGTGCCTTGCAGGACAAGTGGACGGGGCCCTTCAAAGTGGTCGAGCGCAAGAGCCCCGTCACCTATCTCATCGATCTGGAATCTCCACGGAACCCCCTCCGGGTTCTCCACGCCAATAGACTCAAACCCCACTTTGTGCGCTCGGAGCTCAGCCTCCTGATGGCTACAGACAGCGGAGCGGAAGAAGACTCCGAGCCCCTCCCTGATCTCCTAAAGACCCGGGAGAAAGATGGTTCCGTGGCGGGGTCCGACTCTCAGATGCCCTCACCCCGGAACAGCGCCAAGGCTGCCGGGACCTCCTGCTGCAGTTTGCGACCCTGTTTTCCCTCACTCCAGGGGTCACCCCCTGGTGCCTGCATGACGTGGACACTGGGGACAGTCCCCCTATCAGACATCGGGCGTACCGCGTACCAGATCGGGTACGGGCCTGCATCCAAGAGGAGGTGTCAAAGATGCTCACGATCGGGGTCATCGAGCCCTCGGACAGCCCCTGGGCCAGCCCGGTCGTGCTGGTCCCCAAAGCTGCTGCCCCCGGCACCACTCCTGAACTCCGATTCTGCGTCGACTATCGGGGCTTGAACGCTGTCACCAGAACCGACGCTCATCCCATCCCCCGAGCAGATGAACTGATCGACCGCATGGGGGCTGCCCGCTACCTCAGCATCTTCGACCTGACGGCGGGCTACTGGCAGATCGGTCTCAACCCCCGGGCTCAAGAACGATCCGCCTTTTCCACTCCCGATGGCCACTACCACTTCAAAGTCATGCCGTTCGGCATGAAGAATGCTCCAGCTACTTTTCAGCGACTGGTGAACCAGGTCTTGGCGGGGCTCGAGGAGTTCAGCGCCGCCTACCTGGACGATATCGCTGTGTACAGCCGCCACTGGTCCGACCACCTCCACCACCTCCGAGAGGTCCTGCAAGCCCTCCAACGGGCCGGCCTCACAATCAAGGCCAGCAAGTGCCAAATTGGTCAAGGGTCCGTGACCTATCTCGGACACCAGGTGGGAAGCGGTCTGGTGGCCCCTCTTCAACTCAAGATCGCTGCCATCCAGTCCTGGCAGCCTCCCGTCACGCAGACCGAGGTCCGAGCCTTCTTGGGGCTCACCGGCTACTACCGGCGGTTCGTGAGGGATTATGGCAGCATTGTGGGGCCCCTCACGGAACTCACATCCAAAAACCACCCGAAGAAGGTCAACTGGACCCCAGACTGTCAAGCGGCCTTCGAGAAGCTGAAGGCGGCCATGTGCACTGCCCCTGTGCTCCAGGCCCCCGATTACAGTCGGGAATTCATCGTACAAACGGATGCCTCCGACCATGGTATTGGGGCGGTCCTCTCCCAGTTGAACCCCAAAGGACTTGACCAACCAGTGGCCTTCATCAGCAGACGTCTCCTGGCCCGAGAACAGCGCTGGAGCACCATCGAGAGGGAGGCCTTCGCAGTGGTGTGGGCCCTCAAAAAGCTCCGGCCCTATCTCTTCGGTACCCACTTCCGGGTGCAGACAGATCATCGGCCCCTGCAGTGGCTAATGCAGATGCGGGGGAAAACCCCAAACTATTGCGTTGGTCCATCTCCCTGCAGGGGATGGATTTCACTGTGGAACACCGACCGGGCCAAGACCACGCCAACGCAGATGGCCTGTCACGCTTTTTCCGCCTCGACAAGGAGAGTCCCCAAGAGGATGGGTGACTCTCCCCGCCTTCAGCTGGGGGGGACGCATGTTGGACAGGCCACATGAAGGGCTTGCTTCCTCCCCGCATGACAGGGCCCGAGCCCCGGCCCTCCAGGTGTTACCCACAGAAGCACCCCGCACCCCGTCTCATACGGGACTCCTGCCCCCGGACATCTCTGCATCAAAGGGGCCGAACCACCACCGGCCCTCGCCCGGCCGCCATCTTGGACACTGCACCACGAGGCCGCGTGGCCTCAGATCGACCCTAACCCTGGGCCTGGCCAGGCCCCGACATTCCGGCACCACCATCCACCCAGGAGGTGAACGGACCACTTGGCAGGTCAATGGGAGAAAGAAGTGTCGATGGCTCTCCCCCGCCAGGTGCCGATCGCCCCCCAGCTCCCCCGGGCGCTGGCTCCACCCCCCTGCTGGGTGTCTGGACTCCCTCATCCCGGACCTCCCGACCTCCAAGTGCGAGGGTCCGGACATCAAAGGGCGCCAGACCTATAACTGGGGCAGCCCCAGAGCAGGAAGGCAGTTGTATCCTGGAGTCGAGAGACACCGTGAAGAACTCATCCTTGACGGACTACTGGCGCTGCCGTAGCCCTGCCTTGCGAACTATCATCTTGCCTGCTGGCGCTGCCGCAACCTTCTGCATCCTTCATCCTTGTCGGGACCTGCTGGCGCTGCCGCGGACCGTTGTAACTACCACCTTCACCGGGACCTGCTGGCGCCGCCGCGGACCGTCGCTACCTACAACCATCTCGGGACCTGCCGGCGCTGCCGCGGCCCGTCCAGCTAGAACGCCGAGCTCGAGGATTGCGAGCTATTCATCACTTCACCGCATCTACCAGATTGGTAACAAGACTGTCCCGCTACCCCCTTCCCATCCAAGAGACTAGAATCGAGGGGACCCCTGAGTCCAGACCTCCTTGTACCATTCCACCGTACTTAAAGATTGCTTATAAAGAACGTTAAACCTTATCTTTGTGTGGTGTACGTCTGTGGGGGGGAAGTTACTCGTCTGTACGATCGCTGGAGACGGCTCTCCCTGGAGACCTCTCCCCTTGTCCTCGGCCGACCCTCCCGGTCCGTCTAACAGTGCTGCTTTATATGGAAAGTGCAGTAAATCCATAATTATGCCCCAAAATATCAACTGAATCACATATTATTTTCAGTGGCAAGGCTCGACTAGAAGCTAGAGTCAGTCCTGATAAAAAGTTTCAGACGAGTCCTAAACTGAAGGCCGCTGCAAATAAAATAAGATAAATAGGACTTTCAAGACTGGGTCATGTCAGCCCATCCAGTTCTGCATCTCACTATTCTGCAACCTACTGGAAAATACCAGAGTGGCTGAATGGCCAGAAGTCCCTGCCCACTGACTCTGGATATCGCTCACTCAACATTATTTTCAACTTAATAAATGGTGGGGTTTCCAACTTAAGTCTAAATGCTAGCATCTCTTGGGTTTCCATCCTGTTGTGGACCTTGTGCCAATATACATTACACTCTAGCAAACACTGCATTCTGGAAAAGCAACAAGAATTATGCCCACATGATCCCTTTTGACCCGGAAACAGTAAAGTTAAGATACACCAAGATCCACAAACTTGCAACAAATAACAACAGAGTGCATTTACTCCATGTTTTGTAGGAACATGACTAGAGTAGCAGGACTGAACACAACAGAACACTGCCACTATAAATAGGAGATCACAGACCGGCACTCATATTTATGACCCCAAATAAGAGTGCACTCCCTTTTTTGAAAAACATTTTATTGCTTTTACAACTCAGGCGAGTAATGACATTGCGTAGCAAGCCGTCTTGCAGTACAATAAAAAGGCATTGGAACCATCACAGCACACACAGCATCAGTCCAGTAAATGATGTGACAGTGGGGCAGCGTCCAATCCTCCCGTTTGTGCGTTATGAGTATCCATAGCGCGTAGTCTTACACCTCCACCAGTGACCCACGGCCTATCAGCACAGGAATCCTGCTCTATACCTCTGTGCCCCGCCCAGTCCCTCCAGACCTCAAAGTGTTTCTGGGGGCAACCTCATGACAAGTATATAGGATGTTCCAGTCCCATGCAGTGATTCATGCTCTTGGCCCACGCCTCCATAGAGGGGGCCATTGGTTCCTTCCAAGCGCTAGCAATATTCCTTTTAGCTACAATTAACCCCAACCCTAGAAGCGCCCTCGAGTGCGCTCCCTTTGCTTAGACACAGCCGTGGGAACATTCTTTGGGGCTCTTGAAAGTTTAATATGTGGCTGATCTCTGTGTGAATTATACAACAATAGGTAACATGGGCGGCAATCACAGTTGGGTATCAACATTAGGTTAAATTATACGAGACCTGTACGGGCATCAGATAACCAACAGTAAAACATTGCGCTTGCAAGAGACGCTGACATGAGAGGACCAAGCCGCTCAGTTGCAACAGCAGGGAATCACCTGGAGTTCTACCAGGCACCAGTGAGATAATTGAACTTTTATTGGTAACTGGCTGTGGCCAACATCCATATTGCTTGGGTGTGTAGCACATGCCTCTCTTGTGTCTAAGGACAGGGGCAGAGTGCAGAGTCCATTTGCTTATAGAGTGGGAATCAGCATGTCTTGTGTTCTCCTGAGACACTCTAGAGAGAGCCACTAAACTGGTGTCAGAATGCACAAACCTAAATTCGGATCCAACAAGATCAATGAATTGTTGGCCACTTCTCCCAATCCACAGCAACAAAATGTAGACGACAGGCGAGGGGATAGGGTAATGGGGTAAGAGAGAAAACGAAGACACTAATTATTTGCATTCTGAAGTCTCCTGCCTAAAAGTAGAAAACCACAGATAAGATTAGTGTCTTTAGTATCTTGTCAATGTATTGCAACACTTACTAACACTTACCATAACAAATTATATGCCTTGGGAACTCCTCTATGAGTCATATTTACTATTTTGATGGAACTCTGACATTCCTGGAACTGGAAAATACATAATATATGTGTAATGAAGGTCATAGGAGTCATATCATTATCTCGCTCCAGTTTCATGTAAGGTAGCAACCTTCTATTTTGTGAGAACATGAGCTCTTGTTGGATATATATTCAAGGCTTTTTCTGAAACTGTAATATAAAAAACATTCACCAGCCTTCTCTCGTCCCAACTGATACCAAAATAATCACTTCACGAATCTCATATCACTATCTCAAAAAGGGGAATCTAGTGAATGACATCGCAATACATCTGAAACCTCAGCTGACATCATCAAGCAAAGCAATATTCTAGCATGCTTATTGATGGTGATTGTTAGAGATTCTGAACTGAATAAAGAAAACATTGTAAATATGATATACTGCCATGAGAAAAGTATTAGAGTATTTTCAAGAGACTAGGGTCCAGATGTACGACCATTCACTTTTACGAGTCGCAATTTGCGTCGAATCGCGACTCGCAATTTGCGACTGACAAAAGTGAATGTAGAACAGTGTCTCAGACACTGTTAGGGATTCCCAATGGGGTAGCAAATTGCGTGCCTCACTAATGTTCATGAGGCAAGCGCAATTTGCGACCCCATTGGCAATGGCTAGCACTCCCAGGGATGGTGGCCTGCTGGGGTCAGCAGACCACATGTCTGTGACTGCTTTTTAAATAAAGCAGTTTTTTTTAAATGCAGCCTGTTTTCCTTAAAGGGAAATAGGATGCATTTAAAAAAGAAAAATGAAATTTTTCAGTTTCATTTTTTAAGGACAGGACCTCTGCCTACTCTTAAAAACTATTATTGCATACACTCACGAGGGGGAAGGGGTCCCCTTGGGACCTCTTCCTGTTTGTGAGTGGCTTACCACCTACTTGAAGTAGGTGGTAAACTGCAAGTGTTTTGCGGCCTTAAATGCGGTCGCAAACCAATAGTACATTGCTTTGGGACTTGCTATTAGGAAGGGACTCCTAATAGTGAGAGTTGCAAAATTGCGTTTGTACATGCCAGGACCCTTTTTTGCGGTCACAAACAGGCCGATCTCCCATTTGAGACCGCTCATTGCATAGATTAGCAGAAAAATGTACAAAAGAAAGTATGAGTTTGTGCTCCTTTAAAGAATTCTGAAACAGTATTTTAAGAGGGGCATTTGTTTCTACAATCCAACTCAATTTACCTAGAATACTGTGTGCAGCTTGGACTTAAAAAATGCTTCCAAAACAAAAAATCTTCAAGAATTTCCATAACTTCTGGTAACAAGGTTGTGGCTGAAGAATCAAAATATCTTGACTGCCTGGCAAGCACGCTCTGGGCAAAGAGCACGTACACTCGATAACTTCAAAATGGCTGCCACCATTTGTAAATATTGTCAAAGTTCTGTGGCTTCATGGGAAATGTAGTTTCCTGAGTTTCACTCATGCACCTTGAGTATTACATCCTTAGAAATTGTGATGAGGGTCAGCATTTCGTGTGCATTGTTTCCTTCATCTCATTATACGCAGGACATGCAATTTTGGTGTATTGCATGTATGTCGAGGGCAGGAAGGTAAGTGCAGGCTACAGGTGACAATTTGTGATCTTTGGGAGCTGGAGCACCTCTTCAGGATGTCAGAGCATTCATGCATGTTCCCCTAAGTCTACCGTGGCTTCTTGCCAGTTGCATGAAGGTAGAGAGGACTGTTCTTGGCGTTGTCCTCCTATGCACTCCTCTCCTCTGCTTCCTCACCAGCAGCAAAGGCCAATCACCAGAAAATGTGAACATACATTATTTAGTCCACTATCGAGTACCTCAGCCGAGTTCCTGCCTCCTGTTGATGAGGGTCACCATGAAGGTTGTACAATTTGTCACATGGCATCCTGAACAAGTGGATGATGTGAGATCCTTTGTTCCTTTTCATTGTCATGATCCACCCCAGAACAAAAGGTGTATCACGTGGAAAGGTGACGTTTCCAAAGCACACACCTGCCTTCCACCATTCTGTGTCAAGAAGCATTACTGGGGTAGATAAACGTGAATTAGAATTTTGAATTTGAATTTTGAATTGTTAGAAATTTGTAAAGCGCGCGTTCACAATGCAGTTTCATGGCGCTAGAGGGGTTCCTGGGCAAGAAAGAAAAGAGAGGGCTATAGGCTGAACGCCTGCAGGAACAAGAAAGTCTTGAGAGCCCTACGAAACTCCATGTAGTAGGGAGAGAGTCTGATGTGGGGCGGAAGGGTGTTCCAGACGGTGGGCGCAAAAACGGTGAATTTCTGGCATCCCAATCTTGATTTCTTGAAACGGGGGATGACTAGTAAGGATTTGGTAGATGAGCGAAGATCTCTAGAAGGGCAGTAGTTGGTGATGGCAGAATTGATAAACGCAGGTGCCGTGCCCGTCCGGGCTTGAAAAGTAAGGCAGCCAAGTTTGAAAAGGGCCCGTTGTTTGATAGGAAGCCAATGAAGAGCAATGAGGAGGGGTGACGAGTGATGAAATTTAGAAAGATGTACCAGGCGGGCTGCCTGGTTCTGCACCAGCTGAAGGCGTTGAAGTGCATAGGCGGGAGCACCATTGTAAATAATGTTCCCATAATCGATTTTGGAAAAGACCATGGCCATTACGATTAGTTTAAGTGCAGAGGTAGAGAAAAACTGAGATACTTACCTAATGATGCGAAGGGTAAAGAAACATGAAGAAACTACAGAACTAATGTGGGAGTGCAGAGTCAAGTGATGATTAAGTGTGATGCCAAGGGTCTTAACGGAATGAGAGGGGGTGGGGGGTGAGCCAAGGGAGGGGGGCCTGAATGAAGAAGACCAAGGGTTGCCACTGCCACCAGTCAAAATCAGCTCTGTTTTATCCGTGTTGAGTTTGAGATGGTTAGCATTCATCAAATCCCAGATAAAAAGCATGACCGACTGAATACCCATAGGCTTGTGCATAAAGGCTGAGCTCTGAGATAACCAGACTGGGATTTGTGTCTATAGCTAATGCCTACTGGAAGCTGGCACAAACAAGAGGTAAATGCGTTAATTTCTCAAAAAAACAACACATTGCATGTGTGCTACAGTGCACTGCACACAACCAATGTGCATTGGTTTATCTATTCCTAGTAATTTCTATGGAACTATATGACTCCAGTACAAGTCCCATAGTGAACAGTGTACACTCTCTTCTGCGCCATGGTGGGAGGCTGTGCGTCATATAAGGCAGCCTGTTTGCGTACCGTTGCGGGAGATAGTACCCATAGCTGGCGGCCAGTCTTTGTAGATATGCTGCGGCACTGTGTTCTACCCCTTGCACAATGCAGCACAGCAAATATAGATGTTGCGCTGCGTTGCCTGAAAACAATAGTGCTTCTAGGCTATACACTGTTCTGGCACGCAAGCAGATTTTCAACACGTCTCGTTCCTGTCCTCAGAGGCGAGTATCCACAGCACAAACACAAGGTAGTCCACAGGTTTCCGAGCTACACTCTTGCCACAAATAGTGTTTCTCTACTGGAATAATAGTGCATAGTGCTCCAGCCTGTCAGCTAAGAAGAATCCTGACAAACCAGTGCAGTGTGCCAAGACACCTTTGATGATGGTTGGGAATATAATCTGCATGACTTCCACAGAACAACTGTGCATGTTCTGCAGAATGTGGACACAACAATAGAGCTTATTTAAAAGTCTCTTGTGGCGCCAGTACACTACATTTTCCCCATATTAAAAGTGATGCAACAGCGGCGCAAGGAGCTTGTAAATAAACCCCAGTGTGTTCGTTTGTATTCCCCCAATGGTGCAGCTGTAGGCTGTCTCCAGTTCATCTTTGTTCAGCTTGCTTTTAGGTCTCCAGAATTGGACTTACCACAGTTGAGGATCATATAAAACATGCACCTTCATCCAGAAAGATATTTATTATTTTATTTAGGAGTTTTATATAGCGCTAGCCAGACCCAAGGTATCGGATCGCTTTACAACATTTGTCGAATGACAGTCGAATATACAAAGAGTGGAACAGTAAACACAGTGTTCAAAGACGGGTCTTGAAAGGCATAAGTCACGTAGCATACGAATGCCGAGAGTATTGGACTCTGAAACATTCTTTTCTGTGCAGGATATAGCACCTTGAGGTGAAATTGCTGCTTGACGTTGTAAAGTGTTGTTTGGCAGATGAGGGATGTTTCTGTAAATCTATTCAACCACATTCATCACCCAACTAGCATAAGAGCACATCTTGAAACGACGGTGAGGGTCCAGGTAATATTAAATGTTGATTTATCTCATTTAAGGCGACATAATCATAATGTACCATCTCCAAATGACCCACCCTATGTCTGCTTTGCTTCATTTGAGACCATTCATTTGAAAACCATTCCAATCCACACAATGGCCCCTTTTGTGCAAAACAATCTCTCAAAATGTTTCTGCAGAAGGCATCCATCTCGCCACAGAAGTTCAGGACAGATCAGTATTCAATAAAAAAAAAATGCCTATGTGCAAGGCTCTTCTTAGAGGCCTCCCACTGGCACTACCAAATGTGGCGCTTTAGAGTATTAAGGCTGCAGAGTCTAAATTCCACTGTGTGCCTCTTTCTCCTTCCATACTACACTTCATGTATGTATGTACGTATGTGTGTATGGATATGGTACGTTTATAGCGTGAACAGATCCAAAAGGCAGTGAAGAGCTGTACTTGGTCAAAGACAAGCCGTCAGTCAGTGAGCAGGAGATGGAACTGGGTTGAGGATGGTTAATGCCTTGCGATTAGGGCTCTCCGTTTTATGGTCTTTCTTTTTTTGACATTTCCGTCTGTATTCATCCATATTTATATTTTGTTCATTTTATCTGTATTTATCAATATTTTATTTTAGGTTTTGAGAAAAAAAGCTGAAACTAGTTTATTTACACATTTAACCAATAGTGCATTCTTACTTGAACTCCTGGCAGGTTCAATGAGATCAACACCCACAGATGATAAATCAATACACTTTTACATTTTAGTATCTACCTTGTCCATATCTACTGCTTTTTAAGCCTCATGGCTAACATTTCAGTTTTTATATGATCCTTCCTGTCAATCCACACAGCTATTGGCGTGGCAGTCATGATTTACAGCATTTAGAATCATTGCAACAACAACCATATTTCTGTTTTTATCTACATTTAAAAATAAACAGACTGGAAAATAAATAGTTTTCTGTCTGTATTCATCTGTAAAAATCAGTAAAAACGGAAACCATGGAGCATTAATTATGATGTAGCATTCTTTACAGAGGTGAGTGTTCAATTTGTTCCTAAAGTGGAGCAATGTTTGGGTGATCCTTATGGAGAAAAGGATTGTTGTTCTAGATTCAGGGTGCATAGATGAAACAGGACTACTGTCTTGTTTTGTCTTTTTTTACACTTCTTAGTCTTCAGTCTGATGGTGTCCTGGCTGCGGATATGCGGAGATCGACCAGAGATGGTGAGCTTGTGTGAAAGATATGCAGGGGCTGGTCTTGACAGCTTTGTAGATGATGTGGCTGGTTTTGAAGATTGTGAGGGCCGGCAAGGGGAGCCAAAGGAGCTCCATCGGGATGGGGGTGATGTGATCATATTTCTTCAGGCCCTGGATGACACATGCTGCAGCAAGTAGGATGTCCTAAAGGGGTGTCAGTGTGTTGTCTAGGAGGCAATGGAGTAGGGAATTAGCAAGATGGGAGAGTACAAGGGCTTGAATAGCTCACTCTCTTTCATAGGTGAGCTTTTTCATCCCTCCCTTCTTCCTGTGTCACAGTTTTCCTATTAATAGACCCTGTTCAGGGGCCACAGGAAAGACAGGGGCTACTAGGCCCCAACCCTGGCAGTTGTGGTTGACTTCCTGGGGTCCATCCGGCCATGGCTCTGCAAACAGGCCAAGTACACCTCTTCCACATGACTCTCACGGTACAAGGGCGACCAATCAGCTGCTTCTCAGGTGTGTCAGATCAAAGCTGAGAACTCAACAGTTAACCAAGAGACACAATAATACTATCCAGCACAGTGCTTCTCTTAGTAAAAAGAAAGTATTTTAATCTCACAGCAAAATAAAATACTGCACAGTTCAAAACGAATATGCTACTATGGTTATAATCTCATCTACGAATCTCAGTGAAGCACGTTCACCCCTTCAGTGCCATCTCCCAGCTCCTGGATTTCTCTTAATGTTTACAATCCCTCATATGAAGAATGGACAGTCATTGATTGGACGCTGGTGTAGTTCACTCTGGATGCTCCACTGGCTAATATGTAAATCAGTTCAACAGATTCTGCCACTACAAGTTCATACGGGAAAAGTATACAAATTTTACGGCAGATTTACCTCTGTTTATAAGTCTCTCAGCCCTTTCATGGGTATGCCCTGTTTTACCTGCGCTGTGAAGATGTGGTTCTTGTGGCATTGGCAGGTGCATTCTCCTAACCCGCTGTAATAGCTTTGATGGTGCTGGACCGCAGTGGCAGCTTCGCTTGGAACACTGGCTGCTGAGCGATGATCAGCGCATTAAGGATTGCACAGTGGGTGCTCGTCTTTGGCAGTGACTACCTCCAAGGCTATATCGTAGCAGTAACCAGACCATTCCCACTAATGTCATTTTCAATTTCCTTATCATATCCATAAACTTAAAAAAACACCACAATTCTTTCAAGGTGTAGATCAAGAAGACTGCCATCCAGTTTGCAAATGTTACTGGCACATCTAGCCTCTTTGACTACCCCTTTCTTCTTCCTTAGGCCCTTCTTTGCCTATCCTGGACCTGTGTAAGAGCTTTAAAATTACTTCCTGTTTCCTTTGTGGCCTCCGTCAACTGTGCCCCCAGCGGCTTAGTCATATCCATATAAGGCAACTTCCTGGTTTGTACTTCCTTAATCTTGCTCTTTCATTTCTCCCCTGCTGGCCCATCCCTACCTGTCCCCACTATTTCCTGTCCACCCTCCTTATCTTCCTTAACCCCTTTAACACTCTCCTGAGTCCCAATCCCTTTATCCAAAACATATCTTCCGCTTCTCAAGTACCTCTCCTCATCCGATGGTACAACCTCACCCACCCCAACTGTAATCAATGTCATCCTGGTGCTGCTTCCAACATTCGCTCCCCTGCACTGTCCCGATCCCACACCTGATCTCAACGTTGAGGCAAATGCGGGCGCCTACAGTATTACAGATGAAGCCGCCATAGTCACACAACTGTAAATAGGACCTCAAGACCTGCCCACAGTCCTGCTACATAAACATGTGTACAGGGGGCCTCCAGAACCACACAGAACTACAAATGGGACCTCCAGATCTACATACAGAGCTCCAAATATGGCCTTCAGAATAGCACACAATACTCTAAATAGGGTTTCCAGAACTGCATGCAATACTCAAATAGAGCATAGACAACTGCACAGTGCTTGAAATTGGGCATCCAGAACCACAAATAGCGACCCAAACCGTGGTTTCAGAACTGCAGACAATACTGCAAATGGGCATCCAGAAATTCACTGAATGCTGCAAAAGCCGCCTCCAGGGCAGCACAATAATGTAAATGGGATGTCTAGAATTTCACACAATGATCCACTGTGGCCTTCAAGGGTCAGACCGGCTACAGAGCAATCGGGAGGTGCCAAAAGGGTTGTCTGAGAGGCAGTAGCGGTGGGTGAGATTTTAAAGTGGTGGGGCGCAAACTAATTAGCATACAGCACCATAGCGAGCGAGCGCAGCGTGCGAGCCCGAACCCCAAAAGGGGGGCTTGGGGGGATTACTCCCCCCAAGAAAATTTTGAAAAAAAAGAAGAAAAATCGTGCATTTTTAAGCAAATTTGATAAAGCAGGAAGGTCAATAAAGCAATTGTGAAAGTGCAGTTATTACATTAATAGATGGCATAACATAGGTAGCTGCTTATTCAGTAATACCACAGAGCTTCATACATTCTGTCCTATTATGCTCAGGTGCTGATTCAGACTATAAGACTTTCATGGAAATCTCAGCTCTAGAGTAGAAGAAGTTGCACAGCAGTGTAATGGTTGCCAGGCTCGTTCCGCAGGAGCGTCAGGAACTTGAAGAAAAGTCCACAGTCTTCCCCTACGGCCTTCCGACTCTATTAGACTCTAGAGTAACGAATGGCACGCAAGGGGAAAACAGGGAAACAAAACAAGGAAAGGCGGGGGAAGAAAAACAGTCTTGCAACATACTGAATATTAGACTCTAGAGTAACGAATGGCAAGCAAGGGGAAAACAGGGAAACAAAACAAGGAAAGGCGGGGGAAGAAAAACAGTCTTACAATATACTGAATATAAAAGAGGCAGCGCAATGCGCTGTTACCGTGATTCTGGTTGAGCTGAGCTTTGTACACACACTTGTAGTGTAGTGTGTAGTAGTGAAGTAGTGTAGTAGTGAAGTAGTGTGGCTCACTGGTTAGAGGCGGCAGACCCGAGAGCAGAGGACGGCCCGGGACCAGGGTTCGATTCCCGGCGCGGCAGGTTTCTGGACCAGGGTCAGCGGACTTGATAATTCTCTCGCCTCGGTGCCCACTCTGATCAGCGATCACACTCGGCAACTCTGGGCATTAGCTTGCCTCATCTTCACTAACGGCCCCACCAGACCGCCGGGGATGCCTGGTCTCACCCTGGAGATACCCATTAAGGGACCATCTCTCAGGGAAGCCAGGAAGGGTTTCGCAGCGGTCGAAGCGCCTTGAGACCCTTCGGGTAAGTAGTGCGCTATATAAATGCCTATACATTTACATTTACATTTACATTTACTTCACATAGGTCCACGCAAATACCCCAAATATAAATGGTATAAAGGTTTTTGTAATTTGCCAAGGGGAAAGTTTTGATAGGCAACACAAGCAACGAATCGTTCACCCTGCGGGAGACAGGTCCGGCCAGTGAACAAAGGTGAGCAAATCTGTGTAGTCTCCAAATAGAACAAACACTACAAAACTTTTAAAAACAGAGATGCATTTCTTACCTCAATCAGAATTTTTTGTATTCAACAAACAAGTAGCAGCATTCACTTTTTGTAAATGAAATCCGCTCGTCTTTCTTTCAGTGTAGCAAACTTGTCAATTACTTTCATGTTGAAGTCCGGTATCTTTTGGACTAGCTTGCTCTCTACAGATAGCGTCGCCAAAGCATTTAGTCTTTCCTCTAGCATGGTGTTCCTGAGGAATGTCTTTATGCGCTTTAAGGCTGAAAAACATCGTTCAGCTTCTACTGTTGTCATTGGAGTCGTAATCACAATTTTTAGTAAAGTCACTATCTCTGTAAGTGAGTTTTCCATATGCAGTTTATGAATTAAACTCAGCAAAGTCAAGGCGCTTTTGGCCTTTCGGTACACAGGCATTCTGTAGAGTACAGATAACTCAGTTCTCAGCTGCTCTTTTATGAGCATAGGATATGCCTCCACAGCCTGATTCAGAGCACGCTCAGGGAAGGATTCATCATATTGTGCAAACTCTTTACTTTGCAATAAAGTTGCACTCACCAAATGTTTTGTGAATGAAAAACGTTATTTTGCCTGCACAATTACAATGTCACATACCTCCTTTCCAATTCGAACCAGAGCGGTGATGTTTTGTCTGCGGTTTGCAAAAATAGAATCCTCCGGCAGTTTGCTCTCTAAATCGTCAACCCCATCTCTCACTTTCATAATCTGTTGTACAAATGCAGATGTATTGGCTTTCACAGAGACAGTATCTAGGTCTTTTTTTTCCAACTGATCGTATAACACCTCAACAGGAGTCATTATGTCATGAAATAAAAACAGTAAGAACTGAAACTCTTTGTCTTCTAGTGTTCTAATAAAGCCATGGGCTTCACCCTGACTTGTGTGATCAAAGTCTGCTCTGGATGATATGGCGACAAAACATTTATGAAGGCCCTCCCTCTGTTCATAGATTAAGTTGACTGTACGAGTGTGAAAGTTCCAACGAGTTGAGGATCCCCTTGGTACGCTTTTGTCCACAATCTCATGAAGGGCTTCTTTTCTTTTTGGGGAACGTGTGAAGAATGCTGCTATGCCTCCGATATCCTGAAAGAAAACTCGTGTCTCTCTGATCTTTGATACCGCCTGTTGCATAATAAGATTGAGTTGGTGGGCGTAACAGTGCACAAAATGAGCATTAGGGTACACATCTCAAATTCGTTTCTGTACTCCACTAAGGCTTCCACTCATTACGGACGCACCATCATAGCTTTGTGCGATAAGTTTTTGTTTTTGAGGCAGGTCCGGGAAAATTAAGTCCAGTTGATCCAGTATTGCTTTAGTGATGGTTGCTGCACTAGAGTCACTTAAATGTGTGAAGCCATAAAATCTTTCCACAACGTTTCTGTCACTGTCAAGGTACCGAAACACTAACACGGACTGTGTTTGAGTGGACACATCAGTGGTGTCATCAGCCTGAATAGCCACAAAGTCTGTGTTTTGCAACTCTTGCACAATATGGCTTCTTATAACTTCGAGCATACAGTCAAGGAGTTCATTTTGTATTGTATTAGAGGTGCCCTTAAAGACTGTAGCACGTGCTAAATGTCTTTCCAAATCCTGGTCTATGGTTGACATTAAATCCACTAGGCATCGGAAGATCCCAGGTTTTGAGGAAGTTTCTGATTCGTCATGGCCTCGCAATGCCAGTTCGAAAGCACCACAGAAACGAATGCAATCAATGATCCTGGATAGATTTTGTCTGTTCTTATCCACAGCTTCATTGTGTTTTTGAATGGATTTGCGATACGCATCATTTATCTGCTGCTCAATTGGTGCGTCTTCCCCCAACATTCCCAGTCTTGCCGGGTTTTCCAGATGATTTCTTGTGAGCGCATGCTTCTTTATTTTTTCAGCGGTGTGCTTCAGGTCGACCATTCCTTGCCGTGTCCAAGAAAAGTCACCGCCAAACAGCAAGCAGGGGAAGCAGAACAGAGAATTTCTTATAGGGCACCCTGTAAGCCAATCAGCTTTTTTGTACCAGGCATTTGAGAATGTACGTTTTGACATTTTTCCTCTGTCCTGGGTAGTTTGCTGTAGGTTTATTTCAGGCTGATGAGGTCCTAATTGTTTTATCTGTAGTTTTTGTTCAAGTGGCCGTGACTGGAATGACTTTGTAATCAGCTCTTGTACTGTATTCATGATGGTGTTGCTGGCCTTACCAATATATATATATTCAAGAAACCTGTCAATAATCAAAGTACAACGTATAAGGTGCAGTGCAATAATATCAAATTTCAGTATAAATACATTATACATATATCTTGTGGATTATCCTAATACATCTCAAATGACTGCTAAAAATAGAGCCGTACTCGCTCCTGCCTCTCTGTGCCATAGTGGTTGCTGGAGGCACTGAAAGAGACACTGCTTCAGGGCCTGGAGAGTGACCAGATACATAGCCCTAACTCCCATGTAAAAAAAAATATATAGCATCAGTTTCCTTACCTTTAACACTGGTCACTGGTGTTTGCTGGGTTGTAGTAGCTGGGGTCAGGTGAGAGAGCAGCAAAGGAGGTTGGGGTCCTCTTGCTGTTGCTGATAAACCTGTCAATAATCAAAGCACAACGTATAAGGTGGAGTGCAATAATATGAAATTTCAGTTCAAATACAAATACATCTCCAACAGCTCCCCTTCCCACAAAATGACTGCTAAAATAGAGTCGCACTCGCTCCTGCCTCTCTGTCACATTTTAGTGATTTTACACGATTTTCTCTCACTCACATAGATCGATGTCCACAGTCCAAGTGAAGTCCAAATTACATCAGAGACGACAACTCGACGGTCTGCTGGCCCTGCGCGCACGAGGAGACAGAGAGGGAGCCCCTGCCCTGTAAACGTCACGGCGCGCACCGGCGCACGTCCCCCAAATCCAGGGCCAATCAGTCCACCCACCCACGCGCCGGCATCCAATTAATGATTGCCTGTATTTCGGCGTGGTGGCCCAGCCAATCCTGGTGCAGCATAAGCGCCAGGATTGGCTAGGGGGTCACGCAGTCTACTCGCCCTGGCGCATTCATACACAACGGGGCCCAGCCAAAGACGCACCCCCCCCCCCTGACGGCTAACGGTCGCTAACCTGGCTAAAGCGCATGCGCTGGCAAGTTTCCACCAGAATTCCTCATGCGCAGTCGAGTCAGACAGACTGTGACATCACGTTCACGTTGTTGGCTTATAAAAAACCAGCCCCACCCCCTGCGCACTCCCTATTGTATCGGGTCTGTCCCGGTCGGAACACTCGAACACTCGAGTCAATTGAATTGAAGCGCCGCTGTGTATTTTATTTATATTACGTGTTTAGCTCTCTGCTGCAGCAGCCGCAGGTGCGTCCAGGCTTAGAGGGGCTACGCCCCTACGCCCCTACGCCCCAATGGACGCACCGCTGCTGCTGAGAGGTCAGTGTGTGGAGTGGTCTTTTTGCTGTTTGTGGGTCTGTTTTATGGTCTGGGGGCTGGTTTTTACAGTTGATTTATCTGATATTACCACAAACACTGCCTGTGGCAAGGTCAAATTCATGCAGGTTCCCATACCTTACAAAACAAATCTATGCGGCCAACTTGTCTTTACAAGTTCAAAATTGCCCAATCTGCAAAATATGGGCTACTTTTTTAACTATCTGATTCGCTAATAGGGATCACTTTAATTGTGGTGCCCAGGAAGGGACATATGGAGTATTATGGGGTCCCTTGCTCAGAACAACTCTGATTTTATTATGCTTTTTAGCTCATTGGCGCCTTCAGCGACATGGTCAGACAATTGACAGTCCTCTTCCTTGGCCAGCCTATATCTCAGAGTAGCCATAGAAAAAACATTCTCTCCCTTACTGGCCAGCACAAGAGAATCAGAAAGACAAGCAGCATGAACAAGCTTGCTACCTCTGGCACAGGGGGCTGATGTCTCACCTGTCGGGCCTGTGCGTCCTGAGGGTGCTTTTTTATTGCTACACTCCAGTCTCTACTCTGTGAGGAACAAAGACCCTGAGTAAGATGGCACTAGGTTGTGATTGCACCAGCTCTATATAGGTGGTGTGCAGGGCCGGACTGGGAACAAAAAGCAGCCCTGGCAATTTTGTTGGACCAGACCCAGGAGGTGGCGTGGAAATGGGAAGCACTTCTGCTTTTGTTTCTGGGGGTCGATATTGAAGCACCACAGCAAAACCAGCCTCCAGTTTCAAAACCATTCCTCACGAAGGCTAAACCGTCCCCCACCCTTCAAGCCACGCGGGTAAACGCCTGATGCCTGGTACGGCCAGTCTGGCCCTGATGGTGTATTCATGAAGGGAGCATATTATACCACTGTGCACTGCACACTGGTACATGGCATACATGCCAGAAAAGCAGAAAGGCTTGTAGTACGACCAAGCCTCCTACCCACAATCTATGTTGTTACAGCCGTAGCTAGTTTGTCAATAAAATTCAGGCATACGGTGATGATGGGTGCTAATTTTTTGGGAGGGGGATGTAAGCCCAGCCTCAGGAGTACTTCTTTTTTTCTCCCTGAAAATAATTGGGATGAAGCTGATAAAGCTATTATAATCATATACGCGGGGTGTTTTGTATTAGTAAGGCTGCTCCTCTAATAAAATATTCCTAGTTACACTTCTTTGCCCATGCCTTTTTTAGAGAACCCTCTCAAACTTTTTGATCCCACTTACAGCACTCTAGAGCGCCCCTATGCATGTGGGCTCCATTGCCAAAGTGTTTCTGCGCTTGAAGAATATTTGCATGCACTTCCATTTCTACGCATGCCCAACACAGCTGTCTCAGCAGGGTGACTTGTGATTTTTTAAACCAAATACAGCTTTTTTTTGCCTCCAATTCAATGCAAGCCAAATAAATTCCTCTGATTTAGTCTTTTATTTTTTTATGTGCCTCTTTCTTGCTTCCAAATGTTGCTATTATGCCGTATAAGGTGTTTTACTTCTCTGTGCTCATGGAAGAGCAGACCTGTCTGGAAATGTGTGTGTACTGGAAGAAATGGGTATTGGAAGTACCTATGGTTCAAGTACATATGTAAATACTCAATAAAAGTGTATTTGAGAGACAGGACAACTTTAAATTTTGTGATAACTTGCATTGGTGTAAAATGCAAAAGAATCTAACAGAATAAATCAGGTGTCTTATGCTTACTTTGGGAGTGTTGGAACGTGGGGGTCCAGTGAAATATGGAGGTCCTCTCCCTAGACATGCCATCAATTAAGAACTATGGGCCAGATGTAGGTGGCCATTTACCGACCGGTAACGGCAATTTCGGCCATTACCGATCGGTAAATGGTCATTTGTGATGTAGGGGCCCTATTTTACCGAATCGGTAAATTTACTGAATCTGTAAATTGCAGATGTAGGTGGGACTCTTCTGAGTCCCACAGGCCTTCCAGAATCGGTATTTTACCACCCAATCCAATTGGGTGGTAAAATACCGGATCCAGGTGTGCATGCACATGTGTGCATGCACACCTATGCCATGTGACAGACAGACATGCCCTTAGGGCATGGGTACTCACAAACTTTCTCTCGGGGGCCAAATTTACAGTTTGGTTTGTGTCCGAGGGCCACATCGGTGGGGGGGGGCAGGGTCAGTGGGGGGGGGGGGGAGGGGCTAGAGCAACAACATAAAACTGACCATGAGGTTGATCATAGGTCCCTGCAGCGGACGCCTTTGTCCACTGAGCCGTCCCGGCATACACACATCTCTCTCGGTCTCCCTCCTTCTCTCTAGCTCTCTCTCCCTCTCTCCAGCTCTCTCTCCCTCTCTCCTGTCTTCCTCTGTCTCACTCCGACTGTCTCACTCCCTCTCTCTCACTCCCTCTCTCTCACTCTCTCTCTCTCACTCCCTCTCCGTCCCCCTCCCTTTCCCTCCCACTCACTCTCTGTCTCACCCCCTTCCACTCCCTTTCCCTCCCTCTCCCTCCATTTCCCTTCCTTTCCCTCCCTTCCTCCCTCTCCGTCTCCTTCCTTTCCCTCCCTCTCACCCCTCCCTTTCCCTCCCTCTCTGTCGCCATCTCACCTCCCTCCCCTTCCTCCACCCCTCTCCCTCCACTCCTCTCCCACTCACTCATTCACTCTCACTCCTCCCCTCTCTCACTCCCCACCCTCCCTCACTCACTCTCATTCACTCCCTCCCTCTCACTCCCTCTCATCACTCCTCCCTCTCACTCTCACTCACCCTCCCCCCCTCCCACCCTCCCCTCCCCCTCCCACCCCTCCCTCCCACTCACTCACCTCCCTCCCACTCACTCCACCCCTACTCACTCCCTCCCACCCACTCCCCTCCCCCACTCACTCACACTCACTCACTCACCCACTCACTCCCTCCTCCATCCACTCACTCCTCCATCCCTCTCACTCACTCCACCCTCACTCACTCCATCCACTCTCACTCACTCCATCCCTCACTCACTCCACACTCTCATCACCTCACTCCCTCTCTCACTCCCTCTCACTCACTCCCACTCACTCACTCCCTCACTCACTACTCCCACACTCCTCTCTTTCATCCCTCTCCTCCCACTCCCTCCTCACTCCCTCCCTCCCCCCTCCCCTCCCTCCCTACTCCCTCCCTCCCACTCCCTCCCTCTCACTCACTCCCTCCCTCTCACTCTCTCACTCACTCACTACCTCTCATTCACTCCCTCCCTCTCACTCACTCACTCTCTCATTCACTCCCTCCCTCTCACTCACTCCCTCTCATTCACTCCCTCCCTCTCACTCACTCACTCTCTCTCATTCACTCCCTCCCTCTCACTCACTCCCTCTCATTCACTCACTCCCTCTCATTCACTCCCTCCCTCTCACTCACTCACTCTCTCTCATTCACTCCCTCCCCCTCACTCCCTCCCACCCACTCACTCCCTCTCACTCACTCCCTCTCCCTCACTCCCTCCCACTCCCTCCCACTCACTCACTCCCTCCCACTCCCTCACTCCCTCCCACTCACTCACTTCATCCCTCTCACTCACTCCCGCTCACTCACTCACTCCCTCTCACTCACTCACTCACTCCCTCTCACTCACTCCCTCCCTCTCACTCACTCACTCCCTCCCTCTCACTCACTCACTCCCTCTCACTCACTCACTCCCTCTCACTCACTCACTCACTCACTCACTCACTCTCACTCCCTCTCACTCACTCACTCTACTCATTTACTCACTCCCACTCACTCACTCCCTCTCCCTCACTCACTCACTCCCTCTCACTCTCTCATTCCCTCTCACTCACTCACTCTACTCATTTACTCACTCCCTCCCACTCACTCACTTCATCCCTCTCACTCACTCCTGCTCAGTCACTCCCTCTCACTCACTCCCTCCCTCTCACTCACTCACTCCCTCTCACTCACTCACTCCCTCTCACTCACTCACTCACTCCCTCTCACTCACTCACCCACTCACTCCCTCTCACTCCCTCTCACTCACTCACTCTACTCATTTACTCACTCACTCCCACTCACTCCCTCTCCCTCACTCCCTCCCTCTCCCTCACTCACTCCCTCTCACTCTCTCACTCCCTCTCACTCACTCACTCTACTCATTTACTCACTCACTCCCACTCACTCCCTCTACCTCACTCACTCCCTCTCCCTCACTCACTCTCTCCCCCCTCTCTCACTCCCTCTCACACTCTCCCTCTCACTCCCACTCACTCACTCTCACTCACTCCCACTCACTCCCTCTCACTCACTCTGACTCACTCCCACTCACTCACTCTCTCTCACTTCCACTCACTCACTCTCACTCACTCCCACTCACTCACTCTCACTCACTCCCACTCACTCACTCTCACTCACTCTCACTCACTCACTCTCACTCACTCCCACTCACTCACTCACTCCCTCACTCCCTCTCCCTCACTCCCTCTCCCTCACTCCCACTCCCTCACTCCCTCTCCCTCACTCCCACTCTCTCACTCACTCACTCACTCCCTCCCTCTCACTCCTTCCCTCCCTCCCTCTCACTCACTCACTCCCTCTCACTCTCTCTGTCTCACTCTCCGTCCCCCTCCCCCTCCCTTTCCCTCCCACTCCCTCTGTCACCTCACCCTGCCTGTGCGCCAGCTGGGGCACACACACACTCATAGCCGCACCAGAGCACTTCACAGGTCATTAAAAGACCATTTGCATGTTAATGATGCCTTTGTATTTCACCTCTCCTTAGGCCCCTGCAGCTTTACTCTGCCATTCCTAGGATCGCCCGCTGGCAGCCCCCACAGAGCAGCAGAGTCTCTCGCGCTGCTGCAGACACTTAAAAAAAAACTCGGGAAACACAGGTATGATGTCTCGGGGGTCCGCGGGCCGCCAGGGAAGGCTTGCCGGGCCACCACTGGCCCGCGGGCCGTACTATGAGTACCCCTGCCTTAGGGCATGTCTGTGTGCCACATGTCACACGTGCCTGATTTCGGGGTGCTAGAGGGTGTCAAAGTGACACCCCCTGCACCCTTGCAACATTCGGTCGGTAAATACCGATTCGGTATTCCACATTGATTCCTATGGGCTTCAAGGCCCATAGGAATCAATGGGGGATACCGATTCGGTATTTACAGAATCAGTAAATACCGAATCTTACAGATTCGGTATTTACCGAATCAGAATTACCTACATTTCCCCCCCTCTAATTTACCACTTCTTAAATACCGAATCGGTATGATTCGGTATTTTAGAAGTGGTAAATTAGATTTACCTAAATCGGGCCCTATGGGCCCTATTTATGAAAGCCTTGCGCCACCGGTGCGTCACTTTTTCCTATGTTAAAAGTGACGCACCGGCGGCGCAAGGCCTTCATAGATAAGGCCCTATGTTTCCAGCTTTAGGCATGTCACTTACAAATCATCGACATCTTGAGGTTAAATCTCATTAGTTTAATTGAAGCCAACAAACCCTTCAACATTAAATGCAATAAAGTGCTTGGTGCGCTGCTTCCCTGACTAGTTCTGACAGCGCACCAGGGAACCACGGCGCACAGATTGGGAACCACTGGCCTAAGGGCTTAAAAGGTTAGAATGCTAAATGGTTTCCTTGCCAATCAGAAGGTAGGACAACTTTGTTAATTTTAGAAAAAAAACGTAACCTATCTTTTCCCTAATCTCTAAAATTCTTTTAGCTTTCTAATTCACTCACTTCAACCAGTCCTATAGCGTTGAGAAGCCCGATTGTGGGTAGCTACTTGCTTTATAAATCTTGAAGTATAGAATAAAAGGAATCTCACCAGAATCAGATAGGTCATTTCCTTTTCTTTTTTTGTCTCTCAGGCAGTGGTCGGACTGGCTGGACAGCCTCAGCTGGCACAAAAAATAAAGTAAAACTGATTACTGTGGGACTATTACAAAAGGTTAATGAGGGGGCCCCGTGAAAGGTAGGGGCCCAGGGCCGCAGCCACCTTGTCCATGACTTAAAATGTCACTGTGCACAGGTCTATTTTCCGTTCCAGTCCAACCCCGGACCCTGCACAAAACACTGCAAATGGGATTCCTTGACCAGTGGTAGCCGCCACATACAAAAGATAGTGGGGGGATGTATGTCGTTACTACGCATGCTTTTACAAGGCATGCCTTTACCACGCAGGTTATACAACGCAAGACGTTACAACGACTTGCGTTAGGGGGCGCTGGATAGTGAATAGTTTAATTTACTATTCCAACTCCAGTCCCCGTGGATAGTAGGGAAGGTTTTGGATAGTAAATTAAACTATTCCCTATCGTACAGCGCACCCAAGCGCAAGTCGTTGTAACGACTTGCGTTGTAAAAGTTGCGTGGTAAAGGTACTGCGTGGTAAAAGTTGCGTTTTAAACGCTGTTCCCCTAGGGGGGCAGAGGAGGTGGGGCGCACAGGAGGGGAAACGCTGGGGAGTATAATAAAAAAGAAAAACTTACCTTAGGTTGCCAGCTACGTCGCGCCGGGTGTATACTCTTCGGTGTCCAGGCAAGCACTGGGGTTCCATCAAACTCCCAGTCCAATCCACGAGGGGATTGGCCTGAGTGGGCTGAAAGACGCTTCGTTCAGGAAGTCTGTGGAGTTTCTCCAGCCCGGCTTCTCAATGCAGCCGGGCTGCAGAAACCTAAGTGCGTATGAGTGTTTTGGTCGGCCAGAGACGGCTGCCAAACACATATGCATACTTAGGGAGTGCACAAGCACTCCTCCTACCCACTCCCATGCCCCGCCCCGCCCCGCCCTGCACACACTGGCTGAGCCAGCTTCTTAAAAATAAAATGATATTCAAATGTTGTTTTATATCTTAGCTGCAGGCTCTGCCAGTTGCATGATGCTCCTCCGCCATGGTGGAGGAGCTGCCCCTGTCCACGATTACACACTTTAATTACAAAATAGGGCCTCCAGAGATGTATGCAATACAACATATGGGTCCAACATACATCTGCCCAGCACTCTGGAAGTAGCTCCCAGAACTATATGTAATACCTCAATTAAAGCTGTCAGAACTGGACACAGTTGAAACCGTTCAACAGATGAGGCCTCCACAGAGTGGCACAATCAAAGTATTGTGTGTAAAATAAGTACCGGGGCTTAAACCTTTACACTGAAGCTTTGATCAGGTTGCATAGTCTTGATTCTTCCTTATTCATCTTTAATCTCTTCACCAACCACTCTTAGCCCCTTAAACTCACCTCTGCATCTTCTTTTTCGTCCCTGCTTTTTCCCTGCTGCCTCATCATTGTTTATTCCCCCTTGAGAGTCTTTCTTTCTCTTTTTCTGTGTCAAAGTCTGATCAGGAAAAGTAAGTGCTGGTGCCCAAAAATCAGTGCGGATGGGCCCCACTGTCTCCAAATTAAGCACTGGGTACAATGCCCCAAATTACTCTTTGCAAAGGTAGTAAAAGCTCCCTTGTTCTGCCAGTGATAAAGCTTCATTTGTACTCAAGCATGATGGACGTCATTTAGGGCTCGCAGCTGCGAACCCTGCCTTGGTCCTTGCGACCCCTGGCCTCAGATGTGGCAAAATCAGTGCCTGGAACACAGGGGCATCTCGTTCTAATAGACGTCGGTTGAGCCTCCAGTGGGTTGGACCTCCACTTTCATGGTTTTTGGTCAGTTTTGTTTATTACACAAATAGTGACTCATATTATTCACTATTAGTGTAATTAAAATGTACAATTAGCTAGAAAATGACACTATCTGGCAGCTAAGGCAAGCTAATATGCTTTTAAATGTCTGTTGTATGCGTGCTTGCGGGTGAGAGTGCGGATGTACGTGTCTATGTGCAAGCATGTGTGTGTGTGAGTCAAAGTAAAGGTCAAATTCCGGGTGATGTCACTTTCGCTACCCCAGGCATTTTGGTGAATTGACACTAATGTCAAGCACATCCTCTCTTTTTTTCACAGTCCTTTCTTCAGTGACGTAGCAAGGGCGGGCGGGGTTGGTCCGCCCGAGCAGCACGAGTTTTAGGGTTGACGGCCTCTCCCCTCTTACCTACGGTGTAATGGGGTGGCAAACGCAGGAATCGCCAGCACCACCCTCCTTACCTGCTGCTGCATAGGGACTGCCAAGGATGGCCAAAGATCTAAGGAGCATATCAACAATGATTAGAGATTAACATCGCTAAAAGCGTTTAGCGATGTTTATCCTATCGCTGGATTCCATCGCAGTGATAGCGCTGTATCAACAACGCTTTTCACAACGTTGATAAGAAATCCAGCGATAGCGGGGAAATGGCCGTTTTGCAGGGAACATCTCTGGTTTTCCAGCGAAGTTCCCAGCAAAACGGCGATAACCTTTCTGATACGACCCTGTGGTCGTATCAGCATAATCTGCCCCATATGTTAAGCATAGGTAAGTCAGGATTTGGGCAGACGTTAGTTTTTGGCAAAAAACGCTGTTTTCGCCAAAATCTAACGAGTGCTAAAATCCTGTTGGCTGCCTTGTAAATATCGTGATGTGAACATCAGCGATATTTTACACGGTAGTCCATCTGGGGTACACCCAGTGACGCCCAATTAGCATCTTATTAGAGATGCAAAGGGAGGCGTCTGGAAAAAGGGTGTTAACATGTGATTATGGATGTTAGTACCCTCTTGTAAATAGGGCGATAGTTTTATCCAAGACATAGCCCTTGTTAATATGCCCCGAACTTCTTCACTGCCTTTCTCTCTGTTTTATCACAGTCCTTTCTTGCTGTTTGACACTCTCAGATGAGCGGGCTTGCTCCAGTGCCCGGCTCAATGGCATTTTGAGACCTCACCTCCCACGATGTCTGAGCAATGTCTGCATGCCTTTGCACTTGGCTGCACCAGACATTGGCTTCCAGCTGGTCGAAACTCACCCTTCCTTGTATTCCTCGTCATCCACAGGTTTTTTCCTAGTGCTTTTTTTAGCAAATATTATTGATGAGACTACATAAAATAACATTACATACAATGACGTGTCCTCAGTGTCTCAAGAGGGAACTTGGCGAGCGGGACTTCCTCAAAGGGAGAGAAAAGAGGAAGGTGTTACAAATACAAAGATTACTTTCTAGCTAATTGCACTTCAGTCTGCTTGTCTAGTGTTTCATGCAGAGGTTGGGTATCACGTGCTTCCACACACATCCTGGGGGTTTCAGGTGGGGCGTAAATAAAGCATCTGGAAGCCAATAACTAACAATATGTCCACCAGGGCTGTTGTGCTTATGCCAATGCTTAACGTGTGCAGGTTTCTGCGGGTCATGGGCACTGGCACTGTCAGTCACAAAAACTTTATTCTGCCAATCACGGCCTTAAAAATGCAGGAAATTAAAAAAAATCATCAATAAATAAAACAGCGTTACAAGGTTCTGGACACATCCAGAGATAATACAGTTAGTTTTGGTGATCAGCAAATATTTTTCATCATCAGACTTTGACTCAGAGCAAGAGACAGAAAGGAAAAAGAGGGTGACAGGAAAGAGAGTGATGGGTGACAAAGGGAGAATGGGGGGTTGAAAAGGAGCCTGGAAGAGTGAGATAAAATGTCATGAGCTGTAGGGAAGTGGATGAAAGAGGCCTGAGGTGGAACCATGAGCCATGAAGCGTAGTGTGGTGGGAGAAAGGGGCATGAGGTGGAACCAAAAGTGTAGGGTGGTGAAAGAAAGAGGCATAAGGTGGAACCAGGAGCCATGAGGTGTAGGGTGGTGGAAGAAAGAAGCATGAGGTGGAATGATAAGTGTAGTGTGGTTGAAGAAAGAGGAATGGGGTGTAATCCTGAGTCATGAAGGGTGGGGGGATGGAGGAAAGAGGCAAGAGGTGGAACCTTGAGTCTTGTCTCCGACCTCCTTGTTTATCACCTCTTGGTCTACCTATCCCCTTTTGGTTGTTTTATCGTTTTCTTCCTTACTCTTTTCCCTCTCTTTTTTCTTCCCTTTCTACATTGAACTCGGTTTTCTTTCTTTTCCCTCCATATCTTATTTATTCACTTATTCCTTTTTCTGTCTCACATCCAAACTTATCCTCTCCATATATGCCTCCTTTTCTCTCTATACTCACATCTCCCTCTTCCTCGCACTCCCAATTTTTCTTTCCTCTTCATCTTTCTTTTATTTTTCTCTTTTGATTCTGACTTTACTACTTCCTTGTTCATTTTCTAACGCTGCCTCTCCTCTTCCTTTATTATCTCTACTTCACATCGCAATCAAACCCCTCCATTCTTTCCCTCCTTAACATAGTGCCTCCACAGTTGACCTTCTCCTTCCAACTTCATCCTATCCACCTCTATTTAATCTCACCCTTCTGTTTTTCTTCATCTCTGCTGCCTTTTCGCCTCATCCATCAGCTTCCACCCCGTCTCCTTGTTCTCTTTTCTTACCGTATGACAAGCTCCTGCCCAACCTGTTAAATTAATGTTTGGCCTCGCTCCGCCGTATCCTCTGTTTTGTGTTTTACCAGTGCCTGCCTGGGCCCGGTTTCATTCTGTTTGAATGACTCTACCACAACCCCTCCCAGACAGAGAGACCCCACATAGCTAAACCCAGGGAGACACTTCACAACATTCTTAGTACAATCAGGGCAGTCTTTGGCTGCTTGTGTTCAGATTCTTGGCAGTTTGGATGGACTGTTCCTATTGGAGCAGAGTCAAGACTGATTTGCATATGGCTGTGTCCAAACTGAGTTGGCATGGTGGGAAACAGAACAACAGTTTGGAATGCTTTTTTCTCAAAATTATGGATTTGCAGTACTTCCCACATAATCCATCATCTGCTGCATAATCTGCAGATCTTGACAACAAAAAATTGTTTCTAGGCCAAACGGGTAAAAGGTTACTAAAAATGTGGCCACATGTGTTTGGAGCCAGTGTAAGCAAATGTGAACTGGTCATCTTTCAGTTGTTTATTTTCTTCATTTGGTTGTTAAACTGGTAGTAATGAGGTTAAATCTGTGCACAGACAGTTTTATCGTGTAAAAATTACAAAACAAGAACACAATACAATAAAAAAGCTTACCATATTATACTGCGTAATTAGCCTTTTCTTGCCATATAATTTAGTCAACCCAGTCCCATAAATTGGTGCTCTCTTGCTGCATAATTCTACTGGCCCTGACCTTAGTACATCAGATTGTGTGTTGAAGGATTTATTAAAAGTGAGTTTTTAAACTGCACTGAGAAACATCCTGAAAGTTTGTTGTTTTTTTGCAGTTTTATGTAGCAAAAACAACCAGAAAATATTGGAGCGCTTCACCTGAGCTTCGAGACTGGAACTTGTTTTCCCAGTTTCAAAGTCAGCAGCTCTGGCAGTAATTCTACATACTCACCCTCTTTTTGCCATGTGAAAGACAATCACACATTATTTTTTAACAATGCCCTACTCATAAAAAGCTCCGAACTTGAAAGAAACAGCACCTTTTGTCATTGATACATTTTCTGGGCCTTCTGGTGCGCCTGCCTCGAAAAGAGAAAAAGGGGAGTTTCCATGCCTCCCTTTTATCTCTGTTAAGTCTGGGAACGAAGAGCATGCTCCCTCAAAGAGTCTGGGCACTCGAACTAGAAAGCCTACAGGGAACATAGGTCAGGAGCTTGAACTGGAATCTTTTCTGTACAGGAAACCAGTGGAGTTCCCTGAGGTAGGGGGTGATGTGGGTTCATCTATGGAGATCCAGGACTGGCTGTGGCATGCTGTATGGTCTGTCGTTGCCGGAGTAGGTGAGCTGCTATCCCTGCATAGAGAGTGTTGCTGTAGTCCAGAAGGCTGGAGATGAGGGCCGGGGTGATGGTGCGCCTTGAGCTTTGTGCATATTTGTGCATACAAAACTATGGAAACAGTGATCCTGAGTACAATGGGTCAGCCATCTGACTAAAAAGGGCTTGCCCCCTATTTCAGCAGCACCAGAGAAAGCTAGACACATTCTACCCTACGCCTTCCCTGGGTCTCCCGTTGTACTTCAGTAGCCCCAGAAAGGCACAGGCATTATCTATCTACCCATTCCCAGGGCTAGCACCACTGCTCTTCATCAGCCTTTGAAAAGAAAAAGCAGATGGGCCCAAACTACTTCACTCTTTCCCAACACACACTATAGTGGCATTAAATGCTCCCCCTTTTGCACTGACTGCTCCACTTCAGTATGCACAGACCTGACTGCCACTATCCATTTGTAGCAAACTTGTGAGTGGCATAAGGCGCGCCCTTCTCTGACTGCCCCAGTCGATGAGAGGAAAGATCCTAGAAAGAGGAGAAGATTTATCTGTTTAAAGGCACCCAGCTCTAGGAGAGACTTAGACACATTTTTAAAGGGTTATCTTTCTACCTCAGCTGCCTTCCTGCTTCCAGCCATATTTATTATGTTTTGTTTAGCCTTCAGCAAGTCTTTTCAACCACTTCAGAGCACTTTGACACAATACATTTAGATTATCGTCATGCAGTCAAGCGAGTTAGATGTATTCTTCTAACCATAATTCCAGCCAGGAGAGCTGCCTGACTCCCTGAATGCATTTCTTTGTATGTTATCTAAAAACCCAGTCTCTGTTCATCTTAAAACCTTCATATATGAAGCTCTTCCAATCACGGTCTAACAGCCGCATAGAACAGAAAATTACAGTGGCTAATGTTATACCAACTCAGAGGCATTCATGTTATGAAACTTGGAAGGATGAAAAGCAGATCCTGCAGAGATTCAAACCTGTGGCCTCCAAGTTGCGTTTGGCCTTAAGCAGCAGACGCATTGACTCCCGCACCTATTGTAAATTGGGTTGTGTTCTGTATAAAAATATCCTATTTCAATATCACTATTTCACTTCAAAACTCTGATTATACAAGTCTATCAGAGGGTCTGAGCGCCGCAAAGACCCGGAGCAGTTTCAACAGGGTCAATGAAAAGCACCGGAGGCTGACTCTGTACCACCTGACCCCCCCCCCGTCCCCCGTCCCTGACGCGCTGGGGCATATTTACTAGAAAACTGTCGGAGCGTGGCGTTAAGCCAAAAAGGCTAATGCTACGCTCCGACAGTTTCCAAACGCAGGGCTGCGTCTATTCACGAGAATACTATGCACCCCTTGGTTTCCCTTAGCACTGGCGCTAAATGTAGCTGCCTAGCCCCAACACATGCACTCTTGCGCCATTGTGCAAGGGTGCCTGGGTTGCACGGAAAGATTGTTTATGTGCAGGAATGTGTCCCTTCCTGCACATAAACAATAAGTAATAAAGCATTTCTACTCATTTCGCCATGCTAAGACAAGGTTTTCCCTGGTGTTAATTTTGGTGCTGCCCCCTATTCACGCCACCCTTGTAAATAGGGGGCAGCGTCAAAATCAATGAGTGTTGTGGTGGAAACGCCCACTGCAACACCCATTGCCCACACCTTTTACGCTAAGTGTAGCTTGAAAGGGGGCTTATTCACAAGGCGGCGTTAAGCCTGCAGCCTTGTGAATAAGGCAAAGCCCCTGTCGCCAATTGACTTGCCGTGCTCTTGCGCCTCACTGACATCTTTCCACCATGAAAAGCTAAGAGGAGGAGGGGTGGGGGCCTGGGACTCTTGCTGTCTATACTTAAGGGGATTAGTGCACTTTAAACACATTCGCTTCTGTTTAACTGAGTCCAAGGAATGTGTTTGTTTGCGTCCCCTATGGTATGAGTGGCATCTGTGCTCCACCCTCCCCTTCCTGTGGTGAGCCGCGTTCCGGGCTGCGTTCCGGGCCTCCAGCCATAAATATAACGTCACCAGCTGGCGGCGCACGTGCAGATGGAATGCCCCGCACAGATTGGACAGCTTTGGACATATACATGGCAGTAGAAAGGGTCACATACAACGCTAGAGACTGCCCAAGGAAAGTTCACAAGATATGGGATAGATGGAGGAAATACAGCGGACTCGACAGACTGGACAATGAGAGGCAGACGCGTTATGACAGGGAATGGAATAATTACTCTTACAACACTCATCCAGGGGCGATGACACACTCTAAAATAGGGCCCAGGATGGACACCAAACGCTTGGGGCAAGGGAGAGGTACTATTGGAGTATTCTAGATATACCTCAATAAATTATGTACTATGCTCGTATGTATTCCAAGGAAAGGTAATGTGAGACAACTGTTCTGTTTTTTGTACTGTTCAATTGAAAACTAATAAACATATTCCTAAAAAAATACAAAATAAAACACTGCCATAATGGTGTTAATTCTTGACAGACTGTGGGCCTCCTTAAGATGATTGTGTCTACCCCGGACATAATACTGGCATTCATGGAATGAGAGTGCCAATGCTGATGTAATGTTGGCATCACTGTCGTGGCATATTGTGTGCCTGCAATTACATGCAAGTGAAACTGAGGAACTCTGGTCGAATCAGCTCATTCATCCATCCATCCATCCATCTAGGCATTCGAATAACTTACTGATTCAACTATTTACCCAGTTTCCAAACCATGCCCTTACACCATCATTCATCCGCCTATGAAGGCATCCCTGCATTCATTCATCCATCCAATACATGATCTTAGTCATCCAGCCGATCATTCTCTTGTCCATATATGCTTCGTTTGGTTCATTCGCACAGTTACCCCCTGACCTACCCACACAACAGACAGACAAACTCAACAATAAACAGAAAACGCATTCATTAACAAAACCCCAGACCAATTGTTTTTTCAATGCTTGTTTTATTTGAGGATTTGTCTGCCCAAGCTCAGCGAGACCCACTTCCCTCTACTATCGCTATATGCATGTCCAGGCCCTACAGATGCTGGCTGTGGCCTGTAGGAACACATAAACCCCAAAACTGTGCAAACCCTATTAGTGTGCTGTGCAGGTATTTGCACAAACGTCACAGACACACTGTGTGCACAGAAACATCTTGCCACTTGTAGTACCAATGTCTGTGTGTGTAGTAATGAAGTCCAGTAGCCGAGATGTACTTTAGGTAGATTTACCTGGAGCAGCCGGCATGCTGCTCAGCCCATACTCCAACCGCACACCTCACCCCACAGGCACCCAAACATTCCATCCATCATCACCACAGCAACATTCCACGCAGCACATTCACACTGGCTGAGCAGCTAGGGAGAAAGTAACATGATAATTACAATACAGGATACTACAGTGTGCAATGTGGAAGTGTGGAATGTAAACATGGGAACCAAACATGGAAACATGACAGACCTTTTTACTTTAGTCATAAGATAGGCAAAAGCCTCTTGGTGTACTGAACTCAGGGGAGCACTGCTGCTGAAGGAGTGGGAGAAAACCCCTAATGGTGCAAGTAGGTGACTTTTTGGAGGCGAGTGGGCCCGAGATACTAGAGTATTGGGTGTCCCATGCTCTTCTGGGCCATAACAGAAAACTGCTGAAATGTGATAGCTGGGCAAAATGGAAAATGACAGTCATGTGCTCACTGCACACAGCACAGCTTGATAATTGTTCACGTGATCTAATAGGCACTGCTGGTGGCCAGCTGACTTGGGAAAGCAGAACCTGGTCACGATGTGAAAATTGGCCCCAATGGAACCACCTCAATAATGTGCATAAAGGGAAAAGTTTCTGTGATGTGCTAACCTGGCATAACTAAAATTGCGCATGATTTTGTTAATTGAAATTAGTGAGTAATATTTATTGGACATATTGGAACTAGAGCTATGCTGTCTGACCTGTTTGCCAATAAAACTTACAAAAACCCCACTTCCAAACAGGTCTTTGAGTTTGAATGTCATTAACGTTACTGGGTCTGGTGGAGCAGAGATGGTTTAAGGCATGGGCAAAGTGGGCTCGGGCCCAGGGCCCCAGCCTTACTGGGGGGCCCCATACACCCAGCTCTGTTCTGCAGAGAGTCTTGTCCTGATGACCTTGAATAATTCTTCAACAGTTTTAAATAATGTTTCCCTTTCAATTTTTTTATGTGAGTGATGTGTGAAAGTCTATTCCAGACAGAGAAATGTTGTGTTTATGATTCATGCACTATTAATTAAAAAAGGTTTCTTTTAGATCAAAACAGCAGCACATGTATGAAAAATGGGAAAGTGTCACAGAGACCATTTGCAGTAATATTAGTGAGCTGCTGCTGTATTACAATATTGAAAACACATATCACCATCCCTGAATATTAGATGTAACAGCTTTAGAATGTGGATGACTCTGCCTGTGCATCGTCAGTGACCTGGCCAATGATGGCATGAAAGAGCTGAAATTGAATCATAAATTCAAAGTTGTTCTGAAAAAAAGGGCCCCCAAAATGCATTCTGCCCCGGGCCCCCAAAATCCTTAAGATATCCCTGAAGTCTACTATAGGTGCCTGTATTTGACCTCATAGTCACAGGTTCAAATCCCAGAGGGTCACCTCAGCCTTTCGTCCTTCAGAGGTTGTTAAAATGAGTACCATTGAGATGGGTATCAATAAACTCTGTTATTCAGAGCCAAGATACCCTCCTGGGTGAACATGCGCTTTACAAAGACACGTTATACTGTCCGGAATCCGGACTATTGGGAGAATGCGTCACAAAGCTTCCGCCAGAGGCCTCTCAGAGCGACTGCGCTTTCAGGAATGCGGGGACCGCTCCTGCACGTGGCGCGAATTACACTCTCACGCGGAAAAGCTGCACTTATTGTTCTCGCGTTTTTTGTGGGTTTCCTCCTTGTAATGTTTTCAAGGAAGAAGAAAAGAGAAATAGAAAAAGCAAACAGAGTGAGTGAGATCACATTCGCTTAAGTTCTCGGCACATCCTGGTCACCTGAGTGAAGCCGGTATGGTCGAGGTGGAAACCACCTACTGACAACTTCCTGCAGCAGTGCACAGTACCGGAACCAATGGCAAGCTTGGAGATCTGACAATGAGAAAGGCTACACCAAACTAGACTAGGGGATTGATTCACAAACTGCACTTTGTAGCAGGGGCGGATTGGCAATGTGGGCATTCGGGCATCGGCCGAAGGGCCGGTGTGTCTGTGCCCTCTGTGGGCCGTTTTTTTTCCTCCCCTTTCCCAGCCACACAGTGAAGCTGCTTTCATTTCTCGGACTCTGTCTCCGTGCTCTCTGTGGACTAGGAAAGGGGAGGAAAAAAAACGGCCTACAGAGGGCACGGAGACAGAGAGAGAGAAATGAATGCAACTTCACTGTGCGGCCGCAGTCACCCCCTGCCCTGCAAAGCAATCATGCTGAGGGTGGCTGGGGAGGGGGTGATTGTTTGAAAAAATCCGCCTCCTTTGGGGCCTGGTGTTGCGCAGGCCTTTGAGCCATTTTCACCTCGGGCCCCCTTGGGGCCCACGTAGCACATAAACAGTGTTAGTTTTAACACCTCGCCCACAGCCCTTCACATTCAGGGCATAGTGGGCGAGGAAGAATGGGTCTCGCTGTGGGCGCCAGGTGATCTTTGCAACTTGCATCATCTTCACCTCAGCCTCCCCCTGGCTACCATCAATGACCCAGCAGCTGTGTGTTGTGCTCCCCTGCTAGGACATTGCCCTGAGGCCTGGAGGGCTGGGGAGGGCTGATTAATTTACTAATTGCATGGGCCTTACTGCTATTCATGTGCTCCTGAGCCGAAGGTCTGGTGAGGGCTGAGTAGGTTAGTAATAGCAGGGGCTTCCTGCTCATTAGGTGCTCCTTCCCTGGAGGGCTCGAATAATTTTGTGACAGAAAGGGGCCTTTCTGTTTTTTTAGTTGCTTAGCATTACGCCTTTGTCACCTTGGCCCTGTATCCTGTGCAAGAACAGTATCCTCTCACTTTCATTCCTTGTCTGTGCCAAACAACTTAAGGATTTTAGGGGCCCTGGCCCAAACATAATTTTGGGCCCCTGTTCGGTACAGATTTGAATTTATAATCCAATTTCTGCTCTTTGGTGCCCTCTTTCAGCTGGTCACTGGACAGTGCACTACCATACTTGTCCAAATTCTTAATGTATTTACATCTAATATTCAATGACATTGACATGTGAAACCAAATGGTGTTTCATGAAAGGGCACGCCCCTTGATTGTGGGCCACGCCCCTTAATTGTGGGCCACGCCCCTTGAATGTGGGCCACTATTTTCATCAGTGCCCGGGCCAAATTGTGATCCCAATCCGACCCTGCTTTGTAGTACTACAAAACGTAGGTACAAAAAGTTTTACCTGTATTTATGTGTGCGGATTTCTCTGCCCCAAAGGTGGAGAAGTGGTGTAACAATAACCCCCAGTGTGCAGAGCCCCTGAGCTCCAAGGGGCCCCTTTGAGCACTGTGCACAGACGGCAGGGAGAGCTTCTGACTGGGTCTGGAGTGTGTGGAGACCCTCCATGCACTTTTCAGGGGGGCCCCTTAAGTTTTGTTAAGCCGCGGCTGCAGTGTCTCCGCACAGGTAAGTGTAGATTGTATTAATAAATGTGAGGGGGACACAGGAGGAGCGGGCGGGAAAAGGGGCAGACTTACTACTGATGAGGATGGGATTAGGGAAGAGTAAGAGGGGTTTAGGGAGGGCCATGGAAGGGTTTAGGGAGGGGTGTCTCCCACCCACACAAGTGTAAGCCAATTGGCTTCACTCTAAGGCAGAGGTCTTCAATCTGTGGGGCGCGACCCCCAGGGGGGTCGTGGAGTCCTGGGAAGGGGGTCGCAGATTCTGCCAGAGTGCAGTTCCTGGCGTCGGGCTGATCGAGGGTGCTCAAGGCGGAGGCCGCCTAATTCACACCGAGGTGTGAAAAACATCAAAGCCTCGTTAACAAGTAAAGGTCTTTTAAAGACCTGTGATAGTACTCTGGTGTGCCTTTGTGTGTGTCCAAGCTGTTTCAGGCAGGCTGACATACACGAGCTGGGGGGGGGGGGGGCGGGGGAGGAGGCTGTAGCCCTTTGAGTTCAATGGACTTAGCTGTGGGTTTATTTTTACTTTTAACGTTTTATATAGCGCTAGTTTAACCCGTAGGTATCAGAGCGCTTTACAAATACACAGTAAACAGCAGAAGGACAGCAGAAGGACATTACAATCATATCATTGGTTCAAGTCCCACGAGCCCTCATACCTGACGCCTGTGCAGGAGGAATGTGGCTGAGAGTCTGTTCTTCATGGTGAGATGTTTTCACAGCCGGCTGCCAACCCCCCCCCCAAGCAGGGAGGCACAGAGATGCCCTCCCATGAGAGAGGAAGACGAAGCAGAGAGATACTGACCCCCCATGAGAGAGGCACAGACAAGGTGGGTGAATGAATGATGGGTGGATGGATGGATGAAAGGGTGGACGGATGAAGGATGGATGGATGAAAGGGTGGATGGCTGTATGGATGGACGGATGGAAGGATGAAAGGGTGGACGGATGTGTGAAAAGGTGGGTGGATGAATGATGAGTGGATGGATGTAAAGATGAAAGGGTGGATGGATGGATGTGTGAAAAGGTGGGTGGATGGAGGATGGAGGGATGAAAGGGTGGATGGAAGGATGAAAGGGTAGATGGATGAGGGATGGATGTATGGATGGATAAAAGGTTGCATGGATGAATGATGGATGGATTTGTGAAAAGGTGGGTGGATGAGTGATGGGTGGATGGATGGATGTAAGGGTGGATGGATGAAGGATGGATGGATGGAAGGATGGAAGGATGAAAGTGTGGATGGATGGATGAAGGATGGATGTATGGATGGATAAAAGGTTGCATGGATGAATGATGGATGCATGGATGGATGTGTGAAAAGGTGGGGGATGGATGGGTGGATGGATGGATGAAAGGGTGGGTGGATGAAGGATGGCTGTATAGATGAAAGGGTGGATGGATATATGGATGGAATAATGAAAGGGTGGATGGATTAATGAAAGGTTGGATGGATGAAGGATGGATGTATGGATGGAAGGATGAAAGGGTGGATGGATGATGGATGGATAAAAGGTTGCATGGATGAATGATGGATGGATGGATGTGTGAAAAGGTGGGGTATGAATGATGGATGGGTGGGTGGATGGATGGATGAAAGGGTGGGTGGATGAAGGAGGGATGTATGGATGAAAGGGTGGATGGATATATGGATGGAATAATGAAATGGTGGATGGATGAAGGATGGATGTATGGATGGAAGGATGAAAGGGTGGATGGATGAAGGATGGATGTACGGGTGGATGGATAAAAGGTTGCATGGATGAATGATGGATGTATGTGTGAAAAGGTGGGTGGAAGAATGATGGATGGATGGACGGGTGGATAGGTAAAGGATGGATGGAAGGATGAAAGGGTGGATGGATGATGGATGTATGGATGGATAAAAGGTTGCATGGATGAATGATGGATGGATGGATGGATGTGTGAAAAGGTGGGTGTGTGGATGGACGGGTGGATAGGTAAAGGATGGATGTATGGATGGAAGGATGAAAGGGTGGATGGATGAAAGGGTGGATGGATGAAGGATGGATGGATGTGTGGAAGTGTGGGTGGATGAATGATGGATGGATGGATGTGATGAGGTCTAACAGGCGCATTTATGGTTGTCGATAGTTGTTTATGATGAGGAGTACCAGTTTCTAGAATCTTTTGTCGGAAGGGGGTCCTTACGCCTAAAAAGGTTTTACAAGGGGGTCTCGGCATCAAAAAGTTTGAAGACCTCTGCTCTAAGGGATGGAGACATGCAACTGACAGTTTTGTAATAAGTTTACACTTGGAGTTTGTGAATACACTGTTCCCTGTTTTGGGTACTCCATCCTTCACCTGGCACAAAGGCTGTTTCGGAAGAGCAGCCTGAAAATTAGATTTAAAGGAGAACAATCCAAAACCAGTTCTAAAACCATGGCAGGGAGTACTACGTATGGTACTTGTGGAGCTGCTGTGTGACCAGGTCTGGTGCCTGCATGACTGCCAGTCTCGTGTAAGGGGACATCACCTGAAATCGGGAAACATCCTTTACAACGCGGTGTTTACACCACGCAACCTTTACAACGCAGCCATTACAACGCAAGTCATTACTACGACTTGCGCTGGATGGCGCTCTTGCTTAAGGAATAGTTTGATTTTCTATTCCAACACCTTCCCTACTGTTACGTGGGCTGGAGTTGGAATAGAAAATTAAATTAATCCTCAATCCAGCGCCCTCCAACGCAAGTCGTAGTAACGACTTGCGTTGTGAAAACCGCGTTGTAAATTACCGCGATCAAAATGATCGCGTTGTACTGACGTACATCCCCTGAAATCTGCATAATGGGCTGGAGAAGCTGAAGGTCTCTCCACTACCTAGAAGCCTGTCTGCCTGCTCAAAGAGGTTATGAAAGTGATACTGCAGAAGGACAGGCTTTGCAGGAAAAGAAGACAGCTGAATTCCCGGTCTGTAGAACACTCCTGTGAGACCCTCCGGAGACAACCCCTGTCGTGCGTCGTGTCCCATCACAGCCCCGGCAGCATACCATTTAAAGAAATCAAGCTTGAATAGTAACCTTGTGCTGCCTGACACCACTGCAACGCCTGAAGGCGCTGCTTCTTCGATTTAAATTGATATTGATAACGTATAAAAATACACGAGGGTGTCTTGGCACTGGAGTTGAAAGGTGTAGAGCAGCACGGAGAATAAATAAATGAGTCTTGAGAAATCTATAAAACCTTAATATATTGGATTGAGAGTGTAGCGCAATGGAAAGGCTGTTCTAGGTAGGTAGAAGCAGTGATAGTGGAAAAGCCCCGACCACCCGTACACAATTTCTTGAATAGTAGGATTGACAACAAAAAAGAAATTAAGGACCAGAGCATACAGCTTTGGTGGTAAATTAAATGGGAGGACCAACTTATAGAGAATTGCAGAAGTCCAACCTGCTTATCATCAAGGCTTGAACTAACAAGTTCCTAATAGCAGAAGAAAGAAGGAGAGATATTGTTTTATAACAGTGAGCATAACAACATGAGGACACAAGTTTAGAGACGAAAGGCTGGGGCTGAAAACCACTCCCAAAGTGCGAGAAGATCTGACTGGAGTATGACAATCACCGAAAGAAAGTGGCCGCCAGCAAGAGGATCAAATATATGGTTTACCAAAAATCAGAATCTCTGTTTTGTTTGTATTTAAACACAGAGTGTTGGCTTTCAACCAAGTGGAAGGATTGTAAATGGTTTTGACATTGTAGGGGGATGGGAGCACACTGCCTCACATCACAGCACAGTTTGCCCCTTAGCATTATAGTAAATGCAGTACAGTGTCTGCGCTTACATGAATATTAGCTGTAGATTTTCACCAGAGTTGGTGGAGATAGTGCTGTAAATCTCTAGACACGTGTTTCTGGATTTTGTCCTTCATTGGCTTTTTTGAGCCAAAAGGCTGATGAGCTCAACTGGGATGCACCCGTGTTTCTGTGGAGTGTTACTGTGCCCTGTGAAGACAGGGCAGCATTTCAACAACCCAGATGACTTTTCTCTGCTCTCTACTACTTCTACTCTCTACTGATGAAGGGCTAAACCCAGAAACACATGTCCAGAGATAACAGCACTACCTGCACCAACTTTGGTGAAAAACTACAGGAACATTGTAGTAAGCGTCACTGTATCAAGTTTGCCTGCACTTTACTTTCCAAACTGGACACTCAGGTGCAGACATGCATGGGGAATGCCATCTGGGCACATGAACACAGCAATGACGCTAGGTCGAGACCAGGCGAACGCTCCGTCATCCGAACAGTCATGAAAGTGCGTCCCTTCTGATGATTACCTTGGATGCACTCCTTTACAATAACACTCTGCTGTTCTTTATCTGTTGTACAGAACTAATACGGGTCATGGTTTGCTACTGCTCCAACAAAACATATTAGAACCTTTGATGCACTGGTACTGGTCACTTGTTCCCTACCTCATATATGTTTCCTTTTTTATTTTTTCTGTTACCTTTATGTTTGCCAAAATGCAAATAAAGATATTTTTTTAAAACAACATTGTAGTAAGCGTTCTGCATTTACCAGAATGCAATGCGGTGAACTGTGCTGGGATGAGAGACAGTGTGCTCCCTCCCCTTCTCGGTTTTGACACTGTGCCTGCACAATAAAAAGAGAGCTTTGGAGTTTAAAGGTGATTTGAGTGTCGTTAGCATAAGCAAAGAATGACAAGCTAAAAGAGGACCCAAGAGCCACTGGACGGGCAACATAAAGATTAAACTAGATTTGGAGATGAGCTCTGGGCAATTCCACAGAATATAAATCTAGATGAGCAAGAAGAAGCCATTGAAAGGGCTTAGGCATGGCCACTAAGAAAGTGAAAAAAAACCATTTAAGCTCAACTCTCCCAATACTGGCCTTTCTCATTCTAGTTAGTAAAATGTTATGGGAGACCCTGTCGAACGCACCAGAAAGGTCAAAATCCTATTGAATCCAGTAGAGGAGCTGTCTTCACTACTGGGGTAAAGGCCCAATCCCTGCCCAGAGATGCACTTACCAGACAACTACCCTGAGTCATTCCGGCTTTGAGGCGACAACTGCCTGCAACGCACACTGGTGGAATCCTGGTCCATAAGCTGCAACTGCCTGCAGTGAGCATCCGTTTTATCCTGGCCCAGAAGCCACATCTGCCAGGATGGGTGCCCGCAGAGCATGCCTACCATGCTGCTCACCTACTGTTGCCCGAGGCTTAAATAAAGCAGTCGCCGTGGTCATGTGTCAGTAGAGTGTGCCAAGTAGGAGAACCCTTGCCAGCACCCCAGCAATGTGAGCATATAATGTGGCTTCACACACAAACAACTAAATTAGACACACAGACCCTGGTCCGCAATGGGAAGATCAACTATTACCTAATCCCATTTTGTGTTCAAACTGTTGAACCAAACCACAAAATACTCTGCATGAGTCGAGACCTAATGAACGGCACCTGTGCCTATTCTACTCCTAGACCCACGCTTAAGTAGAAGTTCCCTAGGCTCTAGAGAAGTGTAGTACATTACTTTCATGTTTCACCGTCTAGTCTTTCAAAAATGTACCTGCATCTTCAGTTTAGAAGAAGCGTGTAGAAAGACACAAGGGTGCCATGGAAAGTGTAAATTCTTACCCTTGAATCACAGTTGAAATCACAAACTAGTAGCTGAGCCCGAATTGTGTAGTCTTACATTTTGCTGTGTTAATACTTTCTTTTTACTAAGATAAGCACTGGGCTGGACAATGCACTATTGTCACTGTTGTTTGATTGTTGAGTTCTGAGCTCTTACCCCCCACTCCACTCCACCTCCCTGGAAAGCCTTTGACTGCTTGCCCTCGCTAACCTGAGAATCCAGTGCAGAAAGGGTGTATTTGCCCGAGCTGGCAATGCCAGAGTAGAACTAACCACAGAATGCCAGTGACCTCAACCACCATGGTTTGGGTCCAATAACCCTAGTCAGTCCTGTGGCCCCCCCAAACACACTCTGGCCCACACCTTCCTTCAGAGTGAGAGTCTAGGATCTTTACCGCTAGCCCACACATGACTCTTCTAACCCACACGCCTCTCCAATTCACCAGCCTTAGACCTAGTGACCCGGTCCCAGACTTACCCTATTTCCTACTCTACCTGCTTAAGTGACTTGATCTTTCCCTATTAGAACTGGGTAGTCCTTTCCTGAGTCCACTGTCTTACCGCTCTCTTTCTGGACAGACCAGGCCTCTTTCACATCCTTTATCTGCTCCCCAACTCCCCATTTCCTGCCCCTACTAGCCCAGCATTCCAGTTGCTTGACCTACCTGTCCTCCTCCTCTTTCTGTAGTTACAACTCTGCTTACCATGTGCTGGAAGTAGCGGAACGTCTGGGTAAAACACCTTCACTCCGCAAATTTCACTCTGCATACCTTCACTCCTCATACCATTAAAATGCAAGTACCTTTACTCCGCAAAATATTACAACGCATGCCATTACATCTTATATGCTTTTACCACGCATGCTTTTACAACAAAATTCGTTGTAAAAGCATGAATGGTAAAAGCATAAGTTTTTAATATTTAAGTGTAAGGTAAGTATATGGTTTTAGTTTGGGGGTGTTGGGGTATATGTTTTAGGGGTTCAGGGGTATTTTAAGGGTGGGTTTGGGTTATGGGGTACAGGGGTATTTAAGGGTTAAGGGATAGGTTTGGGTATTGGGGTAAAGGGGTATTTTTAGGCTTCAGGGCTAGGTTTGGGTTTTGGGGTACAGGGGCATTTTTAGGGTTCAGGGCTAGGTTTGTGTTTTGGGGTACAGGGGTATTTTTAGGGTTCAGGGCTAGGTTTGTGTTTAGGGGTATAGGGGTATTTTTAGGCTTCAGGGCTAGGTTTGGGTTTTGGGGTACAGGGGTATTTTTAAGGTACATGGCTAGGTTTGGGTTCTGGGGTACAGGGGTATTTTTAGGGTTCAGGGCTAGGTTTGAGTTTTTGGGGTACATGGGGTATTTTTAGGGTTCAGGGCTACGTTTGGGTTTTGGGGTACAGGTGTATTTTTAGGGTTCAGGGCTAGGATTGGGTTTTAGGGTACAGGGGTATTTTTAGGGTTCAGGGGTATGTTTGGGTTTTGGGGTACAGGGGTATTTTTAGGGTTCAGGGGTATGTTTGGGTTTTGGGGTACAGGGGTATTTTTAGGGTTCATGGCTAGGTTTGGGTTTTGGGGTACAGGGGTAATTTTAGAGTTCAGGGCTAGGTTTGGGTTTTGGGGTACAGGGGTATTTTTAGGGTTCGGGGCTAGGTTTGGAGTTGGGGTACAGGGGTATTTTTAGGGTTCAGGGCTAGGTTTGAGTTTTGAGGTACAGGGGTATTTCTGGGGTCAGGATGGGTTAGTGTTTAAGGGTGCTGGGGTATTTTAAGAAGTAAGGGTGTATTAGGATTTTGGGGTGCTGGGGTATTTTAAGGGAGCAGGGTGGAATTAGTTTTTAGGGTGAAAAGAGTAATTTAAAAAATATTATATATGTAAATATGAACAGCCGTTTGAACCACAGGCCCCACAATGCAACATTGAAAGGAAGTGATTCCAAAAAAAGAAGTGCCATCAGAGGAAGTAAAATCAATGCAAAACATTGGACTGTGAAACACACGGCGTGTTTTTGGTGCAAGGCTCACCTTCGAAAAAGTTTCCATGGGGAAACGAAACGCGTCAGGACCATGCCTTATCCTGTTGTCACCCATCAATAAAAACGGCCAAGATAAAGTTCAGTGTGCGGCTCAAATTCTTTCCAGCAGGGGAGATTATGTGGACATAAATATCGGCGTGGTTCCGCCGAAGAGCGACACACCACCACAAGAGCGCCATTGCTCTCCAAACTTGAACCTCAGTGTCAGATTCGGTAAAACGATTCAGGAGAGAGGTGTCGCCGAGGACTGGACCTCGGTATTGGCCCCGAGTCAGCTTTGAATGTAGGCTGACATGGGGGAACTTTTTGGCGTCAATGATGGACAATTGTGCTAATAAGGATTTTTATCACAACAGGATACCAAATGCACCGCCCACTGGAGGGTTGTAAATATGAACAGCCGTTTGAACCACAGGCCCCACAATGCAACATTGAAAGGAAGTGATTCCAAAAAAAGAAGTGCCATCAGAGGAAGTAAAATCAATGCAAAACATTGGACTGTGAAACACACGGCGTGTTTTTGGTGCAAGGCTCACCTTCGAAAAAGTTTCCATGGGGAAACGAAGCGCGTCAGGACCATGCCTTATCCTGTTGTCACCCATCAATAAAAACGGCCAAGATAAAGTTCCGTGTGCGGTTCAAACTCTTTCCAGCTGGGGAGATTATGTGGACATATCTATATATATACATATATATATAAACAAGTCCACTTCCTCCGTTTCACCGGGACCCGCGACTGCGGTGCATACCAGGGGTAGAGGTCGCCCTGTAAACTATACGCTTCTCACCAAGCACAGCGGCCGCTGTGCGAATGCACTACCACTCCAGCCCTTCACAAAATTCCAACGAGGACAGCGCGTGTGCTCAAGTTTCTATTAATTCATTCATTTCGGTTTCAGCATGTCAATAAACGGAAAACATGGATCAAACAACCCAACGCGTTTCGGCGATCAGCACTCGCCTTGCTCACGGGTAACTCATGTATCAGAAATGAAACATTTAAATAAAGTTATTTCCCTTCAAAGTGCACATGTGATGTCAGTAAAGTAGGTGAACATAAACAAAGGACATGCAACCTGTAACATTGGTGGCCATCTTGTAACAATGTTATTTACAGGCTGATTATCTCCGATATATTCATTCCAAGTGGATTAATTACCCCCTAATGCTTTGTATTGTGGACCAGCTATTTCTCAATATTATCCTCTCATGAGAAAAATCAGCAAAATTTTCAGTATTATCTTGTCCCGTTATTTACATGTATATCTCGTGATTCATGCTCTGTCCTAGCCATAAATTTATACAAAATGTAATAAATCAACAAATGTTCTAATTGAAAGGCCGAGTGACCATAGTCCATTAAACAATAAATTGTCCGTGCAAGTCCTTATCTATAGTAAGTCAATAAATGTGGGTCTTCTGAAGAAATATTTGATTTCCTGTTTTGTGAAAATACGTGAGACTCTTTGGAAACTGTCCTAAACTCCCACTGGGGAAGAGATAAGAATTTGGATACAGTCTCTGTTGAGCATATGATTGAACAAATGGGTTTAGAAATTTTGGTTGGAGTGACCCACATTTATTGACTTACTATAGATAAGGACTTGCACGGACAATTTATTGTTTAATGGACTATGATCACTTGGCCTTTCAATTAGAACATTTGTTGATTTATTACATTTTGTATAAATTTATGGCTAGGACAGACCATGAATCACGAGATATACATGTAAATAACGGGACAAGATAATACTGAAAATGTTCCCGATTTTTCTCATGAGAGGATAATATTGAGAAATAGCTGGTCCACAATACAAAGCATTAGGGGGTAATTAATCCACTTGGAATCTTGGAATGAATATATCGGAGATAATCAGCCTGTAAATAACATCGTTACAAGATGGCCGCCAATGTTACAGGTTCCATGTCCTTTGTTTATGTTCACCTACTTTACTGACATCACATGTACACTTTGAAGGGAAGTAACTTTATTTAAATGTTTCATTTCCGATACATGAGTTACCCGTGAGCAAGGCGAGCGCTGATCGCCGAAACGCGTTGGGTTTTTTGATCCATGTTTTCCGTTTATTGACATGCTGGAACCGAAATGAATGAATAAATAGAAACTTGAGCACACGCGCTGTCCTCGTTGGAATTTTGTGAAGGGCTGGAGTGGTAGTGCATTCGCACAGCGGCCGCTGTGCGTGGTGAGAAGCGTATATATATATATATATATATATATATATATATATATATATATATATATATATATATATATATTTTTTTTTTTAAATATTTGTAAAAAAATATAAATGTAAAATATATATATTTATATACATATGCAATAAAAGTATATATATTTGTATATAGATATATATATGGATCTAGATATATATATATATATATATATATATATATATATGTGGTAAGTACATTTACTAAGTTTATAACTTCACCACACATGCCTTTACGTTGTAAACAGTTTTACAAAGTTGTGACACGTGTGTAGCCGTGTCACAGGAGTTGCAAAGCCTCATGCTCATTTGTATCCGATTCCGACACGTACTCCGTATTAATCCATATTTCACTCCATTTATTTGAATCCAATATTTTATTCAGGTTATTCCGTCACGTCACAGACAATGAGTCTCCAAATTTTCACTCATTTTGAATGCTTACGAATTGCCCATCCGGGCCTATCCACAGGCACATATAGAAACTTCATTAATCCATTGTTTTGCTTCACCCAATGCATTTCGGTCATATCGACCTTCCTCAGGGGTATCTTTAATAGTTAAAACAATTTATTGAAAATTCATCCATTAGCCCCATAACAAGCGTGTATCACAAAAAACAACTAGTGCTATACAGAAATCCAAATTAATAATCCAAATTAATAATACCACCCCGATCCCAAAAATTGCTGCTCATATACTTCCCTTTCATCATTCCCACAAACATATGCAGTGTCTCGTATTATCCCCTTAACCTTAAAACAAAAACATTTCCCTTATCGATCCACAGATCTTATCTCCCATGACGCGTTTACTCAACGGATGTACCATGTTACAACGCATAGCGTTACAACTACCTACCATTACAACGCGACCATTACAACGCATACCATTACAACGCATAGCGCTTTGGGGTGCTGGATAGTGGTAAGTATAATTTACTATTCTAACTCCAGTCCCCGTGGACCCTAGGGAAGGTGTTGGATAGTAAATTATACTTATTCCCTATCCTATAGCGCCCCCCAGCGCAATGTGTTGTAATGGTATGCGTTGTAAAAGTCGCGTTGTAATGGTAGTGCGGAGTAACGAATGCGTTGTAACAGGTGCATACCTTACTCAACCCATCGATAACACCATCTATCGCACCCTCCCCTTCTCCCCAGTTTGTACCTGTGCGCCTCTGCTGCTGTCTAAGACCGTGAAACGGCCCTCTCAAATCGCCATGTTCAAACTCCCACTCAACTCAGCATCCGGTTTTAAGCACAACGCTTCTCTCCCACCTGTGCTCATTCCCACCTCGTGACTCCCTTACTCCTCCCTCCCAATGTAATTCAAAACCACTACATTACCATCTCCGTCTTTCCTCACCAACAGTCCCCTATATAACCCTGTGTGCATATAACTTATCACAGTGAAAATAAATTTGTGCATCATAAATCTATAAGAGATGTCAAAAGTGTTCCCACGATAACCATTCCAATAAACCAATGTCCTTTATGATGTAAATGAACGAGTTTTTCATAATTATTTTATCAATGTCTTCTTCGGACAGCCCGTGGCGTGACCTTGTAGTTTTTTTCTTCTTTTAACTCTCATGTTCCTTTGGGGTGCTAACAGAGGTGGAACAGCAGTATTAAGATGCATTGCAAGAGAATCTGCAGCACTTACTGTTTTTTGGCTTTTTTGTTCTGTAATCTCTTTTCTCTGTTTTAGCGTGCATCCACTCCATTTTTGTGCGCTCCGTTCCTTTCAGTGCACAAATTGAAACAGTTTTACAAAGTTGTGACACGTGTGTAGCCGTATCACAGGAGTTGCACAGCCTCATGCTCATTTGTATCCGATTCCGACACGTACTCCGTATTAATCCATATTTCACTCCATTTATTAGAATCCAATATTTTATTCAGGTTATTCCGTCACGTCACAGACAATGAGTCTCCAAATTTTCACGCATTTTGAATTCTTACGAATTGCCCATCCGGGCCTATCCACAGGCACATATAGAAACTTCATTAATCCATTGTAAAGGCATGCGTGGTAAAGTTATATGCGGGGTAAAAGATTGAGGTATGATAGTACTGCGGAGTAATGGCTCATGCGTTATAATAAATGCGGAGTCATGGTATGCGGGATTTTAGTTTGCGGAATAATGTCACATATTCGGAACGTCTGTCCTCCACAGCCTACCAATCCACTGTTGCCAAATAGAAACATCGGTCCTTGTAATCACTTCCAAATCAGCCATTTTTCCATGGCTTACTAGCCCAGAGGTCTCTTTACTCTGAGGATGGCCTTTCACCTCCTAGAATAAGCCACCTCTCCATCTCCTGTACCATCTCAACTAGAACAACCAAAACCTATAATAGACACCTCTAATATTTCCCTGTGTGACTCTCTTAGCTTAGACATCACATCAACAGCAAAACACAATCCCCAAACAATAAATCACAAATTTCCCTGTAATGAGCTACCAAATCAACAAGCATTTGCAGTGCAATAGGTCTCACATTACTAATGGTTTGAGCTATTGCAGTTGAAGTTTGAGCTATTGCTAATAATAATGCAACGGCAATAGCTCAAACTTTCAGTAATTCGAGACCTATTTAATTGTTCATCAATCGCAGCACCAGAGCTTTAGCTTTAAACATCTTAAGCTAAAGCATGTGTGCCACGATTGCTTCAAAAGTAAAGAAATAGAAAGGAAACATTTTTTAATTTTTTCTTTACTTTTGAAGCAATTGCAGCCATATGCTTTTTTTTATTTTATTATTGACTTTCGTTACATTGGCGGCACCTGTGCTTTAGCTTTAAAAATCTTAAGCTAAAGTGCAGGTGCTGCGATTTCTTGTAATGTCAAGAAACAGAAAAAAGGAGTGCTTTGTTTTCCATTGATAGACTGTTGCAAACAGCGGCGGCCGGCACAGGTAAACGCGGTGAGGCGGAGGCTGGGTGGGAGGGGGGATGTCGACAGATGACGAGTAGGTATGATTAAATAAATAAATAATACCTATTCCGTCGTATGGCGGCTTACCCGATGCCTCACCCTGCCCATCACGCTTACCAGTGACATCCGCCACTGGGTGTAAAAGAGACCAGGCGTTTAGACCAATGTGCTTGTTCTTTTGTTCAAATTAAGCGTTTATATGCCTGCCTTAGTAACTTTAGCCTGGGTTCCCCATCTTCTGTGTCACCTCATCTTCTTAAGGCCGATGAAAGAGCATGTTTTAGCTTGGCGCATTCAGGGTCAAACCATTCTAATATCAGGTTCCTTGAGAGGATGTCTGATCCTTGTTCGCCTCCGTTCCGGCTCTAAGGGCATGCACGACAAAGCTTTTTTAGCAATACTTCCAGTTGTTGGATTATTCCTGGAGCTGGTACCTCCTTTGCGGTAAGTAACTTGTTCACATAGAATGAAATTGCTTCAGAGCCCTGAGAGACAGGTAAGTTTTGGAAGAGTACAGCCCCAGAATACATTTTTCCTATTAGGATTTAGAAGCACCTGTTTCTGGGCTGATGTGTGGTTGGCAATGTGGAAAATAAAGATTTTGAAAGTGAATACAGTCGGATCATGATCATTCTCAATTCTTCTTTGAACCTGTAAGTCAGCTACCAGTGGCCAGAGTTCAGGGTTTATTGCAAAGTAGTCAATGACCCTGTCACGAGTGCCAGACTTGAATGTGCTTTGGCCTGAGGTATCCAATGGCATTCGGCTGTTGAGAAAGAATAGATCGGTTGACTTCAAAAAATCGTTAATTTGTTTACCTGCCTATTAGAGCCAAGGTTGTCAATGACGAATTTGAGTGGGCCTCTCCCAGACAGGTTCTTACAGACATGGAGGTCTGTCATAGATAGGTCAGGCCTGGTTTTAAAGTATCCACAAAAATTATGGCGTGGGTACCCGCCTTCCTAAGTAGGTTAAGTTGATGGCTACTGAATTCTTCTCTGGAGGCAGTAGTGCAATTTTGAGATCTTTTAGGAGGGACACAAATTCATTGAAGTTCCCTGGTGGAAGATAGACGTTGAAAAGGTCAAGCTCGCCTGTGGCATGGTTGAGTCTAAGGTGCTGAAGCATAACTGAAAGCCACAGCATCACTCTATGTATCTATCGCCCTCACTCTATCTATCTATCGCCCTAACTCTGACTATCGATCGCCCTCACTCTATCTATTGCCCTCACTCTATCTATCTATCTATCGCCCTCACTCTATCTATCTATCGTCCTCACTCTATATATCTGTCTTTCTATCACCCTCACTATATCTGTCTATCTATCGCCATCACTCACTCTGTCTATCTATCTATCTATCGATCACCCTCACTCTATCTATCTGTCTATCTATATATCGCCCTCACTCTATCTATCACCCTCACTCTATATATCTATCTATAGCCCTCACTCAATCTATCGCCCTCCCTCTATCTATATATCGCCCTCCCTTTATCTATCTATCGCCCTCCTTCTATCTTTCTATCGCTCTCACCCTATCTATCTATTGCACTCACTCTATCTATCTATCGCATCACCACAGCATCACTCAGAACCACCACAGCATCACTGAGGGGCACTACAACATCACTATGTGCTACCACAGCATCACTGAACACCACAGCATCACTCGTCTGCACCACAACATCACTCGGCGCCACCACAGCATCGATCTGTGCAACCATTCAACAACAACTGGTTCAAATATGTTCTGTCAATGTTTCAAGCTTTATTACAAATGTCACAAAAAGATGTTAATATTTCACTTCTGTTCTTGTATTTTCCTCACAATAAAATACACTGAACCTAATCTTCACAAAAGTTATTTACAAAAGTTTAAGATATTGCCATTATAATTTACAATAGCTTTTATTTAAGTATTAATTATTAAAAATAAATAAAAACCATTGTTATTTGTAATATCAATACATCTAAGTCACGTAAATACAACACATATTGCATTACAAATGCTATAGGTGTCACATTTGCGAAATTTAAAACTATTGGCATTGTAAATGACAAAGCTATTAATTTCGCTATTTTCAAAAACAACACATAAATAAAAAATGTGTCATTTACAATACCAATAGCTCAAACTTTCCTAATGCGAGACCTATTGCATTGCAAATGCTTGTTACATATGCTAACACTGGGCAAGATTTTCATCTCATTAATATCAGTTTAACACACAAATACACTAATAACCAACAGAAGGGTGACCAGTCACCTTTGTGAAGGGACTTCTATTGTGCGTAAACAAGCGTAGTTGTGTTATTAATAACTTTTGATCTGTTTCAGCTAGAAACAATATTTTGCTTAAATCTAGAGATGTTGAACCTGATGATGGATTATGTGAAAAATGCAGCAAATCCATATTTATGCGGAAAAGGCAATGACCACAAAATAGCATAATTTCAGTGGCCCAGTCTATGACGTTCAGGTTGCAAGCAGATCATCCTGAGGAATCTCCTTGTGTTCGGAGCCTGTAATTCGAGAGCGCAACAATTACCCTGTCATGGGCTATATCCTTTCCTACAGAAAGACCTCTCTTCTTTGTTACTTCAATCATATTTTGAATATTATCCACCCTACTACTGCCCCCCAACTTTATAGCCCTCTCAATGCCTACACTTCTCCAGTCCCGAATGGATGCTGTGTTGCCATTTTTGTAAGGTACACCGAAGAGATTGTCGGGGAATCTCAGGATCACACCTGTAGAAGCCCATTGATTAAGATTCACTGCTGACAATAATCTCTGTGTGCACTAAGAGAGATAACCAATGTAGCTCACTGAGAAGACGCCTGTATTCCAATTTCCTGGTACCCCAAGAGCCACACGCCTGAATACAGGATTCCAGGGCTTATAATCAATACATACTAAGAGAGACAACTAATATAGCTGCCCGACAACGGAACTACTTTCAAATTTCCTAACTCCCTTAATTACGCATGGACCTGAATGGCTGAATACGAGGACCAAGACATGAACTTGGTACAGACTAAGCCTCATTTATGAAAAGGTGTGCATTGCTGGTTGAAAACAGCGTATGCAACATATTTTAGTGCACCCTCCTTGCGACACAATGGATGCGCCGTATTTACCGTACGGTGCTCCATGTCACAAGGGTTGGCCAAATACGTCAGGAATCCTGACGTATCTGGTGGCCCAGTAATGACACATTGATGGAGTGTATCGCAAAACAGACACAACTCCAGCAATCTGTCATTAAACATGGGTGAGCCCTATGTAAAAGGGCCTGCATCAGTCCTAACACCAACTGTGAAGCAGGCATAAGGATTTGACGCAGTGTACTTGTAGAAGTGGGGCAGTGAAATCTCATAGATTGGAGTGGAGAGGTGTGGTGCAGCGGCCAGGGCAGCTTCCTTCGGAGCACAGGGTTCACTGTTCGATATCCGGCTCTGGTGGCAGCTCAGAACCATGTGACTCTGGGCAATAGCTCACTTAATTTCCACGACGGCCCCCAGCGCCTTGAGACCCGTAAGGGTGAGTAGTTCGCGCTTTACAAATACGGATTTACTGCACCACTTTTACGAGGCTTTTTTACGGGGAAACACCCACCCTGCATATATTATACCTGACACACGTATAATGTGGTGCAGAAGTTTACAAAATGACGCATCTGCCTAGATATGTCACTTTATAAATATGGCGCAGTGTAGTGCATTGTTTACACCACTGCTGCATCACAAATAAGTGACGCAACAGCGCCATAAGTCATCATAAATCAGGCCCTACGAGAGACAACCAGTGAACCTCCCTGAGAGTAGAACTATATTCCAATTTCGGACCATCCATAAATTAGCAAAAGGCCAAAGTAGGGACTAAATTAAGGAGTTTCAGCCTCATTGAGGAAGCCTAACCAGAAAAATATCTCCTTCACTGATGTGGAGAGCATAATTGATTGTACAGCAGACAAACTGGAAGATACCAGCCCCGATTCACCAAGAGTTTGCTGTGGCTCACTCTTGCAGTACTCCTGAAATCCAGGAATGAACTAGAATAAGCAGGCGTACTCCCGGCTTACTTGTGGAATTGAGTCGGCTGCCAGGGGTAGTATAGGAGAAAGGGCCATATGTATGAAGTATTATTGCATTCGCAAACGCCGAAATTCGCTGCAATTTTGCAAAAAGGTATGTAACAAGGCAAAATAAGGAATCGCAAAATTTGCGATTCATTATTTTGCGATTGCATTTAAGGAATCGCTAATTTTGCTATTCCTTAAATGCAATGTAAGAAGCCAAAAAAAATGCAAATTGGCTTTAAGGAATCGCAAATTACCACCAACTTCAAGTTGGTGGTAATGTGCGAATTTCTTGAAAAATGATAATATTTGCGTTTTTCAATGTGCCATGTGACGCACATACATGCCCTTAGGGCATGTATGTGCACCACATGTGCACCCATGCTTATTTCAGGGGTGCAACAGGGTGTCCTTTGGACACCCCTGCACCCTTGAAAATATTCTCAATTTGCGATTAGCAAATTGGGAATCTGTGGGCCCGATTCACAGAACTAACGTAAGACAAAATCCTAAACTTACTACTTTTGGTATTCACAGAAGTTAGGATTTTGTCTTAAGTTTGTCTTAAGACAGACTTAAGACAAAATCCTAACTTAAGTCTGTCTTAAGTTTGACTTAAGTCTGTTTTAAGACAAAATCCTAACTTCTGTGAATACCAAAAGTAGTAAGTTTAGGATTTTGTCTTAAGTTAGTTCTGTGAATCGGGCCCACAATTTTTCCTTTCATTTTCTATGGGCCAGGAGGCCCATGGAAGTATTCCTTATTTGCGAATTTGCAATTTGCTAATTCGCAATTAAGGAATATCAAGAAATCGCAAAAAAATTGCATTTTTCTTGATACATACCATTTTGCGATTCTGAAATAGCGATTTCTTAAAAATCGCTTTTACAGAATCGCAAAATGGTTCCTTGATACATACTTTTTACTGGTTGGGGATTATCGGCCTGGTTTAGAGTTTCTCAGATGGATTGCCATAGTTTTAAGGAGTTTGTACGGGACATCCACCACGTTTGTGACAGAGTAACCCCTCAAACAAACTCTAAAACTGGCCCTATATCTCTAACAGAGAGAATATGTTATGTGCTCGAAAATCAGTGTATGAACTATACAGGTAATTCAAAACATAATAATGCTAGAAAAGTGAAGTGAAACATTTGGCAAATTTATAAACGGTTCAAGGATACTCGATAGGATCAGTTCAAGCAAGAACAAAACTTAATTTACGCATGGATAATAGCCCTAGGATAGTCACTATTATGAGAAGAGGGGATAAAGGCTGCAAATTCTAAATGAGATAGCTCTCAAGTGAAACAAAAGCCTTCCCTTGGCCTTGCTTTCTAAATAGGAAACTTGGCACTGTGGAGGGTGGTTTCCGTTTGAAATAAACAGCAGGAACACTTTGTGCTTTCTAACTGCTTAGAAACGTTTAGAAGCAAACAAGAGGCACAAAAAGGGCTTTTGGAATGAGTCATGTGTCACAGAAATAAATACTTGGCCTGGGGTAACATGGTCCATCGGAGCCTTAATGAAGGGCAAGATGACATATGTTGTCTGTTTCCCTTATACAATCTCAGTGAATAGGGATGCATTAGGTTCTGCCTAATGCATTGGCATGCAGTGTGTCGCCAGCCTTCTTTATAACCGATGAAAAATGCCCCTGGAGAGCTTGCCCTCCTGATGTCTGGAGAGGTGCCAAGCCTCTGGCATTTTGGAGGTCTTTCAGCAATTTCAAATGAGTTAAAATGGGCTTAAAAAGCTACCTCCCTCATTCTTGGCATCTGCATTATGCAGAGGGTGAGTGGGTATTTGCATTGCATCAAAATCTGATTAATTCTGCTGCATTCTGTGGAAAGACTCATTATTTTCTTAACGGAGGCATGATTTTCTCTTCTGAGATTTAATTTTGATAGAGTTCAAAATTAGCTGTGATAAAGAGGGCTTTGCGGGCACTGCCGCAGCCGGCTCTAGCAATGTGGAAATTGATGCCAAGTCTGCAGCCAGCTTATGAGATGCCAGCCTCCTGAAGGGTGGATCTAAGGGTAGCATGAATTCATGTTGACTGTGAAACCTACTTTATACAACAGCCGAAGCAATTTATTGATGCTGTCCTGACATTTAAATTACGAACTCCCCTTCACCAACTAATCGTCGAGATACAGGTGCACACAAGTTCCCGTCTTCAGATATAATCAGACACAACTGCAAGGCTTCTTTTTTAGCCACCCTTGGTGCAGTTTATATGCAGAAATAAAATACTTTCACCTGCACCTTGCCACAAACAAGCGATGTTTGCAGTGCCATGGATTCATTGGAATGTGAAATTAGGCCTCATGTAAGTCTGTGAACCCCAGGGAGTCTTTATATAACACCTGAGAGACATATTGCAATACTGTAATTTTAAACAGTCATCCTGACGTGTTTATTGACTGGTATGGGTCTAAAATAGATTATGGTTTGTCCTTCTCTTGTATGAGGAAATAGACTGAGTATTTCCCCTGGTTAATTTCCGACCAAGGCACTTCCTGCATTGCCTCATTCTCTAGTAAGCCTCACGGAGCCTAGGATACTCCCAAAGGACAGTGCTTATGGACTGCTGGACACCCCCATGCCATGTGGTAGAACGTTCCAGGTGAGGTTCCGCACCCGAGGCAGTTCGGGCTAACAGCCCTACCCACCGCCACAGCCTCGCAGAGCCACATTATTAAGATGAAGGAATGTGGCCTGGGTGAGAGTGAGATGCATGGAGATCAACACTCAGGGGTGGACATTTCAGCTTCCATCTATTCTGTGTCCTCAAGCTCTCCGAAGTCCGCCTCCCATGCTACCCGGAATTTCTCAAGTTGGTCGGGTGAATAGCGCACAATGGTTTTGTACAGTTGTGAGATTCCCACTCTGCCAAGCTCCTCCAGTGGGCTGTGATCGGGCAACCCATTCAGTATGTCATGATAGGAGGCCAGTGCGTGTCTCAAGGGAAGACAGCAGTAGAACTGTATTTGGTGCTGCTGGAACTCTGCTGCCAGTCCAGCTAAAGTTTTAATGTGACTCCCCTTCCAGACATCCCCTTGGGTGGATATACCAATCAGATCCCACTGGGAGAGTCCTAGGAACCTCACCACCTGTGCCAGCCAAGTGCCTTGCCATAGCAGAGGCTTGGCAGGTAGGGTTTGATGCCATTTAAAGTGCCTAAGCACTGCATGCCAGCATGGAAGGCGGCGCCTAGTAATGGCGGAATGGGGCCCTGCTGTACAGGAGATTCAGGACCCCATGTGTCTCAATGGATTCTAATTCCAATGCATAAGTGGGATGGTGTATATCAGCCGCAGCCCGTGCAGGTAAGATGATTCAGAAAAGGGGGTGGTGATGAACAGAGTGTCTGAATTAAGCAGACCACTCTTACCCAGTCCAAAGATCAGGGCTTGATCCATCACCGTTTTTTAGCTCACTGCACCATCCCAGCTCAGAACTCGGCTATATGCAAATTAGTCGTTCCCTGGCCCAGTGCATCATGGGAACAGGGCAGACCAAACTACCAAGCCAATTCTTATACTGGGAAGGAAACAAGCTTCCGGGGACCGGTTTCTGGCATTTCAGCCGTCTTCGGCCCGGCTTGCTTGAATCCTGATGGTGCAATGAGCAAGGGACTCACATCTGAGTATACCCTTCCACGCTTATGGTGGACAAAAATGATTCAGAAAAGGGGGTGGTGATGAACAGAGTGTCTGAATTAAGCAGACCACTCTTACCCAGTCCAAAGATCAGGGCTTGATCCATCACCGTTTTTTAGCTCACTGCACCATCCCAGCTCAGAGCTCGGCTATATGCAAATTAGTCTTTCCCTGGCCCAGTGCATCATGGGAACAGGGCAGACCAAACTACCAAGCCAATTCTTATACTGGGAAGGAAACAAGCTTCCGGGGACCGGTTTCTGGCATTTCAGCCGTCTTCGGCCCGGCTTGCTTGAATCCTGATGGTGCAATGAGCAAGGGACTCACATCTGAGTATACCCTTCCACGCTTATGGTGGACAAAAATGATTCAGAAAAGGGGGTGGTGATGAACAGAGTGTCTGAATTAAGCAGACCACTCTTACCCAGTCCAAAGATCAGGGCTTGATCCATCACAGTTTTTTAGCTCACTGCACCATCCCAGCTTAGAACTCGGCTATATGCAAATTAGTCTTTCCCTGGCCCAGTGCATCATGGGAACAGGGCAGACCAAACTACCAAGCCAATTCTTATACTGGGAAGGAAACAAGCTTCCGGGGACCGGTTTCTGGCATTTCAGCCGTCTTCGGCCCGGCTTGCTTGAATCCTGATGGTGCAATGAGCAAGGGACTCACATCTGAGTATACCCTTCCACGCTTATGGTGGACAAAAATGATTCAGAAAAGGGGGTGGTGATGAACAGAGTGTCTGAATTAAGCAGACCACTCTTACCCAGTCCAAAGATCAGGGCTTGATCCATCACCGTTTTTTAGCTCACTGCACCATCCCAGCTCAGAACTCGGCTATATGCAAATTAGTCTTTCCCTGGCCCAGTGTATCATGGGAACAAGGCAGACCAAACTACCAAGCCAATTCTTATACTGGGAAGGAAGCGTGGAAGGGTATACTCAGATGTGAGTCCCTTGCTCATTGCACCATCAGGATTCAAGCAAGCCGGGCCGAAGATGGCTGTAATGCCAGAAACCGGTCCCCGGAAGCTTGTTTTCTTCCCAGTTAAAGAATTGGCTTGGTAGTTTGGTCTGCCCTGTTCCCATGATGCACTGGGCCAGGGACAGACTAATTTGCATGTAGCCAGGTTCTGAGCTGGGATGGTGCAGTGAGCTAAAAAACAGTGATGGATCAAGCCCTGATCTGTTTGACTGGGTAGGAGTATTCTGCTTAATTCAGAAACTCTGTCCATCACCACCCCCTTTTTCTGAATCGTTTTGTCCACCATAAGCGTGGAAGGGTATACTCAGACATGAGTCCCTTGCTCACTGCACCATCAGTATTCAAGCAAGCCGGGCCGAAGATGGCTGTAATGCCAGAAACCGGTCCCCGGAAGCTTGTTTCCTTTCCAGTTAAAGAATTGGCTTGGTAGTTTGGTCTGCCCTGTTCCCATGATGCACTGGGCCAGGGACAGACTAATTTGCATGTAGCCAGGTTCTAAGCTGGGATGGTGCAGTGAGCTAAAAAACGTTGATGGATCAAGCCCTGATCAGTTTGACTGGGTAGGAGTATTCTGCTTAATTCAGAAACTCTGTCCATCACCACCCCCTTTTTCTGAATCGTTTTGTCCACCATAAGCGTGGAAGGGTATACTCAGACATGAGTCCCTTGCTCACTGCACCATCAGGATTCAAGCAAGCCGGGCCGAAGACGGCTGTAATGCCAGAAACCGGTCCCCGGAAGCTTGTTTCCTTTCCAGTTAAAGAATTGGCTTGGTAGTTTGGTCTGCCCTGTTCCCATGATGCACTGGGCCAGGGACAGACTAATTTGCATGTAGCCAGGTTCTGAGCTGGGATGGTGCAGTGAGCTAAAAAACGGTGATGGATCAAGCCCTGATCTGTTTGACTGGGTAGGAGTATTCTGCTTAATTCAGAAACTCTGTCCATCACCACCCCCTTTTTCTGAATCGTTTTGTCCACCATAAGCGTGGAAGGGTATACTCAGACATGAGTCCCTTGCTCACTGCACCATCAGGATTCAAGCAAGCCGGGCCGAAGACGGCTGTAATGCCAGAAACCGGTCCCCGGAAGCTTGTTTCCTTTCCAGTTAAAGAATTGGCTTGGTAGTTTGGTCTGCCCTGTTCCCATGATGCACTGGGCCAGGGACAGACTAATTTGCATGTAGCCAGGTTCTGAGCTGGGATGGTGCAGTGAGCTAAAAAACGGTGATGGATCAAGCCCTGATCTGTTTGACTGGGTAGAAGTATTCTGCTTAATTCAGAAACTCTGTCCATCACCACCCCCTTTTTCTGAATCGTGCAGGTAAGAGCGTTGGGGCGGTGGCGCCGGCTGTGGGGATTTCGATGGATGACGAGGGAAAATTAAATAAACAATTAATTTTACCTCGTCATCGTCCGTCGAAATCCCCCCTCACTCTGCCCCACCGCCCTACCGCTCTTACCTGCACGGGCTGCGGCTGGTGTCTATTCCTTTTGAACCAGTCATTGTTTGGAACCATCTGGGAGGCCCAGTAGTACAGCATGGAATGTCTGTCCAACCCAAGCCCTTGTCATATGGCGATTGTTCGCACTTCACAAATGACACTCAGGGAATCTTTCCCACCCAAAGGAAAGCACTGAGAGTAGACTAGAGGTTAGTGAGGAATGAGGAAGGCAGGGGTTGTGGATAGTGCTGAAAGACATAGAGGAAGTGGGGGAGAGAGATCATTGTAAAGAGGGCCCATTGACAGCCATGGAGAGCAGTAAGGACGCCCACATCTTGAATTCGATTTTAGCCTTGGTCTAGAGAGGCTCGATATTATGGTCCTAATAGCGTTGCGGGGAGTGTGAAATTATTATACAGAGGTAACGAAAATGGTCAGATGCACACGCAGTCTAATGTCTACCCCAGTCAAAGAAAAGTCACCCGTGACCGGTTCCAGTGAAGACTTACTTGTTCACTTTCAGTCCGGATGCGTCCCCATAGACTCGTAGGAGCCCCATGAGTCGGGGAATTGGGGTATGTGGCCTCTGGATGTGTACGAGCATGTCATCAGCATAAAGGAGACCCTATCTTCATGCACCCCCGGCCAGAAAATTCCCTGAATTCGAGCATCAACACATTTTATCTCTGCTAATGGCTCCATTATCAAAGTGAACTGTAAGGGCAAAAGGGGCCAAACCTGACCCGTGCCATGTTTGATGGGATAAGGACTGGGTAGTACCCAATTGGACCCTGACCTGCTCCCACAATATAGTATAATATAGCTAGGAATTGAAGGAAACAGGGTCTAAAGTGCATTTTACGAAGGACAACCATCAAGAAGAGGCAATGCACAGTAGCAAAAGCATGTACTATATCAACTAGTAAGAGGGCACTGTCTTTGGTCAATTTGTTAGCGTGGGCTAGCACAATGTGCAGTCGTCTTAAGACAGTCCCTGGTACCCCTGCGTGGCATGAAGCTGTTCTGGTCCTCATGCACGAGGAGACATATGACATTGGGCAAGCACGTTGCTAGCACTTTCATGAGGATTTTCGCTTTGGATATTGATCAGGGAAATGGGGCGACAGTAAGCACACTCGTCTTGTGGTTTGCCAGATTCATGAATGACAGTGATTGTGGGTCCTCAAAGGTCATGGAGGGGGGATTGTTATGTGCAGGCATCCCCATACAGGTCCCTGAGACGAGGAACAAACAGCGAGAAATGCCTCTTGAAAAGCTTCAATGGAAACCCATTGGGTCACGTGGTCTTTCTGGAAGGCATGGCAGTGATAGCCCAGCAGATCTCCTCTTTACTAATTGGAAGGTCCAAGTTGCGGCATTCAACATTAGGCAATACACCGACTGTAAGGCCATGTGAGAGGGAATTATCATACTCACCTGTGATTGACTGGCGACTCGTGTACAATGATCTGTAGTAGGAGGCCAATTTGGCTGTGATATTGCATGGTGTCTCCGCCATTTGCCCTCCAGCCATGCGTACCTCAGGGATTTGCCTGCTAACATGGCCTTTTTTAGCGAGCCTGTAGATTCATTTTCCAGCCTTGTCCCCTATATCATAGGTTCTGCCCTGCGACTGGAGCCAGCCAAGACTCGTGGTATTGAGGAGTTTCAGTTTGAGTGAGACTCTGGCGAGATTCAGATACCTCTTGGTGTCCTCCAAAGGCCAGGTGGTGAAACCCTTCTCTAGGTCCACCACTTCTCGCTCCAGCCGCAATACTTCTGCTTCTCTATAGTTGGTTTTGCCCCTAATGTATGACGTAGTGTTGTTTCTTGTTACTACCTAAAAGGCCTCCCAGAGTGAGTTTGGGAAAGTGATAAAGCCCTTATTGAGGTTGGAGTGTTCAGTATGCTGTTGTAGAGATAGTCGTGAAAGGAGTTATCCTGTAACCACCAAGGGTTCAGGCGGCAGAGCCCCCTCTCCCCTTCTCTATCTCTGTGTTTGTGAATTCTATGGGAAAGTAGTCCGAAACCGCTCTGGGAACGATGATTGTTTCTGGTCCAGAGAGGACCTAGTCTGGCAGTTAGGGCTGGACTCTTCCTATGGGGAGCAGGGTCAAGACTAATTTGCATATTGCCGGGTCCAAACTGGAATGGCAGGGTGAGCAAAGAAATGAGATTGGTGTTTACAAACTGCTCCCACTGTGTAGTCAGAGAAAGAAAAGTAAAATGAATTAAGTGATAGGATAGGAAGACAATCCCTATCTGCACTGGGACCTAAGAAGGACAGTTTACAGCTATTCACCCCTTTGGGTTGGAGGAACTGGGACAGTATGCTTTCTGTTCAACAGAGATGAAATCTCCGTTAACAGCGCCTGACGCTATTACAGAATCGGAGGTGGAGGGGTTATTTTGGAATGCGGGGGCAATATAGTGGCTCGGAATTTCCAAAATGATCTTTTAACTTCAATACACTCAAAGTATAAAAAGGTGAAAAAGCAGACGTTCAAGCATCTAATAGGTCAAAAATCAGTTTCGGCGTTTTGGCAACTTAAAAGCGACAGAGGCCAGAAGAAGACAATCAAGCTTCCCTCATACTAAGCGCACACCCATGTAGTGCCATTTATTCTAACCATTTTCCACAGAGATCCCCAATGCATGCTAAGCTTTGCAATAGAACTTCCCTGCTTTTCTGTGTCTGCAGAAGCCACCTGGACATTGCCTGCAGTCAGGGGCGGCTGGTGCTTATTAGCGTAAGGTGCATTAGGTGTGTTGCTTACGGCCCTGAGGGGAGAGGCAAGGTGAGAAACAACGCTGAGCATCTAGAAACAAATGGCTACTTGCTGCTCGGTAATAAAGTGGGCCGAAGCTTTGTGTGTCTCCTAGGGGAGAATGGAGTCGGATTGTGGACATGTCCTGCTGCGCATGTGCCAGAAGGGCGAGGTATTGTTCGACCTGTAGGCCCAAGCTATACCAGTGACATCATATTAAAGGGCGTGGTGAATTCCAGTGCCATCTATAAGATTGCTTTTAAGGTGCGCATACAGTGGCCCTGGGAGGAGTTAACAAACCTCCAATCATTTCAATGGGAGGGGGCAGGGCAGGCTGAAGGGGTCAGAGAGGTAGTGGGTTGATCATCACAAGGGTTGTTGGAGGGGTGCCTCGCTTTTTATTGATTTGCAGTAACACGTGTTTAATACTGCAAGTTTTATGTTTTTTTTCAAAACTTTATTTTGATTTTTTTGTAACAGGTACTTCTCATTCAGGGTGGTCCACAAATACATGACAAGCAAATCATTCCATCCCATTTTTCATGCAGACGTAGAATGAGCAATGGCAGAAGCATGTACACCTCTAGTTATGGAGCCCGGGTTCCGAAGCTATTGGTGCGGGTGCCACCGTGGTCCATTTGGCTGCAACTAGTGTGTCCCTACACCAACACCGGGAGCCTCTGTAGTGCACCTCATTACGCTAATAATGCATGGTTTTACTTATAAAAACGCCATGAAACGCAGCCCGAGCCTGGCGCTTCACAGGGTGCCTTACCTCGTTTTTTGCAACAGAGGCAGTGCTTATTTTGCAAACAAATAGGTGCCAGGGTTCTCGTCAGAGGCCACTGCACCGTGTGCCACACATTGCCCCTGCCAGGGATAGCAACAACACAAGTACTAACATTCACACTCCGAGAAGTGTGACAATTCGGACTATTTCAAACCCCCAAAGCTTTAAGAATGGCTTGGGTGGCTGATTATATATATATATATATATATATATATATATATATATATATATATATATATAGCTCCCTTTCTTTCCCGGTAGGCGCTGCTGGGTGTGGCCGCGTTACTCCTGCGGTTGAGCCCAACCGCTAAATTATCCAAACAACGATTCCTCCCTCGAGAGGATATCCTGGAGTCGCAATTTACCCAATCCAATTCACAAGGAAGTCGGTTTCAAATTATTTATTTTCAATCCATGGGGTTGTCTACAAACCAAGGCAACAACCCTTGCCAGGGATTGTTAATTGAATCAGCTGGAAAAATTCAACCGCACGGAGCCGAAATGCAGCGAGGATTAAAGCCAGGCGGCGACCGAAGGCATCCAAAGAGGACTCTCAATTAACAATCCCCGACCTGGTTTCTACACAGCCGACGCCTTTGATAGACGGCGTGCAGCTCATATTAGCTATGTGAATTCTGCCGCCTTACTAACAGCGCACCGCATGGCGGGCGTCCCTTGTTGCTGACACTTGGATAATCCGATTCAGAATCCCCTGCTTAGCAGATTACCTTCACTTCAGCAATTTTCTGTGCACGTGGTGCAGTTAAGATTGTACCCAGTCCATGTCCTGCGGAGAACCCTAAATCAAGTTGGTTCGAAACACGTTGACCCCCAGCCTGTGGCAAGAAAGAAGGGTGCAGCTAGGGATCAACTAAGTCCACTTTTGTGGGCCCTGGCTTGCAACCATACTGAAAATTCAGTCACGGGTTTTGTGAGACAGGCAGGCATTGGTTTACCATCCCTAATTCCGCCTGTCCACTGGTATTCCAGCTAAAGGACTGGTTGTGTTTTTCCTTTCCTTCATACTGTAAGGTGTTGAATTACAAATTTATTTTGATTGTATATTTATGTATTCCAAGTTGCACTTTGGTGTCATATGATCGTTTGAATATTTGATATCCATGTTTGTACAGTGTGTAAATTTTGTACTTATGGTGCACACAATTGTCTGTTTTTGCTTTTGACTTGACTATTTTCGACAGTGCTTTCTTTTTTTGATGTCATGGTTTTATGAACTTTGAAAAATGATTTTGAACGAAAATAAATGTTTTGCTAAACAAATGCTTTTATTACACAGTATTCATTGGCTGTGTGGTCTTCAGTCTTAAATCAAAGTATTCCGGCTAGCCTGTTCCAGGGCGGCACATAGATCTGCCTCCCAGGCCCCCCAAGAAGGCGGGACCGGCTGAGTTGAGTCCTGCCTCATAGCTGAATATAGCAGGGAGATCAATCTACGGCCTCTACCGCAGGAAAGAAGGATGTTCAGGGTTTGGGACATTGGGGGCACATCCGGGAACTGGGGCCAGGCAACCTTCACCACATCCTGGAGTCCCCGGTAATGTAGGTATTGCCCCCCTCCAAGTCCAAAGTTCTCCTCTGCCTGTTCAAAAGACAGGAAGGACTCGCTGGGGTAGAGGTCAGCCAGGGTCTCGCAGCCTCCCACTCTCCAGTCGCGAAAGGACATGTGCTCTTCCATGGCAACTGTAGGGGCCAGGACCCAAACCGGCAGCTCCCCATGGAAGGGGGCTCGTCGTAAAACCCTCTCCACAAACCGCTGCCAGATGCTTGCAGTGTGGCGTACCACATATGGGAGGGCTTCGTCTGCTCCCCGTCCCTGCATCAGTGCAACCTGTAACATCCGCACGTTTGCTCTACCTGCCAAAAGTCTCACCTCCCAACTGTCTGCGTCTGCGAACCACCGTGCTGCCGGCAGTAGTTGTGCCGCATAATAGTATAAATCAAATTGCAGCGCCTCCAGACCTCCCTCCTCCCAGCTTCGAACAAGAGTATGAAGGGCGACCCTGCTACGGCGTTCCACCCAAAGTGGGGACGTAATCAATGTGTTAAGTGTGCGGAATACTCGCGGGGGTGAGGGCACAATGAATTCTGGAGGACGTAAAGCGTCCTGGGAAGCATTACCATCTTAGTGACGGCTAGCGGTCCCATAAGGGAGATCGGCAGGGAGTTCCAAAAGGACACCGATTGCTGTAAGGACTCAAGAATCCGATCGAAATTCCGGGCCAGCAGCTGTGCGTCCGTTGGGGCCACTTTAATTCCGAGATAACGGAATGCCTCCCGTTCCCAGCGCAGCCCAAGGTCCGGCAGATCTGTCAGCGGTCCCGGACCATACCACGCAAGCGGGAATATCAAAGATTAACCGCAATTAAGTTTCTAACCCGAAGCCTTGCCGAACCAGTCCAGGTGTTGTAGCAGGATAGGCAGCGATTCCCGCGGGGCCATCAAATAAAAGAGGGCGTCATCCGCGTCCAAGGAAACCACATTGCCCGTGTCCCCTACCGTTATGCCCACTGCGTCATTTCCGTACGGACTCGAACTGCCAAGGGCTCTATGGCCAGGGCAAACAGGAGCGGCGAGAAGGGGCACCCCTGGCGTGTACCCCGTCCCAATTGCCACTCCTCTGATCGTGCCGCTTCTAGTCTCACCCTGGCACGGGGGGCCTTGTATAGTATGCGGACCCATCGACAAAGGTTAGGGCCCAGCCCCATCACATGGAGGACCTCCAACAGATACCCCCAATCGACAGTGTTGAACCCCTTGGCGAGGTCAATCGACACCAAGACCATCTGTTCCTCCCTGTCGCAAACCAGATGTATAATGTGATTTAACCGCAGCAGGTTCATGGCAGTGTTGCGCCCCGGAATAAACCCGCACTGGTCCGGGTGGACCAGGTGGGCCATATGCGGCACCAGACGAGTGGCTAAGAGTTTGGTCAAAATCTTCTTGCCCGTGTTAATCATGGTGATGGGGCGATACGCCGAAGGGTCGCACTTATCTCCCCCCGGCTTCAGGATCATACAAATTTCGCCCTGGTTCATACTTGGTGGGAGAGTCTCACATTCGAACGCTTTAAGATACACTTGTAAGAGGAGGCTGGAAAGAGTATCCCCGAATGCCTGATAAAATTCAGGGGGGAAGCCATCACTCCCCGGGGATTTAGCCCTTGGTAGGCAGGCCATCGCCACGCATACTTCACGCAGTGTCGGTGTTTCATCCAGCTTGTCCAGAACCGCCCTAGAGTGGGACTCCAGGGTCAACCCCTGAAGGTAAGGGAGGTACGAGATCTCGGTGACTGCGGGATCTGCGGCATATACCAATAGTAAGTGGGATTGGAGGACTCAGAGAATGCCCACTTCTGAGTGGACCATACTACCCGTAGGTCCCCGCTGTGCCACAATCCGCTCCGGGTGTACTCTCGCCTAAGGATCCAGGCTTCTCTGTGAAGGGGCTGCCTATATTGGTCAAGGGTATACTTGTCTAGCCGGTCTATGATGTCATGCACACAAGACCGGGCAGCCTGTTCCGTCTCCTGATGCAAGTCCTCAGGGTCCGACAACGTTTGCTGGCGCAGGAGATTATCCTCTGCCTCCTGTAGGTCTCGAAGAAGCTGTTTCCAGACCCCATAGGTGAGGCCCATACATTTGCCTTGTATCACCGCTTTCAGGGCGTCCCACCTGATGGCGAAGGTGAGTTCTCCCCCTCCTAATTGAGGTCTATATAGTTGGTAAGGGCGGTCTCTATATGGCTCCTCCCCACTTGGTCCTGAAGGAAATCCGCCGGCAGTCTCTGAGTCCGAGGGTGGGAGGGCTGCCTCTCCCAACTCAAGACGCATGACACTGGGGAGTGGTCGGACAAAAAACGGGCCTGATGTGTAATCTCCAGGGAAATAGTAGCATCTATATTCGCAGCCAAAACTCTGTCCAATCGACTATGCGTATTATGAGTGGGGGAAAAACATGTGTACAGCTTCTGTGTCGGGTTGCTCAGGCGCCAAGCGTCAATAGCCCCTAAGTTCCCCATAACCTCCCTAAGCTGCGCAGTCATACGCGGTTTTATGCCCGCACGGGGCGGAAACCTATCCTGTACGGGGTCCAGGACACAGTTAAAGTCTCCGAGCCAAAGCAGGGGAGCCTCCAGGTCGGGGATGAGGACCTCCTGCAGGGTCAGGAAGAACCCAGGGTCATCTATGTTGGGTGCGTACGAATTCAGTATGGTAAGATCCCTGCCATCCAGCTTCACCCGCAGGAGCAGGTACCTGCAGTGTATATCCGTCTCCACATACTGGATAGCAAATGGGATCCCGGGTTCCACCCATATCAGGACCCCCCTAGCGTATGTGGAAAAGGAAGAGTGAAACATCTGACCCGCCACTTTTTCCCCAACTTTTGGGCCCCATCGTCATCAAGCTGAGTCTCCTGGAGGCATGCAATGGAAACTCTGTGCCTTCGAAGGAGGGACAGGACCCTGTGTCTCTTAGTCCATGTGCCAAGCCCCCTCACATTCCAACTTAAAAACTTGTATCCCATGGCTGGTGACATGGCCCACCCGGGCCTACAACTCTACTCCCGGTACCACCCCGACCCTGTACCCGAACTGTGATAGACATGATGCCTGTAAAATTTCCCCCCAACATTCCCTCCCAGAACCCCAACGACCCCCCTCCCACAAGCAATATTCTTGCAACAACCAAACATGCTAATATGCCCTTCCCCTGCTGGTGCCAGGAGGTACACAGCTTTTCCATGTGCCCAACTGGGCTAAACCACCCCAACAGGTAAAGAGAAGAGATCCCTCCCCCCACCCAGCTCCCAGCACTATCAGCTAACTTGACATTCACATGTGACTCGGACCCTTAGAGGTATAACATGTGCGTCTGACAGGACATCTACCCCGCCAGAAGCCCCACCCCCCTACAAGATCAAACGTGTCCAAAGAAAGCCCCCCACTGTCCCCAGTAGGATGCGACCCAGGCAGTTCAGCTAACATTCCCATTACTGGGTCAACCAGAGTGCGAGCAAAGATGTCCTTCAGGACCGGGTCTCAGATGTAGCCAGTAGATCCCCCTCCGTCTCAGGGATCGTGTCAATGGTAGGCGGGAGGGTGTACATAACAGGTGGCAGGGTGTCAGGAACCAGTACTTCATTTTGAGGGGGGGTCTGTCCGAGACGCTAAAAGGTCCCCGGGCTCCGAGGACTCCAAGCAGAGGGCTCCATCGTCTCCCACCGTAACCCGTCGCCTCTCTCCGTGCTCAGTGTCGTCAGGCGAACGCCGGACTCTGGTTCTACGGTTCCTTGCAGGATGTGTCCCCCATGCATTCCTGGTTCCACCCCGTTCCCCCAGCGGGAGGGCATACCCCCTGATCTCCAGCCCTCCTCAGGGCCGTCAAAGAAATGTGCCTTTCCCTGGGATATGACCTTAAGTTTTGCAGGGTAAAGGAGCATATACTGCAGGTCCAGGTCTCGGAGCTTCTGTTTGACCGCCAAAAAGGATTTCTGTTGTTCCTGAACTTGGCGAGTATAATCCGGGTACACGGACACCTTGGCGTTTTCATAAGTGAGGTCCGCCGTTTCCCTGGCTGCTCTCAGGATACAGTCCCTGTCTCGATAGTTTAGGATCTTGGCGATGAGGGCCCGCGGTGGAGCGCCGGGCCTCGGCAGCGGGACCAACGCTCTACGCTCGATCACAAATACATCGGACAGTCCCGTAGGGCAAAGTGTGGTGCGGATCCATTGTTCCAGGAAGCGCTCAGCGTTCCCCATCTCCGCGCGTTCCGGAATTCCAAGGACCCTATTGTTGCTGCGGCGTGCCCACCCTTTGGCATCCTCCGCCCGACGCTGCAACTCCTCCGTCGAGGCAGAGAGCCGCAAGACTGTTTGTTTGAGGGACGCCACCTCCTCCTGCAGCTGGACTATATTCCCCTCCGCAGCGGTGGCTTTATCCGTTACCATACGCAGATCTGCTCTCAGGAGGTTCACATCTATGGACACCGTCTCGATTTGCCTTTCCAAGGTGGTGTGGGACCCCTGTATCGCCTTCAGTAGCTCTGCTCGGGAGGGCTCGCCGGGGACCTCTCCCTCCCTATCCTGACCGGATTGACGCGTGATGCGCTGTGAAGGGAGTTGCTCGGTGGTGTACTGCGTGATGGTGTTCGGCTGCGGGGCCCGGGCCATCTTGTCCTTTCGCATCATAGGAGTCTACAGGGACCCCCTCCAGACGTCTGAACAATCAAGGTGCCCCCAGACAGTCCCCTCTCCAATGGTCCTCGGAGATGCGGAGGGTCCCCGACAGTCCCACTGGCCGTGCGCCATCACGGCCACTCACAGCTCTAGACCCCACTCACCGCCGTGTCAACTGCGTAGCTGCCATCCCAGAGAGAAGGTTCTGCCCTGAACTCGGACAGCAGGCGACCGTTTCAAGTCCCAGGATAACTCCAGCAGTCACCACGCACTTCCCGACAACTAACCAGAGCGGCAACGTGGCCAGGGAGCGGTAAAGTCCACCTCTCGCTATCTGGTTCTGCTGTTGCAGGCCACAGTCACGGCCACTCAGCTCCTCCAGCCGCCGTCCCCAGGTTCTTCAGGATATGGCTGGGGTTCCCCCCAGCGGCCGCAGAGGTTCCCCCGAAACATTAAGGGCAGGCCAGGCATTCCAAGAAGATGTGTAATAGTTCCCAGAGCTCCGCACCAGTCGGGAGGCCCCCGGTGGTATCACGCGCCCCCCCGGCCGCCACCTGCTAGGCCCGATGTGAGGGGGCCCAGGAGCCTGACAGCTCCGCCACTCTAGATCCGGCCGTCGCCGCGATCACATCTTCCACCCAACGCAGGGCTGGACAAGCTCTGGGGCCCCGTGGCGACGGAGGGCCCCCAATGGCAGCAGACTCACCAGCAGGCCCGGAGTAAGAGGAGCCCAGGATCTCGGGTCGCTCCCTCAGCTGCACCTCCGCGCGCCGCCACAGGCATACGGTCCGCCCACTGCAGGGCCGAACAACCTCCGGGGCGTAGTGATGACAGGAGTCCCCCGATGGCAGTGGGTGCCTCCCTGGCCGTAGTTGACTCACCCCCAGGCTCCAGATAGAGGTGCCAGGATCTCGGGCCACCTCCGCCAATGCGAATGCGACCGCCGCTGCGGTCACGCCGTCTCCTCACCGCAGGGGCGGACAACCTCTGGGGCACTATGTTGATGAGAGGTCCCCGATGGCAGTGGGGACCCCCCCCGGCTACAGGTGAGTCCACACCAGGCCCAAGGTATGGACACCAGGATCCTGGTCCGGCGGCTGCTGCGGTCTCCACAGGGCCAAACTACTTCAGGAGTTCCGCAGTACCGGGAGACACCCCCCAGGTAGTGGGTGCCCCTCTCGCCGCGGCCCCACCGAGCGGTGAACCCCGATGGGTCCCGGGAGCTCCGATCAACTCCTCCACTCCGATGCAGGGCGCCGCTGCGGTCCCGTGGTCTGTCCTCCGATGACACCGGACAGGAGCTACCCCTCATGGGAGGACCAGGATGGCAGGGGGGCTCCTCCTCCACCCACACGCAGTCTTCACTCACGACCGCAGGGGTCCTCAGCCGGCAGGCCGCAACCAGGCCGCAGCACCGGCCTCGCGGGATTACAAGTCTGACGATCCGCAGCCCGTCCACCTCCACCAGTCAGCGGCCGTCAGCCAGGCCACCTCCGGGTCCGGGAGAAGCCCTAGGCCACCAGGACTCCTGGACCTCTGTTTCTCGGTCCGAGCTCGACAGGATCTGCTGTTGAAAAGGATTTTCAAGCTGGGCCGGCCGGGAGCTGAAGGAGCTAACGTCCTGTCGGCCATGCTGCTTGGCCACGCCCCCGGTAATATTTATTTTTAATGTATATTGAGTTAATAATTAACTGTTGTTGTGGTCATCTCTAAATTATACAGGCCGCGTCCGTGTGGCTGACTGTCACAGACCCTGGTGCTAATAATTAAGTGCCGGTGCTGAGCACCAGAAATCACTTGATCAAATTAAACACTGAACAGAGGCCCGAGAGAAGGAATCAGATGTGAGCAACATAATAAATGTTGACCCACACTGATCACCGGGAGGCCCATTGATCGAATTAGTCTACCTGCGACAGATACTGAATAGAGCTTTTCAACTTTCAGCACGCTTGAGGTCAGGAACATCATAACATCATCACGCTTTTTCTGTTGTTTTTTAGTGGTTGGGGGGTGGAAATCATGCAAAAATTACCAGGTTAGAATATGAAAAGATGTCTTCAAATCCAAAAATCCATCTTTCTTTAACACACTGAAGTGTTTCAACTTCTGTGAACTTTGTTAAAAGTGTCAAGTTTTTAAACCACAACTGAGTAACCTTCCTGTGCGTGACCTTTGCCCTGACTACAATAGCACTAATGCTTAACTTATGCTATTGGTTCCTAGCGGGGGCACTTATTTTTTGCGACTGGCACTCAATTTACTAGTGCCACAGGCGGCCGTCACATTCCAGTCTTGTAAAAGTGGAAATGTCCCTTGGCTGCTTTTCCTTTTGCCAAGGACGCCAGTGCCTTGTGTTGATTTGAATGCCCAGCACCAACCCCTCCCAGGCATGCAAGTTCACCCCTTTCTCCCTGGCCTTGTCATGCACCACCCCCCTTTCAATCAGTTAGTGGACAACAGTTTATGGTGCATAAAAGTCCACAGTTTATTTTGAAACATGGATCATACATTTGCCAACTTCCTGGTTGGTCATTCTAGACCCATGTTTGCGTGTTATATCTCCCACTTATCCGTCCAAACATTGTCCGAATGGTTTTATCTCCATTTCTGACTGACAGCACTGACCCAGCGCGATGGCCCCTTTTTTCAGGTGTCTCGGGATTCTGCGGGTTCTAGGCTTCTCTTGCTACCGACTTTGTTGGCGGCCGTCAGACCTGGCCCGGGCTGCAAGTGCCGTTCAGCTTCCCTGCACCCTTGCTGACCGCTCGCCTGCTCCCCATGTCCCTGCCGTGTGGCATCCCAAGGACAATGTCTAAGCACCTCATCTATTCTGGCTGTCATTGTGTGCTGTCATCTGCTTCCCCTTGTCCCTGCCATGAGGCATCCCAAGGACACTGTGTGAGCAGCACTTCTACCCAGGTTACTCGTTCCTCTGGGTCTCTTTCTGTGCTGCCTCCGCCACGCTGCCAGCGCTGTCTCCATCTGAGATGGTGACTTTTTGTCTTGACCTTCACAAGACCCATCTCAGAGGCCTTGAGTTTCCTAAGGCTAGCCTTTGGTCATCTAAGTTATTCTGCTATCTTGCCATAGTTGGCCCTGACTTCCTCGTAATGCTATTTGTGCTGTCTTTCAATCCTGCGACTGAGGGGTGCTCCATTGACCCTTTGGCACAGACCCAGCGCTGTGCACGGCCACATTTTGCCATTGCTGGGTAGCCACCGGTTATGCATACTATCGGTTCTGTGGCCAATACTGCAACCCCCAAATTACCTGGCAATGCGCCCGCCCCAGAATTGCCTGCGTTACCACCCTTGAAAGCAATCCCTCCTCTGCACCCCATTGGGAATATTGTTCTTCTATCCTTAATATGAACCTGTGATTCTGGCAGGGGTTGATGTCCTAGTTAATTCAATTCTCGGGGTATTCTTTGTGACGTAGTTCACTGATGGCCCTGCTACTGACAGTACGAGCAGCAATGTGCACCTTCACCCTCCTATACCACTTCAGACCATTCAAAGCTCCCCTCCTGGCTTGGAGGGCAGGTATTAGTTCATTATTGTGTAGTGGCTTAATAAACAACAGTTGTATTCATCTCTCCTTTAGGCAGCATAGCCGCTCGGTAGAAGGCTGTTGCAGGTGCTGTTGTTATCTATGCGCTGGTGCCGAGTCTCCGCCATACTGCCTTTTAAACTGACGAAAAAAGCCCCAACTTTGCGGGCCTGGAAATAGTTTTTTCTTGTCTGAAGTGCAGCTTGGCCCGTGCATTAAATATGCGTCCCTCATTCTTGTAGAGAGCCACCCGGGCTCTCCTCTACAATGTATCACACAACACGCATCCATACACCCCTCGGAGCGGGCTCGACCCGAGGGGATAAATAAACGGCAGGAAACCGTTTGGGGTCTTCCGGCCAGTATCGTAGCCCAGGGGCGGCTCTAGGTTCATGGCGACCCTGGGCAGGGAGCGTAGGTAGGGGGCCCCCGGAGGAATGCCGGTGCGGAGGTCAGTGAAGAGGGGAGGGGGATCAGGGTGTTTGGAAGTGGAACAGAGCCGGAGGCCGCCAAATCCCTGCCAGGGGCCGCCACGCAAATATGTATCCATCCTCAGAGGATTATTATATTAAGGATATATTGGCGTGGCGGCCCCAGGGGTTTGGCGGCCCTGTGCAGGTGCACAGCTTGCACATGCATAAGGCCGCCCCTGCGTAGCATTAGTGTGGCATACCTTTATTCAGCGCTGCTGAGGCCATCACTCCACGTGGCCCCGCCGCACTACAATTCTGTTAGGCTGTTCCATAGTGGGGGGTGCTGGCAACCAAGCCTCCGTAACTGCCTGTCAGGATGTTCCCTGGTTCTAAGCCATTCTTATATAATTTTTTTTTGGGGGGGGGTGTCAAAGAAAATAAATCCCCCTGCTTGTAACAGTGTGGTGCTTATTTTCTGTGTGGGTGCTGTCGTTTACCGTGCAGGCGATGACCCCCTGACGAGAGCCCCGGGACCTTTCCCTCCATCCTGTGTGGGGTGCCTCTGCACTCCCCACCCGCCCGATCCACCAAGACCATCAATCATATACGTTTAAATCAGTGTATAAGTAATATTATCTAAGGCAGATGACTACCAGATCTAGAAGTCACAAGCCCCTGGTCCTGATATGCAGTCTAGTTTTATGATGCTCGTTCCAAAAACACCTATTCACGTTACAGGCAACACCATAGTTGGGGGTTCCTTACCCCATCAGATTTGATTACAACCCACTGAACCCTTTGTGCCACTTTAGAATAGCGAATGCCTGGGGAATCCAAACGCACCAAGGAGGCCTTTCCTGAATCCTGATGAATATGCGCTTTACTAATACACATGCTATGCCATGTCCTGGTATGTTATAATAATGCAGAGGGACCGTAAGTTCATAGCCTGTATACATGCAGTGCCTGGGCCCTTTCACCACCCTATTCCGGGTCCAGATAAATGTCCTTCCAAGCCTGTTACTCCTAAGAATTGCCCACCAGATACCAAATTATCAGTTAACTTAAACGTGAGGCCACGTGGGCTGTTCAAGTGGCGCAACGGGTCACGCATTCACCTAGCGTGTGTTCTGTCCATCGGTTCCTTCCATAGGATGTGCAACGCTAAGTGCGAACTATATATATCGCCGTATATGTATTTTGCAGCTTCAATAAGTGTTGCGAAGTGCGTTTGGGAACCCTGTGGTTACATGAGGACATTCATTCGCCATCGAAATTAGTAATACTACTAAGTGAGATTAGACCCTGGGGTGGCGGGAACCAGTATATGGTGTCGGAGCACTTTAGCTCATGCAACGTTGTACTGAGACCACCATTATCCGTGTTTTTACAGTGTCCTAAGATGGACGACTGTAACCAAGCCCCCTTCAAGGGGATTGACCGCACAGACCTGTCTTTTAATAATGAGGTGGGTAAGGGGGATTACGTGGGCAAAACTATCCTTGCCACCACTGTTGGGACCAGAACCCTTGCCTTAGCTTGCCGGTGACCCCAAATGCTCCATACATTGCCTCTGTGCCACCGATGCTGAACTGGTTTGAACTAGGACAAATTCATTTTGAATGGCAGGATATTGAGCCGATGAACCCAAGTAGCCATTATACGACAGTCACTCCCATGAGAATGGAGGCATTTTCGATATTATATACAACGGAGCGACAGTTCTTCCTTATTTATTGCAACTAATAACCACTGACCAAGCCAATAGTCCTGGCTTGTTGTAGGTATAATGTTACTCGTTGTATTGTATATCTGTATACAATGATGGAAGCCGCAAAATACCCAACAGGTGGAACACTATGTCCAGCACAGATTTTTAGCTTAAGTGTTTTTTAAGCCACACCCTTAATTACATGTAATTTTCTTCTCTTCCCACTTAAAGTCATGGCCCTGTCTACCACTATGCTTCCCACCCGACTTACTCCAATTCTCTAATTTAGCCCAGACAACGGAGGTTATTCTACATAAACCCGTTTCCTTGTATTCTTTGGACGAAGGAACAAGTTGAGTGTTGTAATCTTGTTATTTGTCTCTTTTAATCACGGCAGGAGAACCAGGGCATCTTTGTTATTGTTCCACTGTTTCTGTGGTTACTGGAAAGCTGGACGTTCTACTCCGGGCAGTTGGTCTTGAGCTGGCTCGGAGAGAGGTCACGCTTGACCACGAGGCTTAATAAAGCTATTTACTTCAAAAGTCAATGAGCCCTAGTGCTTTATATTCACAACATATTTTGGCAACGAGTTCCCGGCTCATTGGACCTAAAACACGCTTACCACAAGATAAAATTGCACAGTGATTCTAAACCTTTGACAGCATTTATTACTACGGAAGGCACATTCCAATTTACCAGAATGCCGTTCGGATTATGTTCAGCGGCAAGTGTCTTTCAGAGAGTAATGTCTGATGTGCTTAGGGGCATGAGGAATGTTATATTCTTCCAATACGATATTTTTGTGTATGGTGACACTAAGGAGAATCACAACTTGGCATTGAAGCATATTCTGAACAAAAGTTTGGAGGCAGGACTAAAATTGAGGAGGGAGAAATGTGTCTTTCTTGCAGAGAAAGTTGAATATTTGGACAAACGTGTTTAACTTTAGAAATATTACCTCCGTGTGTAAGATTCCTTGCAGTAACCTTCCTGTGAGTAACATGCCAGCTGGGAGTCCGCCCTGGTAACACTCAGGCACACCAAGCCGGTTAACTTTTCATCCTTAAAAACAGGTCAATGACTATTCCAGATGTGGAAGGGAAGTCTTCAGGGGATTAAATTAATAACCGTAACACAATGCTGCAAGCATGGCCTGGGAAGCGGGGAGTCATGCCAGATAATCAATCATGCCCCATTATCTCGGTTGCCCAATTAACTTCTCCAGCAGACTGTATCATTCTTTTTCCAAACAAGGAACAAAGTGCGCCGAGTCTTTATCTCAGTGCTCAGGACTTTCATTAACCCTGGTTTCCTAGCACAGCCATTTCCTTGCCTCTTAAGAACAGCCTCGGGAAACAACCTTTACAACGCAGTCATTACATCGCACTACCTTTACATAGCAGTCATTACATCGCAACATCCGTTAAATAGCATGTCATTACAACGCAGCCATTACATTGCATGTCACTACCACGCATGTCATTACAACGCATGTCACTACAACGCAGGCATTACATCCCAAGCCATTACAATGCCTACCATTACAACGCATAGTACCCTTACACTATCCAACACTAACCCTACTGTTGCACTCACTGGAGTTAGAATAGTAATTTTTACCCCTACACTATCCAACACTTACCCTACTGTTGCACTCACTGGAGTTAGAATAGTAATTTTTACCCCTACACTATCCAACACTTACCCTACTGTTGCACTCACTGGAGTTAGAATGTTAGTTATGTTATGTTATACTCTTTTATATATAGAATATCACCAAAATGACATCATCATGGATGAATTCCCTCCCAGCACCACATGTGAGCATGCCTGACCGAAGTCCTAACCTACAGAAACTTCCTTAATCGTGTGGGCTGTAATGTCCACTTGTCTACGCCAGTTCTAACAAGCCAGCGCCCGGCTATCCCCTACTTTTTGCTTTGACCGTACGGCCCAGCTGTCTGCCTCTTCCGGCTAGACCCCCGCCCCAGTCAGTAAAGCTTGTGTTTGTAACACCAGCAGCCCGTAAAAGGGGTGGGGGGGTTGCTTTACTAGTAAAAACAATTACATAATTTATTTGGTTTCATTAACCAGCTCTAAAGTCAGCTGCTCTAGCCGTTACTGAATACCAGTATTACCTCTGGGGCTGGCGGCCTAACTATGTTTGTTCACACCGCGTGTATTGATATCAGCCCACGCCGTCAAACATGAGAACAATAGGCTGCTACGGTGAGTAACTGCTGAGCTGCTTCCGACCCCACACCTGGTCATGGTGGTAGTGGGGATGTGGCTCTGGGAGGGGTTCTGGCACCACCCACTGCCGCTCCCGTTCTGTACAAGACATTCTCTCGCCAGCCCCCACTATGACCAAACAAGGCGGTAATAAACAGAGGTTGCACTGCACCCCCATCCCCTGTATGTCTTGCTAGCAATAGTCTCATTAATCCCGACCTGTGAGCATCTCAAATGCATGATGACACTCCTTGGGGGCACTTCCACACGCTCTGACCCACTCTGCAGTGTGCGACCTAGGCCGCTGGCCAACTCAAAGCGAGGCAGGATCTCCCTGTCGGACCATCCTGCACCTCGGTTGTGTCGCCTAATGAGCACCGCCACAATAGCTCAAGGTGTCCCTGTGACGTCCGCCCCTCTCGCTCCAGGTGACGGTTCATTCCTGATTTCCTGACCGTGCCACCCAGTCAGCGTTCCTGCCTCGTCTGTAGTCTGCCGAGTGTGACCGGCCATGTCCCCCTGCCCAGCACGTCGGTACCCCCTGCCCGTCATGTTTCCTTTATTTGTGCAATTTTATATAGCGCAAACTTTACCCGAAGGTGTCAGAGCGCTTTACATAGGATCCAGTTGAAAACATAAGGACTGACAGTTACATGCGTAAAAAGATTGCAAATTTTTGCATTACATAAGAACCAGTTGAAAGCATACGGACTTAGGATTACATGCGTTACAAAAAAGGTACAAAAGTCTCTGCTCTTCCCTAGTGTGGTGACGTCCATTCTCCTTACAAGGCGATGAGGTGATGGTCAGCTGTGGCCAAGAAAGAGAGTCTTGTCTTCGTCTGTCAGAGGCCTTCTGACAGTGATTAGCTTTTGGATACAGAGGAAGTAGCCTCATTACTCCACATTCTTGTTGAGTTTTTTAGTCCCTTTTACGGTTTTCTTATTGATGTGTGACATTTTGACACAGTTGAAGTTGGTTCATAAGGTCAGCATGGTGATGGGCCACGGGTAGCTGTCAATTGGGTTTGCAGAAATGTCAGCAAGTTTAATCGCAGAGTCTTTTTTTTGTCTGTCAAATGTCTTCTGGTAGTGATGAGTTTTGGATGCCTGCCGAGGCTGTAGCGTTCTGGCAGTGATGAGCTTTGGAGTCTTGCAGAGGCTTTAGCTTCCTGACAGCGATGAGTTTTGGGTGCCTGCAGAGGCGGTTGCCTTCTGACAGTGATGAGTTTTGGGTGACTGCCGAGGCGGTAGCCTTCTGGCAGTGATGAGTTTTGGGTGACTGCCGAGGCGGTAGCCTTCTGGCAGTGATGAGTTTTGGAAACCGAGTTGCTGTTCCAGTTTCACAAGGACAACATTGTGATGGGACGTGGGTAGTGGTCAAATGTGTTTGAAGAAATGTCAGCAAGTTTCCTGATCAGTGGGTTTTCTTTTTGATCCAATCCTTTGTAGAATGTCTTGTTGAGTTTGCAGAGATGGTCATCCAACATCTCAACGCCTAGGTCTCTGTGGAAGTCTGCTGTTCTTGTGAAGATAGGAGCAATCCGTAAGGCCTTGCTCTGTAGTCTCTGTAGGAGTGTAGGTCTTTCCAATGCTACGGGTGGCAGCCACTCCAAACTGGTGAAGTGTAAATCATTGTTGGTCGAATTATTGCAGTGATTGCCCACACTTTGCTCTGCATAGGCATTGACTTGGTCCTCAGGAGTGGGTACAAGGCGGCCAGTTTGGTTGTTGCTTTCTGGCAAGTCTTCTCTCTGTGGTTTCTTCAGCTGAGTTTGAAGTCCAGAGCCACCCGCAGGTAGGAGCTGCTGTTTTCCCAGTTGATCTCCTCTCCATTGAGGAGGATCTGGGAATGCTTCCTGTTCAGACTTCTGGTAAATAATGTTGCTGTAGTTTTACCTGTGTTTCGAGTTATCTGCCAGTTGCTGTACCATCGTAGAGTCTGCTGAGCGATGTCTCAAGGTTCTTAGCCACTTCCTTGTCGCTGAAAGATTGGGATATGACTGCAACATCATCGGCGTAAAGAGCAAGATCAGTCTTCTTTAAGTCCTTGGGGATATCATTTGTGAAAATATTAAAGAGGAATGGTCCAAGAATTGATCCCTGAGGTACTCCAGCAAGAACAGGGCGTGATATTGAGAATTCTTCTCGTACCGCAACGTGCAAGGTCCGTTCTGACAAGTAGCTAGATAGCAGCTGAACCAGGTAGCTTGGAAACTTGAGCTTGATGAGCTTGTAAAGCAGTCCCTTGTGCCATACTCGGTTGAATGCTTTGGTTAATTCCTGAAAGACTACTCCAGTAGACTTGTTGATGTTGAATCCATGGCTAATGATGTCACAACTCTGAGAAGTTGGTGATCTGTTGAGTGGTCTTTCCGAGCTGTTCTTTGGCAAGGAGGTTTTTGCTTGCTGCAGAGTCCATGAGACGAGTGAGGATAACTTTTTTGAAGAGCCTCGATTGGCCAGATAGCAGACTTATGGGGCAGTGGTTTGCAGGATCGAGTAGTGGTTTCCCACCCTTAGGGAAAACGACAACTCTTGCTTCTTTCCAGGTGTTAGGGAAGAACTGGTGCTGCATACACTCATTGAAGATCTCAGCAAGATGATCCACTGCGGCATCTGGGAGCATCTTGATGGCTTGGTCAGCTATTCTGTACTTTCCTGGAGCCTTGTTATTTTTCGGTGTCTTTAGCAGGGCCAATACTTCATCAGTTGAGCATTCCTCAATGGTTGCAGCTTCTGTTTCTGGTGGGTGCTCCAGGTGGTGATTAGCGACCTCTTGCTTGACTTTTGCTGCCAGTTTGTTAGCCTGGTGAGGCATGAAGGATGCCTCCAACATGTCAGCAAAGACCTCAGCCTTGTCCCTGTTGCTGCATGCCAGATGAGTCTTTCCTTGTATTGGTGGGTTTGGTTCCTTCTTCCCAGTCAAACATCGGGTCATTCTCCAGAGAGTGTTGTCCGAGTCCTTCAAGTTAGCTGTAGCTGCTGCCCATTTTCACCTCTGTGCTAGCTTATTTGCATCTTCAGCTGTCTTGACAGCTCATTGTACTTCTTCAGCAGGTCAGGGGTGCGATACCTTTGCCACTCTCTTCCGGCTCTGTTCTTGTCAGCTATCGACTGATTGATGCCTTTCGGGAGGTCGTAGATGGAGCAGCATTGGAGTTTCTGCTGGGGGACGCTGCGCTCAATAGCAGTGTGGACTGCAGCTGTGAAGTGGTGAACTGCCTGGTCAATTTCTTCAATGCAGCGTAAAGGGCTGGAGACCAGTGTCTCCTCCAGGCTTCTCTTGAATAGGCTCCAGTCTGCCTTCTTGTAGTTGGGCCCGGTGCCCTGTTGCTGGTCTTCAAGCCCATCCCCAACTGTGATCAGTACTGGGTTGTGGTCAGACGTCAGCGCTGTTAAGTTTTCCAGCTACATAGACTGGGAGAGATTCTTCATGACGACTATGTCCAGAACGACCAGTTTATGCAGTGCAGAGCCTGGATAGTGTGTTGGTTCAGTCAGGCTGGCCACTTCTAAGTCCTCCTTCTTTGAGCGGCAAGTAGAGCGTGTCCCTTACCGTTTCCAGTGCGAGAGTTCCAGCACTGATGCCTGGCATTAAGGTCTCCTACAATTAATATTGGGATGCTGGGTTCCAGTAAAGCATCCAGGTCTTTTGTGCATAGCTTGGCTGACGGGGAGTAGGCTGCAATCAACCGTAGAGGGCTTGCAGATGTCTGGATCTGTATACCAGTTGCTTCAATACTCCCCACTGGTGGTAGTGCGATCTCATGGTGCTTCACTTTAGTGCTGACAATCACCGTTGTTCCTCCGCCCTTTGCTCCAGTGGTACGATCTGTGCGGTACACCCTGTGGTTTGCTAAGTTGAGCTTCTGGCTTCCTTGGAGGTGGGTCTCAGAGATAAGCCGAGGGCCGTCTCTCCTAACTTCTACGGAGTCCAGGAAGAAGGAAGCACCCAGGCTCCACATAGCCAATCACAATGCTGCAATGCAAATTAGCGCAGTGGATTGGCGCTCAGATGGGGACTGGGAACCTGGACATGTTCCCCACCAGGCTGTGTAATGACTGTGTGGCTGGGCCCAGACAGCCGGCCAAGCAGTCATGTGCACTCAGTGTGCACAAACCACTCCTTCTCCTGTGCCTCCAGCCCCGCCCTTCCCTGACCCAGCTCCTACCTGCGACAAATAAAATGATAATAACAATATTATTATAATTTTATTTTTCCTGCTCGAAGAGCGATGGGGTGACGCTCCTCTGCCTAAGTTGAGGAGCCACCCCTGGCCATGCCCTCTCTGAGGCTGGCTTTTAAATTTGGAGCACTAAAGTCAAGCCCGTCTGCACCCATCCATGCCCGCACGGCGCCAGGGATGCTGCCAGTTTCGAACCAATGCAAAACAACAATTGATGAAAAGAATGCAGAACAATGTCATACATTCACCCCAGTACAGAGATCTGGGCCTAAATCCATCGTTTTTTTGCACTCCAGACCACCCCAGTTCAGACATGGCCATATGCAAATCAGCCTTGACCCTGTGCCTCATGGGAACAGTCCCGCCCCAACTGCCAAGCCAGGTCTCGAACCAACACACATTACCCTCTATGCTCCTAGTTTCTCTTTGTCACAGCTACTTGAGCTCCACCACAAGGGTTAGAAGATGGAATGCACCAGGTCTGACGTAACGCACAATACATGCTTTCAGAGTTCTAATTGCAATTTTTAAATTAACTTGCTGGATGACTCATACATCCCCTTTTTGGCAGTGGGTGAGCCTAAGGGCAAGGCAGTGGGCTCTAACACTCATTGTCAGGTTTCAAGTGCTTTAATAAAGGCTTGCTCCCTCCTTATACACAAAGCCAAAGTCCATACGTTTATAATGGCTCTCCATCTTGACTGCTTATTTGTCATGGAAACCTGGGCCCTGATTTGGTTGTGGCAGTCTCTCCGGGCTATGTCATCTCTGGACTGGACTGCCTCAGGTGGGAGGAGCTGGCCTGGCAATTATATTTGAATTGTCTTTTAATTGTACACTAGAACCATGATGTCATTAGAGCCTGCTGAAGTGTCTTTTTTTAGACTGAAACACACTGCCAACCCTGTTCTTTCAGGTCCTTTGATGTATTGCCAGGACCACGTTCTCATTTCCTAGAAAGGATAGAAATGTTCCCAAGGACCTCTTTAAAGAGGTCTGAGAGCTGCCTCAGCCTTCCACTCAAGGTTTTATCGCAAGAGTTTTGAGATGAACTCGCCATCTAAATCAGAGATAAAATCTTATATTCTGAATGTAACCCCTCTGGGGGCGCAATTTGTCCACTGCAGTGTCTGTAATCTCAACTCATCCCTCGCGGCTTTCAGTCCTTCCCCTATCTTGGTGCAGAAAATGAAGGAGCTCCTTATGAGTCTCAAGTCAGGGTCTCCAGCTGACCCCTGCCCACCCAACAATCTGCATCTGGCCCCAAATCTCATTGCAGATACTCTGCTGGGAGCGCTTAATCACTCCACTGACATCCGTATTTTGCCTCATCCCTGGAAGGAAGCCACATCTGGATCCAGATGATATGAAAGGTTTCGCCCAATCTCGCTGCCCCCCACACCTGATAAAATATCAGAAAATTATCTTAATCAGGAATTTGGGAAACTGATCGACACCCGTGGCATTCTTGACCCTTTGCAGAATGGGTTTAAGAGCGGCCACAGTACGCAGACAAAACCACTGGGTATGGGCTCCCAAGCAGCAAGGCCAAGCCACAGCCTAATGTATCAAAGAAACAAGCGCCAATGCTGCCAGTTTAACACAATTTCCACTAGCTTAACGTCTCACAATCGATTTAAACACAAAGTGAGGGGATCAGTGTCTCTTGAATAAATCTTCAATTTTATTTCATTGATAAGTTTTCTTTTTTTTTTTTTCCTGATTATTCATTCTATTTTCAATTAGAAAAACATTTATAACATACAAACATTAGAACACATTTTTAATGTACATTTCAAACACTCCCCACCCTCTCAGACATTGTGAATCACAACCACTCACAGTCAATCACTCTCACACACTTTCTAGAACACAGAAATATTCCCAACACTTAGATACAGTTCAGTATGAATTCAATATGGTGCCATAGACAATTGTTCAAATCATTTGTGAGTTCTTTTATCAACACTAAGACACTTTTTAGGTCGAGCTGATGTTGCATTCATGCGAAGCATGAATGCATCAGCTCGACAACTTATGCTGCCCGTATTCAGGAGAGTGGACAGCTACCAGACGCGCGCTTTGACGAGGTCGGATTTCACCTCGGGAGCGAGCGTCTGATAGCTGCGCATGCGTGGTGCAAGCCCTGGCTCTCACACAGACACAGACAGCCCCCACCCCTCTGCATGCACGCACGCACACACACAAACACACAGGCGCGCGCATGCACACGCAGGCATACAGCACACATACAGGCACACATACAGGCACACTTTCCCCTACCTCGCATTCTCTCACAATCACACACAGTCACGCATGCGCACACACTTTCCTTCGCGCACACACACTCCCACCTCCCCACCCCCCCAGGCATACACACACGCACGCACGCACTTCACATCAGCCCTGGGCCCCACTCACCGACTGCGCTCTTCCGGCGGGGCTCCTCACGGCGCGGCGCATCTCATCCTCTAAATCGGGGCTCCCTCAGGTCAGAGGAGCCCCGCAACAGGCGCCACACTCCTCCTTCTCCCCGGCCACCTCCTGGGGACCCGGGCTACCCCGGACGTCAGGGCGCTCCATGCGCCGGCAGCTCGCGGACCTCGGGAGGCGGGACTTCCGGTCGGCCGCGAGCGGATTGGCCGGCCGGCCAAGAGCTACCGGGTCGCCGCGGGCAGCGCGGCGGCACTCTCGCGATCAACACAACAACAGGAGATGTGCACGCGACTGGCTGCTTGCGTCTCGCGTCTCTTCCGCCTTGTTACACCCTGCTTTTACTCTACGTAGTCTGTCTAGTACTCCTGCCTCTCCCATTGCGGAAGTTTCCTACTTGTGACCGGTATCTAAAAGATTGCATCTCTCTAGGAAATAATTGTGAGATTCAGAATGTACAAAATGAACTGATCCCTTTTGTGTGCATGCATCCGGCTCAAGCAGGATTGGGGTCACGCTTAGTTTAAGTGGGAGCCACACCTATTTTAAGATGTCAGAGCCACTCTCTATGCTGATTGTAGTGTTCCTGCTGTGTTAAGATCTTGTGTGACTCCCGTTATTGAATCAGAACACAGTAGCTGACCCTAGGCAGTTCTGCGGGGCGCTGTTTAAAACTCAAGTTTCCAGTTCTATGCAGGGGTAGCGCATTCATTCTATTTTTGCTTTGCATTCTGGGACTTATAGTGCAAGTTTTACCATTGTGATCAACAAGACTAGAAGTCCCAGGATGTAAAGTAAAACCCTGAACTGTATTTGATAGTCACGTAAGGACCCGGGGAAATTGAGCGTTCTACCATTGCAGGTAACTACGGTTGAAGCATTGCAAAGCTAGTGAATGCTATAGTAATTTGTATATTTGTCTGTTCAGGATCTCACCAGAGTGTCATAAACGGCCCGACAGATATAGAAGGGATGTCCTACCGTATTTACAGTATACCATAGCTTGTGTTTGCCATCGATGTGGCAAACGTCATTCACCACCCCGGACATTTGCCCTTTTCCTAGTTAGCACAGGTGTCACTAGTGGGAGCGTGAATACATTCGAGATCAGCAATCGATTGGTAGGCCTGGTCCCCCTCTGACGTGGCGGCTTCCTCTGCTGAAGCCTGAAGGCATTATATTTCAGAGTGGGATGGGAGTAGGAATGCCGTTATGGCACAGGAGAGCACTCTGCTCGGGGCTGGTAAAAACCTATTAGCAAGCTTTTTGCTCCTACATACACAGCATGCATGTCTTCGGGCGAGGCGGTCAGGTGCGCCTCTGATTTAGCAGATTTTATTAGTTTTTTGCTCCCTCCTAAAATAACTTATTCCGAGCCTTTCTATGTGAGCAGGGGTTAATGTCAGAAACTTCAATTCTCGCCTTTGTTTGTTTTACTCCTTGGGGAATGGTTTCACTTTGAAAAGTTGCCATCGCTTCGCCGATTAACAATACATTATCGCACACGATTCATAATTGGGTTAAATACGAATCTTGTTAAGTTCACGGCTATTGCTTTGCTGCTGACAAAGTGAGAGATTGCTTTACATTGGTATAGTAAATGTTGCCCGCTCGTTACTGCTTGGTTGGGCAGTCCGATCTGTTCAGATACCACCTGCGAAATCTGTGCTATGACAGCCCCCCTCTGCTCGGCCTTAATACATTTGGCACCCACTTAGAGATTACCTAAGAGCTGGAGTGACCTGTGAGACTTCTATGTCTATGCCAAGGGGCCATTGATTTCCTGTGTGGGTCAGACAAGCCTCCTTTGCAGTCGTGGGTGGGGTTCTAACGGCCATTTGCACACATGAGCGCAAGATTGCGTGGCGCGTCAAGCCCCTGCGACTCCCATGAACCTTCTGCACCAGCACTGTGAAATATGTACCCAAGTGCGGCATAGACGGAGCCCTAGGGGTGAAACACTCACAGAAGCATAGGTGCTGACATCAGACCCCATCATTACCCACATGGGTGGATCTACCAAAACATTCTGGATCTTTGATTTATGTGGTGTCAGACCCGTGTGCTTCTAATGATGGGCTCTTGAGGCCTTGCTTTGCACTCATGGATGAGGGGCTCCAGCCAGAGCCATTAGCTTTTTTGCCATTTCCAGATCCATCAGCATAGATTGCTAGGGTGGTTCCAGACCCTCTACACCCATAGGTGGCTCTTGCAGTAACTTTGATGGAGTTGTACATTGAATCCCTTGCATCATGACAATCGTTGATCACTCCACTTAAGGAACTCCTGTCAAAGTGACTTTCAGAGAAGTTTTGAGAGGTCTGTAACATGATCGAAAAGCAGGAATTCTCTTTTAATTCAATGAACAACAGTTGAGAATAGATTCATTTGTATCCACTATTTGAATGCTCTTCAGATTTCTTGGCCTGATGAGCTTGAAGACGGTGTGCACTCCCACTTCTATGGTGCCCCTGCCCACACCACAAATATTTGAAGTCAGCAGAGTCCCTTGTGGTAGAGTAGTTCTACTATGAGCATAGCTGAAGGGTTAGGAAGTGGTTGAGGTTTTCGTTGACAGGTTGGTGGAAGTCTCCGAGGCAGCCCACGCCGCTGTGCTATGATGACTTCCCCAGCAGGCACTTTACGAGAAGAGTAACGCCAAAAGGCTCACCTGACTATGGTGACCTCCTCAGCATTATTTTGTTTTTGTGAAACGAACACTAAACTGGGGGCCAGCTTATAAACAGAAGTAAAACTCAAAAAGTCTCTGGCATGCTGGCAGTTTCCTCCCAACGTAAAGGACTTTTTGGTAATTTTTCATACCTCGGATCACCATCACCAGGCCTTGTGTGGAGGGCCCAGAAAGAAAAAAAGATCAGAAAGCACATCTTAATTAGGGTGAGCTTGGAAAACTGAGAAGCTAGCTAGAGTTTTCCAACAAGTAGTGCTAGCTGTGTGTCCACTAGTGAAAACTCACAAGTTTTCCACCACCTCTGAACGAGGTGAGGGAGCTGGGGCTTCGGCGGATTGGCACATGCAATGGTTTACAACAGGTATGCTATAGGTGTCACATTTGCGAAAGTTATAACTATTGGCATTGTAAATGACAAAGCTATTAATTTAGCTATTTTCAAAAACAACATATAAATAAAAAAAAATTGTCATTTACAAGACCAATAGCTCAAACTTTCCTAATGCGAGACCTATTGCATTGCAAATGCTTGTTTCAACTTCTTATGGCATCCTACAAGACAAGGAAAAATGTGTTCTAATGTTTGTATGTTATAAATGTTTTTCTAATTGAAAATAGAATGAATAATCAGGAAAAAAAAAAGAAAATAACTTATCAATGAAATAAAATTGAAGATTTATTCAAGAGACACTGATCCCCTCACTTTGTGTTTAAATCGATTGTGAGACGTTAAGCTAGTGGAAATTGTGTTAAACTGGCAGCATTGGCGCTTGTTTCTTTGATACAGTACGCAGACAGCACTCACTGCAGCTATTGACAGTATCAGGCACCGGGTTGATAGGGGCGGGCGGCTGTCTTAGTGCTGCTGGACTTGTCAGCTTGCAAAAACAACAGGTGATGGACCGAATGAGGATCAATGTCACACATTCAACCCAGTCAAAAGATCTGGGTCCTAATCCATCGTTTTTTTGCACTCCACACCACCCTGGGTTAGACAATGGCGATATGCAAATCAGCTCTGACCCTGTGCCCCATGGGAACAGTCCAGTCCGAACTACAAAAGCCATGTCCTTCCCAGAACGGAATCAAGCATCCGAGGACCGGACCGGTTTCGAGGTAACACCTCTCATCAGCCCGGCTAGCTTGACTCCAGTGGTGTGGAGTGCCTAGGACCCACGTCTGGGCATCCCCAGTACACTTATAGCGAGTTTGCAAAAACAACAGGTGATGGACCGAATGAGGATCAATGTCACACATTCAACCCAGTCAAAAGATCTGGGTCCTAATCCATCGTTTTTTTGCACTCCACACCACCCTGGGTTAGACAATGGCGATATGCAAATCAGCTCTGACCCTGTGCCCCATGGGAACAGTCCAGTCCGAACTACAAAAGCCAAGTCCTTCCCAGAACGGAATCAAGCATCCGAGGACCGGACCGGTTTCGAGGTAACACCTCTCATCAGCCCGGCTAGCTTGACTCCAGTGGTGTGGAGTGCCTGGGACCCACGTCTGGGCATCCCCAGTACACTTATAGCGAGTTTGCAAAAACAACAGGTGATGGACCGAATGAGGATCAATGTCACACATTCAACCCAGTCAAAAGATCTGGGTCCTAGCTTTCAACATTGGCTCACCCCTGCCCTGGTACAACATCTTCAGCAAGCTGGAGGGAGAGTAAAAGCCCTCAATCTTCTATTCTCTTTTCTTATCAAGAGAGTGCAAATTGTTAGCTGTGGCAACTTTAAAGTCAAGACATTTAGTCTCCTGTGCATGACTCCACAGGTCTCATCTCTTAGCCCAACCCTCTTTAATTTGTTTGTCACTCTTGCAGAACTGATATGCTCATTCGGTTTCCGAGTCCTTTCGTATGAGGATGACACACAAATCGTTGTGTCGCTTTCTGACAATCTGCTTCTGGTAGCTAATAAGTTTATTCAATGCATGACCAGCATTAGCACTTGAATGAAAGACATCTTTCTAAATCAGAAAAAACTGAGATGCTGGTGTTTGGGGCACAGGATTATATTTGAACCAATACTTGGTGTGCGCAGGCCTGCGGCCACCGTCCCATTCCTCTCAAGTCTGCTTAACCTCTTGGTGTTCTCTTTGACACTACTCTGAACTTTGAGTTGCAGGATAACCGTACTACGAGTACATATTTTTACATGATCAGAGCTTTCAGGAAAATCTTATCATTCATTCCGTTGGAAATGCGACATTCGGTAGTCATTGCTTTAGTTATCTCAAGCCTTGACCACTGTAATACATTATACCTGGACATTAACAGTTAGTCCCTAAACAAACTTCACATGATTCAGAATGCAGCTCCTTGCCTCATTCGGAACATTCCGAAGCGTTTTTCAGTCAGAGAGGGTATTTGTGCCCTCCACTGGCTTCCTGTCATAAAGGGTATCTCCTTTGAGGCACTAAAGCACTTTGCCTGGTTTTTCTAGCCCTTCGTCATCATGGATGTAGACATCTCACCACTCTCTGCAACTGGTAATCACAAGGCAGAACTCTCACATCTTCCTCAGACATAAAGGTGATTAATCCTAGTTTTCATAAAGTCAGATGAGGTGGCTGTTCCCTCTCTGCTGTGGCTGTCAAGTTGGGGAACACGACTCAAGAAGGAGATCCACACCAATTTATAAAAATAGCAAGTGTTGTTATATTTGTTTAGGCATCAGAAGAAAATTGTTCAGGTAAGTACGTTTTTAAATATGAATTCTTTTAAGTTCAAAAAGTCGACACTATGCAATTTCTGGAGGCTGCAAAGTTATCCTATGGGAGGAAAAGTCAATGCAGCATTCAGTTGTAGTCGTTCCAGGATTGGGAGCACTAGTCACCCAAAACAAGAAAAAGAAGGAGAAAAGGAATAAATGGACTGAGGTTCTAAGTTTAAACCCTGTAGTCTAGAGTCAAGCGCAAGTCTTGTCTCTTGAAGCCATTACACACACTGAAGGATGTCATGCTTCATCATCGGCTGGTTGCTCCTATGCTTGCTGCAATGCCCTACAGCGGATATATTTTATTGATACTGCCGTATGATGCGTGAGGGTGTGAGATAGAGGGTTCTAAGAAAAGAAGTGTGTGAGTGAGTGAGTGAGTGTTAAAACTAGCTATGGGATACTGAAGTGAATTGAGTTTTAATATAAGGGTTCCCTTGACATGTTAAATAGACAGTGTGTCCACAGAGAGGACTACATTGACTCCCACTCTGTGCAATTGATTTCCAATTTTCTCTCTCTCTATACTCCTAGGTAGCAACAGGAGCGGCCTTGTAGTTGCCCACAATGGTGGTTCGCTCCCCCTGTGCAGGGTTTTTGATCCATTGACAGTCTCTTTTAACTTACTTCACTAGTTCTGAAGAAGCGCCAGGTATCGTTTTGACCACTTGGATGGCACGAAACATGTTGACCTGAAGTTACTGCGGCACATTATGCCCCATCAGTAACACCAGACCAACGGGTCTTTTTAACCTGGCAAGGGAACCCTTATATTAAAACTCAGTTCACTTCTGTATCCCTTTGCTAGTTTTAACACTCTCTCACTTATTTCTTAGAACCCTATATCTTACACCCTCACTCATCATATGGCAGTACCAATAAAAGATCTACGCCAAATCAAATCTTCGGGGGACCCGTAGGGCATTGCAGCTCCGGCCCAATGAGGAGCAACCAGCTGATGATGAAGCATGACATCCTTCGGGGTGTGTGAGGGCATCAAGAGACAAGACTTGTGCTTGCCTCTAGCCTACAGGGTTTAAACCTAGGACCTCACTTGGTTTATTCCTTTTTCTCCTTCTTTTTCTTGTTTTGGTTGACTATCGCTCCCAATCCTGGAAAAGCTACCCCCGTTTGAATTGAGATTAACACAGGTAGCCCTGGCACTGGATCATAATCAGCTCCCAGTCCCCCCTCTCTTGTGATGCATTCAGTTATAGTACAGCAACTGAGTGGTAGGCAAGGTCCAAGGTAGCACCAGCAGAACACCACCAGTGGCACTAGGGCGGCCAGGTATTGAGGTGCAAAACAGCTTAGGGTGCCCAATGTTATTCTATAGAGATTGGTCGCAGTGAAAAGAGGCAGCAGGAGGGGACTGGGGTACTAGTCTGATGAAACCAAGTAGCTTTGGTTCTTGTGATGTTGGGGAACTTTGGGACACCTTTGGTCCTCTTCGCCTCAAGACGGGGCAGTCGGTGTCTTTAGGTGCCGGGTTTCTCCATCAGGCAACATAGCACGGTTGAGGGGGCCTGCCAACAGAGGCTTCAGGTAATGTTGGGGAGTTCACGAGGAGTCACTCCACAGTGGACTCAGTACTTTGTGGTCTTGGGGACCACGTTGACATCGTTGGCCCACTTCGACATGGGCTGGGGGGCTCATGTGCAGTGGTGCTTGGCAACGTCAGGTTTTGGCGGGGCTGGAGTTATCTTGGTCCTTCTTTTGTTGTCTGCAGGATTCAGGGGACAGTTCTGCTGTCACTCAGGAGATCTTGGTTCCTGGACGAATGCAGGCAGGTCTCCCCGGTCTTGGGGGCTCAGCAGCTGCAGGACAAGGCGACTTTTGTTTCAATACACAAAGTCAGCAGGCCGGCCGGCAGTAGCGGGGTCTTCTGTTTTTGCTGTGCAACTCTTCTCATCCGTCTTCTTTCTTCAGATCATCAGAATCTGCTCTTCTGGTGCCAGGGGGTCCCCTGAATACTCAATTTAGGGGTGTTAGGGGAGTGTAGGGTAGTAGCCAATAAGCTAGGGTCATTGCACCCTTCATATGACCACTTCCTGTTGGAGGTGGGCATAGCCCTGCCCCAGAATTCCTAAGTATGCCAGCACAAATGTGGCTACTTCTGAAAAATCATATCTGTAGTATTCTTATTTATGTCACTGTTAGAATTGTTGCAGGTCATAGTAGAATGTATGTGGTATTCTGTTCTGGGAGGTTGGAAAGGAGAGTTGGGACAAGACGGTTGTACTTATGCTTACTCCTATCTGTGGTTGTTAAGCTGTCTTATTTCCTGAATAAATCTTCTTTGTGGAACCTGCGAATTCTATGCCTCTTACTACATTGAATTTGGCGACGTTTGGGAACATGAGGATTTAAAGGATACCAGACAGCATTCACTTTTGTATGCCAGAATATTGAAGAATATGGCATTCACCCTAAGGATCATTGGAACTTTATTAACAACGAGACAGTAACTGTCTGGTAACGTACTTTTCATTTTTTATTTAGCGCAATTCTATATTTCTAGACCTAGCGTTTGACACTCCTGTTTTGCGCTGACAGTCTCTTTAAAGTTTGCGTACATATTTAACTTGTGGAGTATTTTCTAGTGAAGCCATTGTATTTTCCTTGAGCCAGCAAGCCGCTGTCTACTTAAACCATTTTGAGACTGTTACCTTTATGTTTCATGGTTTTCTACATCCGTTGTCGACCGCATTTATCAAGCGGTGAAGAACATTCTCTTTGCGGCATCTTTCAAACGGCAGCACGTGTCTCTTCAGCTCCTCATTTGTTGTACACACACTGGAACGTTACTGCACAAACAGTTCTTATGCTTGGTTTATCTCGTTAAGCATTCTGGGATCTTATTTGTCAAGTTCACCCAACGTAATTGACGTAATCTACGTGCCACCATCTCTGGATTATTCTCTGGATAAGAATTTCCGACATATGATCAGTATCAGCGTTTAAAGTATTTATAAGCATATTTCTGCGCATATATTACGTGTGTGCTATACGTATATACTTTACTATAGTTACATTTACTTTTGATTTTCTTTGTTTTCTGATTATTTGCGCGTCGTGGTGATGCGCACACCTTTTCTTTATCGTCAACACTCTGAGGTACTTTTCACAGCTTATATTTTATAGCCATTTTATTTTATTATTTTTAGTTTTTCTTCAAATTCTAATGGCTAACATTGCTGCACCTCCTCATTTCTTACAAAAAGCAGGTGAACCTAGTATTGAATGGGATCTTTGGTTTCCTATGTTTGTGGCATATGTAGAGGTTCTAGAAAAAGATGGCTGTTCAGCAAAAAGAAACTAGCACTTCTTAGACACTGTTTGGGTGGTGCAGGTATTAGCGCCAAGAAACTAATCAGTGATAGTGCGCTCAATAAATAATTTAATAACATAACATAACATAACAACATAACAGGTATAAAAGAATTTGATAATCTTCCTCCCATTGAAGATGCGGGTGATATAGATGTCTTTGAGAAAGCCACTAGACAAATGAAGATTCGTTTTGGGAAGAAAATCAATGTAGTGATGGAAAGATTTAAATTCTATTCATGTGCACAAAAAGTGGAAGATTCTATAAAGGATTACATCATAGCTTTACGTTCCTTAGCTTGTTCTTGTGCTTTTGAAACAATTTCATATGAACAAGTCCTCAGGGGTCAAATAATGATGAAAACTAAAAGTGAAAAAATCCAAGAAAGACTTTGGTTAGGCTCGGAATCTTCACTGACTGCTGTCATCAACATTGCAAAAGGATTTGAACAATCAGAAAAATTTGTAACTGAAATTAGAAATCAAACTTCAAAGGTACAAAACATAGAGCCTGAAGTTCTTTAGTTAAAAACCAAACAAGTACTAATGCCAATCAAAAAATTTTCATCAAGAAAGATGTTGACAAGAAAAGTGTTGACAAAAAATCTTACTTTAAAAAGAATACTATTGTTTGCTATAGATGTGGCAGCTCCAACCATGTTTGTAATTATAAAGGGTGCCCTGCGTGGGATAAAGTGTGTGTGAAAAGTAAAAAAAGGGGCATTTTAGTAATGTTTGTTGTTCCACCCAGAAAGTTAATTACATTTCTTACGAAGAAGAAGAAGTTCTTCAAGGTTTAAATTGTATACTGTCTGTAAATGAATCTGAACAAAAAAAGTTTCCCTCATGTACAACAATGATTGCTGAGAAACCAATCCAGTTAATGGTAGACTCATGTTCGTGGTACAGTATTATAGGGAAAAAGTTGTTTAATGACCTTATGGGCACAAAAAATGATTTCTTCCTGACATTCAACCAGGGGGGTATTCGGGACATAAAATTGATCTTGAAGGTTTTTTGAGGCAAATATTGAGTTTGGAGGTAAAAGAACTAAAGGTAAAGTGTATGTGGCTACAAAGGGAGTACCTATTTTAGGTTGGCCACATCAACAGGAGTTGGGTATAAAACTTGATCCTAATGCTCCTCCTTCAGGAAGTGTTGTGTATACCAATAGTGAGGCGTATGTTAATAGCATCAAAGAGACATACCCCAATGTGTTTGACAATGCATTAGACAAATACTCTAACTTCGAACACAAAATTATTCTCAATGATAGAGCCATTCCTGTAAGAAATAAAGTCAGAAATGTACATTTAGCTTATAGGACCAAACTTAAGGAGATGTTAAATGATTTTGTTCAGAAACATATAATTGAGCCTTTTGAATCGTCCCTGTGGGTTTCTCCCATATTTTTATCACTCAAGAGCACAGGAGACCTCGTCTATGTGTGGATCTCCGAAGTTTAAACAAAGAAATTTGGATTGACAAACTTCCCCTTCCCAATATTCGTGAACTAATTTCCACTTTATCTGATGCTACTGTTTTTTCCACAATTGATTCGGCAAGTGCCTATCATCAGGTGGAGTTGCATGATGATTCCAAGAAACGTACTGCTTTTGTAACTCCATAAGGCATGTTTCAGTTTTTACGCATGCCATTTGGCTTAGCCAGTGCAGCTTCGGTTTTTCAACAACTAATGAAAGATCTTTTGGAAAATTGTAAGGGAGCTATTGCGTTCCAGGACGACATTTTAATTTTTGGGAGTAATTGTGAGGTACATGACAAGAACTTAGATTCTGTATTGAGAACTATTCAAAAGTAAGGTCTTACATTGAAGTTTTCAAAACGTAAATTTAGACAAAATAAGGTTGAATATCTAGGTCACGAAATATCTAGTGACGGAATTAAACCTAAAGTCAACCATGCACAAAGTATTACTAATGCTCCCACTCCTACTTCAAAGGAACAATTGTTGTCGTTCCTCCGTCTTACAGAATTTTATGGAAAATTTGTACAAAATTATTCCACCATTGTTCATCCATTACGGTTGTTATGGAAGAAAAATACAAAATACGTGTGGGGCAAAGATCAAAAAGAGTCATTTGATACTCTTAAAATGTTTTTTTGTAGATGCTCCATTTTTAAAACCATATACTGTGGGCAAAGAATCATAGTTTGTGTTGTTGCTAGTAATGTCGGTCTTGGAGCTGTTCTGATGCAGAAATACAAAGCAGGTGAATATGTTGTATCATATGCTTCAATAACACTTTGTGATTCAGAATTTAATTACTCTACTATTGAGAAAGAATTATTAGCGTGTACTTGGGCCGCTCAGCATTTTCGTCAGTTTTTGTGGGGCACAAAATGTTCTTTGAGGACAGATCATAAGCCCTTGATTAGTATGTTATCAGCTAGAGGAGGTAGAAGGCTAACTGCCCGTTTGGCAAGACTGGCGGCTAAATTGCAAGAATTTCGTTGTGAGGTTGAATATGTTCCAGGCCCTTTTAATGTCCATGCTGACTGTATGTCATGTTTGCCTATTGGTAATTTTTCTGATTCTGCACATAGTGAAGAGTGTGATGTAGCCTACAACATGGATGATGTCAATAAGAATTTAGGGGAAGAACATTCCAATGTGATCTCTGAAACTAAGTGGAAGGAAGCTATGGAACAAGATGATGTTTTGAAAGAGGTTCAAGTGTTCCTGAGTAAAGGTTGGCCTGAAGAAAGAAAATTAAGTGGTGAATTAGCTTCATTTTTTAAAATTAAATATGAGCTCATGTTTGATCAAGGAATGGTTATAAGGGCTGACAAAATAGTACCTCCAAAGAATCTCAGGGGGTTTATTTGTAAATTAGTTCATGAAGGTCACATGGGAATGTCTACAACCAAGGGAAGGATCAGAGAATTTTATTGGTGGCCGGGCATAGACTGTATGGTTGACAGATGGGTTAGGGATTGTTCACGGTGCACTCAAAGTGATAAATCAGTCAAACCACTTACTGTTGATGTCACTCCTGTTGAATATGCTCAGGGTCCATGGAGGAGGTTAGGCATCGATATCATTGGTCCGTTTAATTATCAGTCAGGCAATGATATGTATGCTTTAGTCCTTACCGATTATTTTTCGAAGTGGCCTGAATTAAACATTGTTGAGAAGGTTACCTCTGAGAAAGATATTGAGTTTCTTGATGAAGTTTTTTGTCAGGAATGATTGCCGGAAGAACTAATTTCCGATAATGGTCCACAATTTATAAGCAAGGAGTTTGAGTCTTTTCTGAATAGTTGTGGTATTTTGCACAAAAGAGTTTCAAATTATTTTCCTCAAGCAAATGGTCAGGTGGAACGTTTCAACAGAGTAGTAAAAGAGTCTTGTCAGCTGGCCATAAAAAGCGGGTTGAAATGGAGAAAAGCATTGCAAGCAACTTTACTAACTTATCGCACTTCTCCAAATTCTGTAACTCGTTTATCTCCTTTTGAAATGTTACGTGGCAGAAAACCTGGTTCCAAACTCATGCCATGGTGGTTAAAGCAAAATAATTCTTACAATACTGATTTGGATTCAAGAGAAGTTAGAGAACGTGTAAAAAAGTATCAAGAGAAGATGATAAGATATCATTCTAAAGGAAGATCTAATGTGTCCAAATTGAAAGTGGGTGATTTTGTGCGTGTAAAATTTGGAGGACAGGGTAACAAAAACATTTCTAAATGGTCTGATCCTGTAAGAATTACTGACATTTTTAGTAAAGCTGCTAGAGTAGAAGGTGGAAACATTTGGAATTTCAGACGCATTTCTGTATGTAATTCGCACGTTACAGAAACAGCAGCTATGTATTCCAGAAACCACACCGTCAAATTTGATAATCGGGAAGCAGCTTCTTCTGTTGATTCTTTTGAAGGAATTGATGGATTTCCTGGTTCTCATAAAGCTTTTGATAATTTACAGTTCCAATCTAATAATATCTTTGAGAATGTTGAAAATAGAATTTTGGTCGAAAGTAAAGGTACTAACAACGATGTATCTGAAGATATAGTTGAAGCTGTTTCAGATCATTCCTCAATAGTCGAACCTAATGTTGACTCCACAAGGAAAAGCTCATGTGTTAAACATTCTCCTTTCAAATTTAAAGACTTTGTTCGATTTTAGGTTTTTACAACAACAAAAAAATCTTTTTAATGGGGAGGTGTGTAGTATTCTTATTTATGTCACTGTTAGAATTGTTGCAGGTCATAGTAGAGTGTATGTGGTAGTCTGTTCTGGGGAGGATGGAAAGGAGACTTGGGACAAGACGGTTGTACTTATGCTTACTCCTATCTGTGGTTGTTAAGCTTTGTTATTTCCTCAATAAATCTTCTTTGTGGAACCTGCGAATTCTATGCCTCTTACTACAGTATCCACCTCAGTTTAGCCCACTAGCCTGGGGTAGCACGCCTACCTGACTAGCTAACTTTCCTGCCTGTCGATGTGCCAGAGGGGCTCTGGACAAGGGGGTCAGCTTCCTCTCCTGTGAGGGGCAGCCACATTTGCTTTTCAAAGGCGACAGCTCTTTAAAGTGTACCCGCCTAGGAGGCTAATCAGCAGGTTATCCTGTGGGATGGGGTGTTACACCCTCTTCCCAGACAGGCTTTTGTTCTGGGCCTCCTCAGAGCGAAAGGCTCTAACCCTAGGAGGTCAGAACAGTGTCTTGGGTGGCAGCCTGGCAGGAACAAGTCAGGGAGAACTCCAGAGGCTGGTAAGTTTTAATGGGGCACCTTTAAGGTGCGCTCTGGGTGCATAAATGGGTAAATCCAACACTCGAATTAGTGTGGGTTCATCAGTACGAGATGTTTGATACCAAACATCCCTATCTTCAGTGAAGCCATCATGTAGCTGAGGAACTGGTTTCACCAGTGTCCAGCACAAGTTTGAAAATGGCTTTTGTGGTCACTTGTACTGGCAGCAGTAGGACTGACCAGCACTGGGGCATATCTGCTCATAAATGCATGCTCTCACATGTAATACACAGCACCCTGCCCTAGGGCTGTCAGGTCTGCTGTAGGGGTGACTTTTCCAGTTTCTTTCTGAGCTCCATATTTTCGAGCTTCCCTTTCAACCTCATCTTTTACCTCTCTCGGCCTCTCACCTCCAAACACCCCTTGATCTTTCACCTTCATGTCTCATTCCCTACTGCCAAGGCACTCTTCTCAACCAACACCCAAGACTTCGACCTACAGAGGCCTCCATCACATATTTACCACCTACTCAGAGCGGATGGTAAACGTCTGTGTTAAATTCTCTGGAGCTGTGGACAGCTTATTTTTTCAGAGTTTTATGTAGCGCGAACTAGACCCGAAGATATAAGGTATCAGGGCGCTTTACATGAGCAACGTTGCAGACGGACACATTCATTTTTTGTTGGGCACAGGGAGATTAAGTGATTTGCTAAGAATCACAGGATGTTGAGCGTTGTTGCCAAGCCTCGAACCCGGTTCCTCAGCTTCAAAGTTGAGCACTCCAGCCGTAAGGCTGCATCCTCTCAAAAGAGGCACAAAAGATCCTGATAATTCCAGAACCAGCAGGTTATAGCCAATTAATGGGGTGGTTAATTCTTACCTCCCATTATTCAATGGGGTGCTAATATCCGGTGTTGTTTTTTCCAGACCCAGTATCCAACTGTGGAGATAACAGTAAACTTGAAATGGGGGCTAAAGGGGTTTATCCCAGGATGCAGAGAGATGCATCTACAGACTGCATAGATTTTCAACTAGCTACGTTAATCTTGACTTTGAAAATATTAACAGACCTGGATGAAACTAACAACACTACTTTCAGTACTTTGCCTCACTTCTGCTAAGCAGCTTCTTAAACACTTGTAAACTTCACAGGGGATACATGTAGTTCACAGTTCTGTCCTTTTCTAAAATCTATGATTGACATGATATTTCTATGGAGATTTCGATTCAGGTAGTACCTCTGTATCATTCAACTGTGCCAGTTTTCGCATCCTGGTAGGTGTTGCTCTGCCAATCACCTAAAATTGTATTTAAAGTAGTCTGAGAGTACAAAGTCTTCCTTTATGAGACAGTCTCAAGACTCCTTTGTCCTAACTTGAACCTCGACTAAGTCTCACCATTTATTTTGTTGCGACCCTCGTCCCACTTTGAAGCACAATCTTGTCTAGTCTGAGTCGGCCCTAATATCCTATTGACTTCAGTGGTCTCTCACACATGAGAATCATAATTGTTCTGTTGATTCTCTAAATTTTAGATCAAAACCATCAAATCTCACTCATGTGTGCACATGGGCTTTGAGACTTTGAGACATCAGGAATTTCCTTCAGTCTGAAGGATAATATTTTCTTAGGTGTATGTGTCAGCTTCCTTCAACAGTTACTCATGCAAATGTAAAGGGTTCACTTACTTTTGTGCCATACAACTGTGTTGTTCCTAAACCCATCTGTGATGAATCACTGCACTGCCGAGAATCTGCTTGCACCGAGTTAAGAAAGTTACTAGTTTTAGAAAATATGTTTTGACATCCTAAGAGGTTTTCATCTTTTGATTGCAAAAAGCGTGCCAAAAGTAAGATCTGTTATGAAAAGAGTTTGTGAGTCAATCTAAATAGGTTAAATTGGTCATTACCCAGACAAAGAAGTGGGTGGGGTGCTGTTAAAAGTATGCCTACCTTTCTGAACTCTGCGTGCTGCGGATGATTAATAGCAGAATAACCTACTAAGATTAAGCACTACAAACAACACTGGTAGTATGGCAGTTAAATGGCTTTTTATCCTGCTGCTAATCCCTCACACTTATTTTTACACAGAAGAAATAAGCCACGCCCTTCACCCCCTAAAGGGTTGGGCTGCCATGATTCACATACTCCCCTGTGGTTGGGCCACACTCATCGAGTTACCAACCCTTTTGCAAAACATGCTATGCTTTCACTTGGTACCCTAACCCCCACCGAAGCGACTGCAAGGTTACACTTCGTAGACTACAGAACACAAAAAAATGAACAAATAAATAGACTGGGGCGACCCCAAATCTGTCATATGCTGAGAAAGATACCCATGGGCCACCTCTCTTACCTTGTTGGGCAGCTTCTCCTTCGCACAGGCCAGTGTTTACCCATCGTTTTAGTACCACAACCCAATTTTTAGAACAACAAACTTTCACGATCCACCTAGCTTTAATGGACATCAGGTGCACACTTTTTTAATGTAACTAAAGCATCGTGAGGTAATGTACGTTCATTAAGAGGCAGCACATTTTCCATTGAAATGGCTACTAAATTTGCACAGATATACAGTTTTGCTGAGAGACTATATTGCACACAAATGATAATGTGTGGAAATCGGATGTTGGTATATATTTATCCGTTATGCATCACCAAGTAAATGTAATGATTTCTCTTGATCCTATTAAATTCTTTGTTTCCATCACATTTCAGCATTACAAAAAAAGTTCTTCATTTTTGCTTTCCTCTATAGGTATTTACATTTTGTTTAGTGTAGCAAAAGGGACACCCTTCAGCCTTTCCTTTAAAACTTCCTGTAGCCCAAGGAAGATTGTTACATAATTTAGTTTACTTTTCTTTCTATGTCTGCACAGTGAGATGAGTTAGCAAACACCGAGCCAAGTGTTAAAAAAAATAAGCAGCAATTTGTCAGCAGACATAACCTGGCTATTGGATATCTTTGAAGTGCAGCAAATGTGATAAGATAAATACAGAATTTAAAGGCATCTTTATTCATTGCTTGGATTTTTGCGACCCACCAATGTTTCGCAACGCATAGTTGCTATTTCCCACTCTGATCCTATCAGTTCCCAGCTCTTCCCAACAGTTCCTGCTTTCCTTCATTCTCCAGCAACCACAGACTCTACAACCTATATTACTCCTTCTCTATATGCTACATGCTTGCCTCTCTCCCTTTTGTAGTATTGCCCACTTGACATGCCTCATTTCTTTGCTTGTTTCTTTCTTATTATTATACTGGGCTTAGCCAACTTGCAGAATTTTCAACATAACTTCACCGTGGCGGCAATTTTGCTACGGTGCGGCGGTTTGATTAGGTGGGCTGGGCCACGTTGGCCAACGGACATGCGCAGCACTATGAAGGTAGTGCTCGCGACACCCATTGGTCGACGGGCGCATGGAAGGGGTTAACACAATTACTGTAAACACATCAGCACTGCACTAACGTGCCACATTATTGAGCATCTCTATTGTCTGCAAAGCACTCTTCCCCCAGAACTCTCCAGGCACTATCTCACAACTTATCACACTAAGACAGAACTCTTATCATACATCAATCACAGATCAATATATGCCATTAATTGGCAATGTAGCATCCAACAGAACTCAATACCACAAATTCACCCATATATATAACAAGCATGCCCACTATACTAGAATATAGTAGGCATGTGTGAGCAGTTAGGTCTCACTCATTGAACACCCTGCACCCCAGTGCTAAATTTGAGCTAGTAGTTTTTGGTGCTCGGCACCAGCACCTATCTGTCGGCATCAGCACTTAATTATCGACACCTGCACTTATGACAGCTGCCACATGGTGGCGCTGTTTGTATAATTTAGAGATGAGCAGACCGGCAATTATTTATTAATTCAGTATGCATTAAAAAAAACTAATACCTGCCGCCCAAACTATTTTTATCGTTTTAGGGGCATGGAATAGTCTGAATTGTCACACTTGTAGCATTGTGTTGGTTATTAGTTTTTTTTTTTTTACAAATTAAGCACTGCTGCACACACCAAGTACACTCACCTGCAAACCTTTGAGGTTCACACGTTCATCTAGTATAAAATATATTCATTCACACTACGGAAAGCCCACAATGACTCAGATTTCTGAACAATTTCATAATGTCAAAGAAATCTCCTCAAAAGCCACTCAGAATCTGTAAGGGTTTATTGACAAAAGAAAAACTAATAGCGGTGAATCAATCAACCAGAGGTTCCCCCTGCAAAGGTCAGATGAGGCAAGCTCATAAAGAAAAGGTAGAATTCAAATGTATTCCCTAATACACACAGGTTTCGACTTGTAGTCAGACAGTGTATTCTTACAATTCATACAAGCAGGTTCCTAGGTGAGCCATGGGAATTAGAGTGTCTGGCGTTCAGCTAGTTAAAAACATGTGAATAGTTTTGGTTGAGCAAGCTCCTCCTAACATTCCATGCCACTTGAGCCAAAAAGCAAAGGCGTCTCCACTTTCTGAAAGAAGTATCAGCCTAAACTAGGAAACGTGACTAAAGCAGGATGCACCAGTGTAATTTTCTTACACTTATACAAGAAGTAACCCACAGACTACAGAAAGAGATATCATGCAATACAATGGCAGATTGTGTGATATTCAAATACCTATAACTAAACACATTGGGCTCATTGTGCCGTCAGTGCATCACCTTTTTTAGATGCACCGGCGGCACAGAGTGCCTGTCCATATTTAGAAGGCCACGTAAAGTCACCTTGCATGGCTTTGGCCCTTCCTGTACAACAATCATCCCTACTATGGAGGCACCCTTGCACCATGGTGCAAGGATGTCTGCATTAGCGCATGGCTGCTGTTTGTGCACCGGCGCAGGGGAGAAGGACAGGACTGCGTTCGAGTTTGTAAATGTGGCGCATCCCTGGCCTTTTATTTTGATGCACTGCAGCGTTATGTTATGTTATGTTAATTTCGATTTATATAGCGCCAAATCACCGACAGGTCTCTTAGCGCTTGCTTTGGGAACCCGTCCTGGCTTTCCCTGCGAGATAACCCCTACTGGGCATCCCCAAGGTGAAGACCAGGCATCCCATCGCGGTAGGGTCGTAGTGGAAATTAAGCAAGCTATTGCCCAGAGTTGCAGAGTGTGAACCCATGATTCGAGTAGGCACCGAGGCGAGAATTATCGAGTCCGTGGACATTTTGAGCTCAAGACCCTGCCGCGTCGGGAATTGAACCCAGGTCCCGGGTCTGACCTCTGCATCAGGGTCTGCCTCCTCTAACCAGTGAGCCACACTTCTCCAAAAAGGCTTGCTGCACTGCCGTGCGTCAAAATATAGAAAATGAGGCCCATTCTTTTTTCTTTGCAAATAAAATAATTTGCTGTGTGAAGTCTTCCCTTCCTAGACACACACTTATTGATATGCTTGCTTACATTTTCCGCAGTAGTTCCACCAGAGTGCAGATACATATAATTGAACTACTTCTGACTACCCACAAAATTATGACAATGTAGACATTAACCTTATATGCAGACCATTCACCTGAAATACCTCTGGAAAGCCTAACTTCAACCCATCTTGGTGGCACTTACGATGTGGACGTGCCCCACACTTTAAATATGACTTGCAATCATATTTGACACCTCCTCATACTTAATTTAAACACGTCACAGACTTGCCAACTTCAAACAATGTTTCATTATGTGAGAGAAAATGTTGAGAGACCAAGGCCACTGTGGTGGTAGGGGTGTTATGGTAAGCAGTGACTTAGACCCACCCTTACCCTACCCTAGAACACACAGGAAAAGCTTCTGAGGATGCCGCTGATGTGTAGTGGAGGTCACAAGCATCAGATGTCCATCAGATGCACAGTACCATCACACACAAGCTTGAATCCCACTCTTTGCAGAGACTGCATTTCACCAAATGCCTGTGTGAAGAGAGTCAAGAGTGTGTGACACACTGTGACACTGTGTGAGTTGGCAGGTCTGGCTTCACCTTTTGTGAAACGCTTCCTACAATGATTTTACAGGTGGGTTAGACTACGTCATGAAAAAATATATTTTTAATGGGTGTGCAGCTTATCTGCATGCTTTCAAGTGTCCCTCTCCTCTCTGTCTCAGCCTTCTTTACCAGTGCCCAGTGCTCGATTTCTAAACAAGCATTTGAAATGCAATAGGTCTCGCATTTGCGATCGTTTAAGCTACTGGCATTGTAAATGACAAAGGGCCTGATGTAGGTACCAAATACCGGTCGGAAACGGACGATTTCGGCCGTTTCCGAACGGTATTTGGCCTACTGAGATGTAGGGGACCTTTTTATGTCCGAATCGGTATTTTACCGATTCGGTAAAATTACCGAATCGCAAAAATACCGAATCGGTAATTTTACCGATTTTTTAAATTTGGGATGTAGGTGGGACTACTTTCAGTCCCACAGGCCCTTCAGATTCGGTATTTTAACACCCAATCCAATTGGGTGTTAAAATACCGAATCCAGGTGTGCATGCACATGTGTGCATGCACACCTATGCCATGTGACAGACAGACATGCCCTTAGGGCATGTCTGTGTGCCACATGGCTCACATGCCTGTTTTGGGGGTGCTAGAGGATGTCAAAGTGGCACCCCCTGCACCCTTGCACAAATCGGTAATTACCGAATCGGTAATTACCGATTCGGTAATGCCCATTGATTCCTATGGGCTTCAAGGCCCATAGGAAGCAATGGGGGATACCGAATCGGTATTTACAGAATCGGTAAATACCGAATCTTACAGATTCGGTATTTACCGAATCTGAAATACCTACATCTCCCCCCCTCTAATTTACCACTTCATAAATACCGATTCGGTATGATTCGGTATTTATGAAGTGGTAAATATAGATTTACCTACATCGGGCCCAAAGTCTTTTATTTATCTGTTTTGCTAATTAACACATAAATACAATACATTGGGATTTACATTGCCAAATAGCTCAAACTCTTGTAAATGCAAGACATATTTCAATTCAAAGAAGCGGCCGCCATTGTCCATGGCTGCTCGGAAAATGCAAGCACGCATGGCGCTGTGAAACCTGCAGGAAAACATGTTGTGCCGGCAGTAGGAGAATCTTATTAAAGAAAGCGTGCTTACAGAATAAATAAGACATACATGTAACAACAGAAGTAAAAGGGCCAGTCCTTATGGGAGGTTACAAATGTAGACAAGGCAGTACTAAGGAGGGACTAACAAGCCTATTATTGAATCAGAAGCAAGCATTTACAAAAGACAATGACACAAGCCAATTAAAAATATGGACGGAGAGGGGGGGCGCTAGAGGGCGCACAACATAATGGCCGCCTGTGGGTAAGGCTCCTGTTGCCTGGAACACTAATCCTTTAGTTACCCTACCTAACCAGCTCGTAAACTGGCTGGAAATGCGCTAAACTACAGACTGATAAGGTCCCCAGCCTCGGTGACAGTTTGAAGGTAATCGGCTGCCACATGCCTGAGCTTTGATGCGTGGAAGTGCTCTCCGGGATCTGCGCTGGAGCGCTGCGGTGTAGTGTGAGCAGCGCATGCAGCCAGGAAACATCGAGGCTTCCCACGAGGGGCGCAGGCCGCAATTGCTGGCGGCAGGCCCGAGACTAGCAACAGCCGGTAACTGCAGGAAGGTGAGACCACCCCGGGGCGCTAAGCGGCACACTGAAATACTGAGCGCATAACCCCGTAAGCAACCCGGTGGGTCTGTGAGGTGTGTGGCAGTGACGCGGCTGAACCACTGCGAGCCCGAGATAGCACCTGGGCCGGAGAACAACACAGGCGGCGGCCTGAGTAGAGGTGCATCGACAGGCAGGCGGCGGCGCTGACAGAGCGTGAAGGCGCGGCGGCGGATCCCCATATTAGCGAGTAGAGACAGGCGGAGGCGGCGCCGGGAGCACTATCGGGAGGCTGAGCTCATACCTGAGGCAGGGACGCCATGCAGTGCAGATGCCTGGGGGAGAGAGCACCGAGACGGCGAACCTGACTGGCTGAGGCCCATGGGTGACTCTGGCACTGAGTGTGGAACTATACCTACCAGGGTGCTGTGAGGGGCGAGAGGCTCGCGATGTAGTACATTGCAAAAAGGAGGATCTCGAGTGGACGGCGGGAAAAGAGTATGGATATCACCGGAGCCTTATAACACAGATGGTGTGTACATTAGCTACGCGGGTGATCAGAGAGATGACCTTGCTGCATGTGGGCGCACACATATACATTCCAAGCTGATGGGCGCTAGCGGTGTGGTGGGCCCAGAGAGGCGCATATCAGAAGAGCGTCAGACATCTGCTCACTGATTATATAGCTGCTGCTGGAGTGAAGAATCGCTGTGACCGGCCTTTGTATTGCCTGCAGACGGCAGAAGGAGCGGAGAGGACATACGGTTGTGGTGCCCTGACCTCGTGGCACTATGGGAAAGCCGGACACACGCCAGCCGAAACTCAACTTTGACGCATCGAAAAAAGGGCCGAAGCCTAACTCGGAGGATGGTGATTCGAGTAGGACAGATATGGCAAGCAGCGGGACGGCACCTACGGATATTGATGTACGACAGATATTACAGGAAATGAGACAGGGGTTCGCGACGGTGGTAGATAAAGTGGATCGGATGTCATCAAGAATGGACGCAATTGTGCACAAAATGGACCTGCATGAAGAAAGGATTACGGAGACAGAGAGGCGCATATCGGAAAATGATGACACCACAGCTAGTCACACGGCGCAGCTTACAAGAATGGATAAGCTACTACCGGTAATAGCAGCGAAGAATTAGGATTTAGAAGCCCGTAGCAGACGCAATAATATTCGCGTAACCGGTGTGCCGGAGTCCACGAATACTGGGCGCATGGAGGACTATATAGAAAAACTGCTCCTGGCCACCATTGTGACTGACGCCTTTTCCACGCAGTTCATCGTTGAGCGAGCCCACCGGTCTCTTGGACCGAAGCCGACGCCCGGGAACCCGCCAAGGCCCATTATTGCGCGATTGTTAAATTACCGGGATCGAGATGCGGCCTTGCGCGCACCACGTACCAAACAAACCCTGACATACGAAGGAATGTCTTTCTCAATATATCCAGACTTTACTCCAATAGTACAGGAGGAAAGGCACAAGTTTATTGATGTGAAAAAGAAACTTTGCGCAGCACAAATTGACTATGCACTGTTGTATCCCGCTCGACTCCGGGTGACGCACCAGGGAAAACAGCGCTTCTTTACGAACCCGCAACAGGTGGAGGGCTATTTGCGAACATTGAAGCGAGCATAGCGTGGAACCAAGACAACGCACAGGAGATGGACGAGGAATTCTGAAGTGCAAATACTGCAGACCGGACCTTGATTTATTGGACTTAGATATACGAGATTGGTGGTATGCAGTGCGGCAACGAGACTGGGGACACTTGATGAACGGAAGGCCGAGATGTTAACGAGTACTCCGGTGGTAATGTATGCCAGGCCCCACCTCCCCTCCTCGGACTAAGCCCAGAGGTCGCACAGGTCGTAGGGCTTGGGGGGGGGGGAGTGGCTGTGTGACCCCCTAGAGATGTCCCCCAACGGGTGTTCCCCTGTATTGGATAGTGTCAACTGGGTGACAACGTTGTTATTGTTGGGAGAACAGGGTGGGGGGTGGGTGGAGTGTTCTGGGAAGTTGGGGTTGCTTCAGTGGGTGGAGGGAGGTTCGGGGGGAAGAAAGACGGGAGGCGGTAGTATTGCATTGATAATTGTTGCTTGCACGTCAACGGGCAGGACTGTTTCTGACGGAGACGAGGGAGGGTTGGGGGGGATGTTTGGGAGGGAATGTGAGAAGGGCTGTTGTAGGGAGGTGCACTTGGAAACCACATATTGGAGAGGTACATGCCAAAATAGTAGTACAGAATCACGGTCTGAGTGGCGAAAAATTGAGCGTTACATATCAATAGATATTAGCTATATCTTACAAGATGGTGGAGGTCAGTTTCAGGGCGACAGGATTAGCAGATGTTTTCTCCACTGTGATTTATGTAATTCATGGCAGTAAGTGATCTGAACTTTATCACATGGAACGTGAGAGGGCTGGGTGACCTGCGTAAGCGACGGCATGTGTTGTCGTATCTGGACAGGCATGACATACACATCGCGTTCCTGCAAGAAACACATTTCAAGCCACAACCAAATAACACTTTTGCTAGTAGATGGGCAGAGCACAGGTTATTTTCCTCGTATTGGACGTACGCGAGAGGCACTGCGATATTAGTAAAAAAAGGCACACCATTCATCTCGGCAGGCGAAAAGCACGACACACAAGGGAGGTACTGTATGGTGTGGGGGCGATTGGGGCATGCATCGATAACGTTAATATGTTGTTATGGACCGAACACAGATGACCCTCATTTTTTCACTGAGCTCTGGGTCAATGTTGTGGACACCGGGACAGACCACATAGTGTGGGGCGGGGATTTTAACGTGACACGTGACCCTGCAGTAGACAGATCACACCCGGCTCCCCACCCTTACACAAAAGCACGCGCTGAGTTACCCAAAACACTCATAGGGTATAAACTGGTGGATGCCTGGAGACACCTTCATCCAACTACGTGTGAGGGAACACACTTTACGGCACATGCCGCATCTTGGGCTCGATTAGATTACATATTTCTATCCCTGGGGCTGTGTCTAGCGATCTCTGACGTGAAACACTTGTCTAGGACCAACTCGGACCATGCCCCAGTGCGGCTTACCTTGAGCGCGGAGGATTTGGGCCCACCAAGATCTCGCTGGCGCTTAATACCCACTATGCTACTTGACACTGTCTTTCAAGAGGAACTCAGGGAGGAAACTTTAGACTTCTTTGAACGCAATAAGTGTACTGTAGAAAATGTAGAAACTATATGGGAGGCATTTAAGGTCACTTTGAGAGGGATTTGCATAGCGAAAGGGTCTGGGGTACTTAAAAGCATATTACATAAACTGACCACTCTTGAGGGTGAGCTTAAATTTCTGGAAGAGTCACTAGCCATGCGCCCAGATGGGGCGACTCAATCACAAGTTAGGGAGAAGCTCTCGGAATACACGGAGGAAGCCTTTAGAGAGTCCAAATTTCGCGGGCGTTACTGGACGGCCCCCCGTTATGGCGAAGGAGAGAGGCCGGGTAAGGCGCTGGCCACGACGATTAGTATGGCAAGGCATACGAATGTGCTACTAGAAATTGAAGGAATAGATGGGTTGGTCTATAGAGACACTGCGCACATATTAAATACCTTCACTGCGCATTACACTAAGCTATATACTACCACAAGGGCAGGCACACTAGATTTAAATGGATACCTGGAAGATGTGTCTCTGGGATGGCTGAGCGATACACAATGGCAGTTCTTGAGCGCCCTGTTTGAATTAAATGAGGTGCGGGAAGCTATAATGCATATGCAATCGGTATCCCAATCGAATTTTATAAAACCTACATTGATTTTATGGCCCCAATACTACGGGAAGTGTATAAAGACCCGTTGGAGGTGGGACATCTACCCCCCTCCATCAGAGTGGCTCTCATCACATCACTTCTAAAGCCAGGAAAATTGCCTACTAGTTGTGACTCATACCGACCCCTGTCATTACTCAACTGCGATATTAAAATCCTGGCGAAACTTATCGCTACACGTCTCAATCTTCTTATTTAGGGTTTGATTATGCCTGATCAGTCGGGCTTTGTTCCTGGTAGGGCAACGTCTCATAATCTGAGAACCTTCTTTACAGTTATGAATAACGTCTCTGAAGAGTTACCTGTGGCTGTAATATTTCTAGACGCCACTAAAGTGTTTGATTCCATAGAATGGGATTATATATTTGGAGTAATGAACCGCATGGGGTTCCCTCCTATTTTTTTATCCTGGATTAGATTATTGTATGACTCGCGCACGGCTAAAATAATTATTAATGGGAGGGTGTCTCAGGAAATACCTATCACGAGAGGCACAAGGCAGGGGTGCCCATTGTCGCCCTTACTCTTTGCAATTGCAGTTGAGCCTTTAGCAGCGAAACAGCGACAACTTCATAACGACAAGGCGCTGCTGTGCAATAAGCGGCAAATTTTGGTATCCCTCTATGCGGATGATATCACGCTGTATCTCCGAGACCCCCAACAAAATATGAACACCGTACTTAGTGAGTTCATAGTCTTTGGCAGACTGTCCGGTGTCACAATAAGTTGGAGCAAGTCGTGACTCTTTCCACTTACGGCTGCAACGGCGAAGTTCCCTATGGATTACCCTATAACCTAGTGTGAGGATGAGTTAAAATATTTAGGGATTCGTATATCAAAAGACAGGGATGAGTTAATGAGGCTTAACTATGGTACAGCCATAGTTCGACTCGCGGACATGATAACACGTTGGATCACTTTGCCATTGTCAATGGCAGGTAGAGCATCCTTGATCAAGATGGTGATCCTACCACAGTTACTCTATCTATTCCTGAGTATTCCTTTTTACCTCAGGAGATATTTCTTCCAACAATTGCGATCGGAACTCACCCGCCTGGTGTGGGGAGGGAAAAACCCGAGACTCACGTGGAAGACTCTGACTAGGCCTTATGCACGAGGGGGCTTTGGAATCCCCGATTTTGAATTATATTATTATAGTGCACAAGCACATTACGCCTTTTTCTGGGTGCACCAACCTCGATATATGCCTCAGGTGGCGGCGGAACATTGGCTGACTTTGCCGGTTCCTATCGAAGGAGCATTCTATATCCCGCCCCATGGCAGAGACAAGACACCGACAACTGTGATGGCCACGACCAACGCTTGGCTCCAACTGGGCAAACTGCTTGATAAACTTCTAATATACTCGCCGCTTTTGCTACTCGCATACCACCCAGACATGCCCCTGCTACAGGAGACTGCATTCCATAAATTAGCTGAACGCATCCATGTAAAGACATGGGGGGACCTATATCATGAAGGTACATTCCGAACACTGGAACACATGTTTCTGGGTATCAACTGCCTGCCTCTGGACACTTTTCTGTACATTCGCCTTCGGCAAATCACACCTGACTTTCCTAAAGAACCCCCAGTTTTTGCACTACTGCAGCGGATTCTTCAAGGAGCAACGGCCAAGAAATTAGTGTCGACGATCTATAAGACAGTACATGAGTTGAGGGAGCTGCCAGTTTCTATAGCAAAAGCAAAGTGGGACCAGGAGTTGGGAGTGGAACTGACGGGTAGGCAATGGGACTTTTGTTCGCAACAGACTGAACGCATCTCATTGAGCAGTAGACTTAGGATAATTCATTATAAGTACCTACATAGGCTATACTACACACTTGCTCGCATGCACAGGTACGGGCTACGTGAATCAGATACCTGTGATAGATGCCATGCTCCAGGTGCTGACTTTCTACATCTAGCGTGGGCCTGCGAGGGAGTGCAAATATACTGGCAGCAGATCTTTACCGCCCTGCCTAAGATGATAAACACCACGGTGAAGCCGTCCCCAGTTTTAGCGCTATTGGGATATGTTGAACCGCTGCAGGCAGTGTACCGCAAATTTATCGCACTGGCACTACTCATGGCTAAAAGAAGAGTGGCATGCCGGTGGGGCAGAGGGAGGGCACCTAAATTCAAGGACTGGATAAGTGACCTTACATATTGCCAGGAACAACTGGCAACATATGCTGAATTATTACCAGTTGCTTCCAGACCAAATGATATTTGGGCCCCATTGAAATGCTATTTGCTGGCGCAGAGCACTTCCGACCACCAGAGAGAGCCAGATACTGAATACACTGGCTGATATCTGATTGTTTCCAATCTAAAGCCCTGGGTGAAGGAGGAGGATGATGTGCTTTGTGAGAGGAGACTATGCGGAGGGGACTGGGTTGGTTTGGCGATAATGCGAGAGGGGGAATCACTAGGATTAGACGAGATGGGATATCCTAATGTTTTGTTACTACTTGTCGTCAAAATATCTGGCCGACACATTCCAGCTGTATATTTAGTCAGAATGATGTATTGAAGCTACTGTATTATGGAAGTATAGCAATTCATTACAGGGGATACTGTTGAATATGGATGGATGTACGTAACCATCATATAATATGTACATGTGTGATTCTGGATTCAGTTGGGGCTCTATAGCCATTGCTGTTGTTGAATACTGATAGAAATGACTGACCACCATCTGATATGTAATTGTAAGACTCTGGATGCAGTAAGAGCTGCCACAAACCGACCATTGTATTGAGTGTTACATTATTGATAAATGTGTGATTACATGTGTACCTTCTAAGGCTGGAACGACCAAAAATCCAATAAACAAAGTTTAAAAAAATTAAAAATAAAAAATGGACGGAGAGTGGCCAGAGCTTCAACTCCATACTCAATACAGCATGCATCACAGAGCAAACAGGCTCGACCTAAAAACCAGATTCCTCTACAGTTCTGCAGACAGGGACTGGTCTTGTGTGACACGGAGTATGCTCTGCCAGAAACCTGCTCTTGCAGGCCAGTGCACAACATTTTTGTCACGGTGCTTGAGTTAGGGAGAACATGGCGGCTAAAAGCAGTAGCTAGTCGGGAGGCTCCAATATCCGGATGATTTACTGACTCGCTAAAAAGAGGACCGCTGGTGAAAGCAACTTGTACGCAGAAGGCGCATTCATGGCAAAGTAGGGAAATAACTTTTTTTTTGGCAGGAAAGCACATTAATCCAAACGGACTTGGAACTTCATCTTTACCGCTGCACCCGGTGGCAGTGTTCGGGGCAGAGGAATGCATGAGCGGCTTCCCTAGCTGTCGGATGGTGTTTTCCGAGGGCGGCTCTGGGCGGTGGTGTGGTGTTGTGGCTAGAGGCGTTTCGACGCTGTGTCTCTGGGCTCGAATTCCGAGGATCTGGAGCGAGCACTGAGTGAAGGAGCGCCGGAAGCCGCCACAAGAGACGTCCAGCTCTCGGACTCCACGAAAGAGGAGGTGAGGAGGCAGAAGGCCGAGAGGGCTGAAGGGGGGGTTGCCCAGTGGGCCAGGCAGCATGTGAGGTGAGAATGGGGGCGTAATGCAGCAACAAGAATATCGTATATGGGTAGAAGCTCTGGCCAAATAAATCAGCATGGACTATCCCCCCCAGAATGCATTAGGGAAGCTGCCCAAACAGTGTGGAAAACTCTCCAGATAGTGGATCATGTGGAGTAAATTTAATAGCGCAAGAAGCTGTGTAAAGGGCCAAGCCTCCACCTTCACTAAAAAACTATTTTAAGGAAATTCCCTCCGTTTTGGAATTAAAACTTTCGGTTGGGAGTTCTACTTCCATGGTTTCTACCTTTCCAGAATTTCCGGAGGGCCTTCTTAGCCCTAATAGATATCACCTTTTGGGAGATCAAGATCAAGATCAAGATCAAACTGATATTGTAAGGATGCAAAGCCCAAAGATGTGTGAAAATGTACCCACCGTGCAAAAGGCAACACTTGATAATGATGATTTAGTATTGAGTGGAGTAAAGGATATCTTAGTCTCTAAAGAGCAGGTTAAAACCTCGGGTGTTGGATCTTCAAGGAGCAGTATGTCTACAGAGGGTGATGCCAAAGATACGGAAGCACTCCCTAGTGATTGATCTGTCCTGTTAATTTTGCAGTCATTAAGTCACGAGATGAAAAATGGGTTTGAGGTCTCGCAGAAGAATCAACAAGAAATAAAATTGTTCTGCGAGAAGTTAGAAGAAACATTTGATGCGTTAACTGTTAGAACCACTGCATTACAATCTACAGACACTGACTTAAAAACCCTGGCCCTCCAACATACAAAGAAAATAGACGCCTTAAGGCAGCGTGAACAGGGCTACCAGGAAAAACTGGAATCCATAGAAAATGCACAAAGGAGGAATAACCTTCGCCTTTTAAAAGTTCTGGAAGGGGCGGAGGGTAGCAACATTATGGAATTCGTAGTCAAGCTTATAAAGCAATCTACTGCAGTGGAAGCCTCAGAACAAGAACTTATCAGAGACATTCAAAGAGTTCACAGAGATCCGTTTAAGTTAAACCCGAACAAATCGAGACCCAGGAAGATTCTAGTTAATTTTTTGACTTATACTTTAAAGGATGAAATCCTCAACAAAGCTTTAAAAAGCAGCTCCCTATCAGCAGAAGGGATTACCTTTCAGATTAGGTCAGATGTCTCTTCAATCACGGCATCTAGACAATTGGAGCTAGGCAAATTATTAGACCCTCTTAGGCAATTGGGTGCTACGGCACAACTGAAATTTCCAGCATCTTTAAAAGTTATATAAGAACAAAATGAGAATCTCTAAAAGGGTAGACGAAGCAGAAGCTTTTCTTCAATTGATAACAGAAGATGTTCAGGAGCGAGAGGTGAGGTAATTTCTGCTCTTGTCTCTTTTGACAATAAGTTAAGACCCTTGTAAAATAGTCGTATCTGTCTTCTTTCGGTTCTTTTCCTTTTTTTTCTTCTTTTTTTTACACCAGCTTATGTGTTTCCTTGTATAAGATGTCATTCGGATATTGGGGGAGGGAGCCTCAAGGCCTTGAGTAGGGCCAAGAAGAAGGAGGGGGGTTCTCCAGGGGAGCACTAGAGTAGGGTGGGAGGTGGGCACTGGGTGGGGAGCATGTGGGAAAAAAAACAACAACAAAAATCTCCGATTCACCAAATCAGGTTACTTTATAATCTACACCATCTATCAAGGAAGCTATGTCTCAGGCTAGGGTAACCCAGCAGCTATATATGAAGGTCTTGACATGGAATCTGAACGGCTTGAGGGTAAAGCATAGAAGAAAGAGATTATGTCAGTATTTGAAAGATGCACCCAAACATATTTTTATTCTTTTATTATTTTAGACGCATTCCACAGAACAAGAGTTAAGAGAGGTCTGCAAAAGTAAAAAATGGATTCAGCATGTTATATGCACCTCCCAGCAAGTATCTATAAAAGGGGTCGCAATCCTGATTAAAGCAAACCCAGCCATTATAGTGGAAGAGTCAAGAGTTGATAAAAAGGGGAGATGGGCCATAGCAAGAATAAAGTATCATTCTTATAAATTTACAGTTGCTGGATATTATGGCCCGAACTTAGATGACCCTCTCCCTCTAAGAGAATTGCTCGAAGAACTTCTTCACTTTAATGATCCCTTAATTTTAGCGGGAGATTTTAACTTAGTTTTGGATCCCCAAATGGATAAAACATATAAACATAAGTCTATATATAACCCTAAAACAAGATTTCTTCTAATAAATGTTATGTATCAGCTGGGTTGGACGGATATATGGAGGAAAAAATGGGGGACAAAAATAGAGTTCACTTTCCACAATAAAAAACTGGGACATAAATCTAGACTAGGGGCCCGATGTAGGTAATTCTAATTTACCACTTCTTAAATACCGAATCATACCGATTCGGTATTTAAGAAGTGGTAAATTAGAGGGGGGGGAAATGTAGGTAATTCAGAATCGGTAAATACCGAATCGGTAAGATTCGGTATTTACCGATTCTGTAAATACCGAATCGGTATCCCCCATTGATTCCTATGGGCCTTGAAGCCCATAGGAATCAATGTGGAGTACCGAATCGGTATTTACCGATTCGGTAAATTCCGATTGTTGCAAGGGTGCAGGGGGTGTCACTTTGACACCCTCTGGCACCCAATTCCGGACTTGTGTGCCATGTGGCACACAGACATGCCCTAAGGGCATGTCTGTCTGTCACATGGCACAGGTGTGCATGCACACATGTGCATGCACACCTGGATTCGGTATTTTACCACCCAATTGGATTGGGTGGTAAAATACCGATTCGGTAAGGCCCGTGGGACTCTGAAGAGTCCCACCTATATCTCCAATTTACCGAATCGGAAAAAATACTGATTTGGTATTTTACCGATTCGGTAACTTTACCGATTCGGTAAATTTACTGAATCGGTAAAATAGGGCACCTACATCAGGAATTACGATTTACCGGTCGGTAACGGCCGAAATCGGCCGTTACCGGTCGGTAAATGGCCACCTACATCTGGCCCTAGATTTTTTTTGATTGCAGATGACCTATGTGGTGTTGTCCAGGAAGTTAATAATTTAGGAGGGCATCTTTCTGACCACTCAGCAGTCTCTCTAGTTTTGAAACTCGCTGGGCCGCAAAGCAATAAGAGATGGACCATGGATCGAAGTATTTTGTTTGAGGAGGAGGTAGTAAAAAAATTGTTAGATGAGTAGGAAAGATTTTTCAAGTTAAATCTAGGAACTGCTCCACTTGAAATTGAATGGGACTCCTATAAAGCTTATCTGAGGGGGGTGATTCTTGCCATTCAGTCTATTAGGCATAAAAAGTTCAGGACAATGATATCCTAGATCAAGACAAAAATTGCCAAGCTAGAATATGATCTTTTAGCCCCAAACGTATCTTCGGAAGTTAATATTCGGAGAGAACTTCTAGCGTGTAAATTACAATTAGAAGAGATTCTCGACACTAGACTTAGGAAGCGATGGAAGGCCAGTTCTCTCGCTCATTTTGAATATGGGGAAGCCAGCGGCAAGCTTTTAGCTTGGAAAACAAAAAGAGAACAATGCAGGAATACGATTAAAGGAGTTTTGATCGGTACTACGGGAGTGATCTCAGAAAATATCTCTGACATTGAGGAAGCTTTTTTTAAACATTTCGATCAGGTATATAAGGAAGACTTATCTCCACAGGACAACCAAATTCAATCATGGCTCGAACAATGTGCAGTACTGAAAATTGAGGATGAGGCATCTAATAACTTAAATAGAGGCATTAGTTTAAAGGAAGTGGTCGATGTAATTGAGTCGGCCAAGGGGGGTAAAGCCCCAGGCCCGGACGGGGTACCGGCCAAAATATATAAAACTTTAGTTTCAGTCATCTCCCCTGTCCTCCAGATGCTTTTTTCGTCCATCTTTGAGGAAGGAGGAAAAATTCCCTCTTCGTCGAATGAGGCCACGGCAGTTCTTATTCTCAAACCCCATAAACCAGCAGCGCAGTGTGACTCTTATAGGCCAATCTCTCTGCTGAATCTTGATTATAAATTCCTGGCTAAGATTTTAGCAGAGAGATTAAATGGAGTAGCTGGTAGACTATTACACTCCGATCAAAAGGGATTTGTGAAGGGACGAACTATACAAGATCTGACTCAAGCATTAGTGGGGGCAATTGATTTTGCATCTCTATATAAAATACCAATGGTGATTATTACACTTGACACCACTAAGGCATTTGATTGCGTAAATTGGGTATACTTGGCCAGAGTTTTAGAGAGATGTAACTTGGGCAGAAATTTCTGTAGAGTTATTTCCTCTTTTTACCATCACCCTATAGCCAAAGTTTTGATCAATGGTGGCCTCTCAGCATCTCTATATATTAAAAGAGGGACAAGACAGGGGTGCCCCCTGTCGCCCTTGCTTTTTGATCTATATATCGAGCCGCTGGCAGAGAAAATCAGACAGGATCATAATATTCCACCTTTTAAATATAAGAACTGGGAAAAAGAGTGTCTCTTTATGCTGGTGACATGCACGCAGCACGCCCCTTTTCGTAGAGAACTGGGATGGCCCAAATGATGAAGCATGTCACCGTGGGGCAACCCCGGTGAGTGAGGGGACACTAGAAAGAAATCTTTCTTTCTTGGCAGGTATCACTGATCACTCAGGTCAGTTACCGCGACATGAGCTAGGTCTATGAACCCAATATTTCGGATTCTTGGTTGTACACTAATTATTTGGAGGGCGACCTAGTCTCCCATTCCTCCTTCTCTCTCAGTCTTATAATTGACATGATGATATACACTTCAGATCCAACACAAGCAATTCCCTTAATTTATAGCGCAGCTGCTCAGTTTGGTCAAATATCGGGCTATCAGATTAATCAGTCTAAGTCTGAATTTATGGCCTGGAATTTAGTAACCTCAATTCCAATTTTGAAACATGAGATAAGATACCTGGGGGTTCAAATTACGCAGGATATAGAACAACTAACTCACAGAAACTTTGCTAAAATTGATAGAGAATTCGCTGAATCTTTGAAGAGCTGGTCGCTTCTTCCCCTTACCTTAATAGGGAGAGTAAACATTCTAAAGATGATGCTGCTGCCCAAATTAATATTTTTATTCCAGAACATCCCGTTAGCCTTCAAGGAAGATAAGCTCAGGAAAATACAAGCCAAATGGAATTCTTTTGTATGGGCCTCGAAGGGTATAAGGATCTCATGGAAAAAGTTGCGAAGGAAGAAAAGTAAAGGAGGCCTGTTGTCCCCAGATCTGAAATTCTATGCCTGGACTTTGCTACTGAAGGCAGGAATAACGCTATTCGATAATTCAGATGGCACAGAAACAGGCATAATGTTTGAGACAATGTTATCAGAAATCCAAGGGGGCTCTCATGGCTTCCTTCTGAAGTTTGGAGATCCGCGCTTCTTCAAGAAGGTTCGATTAAAGATGTTGAGGGATATGGCTTGTATTTGGGTTAGAGTAAGGAAATCTTTGAATATTTCATACTACTCAGCTATGGTTCCTATCTGGGAGTCTCCGAGCTCTCCAGAGTGGACCAAAGATTCTCTTGTTAAACCCCTGCTGGACGCTGATATAAAATACTGGGGTCAGCTGATGCCCAACGGGTCCTTGTTAAGCTGGGGCGAGATCTGTATCCTGACTGAGAACAATCTATCTAAGTTTAAATATTTGCAAATTAAGAGCTGGAGCCAGGCGGTTGGATCGGAAATTGGAGTAAAGACTGTGTTGGAGAAACTTCTTCAGGGGAAGAGCAGGAAGATGAAAACAGAAATTTTTTATTGGACAATCCTGGGAGCAGATGACGGCAATTTTACCTTGCCAGTCCATCTGTGGGGAGAACATGTTCCGGATGCAGAGCTGGAGGAGTTATGGCAAGTATTCTTTGATTTACTACATACCACAGTCTCTCCCGCCAATTTAAAACGCAACCATCTCTTTTCTCTTCACAGAGTATACTGGTCTCCTGCTAAACCTGCTAAATTTTCTAAAGATTTGATCCCCTGCTACCCAAAGTGTAAGCAGGAAAAAGCTGATGATCTTCATATGTTTTTAACCTGCCCGGTATTGCGTAATTTTTGGTCCACAGTATTGGAAGGTATGAAAACCTTGTTTAACTTTGATATACAGGTGTGTGTATCACTTATATTTTTCTGTATTTTCTATAATTATGAATCACTCCCTCGAGATATTAATAAGTTGTCACTATATTTGATTATTCTTGCACGCAGAGAAATATGCCAACTTTGGGGAAAAGACACTGCACCTTCTTATTTAGACTGGATGAACGCAATTAAGTATACATTGAATCTAGATAGGGTAGATTGGAAAAGGAGGAAACATTTTTGGAGTCCCTTCATTAACTGATTGGACAAGATGTACTCAATGTCCTATGATTCACACCTTATTATTGAACTTGATCAATGTACCCAGGGACCAGATAAGATGGAGGGCATGGCAGACCCAAAACAAGGTTTTTGTCCCCCATTTCTTTCACTGGTCCTGCCTAAGCATAGGCCAGCGGCGCTATGGAAATTTGTGGGTCTTTGTTTCCTTATCTTGAATGCAAGATGTAATCGACAAATCAATTTATCTAAATTTTAATGCACTTTACCTTATTATTTTATTTCTTCAGTCAACAATTACATATTAATTTTTGTATCTTTAATACCCTGTGAAAATTGTAACAGATTTTATATTGCCCTAATATTGATTGATGTTGACTGGTTTTAATATTTTCTTCATAGTAAGAAATTAACAAGGTAAGTATTTTATATAGTGGGCCTTCTGAGGTATTTGGGCAGGACACACACTTAAGCCTATGTTTTTTTAGATATGGCAGTCATATGATTCAACAATTTTACCTTGTTTTTTAAACTGCATTTAATGTTATGCAAATGTTTTTGTCTTATGAGCTGAACTGTATATATGATGTTTGTTCTCTCTAACACTTTTATGGATGTTTTTATACTTCTGAATAAAGTTATAAAAGAAGAAATAGAAGAGTGGCGAGTGGGCGGGGCTTCAAGTTTATACTCCAATACAGCATGCCGCAGACCAGCGCATGCGCTGCCCAGGCTCAACCTAAAAGAAACTATATTTTTATTTAGTCTCAGTACATGACAATAGACCCGATTCATGCCTCAATAGAAGTCAATAAGAGAGAAATACATTCTATTCTTTTTTTTAAATCTCACACTTTTCTCTTCTAACATGTTGGTATGTATGAGGTAAGGACCTGTACATTCATTTTCCCTCAGCATGGGCACTTACCAGATTAATTAACAAGAAGAAATTGTACAAATATCGCAATAAATAAATACAAACTCTCATATAAAATCGGATAGGTCAGCCGCCTGGAGGGAAAAAAAACACACCCAGGACTAACAGTCACCGAAAACAAAGAATGTTAAGATAAGCACTCCCAGAATTAGCCATGACATAGCACAGGCATGCCTTCAAAAACGTTGACTCAACTGTTGCTTACATACTGGGGGTTCCTCCTCAGGGGATGTCCCGGGCTAAATATAAACGTGACTCACAAGTGCGCACGAGGCCATTCTGTCACGCATGGCTCGTGCAAAGAAGGTTCGTGGCCTCTTCTCTGTTTACGTAATTGCGCGCATTGCTCAGGCGGAATGCTGAGACGACGTAGATATCACGTGATCAGCCGCCCCAGTGAATCAGCAAATTATGCTAGAGAAATGTTTACATTTTCAGCCCCACCAATACCTTGCAGTATGTGGACGAGAGCGTGTCACCATGAGAGTTGGCGTGTGCGGTCTTGGATAATTGTAAGGTAGTATCACAACATTCTCAAATTGTTCTCTCCACGTAGACCAAATATTCGTTTTCCTCTAAGCACATGACGCATACTGTGTTTTTCAAAGTTAAAAAAATTGTTTAAATTGCACATATTTTTTCCGACACTTTTTATAGTTACTATAAATGATCGTTCGATAAATACATGACTAAAAGGTCCAAAGGCAAATAACAAGAAACGACGAAATGAAAAATAGCCCTTAATATCAATTTATACATTTATGACTCATAACAACTCACGTTCAGAGTATTCTTGGCTTCACATTCTAAAATATCATTTTCATACTTGTACTAAATTCGTCACGCAGTAAAAAATAAGTGTATTGAGATATTTTTGTCCTTAAAATACTTAAACAAATACAGAATGTTATCCAGCTTTGTACTTAGTTAAAAGTAACAAGACTGATTCTGTATTTTCAGTGTGATAAAAATGTAAAGATTTGCAAACAATGACGACCAAAGAAAAGTCATTTATAAATTTAAGTCGAGATTTATTAAGATTTTGCATTTGGGTTGCATTACTATTTTGATGGAGCCTGACACAAAAACCTTTTGGGCATTTATTAAGCCATGCAAAGCTCAAATTGTGTGGCTTTGTCATGTAAAAGCAATCCAATGCGGCACATTGCACTGTCTTGCATTACCTTACATTGGGAAGCCGTTCCATCAGAGGAGCAAGGGGGTTCCGATGCATCCACCCATAGATTTTAATGCAAACCCATATTTACTAGTTCAGAAACATAGGTTTACACCAAAATGGTGCGCATATCCGAGGCTGGCGTAACGAAAAGAAATATCTTTATTTCTCCTCATTACTTTCTCTTTGCGCGTTGCTGCATTCTGCAACACACACAGAGAGCAATGAGCTTCGAAGAATAGTTTTTGTGCAGGACAGATGCCTGCATGGGTGCTAGGCAGTTCAGAAGTGCACCAGCGCTATGAGAGCTCATAACTGTGCGGTATCTTAGTAGATGTGGTGTGTTTCTGTTCTTTCCCTTTGACGCAACACAGCATCATCCCTTGCAGTGTTGCGCTGCATCAAGGTTTAGGAAATCTGGAGCCTATAGTATAAATAAAGTATGCTGAAACAGTAAAAAAAAGTGAAATATACTTACTGATAAATCTAGAATTAATTACCATTTGCTATCTTTATAATAATACTAGACTTACCTTAACCTGGTAAATGTTCCACTTAATCAACTAGCAATGAACCAGTAAGTTACATGAATGCATCAACAGAAAAAGTTATAATAACAAAATGTCATTATAGTGGGGAAAACCTTCTTCCAGAGTTGGGAACAACGTGGTTAGAGGGAATGTGAACTTGCAAACACTCAGATTTTTTCATGAGCAACTCTACACATGCATTTGTTCATGCTAAAATGCAGTTCACAAAGATTTTCTAGGAGTACTATTTCTTGTCCTACTTCTGTAAATTCTTGGGAATTTACGAAAGCTGTATAGCTGCACTTAATGCAAAAGACATACCATGGGAGCACTTTTGAGACTTTCTTTAATAATTGGACCCCTAATTTGGTCTGGCGTTGACCATGACCTTTTGAGTTTATTAAAATTCTGTCCCTCTCTGTATCGGCTGGCTTCACTGTGAGTGACAGCATTGTGCTCTTTCACAAGGAGCATATCGGCACACCAAGTAGGTTTGTTCAGTGCCAGGAACTACTGTGGCAGTGTGTACTTTTTGAGACCAAACCCAACTTTTGCTTTTGCCAATGTTTGTTATAATGGGGAGGACCCGGCAGCTCCCACACCAATAAGGTTTGACAAAAGGAATGCCAAAAAAATTCACACATTAACAAAACTAAAAAGCTGACTACCAATTTCAGATCTACCTCCTTTGCCAATGGTTGTTTATTTCCCATAATCTTATTAAAACTGATAACACTGATTTTCCATTATGAATATTTTTGGGAAATACTAGCATGCATCAACACATGTTACTACATGATACTGCAAGGAAATGGTACCTGCAATTTTACAGTAGTTTAGCAAAATGTTGTTTTTTTCTGATTTAATTTTTGTATGAACATTTTATCTTGAAAGCAAAGAATCATCAATCTTGCTTTCAAGCATCTGCAAATATTTGCATCAAATCAGAGAGCATTCTGGGAGCATTATACATAGCCTCATATTGCAAAACGTTGAAAATGTGTATACACATTTTTACACTGGAACCACTGTCAGAAGTGCAGTCAGAGCTTACAACATTTACTTAGAGCGTTCACCCTAATAATAAAGGTGTACAATTAATGAACCATAAATACAGGTTTGAACAGCATTAACATATGGACAAAAATTTTGCCTTAACTGCAGACAGTGTCCTTCCCTGATCAATAATGTGGTACTGCAAGTTGGCAGCCAAAGGGTTTGTGCTGCAGGAGGTTGGGCTTACTTGTCAAAGGAAAAAATACATATGAAAACTGTTGCCCTTGACCCCAAACTATAGTTGGGCTATAGGAATTTCACATCCCTGCACTAGTGGTGTGACACTACTGACAGCACACTCCCACCCCTCACACACTTCCAAGCTCACACTAGCAGCAGCACTCATACCACCTCACCGACTAGCAGTCTTCACTCTACCAGCAGCACACTTACAGCCATTACAGACTACCAGTTACACACTACAGGAAATACCCTCACTCCCCTCACAGACTAGCAGTCAGGCACTACCAACAAATTTCTCACAGTGGTCAGACACATGTGGACTAAGGCAGCCATGAACGTGAGCATTAGAGTGGACGGTGGAGCCACCATCTTCTTTTGCATCGTTAGGGTAATTTGTCTGCCAAGTGCCCAGAAAAATCACACTCATTCCTACATCTCTGTCCTTTCAGATATATGTGACTCAGGAGTAAGCAATGCCACCAAATGAACTACTTTTACAGGCTCAATTAGGGTATCAACTCGCACAAAACATGCAAGGTTAGTTAAAGTCTGTTCCCCAATCAGCTTGTCCTTATACATCTGAACTGTAGCATTTCACAAAGAGTGTAAAAGAGATCAGCAAAGTAGAGCATGTGCAAATTCAAGACATAAAATAGCACAGTAGGATGACCACATACAGGCAGTGCTTAATTTGTAAAGAAAAAAGGGCCTGGGCCCTCGTAAGGAGGCCACTGCAGCTTGCACCACTAATTGCCCTGCCAGCGCTGGCAATGGCAGTGCCAATACAATTACTAATCATCACACTCTTACAAGTGCGACAATTCAGCCTACTATAGACCCCCAAAGTTATAAGAATGGCTTGGGCGGCAGTCAATAGTCATTTTAGCAGCACCACCATTTGACAGACTGGTACAAGCCCCGGGGTTGACAATTAAGTGCCGCCGCTGAGCTCTGGAAACCACTTGCTCAAATTAAGCACTGCATACAGGGCAATACACGTTTTAGTGCCTTGAAGATGGCAGTGCTATATAATGCATACAATAGACGTAGCTAGAAAGGAAATTCAACAACCAATCATCAGGGTCAACCATTTGGTGAGGAGATCATGTTGCACAATCTGTTCTTGTTGGGTCTGAAAGGCAACTCAGATCGAAGTGCCTACCGACAGGCCCTGCATCACAACTATCAATTTATCAATTTTGAGCATAATGAGGCATTTTTTCATATGAGATATAGTGTGCGCCATTCTAATGGTAGGGCCAGTATTGCCTCTGGCATGTCTATTCAACTGAAGTAGTTTGGGGCTAGAGGGAAAGGGAAATCCCATCCCTGACATAATGACACATTCAGCCAGAAAACGATATGCCTTGATGAATGAATGGGTGGCATGGCAGGGCCAGAGACACAAATTGTTTTAATTTCTGGGGTCCTCAACCTTGCCACACTCGTCAAACTGTATCTGAGGTCTCAGCCAAACCTGATTAGTTTTAGAAAACAATTAAAAACCTGGCTCTTTTCTTCTCCAGGCTAACGTTTCTTTTCTGATCTCTATCATCCGTATTCGTTGCAGTTCAGCTGCTAGCGCCAAGACACCCTCAGGCATTTGCTGTGCTTTATAAATGTAATGTAATCTAATCTAATATAATTAGGGCTTCCGGTTTTATGGTCTTTATTTTTTTGACATTTTCGTCCGTATTTATCCATATTTATTTTTTGTCAACTTTATCTGTATTTATCCATATTTATAATGGGTTTTGCCAAAAAACATAAAGCTGAAACTGGTATATTCCCACATTTATTTAGCCAATACATGTGCAGTCATGCTTGAATGCCTGCCATGTTTCAGTAATATGAAACCCGCAGAAGATAAATCAATGCACTTATATGAAAATATGCACATTTCAGTATCAGTCTTGTGCATATCTACTGCTGTTTAAGCCTCCTTACTAAAATTATTTTCTTTTTAACCCCCTTACCTATCAATCCACACAGTTAGTGGCCTGGCAGTCATGGCAAAGTGTATTTAGAATTGCTCAAAAGGCACCCAAATACAGTTTTTATCCACATTTAAAAATAAATACAGACAAGAAAATAACATGGTTTTCTGTCTGTATTTATCTGTAAAAATCAGTAAAAATGGAAAGCAGGGAGCCATAAATATAATCTGATATAAACTAATCTAATCCAGCAGGAGGACCCCTGAAGAATCACCTCAGCGATCCCTCCCTACCCTGTAGTGGCACCTGATGCTTTTATTTTAGACCAGTCGAGCTTCGATGAGCTAGACATAGTTGATGGCCTTGAAAGCTATCGATCACTTTCTCACCCACTGCCGGACAGATGTAGTGGCATGCAAGGTGACTTGAGAGGGAGGGTCCCAAATCTTCCAAAGGTCTGACTGCACAACTATTACCTTGTGCTTTAGTTCAAAACATACAGCACAAATCGTTGACTCAGAGTCGTGTTTAACAAGAGGCAGCCATAAAATTATGGTTTAAGAATAGGTGTCCTTCATTGAAAACCACCATTCAAATTGGAATTCAAATGATTATGTTTTCTTGACAAAGACAAATGATGGAATGTCAGTGGTTCTGGGAGCCTAGATGGAGCTGACAGCCCCAGCCCCATGGTGTTATTGGAAATAAAGAGGAAATTGTGCTGCCCAAATGTAAATTGGTCCTGTATACTATGTGTCTGATGATACTAAAAAGTGATGGATGGAATGCTTGAATTAATCTCAGCCACTGGTATTACTCAAGCCGCATCCCAATCCATTGTTATTTTACCCAACATGCAGTGGTGGCTGACACTGAGTAGCACGGGTGGGGCGGGGAATAGAAAAATGAATTACAAAAGTTACTTACCTTGCTGCTGGACTGCCGTCTCGCTTTGTGTCGTCCTCTACTGTTCCTGCTTGAAGAAGGAAGCACACCCAGGCTCCCCTAACCAATCACAACGCTGCAATGCAGTGTTGCGATTGGTCTGAGCGCTGTGGTTCGGCGCTCAGATAGGCAGTAGGAGCCAAGACGGCCGGCCAAACCGTCATGCTCACTTGAGTGCTCACCACTCCTCTCCTTGCTGGCTGTGGCGACAGCCAAACCCCACCCCGTAAACCTCCCTGACAATGGAAAAATAAAATGATAATAAGGTAGCGTTATCATATTATTTTTCCTTTTTCCACTGCTCAAAATGCAGTTGGGCTACGCTCCTCCGCCTTAGTGGAGGAGCCGCTGCTGCCATTATGCCACCGCAGTTTGGACCCAGGCATATGCAAATCAGCCTTGAGCCTGTCACTCTCATCAAGATTGACCAATGGCTGAAATGGGCCGGCCAATTATAGCATTCTGCTGCTATAGAGGAAGGAAGAAAAATGTGAATGACACAACAATAGACCAATGGATGAAGAGGGTAGCCTCAAACCCTTTATGCAATATTTTATATACATCATTTTAGTTAAATCAACTAACGCCAGGCTTGAATGAAAACAATGTAAAGGTTTATAAAAAAGACATCTAGTTCACACATTAATATTGGAACTGAAACACAATGGAAATCGACATCGGTATATATTTAACTTGTGACCAACTGAGTAAGAACAATGTTCTTGTTGCAGAGCATAGGTCCAGTGGCGGCTAGCATTAACAAATTATGGTGGGCGCAATGGCACGCAACTCACCATGAGGAGCAGGAGCAAGACAATGTGGCACTTCTCTGCTGGGAATCACAACCTGGTTGCCCACGAGCAGGAAAGGGAAGGACTTGCCTTCCTGCTCAGAGGAACGTGATCCAATCAATCTTGGAGCTACTCTCATCATCATGAGAGTAGCTCCTGGATTTGTTGGAGCAGATTAACCCAGTGCTGATTTTGAGGCTGGGGGTCTGTGCCAGCAATCTCTAGGCTGTCTCCAGGCCTTTGGATTGCTGGCTTTACACTGCGCATATTGGGCTGGCAGTTGCAGGGCGGCCGCCAATCCGACATATGCACTGCAAACCAGTGATGTCATCCTGCATTTTTGGTATTTAGCCCCATCCCCACCCTCGGTCTGTACACAGCACGAGCTGGTGCAGTGGCAAATAAATAAAATGGCATTGCCATGCTATTTTATTTATTTCTGCTTGCCTGCTGCGCTGGTAGCAGGCGGGGCGACGCTCCTCAGCTCTTGAGGAGGGACCCCCCCTGCATAGGCCCTGATTTAGAGTTTGCTGAACGGATTACTCCGTCACAAGTATGACTGCCTTATTGCAAATGCATTACATCCTATGGTACTTGTAATAAGGTGGACAGGATATCCTTCATGTTTGTGATAGAGTAACCCTCCGCCAATCTCTAAATGAGACCCTTAGCCTCTATCAACATGATCAGAATAATAAAGCTAAGACAGGAGACACAAAAAACAGCAGAATAATGTTTCTAAAACACTTTGCTGATTAGTGAATAGACATGTAAATAATAAGGAACAAAAAATCAACAGGACCTAAGCTGGTAAATGCACTTATCAGAATATGACAATTAAGGTTTTCGTGTTAAAGCCAGTCTCTATAATACGTATGACCAGATTGCCATCCAAGTTTCTGCCAATACTGTCTAATGCCGCACTATCCTGTAGAGACTCAAATCAGAGGGCAAAACATGGAATTCTCTTCTAGCCTTTTCAAGTCAGTGGACCACAGCCCTGAAAAGACTAGTCGAGGATGCTTTGTTAGTCTTTGCATCTCTTACCAGTAAATGTGCAGAGAACGCTCCCTGGTATTAATTCCAATGTCTTGAACAATCTTTAAGTGAACTTATTCTTGCAGGAGCTGCAGAGTACTACGTGTAATAGCACACTGACACTTACCTACGAGGAAGAAGAAAAGAAATACTGAATTATGTGAAAATGGAGGTCATATGGTCAACGTGGAGTATGTTCCTGGCTACCTCAATTTCCTTAACATTAATAAAGACATGCCAGGATTAAGATTTAGCATTATCTGAAGGTTCCTGAAGTGTGTCTGAATGTAGCAGTTTACTTTTATTTTCATTTTTGGTTAGCATATTTACCCTTTGGTAGAAGATACAATTCCACTGTATTATGGAAAAGACAATGTGACCTTAGTTTCAAAGGCGTTCAGCTGCAGAAGTGAAACTGTACTTTCTTAGGCAATGGTACTCAGCCCCAGGCCCAGGTGGTGGCAATAAAAATCCCAGGGACACATGATTGCAAGCCATTGCCAGACAAAATACACAATATTATATTGTGTAACTAGAAGGCAAACCTGCAACAAAACACATGATAAAGCCATGATCAGTGAAAACCTTGACTAGTTGGGTCGGTTGTTGTTCCATATAAGTATATTGAAGACCCACTTTAGAGACAGCCTTAATTGATGTCTCTACACTGTGCTTACGTATTGTATCTTTTCCACATGTTGCCCAACTTCTGTGGCATTTGCTGACCTCAGGACTGAGCAGCAAAGATGAATTATTGACTCAAGGAGATCCGAGCGGTGAGACAGGAATGCAAGAACCACATTCACAAGTTTAGTGGACACATTAACCCCAGCATAGGAGGATCACTCAATGGAAGTGACAACAGGCACCAAAGTATCTTGAAGACAGAAACCAACCACACACAGATTGTGGCAAAGGGATCAAGCAATACCTCTCTCTACAGAAACGATTTACAAAAGGGGGTGGTGATGAACAGAGTGTCTGAATTGAGCAGACCACTCTTACCCAGTCCAAAGATCAGGGCTTGATCCATCACCGTTATTTATCTCACTGCCCCATCCCAGCTCAGAACCTGGCTATATGCAAATCAGTCTGTCCCTGGCCCAGTGCATCATGGGAACAGGGCAGACTAAACTACCAAGCCAATTCTTTACCAGAAAGGAGCCAAGCTACCGGGGACCGGTTTCTGGCATTTCAGCCTCTTCGGCCCGGCTTGCTTGAATCCTGATGGAGCAGTGAGAAAGGGACTCATGTCTGAGTATACCCTGCCACACCTATAGTGGCCAAAATCGATTTACAAAAGGGGGTGGTGATGAACAGAGTGTCTGAATTGAGCAGACCACTCTTACCCAGTCCAAAGATCAGGGCTTGATCCATCACCGTTATTTATCTCACTGCCCCATCCCAGCTCAGAACCTGGCTATATGCAAATCAGTCTGTCCCTGGCCCAGTGCATCATGGGAACAGGGCAGACTAAACTACCAAGCCAATTCTTTACCAGAAAGGAGCCAAGCTACCGGGGACCGGTTTCTGGCATTTCAGCCTCTTCGGCCCGGCTTGCTTGAATCCTGATGGAGCAGTGAGAAAGGGACTCATGTCTGAGTATACCCTGCCACACCTATAGTGGCCAAAATCGATTTACAAAAGGGGGTGGTGATGAACAGAGTGTCTGAATTGAGCAGACCACTCTTACCCAGTCCAAAGATCAGGGCTTGATCCATCACCGTTATTTATCTCACTGCCCCATCCCAGCTCAGAACCTGGCTATATGCAAATCAGTCTGTCCCTGGCCCAGTGCGTTGTAAATATTTTTGTCCACCCTAAGCGTGGAAGGGTATGCTCAGATGTGAGTCCCTTGCTCATTGCACCATCAGGATTCAAGCAAGCCGGGCCGAAGAGGCTGAAATGCCAGAAACCGGTCCCCGGTAGCTTGTTTCCTTCCCAGTGTAAGAATTGGCTTTTGTAGTTTGGTTTGCCCTGTTCCCATCATGCACTGGGACAGGAACAGACTAATTTGCATACAGCCAGGTTCTGAAACTGGGATGGTGCAGTGAGCTAAAAAACGGTGTTGGATCTAGCCCTGATCTCTTGACTGGGTGAGAGTATTCTGTTTAATTCAGAGACTCTGTCCCTCACCACCCCTTGTTGTAAATATTTTTGTCCACCCTAAGCGTGGAAGGGTATGCTCAGATGTGAGTCCCTTGCTCATTGCACCATCAGGATTCAAGCAAGCCGGGCCGAAGAGGCTGAAATGCCAGAAACCGGTCCCCGGTAGCTTGTTTCCTTCCCAGTGTAAGAATTGGCTTTTGTAGTTTGGTTTGCCCTGTTCCCATCATGCACTGGGACAGGAACAGACTAATTTGCATACAGCCAGGTTCTGAAACTGGGATGGTGCAGTGAGCTAAAAAACGTTGTTGGATCTAGCCCTGATCTCTTGACTGGGTGAGAGTATTCTGTTTAATTCAGAGACTCTGTCCCTCACCACCCCTTGTTGTAAATATTTTTGTCCACCCTAAGCGTGGAAGGGTATGCTCAGATGTGAGTCCCTTGCTCATTGCACCATCAGGATTCAAGCAAGCCGGGCCGAAGAGGCTGAAATGCCAGAAACCGGTCCCCGGTAGCTTGTTTCCTTCCCAGTGTAAGAATTGGCTTTTGTAGTTTGGTTTGCCCTGTTCCCATCATGCACTGGGACAGGAACAGACTAATTTGCATACAGCCAGGTTCTGAAACTGGGATGGTGCAGTGAGCTAAAAAACGGTGTTGGATCTAGCCCTGATCTCTTGACTGGGTGAGAGTATTCTGTTTAATTCAGAGACTCTGTCCCTCACCACCCCTTGTTGTAAATATTTTTGTCCACCCTAAGCGTGGAAGGGTATGCTCAGATGTGAGTCCCTTGCTCATTGCACCATCAGGATTCAAGCAAGCCGGGCCGAAGAGGCTGAAATGCCAGAAACCGGTCCCCGGTAGCTTGTTTCCTTCCCAGTGTAAGAATTGGCTTTTGTAGTTTGGTTTGCCCTGTTCCCATCATGCACTGGGACAGGAACAGACTAATTTGCATACAGCCAGGTTCTGAAACTGGGATGGTGCAGTGAGCTAAAAAACGTTGTTGGATCTAGCCCTGATCTCTTGACTGGGTGAGAGTATTCTGTTTAATTCAGAGACTCTGTCCCTCACCACCCCTTGTTGTAAATATTTTTGTCCACCCTAAGCGTGGAAGGGTATGCTCAGATGTGAGTCCCTTGCTCATTGCACCATCAGGATTCAAGCAAGCCGGGCCGAAGAGGCTGAAATGCCAGAAACCGGTCCCCGGTAGCTTGTTTCCTTCCCAGTGTAAGAATTGGCTTTTGTAGTTTGGTTTGCCCTGTTCCCATCATGCACTGGGACAGGAACAGACTAATTTGCATACAGCCAGGTTCTGAAACTGGGATGGTGCAGTGAGCTAAAAAACGGTGTTGGATCTAGCCCTGATCTCTTGACTGGGTGAGAGTATTCTGTTTAATTCAGAGACTCTGTCCCTCACCACCCCTTGTTGTAAATATTTTTGTCCACCCTAAGCGTGGAAGGGTATGCTCAGATGTGAGTCCCTTGCTCATTGCACCATCAGGATTCAAGCAAGCCGGGCCGAAGAGGCTGAAATGCCAGAAACCGGTCCCCGGTAGCTTGTTTCCTTCCCAGTGTAAGAATTGGCTTTTGTAGTTTGGTTTGCCCTGTTCCCATCGTGCACTGGGACAGGAACAGACTAATTTGCATACAGCCAGGTTCTGAAACTGGGATGGTGCAGTGAGCTAAAAAACGGTGTTGGATCTAGCCCTGATCTCTTGACTGGGTGAGAGTATTCTGTTTAATTCAGAGACTCTGTCCCTCACCACCCCTTGTTGTAAATATTTTTGTCCACCCTAAGCGTGGAAGGGTATGCTCAGATGTGAGTCCCTTGCTCATTGCACCATCAGGATTCAAGCAAGCCGGGCCGAAGAGGCTGAAATGCCAGAAACCGGTCCCCGGTAGCTTGTTTCCTTCCCAATGTAAGAATTGGCTTTTGTAGTTTGGTTTGCCCTGTTCCCATCATGCACTGGGACAGGAACAGACTAATTTGCATACAGCCAGGTTCTGAAACTGGGATGGTGCAGTGAGCTAAAAAACGGTGTTGGATCTAGCCCTGATCTCTTGACTGGGTGAGAGTATTCTGTTTAATTCAGAGACTCTGTCCCTCACCACCCCTTGTTGTAAATATTTTTGTCCACCCTAAGCGTGGAAGGGTATGCTCAGATGTGAGTCCCTTGCTCATTGCACCATCAGGATTCAAGCAAGCCGGGCCGAAGAGGCTGAAATGCCAGAAACCGGTCCCCGGTAGCTTGTTTCCTTCCCAGTGTAAGAATTGGCTTTTGTAGTTTGGTTTGCCCTGTTCCCATCATGCACTGGGACAGGAACAGACTAATTTGCATACAGCCAGGTTCTGAAACTGGGATGGTGCAGTGAGCTAAAAAACGGTGTTGGATCTAGCCCTGATCTCTTGACTGGGTGAGAGTATTCTGTTTAATTCAGAGACTCTGTCCCTCACCACCCCTTGTTGTAAATATTTTTGTCCACCCTAAGCGTGGAAGGGTATGCTCAGATGTGAGTCCCTTGCTCATTGCACCATCAGGATTCAAGCAAGCCGGGCCGAAGAGGCTGAAATGCCAGAAACCGGTCCCCGGTAGCTTGTTTCCTTCCCAGTGTAAGAATTGGCTTTTGTAGTTTGGTTTGCCCTGTTCCCATCATGCACTGGGACAGGAACAGACTAATTTGCATACAGCCAGGTTCTGAAACTGGGATGGTGCAGTGAGCTAAAAAACGGTGTTGGATCTAGCCCTGATCTTTTGACTGGGTGAGAGTATTCTGTTTAATTCAGAGACTCTGTCCCTCACCACCCCTTGTTGTAAATATTTTTGTCCACCCTAAGCGTGGAAGGGTATGCTCAGATGTGAGTCCCTTGCTCATTGCACCATCAGGATTCAAGCAAGCCGGGCCGAAGAGGCTGAAATGCCAGAAACCGGTCCCCGGTAGCTTGTTTCCTTCCCAGTGTAAGAATTGGCTTTTGTAGTTTGGTTTGCCCTGTTCCCATCATGCACTGGGACAGGAACAGACTAATTTGCATACAGCCAGGTTCTGAAACTGGGATGGTGCAGTGAGCTAAAAAACGGTGTTGGATCTAGCCCTGATCTCTTGACTGGGTGAGAGTATTCTGTTTAATTCAGAGACTCTGTCCCTCACCACCCCTTGTTGTAAATATTTTTGTCCACCCTAAGCGTGGAAGGGTATGCTCAGATGTGAGTCCCTTGCTCATTGCACCATCAGGATTCAAGCAAGCCGGGCCGAAGAGGCTGAAATGCCAGAAACCGGTCCCCGGTAGCTTGTTTCCTTCCCAGTGTAAGAATTGGCTTTTGTAGTTTGGTTTGCCCTGTTCCCATCATGCACTGGGACAGGAACAGACTAATTTGCATACAGCCAGGTTCTGAAACTGGGATGGTGCAGTGAGCTAAAAAACGGTGTTGGATCTAGCCCTGATCTCTTGACTGGGTGAGAGTATTCTGTTTAATTCAGAGACTCTGTCCCTCACCACCCCTTGTTGTAAATATTTTTGTCCACCCTAAGCGTGGAAGGGTATGCTCAGATGTGAGTCCCTTGCTCATTGCACCATCAGGATTCAAGCAAGCCGGGCCGAAGAGGCTGAAATGCCAGAAACCGGTCCCCGGTAGCTTGTTTCCTTCCCAGTGTAAGAATTGGCTTTTGTAGTTTGGTTTGCCCTGTTCCCATCATGCACTGGGACAGGAACAGACTAATTTGCATACAGCCAGGTTCTGAAACTGGGATGGTGCAGTGAGCTAAAAAACGGTGTTGGATCTAGCCCTGATCTCTTGACTGGGTGAGAGTATTCTGTTTAATTCAGAGACTCTGTCCCTCACCACCCCTTGTTGTAAATCTCTCTACAGAAAGACACAATGTAGGAATCATTAATTAGGAAACCAAACACCCAGGCATTATGAGAAGGGTTAAGGAAAACACCGGGAGCCTGGAAAAGGAATCAGCCACCTAGGCATTCCCGGGAAGAAAACCAGCCACAGAGGGAGCCATCAAAAGTAAAAAAAATTACACAGAGGCCAAAGGTTGGTAAGCAGTCATGAGAGGAACCAGACAAACCTTGGGGAGCTTTGGGAAGAGAAACATCTTCACAGATATCCTTAAGAAGAGATTCAACCTTTCGGGGTACCTGCAGAGAGGAACCAGCTACACGGGGAACCTATGGAAGGGAAGCAGCCACTGGGAGATCCTGGCAAAGCACATCTCAGCCTGCACAATGTGGAAAGGGAGTCTTCCAATCAAGGTTTCCGCCAGGTTAAGGGGCAACCCTCTTAGGGGCCTGCAGAAGGGAAGAGGGCATGTTTCTCATGAGGTAGATAAACATCAAGCTGTGGAGCCTGGGAAAGAGAAACAGTCTCACATGGAGGAGGTTGGCAAATGGAATCTGCCACTTGGAGTTCCTGGGTAGGAGAAACCAACAATGGAAGTCCCTTCAGGAGGGAACCAGCCACCTGGCGGTCATATGGATGAGAGACTAACTGTGGTCCCTTCAGAAGGGGGCCAGCCACCTAGAGTTCATGGAGAAGTGAAACCAACAGCAGAGGGCCCTTCACAAGGGGAGCTTCGCCTGGAGGTCATGGAAAGTGGAACTTGCCACAGCAGGCTCCGTAGAAAGGGAAACAGCTTCAAGGCAGCCTGGGAAGCAAGAGATAATAATAGCAGGCCATCAGGAGAAACCAGATGCACTATGATCATTTGGAAGGGAGTCAACAACAGGGCAGGCCGTGACATGACCATGCTATGCCTGCCAGCGTGTTTCATACTGTGTCATTGTTATGATGAATGATTACGAGCTAATCTAGTACTATGAAAATAGTTTCCAACGCAATGTTTCCATCCAGAGCATTCAAAGTGTGCGTCACCATCTAATTCTGTGACTAGTAAACAATAGCCCGGGGCATCTTTATGACAACAATAAAACAGTCGAAGGGTAGAGAGGATAAGAAATGGTTCTGCCTCTTGCACCTCCGAGGACTGTAAACCCCTGTGCATCTTTTGCACCTTCAAACACGTGCACACTGGTGCACCTTAAACACATGTATACTACATTCAACTACACGCACTTGTGTCATGTACTTACCTGTGCCCAGTATAGAAAGGCATGCTGCTCAGCTTTAGATGCTCTGCATATCTGAGCATCCTGCAACATGCACACGCAAGTGATTTGCACTCGACTGAGAACAGCATACACCAGTGCACTATTCGTAACTGCACACCACACACACAGATGCATTGCAAACACTTAGACACTGGGCACACTAGCACATGGGGTCCATTTACCCACTATGGAACCTAAACTGGGGACATATTGGTAAACTTTGAAAATTCACACTTGGTATACGACTGTCCATTTTACATATACTCCGCCCACTGCTGTGTACTGTAGACAGCTGCATGTTCTACACACTGATGCAGAGATTCCCAATCCTCCTCCTAACTGAGGGGCCAGCTCCACACTTTGCAGCCCACCAAAGCTCCATGCAACCAAAGCCGCATGCTGTTTGTTCACACACTGCACGGTTCCACTTACAGAACATGTCACACTGCCTCCCTTCGACCTCAAAATATGCGCTCTATTAGTGCTCTAGGCGGTAGCATGGAACGGGTCCTCTGATAATGTTCTAGGTGGTTGCATGGAAGGTTGATTGGAGATGTGGCCTAGATGTTGGGGAGGTGATATAGCCAAGTGGCTAGTGTTGCCGACTTTGGAACATAGGGAACCAGGGGACAGATATACAAAGCGCTTTTGTGGTCGCCATTGGCCTGATTCACAGAATCGGGACGTTTGTGACTGCAAAAATGCATTTTCAAATGTACACAAGGCAAAATGTGATTCAGTAACGTGTTACCGGCTTGCAGTCTACATTTGGGATTTGGTATTTAGAAGGGCCGCGTTTATGGCGTTCATTCCAAATACCAAATTTGTATGGTATGTATTACTGTTTTGCGATGAATTCTGGTTGCAAAATAGTAATGCTTTAGCACCAGTTTAAAAGTGATGGCAACCCATTTGAAAATGGGAAGGGGTCTCCTTGACACCCTTTCCTCTTTGAAAATGTTAAAAAATAAATAAACTTACACGTTTAATTTTCTTTTATTAAACACATCCCCTATTCCCCTAAGGAAACCGGGCAGCATTTAAAAAAAAATAAAAGATTACTTTATTAAAAAGCAGTCACAACATCGTGGTCTGCTGACCCAGCAGGCCACCATCCCTTTGATGGCGGTGATTCCTAATGGGTTGCAAATTGCGACCTACCTTGTTAATATTCATGCTGTAGGTCGATTTGCAACCTTCTAGGAATCAACATTTGGGGCTACAAACATTTTTACATTAGCAATACCGATTTCCGAATTGTGATTCAGAGATAATCGCAATTAGGAAATTGGTATTCCTAATATTTGTACATCTGGCCCTAAGCTCTAACCTTGGCTTTGGTTATATTACAGAATATTGAGGAAAGCTATAGTTAAATAGACAAATATCACCAAAAATATCTATTACGAAAATAGTGTTACCCTATACTCAAAACAAGAAATACCCTAAATCTGACTACAAAAATATTGCTGTTGAAAATATATAAAATCCCTAAACATAGAAATCAACAATAAAGACATACACAATAATGTTAGCACATTAAATATATACATCAATACACAAGTAATAAAAATGAATTAACAACAACAAAAAATCGTCACTGATAAATAAATATTATAACAGATTAAGAACACTAAATTAATCTTTTAAAAAGGCATAAAATATAAAATAGCATATTGAACTATTTATTATTATTTAACATCTAAGCACTAAATAAATATTTCTAAATAGAATAAAAATATATGACACTAAAATTAAGCTACATAAACAAACAATAAATGTAAAACTGAAATAATAAAAAATATAAAATGAAAGCAATCAACACAAATATAAAAATAATAATTTCTTTAACCATTAACTATGTGCAAATAAAATATCTTTAAACATAAATTCAAAAATATACATATGTTTAGCATTAACACATAAACACTAATTAGCGTCCACCAAATTAGGACTAAACATTAAAAAAAATTCAAACAGCAAACAAAACAACTAGTGAAATTTAAGTTAAAAAAACTAACCAACGCAAACACTTTCCTAATTGAATATTGACTATATAAAGGACTCAAAAATATGTAATAATTTATAATAAAAACACCAAAACGTAAAAAACAGGTACAACAAAACGTGAGCAGCTATTGTTCACAGTGCTCTTGTTTAAATGCATCATAGCCCCAAAAATTGACATGAGAATAAATTTTGCATTAAAATATAGCACAAAATAGCAGTTGCAGTTTGCGTAATTAAAAACATCAAAAACATATTTAAAAAACTACCTACTGCATTCTTCTACCCAAAATATTCTTCTCCTAAAATATTTAAGATTTTAAATAAAAAATATATATCATAAATATAACATTTAAAATATTACAATAATGCAGAAAGAAATGGTCGGCCATTGCTGCAAAGATGATTTCATCAAGAGAAGAAAGAGGTGTGTGTGTATCTTGTGTGATTTTGCATGGCTTTGGTAATAGGCTATTACCTTAGCTACATGGTGAAGGTGGAAGTTATACATAAACACAGAGGAGGAGATAACTTTGCAAGTGAGATCGTTCACCGAGAGAAGCGGAGGGTACAATGGCTTGAACCCTGGAAGTCTCCCACTGGAGGATGGACGCTGTATTTGCTGGAAGATGGAGGCGGTGTTTACTGGAAGATGGAGGTGGAGTTTACTGGAAGATGGAAGTGAAGCTTGAGGAGCACTAAGCTGGAGAAAAGAACAATCAGATGGTGAGGAGCTGAATCCGGCAAAAACAGTGCCAGAAATGTCCTGCGAAGAAATACAGGCAAGTGAGATTGAGTTGTTGACTGCTTCAGGAACAGCAGAGTCATCGGGGAAAGCAAGAGTTGAAGAGTGGTATTTGTGCTGTGCTGTGTTGATAGAGGTAGGATTCTGGGCATGCAGGGTTCCAGATGGACAAGATGATGAACTCTTGACTGAAGGGAGTAGGTTGTAGGTGGAGATGGTGTATATGCATTGGATGAACCCTAGGGCCTTATTATGACTTTAGCGGTGTGGGAGCAGGGCTCCCATGCTGCCACCCTGCTCCCACACTGCCAAAGCCAAAATAGTCCGCCTGCCAGATTACGACTTTTTAAGTCGTTGGTGGGCAGTTTTTTAGGCATTCCCATGGTGGTGCCTTTAAAATAGGCACTCCAATGGCAACTTCAAAGCACATTCCTGCACGGAACATGGGGGTGCATGCAGACAGGGGGCCCACCATGTGCCTCCCTTTAGGCACCCATTGGCCAAGAGGCACCAGGGGCCCCTGTAGGGCCCCTTTGTTTCCTCACCGCCACACTTTTATGGCGGCCTCACTGCCATGAAAAGTGTGGTGGGTAGGAAACTCGTAATATGCTTGGTGGAGCTGCACTGACCCCGCCAAGCATATTGCAGTCTCAAGACACAACACCACCAGGGATCTCTAATCCCTGTCGTTTGCGGTGGTCTCAGGGCAGCACGAACGCCGTGGTCATAATAGAGAGGTCTGAAGAGTGCCACCGCCGTGCCCCGGCGGGTCTGGTGGTCCATGGACTGCTAGAATCACATTAAGCCACTTAGTCTTTCCAGGCACTGGAACAGAAGGCTAAAACGAGGACTATATAAACAAAAGGATTTTATTAATGTGTAACGGTGACTATTTTTATTTTTATTGTATATAGTGTGATCCTAGGCTCTCTCTTAGATCTGAAAAGACGAGAGCACTATGTGCTTTTTAACCCCTCACACACTAAAATGTCCTTTAGTGTCATGCTTCATCATGGGGGTCTTCCCGTCCCTCTACGGGGCGGGGCGAGCTACGACCTACGCGGGAGCACTATTTATAGTGACAGAAGGCTATGTGTCGGTGCAGGTGATGTCAGTGAAGTGTAGGGACCTAATATGTGAGTGCAAGTAAAAAGGAAAGTTTAAAAATTCCCTGGCTAGTAGAAAAAATACATTTTATTTGCTTCTCTGGCTGGGAACATTAAGAAAGGGGTTTTGAGGTAGAGCAATTAGCTGGCTACCAGGTCAACATGTTTCCTAAGCAGTCCCCTACTGCTTACTCATCAGGACCTTCTAGTGGTCCCTACTACACAATGCTCAGTTCTAAAATGGTAAGCCTAAAGTCCTACAAACAGGTGGCAAAAATAAGCTGTCCGTTTGAGCTTCAGGGCATGAGCTGGCCCTAGGTAAAGCGTGGTTAGTTACCAAAATGTTGTCAAAAATATTGACCTATCGCAGTCTTAGTTCGACAAATGTTGTATGCCCCATGAGCTGGCAGGCGAAGGGTGTTCCACGCGGTAAAATTTACTCTCGGAGCGGCACAAGGGTATGAATAAGGCATTGCACTTATGCGGTAAATTTGCCCCTTCTAGGAACATCACCAAAACCCAAAAATATATAATTAACCCATACAGGGCATTCTGCAACACTTCTTAAAGGTGCAGTGAATAATAATAAGCGGCTGTGGTCACTCATTTATTATTCACTTTTACTTGATTTTTATTATTTTTTTGCCCTGGTCCCACCCAGGTCATCTAGTGTTTTTTCTTGGGCAGGGGGCGACATGAAGAACTCCAGGGCCCCTACAGCCTTGCCGGCTCCCCGCAAGTGGCCGTATGGGGGCCACACAAGAGTCATCACTTTGTTTTATTCACAGGTTGCCCCGGTGCCCAACCGGGGCACCACAGACCATTAGTTTTTTTTGAGCCACTAAGGGAGGAGCCCCAGGACAACCACAGCCCCACTGACTCCCTGCTCCTGCAGTAGCCAGTATTATCTTTTTTTCCCTTTTTACATTTCCAAGTTGGGTGCTCATGAGCCCACCCAGGACAACCCAGTAGCCAGTATTATCTTTTTTTCATGTTTTAAATTTCCAAGTTGGGTGCCCTTGAGCCTACCCTGGGCAACCCACAGCAGGCACCAAATGTATAAGGAAAACAAAAAATGTATTTCCTATGGAAACATGATTCTGACTATAACAACCCAATAGCAACCGTCACTGGGTATTATATAAATATGTGTATATGTATACATAGTTAGGTCTACTGTTCCACAAGAAAAACATTTTTGTGTTGCTAATAACTTTGGCACTGTTTGACAAATTTCCACAAAACTTTCCATAAAGGTGCAACTTTTTGACTATTGTGACCATGGAAAATTTCAAAGTGATCCGTCAAGCCGGGGCCGAAAAAAACAGGCGGTCTGAAATCACAAAATCCTCATGTATTTTTCATAGACTTCTTTAAGACGGGCTACACCAAAAACTGCGGGACGGAATTACACCAAATTCTGCAGGAAGCTAGATCTTGGTCTGCAGATTGTGCTTTTTGTGATTTAGTGTAAATCAGTTCAGTAATTTTTGAGAAATTAAGGTTGAAAAATAATTGTATATCTCAATGGTGGGCGGGAGCAGCAATTTGAAAATAGAGTATTCTGATTGGCCCAGGGAGCTTTATTCCCCTTGGGCCATCTCTGATTGGCTGCCAGCAATATGAGAAAAATGTTGCTGGCAGCTAAACCAGAACTCGTGGCCTTAGTCATCTGTCCTTAAGTTAAAAATAATAATAATAATAATATAAGGGGGAAGGGTAGAGATACCCCTGACCCGCAAGGCCCATGGGAGGGACCCAGAGGGACCCCACCCGGGCTAAAAAGAAAAGAAATCAGCAAAGAATATGGCAATCCAGCAGGATAAGGGGAAAAAAGAGGCTGCCAGGCTGCATTTATTATTTACAGGGAGCCTATCCCCGGGGCCGAAATCACAAAAAAGGGGAGTGTTGCTCCAGAGGCACTGGGGATCCCATCCACCGGGGCCAATTTTCTTAATAAAAAGGAGAGGGCCTATATGGCCCCCTCACCCAAGCCTCTAAAGGTCCGGGGAGCCCACCCTCAGGGCTGAAATGATTGTAAATAGAGAGTGAGGCCTCATGCCCCTCTCCCTGAGCCACGCCATCCCCAGGGGCCGGCTCAGTAGCCCACCCCTAGACATAGTGGTTTCCCTGACCGCACCAGCAAGGGCTGGGAAACCTGTGTTTGCTCTTGCTTGGTTGGAGCATTTTTTTATTTCCCGCCAAGTAGGTCAAACACCAAGTCGACTCCCAGCAGAATTTCGTTGCACGCACTCCATCGAATTTGGAGATGCAGTGCGCGCAACGCAATTTGTTTTATTTGTTTATATGTTTACTTACCTGCATTTGGCCGTATTCTGTTTTTTTACCCCCCACCCTGCCCCTCCCCCGCCCCACGTCACCACCCGGCAGCATTCCCACCACCGACCGCTACTGGGAGGGGGACCGCAAAGTGTCCCTCCCCTTTAGCTTATATGTACAGCCTTTGGGGATGGGATCCCCAGTGCCTAAAGAGGCTTGGAAAGGGGCCGGGCGGCGCCCTCCCCTTAATAAAAAAAGTACCCTGGGCACTGGGTCCCCAGGGCCAGGCCCTATGGCCAACCCCCTGCCATGCCCGTCCGAAAGCTGTGTTTAGTGTGGGGTTAACTGGCTTTAGGTGGTCGGCCACAGGGCTTGGTCGCAGGCCAGGTCTTGTGGGTAACCCCTCACTGTGCATGGCCAAAGGCCATAGGGAGCATAGGGTTGGCTGCAAGTGGGTGGTTAGCCACAGGCCAGGCCCTGTGGCCAACCCCCCCCCCCCTTGCCTGACCAAAGGCCCTTCGCAGTGTGGGGTTGGCTGCCTTTACGGGGTTGACCACAGCCTGTTTGCAGCATGGGGTTGGCTGCATGTGGGGGTTGGCTCCAGGCCCTGCAGCAACCTACCTGCTGCGCATGGCTAAAGGCGGTGCATGGTGGGGGTTTGCATTTACGTATGCTAAAATATTACTTTAAGTAAAAAAAAAATCTAGAAATTCACTGAAAAAACAAAGCTTAAAGTAACATAGTTGTGATAAAAAGATCTTATTTATTTATCTTTGTAAACTTTAGAAATTGTAAAACAATGTTTTTTTGTTGTTGTTCAAAACGTTAATGTTGTCACTGGTATATTTACCTAACTATAACATTACTTTCATCTTTGTTTTTTCAGTGAATATAGATAAATTGATAGATATATAGATATATCTCATATGTATATATTTATATAAATAAATGTATAGAATATTATATCTATTTATCTCTCAGTGTATATATACATATATATATATAGAGATAGAGAGAGCGAGAGAGATAGCGTCAGAGACAGAGAGGAAAATATATACCCGGTAACTGAGTAATAAGTACGATGTTGCCATTGAGAGGTTCCGGTGACATAGACATAGAAGCCGGTTTCTGAGTGGTTCCAAGAACCCCGTGAATGCAATATAGCACGATATTATACATTGTACCTATTATGTATTGTTTATATTATTTTTTTATTTGGGGCATTTTGTCTGAAAAATATAATTTCTGCAAAGTGCAGCTAATTATGGCTACTGAATGGAATTCGAATGTTTAGGCCCTTTATTGACCTTTCTTGAATAAATTGTTAATAACACTATGGGCAATGGTGAGGGTCAGTGGATTAAGGCAAATCTGTTGCTGCAGTGTACCCAAAATTATAACAATTAATTTAGTCTGGAAAGTTATTTAAATGACTGGTTTGTGAATAACTATATAAAGAGTGGGATAGGGTGTGAATTAGTTAGTCTTTGTAGTTTAATTAATCGTTATAATTTGGAGCACAGGAGTTTGGTGACATGTTACGCGTAGAACCATGTAATAATGGTGATTTTTTACATTGACATTTGCAGTTACCCCTGAAGAAGGGCTAATTAAGCCCGAAATGCATTGGGTTGTAATAAATGCACACTGCTTAACCCCTTGCATGCTTATGGCGAGCTCAGCTCGTCATGAGGCACAGTGGAGCTGTGCTCATGACGAGCTGAGCTCGTCATAACGGCAGCAGACGGCCCACACAGGGCTAATTCCCCGCCTGTGCGGGCGTTCTGAAGGAGTGGGCGGAGTCGTGAGGAGCTCAGCTCGTCATGAGCACAGCTCCACTGTGCAGCATGACGAGCTGGGCTCGACACGAGCACCGCGCGCAGCCCCTCCTCCGGCACCGTGGGGGAATTAGCCCCGCGTGGAAGGGGTTAAAGATACATCATGCATTTTTGCCGCATTCTTGAAGGAGGCCCGGATAGGCACATCTTGAATAGTTAAAGCTTTCTAAAAAGGCATGACCTCACATGTGGACTAAGATGGAAAAGTGTTTAAAACATTGGAATAAGCATGGATTAAATATATGAAAATGGATAAAAGAATAATAGTGGTATATCAGAGTATACTTCGCTCTGCAACTGGGAATGAGGCGTGATGTCGCCTTACACTGCATTGAACACCCAACCGTTGCCCCATAGAGCTAGGCCTTAGGCCATGCCTCTCTTTTTACTTTATTTTATTTTTGAAAACTAAATAGGATTTTCAAAACCATCACAAACTTCACACTCTAAGCTTGCCTCAGGGTTCGTGGGTCCAATTCCTAATTCGAGAATCCCCATCATCCAAAATGCGCGGGACCGCTATACCGAGGCTGGTACCAAGGTCCTGGCCATCATCTTAGTTGTGGGGAATCCGTTAGTCAGAAATCCAAGTTGCAAATTCTGTGATTTTTTTTCATTTAAAAAATGTTTTTTTCAACTAAGGGAACGCCCTTTTAAGGTTCACCCAATGTGACCTGAGGGGCGGGGGGCAGGTTAATCAAGAAGACACCGAGGCTGCGCCGCTTTTCCCATAATTGCTGCCTCAAGAGCAATTTTTCTCTTGCGGCAGCCAATCAGATCTCCCAGATTCCTGGTACTCTTTCTGGTATTCTGGAACCGAAAGAAATGCTAGTAGGAAAAATCTCCGTTGACCAATCAGATCCTTTTTTTAAATTCCTGGACTTCTGAATTATTTGTAAGTGCCAAACAATAGAGATATACAAAAGTGTTAAACCATTAAAAACAAGCTCTGCAAAATGTACATGCCATCGAATAACTCCAGACAGATATACTTCCTTTTTTTTTTTTTTATTCTTTTTATTGAAAGATTTTGAATATTTTCCACCCTCTGGAACACAGAGGGGGCGTGGAACAAGTAAACAATACTACATAACCATGGAATAATCATACAATACATCTCCATATACCATAGGCACAAACAAAAAAAGAAAAAGAAAAAATTAAAGCAAAACTTATTCTTCAAAGCACAATAATACAACAGTCTCTATTGAGATGGGCTCAATATCCTAAACCTTATATATTGATATTGATATCCTTTATATACAGTATATATACGCTAGATATTATTATTAATTATATACAATTTATATACAGATACAGATTATATACATTTTCTATATACATCATCCTTCTTCCTTCCATTTCGTTATGGCCTCCCATATTTTCAAACCTAGTTTCCTCGAGTTTTTCCCCCTTCTTGAGTAGATTGCTCTTTCTAAATTATAAATACTCAACAACCTGGCTAGCCATTGCTGGAATGATGGTGCCATTTGGTCTAACCATGCAGATGCAATGCATAGTCTGTACACTGCCATAGCGACAAAAATGCAGTATTTCCTTGCTTCATCTTCATTACTACCATCTGCCCCTAGTAAAATAGTCACAGGTGTTAAGTTAGCAACTAGTTTTAATGCCCTTTGTAAGAACATTTCTATTTCCTTAAGTAATATGGCTAAGCTTGGACATGTTGCGAACATATGGATAGCATCTGCATTTACACTCATACACCTAGGGCAATGTATACCAGTTGTCGCTCCCCATTGTGCTAATTTAGCCGGGGTGTAATAAAGCCAGTACAAAGTCTTGTATTGCTGTGCCTGTAGTGATGCAGAACAGAGAATATTTATCCCTAAGTCTAATGAATCTTTAAAACGTTCTTGTTCTATACCCAACTTCATTGACCAAGTTTCCCCCCATTTAGCCATGTCATCTGATCTGTGTTCATTTAACTCTGCGTAAAACCTTTTAATAGTGCAATCTACTCCACTCTCTATTATTTCTAGTATATTGTTTTTTTCAAATCCTCTCGTCCCCCCTCTTTTATTTTGTAGGAAACTTCTTACTTGTAGGTATTTAAAGAAATGACTTCTTGGCAAATTAAATTTTTTCTGTATTATTCCAAATTGTTTCATCCCTTGTGTCCCCATAATGTCCCCCAGTTTTATTACTCCTTTTCGATACCACTCTCTGTATATTGAATCAAAAAATATATCTCCCGGAAATGCCATATTCTCATATATCCTCGTATATCTGTTGAATTTTCCCAAACCAAACTTTTTCATAAAAGCCTTCCATAAATTATGAGCTCCCAGCATAGTCTTAAAGCGTGTTCTTTTAAAATATGCCGTGTCAAAGTTTTTCAAAAAAATGTTTTTGGTTTCTTCACCCATTAAAATACCGTATATTGCTAATGACCCCAGATGATCCTCTCCTTCTGCTTCAGCACCACCTATTAATCCCATCATATACTGCAGAGCAGCGGCCCAATAATAAAGCTTGACATCTGGTAATGCCCAACCTCCTCTTTCACGTGGGAGTGCCAGGAATCTCGCCGCCCTTCTAGTTTTACCTTTGGACCATATAAACTTGTTGATCATGTTCTCAATCTTTTTAAACCAGGCATTGTCAAACCATAGGGGAATTGTTCGGAAAAGGTACAGAAATTTTGGCATAATTAACATTTTTACGATGTTTACTCTTCCAACCAAAGTAAAATGGAGGTTGTTCAGTCTATCTAGCTCACCCCCTACTTTCTGTATAATAGGATCAATATTTAGTTCTACTATTTTTTCTAGAGCTGAAGTTATAGTTATTCCCAGATACGTTCCCGTCAGCGCCACCCTAGAATCCTGACATACAGCCTTATTATTTTTTATAATTTGTGTTTTTCCGGTATTCAAGGAGTACCCAGACACTTTCCCAAATTCTTTTGCCTCTTGTTCCACATATCTTATAGCCTCTGTGGGTGAAGATGTTATAACCGCCACGTCATCAGCGTATGCCAGAATCTTACACTCCCCCCTGAGTGTGACAATTGGAGAAATATGCCTATTTAGCTCCAGTTTTCTAATTAACGGATCTAAATATATAGCAAACAGCAACGGGGAGCATGGACAGCCCTGCCTTGTGCCCCTATCAATTTTTACTTTGGCCGTTAACCCCGCATTAATTCTAATTGCTGCACTCGGGTCTCTATATAATGTCTTTATCGCTGTCAAAAAGCCGCTGCCAAATCCCAATTTTTCCAAAACACTCCATAGGTATACCCACGATACACAGTCGAAAGCTTTTTCAGCGTCCAGTAGTAATACCGCAAATGGATCCCCGTTAGCCTTTGTCATATCCATAAGAGTAATTAATTTCCTTACGTGGTGCGTAGTCCCCCGACCTGGTATAAAACCATGCTGAGTGGTAGTAACTAATGGTGTTATTACACTGGCAAATCTGATTGCCAGTGCCTTTGAATAAATCTTTGTGTCTGTGTTCATGAGAGTGATTGGTCTGTATGACCCCGGGTCAGTCGGTATTTTTCCTTTTTTAAGGATGACCACAATTTCAGCCTCAGACCAGGTATTCGGTATTGAACATCCCTTCTGTGCCTGTTTGAGAGTATAAAGCATGTCTCCTGCTAACTCCTCCCAGAACACCTTATAAAACTCTAGCGGGATTTTATCTGGGCCGGCAGCCTTTCCTGATGGTAAACTCTTCATAGCTGCTTTTACTTCCTCTAATTCTAACAAGGTATCTATCCTCTGCTTCTCTGTTTCACCCTGCTGTCCCCCCTCATAGTAATTCAGGTACTCCATTATGTCTTCAGGATTTTTTATTTGAATTTCAGAGTAAAGCTTCGTATAAAAACTCCTGAAGACTTCCCTTATTTCTTGTACATTAGTTACCATCATCCCTGAGGTATCTTTTATTGCTTTTATCTCACCAAAAGATGTCTTCTGTCTGGTTCTGGCTGCTAGCATTTTACCAACTCTTTCATTCAGCTCATAGCAGTTCTCTCTATTCACTGTGTATTGTTTAGCAGCCCTTTCTGCTATATACTCTTCTGCTGCCGTTCTTATTTTTACAAGTTTCATATATGCGGGATCCGTTGGGTCTCCATTATCAGTTTGGTCTGTCCTATTGGTTAGTTCCTCCTCTGCCAACAGCAGCTCCCTCTTTATCCGATCGCTTCTTTCTTTTTCCTCTTTCCTTTTTCTAGCCCCAAAGCTGATGGTCTCACCCCTTACTCCGGCCTTAAAACAATCCCACACTATCCCAACCGATGCTGTATGTCTATTTATATTCAAAAACTCGACTATCCATTTCTTCATATGTTGGATGTATGCATCCTCCACGAGCAATGCCCTTTCGAATGTCCACTCGGAAGCCTTCCTTACAGCTTTCATACCCTTCAAAGTAACAATAAGAGGATTATGGTCCGAAAAAAGCCTTGGTATTCTTTCAATCTCTGCCCCATCGATGCGTTGGCTACTAATTAAAAAATAATCTAATCTCACACTTAATCTATGAGGCGCTGAGTAGTATGTGTAACCATCTTGTCCTGGGTTGAGAGTATCCCATACATCAAGTAATCCATTATTCCTAACTAGATTAGAGACTGCTTTAAAGACTCTTTTCTTCCTCCCTTTGTATTTAACTGGGGGTCCTAGCCCCAACCCCAAGCCTCCTGCTCCATTAATGTTAAAATCGCCAGCTATCAATATAAAGGGTGCCCAAGTTGCCAACTCAATGTCAATTTCTTCAAAAATCTCCGGATCGTCCCCTGTAGATCCATAAATAGACCCCAGAGTGACCCATGTTTCTCCAACCATACACTCTACTAGAGCCCATCTGCCCCATACATCCTCCCATTTTTTTCTAGTACATATGTCTCTTTGTTTTGCCATCACAGCAACCCCCCTATTCCTGGTGCCCTGCCTAGAGTGTGCTATAACCGTAAGTCCTAACTGCTCTAGGAGCCTAATTTCAGATACCTGTATATGGGTTTCCTGCAATATTAAAAAATCCAGTCTTAGGTTTTTGATCAAGGCTGCTGCCTTCTGCCTTTTTACCCTGTCATTAAGACCACATACATTCCATGTCATAATACGAGTACTCATCCTGGGTTTTTGACAAATATAACCATAGATTTAATCATTTTGAAAAAAAAGAAATTAACACACTTTGTTGCCACGGCTTTATACATCACAAATATTTCTTCCATTTTGTTAGTCTTCTTGTTCCATACTGTTTCCTGTATACTATATTTCCAAAATTCCTCTGTGTTCCTTGCCCCCCCTGTGACCCTCACCCTTGACCCCCACCCCAGCTAGCCCACCCCCCCTACAGGCAAATAGGTCCGAAGGACCTATGTGTGACAGCTGTGTCTGCTTGGACCCCGCGCCCCCCGCCCTCCCCGCACCTGTTGTCTCCTGTACATTGGCAGAAAAAATGTGCAACTTATTGATACCTTTCTACAAATTCTGCACAACAAAATACTATACTGCTCTGCTTCTGCTTCCAAAAGCTATACCCTAAATCCTGCTATCTTTTGCCAATAAATCTACCACCAGTTCACTATCGGCATGTGCTTGAGATTGTGAATGATTCTGCGAATTCCTTTCTTTGAGCCATGCCAAAAATTCAGCCGCCCTGATTTCCGAGTGGAAAATTTTGAATTGGCTGTCTCTTACCACCTTCAGCCTACTAGGAAACATTAGGTATGCCTCACAACCAATTCTCTGAAACGGAGCTATTAGTTCCCGCAATCTCCACCTACGCTCTACCGTTGTGTGGCAGAAGTCTGGTCTAGCGAAAAATTCTACCTCCTGGTATCTGCATTTTGTCTGTGGCCTTGCTTTAGCCATTATCTCTTCTCTCAGCAAATAATTGCCCACATATATTAAGATTGCTCTAGGTTTACTTGAGCCATCCCCCTTCCTCTGTATAAATGGGAATCTGTGAGCACGTTGGATCTCTGACTCCCAATCCCAGCCTTTTATATCTGGGAGTGCCCCCTTAAGGAGTTCTATTGTGTAGGCTCTAACGTCCTTTCCTTCTCTTTCTTCCGGAATACCTAGGAGTCTGACATTATTCCTCCTCTGCCTGTTCTCGAAATCTTCGAGCTTCCATAGCACATCACTATTAGTTTTTTCTTGATCTTGTCTAAATTCCTTCCACCCTTTAATTTCGTCTTCCAGATTCCCAGTTCTTCCTTCAACTTCCGTAAGCCTCCCTGCCAATTCTGTGCATGCCTTGCTTACTTACCGAAGGGAACTTTGTATTTTTTTACTTTCCTGTCTAGCTCTCTGACTCTCTACCCTCGCCTCAGTTTGAATTTGTTTGAGCATTGAGAAAATCATTTCAAGCCCCTTAGGTGAGTCTTGGCTTCGAGGATGTGACTGATTATGAGTCTGGATCTGGGTCTGGTTTTCAGATTGCCCTTGCCTAATCCCCTCCTCATTCATCCGTGAATAGCCCATGGTTTCATCTAGGGCTCCAACACCCTCTTTATACATCTGAGATGTGGCTGCATAATCCCAGTCTAGCCTTTTTGCAACGTTAATAGCAGCAGGGCTTATAGACCCTTTTGCTCTTCTCCTTTTTTTAGTCAGGACTTTTGATTTACGTTTTACAGCTATATCTTGGATAGAGAGCTCTCCCGAGCCTGATGTGGAGGTAGACCCTGTTTCTAGCCCTGACAATGTCTGATCACTCCCCAAGTCTACAGTAGAGGAGTCCTCCGACTCGCCCCCCCCGACCGCCCCCACCTCTTCTCCTTCCTCTTCGCCCTCATTAACAGAGAAGAAACATTCATCACTAGGGGAGCCAGTTATAGTTATCAATGCCTTGGGGTCACGGCTAATCATATCCTTCATGTTATTATCGCCATTATCACCATTGCCGTCGCCATCCCCATTACCACCTCCTTTTTCAGCCCCCCCCACATCAGAATGACTGCTTATACTGGCCTCTTGGTTATTTTTCCCTGTTACGGGTAGGTTGCAAACAGACAAATTATGGATATTGAGGCTGCTTTCCCCCTCCCTTATCGCCTCAGTTAGTGCCTCTGTTAAAGTCAGAATATTGTCTGCATCCACTCTAGGAGGTAAAATGTTCTCCTCAGCATGATATATGGCATTACTGTCTTCCATACTGCCAGTGCCCTTGTCATTAACAGCGGCCACACCGCCCTCTTTTGTACACCTCCGTTTATCCTTCTCTGAAAAGTTCTCTTCCCTCTCCTGAAATGAACTTCCTTGTGATGGTTCAGTGTTTTTACATGCTTTCTTATTCAAAGTATTCGCGTTGTCAGTCTCTATTAAAGCACAAGATACCGGCAGGCTGCTATCTACCCCTTTCGTGAAAGCGCCGTGGTCAGGGTCAGGTTCAGGTTCAGGGTCACGTTCATGTTCTAGATTCTCAATTTTTACACTTTCTGGTTGAGCTGTGGCTACAGCGGTATCAGACGCCATAAAGTTAGTAACAGAAACAGGAAAAAAGGTCTCTGACACTAACGGCTGCCTCAAGTTCCCTTGTTCTGTTGGTTTTCCCTTATTCCCTTTATTTGTCACGATTGCCTTACTTTTTTCTTTTTTCTTAGGTTTCTCCCCCACAGAGCTGCCAGCCTCCTTACTTCTTGCTATGCTCCTTCCATGATCGGCAGCCTGCGGGTCGCCGAACTCCTCCTGGGTCCGTGTCATTTTTTTGTGCGAAGGTTAGCTGCCGGTGCGTCGGACTCACTCCATGCAGCTTTCTCCTCCCGCAAAGCTTTTGAGATCTTTGGCGCCATTACACGCCAGGTTACAGACAGCGCTGTCACTGCCAAACTCTGCTGCCGATAATGCTGCTGCTGCCGTAACTGCCGATACTGCTGTCTCCAGGAACTCGCCTTCACCATCAGCTGACGAGCATTATCCAATGCCCGCGTCAGCACTGTGTCCGCCGCCGGGAAGGTTAGTGCCTCCGTCAATGCCTGCACAAACAACCACATCGGCCGACTTTCTCCTTGTTTCTTCTTTTTCTTATAAAATCCGCCGCGACTGCTGCCACCGTACAATGTAGATGTATCCGTTACACTCCGATGTTTTCCAGATTCCGCCGTTCAGTTAAATCATTCTTCTGATCAGGAGCCGGGGAGCGACAGGGAGCACGTCCTCTCCCTACAGACTGTCAGCGGCCATCTTGCCCACCTCCTGGTACTCTTTCTGGTATTCTGGAACCGAAAGAAATGCTAGTAGGAAAAATCTCCGTTGACCAATCAGATCCTTTTTTTAAATTCCTGGACTTCTGAATTATTTGTAAGTGCCAAACAATAGAGATATACAAAAGTGTTAAACCATTAAAAACAAGCTCTGCAAAATGTACATGCCATCGAATAACTCCAGACAGATATACTTCCTGTGATATAAAGATAGCACATCCTTAGGGCAGGTCAAGATAAACAATTTTTTTAAAATAGAATTATCTACCTTCTCTCCACAACTGCATATGCTTCTTAAAGGATTTTGTTTTTTGATACCCACTCATGGCATCCTGCCCTTCTAATACCCTTTTCTTAAATAACCTTTTATTTTCCACCACCACTAGTAAACTATTGCCTTCAGAGCACATACTTATTCATCAAAACAAATGCATGAGATAATCCATTTCTACTATTCACAAAGGGCCTTATTTATGAAGGTCTTGCGTGCGTCACTTTTAAAATGGGAAAAAATTACGTACCAGTGGCGCAAGGCCCTCTTAAATGAGGCCCAAACTGTCTAAGCCTTTCTGCGAAACTGGCCCAATTAATCAATCACCTACAGACGCCCCTCGCTGCTGCCTAAGGATTGAGCCTGACTTTACAGGTCCCTAAATCTCCTGCAAATCTATAAGGGCTCTTACCAGCACCAAGGGCCATATGCAAGAACAGATTTTCCCATAGACACAGAATGGGTAAAACCCTTTGATGCATCTGGCCCTAAATCCTATCCCCAGACGATACATTTTTTCATGTTTGGTCAATCTTCACCCATCCCCATGTAATCTGCCTGCTATCTGATCTTCACAGTTTCACTTTTCATCAACCGATAAGGACCTCCCCGTCACCCTCTTCAGGGTGTCCCCCACTTCGAGCCAATAGGAAGACAACCCCGGGCAAGACCACAGCATGTGGAGGAGGTCTGCTCCAGGCGCTCGGCACCTGGGGCAGTCCGCAGAGTCCGTGGCAAAGTATTGCTGGATCTTCGCCGGGGTCAAATATGCTCTGTGGAGTACATAGAAGTGGACCAGTTGAAAGCGGGCGTGGCGCGTGCCCTTCCAGGCCCGCCTCATGAGTTGTGACCAGGTCGTCTCCGGAATCTCCTTCCCTACGTCCGCCTCCCAGCGGGATCTTAAGGTGGTGAGGGGGGTTAACCCCTCGTTGACCAGTCTGTTGTACAGGCAAGTGACCGCCTTGACCGTACCCGCGGACATCATAACATACTGGCACACCGGGGATGTAGGAGGTTCCTCCAATCCGTTCTTCCAGTGCGCCTGAATCGCTCGAACCAGGGCCGTGTGCAAAAGAAAGTCGCCACGAGGAACATCAAAGCGGTCAATGAGCTCCTGAAAGGGCAGTAATGCCCCATCCTCGTAAAGGTCACCCACCAGCTGCAGACCCGCGTCTTCCCAGTCCGCTAGTCGTGACCAATCACCGCCGTGAGGCAGGGCCGTTAGCATACCTAGAGGTATTTCGGGTGCATACGGCAGCCGCAACTGTCCCCGGGCGTGGGCGCGGTTCCAGCATAAGCGAATGGTCTTTTCTTCGAGCGTCAGGTCCTGCAAGGCCAGACGTTGTCGCAGCGCGATGAAGGAGATAACATGCCTAGCCATCCCTGTGCCCCTCCCGGCCTCTGGGCCTCGGAACTCTCTGGCGACCTCCTGAGTGAAGGTCTGTAGCTGCGCTGCCAAGTAATACTTCTCAAAGTCCGGCACCGCAAGACCACCCTCAGCTTTCGGCCTCGTTAGGGTCTTGAGGGCCACTCTCCGGCGGCCCGAGCCCCAGAGGAATCCCACCACCATTGACCGTAGTAGACGAAAGGTGGCCGGCGGGACCCAAACCGGGAGCGCACGGAAATAGTACAGCAGCCGGGGGAGCGCCACCATTTTTAGCAGAGCGATTCGCCCTGCCACCGAGAGCGGCAGGGTAGCCCAGAATTCCATGCTACCACGCAGTGCGCGAGTGCTGCGAGCTATGTTCCCATCCAGGAGGTCAGTCGGGTCGTGGTAGATGTACACCCCCAGGTACTTGAAGCAGTCAGGTTCCCATCTAATCTCTCTACTGATGTCGGGGCTGGGCGTTCCCCTGCGAACCGGGAACAGACAGGTCTTGGCCCAATTCACCCGAAGGCCCGAGACCTCCCCAAACGCCGTGAGCGCCGATGCAGCCCCATTCAAGGCATCAAGCGGGTCCTCAAGGAAGAGCAACAGGTCATCAGCGTACAGCGAGACATAATGTGGGCCCAATGGTGTCCGCAAACCGTTAAAGTGGACCCCCGATCGGAGCAGCAACGCCAGTGGCTCCACCGCTAGTGCGAAGAGAAGCGGGGACAGTGAACAACCCTGCCTCGTGCCTCTTTCCACTGGGTATTGCGAGGAAATCAGCGGGCCTGCCCGTACCCTGGCCGATGCCGAGGCATACAGTACCGTAGTCCACCTGACGAAGCCCTCTCCCAAGCCGAACCGCAGTAGTACACTACGCAGGTAGTCCCATTCCAGGCTGTCAAAGGCCTTTTCCAAATCCACCGAAAGGACCACCGGGCACGGGGCGTCCACGTGCGGTTCTCCCAGCAAACGGAACAGCCTGCGGATGTTCATGGTCGTGTTCCGCTTGGGGATGAATCCAGCCTGGTCCTCGCGTACCAGAGAGCGCATGTGACCGAGCAGCCTCGATGCCAATATGCTGCTCAGTAACTTATAATCGACCGTCAACATGGATAAAGGACGGTAGGACGCCGGGTCGGATGAATCCCTTCCCGGTTTGAGAAGGGGAACCACTAAGGCCTCACACATCGAGCCGGGGAGTCGACCCAGCCGTTTCGCCTCTCTGTAAACTATCAGAAGCCTCGGTGCCAGGAGGTCAGCGTAGGCGGAATAAAATTCAATCGGAAGGCCGTCTAGGCCCGGGGTCTTATTCCTCGCCATCCTTTTAATGGCGCTGCGGATTTCACCCAGTTCGATGTCGGAGCCCAGAGCTTTCGCTACGTCCGGCTCCATCGTTGGGAGCTCCAGGGGTCGCAGGTAGTCCTCAATCAGGTCGGGGTCCCTGGGAGAGCAGCTGCGGTACAAGTGTTCATAGTAGCGCAGGTAACAACTCAAGATCTCAGGCTGAGTGTGCACTTCGGCCCCTTCCACCGTGCGCATGGACGTCGTTAGAGAGGTTTGGCGTGTGGGATTAGCTAACCACGCCAGCAATGCGCCCGATCTGTCCCCCTCCGCGAGCGACCTAGCAGTATAGGCCTTGTAGTCGAAACAGCGCAACCGCTCGACCTCCGCCGCCACCGCCTCCTTCGCCGCTGCCGTGCGCCCCTGGAGTTCAGGACGCCCGGGGCGGCGGAGTTCCAACTCACGGAGCCTCCGATCAGCCGCAGCCAAGTCATCAAGGATGATTCGCCGCATGCCCACCTTTTTAGAAATGCAGTAGCCCCTAACCACCACCTTAAAGGCGTCCCATTCCAGCGCCCTCGATCCCGCAGTACCCCCATTGGACGCGAAATATTCCGAGATTTTATCCACCAGGTCCGCCTTAAAGACTATGTCCTCCAAGATCTCCGGGCGCATTTTCCAGGTGGGCACAGCGGCAACCCCGGGAAACCAGCGAAGGTCCAGCAGGAGAGGGTTATGGTCTGAAATAGTCCCGGTCAGATATTCAGACCGGATCGCTGCTGAAGCCAGCTCCGCCGAGCCCAGAAACCCGTCCAGTCGGACGTGCAACTCGTGCAGGCCCGAGAAGTAGGAGTAGTCCCTAGTGTCGGGGTGTTGTGCCCTCCAGATGTCCGTGAGCCCCCAGTGCGTCTGCCATTCCCTCCTACCTTTAGCCACACGGCGAACCGGAGAGTCAGGGAGGGGGGGGTGCGAGCGGTCGGCCTCCACGTCCACTATTGAATTAAAATACCCTCCGACCAGGAGGGGCCCAGAGAAGAAGTGGGCTAACGAGCCCGATAACCTGGAAAGGAAGGCAAGCTGGTCCACATTAGGTGCATAAACACAGCAAACGTTCAGGTCCCTCCCCCCCCAGTGTGCCTGAGATGGCTACGTAGCGACCCTCCGGATCCACCACTGATTTCGTAACCTGGAATGGAACCCCAGCTCTGATCCAAATCAGCGCCCCCCTGGCATACGCTGAGTACGAAGTATAGAAGACCTGCCCTCTCCACCTACGCTGTAGCGCCGCCCCTTCCGCCTTGTTAAGATGGGTCTCCTGCAGCAGCGCCATTTGCACCCCTCTACGCACTAAATAAGCGTGGACTTTGTGGCGTCTAGACATAGTGTGAAGCCCCCGTACGTTCCAAGTAATGCATTTCACATTAGCAACATCAGCCATTGTCCCATATCGTTCGTTCCGGGTCTCCCCACCGTGGTCTCAACAAAGAAAGAGCAACAATCAACCCAACACTGATGGCGGCCATTTTCCCCAACCAAAAAACAACAACTCCCGTTCGGAACAAACCCCTGCCCACCCTCCCCAGAACAGGACCCAAATAGTACCATCTAGTTCCCATCCAAACCATACCCCCAACAATCCCACAATCCCCGACTAATCCTGCGGTCGCCACCGCAGGAAGGCCTTAAGGGCTAGGTGCGGGCTGGGCGCTGGTAATGGGCCCTCGACTCTCGAGCTACAGAGACTAAAGTGAGCCCAAAACAAAAAGCTATGTCACGAGCAGGGCACCCCTCCCCCATTTTCACCGGAGTTCATGGGCAATCGCCTACCCCTGCCACCCTCTCTGCAGACCCCTACCCAAACGGAAGTAGCTCACCCCGTCATCCCTGTCCATCCAAAAGGTCCTCAACCGAGTTAGGAGTGATCACCGGCATGTGGACACTGTCGGTCACCGATTCCTCCGAGTCCGTTGGCGCCCCCCCGTCTCCAGGGTCCGTTTCCTCGGCAATGGGGCCTTCTCGCGAACCAGACAGCGTAGACAACACCTCCAACACTCCCTTCCGTTCCGCCGATGTCTCCACGGTCGAAGGCCTGCCTTCCTGGCCACGGCGACTCCGAAGCCTTTTGGACCGCCGTCGCTGTCCAGGGTCTGCTGCCAGCTGGGATGACGAGCTGAAACCATCTTTACCAGCCCTGTAGAGTTGGAGCCAGTTACAGACTTCCTCCGGGGAATCAAAGAACTGGGTCTTGTCATCCACGATTATGCGGAGCCTTGCGGGAAAAAGGAGCGAGTATTGGATGCCCTCGCTCCGGAGTTCGCGCTTGATTGCCAGGAATGAGGACCGTCTGCGCTGGGTCTCATACGTGTAGTCCGGGAAAATGTTCACCTGGCTATTCTCCACCTTGTAAGGGCCATTATGTCTGGCGGCATTAAGGACGAGGTCTCTGTCTCTAAAATGCAACAAACGTGCCACCACCGGTCGTGGGGCGCGGCCCTGCTGCGGCGGCCTCGCTGGCACCCTGTGTGCTCGCTCCAGGGTGTAGAAGGAGGACAGGCCTTCCGGGGCCACCGTGTCCCGGAGCCAGGCTTCCAAGTAGGCCACCATATCGCCATCTTCAATCTTTTCCGGCAGGCCCACCACTCGAATGTTGTTTCGCCTGTTACGTCCCTCCGCATCCTCCGCTCGCCGTTCCAGGGCCTCAATCCGGGATAGGGCATCCTTCATCGTCGCGGCCAGGGTCTTCTGCGCGGGCTCTAAGGTCTTTACTGAGCCCTCCACTTCCTTGACTCTATCCGAGAGCTTGCCATGGTCCGCTCTAAGGAGGCCCAAGCTCGTCGCAACCTGGGCAATGTCCTGCTGGAGGGCCAAGCGCGTGGTCGCTATCGCCTCCAGGACCCGGTCAAATTGTTGTTGCAAGTGAGGGCCACCAGAGCTCTCCGGGTCCCCACGATCATCTTTGTCCGGCGCCTCCGAATCCGAGGCGGCTGGGGTGGTCCCCTTGGGTCCTCTCGGTTTTCCCATGGCGCTGGAGTCCCACGGTGGAAAGTCAGTCAGATGCACCACCGAGTGCGGGCGTCGACTATGTCCCTCCCGGCAGGCTGTCGTGGAGCCGAGGGTCGTCGATCTCCGTCTCCAGGGCCTGTTGGTCTTCTGCAACCCCGGGCCGCGCCCCCACCGTGTCGTCGGAGGGCGCTGAGGAGGAGGCGGGGACAATCGGCGCCAGGTCGGGTAGGCCCGCTTGGCCGATGAGGATCTGGAACGAGGGTCACCAACGCCGCCGGAGACTTTGTGGCGCCAAGGCGCCGTGCTGCCCATGGAGTTCAGTCGCTCGGCGGGGTGCAGCCGGGTGCGGCACAGGGGGTCGGCTCCACACACAGGGCCGCCAGACGTCCGTGTTCCGAGGTCAACGATAGTTCGGTCCTCAGACCGTCCGGGATCGGTCACCGTGCTCAGATTCCGAGTAAAGCGACACCCAGACCATCACCTCCTAGGAAGATAGGAGGTGGAGGGTGCGCCGTGCCCAACGATGCTCCTCCGGGTTAAGGGTCCCGGCCAAGGAGTCAAGAAGGTCCGGGCGCCATCTTGGGTCGCACTCCGCGGGTCCCCAAACTTCGATTTTCCGTCGGATCAACCGGTTTTCGAGTTTCACCGGGTGTCTCAGCAGGTCCCAATCAGTCCGATCATCGGTTTGCGGGGACTAGGGTGCCCCGCGGACTCCGATCTGCAGGATCAACGCGGGCTCAGTCCCGGAGCCGAGCTCTCAGGCGACCATCGCCATCGGCGTCCAAGCCACGCCCCATCCCATACCATATCCACCATGATTAGCTTTGGCAACATAACGACTGCACTCATTGCCTTTCAGTAGTCATAAGGCCAGATTCTGCGAATTCCAAATTGCAAAAAATACTGAATTGCAATTTAGAATTCGCAGAATGGGATGCATCAAGAAAAGCGTTTAAAAAAAGCGAATCGCAGTCGGCCGCAATTGCTGATTGCGATTTTTGCTAAATCGTACAAAAATCGCAGAATTGCCCGTTTCCCATGTTGAAATTGCGATTTCGCAATTACCGAAATCGCAAATTGCGATCTCGCTAATTGCAAGATCGCAAAAACGGGAAGTCGCATTTCGAGCACAATGATGACATCACAACCAGAAAGTAGGCAGTTCCCTCACTCATTCTGAACACAGAGCCTGCGAGTGGAAGAAGCACAGCACAGGGCTCCTCCAGACACATTCTGCAGCACCACAACAGCAAACACACTCACCAAACCAGAATGTCCAAGAAGCAGCAGGAAGCAGTGCACCTGGCAGAAAATGCAAAAGAAAATTTTCTGAGCAGGAGTTGGAGTTCCTCATCAAGGGTGTAAGCAGGGACCATGACAGGCTTTTTGGAAAGGAATCACGGAAGGTGCCTGAAGCCGACAAGAGGCACATTTGGCAGCGCATCCGGTCCAAGGTAAACTCTGTTGTAGTGACCCAGCGCTCCATTGATGAGCTGAAGAAGAGGTGACCTCAGAGGTCGTGCCAAAAAGCGCATTGCTGAGAGGCTGGGGGAGCAACATGCCACGGGAGGAGGAGACCCCACAGTTGCACTCAACACTCCACTTGAAGACCTGGTGGAGGACACACTCAACCCTGCAGCCTGCGTGGGGGTCACCCGGCTGGACACCTCCCGACTCACCCAACAATCCCAAGGTAAGTGCCATGCAACTGCAACCCCGTCCCCTAACAATGCCCATGCCTCCAGAGCTAGCCATTTGATAACCCCAGTAATGCAGGCCATGCACATCTGAAATGCCATATTGCATTGTGGGACCTGTTGTGTGACAATAGTTCCCGGATATCCACACACAGCCAGACCTGTCAGGTGAAACATATCCCTAAAGCCAGTCAGGGATTGCAAGCCTGCATGCATGTTGCAACATTCCATGTTCAAGATACGTATCATTAATCATGCACCCATTTACATCACAGGTGCTGCAGAACAACCCAGCACAGATAGCGAGGCACTCCAGATTGAGGAGAACGCTGAGGACAACGAGGTAGAGGGCCATCCTGCCCCACGACCTGGACCATCACAACCACCAGCACTAGAACCACCACCTCCCCATGCGGACAGGGCCACCCCTGCAGCCACAGGAGGACAGCAACCACCCCTTGTGACACCCATGGCAGTGGTACAGGCCACACCACCACCCAGGAGGCAGACACGGCGCACATCCACTGTGCGTTCGCAGTCCAGCGGACTGATGAGGCATCAGCTCAACGTGTCAACACGCGCTGGCAGGGGGGAACATGTCCAAGATCCTGGGCTGGGCATAGAAAGCCGGATGCTAGCTGTCCACCAAAAGCAGGCACGACACATGGCAGACATGCAGCTGCAGCTTTATAAGACAGCGCGCAACGTGAGCCAGCTCACGGAAAGCGTGCAGGTGCTGACAGCTGCTGTCAGGGAGAACAGCCAAATCATGGTGTCACAGCAGGACATCACCCGCCGCCTTCTCTGCCAGCTGCTGTCAGCATACACCAGATCAAACCATCTGATTGGTAATGCGACCTCCCAACTTTCGCGCCGGTCCCTGGCGATGCAAATTCAGATGGTGCAATGCTGCCAGGACGTCGCCAGGGCGTTGGAACAGGTCACAACAGCTGTCCAGAATCAGCAGGCGTGTAGCCATGGCCATGCAAGGGAGGGATGATGCCAGTGAGGGCCCATCAAGTCTCAGCAGCCTGTCCGTGCAGGTGGAAACCGTACGCCATCGCAGCACAAGGCCGAGTGCAGCATCACGGGCCAATACTGGCGAGGAGGATGTGGAGAGGCAACTGGTTGCGTCTGGCCGTCGGCGCCAGTGATTCCATGTACTCTAGCTGCAGTGCCATGCTGATAAGACAAGCACTCCTGCTTCGCTATCATGGGGCTGTATGAGGAAATACAGTTGTCATGTATTGTGAAAAAAGAATTTAAAGAAATATTATTGTGCAAAAAACAATAAGAATTTATTTCAAACGTAAATCCGACTCATGTCATTATTTCATTTGGCATGCATGAGTGCAGTGTTGTGTGAGGGGTATGGGTGCACTAGAAATAGTTCATTGTGATTTGGTTGCGGCGCCTGTGTCCTTCTGCAGGATTCTCCCCGCGTGCATGATGCACATGTGCAGGTGGGCGGTTGTCCCCCTCCGACTCACTGCCAGAGATCTCCACAGGTATCCTCCGCTTGGTAGCAATATTGTGGAGTATGGCACACACGGCCACGATGCGGCAGCAGACCTCAGGCTGGTATTTGAGGACGCCACCAGTCTTATGTAGGATGCAGAATCGGCTCTTTAACAGCCCAAATGTCCGTTCAATGCAATTTCTAGTGCGAATGTGTCCAGCATTGTAACGCCGTTGCTGCGGTGTGGCCAGGTTGAGGTATGGAGTGAGGAGGTACTCACTGAGGCCGGAGGCGCTGTCACCTGAATGAAAGGAGCAGAGGGTCAGTGCCTGTTATGCGCAGCTACATGGTCTCAACGTACTGTATGTGGGCACGTGTACTTACCTAGGAGGTGTCCTTCGCCATAGTCACCCCTGGCCAAGCGGGTGTGTATGCCACTGTGCCGGAAGATGAAGGAATCATGCGTGCTCCCCGGGTATTGGGCCACTAAGTCAGTGATGATTGTCTTTGCATTGCAGACCATCTGGATGTTCAGTGAGTGGTAGGATATGCGGGTCTGGTACATGTACTCTGTCTCAGCGGGTAGGCAGATTTGGATGTGGGTACAGTCAATGCATCCAATTACATGGGGAAATTGCGCAATGTTGTAGAATTGAAGCTTTGTTTGACTTAAGTCCTGTTGGTTGTTTCGGAAGGTTATGTAATGGTGTATCCGGGTCAGCATGGCGTCCAGGAAACTCCGTAGGCAGCGGGACAGTGTGCTCTGGGAGATCCCCCCTGCATATGCAACTATCCCCTGAAAGCTTCCAGAGGCCAGAAGGTGCAGGCAGCACAGGACCTGGACATGGGTGGGCACGGCATTAGTCCTCCGTGTTGGGTGCTGCATCAAGGGGTCAAGGTCATCGATGAGCTTCTTAATCATTGCCCCATTCAGCCTGTATTTGGAGTAGATCTCATCATCAGTCTGGCCCAGGAGTGTTATCCGCAGCCGGAAGATGCGCTCCTGAATCCTGCGTTGGTTCCGGGCTGCGCGCTGGAGCCTCAGCCGCCTTGCCACGATGTATAGACCAGGCATTGTGAATGTCCTCATGCTTCTACTGTGTCTCCTTAACCCTTTCGATGCTGATGACGAGCTCAGCTCGTCATCACCCACGGGTGTCGTGTGCTGATGACGAGCTGAGCTCGTCATGAAGTATAGACTTTACAGAATCCCAGCACAGGGGAAAAATCCCCGCAGCAGCCATGTGGTTAAGTGTGTTTGTTTTGCCCCGGCCATTTTTACATGTTGAATTTTTTTTTCCAATTGAACTTTATGGTTACCACCTGGTTTGACTTCTCCTTAAATAGCGCCTCGCTAATAGCGATTTTGGGGGTTTTCGCTAATTGCGATTTTTGATGACTTGGATTTGCAAATATTTGCGATTTTGCTAATTATTTCGCAGAATATGTGGAACATCGCTATTACAGAATCGCAAAGGGGGTTCCACGCTCATTCTGCGAATTTTATTGCGATCTCGCACATTTTATTTTGCGATTTTGCAATTTGGTTGGTTTTTCAATCATGAATTGCAGGAACAGAAATTGCGATCGCAATAGCTGTTTTGCAACTATTGCGATCACAATTTTGGTTGATGAATCTATGCCTAAGTCCCCATGTTTCTGCTGAATTACTTTTCATAAAATGACACTACAGGCATTTTTTTAGCTATTATGTTGGCGAGAGTCCTGCATCCATCAACGAATAGCAAGCATATATCGAATATATATATATATATATATATATATATATATATATATATATATATATATATATATATATATATATATATATATATATAAATATATATATATATATATATATATTTATTTATGAAACGCTCCTTCTCCACGAAGAAAGCTGCACACTCTCGGGCGGGTGCTGTTGGCGGCTCGTGGATGCCGCATCACATTGCGCTCCAATTCCTCCTCACTCACGAAGAAGACAAAACAGCACTCGAAGGGTACATGTCAGTCACGCTAGATTTATTTCGCGGAAGGGGCTCACACAGACGCGTTTCGGTGTGCTGCCTTCGTCAGTATGTGTTACACAGTTAACATCACTGTCATTCTATTAAAGTTTTCCAATGCTCATGAACATTGACAAAGGACTAACATCACATTATTCAAAGTGCGCGCCATCTTGGAATGACATAGGATATATCTTGTATCTCAACCATACGATGGATTTGGATGTTATACAGCCCATAGATGGGCAATGGCTCCTTGAAAAGAGTGATGTACATGTTATTCAAATTGTTCATAACATAAACATCACGGAACAACAAAGAACTGCCCTGAAGACCCTAATGAAAGACAAAAGCATTGTGGTGAAACCCTCGGATAAAGGGGGGAATGTGGTTTTAATGATCAGGGACTACTACAAGGACGAAGCTCTGAGGCAACTCTCAGATGAGAAATTCTATACAAAATGTACTACTGAAACTTACCAACAAAGCAGAAGTGAATATGATGAGCTGATTCAAAAATGGTACGATCTTCAGATGCTGAGTAAAGACGAACACCTGTTCCTGCGAAACAACTGTCCCATGACACCGACATTTTACCACCTTCCTAAACTACATAAAAACCGAGACTGTCCTCCAGGCCGTCCAATTATTTCCTCCATTGGGAGTCTGACCGAGAACATGTCCCGATTTGTCGACAACTCCCTGTTCCCCTTGGTGTCTAATTTAAAATCCTACATCAAAGACACAAAAGACTTCTTGGTAAAAATACAAGATTTGGAATGGGACTCGGGGTATTTACTCATGGTATTGGACATCACTAGCTTGTATACAAGCATTGAACACCATCATGGCCTGGAGGCAGTTGGCATGCTTTAGAACAGCGTCAATTGCGATTTGCCAAACATAATATCATGATTCTGGAATTTGTCGAGTTCTGTCTGACCCATAATATATTCCTATTTGAGGATCAATTTTATATACAGCGGTCAGGGACAGCGATGGGCACCTGCTTTGCCCCCAGCTACGCGAATTTATTTGTGGGCTGGTAAGAGGAGCAGGTGCCCAGGAGCTGTAGGATCGGAGAGCAGGAGGGGACAGTGGTGTGTTGGCATCGTTACATCGATGATTTATTCATCGTATGGAGCGGTGGGAGAGAGACTGCAGAAGAATATGTAAGGATACTCAACAACAACAACTTGAATCTGCATTTCTCGGGTTCAATTAGTCCGGTGGCAGCGGAGTATTTGGATCTGAGGATATTCATTGAGGGAGAACATCTTCACACTACCCTATATAGGAAGGAGACTGCTGGCAATTCAACATTCTTTGCCAGCAGCAGCCACCCTCCTCAACTCATCAATAGTATTCCTTATGGAGAGCTATTGAGGCTCCGTATAAACTGTTCCAGAGATTCCTACTTCGAGGCGGCTGCCTCGGAATGCGTATCCCGTTTTAAGATCAGGGGGTATGGCGAAAAACTGTTGCAAAAGACACTGAAGAAAGTAAGGAAGATCAAAAGAGGAAGTCTACTCACTTCCAATCCTATTTGGGGAGGACGTGGGATAGAGGTATCCAACAATAAAGGGAAATTCAGGCTAATTACCCCATATTCATCAGGGGCAAAAGACCTGAGAATGATGCTTAAGAAAAACTGGCACATTCTGTTAACTAATAATGTACTCAAGGAGGACTTACCAACTCACTCACTCTTAACCTTCAGCAAAGCGAGATCAGTTGGAGATATGCTCGTTACCAGCCACTTAGTAAAATCTGCCCCGAGAGTTAATACTCTACGGGACCAGAAAGGCTTTTACCCCTGCGATCGCGTCAAAGCGTGCGCAGGCAGTAAAAGGGTCCTGTCGGACACAATAACTGAAACAGGGAAGAAAATGACAAGTAACAAATTCATCACCTGTAGTACGCAGTATGCGGTCTATTGTTTGCATTGCCCGTGTGGCCTACGCTACATCGCAGTACAATCAAAGAGCTCAAACTAAGAATATTAGAACATCTTAGGGCCATAGACAAGGCAGACACAGCCTATCCGGTGGCCTGTCACTATGCTGATGCACACGGGCGGGACCGCAACAAAATACAATATTTTGGAATAGATATTGTGCCTCCAAATGTGAGGGGCAGTGACCGCTTGAGGCGACTCCGGATATTGGAGTCAAGATATATAATAGATTTCCCCACGAAACACCCTAAAGGCCTTAACAGTGGGGAAGAGATGGCATTCCATCTAGGAAAATAAGAGATATAGTCTACAGTAATGTAAAAAGAACTTGAACACTATAGGAATACAAACTGGTAGTGTGGACTTAAGCTAGCCCCACTTTATCTCTGTATAGGCTGTCCCCTTGTTTAAGGAAACTGTTCTGTGTACTTTATATTTGTTCTAGTAACTCTTAAACTGTAACTCTGATTTGATTTGATTTGATCTAATTTGATTATTTTCCTAAAATTATGAATTTATGACTGTTGAACTATGGACTTTGGAACCTTAGGGTTTTAGATGAATATTTCAGCACATGCAAATTGTGTTAACAGCATATGGATCACAAAATCAAAAATTAGGAATGTCTCAAAAAATCATCATGAATTTGTCTTAGCGGACGAAAGTCTTTTCTCTCTTAATTAGTTATCTAGGTTCATTGAACCTTTAATCTTTTTACGAACTAATAGTTTCTGATAACAGACAGAGATATAACTCATTATGATCTATTCATGGAGTTGAATCACGAAATGTAAATGCCATGTTCCCTTTGCTGATGACAACTTGACGCACCTGGATGTATATTTTTCCTTTTCAAAATTAATCTTTCTTTTTAATATGGAATGGATATGTATTTTGAATATAGATGAAAGTGTTGACATGAAATGATGAAGGACATTAGCCGATCCACGGCTTAATTACTTGTTTATGTTATGAACAATTTGAATAACATGTACATCACTCTTTTCAAGGAGCCATTGCCCATCTATGGGCTGTATAACATCCAAATCCATCGTATGTTTGAGATACAAGATATATCCTATGTCATTCCAAGATGGCACGCACTTTGAATATATATATGTAACACATAGCAAGATATCCAAAATTACATCTCTGAAATCCAAAGTACATTGCTCCCGCTCCTCTTCTCTTTGACTCACTATCTATAAAGTCTGGTCACACCTCACCGTACGACTCCAACAAAGAAATAGCCAAAGACCTCTTGATATGCCGCAAAGCTCTTGATATGCCGCAAAGTTTTAATGTCCTGGAAGTCAAGATATCTGGTAGGACAGAGGTCAGGAAAGCATCTGCCCTAGTGCAAGGCCAGGAAATTTCCATTATTGAGAATGTGAAAAGCATTTAATGTTATTATCCATCACAGAGATGCCCCTAAATCTAACTGAATAATTGGTTTTCAAAACGTTCAAAAACAACACATTGAGGATGTGCAGCACCCTCTCCTCCTTTACCAATTGTAGGCCGTGGGGTTCAACTAAAGCATCATGCCAACATTGAAAGGAATCTTCATGTTAAGCAGGCAAGCATACCACCATCACTACAGTAATGAAACCCAAAAACACAAATGTCCTGCAAGCATTTAAGTCATACGTCTGCCACTGTTCCAGCATCAACTGGACCGTAGAGCAATTTACACTTTGTACTCCATAGGACTCTCAATCAGTCACATGGACTTAAAATTGAAATGCCTCTTGAACTTTTGCCACACCTCAGGTAATCCTTCATCTAGTATGAGATTTACAACATAGGATGAGGGTGCATCACCCTCTTTCATCAATTGTGAATCATCCTTGCACCAGTATGCACACTTTAATGCAAAATGAAGATGCCCCAATACCCATTGAATTTGTTTCATTTTCCAACTTCTTTGCTCAATGTCTCATTCCAGGGGATTGCATAACATAGTTTTGTGATTGGGCAGTTCTGCCTCTATAGCTAGAGAGTCCCACTCAGTCCAAAGAGTGCAAATGAGGTTACTGTGGCTACAGTTTATTGGGGTGCAATCAGGACCTTCACATCCTCTGCTTCTCTGTCAACTCCACTCAAATCCTTAACAGTATTTCAAAGTCTAATAATTCCTACTCATAAGAGCAAAATCAAACAAGTGATACAAAGTAAGGGTTGAGATTCATTGTAACCTTGACTGCCCACTCAAGAACAGTGTAAAATAATTTTAAAATCGAAGGCGCATAGAAGGAGTTTATAGGCAGAGCCTTGCTAATGAATGATGCAGCAACAGTTTGTATTCCCCAAATCCAAACAAGTACATAATAATATAATATCAGCATTTATAGAGCGCAACAGCTACCTCAAACAGAGGTGTCCCGGCGCTATAGCAGGCAGGCATGAGAGGTGCATAGCCAAAAATTCTAAACATGGCTAAAAAGCCATGTCTTCAAGGTTCAGATTGGATCAGGCGCATATTAGTCGGCAGGGAGTTCCACAGCCTGGCCGCCACCACCGCGAAGGATCTGCCCCCTGTGCATGCCTTAGCATAGCGAGGTATGCAGAGCAAGTTCTGAGAGTTGGACCTCAATGATCATTTTTGTTGGTAGCGGCATAACCGGTGTTTAAGGTAGCTAACACATCTGCCATACAGCGCCCGGAAGGCCATGGTCAAAGCCTTGAACTCAATCCTTTTCTTTACCGGCAGCCAGTGGAGCTGTCTTATATGCGGAGAGATGTGGTGCCGATAAGGTACTCGCCAAATTAATCTTGCAGCCGCATTTTGTACCATTTGTAATCTCCTAATCAGATAGGTGGGTAAACCCAAGTACAGACAATTTGCATAGTCCAACCAAGATGTCACTGTGGCATGGATAATGACTCTACGACAGTCCTCCGGCAGTAGATGTAGAAATTTCCTCAAGTTTCTCAGTTTGCCGAAGCATGAAGCTGCAACATGCCATACTTGGGTTGCTAATGAAAGATCTGCTTCCCATTTTATGCCCATGTTTTTTGCTGTGCTTGCTGGAATGGGTGGCAGGCCCATTCCCACCGGGCGCCAAAGTCCAGCTGCCGGAGGGGGAGCCTTGCCAAAGAGCAACACCTCCGTTTTCTCTGCATTAGGCTTAGGTATATTGTTGTTCATCCAACAGGAGATGTCCTTCAAGCATCCCTTAAACCTAATGAAGGAATCAGCAGAATGATCCTTGAAGGAGAACACCAGCTGGGTGTCGTCTACGTATGATATTGCCTTCACTTCCTAATTTGCTATGAGCGAAAACAGGGGGGGACAGATAGATGTTGAAGAGAAGCGGGCTCAAGGCCGAACCCTATGGTCCCCACACCATAGTGGCTTAGGTTCCGACTGAAAGAGTTGCAAATTCATCACATTTCACCATTCCAGTGCTTATGCACATTTCCTTATCAACTCAACTACAACGTCATTGCTTGTTTTTGAAAACATACAAACCATCTTGGCTTCTAAGTTATTCACCAGGCTGCCCTCTGCCTCTTACAATGATGGCTTGGGTGGAATTTTTGAGCCAGCTTGTTTGGATGTTTAACTAATGATTTCCTCTTAGAATCCAAACCTAATGAATGTATTTCTTCTTGGGACCCAGGCCTAATGAAGATTCTGTTTTTTGGGATCCACACCCAGTGAAGATACATCTTCTCAAGAGCCACACCTAAAAGTGATATATTTTTTGGGCACTATATGTAATTAACTTATTTCGTCTTATATGGCCACTTCTGACAGCGATTCATATTCTTGGCAACCATATCTAGTGAAGATACATTGTCTTGGAAACTACCCCTACTGAAGATGTAACTGAAATCACTCAGCAAAGGGGATGGTCATCCTCCCCCTTTTAATCTTCTTCATTGCATTGGCCACCACCCTAGGTATGTATTGTTGGCCCTTCTGAAACATTGCCTTATAGCTACCATTTTTTCAAAATGCTCCTCTAAAATATTTGTCCCTCTCAAACTGGATACAGCTGAACCTGCAAAGGGGCTTTTTGTAAGATTCCATTCTTGATTCCCACCACCTCTGCTCTCGCAGGATGTGCTGGGCTTTACTTTGTATCTAGGTGTGTGGTAGAACACTCTGGTATACACTGGGCAAGACCATGGTGCGATGAGCACCATGAATCCCTCAGCCCTGCGGTACTCTTTAACCAATCGGCGTACTCCTTTGATGCCTCCAATCACACAAAAAGTTAGTAAAGTAATGACTGAGCATATCAGCTGCACACAACAGCCTTGAAGACCTCATCTACTCTAGCCGCAGGTCCATTTCCAATTTACTGCACTGTACAACCCCATCCTACGCCATCTGTGTCCTCTTTGTCAGACCAGTCCCCAAAACATGATCTCTGTTAATTGGTTTGAATTCATTACACTGTCATCTCACATGTCTTTGACTCCTCAGGCTGTTTGTCCCTGTACCCCTATGCTTCTATTCTTCCTGCTATATGCCCCTATACCCATATCTCATCACAGTGCAGGTCCACACACTCCAAGCTCCTCACTCAGTCTCTCGACATCCTCTAAGCTCTGCAGACAGCACACTTTATATGCCCCAAACCAATAACTCAGACCATGGTCCACATCCATGTTGATACCATATCTCTTTCTGACCAGATCTATTTTGGTTTCTCTGGATTTGATTTGCACAATGTCTGCCCATGTGTCTCATGGTCCTTACTACACTGTCTGCTCTCTACCCTAACTTTCCAGTTTGTCATTGTGCCTCACGTGCCTCCCTTCATCTGTCCATGGCCACTTGGCTCTTCTCATGGTCTTTTCATGTGCCTGATTCTTCCCAATCTCTGTTCATATGCACTCGCCTCATTCTTTTTGCATATGCTTCAAGATCCTTCAATTATCTTTGTCTTACAGTTTTTCACCATCTGTCCATGTCGCTCTAGACATCTCATACAGTCACTTTAGGTGCCTCGAGCTCCTTGAAGTGTTCATGCACCCGATGTGCCTCCCACTTTCCATATGCTCCATACTCCTGAGACTGTCCTTCTCCACTAGTGTGGAGAAAGTACCTCAGTCTTGTCAGCTGTGTGTGTCAGCTCCTCCCAAGGTGGCCCCTTGTTCTCCATGCCCATCACAATGTCTCTCCTTGCCGCCTAACTTCTGTCTGTATTTGTGCCCTATGTACTTTACTTTGCCCATGTTCACCAAAGCTCTTAAAGGGTGCCTCCGTGTGCCTCATACGATTCAAAATGTCTCTCCTTTGCCCCTAATTTTTCACTGTCCATCCATATCCACAAACTCTTCACTCCATGTGGTCACCACAAGGCTCCACGCTTGCCCATGCTCTTCATACTGCAAATGTTCTTAACACTTTATTTCTGAATGTTTCAAGTTATTTACTCTCCCTGCCCATGTGCACAAGTCTCCTCACACAGTCTCTCTATATGAACCATGCTACTTACACTGATCCACCTTCCAAACTTCCTAACATTTTCTTTCTGTATTCTCTGTCTGTCCATGAGCACCAAGCTCTTCGCAGGGTGTCTACATGTGCACCAAGCTACTCACACACTCTGCCATGTGCTCAAGGCTCCTCATGCGGTCTCTCTCTGTGAACCATTCTATTCACATTATCCATGGACCCTAAGCTCTTCACTCTGTCCTTCTGTCCCATGCTTCTCCCACTGTCAGCCAGGTGCCCCTAGTCTGCTCCAGTGGGTCAGAAGAAGCCACTATAGGGCATTGGGATAGTAGTGGAAGCTGTTTTACTTCCCCATTTATCCTCCCACAAACAACCATCTTCTGTAAGCACCCTGGCTGCGGAACAGTTAAAAATGTCTAAAATGTGGGCTTCAGTAGTTAGCAACAGCCAAATCGAATATATAGATAAATAGCATTATTCTTTTAGATAATAATATAACATGGGACCTATACACAATGGTAAGTATACATGTGAGTAAATCTACATGTGTAAATGTACTTACATTTAGTAGTAAATATACTACTTTTGACTAGTCACCATTTCTGTGTGTAAATGTTCTAAAATGTAGACTTACATGTCTCCACCCACTGAAACAGGCTTGCCAATGTAAAGTTACCATAGCCAAAAGGAACCAAAACAATGGTAGATGTACTCCAGTTAAGAACTGGAGTAAGTCCAGTACCATACCTGGCCGATCACTGGTACTGCAACACACACCCATAAAAAATAATTGTGGCACGGCGTCAAATAGAACACAATAGCAAATAGTGTTGAAATAAATACATTTATTTTGACTTTTTAAAAAAATAGATACATCTAATTTAATGTGAAGAAATGATATATAAATACATGTACATATTATTTTATAATATATTTTAATGAAAAAAATCATTTAAAAATACAGATATCCTTATTTTTTTAAATAAGTACATTCATTTAAATGAGTTCTATACATAACATTTTGTAATGTTTAATATAAAAGCAGTAAATACAAACATTGTATTTTATGTGTGATATTTAAAATCAGTATTAAAATTATTTTTAGTTTAAAATGATTAAATTAGTTAAATACACAACCCTCCCTAAGTCTTCTCCTTACTACTCTCTAAACCCTCCCATGTAGTAGTAAATGTTCCCCTTTTTCTAGCCTCTCCCCTGTCCCTCCCCATTTACTACTATGTATGTATGTGTGAGGCTCTTCCCCTAGGAAAGATAGGGGAGGTGAAGGTGGAGATTTATACTCATAGGTTTGTAATTTGCACTTTGTAGCAAGTAACGATACTGTGGTACTGCTGTACTACAGAATGCAGTTTTGTAAGAGGCCCATGCTGTCTATAGAAGATATGAATGTGTCTGTTGCACAGAACTCTTTTCAGTACAAAGACCAGTCTTTCTTTCTTCCAAGGTCGAATGAGTTGCTTTCAGTAGGATAATAGTCAGACCTACAGCTCTGGAAACGTTTGTGATTTATTGGGTTATAAAAGGTCAGTTATTAGCACTCTTTCGGAGTAAACTTTCCTAGTAACTGTTCTGAGGCTGACTCAGCGGCGCCCTTTCCACATTTACTGTTAATTTGACAAAACTGTAGTGTTTTGACCGAACTTCGAGACATCATAAAGCGCCTCATAACGAGTTTCCTGGATCATCTGTCTAAATTTACCCACCTTGTAATCAGTTGCTTGAACTCCTGGTATTTCTGGGTGTAGAGAAATAACACAGATTACAAGGTTTTGGAATAAACGGTGGAAATTGGCGTTTCATCACAAACTGCCGCATGCATGTTTTTCCCGTGGTTTCACACAGATTTCAACTGCACAGCAGCCATAATTACCATGTAAAAGACCAACATTTATTATAAGACCCAGTGGAATTGAAGAACCACTCTTAATGGGGGCCAATGGCTTCATTTCCCTTTCCTGGAATTACCTTTATCAGGGGTGGGGGTTACAAATGGAGATTACTGGTTTCTGCGGAACATGTGGGAATATTGGTTTCATCACAGATTCCAACATGCTTTCCCAGTCACTCACAAGGAGATTACTGTTAAACACCACAATGTATATTTAAATTGCGCCTCGTAACTACAGTGGTCGAAGTGGGGAAAAAAAGGGGCACTGTGGGTGGAGAATCAGAGAGTGAGAATAACCGGAGGATTGGATCAGTGGGCGGAGTCGGACGTGTGGCCAGAAGGTGCAAAACATCCCAATTTTTTGTATTTGTTTGGCATTTCACTGACCAGTTACAGCTTATTATGTTATTTCATTCAACCAATAGATACATATAATTATTTAAAGGTTTAATATAGCCTTATAGCCCGCCGTAGCGGGCTATACCGGCTATTAAGGGCCTGCTCCCGCGTTAAAAGTCCAAGCCGAAGGCAAGGGACTTTAACAAGGGACCAGGACTTTAATAGCCGGTATAGCCCTGCTACGAAGGGCTATAAGGCTATGTGAACATTCTGTCACTAGAGGGCAGAATGTTCTAACAAATAAAACGAAGGCCTCTCGAAGCTCGAGAGGATTTAAAGCCCCTCGAGCTCCAAGAGGCCTTTGTAAAACATTGGAATGTTGCTCTGCGGGCCTTTACCGGCGCATAGAAACATGGAGCACTCCATTGTCTACAATAGAGCTCCCAACATTCCAATGTTCTAATATGAGTTTTTGACATCAAAATACATTCACAAAGTGGGATATGTTTCCAATCACAGCATGTCCCAAAAACGCTTAAAAGTGGAATCACAAACCATTTGTCTCCGTGCCATGCAGTTTCTGTCATCAGCACTTATCCTCCCTTTTTCCAAAAGAACAGTTCAAACATAAATGGCAAAATATCCTAGTTTGCAAATGTTTTCCACATAATTAATGCTCTGCCATATTTGTCCCATCTGCTGCATAATCTGATAGTTTTAACAAATAAATTGTTTGTAGCTCAAACGGATCAAAAGTTACTAAAAAATGGGACTTGTGTCCTAAGGTCTAGCATGGGAATGTGCTCTCTCAGGAGAGTGGTCTGTTGGACTGGTCATGAAGGCTGAACCTGGTTCCCCAGTTCCAAACGAGGGCAGTTCTGGTCAGAGTGCCACATTCTCTCCCCCACTGAACGCCAAACTGCCCCACTGAGAAACTTGAACGTCCTTCAACTAGAACCCAACTGTGCCCCGCTATAAACACCTGGATGCAACTCAATTCAAATTACGCACTAGACAAGCGCAACATCCTGCCTAAATAAAAGTAACAACATCCTGTAAAAAGCAAACACTCGTAGGGAATGCATGATTAAGTAAAGCGTGTGAAAAGTAAACAGGAATAACATGGTTACCTTAATGCTTTTACACTCACCATTCAAAAATCAGTGAGTGTTTTTGCCTGAAAAGTTAAGGACATGACTACAGGGCCTGGAAGGGACCCATTTCAATGTCCATTGCTTATATCCTTACATAATGTAAGCAGTATGGTTTGAAAGGACCACATCGGTGAACACAGAGCCGTGGTCCACATTTTGTTTTCCAATCCACCACTGGGTTTTGGATCACAAAGTGGCTTTTCTTTTTCTATGTACTATACACGTTTTGCAAGTCAGAAAAGTATTTCAGTTTCCCCAAATAGATTTTGTGATGCTTTGCAAATTGCAGTCAGGAGGGGCGTGAAAGGGGTGTCCCATCCTAATTTGAGTCGCAATGGTACAATACCATTACTTCGAAATGTGGTTGCAAACCATTCGTTAGTGACCAACACCTTAAAGGCAGTGGTAACGGATTCACAAATCGGAAGGTGTCCCGCTGTCAACTTCTCCAATTTTTTTCTAGTTCCTTTAAGGTATACATGGGATCTTTTCATCTTCTACAAATCCTGGCGATACCAAGCAATAAGCACAAAGGAGATGTGAGCGAATGTGAGCCTGTGTGAGGGTGTTTCCTCCTGAACCCCATAAGTGTTCACTAAAAGTCGGAAATGTCTAGAGCCCCAGGCTGCAAAATGTACGGATGTAGCTTAGTTGAGGGCCAAGTCCAGAACAGGGATCACACTGTAGGCAATGGAGTGGGGCCCCACCTAATGTTATATCTCACCCTCCCATATTAAGTGATGATCTGTCTGCATACTTACTTCCACTAGAAGTAGTCAGCTCCAGGAGTCGTCCAACTCCTGTTCATCTTATGTACCCCAGTGGAGATGGCCTAGGGACCAGGAGTGTCCTATAGAATCTGTCCAGAGATGACTTGGCATTAGTCATATGAAAGGCCGTCCAACCCCTGGGTCCCATCGTCCGTTTTGGTCTCTGTTGCAAATCATTGTACTGAATCTAAGCTAATGGATTCGTAAAGGCAGTCTTCCCAACAAATAGTCAGAAAGAGGGTCCTGGTAAGAATGGAAAGAAAGAATTATCATGATGACCAAGGTAGAGGAAGGCCCAAATGGTGCCATGGCAGAGAAGGGGTGATTTTACTCCACCTGGTGGTTTCTCGTGTTTTAGTTTTGTGAAGTGTATGCCCTGGAAACATGATTGTTCTAATCTGCCCCAGAACTGGCAAGATCAGACCAAATAACTTGAGTTTTTCAGATTTCACAAAATTGACACCCTATGTTTTGGGATAGCTCAAGAGGACCAGACGGCTCTCTGAATGCTCTAATCCCTCCTGATCCGAAGGGGCTGTACATGCAAGGTGTTATTAATAGACAGCCGACCGCTTTTCTTATTGATACTGATGCTAGCAGGTCTGCATTGAAAATGTATGGATTCTCCTTACTAACTCTCTCTGGCGAAACTTTTGCTGCAGTTGGTATTTCTAAGCCACTGTGTGACTGATCCTGTGTCAATCTCTTTAGGTCTTATAGCTGACCGACATGTCGTTCTCTCGAGCCCTACCTCACCTGTAAAACTCCTATAAGGGTCCTCTAGATTAACATCTACACTTTATTGTATTAGTGAAAGCTTTTATTTGAATGTACCCTCTGATAATAGGAACTTTGTCTTATGTCAAAATAACGGTGTGTGAAACTAATGATATTTAACCTTCTTGATAATCAATGTCTGATGTACTTGAGCATGCTCCTTTCATTTCACGGTCTAAGCATGTCCATGATGTAGGTTGTGCCCTAAGTGCAGAACTAGTCAGAATATAGGCATCCCATAAAAAAAACATCTGCAAATTCTCCAATACCCTTCACCGCCCGATGAGGAGGCTGGAGTCTGCTGGGTCAATGTTGGTCGGCTAAAACAAGGAATTGTAGTACCCACGCTGTTTGTAGCATTCCTCGTTTGCCGATCATAATCCTGATAGAGAAACTTATCGATGTATGCAAGTTGTATGTGCTGTTAATGCCTTAGTATTTCTAGGTTTTCCTGTCGTAGCCAATCCCACAATTATTCTCTAATGCATTTTAGTGACTACCGCATGGTTCACTGTTGTAGACTTGTATTCCACCGTTCTAGGATATCTCTCAGTAGTTAACTTCCTGACACATGCTTTGTATTGGTGAGTTTTTTGCAGTGAGACAACTGCTTCCTTTGCCCTTCAACCTCCCCACTCCCATACCTTATTTGTATTCTTTTGAACTGGTTTTCTCTTTTTGGAAAGGATGATTTCTGTGTTTTTGGGGGAAGGCCATGATCTGAAATGTTTTCCATGGCTTCCACACTGTTTTATAGGGGTTCCTCGGGCCCCATCCTTTTTTCTTTTCTTTTTTTGTGGTGTGTGGGAAGGTACACCATTAACCTCTCACCTCACCCATATTCTACTCCTGCTTTATGTTCTAATGTCCTTTTCTGAAGTGCTGGCAAGGAATTGTCCATGAGCATGCAGTACGCACAACTAAGTCTGTCTACCAGGTTCATCTTTCTTCTCCATCCGGATACACCTTGACATACAGTATATTTTCGCTTTTACATTCTCTGGGTCCAAATCCTGTGGTTTAGTCTCTCCACTGGTATATGTAATCACCTTCTTACTTTTTACAGGCTTTCAACAAGAATCCGGACATCCTCTACTTTCTGGAATAATCTACACTAGCTCAGTATGTTGCCGATTTCTTAGTTCCATCTAGCTTATTGGACCAATTCCAGGTTGAATCCTCTGCATCTGCTCACTGAATTAGCTATGAATGCAGTCTAAACAAAAAATATAACTCTATTTACCATGTACTCTATATTTAGGTCACAACATCTTGGTTGTGGAATACCACCTGTCTTCAGACCATATTGCAGCTGTACTTGTATGTTTCACTATACTAATTCAACAATAATACTCTACGGATCCCGGAGTAAATTGTAAATTGATACTTGTATATCTCACTACTCACCCGCAAGGGTCTCAAGGCGCTTGTACGAATACCGCTGTGGAACCCATCCTTGTTTTCCCTGTGAGACGTCCACTCCTGGGCACCTCCAAGGTGGAGGCTAGGCATCCTTAGCGTTGTGGGGGCCGTTGTGGAAATTAAGGAAGCTATTGCCCAGAGTTGCAGAGTGGGACTCCATGATTGGAATAGGCACTGAGGCGAGAATTATCAGGTCCGTGCAGTTTTGAGCCCAAGACCCGCCGAGGCGGGGAATTGAACCCTGGTCCCGGGCTAGACCTCTGCATCAGGGTCTGCCGCTCTAATCATTGAGCCACACTTCTCCACCGTGCTCCTTGCCGAAAAAGCGCTTTGACGCCTCGTCAGGGGTAGTAAGCGCTATATAAATGCAATTACAATGCAATACAATATAAATCTTTCTCATGCTGGATTTGTGACAATATCATGCATGCCAACATTTTAACTTCTGTAAAAGGGAGAAATGTGCGTGGATGCAAAGGCCTGAAAAATGCAAAACAGGTTGGGTGGTAACTAGGAGAGATAATTGTTTTACCATCTTCAAGAAATATATTGTGTTTCATATATATAGGTTCTATGCACACCTGTAAGTAGAATGTAGTATGCTCACTTCTAGGAAGTAGGGCATTAGTATTAATGCCATAAATGTATGACAAGTGAATCTAATTGGCCAAATTATACTAGCCAATACACCTCAAAGAAGAGATAGTGACACATATAGGGAGTAATGCAGATAGCATAAAATCACTCTTACCCACACATTCCACTAGTTGTGCTTGTGTAATCGGAGTCAATATTTGCGACACTCTCGTAGCACAAAGGTGTAAATCTGTTCACCTGGAAGGTGAGTTAGTAACAAAGATGAGTTTGGGAGAGGAAATCAAGGCAGATACTCTTGTTCCTACAGTACAGTAGTATTTTTGTTTCTTCACATTCAAGTTTTGTGAAAATCAGGTAGCACAAAATGTACTGTTTACTACATACACCTGGGAAGTAAGCTGGCAACAAAGATGAGCGGTGGTGAAGATGAGCTTGTCATAAAGATGAAATTAGGAGAACAAATTACATCAGAGACACTTTGCTTCTTACAAACCAGATAGGTTCCTTATGTCTCTGTTCAACTTTTATGACATTAAGGAATATGAACTGTCAGAAGCCATCATGGTGCAGGGGCATGTCCACAGTCAGGACAATGATCAACACTGTCTTTGTGGGGATGGGGAACGTTTTGGAAGCAAAGGGAACAAAGGGAATTCCAGTGCAGGTTGGACAAAGCATGGTAGAGACAAGCTCCCCCTAAAGTGAAAAGGCAAATGTGATAGAGAGGCATCTCAATAATAAAGAATAAGTACTAACATGTCTGGCTCTGTGTCTTCCCCTGTCATCATAATAAGAACACGATTTAACTATTTTTTTTTATAATACCATTTTATTGAGATTTCAAAAATTTATATATTCAAGCAACAATGTGTTACAGGCTCTTACATTGCTGTATAGAGAGATATTCTTCAGTGTATCATATCACCGAGACAACAATTTACGTAATATACTCTTCTGTAGACAAGCTATTTGGATAGAGTTGTAGGAAGTACTAGCGAGGGCTCTGTACCTGTTTTTTTTGCCGGCTGCAAGAGAGGTTTTAGTGGCTGCCACCGATAACAAGCAACTTTTTAAGACTTGAACCGTGGACACCAACTAAGGTGATTCTTGTTACTGTCAGTGCAGATTACACAGAGGTAGATGCATGTCCATTTTTGATGTCCTTGCCTAGGTTGAGGCTTGAATCTGAGCAGATTATGCTAACTGTACTACAACGGCATTCACAATAGGCATGGCTCTGCGGCAATAGTAAAAGAAGCTTTGCCAGTTTTTGTAAAGCTTGAAAATAAAGGCAGCTTAGGAGCCCATTAAAAAAAATCTATAGACTATCTCAAACCTCATCAATTCTTTCACCAGTTGGTATATAATTGTCTGCCTTGCACTGATATTGACACAATTGTTACTGAAGAATTTCTAACTCATCTTCCTCAACCACATCTGGAAATCTAGAGAGTAGAATTTCAATTTTTTCTGACGAAGCTTTTAATCTGCTATTGGAGTTCAAGAATGTGAGGAATGTGATCTGTTAATGCAGGTATTTACTTTTATTATGTATTTCACAGCTTTCATCTAAAAATAAAAATACAAAATAATTTGGTACATTTAGGAATTTGTTGAACTCCACTGAACCCAGAAGTTCCTCTTTCCTGGCCACTGTTTGGTCATTAGGCCAATATACATTTCTTTTAGTGGCAAGTGATTTTCTGGATTTCCAAAATCAACTTGGAGCAAATCTGCAGCTGTAGCTATAACTTGAGGTTTTATAAAGTTGAGCATCGAATGGTGGAAAATATTCATTGCTGAAGAGTGGAGAACATGCATCACTGGACCCTATCTTTGAATTAATTTATTGAAATAAACAATGGTTAAAAGCACAGCCTGAACAAACATGAAACACAATTCTGTCTTTTTCTGTTTTTGAAAAGCTTTACAAGTTGTATTTTTGATCACTAGATTTTTCCTGGAGTAGACTGTATGTGATTACCATTCATCAAATTTGGTTATCAGAGGAATATGTTGCACAGTTAATCCAAACTAGTACTTTTTCCTCTGATAACATGGTTGCATGTGTCAAATAAGGTCTGGGCATTTCCTGCAACAAGCGTTTGAAGCAATGATGTAACTATACGCCGTTTGTATCTTCATGGCGCACTATAATAAGAAGATATTTATAATTTTCATCATTACTTCCATCAGTTGCTAGGCCAAACCACTTTTTTTCTCCAGGGCACCCTTCACCTCATCAATACTGTTTAGGGCAATAGCTTAATTGACTATGTGACTGGCTTTTGGTCAGAGAGAGGTGTGATGCAGGGGCTTGAGCAGATGACTCCTGAGCGCAGGGCTCACGGTTCGATCCCTGGCACCAGCAGCAGCTCAGCATCATGTGACTTGTGACTCTGGGCAATAGCTCATTTAATCTCCCCGGCGCTTTGAAACCCTTACGGGGTGATATGTCCGTGCTTTACAAATATGAATTATTATTTTGGTCCTGGCATAGGAGAATTTTGCAGCTTTTTTTGAATCAGGAAACATTAATTTAAAAAGAAGAACTGTGAGATCAGCGACAGTCTATGCCAACAGACAGAACTTCAGCTTTTATCACTTTTTCATTGATATCCTCTGCTGCACAGCCTCCAAACCAACCTCTTTATTTTCTGGTCTGAGTCTGTCACAGATCACAATTTTTGTGTTTTGGTGTATTCGCATGCTTTACTATATCCTTACTGCCACCATTGGTAACACGGAAATCTGATGCATAATTTGTTTAAAGTGCACTCCATGCCCAATTCAAATATTTCAGGAAACAGAAATTGAAATACAGCTTGACAGTTTTCTTTTAATGCACAACCATATTTGTTTTTCTCCCTTTGGAGATGTGCGAGTCAATTACTTACTTCTCGGGGGCCGTGGCTTGGCCGGCTGCAAGATGGCCGCACTCTAAGTGGGCTCTTAAATCCGACATAATCCTGCAGCCATCTCCGTCCCAGCCAGCTGCGGCGCGACGTACCTGCTGAGCCCTTTCTGGTGCTTCCTGACGTCTTCTGTGCGGTGCTCTGGTCCTCGTGGTCGGCGCTGGGCCCTCGGGCCGCGGGACTGCCTAAATCTGCCCCGCGCTACTGAAGACGGAGGGCCGCGATACCGAGAAGCCTCCTGCTGCAGACTACTTGTGGTGGTGCGGTGAGTCGCGCCTTGCGGGTGGGTCCACAGGGGGGCTGGGGCCGCTTGCTCTCCTGCCCGGTCTTTGGGGTGTTGCAGCCTACTCGGGGCCTGACACTTGCCTCGGCTGCGGGCTGGAGTCTGGGCCTGGTCCCGCTGGAGGCGCGGCGCTGCGACGATCGGGACTGCGGGTGGCGCCCCCCTCCTGCTCCCCTCGTGTGTGTGCCTTACCTGGCTGGCGCTGTCCTCCGCACTCCACTAGCTCCTGCGGCCCTCCGCTTGGGGGGCCAGACTGCCTCCGCGCCGCTTCCGCTGTCAGGGACCCCGGTGTGGCGCTGGCTGCGGCGGGCCCGCACTTCCCGGCCCGAACTTTGCTGCCTGTTCTGGGGGAGTTCTAGATCCCGCGGTGGTGAGCTCCTGCCTTGCGGTGTGGCCCCCATCCTGCGACGGTGCCATCTTCTCGCCTTTCTCCTGCCATCTGGAGACCCTGGCACTGGGGGGCTGCCGCTGTACTCTCCAGCCTGGTTGCTGGCTGGGCCTGGCCTGGTGCTCCTGCTGTCGGCGCCTCACGGTCCGGTGAGCTCTGGTGATCTCCTGCTGTGGCCAGGCCGGGACCGGAGGGCAGTGCCTAGGGTGTTTTGGCCGCCTGCGACCAGTGGTGCCTTCGACCTAGCCGCCATATCCTCTCTCACTCAGACAGAAGCTGAACCCACTCTCATCGCCCGCTGCCCCGGCCCGGAGGCCTCGGCGCTGTGGTGTGCCCCCCTGCTGATGTAGGTCGTGCGTGGGCGGCCCCACCTGTTTGGTGCATCTCCAACTTACCTGTGCCTACCCTCCACGTGGAACTGGGGGTAACTACGCTGGTGCACTCTGCTCCCTGACCTCTCCTCCTCCGGCTGCGGCCTCCCGTGCCTCTCCCTTCATCTTGGACCTTGTCTCCTCCTCTTGGAGTCGCGGTCCTACAGTGCTGAGCTCCATTATGGGGAAATCGGACCCCAAGCAGCCCAAGATCGCTGGAGAAGTGTGGCTCAATGATTAGAGCGGCAGACCCTGATGCAGAGGTCTAGCCCGGGACCAGGGTTCAATTCCCCGCCTCGGCGGGTCTTGGGCTCAAAATTCCACGGACCTGATAATTCTCGCCTCGGTGCCTATTCCAATCATGGAGTCCCACTCTGCAACTCTGGGCAATAGCTTGCTTAATCCCCACAACGGCCCCCACAATGCTAAGGATGCCTGGCCTCCACCTTGGGGGTGCCCAGGAGTGGACGCCTCACAGGGAAAGCCAGGATGGGTTCCACAGCGGTATTCGTACAAGCGCCTTGAGACCCTTGTGGGTGAGTAGTGCGCTATACAAGTATCAATTTACATTTTGAACTTCGGAAGTCTTCCCATCAGGACGGCGCGAGCTCGGAGGGGGCGGATTCAGCTGGGACTCCGGACACTCTCCCTGGCCGGGACGATGACCTTAAGGCGATCATGTTGGATGTGAAATCTGCAGTCACTGGTATCACCTCTCAATTGGACCAGTTCTCCGCTCACCTTAACGCGGTGAAGGCCCTGGTCGACTCCCACGATAATAGACTCCTCCACGTCGTGACCAGTGTTTCTGATGCTGAGGATGCGGCGACCCAGGACAGGCAGAAGCTGCTCCAAATGGACAAGATCCTTGCCGTCATTCGCGAGAAAAACGAGGACTTGGAGGCTCGCTCCCGCAGGAGCAACCTGCGCCTTACGGGCCTTCCCGAGTCCACCAACATATCCAAGATGGAGGACTTCGTTGAATATCTCATCCGGGAGCTTTTTGGGGATGTGCTCTCACCTTTCTTCGTTGTGGAGCGGGCCCACCGGTCCCTCGGCCCACGGCCTCGCCCTGGTATGCCTTCCCATCCCATAGTAGCGAGGATCTTGAACTTTAGCGATCGCGACGCCATCCTCCGGGCTGCGTGGGACAGGGGCACCATCACACATTTTACCCCGATTATACCATGACTGTACAGGTCGCCAGGAGGGAGTTTTTGCCTGCCAAGCAGATTCTTCAGAAACACGAGGTATCCTACTCCCTGGCCTATCCGGCGAAGCTGGGGGTTCGCCAGGGCTCCAAGACACTTGTCGTCCCGGATCCGCGGGAGGCGCTCACTTTTGCCAAACGCCTGGATATAGAATCCAGGCCATTTCCCTCCGGATCCTCGCCTGAAGCTGCCAACCACCTAAGTGATAATGATTGACTAGTTTGACTGTGCACCACTGTGTTTTCCTTCATGATTTGGTATTGGTCACGAATTACTCGCACGCCTGGCTTCCCCCCCCCTCTCTATCTGCGGGGGCCATAATTATCACTCCCTGAAAAAAAATGATTGTGTCTTTGCCCGCTCTTTTCTCTTTATGCTGGTATTTATCATTGTTCATTTATCTGATTATTGTGTAGTTTTGACACTTTGCTTTCATTGTTCCTTTCTCACGATGCTGCCACTCACCTGAGCTTGGCCACCCTGCTCCTCCGCAGGGGTGTCCGCTGAGTCCTGCCATGCCCTACCTGGGATTATTCCAGCTTCTGTTGTTTGGACGCTCTTTCCAAGTCCTGGGTCCCTTGGGTGGGGTGGGGGGTGCTCTCAGCCTGATTGGGGGGTTGGAGTGGGTGGGGGGGGGGGATGGGTTCTGCGGGGTTGTCTGATCTGTGTGCTCTGCGCAGAACTTGGTCTGCGGTTATTGGGTGGTGGGTGGGTGGTTCTGTTCCTCTTGCGAGGTGGTGTTCTTGTTTTACTGCCGTTCTGTTGCTTCCTTTTGACACTGCAAGTTCCATTGTAGACGCTGTGCTATGCTTGAGGTTATGTCTTCCTGTGATTGATGCAAGGTGCGTTATTCTATGTCATGTATTAGGCTTATTGCTATGGTTGTTTTCATTTTACAGGTTGTCATTTGCCTCATACCGGCCCATATGCGGCTCCTTCAGTCCCCCCCAACTCTTTTGTGCACCGGCGACCCCCCCCGGGGTGGTCTTCACTTCCCTGGGCAGTCTCCACACTTGCGCTCCCCCGTAGGCCATTCGCTCCCTTTATTGCCACCAAGTGTAGGGCACGATTGCGTCCCCCGGTGTTCGCCCTGCATAACGCGGCCCTCTGTCTCCTTTCCCATGGCTAATCTGACCTGTTGGACATGGAATATCCGTGGCTTGAATGATCACCGCAAGGCTCATTTGACGCATGCCCATCTACAGCGCCATAGCGTGGATATTTGTCTTTTACAGGAGACACACTTACTCCCCGGCTCGGTTTCTAGGCTTTACGCGCGTTACTGGGGGGAATCCCACTCCTCCACTTATTCGTCTTACACTAGAGGAGTCTCGGTCCCGTTGCGCCGTGGCCTCCCTTGGCAGGCCTCTCGTGCTCTTATGGACCCGGAGGGCAGATATGTAATTTTGCATGGTTTACTGCTCGCTCAGCCCGTTACCATTGCCGCGGTCTATGGCCTGAACTGTGATGACCCGGGGTTCTTCCATCACGTCTGGCATCTGATCTCCTCCTGTGGCCCCGCAGCCGTGATCTGAGTTGGGGATTTTAATGTTACCCTCTCTGCGACGTTGGACCGATCAGGCTCTTACCGATCTCACCCGCGTGCTGCCACTGCTCTTTCTTCCATTCTGACTGACAATTCGCTCTTTGACGTTTGGCGGCATCTCCGCCCTGACACCCGGGAGGGCACCTGCATCACTGGTGCGAGAGGCTGTTGGTCGAGGATTGACCTCTGGATTTCCTCGCCGGACGTCCTGTCCTGGACTATTGATGCTACCCATATGGCCCGCACTCTCTCTGATCACGCACCTGTACGGCTTCTCCTCCGCCCTCCTAATTCTCAGCGACGGGCCTTCACCTGGCGTCTTTCCTCTAATGCCCTTCGGGACTCTGTATTTTGTGACGGAATCCAGACCGCCATCGCTAACTATTTTGAGCTCAACGCGGGCTCCGTTGACTCTGCCTCTATCCTTTGGGAGGGTTTTAAAGTATTCATTCGGGGAGAATGCATCTCCAAGCAGGCGGGTGTTCTCCGTTCTATTCGATCCGCACTAGTTGGAGGGGGAGATACGGGACCTGGACGCCGCCCTCGCGAACGGCGCTGACCCCAATACGCTGGCGCTAATGCAAAAAAAACATTCTACGTTTTTTGGACGAGGCCGGCCGCGAGCTGCCCTTCCTGGGAGGGAGGGCCGGGCCCGCCACTTCGGAGAGGGGGACCGCCTGGGGCGCACCCTGGCCAACCTGCTGCGCCCACCGCGTACTGCATCCTACATTACGGCCCTCAGTGATGGGGGACCAGATCGTACCACGTCCTCGGAAGGGATCACATCCCGCTTCCACGCCTTTTATTCCCGACTCTACTCCGCTGGCCCCCTCCTTCTCAGGAGGATTTAGACCAGTATTTTGAGTCCATCGCCCTCGTCTGGCTCGCGGACTACCACCGCAAATTCCTTGACAAACCTTTCTCAAAGGAGGAAATACTGGCGGCCATTAGTGGCCTACCAAGCGACAAGGCACCGGGCCTGGATGGCCTTCCTGCCTCCTTTTATAAAACGTTTGCCTCCGTCCTAGTCCCACATCTGGCTGCCATGTTTAACGAGTCCTATGACACAGGCACGCTCCCACCGTCTCTCTGTGAGGCCTCACTGACCCTGCTCCTCAAAGCAGACAAACCTGCCGACCGGTGTGATTCCTACCGCCCCTCTCCCTTATTAATATAGACAATATAATCTTTGCCAAACTGATTGCCGCCCGTCTCCTTTTGTTAATGCCCACCATTGCTCTCCCCGACCAATCTGGCTTCATCCCTGATAGGGCAACCTCCCATAATCTCCGTACCATCTTTTCCGTTTTGCATCAAATTAATCCCGACCTCCCGGCCGTGGCTGCTCTGCTCGATGCCACAAAGGCGTTTGATACGCTGGAGTGGCCCATCCTTTTTTATATCCTATCGCATATGGGTTTCAGTGCCCACTGCTTGCGGAATATTAAGCTCTTGTACACCAATCCCACCGCCCGGCTTCCCATAAATTGCCAGGTAACGGACCCCATCAGCATTGCTCATGGAACTAGTCAGGGGTGCCCATTGTCGCCCATGCTTTTTGCTATTGCCATGGAACCCCTAGCCGCCCGGCTACGACAGCACCACACTCACAGGGGTATCAGCTTTTCGTCCCGCTCCCTCCTGATCTCCATGTCTGCCGACGACGTTACTCTCTACGTTCACCATCCCCAGGATAATCTCAGTCCCCTGGTGCGGGAGGTTATTCGTTTCTGCGGGCTTTCGGGCATTCAGGTCAACTGGAGTAAGTCTGTGCTCTTCCCCCTGACAGATGCCACCCTACCGTTTGTGCCTGATTTTCCTTTCGAGTGGGCGTCTGGCCCTACGCGTTATTTCGGCATTTGGCTGAGCAGGGACCCCGACGAACTTTGGAGGTCCAATTTCGGCCTCGCTGTAGACTGGTTTGAGTCTAAGATACCTCTGTGGAGGCGATTGCCGTTGTCCCTAGCTGGCCGCATTGCCATAGCAAAGATGGTGGTCCTCCCCAAATTTCTCTGCCTCTTCTCCAACATTACTTACTTCTCATGCAAGGCATTTACCACAGAGTAAATGTAATATATTAAATGTTAGGCTTTTCCATAAGGGACACTGCTAAAGTACTATGGGCCAAATTTGCAACACTTAGCACTGGGTGTGTGTCACAAAAGTGATGCGGAGCTGATTTTTGCATTAACTTTTCAGCACTTACATATTTTGCGCTGGGAAGAAGCCCCAACATTTCGCACAGAAAGGCTATGCGCTACTTTGCCTCAAGGGGACGTACCCCGGGTGGGAAATGGGCATTCCAATGCAACCACCTATGTTTTTGACTCACATCCTAACTTCTTTTAAAAAAAGTAGACAGAGATTTGCATAAAAAGTAAGCCTTCTCGAGGCAGGCGTATGAGAAAAGGTTTCTTGTTTCAATTTTTTTTAAAGTTTGCATGTGTGCTGTAATGTATGTAAATGTATAGGCATTTATATAGCACACTACTTACCCGGAAGGTCCCAAGGCGCTTCGACCGCTGCGAAACCCTTCCTGGCTTCCCTGAGAGATGGTCTCTTAATGGGTATCTCCAGGGTGAGACCAGGCATCCCCGGCGGTCTGGTGGGGCCGTTAGTGAAGATGAGGCAAGCTAATGCCCAGAGTTGCCAAGTGTGATCGCTGATCAGAGTGGGCACCGAGGCGAGAGAATTATCGAGTCCGCTGACCCTGGTCCAGAAACCTGCCGCGCCGGGAATCGAACCCTGGTCCCGGGCCGTCCTCTGCTCTCGGGTCTGCCGCCTCTAACCAGTGAGCCACACTACCTCACAGAGAGTGAGAGAGAAACATCCTCACATCTTACTAAATATGGTGCTGTTCCACTGTTTCCCTTTGATTAACCTCAGCACAGCAACTTTGATTGCTGTCCTGCATTGCATCAAATCTTAGTCAATTTGGCCCACTGTTTTCATATAAGCACTTTACCTTCACCCTGAATGAATAATGGTCTTGCTGAGCAGCAGGATTTACTAAACACTGGACATTTTTGTAAGGTGACATCATTTTGACAAGGCAGAGGGTCGAGCTCAGGTTTAGAAGAACACATCGTTTGGTTTAAAGGTTTTGTTTAGTGGACAGGGCGACCCAGCGGAATTAGTTGGGTGCTTATCTGAATGTATTGCTTGCTAAACGGAATGGAGTGAGAGCACTAAAAACCACCTCCTCGAAGCCAGTCAGTATCATGGTACTTGCAGTACAATGTTTATGTTCATTCAATCTTTGGTTTCTGTGTGGATTATCAAACATATTACACACACACTTGTGAGTGATATTTGTGGGGTCTAGAAACGGAGGTAGATAATTCTAACTGCCTAATGAACCAAACACTGTAAGTTCATGATTTATGTTATTTTTGAAAATTTGTAAGGAAGATCTGATTTTTGTTGGAAAACTCTGCTCTCTTCGCGAGAACGGTTTCCACTTTCCTAAGAAAAAGAAATCCTCATTTGAATAAAGTGTGCTATTCTGGAACAGCCAGCAGCTGGTAAATGAAAAAGAGTTTGTGTAAAATTGTCAGGATTCTATTGCAACATGCCAATTAATTATCCTTCTGTTTGCTCTCATAGTCATTCTAAAACGCTTTAGTTGGATCGTAAATACTTTTTAACTGATATCTTCATGTGTAGGCTGTTTTAAATTTGAGTATTAGGAAAAAATGCAGAATTTCAATGCTTTTCCAATTTGTTTTACCTGCCTGGGCCTAAAAATATTGTCCAGGCTGGTAAAAAAAAAAGCCAACCCTATTTGATAGTTGTAGCCAAGCTCTGGAGGAGATTTGAGAGAGGCCTGGATGAAAGGATCCAATCTGACCTAGGGCCTTTTGCTACCCATCCACCGCCTCTTCCTCGACAAGGCTCTAGAATTTGGACACAGAGGCCAGCTTAAACCTATGCTCAGAGAGGCATGTGCATAGTGCACCACTAGAGGTGGGAGAGCCGAGCTAGAGCAGAATCAAGGGTCTACTCCAAAGAGTCTGTGCACAAGCAGAGCATGTAAATCATGCAACAAACAGAATATTATGCGATGTCTTCAAGATTAAACATTTTTCTCATTTTAGGACATCTCTATGTTGAGAAGTATTTATTAACAGTGACAGTTTTCAAACATGAACTAACATTCCTGCCCACCCTGTGATGACAATGCTATTAGTGAACTAAGAGGCAATTCAGTTGTCATGTGTGCTCTATATTGTTGTCCAAATTCTTATTGTAGATGGAGTAACATTATAGGCTATTAAATCAAGTACAGAGGTTTTTGTACAGTGCACATCCCAAACTCATGTATTTGAAGGTGTTCTCACATTTCTCTGTGGGAACACAACTGTCTCCGTGCAGTCTTTTTTAGAAGGTTGCGCCTAGATACCTCAGGGTACATGTTGTGCTTTATAAATCCTCATTTCGTTTAATTTTCATTTCATGTGATAATGAACAAAAATAGGATTGTGACATAAAAGTATTTGCCCAGTGTGAGAAGTTGGCCCGATATGCAGCGTTCGCTATTCTAGCGACCGCTATGTATCGTTCCAACGACCCTTATGGTGATTGGTTGTAAGTCAACCTTAGACCAGCTATCCTAGTAGCGTGGATACGAGCAGTCTTCGGGCTAAACTCTAGAGGGCGTGTTAAGCCAGCTGTTATACCATCACATACCCCTTGAACCCCAAGTGAAAGGACACCACACAAGTGTTATGAAAATAAACAGAATATTTATTAAGAATCACAACAGCCCTGGACTCTTTATGAGGACAGGGTACTAAGCACAAACCAAAACTCTTAGGAGAATACTTCAAGTGCACAATTTAAACAAGTGTCCGGGGACACGGGAAGTTTAGTGGTCTCGGGCGGACCCGATAAGGCAAGTCGGAAGCGAGGGACTCGGGACCCTAGAGTAAGGAGGCTATGCAGGCACCGAAATGCCGAAGTTACCTAGCCACGAGGGCTGCGGCTGCACAAGTCTTACAGGCGTCGGGGTCTTCGCTGACGAGCCAGGAGCCGGAAGAAAAGGAGTTGCTGGCCGGCGACCAGTGCTGAATAGTTCGTAGAGATCCAAGCCTGGATCAGAGATCGTTGATACCTGAAAGCAGAGGGGACCAAGTTCGTACTACTAGCCAGTAGTCAGAGGGTACCAGGTAGGCACCGGTTGGCCGTCACCTCGACTAGGTGAGTGGGCGACGCTGGGCTCTGCAGTCTCACGGACCAGGAGGCGTTGTCGGCGACCAGGATGGAGGTGCGAGCTGTCCCACGGAGGTTGATGCTGTCGGCGTCGCTGGGCCCAGGATTGGGGCAACAAGCCTTGGCAGATTTCAGGGCCACGGGGTGGGCCTAAAATGGCGTCTTGAGTGGACCAGGAGGGTCCGGGGTGCTTCTCTCAAAGATGGAAGCAAAGACCAGTCTGGAGCAACCAGACCAGCAGCGTTGGTTGTCGGATGTCGTCAAAGAAGGGCACAAGCCAGCGGCTAGTGACCAGACAACGTACTGAGCGGCGAGCAGAAGGGCCCCACGCAGATCGTGGAGATGCTGGGAGACTGCACTTCGGTGCTGGAGCTACTCAGGGTCGGGGCTTCTTGGACCCCAGAGCACTCACCAGAGAATTGCTTCGATGGTCGTGCTGATTAAGAAAGCGTGCAGGTTTTGTTGATGGCCGGTCCCTCGAGGTCTCGTCGCACCCACAGATCACAGCTGAGCTGATGACGTGGGTAGAGGTCAGAGGTGCCAGGGAAGCCGGTTCTCGTTGAGCTGGGCTGTCGGATTCCTTGAGGAAGGACTTGCAGCAAACCGCAGAGTTCTTAGATGGTGCCCGCTGGTGCAGGGTGACTACTCCTTAGCCACAAGGGAGAAATCTTGAGAAGAGTCTCAAAGTCCTTTCGTAGAAAGTATTCTTGATTCAAAGATGATCTAATTTGGAAGGGTCCCCGCTCCGGCCTTTATCCTAAAGAAAGGGGTGGGTACATGACTAGGTCCTGCCCTAAGGGTGGGACCAGGAAGGGGGGTAGTTACACCCCTCTCCCCTGCCGGACTGTCCCCAGGTCAGGGGCTGGCGCCCCTGGAACTGGTTCTGACCGGCAGAAGCGTAGTGAGCACCGGGGTGCCACTCCGCAGTCACCTTCTCGTAAAGCCCTACCTACCCAGAATACACAAACCCTGTCTGGGACGGTGCGAACACCGCCCTTGACAGGAAACCCTTTGTCCAAGCTCTCCTCGCTGGAAGGACTCCCAGCAGCAGGAGGTCAGACTCGTGTCTGTGGTGGCAGCATCCATTTTGTGGAGCTGAGGCTTTAGTTAACTTTAAACGGGGTTCACAGTTACATACATGTCGTGTCCCTCTAGAAGGGCGGAATGCTAACCTCGTCGCCAGAATTGGTGAGGGGGTAGCATCCCGATTCGTATGACACCTTACTCGACATGTCTGGATAACGCAATACCGAAGTTACCGATATGGCACGCGTTATCATGGAACAGCCATTGGGTCTTGGTTCCGCCAGCTGCAACCGGGCTCGGCTCGGGCCAGAACCCAATTCACACGATTCCAAGCACTCTGCCTTCAGGATTGTCAAGGCCTGCCATAGGAGTGTCTGATAGGAACTCGGGTGTCCATTGTGTGGTTAGATATAGGGCTACTATACCTAAAGCAACGAGCGGGTACGCTACGTTGCCCCAGCTGTCGTGCAGCCAGTTGTGTCAGATTTAGATGGCCATCCAGGGGTGGCATAATACATGCTTCAGCCCCTGGTAGGCCCTGGGTACACCGATGCCCTGAGTTACAGGGTCTGACAGGGTGGCCCAGTTCCAATTGGGTAATGCACCTTAGGTACATGCATCAATTTAGAGAGAGAACAGCTAGGCTGTGGGTCTGATTAGCAGGCCCGCAGCCCGAGAAAGTCGTAAACCAGTGAAACAAAAGCAAAAAGTCCGGGTGATCATAGGATTGCAGACCCTACTCTCCTACACCCAGGATTACATCATTTGATGAAGCAGGAAATTGGGATTGATCCCCCATTTTCAAGCTTCACGCTGTGCAATTCAGCCACTAGATGGGTATCTCTGACATCAAAGGGTAATGCTCTGTCCTTAACGCGCGGAGGATGAGATTAGAGTGTGTGTGACAGGCAGAATCCACATTTTATTTTTCAGCAGTATTACATAGAACAAAGCTTGCCCAAGGTGATAAGTGTGCTTCACCACAGAGACTTTGTTACATGTTTTATTTCTCCTAGGGGCATTTGCCTGGACTCACAGGATGCTGAGTCGAGGACGGGGATACGAAAGGCCAGATCGTGGCACAATGGGACCGGCTATTCAAGGTAGTTTGTGCTGTTTTCCGCTTCCCGGGCAAGAGCACAGCCAACGATACCTCAGAAAGGATCACGATGGGTTGTCACGGTGCACTAGACTGCAGAAGCAGTCACTGGCAGCACACGGATGAGTTAGACCAGTCCCTGCCACCTGAAGCATGCCAAATGCAGGCATGGGTACAGCGTGGCAAGGCAATGATGACTGTCCAGAGTCCCCGCCCCTGGGCCCATCCAAATTTCACATTTAAAACCTACAGTAGTCTGACATTTGGCTCGTGGGGGGAGGCTCTGGATACCTCACTGGCAACTGCTGGGCAGAGATTTACAAGTACCAAAAACAATTGCCAATACTGCTGCTATTTATTAAACTTAATCCAAGAAGATATCAGAACTGCTCATCACTATGTCATCAAGCTCATGAATTGCTTTTTATTTTGTCAACTTCTTTCATTTTTTAGAAAATGCTTAGTCCATTTTTTATATATACAAAATACATTTCACGACAACCCACAAATTACCTGTACAAAATACCACAAAGTACAACACAATCAAATCCAACATTCTTCTCCAAGCATACTACATTCATACCCATGCCATATCAACCTTCATATACAATAAACCAAACATGAAATTGCATGTACAAAGGAACTTTTTCCTACAAGGTGCAAATATATACATTTATGTACATTTCTAACATTCAAATGAACTTTATCAAGTTTTGCACTAATCCTTCTATTAAATAAACCTAGTCCTTATTAAACAAATAATTGGGTTTGGTTTATCCTAAGGTCTACGCGTTTCAAACCCCTCTGTTTCTGGGGGTTCTCATCAGGACCAAACATTCACTCTACATGAAGTCAATAAACAATGTGCCCTCTAGTGGCACAAGTTTGTGGATGATGGTTTGCAAATGCGCTAAATCAGACCACTGCACTAGTGCAAGTGGACTCAAATGTGTGTGGCGCCGTTTCTGAAGATGAAAGTAGACTCTCTTCACTCTTGTAGTCGCGTGCTCGGTCTCCGCGGGGCAACGCAGAAGTGTTGTGAAATGCTGGGACGTCTCACAGTAAACCGCATGGTCAGGGCCAATCAAAGTTTTTAGAACCTTGGAGAAGGCAGCAAACTCAGCTGCCATTGTCTTAGGCCAACCAGTTGGAGGTCCAATGAACTGCTGTGTTACAGAACAGAATGGCTGTTGCCTTTGTCCTGGCTGTCATGAGTTTGTGCCATTATGGTTGCAGAATGTTGTACGTGTATTCCCAGTGTCTCTTTAAACATACATGAACAGACTGATCATATATATAAAGGTATAAAAGGCATGCAAACCTTTGATGAAACAACAGTCTTTAAAAGCATTTGGTCATAGTTTTCCGAAGTTAGCAAATCAAGGTTCTTGCCTTTGTTTTAATCATCTCTATTGCCCACTTGCTGGTGTACAACCTTGTTAATGTCGCTATTGCATCCATCTCATAAATCAGCCCAACCTACCTATTGAAAAAACTGGATGATGGTGAAAATGCTTATGGTGACTCGAAATCTGATTATGGTTCTCTGGGAGAGTATAGAAATGACATAGATCAGGAAATAAATAGATTCAGGAACATAGAAATATCTTATGTTGCACTAGAAAATAGTGCATCAAGGGGTAGTTGTCAATGTAATAATTCCTTTAACGTACTAGTCAAGTCAAGTCAATAAAAACTTTATTCGGCCAAGTTCTGGCCATAAAAGTACATTTTACATACAAACAGGTACATTTTAGCTTAAAATACACAAGATTAAAATCATTTCATGATAAAGACATGGGGCCTCATTTATGAGGCTGTGCGTCACTTTTACGCCGCCGGTGCGTCACTTTTTGTGACGCACCAGTGGCGTAAAAATGCGCCTTGTTGCGCCATATTTACAAAGTGATGCATCTAGGTAGATGCGTCACTTTGTAAACCCCTGCGCCACATTATTCCTGCGCCAGGTATAATGTATGCAAGGGGGGCGTATTGACGCAAGAAAGGGTCATGGAAGTGTAGTGTAGTTCCTATTTTCCCAATAGGCTCTACGCATTGGAATAACATAAACAGCAGACTATGTTAAACTTAATTTAGGTTTGCACCAGCTAGCTCAGAGGTCACTGGAAACTTTCTTGAATGAATAGGGAGGGACAAGCTCCCCTGGCTCAGACAAGAAGGGATTCAGTTTCCCACAACCGCATAAACATGACAACTTTGCCCCCTCGGAATAAGAGTATCTCTCTAGAGTCGTGTGAAAACAATAGACAGCTATTTCACTCAGTCAGCAGTGCATACTTAGTTTCACCAGAATGCAGAGAAATAGAGAGACGGGCGTTTTCAATAAAAAGGTGTTATTTATTGAGCAGTCTTCTTTCTCATGCAAGAGAAATGAATTGCCACAGCTGCAATACTTAAAGTAAAGTGCGTACAGTAAAAGTAGTATTATGAAATAATACTGTAAAAGCATTGATATGATTTCTTAGCCATATGATACTTTAAAATGGATAAAATATATACATACATAAATACATTGACTAACGTACTCAACTGGTGCTTCTAACTAAGCCTACCCCGGTGTACCTGACCTAAGCCTAATACTTGGGAAGGAATGAGTAAGTAGCAGTTTAAGTTAAGTTGGTTAAGATTATTTTGCCAAGAATCTGCATCAAGAATTCTCTTAAGGGTTTAGTCAGCTCTGTACCTTGGTAATAGAATGTGGGAGGTCTGGTATCTCTTTCCTCAGGACTCGATATCCCAGCAACCCGCAAGGGTAGGCTGGAAACACCGGAGCTGGATTTTCTCGGCTGGAGAAATAGACAGCGTCTCTCAGTGCGTCAAACGGGAGGGGCGGCTTCCGTGGGCTCTCGCATCAGCTGGGCTCTCGGGCAAGTAGATGGCCGCTCTGCTCCAAACCACTGTGTGTTTGCTTAAGGCAACTGTTGGTATTTTATACCTGGAAGGTGCCGGGTTTGACGTAAGGTTGGACATAAGACGTCACTAAGAACTAACAGTTCTTTCTGACTTCAGGAGTTCTTGTTCAAATCAAAACAATAGCAGGGGGGAATTTCCCGGGCTGCTGGAGACTTGGTTTGTTTAAAGAACGCGTTGTGCTTTCTAGGAGTCGATGGGAGTAGCCGTGCTGTGCTTTGGACTGCATGGGCTATTACTGAATATGGATCTGATTCTTATACCTTTATCAGGATATTATTGATTATAACCTCACAAGGGCATAAATCGGGAATATCGAATTAGGGTCCTAGATATAAACACGACACCCACTCCACGGATTGATGTCCATCATTACTAAAAACGAAGCAATAGTAAAAATTCAACGATGCATGTGTGTTTGCCGACGCACCCCAAAATACATATTTCACATTGAAATGGTATAAGGTAAATACACAAAATTTTGTGTTGGTACTGTATGCTTTTCAAGCAGTGTCATCATTCAGATAAATGCATATATATATCAGCTGAATGAATTGCGAAAATTACACATCAAATGGCTCTAAATACAGAAAAGAAGGTCAAGACTATTTCATCACATATTTAAACAAATTGCTGTATATGTGCTAGAGGCTGAGGTAAAATATTGTCTCTAGTATCCTAAAATAGAAGCTCTGTTCTCTAAGAATAGTTCTACTTTAAGCAGAGTACCATATGCCAAAAAAAGGTAAATATTTTGAAAAATGGGCAAAAATAATTTTGCTTTCAGGGGAAAAAGAGTTCCAAATATTTTCTGTAGCTCTGTTTATAAAAGCTGAAGGCCGAATTCAGCGTTCTGGGAACGCTGTGTGCTCATTGTTTTTATTAAGAGTTATTCTCGTTGATTGGAGATACCATTATTTCAGACAGAGCCGCAAAAAATTGGTCTACCACATCAGGTGAAAGTTCGACCAAGTTCGAAAATACTGCAACTGTGCAGTTCTCTGCGTGATTGCTATCATCGATGGTTGGATCAGCAATGTTCACAGAAGGCTGTACCTGTTTGGTGCTGCTTTCCTCTCGTACTTCACCGCCACCTATTCGTAGTGGTGAAGTCTCAACGAATGCCGTCATCAGAATCGGTAGCCGCTGGGGACAACACGATGCATGAGTCGTTACAGGACCTAGCAAAGTATCGATATCCATTGGTACTGCTGATTGTAGTGTAAGACAGACGTCCGACACGCATTCTTCTCCGCATAGCAGATATCGAAGCACAGGTATGATGCAATCTTTCCAGATCGGTCTGAATGAAAGAAACCATGTTGTACTCAGATCTCCTAGCCGGGCCAATCCGAGGACCTTAGTGATCCGGTCTCGGTATCGTATTGCTAGGATCGTTTCTTCCATCGTTGCTAGAGTCTTGTCTGTGGATTGGCTTGCCATATCGGTGCAGAAGGAGCAAAAATAAAATTCCAGCCACGAGTCCCAAGATTAAGGGTAGGCCGCCAAAGACAGAATGGACAAAATTCAGGAAGATGCCCAGAACTGTTTCAAAGGGTGCTAACAGTCCCGAAAAAATTGTCTTAAATACATGTGCGATGCCACTGGTATCAGACATGTTTAAGATTTGGCTTAATATTTCTACGAAATGCACGGGCAATTTGTCGATAAAAGGGAATGTATCTCTGCCGATGTCCTTGCCACTTGCAGATCATACATTTCTTTTGATGACGTTAAAGACACAGTTGTCTGTAAAAGAATAGACTTCATTCTGCTTAAAGTATCAATTTGAATAGAAGAGATATTCAACCGAGGCCATAACGCAGCCCCCATATCTGGATTGCTGTGTGGATACAATACTTGCATACAGCAAATGGCCATGGAAGTTACAGTTGTCAGATAGGCTTTTCCTGGCAGCATGCCACAACAGCTGTGGTCACTTATTAAAACGTAACTGCTGTTAGAAAGTAGTCTAAAAAATGGCTCTGTCTGTTTTGCAGGCCTGCCATGCAGGTGACATGAAAGGTTATTTGAAGACCCTTCGCAGGCTCCATGCAAATTAATACCTTGACACAGAAGTGTACCGCTTAGTGATTTTTTACAATTTTTACCACTAAGAAATACCTCCTTGTTCCCTTCACTATAACATCTGTGTGTATAAGGTAAATCCCAGGTTGATTTGATGTATTCTTTACCCAACCTTTCATACTGGCCTACAGGTATATACTCTTGACAGTATTTAACCCCTTCCATGCTCATGACGAGCTCAGCTCGTCATGAGGTAGCCTGGAGCTGTGCTCATGACGAGCTGAGCTCGTCATGACACCAGCAAAATGGCAATTCCCAGCACAGGAGGGGAATTGCCTTAGCAGCCAGTGTTAAACTGGAAAGTTGTTATCGGAATTGTAATCGTTCCATGTATTATCCACTCAATGACAGGTCTCTCTGACATTGTCAATGGTAATCTCTCGAGTTTTTCAATGCTCAGAATCGTATAATCTGCTCCTTTTAGTGCCAATCTGATTTGTTTATCAGTAAGGTTAAAGATACCGAATAGTGACGTTGTGTTGATTAAACGCCATGGTACGTAGCCTGAACGCAGATTTTGCAACGTCCAACCAAGCTGTACAATAGAACGTAATTGAGACTGACCATGTTGTAACATTAGTAAGACCTGCTCTATTATATCAAAAGCAGATGATACAATGCTGTCCAGTGAATATATTCTGGAGGACAGAGTCGTTAATCCATTGTCCACAACAGAAAGTGATTTTTCCAAATTTATACGATCAATTTCTCGTATTTTTTCTGCTGTCTCAATTTGCATTACTTTCCATGCTTCGTTGTACGCAGCGCATATACCGGCCGCTATGAAACGTTTTTGACGCTGTTTGCGTGGTCCCATTATGAAATCACGCAAGTCAGCACCTTCTTTAAGTAAAGTCAAGTGTTGCTTAATTTCAGCCAGTGTGGATTTCTCTAGCCACTCAAGGCATAGTTTCCCTACACTGTATGTTGTACCTATCCCTGGATGTTGTCTCTGGGAGTATCTGGGGTCTGGTCTGGTCATTTTAAACCCCTGTGTTTTGTTCAGGAATCTATCTTGACAGTTATTCGTGTCTGTTGGCCAGATCAACCACTTTTTCCAATCAGGATGTGTTCTGTTTTGGTGTAAAATATGGGATACGTCTATCTCCACATCTTTAGTGCTGTCACTATCAGTTATGGGTTTCGGAATAGACAGTGTATTTAAATCTTTTATCTTAGCAAGGCCAAGACAAGTAGTTTGCTGAATTGTGTCATTTAAGAATATTATTTGTTCTGGGATCATGCAGGCCCTAAATAGTGCTTCTAGGCCTTGTACTTGCCAAGCTTTGGAACCCCAGATTGTTTTCGTTTCAATGGTGTTTTTCCAAAATTCGAAACCAAATGTAGACATTTTGTCATAAATTTTTTCAGAATAAATCAGTTTAGTATTTGTCAACATTGTTTTCATTCCTGTCCTACTTAACATTTTGAAATAAAACGTTTCTGGATCACTGTTATTAAACCCTGAGAAGTATTGGAATTTCTCATAAAATGTTTTCGAACTGCCTTTTGGTGGAATCGGACAGTGCTCCCACTGGTTATAAAATAAAACATTTCTAGGCTCAGCAGTTTTATGCAAATAGTGATCACCATAATGGTTGTAACAGTATAACTCTTCATAATTCGATGAACCCTGCAAGTAATCATGTTCTGTAAACTTGGCTGACATTACTAAATCTGACATCATATTATTAATGTTTTCAAAGTCCCAGTCATCGGAGAAGGTACTTGGTGTCACAAAGTCACTTTTTTTTTTTTTTTTAAATTTGTTTTCATTGCAGAATTAGAAACCACAGAATACAATGGCTCAACCAGTCCACTCGTAATGTCCCCCCGTTCAAGCATTAAATCGTAAACCATACACAGCCATTCAGCCCGCATCCCGGAGGCCGGGCGGCGTAGTACCTTAAATAGCAGGAAGGCATCACGGTGAATGTCCCATTGGGACAATGGTCGAAAGATCATTGTACGTATCTGCATTTTACCCCCCCACCCACAACAAATAACATCGTGAGCCATCCCACATATGCAGGTCGTTGCTACCATCCGCTTCCTGACCCGCCCCGCGCACTGTTGGGCCCTCCATACCTGGCCCGCGCCCCATGCCTCCTCCCGCGCAGCACCCACGCCCCACAGGCCCTTCCCAGCACAGTGTCGCCGTCGCGGTCACCCAACCTCCTGGCTTCCGGCCCACCCCAAACTCCCACTAAACAACCCCCCAGTGTCCCCACCCCGGCAACTGCTGATGGAGTGTGTCCTGTCCTGAAGTGTAGTATGGATCCCGCTACAGTGTCAATGACAACTCTGAGTTAGTACGCCTCGCAGTGTCCACAGGTCCCATTCACTCAGTCCTCATCTTCCACTAAAGAGTCACGCAAGGCTTGCACCACCAATTCCCACGCACGTGCTGCATCCAAGGCCTTCTCATTACCAAGCTTGACAGCCTGTTTCATTCGGAGCACACTCTCACACTCAGACCACCGCAACAATTCATTCTTCCACCTCCTCACTGACGGCCCGCTCCTAGACTTCCAATGCCACGAGATCTCTCTTTGTGCCAGTATCAGGCCCAAGTCAATAAATTTGCTCGTCACCTTAGTGTGTTTGGTGTGCGGGAACCAGAGCAACAGGCACGCCGCCATGTCGAAGTCCACCTCCCTGTCGGTCACATCGTTTAGCAGGTCCCCCACCTCTGCCCAGTAGGCCTCCAAATGCGGGCAACCCCAAAACAAATGGTCCATGTCCGCCTCCGGAGACGAACACCTCGGACACCGTGCGTCCTGCACCTGAAAGTACCGCCGTATTTTTTCCGGGGTCAGATAGGCCCTATGTAGCACAAAGAAATGCACTTGTTGGAAACGCGCATTCCTCGTGCCTTTCCACGTGCGCCGCAGAATGTGGCTCCACACCGTGTCTGGGATGGGCCTGCCCACACTCTCCTCCCATTTAGCTTTGAGCCCCTGGAGCGGTTCCAGTCCCTCGTGTAACATCCTGTTATGGAGGCAGGTCACAGCCTTAAAGTTGCCCGCCGCCATCACCACATACTGGCACGCCATAGTCGTGTCTGGTTCTATGAGCCCACCTTTCCAGTGCTTCTGTATAGCCGCTACCACCGCCGCATGCAAGAGGAACCCCCCCCCCCGTCAGACAGCCCGAACTGCTCCTGAAGCACTCCAAAGGGCACCAAGGTCCCGTCGACATATAGGTCTCCCACCACCTGAAGACCCGCCTCCTCCCATTCCAGCAATGAGGACCAATCGCCCCCGTGTGGTAGGGCCGTCAACATGCCAATCGGGATTTCAGGCGCATAAGGCAGAGTCGCCCTCGCTCTCCTAAGACTCCTCTGCCAGCACTGCCTGAGCGTCCGTTCCTCCATTGTGAGGCCCCGCAGCTCCAGCCTCTGCTGCATAACGATATAAGACAGCACATGGCGTTGTATCCCCAGCTCTCGGTCACCCTCCGGTCCCCTAAACAACCGGGCCACATGTTGCGTGAGAACCTGGAGCTGTGCCGCCAAGTAATATAGTTCAAAATCAGGACCAGCCATCCCCCCCTCAATCTTGGGGCGTAGCAACGTGCTCAGAGCCACTCTTCGGCGGCCATGTCCCCACAGGAAACCAATAATCATCGTCCTCAGATCCCTAAAGATCCTCTGGGGAATCCAAATGGGCAACGTCCTGAAGTAATACAGGAGGCGGGGGAGCGCCACCATTTTCAAGAGAGCAATCCTACCCAGTACCGTCAGCGGAAGGGTCGACCAAAAGGACATGCTGCCCCTCAGCGCCCGAACGCACCGACCAATGTTGCCGTCTAATAGGTCCGTGGTCGCATGGTAGATACGGACTCCCAGATAAGTGAAGCAAGATGGCTCCCAGACTACCCCTAGGTCACGAGCAGGGCCGGGCGTCTCCGCTCTCAGCGGGAATACACAGGTCTTTGCCCAGTTGACTTTAAGGCCCGACAACTGGCCAAATTCCGACAACAGGTCCATCGCTCCTTCCAGGGCCCGCTCCGTGTCGTCTAAGTACAGCAACAGGTCGTCCGCATATAGCGAAATGTGATGTAGCCACCCGCCGCTATCTATCCCCGCGTATCTGTCACCTTTCCTGGCATGGACCGCCAAGGGTTCCATCGCCAGAGCGAACAGGAGGGGGGAAAGGGAGCACCCCTGTCTCGTGCCCCTACCCACCGGGTACGCCGCAGACACCAAACCACCCAGACGTACCCGCGCCTTCGCTGAGGAGTACAGGACCTTCGTCCACTGGCGGAACCCATCACCTATGCCAAACCTCTCCAGCACTCCATCCAGAGAGACCCATTCCAAACTATCGAACGCCTTCTCTATGTCCACAGATAATACCGCTTGGGTCCCATCCTCGTCCAAAATGGCGTCCATTATCCCCACCAGGCGGCGGACATTCATCGCCGTGCTCCTCGTGGGTATAAACCCCGCCTGATCCCTGTGTACCAAGCTTGTCATGTGTGGGGCCAGCCGGGTGGCCAGAATCCGGCTCAGGATTTTGTAGTCCACCGTCAGCATGGACAACGGGCGATAGGACCTCACATATGTCGCATCCCTGCCGGGTTTTAGAAGCGGCACAATCAAAGCCTCCCTCATGGACTCGGGCAAACCTCCTGACTCAAAAGCCTCCGTATACACCACCAGCAGTCTGGGCGCCAAACTGTCCACAAACTGTTGGTAGAATTCCACTGGTAACCCGTCCACCCCGGGTGTTTTATTCCGAGCCATATTTTTAATGGCCACCCGTATTTCAGTAAGCGTGATCGGGCCGCCCAACTCTTTCGCGTCCTCCCCATCAAGGACCGGAAGCTGCCTCGCCTCTAGGTATTCCGCAATTTCCGGGGCCTCCGCTCCCAACTGACTCTGGTACAATTGCTCATAATATACTCGAAAGCACTCCAACACCGCTGCTTGAGAGTATACCGTCTCCCCCAGTGCGTTGTTAATGCTAAGGACCGGGCAGCCCCTAATTTCAGGGTTAGCGAGTCTGGCCAAGAGCGTGCCCACCTTGTCCCGCTCAGCATGCGCTCTGATCGCGTATTGCCTGTAGTCGTAACACCTCAGCCGTTCCGTTTCGGTGGCGACCACCTCCTTCGCTTCCAACAACCGGGCCTGTAAGTCTGGCCTAGCCGGCCTACGCCGCTCCAAGTCTCTCAGATTCTCCTCCGCCTTTGCAAGTGCATTCAACACAGTCGTACGAGCATTCGAAAACCGACCCAGACATACCCCTCTCACCACCACTTTCATCGCATCCCATTCAGTGGACCTGCACGTGGCTGTACCCTCATTCTCGCCGAAGTAATTATCGATGCCCTGTTGGACAGCGTCACTAAACACTGAGTCCTCTAGCGTGTCTGGCCGGAGCCGCCATGTTGGGATTGCTGAGCGCTCCCGCTGCCACTGGATGTGTACCAACAGGGGATTATGATCCGAAATGGTTCTAGCCAGGTATTCTGTGTGTGATATTAATGGGGCTAGGGACCCGCCACAGAGCACTGAATCTATCCTCACATGTAGTGCATGGAAAGCTGAGTAAAAAGAATAGTCCCTGGTGTCCCTGTGCTGTTCCCGCCACACATCCCGCAACCCCCACCTGTCCTGCCAGTCCTTCCTATGCATGGCCAACCTACGCACCGGGGAATCAACAAGGGGGGGGGTGAGACCTATCCAATACCACATCCGTGATCGAGTTGAAATCCCCCCCAAGTACCACCGGGCCCGCTAGGAAAGAAGCCAAGGACCCGGAAAGGCCATCGAAGAACCGGGCCTGATCAGCATTCGGCGCATACACACAACAGAGCACGACATCCCTACCATACAACCGCCCCTCCACCGCCACAAACCTGCCCTCAGGATCCACCACTTGGTTCAGCACCTGAAACGGTATCCCCGCTCTTACCCAAATCAGTACCCCTCTGGCATAGGCCGAGTAAATGGTGCCGAACACCTGGCCTCGCCATCTTTTTTGCAATGCAGCACATTCCTTTTTTGTCAGATGGGTCTCTTGTAGCATAGCAATCTGGACCCCCCTTCGTACCAGATATGCGTGCACCTTGTGGCGCTTGACCATGGTTCGTAACCCCCGGACATTCCACGTTAGGTATTTTAAATTAGGTAACGTCCCCATACCAGTAGCAAGCAGTCCAGGTCAAGCAACCCCAGTTCACATCCCCACCAAAGCAGTTGCCCCCCCCAAAAGAAACTCTAGAAAGAAAAACACCCCAAACCCCACTCCCCAGGACAGAGCCTACAAACCCAGTGTCAGCCCCAATCCAAACCTCAAACCAACCACACATTCTCCGAACCTGTGGTCTCCACCACAGAAGGCCTTAAGGGCCTTAGGGGGGTGAGTTATCGCCGATCCCAGCTAGCGGAGCCCACGCCCCGCACTCCCATATCGTCCTGCCCGCGTGGCACCCTACCCGGCAACCCACCCATAACCAGCAGGATACCGCCCTACCATCAGATCATGTCCAAGTCTCAACACAGCCTCAACCGTGAAATATCCCATCAGAGGTCTGGGGGGTCACCACCGGCCCCTTCGAGCTTTCCGCTTCCGAAAGGTCCTCTCCTGTCCTGCTGCCCTCACCGCCAGAGTCCGACTCCACCAGTTCACTCTCCTGCTGTGACCCCGTGATGGCCGCCGTCGCTGCGAGCGCATCCCTCTTTTCCGCAGCCATTTGGGCCTCCCGTTTCTCCCGCTGGCGCCTATTGCGGGATCGGATGCGTTGTGATTGTCTGATCTGAGGCGGTTTAGGCCGATCTCGCCTACTTTTGTGCGACCTGTCCGTCCCCGCCCTGTACGACTCCAGCCACTGCCATGCCTCGTCCGGAGTCTGAAAGAAGTGCGTGGTCTCGTCCAGAATAACCCGCAGCTTGGCCGGGAAGAGCAAGGAGTATTGAATGCCCTCCTCTCGCAGCTCCTTCTTCACCGCCAGGAACGATGCTCGGTTCCTTTGGACTGCCTGGGTGTAGTCCGGGAAGATTGTGACCCTGCTGTTCTCCACCTCAAACGGGCCCAACGTCCGGGCCCTCTGGATGAGGAGGTCCCGGTCCTTATAATGGAGAAGCCGCACCACCATCGGGCGGGGGGGGCGGCCAAGTCCTGGCGGGCGAGCCGGCACCCTGTGGGCTCTTTCCAGGGTAAAGAAAGGAGTAAGCCCCTCCGGCGCCACCACAGTTCGAAACCAGTCCTCCATGTAGGCCACCGCATCCTCCCCCTCAATTCTTTCCGGCAGGCCTACGACCCGCACGTTATTCCTCCTATTGCGGCCTTCAGCATCCTCCGCACGTCGCTCCAGCGAGTCCAACCTGGCCAGTACGTCCGTGATCTTATGCTCCGCTGTCACCACCGACGGTTTCAGGTCCAACAGCAGCTGATCATGGTCCTTGACCTTATCCGCCAGCTTCGCGTGGTCCGCTCGCAATAGCCCCAGCCCTGTGGCTACTTGCGCAATGTCCTGCTGCAACGCCTCCTTAGTCGAGGTAATTGCGTCCAGTATGGCATCCAGGCGTCTATTCAGTCGCTGCTCCTGGTCCAACTCCGGCGGGGGGGTTTCGCCCATCTGGGACATCGCCGCCATGTCCCCCTGTCCGCGCTCCACGGCCACCAGCCCTCCCGAAGCTGCCATCTTAGGGTACTGCGTCACAGGCCAGGAAACCCGTCTGGTCCCGGCACTCGCAGGTCGGTGCAAGCTTCCCAATATTGGGCAGGATCAAGTGCCACCGCCGATGCCCCCAGCTCCCAGGGCCAAGTGGGGATACACCGTCTGACCTGCCTCCTCGTGAGCCAGGAGGAGGAGGGGAAAAGAGGGGGATAGCGGCCAGCTAATAGTCTCAAAATTCTAGCGGAGCCGGTGTCCCCGTCCCCTGATCTTCAGGACTGTCACCACAGTCCCTACTGCTTCGCTCTCTCGGCTGCAGAGTCCTCCGCTAGTCGGGGCCAAGGCCGCTCAATGTCGATGCCCGGAGCCGCCCGTCTGCTCCGCCGCCATTTTCTTCGCACTCTCGGCGACACCTCAGCCGTCGCTCATCAGGGTCTCCTCGGGGCTAGCAGTCCCCCAGCAACTTCCTACCGACACCCAGCGGCCCCCCTACACTTCGTAGGGCAGGAGTGTCGAGCACGGGTCGCCCGGGGTGCAGAAATCAGGAGAATTAGCGGGATTCCGCGCGGAGCTGCGAGCTCACGCCGCCATCCCGATCGGCGTCCAAGCCACGCCCCCGTCACAAAGTCACTTAATGAAACCTTGAACTGGTGTGGATACTTCAAGAGCTCAACCAGGCCAAAAATGTCATAATCAGTTCTGTCCCATGCTACCCCACCGGGTATTAGTTTGGCTGAGATGTTTACAGATGTCAGTTCTCTTTTCTCGATGTGAGAGGATGTGTGAGGCTTTAGGACCAAGTTGGTGTTCTGACTTGCTGTGTCCATTGTACTATATTTTCCCTCAATAAAGTTTCCCAAACAGAGAACCATGATGAGCCAAAGCCGGAGAGTAAGTACACCTAACACAATCCAAAATTCAATCCACGGTGAAATCAGATATGTTTCTTTTAGTTGGTGAAAAAGTTCAATTACTTTGTCTTTGAAAGTTTTTGTTGGAGGCGTTTTTTCATGCTCACTTGGATCTTCAGAGAAGTCGTTGAAATTGATGAAGTAGCCAGATGCAGTTCTGTCAATTGTTGGGATTTTTTCCGGATTTTCATTTGCTTTTGCATTTTTCTTTGTTTCATTAGAATAGTCTGAGGCTACATCATTGTAGATTGGTGTTTCTTGACGAACTGTTACTATTTGGGTTTCAAGAGGCACAAGTTCCATGGTATTTTTGCATAGTCCTTTTTTATTCACTGCAGGTTTATCAAATTTGATTAGTCTCTCAGCATGAGCCTCTTGGATTGTAGCAAACTTCGGTATTCTGCTATTTCTTGGGAGTCAACTTGGCCTACTACTTATTATTGACCACATGATTTTGGTTTTACCAGGTCGATGGATACAACTCTGTTCCCCCTTTTACCAGCAAGGGGCGGTAGTACAACTGATCTTGTTCCGCTGATAGCTAAGACAGTTACTGCTTTTCTGTAAGAAGGCCCAAATTCCTTCTTTACTGCAATCTTTTCTCTGACCAGATCCCCAATCTTTGGAATCCACAGAGGTCTTGCTGGGACAGGTGGTTTTTCTTCAGTGGCTGTCGGCTGTAGTTTCAACTTTATGTTACTCAGGTTTTTTCTTGTTTCATTTAAATCCTGTAAAACAGCCAAACGATCTTTGATATCAAAGGATTTGTCAGCTACCACTGAAGTATGACTATCAAGATCCTGAATAAGCATTCTAGTCCCGAACAATAGTTCATATGGAGTGAGACCTTTTTGGGAATTTCTTGGCAGATTATTAAGACTACGTTGGACACTTGTTAAATGTTTGACCCACCCATCACCCGAACCTAATACCCTCGCTGTTATAGATCGCTTTATGTCCCGTTTTTTTCTTTCCACAACCGCATTTCCCTCAGGATGGAAGGGAGAAGAGTACCGCAATGCAATGCCCATGTTGTTCATGGCCTCTTTGTAAGCTCGAGAGCTAAACGCAGGACCCTGATCAGAATGTAGCATGCCAATTGCGTATGTGCCGATATGGACTCGCAAATCTTTTATAACAGTTCTGGCGTCAGCCGAATGCTGCTGGTCTACATAATCAAGTTAATTTGTCTTAATAATTATTGAGACGCATTTCTCTGGTTGGATTTTTGTATCATAGAATGCCTGAAGCTTTTTAACAAAGATGTCCGGGCAGTATCCTGGTACGGTTCACAGCTGCGATCTTGGTTGCAGTCTGGACAATCCATTGCAAATTTGTAAATTTGCACGCTCATTCCCGGCCAACAGTACTCTGATTGTAATTCTATTAAAGATTTCAAGATCTGTTGGTGCCTTGGACCCAGTCCCATGTGTGCGCTTTCAATCAAGAAAACTCTCCGGTTCGTGTTTGGATTTACTCTATCCCCCACTCCAGGCATTTGAGCAAACGGAACGGAGTTTGCATCAATTATGTATGTATTACTGAGTGGATAGTTGAGAGGTAATGTTGCATAATTGCCTTTCGATGAGGCTTTTACTGCCAGCATGGTTTCCCCATCTATGTGTTTTTCGGAACGCTTTTCAGTGGCTACGGAAGCCGGTTGAACCGCTTCCGCTGTGGCTGTGTTAGCCAATGAATTCCCTGCAACGTGAACGCCATCACATTGATGACTAAGTGCGTGTATCACGTGAGTCCTCTGTAGTTCTTTCTTTAAAAGAACTACTTGTTCCCAAAGCGATTTATGCTTTATTGTGGCACCTGTGTCATCTTTGTAACCGTTTTCACTCCATGTCTGCATGTCACTGTTGTATGATTTGACGCAGAAATACGAATCACACACTATTAGTGTGGGGGATTCACGATCAGCATTTTCAAGCGCCATCTTCAAAGATCTTTTTTCAGCTCGTTCAGCTGAACAGTTTCTGATTGATTCAGTTTTGGTAATCATCGGTCTGAATTTACCAGTGCGTCAGCGACCTTTAACAATCGCGCACGCTGCTTTGTACGATTTTTCCACTACATTGTAGTGTTGTGCAAATCTGTCCATGTAGATTACACAAGTGTACTTTTCTAGAGGCAGAATTTCGATTGGCAGAGGATATTCTTGTTCGTACTCTAGATCATCTAGTTTCTTCAGTTTTGGGTCAAAATAGTATTTCACGTCTTCTGCAGCAAGAGAATTTTCCCATTGTATCTATTCTGGATTTAATGCCAAGGCATTTAAGTTGAGTGTGCACGTTAATGCCTCAAGGGCTGATTCTGCTGTAAAAACAGTTATCCTTCTGCCTTGGGCTTGGGCTCTTTCTTTTGCTACAGCAGTTTGAACCGCTAACAGAATCTTTTCTGTAGAACTGGATTTCATTTCAGCTTGAGTGTACAAATGTGATTTGTAAGCTATGGGTACCGTTTCTCCCTCATTAGAGGTCAGGTATGTGAATCCGCATCTTCCTGGGATGACTCGGATTACAAGATTGCGTGTGTTTTCATGTGTTTGCAATTTTGTTTTAGTTAACATGTCTGTTTGTAGTGATCTCAAAATTTCTGTGTGTTTCTGAGTCCAATTGATTTGTTTGAAATCAGGTCTTATTAATTCATAGAGAGGTTTAACCCTCTCGGCATAATTTAGAATGTATGTTCTTCCGAAATTCAGGAAACCTAATACTGATTGTAAATTCTTCAGCGTTTTTGGTGCTTGGAGTACAGCACATTTCTCGAAGAAATTATCTGCCAGGCTTTTGCCTTAACTTGATAATTCATATCCTAAAAATAGGACTGTAAGATGGGCAATTCGTGACTTTTTAAAGTTGAATTTGTAACCCTCTGAAGCAAACCCAAGTATTATGGTGTTCACTCTTTTCAAGTGAGTCTCCAGGTCATCATCTGTGAAGTAGATGTCATCGAATAGGATAATGCCTCACGTCGTATATTTGTAGTAACTCTGTTACCCTTGCTGAGAATAATCCTGGGCTATTCTTGAATCCCTGTGGGAGTCGACAGAAGTGTTTTTGTGACCCCATTATTGAGAAAGCGGTCAAATACCTGCTTTCAGGTGCAATGTTTTGACAAAAGAATCCATTAGAGATGTCTAATGTCGTTTTATATTTTTTGCGCACAATGTTATTCATTAGTGCTGCACTATGTGAGTTTTGTACTGTAAATGTTTTACGACAGAAGTTAAGGTGTCTGTAGTCCAAAACTAGACGATATGAATCGTCTGGCTTGGAGACAGGAAACAAAGGATTGTTCATTTGAGAGGTGCATGTTTCGATCACCCCTTGATATTCAAGTTGATCTAGGATCTCCCTGACTTGCTTTTTAGCTTCTTGTTTAACTGGGTACTGCCTTTGTGCAGTGGGCTGATTTTTTTACTGGATTTTGTGTTGAGGTGAATCCTCATCCCATCCTACATGATTTTTGTATAAAGCAGGGGCTTGGGCCACTGCCCATTTTCTTGCCAATGTGTATTTTTTATGAATCGGGATATGATTCGAGAAGGCAGGCATAATCATTTCTTCGCCATGAGGGCACTCCCTGACAAATTCTGGTGGCCAGTCTTTCTCAGCTAACAGAATGTCATAGCCTTTTGAAAGTTTTTGCCAAAAGAGACCTTTTATTTTCCTAGTTTTATATCCCTCTATACGTAATGTTATTTCATATAGTTTATGGGGCACACTAACTCGTGTGTCTGCAGTTTCCACCTGAATGTACTCATTCGTGTCCACTGTCTCCAGAAGATTCATCAGGATCTTGCGAGCTATGCTCACTTCTGCTGCGCTGTCTAGCATTGTCTGGGCCCACTCTCCGTTTTTCAGCTGTGTCCTCAGTATCCTCGGCATGTTTAATCTGAATACTTGCTACCTTCTTTCTGGGAAATTGTAATTTTTTACTTTGATGAGCAGGTTCCTTGTCTTTGGACTTGACGTGCTCTTCTCTGTGTTCCAACCGTCCTCTTCTTTCCGATTTCTGTGAGGAAGATCGAGAAAGATTGAGTGAGAAGGATCGAGACGGAAGTGTATCAACATCTTGATATCTGTCTGGTTTTCTTATTTTATCCCCCTATCTCTAAGGTTATATCTTTTTTCAGAGGGCTCCATTTGGGGAGACTTGTCTTTTCGGCCTGGAGATCTCTCTCTACGCTGAGGAGACCTTCCTCTGGACTGGAAATGCTTTTCCCTGGGAGCGGATTGCTTATTACCATCCCAACTCTTTTTTGGAGTTTTTAAATTATTTTTAATAAATGTTTTTTCAGGATTTTCAGTTAGTTGGGGTTTTACCGGTTTCCCACCCAAACTATCTCTTCCTAGCTCTTCATAGGATTTTTCTATGATTCTGGCAAGTTCAAATGGTTGGTCTGTTATATCGGTTTCCATCAATTTTTGGCGGATCGCCACAGTTGCTGCTTCTCCTTTTATATTGGCTAATAATATAGCCGAGACCTGCTTGAAGTCTTTCAGTAATTTCATACCCAGGGTTAAAGCAGGTTCTGGGCCGTATTAATTTTGAATCTGTCTTAATACATCTGGTATGACCGCCATAGACGGGACACCATGTGTTTTTGTGTAGATCGAAGCAAAGACTGTGCCCCAAGTGTCACAGTCTTCCACGTGTGGTGCGATCCCCATTGGGAGACAGATAGTCAGAATTCTGTGTTTGTCAGTAGGAGTAGTATCTGGAAATACTGCCTCTATTTGAGTAATTTTCTGTGCTAACCAGAATGGAATTTGTTCCCGTTTTATGGGTACTTTACCAAGACATGATTGTATGTTCTGTGGTGTTATTTTGTTTGTGTTCCCCTGGTGAGGGGTCAGTTGTGGAATATTAATTGTCGGTTGGACTGTTGAAGTCCGCATGACATATTGGACCAATTGTCTATGGATTATAATTAAGAGTTTTAGCTGAGCTAAAAGTTCAGGAACTGGCATTTTATCAATGTCTGGATGTGGTGTGTAGCTGGCTAGAACCGGCCACGTTGTTCCTGGTCTACCTAGTGGACCAAGCCTGGTGATGTGATCATTATGTTTTAGGGCACCATTAAACCAGAGCAGGTGCTCTTGGTAATTTAGTGGGATTTCCACGTCCTCGAAAGGGGTGTATATCTCCGGAGGTTCCTCTATTTTGTAATAGTGGAATTCTTTTGTTATAGCGTTTGCTGCTAGAAAGTGTATCCATGAATAGAATACCTCTGTCTGCCAATATTCATGGGCCTCTACCACGAATATGACTGTACCACCACGTGATGTCAGTCCATTTTTTATAAGTTTAAGAGTTATAGTTCTCCTTACGTTGACCGGAATGAGTATAACACTCGGGTCACTTTCTTGGATGGCTGTGTCATCCTCCATGAGTTGAGCTGCTATTCTAGCTCTCTCTGCTTCATCGTCACTTTCCACCATTCTTACTGACAGAAAGCTTTTTGTTGCAGATTGAGTTTCAAGGAAACAAAGATTAGGTGCACAATATTTTGGAACACTGTATCCTTCAACGTTGATCAAACCAAAAACTAATACATAGGATTCTCATCCTACTAAGTTCCGGCGGATATTAACCTTTCACCCACTCCAGACGTCTATTGGAGTTTTTACGGGAAAAAGGGTCTGTGTGAAAAAGCACGACTGAGTTACTCTAGTGTTTTGCGTTAGATTATCGCCTTGCCCCACGTTGGGCGCAATGTAGTGTAGTTCCTATTTTCCCAATAGGCTCTGCGCATTGGAATAACATAAACAGCAGTGTAGACGTAGGACTGAGGTCATCTAGGTCTCTACTGACTATGTTAAACTTAATTTAGGTTTGCGCCAGCTAGCTCAGAGGTCACTGGAAACTTTCTTGAATGAATAGGGAGGGACAAGCTCCCCTGGCTCAGACAAGAAGGGATTCAGTTTCCGACAACCGCATAAACATGACAACTTTGCTCCCTCAGAATAAGAGTTGTGTGAAAACAATAGACAGCTATTTCACTCAGTCAGCAGTGCATACTTAGTTTCACCAGAATGCAGAGAAATAGAGAGACGGGCGTTTTCAATAAAAAGGTGTTATTTATTGAGCAGTCTTCTTTCTCATGCAAGAGAATTGAATTGCCACAATTGCAATACTTAAAGTAAAGTAAAGTGCGTACAGTAAAAGTAGTATTATGAAATAATACTGTAAAAGCATTGATATGGTTTCTTAGCCATATGATACTTTAAAATGGATAAAATATATACATACATAAATACATTGACTAACGTACTCAACTGGTGCTTCTAACTAAGCCTACCCCGGTGTACCTGACCTAAGCCTAATACTTGGGAAGGGATGAGTAAGTAGCAGTTTAAGTTAAGTTGGTTAAGATTATTTTGCCAAGAATCTGCATCAAGAATTCTCTTAAGGGTTTAGTCAGCTCCGTACCTTGGTAATAGAATGTGGGAGGTCTGGTATCTCTTTCCTCAGGACTCGATATCCCAGCAACCCGCAAGGGTAGGCTGGAAACACCGGAGCTGGATTTTCTCGGCTGGAGAAGACAGCGTCTCTCTCAGTGCGTCAAGCGGGAGGGGCCGCTTCCGTGGGCTCTCGCATCAGCTGGGCTCTCGGGCAAGTAGATGGCCGCTCTGCTCCAAACCACTGTGTGTTTGCTTAAGGCAACTGTTGGTATTTTATACCTGGAAGGTGCCGGGTTTGACGTAAGGTTGGACATAAGACGTCACTAAGAACTAACAGTTCTTTCTGGACTTCAGGAGTTCTTGTTCAAATCAAAACAATAGCAGGGGGGAATTTCCCGGGCTGCTGGAAGCTTGGTTTGTTTAAAGAACGCGTTGTGCTTTCTAGGAGTTGATGGGAGTAGCTGTGCTGTGCTTTGGACTGCATGGGCTATTACTGAATATGGATCTGATTCTTATGCCTTTATCAGGATATTATTGATTATAACCTCACAAGGGCATAAATCGGGAATCTCGAATTAGGGTCCTAGATATAAACACGACAGAAGTGACGCAGTGAAATCTATGAGATTTCACTGCGCCACTTCTAGGACTCAAATGCATCAAAATCTTACGCCTGCCTCATAGCAGGCGTAAGACTGACGCAGGCCCTTTCACATGGGGTTTGCCCCATGAGAAAGGACACTTTGCTGGAGTTGCGTCACTTTTTTTTTTTTTGAAAGACCTTTATTTATAATAAATCGTACATATAGCCCAACAAAATGCCCGAAGGCTCACAAACGCAGTACATAGCAATAAGGCAGTGCGCGAAGGATCTATTACAAAGGTACTGAGGTCTAATTTTCGAATTTTAGTTCTGAAGGAGAAACGGGGTCAGGATGTCGTAGGACAGCCCATTGGTTCCGGCGTTATAGGATCAGGAGAGACAAGTATACAATGCACTAAAATTACCAGAACCACGACTTTCCACAATGAAGAAAAACGTCTAAACCCAGAAAAAAGGGAAAAAGAATAGAAGGCCCATAGAACAAAAAAGAAATAAACAAAACCCCCCTCCCACCCCCCACCCTGCACCTCTGCAGCTGGCTACGGCCTACCATCCCCTAGCAGCGTGCCTGTCGCCCCACAAAAAGGAGTCCCGAAATATAGAAAGTAAGAAAAGGTCCTAATCTATAACTACAATGAAGTAAGGAGAAGCGGGGAGGAGCCCACCACCAGTCCCCCGGCATCAACCTCCCGTAATTCCGATATTAGTACAAGGTATAAAGTCCGGTGACAAAAGGCATTACTAGCAAACAATTTAAAAGCACGAAATCGGCACATTGCGCAATCAAAGAAATCAGCACGCCACACTTCTGTCTCGGTCAGCAACGAAGAAACTGCCAGTCTGTGATAGGAAGCGTTCATCCCTGTCCCGTTTTTTCTTTTCCGCCACTGCTTACCAAGGCAACCCAGGAGGGCGTGAACGGTAGTCCAAAAGAGTCAATTTGATTCAAGCACTCAACCGTATCAGGTACACGCAGATCCAGTGATCCCAGGCTGGGCCAAAAGTACACCATCCTCATAGTATAGAGCGAAACCGAGCCAGGGAAGAAAGTCTCAGTGTCCAACCCCTTCTGGAGCGGTCCCCGGGTAATGGGGAGCATAGTGTGGGGAGAACACTCCCGTCGCGTTTGCAATCCGTGGTTTTCACGTCGTCCCGGGCAAACACCATCTGCAGCAAGAGTCGTCTCGGGGCTTGGGGTCTCAAAGCCGTCACGGTCGCATGAGGCAGCCATCTTGTCGTAGACAGACGTGGAGCAAGGAATGTCGCTGTGAACCTGCGAGTCAGCCATTTTCAAGCGTCTCAGTGCACACACTATATCGTCCACCTTGCTGGTCAGGGTTCGAACAGAGTACACCATATCGTGATGAAGGGAGACAACAGCCGCCAATAGGTCGCCATAGCCCTGATCACTTCCACGCTCCCCTCCGAACATGTCCCCTTGCTCCACACGTCTGCGACCACCCTGTGGCCTAGACTCCTCAAGGCTGCACTCCATTATGCCCTCCGCGGTCTTCGGTAGAGACACTCCGAGTCGGGTCAGGCTGCGCACAGTGGGGCATCAGATCTCAGTATAGTAAAGGAGCGGCAGACAGAACCGAGATGTGGCCATAAGCATTGTCCCTTAAAGAAGCCGCCCTGTTCGATGTCGAAGGGGTGGAGAATTCGGGAACCTCCCGCCATTAGCGGGACAGTGCGCAGGCAGTCTCTTGGCAGCCAACAGTCCGGGCTCCTGCAATCGCACGAGTCCCCCAGTCAAATCGCCAGGCACGCTTGGCTCTGTACCTGCAGTCCAGTGGGGCGCATGTTGCAAGTTCGGCCGTTTCTCGGTAAAAAAGTTCCGACCGGTTCCCCACAGTCGCTGACGCCCGATGTTGTTCGCTTGGCAGCCGGCCTCGATATCCACTCGAGGCCCCGGTCCCAGGGCTGCTGCGGGCCGCAAACTGCAGTCGGACGTTTCACCAGCTTACAAGGAAGCGCAAGCCTCAGGATTTCACCGCGGGTCGTCGGAACACATCAGCTTCCGCAATGTGCCGCTTTCGTGCAGGATCACCGGCAGGATAGTTACAAAGGAGGAGATGGTCCTCGGAGCCGAGGGACTACGAGTCCGACCCGGACGCCATCTTGGCTCCTCCCTCTGCGTCACTTTTGTGACACACTCCAGCAATACGTCACTAGATACATCAGAAATACTGACGTATCTGTAACTCCTTGCGACATGATGCATCATACTGTAAATATGACGCATCATTGGTGTCGCAAGGAGGGCGCAATGAAAAGTGACCCATCGCTGTTTTCACGCAGCGATGGGTCATTTTTCATAAATGGTCTAACAACCCGGGTCATAATTATTAGCCCCCATATTGTTTCTTTTACAAATTGCCTCTGATAAGAAACGTGCAACCCCATAACAAACAAATGGGAAGGAAAGCATTTGTAAGTAAATCAATGCTAGCCTAACTTGTGCAAATTGGCAATCTCTTAAAAGTGGTAGGATATATTTAACTTGCAGCTCGGTATAAAAACCACAAAAAAACAAAGTGAAATAGGTCTTGTTCAGAAAAGTTGTCACATGCACATGGTTGCAAGGAACCTAACTTAGTAAACCCTTTAGGTACAGTTAGGAGCCAATGAATACAATTAAACCTAAATCTAGATAAAATAAAACGATGATGCAGATTATTAACAAAAGACCAGAACGGTTGAGATAAAATACCAGGACTTAAAATCATAAAATGTCTACAGGTAGGTTTCATAAGTTCATTACCTTCTCTATCCAACTGTCTCCTCTGCAAAAATTAAGTTTTTACATTTTTCACAGTTTCTACATGCAGCTTTTAAAGTTGATTACAAAGCTCTGCTTGCCCAAGAGCTGAAAGCTGTTGTGAAATATAATGTAACCAAGGAATTTCTACAACTTCATCCAAACTCATGCAGTCAGCTAAAATAATCTTATTTAAATGTGGCTTTTCTCTTGACCAAATCTTTAGCCACCATATCAGGTATGCTGCAGCAATATTATCTGATATGTAACCCTCCCTTCGTTCCTCATGTATAATAAAAGCTGGAATGTTGGAGGGGGCAGCTAGGAGTTTCCGTAAATGTTTATTTTCTAACCCTTGAAGTTCGCTACAATTCTTGTAGCCCCAAACCACACCACCATACACTGTCATTTTTAAAAAAAATATATGTTTTTAATTGGTTTTTCAACACAGCAACAAACAAATAGTACAGCATTACTAATATTCAGTACTCATCACGGTAACAGCCCCTCTAGTCAGGAGACTCACTGCCCGCTATTGTCATGTTCACGTGGAGTATTTGCTAGCAATCTTTAGGCTAGCTCTCGCTAGCCCTATCCTCTTACAAAGTTCAGCAGTCGGATAGAGGCCCATCCCTTGCTAGCTATCGAAGTGTGCCAGTTCCATGGTAACTGAGTAATAGAACAAAGAATAAGCTGACCCCCTCCCACCCCACACTCGTCCACCGGTGTGTCCCAACTACTAATTGTCTTTACAGTCTTGCAACAATTCCCTCAGCAGTACTTATCGTAGTAACATTAATGCAGTACGTCTTAACCTCTAATCCCTCCACTGAAATAATTACACATCATGTCTGCACTAGGGGATTCCCTACTGCCCTTATATTTCAGTGTGGTCTTGTCTGTCCATTCAGGACCGAGTTTGCATCCGAATCTACCTCTGGTGCTTGCAGTGACATAACTAATGCCTCCCATGCCCTTGCGGTCTCCAGCGTCTTATCGTTATTAGTCCGCTTGGCATGCTGAAGCCGAACTGTACTTTCACTTGTCGCCAATTTAACTCATTCTGCCTTCCACCTCCCTAAACTGGGCCCTCCGCTTGACTTCCAGTGCGCTGTGATATCTCTTTTAGCCAACAGCAATCCCAGGTCCAACAACTTGCTTGTTACCTTCGTTTTGGGAGTGTGAGGAAACCAGTGCAATAAACAGGTACCAATGTCAGGTTCAATCCATCGTTCCGTGATTTCGCTGGGCAGGTCCCCTACTCCTCCCAATATGTACCCAGTTGTGGACAGCCCCACATCATGTGATGAAACTCCGCCCCCTCTAAAGTACAACGTGGACACTGGGCAGTGTCTATTTTAAAATACTTATTAATATTAGCAGGAGTAAGATATTCCCTGTGCAATATTAAAAAATGAACCAGCTGGAATCTGGCGTTCCTAGTACTTTTCTACGCACTCCTGACTATCTGAGCCCATGTCTTCTCGGGGATCTCCTTGCCTAAGTCTGCCTCCCATTTCTGTTGCAATTCCCTCAGAGGCTCCATTCCCTCCCCCACCATGCGCTAGTATAAACATGTAACTGCCTTGAAGGTCTCTGCTGCCATCACTACATACTGACAAGCCATGGCCGTCCGTGGTTCCAAGAGTCCCTCCCTCCAATGCCGCTGCACTGCGGAAACCAGGGCAGAATTTAAGAATTATTCCCCGCGAGGGAGACCATATCTATCCTGCAGGGCCTTATAGGGCAACAGGGCACCGTCTTCATACAAATCCCCCAATACCTGTACTCCCAATGCCTCCCACTCGGCCAACACAGTCCAATCCCCCGTGCACTACCACACACTGTCATAGCAGCACATTTCTCATTGTAGATTTTCAACAGTGGTTGTATGGGTTTACTCCTAAGTCTTCTAGCGAAATCCAATGATGCCCCAGCTGCTCTTGCAAAAGTATTTTTCTTTAGAGCACACTGTGCTACCCAAGTGCCCCTATCATCAAATAATACACCCAAATATAGATAGATGGGCACACTGGTTAGCACTCCTCCTTTACAAGGAAGGGATGTTTTCCCCCCTTTTAGGTAACCAATTGACATTATGTGGGATTTATTAAAATTGACCGCAAGGTCAAGAGCTACCATAAAATCAATAAAAGCATTAACTAGAGATCTCAATGCATTTGGGGTCCTGGCACTTAAAACTGCGTCATCTGCATATAAAAGTGCTGGGATTGATTTATAACCAACTCTAGGAATACTAGACAAGAGTTAGACAGCACTGCCACCAAATTATTTATATACAATGTAAATAATACTGGGGCAAGAATGCACCCCTGCCTTACCCCTCTTTTTACCTTCCACGCATTGGATAAGGAGCCATCCAAATTATACCTTGGGGAGGCAGTTAGATTAAGATGGGACCAGTGCAAAAAACGTACTAAATTCTTGTCCATTCCTATTTCTATTAGTAAATACCATAACTTAGACCTATTTACCCTATCGAAAGCGGACGTTAAGTCCATAAAAGCCAATGACATGCGTTCTTTTTTGGCTAGGATATATTTACTGGTAATCATAAGTAAGTTTATACATTGTTCTATTGTACCCCTGACTTTGCAAAAACCAAATTGCAATTCGGACAACACGTCCTTGTCTTCCAACCAGGTTGCTAGGCAATCTAAAATTACTTTAACCATTATCTTTGCTGCTGAGTCCAACAAAGAAATTGGGTGATAACATCCCGGGTCTTCCCTAGCGCCCTTTATAAAAATTGGCAATATTACTGCGGTTGACCATTAATGTGGTTGACCTACCCGTAAGGCTGCATTAAAAACTCCAGTTACAATTTTTGCCCATGCACTCGTATCTGATTTATAGACTTCCACTGGTATCCCATCGGGACCGGGGGCTTTCCTGGCAGACATATCCTCAATCGCCTTCTGAACCTCTTTCACATCCAGAGTTAAATCGAGAGGTAGAGAACTCGGTACCCAGGTGGGGCCTATATCTTCAGTGACAGTCTCGGAATATATTTGTTCAAAGTGGCTAACCCACCTGTCAGCTTGGATTACACACACTACTTTTGTTGTGATATTATCTTTGACAAAGGAGCGGTTTACCACTTTCCAATATTTTGCACTATCGGCTTGTGCATTCGCCTGTAATAAATCATCCCATGCCTGCTCCCTTAAAGCAGCCTTCCTTCATTTTAATGCTAAATCATATGCTTTTCTATGGGTTTTAATCAGGTCAGGATATCTCGGTGTGGTTTTTATAGCAACAATAATGGCTTTAGAGTAATCGGCATTAAACCACTTTGCTTCATTAGTTCTTCCCTTGGTCATTTTGCTTCTTAACTTTTTACCAATTAGCTTACTTAATTTATCATAAGCCTCTAGTACTTCTATTGGCTCGCTGTGTACATTTAGGCAACACTCAATTTCCTCTTTGCCCTCAGTATATAACTCAGCTAAAAAGATCTCCAGCATAATTTTCTCCCATCTTATTTTTCGATCCTGGGCCATAGGCTGAAAATCCCCATTTGCCTAGTTTTTTAACTCCGCTCCCCGAAAGACCAAAAAACCTTTAGTTTCCACTGTGATGGGATTATGGTAGCTAAAAACAGTTTGAATCACCCTGACCTCGCGCATATGTTGATATAAGGGGGCTGAAATTACAACATAATCTATAATAGAACTGCATCCTCTACCAAAAAAAGATGGTATCACCACTGCTTCCTACCTAGGCTCTAGACAATACAAATTTTTGTTTGCTAATAGGCTATCGAGCCGGGAACCTTGGGTGGAATGTTCAAAATGGGTCTTAGATGGTTGATCTTCATAAATCTCCCCGTCTAATGTACAGTTTGATTTACATCTATGTATATTAAAGTCCCCCATTATAACTAATTCGTAGGGAGTATGTCTCTCCTGAGCGAGTTCCTTTAAAAAGACATCAAGACCTGTCAATTGTTCACCAAAGTTACCCCACTTACAAAGGTCAATCCTACAGCTAAAAGATGAGGAGTTTTGCTTACTAATAACCACTGTAGCCATGTTTTCTTGTTCATGCTAACTTCACTTACAGGAAGTGCCCGACTGTTGCATTTCAAGCCTCTTTTTGTTACAACTGAAGCATGTCTTCTCCCTTTCTCATAGTCTCAGACTCTGGTTCCTGTATGTTCCGCTTTTTTCTGATAAGATAAGCCTCCTATTGAAACCCACTCTCACTTTAACTGGCATGTGCACAGATATTTGTTAGCACTACTTCAGACAGGAAAATGGACAGTGGTAAAGTCACAAGGATGCCACATAAGATTTATGATTTTATGATGTGAGGTTTCCAAAATAAGTATTTAACTACTAACTACCCACTGTGTAACCTAAAGATGCAAATCTTTAAAGTTTAACATTTTAATATCTTCATGTTTAGACAAGAACATTAAAATATTTATAAATAATGTTAAAGTGTTCTACCCATAAGACTCACGACTGATTGGATATGACTGATGTGGTGGCTTTGGGACGAGCCACACCAAAGAATGGCACAAGACGATAGGGTTTCCCCTTTTGCTTTAAAATGCTTCTGAAATCAAGGGCACAAAATACAGCAGTGAGCCACATCTGGACCTCCTCCCTAATTTGGCATAGGTTCACCTGACTGCATGTTAATGATTTCTACTGAGAAATGTCCTAACTAAAGCCAAGCTTTCATAGTTACTGATGGGGGGAGGCAGGGTAGGTTCGATAAAACACACATCCTTATGCCAAAAGGCAGGCACTGCCTTAGTGCAGGTGGAGACAGTGGGTACTCCGGTTTGTTGTGGGAGGCAGGATTGGTGTACTTGTCAAGGTAACTTGTGACTGAAAGAACAGGAGATTAGGGAAAGAGTCAAGATTGCTCAATGAAAAGGCAACAAGTTTGTAATATGGTTAAATATGTTTATTTCCAGGCAGATACCGCCCAATCTGAAAGTGACATTTGTCCCCACAGGATTTCTCAACTCCTTAAAGTGTCAGAGTGAGTTGATTTGCATGTCGGTTGTTATGGTTGAAGAGGAAGCCAATTGTAGATACTGTGCTTGTAGGAAGTGATAACAAGAGCCAATCCCTGCGGTACATGCTTGCAGATTACAGCGAACAAAGGACGTATCCTTGGACATCATGTTTGCAAGCTACTGTGAATATGATGAGAACCACGAGAGATGTCAATGCCTGCAAGTCAATCCATCCTGCAGGCTTGCTGTTCAATAGGCGTCCTTTTGGACAAGGTGAGCTTGGACCCAAGGATGCAGCAGGACAACTCGGGGAAAAGTCAATGGAAAGGGAGAGGCGTTCTATGGAATGCTCACACTGAAACCTATGTACTAATTGGATACTGTGTCACACAGCAGTTTAGGAGGAGACCAATAGAAACATAGGGCCGCAGTGGGCTGTGCAAAGTGCAAATTAATACATGTAACAGATACAAAAAAAAGTTGACGTCCAGAATAAGTTAGTTAATGGCATTATCTGACAACAAACAAAGTAACAGATTAAAACGTGGACGAGCACTCAGTCATTGCAACATATTTCACTGTAAACAGGTGCTTCAGTATAGCTGCCTTTGCGAGGAGGTGGTCAAGGTTCATTGATGTATCTACTACAATGTGATGTACTCTTTTTAGAGTCGAGTTGAGAGGATGTCTTTAAAGGCTGTCTGTGGCCTTCATTGATCTAGCTTAACGAACTTCTTTTGGATGTCCTTCTGAAGTTTGTTTAGATGCGCATTGATGTATCTACTACAATGTGATGTACTCTTTTTAGAGTCGAGTTGAGAGGATGTCTTTAAAGATTGTCTGTGGCCTTCATTGATCTAGCTTAAAGAACTTCTTTCGGATGTCCTTCTGAAGTTTGTTTAGATGCGCCCGGCCAAGCAGCTGCAGGAGAGTGTCGACGGGATTCTGTCCTGGGTCGTCTCTCTGCGTGATGAGGAAGGTCTGAAGTTTCCTCAGGCTGTTTCTGTTTAGCTGTTGCCGGCGATGCTGCCTTCTGTTCTCCAAGTCTGGCAGTTGACGCACAAGTCGATTTAACTTTCGTGGCGACATCCGCGACACCATGAAGTCAAAGATTGCCTGCTCGCAGTCTACAGCCAATGTCCGGGCAAAAGAAGAGAAGACAGTGACACGAGTTAGCCATTGAACAACAGATGTCACCACGTAATAGTTAGTGCTTACAGCTATAGTGGTTTATAGGAGATAATGAGTAGCTGTCATTCGAAGAGAAAAACTCTTAATCCAAATACTACAGGACATAAACAGGATGAATAGCACAAAGTAGGAAAATATGAAGCTAGAGAATATTTAAGCCTTTGTCTAAACTGGACCTATCACAGAACCTACTCTTCATTTGGATCCTAGACATGATCTTTGGATCAACCAACAACAAATTAACGCACGAGCCAAAGGCTGCGCCGTACTCCACAATCCATATATAATCCATCCAACCATGCGACCATTGTATCTCCCTGAAAGAAAATATGAGCTGACATTTACTGGTGCTATAAATATTCTGTAGGGATAGTGGAGCCGCTGCATCTTTGCGACTTTATGATATCTGCATTGTAACAGAAGTATGGATTTGACACAGTTGTTGACAAATCTGCCAACTGCTGCATAATTTGCAGGTTTCACAAAAAAAATGTTATGCTTCAGGCTTACTAAAAACACTGCCAGTGAAACAAAACACGGACTATGATGCTTTGCGTAAATTAATAGGTTTAATGGAGTGAATATGGAATAAATTAGAAAAAAATAGCTGTAGAAGACAGCTTTTAATATATATCTAAACATAGAGAGTGAAAAAGAGCTTAAAAGAGTCAGACCCTCAATTTTTCTTTGTGACAAATTAAGCATATCTTAAACATTGTGATCCCTTTAGTACCACTGTTTTACGAAAAATACCAAAATAGCTATTAAAGCTGTAGAATTTTCCATCTAATTTTCGTTCAAAAAAGTAACATGTTTGATAATTTGACTTTCCATGCTGCATAGTTTAGTAAATTATGGTGCATAATTTGGCCCTCCCCCTAATTACAGGGGCCTTAATTAAGAGAAGGTGGGATATGAATAGGGGAAATTTGTGTAATTTGCTATCATGTAATTATGTGAAATTTTGGGAAAATTATGAAAAATTACACGTAATTATGCAAATAAACAAATACGGCATTTAGCACGATATTTTAGAGCGAAAAGCATGGTCATGTCCAAAACACAATTACCACAAACAACAATCACCCACATTCTGCCCGTTCCTGTTGTTCCCGGACTCCTGAGCTATAATTTTGCTGAGAACATGGAACAAAATGCAACATGGTATAATGTGTAATTTTAGGAATTTAGCGTAGAAGCACAACATAAAATTCCTAATATTCCGAGAATTGTGCAAGCCTAATAGAACTTTCGCCCAGCCTAGCAATGAATACACTATATTGGGCCTGGTGGTCTTTATCCATCATGATACTCTGTCTCTGTGTACGCGTGGTGTAGCCCCAAACTCCACCCAGGATGCTCACCTTGTGTGCTCTGGGCATCGTACACCTGGCAGGATGTGCACAGGGTGTCATGATGCTGGTCGCCTTCAACGTTGACCTCCAGACTTTCTGCCCGGCAGTCGCGATGGGGCTGGCATGGCTCAGTCCTAGAACTTGTATTGGAAAAGGTGCCAGGGGGACACTTCTGACACTGGGTGTCCTTGTGCTCCGTGCCTACAAGAAAAAGGGTCGTCAAAGCCATCTCCACATATGCAGTGAGTGTGCACTCAAACTTCCTGCCATCCCAAGAGCATGCACAATAACTCCCAAACATGCCCTCACTGTGCACAAGAACCCCCAGATTATCTCTGTATGTGTAGAATCTTTCATAGATATACCCTGGCAATCATACCGATTCCTAGACATAACAAATGTGAACACACTCCCTGCTTCCCCACAGTTAGCATATAAAACAAACAGGAACATTGTAACAGTCTATGTGTTAGATAAAGGGTAGACACTAACGATGGACCCCCCACTCTGGGGTTATATTTATACTACACACTTCAGCATTTTCAGAATTTCCATTAAAACCCACCCGCCCCTTAATAAGTGCCCCTCTCACACGAATGTCATCCATATTGAATCACAAACTTCCGCTCCATGGTAGATGCGAATAAACATATTTTTAATTACAAAAAGCATCAGGTTTTTCAGCTATCAGTGTGACAGAGTTCCTAGAACACCCCCAGTAGTGGACCGGAATCATGCTACCCGACCCCCCCCCCCCCCCCCCCCCCGCCTCCCCCCCAATCCACCCGCTAGTATGCCATGGCAAACACTGCAGTGTTCACACCCTTCAGTTGACCTTGATGACTGCTCTAAGCATTAGAGGCAAATGATGGTCATGCCAGAAGAAGTCAGCGTGCTTCGCTTGCAGCTTCCATTCTTGTTTCTTCCACCCCTCTCTGGTTTTCTCATCCCTCTCTTGATTGCCATCTTTCACTCCCCTTTCTCTACTTGTCTATTGTATTTTTATCTCCCTTCTGTTTTCTTTTTTCTATTTCCCCTTCTTTTCTTCTATTCTCTTCGTCAGTCCCCTTCCCCTTCTTTCCGTCGTTCTGTTCTTCTCGTGCACATTCGTTCTCATCCTTTTTTATTTTTAGGACTCTCGCCACTTGTTTTTCTCTCCCAACACCCTCTCCTTAGTCTATGTCTTGCTCTCTCGTTCTTTCCACCTCTCTCTTCTGTGCAGTGTTTTGGATGGCCTTACTCAGTCCTACGCTCACTGGAGAAGAGGGGCTAGTGCTGTCCCCCAGCTTGGAATGGATGCAACTTTGGCACGTTTTAGGGGATCTTTTCCTGCTGTGTGCAAAACACAACCAGGTAGACTCTGACCACAGGCATAAACCTTGCCTCTGACACTGTCCTGCTGTCAACACTTACTAACACCAGGAATGTCGGCTCATGGCATCCAATGGGGAAAACTGACCCGCAACTGGATGGTCTGCACGTAGACTCTCTCAAGACTTATTAAATAAAAATATACATTTCTTCTACAGTGGCTCTCTTAATTGTCAATTGAAATGCATTGGAATCAAATAAAGGACTGCGTTCATTATAATAAGAAGTCACCATTGGCCCAGCTTTGTAAATTTTATCTTTTTCGAACTTTATTTCGGCTGCACAAACTTTTTACCCCACATGTAAAGTTTTGCGAATTGTTTATGATTCACAACATTTACAAAGGTTTCTGGTTAACATACGACACTTCAAAGTTTTTGTTAGTACTTCAAGATCAATTTCATTGCTTTTCTAGATAAAATTCACTCTAATCCTACCCATCCACGGTGGAAAATGTACGTAGACGTTTTCTTTTGTAATTAGTCTTTTGCACAGCTTTTCTGTACACAGCAAAATAATGCTGGTTTTTATACTGCAAAGCATATCTTATCAGAGACTTTTTAGTAGTGTCGAATACGAATATGTGAGGGGCATGGCTAGCAAGATGGCCAACAAATTGTCGCTCTGGCTGTCTACAGACATCCAGCACATTTATCTTCTTTGGCAAGACTGATATGGTTTTGTGTAGATAGTATATTATATTGGCCGGTTGCAGTAGCTTGGATGCATATTGCCTGATAGAGTGCTACAATGACTTGCAAGATAACCAACTACCTCTGTATAAATTAGGGCTCTTGGACTCCACTGATGTGCCAGAGTTTGACCTCAAGGAAATTGAAAATCTAGGAATACCGCATCTAAAACTCCCCGTGTGATACAACGGTGCAGTGTTTGAGACCTGTGACACATCAGCAAGACAACCACTGACTACCCTCCTCGTCATCTGAAATGCAACTTCACAGAAAACCAAAGACTACGACACTTCAGCGTGGGGAAGGATAAAGCTGGAGCAGCCTAGTCAGGCCAATACTATCATGCAGTACACATCTGTTCCTGGAGGGACAAACCCTGAGGTGTCATGAACGACAAGGGGAAGACACTGTGATGCTGACGCTCCAATGTAGGCTGATATCCTAAAGGTAACCTTTGACTCCGGAACTGCTCTCAAACATAAAATCGACTCAGTATCAACTGCAATGACCTTCACCCGGTATGTTTTGAAGAAAGTTATGGATAACAGTAAAGCAATGGAAGATACAGCTGAGAGTGGAAATGCTTTCTGGGAACAGGTTAAAAAATGCAAGCAACTATAATCAAGCTGCACAAGAGTATTCGTAGTCTGGAGTAGAGGGTTGAAGACCCGGAGGGAAGATCTAAAGATAATCTTAATTTCCTAGAAAAACGTGAGGGCCTGTTGGGAGAACCATTTTCCTGAATCAAATGGGTCTCTCCAAGCTGTCCTCCACTTAAAGGGGGGGGGGCACAGAGAGCTTGCACCACCTACCAGACTGGGAGCCCTACCACAAGGTAATATTGCTTGCTTCTTGAATTTCTGAGTCAGAGTCTCAATTTTACAAAGAGGTCATTATAATAGAATAGCATAATTTGAATGGAGGAAAATGCACGTTTTTTTGGTCCACCTGTGTTTCACCTTGCCCAACAACAACCTTATTCCTTTGAAGCCATGAAGGGACGGCTCTGCAAGCTGGGGTTAAAATATATGCTGTTTTCATTGTGAGGCTTAAGTTGATTAAAGATAGCCTTGCACCACATTTCTTCATAACCCAGAAAGTGGTGTGGGACTTGATTCATGGATGGGCACACCCTGGGAACACAAACAGAGTACATAGCGAATTTGGCCGACCGCTAAGCGAGAGAATAAGAACCTACAGTCTTGATATCCTCACCTGTCGGAGTAGTAGTTAATGACTACAGACTTCACATTTGAAAAAGGATGGAAATGAAGAACTGGAACTAATTTCCTCATTAGAGACAGTAGGAGGTGGGATCAGCAGATGCACTACCTATTGTCCAAGTGGACATTGCTGGGCATGGCTCTGGTGTATTTTGTAGTGTACAGAAGAAACAAGAGCAACCCAATATGTCTACATGAACTTGGGTATAAACGTAGCAACTAAGTACGGGTGTTCACTATGAACTCATTTTCAAACACAATGTGATTATACAGATTTTCTTTGTGCAGACATTGGACCTTATTACTATCTCGGTCAGAAAGGCTCCGAACGGCATTCTGATTTTCCTAACCCGTGTCGGAACCCATGTTTCCAACCGACTCGGGAAACATTTCCGAACAATCGATTACTAACCGTTCGATCTGTCCGACTTGGTTCCAACCAGCATTCGGAGGCTCCAAGTCGGTCGTAGCTGAATCGTACAGGTCTATGGACCACATTTCCGACCAACGCATTACGATGTTGGATTCGGACAGCCTTTCCAAATCGGTCTGCCTAACATGAAACGGCTGTCCGAAACGGACTTTGGGGGCCCATAGCAGGCCGCCCCTTCACCCGGACGCCTCCGGTTGGGGCCTGTGGGGGTACCCATGGGTCCCCCACATGGGGTGCCTGCGAAAGGGTGCATGGTTTTCTGAAACCAGCCCTTTTGTTAATGGGAGCCTGTGTTGTTGGTCGAAACACAGGCTCCCATTATAGTCAATGGGAGTCCAACCGACCGGGGTTCGGAAACATCGTAATCGGTCGGTCGGACTCCCCGAGCCGGTCGGAAAGCATTCCGACAAGAAGTCGGTCAGAATGCTTACCGACTGGCATTGTACTGAGGCCCTTAATCATTACAGAATAAGCTATAATAGAGTAGACATATATTCTGTAAAGACTTAATCTTATTACAAGCTGAAATAAAATTCTGACACCCAGTATTCCATAATTTCTTTATCCAATTCGGTTAGGCTGAACCAAAGTTTTATTTTGAAATACGTGAAAAAACAATTATATATATTATATTAAAATGGCCATGGATGATAACAAAGGAGTGATCTTGGACCTGTTGGATCCAACAGCAGCCTTCGACACGGTCTCTCATCAGAAACTGATATTTAGACTGAGAGAGGCCGGTCTGCAGGGGCTGGCTCTCGATTGGCTTGTTAGCTTTTTTTGATCAGCGCACGCAAACCATCAATCTGGGCCCTTATCAATCTCAAACTGTGAAGCTTACTAAGGGGGTGCCCCAGGGCTCTTGTTTGAGCCCTACTTTGTTTAACATCTGTGTGGCCCCCATGCTAAAGTCATTCGACAGTACGGCTTTATGCCGTTCGCCTAAGCTGATGATACACAATTACTCCTGTCTTTGACAAGGACACAAAGTCAGTCGATCAGCGTTTTGCTAAGGGTATGTCAGCCATAGCAGAATGGATGTCAGAACACTTTTTGCAGTTAAATGCGGCTAAAACAGAAATCTTGCTGTTTGGTGCTGCACAAACTTCCTGGTCCCTTAAGTGGCGGCCAACAGCGTTAGGCCCTGCCCCCTCTCCAAACTCTTTAGCTAAGAATCTAGGGCTCCGGCTGGATGTACGGCTATCCATGAAGATCAAGTCATGACCACTGCAGGGACCTGCTATCATACCTTGAGCTTTTTGCGCAGTGTTCATGTAGCTGCCCCTCACTGTAGGCAGAACCTTAATTCAGGCTTTGATCATTGGTCACCTAGACTAGTGTAATGCTTTATTGGCATCCGTGAACGAGCCTCTTCTCAGCAGATTGCAGATTGTTCCGGATGTGGCTGCACGCCTAGCTCTTAATAAACTACCCCGCACTTCACCAAGGCCATAACTGAAATCTCTCCATTGGCTTCCTATCCACCAGAGAATTAAGTTCAAGCTCTGTTATTTTGCCCGTATAGCTCTTTATAGTACAAGTCTGAGCTATATGGCGGATACGTTCAAAGTGTACTGCCCGAACCGGTGTCTCAGATCAGAAGGCAAAGGGTTGCTGGTGGTCCCTTGCGTTAAGAAAATATGATCTGGAGGCAAAACTGTTGCCTATTTGGCTACAAAATACTGGAATTATTTGCCAGAGGTTTTACGTAAATGTCCTAGCCTTGCTCGTCTCAGGAAACTCCTGAAGACTGAATTATTCAAGGCTTGAGTTATAGGAATCTGAGCCTGTCTGACTTGTTTTCAATGTTAGTGCAGAGATACCCCTTCGGGGGTGATTCCTGCGCTCTATAAATTCTCTACATACTTTCATACATACATACATACATTCTCATCACATTTATAATGAAGTGAGTGGTGGTAAAACTCAGAAAAGAACCCGAAGTGAAAAAAATCAGAACCAGAGAAAGAAAAAGTGACCATAGGAGTGAGTATGAACAATACATTTGTTTCTCTCAGGAGACAGACAGTCCTTCTTTAAATCATGAGACACAACAAGTAAATACACAATGTGTTCATTGCACACAACAAAGGTCTGTGTCCTTTAGATGTTGGCGACGTTTCGACCCCAAGTGTGGATGCTAGGATCTCATAAGGATTGAAGGATAACCTGTGGGATAGTTGTGTCAATGGATAATACTCGCTTCTTCCTCCCAATGGGAAGAAGCAAAAACATGTTGACAGTTCAAGTGGAGATGGGGTATTTGTTCCCCTAGTCTTCACACTGGTTTTTAATACCAAGTGATATCTCGCCTAGATTAAAAAGTAATTTTGATGTATCACATTGGTTTTTATATATTCATATCACAGGTTCAGTGGTTAGAATTGCCCACTTTACTATAAAGTGTTGGCCCGCTCTTTACAAATGGGATTTTTGAAGAGTGAGGGGAGTCAAAAGATGAAGCATGACACTTGGTGGTGTGTGAGGACATTCCATCACAATTTTTAGTGTGTCTGTAGATAGGCGTCAATGTAGACAGAACACCACATACAATTTATTGCATTTAAGAAGAGATCTGTGACATCACTGGAGAGCTCAATGACAATCACAGAAGAGTATTACGCAATCAAATATGCGTTATATTTCATCAATGTGTCTCGCTATGGCTTCACAGATGGGCTCTCTGAACGATAGAACAGTTTTGTGACATTAGAGGGGCCATACGATATCTCATAAGGAGTCAATGACATCACAGACAATTTTAGAAAATCACAGAAGTGTTCCTTCATATTAGAGTGTCTCTCTGTGGTATCTAGCAGGGACTCTAATACACCACAGAAGGCTTTTATAATATCAGAGTAAGTCTAAGACACCACACAAAATTTATGACAAAACTGAGCTCCTTGACATCACCAAAGAGCTCCTCGACATAACAGAAGAACTATAAATCATATCACAATATCTCTCTATGCTCAGGTGGGGTAAAGATGTAAAACAAAATATCTACAACATGCTGCAAAGAGGCTCTAAGGTACCAACCAATGACTGAATAATGTTAATTGAGTTTTCAATGACATGTCAAAATGGCTGTATGACATCACAGAACAGTTCAATGAAAACCTAAAGATCTCCGAAACACCTCAGAAACTATTAACTACTTACCTAGAGTCAGAACCCCAAACCCAGGGGGGCACTGAGAGTGTTCAACGCAGAATTCAAAGTCAAGGTAGAACCCAGGCTGGCACTGGCATTGTCGGTTGTGTGTGGCAGTACATGGTTGGGCCTCCACTTCTCGCTCATCGCAGAAGACATTACAATAGCGGCACCGCTCCACGTAGTTCCAGAACTCGGTGTAGTGCAGGTCCGGGCAAGGCTGGCACACAGTGGGCGTGTCCTGGGTGCAGTGCGAGGTCACATAGGTCCCTGGCCGGCACTTTTGGCAGGTTACTGCCTCCCCAGAGGTTGGGTCTTTCCACTGGTAGGTAGGGATGGAGCCGGTAACCTCTACCACTGAATTCACTAGTAGTACAACTGCAAGGATCACCTGTGGGAGGAAACATTTGAGAAAGAACTTTATTGGGCTGAATGTCGTGTGTACAGCAAGTAGAAACAACTTTGTTAGGTTAGTTCAAAAATGCAATCAAGTTTTTTATAGTACGAATGACGCACAAAAGAGGCGCTGGACAATCAGTGAAATTTAAACACATAATGAGAACATAAGAAAAGAGTGTCATATGTCAGCATTCCTATATTGAGTTTTGTACAAACCCACAATTCAAAGGCTTGAAGTGAAAGTGCCCAATCCTTTAATCTACCAGGACCCATCATTCATTACATCATTCAACAGATCCATCACTACAAATATCACACACAATGAGACCATGCCACAATGACCCTACAGGAAAGCCATTCACTGCAAAGAACTCAGAGACAGTGATATGATGCTGGTACGGTTCAATTCCCTAGAAGATATTCCTTAGAATAGTCTTCAAAAGGTTGTACCAAATTTGCTCAACAAACTGTTGTTGACGGATAAAGAGATCTGTAATAGTCCATAATTGTTAAGCCCATAGACTTTCTTTCACCATCAGGAGCTTTGACTACAGTCAACCGTGGGGTTTAGATTAATCTTTTGGCTTGGGGGTTAAGCCTTGGATTAGTCCTTCACTTGTCTGAATGGGTGTTCAAAATTCACCCAAATAGCTTTCTTTGGATGAACTCTGCACCTCCCATGAATTCTGGCGTTCCCCAAGGGCGATCTGGATCTCAATATTTCCATGGATTCATAGGTCTAGAAGGCACAGGCCACGAATACAGGATCAACTATGAATTTGTAAATGAGGTCAGTTAGATTAATTTTATGGAAACTTATCTTGCATGGGTATCCTGAAAATCTGCCATGGACCCAACCCTCGTAGGCCTAAATTAGACCCCTCTGCTGGAGATGTTGGGCCTGTATCTCAGTCCAAATGGAGGCAGATGACACTCAATTGTATCTTTTAAGTGCCATCGCTGAAGGTCATCTGCCGCATGCATATGTATGTGCCACAGAGGATTGAAAGTCTACTCATTTCTCAAAGAATCCTGCTAAAACTGAGCTTCCGCTGTTCGCTTCTTCCTCTCCTCCTGTGCTCTAGGACTCTTGCTATTCTACTCACTGCTCTTCAAGCCGTCTTCGGCTTCTAATGCCAAGTCTTTGGGTTTCATCCTAGACTTAAGTCGTAACTGTAAAAATTACATTTATGCTTCATTCGGGTCCTGAATCTTTCAGCTGTCCTTGCTAAATGAGATTAAACCGTTTCCTCCTCCTTTCAGCTTCCAATATGTCGGCCAGACCACGAGTCTTGCACCTCTTGATGGCCGGCATGCTATGTAGTGTGGCCCTTCAATGGTCACTCTTGAATCTATGGCTCACCCTCCGGCACGAGTTATCTCTGACAGTTGTAAATGTGACGATATCACACTTGCACTCTTGCACTTACACTGTTTGCCTTTTCACTTTCACTTTCTTTTTCAAGTTTACAAGTCACTTTCAAAGGTGTTTGTCCTTGGGTGCCCTATTTAATTGGCAAAGAAGTTACATATCCCTGGGAGGTGGGTGACTGACTCACACCTGGGAAGTGAAGACCTTGGCCTTTGGTAGAGGATATATTCGAAGTTATATCATTCAATGAGCAGCAGGCAAGTGGTGGGATAATGTGGGTGCGTAAAAAGCTCAAAACAATGTCGTTCTCATGAAACTATCCATTTAAACATTGTCTTGCTCTATTTGGGATTCTTTGAAGTGATGAAGCTAAAGGGCTGCCTAATCTCAATTTCATGAGGACAAAGCTTCCATTCAGTGCTTAATTTGAGCTGGATGTTGCGGGTGGGGCCCACCGGCACTCATTATTTGGGACTGCCATTCATTATTACTCATCAGGCTTTGACCCAGAGAAAGAGAGAAAAACACCAAATAGGAAAAAAAGGAGGAAGAGAAACATGGAAAATAGTGACAACAAAAGAAAAATAGGGATGAAAAAGAACCTGAAAGAGTGAGATAAAGAGGCACGGAGTGTCTGGTGGTGGATGAAAGACGCTTGAGGTGGAATGAAGATTAACTGGCGTTGGTATTCGGCACCACTGACACTCCATAGAGCCAGATGCATGCTTCTGAGCAAAACTCTGGGACCCAGCGCTTATTTAAAATTATTTTTTTCTAAAAATTAATCACTGCATCTATGTCAACCAGATGCAGTCGACAGAATCTTCAAAAAAATGTGCAGCTGTCTTACAACTCTACATGACCATGCCCCTTGCATAATCAAGATGCACCTGGCATCTGTTGCCCAGACTTCATCTTTGGTAATCCACTTTTTAGCTTCAGTGATAACAAATTATACATCATAATAATACTATGATCTACAGGGAAAATCTTTGCGCTCACAAAGCAGATAGCTCTGAAAGGTGTTCAACAATCATAGATGTGATTTGTCCTACATGGAACTTGTCTATTTAGTAACAAATATATGCTTTAGGGTTAATGAAATTGGAGTATGGCTAATGCAAGAAAACCTTTAAAATATTAAAATGAGAAAAAAGGGACAGAGAAAACAAACATGCAGTGAACATCCTAGAGTGAGATGAAAAAGGAGGGAACAGGGACTTACAGGGTTATGACTTAAGAAGCATATCAAAGAACGCTCTGCAAGAGTAATGACCTGGGTCACTAAAAGTATTACCTAGCTCAAGCGAAAGAGAATCCTAGCATGATAAAGTCATTAATATACTCTTAATAGATAAAGAATAACTGAAACCAGAAGGCAACAAGATTTATTAGGTTATATAACGAACAAATTTTAGCCAAAAGCTCCCCTGACAGCATGCAATAGACACGTCTTCCTTTTATTTTCACTTTAGGCTGTCACAGAAACTAGACCCTTAGGACTTACTGTGTCCTTCGTAAGGGGTGCTTGTTGACAATATTTTTTTTAATTATGTAAACGTGTCACTCGTAAGAAGGCGATTTTGGTTAGCTTGGACTTTCACGTGCAGGGAAAGTATTTCTATATCTTACTTCGTTCACGGATTTGTTTTTTAAATGGAGTGTTTTAAGAACCAGAATAGACGTATATATTAACATTAATAACAATATCAGCGTGCTAAGCTCAGCCTATCCCATACAGTGCAACCTGGGAATATAATGGTTTATCTTTTATGGCATTTTTAATTTATATCAGATTGCAAACACTTTGCTTTTGTGCTCTATTAAAAATAGAATGACAGCGCCGCCATGGGACGGGCTGCCATGAATATGTGCCAAGGTTAATTAAAAAAAAAAGAATGTGTCTGTGCCAAGCATCAGCAAATACCTGCACAAATTAAGCACTGATAATCGGCCACAGACTACCCTACAACATCTCTGAAGACACACATATCACCACCCTCAATCCCCCTTCACGTGTGTTCCTGCCTGCCACAGATCGTTAAACCTTTCACGGTTTCTCTCATCTGATATTAAATGTGATTGTTCTACTTGTCCATTTCCTTGTGATGCCTTGGACTGGAAGCATAATTTTGAGGGTCCTGGCAAGAAATTATCAAAGTGTTGTATGTGTTAAGCTATATATTTTAACGATGTAAATATGTATGTAATGTGTGTATGCATGCATACAGATTTATACAGTGCAAACTTAACCACAAGGCAACAGACCTCTGTAATCATACAGAGGCGACATATTCCTGCGAATACACTTGTTTTTGTATATTTAAAGCAATGTATAACTCTGCAGACACGAGCATACTATATGAATATTCAAACAATTACATACATAGCATAACATTAGAACTTGCTACATATGGTGGCCCTTCCCCGACTGCTGTACTTCTTCGTCACGCTGCCTGCGTGGATACCCAGGGCATGGTTCCGGGAGGTCCACTCATGCATCTCGGCATTCATCTGGGGATCTGGGAGGTGGCGAGTGGCCTTAGCTACATTGATGGAGGGAGGGATGGCGACCCCGGACTTCAAAGCGTACTACTTGGCAGGGCAACTGCAGAGATTCACAGAATGGGTAGCGGGAAGGCTCACACCAGATTGGGGGGTGCATCCATTTACCCCGGGGAGAGATGAGCTGATCCGAACACTACTTAGAACCGCAAAGCTACACCACATACGCACCAGTGAGCATAAAGTGATACAGAGGTGTTGGAATAGGCACCTCCAAAAGACCCAGACGAAATACCCATATTCGCCAGAACTCAGGATTTCTATAGGGATGGAGAACTACTCCCATTCGAAGACTTCAGAGCTGACTAGGATGTACCGCAGGCCACTTTCTGCTTCGCAGAGCAATCATGGGTGCGATAAGACGGTACAGCAAATGGGCACAATAGGACCACCACAACGCGCCACATGTGAATATATTGGAATAGCCAAAGGGGTTATTAAGGCAGTCACCTGCCTGTACAGGACGATCGGAAGAGACTCATTTAGACCACTAGACGAGCTAAGGAACCGTTGGGCAGAGGACATAGGACACCCCATGGAGGACAAGAACAGGGAAAATATAGTGCAAAGGGCACCAAGGGTGTCTCGAGGTACACGATTCAAGCTCATAAGTTTCTACACCTTACATCAAGCATATATCACCCTGGAACGATTAAACCAGCACTTCCACAGGGAGGTCGCGGAGTGTCCTACAGGTAGAGAAGTAGAAGGGAATTTCATCCACATGATGTGGAACTGCTGAGCTTTGGCCCATTACTGGCAGGAGGTCACAAGGGAGATGGCCCGAATCACTGAAAAAAATAGTACCCTGTACACCGGCACACTGTCTGCTCAATATGTTCACACACACGGCCAAGACCAAAGTTACCGCCAGATTCCAGGACCTGGCTTTCATATTAGCCAAATGGGAAATCACCAGCAGGTGGAAGCATCACTAGGTGGAGGCGGGAGCTGGAACGATTGGTGGGCTGCGTGAGCAGGGCCCTGATGAGAAACGTGAGACGCCATATAGGCTGAAATTGAGAGGGTCCAAGCATGGGAGACGCTGGTGGAGGAGATGAAGCATACTGGCCAAGAGTCTGGAAGCTCCTCCCCAATGGCGGGATCCAGACAGGGGAGACCCCAGAGACAGGACCCCAGGCCTGACCCAGGGCTGGGGCCCAAGGAAAATGCCCAACAGAATTAGAAAAGTGGGCTAGACCAAATACGTCTAGGAGGTGTAGAAATGAAGATTACACAGCCCGCTACCGATTATTAAAGTAAAAGCGGCACACAATGAAAGGCAAGACTAGCGATAGCCTGCAGTGCGATGGCGGGGAAAGAGTTGAAGAGAGGATTGGGGGGAGGGGGAGTTTGAACGAGCTCAATCAGTTTGTAGATACCAAGACAGTAACTGGGTTATTAGGGAAAACAGAATGTAACTCAACAACAGAGAGTTATGTAGCATGCGTTATGCAATCTTAACTGTTGACAGTAGTAGGAGAATGTGCATTGCACCAAAACCCAATAAAATATGTTTAAATAAAAAATAAAATATTAGAAGCACATGTACATGTTCAATGCCGTGCTGAAACACAAATTAAGGAATAGTGACGCTGCTTAAGTTGTTTTTATTTGTATTTCAACGTATCTTATTGCTGTCAGAGACACATAAGAACATGTGTGACATAGTATATTAAATGTGTAATCATGTTATATTTTACTGGCGTTTGTATTAGCCTTCTGACTGCTTGAGCGTTGTATGAAAATAAAAAATTAACTAAATTCAGGAATGTGGTAAGAACATTTAGATGTTATCGACTCTAAGAGCATGCAAATGGTTAATTACGCTAATAAATGACTGTTTTCTTAGATGTTTGTACTTTTACAGTGGTAAGGACTTGATATCAGGGTCTGGGTTCGCGGGAGGGGTAACCTTCACTTATGTTAATCACTCCATTTAACAAATTCATATTTTCCTTCAGAACCAGGCAACTGTCAACATTAAATGGGTTTCTGGGATGAATAAGTGTCGCCGCCCCGAAAAAAAAAGTTTTTTAAGTGTCAATATACAATAGTAAAAAAACAATGGTTAATATTACATATTTGTCATCATACTTCCCAGTTCTTCGCCGCCCCTTCTAGCCTACTGTCCTACATTTCGGAGTGTTATTTTAAAGGCTGCTCAATACACCGTTGTGTGCGGTGGAGGGGTGCGTGCCTGTGTCCCGCTGCCCCCTAGCGGCCAGTTATCAGCCGTTTCGCCTCCACTTTGCCACCAATGAAGACATTTTATCAACAGACACAGATTCCTGTCAAAATCACTGAATAATGTCAAACTATGGCTGAAAGGAAAAGCAACTGAACCATTAGGGACCTACCAATACTCGGTGCAGTTGGTGCTGTGGCACCGGGTTTTGGGTGTGGGGGGGGGGGTGTGGGGGTGAAGGGCCCCTGCACCCCAAGTTAAGCGGCTTTTCTTACCAGCCAAAGGATGTGGGCTCTCTTACTTGCTTGCATTGGGCCCATTGATTGCACCGTCGCTACGCCACGGTGACCCTTCTTCTATGTTTACAGGAAGTACGTCACCAGCGACCGGAAACCAGCTCGTGGGTTCGGTACTTCGGTTAGTTTCCTAATTTGTATTACGTACACACTTAACGGGGGCGTCAAGTGCAGTTGTACGCAGCTGCTATTCGTTTTATGGGCTCCCTGACTCCCACCTGTGTACTTGACACGGTACTTAAACTGGACCTGGTGCGGTCTGGGCCCATAAGGCGCTGTTACCTCTCTCACTTTGGCTTCCTTCCCTGGATTCCTGTCGAAGGCCCCTTTCTCGTGCTGCACTAGTGAAGAAGTGATGGTACAGTCTTGGCTCCTGAGCCTCTGCTGCTGCGTCTCTCTGGCTATGCTGGAAGCTCCCTCTCCTTGTGCTGCACTAATGCTGGCACTGGTGCAATCCGGAATACTGCCTCTCTTTCTGGCCTGGCCATAGGCTCCCTCTGTGTGCGGCACTGGTGCAGTCCTGGATACTGCCTCCTCTCTCTCTCTGCTGCACTAGTGCTGGTAGCGGTGCAGCCTGGACACTCGAGCCCCTGCTGCCTCCTCTCTGTAGATCTCTGTGCTGCACGGGGGCTGGTTCTAGTGCAGTCCTGGCTTCTGAGCCTCTGTGGTCTCATCTGGGGTTCCCTGCTGTGCTGTTTCTGCGTTAGTCGCTTGCTCTTACCTGGTTTGCAGATGGCGCGTGTCTCAGACCCCGGGCAGACATTGTGGACGGTGAGGGATCTTCGGCTCCTGCCACTCCCAGGTCTCCGGTCCCAGCTGAAGACACCCATAGCAGAAAACAGGGTAGAGATCAGAATAGGCCAAGGGGGCACAGGGGGCAGACTAGAGGAATACAAGGGGCAGACTAGAGGAATACAGCGGGCAGACTAGAGCAATACAGGGGGCGCACTAGAGGAATACAGGGGCAGTCTAGAGGAATACAGTGTGCAGACTAGAGAAATACAGCGGGCAGACTAGAGCAATACAGGGGGCGCACTAGAGGAATACAGGGGCAGACTAGAACAATACAGGGAGCAGACTAGAGCAATACACGGGGCGCACTAGAGGAATACAGGGGCAGACTAGAACAATACAGGGGGCAGACTAAAGCAATACAGGGGGCGCACTAGAGGAATACAGGGGCAGTCTAGAGGAATACAGTGTGCAGACTAGAGAAATAGAGGGGGGAGACTAGAGGAATACAGAGGGCAGACTAGAGGAATACAGTGGAAGATTAGAGGAATACAGGGGCAGACTAGAGCAATACAGGGGGCACACTAGAGGAATACTGGGGCAGACTAGAGGACTACAGGGGGCAGACTAGAACAATACAGGGGCAAAGACTAGAGCAATACAGGGGGCGCACTAGAGCAATACAGGGGGTGCACTAGAGGAGTGCAGGGGCAGTCTAGAGGAATACATGAGGCCGACTAGAGGAATACAGAGAGCAGACTGGAGGAATACAGAGGACAGACTGGAGGAATACAGGGGCAGACTAGATCAATACAGGGGTACACTAGAGGAATACTGGGCCAGACTCGAGGAATACAGGGGTAGACTAGAGGACTACAGGGGGCAGACTAGAACAATACAGGGGGCAGACAAGAGCAATACACCGGGCAAACTAGGGGAATGCATGGGGCAGACTTGAGGACTACAGGGGCAGACTATAGGAATACAGGTGTCAGACTAGAGCAATACAGGGGGCACACTAGAGGAATGCAGGGGCAGACTAGAGGAATACAGAGGGCAGTCTGGAGGAATACAGGGGCAGACTAGAGGAATACAAGGGGCAGATTAGAACAATATAGGGGACAGACTAGAGGAATACAGGGGAAGACTAGAGGAATACAGGGGAAGACTAGAGGACTACAGGGGCAGACTAGAGGACTACAGGGGCAGACTAGAGGACTACAGGGGGCAGACTAGAGGACTACAGGGGGCAGACTAGAGGACTACAGGGGGCAGACTAGAACAATACAGGGGCAAGACTAGAGGAACACAGTGTGCAGACTAGAGAAATACAGGGGGAGACTAGAGGAATACCGGAGGCCGACTAGAGGAATACAGAGAGCAGACTGGAGGAATACAGAGGACAGACTGGAGGAATACAGGGGCAGATTAGAGGAATACAGGGGCAGACTAGATCAATACAGGGGGTACACTAGAGGAATACTGGGCCAGACTCGAGGAATACAGGGGGTAGACTAGAGGAATACAGGGGTAGACTAGAGGACTACAGGGGGCAGACTAGAACAATACAGGGGGCAGACAAGAGCAATACACAGGGCAAACTAGGGGAATGCATGGGGCAGGCTTGAGGACTACAGGGGCAGACTAGAGGAATACAGGTGGCAGACTGGTGGAATACGGGCAGATTAGAGGAATACAGGGGCAGATTAAGAGGAATACAGGGGGCAGCCTAGAACAATACAGGGGGCAGACTAGAACAATACAGGGGGGCAGACAAGAGCAATACACGGGCAAACTAGGGAAATACAGGGGGAAGACTTGAGGACTACAGGGGCAGACCATAGGAATACAGGTGTCAGACTAGAGCAATACAGGGGGCACACTAGAGGAATACAGGGGCAGACTAGAGGAATACAGAGGGCAGTCTGGAGGAATACAGGGGCAGACTAGAGGAATACAAGGGGCAGATTAGAACAATATAGGGGGCAGACTAGAGGAATACAGTGGGCAAACTAGAGTACAAGGGGCACACTTGAGGAATACAGGCGCAGACTAGAGAAATACAGGGAGCAGACTGGAGGAATACAGGGGGCAGACTAGAGGAATACAGGATGCAGACTAGAGGAATGCAGAGGCAGACTAGAGAAATACAGGGTGCAGACTAGATGAATACAGGGACAGGCTAGATGAATACAGGGGGCAGACTAGATGAATACAGGGGGCAGACTAGAGCAATACAGGGGGCAGACTAGAGCAATACAGGGGGCAGACTAGAGGAATTCAGGGGCAGACTAGAGGAATGTAGGGGCAGACTAGAGGAATACAGAGGGTAGACTAGAGGAATACAGAGGGCAGACTAGAGGAATGTAGGGGCAGACTAGAGGAATACAGAGGGCAGACTAGAGGAATACAGAGGGCAGACTAGAGGAATGCAGAGGGCAGAATGGAGGAATACAGGGGGCATGTTAGAGGAATATGAAGACTAGAGGAATACAGGGTGCAGGCTAGAGAAATGTAGGGGGCAGACTTAATGAATACAGGGGGCAGATTAGAGGAATACAGGGGGCAGATTAGAGGAATACAGGGGGCAGATTAGAGGAATACAGGGTGCAAACTAGAGGAATACAGGGTGCAGACCAGAGGAACACATAGGGTAGACTAGAGGAATACAGGGGGCAGACTAGGAGACACCTCAGACAGACCACGAGGACAGAAAAGTGGGCTAGATGAACACAAGGGACAGAGTAAGTAAGGGGCATGCAGGATATATCAGAAGATCACATGGGCATGCTTGGGAAGCATGGGAACAAACCTCCAGTGCACAAAAGCACACTAGAGAACCACAGGGGCAAACTAGCGGAATACAGGAGCGCACTAGGGAAGCACAGGGGCAGACTAGCGGAATACAGGAGCGCACTAGGGAAGCACAGGGGCAGACTAGCGGAATATAGGAGCGCACTAGGGAAGCACGGGCAAACTAGCGGAATACAGGAGCGCACTAGGGAAGCACGGGCAAACTAGCGGAATACAGGAGCGCACTGGGGAAGCATAGGGGCAGACTTGCGGAATACAGGAGCGCACTAGGGAAGCACAGGGGCAAACTAACGGAATACAGGAGCGCACTAGGGAAGCACAGGGGCAAACTAACGAAATACAGGGCGCACTAGGGAAGCACACGGGCAGACTAGCGGAATACAGGAGCGCACTAGGGAAGCACAGGGGCAGACTAGCGGAATACAGGAGCGCACTAGGGAAGCACAGGGGCAAACTAACGAAATACAGGGCGCACTAGGGAAGCACACGGGCAAACTAGCAGAATACAGGAGCGCACTAGGGAAGCACAGGGGCAGACTAGAAGAATACAGGAGGAGCGAATTAGGCAGCACAAGGGACAAAATAGCAGTGGACAGAAGCACGGGAGCAAACGTGGGACAGACTGGAAAACAAGATGCAGCCAGAAGCCCACGGGTAGCAGACTAAAGAAATACAGGGGAGTGACCAGAGGAATACCGAAGACAGACTAGTTAAATACGTAGAAGGCTAGGGAAAACAGGTTACCCCGTAGAGAGCTCAAGCGTTCACGTGAGAAACACAAGTGGCAGACTAGGGGCACATAGAGGGTCTTTACCTTTGTCCCTCCTCTTTCTCTCGGGTAGCGGAAGACACCGTGCCCCGGTCCCCTCGCTCCTGACCGGACAGACCGAGTTTCTCGTGCCACGATCCCCTCGCTCCTGTCAGGACAGACCGTGTTTCTCGTGCCTTCGTCTGTGGTGCCTGTCACGGTTCCTCCTCTCTCAGAGGGTGTGCTGTGCGCTGCTCCCGCCCATTCTGCAGAGCCCGATGTCTGCTTTATATCTGCTACGATCCTGTGTCAAGAACGATTGCGTGGGACTGACTCCCCTTCCCCGCTAAGTGCCGGGCACGCCTCAAAACCTAATTTATTTCCCCAGATACTAGAAGAGCAGTGAACGCCACACATGTTTTCATTTTCGGTGCGCTTCGAACCCACGCATGTTTTCTAAGCACTAGTTCTGCCCCTTGAATAGCCTGGGAGAGATATTTCGACAATCTATTCTTTGTGCCACACAAACAGTCAAAATGCCAGGTATCACTCACGCTGACCAAGTAAGAAGCATATCTTCTTTGAGCATAGACGTCTAAATATACAATTCCTGCAATTTCATTTTTGTTTCTTGCCTATTATATCTGAGAGGCTCCAGTCCCATTCTTGTTAAATGGTCTTCATAATGACCCATTTTTATCAATTTTCCATCAAAGCTTCTAATGAAAAAGAAAGCATATTCCACACAGAATTCATTATTTTACTGTTACCTTTCAAAATGAATGAGGGTTACACACCCAAGCAGGTCCCCAAAACACACTCAAAACATGTCGATAGTCAAGCCATAAACTATTAAACATTCATTTTTAGACGGTACTTTATTTATAACCCAAAACAGACACTCTTGCTTCGTAAAGCACTCATATGGAAAAAAATGCGATTCTTTGGTGGGTGACCGTTGCTTATGCCGAAAAAACGTCCAGAACAGATTGGCCGCTGTATGACGCTCTACTCTTCCTAGGTTTCTCTAGTATAAAACCCTACAGCCTCAGCTTCTACTGAAAGGTGCATGCTGGGACGGGAGAGACTAGTGTTGACTTTCATTGAGCCTGCGGCTTTCTCAAAAGTTGTAGAGTTGAGCGAAAGCCAAATTGCAGAATTAAGTTGACAGCTGTGCTGTGGCCTTGAGGCATGACGAAGCTGCAGTGTGACGTGGTGGTCATTTTCTTTTTCTTGGGTAATAAAAGTAACGTACTTGCGAATTTTTGCCTCAGTTATCTTTGTGTATTTGTATGCTGCCGTTGAGATGTGTGCCCTGTATAATAGTTATGATAGCCTTCAGCCTCAATTTTCATGCACAGTGGGCGACATTTGCAAGAGAATGCTTTTGTTGTAGCTTCTTACAAATTTATCATGAGGTTTTAATTGCATTGCTCCGTTGCATATGCTAATGCTGTGTCATGTGCATTAAATGTTTTAATTTATGGGACAATAATCAAAGTTAATTACATTATGTTGGCTGGCATCCATGTCCAGTCACATTTGCTTCTTTCTGCGGAAGACTATTAGATGCTCCTAAACAAAGGAGTTTTATCACCTTGTTAATCCAACCGGTGTCCCAAACAGTCTTATCCAAAAGGTATGCAAACCTAGCCTTGCTCTGCTGAGAGAAAGAAGGCACAGAAACACTTTTATAAAAGCAAGCGTTTACAAGCTGTGATAAAGCAGGCAATCGAGAGGAGTTAAGTGGGTTTATATACTGACTGACTGTTTTCACTTAGTGAACACGTTTTTGAGAAGACTCACACCTTGAACTACAACGCTTCCTTCACCAATCCTGTAAGCCCACCCAGCCCTAGAGACGAAGTCTCTATGCATGTATCTGCAAATAAGGATTATCACCCTGCCCTTAAAGGGAACACGAACCATCTCCCTGTGCTTGTTCTCTAAGCCACACACAGCCCAGGCTCTGTATCATGGTCCACGTCACTTCATTATACCGAGACGTAGCATTAATAAAGGTTTACACGCCTGGGCTTTGCAGTCCACTAACATTATCCACAAATTCACAGAGTACCCGACCTTAATGCAAGGTGTGGTGGGAGTGAAAGGCTATGTACTCATAGCCATGAAGTAAAGGAGCAGAATATCTCTTTATGATGCAGGTCACAACCCATGGCTTCTGTAATGTTGAAAGCAAAATACATCTATTCATAGATTATATCTCAAGCCACTTAAAAGTGCTTGAGTTTTCTTTTCAAGTTTTGTCATTAGCTAAAGGTTGTAAAGTACTTTTAACCATCAGAGGCACGCAATTAGAGACAGCATCAACTCAAAATTCCTATTTTCTGTAACAATCATGAATCGTCACCAAAATCACAGTTCATATGTACGTACGTTCATTATACTTGTGATGTCCTTTTTTTTTTTTGGAGGGGTGGGCGCTGTCGGTGAATTCTTGCCAGGCATAGCCAATATGTCTTGCCTTTGGGACCTTATAAGTGTTTATTTAACAACAACAAGGGACCCCAATATTAGTCAGCAGGGACCTCGGGGAGCATACTTTTATCAAACAACATTGGTCCCCAACATAGGAAAATTTCAGAACAAAATAAAATATAGACAGAGTCAATCTATATTTAGCCTCTAAATGCCGTAGTGCCTCAGACAGTAGAGGCCGGATACGCACGCCAGGAAACGAGATCCTCTACCGACTAACCCGGTCCCCTGGCAGCCGACGTAAATTACAGATTACCGCGGCTCCCGCCGCCCGACTGTGGGTGGACGTGTTTGCTTCCGCTACCCTCGTATCCAGCCTCTACTGTCTGAGGCACTCCGGCATTTAGAGGCTAAATAACTTTAAGGCTTTTCATTGTAACTGTCCTGATGATGGACCCTGTGATTTACTAAGGGTCCGAAACGCCGTCGACTTTACAAGCACTGAAATCAAACTGTGATTACTATAGGATGTGTAGTGCTTAGTTGGAATACTCTGTACAGTTGTATTGTTGGTAGAGTAACTTGTTTTGCCTTATAAAGCCCTTGTTTGCTGTCTACATCAACCCTATGTACCTGCTCTGTTAGTGCTGGACACAGGCTTGTGGTCCACACTGGTTGACTGTTGGAAGGTACTTCGTGTGATTTGAATACATGAATTCTGAGTAAAATCTCTGAAAGACCACTGTCCGGCTGGACATGTCTCTCTAAATATAGATTGACTCGGTCTAAATTTTATTTTGTTCTTATAAGTGTTTAGCCATGCAACAGTTGATGTTGTTGCACCAAGGATATTGTGCTGCATAACTAAATACTTATAAGGTCCCAAAAGCGAGACCTATTGGCAATGCCAATGCTTGTTATGTCAAACCTACCAGATAGCGCAGGCTGTCTGGTAGCAAACTAACTATTATCAGTTTACCAAGACTTGCAGTGGGGTCAAATTCCATCCTTAGCTTACCATTGGTTGGCCTTACTGTCACTCTAATTTACATTCAAAGGCTTTTCTTGTCCATCATGTGTTTCTCCTTGTCCTGGAGCAAAGAAAGGCTCATCACTTGTGTCCTTACACATCTCATTTTTAGAGAACTACTTTTTTCTTTTTAGGTCGAGCAGACCTACCCTCAATGCGTGAGCATTGAAGGTGTCTGCTTCAGACCTATTGTGGCCCGTATTTAGGAATGTGGACAGCTACCAGACGCGCGCTTTGACGATGTCAGATTTCACCTCGGGAGCGCGCGTCTGAGCTGCGCTTGCGCGGAGCAAAGCCCTTGCTCACACACAGACACAGGCAGCCCCCACCCCTCTGCATGCACGCACGCACACACACACACACACACACAGGCGCGCGCATGCACATGCAGGCATACGGCACACATACAGGCACACTATCCCCTACCTCGCATTCTCTCTCAATAACACACAGTCATGCATGCTGGCTTGTCTAGAAAGACGCTACAACCTTGTGCAAAGCGCTGCAGCCAGCTGGTTATTAGTAAAGTAGCTGCCATGTCAGGAAAGGACTGCGGAAATGAGCTCGTGTTTTTTAACAAACTCGGCGGCATTGTAGAACTGGGGCTCAAACCTTGAATTCGAAGTAAAATTGTTGTAGTAACTGAATATCTATGTTTTAGACATTCACCAAGCATTTACAATTGAAAAAAAATGTTTTGCATTTTTCTGTTTTCTAATATTCACATATCATTACGTTTATTCCATTAAGCGCAACATTAACACATTCATATTCAATGCACATATCTGATTTAAGTTCTTAATTAATTCTGCTACTTATTTTACTTTACGATTTAAATTAAACATGGATTGTTTGCGCAAAAAGATCTCGCATTATTGTAAAGTCCTCATGCCGATCCCAGCGTAAGTGAGACATGGCGTCTAGAGCTGAGAGAGGAGCCTAACTGCAATCCGCGGGGAATCTTCGCCATCCTGTCTAGAAAGCATCCGGTTTTATTTTTCAAGAGAACAAGATCATTCTCCCAGCCAGTACCTTCCATGTTGACGAACTTGTTTGGGTTTTTGTTCTGCAGGAGTTTGGAGTGAAACAGGGCTATGGCTGTCCGTATTAACGTGGCTTCGGTGTCCGTGCCTCTTTGTTATCGCCATTGCTCTGATTGGTTGGTTGTTTATTCTCGGCATCGCTTTTTGTACATCTCCCGTTATTACAAAAAAAAAAACACAGCACTGCACAAGGACACCTTTAAATTCATTATGAGCTTTATTTGAATTCTGAGCAGCGAAAAGTACTGAATTTTAAGCCTACAAAAAAGTATAGCAACATGCCTGCTTCACATTTTTACATTTTCTCTCTTTCATTCTCCAGTTAATCCCTAAAAATGGTGCGCTACTCACTTGTTTATAGAGGGGACAGACCGCACCTCATGCAGTTTCCAGAGTATGCACCGGGTCTCAGTGGTTGGCAGGGGCTCTTCGTTTCAGCTGGCCCAATCCAAGTGCCATGAATTGGCAGATGAGGTGCTTGCTAACAAGTTTAAGCTTGTTCTCTCTGCCTTCTTCCCCCTCCCTCCCGCTGTCTCCTTCGTCCCTGTCTCTCATCCCTCTCTCTTGCACTCTCCCTCTCGTCGGCGCTCTGTCTCTATCCTCTCTCTATCTCTCTGTACCTTCTCCCTCTGTCTCCCCTTTCTTTTCCTCTCCATTCTCTCTTGCTGCTGAACCACCCCCTCTCCTCGGTCTCTCGGCGTGCTCCGTCTCCCTGCCTCTCTTGCCGCCCTGCCGGTCTCCTCTACAGCCGGCTGTCTTTGGCAGGTTACATGATCCTCCCCCGACAGTATTGTAATCATATACACTTGGAATTCAGAAACGCTTTCAGGGGTTTTGCTTAAGTCATAACAGTGTGCTGAATTATTTTTGTAAATGTGTGTTTTGAGAATTTGAGGGGAAGAAGCGTGTTTGCAGTGGCATAGGGCAGGAAAAAGAACGCGTTAGCACCCAATCAAATAGGTTATCGTATGTAATGAGAGGCGCTCTCACTAACTCGCAAAGTCGATATCCCACAACTAGCAGAGGTTTCGTGCTGAAGCTGAACCCAGGTTAACTTTGTTTCTTTTATTTGAGCAAACGATATGCTCATCCCACTATAATGGCAACCTTCCTTCCTTCCACGTTTGTCTATATCCCCACGGAATCTGGCAATGATGACTACTTTTATGGCTCTAAATCCCGTCCTTCTTCCATGGTGTTGTTCCTTCTGCCCCCCCGCCTCAAATTCTCATCTACGCTTTCTTCATGCTCACCATGATCTTCCTCCTCTGATCACATGCGCTCTTTTAACCTTTGTTCTTCCTTCCCTCCCCCTCTCAACACGTCTTCCTTCCCTAGTTCGCCTCATCACCCCAACCCTCTGCTTGTCACCCTTTCCAAAATACCACGAGCTGCCCTGACCTGCCAGGCAGGTCTCATTTGCAAAGCTCATTTTCGAGATAAAGTTAGCAATTAATTATGTTTTCACTTTTAAAAAGTGGTGACCACGCACGGACCGTGCATATTTTAGACATACAATTCAAATGAATGGGCCGCTCCCAGGTTTTAACTATATTACAGGATTAGTTTTAAAGTTTATTTTATGTCAATAAATATTTTTTCACTGAACTACAAACTACGGGTATTTTGGACCAATGGATGGAGGGTATGCATTTCTAAGGGGAGACATGGAGCGGATGGGCACCAAGGATGTCGTGTTACAATCCAGTGCATTCTGGGAGTAAAAGTGCAGAGGCATTGCGGTTCATATAACTGACCTAAATAACAGGAAAACATGGTCTATAAAAGAACATAGTTGTTAAGTTCTCAGTTTGCTTATGTGACATTTCCCTATTGGCAGAGCTTTAAGTGGGATGAAAAAACTGGGGGGCGGGTATCAAAGAGGCGTGTTCGATATAATGCAGGTCGTAGATTAGAAACACCTAAGCTAAAAATCTATGCTTAGCATAGTTTACCACTCTACTGGTATTTTGCTGCTCTGTCATTGCATCCAGACATATAATACAGGTATCATTACACCTACAATAAGCCTGGACTAATGGTTTTGTCGATGGGTATTAGTTGCATAAGATAAATAGGCAACAAATGTGGCTTCTTTGTATAGAATATTGGAAATGCTTCAATTATAAAATGATAAGACTGTGAAGGTACTATAACAAGTCTCTTTGTAGTTACATCAAAGGCAGTGGAGGGTGGAACTGCTGCAGAGTTCATATATTTTTTCACCCTGAGTGTGAGGGCAAAATTGGAAAGCCTATTATAAATAACAATAACAATAATATTTAAGTATTAATTATTATAAAAGCCATTGCTATAGGTGTCACACTTGCGAAAGTTATAACTATAGGCATTGTAAATGACAAAGATATTAATTTCGCTATTTTCAAAACCAACACGTAATAATAAATGTGTCATTTACAATACCAATAGCTCAAACTTTCCTAATGCGAGACCTATTGCATTGCAAATGCTTGTTGCATAAGCATTCCATGCACATGCTTTTTCTAGGGGCCTCCCTCATGTTCTTCTTCCACTCCACTTTTTGTTGCATTCTCTCTCCACTTTCTGAGTTGCTCTCTTTCTCCCCTGTGTGCTTCACTCTCCTGCACTCTGTATTGATCTCACCCGTGCGCTTCTCCCTTCACCCCAGTGTTTGCTTATCTTTGTGTTCCTCTCCCCCACTCTCTATGCTGTTCCCTCATTTGTGTGCTTCTTTTCACTTCCCGTCTTCACCAGGTACCCCAAACAGCTCCTCTACTGTCTACTTATTTTGTCCTGGTTCCGTAGCTGAGAGCTGTTCGTCTAGGCCTTGTGCACTAGTAGCACATTATATGATGTAGACTTAAGGGAAATTCTTTCAAACTTTAACTGCTTCAGCTTTTCTCACTCATTTTTGTGACACAATTTTTTTTACACCTTCCGTCACCAGAGATGCACATGCCCAGTTCAAAGGTGTACCACTGAATTACAGCTAAATTCCCCCTGAAGCTCCATATCCTCTTTTTTACTCTTTGCTTCCTGAGTAAAGTCCTAATTTATTACTTTGCTTCATCTCACTTAAGTTCTGCTCTGTATAAGAGGAACTGGTGTCCTGTTTTGAATAAACAAATATGTGCTTATTTTATATTGCCACACTCCTGCGTAAGCCTGTTCTCTGTAACAATTGTTATCTGTACTGTTGATTTTTACAAAGACTATTCCCATTTATTTTTGTAAATATGTATATGTATATATATATATATATATATATATAAAGTCGAAACAAAGGTTGCCCCTTGGTTGTCCCCTTGGAATAATGCAACACAGTAGGTAAGTTTGTTCTTAGCTTCAATGTGAGAGCTGCAGTGCCAGATATGGTGAAACAGCACCATATCTTTTTCAGGGAGGGGACCCCGATAGATCCGGCTCTGTCCTTCACACAGTCCTGCCCTGATGACCTTGAATGGTTTTTAAATATTGATTGTTTCAAATACCATTGTCCTGTCGGGCAATGTGTGGAAGTCTATTTCAGACATTTTGCAGATAAATGTTGTGTTTATGTCTTGTAACACTATGCAACATCCACAAAAATTCTCCTTTTATGAGAAATGGCAGTGGGTAGCAGATATTTGCAATAATATTAGTGAGCTGCTGCTGTCTTACAATATTGAAAACACACAACACAATCCCTGAATATTAGATGAAAACACATTGAACATTTGGACCAGTCTAGTCTGTCTGTGCAGTGTCAGTGACCTGGCCTCAGAGGGCTTGAAAAATCTGAAATTGGATCATAATTCAAAACTATTCTGAATAGGGCAACAAAAATATGCTTGGTCCATGGCCCCCAAAATCCTTAAGGTGCCTCTGTACCAGATATTTACCTCAATTTTACAAGTTCCTACTTTTTTCCCTGGGTGACAGTTTTCTGCAGTGCTTAATTTATGCAGGTGCTTTCCGGTGCTGAGCACCAGCACCTATTTCTCAGGTCCGGGTCTATTGAATTTTTCTCCCATGCACAGCCAGAACTGTGCACAGGCCATTACAGCCTCAGAGCAAGGCTTGTGCAGCTGTACATTCAGATTTGCTGCATGCTGCTAATGTGCATGCTTTGGTGCGCACCAGTGCCTGGTCTTCAGGGTGGGGGAAGGGCGGGTGTGTTGTGTCATGCGCAGTAAAAAATGCACGCACAATGAACTGGGAGCATAATTTCAGCTGCGCTAGCCAGCGGTCTGCGCTTTCCAGTTTAGCCAAAGCTGCAAGGTTAGGTGAGTCATGTGTGCGGTATTTTACACACAACTGTTATCCTACAGGTAACAGAATAGTGCTTGGCCGTGGGACACTATAGATAAACTCTTAGACAGCTGCACACGCTGGAAACTGACCAGTAACTGCCTGCTTCAGGAGCCCAGACAAGGCCTTGCAGCGTAAAAACAAAATGTGAAAACAGCTGAGGGTGGTCCGAAAGTGAAAACATTTCTTCCTGGAAGTCAGTGTTAGTACCTTGCTCCTACCTGTCCCAGTTCTGTCTCGAACCCTATCACACCTGTCCTCTCCCTTCTGCGATGGGCACTGTTGCAGCCAAATGCGCCTTGAAGAACACCTCCCATCCCTGCCACTGTGGCTGTGCCACACCGCTACCTCCAACAGTGCCCCTCTCTCCACAGTGGCCTTCTCCTGCTATCCTCGTGCCCCTCTTTCCACAGTGACTTTCTCACCTGTGTCTCAGTGCCACTCTGCTTACAGTCACCTTCCCCACTGTATCACAATGCACCTCCCTGCCACAACTCTCACTCACTCATGTTACAGTGCCCCTTGGCTCCTGCGCTTACTCTCACAGCACCCCTCCCCACCATCGCTTTGTATTAAAGCCTGCACTGGGCCCTGATTAGCCATACTTTAAGAGTTCGCACATGAGACCGCAAAGCTCTTCTCAGTCTTGGCCACTCAAACCAGAAGGCTTTCCCAATCCGCCCCAACCAGAGAGGGGATACACAGGGAATTTCTCAGCGTGGACCTGGAGAAAAATAGCATTGATTAAAAATTTGCTATCAGAGGGGCTAGGCTGTGTTGGGTGCTCTGTACCTCCCCCTACTCCCACAAGCCTGCTGAGACTATCGCCCTTCACCGTCTCTTCACCTCCAAAGAGCCATGTCCTGTAAACCCCTGCTGCATACTTACAGCCTTATGTCCCAGTTCGAGAGAGATCAGAGATGTGTCTAGTTTTAGTTTTGACTGTAGCACAGAGAGGTAATGTAGAACATGTACCATGCAGATGACAGAACTATATTTATGTGGATAGCTCAGCGGGTTTCTGTTTTTGTCACATACATCCTTTTGTTACTTGCTGATCATAAATTACAATCCTAAAATAGCACAGGCAGCAGACTCAGTTGAATGTGTTCTTTATTAGTTAAAACGTGTGTGTGGAAGCTGCCACGGCCCATAGAGGGAGTTCCGGTGGGGCAGAAAGGCGGGGCGGGGGCGGGGCAGGGTAGGGGGGTTCTAAAAACCGGAATATGGATAATTGGAGGTAAGTAAACAATTGAATAAATAAAACGAATTACGTAGCGCGCCCTTCATCGCAACATGCACCAATCACCCTGGAGGGACTCCAGGGACTTGGGCAGGTGTGTAGGTGTGAGGTGCCTGAGGTGTTTTTGTGAAGAGCCAGGCCTTTAGCTTCTTGAGGAACTCAGGTGGCTCAGATGTGTTAAGGCTTGTGGATGTGGGTGGAGACAATAAAGGGAAGTAGGTGGGGCCACTGGAGGGAGTGGGCAGAGCTGGGGAAGTGGGTGTGGCCTCTTTAAAAACTGAGAGGCATATTACCAACAAGTAGCGATATTTATCGCTAACTAGGCTTTGCAACGATTTTTTTATCGCTAAGCATCGCTGGAAATTATCGCTGAGATAACTTGCTATTAGCAACGTTTATCTCCAAAGCGATAATTTTTCCAGCGATAGCGTGAATATCGCTGAGAATACAACGATATTCACGCATTAGCGACGAAATGCTCTTAGCCATGTTATCCACCTCCAATTGGATAACATGGCTAAGAACTGGTCTGAGCAGGCGTTAGTTTTTGGCGATAGCGGGACTATTTGCCTTGCTAATAGGCGATAGCGACGTTAGCGACTGCTTTCAGTCGCTAACAGGTTGGGTACGCCAACTTTGCATGTCATTAGCGATAAATATCGCTGACATGCAAAGCGGGCCCCAAACCCCTCGCTATCGCCTAAAAGCTGTCGCTAACATCCGTTAGCGACAGCTTGCTAATAGAGCGGTAGAATTATCGCCGCTTAGCGGCCGAAAACGGCCGCTAAACCGGCAATAATTGCCTATCGCCCCCCTTGGTAATATGCTCCTGAGTACCTGCACTTCATAATTTACAAATTACTGCTTTTCTGTCTTTCTCCTTCTTTACCCTTTATTTGTTTTTCCCTCTCCTGCAGTCTGGAAATTCGATGAGGAAAAAAAGGCGCCAGTCCCCAAACACAGGAATGCCGGTGGCGCCCCAACGGCTCACAATAGGCACCAGGCATGTGTGCTTTCCACTTTGCTCTGCAATTACAATCTAAAACAAATGAGAAAGTAAATGTGTATCTAGCTTCCGCAGCGGTAGGTAGTCACAGATTTATTCCACTGAAAACGTCTTAGCTGATAGCACGCTCCAGGGGACTCCCAACTTTATTGCCTGGCAAAACTCCTTTGTGCCTCAAGGCTTCTTGTGAAATAAATGTTTGTTAAGTCAGGACCGGCCAGTGACATTAGCACATAGTGCTCGCTTTCCTTATTAGAATTGGAAGAATAGACTTGTATTTTAATCTATGCACCTTGCAAGATTGATTTACAGCTCGTGCAGATTATCGTCTTTTGTGCTCTTACCACTTGATATAAAATCTTGTTTTATATAATAACTATTATTAGGCGCGGAAATTTTTTTAATTAGGCCGGCAAAATTTCCCAACTTTACATTATACGAAATGTTTAGAAATTTTATATTATGCAATTTCACTCAACTTGTTGGAATGCAGATGACTCATTCCTACAGAAAATGACTCAACAAAAGACTTTCAGATGAAAACGAATCTTCTGCCAGTATGTCATGAGACTTTTTAATGACAAATGTATGCTCACGTGAAAAAAAGTCACAGAAGACAGCCGCAAACCACTTTCCAACTAAACACGTAACCTTGTGATTTTTTTAAAGGAATTAAAGAACTTTGTGCACCTATAATAACTTGTTTTTATACAATGTTTTATACCACACTTCTGCCTTTTTAAGAGTTGTAAATAGCAGGTGTTTATATTAACCATCTCAACTGTACTCAACTTTCCCACTCCAGGGGGATGAAAAGCTGATTCAGCCTTACATGGATTCGAACACGTGATCAGCAAATCACTGTATAACACAAAAAAAGCAAGCAAATAGTAATTTAGCAACTGTATGAATGGAAAACCTGGGCTCAAATCGCAGCTACTCAGTAAATAACCTTCAAAAAGGTAAATGCCAGCGCTCTTCTTAGGAGGCCACCGTTGCTTGCACCTTCCATTGCCCCTGCCACCGCTGCCAGTGCCATACCAATACAACTACCATTAATCAAATCCTACAAGTGTGACAATTCGGCTTGTTCCACCCACACCCGACTGTAAGAATGGTCTGGGCGACACGGATTTTTAAAATTTCTAATATATATTGCTTTAAAAATTAAATTAAACAGGTGAGCCAAACACTCTATTTTGCTCATCTCAAAATTAGACAAACAGTGCCATCATGTGGTGGACTGTCACGGGTGCTGGAGTTGAGAATTGAGTGCCCGGTGTCGAGCACTGCAAACTCCTGCTCAAATTAAGCACTGCAGCTATTTCACAGAGCCAAATGGTACGATCCTGGGAAACTCAATTCATCTCACTATGGCTCATTTTCTATAATTCTGAAATGTGAGGCCTATTAGGATGGCGGATGGACCTGCGTCCGCCCGCCACCCCCGAGGTGGAGGGACCGTCCGCAGGGGCAGCGGCGGTACCTCCATACCAATTAGGATGTGACCGCCACCCTGGCCGTCACATCCCGTATCTTTAACCTTGCGGCGGGTGCTGCTTGAAGCAGCACCCGCCGCAAGGTTAAAAATGCATGCTTTGCATTTACATGCACAAAGCGGCAGGCACCGCGCGGTGCCTGCCGCTTTGTGCATGTAAATGCAGGGGAGTACCATAGGTACCTCCCATGTGCACCCCCCACCCCCGACACCCTGGGGCCTGCAACGGGCCCCCAAACACAAAAGACCACATGCTTTTCCACGGCGGAAAAGCCGCCGTGGAAAAGCATGTTTCAGCCTGCATCCTAATGGCTGCGGTGTCTTGCAGACACCGCCACCATATTTGCCGCATACACCGCGGATCAGCGGCGGACGGACTTGCCATCCGCCGCTGATCCCACCGCCATCCTAATGTGGCGGTGGATGTTTCCAATGTCCGCGGCGGTGAATCCGCATCCTCCAGGCCGGCGGTGGCTTCCACCGGCCCGGAGGATGCGGATTCACCGCCATCCTAATCGGCCCCTTAGTTAGTACTAAGAACTGAAAGCACTATACAAAAAGTAAATCATTCATTTATACATCAAATGACTCTAACATTGATCTGTAAATTCGATCGTCCATTTCTACAGTGCTCAGCAAAAACATATTTGTGGCTCAACTCATACCAGTGCCAGGACATTCTTAAATAGTTTTAAGTGTATGGTTAGGATTTCTGAAGTGTTGTATGTCATTCTATGCATTGAGGCAATATAATATTGAAAATACAGACCGTTGTAAATGTAAAGATTTGAACTGTTGTGAACTTTAATGAGAGTTATCATTTTATTTGACTGTGTGTATATGATAATAATTGAGTTGACTCTGCTCATAGTTTGCCTCTTCTTTGTGGCTTATCCACCGTAGCATGTACTGCATGGAACTGATTTCCTACTGCCATGCAAAGCCCCCTACAACTTCCTGGGGCCAATATCAAGCTATAGAAACATACAATAAATGAACTATAATAAAATGAGTGGGAGGCTATGGCAGCCTCTATCGGTGTCTCCCAGTCCAGGCGGGTTTTTACAGGGGCCCGGTTTTTGTTGGCCAAGACCTTTTGCTTTTAATAAAAATGTATATACTATACGTACAGGGGATTTCGCCAGCCTTTTTCACACACTGGTCTGCTGTAGTGCCATTCACATTTTTCATCTGCCCACCACATCATACAGCGTTGGACAAAGGATCAGCCCATTTCAGACCTTGGCTTACTTGTGAGTGATGGCATTGTGCTCTTGCGCAATGTGCATACCTGCATAATAAGGAACTCCCTTTCGTGGCAGGGACTGTTGCAGTATGCACTTTTACATTACCAAACAGATATACATTTTGCCTTTAAGACACTGTTTGTTTAACTTAGGCGAATGAGCAGCAGATCCCTCAACACTGTTAATGGGCTGCCTGTGTGTCACATGTCTTCATCCCCCAAGGCCTGGTGGTCGGGTCCCACAGCGACCCTGCCAGGGGACTAAAACGTTTTTTTTTAATTTTCCCCAGAATCCGCTGAGGATCTGGGTGGGCAAGGTCCCAGGTAGGAATTTATTATCAACTATATCAGGGAAAGGGGCATAGGTGCGCCCCTCTCACATGTCGATTTTGGCCCCGGGGACCCATCCTTGGGTCCAGGCCATGATGTCAAAGGGGAGAAGGGGGGCACTTAGGGCCATCCCCAGGCTAATTTTGGCACAGGGGCTCCATCTCCCAGGGCGTGGCCACAAATTCAAGTGGTAGGGGGTACACATGGACCCCCTCTTGGAGCCAAATGGCCCTGGGGACTCCAGGGCCAGCTCAAGCTAAGTCCCGGGGTGCCCATGAAATATGCTTCTGCCTGCTGGGAGCAAACTTTTCATCTGTTTCCCTGCCTGCACTAAAGAGGGCAAAAAAACAAATTAAAATATTGCTCCCGCTCACAGGAGCAGCATTTGTAGCTGCTCCCTGCAGCCAGGAGCAATGCTGGTTCCTGCTGGAGGTGGTGAGCCGACTGGGAACACAGGGACCTTGGAGGAGATGGTGGGTGCCCTGGGTGATCACCAGGGCACCCACCCCTTATTGGCCAGGACTGAAATCAGCCTAAGCAGGAGTCACACGGCCCACATCCCTTATTAATTATAGTCGGGCCCCAGGGGATGTGGTCTGAGGGGGATTGTGTGCCGCTCTCCCTATTTAATCAGAAAGAGGGCCCCAGAGGGCTCTGGGGGATGGGGTCCCCAGGGCAAAGTTGGCCTGAGGAGGGGTGCTGCATGTCCCCCTCCCCTTTTATAATATGGTTCAGGCCCATGAGATGGGGTCCCTGGGGCCAGAAATCGGCCTGGGTGAGGTGTGCTGTGTGCCCCCTCCCCGTTTACAATAAGGCTGGGCCCCGGGAGATGGCAGCCTTGGGGCCCTTCTCCATAAAGCCAGCAGTGGGCCTCAGGGGACTTGTGTCCCCAGGGTAAAAAACGATCCAGAAATGGGGTCACATATCGCCCTCCCCTAAAAAATTTAACCAGCCCCAGGGGATTGGGTCTACAGGGCAACATTGGCTTGGGGAGGGGGGCTGGTGACCCCCTCCCTCTTTATAATATGGCCGGCTCCAGGATAAGGGGTCCCCGGGGCCAGAAATTGGCCCGGGGTTGGGCTGAGTGCACCCCTTCACATTTACAATATGGTCGGGAGATGGGACCCCTGGGGCTGAAATTGGCCAGCGGAGGTGGGCTGCGTGCCCCCTCCCTCATAAATCCAGTGGTGGTCCCCGGTTTAAGAGTCCCCGGGGCCAAAAAGGATACGGGGAGGGGTACCCCCTCCCTTGAAAACATGTGGGCGGCCCTGGGGGTTAGGTCCTCTGGGCCGAAATTAGCCTGCGGAAGGTGGGCTCAATGCCCCCCTCCCAGGCTGGCTGCCTTTTGGAGGTTGGCCTTCGGGCCTGGCCACGGCATGAGGTTGGCTATATGTGGGGGGGTTGGCTGCAGGGCCTGGCCGCAGGCTGTGCATGGCGGGGTGTTGGCTACATGCGGGGGATTGGCCGCATGGCCAGGCCATATGCCAGTACTTCTGGCCAACCCCCTGCCACATATGGCCCAAGGCTGTGCGCGGAGGTGGTTGGATTAATGTATGATAAGTAAAAATGAGTTTAAATGTAGAAATTCGCTGAAAAAAAACAAAGGTTAGAGGGGTGTTATAGTTAGTAAATTGAATTTAAAAAACCTTAGAAATTCACTAAAAAAACAAAGGGGAGAGGCGTTATAGTTAGGTTCAGATTTTACACTCATAAAACCATAGAAATTCAGCAGTCATAGTTTTACTTATCTCAAGAAACGTGCCCTAAGGTAACTGTAACTGGCGCCCTCACCATGAACTGCTAATTATCCCATGTTACATCAGTCATGACATCTTCTATGGCATCATTGATAATATCATTGCAGCATTTGCAAAAAAATTAGTGATGAGAAAACTGCGCATGGCGGGGCGCCAGTTATAATTACCATAGAAATCAAGGTATAGGTTCTTGAGATACGTACAACTATAACTGCTGAATTTCTATGGTTTTGTGTGCATAAAATCTAAACCTAACTAGAACGTCCCTGTAACTTTTGTTTTTTAGTGAATATATATATGAGCGCTGCATGATCGCGATTTAGGACCGCATAACATGCTACACCGACCATGTAGTGTATGTCTTAAAGTCTGACTGTAACAAACTGAACATTGGCAGTACGAATAACAGACTAAGGATTAGAATACGACAACATATGTGGGCCATAAGGAATGGAGACAAGAGTTACCCAATGACCTGCCATTTTGAGAACACGAAAATTGATTACTAACAGGTTTTAAGTTTTACGGGCTAAAACATGATAATGAACAGCCGAGGGGGCAAATGGGGGAAGGCGAGAAGAGTCCAGACTGATTGTAGTACTAAGCATGGAAGCCCCATGGAGTCACAACATGGACTCAGAGCTTCATGTGCACTTGAAATCTGGCCCAGAATGCAGGGAAGTGGAACATTATCCCCACCTGAGTCATAGTTGAACTGTTGCAGTGCAAAGATGACTGTTTTTGAGTGGACAATCAGTTACTTATCTGCCTTGTAATCTTGTTTTAACACAGCGCACTTTAATTCATATTGTTAATAACTAATTGAGGTCATAGGTCCTAAGCACCCATTTTGGTAGAATTGCATGTTCATTTGCATGTGATGTCTTAATTTCCATGATCCTCTGTGATCTACTCTACATGTAACATCTAACAACGAACCATTATGGATGGTATGAATTTATGACATCTCACCTTAGTTTCCAAAAGCCATGGCCCGATATCCATATTGCACATATATCAATCCAGCCGAACGAAGAGATTGTATGATACTCACGATGCCCACAGTTTAATCGTTAGATCACAACATGCCCTATTCAGATCTGAAAAATGCAGCTATGACATATTCTGATTAAGTACATGTCCAACCCAAGGATTGACTCTAGCACAGGTTATTTTATCCTAAGCTTGAAAGATTATTAACATCAATATCACATAAAGCTGGTGACACTTTATCCTGATCATATGGTTTATCAAATATATACCACTCTGTATGGGACGTCAAAAATGTGTTTTGCAATTATTATAGCATACACTATTTATAATCGGGACTGCGGAACTCGCTTCCATATTTTAAGTCAGCACGTATCACTTTATTTCTATCTTTAATCCACTTGTACGTGTTCTTTATACACTTGTATCAGGTCTGAATTATTCAAATAAAATTGCACAGTGCATGTGACACTTTGTGTTATTGACATGCCACTAGTTCAGACTTATGGAAAACTTTCAAGCTTCTTCTCCACCCCCTTTCAGTTATGCAAACACTGAAAATTGTGCATAAGAACATATGATCTGGTGGGCTGAACGTAAGAATATAGTGACTATATAATCATGTTCTGGATGTCATAGAGGTTTGATAGGCCCAGTAGAAGGCATCATGCCGAAACACGTTGGCGTAGAAATATTTTTCAAATTTGTAACTTTGCACGTATGAATGCATAGTTTGGAGACACCCTATGGGACTCCATGTGCATCTTTAAAATCACTGCAGCACCAGCAGTGAAGTCTTGTGAAGTTTGGTGCTACCGTGTTATGCGCCAATGGAGTGAGGAAGTATCTCTCTCTCTCTATCTCTCTCTCTCGATGTATATATATATATATATCCAACCATTTGCAGAACCAAATTTAGAAAGAGCCTTCCTGAGATAACATCATTTGCAGCAATTTTAATCACCAGTGACAGCGTACCAGCAAAGGAAATTCAGATAGGCAGAATAGGCATCCAATAAATAATTAAAAGCCAGACGTGTTTCAGGTAATGAGTCCTTTCATCAGTGGCTTGTTTGGAAGGCAAGGAGAAAACGATTTACAGGCACCTCCTGTTCTTAAACATCTCCCCGCCCGGTTAGTCTGTGCCAAAGTATAACCCCAGTGGGTGTGCGCTCACAGTACAGTGACGGCAATTATACAAGGCATGGACTTTGAGAAAGGTCACCATTTAGTCAAGGATACTTTGATTGGGAGAATCCGAACCCACAGGGGTTATACTTTGGCACAGACTACGTCTCCCAGGAGGCCGTGAGGCCACGCCCAACCGGGCGGGGAGATGTTTAAGAACAGGAGGTGCCTGTAAATCGTTTTCTCTTTGCCTTCCAAACAAGCCACTGATGAAAGGACTCATTACCTGAAACGCGTCTGGCTTTTAATTATTTATTGAATGCCTATCTGAATTTCCTTTGCTGGTACGCTGTCACTGATGATTTGATTAAAATTGCTGCAAATGATGTTGTCTCCGGAAGGCTCTTTCCAAATTTGGTTCTGCAAATGGTTGGAGAGATATATATCTACCTACGATCAATGTACAAGAATTTGTTTATATCAAGTTATTTGATAAACAAAACTTCTTTTATAATAAATATGTTTTTTTATTGAATATGGTTTTTTGATATAATTCATGTTATGTTTGGTATATGTGTAATTGAGGACAGAAAAGTTTCATATGCAGGTGTCTAGCTTTACAGGTCACATTCAAGCTCTTATTTAAGAACCACAGAAAGGAACCGTCTTTTTTGTCACAATATTTCCCAGTCCTTTCTGGGTCCATTAGGGAAAACTCTCTCTTTTTTCTAGTTTAACTCTCTTGCTCACTGTGCCACTGGATTCAAGCTAGCTTGGCTGATGAAGGGTAATACTCAGAAACCAGTCTCAAGTGATTCCGGTCCAGTAAGGACCTGGCTTGGCAATTCGGTCTAGAATGTTCCCATGAGGCACAGGGTCAAGACTGATTTGCATATGGCTCGATCTACACTGGGGTAGCGGAGTGAGCAAAAGAACAATGGATTTAACCCAGATCTCTTCACTGGGGATGAATGTATGATTGATTCAGCATTCTGTCCATCATTTGTTTGCGTAGCATCATACCAACCACAAGACACTAAAGTGCTTTTGTGACGGGTAGCAAGCTCCTGCATTGGTGGATTAGGTTGGGAGAGGATGGGTTTCTGATGTAGCCTATGTGGGAAGTGTTTCATTGGTGAGGGTAGTGAGCAGAATTGTGCTTTTATCCTGTTTAAGTCGAGTACCTATGGCGTGGAGGAAAGTAAAAGGGGTGAAAGATGGGGCGCCAGCGTATGGATAACGGCAAACTGTGTATTTATCTTGGCCATGTTAAACTTCAAGATTAATTGTGGGTAATAAATCTAAGAGTAATTCATGTTGGAGCCCAGATATTTAGGATTTTTTTCTTATTACCACATATTATTTTTGTGACTTCCACGTTTCCAAGTTAAATCTCTGAATGCCCCTTCTTTGCTCTGTAGAGGGCAGTATTCCTACAAATACAGACATGCATAGTTCTACATGCATTTATTGGTGAATAAAACACATTAAAATATACGTTTTTTTATCATCATTGGAATGCTATAACTTAACATCAGCTCCCTTGCTCTACCTCGTTTTATCCTTATTGTTATATTAATTATCATCTTTCATTTTTGCATTAATTAACTGGAGCGGAATCTCCACCCTGCATTTTTTTTTATATTTACTATTTGTTTTAATTTCAATTACGTCATATAACTCACCCTAATGGTTACCTTTGCTGTACCAATGTTTCTGTTTCTCCTGCAGTGCCTTTCCAGTACTACAGGGCCATAGCAGCAAGTTTCATCTAGCAGTGAGTACCATCTGACTGTTGTGCGACTCTCAAACCTATAGACGTCCAGTGGCGTAACTCAAACTGATGCCCCCCCCCTGTAAAATGCTAGGAGGAGATCTAGAGTCTCACATGTCTCAGGCATTGGTCTCAATGGGGATCCCCCCAGGAATGGTTGCCCCCCCCCCTTGCACCGCAAGAGCCTTTATCACGCCCCTGTAGCCTCCATCTAAACCCCTCTTACAGCCCTGCCAAGTTTCCCACATGCATGGGTGGTGTGCTGCTCCACTCAAGGTCACTCTTTGAATTCTGGGACTTGTAGCCTTGTTGATTCCATTATAAAACAGGAAAACAAGCCCCAGAATTCAAAGAAAAAACTTGAACTGGACTCACACATCACTCATGGACCTGGAGAACTTGGCAGCTATGCTATTATCAGTGCTTTAAACCCCCATGGTGTGAACAGTCCCCGCCCCCATCAAATCCGTCTGAAAAGGTTCCAAAAGACAAGTTGAGAACGTGAGGGCAGCTCCATGGTACTGTATGGTTCAAAGAGTTTGTGTCTGGAGTGTGGCCTATGGGCAGAGCCACTGGAATTATGCAATTGTGCAGCTGCAGTGTTTTTTTGGCTAGTTATGAATTATCTGAATTTGCCACACAATCCATCATCTGATGCATTGTCTGTAGATGTTAACAAAACTTTTTTTTCTAGCTCACAAAAGTTATTAAAAACGTAGCAACGTGTCACTGCCCAGTGCAAGGCCTTTTGCGAAGGCGGCCTTGTCTCCTTACTGTTGCTTATTGCTACATTGAGTGTTAAACTGGTACTAATGATGTGCAACCTATGCCAGACAGTGTTTAAGAAGTATGGAAATTACAAAATAATGAAGTAATACTATCACCAAATATGCTGCATTCCTCAGCATAATTTACCTTTTATGCAGCGTGATTTTGATTTATGTATTGGAATGTTTCCGGCTTAAATCTATCCAGTACACGTCAGCAACAGTGTGTTACACCCCAACACCCAATTATTTATTTATTTATAAAGTTTTATATAGCGCGGACAAGATAAAACAGGAGATAACAGGAGATGGATGAGGTGGTAAATAAACACCTATTTTTCTCGTCCAGCGCAAGTTCATCTCCTGTCCTGACTGGCACAGCCTGCCAACTTTACCAAATCAATAAAGCAATTAGTATTGAGTTGTACTAGAGCTAGTCTAGTCTAGTCTGGATATTTGTATTGCGCAGACATATCACATCCCGTGAGGGAGTCTCATGGCGCATGCGGACAATCCCAGAAAAAAGGTGAATGATCCTGTAAAGGAAAGCCTAGCTAAAAAGCCATGTTTTCAACAACTTTCGGAAACTCATGTGTTCGATCGTTGCACGGATATTTAGGGGAAGTTTGTTCCATAGGAGTGGTGCCATATGGGGAGAAGGCACGTCCACCATTTCTAGCTGTTTGTACTCTAGATGGCGTGAGTTGGAACTTAGAGCTAGATCTCAGTTCTCGTCTGGGCTGGTACCAAGTCAATTTTTGGTTCCAGTATTTTGGTCCAGTGCCGTGCATATGTTTATGCACCAGACACATGGTTTTAAAGATGGCTCTTTTTTTATAGGGAGCCAGTGTAGACTTTTTAGGCATGGCAGGGAAGGGGATCGTTTTGGAATTCCCAAAATCAGACGAGCAGCAGTGTTTTGAACAACTTGTAATTTCTTTATATGGCACTCATTTATGGCAAGCAAGAGGGAGTTGCCATAATCTAACCTATTTATTATGAGGCCCTGAACTAGAACTCTGCTTGCTTCTTTTGGTATCCATTTGAAAGCTCTTCGTATGCTTCGCATGATTCCAAAACAGGTCCCAACAGTGTGGTTTACATGGTCCTTTATGGATAATTTATTATCCATGTGGATTCCAAGGTTGCGGACGGATTCTTTTGGGACAGGACATTCCCCCATTTCCGGGGGCCACCAGTCCTGGGTCCAGTGTACACTGGCTTGACCGAATGTCATTATTTCAGATTTTGCACCATTCAGTTGTAGGTGGTTCAGACTCATCCAGTTTTTAACCTCTATCAAACATTTTTTGAAACGCTTTTTGGTATCGTTTATGTCATGGCCAAGGGTGACTAGTATTTGCGTGTCATCCACATATGATAACACGTCAAATCCATATGCCCTACTAAGATTGGCCAAAGGGGCCATATAAACATTAAAAAGCGAAGGGCTGAGGATAGAGCCCTGTGGCACACCCCTTGTAACTGGCCGTGTGCTGGCTAAGGTTTCATCTGTTTGCAGTGTGGTTGTTCGATTTGACAGATAGCTGATAAACCACCTTAAAACCTGCCCTTTGACACCATACTCCCACAGCCGTCTGACCAAGATGTGATGGGAGATGGTGTCAAAGGCAGCCGATAGGTCTAAAAGTACCAGAATGCATGACTGACGTTTGTCAAGGGCACATCTGATGTTGTCAGTAACCTCGATTACCTTAACTTTTAAAAAGATACTATCAACCCTTGGAGTTGGGGGCCAACACTTCCCCCATTGCATTACAGACACTGTTTCTAGTCCTAACCTTTTAACCTCCATATCAATACTACCAAGTGTATTAGTCCAATGAGTTCAAAGGAAGCAAACCAAGACAGCAACGCCCAAAATGCATTAGGTTGTCACATTATGCCGTGGACTGGAATCAATGCCACAGTGACATGAAGTTATGTGACCTCCTATTCCCAGTAGGGACGATAACTTTTCAAATGGAAAGTAGGTGGCCTTCCCCGCAGGGCAGGTGTGCTTTTGAAGGGCAGGTGCCAGCACATCTCAGTAAAGGGGCTGTACAAGCCCCAAACCCCAGTAGAACAGTTATACTTCAGTGGAGCAGAACTAGCCGTTCTCAGAAAATATATTATACTTTTAAACTCTGCTCTAGGTTTCATCTGTTTGCAGTGTGGTTGTTCGATTTGACAGATAGCTGATAAACCACCTTAAAACCTGCTCTTTGACACCATACTCCCACAGCCGTCTGACCAAGATGTGATGGGAGATGGTGTCAAAGGCAGCCGATAGGTCTAAAAGTACCAGAATGCATGAGAGCTCTTTTTGTTCACTCATTTCCTGTTGGATGGTCATTCGATAAACAATGCAAAGGTATTGTGAAGAAATGCGTCAGCTGGTTACCAAATAGTTGCAATACTCAGACTTTCTAATAATAGATATACTCACACCACTGGAATCAAGAGACGTGCGAGCTAACCCGGACGTCAGCATTTTGTCTGATCGTGGGCCCACCACAGATTCTCACGCTTGAATTCGATTGTCTGCCAAATACAGAAGTACTTACAAACATGCTGTTAGTTAGATGACTTAGCGCAGTCAGATTTAGAATTTCACCAGAAGTCCAAGCCTCCCACACAGTGTAGGCCAGGGCCGGACTGGCTGTAGCAGATATCGGGAATTTCCCCAGAAGGCTGGAAGGAGGGGGGCTAGTTTTGCAGCAGTGGTGGCTGGTTTTGTTACAGGGGGGTAGAGGGGTTGCAGCAGCGCTGCAATATCGGCCCCCAGTAACAAAAGCAGCAGTGCTTCACAATTGCACCCCGCCTTGCTAGTCCAACACAAATTGCCAGGGCTGTTTGGGGTTCCCTGGTGCAGGAAGAGGTTCCAGTGGTTTAGTGAGGCCAATTAAAGGTACAGCAGCCAACATGTAGGCGTGCTAGGAAGTGCTGGTAGTAAAGTACTTTTACTGTCCTATGAGGAGCTGAGCAGCCCTGCTGGGACGTGCTGGTACTCTCCCAGGATTGGTAAGCTCTATTAGGAGTTGAACACCCTGCTCGGAAGTGCTGGTACTGTCCCTAAAGTTTAAAAGTATAATATATTTTCTGAGAACGGCTAGTGCTGCTCCACTGAAGTATAACTGTTCTACTGGGGTTTGGGGCTTGTACAGCCCCTGAACTGAGATGTGCTGGCACCTGCCCTTCAAAAGCACACCTGTCCTGCGGGGAAGGCCACCTACTTTCCATTTGAAAAGTTATCGTCCCTACTGGGAATAGGAGGTCACATAACTTCATGTCACTGTGGCATTGATTCCAGTCCACGGCATAATGTGACAACCTAATGCATTTTGGGCGTTGCTGTCTTGGTTTGCTTCCTTTGAACTCATTGGACTAATACACTTGATAGTATTGATTTGGAGGTTAAAAGGTTAGGACTAGAAACAGTGTCTGTAATGCAATGGGGGAAGTGTTGGCCCCCAACTCCAAGGGTTGATAGTATCTTTTTAAAAGTTAAGGTGCTGTCATGTGTGGCAGGGCTTTATATGATAATGTTACATGCAAGACATACCTGATTCCATGTAAACATGAGCGCATCTAATGATAGCTAAGACGTATTAAGCATAGGGCCTATAAAAGCAAACTGTTTCCACAGGTGTGTGCTTGATCACCATGTTTTCACTTCATTAATGCCTTATTTTCTGAAGAACTAATTGCATAATGACGTGTTTTAGCCATCATATTGGTAATTAATTTTAATATTGTTTTTGTTTCAGTTTTTCCGTTGATTCAAATTCGTAAACAAGAGTGAAGCAGGTGGTAGATGAGGATTTTTAACCTCCTGACAGAGTGTTGCTAACTACAAAATCTGAGGACTCCTTCAACAAAGAAAAATGTGTCATATGCCAAGCTAATCCGAAAGAAAAGCTAACATCAACTGCGGCTGGACAGAAGAGAGTTTGAGATGCTGCGAAAAAACGGCAAGACAAAGTTCACAAAAGATTGAACTGATGGGTGAAGAGGATCAAATTTGTTATCATTGTAACAAGTGCTACAAGTCATATACAATGGAAAAAAGCCTGGAAAAAATGTGTCACAAAATAGCAGAAACCAGTGAATCACAACAAGAATCTGAGTCTTCCCACAAAGCGATGACAACCAAACTTAATGCCCATCCACAAGATTGATGGCTGTCCCTCATCCACCTCCAACAACTTATCAGAAAACAGAGGGTCTTCAATGTGTTATCTGTGGTTTAGCCAGAACAAGGGGCAAGGGCGTGTAGGCAGGGCCAGCTCTAGGGCGGTGCAATCGGTGTCACCGCACCAGGTGCTGACTTTGGGTGAGGGCGTAATTTCTGCAAGTATGTTATCATTTTAAAAGCGGCGTCCTGGCCTCCAGCAATTCTCAGCAATCCATTAAAATGTCAAGATAACTCTGGTGATTAGTCGACTTCCTGGAAAGAGACCAGAGGTTTGTCTAGTGGACGTATTGACTCATCCTAAAGTAGCGCAAAATGTTAAAATACCTGCTGCTAAGAATGTGTACTATGCAGATAACAAAGTGCATATAATGTAAATAGGTCAGTGCGTTACTGCTTCTGTAAGAAAGCTCATTTTGTTACCTGTCGTTTATAAGTCAAAATCCTAATATAGAACATTGAGCTATTAACTGTTCTCAAAGAGCTACATGCAAACTGCAAAGCATATAGTTAGAGCTATATGTTTTTTTTGCCAAGTCTTTCATTATCCTAATTTTCCAAAAGGGTTCATTTGGGTAGAAAACAATTCTTATTATTAAAGAGAACCCCTAAGAATGATGTTGTGTTTTAAATTCTGAATTTGTGCCTTTCGAGAATATGGGCTCTTAAGCTATATTGCCTACCAGTATCGCTGAATAGTCACTCCTACACTACACCTTGTAGTCCTGTCTGATGTAACATTTGATATACACTGATTTACACATATATGATTGTCTCTGTGCAATGTGTGTGTGATGTAAAGTGCTCTGACACCTTACACTGGTATGAGTGGTGGTATAAAACCTAATGCATCTGAGAGACAGTGGTTATGGAGACTTGAGGGACAATGTTAAACGGTGCTAGTGAGGGAATCTGTGGCAGCGGTGGTCATTGGGAGGGCACCACCAGTGTTAAAGCCTGCCCTGTGTGTACAGAAGCAAAAGGGGTGAAGGATCAGGCACTAGCGTATGGATATACGGTTCTGTGGATGCATCTCCTTCATTTTTCACTTTGCGATTAATAGTGGGTGATTCATCTAGGAATTATTAATGTTGGGAGCCCTGATATTTAGGAATCTTCTATTAATTCAGCATATTATGTTTGGGACTTCCAAGTTTAATCTTTTAATATCCCTTCTTGGCTCTGTAGAGGGCAGTATTCCTTCAAATAAAGACATGCATAGTTCTGAATGCATTTATTGGTGAAAAAACACATTAAATATAAATATTTGGTTTTTTATCATTGTCTGGGGTGCTATAACTAAACATTACCTCCCTTTCTTTACCCCCTTTTTATCCTTATTGTTTTATTAATTATCGCCTACAATTTTTTGCATTAATTTAAGGGAGAGGTTTTTTTTGTTTTTACTATTTGTTTTTATTTTAATCAAATTAACTTCCCATATGCTTACTTTTGCTATACCAATATTTCTGTTTCTCCAGCAGTGCCTTTCCAGTAGTACAGGGCCATAGCAGCAAGTTTCAGTCAGCAGTGAGTACCATTTTACTGTTGTGGGACCCTCAAAAGCATAGGGATCCAGTAGGGTAACTCAAACTGATGCCCTTCCCCCTGCAAAATGTTAGGAGGAGATCTAGAGTCTCCCATGTCACACAGATATTCATTGGCATTGGACTCAATGGGGGTCCCTCCAGGAAGGGTTGGGCCCACTTGCACTGCAGGGATCTTTATTAAGCCCCTGTAGCCTTCACATAAACTCCTCTTACAGCCCTGCCAAGTTTACGAGGTTCAGGCGTGGTGTGCTGCTTCAGTCTAGGTTATTTTCTTTGGATTCTGGGACTTTTAGTCTTGTTGATTCCATTATAAAACAGGACTACAAGCCCCAGAATTCAAAGAAAAAAGCCTGTACTGGACCAGCACATCAAGTATGGACCTGGGGAACTTGCCAGCTATGCTATTATCAGTGCTCTAAACCGCCCATAGTGTGAACAATCCCCACCCCTTCCAAGCTGTCTGAAAAGGCACCAAAAGACCAGATGAGAACGTGAGGGCAGCTCCATGGGATTGTATGGTTCGAACAGTTTGTGCCTGGAGTCTGGCATATGGGCAGAGCCTCGTGAATTATGCAACCGTGCAGCTGCAGTTTTTTTTGTATAGTTATGAATTAGCCGCATTTGCCACATAATCTATCATCTGATGCAAAGGCTGCAGACTTAAACAAAAAAATTGTTTCTAGCTCACATTGTTCAAAAGTTACTAAAAACACAGCAACGTGTTGCCGCACAATGAAAGGCCCTAAGCGAAGGTTGACCTGTCACCTTTCTGTTGCTTATTGCTACATTTAAGTGTTAAACTGGTACTAATGATGTGCAACCTATGCCAGATAGTGTTAACAAGTATGGAAATTACAAAATAATAAAGTAATGCTATCACAAAATATGCTGCATTCCTCAACATAATTAGCCTTTTGTTGCAGCGTAATTTAGATGTATGTATTGGAATGTTTCTGGCTAAAATCTGTCAAGTAAATGTCAGCAACAGTATGTTATACCTCAAGACTAATTAATACGGGAGAGAACAGGGGAGGGATGGGATGGGAAATAAACACCCACTTTTCTCGCCCTGCACAACTTAAAATCCTATCCTGACTGGCACTGCCTGCCAATTTTCCAAGATCAATAAAACGATTACTATTGAGTTGGACCAAACTCCTTTTGTTTACTCATTTCCTGTTGGATGGTCATACGATAAACAATGCAAAGGTATTGTGAAGCAATGAGTCAGCTGGTTACTAAATAGATGAAATAGACTTTCTAATAATAGATATACTGACACCACTGGAATCAAGAGACGTACGTGCTAACCCTGGCGTCAGCATTTTGTATGATCGTGGCACACCACAGGTTCACTTCTCACGCTTGGATTCTATTGTCTGCCAAATACAGAGGTACTTACAAAGATGCTGTTAATCAGTCTGATGACTTAGCGCAGTCAGATTTTGAATTTCACCAGAAGTCCAATTCTCCTACAGGGAGCATGCCTGAGTCGGAATGGCAGTAGCAGACATTGGGCGTTTCCCCGGGAGGCTGGAAGGATGGTAGCCAGTTTTGCAGGAGTGGGGACCGGTTTTGTTACGGTGGGTGAGAGGGGGGTAGCAGCAGTGCTGCAATATCGTCCTCCAGTAACAAACGCAGCAGTGCTTCACAATTGCACCCTCCTATCCCCTTGCTAGTCCAACAAAATTTCCAATGTTGTTTTGTGTTCCCTGTGGTTCAGTGAGGCCCATTAAAGGTACAGCAGCCAACATGCAGATGTGCTAGGAAGTGCTGGTACTAAAGTACATTTACTGTGCTATGAGGAGCTGAGCACCCTACTGGGAAGTGCTGGTACTGTCCCTAAAGTTTGAAAGTATAATATATTTTCTGAGAACGGCTGGTGCAGCTCCACTGAAGTATAACTGTTCTACTGGGAACTGAGGTTAAGGGCTTGTGCTGGCACTAGCCCTTCGAAAGCACACCTGCCCTGCGGGGAAGGCCACCTACTTTCCATTTGAAAAGCTATCGTCCCTACTGTGAATAGGAGGTCACATAACTTCATGTCACTGTGGCATTGATTCCAGTCCATGGTATCATGTGACAACCTAATGCATTTTGGGCGTTGCTGTCTTGGTTTGCTTCCTTTGAACTCATTGGACTAATACACTTGGTAGTATTGATTTGTAGTTTAAAAGAGCAGGACTAGAAACAGTGTCTATAATGCAATGGGGGGAAGTGTTGGCCCCTAGATCCAAGGGTTGATAGTATCTTTTTAAAAGTTAAGGTGCTGTCATATGTGGCCGGGCTTTCATATGATAATGATACATGCAAGACATACCTGATTCCATGTAAACATGAGCGCATCTAATAATAGCAAATGCATGTATTAAGCACAGGGCCTAGAAAAGCAAACTGTTTCAACAAGTGTGTGCTTGATCACCATATTTCCACTTTATTAATGCTATATTTTCTGAAGAAAACATTCTAACTAATTGCATAACGATGTGTTTTAGCCATCATATTGGGAATTTATTTTAGTATTGTTTTTGTTTCATGTTTTGATTCAAATTTATAAACATGAATGAAGCAGGTGGCAGCAGAGGATCTTCACCTCCTGACAGAGTTTTTCTAACTACAACATTTGAGGACTCCTTCAACAAAGAAAAATGTGTCATATGCCAAATTTATCCAAAAAAAAGCTAACATCAATTGCAGCTGGACAGAAGAGAGTTTGAGATGCTGCAGAAATATGGCAAAGCAAAGTTCACAAAAGATTGAACTGATGGGTGAAGAGGATCAATTTTTTTTATAATTGTAACAAGCGCTACAAGTTACATACAAAGGAAAGAATCCTAGAAAGATTTGTCAAAAAATAGCAGAAACTAGAAAGATTTGTCAAAAAATAGCAGAAACAAGCGAATCACAACAAGAATCTGAGTCTTCTTACAAAACGATGACAACCAACCCCAATGTTTTGTCAAAGAGGAAGGAATTGACGAAAGTACAGAGTATGTGAGTCTCAAAGGGCAAACATGATTTTATTTGCAGCTAGTATCTTCTAAAATGACGTTTTCAGCCGAATAGCTGGTCTAAACAGTGAGGTGAATGCATTTGCAGCAGATCTGTATGCCCACCCAAACTGCATGCATGCATTCATTCGGAAATCACAACAAGAATCCGAGTCTTCTGAAAAGCGATGACAACCAACCCAATGTTTTATCAGAGAGAAAGGAATTGGCGAAAGAACTAAGTACAGAGTATGTGAGTCTCAAAGGGCAAACATGATTTTATTTGTAGCTTATATCTTCCAAAATGAAGTTTTCAGTTGAGTAGCTGATCTAAACAGTGAGGTGAATGTATTTGCAGCAGATCTGTATGCCCACCCGAACTGCATGCATGCATTCATTCGGAAATATGAGTTTACAATGAGCTCCCTGCAGCAACTTAACCGCCAACCTTCAGTTAGGTTTGCACTCTTTGAAAAAGCAAATTAAGTTTTAAAGCCACTATTGAGTTCTATCTACAGGTTCTCACACACAGTGAGATCAGAGAAATAATGGTCAACATTGATTAAATTGTACTAATCCATAATGATGAAATTAGGATTTTTCTGGTGAGAATGTACAATGACAGAATTCGTTTTTGTCAGTCTATCAAAAAGAATGAGCCACTTATGGTGTTGTCAGCTGATTTGACTCCTGAAGTTCTTGCTGCCAAAATAATATCACAGGATGCAGTAAAATCAGCACAAACCATTTTAAGAAATGTCCCGAAAGATTAAAATTTTGGACTTAATGACAAATTTTGTGATGCACCATAGCTCCGCAAATAATGGTAGTCAACAAGAATGCCTGATGTTGTCTTTACATTTTTTACATCATAGTTTAATATCAGCAAAGCAAAACTGTTACAACTAAAGTTCTTGAATTTGGAACAGAAGTCAACAACATTGATGAAGGCTTTGAAGATACAAGCTAAAAAGTGTAAAACAATCCCATGAACCAACAGTTTATGCTGTGCAAAAATACTGTCTATTCCAAATCATGTTTTATGAATAACATCACGGCAAAAAGAAAACTCTGCTACACATGATGATTGCCCACGCAATCTATGACAAGTGTAAAAGTAGAGAGTTAATAACTTCAATGAATAGGATTGGTGTATCAACAAGTTATAATGACATAGTACAGACCAGGAACTTGTTAGCAGTTCATGCTGTAAACTCTTGTGAATCCGACAGCACCCCACTTCCAAGTCACTTTACCAGGAATGGATGTACAATTGCCGATCTTGATAATTTTGATTTTGAAAACAGCTCTTCTTTGTCTGGAACATTTAGCACACATGGTATTGCCATGGCGCTTTTTCAAGACTGTACCAATGAAGTAGCTGGAAAACAAGCTGTGTCAGCAGTAGACATAAACAACTGAAGCTGCAAACTTATAACCCAACTGCCTTAGCAACGTGTACAAAATCACTACAAGTTATCAACATGTCCCAGTCTACCATAAAGTTCCAAAGTGGCTGGGACATGGATCTTCTTCTAAATAATGCTGCGCTCTGCAGCAAAGCTCATTTAATTGAATGTATTATATTGCTTATTCGGTGCGGACTGAAGGATGACAAAAAGCCAGTCCCTCCGTGGGTTGGAATTGATGCTCTGATCTCTCACTTTTCAGAAATGGCGTCCCGTAGTTATGCACGTCGCAAGTAGCAACAGAACGAGTTTATCAAGCTCCCGATTGTCATCTTTCCCCTCACGCACTCCCTTGTTCTTCCATATCTTGAACATATAACTGGAGCCGCACTTGCCTTTCCACTCTTAGTGCCTTTTGCTGAAATACATAGCCATAATTCACATGGTCAGCAAGCCACTGTCCTCTATCCCGAGGGCCTACAGTGACCATCAGTCCGTTAGCAAACAGAGTTTTGACGTAACATATGAAGTCTTCTTAATTAGAATCAGAGGACACCTTGTCAATTGGAGAGGCAGGAATATTCCATAGCTTTCTTGCACATACCGTGTTCTGGGAGTCTGCATTTAGTCTGACCCACGTGTCCAGTAAGATCTGCGAGTCTAGTGCTGATATCCCGGCAAGGTTGGAATTATAGTATACAACAGATTTGATATTAGGAAATCTAGTTCATCCCTGACATATTTTTTGTGGCCCTCCTGATGAAGGCACACCTTGTGCCGAAACGCGCGTTGAGAACTTTCATCACCCAGCCACACCATATCAGTTTTGATGCTATTCTGTCTGTTTTCCATCTATGCTGTTATTTCACTTGTACATGTCTTAGTATAATTCAAATACTTTTTTTGTGAATAACCACTCACCTATTGTTACTCATGGTGATTACATTGTATCAAATGTATTACACATCAATGTGGTTAAATACATATATTATGTGTTTTTTATTATGTGCTCCTTTTTAAAAGAATTTTTTTTTCAATAAAAGAATTGCAATGTTTTAAAATTTGTCCGCACTGAGCTTGGATTATCGCCCATTTATCTGGTTATGTTACGGTTAATATAAATTGCATTCCAGTAACTGCCGAGGAATTTTTACGCATTGTAGTATTACTCTGTCCTAGGAGTTCCACAAAACATTACAGGGGGTCCTTGATACTTTCCTGATCTCTCAGAATACCATCCCACTGAATAAGGTTGGGATTTTACCAGTAATACCATCTCCAGTCACAAACTGCGCAACAGTATACACAGCTCTAAAACATTTCCAAAATGTGTGTGCTCAGCTTGAAGATCAGCTTATCTTGCCAATTTTTTGCAATGAAGGTGTTATCCGTATTGTAGCTGACATTTTTATGAACAATCCAGTAGAATTTGATGATCTTTATCCAATGATGTGTGTTTTACCATGACAAAAGTTGTGTTGAGGGTACAGGAAGTTATCTCAGTGAATGTCGCATAGACAATGCACTTATTGAGGCTGAAATCTTTGGAAGCAAAACTGTCCAGTCAGCATTGAGTGGAACTCATTATGTTTCTTCATTACATGGTATGCTCATTATATCTGAGGCTATAGAAACACTGCATTGAAATCCTTTCTGGAATAAGAATGACAAAGTAGGTTTTGCATGTCTTATCTCAGAAATGAACAAGGCACAGGGTGCACTTCATTCAAAAGACATAATGGAAAGCCAGGCAATGTTCAATACACTCAGTTCAAAATCAGAAAACCAGGTTTATCGAGTTTGTTAAAGAATTTGAAGAAAAATCTGACTTTGCAAGTGCTGGTGAAATGTTTTACAAATGATAACTCTTCTGAACAATGTGGTGCCTGCTGATCTAGAAGGTGATTGGGAGCTGCACATGAAGACAGTGGAGTCAAGGATTTCTGTGTTTTGTAAATTTGATTGCATAAACTACCTGAGCAATGAGCTCTAGTATTTGGAAAGAGTGAAGAAGCTAGAGTTGGAAAAACCAAACCGCTACAGAAAATTAATCCAAGACATTTTGTGGTGAAAGATATAGAAGGAAGGTTCAATGCTGTGGCTCCAGATATGAAAGTGGAACAGACGATCCAGAGATCCCATAAAAGCTCCAAGGGAACTGTTGCTCAGACACGTAAAAGTGAATATGTTGCTCAAAGGCAACTAGTTTACCATGAACAGCTTTCTATTTGCGATGTTTTCAGAGAGATGGCAAATTCAAAATGAATGGACCATCGTGAAACTGCTCCTTACCACAACAGTGTGGCAAAGAGAGGGGGGACATTTTAATAAACATGTTGACAGCCTTCTTCATTTCATGCAGCAGCAAGGAAACCCCTTTGAAATAACTGAGCCTGTGCGATTGCACAACTTCTTGACCAAACAATATGTGGATCACGCACTAGATGTCCTGGAACATGGATTACAACTGTGCGCAGAACTGCTGCAGGAAAGATTTTGTTGTAATTAAAGGAAGTCCATGTCAGGTATATATCACACGCTGGTTTTAATAAAGCTTAGTTCCAAGTTCAGGTTCAAGTAAATAAGTTAAGATGATAACAAATACCCCACCAGGAGCAGTCTCCCTGCTGCTCAGCCTGCATCCACCAACTGCCACTCCACGCATCTCCAGACCCCCAGGCATCCCATGACATCACACACATCCAACATTCCAAACATCATCAAGTACACAAGCACTCACTCTGGCTGAGCAGTAGGGAAGAGACAAGTAGGTTATAACATACCCCCCTTCCTTGGGGAAAGTAAAAACAGAAATGATGCACAAGAGTATGAACACCATTAAATACATTACATAAGAAGTGATGGAAACAACTCACAATATGCATGCATACAATTGAAATGATGTAGATAAATGAAAAACATCATTAAATATAAGACATCAGAAATAATGAAATTATTTCACCAATACATGCATGAAAATTATGGAATTGACCAAATACAAAAATAAAACACTAAAAGAGACTAACCCCCATTCCCCAATAAACACACTAATGGAGATTAACCCCATCCCACTCCCCTAAGGGAAACAAAACACACCTCACCAAACATACAGCACTGGGGCTCTCACCACCCCACAAACTCTCCACCGTAGGGCACTATCCACCCTAAAAACAAGCACTGGGGTACTCAACACCCCACAAACTCACCACCATTGGGCACAACTAACCCTAAAAAACAAGCACCGGGGTACTCACCACCCCACAAACTTACCACCATAGGGCACTATCCACCCTAAAAAACAAGCACCAGGGTACTCACCACCCCACAAACTTACCACCATAGGGCACTATCCACCCTAAAAAACAAGCACTGGGGTACTCACCACCCCACAACCTCACCACCATAGGGCACTATCCACCCTAAAAACAAGCACTGGGGTACTCACCACCCCCACAAACTCACCCCATAGGGCTCTCACCACCCTAAAATAACAACACCAGGACACTGACCACCTCCAAAACTCACCACCGTAAGGCACTATCCACCCTAAAAACAAGCACTGGGGTACTAACCACCCCAAAAACTCACCACCGTAGGGCACTAACCACCCCAAATTGGTGCAGAAATAAACTACACCAGTACACTCAGGACCAACTACTCACAAATAAATGAGACACAAACCACTCCAAAATACACAGCACTGGGAAACTCTCCACCCCACCAACTCACTACCGTAGGGCACTCACCACCCTAAAATAAAGTGCATTGGACACAAACCACCCCAGGAACTAACAAATGACCTCAGGACAGGATACACCATCACCAAGACCTCCCCTAAGATGACTGCACAGTGCAATATACACTAATACAGACCTTAGATACAAACAATGACCAAGAACCCACACCCACACACACACAACGAGACGAGCATTAAATTGACCAGCAATATAATGTAAGAGAAAGGCCTGTGTTCCGGAGAGCGGTCTCACACCGAGGTCTCCAATGAAGTAATAATCTCTGTCCTTAACCAACAAGAAGCTGTATTTTCCACTAAAACAAACTACTCCCAAAATCTCACAAGCATATGGCACTGACCAGCCTAAAGTACTCCGCACTGGGGCACTTACTACCCCACAGACTCATCACCATTCGCAAAAGTGAAAGTGATACACCAGCAAATTAACACAACTGACCACCCTGCAACCACCCAAAAATGAACTTTACATGGGCACACACTATCTTGCACATGCTAAAAGTTCATGACCGCTGGTGAGCGATCTCTCACCCGATGTCTCTTCAGAGGGTTCAAGCTGCACAGGTTCAAGCTGCACAGGGAACAGATGTGGTGTAGCGTAGACAAACCTGTGGAGCACTGAGACTGGACAGTGCCTTTCAACTGCAGTGCCGAAACTTTATTCAGAGAAAACGACTGGAGCACAGTCACAAGTCCAATTTCCATCTTCATCAATATGCTCGAAGTCCTTACTAAAGATAAACCAAAGTTGACAGCAAAATAAAACTCTACTTGGATTCCAGAAGCAGATTTACAGAGTATCGTTAATGTCCCCACTGCAAACGCTGACCGTGGATATAGCGCGCTTCGATGACAAGTAATTACTAGACTGAAAAAACGGGAAGTTGAAAAGTCATACCAAACTCTTGCACTGGTGATTTTACTCCTTGTCACAGAGGATTTCGACGCTCACGAAACTCTGCAGGATTGAGTCACTGCCAGACAGCTGCTTTTTGCCCACATGATAAATACCCCACCAGGAGCAGCCTCCCTGCTGCTCAGCCTGCATCCACCAACTGCCACTCCACACATCTCCAGACTCCCAGGCATCCCATGACATCACACACATCCAACATTCCAAACATCATCAAGTACACAAGCACTCACTCTGGCTGAGCAGTAGGGAAGAGACAAGTAAGTTATAACATATTTGTATTGAAAGAGAAAATGCTGTTTGATATAATCACTAAAGCGAAACTTCCACGCTTTAATTGCCATAGTAAGAGTTTTGTCCAACCAGCCACTACAGAACAGGTTACAAATAAGCAACTTTAGCACGCACATGAAGAGATGGATGTAGCAAAAGAAAAGAGTGAATTTATCATGGACATTCTCTCGCATGATCTAATTCCAACAAACGCATTATTTGATGGAGATGCTTCAACCAAACCAGTAAAGCACAAACTCGTACAAGAGCCTAAAAAAAACCTTTCACCTGAAGCATTTCAATCCGAAAAGGTGTCCTCATGGTAAACTGCTGTTGTTGTGGACCATAAGTCACAATTGTGAATGGTCAAGATTTCATCCAAGCAAAACTGTGGCGAGGTCATTCGGACTGTTCTACAGAAAGAGCTGCACATTGTCTTTGACAGTTATCTTGAACTATCTGTCAAAGAATGTGAGGAATCATAGGAATGTCTATAAGTGGAACACTTGACCTTGCCTGCATCAAAAATTCGATACCTTTATCTGTACAACTTGAAGAATTTTGGTCAACATCGAACAAAATTAACTTGAAGATGTTAACTCGCCAAACATTGCTGATGCTTTAGTGAATATTGAATTTACAATTATTGCAAGTGGAATGATTGTCAATGAGGAGTTGGTTAATGCAGAGATATATTCAAAAGGTACGGGCCATACTGTTCAAGAACTTAACAGCAAATTGAAGACAGCCGACCTTCGTGTTGTGCCACATTTTGAGTGGGTTGCTCAAAATAGTTGTAATCAAGTCATTGTGCTGTCAAATGACACAGAAGTTATTATTATGCTACTAAAATTTGTTGCAATGTTCATAAATTAAGGGTTGTCAGAGGTAAGGATACGTTATGGAACAAGTGAGAAAAGACACTTAATCCTGCTTCATATTCTGTGCAAGAAACTTGACCCAGAGATGCCCAGTGTTCTTATCAAGGCATATATTCTTACGGGTGATGACACTTAGCAAAATTGGAACAAAGCTTAGAGCTTTAACTGCTGAACTGTGAAGTTTCTAAAAGAATTTGTTTAGACAGAAGAAGAATGTGACTTTAAAGACAGAAAAATACCTTGTGCATGTGTGGAAAACGAGTTCTGACTGTCACATATTTGACGATCTTCGTACAGTAGGTTCAAGTGATCAGTTCCGCTAAGTGAACTTCCCCGACGTCATATTCTGTGCGTGGACATATTAAAAGAGCGTTCTACTTGATCAGAAGATGTGTAAATGTTTTGGATCATGCATATGTATAGAAAGATCCATGTGAATTTGGTTGAGAAGATATTGATGGGGTGCTAAAACCTATTCAATTTCTAAAGCCTCTACCCACAGAACTTACACTTACATGTACTTGCAAAATCTGCTAAAAAAAGATGTTGCGTCGATATGCTCTTTTCAAATGTTCAACATTGTGTAAATATACCTCGAGCGATTGCCAAACAAATAAAAAAAGTGAATTAAAAAAATGTGTCTAAAACAGGAGTGATAAACAATAATTTTTTTCAGATTCAGATCATAAACATTGTTTGGTGTATACATATAGGATTAAAAAACATCATTTTTTGTTTAATTTCTATACATGTCTCTTCTTCCTCTATTAATGCAGCCATTTTGGAAAGTGGTGGAAGGGCTGCCCTGGGAAGTTATTTTCGATCTCTATAAGACTACTTGGCCTCCAAAACCTGTCTTGACACCAAAACGAAATATTTAGGTGTCATGGTTCCTGAAATATTACATCATCACTGCAACAGATCCGCCATCTTTAAAAATGTCATCCAGAAAAACTGGGCCCAGATCACCAATGTCTACCCAAGCTAAATATCAGGTATGTCAATGCCGATGCGTCAGTTAGGTTTGCAAATGGAGTTTCCACACATATTTTGCTGTACACTAAATAAGCAAAATACATACAAGTGATGGACGTAATGCAGAACAAATCAAAACATTCACCCCCAGTCAAAAGATCTGGGTTAAATCCATCATTCTTTTTCTCACTATACACCCCAGTTTAGACCTGGCCATATGCAAAACAGTCTTGACCCTGTGCCTCATGCGAGCATTCCAACGCGAACTGCCAGGCAAGGTCCTCCCTGAACCGGAAACTAGCATCCTAGGACCGGTTTCAGAGTTTCACCCCTCATCAGCAGGACAGCTTGAATCCAGTAGCACAGTGAGCCCGGGGGCCCACATCTGGGCATACCCGGCGTACTTAGGGTGAGAAAGCAAAAGACATACAAGTGATGGATAGAATGCAGAACAAATCAACACATTCACCCCCAGTCAAGTGATCTGGGTTAAATCTATCAGTATTTTCCTCAATATGCCACCCCAGTTTAGACCTGGCCATATGCAAATCAGTCTTGACCCTGTGCCTCATGGCAAGAGTCCAGGCTAAACTGCCGAGCCAGAAACAAGCATCCTAGGACCAGTTTTGGGGTTTCACCCCTCATCAGTCTAGCTAGCTTAAATCTGGTGGCGTAGCAAGCACGAGACACATATCTGGGCATACCCTGCCCACTTAGAGGGACAAATGCAATTAGAACAGATGGCAGTTTGGGCTGAAAAGTTACCATGAGGAGCAGGTTCAAGAATGAATTGTATACAGCTGGGTGAGCAAAAGAACAACGGATTTAACCCAGATCTACTGACTGGAGGTGAATGTTTGTTTTGTTCCGCATTCCGTCCATCATTTGTTTGCAGCGACGGCTCGTGGAGGGAGTTACGGTGGGGCAGGAGGGTGGGGAGGGGGAGGGGCAGGGCGGAGGTTGCTAAAAACCGGCATATGGATAATTGCAGGTAAGTAAACAATTTAATTAATAAAACGAATTTCGTAGTGCGCCTTGCATCGCAAAATGCAATGCAGTGCGAGCTACGAAATTCGTTTTCTTAATTAAATTGTTTACTTACCTGCAATTATCCATATGCCGGTTTTTAGCAACCTTCGCCCTGCCCCTCCCCCACCCCGCCCTCCTGCCCCACCGTAACTCCCTCCACGGGCCGTCGCTGTTTGTTTGTCTTTTGGGTACACTAAATAAGAAGCAACATGTATGATAGAAGCTAAATGTCATCCTATGCAATTGGCTTTTAATGTTATGATTTTTTTCAATTTTAAATGAAAATAGGAACATTAAAATCATATATCTGCATCATTTTAGAATTGTGTGGATTGCAGAGAGTGATCTTAATTTGTTTTGATCAAACTAAAACATTTATTCCCATCACATTTTAGGATAAAGTGTTATGTGGACCCGTGTGGCAGTCACATGTTGCTGGGATATTTGAACAAATAAGTTTATCTACATGTGACGAAAACATTTGAAATGCTGTAGCCTTCTTTCACAAGCTCTTGTACACAAGTCAAAGTATATCAGGTACCAGTCATAGAAAAGAAAAAAAAACATTGCTTTTTATGTTGAAATAATTAGCAGCAGCTTGGCAGAAGAACTTTCCTGGGATTTGAAAGTCTTTATTTGCAAATACAATAAATGCTGTCAGAAGCAAAACACTTCTTGGGCCTCTTTTGTTGTTTATAGTAGGCACATGGGATGACCAGGGCTTAAAGTGGGCCGGCTCCTTCCGGTGCTCAGCACCAGCAGCTCTTAAAAGCAGGTGCTGAGATGAGTCCCTATCGGGTTCTCCATTTTTGCCCCATCCCTCAGGGGTGGAAAAGAAAATCTTAACTCTGCAGCAGTACCACTGCGCAAAGATTTTGATGTAACTTCAAAGAGTCTCTTTATAGTTCTTGCTCAGTTTCATCATTTCAGAAATGAATCATTTTCAATATATACCACAAAACTGTGATTGTTGCTTGTTTATTTGAAGCAACCAACAACCATTGACAAAGCCAATAGTCATGGCTTGTTGTAGGTATTATGTTACTTGTTGTATCATATATCTGAATGCAATGACCGAAATAGCAAAATACCAGTCGGCGGCACACTATCCTAAGCACAGATTTTTGTCTTACGTGTTTTAAGCCACACCCTTAATTACTGAAAATATGACAAGGATAAATCTGGAGGGCACAGCTGCCAAGGGAATTTACATGGGTAGTAATAGGGCTGGTGGTCCCTACCTGCGCCATTTTCAAAAAGCAGAGATGTGCCGTATTTACAAAAATACAGCCCACACGTTTCGGTTAAAGTTCATGTGATGTCATCATTAGGTCATATGTGTATTTGTATTGCGTACAACTCATCAGGAGGGTATCCTGGCGAGGAAACAGGAGCTTTATGGGCCGATCCAGGGTCAGGGGCGGCCTTAGGCATGTGCAAGCTGTGCACCTGCACAGGGCCGCCACGCCAATATATATCCTTCATATAATAATCCTCTGAGGATGGATACATATTTGCGTGGCGGCCCCTGGCAGGGATTTGGCAGCCTCCGGCTCTGTTCCACTTCCAAACACCCTGACCCCCCCCCCGCCCCTCTTCACTGGGCTCCGCTCTGCCCCGCCCAGACCCCCTCTCCCGGGGCCCCCTACCTACCCTCCCTGCCCAGGGCCACCATGAGCCTAGAGCCGCCCCTGCCAGGGTCAGGGCTGGTGAAGACCATTATGCAAATGAACATGTTTGTTGGAACCTGGGATATCTACCCTCAAGAGAAGGTTGGCAGGTATAGGGACAACGAGCATGGGTGAGTCTATATTTCCAGTTCAATCACGAGTTAAAAACATCACGGGGCAGATTTACAAGCCCCTTGCGTCACTTTTAACATTGGAAAAGTGACGCAAAAGTGGCGCAAGGGGCTTGTAAATCTGCCCCCACATACTTAGGAAATGGCACTTGCAACATACTGGCTCGGTGACACTGCTGGTGGTCATGAAAAGGCTATATTAGTAGCGTGGGCTTTGTACTTTCGTCCTCCCAAAAGAAAATATCACGCAGAACATGTGATTGTGCGTCAGGTCTCGCCCAGGTGACAAGAACGAGAGCATGACACAATTGACCTGAGGCGAGGTTCCACGTGCTCCCTGGCGAATCTAAGTCAAGGGTCACGGCTGGTGACGTGGCTTGCTTCCTTGTCACCCGGGGACCCACCTTTTAGCCGCCTTTTCATCGCTGCTCTCTCAAGGTACAGGCATGCCTCTCCCGGCGCAATCACGCCCGCGAAGTGTAGAATCTCGTGAAGTGCCACGGCGTGACGCAGCAAAAAAGAAGCGTCGGGCCGACCGTAAAGGTGAATCAGCAAAACAGTACGGAGACTCTTTATTCTAAAGGGTCCCGTGTGATGTTACCGGAACATGACAAAATGGCAAACGTTCGGAGCTGTTACACGTTTTATAGTTATTTATTACCCCCCCCCCCCCCCCACCCCCTCTCTCATACTCATGGATAACTAATCTGTAGGTTTGGTTTAGTAGCAGTTACATAAGGAGCATTGTTTTCTTTCCTCGGCAGTATCTTACAAACACGCACGGAATGTTCAAAAGAAAAAGCATTTGGGAATTTCTAGATTTTTTCTGACAGTTTGTATATCTCCTGATTGGGCAAGAGAGCAAAATGACTCCGCGGGGGCACTAAAAACTTGTTTTTCTCGTACAAAACCAGAGGAGTTTTTGCAAAGCAACAAGAACTGGAAAAAATTACCCGAAAGGTGGCAGGAAAGGAGGCTTAGCCAATCCTGAAGTGTGAAGTAGTTTTGTTTGTACTTTGTGCCAGCTCTGTAAACGAGTACCATCTGGAGTATCAGAAGGTACAACAAGCATTGGCAAAGCCAATAGGTCTCGCCTTTGAAATGCGAGTGCCAAACGATTGGCTTTGCCTTAACTTGCTTATAAATTCTTGCTTAAAAAAAGAAAAAAGAAAAAAAAGGTAATTTCAAAATACTGGAAAAGCAAACTAGTATCCTAATGTACCTAAAAAATCTACATCCAAATCAATATTTCCTTATTTTTATAAATGGCATGGTTTACTTTCCAAATATTTTTCAGTCCGGAAGCTCTACACAGAATTCAAAAATGATAATAAAAGTACATTTTAAAGGAAAAGTCTTTCCAGAGCCTAAGTACTTTCACAGGACTCTCACTCTGCACCCGTTTGGAAGTTAACCCTTTATTATTTGATAATAGTAATAGTTTCTACACATAAGTTGTTGGTGCATAAAAAGCATGCTGGTATTGCTAAATTTTCGAGTGCTTATTTTCTCGACTTCGGCAGGATGAAGAATTAGATTGTCTACGCATCTTACACAATGAAATCTGCAATATTCTAAAAAAAATCTATATGAAACATTCAGGCCCATGCTTGATATGTGAGGCCCACAGTGGCCTCTTTCAAAAGCTTGTCGCTGACTTTCCAGAGGAAAGGTTTTAAGATGAAATGGCTAAAGGGAGTTAAGTTTCGTAGAGCATAATGCTTTTTTGCAGTGTTTACATAACGCCCCATTTAATTGAGAAAGCAATCGTGCTCACAGTCCAGTCGCTTGGAAACTAAAAACACTTTTTGATTGCCAATTATGAAAGTTTCACGTCAATATGGCACCTGATTTCCTGGGTGGTTCAGACAGCCTAACCACTATACGAGGTTGCATGGCCTACCCCCATCTCCTCCTTTTGAGTGGGTTGGTGGAGCCCTCTTGCTGTACCGGGAATTAACAGGCAGGGCAACAACTGGAGAATGTTTGCCACGCCCACTGTGACGCTCACTTCAATTCACTGTTGTTGGACCCGGCCCTTTAGGCAGGTTCACTCCGAGACTTTTTGCTTTTTCCTAGCCTGTTTCTGGAACCTGGTGGTGGTGATTTTAGGCCTCTGCGCACTTTTTCACTGTGGTATCAATCAATCAATCAATCAGTGACACTTATAGAGCGCGCTACATACCCGTAGGGTCTCAAGGCGCTGGGGGTGGGGGGGGGGGGTGCCGCTACTGCTCGAACAGCCAGGTCTTCAGCTTCTTCCTGAAGGAGAGGTGGTCTTGGGTCAGGCGCAGGTCGGTCGGGAGGGAGTTCCAGGTCTTGGCGGCCAGGTAGGAGAAGGACCTTCCTCCTGTAGTCGCTCTTCGGATGCGGGGGACGGCGGCGAGGGCGTGGTTGGCTGATCGGAGGTGGCGTTTGGGAGCGTAGAAGTTGATCCGGCTGTTGAGGTAGCTCGGGCCTTGGTCATGTAGGGCTTTGTGTGCGTGGGTGAGGAGGCGGAAGGTGATTCTTTTGTTGACGGGGAGCCAGTGAAGGTCTCTCAGATGTCCGGTGATGTGGCTGGTTCGTGGGATGTCGAGGATGAGTCTGGCTGAGGCGTTCTGGATCCGCTGGAGTCTCTTCTGGAGCTTGGCGGTGGTACCGGCGTAGAGGGCGTTGCCGTAGTCCAGTCGGCTGGTGACGAGGGCCTGGGTGACGGTCTTCCTGGTCTCGGTGGGGATCCACCGGAAGATCTTCCGTAGCATGCGTAGGATGTTGAAGCACGCCGAGGAGACGTTGTTGACTTGCCTGGTCATGGAGAGGGAGGAGTCCAGGATGAAGCCCAGGTTGCGTGCATGGTCTGTCGGTTTGGGTGCGGTGCCCAGGGCGGGAGGCCACCAGGAGTCGTACCAGGCGGAGGGGGAAGAGCCCAGGATGAGGACCTCCGTCTTGTCAGAGTTCAGTTTCAGGCGGCTGGTCGTCATCCACTCGGCTACCTCTTTCATCCCTTCGTTCAGGTTGGCTCTGGCGGAGGCGGGGTCGTTGGACAGGGAGAGGATCAGCTGGGTGTCGTCGGCGTAGGAGATTATGCTGAGGTTGTGTTTGCGTACGATGGCCGCGAGGGGGCTCATGTAGACGTTGAAGAGGGTGGGGCTCAGAGATGATCCTTGAGGGACGCCGCAGATGACTTCGGAGGCCTCTGACTTGTACGGTGGTAGGCGGACTCTCTGTGTTCTTCCGTCAAGGAAGGAGATGATCCATTCCAGCGCCTTGTCCTGGATTCCGATGTTGCTGGTACAGTGTAAAGTGCTTGAGCTCTCTGTGTATGTGTGGTGAGTGACCTGCCCTCCCATAGGAATGAATGGGGAATATGTATGCCCATGGTAGTTCCTGATGTGTGGGGAGTGCAGGGTCGAGTTTGATATGTACGAACTCGTGAGATTGAAAGCTGCAAAATGATATATGCGGAATGACTGTGTCTAGTCTAGAAGTGCCACTTTTAGAGGTTGGCATATTTGTGTAATTTGTTGCTGGCGTGTGATTGGCTGGTGAGCCTGGCCCAGAGTGCCTGGGCCTGCTGGTGGATTGACTGTCTGGTTTGAGGATGACAGGGGCTGCAGATCCCCCAGGAGGTTGTCTGAGTCAGCCCGTGGATGAAAGGCAGCATCTGCTGGCAGGGAAGTGGGAGGAGATAGCCCCTGATAGTGAAGGGCTGTGCCTGCCTGACTACAAAGCTGGCTCCACCTCCCGCTGGGCGACTGTCACCTCCGTCCCTGATACTGAGAGGAAGGAGGAAGCCAGGAAAGCCCCAGTGCCCCAGCAACACCCAGAACTGGTTTAGACCGGGCTCAGGGACCCTTTGCCAAAGATTTCAAAAGACTTCAAAGACTTTTTTCTGTATATGAAGGGGCTGTGTCCCTTTCCAATTGGTTCTTGTTTCTAACTTGAATCAGCCAGGGGCATGCTGCTGCTGGGGCTCAGGGGAATCCCTGGGCCCTGCCCAGCCACTGGACCTCTGATGGACTTTCCTGGACTCCTGGGGGACCCCTCTGCCTTGCTGGGCTGATGGGGGGGGCTTGGCTTTGCCCCCTGGGAATCTCTGGGACCTTTTGCAGCATGGAGAAGCTGCATTTTCCTTGCTGGGAGCTCTGTTGCTCCATCCTTTGATCTCCAGGACTGCTGATACCTTTTTTGGTTGGCTTTGGTTTTGCCAAGGCTTCATTACAGCCTTCCTGCGCCTTATTTTTGGGCATGGGCGCTTTTACCCTGATTTCTGGTAGGGCGCTGTGGTTATCCCGTGTGGGAAGCGCTCCTGCCCTTGGTGCGCCCTTCCGAGTGCTTCGTGTGCACTTTATTTTTAGGTACGGGTATTCTCCCGTTTATATGCCCTGCTGCGAGTGCCCGCCTCGCTGGTATAGTTCATTTTAGTAGCGAGGGTGCCCAAACCTTGTTATGCCCCTTGGTTCACCGCCGCGGCCCGAGCTGTGTTTCATGGCCGCCGGAGATGCCGCGCTGTGATTGGCGGGCCTGGGAGGCTCGCCCTGTGAGGCCGCGCACTGATTGGGCCGCTGTTGGAGGCGGGTCCCGGAGAGCCACGCTGGGATTGGCGGGCCCCGGGAAGAAGTTGCCGCGTCACGAGGGGCTCGTTAGGAGAGCCGCGCCCTGATTGGAGATCGGCCTTCCGGTCTCCCGCGTGCCGAGGGAGACCGGGGATTCTGCTGGCCCGGGTGAAGTGCGGGAAACAGAGGCTGAGGCCGCTGGTAGCAGCGCGGAGCTCCCGTAAGGAAGGAGGGAGCCCCACAGGTGCCGCGCTGTCCGCCGGCGCAGGAGTCATCTGAACCCGCAGTAGCGCGATCTCACGCTCGTTGCTAGTATGAAGCCACGAGGGCTTCAGGGGGCATTTCTTTTGGCCAGTTTGGATTATTTGGAGCCCCAAGAAGGCTCCAGGCGCCCCACTTGTTTCGCGAGCCTGAGAGGCTCGAAGGGCATTTGCAGTATCTCGAGTCCCCCAGAGGGGGGAACTCCAACCAAGGGCGGCCCCGGTTGGCAGTGGGTCGCCCCAACGTTTTGAGAGTCCAGTGAGGCCCTTGGGGGACACGAGTGATTCAGAGCCTGTGTGGCTCCAACGTTCTGCACAATGGGGCATGTGTGATATGCCCAGAGCCTGTGTGGCTCCGTGTGGCGCAGTTTTATGTTCAAGGGCTACTGAGGGCCTATGCCACAGTTTTGCTGATCTCCAGCTGCCCAGCAATTAGTGGGCAGCTGCACCGTTTAGGCGCAAGATGGAGAGTGAGTCCCTGAGAGGGACAGAGATGGCACAGAGGTGCCCGGCCAGTCACAGCTGTGCAGCACTTAGTGCCAGCTGCAGCGTTTAGGCCCTTGTGAGTGTTCCCAGGTGCCCAGCAAGTAGTGGGCACCTGCTACATTTAGGTTTTGCGCCAGTGGCGCACCCTTGACTGGCGCTGCATGGCAGCACGCCCTGACATTTGGACCCAGGGCATCTTTGCCCCAACAAGGCCAGTTGGCCTAGGGACTGCCACAGGTGGTGGCTTATGTGAGTGTTTGCGCAATTGTATGGCTATTGCACCTCTGAATGTGTTCTCTTGCATCATGTGTTATTCCTGCACCTCTGAATGTTTTTAGACATCATGTGATTTTTGTGCTATTGTATTGCTCTGGCACCTCTGAATGTTTTTATGCATTATGTGTCTTCCTTTCTTGCGCTGCACCTCTGAATGTTTTAGGCGTCATGTGTCTCCTAGCGCTGCACCTCTGAATGTGTTTGTGATGCATCATGTGCTTTATTCTTAACACCGCTGAATGTGTAGGTTTATGCATCATGTGTTTTTCTCTTTACTACTCCTCTGAATGTATATTTATGCATCATGGGTAATGTGTTCTTTCCTAGACCCCTAAATGCTGTGTGATACTTAGGTGGTTGTTCTTTTTAGTACAGGTGGTCCTAGTGAGGTCCTGGTACCGGTTCCCAGTAGTTACTGGATGTGATTTATAACTGTTACTTTGTGCTACAGTGATTTTATATCCTTTTATTCACATTTCTGACAAGTATTTCTATTTCTGAAAGTGTTGATTATGACAGTGGCCCATGTGGCCCTGTCTTGTACATAATCCCTTGTGAATATTGCCCGTGCCAGTTGGCACCCTGTATATTGTGTGATCCTATCTGATGCGTTTTTACAATACAAAAGTTATTTTATAATAACCTTGTGTGGAGTCTCTTTTGTGGTGTGCCTAGTATGTTGTTGCTGTTGTGTGCTGGCGCAAATGCTTTACACATTGCCTCCGAGTTTAGCCTTACTGCTTGTGCCAAGCTACCAAGGGGGTGAGCAGGGGTTATCTTGGCGTGTGACTTGCTTGCCCTGACTAGAATGGTGGTTTCTGCCTGGCTTTGATGTCAGCCTTAGCCTACCAGAAATAGCCAGTTCTAACAACTGTGCGCTCACTTCAATTCACTGTGCGCTTACTTCAATTCATTGTGAGTCTCACTTCAATTCACTGTGAAGCTTACTTCGATTCACTGTGCGCTCACTTCAATTTAATTCACTGTGAAGCTCTCTTCGATTCACTGTGCGCTCACTTCAATTCACTGTGAGTCTCACTTCAATTTACTGTGAAGCTCACTTCGATTCACTGTGCGCTCACTTCAATTCATTGTAAGTCTCACTTCAATTCACTGTGAAGCTCACTTCGATTCACTGTGACGCTCACTTCAATTCAGTGTGAGTCTCACTTCAATTGACTGTGAAGCTCACTTCGATTCACTGTGAGTTTCACTTCAATTTACTATGAAGCTCACTTCAATTCAATGTGACGCTCACTTCAATTCACTGTGAGTCTCACTTCAATTTACTGTGAAGCTCACTTCAATTCACTGCGAGTCTCACTTCAATTTACTGTGAAGCTCACTTCGATTCACTGTGCGCTCACTTCAATTCACTGTGACGCTCACTTCAATTCACTGTGATGACGCTCACTTCAATTCACTGTGACGCTCACTTCAATTCACTGTGCGCTCACTTCAATTCATTGTGAGTCTCACTTCAATTCACTGTGAGTCTCACTTCAATTCACTGTAAAGCTCACTTCAACAGGCGCACGTGTGATCTTGAAGCCTGTTACTGGGGCTTTTCACAGGCCAGACCCAATCTGTCACCAAACGCAGTCCCCGAGGCCTGGGCGCCGACCTCTGCAATGCATGTAAATGAGGAGTTGTTTGCATAGAAGGCGACGACAGTCACCGAGGAAGAGGCTTTCTGTGGAACTATGATTTAATTTCAACAATACGAAGACATTTTTGGCACACCTCATGATTTAGCTGGAAATGACCTATTGGGGCAGCAACTGAAACTGCCAACGAGTCGACTAAGCCTCAGAGAGGAAAAACAGGAGGACCAGGACATTTTTAGAAGACTTCACCCCAAAAAAAAGCTATTTTGGGGGTGTCAGAAAGTCTTAAATAGTTTTTCAGTTTTTACTTGAATCAGGCATATGTTCTTACCTGTTTCTATGCTGTCAAGAGTAGGGTTCACTGCTACTGTGTATTTTTAATGCACAAAGTGCTGCATATGTAGCAATACAATACAAACATTGTTATTGTTTGTTGGACTGGCCATGCCTCATTCGTCTGCTATTTGAGAAATTAGGGGACTGATATACAAACACATTTTGCACTTGCAAAAATCGCAAATTTAGAGACTTTGATACGGCAAAGTCAGCAGTTGTGATGTACAAAAGGTTCTTTGCAAATCAGAAAAGTTTTCCAGTCTCACAGAGGGCCTTCCAGGGCCATGTCGATTTGCGAGGATGTGAATTGAATTACTTATAAGTCTACAACTCACTTTGCAATTTGGGGCATAATGCAGCAATATTTTTGCGACTGCAATTAAGATTGTAATGGTCACAGATGTGCAGAGTGATGCCTTGACACCTTTCTGTTGTTTCTTCCACATACCTTGTGTTGGCACCCTCTCTGTGACTCTCTTCTTGTGTTTGGATCTCATGCCGTTTCAGTGATACCCTGCACCTTGTCACCCATATGTCTATATTGCTGTGGTCCCTTATCTACCTATGTTCAACAATAAGGGGTACCATGAGGTATGGCAGGGTTACCAGTAAACAGCAGCCACTTAAGCGCAGAGCCTCCTTAAGTGGCCCATTATATCTTGTAATGAATGTCAGGTTTGTGCATATGGGAACCTCAACCTTCTTAAAGTGGTGTCAATGATGCGTTACAACAGCAGTTTTTAACCTTTTGACTTCTGTGTATCATTACTGGAGTCCAGGGCCTCACTGTGAGTCATTATTGGAAGCCGGGGACCCTCTGCCTAAGCAATTTCGATGATTTGAACCTCAAAAGAATACACAAAAATAAAATCAAGCCTACACCAAACAAATGCTCCAATTTTGAAATATTTTTTATAATTCACAATCAAATATAGAAAAGGTTTTCACATTTTCAATGTCGCTTGCTTATTTATATACACTTTATACATTTTAATGCATTAGTTTTAATATTATTTAATTTCGTAAAATATTCGCAGACCCCCAGGAGTCCTTGGACCACAAGTTAAGGACCACTGCACTAGAACAGACTATTACTTCTGTAACTCGGATGATATTGCGTAGTCCTTTCGTCTCACTGACAAATAATGGTGAAGTCCCAGATGTCACTGTGATCAGAACTCTTCCTTTACACTGCAGGGTTTCCCTTGACAAGCAATTGGGGACAGTGAATATGAGCACATCCACAGGTAAGAACTTGGGATCAGTGTTTGGTTTTCGATGTAGAGGGCAGCAGTGGCGGCTCCTCCGCTAAGGCGGAGGATCATCGCCCTACTGCTCTGTGAGCAGTGTGAAAAGGAAAATGAAAATGATAATAACTAATGTTATTGTTTTCCTTCCTGGTCGGGTGCGGGCGGACTGGCCAGTGCAGGGCCCAGGGGATGAGTGTAAAGCACACTCTAAAGTGGGCATGATGGTTAGACCGGTCCAAGAGGGCCGGTCAAATAGTCATGCGCACTTCGCATCTTCCCCACTAGGCTGCATTACACAGCCTGTTGAGGAACATGCAAAGCCTCCAAGCCCCAGTCTGAGCACCGAACCACACTGCTCAGACCAATCACAATGCTGCTTAAGACAGCGTTGTGATTGGACAGGGGCTCTGGGAGGCTGGGAGCTTTCTGTTGGCATGGATGAGACGGAGCAGAGGCGGCAGCATTCAGGTAAGTGAGTGAATATTTATCATTCACCCCAAGCGCCCCCTGCCTACCACACATGCTTACTAGCGGCCGCTACTGGAAGGCAGTTACGGTCTTCATGCCTGTTACAGACAGCAAAGGGCTGTCCCTCTTACTCTACGATGGCGAGTGAGTCGGGCTGTGCTTTAGGTGGGGCAGGAACTACCAAGGCTCAGCAACTGCAGTAATGAATAATCATTGGAAAGCCATAACCTCCGGCCTAGGCAACCTTGTGATGTTTTCTCATTTTTTTCTATCATATGCAATAGGCATTAAGAGATTTTTTGTAATACAGCTCTTGCAAAGGTGGCCTGCATATGTTTGCAAAAATAAAATAAAAAGTCACCCATCGCAAAAAGAAATAAAAATAAAAACATGTAATGAAAGCATAAATATAGGTAGTGTTTGCCATACCAACCCTGGTACAGCAAACACCTTGACGCTTCCAGACATAGTGTGAGGCTACACCACACTGCTTATGGTGCAACATCATTGTGGCAGTGTTGGTGAGCACCTACATTGACTTGCCCCTTTCTGAAGGCAAAAACACCATAGTGGCCAAATGAATGGTATGCAGCTCCAGCGGGCCTATTTGCAATGGTGAGCTAATTGAGATCATCCTCGTAGTTTCACTTTGTTCGGGTCACTTCCCCAGAGGGCACAGCGGCCTGCCACACATCAGACTGATGTCTCTCATTCCCTCCTGCAAGTCCAGCGTTACTGGAAATGTGGAGATCACCCAATAGGGTAAAGCTCCACTGGCGGGACATGTCCCACTATGCGAAGGACACCAACAGGATGCAGGAGGCTAATGGTCCTAAAAGTCTCAAAACTGTCAACACTGTACTAAACGCTTTTACCAGAAACATTGAGATCAGGGACTCGATCTTCTGAACTAGTTGGTTAAGGGCAGTGGGAGAGGGGTGTAAGCAGCAGAAAAGCCTTCAAAGCGACTATGTCCAAGATGGCTCCAGTGGAGGAACACTGGGTGTGAGTTGGATTTGGACTCATTGATTAAAAAAAAAAACTCTAGGTTGAACATCCGTAACATTGTGGCCTGCAGGGGGCTATGCAAGCCTAGCTACAAGGTATGGGAATCTCTTAACTCCAGGCCTGCAAGATGAGCTAAGACCACCAACATGATTTTTGCAAATATCCAAGGGGCCAATATAAGTCCAAATGAGAGAACATTGAAATGAGAGGGAACGAAAGTCCATAACAAAACACAAGTATTTCCTGTGGTTCTACATAATCAGCACATGAAAGTAGGCACCTAGAAGGTCTAAAGACACCATACAGTTCTTATGGTCCAAGGCCAGCAGAACTTGCGTAGGTTCAATAATTTTGAACCTCTCCTTTCTGAGGAACAACTTCAATACTCTGAGGTCCAGAATTGGCCACAGGCCTACACCTTTTATGGGTTCAGGAGGTAACAAGAGAAACATTAAAGCCCTTCTTCCACTTCAGGCATTATTTTGAACATGCTCTCTGTAAGTAACATCAACTCCTCCCTGGAGAGGATTGAACATGAAAACCAGGGGTACATTAGAAAGAGCATCTAAAATGTTAGGGCACAGCCAACTTGGACGATTTGCAAGACCCACTAGTCTAAGTTTTCAAAAGGCCAGTGGACAGTAATGACAAATCAATACACCCTCTGGGTGCTCGTGCTCACACAAGGGTGAACTTAAGTGGTTTTGTTGTGGTGCGAGGTGAGGAGGAAAACTGAGGTTGCTTTCCTTGTCCCTTTATGCCACCTCTGCCCCTAAAAGCTTGAAAGTTCTGCTCAGGCTGCCGGATAGGCTGTGATGGTTGACCTTGAAATAATCTCGAAATTTCGGACATTGCTGGTGGAACTCCAGCACTGGAGAGGCTAGAACTAACATTCCACTGCAATGCTATTCACCTATTTATCCAAGGCATATCCATCATTTAAGCCCAGAGAATTCGAAGAATGTGATGCTAAAGTGCCCAGAAAAAAGATCTTCTTGTCCAGTGCATGGATCTGCTTTTGCTCCCAATCTGGAGGAATAGAAAGGAAGGAATTAGCTTGATCTTGCTAGTGGAGTCTCCATCACTGTGCTGCAATTAGCAACCTACGTTTGCCATGTCTGCACAGCCCTTCTTGCCACTTGGAAGCTCACCTAGTCTGGTGCCCGCCATTCTGCCTACCATATCTCCCACTTCAACAGTTAGATCTGACAACCTGGGTTACCATTTAAAGACCACTAAAACTACTTAGTCCTCCCTCGAGAACAAAAAACGACCAGTGGCTGTAAACCTTCTGCGTGGTGACCATCACAAGCCAGCTGCACGAGAAATGCTGAGCAAACACTTCAAGCAAACATTAGAGACCAAAAAAGCATCTGCTCGATGTGTTGAAATGTGTGCACTTCCTAGATGTAATGGCTGAGGATGCAGAGGGTTGCTTCTGCAGAAGTAATCTATAAATAGTGGGTATAGTGGAGGGGGCAGAAGGTCAGGTCGTGGTGATATTTTTAGAGGCATGATTCAAGAGATTTATGCCGCTGCCCAAGTCTGAGCACCAACATTAAATAAAAAAAGGCAACTCGCGGATGCGTTCCAGTGAGCTCCTCTTCTCTGCTTAGTCCATAATTTAGCCAGTAGAAAAAACGCAAACTGCAGCAGAGGGAACAAACAGAGCAAACATTTCCATGAGCGACTGGCATGCAGTTACCCGGCTCACTGTTGCATTTCTGGGCCTGCACCAAAAAGAATTAACAGGAGGGAGAAGGCCCAAGATGCTTTCTTTTCTGTTAATGTCCATTATAAAGATAATCTTTACTCAAGAACTGCTCTCTCCTAAGGGACTCATCTTCAGGGTCTTTGCAGGGCACACAGAACTGGAGGACCCTGTCGTCTTTTGCTGCAGTATCAGCAAGGTTTTGAGTGCACATATCATTTTCCGTGCACGCTGCAATAGTAAATGGTGAGCCATGGAACCTGCTTACAGTCCAACTCGTAGTCCTGGAGGCAGCAGATTGATCTGGCTACCCTGAAGCATCGACAACTTTTAGGAACACTGACCTTAGAGCATTCTAGGTCTTTGACTAGACTCATAAGTCCGGTGTTATCGGTTTATAATGGCAAGGTAGTTAGTTCTACTCTGTATGGTGTGGAAATGTGGGGAAATGAAAAGTTAAAGGGGATGACTGTCTCTGAAAATACATTTCTTAGAAAATTAATAAGGTTACCACAAAGCACCCCATTGAATCCTCTGTTTTATGACCTGGGCATAACACCAATAGCTCTAATTGCATCCTTGCGCCCAATTCTATATTGGCGGCGGATCTGGACCACACCGGAACTGGAAACATACACCAGAGGGCTGTTGGATGTGATCAATAGTGACGGTTCCCGGAAAGTCAAATGGCTGGGACATATTCGGAATCTTTTGACTGAGTTAGGCCTAGGTGAATTGTGGGAGGATCCATTGCACGCCAGGTTCCCACCGAAGAAGGTACTTAAGACCCTGTACTGGAACTTGGTGGCTACAAAGATTTTTAGTACTACTCCTTCACAATCTCTTATAGGTCTATTCTTAGAAATCAAAGATTGTCCCAAACTTGAGGAATTCTGGGATGTCATTACAAAAGCCCCTCGACCCCAAGCTCTACTTTCAGTTAAGAGTGGGAAGCCTACCAGTAAGGGCATTCTCTAATAGATGGACTAGTGGGGGTAAGGTGGCTTGTCCAGCTTGCTCAGATGTTCCTGAAACCATTGGCCATCTTTTGTTTGAGTGCCCAATGTATGCGGCGCCGAGACGAAAGTGGTTAAGACCGATGTGTAGGTCACTGGGAACAAGGAAAGGAATGATTGCAGTTAGACTCATTCGTACCAGTCCTAATATGTCTGTGTACATAGCGGTGACGAAATTCCTAGGATGGGCATGGACGATTAGAGCCCGTCTCCTGAAAGAATAATACATTAGTTAATGTCGTAGGCTAAGTATCTCTGTTAATAGTAACATTTTGCACATTTGCACTGTTTATGTAATGATTTTATCTATTTATTCATGAAATTTTATAATCTGATTTTAAATTGGTTTTATTACTAAAAGTTTATACATGTACTTTTTATATATGGAACATGCTTTTATGACAATTGTCGAATAAAGCTTGCTTGACTTGACTTGACATAGTATCTATGTTTTTTTTACTTTGCGTGGTGTGCCTGTATACGTTTTCTAGGTTCCTGCATCGGGTGGGAAAGGAAAATAATGTATTTGTGAAGAGAGAACTCTCTTAGACCAACAAGGCTGGGCAGGGGTATAGCTTCCATTGGTGAAGCAGGTGCAATGGCACCAGGGGCCCAGAGGCCTGATGAACCCACTGTTCTACCTATTGTTGTATTTTATCATTCAAACCGCAGCCAAGAGGCCCACTTTCTTCCTTGCACTGGGGCCTATGACAAACCGGCTACCCTTCTGACAATGGGTCAGATAGAGATGAAATAATGAAAATTGATGGAATTTCTTTGTTTTTATGATTTCTCCTACCACATTCTCAAAAGCCTCAAAAGAACAGAGCAAAATGTGAATGTGAATCCTTTGTAAACGGGACAAGGCACTTACCTCCCTCTGATCCCTGGCTGCACGTTTTTTCAGGCTTGTCTTAGTGTTTTCAGTTCTGGACTGCGCAGTGGTGTCCTTGAACCGTCCTACATCTCAGGCAGCATGGTCACTTTTAGAATTTGTGAATCACAGGATTCTAGATTCACTTGATTTGAACCACACTCTTATTTACTTAGACGCGGCCCCTTGTAAAAGACTCCTCGTCACGTCTCTATGTCCATGTCTCATTTAGAGACCCCCACTTTTTTTTTATCCCACGTAAAGCCCTGGTCCACAGACTTCCACTGCATCAACTTCCTCCTGGCTCTACACCATGGTTGCCAAACTCGTCAACTATAAAGATCACATAGAAGTACTGTGGGAGGCAATTCGGTTCAATCTGCTGGCAACAGACAATATTCGATTATTGTTTTCGCTTACTAAACCTTAGAAGTGCAGCATCAACGTGCCTCTTTTAATGTGGTGGATCGCAAATTAGGTTTGAAATATTCACTATTGTTTTCTGCAAAGCTTAGAGTCATCTTCTAAAATAAATCGAATTTGTTTGAGGATTCCGCTATTGCCTGGGACTGTACGGAAGAGCTGTCAGCAAGTGCACAACAAACCAACATCTGCCAAATAGAACTTCGAGTTTGCAAACACCAGACACAGACTTACCAGGCCCAAGCCCGCCCCATGCACACTACAATTTATCTTCTTTGTAGGAGCAGGCTGAGAAAGATAAGGTCTCGGCACTTGAAATTGCAGAATCAATTTGTGAATGCGGGGTGGCATCGGACGCGGTGCAGACTCTTAGAGCGATGGCAATTCTACTTCCCCCAAACTATCCTTATTTGGATCACTGGTGTTCTCCAGTTGAACTACTTTAGTTCCTGTACATAAACACTGCTTACTTTCTGACTTATGCTGTCTACCTAAGGTGTATTAATGCTGCAATTCAATGCATTAGCAGAGTCTGTTAGACCGATAATTTACCAGGATGTGGAAAGGTAGGACAAAAGCACCCTATTTTTTCATGAGATCTGTATTGCTGACACTTTTGTTTTTTGGTAGGATCCACCTGGTCAAGACAATGGTGTAATGTTGTTGGAATGCAGTCTAGTAGCTGGGTGTGGGCGGAGCTAGGGGGCGAGAGGAACGGGAGGAGTGGACACAGGAAGAGGGCAGTTAGAGTAGGGACAGGGCATGAGCAAGATGTATTAAATAAAGCTCTTAGATGTAAGAACCTGTGTCTGTGATTCTTTGTAGCAGGATGCTACAACTGGCGACGAGGGTGGGATGGGCATGAACCTAGCCCACAGAACCCCACAAGAGAGCCCTGTCCCAGGCAGCCTCGAGGAGAAGAAAACGCTGCCCAAGGGAAACGAAGCTGCTGCCCGAGACAAGAAGCCAGCAGCAGGTGACCCTATCCCTCAACAGTCGAGAGGGACCCAAGAGGGAGCCGAAGCACCGAGCGCTGACTCGCTCGCAGAAGAGCCGCTGTTCGCGCCGAAACGCGACTCACGCGTGAAGCGTGCAAGAAGTGGGAGCGCTGCACCAGCAGAAGTCGGGAGCCCACTCCGACTCTGCCAAGCCCCAAAAGTGGAAGAAGAGTGCCTCAGCGTGGAGGACATCGCCCCCACGAAAGTCTGTTGCCCCCACGAAGGTGCGCTGCTGAGCGCGTTGAAGTTTGAGCCCGGGGGTGGTCCGATGTCGGAAAACCTCACCCCCGATGCGTGAGCTTTAGCAGGGCGCCGATGAAGGAGCGCGGGACCTTGGAAAAGTAAGGCGGGAGCCCACCCCAACCTCACCTGGTAGCTGCCACGGCCAAAGAAGAGTGAATCCTGATGTGTGCTGCCCCTGGGGTCGCCGGCCGGTGAGTCCAGAGTGAGCTGGCAGTGCATGAATCAGGAGAGAAAGCCTCGTGTGTGACTGCAGTGACGGCGGCCATCTTTAAGTCAGGCGCTCGTCAGGACAGACCCCTTGATTGTCATAGAGCGGCCATTTTGAAGTCAGGCAAGAAGAGATAGGCAAGCATTGGTTGAAGCAAACAAACAAGCACTGGCGAAGAGCATACAAGCATTGGTACATGCAAAGAAACGAGCATTGATACCTGCAAATAGACAAACATTGATACATGCAAATCAACAAGCATTGGACAAACGGAAATAAGCAGTGGCGAAGAGTAAACGAGCATTGGTACATGCAAAGAAACAAGCATTGATCCATGCAAAGAGACACAAGCATTGATACATGCAAAGAGACATGAGCATTGATACGTGCAGATCAACAAGCATTGGATAAATTGTGGCAAGGGAAGAAAACAGGCATTGGCAAAGGCCAAACAAGCATTGGCGAAGAACAAACAAACATTGGCGGAGACAAGCAAGCAAGCATTGGTGCATGCAAATAAACAAGCATTGGTGCATGCAAATAAACAAGCATTGGTACATGCAAGTCAATGAGCCTTGGTATGTGCAAATAAACAAGCACTGATAAATGCAAAGAAATAGGCATTGGTAAGGCAAATAAATAAGCGTGGATAACGGCGCGTGGACAACCATGAACAAGTCTTGGCAACCAAAACAGAATAAGCACATGCAATCACGAGAGTGAATCAACTAACAAGCAAGAGCAACCACAAGAGTGACTTAACAAACAAGCATTGACAAAACAAATGTCAGCACGGGTGGAAACGCGAACAGTGAGAAACGCAAGCGAATGCGCAGTGGCGGATGTAATGAAATAACACGTGTCTATAAAATAAAAGAAGCAACAAGCAAACATAAATAAAGACAATGCATAAATAATTACAACGGAATCAGCAACGAGCACGAGCCAAAGCAAGTGTGAAGTAGCTAATAAACACACACAACAAGCAAGTGAAACCCAACATTGTCGCTAACCATGGATAAATTCAAGGGTACAATGTTGACCAAACATGAGTGAACTGAAGGAAGAACTGACAATCAAGCTCAAGCTAAACCACAAACAGAGACAACCACATAGTGGAACAAGCAGAAACAACTGAAACCCGAAACGAGCACAACAAACACTAGACTATCTCATCGATAATGTGACTGGAGAATTTGCAACAGTCGAAAGGAAAACCCGAAGAAAAGTGAACAGCACGATGCCCCGCGTCTACGACAGATCAGAACCTCCCTCTCTCGTAGCGGGAGGAGACGTAGCTCAATGTTTCACTCCACACATTGAAGTATCGCCCCCAGCGGCACAGATTGACGATTGGATCAAGGGCCTCAGACGGCACTGGTGGCTGGAAGCACTAGACGATTTCTTGAAAGCCAACGGTGAGCAAAGAGAAAGAAAATGTCTGGTGCTACTCCTTCATTTGGTGGGTCCTGGGGGCCGATGCCCAATTAGAAAATTTTCCAAAGAAGAAGCGGACATCTATGATAGACTCCAAGAGGAGCTCTGTGCCCATCTCAATGCACAGGCAGATGTGGATCATAATCGCATGGTCTTCAACACAGCACGGCAAGAACCAGGCGAACCATTGCCACAGTTCATCACTCGGTTGCAAAGTCTGGTACAAGGCTGCTATTTCAACACGTTTACAAATGAGGATGCTGTTCGGCTCCGAATAATTGAAGGCTGTGAAAACCCTGAAACAAAGCACAAAATACTGAGAGGGCATTGGTCGCTAAAGGAAATTATCAAGAAAGCCGAAATTGGAATGCAAGTCCAAGCAAGAGACAAATCGATGGATGTGCACCTGAGTGCAACACTTCGAGATACCTGGGAAGAGAGAACTCGGAAATCAAACGAACACAAAAGGAGAGTGAGAGAAGGCAGACCAGTGAAAAGACGACGGGAGAGACACAGTGACAAGGAAAGTGACAAGGAGTACTCAGAATCAGATCACTCAGCGTCTGACTACTCAGAATCAACCAAAGATTACTCGGAGTCAACCATCCAAATAACAACTCCCAGGAGTTATTCATCCCCCAGGAGTCCCTCAAGGAGTCATTCAAAGTATGACACACGCTACTCTGACGAGGAGGGAGCGTCCAGTGGGACAGATTGCACTCCTGGACAAGATGGCATTCTGCACAACAAGTGGGGGAGGAAAACGAATCATAGAAGAAGGGGTCGCAATGGTCACCTCCGGAAATCGACGCCAGAACATCAATCGCCAAGGAGTGAAGATGAGTCCGAGGAAACAGCTGGCCGGAGAACACACCACCATCAGATCAGAGACATTAGAGCACCAAACAATCGGGAAGGAGAGCCAGATCGCACAAGATGGACTGGTCTTCCACAACAACAACAAGCAAGAAAAGATCCCTGCATCCAGGGGCCCCGCGACAACGAAGAAACAGAGCGGAGATGGTTAACCTCAGGCGAGAAGGGCGAAGAGGCAAAAGCTTGGGATCAAGCACAAGGAACGAGCATGGAATCATCAAACAACCTCCCAAATGAGACAATATTGAAGATGTTCCAAAAAAGACACACAAAGAAGCATTTCAAAGACAATTCCGAGGTGGAAAGCAACTTGTCACGGACTACCCGGTTCCGAAGACCACCTGTTAAGACATTCTCAAAGGAACACTCACAGAGGGAACTGACGGAGAACCCCTCTGATTCAGAAAGCACGTCAGTCCGATCCTTTGAGTCGGCAGAGTCGTGGTCCCGACAATGGCTACGCGCAACATTCTCAAAGGAACATTCTCAGAGGGAAGTGACGGAGAACCCCTCTGATTCAGATAACATTTCGGTCTGATCCTTTGAGTGGACAGAGCCATGGCGCCAAGCACTCGAACACATCAGAGAACCAAGGGACACTCTTCCCATCAAGAGCGACACGTCTCACACTAACGTCAATGCACACTCGATCACTCCACCAGACAACCTGTCATATCAACCACAGGTGCATAGCGACACAAATACTACACCGTCACCCCGGATAGGGGCAGCGAGGTTGACTCGAAGGTCCTGGTCCTATAAAAGGAAAACAGACATTGTGGCCGTTAGCACCCAAATAAAAACGGACCAATCAGTCGATCTGCAAAGGGAGCCGGACATGTCAGGAGAGACAAGTCCTCATCGGATGAGAACGAAACTCACAAACACCGAGCCGGTTCCAGGGTTTACCTGTTCTAGGCGCAAGCAGAAGTGGGAGAGACAACCCGAGACAGCAAATCAATCTCCAAGCCATACCAAGATGATCTCCACAGTACATACCCCACCGGCTGGCATCCCAGACTCAAAACAGGAAGACAGTGTTGTTCTTAAACTGACAAGGCAAAAGGAAGTAAAAATACATGCAGACACTCGGAAGGGAACCAGAACATCCCCCCCTCGGAAAAGAGGCCGAGCATCACGTGAGCAAGAGTCACAGAGGAGGACAGACTGCCAATATCAAACTGAGCTCTCCATAGGCACCTCAGACACTGAAGGTGAGTGGATCACTCAGAAGGTGAGAAACAAACATCATGAATCTGAACATATGCACATCACACGAGAAGTCGCGCAAGCGCAAAGAGGTTCTCTCGTAATAAAAGATGCTCTTGTCGAGGAAGCAGAAGGTCACACAACGCAAACTGAGATACGTCCATATATCTCAAGCGAACAGCCCGCGGACTTGTATGGCTGACCCAGGAACTTTAAATATGTTAGACGTTAAGTTCATTTCGTTAACAAGGGGGGAGATGTAATGTTGTTGGAATGCAGTCTAGTAGCTGGGTGTGGGCGGAGCTAGGGGGCGAGAGGAAGGGGAGGAGTGGACACAGGAAGAGGGCAGTTAGAGTAGGGACAGGGCATGAGCAAGATGTATTAAATAAAGCTCTTAGATGTAAGAGCCTGTGTCTGTGATTCTTTGTAGCAGGATGCTACAAATGGGTCCTAAGTTCTGAGTTATAGTCCATATCAACGTGTCGGCTGACAGATTGTACAGCTGTCGGATAGTGCTGTATTACAAATAATAGCTGAATCGCCACAAACTACTCTGGTTATTTAAGTTTTATTTAAGTAGAGTTCATAATAGGTTAGTCAATTTGTTATACATATGTATGTGTGTCACTTGCTTCTGCGTCATATTTAATTTCTGTTGTTTTTAAGAAAACTAATGTTACGTTTACATACTGTATGTTTCAGAGTTGATGAAGACATGGACTGGCCAGCAAAGAACTAATGAAGGACTGAAGTGTCCCTTACATGCAGTAGGACTGAAAGATAAATCTCAGCCATATAAGAACTTTCTAAAAAGTCAGTGAATTTCGAATTTAACACACTCCCTGTGACTCTCTACTTCGAAGAAGCCACCACTAAGCTAGTTGGCCTAAATTCTGTCACAGAAAATTCAACAAGTGCAAGTTGGTAAGAGTTAATTAAAAAAGAGGCTTGGAAGAAGCAGGTGCAGAACGAAAGCAACTAAGGAATCACCCATCACAGACCAAGAAGATCTGCATCTTCTGAGGGTGATCTTCATGGGTTCATGACACGTGATGCTGATAAGTATGTCAGACACATGACCACTGTACTACAGGATACTGCAGCTGCAGTGAGAATAGGTACTGGAGATGTTGTAGCAATAGATGGCATGTACCACTTGAATTGCTTCACTGTGTTCGGGAATCATCATCGATCAGTCATGAAAAAATGAAAAACCGCTAATGGAGGTTAGGTGGAAGAAAAGAAGACAGAGGTGCAGTCTTTCATTGACCTTATCAACTTCATAGAAAAATTACTAGTAGAAGATGTTTTCTGCTTTAAGCTGTCAGAGTTGTGTGACAAGTATGCAGATTGCCTTGTGGCACGTGGCGTTCAGAAGGAGGTCAATAATGTTTGCTTCATGAAAAAGGTTCTTAGCTACATCTTCACGGCGGATCAGACAGCGGGCACTATTGGTGTTGGAGCTTTCCTCCGGAACAGTTGTGTTCTTTGGAACTCCACCCGCCTGACTCCAATACGAGCCTTAAGAAATAATAGACTCGAATGACAATCCACGGTTGTGGAAGTACCCTCCACGTGGGTTCCCTCTAAAAATACCAAACTGAGGTAAGAGGTAAATAAAGATTAGGAACGATAGACTGTCCTGAGGAAGACCGACGTGACCCATTTAAGAGAGGACACCTTGGAGAAGTGTGGCTCACTGTTTAGAGGAGGCAGACCTGGAAGCAGAGGTCAGCCCGGGACCAGGGTTCAATTCCCGGCTCGGCGGGGTCTTGAGTCCTAAAATGTCCATGGACTCGACAATTCTCGCTCCGGTGCCTACTCGACTCACGGGTTCACACTCTGCGACTCTGAGCAATAGCCTGCTTAATCTCCACAACGGCCCCTCGCGGCGGGATGCCTGGCTTTCACCTTGCGGATACCCTGCCGGGGTTATCTCACAGGGGAATACCAGGACGGGTTCCCTAAGCAAGCGCTTAGAAACCAGTGGTGATTTGCGCTATATAAATTCCTGTACATTTACATTTACCTTAATACGGCCGAAACATGTTGACCATCGCAATCTAAGGAGAAGTGTTTTTAGGATCTTGACCTCCTGCCTAAACACTTTTCATCCTTCACACTTTTTAATCCTGACCGTGGAACCTGTGAATAAAGGGCTAAAAGGTATCCATGAGCCAGTTTTAACGAGCACTACCTAACTGCACTTTTTGTCTATCACTCACCCAGTCCTGAACGGCAACACTTATTGTTGTGATCACTGTCTGTCACATTTGTGTTAATCTCTGTTTGTCTTGTGCTTTGTTCTCCCCCTCCCTATGCTCCGCCCCTGAGTGGCTACACCGGGGCGTTTTGTAAGCAGACCCGATGATGAAGCATGTCACACACATTTGTGTGTGAGTGAGGGCAGTTTTTCAAAAGAATCTACTTTTTCCACAGCCTTTGTCTTCGTCTGTATTGGGTTTATTTCTCCCCACCCCTCTATGTGTTTACTTTGTGGACTAGGGGGTTCGGGGCGGTGGAGTTTACCTGTTGACCCTCTCCCCTCCTTTGTGATAAATGATCTTAGCTACTTTCCACAGGGCCAAGTGCAGAATGATGGACAGCATGTTGTGCTTATTTTCAACCAAGGCATGAAGCCAATGCTGAAACATGCTTTTACAGATTCATGGAGAAGATGCAGAAATATTGGCAAAATCTGTCAATATCATTCGAGAAGACATCTAGGGATCGGATGGAATTAACTCCAATACCAGCTTCCCACCAAACTATCAAAATAACTTGGTATCAACAACATAAAAAATGCTTGTTTAACCTCATAGCTGCTAGTAAACATCCCTCCCCAGTGCTGCGCTGTCCATTGGAACTAGTGCTGAATGGACGTCCAATGGTCGTGCGCAGCACTGGGGAGGTAGTGCTGCCGTCGGCCAACGCACCGAGGCAGCACTTAAGGGGTTAAATGTTGAATGACAACAACCAAGACTCACGAATCCCAGAAACTCTTACTATCTCCGAAACAATCATGTCGAACTGCAAGAAGATGACAAAATCTATGGTACAATCTCAACCATTCTTTGTCCTTTGAACCGTCACTTCCATTGTACATAGGACTGAATGTGCACACCCTGGCACGGTCAAGGAAACTGATACTTCAACTGCACCATTTGAGAATTAGCATCAGTTACCACAGTGCTCTTCAGGTGGAGAATCAACTAGCAACTGCTGTTTCCCAGAAATCGAAGAGAGAAGGAGTTGTGTGTCCATCTAAGCTTCGAACTGTGCTTTTCACAGTTGGTGCAACAGACAATCTTGAGCAAAACACCTTCAAGCACCACTGCAAAGGGTTCTTTCCATGGCACATCGATCTCAAACCCAGGACAGACCAGACACACTATCACTCTTCCTGCTGAGGCTGAGAGAAAGACCGTATCTTTGCCTGACAGCTTCCCCACTGTACCAGCAGCAGGTCTGAAAAAATCTGAAGTTGAGGTGCCCCAAATCCACACTACAAAGGAAGTTGTGGGAGATCTGGTGGAAGCAATGAACCATGGGAAACTGTGGCCTGAATCATATCTCCACCTGATTGAGGAGAAGCTACAAAAAAGAGACAGTCTGGCATGGTCAGTCTTCCATGCTTCCCATCAGACAGCACCATCTTTGAATGAAGAGCCTGCTCTTTCACAGCTTCTGCCTCTCTTCTAGGAGAAGGCAGCTTGGCGACCATGATCAAGCTTAGCATGGATGTTGTCCGTCAGTCAACAGAGTTCCTCAATCCCATGCAGATACCAGAAGTTGCAATGGATGCAACTCTGCGTGGCAAAGTGCGTACAGTGGAAATGGCCCAAGACACACAGAGAAGGCAAGTTTGTGGTGATGTTCAGTGGCCTCCACATAGGGTTAGCTTTATGGAAAATCATTGGCAACTAACTGGAAGGCTCTGGGTTGACAAATTCTCTGACAAAAGCAGGACTTGCCTAGTCAGGAACAGCCGATTCTTTTCTCAGTTGCTGACATATCAATAGGGTGAGACATGCAGACCAGGTATATGCTGAAAGTTTATGTGCTCACTGGTCATGGTGTTCTTGATTTTTTATTTGTTTGAAGGGCTGAGAATTGTTTTATTCTTCAAATACCGCTAGGTGTGCATTCGAGGTGTTGGATTCACAAGCACCCACCTTTGTCTAGGTGATCTAACAGTCATCACTCTATTCAATCCCTTTGTTACCAACAGGTTGAAACAGTTGTCCAACTTTTACATAATTACATGGAACATTAGGGGCTTGTGTAGAGCTGGCAAACAGCATGCAGTTTTCTCTTACCTTCAGCGTAGAGGGGCAGGTACAGCGCTTCTTCAAGAGTCGCACATTACAGAGATAGAGACGCAGCCGCTCCAGGGGGTGGGAGCAGATTTTCTCTACAAATTCCCTGGGTTTGCTTGGTGGTGGGGAGGGCATAGTTCTGGGTAAGAGCAGGGGCCCAATTTTAATCTACTGTCACTATCATAGACAAGGACAGAATGTATGTTCTGATTAAGGGGCCTCTAGACGGCAGTCTTTTGGTTCTGGGCTGCATATATGAACTTAAACAGAGCAGGCATCTTTCCCGAATATCTGATCTCAGCCACCTTGTGCAATGTCAGAATACACCTTGGATAACGAGCAGGGATTTCTATTGTATCCTAGATAGATTTGTCCCTGGTTAGGTTGTGTTCAACCATACCATAGGCCCCTACACCACACAATACCAGACACCTTGCTCAATAGTTGACACAATGGAATCCAAAGATATCTGACACCATTGCAATGCTGAGGCCTAGATTTCCTCTTTCCACTGGCTCTCACATGATCTCTACACATGATTTGACTGTATATGATGCTCTTCATATACATGCTCCCTGTTTGCTTCTGTAACTTACATGAGCCGCACTATCTTCAAGCACAACTCTCTTCAGACTGCATCTGGCTGGGGTTCACTGTACCCCACAGATACTAATCTGGAGGTTGCAGCCTACCTTATTGGAAGACCCTACTTTTGGTGACATTCTGCACAGCAAAATAACGGACTACTTTGAAATTAATCATGTAATCTCCTCCACCTCTATTAAATGGGAAGCATTCAAAGTTACAATCAAAGGGCTTTGTATCAAAGCAATGGTGGGGGCTAGGAAAACACTATGTATTGCACAGTACACACTCGCGGGCTTGCTGCGTTGTCTTGAAAACGCAGCCCACAGCAAATCGTCACATGTGCGCAATTGCAAATTTTGGAAAAAAATTCTGGCTGGCAGTCTTGCCTCTGCTTCCCCAGTTGGTCCACCCGGATCAATATGGGTTTATACCGGGGAGAAGCACACCCATAAATATTCACAGATTGCTTAGGGTCATGGAGTTTTCCCCGAGGTCCTACCCAAGGCACCCTGCTTCACACTGGATACGGAGAAAGCCTTTGACTCTCGAGGCCAGACGTACCTTTAAGGGCTATTGAGGTTTTGTCTTGGCAGGAACACATTATGGTTGCTAAAATTGTTCCATGCAAAGCTTACTATGTGCGTTTGAATTGAGTGTCACATTTCGGAACCTGTTCTTGTATCAGACAACAAGGGGGTGGTGCAAGCCATTAACCGGGGAGCAGCGCGATGCCCAGATACATTGAGGCTAATGAGGCAGTTCATTAAATTGCAGCTGGAAGGGAATCTGGAGCTGAAAGCACGCCACGTCCCAGGGGCAGAGAACATGGCAGCAGACGCATTGTCCCGGTCACGGTCACAGATGGAGCGATTCAGAGACCTGGTCCCTGGGGCCGAGCAAGATATGACCCCTTTCCCAACATACCTGTGGGACCTGGGGGGGTAGACCTATCCAGACTGGTGGGCCATTCCCTAACCCCTGAAGCCACCAGAAGGTACAAGAGATACGCAAGTACGGTAATGACCGTGGGCGGCATAAGCACACTGGAGGACAAAGTAGGAACGCGGACAGCCGTTGAGAAGTTTCTACAGTGGGCATTCAACGCCAAAAAATCGAGGTCATGGGCACAGGCACACCTGTCAGCCATTGCCCATTTTGCCAGGCTTCATACGGGAGAGGACCCCACGGCCTCTACATATCTCAAGTTAGCCCTGAAGGGATGGAGGAGAGTAGAAGGAAAAAAGACAGATGTAAGACGCCCCATTGATTTTGGTAAGCTGGGCCCCCTCCTGAGGGCTTTAGAAGGAATCGTCTCAGACAGTTACGAGCTCCTACTATTTAGAGCCGCATTCACCACAGCCTTCTTTGGCGCTTTCCGCATAAGCGAGCTAGTGGCGCCCAACAGGATGGACCCGGCACAGCGATGCCTCCAGGCCAGGGACATTAAACCCTTGGCAGGAGCGGTGGAGATTACCTTAAGGCAGTCTAAGACAGACCAGGCATGAAAAGGGGTAACAATTAGGTTGCACTGCATCCCGAGGCAGGGCTATGCGCAGTGTGTTGCCTGTTCAAATACATGACAACCCGCAAAGGGGGCGACGGCCCCCTGTTCAGGCATCGCAACGGGAGCAATCTGAGCAGGTTCCAATTCACGGCTGTGATGCGCCAATGTCTCGGAAAAGCGGGCTTCCACCCAGCAGCCTTCGCCCCTCACTCCTTCAGGATCGGGGCAGCAACCACGGCATCGCAGCATGGCATGCCAGAGGATCGGATACAGGCTGTGGGAAGATGGCGATCCAGGGTACATACGGACACACCTGATATAAAAAATAAAAAAAAAGGAGGGAAAGAAAGGTTCCCAAAAAAAAAAAAAAGTGAGCAAAAAAAATAAAAAAAATAAAAGGGGAGTCACCTTGGGATGCCGCACGGCAGGGTGCTGTGGAAATGCCCACTTTCCGCCGGCACGCCAATACTCCGGTGCGCAGAAGGCCACCGGAGCCCTGAATAACTAATTCAAAAAAACAAATGGAAAAAGAAAAGTATGATTCACCACATCAGGAACGACAGATCCGGGTGCGCAGAGGGCCACCTTAACAGACTCATTTTTCTCGGCACGAGGACGCCCGCGGCTCGTTTGGGTGGTGGGGCATTCATTCGTTTCCAGGATGGAATCGTGGTGGCGACGGTCGGGGCACAAAGCGGCAGACAGACCCAAGGCGACGTGCATCCGGTGGATGGGACATCCAGGGATGAGATGGGAGCAGCTGCTGCCAACCCTGGACAGCTTACTGGCAGATTCGGCGTGGCATCCTGACGCGCTGATCATCCACCTCGGCGGCAACGACCTGACGAAGCTGGGGTGCAAAGCATTGGGGCAGGCCATCCAGAAGGATCTCACGACAGCAACAACGTGGTTGGGTCCCACGTCGGTGATATGGTCGGAGATGATCAGCAGAAAACATTGGAGAGGCGCTGACTCACACAAAGCGGTGGACAACGCAAGGAGGAAACTGAACATCGCAATGCACAGGTTCTGTGACACGAACGGCATGGACTCAGTCCGCCACGGCCTCATTCATCCAGGGCGTCCAGAGCTGTACGGCCAGGACGGGGTGCACCTCTCCGAAAGAGGAATGCAAGTCTTCTGGGATAACTTGTGGGGTGCACTGGCGATGGCGGGCTGTAAGTAAGTATAAAAAAAAAAAAAAGAAACAGGAAGGGGGGAGCCGCAGAAAGACGTAAGCCTCCCTGCGGCGTGGCGGAAATCCTACAATGGTTGGTAAGGATACACACCGGCGGGCGGTGTGTAGGAAGAGGGCCACACACTTTTTAATGCCGCACGGCAGGGTGACGTGGCCGCACCAAGGAGGGGAGTACCAAGAGGAGACGGCACTCGCGGCCCAGACCCAGCCGGATGGCAGGGCGCAAATGGTAGCGAGCTGGGGACCTAACTCCCGAGAGAAAAAAGCTCCCCTCCACAACACGCAGACAGCGTGGGCAACCAACCAATGGGACAACAAGGATGCACAAGGAACTGGTTGCAAAGTGCCATTTACGAACTGAAGAAAACTGACACCTTTTGCTCACAAGACGGTGTCATGTGTCTATTAATATTCATGTATGATGGATGAGGACAGTTCGTAAATGAAGAAATTGCATAACCAGTATTTGTGTGTAATATTGAAAATTGAATATTGTGATTTTAATATTGCAATTTTAATATTAATAAACTGCGGCCAACAACGACCACTACTATAACCGGCATTGGCATTGTTGGCTGTCATGATTGCAGGAAGTACAAGTGGGAAGTAAGGCGGGGGGGGGGGGGGGGTGGAACGACGGGGTGAGTTACGATTTGACAAACACGGAATGGGCACATTCGGGGGTTATCGCAGAGGCCGCCGCACCCTCCCGCAGGGGGGGGGGGGGAGGCTAGAAGGCCGGCGCCATAACCCACGTGGTGTCCTAACCAGTGGTGAAACTGGTTCTGGGCGCCCCAAAGCGCCCGGAGACCAGCGGAAGCGGGCAGCGCACCAGCCTGCCTGGCCGGAAGTAACCTTTGGTCGGGGCGCCCCTAAGAGGCGCCCAATGGCACCCCCTCGCTTCATTCAAATCCCCCAATCGGGGGAGACACCGAAGCCCCCCTAAGGAGAGCCTGGGGGATTTAAGTCTCCGACTCTCCCAGCTAGGCCACAACTTCTTCATGGAGCTGGGAGAGCGGCGCGACAAAGAAGATCTGCAGACCCACCCACCCACACCTAAGGAACAGCGAAGTCGCAGGGCTGGACAAGGGCACGGGTGTATGCGGCAATCCTACAATGGTTGGTAAGGATACACACCGGCGGGCGGTGTGTAGGAAGAGGGCCACACACTTTTTAATGCCGCACGGCAGGGTGACGTGGCCGCACCAAGGAGGGGAGTACCAAGAGGAGACGGCACTCGCGGCCCAGACCCAGCCGGACGGCAGGGCGCAAATGGTAGCGAGCTGGGGACCTAACTCCCGAGAGAAAAAAGCTCCCCTCCACAACACGCAGACGGCGTGGGCAACCAGCCAATGGGACAACAAGGATGCACAAGGAACTGGTTGCAAAGTGCCATTTACGAACTGAAGAAAACTGACACCTTTTGCTCACAAGACGGTGTCATGTGTCTATTAATATTCATGTATGATGGATGAGGACAGTTCGTAAATGAAGAAATTGCATAACCAGTATTTGTGTGTAATATAGAAAATTTAATATTGTGATTTTAATATTGCAATTTTAATATTAATAAACTGTGGCCAACAACGACCACTACTATAACCGGCATTGTTGGCTGTCATGATTGCAGGAAGTACAAGTGGGAAGTAAGGCGGGGGGCGTGGAACGACGGGGTGAGTTACGATTTGACAAACACGGAATGGGCACATTCGGGGGTTATGTACTTCTTCCGAATTCTTTTGCAGCGCAACTCGACCAAAATGGCTTCAGGTTCACCCCCCCCTCGTGTGCCGCACACTACGCTCACACAGCTCCTAGGCACACATACAGCCTCAGCCAAGGACGTTCCTCACCGGAGGATTTCGAAACGCTTTAAAACACTAGCTGCATTGCAAACTCGTGTGTGGCAGCCTAAGCTCAAACAGCTGTAAGCCACACAAACAGCTTCATCCTAGCACTTCGCTGCTCTTTAAAACAAAATTTGTATGTTAAAAAAGCTTTGTTGGTATTTCACCTCTTCTAACACTACTTGTAGTGCTACTCTACCTACTACCTACATTGCAAATACAAAGCACAAAAATAATGTTAGAAAGTCGCGTATGCTCAATAATAAGTATTAGCACGTCACATATGCAAATACCGTTTTCAAAAAAGTCACCAACTTTCAGGCGGTCTCGATACTGTAAAACATTACTTTTTAACTTGCCTTGCTAATTTAAATGCCATTTTTTCTTTGTCGACATAAATGCAAAATATTAAATTTCATACTGATAGTCACCGTTAGTACCACAATTCCTACAATAGCAATCCCCTTACAAAATTAACTATCCTGTATCATCACTTTTTGTACTACAATACATTAGATTTACAGCAAAACACATAACATATAACACATAGCATCACAACAACACACATTTACAATTACATAATACATACATATTCACGAATACATTATAAATACAATCACGTATGCAGGTTACAATAGCGAACACATTAAAAAATAAGTATAATATTGCAATAAATAGCACACAATAAATTACAAACACAAACATTACATACGCAATATAACGTATGCACGTAGCGAAAAAAACAACATTTACATAACATTCATATTCGTTTACGAAAACAAACATTACGATATTCATATATAACAAAAACATCAACACATACATGCTACGACACTAATATTTAACAAAAAATTCTTACATCGCAAACGAGGCGAAACTCCCAGCAAACGCGACACTCCTTTCACAAGCAACGCGGTTAACAATCTAAAATTTAGACGCCCGGCAATTGGTACGTTACTTTACGTAATATAACGGAGCAATATTATTGGCTGCGGCACACGTCAAGCGAAAAATACACGTAAACCAAAAAATAAACTAGACCGCAACACTCAATAACTTACCTAGATTACAGAACATTATAGCCGCCATTTTCTTTAACATTATAACAATCTGTATACACACATCTACACATTAAAAGCTGCACACACATGTAAACAGAAACACACACGCACACACTTAAAGCCACAGCTCTTTACAAACAGAAAGATACACACACATAACGTAACACACAATGCTAGACGCAACCCAGTCCTGCAACAGTACAGTTAATAGTTAAAAATGTACAAGTAAAAAAAATACGTGTTTTCATTCCGTCACACACTCACTTAGCGTATACAAGTGTCTCTCTACCTTTTCACAGTGCCATATCTCTTGAGTGCATCACACTAACTATGAAGAAGTCTTGTGTGAAAAACGCTATAAATATGCACCACAAGCTTCTTACACCTACCTCATAATATCTATGCAGCCACTTAATGCATACACATATGCTTCTAAGTTCTCACACTGTATAACTAGCGCGCCATACCTATCATTAGTCTACATCTCTTACACTGCTCTCTCTAGCTCTTCGTCTAAAGTGTATCTTAACACCTTTACATATTAGTTTTTAGTATACTGTTTTCTATTGCTAACTATTGTTCATGCTTAGCTTTATCTACTACACATTACTCATTAGCACATTGCGGCTTTTACATTTGCTTCCACCTACACACACACACATGCACTTTCTCTCTCACACTCCCTCTTTCATACTCTCTCTCTCTCACATAAGGCACTGTCACAAACGTTATTGTTTAACAACTTTACTTATTTTAAAAACTTTATCTACAAGCATGTATAAACAACTAGTAATAGGTACCGTCAATAAATGTAACTACTTTCACATTGATTGTTTTACTATTATTCTATTATTCAGTATTATGTAGTACTATGTAATATACTTATAAAAATAACAGCTAGGGATAGTTTGTTTACATTGTTTACCCTAAATAAATATTTGCAACACAATAAGTTCTTACCCCTACACAGCAATATGGACTTTGCTAAAAATGTCATGCAACACATTTGCGAAAGTTATAAGTATTGGCATGGTAAATGACAAAGCTATTAATTTCGCTATTTTCAAAAACAAAACCTAAATAAAAAATTTGTCACTTACAAGACCAATAGCTCAAACTTTCCTAATACGAGACCTATTGCATTGCAAATGCTGGTTGCCCTTGCCATGGAGCCTGTATAAATTCAATAGCACCGAGGTGGGGTTAACTGAGGAATATCCCCTGGAGACTGAGTGTTTGCAGCCCCACTCTACGCAAATGCCACGTTGCTCTACTTCAAGGTCGTGACCGTAGACCAAATAGAGAGTGTGCACGTCCCTCCATGCTTCAAGCAGGATGTCTAGTCTGAAGTTCAATTGGCAAAAATCCTTCCTGTTTCGCTTACGTCCTGCTGCTCTAGAGGCCAGGCTGGATACTGGTGGGGGCTCACTACAATGGCTGTGCAGAACATTTTGATTCATAGGAATCCGAATATATCATGAATAATGGGACTTGCTCAATGGCAAAAACAAAAAATGGAGGGAGAAGGAGGATAGACCAAACCAGGTCGGCCTCCAGTCAGTATATGCAATACAGGAACCCAATGTGAAGGGTTCAGAGACCTGGTTGGTGTTTTATGGTTACTGCTTACTAAGTCAGTGTGTACCAAAATGTATAAGAAAGAAAAATTTCTTTCTAGAGTCCCCTCACTCACCGGGGTTGCCCCACGGTGACATGCTTCATCATTGGGGCCATCCCAGTTCTCTACGAAAAGGGGCGTGCTGCGACAAGGCGACTACGCTGGAGCACTGGTTTTGTGAGATGACTATGTGTGGTGTAAGTGTGGTGATGGTGGAGTGGGTGTGAAATTAAAAATACCGTGCTAGTGGGCCTCAACAATTTATTTTGCTCCTAGTGTGGTATAAAATTAAAAAGGGGTAACACTGTATTCTAACTTTAATTGAGCTAGATCAGTGTTATGGTCGACATGTTTCAAGCTCCCCCAAGCTTTTCATCAGGACCATACAGGGTCCAGCCCTGTATTTCCACTCCTATATTCAAATGAAAAAAGTGTTTTATAAAAATAAATACTAATTATTTATACTGTACGCTGTTAATAATAAAACATGCGTGTTTTTCTGTACATACGGTTTGTATTTTACTCGAAATGATAAACGAGTGTTTGATTACACTCCATGGTCTTAGGCAAGGGCAGGATCGCCTCGTGGAAACATTGTTCCTATCGGCAAACCCGCTCGGTACTACCTGATTACTCCTCACCCGACCGCATACTGTATACGGTCGGGTGAGGAGTAATCAGGTAGTACCGAGCGGGTTTGCTGATAGGAACAATGTTTCCACGAGGCGATCCTGCCCTTGCCTAAGACCATGGAGTGTAATCAAACACTCGTTTATCATTTCGAGTAAAATACAAACCGTATGTACAGAAAAACACGCATGTTTTATTATTAACAGCGTACAGTATAAATAATTAGTATTTATTTTTATAAAACACTTTTTTCATTTGAATATAGGAGTGGAAATACAGGGCTGGACCCTGTATGGTCCTGATGAAAAGCTTGGGGGAGCTTGAAACATGTCGACCATAACACTAATCTAGCTCAATTAAAGTTAGAATACAGTGTTACCCCTTTTTAATTTTATACCACACTAGGAGCAAAATAAATTGTTGAGGCCCACTAGCACGGTATTTTTAATTTCACACCCACTCCACCATCACCACACTTACACCACACATAGTCATCTCACAAAACCAGTGCTCCAGCGTAGTCGCCTTGTCGCAGCACGCCCCTTTTCGTAGAGAACTGGGATGGCCCCAATGATGAAGCATGTCACCGTGGGGCAACCCCGGTGAGTGAGGGGACTCTAGAAAGAAATTTTTCTTTCTTATACATTTTGGTACACACTGACTTAGTAAGCAGTAACCATAAAACACCAACCAGGTCTCTGAACCCTTCACATTGGGTTCCTGTATTGCACTTGCTCAATGGCAACATCACAAAAGTTGTATTGGCCTTCTGTAATCAGGTGCGCTACGGAGAAACCTACCCCTTTCAGTGATGGGCAGGAAAGCCCTTTCTAAAATGCTAATGCTGTCTCACCTGCTATATTTTTTCACTCATCTCCCACTATACCCTCGTGAGACATTATTTCGCCCTTGTTGGTGACTTGATGTGTCACAACTGTCGCTGTAGGACTGCGCTGGCCAAGCGGGGTCTCCTTGCTGATAACGTGTGTTAGAGTGCCGCACACTTTGAGCAGTACTACCTTGCTTTGCAATTACAGTGGGTATGCTGTTGGGTGTCAGAAAAACATCTTGAGGACACTGCCACTGCACCAGCGCCTTGGAGAACAAATACAATATTGCGGCTCATCTGTCCCAGGCTAGTGGTGCTCCCCTTACTCCCACATAATGCGCAAGGCTTACCTCTGCTTTCATAGAGGCATGCAAATCACCTCTCAAACCCCTCCCTATCCCCAGCTATTCTACTTCTCAGCTTACCAGGTCTTGGAACAGCCCTCACTATGGCAGATGTACTGCAGGCTTAGAGTCACTTGGTGATCATTTCCAGGAGGGTCCTCTATTGTCTTTTGAAGAACTCTTAGACCAACGCAACATCTAGAAAGGTCAGTTTATAAAATACAATGTTCTATCCCACGCGTACGCATTAACTAGCCCATCAAATTGGAAGAGCTGCTCACACATGCAGTCATGCATAATCTTCATGGGTAGAGGCCATCACCTCCTCAGGTGGCCCACAAAGTCTTTCGGTCACCATACACAGGTGCCTCTACAAATCTGTTACAATAAATAGGGGACAGAGTTTCTGAAAGTATTTAACAATAAAGAATGGGAATGAATCTTGGCTTATCTGGCAATAGTTTCCACAAATGTCAGATTTAAGCTTATTCAATTTTATGTCTTACATAAGACTAACCTTACATCTGAGAAGAAAAAATACTTTGTCTCAGGCGCCAATGAATGCTGGCAGTGCTGCCACTGGTCGAGCACATGTAGATCACATATGTTATGGTCCTGCCCCCAGTCACCTCTAACTGAAGTCTCCGGGAACACCATGTTACATAGTTGGGAAGTTTGTACCCTAGGATCATTCAAACGCTTTAAGGAGAATAAATTTGCAGCTCGTTTCCTAGACATTGCACTAATACTTGCAAAGCGCCATTACGTGACACTGGAAGAAGGCTAGTACGCCTCCTCAAGTATCTCAAAGGTACAAGTCGGTAATGACATGGGCCGAATTAGAATCTCAAGACATCCAAAGAGGTGAGGGGCCTTCAAGATTATCTCCGGTCCCTGGGATGGGATGCACTGCTTGCTAACTTTCAAGCTATAGCCATCGCTGACGTCCTTACACCATGAATACGCTCCCAGATGAGAAAGGTCCCATCACGCTACAACACTTTATTACACCGCTAAGTAGGCATCTACATCTCCGGGGCAATGTGTATTTGACCGCTCTGTTCCTTCCTTCTGAGCTTTAGTAGGACAGAAAGAATGCTTGTACCCTTGACTTTGCCCTCTATTGTTCCAACCATGGTCACCCTGGTACTCACATTAGCTCTCAGATGTTCTGACTACACTATTGTGCTAAATTACTTATGTGTGCTAATAGGCCTCCACCGCCTTGTTCCTTCTACTTATCTGTTTCAGCCTCAGGTACTGAATTCTGTTGAGATAACGTGTTGATGCAAATCAACCACAAAACGTGACGAATGTTGATTACTTGCAAATGATTTGGTATGCTCACAGGATAAGATGCAGGCTGTTGTTATCCACCCTGTTCCTTTAATACTACGTCATACATATGTGTTAAATGCAGAGATCCAGGTGGGCAGGGGAACTGGGTAACGACATTCTCAAAGTTTATTAAATTGATCAAAACAGTTCCCATTTATTAAAAAAAAAAACATTCCTGAGGGTTGAGGTGTTGCAGGTTGAAAGGGAAGAATGACTCCTCTACTGAGAAGCGAGAGACAGCCAAAGAAGAAACACGCTTTCCCTCCAGGGTGCCTGCTAGCTGAAAGAAATGTAAATGTGTGCAGCCGATTGGTTGGCAAATCTAAGGGCCGCTTGGCAGCCAGTGGAAGCTTCAATTGACAGAATTTGAAAACCTACTTGGTGCAAATAGCATATTACTAAAAACATAACTTTTGAAAGCGCTAAACATTTACACAAGATCTAAACGAATGCAAGATGGATTAGTAGACAGCTGCTTGTCCCCGTGAGCGTATCCTGGCCTTTATTTTTCATTTAAAGTGTGTGTATATTATATTTATTTTATATGCTGTTACCTGTAGGTGAAAGGCTAAATAGTTCCACAATAGCCATGTCTCTGACCCCGCCCACACTTGCTGACCCCATTCCCACTGTACTTAGGATAGGATCACAGTTCCATAATTATCCAGTATTATGGGTGTCTTTCATAGATTCACATGCCTGAATCATTCCCCGTCATCGGAATGGGAGTCCCCGGTACATATATAAAGTAATGCCCTATAGACATATACTGAAATAGGCCTATAGGCCTCACATTAGTAACATATCCGTGTCCTTTTGTAAAAAGGATCAAACTCTAGAAAATAGCCAATCAGCTGTCACCTCCCTCTAGAACCCTCCTGGAAGAGCCTCAGTCCCTCAGATTTTCTACCGCACGTTGTGCTAAGGGAGTCTCCTCTGAGCTCTGCTCAGGTTTGTTTCTCACAACTGGTTTCCAGTGTTTTTTGGATATTTTCTCTTCAGTGACTACTTGATTATGGCTAAAACACCAAAAAAAGATCTTTTTAGATCCTGTGGTTCTTGTGGAAAGAAAAGGCTACATATTGATGACCAGCATAAGGACTGCCTGTATTGCCTGTACCCAGACCATTCGGCTAAGGACTGCAAGGTATGTCGTACCTTTTCTACTAAAACCCTCAAGGACCGTGAAGGACGCCTCTTAATTTGGCTCCAGAGGCTAAAGGACAGGGACCACCTTGATTCCTCTGAGGAGAGTGAGGGCTCTTCAGTCTCTTCAAAATTATCTCTGAAGAGACCAAGGGTGGCTTCCCCTAGCCCTACGGCTCATCCTCAAAAGAAGACATCAAAAACGTCTTCAGAGGTTCTGGCTAAAACAACTTCTGTGAAGAAAGATCACACCTGCAAGAAGCCGGTTTCGACATCGTCGACGGCATCTTCATCGTCGAAGAAAGCTGTATCTGCAGTTTCTTATGTTTCTACGTCGACAGTCTCTACTTCGACGTCATCATCATCGTCGGCAACTACGACCCCATCCCCGCCGCAGGTAAGACTGTCGTCAACGATAGCCATTAAAAGGGCGCCGTCGACGTCGAAGACCCCGTCGACGCTGACCTCGCCGACAACAACCTCGACGGCGAAGCCAATACCGTCGACTCCACCGACGAAAGCACCGCCGACGAAGGGTTCATCGACGAAAACACCGCCGACGAAGGGCTTGTCGACGAAAACACCGCCGATGAAAGAACCGTCGACGAAGACATCATCGACGACAGGTTGATCTTTGACGTCGATGGCGGCCCCATCGACGATGACTCCACCGACTATGTCAACTGTCGATGCTCCACCGTCGACTATCATACCGTAGATTCTGGCCTACAAGCAACATGCGTACGCCTTAAAATCACAAAAAGGGCGCTGATGCCGGCGTTAACATCTCCAAGCAGGGTCCAACCAATTCCTCCAGCATGTCTCCTACAGGAGAAAGACTCAGACGATGGTGACATGTTCCAAATGGCGACAAGTCCTTCGGAACTCAATGTGAAGTGTGAAAGTTCAGATGAGGAGGAAGTTCAGGAGGAGGTATAGCATCAACCACCTACTCCTATGGTTTGTCTTCCAGCATTCTTAGTTACGGATCTGCGATACCTCATTCAGGACTACAAGTAGAGGTTTCCAGAGTCTCCGACTCCTCCGCATGCCACAGTAACTCCGTCTCCAAGACCACGTCTCCACCTTTAAGTATTCAACCAGAGAGAGTTGAGTTACCGCATCCTCCAACTTCTGATGAAGAAGAAGAAGAGGAAGAACAAGAAGGGTGAGCTGCAGGATGTTCAGTCTACACATGACGACTGGGATGACTACGTCATTCCTTCTCCCGCATCTCCAGTACCCGCGCCCACGGATTCACCACCAGGCGACATTGAAGGGTTCCATAATAAGGTTGAGAGGGCGGCTCAACATTTTAAGATCGCAATGGTCTCTCAAGAACAAGGCTGCTTCTTGTATGACTTCAAAGAACCTCTCAAAAAAGCGGTTAGGTCAATACCTATGATCGATTATCTATGGACCCAGGGGGTTAAAATCATGCAAAATCCCGCTTCTGTATCTCCAGTGATTCCTCGACTGGGTAAGAAGTATAGAGTGCCTGATACTGCTCCGGCCTGCTAGACGTGGCACCCCAAGCCGGATTCAGTGGTAACACCCAGAAAAACTCCAGAAATCCTTCGGCTCCTTTATCGGCACCTCCTGATAAGGAAGGAAGAAGATTGGATAACATTGGGAAAAGGTTTTCCTCAATGTCTGCAATGACAGTGAAGGCAGCAAATGCCTTAGCGCTCTTGGGGCGCTATAATAGGCAACTATGGGCAGATATAGCCCCATATCTGTCAGAGTTACCAGATTCCTCCAAGGAGGAGGTCAAAAAGATTCTGCAAGAGGGTGAAACATCGGCATCAGAGATAACAGACTGTGCGATGGACATAGCTACAACAGGGTTCCGCCAGTTGGCTGGAGCGGCAGTCTTGAGACGCCAGGGATAGCTAAAAGCAACTTTGTTCCGCCCTGAGGTGCAAACGAAGATATTGGACATGCTCTATGATGGCCAGTTACTATTCGGCTCCAAGATTGATGAGGCACTTCAAAATATTAAAAAGGACACAGACACTGCGAGAGCTTTGGGCACTCTCCAGTACAAAAACCAGTCCTTTTGTTGAAATCGAGGAAGAGGTCAGTCTTCCTATAGAGGAAATTTCCAATATAGGTCTTCATATTCATCAGGCCAGAGCCGACCCCAACATCAACAACGTCAGCAGCAGAATCAGCAATCCTCGTATGGCAAGTCATCCTTTCGGGGTAAAGGACAACGAAAGAACACAAGGCGTAGACAATGACATGTTTATTCAGCCAGTCCAAACTTCATTTCACTCATCAAAAATTGGAGGAAAGATTTCCCACTTCTTACAAAATTGGAAAAAGATTACTACGGACCGTTGGGTTCTTCAATTAGTGCAATTCGGCCATTCAATGGAATTCATGCAAATCCCTCCCCAAACCCCTCCCCGTCCTATGCATCACAAAAATCTATGGCTGCTTCTGCGAGTAATCTCTATTATGCTTCAGAAAGGAGCAATAGAAAAGGTACCTTCATCTCAAAGGGGAAAGGGATTTTATTCTCGTTTCTTTTTGATCCAGAAAAAAGGAAAAAAGTGGAGACCGATCTTGGACCTCAGGGCCCTCAACAAATTCCTGAAGAAGCAGTTGTTTCGCATGGTGACGATTCAGGAGGTTCTTCAGCTACTGGAAGAGGGAGATTATATGGCGTCCCTAGACCTTCAGGACGCTTACTTCCATATCCCGATTCACAGGAATCACAAACAAAAAAAATTTAAGATTCGCAGTAGCAGGCAGGCACTTTCAATTTCGCGTCCTGCCCTTGGGGCTCAAGTCTGCACCTCGCATTTTCACGAAATGTCTGTCTCCAGTGGCGGCATACCTCAGGCAGCGCCATCACCAAGTCTTTCCGTATCTGGGCGACTGGCTGATCAAGGCTCCATCCTTGGAAGATGCGTCCAGGTCCTCCGACGCCTGTTTAAGGCTTTTCAATTGCTTGGGTCTCACGCTCAATCAAGAAAAATCAGTCCTGCAACCTTCTCATTGCATCAATTTCCTGGGTGCAATCCTGGACACGCGTTCTAAGAAAGCTTTCCCATCCCATGAGAGGAAGAACAAGCTTATGGCACTGGCTGTTCTAGTGGCATCAAAGAAGACATCGACGGTCCGCCTTTTCAAGTCTCTGCTGGGGATGATGTCATTGTGTATCCTCCTGATTCCTCACTGTCGTCTACTCATGCGACCTCTACAAGAGGCACTTTCAAAGCAGTGGGTCCAATACACAGGGTCATTCGACGACCTTATAAAAGTGACTCTTCAGATAGTCAAAGCTCTGCAATGGTGGATGTCATCTCAAAACCTATCTCAAGGCTTGACATTCCTACTTCCAGCTGCTCCTCATATTATCACAACAGATGCCTCCTTGGACGGTTGGGGAGCTTTTCAGCAAGAGCTGCGGATAAGCGGGAAGTGGTCTGCCTCAGAGAGAGGACTTAATATCAATCTTCTCGAGCTGCGGGCAGTCTCCCTGGCCCTTCAGGCTTTTCTCCAAAGAATCAAAAATTTCCTTGTGCTCGTCCAGACAGACAATATCACGACGATGCACTACAAACAGGGAGGGACGCGCTCACTAACACTCTCTCGAGAGTCGCAGAGAATTTGGAGATGGCTAATCCTTCTCTCTGGTCTCACAGATTGGTCAAACAATTTTAAAAAGGATTATACAGAACTTTCCCTCCGGTGAAAATGTTGCCCCCTACCTGGCACCTTAATACAGTCCTTAATCAATTCATGAAACATCCCTTTGATCCAGTACACAGGGCTGACCTCAAATATCTATCTTGGAAGACAGCTCTCCTACTTGCGCTCACATCAGCGAGGCGGGTGAGTGAACTACAAAATTTTCGATTCAGGATCCTTTCCTGCAATTTAAACAAGACAGAGTGATTTTGCGAACAAATCCGAAGTTTATTCCGAAAGTCCCATCGGATTTCCACCTCAATGAGCCGGTGGTTTTGCGCGCCTTCTTTCCAAAACAAAGTACTGCAGCGGAAAGATCATTGCATTCATTGGATGTTTGAAATTTTATATCGACAAGACAAAGACTTTCAGAAAGTCAAATCAGCTATTTGTTGCTTACAGCACGTCCAGGAAAGGTCTTCCGCTCTCTAAACAGAGCATTTCCCGCTGGATTCCGGCAGCTATTTCCTTCTGTCATAATCAAGCAGGACATCCACTGCACTCAAAAGTGAGAGCTCATTCTACTAGAGCGATGTCCACATCCATGGCACTGTTTGCAGGTGTGCCTGTCATTGACATTTACAGGGCGGCAACCTGGAAGTCGCCACATACCTTCACCAGGCATTACTGCCTGGACACGGAACTTATGAAGGATGCAGCAGTGGGACAAGCAGTGCTTCGGCATCTATTTCACTAGAGGTGAGCCTTCTTTCATCCCTCCATGCTTTTCATGAATGCACATTTCTCTCTTATGTATTTTGATGGTATTTATTGTTTGCAACTGTATGCCTTTGCTAGTCGCTTGTTATTATCTAATGACTTGCAGTTACTGTACCATCCGAAATGTGCTTTATGCATTGCTAGCTACTCTGATTCAGGCATGTGAATCTATGAAAGACACCCATAATACTGGATAAGAAATGCGTTACTTACCTGTAACTGCAGTTATCCAGTATTGGTGTCTTTCATAGATTCACATGCAACCCTCCCGCCTCCCCTGGAAGGGCTCACCTAATTCTCTCAGTGATACGCCTACTTACCTTTGTGCGTATGAAAATCTGAGGGACTGAGGCTCCTTCCAGGAGGGTTCTAGAGGGAGGCGACAGCTGATTGGCTCTTTTCTAGAGTTTGGTCCTTTTTACAAAAGGACACGGATATGTTACTAATGTGAGGCCTATAGACCTATTTCTCTATATGTCTATAAGACATTACTTCATTTATGTACCAGGGACTCCCATTCCGACGACGGGGAATTATTCAGGCATGTGAATCTATTAAAGACACCAATACTGGATAACTGCAGTTACAGGTAAGTAACACATTTCTTATATTTGTGCACTTTGACCGCTGGTTAAATGTATGTATTCTGTTCAGCTTGCTGATTGGAACTCTTTCCTGTTTCTTTATCGCATGCAGGTCGATGGTAGAGACTCGCTCAGCAATTTACTAAAGAAATCTGTCAGTCGTTTGGAGCATGGGCACTCTGTGACAATAGTATTTGCTTTTTGTCTTACTTGTTCAGTAAATAGATTTAACTGTATAATGTATGCACAAATGGCAACTTATTTTTGTAACAAAAAATATTCAACAAAAATATATTTAAAAAAAAGTTCTCATAATGAATAAAAAAAGGCAAAGGGCCTGCTGCTAGTGTGTGGGGCTGCTCGGGAGTCATCTGTGACACAAGGCAGCACTTCAGTCAGGGAATAGCACAACATAGGACATTCTCCCTGATGAAGGATGGGAAGTCTGTTAAATATTGGCAGCATAGCCTCTTTGAAAGCTGCTACTTGCTGCAAGTTGAAAATGGCCCACAGAACTGGATGGATCGAGTTGGAAAGGGTCTCGATAACAAAGGCAAAGCCTGGTCACCTACCAAAGCATCGGACTATGTGACCCTGCCTTCAAATGGGATCCCCTTAGAAGCTGTGGGCTCTTGCTTGTGCTCTCATCCTTCTTTATGGGGGCTTGATTTACCTTTAGAGGGTGACCAGGACCCTCCTCGTTTCTTGCACTGGGACATATAAAGTTCCCCTTCGGGTGCATTAGGGAACTTTTTTGCAAGACTTGGAATCATGTTTGGCCCCAAGAAACTACAGAAAGACTGTGACCAACATCTGCTTTTGACAGGAGACATAGCTTGAAGCTGTAGTCTTCAATGCTGAATCTTCCTGCTACAATGGCAGAACAATCCTAAATTGTAAGGAAAAATATGTTTGGTAAGGACTGAAATCGTAAGAAGCGGATCTCTGGATCCGTCTATGGCTTGGAAGAAAATGAACTGATATCACTGCAAAGCCGTGGTGCCTATGTGCAGCTCTGCGTCATCATGGGCAGGATGAGTTGGAACTGCAATTGAGGCCATGGCGCTATCTAACGAGAAGGAGTTATTGCACGTTTTTTCTAATGCCCGTATGGACTTGAGAGGATCCAAAAGGTGGCGGATCAATGGGTGGAAGCACCCATCAGCATGGCTGTGTTGATAAGTAGTCCGATTTTACAATGTCAACTGTTTTCTGTTCATTATAGTATCTTTTGTGTCTTATTCAATTTTCTTTTAGCAATCTGCCTATTTGCCAACCACCGCAATGATCTTGAGCAGTTGCGGTGAGGGATCGTAAGCACTCCAGGGATCATCTGCCGACAGCCTCTCAACTCCTATCGGGCAAGCATCTTCATCTTTCTGTGCTCGTGCAGTCTCTTTCTCCTCATAAATAATCATATTAATACTGTGTGTCAGTGGATTTCTAGCCTTCAGATCTTTCTTTGGGCCATACTCCTGCTGAGCACAGAACGTTTTGATTGGCAGTCTCCTCTCTGACCACGGACTTTGAGTAACGCTGAACCTTCACAGTGCAAACATTCCAACTAGGATGTTTGTTCTGGTGTTCCCAGTTCTCATTCCCTCGGTCTTGATAAAGGATGAGCAGTAATTTGGGAACAGGGGGTCGCAGATATGTGTCCAGGCCTGTGAGAGACCAGTTTCTGATGCTCCTGTTGCAAAACACCACTGTCATAATTCCAGTTCAGACTTCAGTTTAGTCTGTGGGTAGTGTTTCAGTAGAAATGGTTAAAACCCTTCGTAGACCAAGATAGTATGATTTGTGCCTCCTATGGCAGAATGTTTTGATAAATCTGACCACTTGAGGTGAAGCATTGGTATCCAATGTTTTAAAGGACAAGTTACTTACCTTGGGAGGCACACTCTGGTAGATTTTATCTAGCCACAGATTTCCCACCTTTGGAATATTCCCCAGGTTGTCAGGCCGGATATGGAAACTTTTTCGTAGCACCTTTGTGTGCCAGAAGGAGGCACTGTGCAGCTCCACACGGACACAGTTCTGCTCTAGAAATGACATCCGGGCCTATAAAGGCGCCACTCCTGCACGCTGATGTCAGTTACTTTCGAGACTGTCTGTGTCTCCAGATGTGGAGCCCCAAAAGCAAATCCATATATTAGTGTGTAGATTTCTAGATCTAGGATTTTATTATAGGATAGAGTCCAACCACAGAACAGAGAGGATGGAAGGTTTGTTGATGGATCTGCGGCTAAGAAAGAAGGTTAGCGTGGGGAAGTAACTTGATCTTCTGATCGTGACTCCTAGCCACAGATTCCTCACCTTCTGAAAAAATACCAAAGCAGTACCCGAGGGAGGAGGGCTGTGGATAGATTCAAACCAGAAAGTCCTGCAGGACCAAGCAGGCAAAGTGACCTTATCAGAGTACTTGCTTGCCCAGACAATAGTGCTTCGTGACGTGAACGTAGGGAGGGATGGCCACGTAGCTGGCAGATGTCTAGGACTGGAGCGCCGCATGCTAACGTAGTGGTAGCAGCTTTGAGCGTGGTGGAATGGCACATGGTCCTTCAGGAGGCTGCATCTTCGCTAGTGCGTAATAGATATTAATGCAGAGTACAATCAAGATGATGGCACAATTCTGCACTGCCTTGATCATCCACCTAGTGTTCTTTGGTGCGATTGATGTAGAAGCCGAGCATTCTCTTTGGGTCCAAGCTACGGAGCCCCTCCTCTTCCTCCTTAGAGGGGTGGAGCATAGCAGGCAGGCAGAGTGATGGCCAATGAGAAACGGCATCACAAGTTTCAGGAGAAAGGATGCCATAATACGCAGAACCAGCTAATCGGGGAAGAGGATGGTGAAAGGAGGATGAGCACACAAAGCCTGAAGCTCACTTGCACGCACGCTTAATTGGTGGCGACTAAGAACACAGTTTCGATGGTGAGAAGCTGGAAAGGACAACTGTGGAGCGACTTGAATTGAGTATACATAGATACACAAGGACAAGATTGAGGACCCATTTGGGAATCACAAAGACAGGGGAAACACATGTTGCAGGACTTTCAAAAAACACATCCTAACAGGTGATTTAAATAAAGAGGGCTGGTTAGGCATAGGGCAGGACTGGGAACCGAAACCGGCCCTGGCAAACTGCTCAGCCAGCCCCCAGGAGGGGGGTGCGGCCGAGCTATTTGCTACGACCGGTATCGGCCGATTTTGTTACAGGGGGCTGTAACAAAATCCCCCGTAACCAAACAGACCGCCAGGGGGTCCAAAACTGGACCCCACCCTAGCGGCCCACTGGGGATGCCTGTTGCCCGCTACGGCCAGTCTGGCCCTGGTTAGGCACCCGTAAGAAGGCCAAGAGGGCTGAAAGATAATCTAACTGTGCCAATAGCAAGGTCTTGCTGGGCAACAGACAGCACAAACAAAACATCAGACAGTTGGCCTGGAAAGGTTCAATATGGGGAGTGCAGCAACAAATTACAAATTTATCCCAACAACAGGCGTATACAGTTTTTGTCAAGGGACATCTGGCTGTCGAGAAGACATCCATTGCCTCTGGAGGCAGGTGGTAGGTGTTCACCTGTCGCCACTCAATCTCCACGCATGGCGGTGAAAATTGAGAAGGCCATGGTAGGGAATCAGACTATTCTGTTGCTACAGCAGATCCTTCCAGATGGGCAGCCTGATTGGAGAATAGATTCTCAGGCCCAGGAGTTCTGGATACCATAAACTCTATTCCCACTCTGGAGCTACTAGGATGGCTTGGGACCGGTGCATCCTAATCTTCTTGAGAACTCGGGCAGGAGTGGTATCAGCGGAAAGACATAAAAGAGTCCCGAGTTCCACTTGAGACGGAACGTGGTTTCAAGCGAGAGAAATCTTGAAAACTCCTACGAGCAGAGGGGCTGACAATGAGCGCTCTCGGCAGAGGCAAATTGATAGAGCCAACTTTCTCCCCATTCACAGAGGATATCTTGTGCCACCTACGGGTGTAACTGACATGCTAGATACCCTGGTGTTCAGTGGGCCTGCCAGGTGGTTCGCCATTAGAAAGGTACTTTGGCGATCCAGCCATGTCCAAAGGCGCAAGGCCTCCTGCAACAGGATTTGTGACCCCCCACTCACCCTGCTTGTTGCGTGGTCACATGGCGATGGTGTTGTCCGTGAGCACCTGTACCAGCCTCCCCTTGATGGATGGCAGGAAGGCTTTCAATGCCAAACGGACGGCCCTCCGCTAGAGAAGGTTGGTATGGAGCTGGGACTCTGCCGGAGACCAGAGGCCTCTAGCTCCACCTCTCCCAGGTGGCCACCCAAACCCAGAAACTATGTATGGGTCACCACTGACAGTACTGGGTGGGGAAGGGAGGGGGATCTTCTGTTAACCCAAAAGTGGTCCTGTAGCTACCACTGCAGATCTTTCAGTCTCCTCCGAGCTCTGAACATGGTCAGGGAGTTACCTTTGATGTTGGGCCTAATGGGACTTCATATGCCACCTCTGAGTCGGCATATGTCACCTGCCGTGCTCGACCAACAGGATGCAGGCAACCAGCTTTACCAACAGCCTCAGACTCGACGTCACTGAAATCCAGGACCAAGGCTAAAAGATCGGGATCATAGCCTGAATGGCCTGGACTCTCTTTCCTGGGGGAAAGGCACAGAACCGAACCCTGGCCAGAATGGCTCTGATGAAAGGTAGAGCCTAAGAAGTCTGGTGTGACTTCAGCACATTGATACTGAACCCCAAATATCACAGGAGGTTCGCCATACTCTGGAGGCAGTTGAACACTACCTGGGGCAAGCCCACCTTCAACAGCCAGTTGCCAAGGTAGAGGAAGACTGGGACTGCTGACCACCGAAGGTGTGCTGCTACCACCGCGATCCCTTTCGTGAACACCCTAGGGGCGCTTGTGAGACCAAAGAAGGGCATCACAGCGAACTGAAAATGCTACTACCTCACCATGAACCATAGGTAGCCCCAATGGGCCGGCAGGAAAAAAATATGACAGACGTCCTGCAGGTCCAACACCACCATCCAGCCTCCAGGATCAAGGGCAGACAAGACCTAGGTCAGGGTGAGCATTTTGAATTTCTTTTTGTGGAGGAGATCTAGAATTGGCTGAAGACCTCCATTCTTCTTGGACAGAAAGTAGCGACAATACCATCTAAATCATACTTCTGGTGCTTGCACCCTCTTGATAGCCCCTTTACCCAAAAGTGATTGTACTTCTTGCCGCAAAATGGAGAGTTGGTACTCTGTCAGTCGTTGGGTAGATGGTGGAAGGCGCTGTGGAGAAAAGTGGAACGGTAATGCTTGGCCTTTGCGAACAATTTGGAAGACCCATCTGTCCGATGTGACTGCTTGCCAACCTGGATAGAATTGTTGGATTCTGCCTCCCACGGGTTGCTGTGACCCTTCAAAGGTACACCAAAGGGGTTTTGCAAGTGGAGCTGGGGGAGGGGGAAGGTGGAAAGAGCAGCACACAGACTTTGGCTGTGGAGGCGGTGGGTACCACAGCCTCTCCCGCAAGTCTCCTGGGTTCCCTGTTGGGGTGGAACAGGCTGGCGATTGGAAATGCTGCGACTGAAGCCACGAAAAGAACGTTGGAAGATTGGCTAATAATCCCAAACATCATTGGCCATAGATCTGAAGGTACGAAATCAATGACTGTGTGGATAGCTGGAACTCAATACTGATAACTACACAATTGACCTGACAAGAGTATTAGCCAAATAAAACTCACAGTTCTTCACTGTGGACCTGAAGGAAGGTACGCAATAGGTAAAAGATGGCAGGTATCATTTACTACTAATTTTGGTGTTGAACAAGACAATCTCCTTTGTCAGTACTGAGTTGCAACGAGTTGACAGCCATGCAGGTCATATTGCTTGCAGTTTTGTTAGGCCAGGATTCCTCCTTTGTACTGATTTAAGAGGAATAATAAGTGTCTAAATCTCCTTTTTTCTGTCAATCAATGAGAATGACTTAGCAAGGGTTGAATGTGTGATACAAAAACTGCTGTAAAATGTAAATAAATTACCCTGTCACCCTATTGAATGGAGGTTCTCAGACATGTATACAACAATCCCATGGATATGGTAATGCATAGCCATATTATTATTTTTTTAAAACACAGTTCTGAAGCAAAACTCATAGGTTGGCCGGAGACAGAGGAACTGTGCTCTTTAGCTAGTTGTTGACTCTAAGTATACAAAAAGAGATGAATGGAATGCTTGAATTAATCTGGTAATTACTCTTGGCTGCATCCCATTACATCATTATTTTGCACACCATGCCATCTCAGTTTGGACCCAGCAACATGCAAATCAGTCTTGACCCTCCTCCAATTGGAGCAATCCAGCTCTTACTGCCAAGCCAAGCCCACGTTTTGGGTTGCTTGTGTTCCTGTGCAGAGAGGACCTGGCTTGGTAGTTCGGGCTGGACTGTTTCTTTTGGAGTAGGGCCAAGACTGAATAACAAATTGCTGGTTCTAATCTGAGGTGCTATGGTGGGAAAATGAAGTGTCCAAATGTATGCCTAGACATGGGTCCCTTGCTCTCTGTGCCACTGGAACCAAGCTTCATCCGACGGAAGTTCCCCATTCAAGGCAATACTGGTCTTGGGTTGCCTGTGTTCCTGTTTGTAGAGGACTTGGCTTGGCAGTCTGGGCTCGACTGTTCCTATTCGAGTAGGTTCAATACCGATTTGCATATTGCTGAGTCTAATATGAGTTGGTAAGGTGGGCGAAAGAACTATGGGTTGGAATGCTACCACGAGCAATTGACAGTAGTTAGACTTATTGCAAGCATCCTCTGTTCACCTTTTGAGTGTTAGATGTACTGCCCTAAGTGTCCAACTGTATGCCTAGACATGGGTCCCTTGCTCACTGTGCCACTGGAACCAAGCTTCATCCGACGGAGGTTCCCCAATCAAAGAAATACTGGTCTTGGGTTGCCTGTGCTCCTGTTTGGAGAGGACCTATCTTGGCAGTCTGGGCTCGACTGGGTCAATACTGATTTGCATACGCTGAGTCTAATGTGAGGTGGTAAGGTGGGCAAAAGAACTATGGGTTGGATTGCTACCCGAGCGATTGCCAGTGGTTAGAATTATTAATAGCATCCTCCCAACACCTTTTGGGTGTTCGTTTACTCCTCTCATCATGCCGGTTTTACACTGTCCTGATGGTAAATCTGTATCTGGTTCTAATGGTGGCAAGGGTCAGTGGAGTACTCGTTCTGCTACTTCCTTTCTAACTTGCAGCAATCATATTTCAGGGCTTTTAGTTCTGGGAAAAAAGCACTTTTCGGAATACATTTCTAGCTTTTTATTTTAGCCACACAAGTATTCCACATGTTTAACAGATTATTCATGTGATGTGATCATCCACAGGGAAATTGGTGTACATTTTTTTTTTCAGGGGAAGAAATACATTTATTAAGAGAACGGCTTACAAAAGCTCTGTAATGACCCAGATGCCAGTGGGCCATATAGTTGCACTTCAGAACTCAGAACTTAGTACTGACTCACTCTAAAGATAAAGTTAAAAAAATAAATACAGCTACTCTGTCCCCAGGCTTTATGCTATTTGTGTTTGCAATTTGTATTAGACTGGAACAAAAGAGTATCCAGGATAGCACTCATTTTCAGCGAGGTGTCATCTCCTGTGCATGGGATGCTGCAGATCCAACCCACAGGATGAAAGTGTCTGCGCATCATCATGAAAACTGATCCTGGTCTAGGGTGCTAAAATCTAACTGCCCTAAAAAGTCCAATGTTTGTGTGAAGATGACCCTAGGCGGGTAATCATATGTGGTTTCTAGACCTCATGTCACAAGCTGCAAAAGGGACAAAATGATATACATTGCCACACCACGTACAGAAACAAACTCCGGTCCAGGCTAATAATCAAATCCAATTTATTTATTATAAAATATTTTCTTAAACAAGGTCTTCAAAAATGCAACCTCTAGCTAGGATTGCACTAATGAATATGTGCTGGAGTCCATTCATCCTCCCCACATATCACTCCAAGGCAGCGATACAGTGCAAAGAGCGTGTTTTTTTCCCACGAGATTGTCTGCTCCAGAGACTGCATCATTCTCTCAAGAGGCTCCAAAGAGGACATTTTATTTTATTTCTCATCTCCAAAGTGCGCACTCGTGTGGGTACATATATCTGTTGGTGTGTACAAAAAAACAGATGAGATGTCCTCTACTGACATTTTTAAGAAAGTTTCTTGATTCACGAGAAAGTGCATGTCTAGAGAAGGACATATTCTCTACATTGAGCATTCGGATAGTTGTGTTCCTTTCCAGGGAGCAGGCCACATGGGTTCCCCTGTCCGAAGATGCAGATACCTTTCTTTCCTTGTAGACAATAGGTCTAAAGATAAATACTCTGCACCTGAGAATTCCTGCATAGCAGGCCTCTCCAGTGAGCTAATCTAGAGACAGGCCATCTTCAAAGGAAGTTATTGAGGTAGAACTTGATTCTTCTATAGACACCATTAAGAAAGGCGTCTTCTCTTTGAAGAATACGCAGATTTACTTCCTCGCTATAACTAGCGGATCTAAAGATGAACTAACCTGTTCAGAAAATGTCCTTGTGGGATCGTGACTTTCCAAAAGAAGCACCAACATTTCTTCCTGGCAGAAGAGCAAGTGGATTCCCCAACAATAAGAAGGTTCACAATTGTTCTTAATTTCAATCCACTGCTCTGCAATCCTTTGTCCGACCAAGCGTATGTTTGAGTGGCAGGTTCTCTAAATGCAATAGCGCTTTCACCAGACAGCCACTGGAAAGTGTTTCAATTTTCAGTTGTTCAAATACCTCTGCATTCATCATATTTGATTCCTGATCTCAACCGCAAAATGATCCTCTCCCTTCTTGAAAGACAACTTCCAATGCCTTCCTTGTCAGGGGAAAAATCTTGTCTGAGGTGCCTCTTCCTCGGTCAACGCAACACTTTAGGCATTTTGGAGTGTTCTAAGAAAAAATTAAAACAATGTTACTAGGAATGCAGAAATGCTGAACAGTTTCACAGGAACAGACACACATGTTCCACAAACATTCATGCAAACGATCAAACTAAAATAGCAACACATTTGACTCTACAAGTTGAAGGTGCTCACATCCTGTTCCTAGTAAGCACAGGTGAACAATGGCCCTCTAATTCAAACCACACACACAGTAAAGCAATGAGGAAGCGCATAGCTCTAGCTTCAACTTTAATAGCTTCATATCTGCAGGCTCCACCTGTAAACTATCAGCAGCTGATACACCTGAGGTACAAGATAAGCTGACAAAAGGTAGTCTGTCACGAAGATATACAACCTTATTGAAAACGGGTAAAACTGGGAAGTAGGGGCTTGGATCTGCACAGTTAGAACGAGTGCTAGTAGTTTTACATGCAAGCTTGGCAGAGCAAAGAAAGAATGCATGCATACATCCCAGCTGGTAGAGGAGATCGCTGTTCTATGGGTTATTGCACACCGGAGGGATCAGAGACACCATCTCCGATCTTCCATGATAGCATTTATGCAGAGTATAAGCTGGTCAACAACCAAAAGACTTCTGTGATTGCAGAGCTGAGGAATGAGACAATACCTAAATACAGAAGGGCGGACAAGACCACTTGTAGCTCTGCATGGTAGCAGGAGCCCATTCTGCCCTCTTATTCAGCACTTTACAGGGTGGTAAAACCTCTATATCAGAATGTGAATGTAGGAAGTACTTTGGTGTAGTTATACTTATGTATGAAAGCAGAACTGTAAACCATGCAAGGGTGAGCACTAGTAAACAAAACGGAATTTTAGACGTAGGCCTTCATGTTGGCAAAGTTGCTGTCTTCAGATCCTACACCTGGCACAGAAGGGTTTGCCAACAGTGAGTTTTAAAGGGCTTTTAAAGAACATATGGTGCTATATTGCCACTTCAAAGTAGTGGGTTTATGCTCTCCGAATGTGGTTTAGAGAGAAGTGACCTGCAAGGAAAAAGCAGTAAGAGAGCCGCAAAGTCTGACACGAACAAAAATAGTCAGCGAGAGGAAAGAGTTTATACAAGAAATCTATCAGAAATTATGAAATTCAGAGCCAAATCAACTTGACAATTAACAAGCAAAAATTTTAAAGGCAACCACTGTGCAATGAAATCCAATCGGGCATAACAAGGTATCCGTTTTAAAGACTCCTTCCTTGCAATACTGATCCTATAAATATTGTGTTCCAAAGAGAGGGTTCTGAGGATCATATTCCATCTCCAAGCTGTAGGTAATACTTACTTTCTGTGGAACAATCATCAGACCCAGGTTACTGACCTGCAGCTGGTTTTATGGACTACTGACATAACCAATCAGAGGTTGGGTGTTGCCTTGTTCATCAAATGTATTGCTTCTATTACAAATGAAGAGGGCTGCTGTGTAGTTGGCATTCACTGCTGCACAAATTACGGGTCACAGGGTTTTGTCCTGTAATTGAGATGTGTTAATGTCTGATGAAAAAGTTACTTAACTCTAGTAACAGTACTTCTGGTGGATACCCAGCTTCTCCACAGATAACTCAGCTCATGAATACTCCTTCTAGGCCTAGGCTGCTCCAGAAACAGTTTCCCCCACCAATGACTTTCCAAAACCACCAGGTGGCGCCACGCAGCTCAACCTGCGAATCCCCCACCAAACATGATATGAGCAGAGTGTATTTGGCACCAACCAACGCACACACATCCGTTCCTGTTTTTTTGCACCACATTGAGGCAGGCGGAGAGGAGCTGAGAGCCACAACAGTGACAACTACAGCATATTAACACATTCGAGTACTTTGGGATATTATCTATCATGGAACTAGCTCATCGGGGAGGTGAGAGTGCATTGAGGAATCTTCAGAAAGATTGTATCCACCAGACCCATCCTTACTAGAGTTAAGTATAATTACTTCTTATAGATACGTTTTCCTGCAGATTCCTCACATTATTAATGAGCCACAATTTATTATCACGCTGGGAGGTGTGACGGAGTAGTGCCAGTCAACCAAAGAAAACATGCAAGACAACTCAGACAAGGTACCCATCGCTGAGAGCCTAAAATGTAAGGCAATAATGCGTCGCAAAATTATGCAAGGATGACAGCGTAGCAGCCCTGCAGATGGCAGCAACTGTGACGCTTCAGAAAAGAGTAGTAAAAGTAGCCATTGCCCTGATCGAATGAGCGTGAATACCCTCTGAAGGGTCTTTTATATCCAGGTCTTAGAAGTATACAAAGAATGACCAAACGCGAATTAATGTGTTTGGTCCAACCATTCTATTTTTGTTTAATTTCTGTTTTCATTTGATGCATTTGTACAGTTAGAACTTTCTCATCTAGTAAACATTATGGACTAAATAAAATGTTCCCTTCAAATGATTTCATATGCCCATCCCCTCCATACTTACCTTCCATGCAGGCCTGCTCACCCCGCCTTCCTTACTATAAAAGTTTGGTGGGGGTCCCAATTTGTAAATATTTTGCTCAAGGGGGGCTTAGAACAAAAACGCTTGAGGTCCTCGACACCAGAGAGCCATTGGGCAGTAAGTGTATGACACAAAGGAAAATACACTTTCTATTCTGGGCCACGGCTGAAGGGATTCACTGAGGGAAACCCCATTAGAGGTGCAGCTCCACTTGTGGTCTTGCAGCAAGAGACGACTGAGGGTATCTGCTCTCACAATGAGGGAGCCTGCAAGATGGGCTGCTACTGGCAAGACTTCCAATCGCTGCACCAATGTCCATTGACACATCACCTTCCGTCATAGGGTCCATGACCCAACACCACCTATTTGTCAATATAATGGACAGTAGTTGTGTTGTATGACAGAATCTGGAGATGCCCCATGAGATGAAAGGGAGAAAGGCCTTCAGGACAAGATGGACCGCCTGCAGCTCAAGCGCATGCATATATGCAGGGGCCTCCCAGACATGCCTCTTCTGCCTTGTCCTTCCGATAAACATCCTAGCCCTGCGAGAAGGCATCTGTGACCATTGTAGCGTGACCCAGGGGATGGCTGAATTAACAACCCTCAAAAAGCGAATGGGGTCCATCCACCAAGGCAGATTTTGATGCACCGACTGGTTGTTCTGAACCTTAGCACAGAGATTTACTTGGTGTTGAAGACACTACCGCCTCAGACACCTGTGAAAGTCTCTTTTTCGCCACATTGTGTGGTCTTGAGTGCATTAACCAACCAATCTAACCACTCTAATGATTTAAGATGCACTCTTAGACCGAATTTCCAGTATTAACAGCGCTTCAGAAGGTCATGTTCTATTGGCTAAAAGGTTCTGGATGGTATTGAAGGTCACTAGGACAACGAAGCGTCTAGGATATGAGCCAATGTTCTGGTTTGTAAGAAGCGTGTATGTCAGAACAAAAAGCATCACGTAACTTTGGATGATATCCAATTGGTTATATCATTACAGGTGTGAAGTTATACCGTTAACGGCGAAAGAAATCTAAAGAGGTCATCCTACCTAATTCTGATCAGAACCTATCTCTTACTGGAGCTTTAGTTTGGAGTATTTTCTATTGGTCAGAAAAGGAAATGTTAAAATGTTCAAGCATATGCAGCTGTTTCTTGATTTGCATTTGATTACATCAAACTTTGATAAGAGCTGGACCAATTGCAAGTGTGTAGGTGTTCTTATCAGACCGGGAGAATGGCCAGAATCCTCCTGATAAACCCCTGCCTTCTGGAGCAAGGCTCCGCTGCTGCTAGAAGTATGGTTTGGATGCTGATAGGAATGATGCTGAAGGGAGATGGAGAAAGTGTGCATTTTTCAATGGCACATTTTTTCTCTGGCTCAAGTGGAGCATCTTGAGGTTAGGACCCAGGAGAATGAGAGTGGTTAAACCATTCTGCTAAGGACCCGGAATGACAAATCTTAAGAGGATTTACCCATGTACCTACAATTTCCAAAGTATGAGGTCTGATTGTGTGTTGGTGACAACTGCTTGGCTTGTTCTGAGTTCAGTCAGTCAGAAGCCTTTATTCAATTCCAGATGAATCATAAAAGTTCACAAGGAAGACATGCAATCATAAAATAAGACAATATTTACAAGAAAAACATAAATAATATCTTTTGCAAACAATAAAACACCCAATTACGTACTTTTACATTGCATATCGTTTCCTTATTCTACATTTTTTTTAAATAAAACTAAGCACAGAGCTACAAATTAAAGCATTTGCTAGAGAATGTAAATAATTAAAACCCTCTCTATGGGATCGGAAACCATTTTCGTTTAAAATTGGTTTAAGAAAACGCACCCTAGGGTCTTTATATAATGTGCAAAATAACAAGGTGCATAGTATTTTGTTGGGCTATGTTGTTACAAGGACAGGGGGGTAGCCTCTAACACCACCCCACCTGTTTTGGAAAAGCAACAGGAAAGTTCAGTGTGCCTAAACGAAATATAGTCATTAAAAAACGTGCATTTCCCTGTAAGCTAAAAGACAAATAAAATTGTTGCCGTTTGAAAAAAAGGGGGGGGGGATCTATCTGTGGACCTAGAAGATATACTCAGCTCAGATCCAAAAGCTTCTTTTATGGACATTTTCATGTTTGGCGGTATACATTCAGGTTTATCATAAAAATCTTCTAACCCTATTTTATAAAAAGTTTGTTTAACATAGCGTAACCAGGGTACCGCCATTGCATTGTCTAGATTCATGCAATCTTTTAAGACAAGTCGGGAGAAATTTAGTTCCTCTGAAGACCAGATTTTCCCCCATAAAAACAGGGGTGCCATGTGTATTCTATTTGTAATATAATCCATGCCCACCTCCGAGTGACAAAATGAGGTAGGCGAACTAGACGGGATAAATAAGAGTCTCTTCAAAAATGTGTTCTCAATTATTTGGATCTGTGTACTCTTTTGATATCGCCACACTCCTGCACCATAAGTTGCTCCTAACAGACATTTTGATTTGTATAGGGTTATCAGCTCGGCAACAGGCTTATGACCAAGTTTGGCTGCAAATCGAAACAGCCCCTCAATAACTCCTAAAGCTTGTTGCACCCAAGATACTAAAAGTTGGTCCCAATTTAGGTTAGAATTAAACACATTCCCCAGATAACTAAAGTTTTTTACCTTCTCAATAGCTATCCCATTCACTGCGTGTTTTCGTTGATTTGGGCCCGCATACCATGACAAAGGATTTCTTATAATTCACCTTCAAATATAGTGAGTTGTCATATATTCGGTGAAAGCATCCAAACATCCCTGGAGGCTGTTGGCAGTCAAGGCCATCAGGACCGTATCATCAGCTTACGACAATGAAGGTACTTGGGCACCTGCTATTCTCGGGAAGTCAAAATGTTTGTTTAACAGAAACTGCTCCAGCCCATTTGTATAAACCAAAAATAAAAACGGGGCTAGGATGCAGCCTTGCCGGACCCCCTCTCTCGACACAATGGGCTTTGTCTTCTCTCCCCCTGGGCCATACCGGATGACTACAGAAGTGGAAGCATGTAGTCTGCGGAGGAGTGTGACAAGTGGTTCCTCAAAGCCCATGTCTTCCATCAGTGCCCACAACTTGCTCCTGCACACCGTGTCGAAGGCACTGGACAAGTCCATGAAAGCCAGGTGGATCGACGCTCCTCTAGCCTTCCTGTACTTGCCCATGATCATCGACAAGTTGAGGCACTGTTCGACAGTTCCCATTCCTTTCCTATACCCATATTGAGTATGTGTTATTAGTTCAGCATTATCAGCCCATAACTCCAAGCGTGCCAGAATCACCCTCCCCATCACCTTACATGTGGCATCTATAAGGGAAATCGGCCTGTAACAGTTCGGATCGTTTCTTTTTTAAGGTCTCGACCAAAAGCATTGCTTTAGCAATGCTTGTTTGTCGAGATTCTAGTAAGCAGTACGAAAACTCTACCAAAACTGCGGATTAGACACAGTTCTTGTGAGACAGGCGTGTGCACAAACCAGCCACGTGACCATTTGTCTGTGCCTCGCATCAGACTTCAAAGGCTTCCTCTCCCCCGCCCGCCGCATCAGACTTCGAAGGAATGCACTCCCACTCCGGCTATCTTTCTCTTCCTTCCTCTCCCTTCTTTTCTATAATCTTGCCTCGCTTCTCTCCCTATACAGTGTCTTTCCCTGCTCTCACATTGGTCTGGCTTTGTCTCGCGTCTCCAGCCCCCTCCTCCCACACTGTGTTTAGGCCCTCCCCAGCCGCCCCTGTGCAGCAGCCCCATACCTGGCCCATGGAGGTCAATAAACTGTGTAATTGCTGACTTCAAAGGAATGCGCTCCCCCGACCCCGCCACAGCAATGACGAGAGCTTGTTATTTTATTTACCCATCCCCATGTATTTCTTCATTTCCATTACGTCTTTTCCTGCTTCATTGTACGTAGCTTCCTCTTTTTTCAATTATCACCTTACATTTTCTTCATTTTATGTACCCATTTCTTCTCCTGTTTCTAACATTCCTCATCCTCTCACCCTGTCTCTTCCTATCTCTCTTCCTCTTGATTCGCGCTGTCCTTTTATCCTCTTTCTTTCTCTCTGTCATAAGCTGCACTTTTCCTTTTCCAAAGCCCTGTTTTCGCCTCCCACTCGTAGCTACCTCCACCGATCCTTTCCTTCTTATATTTTGTATGGAAAACAAAAACACTTTCTCCACAAACATCACTTTTATCCAGTCTCGCCTCTGGCTGTCTTTACATGCTTACACCCCTCCCCAACAGATCACTCACACTGCCCCCCTTTCACACAGACCACACACACTGGCTCCCTCGCACACAGACCACACCGCACACAGACCACACCACACACTGCTGCACGCCACACACGCTGCACGCCTCACACAGCTGCACGGCACACACAGCTGCACGGCACACACAGCTGCACGGCACACACTGCTGCACGGCACACACTGCTGCACGGCACACACTGCTGCACGCCTCACACTGCTGCACGCCTCACACTGCTGCACGCCTCACACTGCTGCACGCCACACACTGCTGCACGTCTCACACTGCTGCACGTCTCACACTGCTGCACGTCTCACAGTGTTGCACGCCTCACACTGTTGCACGCCTCACACTGCTGCACGCCTCACACTGCTGCAAGCTGTACACTGCTGCATTACTCACACTGCTGCATGCTGCACAATGCTGCACGCCTCACACTGCTGCAAGCTGCACACTGCTGCATGCTGCACACTGCTGCATGCTGCACACTGCTGCACGCCACACACTGCTGCACGCCTCACACTGCTGCACGCCTCACACTGCTGCACGCCTCACACTGCCGCATGCCTCACACTGCCGCACGCCTCACACTGCTGCACGCCTCACACTGCTGCACGCCTCACACTGCTGCACGCCTCACACTGCTGCACGCCGCACACTGCTGCATGCTGCACACTGCTGCATGCTGCACACTGCTGCATTACTCACACTGCTGCATTACTCACACTGCTGGCACGCCTCACACTGCTGCACGCCTCACACTGCTGCACGCCTCACACAGCTGCACACTTCACAACACTACCACATCACTCTAGGACACCACCATATCACTCTAGGACACCACCACATCACTATGGGACACCACCACATCACTATGGGACACCACCACATCACTCAGGGACACCACCACATCACTCAGGGACACCACCACATCACTCAGGGGCACCACAACATCACTCAGGGGCACCACAACATCACTCAGGGGCATCACTCAGGGGCACCACCACATCACTCAGGGGCACCACCACATCACTCAGGGGCACCACCACATCACTCAGGGGCACCACCACATCACTCAGGGGCACCACCACATCACTCAGGGGCACCACAACATCACTCAGGGGCATCACTCAGGGGCACCACAACATCACTCAGGGGCATCACTCAGGGGCACCACCACATCACTCAGGGGCACCACCACATCACTCAGGGGCATCACTCAGGGGCACCACCACATCACTCAGGGGAACCACCACATCACTCAGGGGCACCACCACATCACTCAGGGGCACCACCACATCACTCCGGGGCACCACCACATCACTCCGTGGCACCACCACATCACTCCGTGGCACCACCACATCACTCCGTGGCACCACCACATCACTCAGACACCACTACATCACTCGAACACCACCACATCACTCACAGACACCACCACATCACTCAGGGACAGGGACAACACCACATCACTCAGGGGCACCACCACATCACTCAGGGGCATCACTCAGGGGCACCACCACATCACTAAGGGGCACCACCACATCACTAAGGGGCACAACCACATCACTAATGGACACCACCACATCACTCAGGAACACCACCACCACATCACTATGAGACACCACCACATCACTATGGGACACCACCACATCACTCAGGGACACCACCACATCACTCAGGGACACCACCACATCACTCAGGGACACCACCACATCACTCAGGGACACCACCACATCACTCAGGGGCACCACAACATCACTCAGGGGCACCACTACATCACTCAGGGGCACCACCACATCACTAAGGGGCACCACCACATCACTAAGGGGCACAACCACATCACTAATGGACACCACCACATCACTCAGGAACACCACCACCACATCACTATGGGACACCACCACATCACTCAGGGACACCACCACATCACTCAGAGACACCACCACATCACTCAGGGACACCACCACATCACTCAGGGACACCACCACATCACTCAGGGGCACCACAACATCACTCAGGGGCACCACAACATCACTCAGGGGCATCACTCAGGGGCACCACTACATCACTCAGGGGCACCACCACATCACTCAGGGGCACCACCACATCACTCAGGGGCACCACCACATCACTCAGGGGCACCACAACATCACTCAGGGGCATCACTCAGGGGCACCACCACATCACTCAGGGGCACCACCACATCACTCAGGGGCACCACCACATCACTCAGGGGCACCACAACATCACTCAGGGGCATCACTCAGGGGCACCACCACATCACTCAGGGGCACCACCACATCACTCAGGGGCACCACCACATCACTCAGGGGCACCACCACATCACTCCGTGGCACCACCACATCACTCCGTGGCACCACCACATCACTCAGACACCACTACATCACTCGAACACCACCACATCACTCACAGACACCACCACATCACTCACAGACACCACCACATCACTCAGGGGCATCACTCAGGGGCACCACCACATCACTAAGGGGCACAACCACATCACTCAGGGGCACCACCACCACATCACTATGGGACACCACCACATCACTCAGGGGCACCACCACATCACTCAGGGGCACCACCACATCACTAATGGACACCACCACATCACTCAGGAACACCACCACCACATCACTATGGGACACCACCACATCACTCAGGGGCACCACCACATCACTCAGGGGCACCACCACATCACTCAGGGGCACCACCACATCACTCAGGGGCACCACCACATCACTCAGGGGCACCACAACATCACTCAGGGGCACCACCACATCACTCAGGGGCACCACCACATCACTCAGGGGCACCACCACATCACTCAGGGGCACCACCACATCACTCCGTGGCACCACCACATCACTCAGACACCACTACATCACTCGAACACCACCACATCACTCACAGACACCACCACATCACTCACAGACACCACCACATCACTCAGGGACAGGGACAACACCACATCACTCAGGGGCACCACCACATCACTCAGGGGCACCACCACATCACTCAGGGGCACCACCACATCACTCAGGGGCACCACCACATCACTAAGGGGCACCACCACATCACTCAGGGGCACCACCACATCACTCAGGGGCACCACCACATCACTCAGGGGCACCACCACATCACTAAGGGGCACCACCACATCACTAAGGGGCACAACCACATCACTAAGGGGCACAACCACATCACTAATGGACACCACCACATCACTCAGGAACACCACCACATCACTCAGGGACACCCCCACATCACTCAGGGACACCACCACATCACTCAGGGACACCACCACATCACTAAGGGGCACCACCACGTCACTCAGGGGCACCACCACGTCACTCAGGGGCACCACCACATCACTCTGGGACACCACCACATCACCCACATCACTCTGGGACACCACCACATCACTCTGGGACACCACCACATCACTCAGCCCAACCACATTATCATTCAGCACCACAACAGCATCACTCAGCACAACAGCACTGTCCTTGCTTGCTACCAACAACCATTGCCATAGTCAATAGGACTCGCATTAGGAAAGTGTAATCTATTGGCTTTGTGAATAACAATGCTATTAATTTATATATTTTCAAAGCCAACACATATTAAAAAAAATTGTCATTTACAATACCAATAGCTCACACTTTCCTAATCCGAGGCCTATTGCATTGCAAATGCTTGTTGAATACTGGCACTACCACAGCTTTCTTCCAAGATTGTGGGGTCTGGCCAGTTATAACGGCTCTAAAGACATTTAATAGTACAGGGCCCCAAAATGCCGGATTTCTTTTAAAGAGGTCCAAAGCCTGGGGCTTTAGAGGCAATGCCCATTCTAAGAGACTACTCAACTTCACCTAAAGTTAGGGATTCACTTAATTGCTGGGCGGATTCAGGATTAAAAAATATATCTGGCTGGCTGACCTGTTGACTAATATCATTTGGGTTAAAATTCTTCATAAAATGCGACTCCCAAGCTAAACCCATTATGTTTTGAGTTGTTAATTGTTACTAATCTAATCACGAATATCTCATTATGAATTATGGTAGAGACCATTTAGTATAGTGTTTTAGTTTCTAGATATAAAACCAATTAATAACAGGTTTTTTCTTTTCATTTAATGACAAATGTGTCATAATTTCTGTGTTATGTCTCATTCCATTGTTGGCTTGGACCAGTTCTTTTATGAAGATACACTAGATGTTCGTTCAAATAATAACCAGATCTCCTTTCCAGTCAGTGAATAAAATTAAATACAAAACAATATTGTTTGTCAAATTCTTGAGTATAGTGTTCAAGGTTTCTAATCTATAAAACTGCGGGTCCGTTTACAGGTATAATGTCCAAGTTAAAAATAATAAGCTATAAATATTAATTTCAGGATACTCACATTTCGTTTACTTTCATCATGACCAAAATAGACATCAATGAATTAACCCAACAACCACCTGTATCAGCCATTAAGTACTATGCACACCCTATCAGTATCCTCTTCGCCTGGATAACACTGCTATGCAGAAAATACAATTTCACAAACATACTGGTGTACCCGAAAAGACTGTGAAGTCGAATCAAGTTGTCCACTACTCCATTTCTTCTTTATTGTATAATCCAGAAATCTTAAGTATTCTCATTGTTCAAATTTAAATTGTCACAGCCAAAAAGTTTCGTTCACCACCCTGAACGCCTTCAGGGCATTCCAATGCAAACACCAATCACTCATTGGTGATCCTGCACACACAATAATAAGGTCTCCTATTCTGCATATTCCACTCTGTAGTACATCAATTCATTATTCATATTGTAAATCTTTTAGCTCATTAAGGACACCTGAATCCATGTCCGAAGGGGAGCTCCATGGGTAAAGGACACTCAGCTTTAAAGATTTTACTAGTGGAGTTTTTCTTGGGTGCACCACACGTTTGTGAAAAAATATCAATGACTTATTTTCTTGAGTAAAGAAACTTGGCTTTGTTGTGCTTTGTCCTCACTAGTGTAATTTGAGGTGAAAGTCACGAAAAAAATTTGGGCCTTGGGCCAAAGCTCACTACAGGGCCTTAACCTCTTCCGTTGCCACATGGATGACACTTTTCCTCATCGACCCCCATGCCTGGATGGTGTTGCCACCATCTTCGAAATAGGAGCTGAAGAATGGGCATATTGAAAGGGGGTAGTGGCGGTACCCTAATTGGTTTGGACTTTCTCATACAAGAATCGCAGGCCATGGTGTCATGTTCTAAACCCAGATACTACATTCTGTCCCCATGGGGTCCTAGAGGACCTCTTCTTGCAGAACCAGCTGGAAGGCTTAAAAACTTGAGGCTTTTTGATGTAGTTGCTTTTGAAAGTGGGGCAAATTGTCGACTAGAGAGAGGGAGCTCCTGATCGTGTCTATGAGGCACAAAAAATACTCTGATGATGTCACATTTGGAGGGGGATACATAACTGAAGGCATGTGGCACCACTTAGCGGCTGTGGAGAGCCACCGCTGAGGAAAATATTTTCCAGGCCAGTCCAAAGATGTGGAGGTGTACTCCTAAAGAAAGGAATCTACGAGAAGATATATCTATCCGAAATCACCCAATGGTGGAGTTAGGATGTTTTAGGCAATCCTTGCACCCTGATTGAAATAGACACTTTGTGTTAGCGCCATCTGCTGCCTTTGATAATTAGTTACTGTGTGCTGTGTTGCCAAGTGGACTTAGTGCAGCATTATAATATATTAGAATATCTATATGATGAGGATCCAGCAGAAAAAGGCTGCACAGCACTTAATGAGTAACAGGAAATGTAAGGATCACTTTTTAAAGGCAGGAATTTGCGTGAACAGCAATTATCAGATAGTGGATACATTTGAGAAAACGTTTGTGAAGAAGATACAAGCCAGAACAAATCAAAGTCTTAATTAACTAGGTTTTCACAGAAGACCAGCAAATAAGAGTTAGGTCTAAGGTACTGAGGAAGTGAGCTCCAAATTCTTTAGTACTAGGCAGGAGAATTGTTGCTTTAACATCTTGGTTTTTGGGATTCCCATAGAAGGATGGGTTTGCTACTTGTGTTAAAACTCCTGTCCCAAGATCTGCAGTTTGTTGCTTAGGAACCTAGGAAGGCTGAGATGTGGAGGTTTAGAAGTTATATTGGCCATCATAAAGGAAATTCTGGTTTTAAAGGGTAGCCAGCGGATGACCTTCAAAACTGAAAAGGGGCCAATTGTTTTCAGCTCCACTGATGATGCAAACAGCAGCAAGCGGGATTGTCTTGTGGCACCTAGAGTGAATTCCATGTGAGCAATATGAAGGTTTTTTTAGGAGGAATGGTTGGTACGATGATGTTATGTTTGTGACATGTAGTATCACTGAGAGGTACGGTTCATTGTGATGCCGGCAATCTCATCTATGGGATTAAATTAGGTATAAATCCTAGATGCCAGTCAGAAAAGCCACTTTTTGCCAGGAGGGGTATTTCATAGGGAAGAGGAGGACAGAATGAAGAATATTCAGTAAGTACTTCCATGAAATTTTGTGAATTATTGCGCAGCACATTATCTTTTTGTCAGGGACTTCCTTGTCGAGAGGTGGGGTGTTGGCTGCATTAGGTGTTCCATGCTGTCTGATAACACTAGAATCTGTGAATTGGTCTGTGGTTAGAATTACCTCATGCCAGATACTGCGGGGTAGAGAGTGCTGGTCTGTGGTTTTCATTCTATTATGTTACCAATATCACTGGACACTTTTTTGACATGTGGCTGATACATCATGTTTGGATATCAAAAGGAGACTAGCTCTAGAATGGGTTAATCTGACATTAATATGATAGATTACTATTAATTACATAGCGACTCAGTATTGTCTTGCCAAGTGGCAGTGGCACCTGTTGGGTGTCTTTAGAAAGCCCTCACCCACCAACCTAGTTGGTGGCATGCTTCATCATCGGGCCCACCCAGTGACACCTAGCGTGTCCCGGGTGTGCTTCGACGCCTGATTACAGCGGAGCAGGTATGTCACTGTGTGTGCGGTGTAGGGTGTTAAGGTATGTGAAATTAAAACGGCTTGGCGGATGGTCCCTGGGGTGAGGATACTTTATTAAAAGGGCCTCCGTCAGCGGTTAAAAATAAGGCTGTGGGACGTTAGAGGCGGGTTACGACCTCCTACGTCCTTAAATAGTCAACATGTTTCAGCCAGTGCCTTATACTAATCTGGCTTTCTTCAGGACAATAAAATATGTGTGGGTTAAAATAGGGGTTGTGTAGTGTAGTCCATGTGTCTACACGCCCTAAAGTGTATCTAACTGTGAGAGGGGGGATTCCCTTCTCAAGATCACCTGTACATTTAACATTGAGGACAGGTACAAGACAAACATAGGAGAAACAGAGTCACTAGAAGGTATTGTTCATATATTATGACAGCCGACTTAAATAGCGAATAGTGCAGGCTATGAGCGGCTCAAGTGTAATGATACTGGTGGTATCATTAATGTGGTATCGCACTAGAACTTCGAGAGTGAAGTGATTAAAACAGCGGTAAAAATTACTGCAGTGAAAGGTGAAGAATTGTGGCGCAAGGACCATTTCTTACGCTTTCAATGCTTGTTTTTTGCCCTAAGGCGATCATCAAGAAAACCCAGAAGAGGGCAAGAAACCAGAACCGTGACGCGCTACTTGAAGACGTCACCAAAGAAAGCGACACACAACCAACTACATGTGTGACTACCTTCAATACTGCCTCCAATGACGTGGCTAAAATAATAAAAAAGCACTGGAGAATCATTAATTCAGGGCAAAGGAAATGGGAACCCCCCAGGTTCGCCTATAAAAGGTGTCATAACCTCAGAGACCAACTGGTCAGTACCAGACCCAAACCACCACCTAAACCCGACAATACCATCCTCAATGCGTGGGGAATGCCCAAAGTAACCGGACACTACCCATGCAATGACTGCAGTGTCTGTCATTTGACATCCCACACGAAAACCCTGAACTTGGAACCGAACAAAGTGTGGTCCCAAAGGAGCCACACTAATTGCAACTCGCAGAATGTGATCTACTTAATAACCTGCAGATGTGGACTCAGATATGTGGGCATGACCACTCGCAAAGTGAGAACCAGGATCACAGAGCACCGCAGCACAATGCAATGCAAGAAAAACATTAGCAAGTTGACAAACCATTTCATTACCCACGGGCACACCCCCAATGACTTCACCTGGACAGTCATTGAGCAAATACCAGTCAGCCCCATCAACAATGATAAAAAACTACTAAACAAAGAACAAAGATGGATATACCGTCTATCCACAGCCACTGATGGGCTTAATGATGCTATCCCCTGGAACTCCTTGACCCTATGATGGCAATCACATCACCCGGCCATACATCCATATGGACCTGTCCAAACACCTACCACTCAGGATATAACGTCCTCTGGTCTCTATCACCCCCCAGAAGGCCCCACCGCATGACATTGTGCTAACCTGGCACTTGAGATCAATCTGGTGTCCATAGCGGTATTTCCCTTTGCCACTTATATGTACCAGCACCTGAGAACACCCAGGGCCATAAGCGCTATCCATTATGTCCCACTAAAATGCCCCTCTCACATGAGCCAGGGCAGTAGGTAATGGAGAGGTATTTTATCTCTTCTTATTTTTTATTATTACATACTGTAGCACTCTGGGCCGTAATCACTTCACATATGGCCACTAAATGCTGCCCCCGCCACGCAACTAGAGCCAGTGCAACAGGCAATCGATCAGTAGCGCGAACAGGGATACTCTCCCATTCGCGCACCGGAATACTACCTACGGCGCATGCGCGGACCACTTCTCGGCCGCGCATGAGCTGCTAACTGCCGTCCACGCATGCGCGGACCACTTCCCGGCCGCGCATGCGCTATACACAGCCGCCCCGGCACCCGGCAGCCATACACGCCCACACAGGCGCTTCAGACCGGGCATTTCAGCGAGCTAATAAGCAACACACCTGAGCGCTATCTAGACCCGCCTAGCGAGTCTCTCTACCATTGCTCTTCCAACAGGTGCCCTCAATTATCCTATCTATGACAGTATAAAAACCGGCAACAGCAGCCATTCACTACCGGTTCTGCGAAGGAGGCACAACAGGTCCCACGCTGGTGCTGGCCAGAAATCCTGTGAGTATGCTGAGTATCACTACAATGGGTAAGCGCTCCCTACTTTTCTCCTACAGGTTCCCTAACCCCAGTGGTCCTACCTCTTTCTCCCTACTAGGGCCTCACCCTGCCACTTCAATAACCTTGGAGCAAAAAACAAGCATTGAAAGCGTAAGAAATGGTCCTTGCGCCACAATTCTTCACCTTTCACTGCAGTAATTTTTACCGCTGTTTTAATCACTTCACTCTCGAAGTTCTAGTGCGATACCACATTAATGATACCACCAGTATCATTACACTTGAGCCGCTCATAGCCTGCACTATTCGCTATTTAAGTCGGCTGTCATAATATATGAACAATACCTTCTAGTGACTCTGTTTCTCCTATGTTTGTCTTGTACCTGTCCTCAATGTTAAATGTACAGGTGATCTTGAGAAGGGAATCCCCCCTCTCACAGTTAGATACACTTTAGGGCGTGTAGACACATAGACTACACTACACAACCCCTATTTTAACCCACACATATTTTATTGTCCTGAAGAAAGCCAGATTAGTATAAGGCACTGGCTGAAACATGTTGACTATTTAAGGACGTAGGAGGTCGTAACCCGCCTCTAACGTCCCACAGCCTTATTTTTAACCGCTGACGGAGGCCCTTTTAATAAAGTATCCTCACCCCAGGGACCATCCGCCAAGCCGTTTTAATTTCACATACCTTAACACCCTACACCGCACACACAGTGACATACCTGCTCCGCTGTAATCAGGCGTCGAAGCACACCCGGGACACGCTAGGTGTCACTGGGTGGGCCCGATGATGAAGCATGCCACCAACTAGGTTGGTGGGTGAGGGCTTTCTAAAGACACCCAACAGGTGCCACTGCCACTTGGCAAGACAATACTGAGTCGCTATGTAATTAATAGTAATCTATCATATTAATGTCAGATTAACCCATTCTAGAGCTAGTCTCCTTTTGATATCCATACATATAAACCGGGGATCTGGACTAGCTTTCTGGTCCTCTCTCTCCCTCTTGATTCTCGCAGTGATACATCATGTTGCCAGTCATTCACAACTGTGAAACTGGCTTTGCTGCAACCTTACATTAACAGATACTTATTTTTGACATCACCATCAAATCAATAACGTTGAATTAATGAACATGCGCGTCCGACCCTCAGCGATTCAAGTTACCCAAAAATAGGGTAAAAATAAGGTAAAAGGTAACCCATTAGTAGCAAATTCTAGAATTCATTGCAGAATTTGAGTTCTAATGAACCACACAAATGTTTTTGCAACGGAGTCTGGCTTGGATATATTTTGATATTGGTTTGGGCTTTGAGATGACAAAAGGAAGAAGCATTATTTATCAATTTCGGCTGAGTTTGAAGCAACAACTCGCCATGCCAATTTCCAGGTGCCTTCACAAAGTACTATATTTTTTCAAAGAATCCCGGAGGTCTCAAATTTTATACATTTGACCAATATAGTTGTTTTGGTCTCAGAAATGCCAGTGGGAGACCAACTGCTTTCAAGTGCGGTGGTAATAACGACCATATCAACCAATCAAGAAGTAAAGGTGCAGGAGGGTAATTAAAGCATACTAAATAAAAAGGTGCTTTGAATACAGATTGTCCCCGGATAGGTCTCATTTCTCTGGGGTGCAGAGTAACATGTATACCGCCTCCCACCTCGAATTACTGTTGAGGTAAAATGTTTGTCTTATTTCAATACCCCAAGAAGGCAAAAGTGTATTTCTGGGCTCAAATCGATTGCGGATTTCCAACAGTAACTCAGTGTCCATCTAGATGAATTACAAGGCATCTCTGTGATAGCTTCCAACTCTGAAGCTGTGGCTAGGAGTGTTAGTGTTGTTCCACAACTTCATCTCCCTCCAATTTTCCTGACTGGATAAACCTACCTGGATGGACGAAGGGTGGCACTGGGGTGCTGTTGTGAGCCTCATTTCTGCTACCGGTGACTGGCACAAGAGATGTCGACTTCAGAGATTTATTTTTGCATTCTGGTTTCTTTAGGAAGAATGATGAAATCTTGCTCTGGGCTTTTCCAGGAACTACTGTCATAGAAAAAAGGATAAAAAGATTTACACGTGAGAGAACATTACAGAAAACATGTAGAACTGCTCAAGAAAGGCCACAGATTAGGACGAAAGCCTAAACGCGGGTTGATAATGGTAGACATAAGCATCTTGAAGTGTGTGTGGTAGGTCCTTCTGCTCGGTTAGCTTGAGGAAGAACTTGCTTAGAGCTAAAGCGAGTTCAGAATACGCCTTCTTCACATGGGCGGGCAAAATGTTGGCCAAGCACTAAGAATATCAAAACCCATTGTTTTCCAAATCACTGAAACAATATCACTGGCAAGTCATGGAAACCTACCATGTGGTAGTTTCCTCAAGGTTTAAGTTTGCAGCCCTGACCCCATCTAGTATTGAATAAATGCGGCCCAATTGTCACCCATCCTAATTATAATTGGAATGAAGGTGTTTCAGTATATGTGAGGCTAGCAGGTGCCCAGTGAGACATCTCCATGAAGCCTGCTCAGCCTTATCTCTATAATTTTCTGACATGCATTTGCATCCTCTTTCAAAGTACAAGTAGTCATTTTTAACAAAATATAGGTGTCTCAACTCATTCTACAACAGATGAAGTCTTGCAGTCTTGGAGAAATGTATCACACTACTTCTTGTAGTTTGTATGGCGTTGCAATTTGTTCTGCAAAATTATTTAAGGCTTTAAGCCTCTGGGTTTTAATATTACAGTCGGTGGGGTTTTGCTTTGAACAATCATTTAAAAACAGTACCAGTTTTTGTCAACACCCTTCGAACGACTGCTCCAGAGCAGGTTTTCTTTGCCTTTTTAGCAGAACATTTAGGTTCAGTTGAGTGGAGATATAGGATGTATCATCAATGCCCGCCTAACCTTTACAAGGTAATGCTTGTTGGATCAGTGCTCGTTCTTCTGGCTTCTCCATCTCAGAAACTCTTCCACTCATTTGCAAGGATTTTTGGGTACAGGCTTTAGAAGCCACATATCATAGTGAGCTTTGAACAATATCATGCTACACTCATGAACGAACACTTACTAGACAGGATCAGGAAGAGGCCTGAGACTAACCAGACAGAAAATGGCCACCACTGTTGGCGAAGGTTTCAAATTTAGTTTCAGGTTAGATTACAAAGGCTGTACACGGCTATAAGCAGAAAAGTTTAAGTTGGCTACAGAGTGCTAGAGGTGTTAAACGGGGAGCTGGGGGAGACAGCACTGTAGGTGGGGTGTTGAGCTAATTCAGGAACTGACTATTGAGCAATCTGATAAATACTCCCTGGGCATGTCTTGAGAAAGGTATAAGCAAGGTTTAAGTTAATCCTTCACTTATCAAGTCTTGAAGGTCAGCAGTTAAATCACTGTATCAGTAAGGAAGACAGCACTATAATGTACCCAAGGACAAAAAGGTGTAGCATGTCAGGTGTTTGCAGAATGGAAATAAATACCAAAATAAACCTAATATCAGCTTTCACCTCACAGATATTTTCTCCACTGTGTATGGAGTATAAGGAACATATATTCAGCGAGGAAGAACCCTTGAGGAGCTATGCTAGTGGATTGTTTAAACAATTCTTTATATTTGGACAATTGATATTCTGAGTGTATTCCAGTTCAGAGTGATGGAGGCACTACCTGGCGCATGTCTGTTTTGGTAGCAATGGCAAGGAAGAAGAGCGCTCTGATGCTAGAACTAAAAAAGAAGGTTGCAGGGCTCGTACTTGTGCAATGAAAAATGAAGGGTTCCTGGAAGATGATAGTTTTTCTGCTCAAAGAGTTTGAGGACATAGCTAAGGTTACTGGTAAGCAAAGTGCAAATATATTATATTTGATAAAGCAAATATGTTAGAATTTAGCAAGATACAGCACCTGTTGGGCCATCGCAATTTTACAAGGGGGTGGCAATGACGGGTCCGATTTTTTTTTAGAGAGACTAGTCAGGCTATGCCGGAGCACAACTTTTACAGGATAAAGATAGATACAGGCGCCATTCAAAGCAGAGTTTAAGGAATGGAGAATTATCCTGCAGGAGCCTAGTCATGTGGCCCTTGAAATGGTAGCAGAATGGAGGATACAACTAATTTCAAATGAGGCCAGGGACAGAGCCCTTTGGCTTGTATTGATGGGGCATGCAGTGCATTCAAGAATGGGCTGGGAAAACAGAAGTATATCTCTTCAATTCAACATTAATCTTACTGAACTTGCAATCAAAGATGAATTTCAATGTGTACAATGCAGAGTTTTAGGATGGGTTAACAGAGAGTCAGGAATAGGATTCATGGGGAATATGGAGTTTAGTTAACTAGGCATGTTATTATTTTGAAATCCTGTGCTGGGCCTGGACAGTAACACAGATGTTGTCTAATTCACAGTGGTACAGGATTTGCAATGCTGATTGAGAACTAGGATTACAAGTACATTTTGTCTTCTATATCTTGGGATAGTCACTGAGCAGAATAGCACATTCATCATTAAAAGAAGTGGTACAATCAGAGCCATGAGAGACAAGATAGGATATTTTAAATTAAACAGACTGTGCAAATAAAACTGGCTCACTAGAGTATTTGTTCTGCTGTCCAGATCTGACTAGTAGTACAGTGTGAAAGCATAAACATACTTCCAAGAGGCTACACTGCATATTTCTAAAAGTAGACCATTTCTCAGTAAAGGGTGCAATGTCTACTTTTTCCCAAACTGAACACAGTTTTGAAGGTTGCTGGTGGTTTTAGTTGTTTATAAAAAAAGAAAAACAGAATAATAATTAACACTATCCAGGCTTTAAAAGAAAGTGGGCACAGATAAGATAAATCACAACAAAAGCAACCGAGCAGCGAGCCCATCCCCTTGTACCAGATTCAGTAATTCTTCAAATATGATCCTTAGGGTGTGTGCTCACTATAGGCACCCTCTGCCCGTGTAACACAAATAGCGGTGCACCAAAACCGTCAATGTTCATGTAAAGCAGTCCAGATCAAGAGTTGAAATATTCCCCATCTACTTTATTTTGCTTGTGTAAAAAGGGAAAAACTCCAGGAGAGTAACTGCAGACCATAATTTTGACAAATGAAGAAAACAAAGTAGCAATGTCTCCTCTACGCAGGTAACACAAACTACTCATCAACCTCTTGAGCAAGGCCCAGATAAACCACTGTAGAATAGCTCAAGCAAAAAGATACCTAGGCAGTAACTACTAAAACAATCCAAGAAAAATAATGCAATTGATGTCTAGAAAGCTGAATAAAAAACACAACTGGGGCATTGCCTAAATAAGAGGACACAAGATTCCACATCCCAAGACTTCAAGGTGGTGGTGCACCGAGCTGTGCAGAGCAAACACTATATGTCCCGCTACAAGGTTTCATGACAAGGCAGAAAATATACTCTATTCCTACCGTTTAATTTAATCTGCTGCAGAAAATCCATTTATCAGTGCCACAAAGATTGTCTTCATATTGTTAATAGCTGCTCTGTGCTTACACCCCATGAGACCTATCCCTCCCTCCCTTACTTGCTTACCTGGCCTGGGACTGATTTCAGTGGACGAGCTATGTAGATTTGCAGGATTTGGGTGACCGTGCTGCTCAGTCTTTCCTTCACTGTGGTTCTTTGAACTGCCAGAATCCGGCTGCAGCTCTGGTCTCCTCTCACATTTGTTGAAGCTTTGGAGACCCAATGCATTATGGTGAATCTGTGATTCTTCCTCACCACTGTCACATGAACCCAGGACATCAGAGCTATCCTGGTGTAGTTGTGATGATGTTTTTACATTGATACTGGTTTGAAGCCTCAATGGGTTCTCATCCAACTGTGGTTTTCTGTCCCTTGCACTACTGGAAATCCCAAGACACATAGAATCACTGTGTGGCACTGAATCCATCCCACATTTGTGGCAAGGGTCCTGAGAGTTATTTTGTTGTAGAGGTTTTCTCTCACTTTTGCTGCAAGTGTTAAGCAGTACCACTGATTCTGTGTGTTGTAGCAGATTGCGCTCTCGTTTACTGCAGTTTGATGGGAGCGGTGTGTTCTTACATCGAGGCTGAGTCCCCTCTTCTTCCGTGCAGGAGTCCTGTGGCCCCAGTGTATTGTTCTGTTGCAGCAGACTACTCTCTCTTTTGGTAGAGTCCTGAAAATCAGTCGGTTTGTTGTGGTGCTGTTTCTCAGTGTCACTGCAGGAGTTTTGGGTCTCAGCCTTCTCTCCTTTGATAGAGAAACCCTGCAGCCCTATCCGATCGTTGTGTTGCAGTGGCTTGCTCGCTCCCTTGCCGTTGTTTCTCTGCCTCCCTTCCTGAGCTGGAGCCTGTTGTGATTGTGTTGCTGCTTCGCTGCAGCTTAGTCCCGTCAGATCTGCACACATCTGGTTAAACTGTTTCTTATGATGGGGGCGAACAAATCTGTAGCATCCTGAACAAAGTGCAAAGAAATGTCAGTTCAACTTATATTCACCATTGGTGTATAACACACTAAAGAGACAGTCCTAAGCTTGGTCAAACAGTATTTTAACATTACTTTAAATTGAAATGCTGATTCTTTTTAAATTACTTTTGATACTACTATATGCTCTTGGTAACTTCACTGATATAAGAGAAAGCAGTTGCTTAGTAGAATGATAAAGTAATACATTATCACATGATTTCAACTACTCACTAAAATGTTATCTGGGAATTGGATGTGAGAACCCTTCAGGCGTGAGTGACGAGTCCCAACATTATGGAAACGTTACAGGTAAACTGAGAACACAGACAAACTAACAGATTCTCTAAAATGTATAGGTGTGAACTCAAATGCTGCTGTGCTTAGTGAAGAGCTGTACTGTTCGGCTATTGGGGTGTTGAGGAGAAGATGGCCCTAAGTGTCTAAAAGCTGCGTGTTTGTCCCAAAGTAAGCTAATAGAAAACCAATCTGATCATACCATTATACAAGTGTGGGGTTGAGAATGAGGTAATTTAGGTTGTGTCTTGCTTTTAGAAACTGTGAAACCTCTGGCAGTGATCTAAAACCCACCATATTACACATAAACAATTTCGAATCCCCTCAGACTTTTCCAAATAGAGTACATTTCCTGAGTTATGTTGCTACTTCCGTTTTTGGCCACTTCAGAGCAAAATTATCCACCACTAACATTAACACACAGGTGAAAACTTCAGCAGAGTGTAGGTTAGAAACAATGTGCCTTATCTTTGCATCGAACATTGATCAGCATTACTAATTAAGTCCTCGCTGAAGGGAGTAATAAACAGCAATCGGATGGATTCCTGTCAAAGAATACGTGCTACTGTTCTCAGGTTTTGTTAATCAGTTCCAGTGACCTGGGGTAGCAGTTCAGTTCATAAAGCTTTATTTCGATAAATAAATATCTTAAAAGCTGTACAATCCAATAAAAAAGTGTACAAAGAAAGCCATAATGCACACATAGTAAACACGTTATGTATAAAAGAACATTAAAAGTTGATTAATACAGAGAACAATGAACAATAAATATATATTTTTTAAAGTTTTCTGTGCAACTTTGTGGTGGTACAAAGAAGTGATACATTGTGGCGACTAGGTCCATCTTCAGAGTTCATGCTTCAGAACTTAGACTTTATTTTTCTTGCTCTAATGCTCCATGCCCATTTAAGGTATTTAGCTAAACCACAAACATAGAGGTCCAGAGTATCAGATTTTAGAATACGCAGTGTGGCTTGATGGCTATCAGTCCCCATCTTAATGCATATAGGCTTCAGCCAACACCTAGTGGCCTTACATGCAGGACAGATAAACATAAAATGAGCAATTGACTCAGCCCGAGCCTCACAGCATGGGCAGGAAGCTGTAGTTTGATGGGGAGGCTTACACTGAGCAGTCATCTCTCTTGTGCGTAGTGTGCCCATCCTAAACTCGAAATAAAGTGCTCTGTTATGTGGTTTTTGGATAAAATCTAAGTAGGCCTCATAGCAGGAAAATAGCTTGTGCTGCATGCACTTTTCTGTGAGCCTGCCTATTCTTAGATTAAGAAGGTCGTTTTTAGCGATCCACTGCCAGTACAGACTTTTGACCTCGGCCTTGGATGGGGCGGATCTATTCTTCCATTCCTCGTTGAGGCCCAAGTCGTAAAGAAGTTGCTTGACGTTTTTGAGCCAATGGACCTTGTGCCACCCGTTCATATCCATAATCTCGCCCAGCCCTCTTGCATATTTCGATAGCTCCGGAGTCCGCCACAAGCGCACCCAGAGCAAAAGTGGGCGAAGTTGTGCTGTGTCCCTTAGTGAGTGGCAGCCTAAATCATATAGGAGGGGCTTAGAGGGTATCCTCTGCTGGAGCATCATTAAATCTTTTAGAAATGCGTTCTCCGATTGTACAATTTGGTCTTTATTGGAAAAGCTCCACAGTTCGGCACCATAAAGGGACGAACTTACTGCCTTGGCCTTGTAAATTGTGAGGGCGGGAGCAATTGGTCTGCTCATAGAGGAGCGATGCTCTTTTAGTATTGACCCCACCACCCTTTTGTGAGACAGGAGCATTTTCTGTATGTGCGGTGACCAGTTCATAGAATCGGAGATACGGATGCCCAAATAATCAAAGGTGGTTACCTCTTCTAGTTGGACAGAGTTTAACACTGGAGGGTTCCTAAAAGTTCTACATGGGTTAAGAGTGAGGAACTTTGTCTTCGTGGTGGTAATAGAGAGCCCTCTGGTTGTGCAAAAGCGTTGGAAATTGTCCAGAAGGGTCTGCAGGCCATTCGGGGTTTTAGAGATGAGGAGGGTATCGTCGGCAAACAGGAGTGTTGGAATCTTTTCGCCCGCCAGGGATGGGGCATCAGATGGTATTTGCTGTAGGAAATCGACCACCCCATTCACATACAGAGCGAATAGGGTGGGAGCTAACACACATCCCTGGCGGACTCCCCTGTTCACCGGTATCCGAGATGTTTTCCCCCCTGTGACCCCCATCTCACTTGGGCATAATTGCCCTCGTGGAGGCAAATCAGTATGTTCACGATATGCCTAGGAACCCCCTGCTCTACCAAGACCTGCCACAGGCGCTCACGTGGGACCAGGTCAAAGGCAGTCTTAAGATCAATAAAAGCAAGATAAAGACTGCCTTTGCCTATTCTAACCACCTTCCAATACAGGAGGAGCAGCCGGATAGCCTGCTCAATTGTCCCCATACCTGCTCTAAAGCCAGCCTGATAATCCGAAAGGACTTCATTTTCTTCTGCCCAGGGTAGGATTCTCTCCAGCAGAACATGTCCTACCACCTTTTGCGTTGAGTCTAACAAGCTTATTGGGCGGTAATTTGCGGGATTATCCCTGGCCCCCTTCTTAAAAATTGGCACCACTTCGGGCCCCTTCCAAGAGTCCGGGATCGGACAGCCACTGTCAATTGCATTTATTAGCGATGATAAAAATTTGGCCCAACTGACAGGATCTGCTCGGAGGAGGTCCCCAGGCAGGCCATCGGGCCCTGCAGCTTTCGCTGGGACTATCCGCCGAATGGCATTTTCTACCTCCAGATCTGTGAAAGGGAATCAAATAGGGTCCCCAGCTTTTAACTGTGACTGGGCATATTATATGCACAGCTTGTTTTTTTACTACTTTCTAGTTTATCAAGACTTTCAAAACCAGACTGTGCCTCTTCGCCACACACCATGTTTGAAAATGTTCTCTTTAAACTCATCTCTTTCCCCCTTGATATGCTCTATCCCTACCTCACTTGATATTAATCCTGCAGGTACCACTACGCAGTTCCTTAAATTTGTCCACATAAAGAGAACACTTCGTGGACCACTGCGCGATCTCTCTACACAAAAATACCATGGGTGACCTGAGTGGTTAGCACTGTAATACACACCGATAAGGTCTCTTGTAACTTAGATTCATGACCACATTTCTGTCTAAATAAAGACCATGAGACCTAAATTGCATCCCCTCCATTCCTGTACCCCCCAGGTATTACCTTTCCCATCTCACTAATGGTAGTTATGTCGCTGGATGTACAGGAGACGGTTACTTGCAGCAAGGGGGACTTAATTATACCTGATTTGTGTCAATGGACCATGAGATGATGTCTTATCCTGTCTGATGAAATGCGGGTAGTTGCACATCTCAATGTCCCAGCTATTGACACTATTTCTTTGAAGAGAAAAGTCTTCATGTTGTACACTTTTCTGCCCACATTTTCCTAGACAGCCCAGAGTGAAAAGCAAGACTGACATCTGTATAAATGGAAGAAAGGCTCACAAATGGGGCTTGCGGGAAGCCTCAACGTAGAACTGGATAATAAAGGCTAAGAGATACAATTTGGGTGGAGCCTGATAATGTACACTCACTGAAAATGGTATCACTTGCTCCCACATATACATTAACACAAGGCACTGATCATATGTAACTAAGCACTTTAAAGAATCCATCAAGGAAAAAATAATACGGTTCTCAAGCGTTGGCATCTTGCACAGATTTACATGCTTAAATCATTCCACGTCATCCGGTTGGGAATCTCTGGTAATAATATAGCAGTAAAAAATGTTAAACAACAGTGTTTATTTAGTACCAAAAACACCTCACTTGAAACGACCTAGAGTCAGCCAATGAGATAGAGATGCTCAGCTGTCTACCCCTCAAGAGGTCACAATATTTCAGAATTCATACCACAAGTGGTAAGGTATTTAATATTGTCAATGTAGAACCCAACGCATCTAGCAAATGTGTAGATCTTCTTGCCAATGTGGGTGGTTTGCGAAAGAAGGAAGAAATATGATTGTATTTTGGGCATAAACTTGGAATTGTGGTGTGCAAGATGTAGTTTTCTTTGTAAAACAGAGGTATGGCCCTTTTATGGTGAATGCTTGTAGCTCACCAAACCTTCTTTTTGAAGTGAAAGCCAGCAACAGCGCAGCCTTCCATGAGATGTATTTTAGAAGTACTCTACAGAGTGGCTCAAAAGGAGGCAGCATTAACTTTGTAAGCACTGTATTCAACTTTCATGGCACAGGAGGGCATCTTCTAGAAGGGAAATCCCTCAAATGTTCATTCATAAATTGATTGATGCTGCTTTGTCAGTCCTAAATCTCAAGGTTGCGACCTAGTGAACTCTGACCAATGATAGTTGAGACCATTCTGGGCCAGGATCAGTTAATATGGCACTACTTTATGAGGTTATAACAATATAGAATTAAGTCCTTTGTCTTTGCACCATACAGTAGTGCTTCCATTTTGAATTGTAAGTTTTTCTTGAAGCACGAGGTCGTGTTTGCACCAATTATCTCCCTACAATCTGCCGGAATGTCGAGATAACAACTCTAATTGGTGAGGAACCAAGCTGTCAGGTTGATTGACTTCAAATCGTGCTGGAGAAATTGTCTGTTGTGTCTGGAGAGGAGCTTGGGATGAATCTTCAGCTGAACTGGTGAAAACTGTGACAGTCTCAACAGGTTGGAGAACCAGAATTGGTGCTGCCAAGTCAGGGAATTCGAAATCAGAGAACAGTGGTCCTCCTTGGCCTTCCACAGCACTCTGTGAAGGAGTGAGTCAGCATGGTCATTCTGGGCTCCTGGTAGATATTCCACAGCAATATCGATATAGTTTTCTATTCCACAGTAAGGGAATGAGACCTTGTGCCTCCCTGCTGGCGAAATATTAAATTTCATGTTGCCTATCCTGATGAACATGCCTTGGCCTGCCAGTCTCATCTGGAATGCTTCTAGTGTGGCCTGCAGCGCCAAAATGTTTGTGGAGTTAATGTCCGCTTACAAACTGACACCTCTTGTAGAGTGCTGCTCCTTCATGTGAGCGCTCCATCCTTCCATCAATGCACTAATTGTCATGGTAATTCTGTCTGGGGTGGTGGCAACGGAAAGCCTGTATTAATATTGCAGGGGAATCTCCACTATAGCACAGCCTGATTAAGCCTTCTAGATACCAGCTCCATTATGGTTACAAGATCATGGCACTTGTCTCCCTTTATGATCCAACTCTTGCTGTTCCGCCTGCATCTGCAACCTACATGAAGGCCCTAAACTGATGCATGACAACATTAAGCGCAACAATGATTTATAGCCATCTAAGACAGCCTCTTTGGAACTGATGGTCTTTGCCAATGCTTGAAGTTTTGCTACTTGCTTTGCTGACAAATTCTTTTCTGAGCCATGTGCTCAGGATAGTTAATTAAAATGTAAACTTTGTTACTTGACGGATAGACTATTTTTTATTTTTGTACAGTGTTTGACCCAACCAAGGAAAAGATTTATAAAAGTGGCTGTAGAGGCCCAGGCCTCTTTCTCTGATGAAGCCTTAACAAGCTAGTCATTCAAATATGGGTACACTTGGTGCCCTTGTGTGTATAAAAGGGATGGCAAGAAACAAAGCACTTCATGAACATGCGTCAAACCAACTGTAGTCTGAAGGGAAGTGCATTGAATTGAAAGAATTTGCATTGGTAGTGCAGCCGCATCAGGGAATTGGTGATATTTTTTGTGATTCTGTTGTATTGGGACATGGAAGAAAGCACCCTGAAGATCCAGGGCAGTAAGGAACTGCTTTTTTGAAGCACCAGAAGGACATTCTACAGGGTGGACCATCAGAAAGAATTTCTTTTTTAGAAAAATGTTCGGTTCTCAAAGATCCACAATCTGTCTCCGCTCCCCTGTTTTTTTCCCTGACCAGAAAGAATCAGTAATAGAAGCCCAGATACCTTTCGGATTTTAGCACCCAATTGACTGCTTGTTTTGAGAGGGGAAGAATTTCTTGTTGCAGTTCGTGCATGAGGAGAGGATGCACCTTCTTGGGTGGATGATTGGGAGGCTTTATTAGCAATTCCAGGGTGTGCCCGCAGTGCATTATTTGGAGCACCCTGTGAACCACAATAACCTGCTTCTAAGCAGAAACAAAACAATAAATCCTTCCCGCTACACGCTTTATTGGAGCCACAGGATTATCCCGGAAACAGGACTCAACAACGTACCTCTTCTTACCTGTTGGATTTGTGATAGCCCTGGCGTTGGTGGGGGTCCTGACAAAGGCCTAACCGGATGGTGGAGAAGTTGCTGTTGACGAGTCAGTCTTTGGAAAGTTTGTATGATCTGCTGCAACATAGATAAGAAGGCAACTGGTACCTGCACCACAAGAAGTCCAACTGTACTGGCACTTGGGCTAATACAGAGGTCCAAATCTTCTTGGACAACATCAAGAACAGAAACATTGAGGCTTTTAAACATCAAAGTCTTCATGGAAGTCTGCATCTCCTTCCTACTCTTCCTAAGCCTCCTCGTAATAGTCTGGAACACCGCACAAACCTTGTTGCGCAGGACAATATGCTGTAACTGAAGCTTGTTCTTGATTGCTGACTTAAGCCTCTGCCTCAGAATCAAAGAAATGCACTGACAATTGAGCAGAAACCTTCAAGGGTGGATGAGAATAGGCCGATTGTGCTTCCAGTGCTGGTATAAAGGGCAAATATTGTTGACAGTCCATTTATCATCAACGGTGTTGTTACTGTAGATGAGGTTGCCATTGACAAGGGCCTGGTCGTTGACTGGATCTTCTTGGCCTGAAGACTTCATCTGTAAGAGGGTAACTGATGGAGTCATCATTCCCAACTATAGTGTCTTTTTTTGCGGTTGATGGAAAGGTCTTTGTCCACGATGATTTAGCTGGGACTACTAATAGGGGAACTGGATTTTGTGTCATTTTCAGTGCAAGATGTTACTTACCTTTTTTTTTTTAAAGCCTTCTCTGAAAAAGGCTTGAACTTGTCCTTGGAGGAGAGATGTGCAGGTCCCTTTAAGGTAAGGAAGCTTAAAATCCTTTCTTTCTTATGGTGCAATTGTGGATGTGCCTAGACGAACACTTAACGGAATCATCCTAGATGAGAAGATTCCCCTTTGGAAGGGAGACTTTTCTTCTTCTCCAGAAGATAGAGAGCCAAACTCCTTTCTTTCTGATCTTAAAGATGTTGGAGGGACATGTCTTTCAGGTGTCACAGCATAATGCCTTGTGAGAAGGATAAACAAAAAATAAACAGATTGTGCGAATCTTCTGCATAAATAGCTTCTCTGCAGTCGGAGTAGGACGTGAAGAGAGAATTTTTTTCAGAGGTTTAGTTAGGTTTGTACCCCTGCCTAAGAAAATAAAAGTCTGCAAACCAAAATATCCCAGTTTCTGGAAGCTGTAGTAAGGTTTGGCTCAGGACAAGCAGAATCCAATTATGTAGGAAATGTCTGGTCAAAGAAGGATAAGAGTACACCTCCACTCTACAGCTCCCTCTCACCCATGACGTGAAGTCGAAAGCGGACCATGGTGGCCTCAAAGGACAGTAGAGAGTTCAGTACCTCTACCTCATTGGCTTAAGTTTGGGTTGTTTCAAATGAGGTGGATGAGCTGCTACAAACACCATAGTTGGACTAATGGCTATTATTAACACTGAATAGTTCTATTTAAAACTGCCAGGGATTTCCAGTCCGACAATAGGGAATGATTTAAGCATGTGAATCCATGAAAGATCCAGTGATGGAGAATTAGTTTTAATATTATCATAGAGCCCAGAATAAAAGTATCTAGAAACTTTGGGGAGATTCTGACTCAAAGGGACTGTAGTGGTTTCACAAAGTACAGAGCGTACCATCACCAGATTAGTAATACTTGTGGTGTTAAAGAAATCCTGATAGTCTTCAGGGACTTGAAGTCATTGTTATGCAACTAATAATATTTTCTGAAGCTGCAATAAAAAAATCCACTATATATAAATTGATCACTGTGCATGATCATCTAATTAAAGAATTCATTTGTTTCTGAGCAATTTGGAATTCATTTCCGGTGACTGGCCAAATCAGATGAGCCTCTTTCTAGCTAAGCATGATTTGTATATTTAGTATATTATACCTGCCCTATGATGAGCTAAGGCCCGAACATTGACTATGATGTAAAGGTAACTCAAGCCATTCTCTTTTATTTGGAACAATCTGATTTCATCAATATTAGAAAAACAACCCTTTTTCATTCCTTATGCGAATACAACGTGCGCCAACTTTCCCTCCTCATTGCTGTTTCGCAGTTCACTGAAAGACTTCGTTTTGCAGCAATTGGTCATGGCCCTAGATATCGGGGAAAGGGATTAAGCCCAAAACCCACACCATCGCCCCCCCAGCCCCCTAATGACAGCGTAAAATACTTACTGCGGAGCAGGTGAGCATGTACAGGATCCTCCATGAAGAGCCCTGCAATCTCAGATACCATGGCAGAGTAATGATCTGTCTTCTTGTATGCAGTGAGGGCTGTGGAGAAGCGCTTGTAGTTCTCGGGTCCCAGAGCCTCTCTGACCTCCGATAGGAAGGCAGAAAAGAGATGCTTCTCATCCACGCTGCTGCCACCAGGATGCACCTCCTTGACATGTTGTTGCTCTGAGTTACATGTGCCTCCTTCTGCTGAATAAGAAAGAATGAAAATGTTGTTAGGCACCCTAGGAAGGAACCTGACTTTAGCGGGATGAGGTTTCTTCAGTTACATTTGACTTTGAATATGATGTGGGCACAACCATCAAAATGTGCATTATCTCTCACTAACAAGCCAGAGAGTAAATGAACAAACAGAGGGTGATGACCTCTCTAGATAATTGCCTGTCCCTAGATTGATGCAACCAAAAGTGATATCACCAGACAGAGTAAACATGGTTCAATTTGCTAATTTCTCACTACTTTGTTTCCTTTTTTTATTAAATCGGTTATATTATTTGACGGTCTGTCTTTTCCCTTGAATGTGCATTTACTATTGATAGAGGTGTCCATATAGGAGGAACAATCTCCTAATTCAGATAAAACTATGACAGATCTTCAGTATGAAGGGGGAGTTGAGAGAACCACCTGGTATAGATGATGCATCGAACAGGGTACCGAAACGCAACGGCTTCAGGTCTCACTAATGAGCTTAGTCAATGTTATAAACACGAAGACATTTCCATGAAAGGAGTTTTAATTTACAGGATGTCCTGTCATCAAACATTTCTACATTAACCTGGCAAGGAAGAGGATAAGGTTCAACATGGGATCAAGAAGAAAAAAGATCATTATGCTTGTCAGATATCTTGTTATGAAGTATTCTCCGGGCTCTTTTCTGGAAGGTCGCAACAGCTTCCAGGTAGCTCTTGCAGGTAACTAGATGAATCTCTGCTTCAGATTGGTGGCTCAAATAGGACACTACATCTGCAAGTGAGCAACTGAGCAAGTTGATGTTGTTTGCTAACACTCAGTGAATCAATTACAACGACAAACTTCTGTGCAGTGCCACAACCACCAGGTTCCCAAAGTACAAGCCTAGGTGTTGTAAGGTATTGTCAGGAACCATTCACTCAAGATGAACATTGGTAGGAAGGAGTGCACTACTCTCCCTACCTCTGTGGACAGGAGGACCTCCTCTGGTGAGGCAGATGTGTATTCTCTGTAGTAGAAGTCGCGAGGATAAGTTACTTACCTGTAATCCTAGTTCTCTTCCAGGGGATACTCATTAATAGTCATAAGCACTGAATTATCTCCGCCCATGAGCGGGGACCCGGAACACATAAACAATATACATATATATGTGTAAATATAACCAAAAGTACATAGTACTAAGTAATTATACACATATACATGTATAATAACCATAATATGCAGCCTAACATTAACACATAGGCTAATCAAACCAAACCTTACACGTTCTGAAGCATGAAAATATGCTGTATATAAATGCAATAAACAGGCATGAGCCTAAAATGCATTTCATAGCCATGAAAAACCTTTTATTTTCATCAAAGAACCTGTTGTAAACAGTTATTAGCTTAAAAGGGCTGCACATGAAAAAATGTCTGTGTACAGAAAATCAGACTGGTACCCTGCCTTTAAGGCCCCAGAGAATCTGCACACTTTGCCTTTAAGGCCTCCAGGAGAACTCTGTTCCCATCATGCCCCACAGGTGACAGTTAGGTCAGTTCTTTTTTCCGGCTTGTTCTGTGAGGAACCTGGAACTTGAGCTCTGCTCATTTGAAGTATTTTCTATCAGAACTTGGTTTTTCTTGCCTTTTTTGACAAAATATAGCTTTGGTGGTGGTTTGTTATCCTTTTCTGACTAAGCTGTTGGTGTTTTTTAGTCAGAATGCCACCTTTATTTTACAAATGTCCTTCCTGTGGGAAGAAGATGTCGAAAACTGACCCACACTCAGTTTGTGTGGTGTGTCTTCCAGCTTCTCATAAGGTGGAAGAATGTTATCATTGCCTCAACCTTTCAAATAGAACTTTAAAAGAAAGAGAGAAAATGAGGTTGCTGGGCCTTCTGGAGAGAGAAAACCGTGGTGAGAAGAGTTCTAAAGGCCTATTATCATCTGCTAAGCCATCTTCTCAGCCCAAACGTCGAAGATCAGCGTCTCCAGAAGGTAGAACTAAGAAACATCGACTCCAGGGAGCGTCGCCGTCAAAAAAGGTGTGCTCGACGTCGAGAACCAGATCGCTGTCGGCGTCGAAGAGAGCTCCATCGACGTCGAGGACTTTGCCGGTGAGGCAGTCGCCGTCGAAATCCTTTTCGACGTCGAGGCAATTGGTGTCGATTGCGGTGAGGACGACGTCGGGAGTGCAACGCTCGACGTCGAAGGATCGTATGAGGTCGACGTCGAGGAACGAGAGATGTCCGACGTCGAAGGATCGTGTGTCGACGTCGAAGGATAAAGGGTCGACGTCGAAGGATAAAGGGTCGACGTCGAAGGATAAAGGGTCGACGTCGAGGAAGAGTCATCGGTCGACGTCGAAGGATAGACCGAGGTCGAGAGGGAGACATACGTCGTCGTCGAGGAAAAGGTCGACGTCGAGAGAAAGAATGACGTCCATCGCGACGTAGGTCGACGTCGAAACATGCTTCGGGCTCGAAGCATGGAGTGTCTAGTCTCCCCCACCTGAACATAGGTTGGAGTCGAGACTATCAAGACCAGCCTCCCGGACCTCAATTAGGTCTTTGTCGAGGTCAGAAATAAGTCCCGAACCTAGAGTGGAGACTTCCCCGCATGATCAGCAAGACAACAGATCTGCAGTGGGGCAAGAGATAGTGCACCAGGACTCTTCTGTGGTGGCTCATTCGGGCTCAACCTCAGGGCAGGTGTCAGATGACAGACAGTTGGTGCCCAGACAGCGGACTCCGTCTGGTTCATTGGTTTCTGAACACAGTGCAGCTTCTAGAGCTTCCAAGTCTTCCGCAGAGCTGAATATTTTGTTCAGGTGTCACCTGAAGCTTCACCTGAGCATACAGAGCGGCCTATTAACTTGTCACCGAGGTGGTTGGAAAGTTTAAGGCATTGGAAGATGCGTCCGATAATGGGGGAGAGAGCTCCGGTCCCTCGGACGGAGCTGCATAGAAGATCACGCTCAAGATCCTTAGTGAGAGAGAAATCTCGTTCAAGGGAGCGTAGGAGGCAGCGATCGGCAACTCCTCAAAGAAGACGTAGAACTCCATCTTCTACATCGTCTTCAAGATCTTCATATGGAGACTATTCTCCAACTATATCTTCTACTCCTCCTTCCAGAGTGTCTCCAGTAGACGATTTAAGCACATTTAATGATGTATTATGTCGTGGAACGAGTAAATTCAGCATCAAAATGGCAGTTCCCCAGGTAGCAACGTCAGTCATCTTCGAAACCCTGCATCACAAGACGACTGGCAGGCCTCTTCTGCCGTTAGTGCCTGGGTTGATAGAACCAACAATGAGGACATTCCTAACTCCGGCCACGGTGGGTTCAGGTCCTTCTAGGATTGCGAAGAAGTACAAGGCTCCAGAGGAGGACCCAATGTTTTTGCGGTCTGACCCACCACCAGACTCCCTGATTGTAGCGGCAGTCAGAAAGGCGCATTCGGCAGCATCTACCTCTTCTGCTCCACCTGAAAAGGATAGTAAGAGTATGGATTCCTTGGGGCGAAGGGTGTGCAATACCTCAGGATCGGTCATACGAGTGGCCAGTGCGGCTGCTCTATTGGGCCGCTATGACCGTCTGCTCTGGGACTCAGTGGCTCGTTTTGCAGATAAACTCCCTAAGGAGGATCAGAAAGACTTCCTGGAAATAGTGGAGGAAGGAGGATTGGTGGCTAACCAGAGCATTAGCGCGGCTGCTGATGCGACGGACTTGTCTGCTCATGGTTATGCACACGGTGTTTGCGCAAGACGTACAGTCTGGCTTCGCCTTACGGGGCTAAAGCCGGAGGCACAGAGGAAAATGGTCAATTTACCTTTTAATGGTTCAACTCTGTTTGGATCTCATGCAGACGACGAGATGTCTAAAATGAAGGTGCAGTTGGACACTCTTAAGGCCGTAGGCCTTGAGAAGAAAACAGAATTTAAACGTCGGGGTACTTTTCGTCCCTATGACAAGAGATCTTTTCAGCAAAGGAGCCAACAAACGAATTGGTCTTCGCAAAATCAAGGCCAGAATCAACAAAGATCGCAATTCCAGCAGCGGCGGCCTGGATGAGGCAGAGGCAATGGAAATAGGCAGCAGTCATCTGCTGCCAAGCAGCCTCAAACAATGAACGGATGCTTCCTCTACAACCGTGTCCCACTCCGGTTGGAGGAAGTATTGTGCGTTATCTGGACGAGTGGAAACAGATCACGAAGGACAGATGGGTGCTGGATGTCATTCAGAACGGGTACCTTTTGAGATTCAAGAAGCCACCCCCTGTCATGCGCCCTCTAAAGATGGTACAGTGGAATATAAAGCGCTTGCAACAGGAGGCGAACGTCCTCTTGAAGAAGAAGGCCATAGAACCAGTTCCTTTCCAGCAGAGAGGTCAAGGCCTGTACTCTCGATTCTTTCTTGTACAGAAAAAAGGTCCAGTCACAGAGTTCAGACCCATTCTGGATTTGAGGCGACTGAACAAATTCATTCGGAAGGAGAGATTTCGAATGCTGACTCTTCACCAGATCTTCCCTCAATTACACCAAGGGGATTGGATGTGCTCCATCGATCTAAAGGACGCTTATTTTCATATTCCGGTATCCAGAAAACATCGCAAATTTCTCAGGTTTCAAGTGGCGGCTCGTCATTATCAGTACGCAGTGCTCCCTTTTGGCCTGAGATCAGCTCCCACGACATTTTCAAAATGTATGGCTGTAGTGGCGGCTTGTCTTCGAAAGAGGCGGATTTTCATATATCCGTACTTAGACGACTGGCTTCTGAAGAGTTTCTAGAGGAACATCTGTCGATTTGTCTTCAGCTCATGTACAAGTTGGGTCTGCAAGTCAACTACAAGAAGTTAATAATGAACCCCACCCAGAAGATCCACTACTTGGGTGCTCAGTTGGATACAGAAGTAGAAAACATGTGTCCTTCGGAGGAGAGGTGGTCATCCATCAGAGCGAAGTGTCTACTTCTCCTTCAAACTGCACGTCCGATAGTTCGGCAAGTGTCCTCTCTCCTGGGGTCAATGGCGTTGTGCATTTTCATCGTGCCAAACGCACGTTTGCAGATGCGTCCTCTACAACAGTGTCTGGAAGATCAGTGGAAACAGAGGACGGGATGCTGGGCGGACCGGATTTATCTCCAACAGTCTGCAAAAGATTCCATCTGGTGGTGGATGAAGAAGGTGCACGTGATGAAGGGAGTCCCTTTTCATCAGGACCCACCAACGCAGACTCTGATAACAGATGCTTCTCTCCAAGGCTGGGGGGCGCATATGGGCCCTCTGTAGGTACAAGGGCTATGGTCAGACTTCGAGAAAGGATATCACATCAATCTTCTCGAACTCAGAGCGGACCATCTTGCTCTCAAGTCCATGGCTCCATCTCTACAGACTCGGTACCTCCTGGTGCAAACAGACAATACAACTACAACGTCTTACTTAAACAAGCAGGGGGGTACCAGATCCAGGACTCTTTCCATAGAAGCCTTTCCATAGAAGCCCAGACCATCTGGCATTGGTTACTTGCACGAGACCTGTCCATAACAGCAATTCACCTACCGGGGAGTCTCAACACACAGGCGGACGACCTCAGCAGAGACTTCGTCGAAGCGCACGACTGGGTTCTCAACGAAGACGTCGCGCACAGCATTTTCCAGGATTCAAAGTCATAAGCAATAGAATATTTCCGTCCATGCGCGGGAAACCCAGAAAATATGTAAAAATTATATATGAAAACACACATATATATATATATATATATATATATATACACACACACAGCTCTATATATATCTATCTATACTAATATAATGAAGAGAGAGCCCAAACCTTTGAGACGGGTAATCTCAGGAACCACAGCACCAATCACAACACCCAATACAGCGTTGGAAAGGGCAGTTGCAGCAGAAGGACATAGGCTATGCAGACGCCCACCATATACATTTAAAAGGTAAAAGAACTGTGCCAGCAAAGTAGTCCCTTGTGGGAGTGTCTGCGTTGTGCTGTGGGCGTGTGCTGGGGGCGTGTGGTACGTTCCGCCCTTCATGCCATGTCTCATATCGTGTGCTGTGGGCGTGTGCTGGGGGCGTGGGCGTGTGCAGGGCGCGGGATTACGAAAAAAAAAGCGAGCATTGTGCCCAATATTTCATTGTTTTTTCTTCCCAGGTTCTGTACATTCCAGCTACGGGTGTCCACCCTGCTCCCTTTAAATACCCCTGCACCCCATCATCATAACCCACCCTTACTCCTTAAAATACCCCAACACCCTTAAACACTAACCCATCTTAACCCTATAAATATACCCTGTACCCCAAAACCCAAACCTATCTCTAAACCCTAAAAAATACCCCTGTACCCCAAAACCCAAACCTAGCCCTGAACCCTAAAAATACCCCTGTACCCCAAAACCGAAACTTAGCCCTGAACCCTTAAAATACTCCTGTACCCCCAAACCTACCCAATAATCCTAAAAATACCCCTGTACCCCAAAACCCATACCTATCTCTAAACCCTAAAACTACCCCTGTACCCCATAACCCAAAACGATATCTGAACCCTTAAAATAGCCAAACACCCCAAAACATATACCTCACTACCCCAAAACACGTACCCCTATACCCATACTTACCTTATCCAAACATTTAAAAAAAACATGCTTTTACCATTCATGCATTTACAACGAATTTCGTTGTAAATGTATGCGTGTTAAAAGCATATAAAATGTAATGCCATGCGTTATAATGGCATTGTGGAGTCATGGTACTTTCATAATGAAAGTATGCGGAGGGATGGTATGCGGAAAAAAAGTTGCGGAATAATGGGTGTTTACCCTCCCCCGGTAAGTACATTGGTGGCACGGCGGCCCATATCTCCAGCAACATACTCATATTTTTTCACCACCGATTTGAAAAATGCACAGGTCTCTCTCATTGATGGCCAGCACCGACATACACTTTTAGACACACCTCCCGCCACAAGTTCTAGAATTGCGAACTTTAGAGCTGGGGGGCTACTTTCGAATCTCGGCATCAGCTCAACATCCTGTGATTCCAGGCAAATTGCTTTGTCTTCCCGTGCCTACCACAAATGAATGTGTTCTTCTGTAATGTAAATTGTGCTCATGCCATGTTGCGCTATACAATATTGCAAGGAAAAATAAAGTAGGGAAACTCGAGTTCACACACTACTGAACGCGCACTCTTAAGTGCATCAGCAGTGCACTGTGAATCGGAGCGTTTCACAGGCCTGTCACAGATAAGAAATGCTATCAAAACGAAATCCTACAAAACAATATACTACTGGCCGGCAGTAATTCATACCCGGACAACGTCGGGACGGGCTGCTATTATATATATATATATGGAAGCGGCGTGGAGGAGTTCTGTGTATATATATATATATATATATACATATAATTTTATCTAAAACAATCAACTCCGCCTCTCAGAAAATACAAACACATAATAGGCTAAGCAATGCTGTGAGACATTGTCTTTGCACATACACAAACAAACAATGAAGACCAAAAGACACTTGAACTTATGTTAATGAACAGCAGAGCAGTAGTCCTGCAAAGTAAAAAGGCAGGCATTGTTAGCCCATAGGCTGCATTGGAACTTCAACAGCATAGAAACTGAAAGCAAATGTAGAAACTAAGAGACTGGCACCATGCCTTTAAGGAAGCCATGACCCCTAGCTTCCCATCATGCCTCAGGGGTGGCAGTTAGGTCATTTGTTCTTTGCGGAGACCCAGAGGTCAGGGCACAAAGAGATGACATGATGTCGGATCATTTGCCCGGGAGGTGGGTGGATTGCTTAAGACTTTGATGAGGATACCCCGGGAAGAGAACTAGGATTACAGGTAAGTAACTTATCCTTTTCTTCCAGGGGGTCTCATCAATAGTCATAAGCACTTGAATCGAGTAGCAAGCCCATCCCCTCTTCCTGCGGGCAAAGGAGTACCATCATTGACTAACATCAAAGAATCACTTCAAAAGACTTTAGCATTGAAATAAATTCCTCAAGGAGGCTTGGCCTACTTGAGTGTCTGCTCTGGAATCAGAGTCGAGAAAATAGTGTCTCGTGAAAGTGTGTATCGATTTCCCAGTGGCTGCTTTGCAGATCTCAGCCATCGGTACATTGTGTAGAACACCTATTGTAGCTGCTTTCCCCCTAGTAGAAGCCAGAAGGGGTTTATTTGCCAATTGATAAGCCAGCTTGATGCAAGATACTAACCCTCTAGAAATGGAACACTTGGAGGCTGGGAAACCTGTTCCAATGGAATCATAGTTTAGAGATAACTGATCAGATTTCCTAATGGTCTGAGACTTATCGAAGTAGAATTTCAGAACTCTTTTAAGGTCTAGGGAATGGAGAGACCTTTCCGTTGGCGTAGATGGACTGGGAAAGAAAGAAGGTAGTGAGATACTTTGATTGACATGAAAATCTGACACCACCTTCGGAAGAAATGAGGGGTGGGTTCTTAAAACCACTCTATTGTGGTGAAAAACCATGTACGGTTCTTTAGAACAGAGCACCCGAATCTCGCTTACGAGCTGAAGTAATCGCCACCAAAAAGGTAGCTTTCCATGTAAGGTGCTGAAGGGTCGCTTTGTGAATAGGCTCAAAAGAGGGACCCATATGCTTAGAAAGACCAGGTTCAACTCCCAAGGAGAAGAAGGCTGGACAGGGAGGAAAACTTTCTTTAAACCCTAAAGGAATTCCTTAACCACTTGGAGCTGGACGAAAGAAGGTTGATTTGAAGACTTTCTGTAAGAGGTAATGGCATCCAGGTGTACCTAAGTGGAAGTAAATTTTAGACCGGTCTTGGCTAAATGCAGGAGATAGAGCAAAATAACCTCCTCCTCCAGCCCCCTGGTAGGCCGTAAACCATTACGTTTACACCACAAATAAAACATTTTCCATTTACAAGAATAGGAATGTATTGTGGAAGGTCTTCTGGAGGTGGCCATACCGGAGGACCTCAGGAGTCATGCTGCTAAGTGCAACGAGGGAAGATTGGGATGCTGGATCCTCCCGGTCATTTTGGGCAGAAGGTACGCTCTGCACGGAAGCCTCCTGTGTAGACACTCGGAGAGATGCAGATGGTCCGGATACCACCACTGCCGTGGCCAGTCTAGTGCTATTAGAATCATCCTCATCCTGGAGGGTGCAAGTTTGGTTATGACCTTCTGGATGAGAGGAAGACGAGGTAAAGCAGAAACAAAGGTTACTAGCCAGTCAATCAAACGGGCGTTCCCTATTGATCCTGGTCAGTAAAACCTTGATGCGAAGGTTTGGCATTTTTTGTTTGACTCATCCGCAAAGAAACCGATGGTTGGATGACCCCATTGTTGAAAAATGTCCGCCACCACTTCGTCGTTCAACACCCAGTCTTGTTGATCGTCGAAGTGACGATTTAGAGAGTCCGCTTGAGAATTTTGCTCCCCTGGCAGATGAACTGCAGTGATTGAGAGCTGCCTGACCAGGAGCCAATGCCAGATCGCCTGAGCCTTCAGGGACAGTGGGCGAGAGTGAGTTCCCCCCTGCTTGTTTAGGTAGCACATGGTGTTCGTGTTGTCCTTCTGTACTAATATGGACTTGGACTGTATGAACGGGTAGAAAGCCTTGAGGGCTAGTTGCACTACCCGTAGCTCCAGCATGTTTATGTGATATGTTAGTTCCTTGCGCGACCACCTGCCCTCAGTCTGCAGAAGACCCATGTGTGCTCCCCAACTCTGAAGTGAGGCGTCTGTGATCAAAGAATGTGTTGGAGGATGTTGGTGGAAAGGCTGTCCTATTAGGAGATTTTTTCGGTGAGTCCACCATGGGATGGAAGATCTCGCTGCATGTGAAAGAAGAATCTGGTCTTCCTATCGTGCCGATGTCTGATCCCATTTGTCCTCTGAGTCCTGCTGCAGAGGTCTCATCCTCAGTCTGGCGTTGGGGACTAGATAAATGCAAGATGTTATCGCCCCAAGGAGCGATGCAACCTGCTGAACTGAGGGCTGATGAACTTGAAGAAGAACATTGCACTTCAGCTTGATTGATAAAATTCTCTCCTCCAAAGGAGACACTTTTCCTGTGCTGCAGTTCAGAGTAGCACCCAGGTAGTGAATTCTTTGAGTGGGCGGATTGATTGATTTCTCCATATTTACATAAAGGCCCAAATGTTGTAGCAAGCTCACGCAGATTCAATAGTGGTCTTTCACCGTCTGAGGAGATGAGCTCTTTAGAAGCCAGTCGCCGAGGTATGGATAGACGAATAGACCTTGGTGATGTAGAGCAGCGGCTACAACTGCCATGCATTTTGTGAATACTCAACGTGGCGATTTTAGGCTGAATGCTAGGACTCTGTACTGATAATGCTTGGGGTCTACCACGAATTGCAGGAACGTCCGGTGCCGTGGAGCAATTGGAACATGGAAGTAAGCATCCTGGAGGTCTATCGAGCATATCCAATCCCCTTTCTGAAGATGTGTATATATTTCATGGAGCGCCAGCATACAAAACCTTTTCTTCTGGATGACTTTGTTGAGGGAACGAAGATCCAGAATAGGCCTGAAACTCGCTTTTTGACCCTTCTTTTGTACCAGGAAGTATCTGGAGTACTCTCCTTTCCTCTTTGTGAAGGAGGAACCTCTTCTATGGATAACTTTTGTATGAGAGTGGATACCTCTTGATGCGACAACGGCAGTTGGTGAACTCGTCTTTACTGTCGGAGTGCACTTTGGAGGAGAACGAAAACGTAGTGCATATCCATTTTGCAGTATACTCAGGACCCATTGATCGTTTGTGATGCTGTGCCACTCTTCAACATGGTCGGCGATACTTCCTCCCACTGGAGTGGGTAACGGCGATAGAGGAAGCAAATGTTCATGGTTTGCCAGTGTTGTTGGTCGTGGAAGAGGACTGTCGGGTGCACCTTTACCCTTGGAAGGTCGACGTCCCTGATATTGAGGCTTGGACTGGTGGTACTGTCTCTGGGACGGTTGTGGGGGTTGAGCCCTCTGATGGAACGCTCCACGTTCGGCCTCTATCGACGCCTGAATTCCTTCCTTTTTTCAAAACCCACAACCTTAAGAGTGTCCAGTTCCGATTTCATCCTGGCCATCTTTTTATCTGTGTGAGAACCAAAAAGGGAATTTCCAGAAAATAGGATGTCCAAGATGCGCTGTTGGGCTTCCTGCCTTAAGGCTGTAAGCCATAATCAAGGGGATCTTCTTGTGCATACGCCATGCGAGTAGGAGTGCGCAGCTAGAGGTGCTCCATCAGAACACGTGAGAGGAGATACTTTAGATACACTCCATTCAGCAGAGAAAAGGAACTGACGAACAAGTTACTTACCTTCGGTAACGCCTTATCTGGTAGAGACAATATCTAGCTGCAGATAACTTACCATAGAATTTCCTCAGGCGTCAGACTGGAACCCGGAAAATCTTTCATGAGCAGTATCCCTGCACGACGATAGGTGGCGTTGATGGGAGCCACATGAGTCGCCAGCCGCGCCAGAAGTGATGTAAGCGGCACCTATATACGGCCAACTAGGCACTCTGATCTCAGTTACAATTCATGACTTTCCATGCCAGAAGGCAAAGCCATGAAGAATATTGACACTGATGTGAATAAACTAGGGCCCTGAAAAGGGATCAGCCCTGACCCTAGAAATGTGGTTGCAGGTAAGTGAGGATGGGTGGGCCGGTAAGGAATCTGTGGCTAGATATGGTCTCTATCAGATAAGGTATTACCAAAGGTAAGTAACTTGTTCATCTGATAGAGACTTCTAGTTGCAGACTCCTTACCTTAGAACAGATGCTTAAGCAATACCAACCCCAGTAGTGGGTCTGCGTACCAATTTCACACGAGGAAGTCCAGCAGGACCGAACGGGCTAAGTGCCCATCTCTTTAGGCCCGAATATCCAGGCAGTAGTGTTTCGTGAACTTGTGCAGGGAAACCCATGCTGCTGCCTGGCAGACGTCCTGGACCGGAATCCGCGTGCTAACGCAATGGTTGCAACTTTCGCTCTGGTGAAATGACTCGCAAGCCTTCAGAAAGTTGCTTCTTCGCCAGTGTATAGCAGATTTTGATGCAGAGCACAACCCAGCATGAGATGGTTCGCTTCTGCACTTCCCGGCCTTTCTTCTCACCAACATGCCCCACAAAGAGTTGATCGTCCACCCGGGACTCTGCTGGGCGGTCAAGGTAGAAAGACAATGCTCTTTTTGGGTTTAGACGGTGGAGTTGCTCCACTGGTTTAGAGGGATGTGGAGGAGAATAGATGGTAGGCAGGGTGATAGGACTGGCCTATATGAAATGGGATGACCACTTTTGGCAGAAAGGAGGCCTTTGTAGAGAGGTGAGGGGGTTGGATAAAGCCTGCAGCTCACTCACTCCACGGGCAGATGTAAGGGCCACCATTAAGGCTGTTCTAATGTGAGAAGCCTGAGGGGATAGTTCTGGAGAGGCTTGAAAGGAACACACATAAAAATAGGAACTAACTTAAGGTCCCACTGAGGCATAACGAATGGGGAAGGGGAAAACATGGACGAGTCACTTAAAAAAACCTATGTGCAATAGGGAATTTAAACAAGGAGGATTGTAAGGCAGCCACAAAAAGGCAGACAGAGGAAAGCTATCCCTTAAGAGTACCCAGAGAAGAGCCCTGATAGGCAAGGGAAAGAATGAAGAGTAAGACTTCAGAAAGGGGTGGTAGAAAGGGGATCAATGTTTTCTTCTGCATACCATTCAACAGTTGTTTTCCAACAGCAAGTGTATACCATCTTCGTGAAGGGACATCTGGCTGCCAAAATGACATTACAGACTTCATAAGGAAGGTTGAAAGCCATCAACTGCTGACACACAATCTTCCCGCAAGAAGGCAGAGAGTGGACAGGTTCAGGTGGAGGACCCTCCCCTGCTTCTGCGACAGAAAATCCTCCTGAAGGGACAGCCTGATTGGAGGATCGATGGCCATGGTCAGTAGCTCGGGATACCAGACTCTCCATGCCCAGTCCAGAGTCACAAGGAGGACTTGGGCCCGATCGTTACTGATCTTCTTGAGAACTCCAGGCGGGAGTGGTAGGGCGGAAAGGCATACCGGAGGCCTGAGCTCCAATTGAGAGGAAAAGCGTCTGTGAGCGAGAGCCGCATTGGAAACACAACATAGCAAAACTGCTGACACGTACAACTTCTGATGTACGATACCGCTGGCTAACTGACCCATGAGGTCTGCGGTAATCTGCCCTCATCCACCCAGAGGCTGGGTAGTATGTGCGGCCCTGTGGCGGGGAAGATAATGGTGCGGTTGAAAGCCCCTCCATTAGCCCTGAAAGGAGCGGAAGGCAGATTGGAGGCACTCTACTAAGGCTAGCCAATCTTTTTGCAACTCTTTGGTCAGTTTTTTTCTTCAGAAAGTCGTCAAAATCTACAATACTTTCCTTATTGCCAAACGGTGTATTGCACGTAATTGGATGCGGGGCCCGGTCCCCACCTTAGCACAATGGACAAGAGAAATGATGTTCTGCTGCACACAGACAGAGCTTTATAGCGACCTACTCCCTCCAGGCAATAGGCCCAAAAACTACTGGTCCCTGTTCACTGACAAGACACCGCGCATGTGACTCTGGGTTGGAGGAGGACGTCCCTGGTCCGACGTATGACGCTGTTCTGACTGGAACAGAAGAGATCACCACATAAACAAATTGTCTTTGCCTGGCTTTGGGATGGGAGGGGAGATGAACCTTGACGGTGTGACGTGCAGGAGCCCCCCTGGACTCCGGGGAGAGTGGTGCCCCAGCTGAAATATATAGATCCCTGGATACATGGTGTCAAATCTGAAACATGATGTAATGTATATGTGATGCTCTGTTGCCTGTGTAAATTTGACAGTGGTTCTTTACGAACAGGACCTGCTTTACTGCTGTTTATGCTGATTGTCATATACTGTGATGGTTGCCTTTGTTTCCCACCTAGATTTTTTTTCTTTTCAAAACCAATAAATAAATTAATTTAAAAAAAGAAATAATCTACAATACTTTCCCCAACACACTTATTCCCTCCCACTGCAGCCACATCTCCTCCAGCCCTACACTGGCGGATCTCACTTTCAATTCATTCACTCCTCCTTCTGAGACAGTCACAAGGCTAATATATCCAAAAAGCGGCTAGTAGGATACGCACACCAGTGTTGATTTTTTTGTTAAGGGTCTATATAGGCAGGTGGTGCCCGTGGAGTAACACCCCTTGTACTTGGGGTTGAACAATACTAAGGATCGCACTGTTTCCCTCGAGATCAGTGTCTCTCCAGAGCACTCAATGCAATGTTCATCAATTTATTCATGAAAGGTAATCAAAGTTCTATTGTATGGTTGATTTCATTCTTTTTATTTGTTTATTCTTAGGTTCATCGCATGATCATTCTCATCGTATATAAGCAAGTGGCCCGGTGGCCGAATGCATTTCGGGCTTTGCCCTTCCTCAGTGGCCGTGTAGTATTCTGTTGAGGCTGTAAATCAATGTAGTTCAACGGGTAACTACTAGCCAGGTAGTGATTATCTCGGGTGTTCCGCACTCGTAAATTCATTTGACGAACTTTGATTACCTTTCATGAATAAATTGATGAACATTGCATTGAGTGCTCTGGAGAGACACTGATCTCGAGGGAAACAGTGCGATCCTTAGTACAGTCACAAGGCTGCCATTCTCATTGCCAAAACAATCGCTTCCACACTGACCAATATTTTCAGTCTAATGTTTCAGTCTAGTTTTTTTCCAATTAGCTGGAAAAAAGCATCAGTGTTTCCTCTTCTAAAGAAACCTTCATTGGCTCCTTTAATAATAATAATAATAATAATAATACAGATGCTTATAGAGCGCAAACAGCTAACTCTGGGGAGGTGTCCCGGCGCTAACGGGTCCTGCAGCAGAGGGCGAGTAGTCAGAAGGCAGATCAGGATTATTGCATAAAAAGCCAAGTTTTTAGGAGCTTCCTAAAGCTAGCTTCTGTCGTGGCGGATTGGATGGCAGGGGGCAGGGTATTCCAAAGTTTCGCCGTGCCGGCCGAAAAGGACCTGCCTCCAAGTCTAGCTTTCCTCACGCGCGGAACAGTTAACTTGAGCAGGGAGTTTGAGCGCAGCTCTCGTTTTTGGTGGTAGCGGGGGAGTCGAAGCTTTAGATAATTGGGACACTTGCCTTTTAGCGCTCTGAAAGCCAGGGTAAGCACCTTGAACTTAATTCTGCTTGCCACTGGCAACCAATGCAGCTCGTGCAGAAGGGTCCTTTAGCCTCTTGTGTGCTGATGACGAGCTCAGCTCGTCATCAGCCACGGTGCTCCTGTGCATATGACGAGCTCAGCTCATCATAGCCATTAGAACGCTCGCAGGCTGGGATAATTCCCCTGCTGTGCTGAACGTTCTATTGAAACGGGTGTGGCCGTGACGAGCTCAGCTCGTCATGAGCACAGGAGCACTGTAGCTCATGACGAGCTGAGCTCGTCATCAGCACCGGGACTGTGTACGCCCCCCGCCCCCCCCCGCCCCCAGCACAGCAGGAAAATTACCCCAGCAGCCAAGGGGTTCGATCTAAATAGCTACCGCACCATACCATGTCTTCCATTGCCTCCCAAGGTAATCGAGAATGTAATAGGTATTCAAATCAAATGTAATAGAGAATCGAGAATGTAATGCTTGTCGAGTTCATCTCAGACAACAATATGTTGAAGGCCACCCAGCTTGGCTTCCTCTTTGACCATAGCACAGAAACAGCATTAATCAAGGCAACAGAAGAAATCAGGACATTCCTCAATCTAGGGGGAAAGCAGCCCTGATCTTACTAGATCTGTCAATGACATTTGACACCGTTAACCATGGTAGGCTGCTGACTCGTCTAGCCAATATCGGCATTACTTGCACTGCTTGGAGCTTTCTTAGCTTGTTCCTTCATGGACATGAACAATTAGTTTGGTCTGGATAATTTTGCTTCTCAGCCCACTTCACTCCCTTGCGGGGTCCCACAAGGGTCCTCACTCCGCCCTACTCTGTTCAACATTTACGCCACCCCTTTAGCTGAGCTTATTATTTAGTTTGGCTTTTCCCTCACATCCTTGCCAGTGACGCATCTGGCACATGTACCAACTTTTACAATTGTATGCAGGCTGTCAGTCACCGGATGTCTCCCTGAGGGGGTTCTCTCGCAGCGCGGAGATACCCCCTCAGGGTTGATTCCTGGGCTATTTAAGCTTCTAAAATAAATAAATAAATGTTTGAGAACTGCTATTAGCTTAACTCTGGAAAGAAGGAGATCCTACCCTTTGGAGCTCCGTCCTAGTTCTGGACTCCCTCCTGGTGGCCCCAAGACATGGGGCCCCTTCCTACTCCTGTTAACAAAACCTGCAACCTAGGTGTCCTGATTAACAACACACTGTCTTTCACTGACCAACTCAATACTGTCACGTCCAAAGCCTTTCACACTCTTAAGGTGATAAAGAAGACACTCCCTTTCATTCCTGCAAAGCTCTAGAAAATGGTAGTCCCCTCCCTCGTGCTATACACACTTCACTATTGTAATGGTCTGTACCTAACTGCACATCAACATGTGCTTAATAACTACAGACCCAACTATTGTGGGTCACACTATGCCTCATGGTGGATAAGCGTAACACAGCAAGAAGATGGAGGCAAGCATCAGGACCCGCACTGCGTGATTGGAAAACCGATATGGATTGGTGCATGCAGGTGGAGAGGGTGGTGTATGAGGTTAGAGGTTGCCCACATAAATGGATGAAATTTTAGGGGTGCTGGAACGAGAATAGGCGAATGCTCTGTTTGCCTGTTAATAGGAATCCCCAGACAGAGGAGGATTAATGGTAAAAATTAGATAGTTATGTCACAAGGTCCTAAGTGTTGGGAAAGAAAGAAGTTGAATGATAATGCAAAATGAATTTCCTGACATTTGTAATGCCATACATGCTGAGATGTGTTGCCCAATGTGCTGAATACTGCTGTCTTCTGTTTCTAATTGCAATAAAAAGATTTAAAAATAATAAACTACAGATCCTGCAGAATGCAGCGCCTTCCCTTCTTAAAATTCCTAAAAACCGATCTGTCTAATCCTATGAAGAAGAGGCACTGGTTGCCCATCAGGTAGAGAGTTACTTTCAGGGCTCTATGGATTGCTTATAAATAGGGTTCCCAGTTTTCTGTTTTTACAGTTAAATGCAGACAGAAAACGTTTTATTTTCCTGTCTGTATTTTTTTTTTAATACAGAAAAATACGAAAAATAGGCCTTCTTTGGATATTTTTTCGACAGTCAATCATCAGTGCCATGTCAGTAGGTGTATAGATCGAGTGGTAGAGAAGATTAAAAAAGACAATGTTATGGTACAATGCAAGTGTTTCCAAATAATGCTATTGCGCTACATACTGCTGAAATCTTTTGGACATTCAAATAAGAGCATACATTTATCAGTTAAATGAGGAAAAAAACCTATTTCAGCTTCAGTTATACAGAAAACACAAAATAATAATGGATAAATACAGAATAAATTAGCACAAAAAAGAAATATGGATAAACAGACGGAAATATCGAAAAAATAAATAACTTAAAACAACGAGCCTTATTTATAAAGCTCTACACGACCAAGAGCCCTTTTTCCTTAAAAATAGCTTTAACTGGTGTATTCCCAAAACTCTATTAAGATCCTACTCTGCCAAAACCGTGATCGAAATGTGTGACCTGGGGTGGCCTGCAGCTTTGTGCTGGGAGTTCTGAAGCTTCCTTTCCTCATCAAAACCTCCCCAAATCTTCAGATTTTCAGAAAGACCCTCAAGACTTTAAAGGAGTCTGAGTCTAATCTTGATCTTCTTGCCACAATGTTGCTAGCGCCAAGACACCCTTGAGTATTCAAGCACTTAATAAAACTGCTTAACATCCCATAACGCAGGGCTGCAGAGAGGCTCAAGGACTTGAATGTAGCCTGTGAGTCCTTAAAGTGCTCCAGCACCGAATCAGCCTTCTCTTTGAAGAGGTGGGTGCTGTAGGAAAGTGCCCCTTTTTGACATGATCACCCGCACTTTTTGCCTGCAATTTGACGCAACTTTGACTGAAGTGCTCTCAGTTTCTGCTAACCCCCCCAAAAAGGATCTATGCAATTGATTCACAATTGGCAAGACATTTAGCGCCCCTGTAAGTCCCTAGCAAATGGTATCCCTGGGACCTAGGCCATAGATACGAAAGAGGGTCACTAATGGCTGCAACATTCATTGGGCCACCCTAAGTGACCCAACACCAAACTCATACAGACTGCCAATGCAGGCTGCCTGAAATGGTGCTGACAAAAGTGAAAACAGAACATGTCACACACCCTAGGTGCCATGTCCCCAGACAGTGCATGAAATATATGTAAGCCACTCCTACCCCAGGCCTTACAGACCTAAGACAGGGTGCATTATATTACATGTGAAGACATATCTGCATGAGCATGTCTGTCTAGTTCAATTGCAAGATAGTACGAGTGAACAAGGAAGCCCTTTTAAGTACATGTACTTGGCACTGGTCATTACAAGTCCACCGGTTACATGATGACGTCACTAAAACCTATTGTGTTTGGTACCAAACGAATAAGTTACTTACCTTTGGTTGGACCTTATCTGTTAGAGACAAGATCTAACCGCAGATTCCTTACCGTAGAATTATCACCAGACTGTTTTGCTCCCCTCCGACTATCCCGAAAACGGCGTAAAGCGGAGTCAGCTTGACAGCAAAACAGATATTGCCTATTGAAAGGCATGTCCACCAAGGTGACTGAACTGCCTCAGAAGCCAGAGGTGCATAGCCAGGAACGTTGGTGAAGAGCTACCGAAAGAGCCATGGCTTGTCCAACAGAATCTGTGGTATCCAAGCCACAACTAATCAGTAGTTAAACCACCAGACTGCCACCCGAGACCAGCTGTATTGTAATCAGGGACAGAGGGAAGAAGGCGTAAGACCGAACCCCACAACATGTGAGAAAAACGGCCCAAAACCCAAGCGGTATTAAGGGACCAGAAAGAGTAGCTGGTGGCAGGAAAGAGATATCGACCAAGAGCATCTAGACTTTTAGACTCCCTGTCTGGAGGGACATCAGGCACAGCACCGATGTCGGGGAAGGCTGTAGTAGCCAGAACCACAACTCAGGAGGAGCAGAAGCAGGCTTCTAAAGCAGATTTTCTTCCCTCAGGAGGGGTTGAAGGTGGTTACACTGCTTTCTCCTGAGACATGTCCTTTCCTCTCCTTTTCACCTAGGTGAGGAGATTTCTTTAGGACTAAGCCTGTCAGACCTTTGGGTGGTCCTTTTTGAGGCTTTATGAGGGCGCTCCTCAGTAGAATGGGGTTCAGACCTTCCCCTCTAATGAGATCTTTTGGAAGATGAAGAAGATGAGGCCTCCTCACTCTCCTCACTAGAAATGGGATCTCTCCTGGATTTCAACTTCTGGAGCCAAATGAGAAGGCGCCCCTCTTGATCCCTCGGAGTCTTAGTGGAGAAGATATGACATACCTTACAATCCTTGGCTTTATGGTCCGGATACAGGCAGTCGATACAGTCTTTATGACAGTCATCCACATGGAGTCTTTTCTTAGAGCAGGTGGCACAAGCTCTAAAAATACCCTATTTCTCCTTGTCTGACATCAAGAATAATGGATAAACAAGTTCTAGGATAATTTGAAGTACTGGTGAAGGACAATACCTCTCAAAAAAATAAAGAAGGAAATAACTGAGCAGAGCTCAGTGGAGACTCCCTAGCACAATGTGCGGTGGAAAATCAGAAGGTCTGAGGTTCGCTCAGGAGGGTTCTAGAGGGTGGCGTTGTTCTGATTGGTTAAGTTTTTTATTTGGTCTCTTTTAAAAAAAGAGATGGATAGGTTACACAAGTGAAATGGGCCTTGGCCTAGTTTTCTAGTTTGTATTAGCTTTGCATTGCTATTTTGATGTACCGGGGACTCCCATCTCGACGACGGAGAGGGACTCAAGCATGTAAATCTATGAAAGTTCCAATACTGGAGTAACAATTGCTTAGCACTTCCCTGTGATAAGCCTAAAACCACAAAAGAGAGCATTTAATGTAATAATGTTTGCCTCTGTAAACCATTAAGGGTTGCCTGGACTCTCTGCACCATGTACCTCGTTTTGGTCCACTCTATAGAGAGGCAGTTTCCTAAAGGTGCCAGCAAAGGACAAGTCTATAAGGAAAGTTTGGACAACCCCCAAAAAGGCAATCGTCCTCAACCAGGAGTGACACCGGTGAGCAACTGTCGATTAAACTGCTCTGCCAAGTAAGTCGGTTGTGTCCAATCCACAGTGAACTGTGAACTTTGCTGCGTCTCTCCCGTTGGCAACTGCCTGGAAGAGGATGGCCAGTGCCTCTTCCGGGACCTGTGGCAGCACTTGCGTAACCGTTTCCCACAGTGTGTGGGAATAAAGGACCTAAAGGCATGCAGTACAGTGTTCACAGACTACAATGCTAAGATGGCGGAACAAAGAAATATCTTCCCTAAAGAGTCCAGACTCTTGTATTCCCTGCCCAGGGGCGCAGTACTGGGAAGTTGAGGCTTAAACCACCAAGCTCTCCAGCGTAGGGTGAGGACGTTTGGGTCCCCAGGAGCAGGGTGATGGTGGCTCGTGTTTGTCCTAGTCACAGGAGCCATTGTGTTGAGTTTGGACCAGGTACCCAACAGGATGTCAGTGAGGGCATCCTTGAACTCGAGTAAGGGTTCGGATGAAGTGACTCCTAGTTGCAGTACCTCAGTCAAGATGTTGGTCTGGACTTCCACCGAAGACAGCTGAAGATCCAGGACCTAAGCCGCCCTCCGCACCACCACTGCATATGAGGCTCCCTCCTCTGTAACCATGGTAAGGGGGAAAGCATGCCAGTATGTAGAGAAGTATCTATTCCACTGGCGTAACCAAGTTCCTCAGCGCACTCCACATTAGGGTTGTCCTCTGCTGGGCATCTTCTTTTGTCCTTCTTCGCATTTGCGGGAATCTGTCTTCCTCATTCAGGGCTGCCCCCTAAATACGTTTTAGGGGTCTTGAGGTCAGAAGCCAATGGGCTACAGACCTTAGGTTGATGGGGGAGTGGGCACAATCCCTAATCCTGATTGGAAAGTGCCTGCCATCTGCAAGATGGCGGGCACTGAAGAGTGGGCTTCACCTCGCCTCCCCCACCTGAGGGATGGGGTTGGTAGAGGTGGGCACAACTTCTGGGCTGGATAATGTTTCCCGCCTGTCTTCCCGCCGAAAAGGAGGGAGACGGGAAGAGGGCCTACTCCTGATAGCAGGAGAGCCTGGGGTCAAATTACAAAGGTGGCAAGGCCTTTGAAGCTCCACTGCCACAGATGGCTCTTCCTGGCCTGGGGGATGTGTGAACACCTCCGCCCAGGAAAGGCTTTGTTTCTAGGTTCAGGGAGCTAAGGCTCCCACCCCAGGGGTCTGAAAACATCTCGTGGTGGCAGGCTGGTGTATACCAGTCAGGGAACCCACCAGAGGCTGGTCGTTTTTCAGGGGGCATCTCTAAGATGCCGTCTGAGTGCATTTTTTCATTAAATCCCACACTGGCATCAATGTGGGTTTAATGTGCTGAGAAGTTTGACACCAAACTTCCCGGTTTTCAGTAAAGCCATTATGATGCGGTGGAGTTTGTAATGACAAACTCCCAGCACCATATACTCTTAATACCATTACTTCACTTACAATGTCTAAGAACTGGTCTAGACACTGTAGGGGTACAGGGCTCATTCACCTGTACCCTCTCCACTGGTATAGTGCACCCAGCTAGAGAGGTGGCTGACCTATGTCAGGGCGGTGGGTTATATGCATGGCACACATGGATGTGTGCCATGTTGACTCTTCGTGTTGTCCTGCACCAAAACACTTGGCTTGCAATGGCATTGTGTGTGTGTGTGTGTGTGTAAAGGTACAGGGCCTCTAAGGGTGGCACAACAAGTGCTGCAGCCCTTAGAGGCTTTCCTTGGCCACAGTGCCCTTGGTACCCATGGTATCTTTTACTAGGGACTGGCATGTGGCCAGAGAGGGACCAATTGGGGGTGCGAGGTATAGTTTTGGGAAAGAACACAGCCCATGGGAACCTGATTGGCAGGGACCCAGGGCACATCAAGTCAAAGTGCATCAGTAGTCTGGCAAAAAATGTATGGGGGGTGGGGGGTTACTGCAACATAAACCCAGCTACCTAGACTCAGTCACACAACACATAAGCAAACAGCCGAGCTGTTACAAAGTAAACCTTGTGGGCATATAAATGCAGGCAGGTCCCATGCGTGCCACATTCTTCAAGAAAATTGCTTTATACTTAGTGCCCAAGGAGCAGCTGGTTTTGGTCTCTCCGTGCACTTTAAAAAAATTAAACGGGCTTTCGTCTTCAGTATCAACAGCTGTTTGGTAATATCTGTTTTAGCAAGGCCCGGATAAACCACAGTAGAATAGGTAAAGCAACAGGATACCTAGGCACTGACTGCTAAAACATTGCAAGAAAAATAATGCAGCTGATGTCTCGGTGTACAAAGCTGAATAAAAAACACAACTGGGACAATGCCTAAATACGAGAATGCAAGATTCCACAATCCAAAGTTTCAAGCTGGTGGTGTACCAAGCTGCACAGAGCAAACAATATATGTCCCACAGCAATGTTTCATGATGAGGCAGAAAAGATAATCTTTTCCTACCATTTAATTTAATCTGCTGCAGCACATCCATCCATCAATGCCACAAAGACAGTCTTGAAATTGTTAATCGCTGCTCTGCCCTTACCTCCCTGAGAGCTATCCCAACCTCCCTTGCTTGCTTACCTGGCCTGGGACTGATTTCAGTGGAGGAGTTCTGTAGATTTGCACGATTTGCAAGACAGAGTCGCTCAGTCTTTCCTTCATTGTGGTTTTGTGAACTGCCAGAATCCTGTTGCAGCTCTGGTCTCCTCTCACATTTGTCGAAGCTTTGGAGACCCAATGCATTATGGTGAAGCTTTGATTCTTTCTCACCACTGTCGCATGAACCTTGCACATCTGAGCTATCCTGGTGAAGTTGTGATGGTATTTTTACATTGATATTGGTTTGAAGTCTCAATGGGTTCTCATTCAACTGTGGTTTTCTGTCCCTTGGACTACTGGAGATCCCAAGAGACACAGACTTGCTGTGTTGAACTGAATCAATCCCACTTTTTTGATGAGATTCCGGAGAGTTATTTTGTCGTAAAGGTTCTCTCTCACCTTCATTGCAAGTGTTAAGCAGTACTACTAATTCTGTGTGTTGTAGCGGATTGTGCTCTTGTTTACTGGAGTTTGATGGAAGCACCATGTTCTTATGTCGAGGCGGATTCCCTTCTTCTTCAGTGCAGGAGTCCTGCAGCACCATTTCACTGTTCTTTTGCAGCAGACTACTCTCTCTTTTGATAGAGCCCTGAAAGTCAGTTGGTTTGTTGTGCTGCTGTTTCTCACTGCCCTGAAAATCAGTTGGTTTGTTGTGCTGTTGTTTCTCACTGCCCTTGCAGGAGTTTTGGGGCTCGCCGGTTTTTTCCTGTTGCAGTACTATCTTCTCTCCTTTGATAGAGAAACCCTCCAGCCCTATCCGATCGTTGTGTTGCAGTGGCTTGCTCTCTCCCTTGCCGTTGTTGCCCTGCCTCCCTTCCTGAGCCGGAGCCTGTAGTGATTGTGTTGCTGCTTCGCTGCAGCTTAATCCCGTCAAATCTGCACACATCTGGTTAAACTGTTTCTTATGATGAGGGCGAACAATCCTGTAGCATCCTGAAAAAAAGTACAAAGAAATGTCAGTTCAATTTATATTCATCATTGATGTATAACATACTAAAGAGACAGTCCTAAGCTTTGTAAAACAGTATTCTAACATTACTTTTAAACAGAAATGCTGATCCTTTTTAAATTACTTTTGATACTCTTATATGCCCTAGGATACTTCACTGATACAACAGAAAGTTGTTACTTTGTAGAATGATACATTCCTACATTATCACATGATTTTAACAACTTATTAAAATGTTATCTGGGAATTGGATGTGGGAACCCTTCAGGAATACAATCAGGAGCCTGGCATCAGTGATGAGTCTCAACATTATGGAAACGTTACAGCTGGGCTGAGAACACAGACAAACTAACAGATTCTCTAATGGAGAAATGCAACTGTGCTGTGTTGCTGTACTGTTCGGCTATTGGGGTGTTGAGGAGAAGCTGATTGTAAGTGTGTAAAAGCCATGTATTTGTCCCAAAGTACGCAAATGGACGAAACAATATAGTCCAAACATTATACAAGAGTGCAGGTGGTTGAGAAGGAGGTAATTTAGGTTGTGCCTAGCTTTTAATAACTGTGAAACCACTGCCTAAGTGACCTACAGCCCAACATATTACACACAAACAATTTCGACTCCCCTCATACTTTTCCAAATAGAGTAAATTTCCTGAGTAATGTTGTTACTTCGGTTTTTGGCCACTTCAGAGCAAGATTAACCATCACTAACATTAACACACAGGTGAAAACTTCAACAGAGTGTAGGTTAGAGACAATTTGCCTCATCTTGCATCGCACATTCATTCTGCATTACAAATTGATTCCTCACTGAAGGGAGTAATAAACAGCAATTGAAAGTATTCCAGTCAAAGAATACTTGCTACTGTTCTCAGGTTTTGTTCACCAGTTCCAGTGTCTTGGGATATTATACTAAGGTGGTTTTTCTAAACCAAATCCTCAGGCAGCCAGGCTACAATCAGGTTTTAACTGTTACGGGATATATTATGTACACATTTTTTAAATTTTGTTTTACTATTTCTATTTTATCAAGACTTTCAAAACCAGACTTGTGCTTATTCACCATCCATCATCGTTTTCTCTTTAACCTCATCTCTTTTCCCCTTGGTATGCTGTAACCCTACCTCACTTGATAATCCTGCAGACACCACTTCACTGATCCTCAATGTGTCCACATAAAGGGTACACTTCCTGGACCACTGCCTGATCTATAACTGTATTATACACTGGTCTATTGTACCTTACAGATTCATGATAAAATTTCTGTCTAAATAAAGACATGATACCTGAATTACATCCTCTCCACTCACCTACCTCCCAGTTATTGCCTTTTGCATCCCACTAACTGCAGTTATGCCAGTGGGATACTGCAGAAGGTTTGCTGCAGCAAGGGGGACTTAATTGTACCCGTTTTGTGTCAATGGACCTTCATATAATGTACCAAGATGTCAGAGGAGATGAAATGCTGGTAATTTCATTTATCAATGTCCCACCTATTAAAACTATGTATTTGAAGAGAAAAGTATTTTTTTGTACAGGTTTCTGCCTACGTTTTCGAAGACAATCCAGTGTGTTAAGGTAGAATGACATCTGTATAAATGGAAGAATTAGTTCAGTGTGTCCCGTGTCTATCAACAGAACCAAGTGTAACTTCTGCTGGAAGTATAATGACAACCAGCAGCATGTGGACACAGCTACAAATGCGGCTTCAACGTAGAACTGGATATTACAGGCTAAGAGATACAATTTGAGAGAAATTTAATGATGTACATTCTCAGTGAATATGGTATTACTTACTAACTGAAAATGGTATCACTTGCTCACGCATTGACATTAACAAAAGGCACTGGTCATTTAAAACTAAGCGCTTTAAAATATCCATCAAGGAAAAAAATAAACTACAGGGAGAAGCTTTTTTTGAGTTTGAAAAAGAAAATGAAACAACAGAAACATGGTGTACTTTAACATAAAATACTTTTATACATATCCGGCTTACATATTCACTCTTTTAAAAGGATATACAGTGTTGGTATTTTGCATGATTTACATGCTTAAATCATTCCACGTCATCAGTTTGGGAATCTCTGGTAACTTTACATAGCAGTAAACTACAGTGTTTATTTTGTAAAAAAAGTCACCTCACTTGAAACAACCCAGAGTCAGCCATTGAGATGGAGATGCTCAGTTGCCTACCCTTCTATAGGTCATCATATTTTAGATTTCATAACACAAGTGCTAAGGTCTTTAGTATAGTCCATGTAGAACCTGATGCATCTAGCAAATGTGCAGATCTTTCTGCTGATGTGGATGGATTGGGAAAGAAGGAACAAAGAAATTACAAGTTCATTTAGGGAACAAAATGACTGTCGTGGACAAGAATTTGGGGATGTGGTGTGCAAGATTACCTTTTCCTTTGTAAGAGATAGGTATGGCTCTTTTATGGTGAATGCTTGCAGGCCACAAAATCTTTTTGTTGAAGTGAGTGCCAGGAACAACACAGTCTCCCACAATATGTCAAAAGTACCTGATAGATGGTCTCAAAAGGATGCAGCATCAATTTTTTAAGCATGGTATTCAACTCTCATGGCACAGGAGAGCATCTTACAGAAGGGAAAAACCTCAAATGTGCATTCATAAATTGATTGATGACGCTTTGGAAGAATAATGATGATGCTTTGTCAGACCTAAATCTCAAGATGGCGGCCTAGTGAACTCTGACCAATGATACTTACGACCGTTCTGGGACAGGTACAGCAAATATGGCACTACCTGATGGGATTTTATAAATATAGGATTAGGTCTTTTGTACTTGCACCACGCAGAAGCACTTGCATTTGGAATTGTAAGTCTTTCTTGAAGCATGAGGTCGTGCTTGCACTAATATCTCTATACAATCAGCCAGAATGTTGAGATTAAACTCTAATTGGTGAGGAACCAAGCTGTCAGGTTGAGTGACTTCCAATCGTGCTGGAGAAATTATCTGTTGTGTTTGGAGAGGCGCTTGGGATGAATCTTCATCTGAACTGGTGAGCACTGTGACAGTCTCTGCAGTTTGGTGTACCAGAATTGGTGCTGCTAGGTCAGGGCAATCAAAATCAGAGAAAATTGGTCCGCCCTGGCCTTCCACAGTACCCTGTGAATGAGGGGGAAAAGGGAAACAGCAGGAAGGCATAAATCAGGACATTCCACAACTTCAATGAGTAGGCATTGCCCTTAGATCCTGGTAGACAATGCCTGCTGCAATTGGCTTTTCTTGTTGTTCAGGGTGGTGAATAGTTCTAACGTTCAATGAACCCATTTTCGGAAGACACACTGCACTAAACTTGGTGGGCTTCACTCATGGCAGTCTGACAGGGTGTGACTCAGATAGTCTGCATGGCCGTTCTGGGCTCCTGGTAGATATTCCATAGCAATATCGACATAGTTTTCTATGGCCCAGACCCACAATATCTGCGCCTCCACTGTAAGGAAATGAGACCTTGTGCCTCTCTGCTGGCGAAGTTGTACATTTCATGTTGCCTGTCCTGATCAACATGCCTTGTCCCTCCAGTCTCAGAAAGCATGTTTCTAGGATTATGGTACCCAGATCCAAAATGTTTATGTGTAGTTACTTTTCCTCTTCTGAACTCTTGTATAGAGTTCCTGCATGTGAGCGCGCCACTCTTCCAACAATTCATTAATTGTCATTGTCATTCGGTCTTCGGTGGTGGAAATGGAATGTATGTATTAATATTGGCAAGAAATCCTCACCACAGCACAACCTGACGGCGTCCTCCAGATATTAGTTCCATTATCGTTCCAAGATCCTGTCACTTGTCTCCATTTTTTAATGAACTCTTGCTGTTTAGACCGTATTTGCAACCTATAGGAGGCACTAAACCCATATATAAAAACATTAAATGCAACAATGATTTATAGAACTTATCTGAGACCACTTCTTTGGAACAGAAGGTCTTCACCAATGCTTGAAGTTTTGCTACTTGCTTTGCTGAAATTCTTTTCTTAGCCATGTGCTCATTATAGTTGTTAAAAATGTAACATTTGTTGCTGGATGGTTAGAGAATTTTTGTACTGTATTTGACCCAACCAATATAAAAGATTTATAAAAGTGGCTGTGGAGGCCTATGCCCCTTTCTCTGATAAAGCCTTGACGAGCGAGGCACCCAAGTATGGGTAGAAGTGTTGCTCTTGTCTGCCAAGAAAGCAGGCACTTCATGAACATCAGTCAAACTAAATGTAGTCTGAAGGGAAGTGCATTGAATTGAAACAATCTGCAGTGGTAGTGCAGCTCCATCCCAGAGAATTGGTGATATTATTTGAGATTTTGTTATATTGGGACGCATCCTGAAGATCTATGACAGTAAGGACCTTCCTTTCCTTAAGCATCAGAAGGACTTCCTACAGGGTGACCATCGGAAAGGATTCTTTCTTTAGAAACGTGCTCCGTTCTCAAAGGTCCACAATAGGTCTCCACTACACTGTTTTTTTCCTGACCAGAAAGCATTAGTAATAGAAGTCCAGATATCTTTTGGATTTTAGAACCCAATTAATTGCTTGTTTCACGAAGGGAAGAATTGGTTGTTGCCGTTCGTGCAAGTGGAGAGAATGCACCTTCTTGGGTGGAGGATTTGGAGGCTTTTCTAGAAATTCCAGGGTGTTCCCAGAGTGCATTATTTGGAGCACCCAGGGCACTGCCTGAGGACTTCATTTGTAAGAGGGAAGCCAATGGAGTCGTCATTGACAATAGTTTTTTTTGTCATTGATGGAAAGGTCTTTGTCAATGATAATTTAGATGGGACTACTGACAGGGTGTAAAAGGACCTGGATTTTGTGTAATTTTCAAGTTGTTCTTCACCTTTTTTTTACGCCTTCTCTGAATAAGAACTGATCTTGTCCTTGGAGGAGATAAATGCAGGTGCTTCTAAATTAAATTCCAGTGGAGGAAGTTTAAAACCCATTGTTTCTTATGGAGTATCCATGGATGTGCCTGGAGAAGCAATTTTGATGAAATCATTTCAGATAAAGAGAATTCTCTTTGGAAGGGAGACTATTCTTTTTCTCCAGGAGACAGAGCCAACCTCCTTTCCCTCTGTTCTAAAAGGTGTTGGAGTGACATGTCTTACAGGGTTTACAGATATTGTCTTGTGAGAAAGATAAACACAATAAATGAACCAATTGTCGAATCTTCTGTATAAATCTTCTTTAGTCTGAAGTAGGAGCAGGATGTAAAGAGAGATTTCTAATTTTTATTCTGCCATAGTGACAGGGGTGTACATTGTCCAAGAAAACCACTACAATACCCCATTTCGCGGAAGCTGTAGTTTAGGGGTGGCACAGACCAAGGAGAAGCCTAGATGTGGATAATGTAAGGTTAAAGGTAAGTAAGCGCAAACCTCCTCTCAAGGGCTCCCTCTCACACATGACGTGAAGTCGAAAGCCGACCATGGTGGCCTCAAGAGACAGTAGAGCGTTCGGTACCCCACCTCATTGGCTTAAGTTGGAGTTGTTTCAAATGAGCTTCTACAAACACCATTGGTGGATGAATGGTATGAACACTGACTGATTCTACTTAAACATAGCAGGAATTCCCAGCCTGACAATGGGGAACGATTTAAGCATGTGAATTCAGTGACGAAGAATTAATTTTATTCTGTGCTCCATGATAATATTAAAACTATCATATGACAAATAGAAACTTATCAGCAGATTCTTACTCAAAGGACTTTAGCGACTTAACAAAGTAACGAGCATACTATCACCAGATTAGAAACACTTGTGATGTTAAAGTAATCCTGACAGTCTTCAGGAACTTAAAGCCCTTTTTATGCAACTGATATTTTCTAAATCTGCAATCAAAACAATTCACTATATATAAATTGATCACTGTGGGTCAACTAATTAAGGAATTCATTAGTTTCTGAAAAATGTTGAATTCATTCCCTGTGACTGGCAGAATCAGACATTGAGCCTCCTTCTAGCTATGCTTGGTTTGTCTATTTTATAAATTATACCGGTCTTAAGATTAGGTAAGACCTGAAAGTTGGCTGTGCTGTAAAGGCAATTTAAGTCTGTCTCTTTTATTTGGAACAATCTGATCTCATCAATATTAGAAAAACAGCCCCTTTCCATTCCTTATGTATATAAAAAGTACTGCAAAATTTCCCTTCTCATTGCTGCTTGGCAGTTCACTGAAAGATTTTAATTAGCAGCATGTAGACACGGACCTATATATCAGGAAAAGGGTCTGAGCCAAAAACCTACACCATCACCACCAAGCACCCTAATGACAATATAAAATACTTGCTGCGGAGCAGGTGAGCGTGTACAGGATTCTCCATGAAAAGCCCGGCAATCTCCGATACCATGGCAGAGTAATGATCCGTCTTCTTGTATGTGGTGAGGGCTGTGGAGAAGCGCTTGTAGTTCTCAGGTCCCAGAGCCTCTCTGACCTCAGATAGGAAGGCTGCCAGGAGATGCTTCTCATCCACGCTGCTGCCTCCAGGACGCACCCCCTTGCCACGTAGTTGCTCTGAGTTACATGTATCTCTCTCTTCTGAACAAGAAAGAATGAAAATGTTGTCAGGCAGTCAAGGAAGCAACATGACATTACCGGAAAGAGGTTTCTTTGGTTACATTTGACTTTGAATATGATGTGGGAACAATCATCAAAATGTGCATTTGCTCCCACTCCCAAGCCTGAGAGCAAATGAACAAACACTTAGTGGTGAACTCTTCAGATACTTCCCTGTCCTGAAGATTGATGCAACCAACAGTGATATCAGCAAACAGAGTTTCATCTGCTGATTTCTCATGACTTTGGTTAATTTTGTTTAAACGGTTATATTATTTGATTTGCTATCTTACGCCTTGAACTATCCTCTATATGATGCCACAGTGGTGTCCTCCTCTTTCCCTTATCACCTTCTGGTTTCACTGATATAGGGGTCTATTTAAAGTTAACTGTTTCTTTCCCGCACATTTAGAAAGTATAAAAATGACAATCCTATTTTCCTGCACTGTGCTCCTGGCATAAAAGGTAGGACCCAGAGGCAGGGCAAAGCAAAGCCAACACATAGGAAGTAAGCAAATGGTGGACCGGTTTGGGTTCCCAGATAGTGCAGCGCCTGTGAAAGGCCTGGAAGCCAACCTGGGGCTGAGATGGGCAAAATGGATAGAGATGCCAAGTACAAGGGGCACAATGTGCTATTGCAGGTGCATCATGTCTATGAAAGGGTTTGTGCTTGGAGGTAAGATGCGGCAGGAAACGTACCCAAGCAAATCTACCAACCAGAGACTTTAAAAAATGCCTTATGTGCGATTCAGCAATACACAGAAGGCATACAGAAATTATTAGTAAACATTTACCAGAAATGTTGGGGTAGTTTATAACACTTTGGAAATAATCAAGGTTAAATATCACTTCACTGTACACAATCTCAATGGAAGCTTTCTGGCTAGAACACTGATAGACAGCAATACACCCTGCCTTTTTTAGGCTGTTTAACTCTTCGTAGATGTTTGCAGCAAAAACATGAACAAATCCACTACCAACCTCAAATCCTTGCTAAATGTGAAGCGTTTAGGAGTGCGCATTTGCAAGGGCACAATATTCCAGTTCCAAATACTGGGTTGATGCCCAAATCTTTCAGGTTCTGCAAGGGGGGGGGGGGGGGGGGGGGGACTAGCCTGCACCTATTGCTGCCCACCTTTCAACAACACAAATGATAAGTTTTTCCATTGTGTCCAGGAGGGATATCAGAATAAATGTAGTTAAACGACCATTATTTTAATTTCCAGTTGGGCAAAGAAAAATTATACTGACATGGTAAATTAAATATTTCTGCCTTTTGTAAGGCTTTGGCTGTTTTCTCATGAAACAAGCACAGAAGTGATCCCACTTAGCTCTCAAACTTTCTGGACGTTACTTCTGGGCCTATGCATAGCAGATTTTAATGCAGAGCACTACCCATCTGGAGATGGTCCACTTCTGCACAGCCAGGCCATTATTCGCACCAGCATAATACCCAAATAAGAGTTGGTCGTCCACCAGGAACTCTCGTTTGCGGTCAAGGTAGAATGACAATGCTCTTTTTGGGTCCAGACGGTGGAAATGCTCCTCTTCTTCAGAGGGATGTGGAGGAGTGTAAAAGGTAGGCATTGTGATGGATTCACCTGCGTGAAATAGAGTAACCACTTTTTTTTTTTAGAAAGGAGGCCCTTGTGCAAAGCACCAGTTTGTCATGAAAGATGGTTAAGGCGGGGGAGATGACAAGGCCTGCAGCTCACTCCCTCTAGGGACAGATGTAATAGGCACAAGGAAGGCTGTTTTAATTGTCAGAAGCCAGAGGGGACAATGATGAAGAGGCTCAAAAGGAGCACATTTCAAGGTAGTTAACACCAGATTAAGGTCCTAATTAGGCATAATAAATGGTGAAGGAGGGAAGAGATGAACAAGACCTGTTAGAAAACTATGTACGATAGGGGACCTGGCAGAGAGGGTTGGTCAGGCAGCCACAAAAAAAGCAGAAAGAGCAGCCGAATAGTTCTTAAGAGTGCCCAGAGCAAAGCACTGCTGGGCAAGAGAAAGAATGAAGAGTAAAACTTCATAAAGGTGGGCAGAAAGGGGATCCATTATTTTTTCTGCGCACCATGCCACAAATTTTTTCCAACGTCAGCCGTATACCATCTGGGTGGAAGGACACCTGGCTGCCAAGAAGACGTTCCAGACTTTGTGAGAAAAGTGGAATGCTGTCAACTGGCGCTGCTCAATCTCCATGCAAGAAGGTGGAGACTGGACATGTTTAGGGCACGCAGCAAAGCAGCTAAAGAAATTGAAGTCTCACCTCAAAACCTCCCCTGCTGCTGTGACAGAAGATCCTCACTAATTGGCAGCCTGATCGGAAGATCGACAGCCATGCTCAGTAGCTTGGGATACCAGACCCTCATAGTCCAATCTGGAGCCACAAGGAAGACTTGGGCCCGGTCGTTCCTGATCTACTTGGGAACTCTGGGCAGGAGTGGTATGGGCGGAAAAGCATACAGGAAGCCTGAGCTCCATTCGAGATGACAAATGTCAATGAGCGGGAGCGGTCTTGGAAACTCCAACACACAAAATTGCTGACATTGTGTCGGCGGAGTCTAACAGATCTAGCCAAGGGTCTCTCCATTGTTGAAAGAGACCTTGCGCCACCTCCGGTTTGAGATGCCATTTGTGATCCTCTAGGCATCGACAGCAGAGTTTGTCCGCTCTGGCATTCAGAGAACCTGCCAGATGATGAATCATCAGGGGTATGCCCTGCTGTTCCAACCATGTCCAGAGATGCAAGTCCTCTTGACAAAGGGTCCACACCACGCCAACCACTGTTTGTTGCAGTACCACATGGCGAAGGTGTTGTCCATGAAGAAGTGTGGCTCACTGGTTACAGCGGCAGACTCTGAAGCAGAGATCAGGCCCGGGACCAGGGTTCAAGTCCCGACGCGGCAGGGTCTTGGGCTTAATATCCGCGGACTCGATAATTCTCGCCCCGGCGCCTACTCTAATCATGTGTCCCACGCTGCAACTCTGGGCAATAGCTTGCTTAATCTCCACAACGGCCTCTACAACACTGGGATGCCTGGCTTCACCTTGGGGGTGTCCAGGAGGGGCATCTCACAAGGAGAGCCAGGAAGGGTTCCACAGTGTTATACAGCGCCGGGACGCCCCATTGGGGCAGCAGTGCGCTTTACAAAATACACTACATTTACATGAACACCTACACCAGCCTTCCATTGAAAGAGGGTAGATCTGACACCAGCACAGATGTCATCGTAGCCGAACTACGAGCTGGCTTCCGTGCTATCGACAAACGGTTTGGTACCCTTACTATCCGCCTTGACCGGCAGGGCACGCAGCAACGCAGCTAAAGAAATTGGAGTCTCCCTCAAAACAATAGCCATCAAAAATGAAGACCTAGAAGCCTGCGACCACCGCAACGTTAGCAATCGGAGTATTGCGGAGTCCACAGACACAGGTTGGCTCAATCTGTTTGTAGAACACCAGCTCTCTGAACAGCTGGGTTGGTAAAACTGCACATAGATCCCTTCGCCCACGTACTGCTCCAGGCACTTCACCGCGGCCAACCGTGGCCCGGCTTCTCAATTTCAGAGACTGAGACACAGCGCTGAAACTAGCAACAGAGCTGAACCCACTCCAGTACCAAGGAACAACGATGTCCCCTTTTCTGGACTTTACAATGGTGGTCCAGGATGCTCGCCGCAAGTTCAATGACGCCAAGGCAGCGCTATGTAAGCTGGGTCTGCGCTATGACATGCTATACCCGGCCCGCCTTTGGGTGGACTAAAATGGCATGCCCCCTTTTTTATGATAACCCGGCAGACACCCTTGCAATCTGCTAGCACAGATCTGTTTCCTCCGGATTGAGGTACTTGACAGCTTCAAGACTCCTGTCCATGGCCCATCTGGACCATCCTGAATGAGTATTTTACTAGGTACCACCTGACTATTTTCGGATGCTGCACCCCCAAACTACATACCACTCGTTACAGCATAAAGCCCATCTTCACTCTCATCCTTTTTAGAGACTCCAGCAAATAGGGCCCCTCCGCCATTGCGTTGGTACCCCCCTGAGGTCCTTGGGATTCCTTACTGATAATCCATCCGGCACTCTTGTTTTCATATGCTCAAGTGTTTTTTTCAGTACTTTGTTTTTGTGCTCATCCTACCTAGTGTACTGTCTAAACACAATATTCTAAATACTGTAATTGGAGGAAAGCGGTGCTGCCGCTTTCAGAGGTGGTGTGCACTATAATACACAGACAGGGAGGTCTTAATCCTTTATATTCTTGTTCGAAATAATTTTTTCAAAATACAAAAATAGTTTCAAACCATGTTTGTTTATTCATCAATTTTTTCTATAATTTTTCTTTCTGAACTTTCTGTTGGTGATTTTCACATCATCACGAAACAGTTTATATTTTCCCAATGCATTTCGGGTCATCTGGGACCCTTCCTCAGGGGTCTATGTTGAAACAAACAAGGAAAATATTATGAGCCGTCCGGCCTGATAATCTCACATACCATACTTAACATTTTAAATGCTCAACATAATTAAAACGTTTTCTGCTGATGGTACACTGAAAATATATCGGTAAACATCATCTCATACAATCCTGGTCGACTTAAAGCTCTATGTTAAGACTCTAAATTACACATGACCAATTGAACTCATAATCTAAACAAAGTTCTACAGAACAATTCAAATGAAAATGTAACATCCGGTTGAACTCGTTCCGGTAACAAAATTCTATCCAGTGTCAGTCACGAATTCGTTTATACATGCTTAAACTCGAGTCTAAAGCAAAATACTAACCTATTTCTAAGTTACTTCTAAGTTACAGAAACAACGCGCTAAGTCTCTAAACATTAGCTCTACGGTTACGGCGAGGATATTCTACTTACGTAAATGTGATCTTTCAACATGTCCCGTTCCTTTAGCCAATGGGAAATCGATTACCTTGCCCTCGAGCCTTGAAGCTTAAATTTGTGCTCTAATTGGCTTACGTTCCGGTCACGTGATCGCAATGTTCTGTACTCCAAATATGGTAAAATAACTACTCTATTCGGGAATGGGAACAATAATTTTCATCGCTCAGGTTTAAATGCGGGATAATTTTATCCTAATTAAAACGAAAAGAAAAGGACAAATGTACATTTTTTTTCGAGTTAGTATGAAACAACTGACTCTTAACGCTGTGAACTCAGTGTCAATGAAGGATCAATCAAATGAACAAAATCTACAAATAATTAAATAGACAATACTTCTGGTCACATGTGAATGTTCTGAAAAAGTTTTTAGGTCGGCCATCTTGGAATGGGTTGTGGAGGCCAACGTTGAATTTGATGATTTTGTTCATTTGATTGATCCTTCATTGACACTGAGTTCACAGCATTAAGAGTCAGTTGTTTCATGCTAACTCGAATTTTTTTTTACATTTGTCATTTTCTTTTCGTTTTAATTAGGATGAAATTATCCCGCATTTAAACCTGAGCGATGAAATTATTGTTCCCATTCCCGTACAGAGTAGTTATTTTAACATATTTCGAGTACAGAACATTGCGATCACGTGACCGCAACTTAAGCCAATTAGAGCGCGTATTTAAGCTTTAAGGCTCGAGGGCAAGGTAGTCGATTTCCCTTTGGCTAAAGGAACGGGACATGTTGAAAGATCACATTTACGTAAGTAGAATATCCCCGCCGTAACCGAAGAGCTAATGTTTAGAAACTTAGCGCATTGTTTCTGTAACTTAGAAGTAACTTAGAAATAGGTTAGTATTTTGCTTTAAACTCGAGTTTAAGCATGTATAAACAAATTAGTGACTGACGCTGGATACTGGATAGAATTTTGTTACCGGAACGAGTTCAACCGGATGTTACATTTTCAATTGAATTGTTCTTTAGAACTTTGTTTAGATTATGAGTACAATTGGTTATGTGTAATTTAGAGTCTTAACATAGAGCTTTAAGTCGACCAGGATTGTATGAGATGATGTTTACAGATATATTTTCAGTGTACCATCAGCAAAAAACGTTTTAATTATGTTGAGCATTTAAAATGTTAAGTATGGTATGTGAGATTATCAGGCCGGACGGCTCATAATATTTTCCTTGTTTGTTTCAACATAGACCCCTGAGGAAGGGTCCCAGATGACCCGAAATGCATTGGGAAAATATAAACTGTGTTTCGTGATGATGTGAAAATCACCAACAGAAAGTTCAGAAAGAAAAATTATAGAAAAAATTGATGAATAAACAAACATGGTTTGAAACTATTTTTGGATTTTGAAAAAATTATTTCGAACAAGAATATAAAGGATTAAGACCTCCCTGGTCTGTGTGTTATAGTGCACACCACCTCTGAAAGCGGCAGCACCGCTTTCCTCCAATTACAGTCCTTGGGATTCCATCAGGCATGTTCTTGCCTGCCTTGGGAGGCAGGGATAGTAACTGTTGGGTTATTTGTTTTTGTCTTTTGCATTCCTCAGTAAGAACAGGCAATCTCCATGCACAATGTCATTGTGATTTGAACATGTTAACAGATGACAGAGACACGAGGCAAGGGGAAGTTTATTGTGGATATTACCTTTCATATGTCCTGGAACATCCGAGGCCTTAATAACCCCTGTAAGGTAAAACAAGTACTGCAATACCTGACCAGACATGGTGCATGGATAGCCTTCTTACAGGAGACACACTTACCCTCCGGCCCTACAGACACCTTTGCTGTCACTTGGGGCCTGCACAGATGCTTTTCAGATTATAGCACCTATTTGCGTGGAGTCTGCACCCTGATTCAGAACAGCCTCCCCTTTCCATCATTATGCCAGCTTTATTGATGAAAGCGGTAGATACATACTGGTAGCAAGAACTCTAGCTGGACAACGTATATTGCTCATGAATATACATGTCTTAAACACTCACAGTACGAATTCTTCCAGTCACAACAGTCCCAGATGGAGTGCACTGACGCAGATCATAGCAAACTGGGTAGGGACCGCAACATGCTCCTTGATCCCTTGCTGGACACTACAGCCACTACCCCTGCGGGTAAACCCCGCTGCACAAGTTACTACTTGTGTAACGATATATCTGTAAGAGACATTAGTTAGTGATAGATTCCTTGCCTTAGAATATCCCCAGGCGTCAGACTGGATCCGGAAATTTTTGCGTAGCAGTACCCTTGCGCGTCGGTAGGCGTCGTCTGCGGCTCCGCGTCCGTCGTCGGCGCCGTGATGACGTCGTCGGAGTACTTAGACGCCGCCTCCGCGTGCTGACGTCGGTTCTTAGACACAGCTTTTACGCGCCGGAAACGCAGAGCTATGCTAAAAACCAACACTGGTGCCTTGAAACTAGGGCCCTGAAAGGGGATGACCTTAACCCTAGATATCGGTTCGCAGAACGGGGAGGATGGGTGGGTCGGTAAGGAATCTATCACGAACTAATGTCTCTTACAGATATATCGTTACACAAGTAGTAACTTGTGCATCTGAAAGAGACACGTTAGTGATAGATTCCTTACCTTAGAATAGATACCCCAGCAATAAAAACCCCGGTGGTGGGTCTGCGAACCAATAATCACACCAGAAAGTCCTGGAGGACGGAACGGCCAAAGAAGCCATCCCTCCGGACTTGGCTGTCCAGGCAATAATGTCTTGCAAACGTGTGCAGCGAGGCCCACGTAGCTGCCTGGCAAATGTCCTGCAAGGGCACTCATCCGCCCAAGGCAGTAGTAGTAGCCGTGGCTCGAGTGGAATGAGCCCTCAGCCCAACAGGGTGTTCCTTCTTAGCCAAGGAGTAGCACGCCTGGATACACAATATGATCCACCACAAGATGGTCCGCTTGTGCACCGCTTTCCCCTTCTTAGCGCCCACGTAACCAACAAAGAGTTGGTCATCCACCCGGAACTGGCGTGTGCGATCCAGAAAGAAAGAGAGCGCACGTTTTGGGTCCAGACGGTGGAGCCTCTCTTCCTCTCTTGAGGGATGCAGAGGCGGAAAGAAGGTGGGCAAGGTGATGGACTGCCCGATGTGGAAGGCTGTGACTACCTTGGGCAGAAAAGAGGGCCTTGTTCACAACACAACCTTGTCCGGATAGACCAAAAGGAAAGGAGATTTACAGGATAGAGCCTGGAGCTCACTCACTCTCCTGGCAGAGGTGATGGCTACCAGGAAGGCAGTCTTCAAAGTAAGAAGGCGAAAAGGACAGTTGTGAAGTGGCTCGAAGGGAGCGCACATCAGAAAAGTAAGAACCAGGTTCAAGTCCCACTGAGGCATCACAAAGTGAACAGGAGGGAACGTATGAGTGATGCCTTTCAAGAATCGATTAACAATAGGGGATTTGAACAAAGAAGGTTGATCAGGCAGCCTCAAAAAGGCTGAACGAGCAGAAAGGTAGCCCTTGATAGTGCCCAGAGCAGAGCCCTGCTGGGCAAGAGAAAGAAGGAAGAGAAGAACCTCAGAAAGAGGGGCAGAAAGAGGATCCACAGCCTTTGCTGTGCACCATGCCACAAATCTGTCCCACCTGCAGGCGTATACCGACTTTGTGGAGGGACGCCTGGCTGCCAGAATGATGTTACAAACTTCAGGAGGCAAGTCAAATGGCCTCAACTGTCGCCGCTCAATCTCCAAGCAAGGAGGTGGAGACTGAACAGGTTCGGGTGGAGGACCGTCCCCTGCTGCTGTGACAGAAGGTCCAACTGAAGAGGCAGACGAACCGGGGGATCGACTGACATACTGAGTAGCTCGGGATACCAGTACCTTCATGCCCAGTCCGGAGCCACAAGGATGATTTGTGCCCGGTCGCGCCTGATCTTCTTCAGCACTCTGGGCAGAAGTGGTATAGGCGAAAAGGCGTACAACAGACCGCAACTCCACTCGCGACGAAAAGCGTCTCCGAGCGAGTGCCGCCTTGGAAATTCCAACGCGCAGAACTCATGACAATGCGCATTCTCTTCGGTGGCGAATAGATCTAACCAAGGCTCTTCCCACTGCTGAAAGAGGCCTTGCGCCACGTCCGAGTTCAGACGCCATTCGTGATCCATCATGCACCGGCGACTGAGTTCGTCCGCCCTGGCGTTCAGAGAACCTGCCAGGTGTTGAACCACCAGGGTCTCGCCCTGATGTTCCAGCCATTGCCAGAGGTGCAGAGCCTCCTGGCAAAGGATCCACGACCCCACCCCGCCCTGTTTGTTGCAGTACCACATGGCAGTGGTGTTGTCCGTGAACACCTGCACTACACTCCCCCGGACAGAGGGGAGGAATGCCTTCAGTGCTAGACGAATCGCCCGCAGCTCCAAAAGGTTGATATGGAGCCGGGACTCAGCCGGAGACCAGAGGCCTCTGATCCCTGCCTCTCCCATGTGGCCTCCCCAGCCCTGGAGGGACGCGTCCGTCACAACTACGTGCTCCGGTTGGGGAAGGGAGAGGGATCTGCCACTGACCCAATCGCGGTCCCTGAGCCACCACTGCAGCTGTCTCGCAGTGCCCTCCGAGATCAGGACATGGTCGGACAGGTTGCCCTGATGCTGGGCCCACTGAAACTTCAGGTCCCACTGTAGAGCCCGCATCCGCCAACGGGCGTGATGCACCAGAAGGATGCAGGAAGCCATCAGCTCCAGAAGCTGCAGCGTCAACCTGACCGAAACTCGGGATAAAGGCTGAAAGATTGGATTCAGAGCCTGTATATCCCGAACCCGCTGTTCGGGTGGGTAAACCCGAAACTGCGCCAAGTCGAGAACCGCTCTGATGAAAAGGAGCTTCTGAGAGGGGCACAGGTGTGACTTCGGTACATTGATGGAGAACCCCAGCTGGTGCAAGAGGTCTGCTGTCGTCTGGAGGTGGCTGACGACTGTCTGGGGCGAGCCCGCCTTCAACAACCAGTGGTCGAGGTAGGGGAAGACTGAAACCCCTAACCTGCGCAGATGAGCTGCGACCACCGCCATCACTTTCGTGAACACCCGTGGGGCGCTGGTAAGGCCGAAGGGGAGCACAGTAAACTGAAAGTGCTCGTGGCCTACCGTGAACCGCAGGTAACGCCGGTGGGCTGGCAGGACGGGGATGTGGAAATAAGCGTCCTGCAAGTCCAACGCTACCATCCAGTCTCATGGGTCCAGGGCAGCTAAGACCTGAGCCAGTGTCAGCATCTTGAACTTCTCCTTCCGGAGGAAGCCGTTGCCGTTCCGTAGGTCCAAGATAGGGCGTAGGCCCCCTTTGCCCTTCTTGGGCACCAGAAAGTAGTGGGAGTAGCAACCACGTCCTACTTCTGGCCCAGGAACCCGCTCGATGGCCCCCTTGGCCAAGAGGGCCGAAACTTCCTCCTGCAGAAGCCGCAAATGATCCACCGATACGCGAGGTGTTGCGGTGGCATGGCTTGGGGGATCGTCTCGAAGGGGAGGGAGTAGCCCCTACGGACAATCTGCAGCACCGACCTGTCCGAAGTGACAGTGCGCCAGTGAGAGAGGTGATGGTGAACCCTGCCCCCCACTGGCATCACGTGGGCCGAAAAGCACGGACTAGGAGGGTTTAGAGGCGGATGCTGCGGGGGAGGGTGTGGACTGGCCTCGCTGTTGTCCCCGACCGCCTCCGCGGCGATTTCCACGGCCGCCACCGCGCTGGATGTTAGTCTGCGGCGTGTGGCTGGCGGCACGTGTGGGGGCGCCCCTTCCTTGGCCACGAAAGGAGCGAAAGGCACCCGTTTGCTGGCACGGGGCAGAGAGGCCCAAGGACTTGGCCGTAGCCCTGGAGTCCTTAAAGCGCTCAAGCGCATGGTCTGCCTTGTCGCCAAAAAGGCGACAGCCATCAAACGGCATGTCCATCAGTGTGTTTTGGACATCGGCCGAAAAGTTGGCGGACCTCAACCAGGCGTGGCGTCTAATCGCCACCGTCATTGCCATCGCTCTACCTAGTGAGTCGGTGGTATCTAGCCCACATCGGATAGAATATTTAGCTGCATCCCGGCCCTCCACAAGGGCTTGGCCGAGTTTGGCGCGTACCTCCAACGGACACTCTGGCAGCGATTCCGCAACCGTATCCCACAGAGAGTGGGTGTAGCGGCCCAAGAGGCATGCAGTGTTGGACAGCAGTCCCAGACTAAGGGAGGAGAAGATCTTTTTACCGTACTGCTCGTACCTCTTGGATTCCCTGTCCGGCGGAGCCGACGGGAATGCGGTCTGGGAAGTGGATGCCTGGATGACCAGGCTCTCTGGGGTGGGGTGGGTGGACAGGAAAACTGGGTCGCCCGGGGCCGGGCGGTGGCGTCTGGCCACGTTCCTATCTACGGGCGAACCCGTAGCGGGCCTGGACCAAGTGCCCAAAAGAACGTCGAACAAGGCCTCATTAAACGGCAGCAGAGGCTCTGTCGGGCATGACTGCGGTTTAAGGACCTCAGTGAGGAGGTTAGTCCTCACGGCCGCGACAGGGAGCCCAAGGCCCAAGGCCTTGGCTGCCCTCATCAACACCACACTGTAGGTTGCCCCCTCCTCCATAGCCACGGTAGGAGGTGAGACAAAGCCAGTGTCTGGTGATGTGTCCAGACCACTGGCATCCCCAAGTCCACCTGTCCAGTCCTCTTGCAACTGACCCTCTCGGGACAGAGGGTCCTCAGACCCCTCCCAATACTCCTCTTCACCCATCCCCTGATAGTCAGGGTTGTCAAACCATGAGGCCGGTTCATAGAAGCTAAACTCCCCAAGCGGCGTGGAAAGCGGAGCACAGCGGCGCCGTTCCGACGCCGGGATCCCGAGCGAGGGTATCAGGGACGGCGCCGCCCGAGGATGGCGCCGGAGGTGACACCTGGCGGACCGATGCCGGGGGGGGGTCGTAAGGTCCACCGACGACGACCCGGATCCCGAAGCGGGTCCAGTGGGGTCCTGCGGCGCCGGGCCGGAAGGCGGCGTCGGGACCCTGGGGCCCTGCGGTGCCGGGCCCGAAGGCGCCGGCGGCGTCAGGGCCGAGCACTCGACGGCATCGGGGCCGAAGCCCGCGACCCGCTAGGGGCCCCAGACGGGTCCGCTGGGCCCGAAGGTCCCGCAGAGCCCATCAGACGAGAGAGGCTCCTCATGGCCATGAGGAATCGATCGATCTCCTCCGGCGTCGCGTCGTGCCCAGGGACTGGAGGGTGTGGAGCAGGCCGCGACGCCCGCGACTCAGGCAGAGCCGCGTGGGCGGTGATCGATCGATCTCCTCCGGCGTCGCGTCGTGCCCAGGGACTGGAGGGTGTGGAGCAGGCCGCGACGCCCGCGACTCAGGCAGAGCCGCGTGGGCGGTGTCACCCGAACCCCCGGCCGCGTCGCGCGAGCGTCGGGGGTAGTCGGAAGAGCCATGACGTCTCTTTGACTTCTTGTGCTTCTTACCTGACAACGACTTCGACCCGGAGGAGTGGTGCCGACTCCCGGAGCTGTGGTGGCTCCGACCCCGCGACCTGTCCCTCGACCTCCTGTGGGACCGGGACGTGGACCTCTCGCGGCACGAGCCGACTGCCGGAGTTCGAGTCGCCTGCGGGACCGCTCCCGCCTGGCTTTCGAAGACAGGGCCCGGCAGTCGGGGCAGGTCTTGTCGTCGACGCCTAGACAGAGTAGACACCGACGGTGAGGATCTGTGACCGACATCGTGCGGTCGCAATCCTCGCAGTGTTTAAATCCAAGCATCCCTATGGCACCGATTGGAGTCGTTCGACTTCGTAAAGATGATCAAAATGATCCAAAAAGTTAGTCAAAAAGTGACTAGAAGTACTGCTTTTTCCAGATCTGCGCTTGCTGGCGCGGAAAAAAGAAGAACTGACGTCAGCACGCGGAGGCGGCGTCTAAGTACTCCGACGACGTCATCACGGCGCCCACGACGGATGTGGAGCCTGACGCCTGGGGATATTCTAAGGTAAGGAATCTATCACTAACGTGTCTCTTTCAGATAACTGCGTACACTCTACAACATCTTGACACTAACATGCTCAGGGACCTCTGGTGCCTGCAACACGCTTCTGCTCCAGCAAACTCCGCACCACTCCGACACGTGGAAACGCGTTGACTGCAGGCTCATATCCGCCACACTAACTCCAGGGTTGGGCTCAATCGCACACCTGGCATGCACCCTCTCCAACCTCTCACCGGTTAAGATGGCACTACACTTCCCCCGCAGAGGAGGCCTTGAGTGTCAGTGGTGTTTTCCTAGCATGATGCTCCATGATGAGTTATTTCGCTCAATCACAGAATAATTCAAGCTTAATACAGGCTTTGTTATGTTACAAGCTATGCTATGAGAGGCATGTATAACTATATTGGCAGCCTATCTCGCACTGAGACTGAAATAGCAGTCCTGGATCATGCAGGCCTCAACAATGCCACAGGCCTCAATTCAACAAAGGTAATACTCTACTAGCTAAATTTTGTGATTTGGCAGAGTGCAAGGCAAGTTATCTAGGAAAGTATGCCAAAGCCCACTGTTACGGGGAGGGAGAAAGTCCGGGCCGCATATTGGCTAGATTGCTACAGCCACCAAGAGGCGCCTCATATAAACCGGACCAACAGCATGATGATAGGACATGGGTTCTCTGACAATTTAGACATCCAAGATGAGCTGTTCAGCTATTACCCACCTCTAATCTTCCAGACTAAGTGAGGAGTCCACAGAGTTACTGACATACCTCGCTATGGTGGCAATGTTCTGGCTTGCTAATGCAGAACAGCAGTTCCTCAGTGAACCCTTCTCCACCAAAGAAAATACCTGTAATTGACTCACTGGACAGCACCAAGGCCCCTGGCCCGGACGGTTTCACCAGAATTTTCGACAAGATTTCCAAACATATTTTAGTAGCACACTTACTCGCTATGTACACAAAATCATTCGAAGATCAGGTGTTCCCACTGGCGCTGCATGAGGCAGTGGTTCCCTTAATGTAAAATCCCGGGAAAGACTCACCGGACAGTGGATCATATTGGTCATTGTCACTGCTTAATCTAGATAATGAGATACTAACCAAGGTGCTTGGCCCCTGCCTCACCGTCCTGATGGACCAGATCATCTCCACCACTCAGTAAGGCTTTGTCCCCTACCGCTCCACATCTTTAAACTTATGCACGGTTTTCTCTGTACTCAACAAAATCTTCCTGAATGTCCCAGCCACAGTATACATGTTCGATGCAGAGAAGGGCTTTGATTCTTTGGAGTGGGCCTTTTTGCAAGCCACACTCCTCAAATCAGGCATGCGGCTGGGATTCATCTTCCTGATCATGCTATTATATTCACAAACAACAACCCGGCCCACTACTACTTTTGCTATATGCAGATGACATTTTCTTACTTTTACAACACCATGCAGACAAACTGGCATCGATCGTTCACAAGATGGTCATATTCAGAGAATTCCTTGGCCTTCACATTAACTTGGCCAAGTCTGAATTGTTCCCTCCCATGGGTGCAACTGACCTTATGCAGTGCAAATTCTACTTGACATGGTCTGAAGGCCCAGTCCGAAATTTCAGTATCTATTTACATTGTGCCAATGAACAGGTAATATGGCTGAACTACGGTCCGGCCGTGGACAAATTAACCACCTAAGGGGGAAGAAGGATCCGCCTCCCCATCCTAATGGCAGGCCACATTGCAATTATAATAAAAATGGTGGCTCTTCCTAGTTTTTTTTAATCTTTTTCTGAACCTACCCATCCCACTCACCAACTCCTTCACCAAACTGAGGAGTCAATTATTGCGGCTTATCTGGGCAGGTAGACATCCCTGAATTGGTTCGGACACTCTTGTACTCCCATAACAGTGCGGTGGGTTTGGTGTTCCTCCCTTCCACTTGTATTATTTAACTGCACAGTGTCATATGGCCATGTCTGAACTGGGGTGGCTGAGTGAGCTAAAGAATGGTGATGGATTAAACCCAGTTCAGTTGACTGGGGGTGAGTGTTTGATTTGCTCAAACGCTCCGTCAATCATCCCCTTTTGTTTCACTTCGGTCGCCCTAAGTTGGCAGGGTATGCTCAGACGTGATTCCCTTGCTCACTTTGCCACTGGATTCAAGATAGCCTGGCTGATTAGGATTATGAATCCGAAACCGTCCCAGGACGCTTGTTTCCGGTCCAGGGAAGACATGGCTTGGCAGTTCTGGCTGGACTGTTCCCATGAGGCACAGGGTCGGACTGATTTGCATATGGCCATGTCTGAACTGGGGTGGCTGAGTGAGCTAAAGAATGGTGATGAATTAAACCCGATCAGTTGACTGGGGTGTGAGTGTTTGATTTGCTCAAACACTCCGTCCATCATCCCCTTTAGTTTTACTTTTCACATTAACTTGGCCAAGTCGGAGTTGTTCCCTCTCATGGGCGCAACTGACCTTATGCAGTGCAAATTCTACTTGACATGGTCTGAAGGGCCAGTCCGAAATTTCAGTATCTATTTACATTGTGCCATAGAACAGGTAATATGGCTGAACTACGGTCCGGCCGTGGACAAATTAACCACCTAAGGGGGAAGAAGGATCCGCCTCCCCATCCTAATGGCAGGCTACATTGCAATTATAAAAATGGTGGCTCTTCCTAGTTTTTTTTATATCTTTTTCTGAACCTACCCATCCCACTCACCAACTCCTTCACCAACCTGAGCAGTCAATTATTGCGGCTTATCTGGGCAGGTAGACATCTCTGAATTGGTTCGGACACTCTTGTACTCCCATAACAGTGCAGTGGGTTTGGTGTTCCTCCCTTCCACTTGTATTATTTAACTGCACAGTGTCAATTTGCCTACCACAAGTACCACGCAGATGCATGCCTTCCTTACTCCAAACCTGAAACGGATCAAGCCGCCCAGCACCATTATGTTCGATACCCCCGCAGGGCTACCACAAGAATCGACAGATGTCCAAACCCTATCCACCACAAGCTGGGCTTCTTGGTGGTTGGATTCATTATTCCCCTACAATATAATTGACAAGCAATTACTGGCTTCCCATAACACAAGAGAAGGTGGTCCAGCGCCCTATGACACAACATGCCCTACACACTTTAGGAGACCAATTCCCAGACGGACATGTCTTTTCCAGAACAGAAGATGTTAGATTTACAAATGCAACTCACATGGACCACATTTGGCTGCGACGCCTTCATAGTGCCCCACGAGCCCAGATCCCATTGTATCTGCTGGCCCCATAGGAATTCACTCTGCTGACACTTGTGATTACAGACAGTGAGCTTGCCTACGACCAAGGCTTGGTTAAAGAGTCCCATGTACTGTGACTTTACCAGCAAACTGTATACTTCGCTCCAGCCCTACAACCTCTAGACTAAAAGACATTTAGATTTGGAAGCCACTGAGAGACTACCTGCTGACCTTGGAAACCCCAAAGCTAGACTCATTAGCATAAAAATACACACACCCAAGGGGATTTTCCGCAGTGTTACAAATGCAATATTCTACCCTGAAAATACCTCAATGCAGCAGCTTTAAAATGATGAAATAAAACCTCACCTGCTGCTGCCAGAAGGCTGTTTCCAAATTGCATCAAATCAAGAAAGGTTAAGCATCAACATACCACAGCTTGTACAGCAAAATAAGGGAGCTAGGTTTTAAAGCAGTCTAAAAAAAAGGATTTGTTGTAAGTTTGACGAGTTAGAAGACTTAGACAGTGCTAAGAAGTGGAAGTCATTTTCAGACATTTGCCATTGCAAGCAGAGTTCACTTGTTCAAATAGACCAGCAGAGCAAGAAGAAAGGAAGTGGAGTGCAAAACAATGGCTGAGTCGAGACCTGTGCTACATACGTGTTCTGATTTGCTCCGTGGTGAGATGATTGCCTCCTTGGTTCAGGTGTGTTCCAGAGTTCAGCTGCAGAGAAGAATCTTCTGAGAAAGTCATCTTCTGCTCGCGGGGCTTCTCAACTATCGATTGAAGAGAGGGGGAAAGAGAGTGAAATTGAGTCTATTTTTGTGCCAGGAACTGCCCGACACCCCATATGCACATATCACCTTACCAAGTCAGCAAAGACACCTGTGCTAGTGGAGTACATCCTCCTTTAGCTGATTTCATACGCAATGCTTCCATACCTGCCTGTTTGGCTAGTCTTTCGCGTTCCTCACGCTGCAGGCTGTGTTCTGGTTTGAACCCGCAGCCCTCTCCTGTTAACTCCCGGCAGGCTTGGTCAAACTGCTTCTTATGGTGTGGGCGGATGAACTGATAGAACTCTAATATTAAAGAAAACCCATATGAATATCTTTGAATGGAGATCTTACTAAAGAAGGTCCTCTCTCAATTAATCAGCAAGAACAGGCAAGCAAAGAAAAACCGAGCACAGAAGTCCACAACCCAATAACAAAATTGCAAGGGCGTACACCAATAAAGAGAGACTGACTGGGAAATTAGAGATTCAATAACAGGTCTCATGACTCTACAAAGGCGGATTGGTTGGGTTAGAGTCAGCAATACCAACATGCACTAGGAAGATCAGTTTTGAGGGATAGTCAGTTGCTAGGGAAGAATCATTCACATCCTGAGATACATTACCTCGCAGTAGACTGTGCTTTTTGGAATCCCCAGTAAAGAGTGCCACCAACTCCGAGAGCATAGTGGTGAAGTCATCAGAGGCCTTGTATCTCTGCATGGTTTGCGTAAACACCTCAAAGTTGGACTGGCTTAAGGCCTGTTTTACAGTCCCCATTAACAGATTGGCTCGGGTGGACTTCTGGTGAGGTGTCCCCGACAGTTCATTCATCTGGATTAAAAAAAAAGATGCTGTTAATCCCAGAGAGGTAGATGTAATATCACATCTTGGAGTACTCACCCAGTAATTTTCAAGCAAGGACCGGCCCTGGACAACATCTAAACCCGATTAGGTATGGTAAACTTTGACATCATGCTGCCCCTACCCACCTCACTTGCCCACAAGTGACTCCTCAAACTATGAAGTGCCCACACAACGTTGACAGCGATTATCTCTCACAGGCAGTTCCTTTACCCTCTATGCATCAACTTTATTACTATGGAGAGCACTGGATTGCATTACCCGGTTGTCAACAATCTTTATCTTCTTTCGACCTCCCCTCTGCTCATCAGCTAATCTTTTGTCGTACTGCAAGGACCGCGTGGACATAGGAAATGCCTACAATGAGATTGTCATAAAAACACGTTTATCGACCAATATGATGCAGTGCTCAATGTAAGACAGACAATGCATTAAATGTATTCTATGATCACAGATAATAAAACAGAAGGTACAAGCCAAGTGAACAAGTTATTTGCTTTCCGGAACGGTCTTTCTGATGGATACTCTTCCTAAACGCAGATTCCTCCACTTTAAAATATGCCCAGGCGCCAAACTGGAACTAGAGTATTCTTCCAGCAATGCTCTCACTGATTGGTACGTGGTGCCGAATGGCTCCATATCGACTCCATACGGTGACAAAGTGAAGCCACATATAACAGCACACCTGGGCACAGATTTAATTTACTTGCGTCTTTCGCTTTCGGTGGCCTTAGACATGGAGCATAGAAAAAACATCTCCGAGGCAATGTGCAAATTCCTGATTTGGGACATTTTTCGATGGTAAAGATGCCACTTCACAGACCGGGAGCTTGGAGGCCAGTGAGGAATGTTCAGTTAGAGAGAGTATACACCAGAAAGAGCGTTACCGTAGGTAAGTAAATTACTCTTCAAATGGATACTAACTGCACACTCTTCGCCTTTACAATAGGCACCATGGTAGTAACTCACAAAGGTGAACGGTCTGGGAAGTGGACTCGAACTGAAAAGTCCTGCAGAACCAAGCAGGTGTAGTGACTCTCCTGCCGAACCTGGTTATCAACGCATTGGTGTTTCATGAACATATGTACCAATGCCCATGTGGCAGCCTGGCAGATATCTAGAATAGGAATCCTTGCACCAAAGTCAATATAGCCTGGGTGGAATGAGCTTGCAAGCCATCAGGGGGCTGCTTCTTTGGCCACTGCATAGCAGATTTTAATATAGAGGGCTACCCACCTCAACAGGTTCCTCCTATGCACAGCCATCCCTTTGTTTGCCAAATAGAAATCAACAAAGAGCTGATTACCTGCACAATGGTTTTTAGTGCTGTAGATGTAGAAGCTCAGTCCTCTTAGGGTCAAGACAAGGGTGCCTCTCCTTCGAGGGATGAGGCTGAGCAATAAACATTAACAGAGTAATCTTTTGGCCAACATGGAAGGGGATTATGACCTTCAGTAAGAAGGCTGACCTGATCCACACTACCAGTTTGTCCAGAAAGAAGGTGGCATAGAAAGTAGGTTAGAAAGCACCTGTAGTTCACTCATGAGGCACACTAACGTAATGATAATGAGGAAGATAGTGTTTAGAGCCTTAAGGAACATCTAAGCATGGGTCCCCATGGTGTGCACATGAGAGATGTTAGGACCAAGTTCAGGTCCCATTGAGGCATAGTAAAAGGTCTGAGGGAAACAAAGGAGTTAAGACTTTTACAAAATGCAACATAGAAGGCTATACAGTTAAACACAGAAAGGCCAAAAAGGCAGTCAAATAGCCTTTTACTTTGCCGTATTGCAAGGCCTTGCTGGGCTAACAAAAGAACAAACAGAAGAGCATCAAAAGGTTAAGCCTGCAAGGGGTTGGTGTTTTAAGTACACACCAAGCAACATACTTTCCCCAGAGTAGATTGACTTTGAGAAAAGGCTTCTGGCCACAAAGACGAGCTTGACAACCTCGGTCGGCATGTCAAACGAATCAGCTGTAGCTGCTCATTCTCAAGGTGTGTGGAAACTCCGATGTAGAAGCCTGTCCTGCTGCTGAATCACTAGGTGTTTCAAATATTCAGGCTCTGGGTACCACAATCTTTTGACCCAGTCCTCGGCGATGAGAATGCCCTGGTCCCGGACTGTCTGGATCTTCCTAAGAACCCACAGCAGGAGAGTTAGCAGTGGAAAAGACAGTACTACATCATTCCATTCAAGCTGGAATGTATCTCCTAATCAGCACTTTGAAGGAACTCCAGAGTGTAGAATTGTTGACACTGTGCATTTGCTAGTGGTGAATAGATCTAGCCAAGGCATACCCCAAAGATCGAAGACCCCATACACCACTTTGCAATGGGCACGATTTCTCGTGGTGTACCAGACGATGCCAGCTCAGATAGTTGACTCTGGCATTCAGGGGTCCTGCCAAGTGGTTGGTGACCAGGAAGATGTTCTGCTGGTCCAGACACCTCCAGAGATTTACCGCCTCTTGGCACAAGATCTAGGACCCCACAGAGCTCTGTCTGTTGCAGTATCACATGGCGGTCGTGTTGTCTGTGAAGTCTTGCACCCACCTCCCCTTTAGGGCCATATGCATTGTCTAAAACTCCAGAAGGTTATTATTGAGCTGTCCTTCATCCAGAAACCAAGGCCTCTAAATTCCACCTCTCCCAGATGGTCTATCTTCCCCCAACCCAGCAGCGAAGGGTTTGTCACCACCATGAAATCTACTACTGCAGATCCGGATTAGTCAGAGAGGCAGTCCTGATGCTGGTCTCAGTGAGTTCTGAGGGTCCACTGCAGGGTCAATAAGTGCCACCTGGAATTCTAGATTACCAAGTTTCTTACCGTATTTTCCGGCGTATAAGACGACCCGGCGTATAAGACGACCCCCTACTTTGCTTGATAAAATTTAGGTTTTGTGCTATACTCGCCGTATAAGACTACCCCCACTTCCAGCGCAGTCCTGCATAGCCATTCCGAGAATGTATTTTGAACTTACCGTATTAGTGATTCTAATCCTCCTCCCTGTGGGTGAGCAGTAAGGCTTTATCAGTGGACAGTGTTAAGCGTTTACTTTACAAACTCAAAGACTGAACTCAAACAAATTGGTTGTATAAACAATATTGCTTTACTCGCAATATTTTTATTTAGAACCATATGAAAAACTGTCACTTGTGAATATACCTGTTTGTCATCAAACATGTACGGTACGGTAAACATAAATTAGTGCATGAAACAGTGCAAGTGGATTAAACTTTCCATAACTTTTCATAAATCCAAGCGATTTCTACAGGATTTACAACGTTCCCTTTAAAAGCCTTCACAATCCTCCTCTTCGTCATCTGATCTCATAAGTAAGTCAATGAGATCTTGTGGTACATCTGTAAGGCAGTCATCGTATGGATCTGGTACCAATTCCGTATCAGATGATGTGGTCTCTGCTTCGGCATCCTCTTCATCTTGCCACAAGTAGTCGTCCTCCATACCATCTAATGAATTTGATATGCCACACTTCTTGAAAGACTTTATGACAGTCTCTGCATCGATGTCGTTCCAGGCCTTTATGACAAAGGTGCACAAAACATCCAACTGTGGAGCACGCATGTTTCCTCCTTTTGTGAATGTTTTTTCACCGCTAACCATCCACTCATTCCACTGTTCTCGGATGCGATCTTTAAATGGCTTGTTTAGGCACACATCCAGTGGCTGCACCAACGATGTCAATCCTCCAGGTATAACTGCAGCATCTGTTTTTAGTCTTGCCAGCCTTTGCTTGGTGCTTGGAGTTAAATGAGCCCTGAACATATCCCACACCAGTAGACTACGTCTTTGTAGAAGTCCACCTGGTCACCTGCTCCATACATTATCAAGCCATAGCTTTACCCCTTCTTCATCCATCCATCCTTTCTCATTCACATGCACAAAACAACCAACAGGAAACTTGAGTTTCGGCATTGTTTTTCTTTTGAAAATAACCATTGGTCTCAGTTTTGCGCCATCAGCTGTGCATGCTAGTACCACTGTGAAACTGGACTTCTCATGTCCTGTTGTTTTTATTAAAATTGTCTTTTCACCTTTTTGATGGACAGTTTTGTTGGCAATCATATCGAAATTCATTGGAGTTTCATCCATATTTCCGATGCTACTTAGCGCATAGCCATGTTCATTGCGCAGCCTAATAACGTAGCGATGGAAGCTATGCATTTTGGCATCAAGATCCGCAGGTAATTTTTGGGCAATTTTTGTCTTTTGCCGCAATACCAGATTATGCCTTCCCAAGAATCTGGTACACCAGGATACAGTGGCCTTAAATCTGTTGCTGAGATCTGGGTTAGATTTGGCCCACTGAAGTGCAGCCAATCGGATTTTATTTCGGGTCACGACATAACCGGTTTGGCGATGCTCGGTCACCATGTCTGCTACATGCTTTTCGAGTTCTGGCCAATGTGGGGTGCCTCTTCTTAATGCACACTTACCCCTTGGCATACTCCTTAATGCTTTCTCATTTGCTCTCCAGGCCCGAACCATCTTTTCTGTCACTCCATATTGTCTAGCAGCAGCACAGTTATTATGTTCCGTGGCAAAATCCACAACTTTAAGTTTGTAACTGGCTTCATATTTCCTTCTTCTTGCCACCGCTGGAGCCTTGCTGGGTTCTTGACTGCCAGCCATTCGCACTGGATGTACTGCTGGAGCCTTGCCGGGTTCTTCACTGTCTGCCATTTGCACTAGATGTACTGCTGGAGCCTTGCCGGGTTCTTCACTGTATGCCATTTGCACTAGATGTACTGCTGGAGCCTTGCCGGGTTCTTGACTGTCAGCCATTTGCACTGGATGTACTGGTGCTGTACAGTATGAACAGGTGCAGAGACTGGTGCTGTGCTGTACTGTCTTCACCACCACATGTACGGTACGGCAAATATCTGCTCACCAGACTGCCTATCCTCTTCGCAACAACCAGCCAATCACGGCAAGTGCTCTACTGCCTTCGGGAACATTCGGGAACATTCTACAGTCCCCTTTCTATGCCCATGCCCATGTCATGGAGAGAGGAGCGCGTGCCAAACGTGTCAACACAGCGGGGGCTGCCATCTTCGGCGCTGGCTGCCCGTTATATATTTCGGACGTCCTGCTGCCTCGTCCTGCTGCCTCGTCTGCCTGGGGCTGTGCAAGCGGTTGGAGGCGCGTGTGCAGCGGCAGTCGAGGTAAGACTCATGGCGCCATTTGCTCGCTTGTGAAGCGGTTTGACACCTTTGAGTGAAGTCCTCGCTATGAAAAAAACGCTCGCTTTCGATACTTGCACAGTTCATGGCGCGGGGCCTGGGTGTGGACGTTGCCAGTGCCGGTGGCTGTATTTTTTAACATAAGGTGTGTTGTTTCTTGTTACGTATTTCCTATTGTGAAGCGGTCTGACACCTTCGAGTGAAGTCCTTGCTATGAAAAAAAACGCTCGCTTTCGATACTTGCACAGTTCATGGCGCGGGGCCTGGGTGTGGACGTTGCCAGTGCCGGTGACTGTATTTTTTAACATAAGGTGTGTTGTTTCTTGTTAGGTATTTCCTATTGTGAAGCGGTCTGACACCTTCGAGTGAAGTCCTTGCTATGAAAAAAAACGCTCGCTTTCGATACTTGCACAGTTCATGGCGCGGGGCCTGGGTGTGGACGTTGCCAGTGCCGGTGGCTGTATTTTTTAACATAAGGTGTGTTGTTTCTTGTTATTTCCTATTGTGAAGTGGTCTGACACCTTCGAGTGAAGTCCTCGCTATGAAAAAGCGCATGAAAACATACCATAAAATTTGGTACCCGGCGTATAAGACGACCCCCGACTTTCCAGAACATTTTACGGGGTTAAAAAGTCGTCTTATACGCCGGAAAATACGGTACATTTCGTAACACTCTTTCCTGTGGGCACTCTTATCTAATTGCAGTTTCCTCATCTTTAGAACATCACCAGGCACCAGACTGGACCTTGAAGCTTTAACATCAGTGACCAAATGCGCCGCTGGGGAACAATGTGCGACTCCGTGTTGACTTTGTTTTGCCTGGAAGAGACAGAGAGTAGCTACATATACGAGCAACCCTTGTGTGGAGACATCACTTTCTTTGACACCTTCGGTGCCCTTAGATGCTGAGCACAAAACAAATGGAGGCACCAACGTGCAGATCTCTATTTTGGGACCTTTTTTTATGGCAAAAAGAGACCACTCCAGAGAACACAGAGGCTGGAAGACAGAGAGGAATTTGCGGATAAATAGAATTTACCACCAGAAAGAGCATTACCGAGGATAAGTAACTTATTTTTTTATGGACATTCGAACCACAGATTTCTTACCTTTAGAATACATACCAAAGCAGTACCGACCCAACCTGGAGGGTCTGTGGTGTAGGCTCAGATCAGAATGTCTTGCAGGACTGAATGGGCGAAATGACCTTCCGATTGGACCTGGCTGTCAAGGAAGTAGTGCTTTGTGAACGTGTGCACTGACTCACACGTGGAGACTTGACAGATGTCATGACAGGCAATCTGCATGCCAACAACGTGTTGCAGCCTTGGCCGAGAAGGAATGGGCCCTCAGACTTCCAGAGGCCTATTTCTTCCCAATCCATAGCAGATCTTAATGGAGAAGACTATCCATTGTGACAAAGTCCTTTTCGGTGCACTCTTTCTCTGGCTAAGAAAACCTCACAGAAAGCTGACTGTGCACCTGATTGTCTATGGTGCAATCAATGCAAAAACTTGAAGCTTTTGTTGGGGTTCAACTGATGGAGTCTTTCCTCCTCTTTCAAGTGGTGAGTCAGGGCAAAGAACACCGGAAGGGTGATGGACTGCCCAAAGTGAAAAGGCGTAATGACTTTTGGCAAAGCCTGGAGCTCACTCATATGACGAGCTGAGGTCATAACCACAGGAAGACAGCGTCTACCCAGAGGTGCCGGGTACCCCATTCTCCTGGTCCAATCCAGAGCTGCTTGGATGACTTGGACCGAATCATTCCTGAACTCTGGAAAGAAGAGGCAGATAAAGTGCGTACAAGGGCCCAGTGCTCCATTCTATCCTGAATGAGTTTCCTAGAGAGTGCGTTCTTGGGAACACCAACATGCAGATGTTTTAACACTGCAGGTTCTTTATGGTGGCTACTCACACCGTTAGACGAATCTGCCATTTGTGAACCACCAGGCTTCGCCAAATCAGCTCGTCTGCCCTTGTGTTTAAAATCCCACCAGGTAGTTCAGAAAGACGCCCTAACGCTCCAGCAAACTTCAGAGGCACAGAGTCTCTTGGCATGGGACACAATAACTCACTGTGCCCTGCTTGTTGCAATACCACATGGCAGTGGAGTTGTCCATGAGAACCAGCACAAGCCTTCCATTGATGGATGGCAGGAAGGCTTTCAATGCCAGACGGATGGCCAGCAGCTCTGAACAAATGTATGTGGAGCCAGGTTTCTGAGGGAGACCAGAAGCCAGGGGTCTGCTGCTGATCAGGTTTCAGTAGATCAGCCAACACTACAAATCTTGTGCAGTCTCCTTTGAAATCTGGATGACAACTGACAGGTTTCCTCAGTGCTGGATGGAATAAGACTTCATATACCACTGCAGAGTGCACATATGCAACTTGGTGAAGTGGAAAAGCAAGATAGAATAGGACAGCAGGCCAAGACGCCTCAGAGCTGCTATCACCGAGATCCAGGACTAAGGCTGAAACATCAGGATCATAGTACGAATGCTCTGGAATTGTGATGGAGTAAAGACCCTGAACTGCACTGTGTCCAGATTAGCTCCGATAGAGGAAGCCAATGCAAATGATTAAGGTGTGACTTCAGTTCATTGATCGAGAATCCCAACAATATCAGGAGGTTCATTGTGGTCTGAAGATGGTCTATGACTGACTCTGCGAGCCCGCCTTCAACAGCCAGCCATCAAGGTCGGGAAAACTAGTATCCCCAAACCTTGCTAATGAGCAGCGACAACCACCATTTATGTGAACACCCAAGGGGCGCTGGTAAGGGTGAATGGGAGAGACAATTCCTTAATATGCTCTTGGCTGACCTTGATCAATGATCTCTATGTACAACCATAAAAGAGCGAAGAAGCTGCAGTGGGGCCTGGCTTTGCTGGTACATAAAACCTGTGGAGTAGCCTCAGAAGGGCCGAGTCTGATCAGGAAACTCTCTACCAGTTGTTAAAGGACCAAGGAGCATGCTGTGTTACGGCTTTCCTTTAAGCATCCTAGAGCAGAATCAACCCTGTATCAGGGGAAGTTTCAAGCCCATTTGCCTCCTGTAAGTCCATACACAATTTGTCATCCTATAAATGTGTTGGAAACTCATCCCCATCCTCTCTGTTGTCATCTTCCAGTAGCAGCAAGCTCAGATCAGCGTTGAAACTGAAATGTTGGTGGAGCAGAAACGTGATAGCGGCATTGTTTTGTCTGAACCTGACGGTACAGGAATGGGGGTCTGAACCTGACGGTACAGGAATGGGGTGCATCGGAATGAAGTCAGGGGCACGGCCTCGGTTGGGACCAAGACAAGTTTGGCTCAGAGTTGGACATAAGTGTCAGCAAAGGTACCCCATTGACATCTGTTTTCAAAAGTAGCAGCATGGTTTCAAGCCTTCAATTTTTGGAGTGGATATCCTTCCCTGGCACACTGAATTCCAAATTTCTTTACGACTGAAGTCGTCAAATTGACTAAGAAAGGGAGTGGAGCTCCAGATAAGTGCTGAAAGGCATGCTAAGAAGGGAATGGACGTCAGGACACAGGGGTGCCACTTAGATTTGGCTCTGCTCCGTCAATTCCTCGGCAGAACAAAGTCAACACAAGAGCACTGCTGTGAAAGCTTTCAGATCCAGTATGGTGCCTGGCGATAGTCTAAAGATGAGGAATATGCAGTTAGAAGTATCCATCAAGAAAGAGAACACACAAGGATAGGAGGGTAAGAAGCCGCAGGGTTAGCCTCACTGAAGCTCAGAACAGATCCCAAAACATTGGCATCATATCCTGAAAATCCCTGACTTGCTGCAGCAGGGGAAAGGCTTTGAACACCACCATGTCCAGAACTGTCCCAATGAATGGGCTCAAGTGGGACTTTGGCTCATTGATGGTAAACTCCAACAATGTCGGGAGATTGGTCATCATCGAGTTGGTGGTTTACGACTGACTGCAGCAAGCCTGCCTTCAGCAAGTAGTCATCAAGGTACAGGAACATGTGCACTCCCGACCTCCAAACATGGGCAGTGACTACCTCTAAAACATTCTAGAATACCTGAGGGACCGAGGTAAAGATGAAGCTGAACGCAATACATATATAAACCATTCTGACCCACGGTGATCTATTGAACTTGTCCTTTCTCATAAAAACTTTCAGAGGGTGGAGATCCAAAATAGGCCTGGGGCTTACATCCTAAACAAGGAAGTAAGACGCATAACATTCTTCCCTTTTATCTGAGGTTGGTACCCTACCCTCTCTAGGGCATCATTTAACAACAGAAGATTGACTTCCTGCATTAGGATAGTGGAATGCTTCACATACAGTCACTCGGTGTGGGAGGTATGGGGGTGGAGAGGAAAGGAGGGGCAGGGCACACCCCCTTTGAAAAATCTGAAGCACCCAACTGCGCAACATGTTGGATCTCCAGCTGTGGAGGATATGCCATATTCTGCCTCTAACCAGACAGGTATGGACTGGGAGAGCAAACTTGCCAGGTGGCAAGCTTCTCAGGCATCGAGGCAAGTGAGAAACAATTTGAGGAATGCTGCCTCTGCTTGTTTGAGCGGTGTCTACCAATACCTCGGCCCCAGAAGGACTGGGTCGGCTGTTGTAGTCAGGTTGGGAGGGCCGTCTTTGTCTACAAGTTAGTCCAATGGAATCCTCATAATTTTCTGGATTGTGGAGAAATTATTTAACTGATGCCAACAGCCCCAGATAATGTGCTTACGTATATGACGTTCCGGTCGGAGCTGAAGAACAACGACACAAACCTGAAGAGAAGTTGTTTGAACCTGAAGAAGAGTTTCAGGAATGACAGAGTGCTACCTATGGCAGCCTGATCTCTTCCTTGGTTCCACTGTAAATTAGCGTTCCAGATCCACTTTGAAGACTACAGAAACAATAGAATGGAATTCAGAGGTTTTGGGTGGTGCCATATATGGCTCCACAACTTCACATCTAGGCCACCAACAGTCATGTCAGAGCCATACTGTCACCTGCTAGAGCAGTAGAGCAATTTCAACTTTTTTGGGTTCAGTCTGACTCCAGGAGGAAATTCAGGAGATAAGGGATTGTTTACATGAATAAGGAGCTCAGGGGTATGGATTGTGGTCATTTCTGTGACATGTTAATGAAGCCACAACTGAAAAAATACACCATTTTACACTAGGCTCCAATTAATAGAGGAACACTGTTACTCACTGCCTGGTCTTGCAAGTAAGCGGAGTGCCATCAGTCTTACCTTCTCCTCTCCTGATAGTGTCTCTTCCTCATCCAATTCCCCAATTCTCTCGTTATGATCCAAAGCGTCCAGCAGCCCAGCCGGTTTTCTCTTGGATGACTTTAGCTCCAGCTCATACTCCCCGCAAATGTTAGCCACACTTTCCCCACCAGGCAGCAGGTCAGCGTTGTTAACTGGAATTCCAGGACAGAACAGAAAACCATAGTTGAGAAAACTCCTGTGCCAAGGTCACAAATAGATCTGTACATGTCATGCTGCTGCATATCCTACAACACAAATTCTGCCAAACACGAATGCAGGAAATGTTCCTTAACATAGAAACTAGGACTAATAATGCATTTATTTACACCATGCTTTAGAACTACAAACTTGCTCTGAAGAAAACATTGCTATTCCTTACAGAAGCCTCTCACACTTCTCTAACACAGTACCCTAAACATAACCAGTAGCCCTCTCACTACTTTGCGTATTGGTAGAGCATTTGCTGCTCTACCAATACGTCTCATTCTCGACCTAAAGTACCACAGTTACTACAAGGCTGGGACATACAGAACCCTGCTGATGCTCCTCTAGTCTGTCCTACAGCACATTCACCTATTTCTAAAAAGTAAACAACAACAACACACCAGTCTGTCGAATGCTGAGTAAGTGTTCACAACATATCGGTTCAGATAATAGCATTAACTTGGTTCATACTATGTGCAATGCCAATGCAGGCGTAACCCAAACCGCCCTATCAGGGACTTCATCACCATCTATCCCAGTTATGAAAGATCTCACCTACATGTGTTTTGCAGTGAAGTGATGCATATTAGGATTGAGTAACACTTTTATCCGTTGTGAAGTGCACATGGACAATCTCATTCTAAATTCTAGATTTACTGGAAGCTCTCATATCCTAGTCAAAAGGTATGTCTTTCCATGACCATTTTCAGAACCCTCTGTTTATTTACAGTACTCACTTAATTTAACCCATCAAATTAATTTATGTACGTTGTATACCAAGCCAACACGTCTCCTTTTAGCTTACAGTCAAAGTGTCTATAATTGCCTGGCCATATGATGCAGGTAAAGTTTTCTTGGTGAGGGCAGTTGAAGGGTTCCAAATTAGCAATACGCAATAACTTTCCTGGCACCTACAGCAATGTTCGGAATAGAGGTTGTTATGAGTGCGGGTAAATATTGGGCAAGGCGTGAAATGTGCCCCTAATTTATATGTTAACACAGTTCATACCTATCATGTTCACTGCAGGAATTACGCAATATGATGCCATTCTAAATTCAAATTCATTCCTAACGTGCCTAACATCGTAGGCATCAAGGTTCTATATTGCAACATCCTCTTGAAGGGTTAAGAAGTTGGGGAGCCAAAGGTTTACTGTATTTTCTTGAAAAGCTTAGGATACGAGAGCTGCCTCAATAAAAGAGGGAGACCATTTCACATCTTCACACCAAGTCCCTTTTCTACGGTCAAAAGTGCTTTATTCCATATTGGTTCTAATCAACAACTTCCCACCTTACGAAGATATCCATCAGCTATTGCTTATCCAGTACCTTGTCACTGCAAGAGGCACTCTCTAATTAAACCTTTCTAAGTTTTAGAAAAACTGCTTCCTATCGTCAATCACTATTCTCGTTAAAATGGGCCCTGGTTGTGCACCCTGAACTAGTCTAACCATTTGCACGAAATCTCCTATAATCCATCCTCAGTTTATTTTCAATACACCCAAACTGTCAGTAATTCATATTAACTTCAATACAACCCCATTTATTAAAGAAGCCCCAAATCTCAATGACAACATGTTCATCTTAATCAAGTAAAGTGACAGTGAAGAGAAACTTAGCAATAAAAAACTTCTAGGAAGACTGACCAGTTCTCTTCCTCTTTAGGCTGGGCACGTGCGAGTCCAAGCTTTTGGCTTTCATTAGCAACGCCATAGAGCCTGAGGAGGCCCCGGAGCATGAAGATCCGGCATGATTTATTTCGGACTTACATGTGGTGCTGCCATTCTGGTCATTCCGTAGCTTGGGTGGGGGCATCTGCATGGGACAAAGAGAAGTGTTCAAGCATCTGTATATGTGTATGCTAAGCCCAGTTTCATAAGTCTTTGTAGTGCATAGCGGAGACAGGAAATTGAAGCATCAACCAATAGGCGAAGGTTTTAGTCCGCAGAGGAAAATGGAACATTGGCAAGTGTCCCTAAAACTCAACATGAAGCACAAAACAAATACGTTGAAATCTCACCACTACAATGCTGTTATGCAACGGAGCATGTAAAATAAATATAATAAGGCGCATCTGGTGCAGAAGACATCCTGTGCAATAATAGAGACCACATTCCACTCACACTCCATTCCAAAGGTAATCACTATGGCCATTAAAATCTCTAACAATTCCCTCTCAAGATACTCACAATTTTCTGTGCCACCCGGAAGAACTGAGACACATCTCTGATGATGTGTCCAAAATTATCATAGATCTTCACATATGGACGCACCCAAGAGGGGAGCTGGTTTCTGGCTTCTGTGTTTGAAAACCTGTAAAGGAGGTAAAAGTAACTCCAAAGTTCAGGATGACGCCGGGCACTTTTGGGCAGGTCATAGATTATCTATCCAAGTAAGATAGCAGTGTGGGAGAGAGGATCTCTTTAAGAATGGATTAGTGATTCCACTGATTAGACCAAAGTGGTTAGAATCCACTCTCCAGAATGCCACCCACAGTACAGGCACACAAAGCTTGCAATAATGGAGTCACACAAAAGGCACTTAGCAGACTGACAAATTCAGAATGAGAATAGCCCCAGTAAAACAAATGGCTGACCTGTGGTCACAGAGAAATATGGCACCATAGTCCTGGCGATGCCTGATGACTCTGCCAATAGCTTGGTTGACGGCTCTAGATGCCTGCTGTCTGTACCACTCCTGCCCTGATAAGAACTGGAGAAGAGAACAGCAGCCAAAAATTAAAGAACATATTCTTCTGCACCTTCACAGAGCTGCTCTGCTCAACTATACACTATACAATATTGAAACCATTAGCAGGCACTGGTAACTAGGCGTGGATTAATATACCCATTTGTTTAGAAATTCATATTTAAAGTATTCCTAGGTCATCGGTTTCACCCTTCGTTTTACTAATATTATAGAACACCCAGTTCCGTATCTGACCTTTTATCACCAATGGTACCTCCTTCACCCCACCCACTGTTGTGGGTGGTCTTATCTGACCATTTCTCCTGCTGTGGGCTGTTCCATTTATCACTGGGACTTCTGGTGGATCTCACTTTAACATCCTGTTTCCTCTGCAGCAGTGTGCCCCATTAAAATCCCAATTATCCATGTTATCCCCAGAATGTCTTTGACTGTGCTGCTGAAATGGGGGGGCAATGGGGGCGTGGTGGGTTTGGGGGATGGGGTGCCATATGCCTTTTGGCACACCGCTCTTATATGGGAACAAATTGTTAAGAGGGTGTTGGGCGCCCTCCTATTGCTAATGACTTGAAGATATGGGACCAGCCAAACCCTTGGCGACTTGTAACTTGGGGATAAATGTGCCACATTCCAAGAGGCGCAGGGCACCTTTCTGTTGGTCCTGAGTAGCTTTCACAGTATGACAAATTATCTGGACAGCGAGTAAGGTGTGGACGGGATTCCCCGATTCCACTCCCATGACGCATACGTCCTTGAAGGCTTTTTGTAACTTGGTGCCGGGCACCATCTAATAACAATGATGTACAGAGCCCTGAATTCAGACTCTTCTATAGTTGGTTGTAAAGCCAGACTTGCCTGCGTCAGGCCTGGATGAATGCCCTGCTGGCGCACAGGGAATGGGTGAGAATGTGCAAGCTGGTATAGAAAGTGTCAGAAAATGCATGACTTAAGTTAATTCACTTATACTTTCTCCATAGCACGTAACTGACACTGAGCACACTGGTAAAAATATACCAAAACAGAACAGGGAACTGCCCTCGATGTAAGGCAGGCGGCACAGCATTTCTGCACATGGCCTTGTATTGCCCGAAGTCATGCAACATTGCCATGAAGAGGGGGAAGCGGTGATGGGGGCACGTGAATCACATTACATGCTCAGGCTTGACAACTGCTGTTGGGCCTACTAGAGCGGTTGAAAGAGGTAAACATGTGATATATATTCCTCCCAATTAACTCTGCTCTTAGCAAAGCGATGATTGCCATTGGATGGTTGGGCCTGCACCAACCTAGTGTTGAGTTTTGGCTACAGGGAGTGTAAGAATGGTCCTTGACGTTAGAAGTCCCCATAAAAATGACCAGAGGGATGAGAAAGTACAGGATGACTTGATTATCTGGGGCACAAAATCACAGAACACCTCACTGACTGAAGGCACACTATGGAACAGACTACACACGAAAATTGCGATGAAGAAGGGGGTAGAGAAGGGCGTCAGAGAGAATTACTATACCACGGTTGGGACAGGGTACCCACAGGATACGTATCGACTGGGACGCTGGACAAGGACACTTTAAGATTTGTCTAGAAGTAAAGAGATTAAGGGCCTCATTACGATGCAGTTCAGACCGCAACCAACAACTTGTCGGTTGCGGTCTGAACCGCATCTAATACGGGGCTCCAAAAGTCGCATTAGAATGTATACGGTCAGATGCAGTAAGTCAAAGTGACCGACTGGCGCCTTCCGACGGGCTCATCCAGTGCATGATATAGCAGTACACGAACACCAGACACCATGGGAAACCTCCACGGACCTATATTACTTGAGCGAAGACCTCTTTGATGGAACTTAATGAAAGTGGTGTCCTTCCTTCGAGCAAAAAGTGCGTTTTGGCAATCTCACCCCCTGATAGTACAAGGCCGGGTTGCCATCGCCTAAATGGTCAAGCTGCTGAGGAGGCGTTAATACTTTTCAAATGTACCTATTTTTGTATCCAGAAGCCTATTTTATTCATTGAATACCATTCTGGGGGATTTAATTTGAAACAATAGCAGACAGAGTTGCCTTGGCTAAATTACAGCTACCTACGGAGCAGGGAGGCCCGGCAAATTTAACACTGTTACCTTGTGTAGCAACATCAGTGGTCTGATCGCTGGTTGGCTGACCGACACATAACGGAAGTGAGAGGCGACGATGTGCGAGGTATCTGAAACAAAATTCAGGAACTCTTCCTTCCCAAATCAGTTTTGCCAGAACCCTCAAATAAACTAATATGTATCGCCTACAAGAGTCATCGAATGGCATTGAAGATCGCTTCAAATACCATATGATATGTTCCTGAAATTTCCCAGATAAGCAACCGTGGTTTTCAACAAGCCACTGGGAGCAGAGTTGCCGAACTGTGGGAGAATTCTGAGATCAACTGAATGGATGATTTGTCCCAAGATGGAGCTCTAATACCTTTTGAGACTGTGATGGGACAATGTGGCCTCCCATAAGGAAAGTTCTTAACACCTTCCATGCTCATGATGAGCAGAGCTCGTCATGAGGCACGGTGCTCCGGTGCTCATGACGAGCTCAGCTCGTCATGAGTCGTGGAACGCTCGCACGCGGGGATAATTCCCCTGCTGTGCTGAGCGTTCCACGGGAACAGGTGCAGCTGTGAAGAGCTCAGCTTCATGACGAGCTCAGCTCGTCATGAGCTTGAGGGCGCTGTGCGCGCCCCCCCGTCCTCCAGCACAGCGGGTGAATTACCCCTCGCAGCGAAGGTGTTAATCCATAGAGGTCTCACTGCGGAGTCAGAATCCGCCAAGGCATTACCGACACTGAGCCACCCACTCATCCATTGCTCCAAACACTGTAGTGGTTGGCTGGAGATGGATTTCCTGGTTGGTTATGTATATTCTGGATCAGTCAGTGGCTCTACGGGCTGATCTCCGAACTCAGGCGGAGACCTGATGCTGTCCGCCCCTTTCAAACAGAAAGGATGGGACAGGACACTTGCATGAAATTCCTGCAACGCTAGATTTCAGTAAACTCAGCATAACATACTCGGAGCTTATTTAACCCCAGCATGGCTTAATAAAATGTGTACAACCGCCTCTCCTGATAGAATACGCTTCCATAAGCTGAATGAATAGATGAAACAAATGTTCTGTGATTGCCCAGTTGCATTCTCTTGTCCACCACTGGCATCCAAGAGTCAAATTATTTTGAGTGATGTATACTGGGACTTCAAGCAACCCACAACTGGTAGGGCGACGAGCAGATTCTTAGAATTGGCCTTCTTTAGGTGCTCTATCACAGTGAGATGAAAGGCCTCCAACCTGACCAGCATAGGCCACTGGCATGCCACTGTGATCAGATGGGCTGATGTGGAATCTGCATCTCTGTGGCGGGAGGAGGCAAGGGGACTTCGTCAATATCCCATTGCTATCATGTGAAAGAAGCTGATTTTCTACTTCAAGGACTGTCACAATGATGATACTAGACTGTCTTGAACAAAACTGGCTGCACTAGCACAACACTGCTGCAAGTGATATTGTATCACAGACTTTATTGCATCTTTTTTCACATTGACAAAGACTTGTTCTCCTCAAAACGGTTGCTGATAGATGAATAGACGTGCATTTGTTTTAGTCGGGTTTGTTATTGTTGGGTCGTGGCCTATATTTTTTCATGCCTTCCCAATGCTAAATTAATGCTGTTAATTGTTGATCAACTAATGCTGATAACTTGAATAATCCTTTCGTCCTCATATCACATTTATATATTTATTGAGACACTGTCTATATGACTTAGTCATGACACTATGATGTATTATGTGTATGTTGAGGTGAGAAACAAGAATAAGGAAAACTCAATAGAAATTTGTATTCAAAAACCCTTATCATGATGTTTTGTTGTCCTGTTTATACTCTCATCACACTAGCCACAATTTACCACAAAATCAGGTAATACATGTGCATTTCAAACTTTGAACTTACCTAAGGAACGTACTAATGCTTCTCGTCCATCATTTTGCACTTCTTGCATTGAAATCCCAATTTCCTAAAAGGAGCTCGAGACACTTATTCCTACAACTCCTGTGCTATAAAAAGAGTATGTTTGTGTGCATCGTCTGAACAAAGCTACAGATGTGTCCTATTTTTAGGTCACTCCCCATGCTACACCAAGTCAAACTAGCTCCCAGCACATTGCACTGGCAACATAATTTCCTGCATATCTATGAAGCTATTTATTGGGTGCAATTTTGATTCTCAAAAAAATCTCATGGTGCTATTGCCTTAAGGTACTAAATCAGAACGGACAAAGATCCGCTGTTGAGCAAAACATCAAAAAGCTAGGCTTTCAGTTATTTTTTTCAATATCTGAGTTGGTTTGATTCTTACCCAAGGGCTATAGGCAAGAAGAACACGTTACTTACCTTCGGTAACGCTTTTTCTGGTGGATACAGTATCTGCCTGTGGATTCCTCACCTTGTGAATATCCCCCTGTGTCAGCAACATTGGGAAATTCTTTTTGTAGTTTCGCGCCGACGTGGTACGACGTCACAGAAGCACGGCATCGCACGCGGCTCCGCTGACGTAACAGACACCATAATAGGCCCACGTCGGCGTGATGACATCAGTTCTGCCCTTTTTTCCGTGCCTTCGAGGCACACGGGCAGATCAACAACAGTAGATATACAGACAATGTACACAGTACCAAATAATCAAAATAACACACACACAGTGTGCAACCAAAGCAGGAATGCAAAACATTAACAAATTTCCTTTGACAATAAAATATTAACAATACAGTACATCAGGTATAGAAGAGTGGACAACGGGGAGGCGGGTGGGTCAGTGAGGAATCCACAGGCAGATACTGTATCCACCAGAAAAAGCATAACCGAAGGTAAGTAACTTGATCTTCTAATGGATACATCTACCAGTGGATTATTCACCTTGTGAATAGAGTCCCACAGCAGTCCCCACTCCCGGAGGAGGGTGTCCACTCTCCTATACCAGAAAATCCTGGAGGACATAACGCGCAAAGCGTCCGTTCCTCTTCACTTTGGAATCCAAGCAGTAATGCTTCGCGAAAGTGTGGAGGGAGGCCCAAGCTGCAGCTCTACAAATGTCCTCAACAGGTACACCTCTAGATAAGGCAGATGTAGCAGACCTTGCTCTAGTAGAATGTGCTCTTAAACCTTCAGGAGGCTCCTTACCCGCCATAGAGTAGCATATCTTGATGCACAAGACTATCCATCTTGACAGTGTGCGCTTGTGCACCGCCTTGCCTCTTCTGTCTCCAACAAAACCAACAAAGAGCTGGTCATCCACTCTGAACTCTCTGGTTCTGTCCAGGTAGAAGCTCACCGCCCTCTTCGGGTCCAAGCGGCGAAGCCGCTCCTCCTCCTTGGAAGGGTGAGGGGGAGGATAGAAGGTAGGGAAGGTAATAGACTGTCCGCCTCAATAGAACCACCTCTGGATGAAGCCTCCACTCGTGATCGGCCGAGAACTGCTGACTGAGACTGTCTGCATGCACGTTCAGAACCCTGGTCAGATGATTTGCCATCAGACAAATCTGATGGTCCTGAACCCAGGACCAGAGACGCAGAGCCTCTCTGCAGAGACACCGCGACCCCACTCCTCCCTACTTGTTGACATACCACATCGCGGTCGTGTTGTTCGTCAGGACCTGAACCGACTGACCGCGAAGGGATGGGAGGAAAGCCTTAAGTGCCAAACGTATCGCCCGCAATTCTAGAAGGTTGATGTGAAGCAACCTTTCCTCTGGAGACCAAAGACCTTTGACCTCCAGATCCCCCAGATGAGAACCCCACCCTAGAGTGGATGCATCCGTTATCACTGTGGCCACCGATGGAGGCAATTGAAAGGGCTTTCCTTGTGACAGATGGCCCTCCACACTCCACCAAGTCAGATCCGCCGCAGCTTCTCTGGAGATCCTCACTGACTCCCTGAGATCTCCGTTGTGTTGATACCACTGCCTGCGGAGGCACTACTGGAGTGCACTCATATGCCAGCGTGCATGGTTGACCAACAGAATGCAAGAAGCCATAAGACCGAGCAGGCGTAGGACCTTCAGGACTGGAACGACCGCTCCATTGTAAAATAAAGGAATCATATCCTGTATGTCACGAATCCTTAGAGGAGGAGGGAATGCCCGACACACAGTTGTATCCAGTACGGCACATATGAACAGGTTGCGCTGGGAGGGCACCAGGTGAGATTTGGGCACATTTATCGAAAAGCCCAATCTGTACAACAATTGAGTTGTGCAATGCAGATGATGGAGCACCTTCTCTGGAGATTCTGCTTTGATCAGCCAATCGTCCAGATAAGGGAAAACTGGAATCCCTAACCGTCTAAAATGGGCTGCCACCACCGCCATCACCTTGGTGAAGACTTGAGGCAAAGTAGTAAGACCAAACGGAAGGACCGCAAATTGGTAATGTTGCGAACCCACCGTGAAACGGAGATACTTCCTGTGCGACTTCAGGATGGGGATGTGGAAATGAGCATCCTGTAAGTCAACGCCATCCAAACTTCTTCCAGCAGCGCCTGAAGAACCAGCGCAAGGGTGAGCATCTTGAACTTCTCCTGTTTCAGATACAAGTTCAAGATCCTGAGGTCCAATATTGGACGAAGTCTGCCATCCTTCTTGGGTATCAGGAAATACCGGGTGTAGCATCCCTGACCCCTTTCCTGCTCCGGAACCACCTCTATCATGCCTTTTCTCAGCAACTCCAGGACTTCCTCCTGCAGGAGAAGCAGGTGGTCCTCCGAGCAAAATCTTTGACAAGGAGGGTAGTTTGGAGGGAACTCCTGAAAGGGAAGCGCATACCCATTCTCCACGAAATTGAGAACCCAAAGGTCTGATGTGACCGATTCCCAATCTCATAGAAAATAGGTGAGCTGACCCCCACAGGACCCGCATGATCTGGAATGGCAGATCTAGGACTGCTTTGTTTATGTTGGAGGGGGTGGGAAGAGGAGGAAGAGGAGGAGGAAGAGGAGGAGGAGGAGGAGGAAGCTTGACGTCATCGAGGACGAGCTCTCTGTCTACCCCTGTAGGATTTGGATAGTGGATTTTGCTGTTGCTGCTGCTGTTGCGGCTGTTTGTAGGCACGAAAGGAGGACCTTTCCGAATTCTCTATATCTCTTGCCTACAGTTTCCTTGGATTGCAAACCCAAGGATCTGGCCGTAGCTCTGCTGTCCTTGAATCTCTCCAACGCAGCATCAGCCTTTTTACCAAAAAGGCCCGAACCATCGAAGGGTAGATCCATTAAGGCCGCCTGGACATCTGCTGAAAATTCGGAGGACTAAAACCAGGCCGCTCTTCTGGTGGCAACCGAAGATCCCATCACTCTCGCCACTGAGTCAGCAGTGTCTAACCCACTCTGGATAAACTGCTGAGCCGCAGCCTGAGTGTCAACCAGCACCTCATTGATATTTCTTCTATCCTCCTCTCGAATATTAGGAGCCAGCTGTTTGACAGAATCCATCAAAGCATGGATATAGCGTCCCAAAAGACATGTAGCATTTGTCGATTTGAGAGCCATACTCGCAGATGAAAATACTTTCTTCGCAGCTTGGTCCTGCTTTTTTGATTCCTTGTCCCCAGGCACCTGAGGAAAACCACCTGCAGATTTTTGGGAGCAGGCAGCCTGCACAACCAAGCTCCCCGGCAAAGGGAGCAAAGATAAAAAGTCTGGGTCACCAGAAGCCACCCTATACCTTCTCGCAACAGCTTTCGAAACAGCAGGAGCTGTAAGAGGTCTTTTCCACACTTCTAAAATTGGCTCCGCCAAAGCATCATAGAAAGGAAGCATGGGCTCCACCACAGAGGTTGGCGAATGGAGGACTTCTGTCAAAATGTTCGACTTGAACTCTGCAGTTGGAAGAGTTAAGTTCAATAAATCCGCCGTCTTCCTGATGACAGCGTGGTATGGTGTCACATCCTTAGAAGGGGCATCAGAAACAGAGGCTAAATTCCAATCAGGAGACAGCTCCAGTCCACTAGCCTCCCTTAGATCGTCAAAGAAGTCCTCTGAATCCTGCAGCTCACCCTCTTCCATTTCAGCCTCTCTGTACCTTTGCTCCTCCAGGAGTCGCTGGGCTTCACGCCATTGACCTCTCCTTCGGGAATGGAGTCGGCGGATCCGGAATCGACTCCGACAGAGCCGGAGCCGGCGTCGAGCTCGGAGCCGGAGGACCAGGCCGTTGTTTTCGAGATAGGGCCGGATTCGGCGTCAGTGAAGAGGACATCGGCATCGAAGGCTTCGGCGTCGAAGGCTTCAGCGGCGCCGAGAAATGCCAAGGGGGCGTCGGAGCTGGCATAAATGGCATGAAGGGCGCAGCAGCATAGGTATGGGGAACCCCCAGATTAAAAGCCATTGGACCCATGGGACCAACTGGTGCTCCAGAGGGGTACATGGCTCTGGAATAGACTCCATACATCGCGTTCAAAAACTGAGTAGGGTCTTGACCTGGGGCCAGAAAAGTAGGGTAAGAACCCACAGGCTGCTCTTGAGGAACCAGAGTCATCTCGACCTCTACCTCGGGTTGGTGCACCGGGGTCGTCGAACCCTCTGGCAAGGGAGCCTCTTCTTCCTCCAGAGCCGGTGAATGCTCCGGCGACTCCATAGGCGAAGCCTCACCCTCCGGGTCCTGAACTTCTGGAGAAGGAGAAATCTCATCTTTAAGATGCCTTCTCACCGGCGACTTCGGTCTCGAGTCCGACTCCTTCCTAGAAAGATGTCGTGACCCATGCTTTCTTTTCTTGTGCTTCTTCCCAGCCGATCTGGAAGCATGCCCCAAAGACTACCTCGAGTGAGACTTCGATCGAGACCTCGACCTCAACCGTCGAGACGGCGACCTCAAGCTCTTCCTGTCCTTCTTGCTTTTCAACTTGGCAACCAGGAGCTTCGCCTCTCTCACAAAGGGCCTTGGGATTCATCTTCTTACAGAAAGAACACCCCTGGACATCATGGTCCGAGTTCAGGCACCAAACGCAGTCCTCATGCGGGTCCGTAATCGACATCACCACGCAGCTTGAATCTGGTCTTTTTTGAAGACATGTCGACTGGAAAGAACAAGAAACACGATAACCAATAAACAGTAACAAAGTTACTATCAAGCTACAGAGGATCCCTCGAAAACCGTTAGCGTCGACGACGCGGAAAAAAGGGAACTGATGTCATCACGCCGACGTGGGCCTATTATGGTGTCGGTGACGTCAGCGGAGCCGCGAGCAATGCCGTGCTTCTGTGGCATCGTACCACGTCGGCACAAAGCTACAAAAAGAATTTCTGAATGTTGCTGACGCAGGGGGATATTCACAAGGTGAGGAATCCACTGGCAGATGTATCCATCAGAGGCTCCATATAATATGGGAGCAATGCTAAATACACAAATCCTTTCTAAATGCTCAAAAGCACTACACTAGCCAACTATTCACAAGACTGCTAGCTGCCTCCAGCACACTTGTTGCAAAGCTCTTGTAAGAATAGGACTATTCTTCCAGAAGGAGCTAAGAGGTCATCTCATCAGAATCTACTTAAAGGACTAATAGTGGTGCTCTTTGTCACACCAGTAACCAATCTACGTAGCTACTCTTATTTGGTATAGTCCCTTGATATATGTAAAGGGCATGGTTGACGTGTTGCTAGGTCTGGGCAACATAAATATCACACAAAAATCCACTAATGTCAAATTCAGCAAAAATATATTCCATCCAATATTATACTGGCTCATGATCTAGTCTGCAGGATAGTGTTCTATCTTGCTAGATTGGCGTTTGTGCTTTGCCTGGTAGACCAAAACCTTTGCTCTATATTCCACACAATGGACTTGCAGAATTCTGACACCTCAAAGCAGTACATGGTGCTACATAAAACTATAAATAAAGAGATAAACAGCAAAAGGTTGATTGAGTAGGGAAGGATACCGACCTGACCTCGAGCTCCCTGTTTACTCCTCATCTCATCCAGGAACTGCATCTTCAGAACCACACGTGGGTCCATGCGAGGGGGGAAAGGGAGCCCAGTGATTATGACACCACGACCATTCATGTCGGCAAAATCAAGGCCTTCACTGGCCTGAAAAGAGAAAGTGCAGCGAGTTACTGCCAACCACCCTACAGCGTAGAAAGTGTGTACGAAAAGAGGTATAATGTGTGTTTGCAACAGAGGGAAGGTTTACAGAGGCCATTAGAGGACTGGAGGAAAAGGATGTAAACTGGGTGTTTAAACAGATACCGAAATGAGTATAACAAAAGCAGGACCAGATGCAGGGAAGCAGAAAAGAGAAAGAAGCATAAAAATCATCTGAAAGATCACTGCTTTTACCTTTCCTCGACACACTGCAAGGAACATGGCTCCGTTGGATTTGGGGTTGACAACTTGCGTGTAATACGCATCAATAATCTTTAGGAAAAAGAGAGAAAGGATAGACAGCTGGTGACTATGACCATATTGTGCATTACTGGTAACAGGAACTTCCGAAGAGGATAAAAGGACCACCAGAGTCAGCCTGCTTCCTGGTCTACTCAACAGTGTTACCCTCTTTATCTTTGCTTTCTGTTACCTTTCTTCTTAGAGTCTACCATTTTACCATGCATATGCGATTGAATGATATGATATGTGAATGAATACTTTAGCGACTCTCATGACTGATTTGTATGATTTTTTATAAAACATTATTCAAATCTTCTGTATGTTAATCGTTAACACTCAAGTGTCACTGCACGAAATGAAAATTCACAACTCTATTAGGTTTCAAATTCGTAAAACGGATGTAAATTTTAGACGAGCTGTTATCCTGGCAGGATAGATCGCCAGTGGTGCCGCTAGAAGCAGAATATATTGTCAGTGCTTCAAGTGAATAGACTTTACTAACCAAGAGAAGCTATACGGGTGAGGGTATTTACTCTAAACTGTGTCCTTGTCTCACAATCATAAGCTAGAAATGTATATTTGTGTGGGTTTTGCGGTACTTAGCGCTACGAGGCCTCCGGGTTGTTTGCGCTCTACAAAACCCGATTAATAATAATAATAATAATAATATGCCTTCAGAACAAAAATATAAGTATTTTGCAAGTAAATATATAATATATATATATATATATATATATACACACACATATATATACACACACATATATCTATATATACACACACACACACATATATATATATTAATCTTGTGACATTGCCACATAATCATTTTATGCCGCTAGTTTCAATTGTGTGTTGGACTCTTGATGCTTCATCTTGCGGTTTTTGTCAATGAGGAATTCTTAGCACAGATTTTAATTAGTCGTGTTTTATTAATTGGTTTTCCTACAATATAACATTTTAAAAATCGTATTTATGATGATAGTTAAACTTTTTTAAATATTTATTATAAATATTTAAATTATGCATCTTTGCACAGATTTTGAAATGTGGCGCGCTTGACATTCTGTATTTTACAGACATACCTTTGTGGTAGTTGACACTGAGTCTGTTGTCCGTTTCTATTGCACTGTAATTTGCACTTGCACTTTAAATTGAAGGAGGCTTCCCCATGTGACTTGTCATGTGATGAAGGTCCGAGCAGGACTGAAACGCGTCATGGCTGAGGTGCTGGGTGAAAGAAAATAAAATTTTGCAGCACGACTTTGGGTCCGCGTTGTCTCTTTGGTGAAAAGATTCCTGTGGTGAGACGACTTTCAGGACGTTTACTTTGTCGGTTTTGACTTCCCCGGCATTAGCGAGACCCCTTCCTAGTTGCCTGGGCCGTACGGCAGGAAGCTTCTGTTACAGCGTTTCTGCTGGGACGTGTCTTATCCTTGGAAAGAAGGAGCTGTGGTTGCCCCCGTGGAACGAGAGGAGTGTCAGTGGAGTTTAGCGGAGGAGCATTGGATTCGGCTGACTTCGTCAGCGGTAACCGGCACCGGAAGCGGAACGGAGGCACGGAGGTCGTACCCAACGGTGAGGAAGTAGTGCGCAAACGAGTAAACACCCCGTTAACATTTATTTAACAGAGGAGTTTCTTAAGCCACCCCAAGTTTGACATTAGCACCATGTCCGCCGACATGTTACGTAGTCGGGAAGCAGCGGCAAATTACTTGTTTATGGATGTGCCTATTAGTAGTACTGCCTCTAATTCACTTACCGCTCCCACTCTTGATGCAAATAGTACTATCAAAGATTTATACAAGAAATTGGAGAAACTTATGAAAGCTGAGCAGGCCAAGTGGTGGGAACATCGTTCTTTAAGTCGCTACTTGGAGGTGGGACGAATACCACGTGGGCTGCGTATATTACTGGCCCCAGCTATGAAAACCCTGACGCAAACCTGCTGGCAGATTGGGCTGAAATTAACTTAGACTCCTCAAAGCGATTGGTAGTGATTTTGGTAAAGTACGCTGAAAGCGATAGGGAAAAATTACAAGTGCAAATAGAGGCCCTGAATCAGGAAATTGCCAAGATTGATGTAACACCTACAATAACAAAATTAAAAGAAGACATGTTGGCCCGACTATCCTGAGAGGAAGAAGTCATCAAGAGACGTAAAAGTTTCAAGTTCCAAAGGGATAGGTTGGACTATGAAAATGGGCAAATATTCACGTTTGCCAAAAAATATGTGAATGCGAAGGCAAAAAAACAACAGCAACAACAACAGCTGATTGCAGGGCCAGTCCAACCCACTGCCCTAGGGGAAGCGCCAACTACTGTAACGACATCGGTGTCTAATCTAAGCTCAGCAATTGATAGCGGCTCAGACAATGAAACTAATCGTGCACAGAGAGCGGGGTTTCACAAGTACACCTTAGCGCAGGAAGTAGACTGCCTAAGGCAGGATCGTCGACAAACACTGAGCTCAGGGGCACAAAATGCCCAAACTGCTCAGCAACAAGGACAAGGAATCGCAAGAGATGGGAGCGGCGGCAATGCCACAAACAGCGGCACAGTGCCAAAGAAGCTGTACGTCAAGAAAACGAAGAAACAATGGAACCGATAAATGTGAGCACGGATCAAATAAAGGAAGTACAAACAGTCATCAACTTATCGGACACATACCTAACTGAGAGTGAAACATCTATCCTGTCATTGGGTTTGTCATTCTGTCCAAAGGGAAATTTCAATTATGCAGATTGCCGAATTGACATGTACAAGTTTATAAGGAAGATTAAACTAAAAAAGTTCCATATGTTACAAGGGACTGGAAAATCGAAAACATGTTTGGCTATATCAGGGGCAACACCTTCAGGCTTATTGGTACAAGATGTGGAACTAATGCAGGATCTCCATGATCTCCGTGAAGAGGGTAACATCACATTGGAACCACTTAGCCAAATGCCTAATCAACAAGTATGTGGGCCCCTAACAAAGTTCAAGCCAAAATCCAAGTTTTGCCCGATAATGCTTCATGATAACGTAGATAAGTTTCACGACAAGGTAAAACAGGAACTCGAAATCTTGTCCAAAAAGCAGAATGAAGCTAAAGAAGCATTTGCAATGCAATAGGTCTCGCATTAGGAAATTTTGAGCTATTGGTATTGTAAATGACATTTTGTTTTATTTCTGTGTTGGTTTTGAAAATAGCTAAATTAATAACTTTGCCATTTACAATGCCAATAGTTATAACATTCGCAAATGTTACACCTATAGCATTTGTAATGCAATATGTGTTGTATTTACGTGACTTAGATGTATTGCTATTACAAATAACAATGGCTTTTAATTTTTTTAAATAATTAATACTTAAATAAAAGTTATTGTAATTTAAAATAGCAATAGCTTAAACTTTTGTAAATAACGTTTGTGAAGATTGTGTTAAGTGTATTTTATTGGGACGAAAATCCAAGAACAGAAGTAAAATATTAACATCTTTTTGTGACATTTGTAATAAAGTTTGAGACATTGAGAGAACATATTTGAACCAGTTGTTGTTGAATGGTTGCACAGATTGATGTTGTGGTGCCGCTGAGTGAGTGCGATAGAGTGAGGGCGATGGATGGAGTGAGGGCGATATGGATGGAGTGAGGGCGTGCTGGATGGAGTGAGGGCGTGCTGGATGGAGTGAGGGCGTGCTGGATGGAGTGAGGGCGTGCTGGATGGAGTGAGGGCGTGCTGGATGGAGTGAGTGAGGGCTGGATGGAGTGAGTGAGGGTGTGCTGGATGGAGTGATTGAGGGCGTGCTGGATGGAGTGAGTGAGGGCGTGCTGGATGGATGGAGTGAGGACGTGCTGGATGGATGGAGTGAGGGCGTGCTGGATGGATGGAGTGAGGGTGTGCTGGATGGATGGAGTGAGGGCGTGATGGATGGATGGAGTGAGGGCGTGATGGATGGATGGAGTGAGGGCGTGATGGATGGATGGAGTGAGGGCGTGATGGATGGATGGAGTGAGGGCGTGATGGATGGATGGAGTGAGGGCGTGATGGATGGAGTGAGGGCGTGATGGATGGATGGAGTGAGGGCGTGATGGAGTGATGAGTGAGGGCGTGATGGAGTGATGGAGTGAGGGCGTGATGGAGTGATGGATGGATAGAAAGTGCCTATAAATTAACCCATCAGAAACATAAACACCTAATAAACAAAAACGCCTGATTATTGAAAAGGAATAGACCAAGATATTATATTTGTGCAAATACAATAAACAGAAGCTAGACCGTGAAGGGGCAGGAGCGAGTGAGACTGAAACTGAGGAAGAGTGGAGAGGCCAAGACAGGGCAGACATGGCTTTGGCGGCGATGGGACTGCGTTATTACAGGGAACGTCTCAGCACCAGCTTCTGCACGATCGAGGTACTTGCAAAGTACTCGATAAACACTGCTAAGCTCCAAGTAATAGACCTGCTGAGATAGGTTTACTGTCTTAAGTGTGAGCCAAGAAATGATGTGTCCTAGTGCGCAAATCTGAACCCCCCCCCAAAAAAAGGCTGCAGAGCAGAACTAGAAGATCCCATATCCTCAGCATGCACTCTGATAGCGAGAGTACATGTTCACTCTAAGATAGTTACATACCAGATCACCGCCCAGCAGTTCACCTCTCTGACACCAACAACAAATGCAGGCGCCCTCGCCAAGGACAGACTGTATGAACACAAGTGGAGTTGAAAGAGGTCAGGAAATTCAGTCACAAGAACATACCCGCAGACGACGGGCTATGAAGAAAACATGAAAGGGCACGAGAAGACAGGCTCTGCAGTCACGTGACAGCTGATGGCGGATAGGTTAGTAGTTAGCGGCTCCAAGAGCCACTGCCAAGAGGGAACGAAAAAGCTTGTTTCAAATATTCAATTATTATCGTGTCATCCCTGTGACCGAGTATGCATGAGTGCGTCATAAAAAATGAAAAAGCGGAGTCTCTGGTAAAGCTAACATTGGGCCGGGCCGTGCATACCTTTCTTTCTCCCTTGCAGACAGCAATTTGACGCTTTAGAGCATGTGCCTCCTGCATCAACCCTTAGTGGTTGTGTGCAGTTTCCAGGCTGAACTGCACCATTTCATATGGGTTGGCGAACGCTCGCTGAATTTCACCTGGGCATCGTGTGAGTCTCATTCCTGGTGTTTCCTTTAAGAACCATGTACTGGGACACTAAGTAAGATGACTGCCATACATACACATTATATAGTTATTTGTGAACAAGCACTAATAAAGCCTATGAGATCTATTGGCTTTGGCAGTGATTTCAGCCATGGTGACAGCTGCGTGGCTGCTGTTCAGCAGGATAGCAAATAATTATTTTAAAAGTGCTATGACTTAGCCGGCACTAATGCGCGTAATAGATGGGTGATAAGTCAATAGACAGAGAGAAAAGTAAAGGAGAGTGGATGGGGATAGGACATGCGAGAGACAATGGGTAACCATACTGAAACCAGGCCGGTGCCCACCCGGCATTTGCCCCGAGTGCACTTTATCTAATTATTTACGGGACCCCTTTTTAGGTCCTTTGCGAGTGCCCACCTCGCATATATAATTATATTTTAATTCGAGGGTGCCTACCGCTCTTGCCCCCGAAAGAAATCACCGCCGCAGCCCTGCTCCGTGAAAACCGGAAGTCAGGCACTTTTGGCCGAGACGGGGGCGGGGCCTGCAATCCGGCAGGAAGTCCCGCCCGCCGCCGCCGAGGAAGAAGTGAAGCCGGCCGACTGATGGCCTCTCCGCAGCCCGGGGCTCCCATGAGTTGAGGAGAGTCCCGGGGCTGCCAACAGCAAAACAGCCAGAGTGTTGCGGGGCTCCCAGGTGCTGGAGGGAGCCCCGGAAGTTAAGTCCTGCCCCCTGGTGCCGCGACGAGACGAGACTGCCGCAGAGAAGAGCCCGATCCCCAGCAACAGCCCGGTGAGTGCCCGACCAGCGCTGCAGAGGAGACACGGAACACGCCGAAAGAGCCCGGTGAGTGGGAGGGGAGGGGGGTATACGCACGTGTGTTCGAATGTGTCTGTGTGTGTGCGCGTGGGTCTGCGTGTGTGTATGCAGTGTGTGTGTGGCTGTGTATGTGCGCATGCGTGAATGTGGAGTGTGTTTGCGCATGGGAATGAGGCACGAGAGGGACACAGCGCCGTGCGCGCCCACGAGGTGAAATCTGCGCTCTGCGCTCGTGCACCCTCTAGTGTCCGCATTCCCAAATACAGGTAACATTAGTTGTCTTGCTAACAGCATTCAATGTTTTCGCATTCAATGCTAGGTCAGCTCGACCTAAAAAAGATACACGGCAAGAGATGATGCATATCTAAAGCTTATGAAGAAGTTAAAATCCAATAAGAACTTAATCATACGCCAAGCAGACAAGGGTGGGAACATCGTTCTCTGGCCGTACAACATGTACATGGAGGAGGCTATGAGCCAATTGAGTGACACAAACTGTTACAGGCGTAGTGACATGATGACAGTAAAAGCATCCTGGGACATCTTCTACTCGAGCTTGATAGCTTGGAAAAGTACCGGATTATTATCAATTGAAGAGTTTCATTTTCTCAAAAATGACAATCCCATAATGCCTGTGGTATATTTTATACCCAAAATCCATAAAAATAGGACCTGTCCTCCAGGCAGGCCAATAATATCTGCATGTGGTAGCATTATGGAAAATACAAGTAAATATGTTGATTACTTCCTCCAAGAATCTGTGCGAACATTGCCATCTTTTATATTGGACACTGGGGACCTGCTTCGTAAATTGAATAATGTGATATGGGGTGATGATATGTGTGAGAAGTTGGCCTGATATATAGTGCTCACTATTCTAGTGATCACTGTGTATCATACCAAACGACCCTTATTGATGATTGGTTGTAAGTCAACCTTATAGACCAGCTATCCTAGTAGCGTGGACAAAAGCAGTCTTTAGGCTAAACTCTAGAGGGCGTGTTAAGCCAGCTGTTTTACCATCACATATACCCCTTGAACACCAAGTGAAAGGACACCACACAAGTTGTTATAAAAATAAAGGATATTTATTAATAACAAGTCTACCCTGAACTCTTTATGAGTCAGGGAGCTAAGCACAATACAAAACTCTTACGAAAATACTTCAAGTTGCACAATTCACACAAATGCCCGAGCGGCACGAAAAACCATATACACTAAAAGTGGAATGCGAAATACTAGCAGGTGAGTAACTCGATCCAGAGGCTTCAGGACCGCTAGGACTACACTACTGAACTCTAAGGTTAGGAGCAGGAGGCCTAGGGAGATCGGGTGCAGAGTGTGCACTCTCACGCGGGATGCGGGACAAAGTCTATGGAGGCTAGTATTTCTAAAGTTACTGTTTCCGGACGAATCCGACTAGGTAGACTTAAAACGAAAAAGGATCTGGACACTTGGATAGTGAACCTGCGTTGGAGCACCAAAATGCTCGGGTTACCCAGCCCAGGGGCTGCGGCTGCATTGGGTTCAAAAGACGTCAGGAATCCTCGTTGTAGTCTATGGAGCCTGAAAGAAGAAGTTGCTGGCAGGCGACCAGTGAAGATGTTCGGTGTGATCCAAGGCTGGATCGGTGATGGAGACGACCTGAAAGCAGAGGGGCCTCAGTTCTTAATCACTAGCCAGTGATTGTGTGGGCACCAGGATGCCACCGGATGAGGTCACCGCGATCAGGTGAGTGGGCGACGCTGGACTCTGCAGTCACACGGGCCAGGAGGCGTTGTCGGCGACCAGGCTGGAGGTGCGAGCTGTCCCACGAGGGTGTCTGCTGTCGGCGATGCTGGAACCAGGATTGGAGCAACAAGCCTTGGCAAAGGCAAGCCCACGCGGTGGAGTCAAGATGGCGTCTGGAGTGGACCAGGAGGGTCCGGGGTGCTCCTCTTTTGGAAGGGAGCAAGGGCCAGTCTGGAGCAACCAGACCAGCGGTGAAAACGTTGTGGTACGTCGTCAGGAGGGCCACTAGCCAACGGGCATGTGACTGGACAACCCGGCAAGCAGCAAAGAGCAGAAGGGCCCACGCAGATCTCGTGGATGCTGGGGGGCTGGACTTCGGTGCTGGAGCTGCTCTAGGTTGGGGCTTCTCAAACCCCAGTGCACTCACTCGAGGATCCCTCGGCGGTCGTGCTGGTTAAGCGTCGTGCAGGTTTTGAAGATGGCCGGTCGCTCAGGTCTCGTCACACCCACGAATCTCAGCTGGGCTGATGATGCAGGTAGAGGTCAGAGATGCCAGGGAATCCGGGTCTCGTCGAGCTGGTCAGTCTTGATCCGGAGGATGGACGTGCAGCAAACCGCGATGCTTAGGTGGTGCCTGCAGGTGCAAGGTGGCTACTCCTTAGCCACAAGGGAGAGTCTTCAGAGAAAGTCAAGAGTTCCTTTCGTGGAAAGTAGTTCAAGATTCAAGATTATCTCATTTGGGAAGGGGGCCCGCTCCTACCTTTATTCTAAGAAAAGGGGCTGGCACGCGACTAGGTCCTGCCCATGGGTGGGACCAGGAGGGGGGTGGTTACACCCCTCTCCTTTGTCCGGTCTCTCCCCAGCTCAGGGGCTGGGGTGCCCCTGGAACTGGTTTGAGCCGGCATATGCACAGTGAGCACCGGGGTGCCACTTGCAGTCACCTTCATCTCAGCCCTGCCTACCTGGGATACACAAAATCCTGTCTGGGATGGTGCTAGCACCGCCCCTGACATGAAACTCTTTGTCTGAGCTCTCCTCGCTGGAAGGACTCCCAGCAGCAGGAGGTCAGACTTGTGTCTGTGGTGGCAGCATCCATTTTGTGATGCTGAGGCTCGAGTTAACTTTAACCGGGGTTCACAGTTACATACATGTTGTGTCCATCTAGAAGGGTGGAATGCTAACCCCGTCGCCAGAATTGGCGAGCGGTTAGTATTCCAATTCGTATTACACCTTACTCGACATGTTTTGATAATGCGATACCAAAGTTAGCAAATAACCGCGAGGATTATAATGCACTTAAGAGTATATGGTATGCGTTATCCTGGAACAGCTATTAGGACCTGGTTCCGCAAGCTGCAAATTTGCTCAGCTCATGCCAGAGCACCATCTCACATAATTCCAAGCACTCTGCCTTCAGGATTGATAAGGCCTGCCATAGGAGTGACTGATAGGAATATAGGTGTCCATTTTAGGGTTAGATATAGGAATACTATATCTAAAGCAAAGGGTGATTACACCACCTTGCCCCAGCTGTCGTGCAGCCAGTTGTGTCAGATTTGGGTGGCCAGCCAGGGGTGGCATAATACATGCTGCAGCCCCTGGTAAGCCCTGGGTACACCTACGCCCTGGGAACCTAAGGTACACTGTACAGGGGCTGATAAGGTGACTCAGTATCCATTTAGATATGCACCTAAGGTACATGGAGCCCATTTTACAGAGAGAGCAGTGGGCCTGGGGTCCTGAATAACAGGGTCCCAGGTCAACTAAGTCGAAAAACCAGCAAAACACCAGGCAAAAAGTTGGGGGCAACCATAGTCAGATATCCACCTTCCTACAATATGCTACTTATTTCTATGGACGTTTCCTCCCTATATACCAGCATACATCATAGGGATGGCCTCAAGGCAGTAGAGCACTACCTTAGACAACGTCCGATTTGTTATTTAGAACATAACAAGATGTTAATAGCTATAATCACTATGTGCCTTGAGAACAACTTCTTTTTGTTTGGGAAACAGGTTTTTCAGCAGATCAGAGGCGTAGCTATGGGGGCATGCTTTTCCCCTAGCTACGCCTGCCTGCACATGGGGCTATGGGAAAGGCAGGTATTATTGTCAGAGGACAACAAATTTGTTAATACCCACATAGTTCACATGTTCAGATACATTGATGATCTGCTATTTATCAGGAAAGGGACGGAGAGTGATGCTACAATCTTTGTTAACTCTCTAAATAACAACAACATGAATTTGCACTTTACCAGTCACATTAGCAAGTCTTCAGTATTCTTTCTTGACGTAGAAATATTCATCTCAAATAACCTCCTCAATACCAGGCTGCACAGGAAAAGTACGGCAGGCAATTCCTTGCTACATGCGGGGAGCAATCACCCTGCCCACCTAATCCGCAGCATCCCATATGGAGAGATGCTGCGGATTAGGAGAATCTGCAGCCTTGATACTGATTGCTTAACAGCGCAAAGGGAGTGTTGATCGAGATTCATTGACAGAGGTTACAATCCTCTTATGATCGACAAAGCAACAAGAAGAGCAAATGCACAAAATAGATCTCAGGCGTTGGAGACTAGACGAGAGGTTAGACCAAGCTCAGGAGAGGAGCAATCACTGAGGCTAATATTAACATATAGCAATCAACATCAAGCTATCAGAAAAATCGATACAAAGAATTGGCCTCTGATTAGAAATGATCCTGTACTTGGGGAGAGACTAACACGCTCTCCCAACTTGACCTTTAGAAGAGATAATGCTATGAGCAACACCCTAGTCTCCAGTAGTCAAGAAATAAAAACTAGTGATATGTGGATCTTGGGAAGTAAAGGATTTATAAAATGTGCGACATGCAAGGCATGCAAACAAGGGGTCAACAAAACTGAATATTCCAGCTCCTTTAAGAAAAAACCTATTAAAATAGACAAAAAATTGACATGCCGAACAGAATTTGCTATATACATGCTGGAGTGTCCCTGTGGATTAAAATATGTGGGAGCACAAAACCCCAATGCCACAAAAGAATACTCCAGCACTTATGAGCAATTAAGAATGGCGAAGATACATATCCTGTCGCAAGGCACTTTGAAGCTATGCATTCCAAGAACCCAGATGAGTTGAGATACTATATAGTGGATTGCATTCCCCCTTTGAGGAGAGGTGGAGATAGAAATGCGAAATTAAGAAAATTAGAGACTAAATACATACTTGAGATGGATACAAAGAGTCCCAATGGTTTGAACTCCACTGAAGATTTTTTTACATATTTATGAAATGATTCTGTTTTAAGTGTAAATATCTTCTAGTGTTTTGTACATCAATCAATTCAAAAAAGTTTGCCGCTTGCTGAAAAAAACATATTTAATATTGATTTTAATCACTTATATATATTTATTTTGGTATGGGTACACATATTATTTACACTGGGACTTTATTTGGACAAAATGTTGAATTGCTCACTTGGGCTATATTAATCTTGTGACATTGCCACATAATCATTTTATGCCGCTAGTTTCAATTGTGTGTTGGACTCTTGATGCTTCATCTTGCGGTTTTGTCAATGAGGAATTCTTAGCACAGATTTTAATTAATCGTGTTTTATTAATTGGTTTTCCTACATATAACATTTTAAAAATCGTATTTATGATGATAGTTAAACTTTTTTTAATATTTATTATAAATATTTAAATGATGCATCTTTGCACAGATTTTGAAATGTGGTGCGCTTGACATTCTGTATTTTACAGACATAACTTTGTGGCAGTTGACACTGAGTCTGTTGTCCGTTTCTATTGCACTGTAATTTGCACTTGCACTTTAAATTGAAGGAGGCTTCCCCATGTGACTTGTCATGTGATCAAGGTCCAAGCAGGACCGAAACGCGTCATGGCGGAGGTGCTGGGTGAAAGAAAATAAAATTTTGCAGCACGACTTTGGGTCCGCGTTGTCTCTTTGGTGAAAAGATTCCTGTGGTGAGACGACTTTCAGGATATATATAATATATATATATATATACACACATATATATATATATATATTCACTGAAAAAACCATAGGTTATAGACCATATATAGTTAGGAATTAGCATTTACAAAACCTTATTTTACTCACACAAAACCATTGAAATTCGCATATATAGTTAGTTGCACTAACTATATATTGCGCACCCGCAATCCACTGCTGATGATGTCACATATTACATCATTCATGACATGGTCAGTGACATCCCTGATGACATCAATGATGACATCTCAAATGACATCACTGATGAAATCACTGATGACATCTCAATTGACATCACTGATCACATCACTGACAATATCATTCATGTGATAATACGATGCACGTCTTTACACTCTAATATAACCTAAGAAACACCCAGTGTTAAATACAGACTACCATTCTTGAAACCATTGACACACCAATACCAGTTACTACATACGCACACACTAATTCCTAGGTCTACACACTCAGTCACTCATTCACCCATAGAATCACTCATCAATACAACACTATCATATGCACTCATACACCTATACAGACACTCACACTCTGCCACTCATCTATGGAGTTACTCACACATCTAGTCAGATATGCAAATAATTAATCACACTTCCATTTCTTCAACTATACAGTTATACACACAACACCTTACTTATTCAAACATATACTAACACATACTTACTCTCTTATACAATCACTGATACAAGTACACGTTGATCTGCACAGAGTCACACAACTTTCAAGCACTAATCAATAACCCATATAGCCACTCATATAGCTAATAATCAACACATGCAGCAGCTTGCACAACAACAGACATAATGATGCCAACATTCAGACAGTTTAGTCACTAACCCATGCATTCAGTAAGACACATTTAATCACTCACTCATACAGTCAGTCACGCACCTACTAAATCCTTCATCCAGACACTTATACATCCACTCATTCTTCAATATGTAAAACATATTTAAACTTTACAGAAACACAGTCACTGGATGATGTCATCAGTGATGTCATTTGAGATGTCATCAGTGATGTCACTGACCATGTCATGAATGATGTAATATGTGACATCATCAGCAGTGGATTGCGGGTGCACGATATATAGTTAGTGCAACTAACTATATATGCGCATTTCAATGGTTTTGTGTGAGTAAAATATGGTTTTGTAAATGCTAATTCCTAACTATATATGGTCTATAACCTATGGTTTTTTCAGTGAATTTTCAAGGTTTTGTAAATGCTAATTCCTAACTATATATGGTCTATAACCTATGGTTTTTTCAGTGAATTTTCAAGGTTTTGTAAATGCTAATTCCTAACTATATATGGTATATAACCTATGGTTTTTTCAGTGAATTTCAATGGTTTTTAATAGCAAATATCAAAAGCTGTAAAATGTATTCTTCTTTTAAAGGAAAAATATATTTTATATGTATTTAATATAATTATTTTATGTATACAGTTTTTTATAGTTACATCCACTGGGCTCACAGGTATGCTGATAACAGAAATTTACACAACCTCAATTTACAAAATGTGGAAATCAACTGGATTGGCCAGAGAGGATTGAGATGTCACCAATTAATTTCAACATGCGCTACAACATGCAAGACATCTACAGAGGAGATGGTGTGCACTTCTCAGATGAGGGGAATAGAATATTCCTCCTGAATTTAAGACTGTGCATTGGAACCTACTTGTAGGTACCTAAATCAGCCATAGAACCCAAAAGCTCTTTTCAGAGCTACCCTACCTCTGATCATTCAAAACGTTTATCTTTTTCTAACTTTTTTCACTATTTTTCACCAAAGTACGCTCCCCGGTACGATTACCGGTGCGCGTACCGGGCGCTCCCCCCGCGATTTAAATTTTTTTTAATTTTTTATTTTTTGCCTATATAAGCGTCCTAAGCCCCCCTCACAAAACCTAGAGGGTCAGGAAGTGTCTACCGTGCCCCCTTCTACCCATTCCCAACATTGTTTGCCCTCCATCTTGTGTCTCAATTCTACCGAAACACAAAATGGAGGACTCCCGTAACGCTGCCGGTACGCGTACCGGGGCGCGCACCGGTAAGCGCTCGCTAACAAAAGGTGGGAAAGTAATTTACAGAAAAACCACTGGAGACACTTTCATCAAATATAGAATAGGCCCTACTACATAGCAGTCCCTACCATTTACGCAAATTTGGTGGTATTCCATTGAGCCATTTGGGATGTAGCCCTGTCTAAATATCCTGAGGTAAATTACATGACAAAAACACATATGAAACTGCTTGAATTTTCAACCAATTAAAATGTTACTTACATTTTGTACTTTTATGTGCTCACATTTGATTGGTTAAGTACATGAATATATATAAAAAATGAGAGAGAAACACAGCCATTTTGACTAACACTACCTAAGGTACATTTGGAAAAGAATTTGACAGAAAACTTCAACTACTTTGAAGAAGGTAAGTTGTTAATTTGAAAGGAAAACTATGTTATGCACTTTAAGTTAATTTGGGAAAACGTTTTCAAATAGTTATATACTGTCCCTCAATAAGAGTTAGACATTGAGAAAAGCTTATTTATTTAAATTATTGATTGAGTTAGGCTTCTGTGGTATAATTATGAATTTACTTAGGCTTCATCACAGGCACTTTTTAATAGTTCTACTTCCTGCCTGAAACCATACACTGCCCAAAGATAACTTCACTGTTAAAAACTCACAAGTACCTGTCTGAACTTAAACCCAACAGTGCCCTATCTCTACTGATATATTTATTTTTTAAAGGCTTATTTATTTAAATTATTGATTGAGTTAGGCTTCTGTGGTATAATTATGAATTTACTTAGGCTTCATCACAGGCACTTTTTAATAGTTCTACTTC